>NC_134123.1:3399972-6194972 GCF_040939455.1 Microcebus murinus | reverse complement strand
GTAAACACGTATGTGGTACAACCCATGTAAAGTCGTCCCATAAGCCCTCCTTCCAAAGTCCTCTCAGTTCTGTCGGAACTGCCCGCCAGCAGCCACCCTCTCTCCGCTCCCGACTGGGTGCCGGGCTGTGGGTGACGCGGTCACCCCGCTGCTGTGCTGGCGGGACAGGGAGAGCGGGCTTCAGGGGAGCCCTGAACCATGTTACTCAGAGAGAGGGGGAGAGAAAGGTGTAGTTTGTTGTAAGATGGTAGCAACTGATGAATCTGGATGAAGATATGTTGTTATTCATTATGTTTTGTTTTCAAACTTCCTTCTAGATTTGAGAGCTTTTGAATTTTAAAAATATAGTTGAAGTAACAAAGTAAAAACGGAAATAATTTTTATACAAAACTGTATAGCTTTTCCTAACCCGGGTTTTCTGGTACAATTACCTCCCCTTCTTTATAAGGTGGTTCCTGCATTTTATATCCTTTTCAAGAAATAATGAAAGGCTCTAAATGAGTATGAGTCCCTCTGTTCTCCACTCTAATAAGTGTTTCTGCACTCACAGTTGGTCCAGCCAAGCAGGAGCCTCTTCCTCACCTTTCTGGAAGGGCCCAGCCACTGCCAGACTGAGTTTTTCTAGAACCAAGAGGCTGACCTTGCACCCCACAAAGAGCTAAGAGATGCTCCTCAGCATAGTCCAGGTGTAGATTTCAAAGTCAGCATTTCAACACCAGACTAAGTTAGCCCAGCTGACCTCTGGATGTCCCAGAGAATTCAGGTTGAAGGGGCTTATCCCCGAGTCCCATGGCAAAACTCCACCCTCATTCACGCTGTTAAAATGTTCCCTCTTAGATGAGCAAATCAGAAACTATGCCCTTTGTGCCACAATTGAGAAGGTCTCAGTGGATTTCCCACAGGAGTAAGGCCACATGGGGTTAGATTCAAGGTCAGGGAAGGAGAGGTTGAGGGAAACAGAGACAGCTTTGTGGAACATGTCAACAATGTCCCCAAGTAGCTAAAAAGCTAAAACATAGACTAGAAATGAGATGAACTCTCTGTGGTCTCCATCCCATGTTAGAGACTGGCCAATTTTGACTCCAGAACAAAGAAGAGTGTTTTAAAAGGAGATTGTCCAAAGGCAGAGTGGTGGGGCGCCTCTGTAGGTGGTAAGCTCCCCATCAAATCAAGTATGAAAGTGAGGCTGTATGACCAATGAGTGGGGGGCTATTTCAGAGATAACTCAAGCATCAGGCAAAAGAGTGACTTCAAAATCTCTAAGGTCCCTTCCTTCCGGGTCACATTCCCCTCTTCTTGAATCTCCCTGTGACAAAGCGGTCTGCATGGCATAGGACCGATAGCAACGGCGCTGGTCGCTAAGGAGGCTGCCCGCGCGGGCTGCGGCCCTGGCTGCTTGGAAGGGCTTGGAGCAGACCTGAGGAAGCCTGCGGCGGGCACAGCGGGGTGGGAACGGGGGGGGGGGGGGCTAAGGTGCTTCTGGGGGAGCCTCCTGCCCCTCCACGTTGGTCTTTGTCGTCACTCCCCTGATCACCAGGTATCTAGACAGCCTGCTGAAAAGAATTCAGAAGCTCTCAAGCTCCCAGCAGGAAAACCTTGGAGCCCTGTTGTTGGAAATAGCTCCCAACCTGCATCTCAGGCAGGTATTTTTAGGTTCTGTCTTGAAGACACAGAAACTTTCATACATTTCAGCTTCTTTGTCTGGAGTCACTGCAACCCCAGACATGTCATTGAGAGGGGGTATAATTGTGGTCTCCTCCACCCACCAATCTGAGCGAGTCTGAAAGAGCCCCCGCTGTGCGGCGGGGGGGATGGAAGGCCTTTGCTGGCGAGGGAAAGTCAAAATGGATTTTTAAAAATAATAATATGTTGATCAAGAAGAGGGGGAAAATCTATTGAGGAGAGGGGGCTCTGCGTCGGAGCTGAGATGGAGAGCAGGGTTACCTATTATTTTGAAACCTGGTCTTAGTTCTCCTTCGTGAGCTGCAGAATTCAAGCCTGGAGGAGCTAAAAGCTTGTATTTGAGGATAGGAAATAAAGATGCTTGGGATCATCTGAGTCAGATCAATGGCTGTTATTAATAGGAGGCTCTCTGAGGAATAATTATAATTGTCAATCACTGGGCATAGCCTGACATTAAAAGGAGAAACAGGAGGGAAACCACATGACACAGGGCAGATATGGAATTGGTAAGAGGCATTCTGACAGTGCTTAAGAGCTGGAAGAAGGGACGTTTGGGTTCCCAGGGACATATGGCCACCACCTCACCACGGGGAAGGCCAACAGAAGTGACACAGGACTATGCTTGCTGTGCTCAGGGACAACTGTCTCAAAGACTGATGTTCTAACACAGGGTGATTGAGCCCAAGTGTCTGAGAGGGTACTTGGTGCCTGCAGTTTCCTGACCATGAAAAACCACGAAAGACAACATTAATCAAGTCACCTAGGATGAGGGCCCAGGGCCAGCAGGAACGTCAGCATGTCACATGACCATGCCTTGTGGCAGGGCAGCTCAGTGCCAGGCACACAGACCAAGAGAAACACATTGCAAAGCCCAAGGGAAGAGACCACCCCACAAATACCCATGAAATTCTTTTTAGGTTCAAACTATGTTTTGCGATAGCCAGAAGAAAATTCTTTTAAAAGAGACCTGGGCCCCAGCAAGCTGTAAAAGCATAAAGGGAAAGTTAATTAAATCATAACTTAGTTACTGAGAAAACTTTGCTTCTGGTTGGAAGGAAATTACCTTAGGGTTGGAAGTGAATGTTATACAGAGCAGAGGAACGTGGTACAGCTTATTTGAACATTTTTTTCCTTTTTTTTTTTTTTTTTTTTTTTTTTTTGCCATGGTGGGAAAGCTCAGGGAATAAGGGGATATTAGGAAAACTAGCCTGAGGATCCCCCACCTGGGATTCACAAGTAGCTTTTTCATGAGTGGAACTGATTATCAAGAAGAACCAAGCAGAAGCCCCTCAGCGTGGACACAGGAGCAGAAAACAGCCTCACACAAGTGAGTCTACAGGACGCAGGTGGCTGGAGCCAAAGGGCTCAGCACTAGCAGGTGGGAGAAGCCGTGCCCACTATTTTTCTAGAACTACTTTCTGTCTACGTTGTAGATCTCTGTCAATCCCAGAAAGCTTATCCAAGGCAGGAATTCTTGTTTTACTCATTTTTGTATCCCTTTGTGCTTTACCTGGCGCGTACGAGTCTCAGCGAGTTGAACCCGGAACACCTGGGTTCTTGGAGGAAGGTTCTTATCTGGGAATCCAACTATTTCTGCTCCTTTAAATCTTGCTCTCTGTATATTTTTGACTTCCACTTGTAGGCTGAGAAGAGCGATTTGAGATTCGTGTTGATGGGCCACCCTAATAAAACATTATGCATATATAGCAGAGAAAGAAAGAAACATTTGCTGCAGCGTGTGCTCTTCCTACATCTCCTGACTGTGCTGGGGTGAGGGGAACAGACTCATGGACTAACCAGCAATGCCTTTACCCTGATAGCATCTTCTAAGACAATAACCATAGCTCTTTAGAGGCAATAACCATTCTTTGCAACATGTGTTTTACATAAGCCCCCCAAATGAAATATAGTCAATAAGAGTAAATGCCAACACCATCTTTAATTTTTAGTCCAAGAAAACTTAAAAGATGTTGAGTCAGAGTTATGCCCTAACATTTAGTGTCAGGGTGTTATTCTATAAGTATCTCTATTTCTGCTTGTTGCAATGAAGCTACTGGCTTCATTTAAGCAACTCATTTGTATTAAGCATCTTTCGTGAGAGATGGCAGTTCCCTACTCCCAGGTTGGTGGGTCTCCACTGTCAAAGGTGAGGTTCTCAGCACCTGAGCTCAGCAATGCCAAATGGGTTCTGCCCTTTGGGCTGGTTCTACTTGCCAGACACATTCAGCTGTGCACACAGCCAGGGAGAACGAGAAACAGAGCTGAAAGGGGCCTGGCTTCACCCCATCATACACTACTTCCCCCAACAAGTGACTGGTGGATCCTCCCAACCCTTATTCTTCCATTTAAGTTGGAGAAGATCAGGACAAAAGAGAAAGAAAACGGGGAGCCTGGAGAGAGGGCAGCCCGGCGTGCACGACTAAATGTCAGGTTGCACAGGAGAGTTATAATTAAAGTCCAAGTTGACAGATAACTATAAAATCAGATTGGTTCCTTTCCACATGGAAGGAAAACATAATGTTGTCGTCCAAACCAAGCTTTTTTGTAAATTGAAATTACAGTTTTATTTGGAGCTATTTTTAAAGGTCCATTAATTAAAAATTGGAAGCCATGCCAATGCAAGAAATACCATAAAAGGTGTTAGATTTAATGATCACCAAGGACTATAATTAAAAGATGATGTTATCTGAATGTCAAATGCTCTCAATCCATGTTTGTTTTTTATTGAAAAAAATAAACAAATTCAGGAGCAAAAAAAAAAAAAAATAGAAAAGATATGTGCAAAATGTAATGATAATGGTTGACTTCTAAACAGCCGAGGAAATTATAGTCATCATGTGTGGGAAAAGAACAAACACCTCTTAATTGCATTTCATTATAACGTACCTTTCTCTGCTCAGTTGTATATATTAATTATAAAAATCGTGTTGCAGAGCGGAGAGGCTCTACAATAGTTTTTTTTCCCCCTTCCTCCCTTAATTCTGTCTAAAGCAGGATGGAAGAACAATATCATCTGTCATCTGCAGAAAGAGCTTTCAAAGACAAAATCATAAAAAGAATGAAAGGCTATTATATAAAAAAGAAAAAAAATGCTTTGATTTCACAGATTTTCCACTTATTAATGTTTAAGGCTATCTGTTCTTTTAGAAAAGTATCTTCTCATATTGTTTTGTATGTGTACGTTCAGGTAACATCGCTTTCCGATGACTGTATCACATGGCATATGCATTACGTCGACGATTGTTAATGGAAGGGGGCTGTGGGTGGAAAGAAGTATTATTATGGGAAGATGCCATGCAGGACTTGAAGAATTTTCTAAGATGAGGCAACATAAGAAAGTGGTGGGTTGGATTTGAGGCCAGTGCTCTTTCTTGAGGGGCTGCTGTTGGTCGCCACTGGGGAGACCATCTACAGGCCTGGAGCAGTGATGGGGTGTGGGCCTGCACTACAATAAGAAATGCCTGGTGGAAGATTCCAAGGACTTCCAGACTGCCGGCATTTGGGATGATGGAATGGGGTTAGCCGAAGTGGCATTAGAAATTCTGCTTTATCAGAAATCTGCTGAAACAGGTGAGATCCATCTGTTTGGCAAGGGTTGATGTGTGACCCTAAAGAGAGCTAGAGCTCCAACCTGGGCTTTTAGGAGATGTATGTGCATGATTGCAGTTTTCTGGGCAAAGCTCCATAATTCACCAGATTCTTGGCTGAATCAGTAACCCAAAAAGGCTTAAGTGAGAACTGCTGCTCTAGGCCCTGGGTACTCAATGTGTGGTCCGTGGACCAGCAGCATTGGCTTCACCTGGGAGAGCTTGTTGGGACTACAGAAACTTGGGTTCCACCCCAGACTTGTAGAATCAGAACTGACATTTAAGTGAGCTCCCCAAGTGATCCACATGCACTTTAAAGTATGAGTTGTGCTGATTCAGGTGACCTGGTGAGGGCGATCCATGCCCACCACGGTTCTGACAGGCACCACTGTTTCTCCATCAATGGCTGTGGATCACAGAGGTTCAGGTTCGAGCCCAGGCTTGGCCACGGGCTGTCTGTGTGAGCTTAGCCTTTGAGGAGGTAGCGACAATCAATACCTTCCTCGTGTGAGTGTTGTGAAGACTAAATGAGAGAATGTGTGTAAAGCATTTAACAAAATGCCTGGCCCATAGAAAGTACTCAATAACAGTCATTATTTTTATAAGTGTCCTGGATGTTGTCACATTCAGGAAATTATTCATGACATCCAAAATGTTATAATCTACAGGCCTAGAGCAGTGATTCTCAACAAGGGCCATGTTGCTCTGGAAGCTCATTTGGGACATTTTTGATTGTCATGACTGGGGGTGGGGATACTTCTAGCATCTCGTGGGTGCCGACCAAGGCTGATGCTGAACATCCTACAGCGCACAGGACAGCCTCCCACCCCGCCACAAAAAAAGATTATCTGGCCCCAAAAGGTGCTGAGACTAAAAAACTCTGTTCCAAAAGCTAGGGTGTGAAACACAGACTTGATCAGGTCTTGAGCCAGCATCTGGGTTCTATGAGTACTTGAGAGGTCATTCGTCACTTTAGCTTTTTAAACTGAAAAAACGAAACAGGGTTGCCACCTTCCAACATGCCAAACATCTGAGGAAGGCTGCTCCAGGGTTTCACTCCCCCAAGGAAGGGAAGCAGCAACTGATCAACCTACCAAACAGAGGCCCCCTCACCCTGTCTTGTCTTCCACATCTCAGCACCTTGTTCGTTTTCTTTAGAGTTCCTTTCACGCTCGGTGATGATTGTTCACTTGTTACGTGCTTGATTCTGCTCTGCCCTGATAGGAGATCCCGATAGGAGATCCCTCCCTGACGCCCCAGGCCTGGCACAGATGGGATCCTCCAAAGCACTAGTTAGATGAGTACATTTGTGACAGACTTGCACAAGAGATATTGGTGAGACACTCCAGGAAGTTTAACGCACATCCCCCTGCCCCTCCATCTCTTTTTAAAGACTTGACACGAAAATATTAATAGAACAAATACTTGAGTTTGGGGTTATTTTAGATCTCATAAGGATTCCCAGAAACGAGATGAGACACAAGAGGAGAAAATAAGCAGATGCACTCCCACCCGTGAGCAGCACTGCAGCGTGCTAAAGACAGATGGTTTAGCACTTTTATTTTTTAGAAAGAGAGAAAGATGATGGACTCTGGGATCAGGCAGAACTGGGTCTCAATTAGCTTCACCACTTACCAACTATGCAACTTTACAAGTTACTCAATAGCTTGAAGGTTTAGTGTTCTCATCTTTAAAATGGGACTAACATTAGAATGACTTCTGGAGGTATTCTGGGAAAACGATCATATAGCAAATACTCAACAAATGCTGACTGTGGGCCCGCTATGTGCAGAACACTGAGGTAGGTGCTGGTACAATGAGACAGTGCTCCCAGTGCCTGGTGTGGAGTGAGTCCTTAGCACTGGCCGCAGTTGACGCTCTGTTGACGCTCTCTCAGACCAGCTGTGTTCAGGAAATGCCCCGCGGGGAGCCCTGCCTTCTGCGGCTCATCCCCGCCAGCCACTTGGGCAAGAGTAGGGGACTTGGGAATCACGCCATCTTGGCGCCCAGTGGAGTGCAGCTTAGTAAAAAGAATCAGAGAATGGTTAAAAAATAGTTGAAGTCATCAAATTAAAGCATCCTTTGCCAACTCTTTAAAATTAGATGGGAAGGACACATCAAAGTAGTATGGGAAAATAGATTACTGCCTTAGGAAATCGAACAGAAGTGTTTGTGAAAGGTATTTATCACTGGGTTAGCAACACAACATCTGAAAAGTAGACCCAACCTAAATATCCAAGGATATGGAGAATCATTTGAGAAATTAGGAAAGTTAATGGAATGGAATTTGTGTTTAGCTATTTAAAAATTAAAATTGTATAAATCTATGGAAAATATACAAAATTGTATGTGAACATAATGCCCACATGAAAATCTAGGTCCTTGATTAAGTTCAAAATAAAATGCAAGAATGAATAAAGTTAAATCAGACTAGTAGATCATGTTCTCTGCTCATTTTTTATTCAAACTGTTCTTTAAAGCTTCTTTTTCCTGGTTAAAAATAATAATATCAAAATAATAATTGAATACTTTACTGCTGGATTAATGACTACGAGTTTTCCTATTTTGGAAAAAATATACTCCACAAAATGTCCCAGAAGGAAGGAAATAAATAAAAACACATTGGAAAAATTAAATATGGCCAGTGGGTAAACTGTAATTCCCTAGTGCCTAATAGTCAGGAACAGAATGTTATGCAGATGGTCATTTGCATGCTTAAC
The DNA here is from genome assembly GCF_040939455.1 of Microcebus murinus. Taxonomy (NCBI): domain Eukaryota; kingdom Metazoa; phylum Chordata; class Mammalia; order Primates; family Cheirogaleidae; genus Microcebus; species Microcebus murinus. The sequence goes on along the minus strand of NC_134123.1, from coordinate 6,186,982 downwards.
TACAGGGAAAGAAGCAGGTACTCTGGGGAAGGGAAAAAGGAAAAGGCAGTGCTTTGAAAGCAGAGATTCCCTGGGTAAGTTCTAATCTCTTCTCAAACTTAAGTCCTCTTTGAACAACCAGATCCTGGGCCATGGCTAGCTCCCAACAGAGCAAATCGACATGTTCAGGTGCACATGTATTGGGTTCAGAAAAAACTGTTCCCAAACCCCTATGTCACCTCTTCCCTGCTGTTTGACTTTGGGCAGGGTGCTTAACATCTCTGAACTTCCATGTCCTCATCTGTAAAATGGAAATAGTGTTCCCCATCCATAGAGCTGTTTTGAAGATGCCATTGTTAGGTCTGGTAGAAGGTAAAGAGGTGGCAGGGAGGTGGCTGAGGTGGAGAGTGGGAACTGAATTGTAGCTAGGAATCAAATTCTGGCTAGGAACTGTTTTCCGGTGGGAACTTAGATAGTAAGAGGTTCCTAGTAACCTTTAACTGACTTTGAGCTCTTTACCATCCAATTAGTATAACATGGGTGGAGCTTCATGGAGAATTCTAGAAAATACTCATGCCCAGGAAGGAAAACTATTATATAACGTGCCCTGTTGTGAAACCTGTCATGTGATCTGTTACAGAACATCAACCTGTCAATCATCCACAAATGCAGGAAACGGAAACCCATCCTGCCAGCGGAAAGGCGGGACAAACTAGCAGGCTTATAAAAGGCAGCAAGTGCTCAGCCTCCAGCACCCTTCTCTACTCCTGGAGAACGACTTATTCCACTGTCTCAGCAACGTATTTTCCCTTTGTGTAGCTTCCTGTACTTTCATTCTTTCTTTTATGTGATAAGCTGTTTGTATTAAGTTGCTGTGTTTGTGATCACTCTGTCATTGGCTTGACTCAGTACCAGTACTCATTCTTGACCCTGGGAACCAGGGGACCAGGGAACATCCACACGGATGAACCTAACACCATGATATACATAAAACACCTAACACAGAGAAGAGCTCGGTAACTATCTGTTAATCACACTGTTAATATGACTGTTGTAATATGTTGTTCTCACACTCCGTTGCATTTCCACCTGTGAGTCAGGTCATGAGCCAGGCTGTTTGGAGTATCTGGTTGAAGAGCTCTTTTTGGCTTCCTCTTCCCTGCCAGAACTCAGACCTCAACCTCTGGGTTTATCCCCATTGCCAAGTGTTGTTCCTTGTGCTGGGACAGCTGTGTTTCTCCTGTTTGGTAGCTGGTGAATCCATCAAAGACGCTTTTGTAATGTGGTGATTTGGGGGTTGCTTAAGTGGCTGATGGAACGATGACACTGACAGCCCCCCTAAAGACGGAGACTGCATTGACCACAGGATGTTCCCAGGGGCGGCAAACCCACCTGGGATAATCATCCAGCAAGCTGGGTCAATGCCTCCCTAGCCCTAGTTCTAGTTTGCATGGTGGTGGTGGTTTGCGGACCCATATGGCAGCCATCCTGTTTGCAGATACCCACAGCAGGGCTCCCAGTCCTAACCTGTGCTGCTTCCCCTTGTTCTTTCTGCCAATCATTCCTGTTCAAAACTGATCTGACCCCCATCCTGCACCATCAAAACCCTGTTGTCGGAATAGCAGCTCGAGTTCTCTGGGCAGTATATCCCCGGTAAGGACTCATATCTTGCTAACAGTGCTTTGAGTAACCTCTCTGCAGGAAACACTTGGATTTGAAAGTGGAATTCCCAAAAAGACTCTGCAGTTCAAGCTGATTATTGAGTGCCTACTGTGTGCTGCACCCAATACTGAAAGCTGCTGGGTATGGTGAGGAATGAAGAGGAAGTGGGTAAGAATATTAACAAGCATCACCTAGACTTCAAGGACCTCAGAGTTGGGTTGGGGGAAATGGTCATGTTCACTGCTCAGAATGATGCAAGAAAAACTAGTAAGGGCTAATGAAGGTGTCATCAAAGCCTGGAGCCTTCGCCAAGGAGGAATAAAGGCACTGTGGTTATAGGGACAGGAGAGCAAGAGAAGGGGAACAGGACAAATGCCAGGAGGAGCAGTTCTTGAGCTGGGAATTACAGAATGAGAAGGGTTTTGAGAGGCAAAGAGTAAAGAAATGGCACTTCTGGCCAAGAGAACAGTGTGATTGAGGACACAGAGCCTCCAAACCTCATTTTGTACTAGAAACAGTAAGGAAACAGCCAGGATGGCAAGGACCCTTACAGATAGGGAGCAAAGCTTGTGTGTCAACAGTATCAGTCATTCTAGCAACACTTGCCACTTATTAAGTACTCACGCCTTTTACCTTATTAATAAAAACGAATCTCTGTTAACACATAAAAAGGGCTTACTGTGTTGGGCACTGGGCTGAGCACTTGATGTAAACTTACATTGCAAGGTAAACAAGCTCTGTTATCTGTTAGAGGTGTTTTTTTTTCTCAGTTTTGCTTCTGAGCAGATCTGTAATATACCAAAGCGAAGTCTGCAGGCAGTGCGGTGGCTGTCAAGTCCGGCTGCACACTCTGCTAGCTGTCACCCTGGACAAGCCACGCTCCCCTCCTGACGCTCAGTGTCCTCATCTATAAAATGAAATGCAGTCCGCTTAGTGCCCTCACCAGGTGACTGGGAAGAGTAAATAAGGAACTACCTGAAAAGTACCAAGCACAGAGTCCGAGCGTGATAAACATTTAATAAAGAGATAATTATTATTATTATTCCACCACCAGTTTACTGAAGGATGAAGCAGCCATCCTGAGAACGTATCAGACATTGAGAGAAAACACTGCATGTCCTTTGTCTATTTTCTACCACCCAGTTTTCATCTTTTTTCCAAGTCATCAGCTAAAAGGTTGGACGTGATGACGTCAGTGTTCTGCTGGCACTGAAACACCCACTTTTCTGGCTGTTTCCCATGATGTGATCTAGCCCAGGGAGAAGACATCTACATCCTCTGAGCCCTAGACTGTCCCAGCGTGGGCGGGGGCCGGGAGGGAGGGCCCGGCGTCAGGGAGCCTGGCAGAGCTGGGGCTGCCCTGCGCCCCCAAACACGCCCACCCGCTCAGCCGCAGCCCTCTCATCCTTCCCCTGCCCACCTTCCTCCCTAAGTTCCACGTCAAGGCTGAATTCTCACTCCTGAGACCACTTTCTTCTTGAAAATTTTATTGTTCTGATGAAAACCTGCCACGATTCATCTTTCATTGTGTCTTGATTCGGTATCTCTACATTTTAAGGTGTTGGGGGTTTAGGGCTTTTAAAAACATTTCATCAAGTATTTAAATCAATCTCTCTCCTCTTTATTGATAGAGACTCCAGCCTGCTGATTAACTTTTCAATCACAGCTGCCTACAACACCCAGGCTGAGGCAGGCGACAGCAATTGCAGCTTTGGCGACGACCAAAGTAGTCATTTAGCTGACTTCTTCAGTGTCTCCAGCCCTCCCTCTGTGCTGAGTCTGCTGATCTGTGGTTCAAAGCCCTCGCAGGGCAGGACCCTCCGTCCATGTAAGGATTATGACTCTACACCTTCTCCAGGTGAGAAAACAGAAACCTAGAGACGGTGCAGCTCGTCAAAGGTCACACAGCCAATAAGTAGCAGAGTTAAGGAACTAATCTGGCCACCTGTCCCTGGATGGCACTCTGAACACTAGTCCACTGGGTCCATCACCTTATCTTCTGCCTGTGTGCACTGGAACTCATCAAGGGCAGTGGCTCTGTGTCCTTAATAGTTGCCTAGCAGTCCAGCACAAAGCAGGTGCTCAAAAATGTTCAAATCAGCTGTTCATTCTATAAATAAGTGTCAGACATAGATGGGCCAGTTCTAGATAAGGGGATAGAGCAATGACTGAGGTGGCCCAAGTCTCAGTCTTTATAGGGCATAAGTTGTTGCAGGGGGATTACTCTGATTTAATTCTTGATTTACTGTGACAAACTCGTGGTTTTCCAGACTTTTGCTTAGCTCAGATTCTCTGCTTTTCTGGAGTGCAGCGTCATAAACCTCACACCACTTACCTCCAGCCTAGGAGGCTCAAGGTAGTCTTGGTCACTGCCCCTGAGCAGTTGCCTGCTGTTACCTGATTTCTTTTCTTCTAGAATCTAGAATGCAAAGACACTCCAATCCATTGTAGGGGATGCTAGAGAGAGAAATGGAAAGAAGTATCATTTCAGCCATTAAGCAGCAGAAAGGAGAGCTAGAGTTGGGGAGCCTCCCTTCTAGAGAGTCCATCTCTCCTAATTTACAATATAATTGAGGAGTATTTTTAACCTATTTTGTTTGCCATCAACATCAAAATGTCTTTCTTGATTGCAAACTTCTGGAAGGTGAGACTGGGAACATTTATGGCTAAGCGAATGGTCCGGTGATGCGGTCACTGTTCCCACAGCAGAAGGCTGGCTTTCCACAGCCGGAATTCTACCCTCCTCCTGGGATCTTTGGTAATTTACTGACTCTTCCGGGAGTCAGCTTTTCCATCAGTAAAACAAGAAGCTTTACTCCAGGTTCCTCTAGGAAGTGGCTGTGTGGCCTTCTCCTGGAACCCTACCACAGTCACGATGTTCTGGAGGATTCCACGACCTGGCCAGGCTGGCTTCACCACTGAACACCCCGTGTTGAAGCTAGCTGGGCTGTGGGTGAGGCCAGAGCAGATGGGAGCGTAGCTGGCGCTGCAGAGGTCTCCACTGGGGCCGAGGAAGAAATCCTTCAGGCATGTTGGCCAAGGGCACACGCCCAAGCTTGGCACCCGGGCAGGTCTTGCCAAACTGCATCAAGTTACTCATTTCAGTGCCAGGAGGCCTTTGTCAGGAAAGGTAAGGAAGAGCTTCTGAGGTCAACGGCCAAGTTCTCGTTGACTCAAGTTTCAATCTTCACACTGATTTCTATTCTCGTTATTTAATTTTCTTCTCATCAGACAGAATTAAATACTGAATACCATTCCCAGGTCTTCTAAAGTCCAATCGCCCAAATGCTTTGTTTCCAACTTATATAAAAGTTTAAATTTCCTCTTCCCCTGCTCAAATTTCTGCCAAAACAGTCATCAACGATGAAATTTTTGAAGATAATTAGCATATCAGATATCTGTAATAAGCTAATCATGTATTTCTTGGATTGTACTTCTCTGGTTAGCTGTTATTAATCACAAATATTATTCATGTCATTTGAAATATTCCTGTTGGCGGATGTTTTTATGCTTGAAGGATCCCAGCTCAAAGTCTTTAGCTACGGATGCAGTCCCTCCCCCCACCCAACTCCCCATGAGAGGCAAGATTTGATCGTGTCTTGTTGAACAGGGTTAACCTTCAGGGGAAACAGCATTAAGGGAAGTAATTATCCATTCACACTGAGCTGGCTACAAATAAAGTGAGAAAATCACCCCCGAACTCACATGAAAAACATAATGTAGTTAATATTAAATAAAGGGATTGGGTAACTGAGCCTCTTTTTACAGTGTGTGCTGATGTGTCCTTGATCAGGGCTGTTTTGTTTATGATTAATGAATGACTCACCTTGAGCTGTGTTCCGTTCAATGCATACCTCATTATGAATTTGAAGAGGTCATTTGTTCCTTGGATTTAAAATAAAAACCTCTTTGTACACTCAGAAGGTTAAGAGTCTGATATTGGTACAAAATGGGGGCAAAGAGAACTTGGAGACATTTGCTTTGGGCTATTACTGTCGTTGTTCCTTTTTAACTTTTAGAATTTGGAGAGAAAGTCTAAGCTGGGGCTCTTGATTTCAAAGTAGATCCTAAAATTATGTGGCTTGGGCTCAACTCACCTGTGGCAGTGGTACTGCCCTACGGTGCCATGAGTCAGAAGGGCTTCATGTCCCTGCCAACGTGGGGAAGGCTCTCCTCGCTGTTGGGGGGGGGGTCTTGCAGAGGGGAGTTCAAATGGCACAAAAACAAATCAAAAGTAAACAAAATCTGAGGCCCTGGTTCTCAGGTAGGGTCCGTGATTTTTCTTCTTTCCACGGTCCACCAGCCTCTCTTAATACCTTCTTTTGTTCTTTAAAGTCATTGGTTGTGTTCATTATAATTTAATTTCATTCATATTTAAATGTCAGAATGAGCTATAGTTTGCAACGTAGTTTACCAGACCCTACAAAACCCAACTTTGATGCAGAAGGTCGTAACTGGGTTAAAAGACTGTAGTCATTTTTTCCTGCAAAATGCTTGATAAATAAAACCCTCTGACCAAGAAATACATATGTATTTCTTTATCATTATGTATACATGTGAGCACACACAAAAAATCATACACATGAACACATATCAGAGGATGACAGACAGATAGGTAGGTAGATAGATATTGATCAATCTGAAAGTCTAGATTTTGTTTGTTAATTCAGGTGAGAGGGCCGCTCCCCAGGAGAGGGGGTTGTGTGTCCGGGACGCAGCCCCACCTTGTGCGGTGAGCACTTCCACCGCACCCTGTTCCCAGCGGTGCACAAGCAGACAGACGTGTGGTCTGCCCACCTGTGGGCCCGCCACAGCTCAGTTAATGATCTTTCCACCCGGCTTTGTGCGTTCACTTGTGCATTCAAATGAGGGCTTGTCACGCAGAAATAAAAGCACATGCATGAATAGGCCTTGGCGGTTGACTAAGGGTATCCACTTCATGGTAGACATAGTTCATTAGTCACCTAGCCAACTTTTTTTTAAAGTCCAGTTATTTCTTTATGTGTGAGAGAAACTATGTCCTTTGATCATAGCCATTAAAATGGAATTAAATAACAGCAAATCTCAGAGACCCGAGAATTACTCCTGGCTCCATCACTAAGTAGCTGTGTGACCTTGGGCAGGCCATTTGCCCTCTCTGGGCTTGAGGGCTGTTGCTATAGACTGAGGACTTTCAACCAGATAGACTTATGTTCCTTACCACCAGTATTCTATGATTTTTTCTCCTAGAAATGATGCCCCTCCCATCAATGTTCTATGATTCTGTTCAAATACAAGAATAGCTAATACAAGGTAGGAAACTCTTCCACTTCAAACGTCCTCTTGGTGAAGTTAGAGTCTTGCTGCTTCACAAACTAGAGATCAATGTTTTGTCCTCCTCCAAAATCTTCATTTGCCTCCTAGACCTACGGGCACCTATCACACACTAAATACATCCGGGCTTTGTTGATTACTTCATTAAGTGCCTTCAAGGCTGAGAAACAGACTTGCCACTTCAATGACAATAAACAAATATACAATTTTTACAACTAGAAACAGAATTCTCTTTTACTTTCTAACTTGAAAGTATCATAACTGGAATCGTATTGTTGCTAAGGAAAACACCAAGCACAATCTCCTTTTATATATATTTTAATGTGATTTGACAATTTCTAAAACAAAATGAACTTCCAAGAAATTTAACAAAGTTTCATAGGAAACGTTTCTCAAATTACCATAAAACATTTTTAAAAGACTCTAGGCCCAAACAGTAATAATAATAAGTTTTTAAAAACGTATTACAAAATTAGAGATTTGGATGGAGCAAAGTTTTTTTTTTTTTTTTTTTAAATGATCACTGTACATTCGAAAAAAAAAAAGAAGCTTCCATCAATTCAAGAAAATGGAGAAGAATCCAGAAGATAGTTTGTGGATCAGTTTTATTATATGTAACACTGGAATCTATGTGTGTTTGCTTGAAAGCTAGTTAAGACAGCTTGGAAATATTAGTATCTTAAACAAACTAACCACTCTGGTCTCAAATAAGGACTTGCTGTGCCTTTCTTCCTCATTATCACAATATTCCTCAATATCACCTCCACAAGCCCCACCAGTGACTTTTCCTTTTTTTTAATCGCATTGACTATAACTTCTTCCCCCCACCCCACAGCCACCAAGGACCCCAAGGGCCATCACTGGAAGGTCCCTCGGAAAAGGGGGGTTTGAACAGGGATTGGTCCAGCTCCATCAGTATCCGCCACACTTACTCAGTATCACGATGCTAATGAATGACAAAGTCAGCTCTCGAATGATGCTTGGTGATATTCCTTCTTTTAATTAACACCAGTGAGTTAACTTGATGTGATTATTTCCTGAGAACCCCAAGCTTGAGGGCGGGGGAACACTTTTCTTCTTATAGGCTTTACCTTATCTTTTATGAGCTAGAACATGGATACTCTGATCTTACTGCTTTCACACATATAGGACCGCATGACTCCACTTGTTTTCTCCTGAACGTCTCCCCTGCCTCCTTCTTCCAAATGCTGAGCAAGACCTCCCCAAGCAAGGCCATCTAATGTGAGACGGCTGTGGAATAGGATTCGCACTGACTGCTCATAACACGGGAGAAAAGACAGGTCTCGCCTTACACGACAGAGCTAGAGTGAGGGGACAGGAACAAATGCCACCTTCAGCTGAACTGGTTAATTTCCCTAGAAGATGCGTGCTGCTTTCTCTAATCCGCATCTATGTCTGCTTTTGCTAACAACGCCCACTTTTCTTTTGCACAGTCACACTTTTCTCAGACCGTGGAGTGTAGGGTGACTAACGTCATATTCAAGATCCAAAGGTGTCCAGTAGCCTGGACCTGGCTGCCGATCAGCGCATCCCCCTCTTAGAGGTCCAGTGACTAAGATGAATCAAAGAGGACCTTCCAGGGAGCTTTGCTGGAACCGTGAAGCGCTGCCCTCCCTCTGTCCTAGGGGTGCTGCGCAGGTGTACTGCCACGGAACCCGCATCTGCTGCACCGTGGGAGGCCCTGGCTGAGGACAACATCAGAAAGCAGAGAGGGCAAAAGCAGAAAGGGGCCAGAGAGAGCAGAAAAGGGGAAGAAGAGAATTCTGATGATGCTGTTTCAGCACCTCAATCCAACCTTTCTTGCTTGGTCTTATCAGTTATATTTGCTAAGAAATTCCTCTTTTTCGTTTTTCCAGATTAAGCCAAATTTGAGCAAATTTCTGGTCACTTACAGTTTAAAGGACCCTAAATGTCTATCTAAAAATCATCCCTTACTCATATCTGCTCCTTTATGGTTTCCAAAGCCCTGACATATATTGTCTCTCATTCCGTGTTCACAATGCATCTGTGAGGAAGGTAATGTCACCCCGCACTCACAAGAGACAACCTGGACTAGCTGGGCTGTGACACACTTATTCTCTTCACTCTTGAGGTGGTTATTGAGTGCTCACCATGTGCAAGGCTCTGTGTAAGTGCTAGAGAGGTAGTGACCAAGTCAGATGCCAGCCCTGTCCTCGTGGGACCCCCAGTGGAGTTGGAGAGCAGGCAATACCCACCAATTAGACGATTCACTGTCGGAATCCACCTGTGCAAGAAAGGAGCAGTGCAAAAAGGTGTAGGTGATCAAAGGCTGTTCCCTGAGGACTTTATAATCCAACTGGAATCAGAAGGATGAGTTAGGGAAGGAAAAGGGGACAGAGAATTCTGAGTAGAGGGAAGAGCAGATGCCAAGACCCCGAGGCAGGAAGCCTGGTGTGACTGGAGCGCAGACAGCAAGGAGATGCACGGACGGGCTCGGGCAGAGCAGAGCAAGAGCTGTGGTCTTCGCCTTCTTACAAAGACATCCGGGTTTTAAGGAGGAGTGGGACACGGACTTATTGAGAACGGACTGCAGAAATGAGTAGACTCAGGAAGAAGTTACATGTGCCACACATAGCACATGGGCATAACCAATATTTCTATAAACTTGTCCTAGACCATCCAGCCAATAATAATTAGAGCCAGATGGGGATTTGCATAGTGACCCCAAAGCTGTGCTCTCAGCCGCCATGTGACATAGAATATAAACTAAAAGCACATTTCCGACGGTAGAATTATTAGATTATTCTTCCATTTGCAACAACTTGACAGTTGACATTTTCTAACCTTTCCACTTGGTTTCTTCTGCCCCTCCCACCGTTTTTATAATAGTTACACAATTCCTTAATGGGATTCAGGCAAAAATCTACTTGCTATTTGTGTTGCAAAGTTCAAAAAATTCTGTTTTGTGTCATCACTTTTAAAAAATGTATGACCTAGAACACTTAAAAAATTCCAGAAACCTTTGAACTCCAGTTTGTTGAATATTGTAGTTTATGTTTTCTCTAATTTGTTCTGAACTATTTGTACCTTGGATCATTAATCTATAACCAACCACTAGCTGGGTAATCCTCCCCCCACACCCCACAACTGATGATGCCAGGAACATGACTAAATCTATTATCTTTTCTTTGAATTCTGTCAATAATATATTTGTTTCAAATCTTTATTTTGGCCTCTTTTCCCCTTTATATTTTCTGGAAAAACTTTCCAGATAAAATCAGAACTGCTTTGTCATTCATCATCAGGAAACAAGCCTGACTGGAGAGCAGAGTTCAAAAACATAATTTTTTCCACACTTCGATGCGAAAAAGCCAAAAGAGAAAAGAGTTGGCCACAGTTGTCTGCCTTTATATTTGCATATGTAAATGTGTTATGATGTCTGACTGTCCTCTTGGTGGATTCATATTGTGAATTAATATACACTGGTGGAGACGGTAATATGGACACGCTACTGACAGATCACTTGAGGGACTGTAGAAGATTAGCTCCTAGAAGGCAAGAGTCAGGTGTCTACACAGCAGGGCAGAACACTCCAGAGCCTGTGTCACTCCCAGGAGCTCCGTGCAGCTGCTCTCCCTAACCCCATCTGTCCAACATGGACAGTGATGGTTTATAACCAGTAAGGGTTCCATCTGTAGTTATTCAATGAATATTTATTGAGCACCTACTGAGTGCCTGGCAGTCTCACAGACAATGGAATACCAGGTCCATGACATTCTCACAGGAGGAAGAGACAAGAAGCAACTGTGCCAACCAGGTAATTTCAGATGGTGATAACTCTATAGCAAGATGTTTTTAAATGACACGAAGGGAGGTGCAAGGGTACATCCAATAGATTTTAGAAAGGTCTTCAGATAGGTTTGCTCTCTTGGAAGAGTTGACATTTAACCTCAGCCATTGATGTGAAGAAAGAACTATCCACGGGAAGATCTAGGGGGAGAGAAGAGCATGTTGAAGGAACTGCCAAGTCCCATTTGTGAAGTGGAGAAGACCACAGCCTTGGAGCAGAGAGAGTGGGTAAGAGAGAGTTGGTAGGAGATGATGGTTAGAAGGTAGGCAGGGGAGAAAGAAATGAACTTTGAGGCCATGTAAGCACTTTGGACTTTAGGCTAAGTGGGAAATCACTAGCGAGCTTCATCTGGGAAGAAAAAGAAACATTTTAATGACAATGGAGAGGCTACCTCTCAATTCCTTCTGTTAATAAAGATGTTTCATATATAGCTCATACGATTTAGGTATCTAGAAGACAGTGGGTTATGATCCAATGAGTCCACGTTATTAAAAGTATGTGAGTGGGTTGTGAGTGTGTACAGAGACTCTGAGAAAGACCTACATGCAATACGATGCATTGAACGCGCCTCAGCTGTGGTAACCAGTAACCCAAATGCAATGGCTTACGTGAGATAGCAGTTTATTCCTCTGGGTGGTCCAGGACTAATATAGCACCTGACTGGTGTCAGGAACAGACTCTTTCCCTACTGTTCTGCAAAACCTACATGCATCATCCTTCTCAGTGGTTGAGTTAGCTGCTGTCTTAGTTCCTCCTGCCACGTGCACATTTCAGCCAGAGAATGAGGGAACGGGAGAGTGGAAAGAGAGCACACTCCTGCCCTTTCAGAGTTGCCAACTACAAGTTCAGTGCATCACTTCCGCTCGTTCCCCATGAACCAGAACCTAGTTGCATGGCCACAGCTAGTTGCAAGGGGAACTGGGAAATGTAGCTTTTATCCCTGTGCCGAGATAAAACTTTTCTTATTATATAAGGGTATTGGTAGGATAATTTTGCTTTCTCTCATAGCCTTCAACCTAGTACAAAAGTGGCTGGAAGTGCCTTCAGCCCTTGGAGAGCCACCTTTGTTAAAAGAAGTTCCATTCCCAGAGGACTAGTTAATTATTGAAATAAATAATTAATAAAAATAATTAATTAATTGAGATATCACTATATGCTGATAGTTCTTTCCCCTACAATCTTTAGCTCTGTGCAATATGCAACAGCAGCTTATTTCTTTAAATTAAAAAAAAAACCTGAACAAACAAGTCATTGTTCATGTGCTTCTCTTAGGGCCTGCTCTTTGAGCTGTTTTCCTAGAAGCAGAGATAGATTTGAACTGTTTTATTTATATTTCCTCATCTGGTCCTCCTTTCTTTGTGATTAGTGCCATGTAATTTCAAGTCAGCTGTTTGGGATACAGAATGTCCTTTTGCATATTAAACAAAATAATTATAAACCATTTATTCTTAAATGTTTACCTTGAAATCATTATCACTATTATAACTATATTCATGGAAAACAAACTCAAGACCTACTTATTTGGGGATACAAGTATGTGTACAAACATCATTTTTCTAATCCCTTCAAAAAGTTTTGAGTCCTTACTATGTGTGCTTAGTATATTAACAGTTGGAAGTTACTCCCTACCTATATTTCAATGAGTAAAATAAGGTTGTATCTATAAGGTACCAAGAAAATCAGGGTTTTAGTAATTAACCAGTAGGTTGAATCATTGCAGATGGTCATACAGGATACTAGAGGCCTACAATTGTTTTGGTTTTTTATTTTAATAGCTTTAGGGGGTACAAGTTGAATTCTGTTACATGTATAGACTGCACAGTAGTTGAGTCTGGGCTTTTGGTGTACCCATCACCCAAGTAGTGTCCATTGTATCCCATAGGTAATTTTCATTCTTCACCCCCTCTAGCCTTTTCCCCTTTTGAGTCTCCAATGTCCATTATACCACTCTGTGTTCCCTTGTGTGGCCACAGTTTAGCTCCCACTTATAAGAGAGAACATCCAACACTTATTTTTCTGTCCCTGGGTTACTTCACTCAGAATAATGACCTCCAGTTCCATTCACATTGGTGCCAAAACCACTATTTCATTCTTTCTTATCACTGAGTTGTCCTCTATGATGAATGTATGAATGTATTTTTCAATCTACTCATCAGTTGCTGGGCATTTAGGTTGATTCCGTATCTTTGTGATTGTGAATGATGCTGCAATAAACATACAAATACAGGTGTCTTTTTGATATACTGATTTCTTCCCCTCTGGGTAGATACCTCATAGTAGGATTGCAGGATCAAATGGTAGATCTACTTTTAGTTCTTTGTGAAATCTCCATACTGATCTCCATAGAGGTTGTATTTACATTCCCACCAACAGTGTTTAACACATTGAGTGCCACACTAGAAAAAACAAAATTTCCCTGGGGCCACAGTGTTTTATGAAAACAAAATGATCCTTTCTAATTTGTTATTTTTTTATTGTTTTCTGTGTGTGAGTTATATGCAACACAATCCATGATTTTAGAATTAAATTGTCAATATTAATTGTAACAATAAGAATATCAACAAGTAAGGTTTTCACGAACCAACTTCAGGGTTTTGCTTCATAAGGCCTCAAGCTCAAAACTAGCATGAGTAAAATACAACTCACATGGCAGTCAATGGGTTAAGTGTTCCCTTTTCACCGCATCTGTGCCAACATCTATTGTTTTTTTTACTTTTTAATAATGGCCATTCTAATTAGAGTAAAATGGTATTTTATTATGGTTTTAATTTTTATTTCCCTGATAATTAGTGATGTTGAGCATTTTTCTTTTTCTTTCTCTTTCTTTCTTTCTTTCTTTTTTTTTTTTTTTTTTTTGGTCATTTGTGTATCTTCTTTTGAAAAATGTCTAGTCATGTCATATGCCCACTTTTTAATGGGGTTATTTGGTTTTTCTTGTTAAGTTGTTTGAGTTCCTTGTAGATTCTTGATATTAGTCCTTCATCAGACACATAGTTTGTGCATATTTTCTCCCATTCTGTAGATTGTCTATTTATTTGATTTGCTATTTGCTTTTGATTATTTATTTTGCTGTACAGAAGCTTTTTAGTTTAATTAAGTTCCATTTGTCTATTTTTGTTTTTATTGCATTTGCTTTTGGGGTCTTAGTTATAATAAATTCTTTGCATAAGCCAATGTCCATAAGAGTTTTCCCTAGGTTTCTTCTAGCATTTTATATGTTTCATTTTCATTGTTTTATTTTCTTCCTTTTAAGTCCTTAGTCCACCTAATTTTTCTGTATGGTAAGGGATAGGGACCCAGTTTGATTTTTCTGCATATAGCTATCCAATTTTCCCAGTTCCATTTATTGAAAAGAGTGCCCTTTTTCCAGTGTATATTCTTGTTGACTTTGTCAAAAATCAGTTGGCTATAAGTATATGGTTTTACTTCTGGGTTCTCTATACTTCTGGGTTCTATTGATCTATGTGTCTATTTTTATACCAGTAACACACTGTTTTGGTTAATGTAGCCTTGTAGTACAATTTGATGTCAGGCAACGTTATGCTTCCAGCTTTGTCCATTTTGCTTAGAGTTGATTTTATAGGCAAACAGTTGCACAATGGAAAGAGGACTGGAGTTGAAGTCAGAACGACATCCTGGTTGTGCCAATGACTTTCTGTATGATCTTAAATCATTCCCATTCTCTAGTACTCAGGTTCCTCATCTGCAGAATAAGGGTTGTGCCCAGCTCTGCATTGGCCAATGCCTGGCATAGTGCTGCCATATCCACTCTGTTCACCTGTGTAGACATCACTAATCAATCACAGCATTTCTCTCTCTTCTGCTAAGCTGGGACACAACCTCAAATTCCTCCCAACATAATCTTCATTCTACTAGGGTTGAACTAAAAGATGAAACTATTTAGTAGTCCTCTGAATTAGATGGTTTCTAAGATCTCTTCTAGCTTTAATATGTCAAGATCCAATAAAATAAAAAAGCAAAGCAAAACAACAAAAAACGAAAACTTAGGTTGAATTCATACATCAATCTGGTATGTGACAATTTGCAATTTGGACTGTTTGGCCCCAAATATTAAACAATAAAGTGTGCTGGCCTTTGCTAATTAAAAAAGATGAAGCACACATTTTGGAAAGAGTGATGTGCTATTTCCTCTACCTTAAAGCTAGAGGGAGTAGAGAATATAAATGCAAATTACATGCAAATATACTTTGGGGACCTTCCTATTTCCTATAACTGAAATCAGCTTCTGGGGAAATATAAAAGATGACTCCAACTGTATATTTCCCAGGAGTTAACTTTGAAAGTTTTCAAGAGCCTTACAGAAATTATACCTTCTATAACAAAATAAAATGAGTTTTTCAATGTTAGTAAATGAAAGGAAAGTCTGTATATGGGGATAAAGGGTGAAACTTGGCAACTGTGACTCTCAGACCTGAGAATCACTTTTTTTCTGGTGGCTGTCCTTGAGTGTCAGTTACTATAACCTGCACACTGGCCTAGGGTGAGGTGAGAGAGGATGCTACTACCCACTACTGCCGTTCACCAACTATGGGCACTAACCCTTCCTTTAATTCCCCATAGCATTCAGAAGAGTTTGAAGGAATCAACATGGAGAGAACCATTGAATAAGACTACCTGGCTCATCTAGATTGGCAGCTCTCACTGTAGGCAGTTCCTCCTGGCTCCTTATCCCCTTGTAGAACCATCAACCATCTTGTCATAACTCCCTAAAATAGTTCACACCTACAAGATCAAGGCCAAAGATAGACTGGAGTTCTTGCTCCTGCCCACCCAAAGTCTATCTCTAGCATCTCTATTGCTATAGTTTGAATATGTATTTCCCTCCAAACTTTATATGTTGGAACCTTAAGCCCCAAGACATTAAGATGTGGGACCTTTTAAGAAGTGATTGAGTTATGAAGGTTCCACTTTCATCTGTGGGAATAATGACCTTATGAGAGAGGCTTCGGAAGCTGCCTGGCCCTTCTGTCCCTTCCACCATGTAAGGGGATACAGTGTTGTTCCCCCCAGAGGGTGCAATGCCCAGGTCCCATCCCGGAAGCAGAGAGAGAGCTTTCACTAAGACATCAAATCTGCTGGCACCTTGATCTTGGACTTCCCAGCCTCCAGAACAGTGAGCAATAAGTTCCTATTATTTATATTAATAAATTATCCAGTCTAAGGTATATTGTTATAGCAGCAGGAAGGGACTAAGACTCCCGTTTTCTGTTTCCTCTCCCTGGATGAGGGACAGTGAGAATGCCCACCTCTTCCAAGAGGCCTACATATACCCACAGGGCCTGTATATCACATGAAAACCCATATGTTTAAGACAGATATCAACTCTTTAAACAACAGTTATTATGTGTTAGAAGGTGCGCTTATAGAAGCTCTAGTTAGGACAGAGCTTGACAAGGTTAATGGGAATGAGAATTACCGGAGGATGTCACTAAAATGCAGATTCTGATTCTGTGAATCTGGGGAGGGCCCGTCACTCTGCATTTCTAATGAAGGGGGTCAAGATATGTCACCCCAAAATATGCTGCTTTAGCATAAGAATCATTTTGAGCTGAAGGCATTTAAATTCCTGAAATCCCCTATCTGCCTAAAAGCAGAGCCTCCCCCAAAAAAACTCAATCGGCATAAATCCCTTCCTCAGCAACTCTAATCTCTTGGCACCACAACCAAACAGACATTGTCACACGACTATCGTATCTCCCATCCATTCTCCTAGGAGCCTATTTATCTTTCCAAAAAGTCACTTGCTTTTCCATAAGTTCCCTTTCTTCCCCCTTCCTTTCCCCTGCTAAGTATACAGACCCCCAATTCTAACCTCCCTTTGAGTTACTGATCACTGATTTTTCCCAGGTAAACATGCTGCACATGTTAATAAAACTTACACACTTTTCTCTTGTTAATATGTCTGTTGTCAGTTTAATTCACAGGCCCCTAGGAACTAAACCTAAGAGGGCAGAAAAAAATTTGTCCTTCCCTAAACTAACAACCTCCCAGGTGATGCCAATGCTTCTTATCCAAGAATCACACTTTGAGTAACTAGGATATGTACCCTAATGTGAATCAGGGGAAAACTATAGAGCAGGTTCATCCAAAGAATAAGGAGTCCTATGCTTAACCCATCTCTGAGGTTACCCAAATAACCCTTCACTCTCCCATATTTGGGGCTTAGAAAGACCCAGAACCAAGGAAAAAAAGAGTACAAATGAGTATATTGTGCAGAGAAGTCCATGTCCAAGACCAATCTCTAAGTACAAAGAGCTAGAATAGGGAGACCAGTCATTGAATCCACTCTCAAAAAGGCAACACGAAACCCCAGTTCATTACTACAAAGGGTGACAGACGGGTGAATGGTTCCGGAAAGGTGTCATATGCCAAAGTAAGGATGTTTAGCCTGGAGAAGAGAAGATTTGTGTGTTGAGTTGTTGGATTTACCAAATGGAAATATGGGGCACTTAGTCAAATTTGAATTTCAAGTAAACAGCAAATATTTTTAGTATGTTATGCAATATTGAGACATACTTATACTAAAAAGTTATTTATGTCCTTTTATCTGAAATTCAGATTTAACTGGGTGCCCGGTATTTTATCTGGCAGTCCCACTTATGTGGGGTGTGAGGTATCTTCAGTTCCTTGAATGAGTCGCATGAAGCAGTCCTCAGCTGCATGTGAGAATCGGCTGGGAAGCGTTACAAACAACACTGAGGCCTGGGGTTCGGTCTGTCACTGGGCTGTTTAGAAACTCTGCAGGTGCAGCCAAGGTTGGCAACCGCTGTGTCAGACTGACTTAATCTCGAAGCCTCATAGTATTCGAGCCATCTAGGAACCCTTGGTGACAAGAAAGTTTTGGGTCTTCGTGTGAACTTTCAAACAAGAGAAGTAAGTTATCTCAAGAGGTAATGAGCCTCTTGCCATGTGAAGTGTGCAAGTAGTGGTTTGATGATCTCCTAAAGGCAACCTGTTTTCAGAGGGAACTCGAGTCTGGAAGGGGGTACAGACGTGATCGTTGGTTAGGACTGAAGAGGGTAGTGTATTAAATGATTACCACGACCTCTCCAGCTCTGAAATCCCAGGACTGGGCTATTTATTAGATTAAAAAATGGGTCATAGAATGATACACAAAAATAGGCACATGCAAAAAGAGAAAAAGAGTGCATGGGGAAAAAATGTTGACATCTGAGTAAGGTCTGTGGTCTAATTAATTGCATTGCGCCAACACATTTCCTGGTTTTGATAACGCACCGTAGCCACCTAGAGCTCACTGTCAGGGGAAGCGAGGCTGAGGCATGGGTGTGCAGGACCTCCCTGTACTTCTTGCGAGTTTGTAACTATTTCAAAATGAAAAGCTTAGAATAGATTAATTCGTCACATCGCACTGAAAGAGTGCTTCTCCAGGAGGCCTGAGCAGCGGGAGGTAGCGGGACGGTCTAAGGGAGCGAAGTCTCCCGCGGGGAGGAACGGCGCGCGCCCCGCCCTGGGGACATCCTCCTCCTCCTCCTCCTCCTCCCCGGGAGCGGCGGCGCGGTGGCGCGTCCGAACAGACAGGGTCGCCAAGCGCTGAAATGAAGCCGCTGCGCCTTCCGGGCAGCCCGAGTCCCCAGGAGGGGAGGACGTCGCCTCGCCCCGGATTCCTTAGCAATAGACGAGCTGAGGATAAGCTGAAAGCCGTCCGAGCCCGGGCAGGTGACGCGGAGGCCCGCAGCGCCGCCGCCCGCGGGTGTGGACGGTGCGCGTCTGGGTCACGACTCACTCTGGCTGTAGTCGGCCCAGGGCGGGCGGGGGGCAGAAGCCCCGACGCCGCCGCCGTTTCCTGTCGGTGCCGGTTCGGTTCGGTTCGGTTCGGGCGGGGCGACTTGGCAAGCAAATGACTGTTACAGGACGACGAAGACTCGTCAATCCGACTAACCCTTTTCCGCGCCCGCCCCCACCCGCCGTCCCGCATTGCCTGACTCCGCGACTTCGAACCCGCGTCCGCCAGCCCCGCCTGCCCGCCGGTGTAGCCCGCCCGGACCGGGTGGTTTTGCTAATGGAGATTGTTGCCCCATTGAGACGTGCAGGCTCAGCCGGCTGGCAAAACCCGCCGGCCCCACCGAACGGTCCCGTCGGCCTCTATTAACCTACAGATGCCACTGCCGTGCCACCCCGACACGCAAACAGCCCACCCGCCCCCGCCGGCCTCCCTGCTCCGCCGAGACCCCAGACTCGAGACCCGAGACCCCAGACCCGAGACCCCAGACCCGAGACCCCAGACCCCAGATCCCGGAGACGCGAGACCCCGGAGACCCCAGACCCCAGACCCGAGACCCCAGACCCCAGACCCCAGATCCCGGAGACGCGAGACCCCAGACCCAAGACCCCAGACCCCAGATCCCGAAGACGCGAGACCCCAGACCCCAGATCCCGGACACGCGAGACCCCAGACCCCGGAGACCCCAGACCCCGGAGTCCCCAGACCCCAGACCCCAGACCCCAGACCCGAGACCCCAGACCCCGGAGTCCCCAGACCCCAGACCCCAGACCCCAGACCCGAGACCCCAGACCCCAGATCCCAGAGATGCGAGACCCCAGACCCCAGACCCCGGAGACCCCAGACCCCAGACCTCGGAGACGCAAGACCTCAGACCCGAGACCCCAGACCCCAGACCCGAGACCCGAGACCCCAGACCCGAGCCGAGCCGCGGGTGTGCGCAGAGCAGCTGGGCAGGCACGACTGCCGCGGGCCGCACCGCACAGACCACCGGCTGGGCCCGCAGACCTCCGCGCGGCCCTGGGGACACGGCGAGCGGCCACGCGCCACACGGGGTTGAGCACGACCTTGCCTCCGGGTCCAAAGCCCAGGCTGTCTGGCTAGCTTGCCCCCGACGCCCGACGGCAGGCCAGGGCCAGGAGGGGACAGCCCGGAGCGGCCGCTCGCTGGCACGTCCCACACCGGAGCCGGGGCAGATGCGGGCTGCGCTGCGTGGCCCGGACTGGGCCGGCCTTTTCCTCACCTCGGCAGGACTCTCTCCCACGGCGCGGCCCGGGTCCTCGGGGAGCTCAAGGAAGGAAGGAAATAATGTCCTTATCTTTCTGCTTCTCCTGGGATAGTTAGGGCTACAGGAAAGGCTAAACAATAATACGTTATTTGTTATAGTATATTGTATTTATATTATGCATATAATAAAATATCCCTATATGTAAATATCATGTCGAGCACTCTGGTAAAAATAAATTCCCAGTGCCACAGTGATGTGCATTACAGGACTAGGACCCGAGTGCTTGAGACATACATACACATATACATGTGTGTGTATGTATTATTTATATAGATAAAATCTCAAGCACTCTGGTAAAGACAAATTATATATGCAAAATTAAATATATATATATGAATCCACAAGTCAACCATATTAGCTATCTAGCACTAAATTCATTCTCTGGAAGGAAAGTTCTTTCAGGATGCTGGTGTGGTCAGAGCAGTGCACTCTAGATGATTCTGCTGATGGATTCAACAGGGCTTTGCAGGATGGAGACCCTCCAGGAGGAAGGAAACAAGCAGATGGAAGTTCTGTGGCCCTGGGGGCAGCGCTGTGGGCGACCTCCCTGCCCCCACTTCTGAACTGCACCTGTTTTCCAATCCCCTGCCTCCTGCAGCCTGATGGGAAAAGGTACCTGAGGCCGGAGGATCCCCAAGGAGTCCACAGCTCCCCCCACCCCCCAGAATCCCCTAAGGCCTGGCAAGTCTACTCGCGCCTGGGTCTTCTTCAGGACCCAAAAGTGCTGGGAGGCAGTATGTGGAGCTTCCCAGACAGAAAAGCCTGGGTTGAAATCTTCTGCAGCCAGGGCACTAAGTTTTGCCAAACTCCAAGACTTGTTTTAGGAATCAGAAATTCATTTTTAGTTTATTGGATGTTTTGAAATTTTCATCCTGAGAATATAGAAGAATAATGAACAGCAGCCAAAGTGGGCTGGAATCAGATTGCCTGGATTTCTAGCTGTGTGATTTGGGGCACTTAGTTGACCTCTCTTGTGCCTTAGTTTCTTCCTCCATAAAATAAGAAAAATAAGGTTACCTGATGACTCGTAGATCATGAAGAATACACAAGATTATGTTTATAAGGTGTTCGATAATGTCTGGCATTTAGTAAGTGCTTTGTGTTTGTCAAATAACACGGTATCTAGGAAGAATTCAGTAATACTTCTTTTATTCCTTGGTCTAGTTTATGATCACTCTATTTATAAACAACAAGGCAGATTTCATTTCTTGGCAGTGATCCAAGTTTCCTTTTAAAATACATTTATTTAAGTCAAATATGGAGTCAATTTCTAGTAAGATACCAAATAAATTATACTATAGGGGAATACGGGTATGGTAAATACACAAAGATGGCAGAGAAAAGACTATGTAAGTGATTGGGAAGAATTTTTCGATGTCTATTCCAAAGACAACCAAAAATTGTAATGGGATTCTTTAATTCAGTGTTATCATTGTCCCCATAACTTTGAATTTTTATGTGCGACTTGGGATTGGGCTTTGTTATGGACTGACTCGTGTCCCCCCAAAATGCACTGTGTTGAAGCCTTAACCCTCAATGTGACAGTGTTGGGAGACAGGGCCTTTAAGGAGATAAGTAAGGTTAAATGAGGTCATAAGGGTGAAGTCCTAATCCAGTAGGACTGGGGTCCTCATAAGAAGAGGGAAAGAGTTGCCTGGAAAACGAGCAGGCAGGAAATAGGCAATTCTAGGCACCCTCTGCAAGCCAAGGAGAGAAGCCGCAGGAGAAACCAATCCTGCAGACACCTGATCTTGGACTTCCAGCGTCTGGAACTGTGAGAAAATGAACTTCTGTTGTTGAAGCCACTCAGTCTGCAGCATTTTGTAATGGCAGCCCTAGCAGACTAATACAGGCTTATGTGGGTGAAGGGAAGAGATTTTTGTCAGAGAGTTCTTTCTTTCTAGAGTTAGGGGTAATTTGAACTAAAAGAAAGAAAAAACAGAAAGAAATGAGCATGTGTCCGAGATCACCACACAATTGCTCTTGCAATGGACTCAACGTTTGTGTCCACCACCAAAATTTGTATGTTGAAACCCTAATTCCAACTGAGGGGATTTGGATGTGGGGTCTTTGGGAGGTGATTAGGCCCTGAGGGTAGAGCTCCCATGAATGGAAGTAGTGCCTTTCTAAGAAAAGGCCAAAGAACTAACTAACTCTCTTTCCTCTGTGTGAGGAAACCAGGAGAAGTTGGCCGTTTGCAACCTGGAAGCAAGCTCCCACCAGAACCGACCATCCTGGCACCCTGATCCCAGACTGCCAGCCTTCTGAACTGCCAGAAAGAAATGTCTGTTGTTTCTAAGCAGAGAGACCAAAGCTCTTGGCCCCCTAAAGGTTTCCTGAAAAATCACTGACATGAGGCGATTGATTAATAAAAGAAAAGGCACAGAAATTTATCTCATGTGTGTACACAGGGACATTCAGAATGAAGACCCAAAGAAATTGTACATTTTTATGCTTGGGTTCAAGAAAGTATAGACAGCCATGCAGAAATATGACTGGACAAAAGGGTGTGATCTAATGCCAACAGACTGAGTGGGGAAACCCAGCCAGGCCTGTCTGTCTAGATCCTTCTTGGCCTCTCTGAGCAGCTTTCCTGCCTTCTGGAGTAGGGCAGGCCTTAATCTAGAATGGGGAGTCTTATAAGCTACAGTCAAGGTAAGTCTGATAATCTCTTTATGGCCAGTTTTTATGAAAGAATAATTTTAGGTTTTGTGGCTGACTTTGGGAAAAGGGGTCCTGGCTTTTCTGACCTGCCTTGGGGAGGAGGGAGTCTAGTTTCTATGGCTAGTGTCAGGGGAGAACGGACTGAGCGGCAGGAGGACAGGAAGAGACCAGAGAACAGCTTTTGCGTCTGCAGCCTTCATTTTGGGGTACTGTTTTCTGAGCCCAAGCATTGGCTGCCCGGTCCGTGGTATTTTGTCACAGCAGCTCAAGCCAACTACGATACTTCTTCATGGATAACGACGCAGCTAGGAATGGCTTCCAAGTACTGAGTCCTGACTCACTGGACACGGTCAGTCCCACACGTGCCACATGAGCGAGGTCGCCTGACCCTCACAACAGATCTAGGGGCCAATTCTAGAGAGGTGAAAACTGCAGGTTGGTCCCCAGAAAGGGAGTGCAGAGGTCATACTCTGAACTCGGGATTTTCTGCCCGTGAAACCAGTGCTCCAACCCCACGGCATCCTGCTGGCAGCTTCTCTAAAGAGGCTTTATGAGGATGCTTAGACGAGCCAGGAGAGCCGCCTGGTCCACCTGCTGGAAGGCCCGTGGGTTCGGGGAAGGCTGCCTCAGCCCTGCTTCGGGCCACACTCGTCCGACCTGGATCATTTCCTAAAATGGTTTCATTTTACAAATGAGCACGAGGCTCCCCTGGAAGCAGCCAGCATTGGCAGAGAAGATATAATTAGCATTTCAAAGTGTTCATTTTCATCTTCCCCTTTGCCAGGGTGAGAGCCACTACAGGACAAAAATGAGCTGCTTCTTTTCCAGTCTCAGCCCGGGAGGGGTCTTTACAGAGAAGCCAATACTAGCCCATCACTGTCACCGCAGCTGGCTCCGCTAGGCCGACTCTGAAGGCCGGTCCCATCCCGGCCCGGCCCCGGTGACTGTCCCGGAGGAATGGCTTGTAACACCGTGGCTCAGCCCTTCTCAACATGCCCAGTGTGTCAGCTCTGGAACATTCCTTACAGGAATTAATGAGAGCATGTTGCTGGTAATTTTGACATTTGAAGATTACATTTAAATGAAAAAATCCCCTTTATGGGGTTTAAGAATAGGACCAAGACACCCATTCGGTAAAAGAAGGAGGAGATTTCAGCTGGGTGGATAGAGAAGTCGAGAGCTGCACCATTGGGTCCAGTGGCCACTAGCCACTTGCAGTGTGACAAGTGCTTACATTGCTACTGAGCACTTGCAGTGTGCAAGCACATTGAGATGTGCTCTTCGTGTCTAACACACATTGGATTTCAAAGGTTGGATACAAAAAAAAAAGAGATGAAATGTCTCTTTTTTAATTTTTAATTTTTTAATATTAAAAAATTAATATTTATTATATTGGTTACATGTTGAAATGACGATATTTTGGATATATAGTTGACCCTCAAACAACAAGGGTTTGAACCGCATGGATCCACTTACACATGGATTTTCCTCCGTATCTGCCACCCCTGAGACAGCAGGATCAACCTTTCCTCCTCTTCCTCCTCTGCAGCCTATTCAATGGAGGACAAGGACACAAACCTTGATGATGACCCACTTCCACTTAATGAATAGTAAATGTATGTTCTCTTCCTTCTGATTTTCTTAATAACATAGTCCTTTTCCCCTATAATAGCTTACTTTATTGCATGAGTACACTCTAGAATACATATAACATACAAAATATGTGTTAATTGACTTTATGTTATCATCAAGGCTTCTGGTCAACAGTGGACTAAAGTTTCTGGAGGGAGCTAAGTTTTGGGGGAGTCAGAAGTTATGGGCAGATTTTCAACTGTGTGTGGGGTTGGCACCCCTAACCTTCACATTATTCAAGGGCCAACTGTATTAGCTTAAATATAACATATTATTAAAACTAATTCTACCTTTTTCTTTCTGCTTTTGTAAATGTGGCCACTCTAAAGGCCTTTCCACTACATCTCTACATCTTTCTCCTTTATTCACCACCTTATCTTACTCTGTCCTTGGCTCTTGTCACCATCTGAAATCCGTTCTTTATGTATTTACTTGTCCCTAGGTTTCTGTCTCGCCTTCTGGAATATAAGGTCCCTGAAGGCAGAGTCTCTGTCTGCCTGTTTAATTGGCTGTTCTGCTTCCAGTATACAGTGTCAGGCATAAGGTACTCACTCAATAAATATTTTTAGATTGCATAAAGTAGAGAAGGCAGATCAGGTTCCACCTCTGTTCTGAAGCATCTCTGCCCACCACGTGGAACTGACCACTTTCTTGCTTGTACCTGAGCCACCATATGCAGAAACCCTCTTAGGATACTTCCATGTTTACCTGTCAATCTCCCCCTACACACTCAACTCCTTGATTGCAAGAATGTTATCATATTTACCTTTTTATTCTGGGACACAAAGGAAGTACCTGATAAATGCTTAATGAATGAATCAACCATTGAACCTTTTATTTTCTGTAGCATAGAAATCTAAAATGTGCTAAATTTATCAAATAAGAGACCATTCTGGTTTGGGCTAAATAATGTTTCTTTTTCCACTCTGATCATCTTAAATGGCTCTCCTTTTCATGATAAGAAAACCTCTGGATTTTGGGAGGGATAACGCAGTAATACAAATTATTATTTATATAGTGCTTTATATTTTGCGAGCTCCTTTCACATACTTTATCATTTTATTCAACACCTGAAACTGCTTTGTAAAGTGGGAGCGGACATCAGCATTGATTTTACAAAAGAAGACCCTAGATCAGAGAAGTTGCCCACGTTGCCTTGCCCAGTGTGAGTGACTGGCAGTTAGATCCAAGCCCAGGACTTTGGATTCCTCTTTCAGGGCTTGTTCTAGGTTCTTCTGGCTGGAATCCAGCAGACCACCACTCTCTAACAAATACAAGGAAGCAAGGTTACTTCCATTTAGCACAACTCTGCCCAAAATGCCTCATTGACTCCCTGGTCAGTTATATAAAATCCAAACCACTTCTCCCAGCATGGAAAGATTTCTGCAATCTTATCTTTCCAGTCTTACCTCCTGATAGCGATTCCTGCTCCCACACACCCCCAGACACATAAACCATCAGATTCTTGACTTTTCTGAGTGTGCCCTGCGCTTCCTGGTGCCTGCATTTCCACCCCCTTTTCCCTACTTGAGCTGCCTTCCTCAAAACCCATCCACACCCTTCCCCTCCAACTTACTTCCTGCCTGTCCCTTAGCCCTTCCAGCACATCCTTGCTTTCTCTCTGGCATTTTCTTTTTTGCCAGTGTCTTGGAGATTTTCCCTGTGGTGACTCCAGTGTTCCTCACTGACACCTTTGTTGTCCATCTCTAAACCCCCAGCCCAGTGTTGCATTCACTTTACTTATCTATACTGGGAATGTGTAGTGTCTACACCCGCCCACCTCCCTAAGGAGGAGCTCCCAGTTACCTTGGGGATCCCAGTCACTGCCATGGTTGGAGTAACTCGGGAGTAGGTGTTACACGCAAGTGTACCTGTGTGACATGCTTGGTCTCTCCCACGGCTGCCTCAGGAAACACAACAGCGAGCAGCTAAAGATGGTGAATGTGAAGAAAGCCACACAGAGGTATAAGGGGTGGAAATCCGTGGCTGGTTTCAAATCCGTGGCTCTAGCTGTCTTTGCAGCTGAGCTGCTGATCTGTACTTCCATAGTGTATTAAGTAAAATGCAGGCTCAGCTCTCGTAACACACAATTCACGGAGCGCTGACCAAAGAGTGGACTGGTCCCCTCAAAATAATTGTTCTCCCTGGTCCAGTGAGTGGTAATACGGAGCGTGTGGCAGTGGGCTGTATTCATGTTAAAGAAGAGCAGGATGTTGCTTTAGTACCTGTCTGCTTTCTCAGGCTGGTGCGAGCAATGGGTTTTAACTTTGAAGGCCAAAGCCTCCCACGGGTGGAGGGAAGAGCTCTGATTCTTAGAGAATGCACTTTGATATTTATATCTGATAACCCTACAGAATGCAAGATGAGATGATTGTCTCTGCCACTAGGCATGGCTGAGAGCTATTCAGAATTCAAAGGCATTTAGAAGCCCACAGACCCATAGAATGCGGTCTGTGTACCCTCTCCCAAGGAATGATGAGGCAGGTCTGCATGTTAGAATGGTGTACAAGGAACTCCAAGCATCAAATGGAGAGTCAGATTGGATAATGGTCCATACATCTGAAAAAAATTTTAAATACTCAGATTCTCTAAGATTCCCCAACAGCAGATTTTCATTCCAATGTTATCAAAACCGCAAGGGGGTTTTGGCCTAGGTCCGGTTGCTCACTGCACAAAGAGCCAATTATTGAGACAAGGAGGATTGCCAAGGAGGAAAGGAATTTTTAATACAAAAGACATCTGTTGGGAGAACTGGAGAAGCAGCCTCAAATTTGTCTCCCCAGCTAACAGAGATTACAGGCTTTTAAAAGAGGGAGTTGGGGCATACCTGCATCAGGGCAGGTGTGGTGTGATTGACAAGGGGCCTTGGATATTGGGGCAGGTTGTGGGGGATGGTGAGTCTTGACCTCAGGAAGTCTGCCCAGAGCCTTCCGAATCTCAACTTCTTTGTCTTGTAGAAATTCCGTCATTTCTGGGAAACAGCTCAAAAAGTTCAAGTAGTTAATGAGGGGAGAAGATTATTTTAAAAACCCCAAAAAATATAAGGGTCATTGAAATTTGTTCATAGAGCCAGTTACCACCATATCTCCTGCATGGAACTCCACTGGAAAATGCATCCCAGGTGCTATCCCTCCAACCTGTTTGCATTCCTTTGTCAAATGTTGCCAATATTCTTGCTTCTAGTACAGGGAAGAGATTGTATTCCTGACAGGCCTATCCTCAGAGTTAGTCGTATTTATGAGCAGTCAAGGATAGACTTCAAAGGAATCACACTAAAAAAAGGGACATCTATATCTGTACCTATGTCCAAAACAGAGCTCATGAATTAAAGCAGAATAATCCTCTTCTGTTAGCTATATTTATATATAAACAGCATACAGTGAATTGCAAGTATCTCAAGCATACAGCCTGGTAAGTTGTGATGTACGTACACATCCATGACTCTGTAAATTGAGACAACCACCACCAAAATGACTTCTGACTCCTTTGAGATTGCTGCTTCCCATCCTTCCTTTCCCGTGGATCCTAGACAGCCACATTCCGCATCTGTCACTAGAATTTCCTAGAATTTCATATAAATGAGTCACACATTTGTACTCTTTTTCTCTGGTCTGGCTTCTTTCACTCAGTGTAAGTACTTTGAGATTCATCCATTTTCCCTTGTATATTGATGGTTTTATTGTTCTTGTTGGCTTTTAATTGCTGAGAACTGTTCCATTGTATGGATACAATGGATATTATTGGATATCCATACAATGGATATTATATACAATAATCGATTTACCCATTCACCTGTTGAGAAACATTTGGGTTGTTTCTAGGGTTTTTTTTATAAAAAACCTATTAGAAATAGAGCTGCTATGAAAATTTATGAACATAGGGATTCAATTCTCTTAGATTAATACCTAGAAAGGAGGTGGCTGACTCTTATGATGGGTGTAGGTTTAACTTTTTAAGAAACAGCCAAGCTGTTTTCCAAAGTGGTTGTACCATTTCACATAAGCAGTACCAGTATGTAAAAGCTACAGGTGCCAGCTTTCTGGGCTCCCGCGTGCTGCCCAAGCCCACCCTCCTGTTGTTTGGCAGCCTCTTTCCTCTCCAGCTGAGCAGACAGACGCTCCTGTGGTCCCACACCACGGCCCACCGTCCATCTGTCACACAGTGATGGGAGCCTGCCGTTTCCTTGGCATTGCACTCAGAGCCGTCAGGAAAGCAATGGAGAGCCTCCACCCTCTGGAGCATTCTAGACATGCACAGAGAGATAACGAGCCCTGCCCCCGTGTGTGAGAGGAGTGAAGGCACCACAAGTGAGGAGACGGCAAGAAAGGCAGGTCCCTGGAGGTTGATGTGGTCAGCAACATTTCCTGGAGGAGATGACCATCGCTGGCCCTTAAAGATACCTGGATTTCGGAGGAAATGCTCTCTACCTTTTCTTCCATTTCTACTATTCCATATCCTCTTTTCAAGACCTGTCTCAGAGCTGACCTCTTCTAGAATAGCGTGATGATTAAAAGCACAAACTCTGGCCTCAGGCTACTTGGGTTCAAATCTCAGCTCTGGTGCCCACTAGCTATGTGACATTGGACAAGTTACTCACCCCTCTGTGTCTTGGTTGTCTCCTCCCTAAAATAGACTAAGTGCCACATGGGGCTATTGAAAGGACAAGTAAGGTAGAGCACGGAACATGCTTAGAACAGCGCCCGATGCAAAATTAGCTCTCAACTAACATTAGTCAGTGACTTCTGTTACCACTCCTTCTTCATGGCTTCCCTGTGCTGAGGCTGCTCAGCACACGTAGTCTAAGCATGTTTGCTCTTGTTCTGTGGCATAACAGTCTCCTCCTCAGTGAGAATCTTCTTGGGATCTCCCTGCTCTTTTCTAAAAACCCTCTTTGCACTCTGCAGGGCTTAGCATATGAGTCCTCATATAGAGCCCTAAGTAATCACTCTCATTGCCAGGACTCTTTTGATGGCAAGTATCATAAAACATAATTTAAATTTGTTTGATCAATAAAGGGCATTTCTTGGCTTTATAGCTGAAGAGTTAATATTTGAGACTGGGTTCATGAGATTTGATCCACCAGGCCAACCTTTGCTCCAAGAACATAGTCTTTTTCTGTCTTCTCCATTTCCTAATAGTTTCTTTGGTGTCAGTTTAATACTAAGGAATTAAAGAAAAAAGTTATTCTGAAACCAGTTGAAGTGGTAAGGAAGACTTTATTCAAGACTATGACAATAGGTGTATTACAACAGGGGAGAGAGGTCAGACTCAGCCATAAATACAAGGACAAGCGGGGATTTGTAGCCAAGAAACAGGCGACGGGGCTGGTGGATGGGAAGTTACTAAGAGGAGACATCAGTGGTTAGGGGCTTCTGGCTAAACTGACCTAACAAGATTCTTGCTAAAGGCAGGCCAAGAATTTATACATCAGAAGTGATGGATAAGGAACTGGATCGGATATCAAGGGTGATGACATACCAAGAGTAGGGAAATGACTTAGCAGGATTCTTACCAAAACTGGGCTGGGCAGGCCAAAAACAGGACAGGGACCAAGGTCAAGGCCCAGTGGAAAAGGGGGCTCAGAGGAGGCTGACCAAAGTGTGAGCAAGGACAGGTCTTTGCAAGTGGCTCCCCTCGTGGCTGAATATGGCTGCTGGTGGCTCCTTGGTCAAACCCAGTAGAAAAACCAAAGGCGACTTTTGTTCTTAATTCCTAGGAAAAAGTCCAAAGAGTCATTCAGATTGGACACCCTCAATCACGTGCCAACCTCTGGACCAGGAGGTTGGCTCGTGCTGGCTGGTTTGGCGTAAGCCACTTGCTCCACCCCAGGAGTCAGGAAAGGAAACGGTATCACCCAAATCCTGGGAATCTCAAACAAAACTGGGGCTCAGGCTCACCCTTAAATTTGCAAATCTTCCTGGCAAGAGTATAAATAGAAGCCCACCATCCGTATATAGAAATATTTTACAGTTATCAATCAAGCTAACGAAGTGGTTAAATAAAATATGTTCTGTCCTCCCTGGGGTTGCCAAATCAAATAATGACATGCTGGATTTTTATTCACTCAATCTAGCAACCGCATGTCCCCCATGTCAGATGTACCTTCACAGTGACAAAATTGAAGAATAAATGTGATGCTACCTCTGCATCCCCCTGATGTTCCCCAGAGGAGCACAGAGAGCAGCAGAAAAAGGAATGCTCCTCACTCCTGGGAGTCTCACTTTGTTCTGCAAAACCTACCGCATCCTGCCTAGCTGAGAAGAAGATGCGCATAATTCATCTTTTCTCTTCCCTAAAACCTTCCCCCTCTCCCCAGCACTGGCGATTTCTAACTTCAGCAGTGGGATACCCCACAAACCTTCCTGGCATTCAGGCCCAGCTGCCTTTCGTTTTGAGGAAGCAAGGCTGGAGAGGTAGAAAGCATTTCCCTGGGGCCTGAACCATGTTAGTCACAGAAGCAGATGTTCGAGTTACAAGTCACGCCGTGCCAGGGCTAAGCACCAGATCCACATGACAGAGGCGACCATGTGTTCTGTAATAAGTGTATTCTTATGCACATGTTTGTGATATGCAGAACTCTGTACAGCGTGGGGCTCAGGGCAGGGCCCCTTTGTGCCAGGTCTCAGGGCAGCACTGACCCTTCTCCTTCTGGACGTACCTGCGTGCAGCCAGACCACACTTCCCGACCTCTGCGGGCCGTGGTATCGACTTATGTCCAGTGGATGTTGGCTCCTTCCAGGCCTGACAGAGGAAAGCCTCCCACCAAATTCTTGGCACTCTCTTTCCCCCCATTCACTGGATAAACGGAGAGAATTCTAAGACTCCAGAGGAGAATCGTGTTACAGATGGAATAAGCTTCCGTCCCTGAACGGCTGCTTGGAGCAGAGCCTCCCTGCAACTTCCACCTCTAATTAAATTTTACCTGAGCAAGAAATCTATTTCTATTATGTTAAGCCTCCGAGCTGTTGGTTTTCCTCTGTTAAAGCAAACAGTACCACCTTAAGTCCTGCAAGGGCTGATGGGAAAAGGGATAGAGAGAGCATTTGCCGGTGTTGCAACTAATAAGCTAACATCCACCAGATTACCTCCAAATGGCAATTAGGCATATAGCAATAATGGTCAGGTGGCACTGCTCCCTAGCTTCCCAACTGTGTCACCAGAGTCACTGTGCATTACAAAGTACAATCCAACCTAGAGGCTATGTGGTTCACACAATGTACCTAACACAGCACTCTGCCCAGGTGACTTATAGCATTGGCATGCAAAGAATTCAGGACGTGGAACTGATTTTCAAATGCCTGGATGTCATACTCTTATCAATATGATTTTAAGCTATGCACTGAAAAACCAACAGTACAATAAGTGGCTATAAAATTGTCACTATTGGCTCACAGTTAAGAGCCGGTAGGCAACACAGCCTGTTTCTCAAGAAGCCACCAGCTCAGCAGCCTCTCGTTTTTAGAACAAACACAGAGCAGTTTTTGTGCATTTGCACAAAGCCTCAAACAGTTGTATTCGAAGTGATCTCTGATACACTACTGTTTGGGGCTAGGATGAGGGTGGAGGTGAGGGTTTTCGCAAAAGTTCCTAAAGACAGAGCTTAAAAATCCATAGACTGGCTCTATGGTGCTGGGGAGCGTGGGGGTGGAGGGGTTTCTTTGACTGGAGTACAATATCAACAGACAGCAGGATGTGGAATGGTAAAAAATCTTGGGAGATCTGTAATAATTGGGAGAGAAATATGTAGGGTCTGGTATTTCAAAGAGAAGTATCAAAGTGTTGAATGAGAATAAATTTATAAAGCCAGTACATATTGATTAGTCCCATTTGTGGGGATTTTAATCTTCTTTAAATGCACTATCTTCTGTAAATACAGTAAAGTCTTTTCACATGTTTGAGACCACGGTAACTACTCACAGTCCACTACCGTCCACTGACACAGAGTGGGGCTTTCATGCTGTCCCACAACCAGGAGGCAGGTCCTGCCAGGTGAGCCCGAAGTGAAGAGAGAAGTGCAGTTGGCAGTTCTGTTTTAAATCAAGTTTGAGAGTCTTGATGTCTTTCTAAAACATTCAGCAAAGAGTTAAATAAGAAACTATAAAAAATGATAGAAACAATATGAGATCTAACATCTCAACAGTTGCCAAAACTAGCAAATAATCAAAATCTGACCACAAAGCTTCTCCAGATATACAATGGCACCAATACCAGCTTAAGAACAAAGCTGCCCAATATATTTTTAAATCCCTCTCGTCTCCACTCATCTCCTGACCAAATGTTGGCAACAAACCGGCTCACAGAATTTCGAGTTGTAAAAGGGTTCAGAGATTAACTGGAGCAGTAATTCTCAAATCAGGGTTTGATACGCCCCCAGGGGAGATGGGGGATATCAGAATCTGGGGAAGGGGACGTCTAAACGAGTGTTCATTGTTGTAATTGTGTACCCGGGGCAGGAAGGAATATTGCCTTCCTAGAAGACATGTGGAGAAATCCCGTTGACTGGGGGAGAAACGTAGACATCCTCTCTCCCAACCAGGAAGTCCGGTGGAGAACTCACCAGAATTTCAAGAGGTGAAAGAGATGATGTATGAGCTGTTGATATTAACAATAGGGAATATTGTTTAAAAGCCAATAAAGGCTGATAAAGAGTAACCTCTTTTTCACATATTTAATAATTCATTCGCCCTTTCACTCAATTCAGTAAATTAAGACTGAGCGCTGGCTATGTGCCAAGGAGAGTAGAGGTGTTGAGCAAACAAGGTTAAATAGGCGTAGCAGCAGCCTGTAATATAGTGTGGACACTCTCACATAAAAAGAAAACGGACAATGCAAGTTTAGGTTTATAGAGATATGCAAGTTTTCCCAGAAGAGACAAATTCCGACTGTAGGGGGCGTTACTAATTAGCAAAGACTCCCCATCACCATCATCACCATCACCGAGGTCATCACTGTACTTCCGTGAGCCAGGGGACGGAGCTCATATCTTGGGAGGGAGGAAAAGTCAGAACAGTGGGACGCAGCCCCTAAAGTGGCTCCCACTTCCCCTGGCCTTCTGATGCTGTACAGCGCCCGACTCTTGAGCAAGGGCTGAATCTAGTGATCCCCTTCTCAAGAAAAGAAGACAAGTACAGCGAAAGTGATGAGATGTCACACTCAAGGTTGGGTTACAAAATGACTCTGGGTACCACTTCTTTCTCTCACTCTCTTTCTCTCTCTAGCTCTGCGTCTGCCTGCCCCCGCCCGCCCCATCGCTCAGCCCTTGCTCTGGAGGAAGCAAGTTGCCATGCTGTCCGTATCCCCATGGACAGGCCCAGGTCCCAAGGCCACCAAGAGCCATCGAGGACCCAGGGCCTGCCAACACGGACTTCCCCCAGCCCAGGTCTGAGCCCCTGCATCAGAGACACCAAGCTAAGCTGCACCCAAATTCCTGACACCCCCTCCCCTGCGCCCTGGCAATGGTGAGATTATAAAGGTCTGTTGTTTGAAGACACTACACCTTGGGCTGTAGCAGTAGATAGCGGACTCCTAGCAGCCACGGCTGTAAAGACAAAACCTGACAGGAAGCGCCTGCGTGAATCTCACTCAAGCTGATATCCTTTGGGATAAATGCAACAATTTGGGAGTCTAATAAAATTCTACAAATGCTTGCCTTTAAAAGGGAAGGGTGATTGCCAGGGGTTGCGGGGGTGAGGGAAGTGGGAAGACATTGGCCAAAGGGTGTAAACTTTCGGTTACGAGAGGAACAGGTTCTGGAGACCCAGCGTAGATCATGGCACCCACAGTCACAGTTCTGTGCTGTGTGCCCGGCATCTGCTGGGCGAGTCGCTCTTAAGGACTCCCACCACACGCACACAGAAGTCTGTGTGAGGTAAAGGACACATCTGTTAATTAGCTTGATTGTGGGGATCATTGCGCAATGTATACATATATCAAAACATCACGTTGTACGTCTTAAACACAAACAATTTTTATTTGTCAATTATACATCAGTGAAACTGGGGGTGGGGGTGGGGAGAGTGAGGGTCCATGTGTCCCCCTCCCCGCTGGCTCCCTGTCTCGGCGCCTGAAGCAGCCCCTCTGGGGTGGGGAGCCCATATTCTGCTCACAGTAAGGTCTGGACGTGGCAGAGCACGGCTCGGAGAGAGGCTCCTTCTGGACTTTTCCATTATAGTTCTCGTTTTATTGTTGGAAATATTTTCTTCTCTGCATTAAAAGATTTCAAAAATTGTACCCCAACCATCTCTGAATCTGTTTAAAATAAGCCTCTGCCCATCCTAACGTTTTTTCCCAAGAGGTTATCATCCATCGTTTACCCATCGTCATTTAGTAAATGTTTTCGTCTCCTGGGTCAACCACTGCAGGGACAGAGACGGGGGATGTCAGGTTCCTTGCCAGTCTGGAGGGCTCTCCCCACCCACACCTCTCTGCAGGTGTCTCTGAGTGTCTGGAGCAAAAGCCAAATGGTAAAAAGCTTCATTAACAGGAAATGGCAGTGATTGGGCGCAAGCTAGACTGAACACTCACTTTAAATGTGGTCTGGATAAGCAAATTAACGGTGTAAACAAGTAAATTCTCTATTATATCCAGCCTAAATAAAATAACAGGATTCTGGAATTTTATCCCGATTAATGTAGGACTGGCTCTCACACAGATACACCAAATGGCATCTGGCACAGGGAAAGTACTGAGTTAGCGTTTGATAAATGACTGAATGAATGGACTCTGTATGGAATGATCCGTTTTCAAGGAATTAGAATGCGATAAAAAACGTCTAACACTAAAAGGAGACTGAAAAGTATAAAACTCTTGGGTTCAGAGGTGACAGGAAAAACAATAGATACTTTAAAAAAAATGTTCAGAAGTGGCATTAAATAAAAATTTCCACTCTATAAAATATTCTATCAACATGTGTTATAGTTGATGGTGATTAATATTTATAAGGAAAAATATCTCTATGAAGTAACTTAAGCTCATTGATTTTTTAAATGCTAACTAAACATGTTAAAAACGATAGAAATAACGTATTGAGTCTTACTATATGTCATTGGACTATTTATTTCCTTTTTAGCACTGATCACTGTATGAATCTGTATTTTTGTTTACTCTTTGTCTCTCCAACAAACACACACACCCATACTGCCACAAACGCAGCAAATGCTGTTTGCCACTTTCTCCAGCCCCGAGGACAGACATGCTACAGTGTGGGCATCCTAAGAAATATATATATATATGTATATGTATTATAAATATATGTATTTCTTAATTTATAGATATTTATTGAATGACTGAATGAATGTTATCTCATTTATTGCCAGTTGATTAAAGCATGCTTTCACATAATGCAAAGATTTTAAAGACCAGGTCCTCAAAGTAAAACATTTCAGGACATCTCCCACCCTAACTCTCCCCTCACTCAACGCATTTGGTTTTTAGGAACCAAACACTGAGGCTGAGGGAGGGTGCACGGGAGGGGGGCGGGGGCCGGCCTGTCAGGGCCCCTGGGCTTGCCACAGCTGGAGCTTTCCTGAGAGACCTCACAGCTCCAGGACGTTCCTCTGTGCCAGCCAGTAAGTGAGATCTGACAAGACTTTAATCTGAAGTGGCATTTTCCTCTGAAGTTCCTCTCAATCTTAAGTGAGCCGCAGATAGCAGGAGGAAAATAGAAGGAAATATTGTGAAACCCGGGGAGACTGCCCCTGTTAACAGCTCAGAGGGAAAAAATAATAATTTTTTGGCT
The DNA here is from genome assembly GCF_040939455.1 of Microcebus murinus. Classification (NCBI taxonomy): domain Eukaryota; kingdom Metazoa; phylum Chordata; class Mammalia; order Primates; family Cheirogaleidae; genus Microcebus; species Microcebus murinus. The sequence continues at coordinate 6,151,113 of NC_134123.1, read as the reverse complement.
TTCGCTTAATTTTCTAAGACTTCAGATTTAAGCTCAATTTGCTGTGAGAATTGTATCCAAATCTGGGATAACGCCATTCCTTTTATATTTGGGTTCGATTTTTCTCCTTCTGGTTTTTATTTTTAGCAGTGCTTCAATTATTTTAAGATGATAATAATCATCAGACTTGTTCGATTCCGAGTTTATGTAGAACGAGGCCAGCAGTTCTCTTTTTCAAAGTCTCAAGAACCCAAACTTTCACAGTCCCACATTCTGCTCCCAAGACATTAACTCTAATTAAGCTAATCAAACCCATGCGCAGTCATAAGAATAAAAAGTACTAAAGAACAAGACAACTCTATGAGAAACAGATATTATACAATGAAAATAAAATGAATTCTCCAGACTTCTTTAACTACTGTTCCATTAAATCCATTTATTTTTGAATGGAGCTTTGATCTTTTTTTCATTTCATAGACCAAGATGTTGTCATTAGAGGAATGAATTACTTCCTTTAGGTTGACCTAATTCATATTCCATACCAAGAGCCAATCTTATTACAACTGAAATTGAGCATAATCCAATTACAATTTTTATTTCAAAATATAACATGATCCCCTGAACTTGAGAACCAAATGCACTCCAAGGTTCACAAAAAATGCAAGATTTCTATTTGCATGAATTAGGGAGACTATTTACAGGCCTGTTTGGAGGAACTGGTTTCTGAGGGTTAGAAAAATGGAAATACCAGTCCACAGTACTTCTCACCAACAACCTCGGCCTGAGGGCTGAATATCCTCCTCCCCGACCAGGCAGAAAATTCCTGGCCTTGGCCATGGCCCGAATGTCTTTCATCAATACATTCGTGTCTACTCTCATCTTTTACAAACCCTACCCCTCCCACCTGCAGTGTCTTGTTTGCACTTTTATGGAAGTTTTGTGGCTCTTTCTCCCATCTCCTCCTGTTCTCATCTCCTCTGATCATGTCTTTTTAGCATTTCTAAAGGTCAGTTCTAGATGGGCGCTCTCCCCCGAAAATGAATGTCCTTGTCCCCACTGGGAAGTTGTCTGAGAAACAACACTCAGGTTGCCCGTGGTGGTTCCTACACTTGGTGCTACCTGACTTTCTCTCATGGGTTCATGAGAAAGCAGCTCATTTTATTTGCTTGGTCTACCACCCAGGATTGCCGTGGAGAGCAAATAAAATGTTTATAAAACGAAATCTCAGAAGGGCTTTGTGCAACACTGACAATACTGCCATGTGCTATTCCGGAGCAATGCCGGAAACAGGCAGTTACCAGGGCCCCAATCATGTAGCATCCCTGGGAGTTGGGCAGTGCACAGCCGTACACAGTGACCCTCGTGTACTAGTCAAATGTGTTGTCCTTGTGGAATGATTCGGGAGGCTTAAGGCATAAGGATTAAAAGGAGAACAAGAGCAGAAGAAAAAAAAAGTAAGAAAGAAAAGAAAGTGATTCAAAAAGAGGTAGGTGACGTGTGTGTATGGCCATTGGAACAGATCTAGAAGGACATACACAAACCCTTAATATGAGCTACATCTGGAGTGTAGGAGGGGGTATTATTTTTGATTTTTTTAACCACAAGTTTTATGGTTTTCAAGAAGCAATAATAAAAGAAGCAGCAGAGGAGAGGAGAGGAGAGAACACGAGGCCCTGGTCAGGGAGGGAGGGAGGGTGAGGCACACAACTGCACACTTCCGTGTCATACTTGGACACCGCCATCGTCCTCAGCCGTCCACACCTAGATCCAAGGGTTGCTGAGGAAGAGGGACAACTGAGGGCATTACTAGGACCGAGCCAGTGCCTGCTTCCCACTAACACTCCCCTTCAGGAGAGTCTGGGGACAAGAGTCAGCACGAGAGAAAGGGTGCTGGGGAGAGGAGGGTCGTCGAGATTGCTGTGCAGTGGACACTAAGGGACCCAGAGAGTCGGCACTGCTACAAAGGCCTGGCTGGGCTGCAGATGAGAGAAGTGCAACTCAAATTGGCTTAGAAACAACAACAAAAAGGAAGTGTGTTTGCTCCAGCAACTGCAATGCTTGGGGTGTCCTCACTCCACGCCACCAGCACATCCTGCCCGTACCGCGTCTGCGCACCTTCAAGCCTCTGCTTCTACCCACATCCCCAAAACTTAAAATACACACACACACACACACACACATACACACACGTGTGTGTATACATATGTATAAAATAATGTAATGGACTCCTTTACTGCATATCACAGTTTGATGTTTATTACTGAGACACTTAGAGCTTTATCAAATACTGTAGCTGCTTATTCTTGAGTAGCAGCGGGTTTGCGGTGGTAACTGAAGGAAACATCTCACCGAGTGTAGCCCATTCTTGAGCAGAAACTCGTAGCACTGCCTTGCAAATATGAAGAACGTGGAACTTTTTCAAAGGGCCTTTTCACCTCTCATGTTGTTTGCACTTAGAGCCACCCTGAAAGACAAGATGGGTAACACCATACCCATTTGAGAGACCTTGTAACTGAGGTCCTCCCCAAGGCAGTAATTAGATGCAGAATGGGAACAAGAACCCCAGATTCTGAAATTTTTAACTAGTATAGCTTAATGGTGAGGAACACAGGCTCTGAAGCCAAACTGCTTAGGCTTGATTAGAACTTCACCCCATGCTAGTTGTGTGCTCAAAAGCAAATTATTTAGCTGCTTCAGGCTTCTGTTTCTTTATCTTAAAAATACAATGTTATAGGTTGACTTATGTCCCTCCAAAAGATATGTTCAAGTCCTAACCCAGGTACCTGGGAATCTACGTTATTTGGAAGTAAGATCTTTGTAGGTGCAATCAAGCTCAGATGCGGTCATAGTGCACTAGGGTAGACCCTCAGCCATGACTGTCCTTACAAGAAGAGGACATTTTGGACATAGACATACAGAAAGGAAAATGCCATATCAGACACACTGGCAGAGGCGTGACAGCCATATGATAACGAAGGCAAGGATTGGAGAGATGTAGCTGCAAGCCAGGAATGCCGGGATTGCCAACAACCAGTAAAAGCCAGAAAAAGGCAAAAAGAAAAACGGTTTTCAGAAGGAGTATGGCCCCAACACCTTGATTTCTGACTTCTAGCCCGTGAGAGAAGGAATTTCTGTTGTAGTGAGCCATCCAGTTTGTGGTCATTTGTTGCGGCAGCCCTAGGCAACTGATGCCTGGGATAACCACATGTCCCGCTGTGGTTGCTCATGTCGTTGTTGATACTTTTGTTGTTCCCCTTAAGAGGATGACACACCCTGGCCTGTTTGCTTTCAGATTGGCCCTGTTGTTTGCTTTGGCCAAGGAACGTTGGTGGCAGTGAGATATGCCACTACCGAAGAGAGGCTCTGAGAGTGACAAGTGATTCTACCTCTTGTGTCTGCCCCTCCCGGGGACACGCCGTCCTTAGACAGAGACCCGTTTAGCGTGGGTGCCCCGGGGAAGACCCAGGGGACAGAGCTGAGGCCGACCTGTAACAAGCACTAACATGAGCAAATAACGAATCTCCGCCGTCATAAGCCACTGACATTTAGGAATGTTTGTCACAGAAGCATAATTTAGCCTAAAATGACCAATATTCTATTAGTCACTTGTGAAGACTCAGCATTATGATACTTGTAAAACACAGTGCTGGGCATATTAATAATATAATTTAAGCACCATTGGCCAGGCGTGGTGGCTCACACCTGTAATCCTAGCACTCTGGGAGTTCGAGACGGGTGGATCGTTTGAGCTCAGGAATTCAAGACCAGCCTGAGCAAGAGTGAGACCCCATCTCTACTAAAAAAATAGAAAGAAATTAGCTGAACAACTAATATATATATATATATATATATATATATATATATATATATATAATTAGCTGGGCACGGTGGCACATGCCTGTAGTCCCAGCTACTCGGGAGGCTGAGGCAGGAGGATCTCTTGAGCCCAGGAGTTTGAGGTTGCTGTGAGCTAGGCTGACGCCACGGCACTCTAGCCTGGGCAAAAGAGTGAGACTGTCTCAAAAAAAAAAAAATATATATATATATATATATGCACTATTATTGTCTCCTCCATTGAAACAGTGTATTGCAATGACTAAGCGCCTGCCATGTGTCTGAATACGGTGTTTGGCTCAGGGCTAGACATGTGACCGGAGTTGGGATATACATTATTCCCTGGACTTCACTGGAATACTCCTTCTGGAAGAAAGAAAAGTACGTGCTAGATTCCTAGCGACAATAGTGACATATGCTTGACACTGGTAAGGGGTATCTATTCTACTATAAGGAGAGAATCTAGCTGAAAATGAAGTCAGCACAGAGAAAAGAGGAGGCTAGAGTTAGAGAAAGAGGAAGAAGAAAAAAGGAGTCCTTTCAACATCATCTAAGCCTCTTGGATCCAGCCACGCTCCCCCTAGGACTTCCAGTTACATGAGCCAATACTTTGCCATTTTCCCTAAGCTGCTTTGAGTTGTGCTTCTGCTAATCGACAGAGTCATGACCCCTGGCGAACTGTCCTAATTCCCTGCCACCAGATGGTGGCTGCTCAAGGGCACAGGCTGTGCCTCATTCATCTGTATAATTCCTGCAGCTCTCAGCACGGCGCGCCCCTGGCCGCCCACTGAATGGTGTGTTTGGAGATCCGAGGGACCTGCAGGCGCTAAGCAGAGTTGGGCTCCCGGTGCACACAAGCCACGGAGGAGGTTAGCCGTAGCTTACGCCATGGAACTGTCCTCAGAAGATTACAGATGATGGACATTTTAAAAATTATTATTTGTAAAAACTGGAATACTTGAGAAAAAAAAAGCTTAAAATTAAAAACAGTAATTTATCATGTACAAAGCCCTTCAAAGATTCTGCCCAACTTCTCTGAATCTCTGTTTCTTTATCTGTAAAATGGAAAGAATACTAATAAGTTTTCCTTCTGCCTTGAGACCCAGTGAGATAATATTACAAAAATAGCGTGCACAGATTTTCACAGCAACATGTACGGCATCAAACAAAAAGTAGCCATTGTCAGCACACATTCGTAGTGAAAAACACCTTATTTAGACTAAGTAAGTCCTGATGGGGGACATTGGGATAATGGGGTGATTCCTTTGGGGACTTGAAAGTTTTTTCTGCTGGTACAAGCAAAATAACTATTTATCACAGCAAGTAAGCATATTCATGTTACATTAACCCCAAGAGGAGATTGGCCAAAATTGAGATAAAATATGGACTGGGAGCCAGATTCCCAGAAATCCCAAAGCCACCACACAGACCGACAACTGAGAACCAGGCTCAGCAGAGGCGGGAAACCCGGAAGGGAACAGGCAGGCTGCTGCGAGAACACAGGCCCCTCCCTGCGTGGCTGCGAGCCCGCGCAGTCTCAAAGGCTTGGGATGTGTGTCCTATGGCAAACGGTCTTCTCTTCTCCTAACTGGACACCCCCTTCCATTCTTGCCCCCTTGTGATCCACGCTCTGTACAGCAGCCACAGAGATCTGGAAAAGACAAAGACAAAAACAGATATCCTGCATGGCTTGAAACGTGTGTTTCCCAGCACCATTTGAAGAGCCTCCCGGCTCTGTACTCTGGTCTGCGAGGTTGCGAATAACTGGGCCGTCCACATCACAGGTGTTTCTCTGCCTCACTGGCAGCCACGCTGGCTTCTCCCAGTTGTTCAGACGCAGCAGGTTCATCCCCGCCCCAAGACCCTGAGCGCGCTGTCCCCTCTGCCCAGGCTGTGCCTGACCAGGACTCTGCACTGCTCATCTCTCCTCGTCATTTAGACCTGCGCTCAGTGCCACCTCGGAGAGGCCCTTTCTCCCCACCTGATTTAACGCTGTCCGTCCCTCTCGTGATTCTATTTCATTTCCACTCCCACACATGCCAGGTGTCACTGCCGGAAATCATGGCTTTACTTTGCTATACGTGTGTGAACACATGCACACACATGTGTATACGCACACATAATATACATATGTATGCATGACTGGTTTTTTTCCTCAAACTAAAAATCAGTTTTCATGAATGCAATGTTGGGCTCTTACTCTTGTCTTGCTCACCGCCGTGATCCCAGTGCCGGAGCGTGCCTGGCGCATAGCAAGTTCCCAACACATATTTGTGACATGAGATGGCAAATCTTTCCCAGCAGTCCCTGTCCTTGCCTGACTCTGCATTCGCCAGGCTGGCGCCCCCAGCCTTCTAATCAAGTGCCAGTCACCCCAGGATGGCAAGGAACTTCCAAAGTTATCGAGCCATCCTCCTGTCTTCAGGCAGGACCGTGCCATGCCGGAGCCATTTCTGACGGACAAGAGTCTCCCTTCCAAACGCCTGTTGACAGGCACGCCGAGTGGTACAAGACCCACCGGACAGAAAGCTTCATTCTGGCTTTTAATATTTTTGTGCTTTGCAAAGTAGAAACTAGACGAAAGTCTTAGTATAAGGCAAATATAACAAGTAGGTTTCAATTCCAGTGCCGACTCTGACGGATTACTGGTATCTGTCTAAGATGATATGTTGAAGAATTTTAGGCTGTTTTGAGCTAATGGAAAAAAAACAAACAAACAAAAAAACTAAAATACACCCTGGGATTGATTAATAGGGCCTGCATGGGTATGGCACAGAGAAGATATAGGAGTGGTATCATTATATATTTACCGCTCATAAAAACACAAAGTTTCCTCTTGACCAACGTCTACACCGTCTTGCCTGCTTTGGTGATGTCCCCAAAATAATGAGAGTGAGAGAGCTGGCTCACTGCTCTTTCTTCCCCTCATGATGAAGACCCTTAACTATCTCTTATTTCCCATGATACTCCCCCAAAGTACTACCAGGTGTCTCATAACTTCCCAGAGTGGGAAGTTTCAAGCAAAGTCTATAATTGAATAACATCTCATGGTCAAGGGAAGAAAAATAACCTGGGACAAGAGACGAATGAATCCCCATCCATAAACACCACATTCCTAGTTGAGAGCACAGGTTCTAGGTCTCCGAGGGTGTCTCCAAACATTCCAGGCTTCATCTATGGGTTGATATCTCTTGTCCTGGACTCACATTTTCAACCTCCTCCTATCCGTATCAATCTGAGAGTTGTTTGGGCGATTCAAACCCAGCATGTCCAAGACAAAACTCAGTCCTATTTTTTGCTCCCACAGCACTCAAAAGCCACGTTGTCTTCTGCCTTCCTTATTCTTTCAATAAATATTTCTTTAGAGCCATTCCAGGCACTGGGCCTTGGAGGTGAGCAACGCAGAGAAGGTCCTTGCTCTTGCAGACAAGATCACCAGATTATACAACTGCGAGGGCAGGAATTGTGAATTATGTTGTGTTCTTTGTGAACAGTGCCCTTGGAAGTGTGCACCACGCTGGCCTTTCTCATGGGGCTTAACTTCTAGAAGGGAATCTGAAAAATAAATGTGTGCACGATAAGCAGAAAAGAAACCTTTCAGATGGTGATAAGTGTTATGCAGAAAATATATTGATATAGCAGGGAGTGGAGAGCAAGGGCCATATTGGATGGGGGTGGGGGAGGCGGGAAGGGAAAGTGTCTTCGAGGAAATGACGCGAACACACCTGAGTCGTGACGAGGAGTTAGTGCTGTGGACATCGGAACAGAGCATTTCACACGGAGAGACTACAAGGGTATCTGGAAGGTGGAAGGAAGGCTGGGTGGCAGAGGAACAGAGCGGAGGGCCCTTGGCTGGAGACAGTGCGTGAGGAGGTCTGGACGGGCATGTGGCCTGAAGGCCAGGCCCACATTAGTGTGGCACCGGCAGGGCACAGTCAGAGTTTCGGCTTCTATCCTAGGCTGGCGGGAAGCCTTGGGTGGGGGGTCTTAGGCGGGAGTTGCAGGATCTATCTTAGCTGGCACCTCCATTCACCCAGTTGCACAGCTTAGAAATCTGGGTCCCTTTCCTCTCAACTGTGTGTTCACCATGCCTGGTTTAGTGTCTCCCTTAAATATCTCTCAAATCATTCCTCTTCCATTTCATTTCAACGTCCTGGTCTTTTCTTCCTGAACTTTCCAATCACATCTCCCCAGCCCAGGCTTTCCCAGGACTATCCTTGGCATTGCCACCCAAACTGCAGTCCCCTGCCTAGAAATACTGGCTGGGTCTCCACTGCCCACTGGTCAAGGTTCAAATCCGAGCCTCACTCCTACTCTCTTGCCCCCCTCCCAGTCCTAACACATCTCATCCTTTTGGGCTCATTGAAGTCCTTGTTCTATATGAAACATTCTTTATGAGCCCATATTTATGTATGCCCTTCCACCTCCCTGGAATGCTAGTCTCCATTTGGCAAATGTCAATCCATCCTTTAAGACCTATTCCAAATGCCCCCTCTTCTGAGAAGCCTTCCCAGATTTCATCAGGCAGGGCGCTGGTTGCTACAGCGCTCTGGGTAGGTCTTCTGCAGCTCTTGTCAAATTGGGATCAGAGCTCTTTGGGGACAAGGCCAATGCCCTCACTCTTGAGGGCTCCTGAGAGCAAAGATTATAGCTTGTATCTGTAAGAATGCCAAAGATACACAGAGGCCCAAGAAATACTGAAGCTGAGAAAGCCATTCCATGACCCACAGAGACCCCTACACATACCATTTGCTATGGCATCTTGGAGTGACCATCCTTGGGTATAGCATCCAGTAGCCACGATGGCTCAAATGCTGGAGTCCAAGCCACTCAACTGCCAATTTGGAACCCAGGCAAGGAGGACATGCTGTCTCTCTTCCCTGCTATCTCCGGAACCCATCAAGTTAAATCAGCCTGTAACAACGACATAAAAAGAACTAGATAATTTGTAACCAGTCATCAGCCCACTTGTCGAGGCAAGCTAATGACAAGGTTAGTTTAACAGCACACATCTGGGTAGACAGATGCAAGCACCCCACAGATTCACGTAGCTGACTGCTCCCATGCTCAAAAACAAAAAAAGTTAAGTGAGTGTGTGACCACTCATATGAGCAGATCCAGAAAGACCCCAAATAGACACATGGGAAGAATCTGAACAAAGCAGGCAGTGGGACGGAGAATACTAATCTACACTCTCAAATTTCTGCCTTTTTTTCTTTCGTACAGCTCACATAAAGCACATCTAGAACTGAGAGGGAATGCTTATTGGTAAATGATGATTACTTGGATTATAAAAACAGCCAATATTTATTTAGTAAGAGCTGAGTGGAATGATAAAAATGGACTTAATATGCTTAAATCTAATGGAGGAGGAGAGGTGATACGGAGTCTTGTCTGAAAAGGATCTTAGTGAGGATCTAGCCAATCCCTGCTTGTTTACAGATGGAGAAACTGAGGCCACGATTGAGAAAGAAACTGGCTTAGGGCCACTCAGCTGTCTGACAGCAAGAAAAAGACTAGCACTTAAGCACACCAGTAACCCCAGGACAAGGTGGACTGGGCAAGGGGCGGGTTTGCAGAGGCAACACGAGGACAAGGCCCAGCAGACCGAGAGCTTTATTCCCCCGAGGAAGGGAAAGGCTGACGGAAGCGGGAGGCACGTGAACACACTCGCGGGGTGGATGGGATTCCAATAAATTTGGAAGAAGGACCCTCCAGGGCAGAGGGACGGGTGACTAGAGCACAGGAGGAACAGAGGGGAGGCCGGTTCTAGGGACCCAGGAATGTGCTCCACGCGTGCTCTGACCAGAAGAGTCGAAGCAGAGGGGCACACCCAGTCCCCACCCTGCACAAGCAGCCCCCCATCCCAACCAACCATCACCGTCTCTCGCCTGGACTTGGTGACTGTCTCCACTTCGGGCCCTTATGGCACATTCTTCACCCTCAAGCCTATGAGATCTTTTAAAAGTATAAATTAAGTCACAGCATTCTCTTGATTAAAATTCCCACATGTTTTCCACTGTGCTTAGCATGAAGTCCCAGTCTCTTTTTATTGCCTGTGATACCCTGCGTAAAATGACATCTCTGAGCCTGGACTTGCCTAGCGCCAGGGTCCCCTCACTCACTACTTCCCAGCCCCACCAAACCTTCTTTTGGGTCCTCAGCTGGGCAAGGCTCATCCTTCTCTCAGGGTTTTGCAGCCGGGGTTCCCTCTGCACAGGCAGTTCACTGCAGACCCTCACACGCCCGGCTCCTTCTGAGCTCGGCCCCAAGATCACATGCTCGGCGAAGCCGGTCCTCACCAGGTGGCACCGACTTCCCCTTCCTGACATCCGGGCACCCGTGGGCATTACTCTGTTGCTCTGTTTTCTTCCTGGAATTTCCCAGGCTGTAGCTCAGCTCCATCAACTACTTCAGGAAAATGGAATATTTGATAAGTGGTGCTGGTGCTGGGACACTGATGGCCCATGTGGGAAAAAAATAAAATCAGATCCCTACCTCACACCACATACCAAGACCCCCAGATAGATGCACCACCTAAATGTAAAAGGCAGCACATTAAAGCTTTTTTTGAAGAAAATATAGGAAAATGTGTTCATGACCATTGAGTGCATTGAATAGAGACAATTTTCAATTGCCAATAATAGTAATAAATAATGACCACAGAGCAAGCAATTAACAAACATGACTACATAAAAATTTAGAACTTCTGTTCATCGAAAAACAACATAGAAAGTGGTGGGGGGGGGAGCCACAAACTGGGAAAATGTAATTTCCAATCACTCAATAACCAATAGGTAAAAGTTTAGTTTTTAGAATACTTAAATAACTCTTGAAAATTAACAAGGATTTTTTAAAACCCCAATTCAATAGAAAATGGCCAAAAGGCACATGGAACATCACAAAGGAGAACACGTGAATGGCCAACTAGAAAAGGGCCCCGTGTTCAACCTGACTGGTGAATAGCAAAAGAGAAACTAACATCATCAGGAAAAACATTTTTATGCCACTACATTGGTAAAAGTTAATAAAATCTGACAATATCAAATTTTGGAGAGGATGTGAGGCCGTGGGAACTCAAGAGTCAGTGGGGGAATACAAGTTAAAACAACTACCTCAGAAAAGCAATTTCGTGTCATCTTATCAAGTTGGAAAGGCACCTATGGCAAATCCTAAACACTTGACTCGCCTAGAGAACCCCTGCGTGTATGTTCCAGAACACGCTTCTGTGAGTATTTACAGCACCCTTGTTTAAAACTGCTCAAACAGGAAATAACCTCAACGCCCCTCCACAGAAGACAAATGATGGATAAATGACATACATAAATGATGGAAGCTCATAAAATGGAATATTACACAGCAGAAAAAGTGAATAGGCTACAGCCACGCACATCAGTGGGGACGAACTCTAGAAGATGAAGTCAAATAAAAAACAAATCGCAGAAGAAAACACACAAAACAATCAGCCTTTAGGAAATACATGGAGAAGCAAAACTAAAAACATACATTGCTTAGAAAGATACACATATGTGGTGAAGCTATAAAGAACAGCAAGGAAATATTTTTTTTTTCAAAGTCAGAAGAAACAAAATAATGCCAAGGACTGGCCTCGCCACGACAGGAAAGAAGCGAGGAGGAGCAGCAAGGGCGGCAGGAGCTGGAATGGGTGGGATCCGCGGGCCTCACTGTGCATTCTCTCTGCTGTGTGCGTGCTCGAAGTGTCCCGCCATTGAAAGTGACTTCTTTCACGTGAGGGTATGAGTGCATGCACATATTTTGACTACTTTTGTGGGGGTGGGAAGGCAGGAGATTGAAGAGAAGCATAACGAGGAATCTAACCATCCTGGCAATGTTCTATTTCCTAATTTGAGTGGTGAATGTGTGTTTTTCTCTCCTTTCATCACGCTCCAGCAACCATCGTAGGCGTGACATATACGCAACGCGTGATCCCTACTTTACAGAATAGTTTAAGAAATGAGGGGTGGAGGTGAGGAGGGAGACACAAAGCAAGTGTGTGACATGGCCGGGCACAGCCCTCCACTCCCAAACTTCAGACGGCTATAGGTTCCTTCCTGCCACACAAATGAGGAAACTGAGTCTCAGAATGGCTACATGCCTGACGCAGGTGTCTGCTACAGGACAGACGGGGAGGGCGGGGATGAAGGGGGGGAGGCAGGGAGGGGCAGTTGCAGGGGACCCAGAGCTCTGGCCGGAGAGCACGAGCCGGTCTCAGAAGAGGGCGGCTTGGGACCCGGGCTGCAGGCACTCTCACCAAAGCTACCAGGACACCGAGGACCGAGGCCTCGGACCTGGGCACCCTCCCCAACCGGGTGGGCTCCGCTTCTGCTTGTTCTCTGAACGCAGACGAGCCTGCAGCCTGCTGCTCGCGGTCCCCAGCGGGCGGGAGCAGGCGGTGGGCCAAGCCAAGCCAACTTGCCCGCTGCTGAGCCAGGGTCCTGCCCAGAGCGACTAGCAGCCGTGCGCTCTGAGCACTCTGCAAGTGAGGGTGACCGTGGCATGAACACCCTGTTCCTATTCCTCCCGCCCCAGAACCCCGCGGGTCATGACTGCTGCATCTGCATGCCCGAGCGCCATGGCCTCCGCTTCCTCGCGACCTGCCGGGCTGCAATCGCTCACAAAGGCCCGCCCCCGCAACCCGAAGCGTCCCATTGGCAGTCACAAAGGCAGAGGAGCCCCAGGTTACGGCCACAATTCAGCTCTGGCTCTCCCCCATTGTGCCCAGCCATGCCAGTGGTCTCAGAGCCGTCGGGGGTCTTGCATATCTCCTACGTGCAGCAAAGTGGGGGAACAATGTGACAAATTATGAACAAGCTCCCAGCCCAGCCTGTGGAATTCTTCCCTTTGTGAGCCACCATCACGTGTCAGCCGGGCTGCTGGGCCGAGGGGGACGCAGGGGTGGGGACATCCCGCAGCAGGAAGCAGCCCAGTGCTAGGACACTTCTATGCTTCCCACACTGAGGAATGCTCGCTCTCTCTGTCTCTCTCTCTCTCTCTCTCTCTCTCTCTTTCCCCACCACTTACAAGGGAAAAGAAAATTATTCTGACTCATTTTTTTCTTTGAGATCTAAATATTCTATCTGAATATCAATACTATTCCTTGCCAAAGAAAACAAAAGATCCCAGCAAATTTTAGCTGTCCATTCTCCTGAAAGCCAAAGGCAAAAAGACTCCAGTGATGTGGAGGATCAGACTTGGTCCCCACACTTCCGCATCGCGGGGAGCCTGCCTTTCTCTTGACTTCCTGGTGCCTCGATTTCCTCATCTCTAAAGAAAGATAAGATGACAATAAAAGTATGTACTTCATGCAATTGCATACATAGGGCTCAGTGTCTATTAAGGGCTTAGAACAGTATCTGGGACATAATAGGCCCTCAGAATGTGCACCGCCGCTGCTATTACTATTACTACTATTATTACTACTATTACTACTATCATTATTACTACTGTTATTATTACTACTATTATTATTATTTACAGTAGTACCAGCAGAAATATATACCCTATGACCATTTTTAATCATTCTCTTTGTTCCTCTCCCTTGGTCTTCTCACTTCTTAGCAAGTTCTTTATAAGAAGGGTCACCTCCATCGGTTGTTTTAGATCTTAAAGTGCCCAGTATCTAGGGAGGGGCAAGACACAGGATTCTTAGTGAGTTTTTGTTTCCTAACTGCCAAAAGGTGACCTGCAAAACTAGACTCTTTGTCACTGATGCTGAAATAAATTACCCGATGAGGATGCTGTGTAAAGCAACCGAAAGGTTTGTCTCAAGTAAGCTTTCCAAGCTTTGACAGGAGACTAATGTCATGTTTTCTCAGGATAACAAAAAGAAAGTATCCTTTATGCAAATAATTTGTGAACGCACCATTAATATTTTAGTGTTCCAGGTGCAAAGTGCAAATTCTTAAGTTCAGGGTGGCTCTGATTTTTCCTTTTGTTTACCCTTTCTTTTATTTGGACGGGGTGTCAATAGCTGTTTTTGCAAGGTCCCAATTGAATTATTAATTGTAATGATTTCTTTTCTTCTCTTTTTTGCCTAGGAGACACTAAGTGAAGCCGCACCTCTTTCTGATTTAGCCTTAAGTAGTTTCTCTTTGATAATGGCCATTCAGAGACCACAGCGATGATCAAGGCTGAGCTCATCACCAATTTGCCCAATCTTCACAAACCTTAGGGGCGTGAGGGGGGGGGTAGTCAAAGTTTAACAAAACCTCTTGTCATGGAGAATTAGAAACATGGGAAGGATTCCGTGTTTAATAGTAGAAAGGAACAAGTAGGAAAAAGTGACACATCCTTCTTCAAATGAGCAATAGACACAGTGACATGGTGGCATGCTGTCTTCCTCCTAAGTATCCAAACAAATGCTTGTGGGTTTAGTGCAGCTAGTACAATGTCCTTCTTGGTGAGACCTTGAACATTTATTTACCTGGGACACATGTCTTGGGCTTTCAAAAAGTACTCAGTGTGGGCGTCACAGGAAACTACGCACCTGGAAAGATGGAACAGAGCACAGAGAGTAGGGATGTTAGAGGAAACAGCCAGGGCTCATTTTAAAGGACATGGTGACACTCCTTTAGCTCTGCAACCTGATTTCACATGAGGCTGCTGGGCACCGTCAGGATGTCCTGGGTCGGGCTGTTCGATAAAGTAAAATGTAAGTCCTGCCCTCAGAGTGTCTCGTCTCACTGGGAAATCGAGCCATGCACATGGGGAAAAGGTCTGCAGTCATTCAAGGCAGACAATGAGTCAATCTCAGTAGCCGATGGACCATATAGATGTTCAGGGTGGAAGAGGGTGGTCACTGGTAGGGCAGGCTGCATGGATGCAGACGGACTGCACTTGGGCTTGGGAGCACGGTAGCATTTGGAAGGAGGAAGCAGAGGGTGGACAGCCCAGGGGCTCAGCCATTGTGACTACTCAGCCCTCTTACTTCCTACTCTCCCCATCACTGTGGCAGCCATCACTAGTCAATCATCATTAATCAGCCATCACTAGTCGATCAAGCCACTCTTCATCATCCCCTAGTCCAGTCTAGCCTTCAGAATCCTTCTCAACACAGCATTCCTGGCATTACCAATCGATTACAGTTAATTCATAAGTAAAACTATTTGTCCTTCTATGTAGGGGGAAGTAGCATGAGTAAACATGCAGGTGTGAGAGGAGCAATGGGTCTGAGAGTCTGAGGGATCAGACCACGTTTCCTGCTGGCCATGAGTACCAGTGACAGGTTGCTAGGATGGCCTCAACTCACATTCCCTCTAAGTAGTGGGACGTGGGGAAGGGAGCTGGATTAGAAGCTATCGCCTGTATTTCTGACAAATTCCTGCTGATTTTAAGCCAAATGGGGTAAACTAGAAGTCACTTGGTGAGATATTTACATATGACCGTATACATTTCAGGGTGCTATTGATTGAGATGAAGACAAATATTTGTAATATGTCACCACAGAACCGCACTTGCAGTACCCTTAAACAAAAGCAGCAAGAGGCACGGGCGGGCTGGCAGACAGACTTTCCTTTGGAAGATAACTTGGCAACGTTGTGGCAGCGGCTCACTTTGCTATCTCCCCCACATCCGACTCTACAAAGACAGGAGGGTGAAGTCTTAGAGGGACAGACCCCGTCTCCTGTCTGGTGGCTGTCCGCTTCCCCACACACCATCCGGGCCAGGCTGAGGCGTGGAATCCGATGCAGAACCTCACTTTGACCCCCGAGAGAAGGAACGTGCTTTCAGTCCCGTTTCTTCCTCTCTTTTCCCTGTGAACCACCTCCCCACCCCCATGCTCCTTGGCACAGGTTGTTTTCATGGTCACTGAGCTGTCCCCTGTCCCCACAGGTGCTAAGCAAAGCCAGGGCCTGTCAGTAAGGCTGGGGAATGTTGAGTCTGAAGTACACCCTCCGTAAGCACAGACCGCTCTTCCCCGTCCCAAATGGAGCTTCCTTCCCTGAAATACGATGGCTTTGATTTCCTGCAGTCCACGAACTCCTTACAGGCCCACGCACAAAACAAAACCCTCAAGTAAAAGAAGCAACGCCCCCTGCACAGGTGTGTCCTGGAGACACCAGTACTGCAACTGCCCTCCCACTGTCCCCATTCCAAGGGGGATTATTGATGTCCCCAGAGAAGGAGCCAGCTAAAGAGGAAGATGCCCACATTCTGTGCTAATCCCACAACAGAAGCAAATGCTTCTCCTCCCTTTGCCAGACCAACGTGAGCAAAAAGCCTGAGCACAACTTAGAAGTCGTCACTTACAGTAAACACAGCCCCCCGCCCCCCGCCCCCCGCCCAACTCAGGGTAAGGACTGTATTTTATTTTAGGGAGGCAAAGATTACTTTTTTTGTTTAGCTTGAAATTACAAGGTGCGTAACCTTTCCTTTCTTCTTTGCTCTGAAATGGAAGCTTTCACCCCAAATCCTGTTCCCGACAAGAGGAGGGGAGATCGCTGGCCTCCCTCGTGGCACAGAGCGCCCGGCCCGGCTTTTGTGTTTGCCGAGACCTTGGACGGTCCCCTGGCAAAAGGCGCCCAGCAAGATTATTCAGCTAGTCACAGCTTTCCGGGAATAAATATCTAACACCTTGTTCCCTTTTGCAGTTCAAAAGCCACTGTCACTGGGGTACACGGGTGGTTTAAAAAAAGGCTATAATTGATATGCAAACTAGAGGAGGATTTTCATGATTTCATAATAAAATGTTGAAACGCTTTGATCCCGAGTTGTAAGGAGGTGTGAAACAGTGCCTCGGAAACAGACAGATATTTGTGTAAGCACCCTTTCTGTATTGCCAGTGCGGAATAATAACATATCAAAGCCCCAACTTACCTCATCTGCCTGGTACAGCCGAGGCATAAATAAAGGGGAACAATGGAATTACTATTACTCACTCTCCCAGAGCCAGCGACATCACTGTATCCTTTATAATTGCTGGCAAGAAGATTAATGTTTTGTTAAATATCAGAGCAAGGTCACAAGGGGGCTTGCAGGCCTGTCTAAACATCTAGTCTTTAAGCTCCTCTCTCTCACTTGCTCTTTTTTGCGGAAATGAACTTGTAGCATTTCCTCTAATTATGGTGATTTTTGCTTTTGAAAGCGGGCCTACATCATCACTCCGCTCTGAACACGCGTGTGTGCACGTGCACGCGCGCGCACACACACACACACACACACACACACCCTCTCCAAATGGTATTTGGGGATAGGCTTGATTTAGCTGCAGCATATGGGCTATGTTGTTATGAGCCGACCTTGCCCTTTTAACCAATGTGGATAATTCATTGCCTGTCACCGTGGCCTAAAGCAAGGGGCTTGTGCTTAAGAGATTGACTTTATTGGGGTCCTCAGGGGGCTCCCTACCAAAGACTGCTATCATCGTTTGCTGCGCTTCTGTTATGTTTAGCCCGTACGCCTGTCCGTACAGATGTTTCCAACAGCAAACAGTTCATGACCCAGAAAGAAGAAAATATTTTGGCTTTCCCCAGCTTTCAGCACCTGTTCAAACCAAAGGGACTCCGAAGCTCTGTGCGCAGATCAGAAGGCCTGGCCGGCAACTGGAGGGAGGCTGCTTCACGGCTAGAGCCCACCTTGAGACTTGGTGGCAAACCCAAGCCCCTGCACGCAGTGGCCTGTGCTGCCTTAACTCCCAGAAGTGTTAGCGGGCGACAAACAACAGATCCCACAGAAGGATCTGTCGTATTTATGCAAAGATTCTTACATATGTCTGTCAGTTTGTCTCTAACACATTAGAAATTAACCCGAATATTCCACGTCCATCTCTCCATCATTTATTCTACATTTTCAGGGCAACGCTGTGTCTATATTACAGCTCTGGGCCTAGTCATTCCCCATTTCTGTCATTTCTGCAGGCCCAGGGTAGACTTAGGAGTTCTTCGGGATGGAATGATTTGAGGATGACTCTTGGGGTAGGGGAGGGTCTTTACAATTTCCCAGCGGGAACACAGACAACATTTAAAGGGCTTTGGATCAACAAAAAGGTCTAACAATATGGCTGAGCACACAGTAGGAAGCACCAAAGGGAACCTCTTACGTCTGGCAGAATCCTACGGGAGGAGAAGTTCTGGAGGTCGCAGCAGGAGTACAAGGGTGCCTTTCAAAGAGCCTGTTTACCAACCACTCCATCCCCTTCGCCTGGGCAAAGGGTTTTAAAGTTGCTGCTCCAGTTTTAAGGGGATTTGCTTATTTGTTTGTTTTTCTTTCTTGCAGCTCAAGGAGGAATGAAGAAGTAAAAGAGACAGCTTGGAATGAAGGCAGGTGTAAGAGACAATTGAATGTGAAAGGGAGGATGTCCTAATTTGGAGGACTTGCCTCAACTTCACTAAGCTCAGTGTCAGCTGGAGCATAGAGCTGCAGCTACCATGTGCCCTCTTGGCTCAGCATAAAAGGAAAGCTATATGTTCCACTTAATATGCATGCCAATGCTTCATGTATACTTAAGGCCCTCAATAAACATGTGTTTAATTAATAAGTGGATAGATAGACGGATGTGTAGATGAATGGGTGGAAGGATGGATGGATGGATGGATAGGTAGATGGATGGGTGGATGGATGGATGGGTGGATGGATGTGTAGATGAATGGGTGGAAGGATGGATGGATAGATGGATGGTTGTAGAAATTCAGCACAAGGTAGACTAGACAAATAATCACTCAATTATGCCAGGCATTGGCAAATCACTCACAGTCCAAGTCTGGCCCACCACCTGTTTTTGTAAATTAAGTTTTATTAGAACACAGCTATGACAATTCATTTATGTTTGTCTTCTTTCATGATGCAAGGCAGAGTTGGAGTATTGCTACAGAGGAAATATGGCCTGCAAAACCTAAATTATTTACTGTTTTTTACAAAATAAGTTAACCAACCCGTGAGCTACACTTTTACTTGATTTTCTGAGTCTGATCTCTTTCTTTTCTTTGTTTTACTGATGAAACAAAGAAACAAAAAATAAACAGTAAAGCCATATATATTCTTCTAACTTGTATGAACTCTAGTGAACATGCTGGGCAATAAATAACTAAGTGAGAATATTTGGTAGGCAGTAAACCAAGGGCAGTAAACCAAGCCAACTGCTTCATCTGGGGCTCAGGTGAAGAAATGATGATATTTTTTTCAATGCAGGACAGAAAAAAGTCCATGTGTTGGAGTTTTTGAGAGCCTACAAGGAATATACCAAACAATGTATCCTGTACTTTATATGGAAGTTAAGGGGCTAATTTTGATGATATGATCAATTTTTCACCTTATCACATTCATGTTAGAATCTAAGAAGCCATCCCCATGATACCTTGGAATCATGATATAACCTCACCTTACAACTATGATGGGTGGGGTTATCTATACCCACCCCAGTGAACATTCTGAATCTTCTCTTTCTGGAAGGATTATCTTAATCTGCTTCCAATGATCTGGGAGGGGTGACAGAGCACCTGCTAAGACAAGATGAATTTAGTTTTATGCTCCTGAGACAGGTCAGCGTGAACACAGTGCAGGGGCAGAAGGATCCCCTGAACACAGGAGGTCGTCCAAGAAAGCAGAGCTACTAGAAGATACCACATGGAAAGTAGCTTGAGATGTCCTTACCTTAGGGAACAATGCTGTGTGAACTTGTTAAAAATGATCCACAAACAGAAATGGGGCTGAAGGTAGATATGTCAGGAAGTCAGACATTATGACCTGTTGTATTCTATCTATAATGGCCACACCCTATGTAATATAATGTTGTCACTGCCTTCTGCCATGTCAATGCAAGAAGCTTGCATGTTAGCCACTTGGAAGGTCACTGTGGCAGGCAGGTTCAATGAGCCCCACCTCCTGCTATTCATGCCTTTGCGTAGTCCCCTCCCTTGAGTGGGAGCTGGACCTAGTGACTAGCTTATAATGAAGAGAACACTGCAAAAGTGATGAGATGCCATTTCTGAAGCTAGGTTTCCAAAGATTGTGATTTCTGTCTTCTTCACCTTCCCTGGGCCTCTCAGTTGCTGGTTGGAGCCAGTTGTCATGCTGTGAGCTGCCCCGTAGAGACGCGCACATGGCTGGGAACCAAGGGGCCTCCAGCCAACAGCTGTGGGGGAACTGAGGTCTCAGTGCAGCCACCCACAAGGAACTGAATCGTGCCAACAACCACATGAGTGAGCGTAGAAGTGGATGCTTCCCCAGTTGAAGCTTGAGATGAATACAGCCTCAGCAGACACCTTGATTGCAGCGTTAGCCAAAAGACCAGCTAAGCTCACCCAGATTCTTGACCTACAGAAACTATAAGATTATTCATTTCCCTTAAGCCAATAAGTTCTGAGCTCATTTAATATGCAGCAATGGGTAACTAATGCAGCCAGGATTTGGCTTCCAGATTGCTTTGCTCTTGAACACCTTTGTCCAGCCCCTTCTTCATTCATAACAATCAATGTCTGATATCTTTTGTTTTGTTTTCTTCTCTCTTTTTTTTTTTTTGAGAACTAAAAAGAAACACTAAGCTAGGGATAAGTGACTGATTTTTTTAACTCTGTTCATTTCTTGGTGGAGAAAAATCCTGTTCTGGTTACAATTGCTATGTAAGAAACTACTCAAAACTTAATGACTTGAAGCAGCACCATTTTATTACATCTCCTGGGCTCTTTAGGTCTGAAATTTGGGCGGCACGGTGGCTGGGCAATTCCTCTGGGCATCAACTGTTGTCATGCAGAGATATTTAATGAACGGATGGTCTGTCTGAAGGGACCAAGGCAGCTTCCCGTGTGTCTGGTGCTTTGGCACAAGTGGCTGCCAGTGATGTGGCAGTTCAGCGCCTCCACCTGGGGTTGCTCCAGCTATAGGTCTCCAGGTAACCTGAGTTTTCACCTGGCCACTGGCTTTCCCAAGAACAAGAGTCCCAACAAGTTTGGCTTCATATCCATCCTCTAAATAAACATTTTCTGGTTGGTTGGAGGATCTCATAGATGGAACGTCAGACCCAACATATCTGGGGGAAGAAAAGATAATATAACCCAAATAAGTTGGAAAACGTTGCCTTCTCTAGCTCCTCTTGGAAAGTCAAAATGCACATTGGCATATTAAAGGCCTTAAAAATTAAGAGCACAACTTAACTTGTTTAATAAAAGATTTCCCTAATCTCCAAAATTATCCGACCCTTGGAAATAAGGCAAAAAGGTTGGAGACGTGTCCTGTTGATATTAATAATAGTAGCAGTGGTCATTCAAGGACCATCCAGGGCACTGCGGTCCCATAGAACATTTTGCAATGACAGAAATGCCCTTTGCTGTCCCATGTGGTAGCCGCCAGCCACAAGTGGCTGCTGAGCAGGTGAAATGTGGCTGGCATGACTGGACAGCTGAATTTTATTTTATTTAATTCTAGTTGATTTAAACTTAAATGCCCACATAAGTCTAGTGGGTACCATATTGGGTAGCACGGGTCTAAGGCAAATGTTCTTACCTCATCTCATTGTTTAATATTGACTCAAAGTCCCAGACTTGGTGATGTCATCATATCCCTAGTGTCCTCTTGGCTTTTCAGCCATTGACTCGTCCCCCTTGCCCCCAGGATCAACCCACAATCAAGTGGCTAAGTGAGTAACACCTGGCCCATAAGGACATCTGCAGGACTGCGACTGTCCTCAAGGCTAGGTTGATCTGCTCGGTTGTGACGATTAATTTTATGTCATCTTGATTGGGGCGCAGGATGCCAAGAGAGCTGGTTACGCATGATTTCTGGTTGTGAGTATGATGGCGACTGTGGAAGGAGATATTAGCGCTTGAATCGGTGGACTGAGTAAAGTAGATGGCCCTCCCCAACGTGGGTGGGCGTCCTCCAATCCATTAAGATCTCAAATCAAACACAAAGGCAAGGAAGGAAGAAACCCAGGCTGAGTGCTGGCGCTGGAACATTGATGTCCTGTCCTCAGGACTCCTGGTGCTTAGGCCTTCAACCCGGACTGGAATCTACACCATGTATACCAGCGGGCCTCTGGCTCTCAGGCCTCCCAGCATCACCACGGGCTTTCCTGGGTCTCTAGAATGCAGATGACAGATCGCGGGACCCCTCAGTCTTCGTAATCACATGAGCCAATCAATACCGTACAGTAAACCATATGTACCCGTTGGCTCTGTTTCTCTGAGGCCCCTGGCTAAGACGCTGGGTAAGAACACCCAGCTCAAAGCCTGGCCCCGGGAAGCTCTCAGAGCCGCTGCCGTCTCGGGGGTAGCTGTCACGGTCTCCTGTCACACTGTGATCTTGCATCACCAGGTGGGGGTGATCTCAGGAGGGGATGGCAGCTTGTCGGGGCAGTGGATACAGCCCGGGGCTCTGACACCAGAAGCCTGAGCTAAAATCTGGGCCCACCACCCAGTTGGTGTGTGCATTCGGAGACGCCACTTGAGTTTTCTGGGTCTCAGTTTCTTCTTTTATAAAATGGAGATAATAATAAGTAAATCTTGCATGGTTGTGGTGAGTGTGTGCATTCCTAGCATTTGCAGGGCTGAAGGAAGAGCACACAGAGGGCCCTCAGGTGTGCCATCTCCCTATCCTTGCTCCAGAGACCCCCCACCCCAAAACCCACCCCAACGCAGTCAACAACCACCTCTTGCACCTGGGGATACTCGCTGATGGCACCACCCTCCCTTGAGAGGACAGACCCAGGAAAAAGGCGTTCACAGCCATAGACAGAAGCTTCCAAGGTCCTGGGCACCCCAGTGTGGTCTAGAAGAGGAGATGGGGGTTCCAGGTGAACATATGAGCTTAGCCCAAGAGTCTTCGCACCGTGAGGAAAGGAATAGCCAGCAATGAGCCAGGGCAGAGCTCACGGAGCATATATGTGCGTGCACAAACACACACACACACACACACACACACACACACAAGCGTGCACCAGCAGGACCCAAAGCAGGGCCCCTTCACCTGGTTCCAAGGTTGGTACGGGAATAAGGGTAGAGCCGGGGCTTGGAGCCCGCTGACACCCAGTAAGGAATCAGTAAGTTGCTACGTGTTTCATGTCAGTTTCACTGCGGTGTCTAGCTGTGCAAGGTCCACTGTCCTCTGAGCCTAAGACCTGCAACAGATGACAAGGAATAAACTTTATTTGAGTTGGAGAGAAAATAAAGCCAGTTTTTGTCTTCAAAGAGTGTTCGGGGGGTGAAGGGATGACAAGATAGAGCCAGGGATGGTCTGGGCCTCCAGTCCCCAGCGGCCGTCGTATTCCAGATTCATAAGGTCAAACTTTACAGCCCTGTTACTGCCACAGTTGATAATCCCTATCAAAAATATGCTATCTATTTCATCTCTGCATTAAATGGGGGAGGCTTCCGTGTTTTTCTTATAATAAAGGCTACAAAAGAGCAATGTGTGACACAAGAATTAAAGAGGCAGAAGCACATTTTTACACAGATGTTGCATAGACAGAGTTGTTCACTGAAATGCAAGTTACTCAGATCACCAGGAGAAAAGTTCCAGGAAAGGAAGTATAAAAATGAATTTAAAGTCACATACATAGAGGCATCTTTGGGCTGAAACTAAAGTGAGGCAAAAGAAACGCCTGGGGTACAAAATTTAAGAAGCCACCAGTCTCAGGGTCACACGGACACAGGGTGTCCCCCGAGAATGAGCACCTTCTCACACGTAGGCAAAAGACCCCTGTTCGTCTCACTCTAATCCAGGCCCTAAGACATCATTTGTGTTGACCAGGGTTTTTTTTTTTTAATTGAATTTTATTTTGGTAAAAACATTTGATAGGAGATCTATCCTCTTAACGCGTTTTTAAGTGTGCTATACAATGTTGCTGACTACAGGCACGATGTCCTGCAGCACGTCCGCAGCACTCGGTCAGCACACACAGTTGGAGCCTTAGGCTTCTTCATTAGCAATTTCCCACTTCCCGCTCTCCCCCGGCCCCTGGTAACCAGCGGTCAATGATTCTATGAGTGTGACTGTTTCAGACACCTTTACAGGTGGAATCATGCAGTATTTGTCCTTCTGTCACTTAGCATAATGTACTCAAAATTTATCCATGTTGTCACATATGGCAGGATTTTTTTTTCTTTTTAAGGCTGAACAATATCCCATTGTGTGTATATGTGTGTGTGCATGTGTGTGTGTGCACCCCATATTTTCTTTATCCAGTCATCCCTTGATGGAAATTTATGTGTAAGACCTGAAACTATAAAACTCCTGGGAGAAAACATAGGAGAAAGCTTATGACATTGGTTATGGAGATGATTTTATAGATATGACACCAAAAGCACAGGCAACAAAAGCAAAAATAGACAAGTGAGACCAGATCAAACTAAGAAATTTCAGCACAGTAAAAGAAACAATCAACAGAGTGAAAATATTTGTAAAACATATATCTGATAAGGAGTTAATTTTCAAAATACATAAGGAGCTCCTACAACTCCATAGCAAAAAACTAATAACATATTAAAAATGGGCTAACGACTTGAATAGACATATCCCCAAAGAATACATACACATGACCAGCAGGTATGTGAAAGATGTTCAACATCACTAATTACCAGGGAAGTACAGATCAAGATCACAATGGGTATCACCTCACATCTGTTATGATGGCTGTTATCCAAAAAACAAAAGACAACAAGTGACCGTGAGGATTTGGAGAAATCGGAACGCTTGTTCACTATTGAGAGTGCAAATGGTATAGCCACTAGTAAAAACAGTATGGAGGTTCCTCAAAAAATTAAAAAGTGGAACTATCATATGATTCGGTGATTCCAATTCTGAGTATTTATCCAAAGAACTGCAGTCAGGATCTCAAAAGGATATTAGCACCTCAATGTTCACTGCAGCATCATTCACAATAGCCAAGATGTGGGAATAACTGAGGCTTTTTAAAGTCCTTACCTGGGACTTGAGATTTTCTAATACACCAGTGGACAAATTAGCACACAAATACAATCTTCAGATCGTTTGCACACAACAAAGTTTGCTGGCGTTATTCTAGGCTGGAAATGAGCATAGGTCGGGTCTTTCCCCACCGGGAACACCCAGAAATGCAGAATGTCCCTGGGTGTTCGCCCTTCCTTCAGCTCAGCTCAGCTCAGCTCAGAGGCCCTGTGAGACCGCAAGGCAGGCGACAGTAGTTGAGGTCCCTGGCACCCAGCAGATGCCGGGAGAGAAGGCAAGCAAGGCAGGCCCCCAAAGCACACATCCTCCCCTCGGGCATTTGTCTTTGTTTCCATAGGCATTTATTTGTGTTTTTCTCTGACTGTTTTGCATGTCATTGAGAGTTAAAGAAGACATATTGTACGTCCTAAAGAGAAGCAGTAAAAATAATTTAACTTATTTCTTTCATGTCTGAGTGTATTAATTCTTGCTTACATAAGGAAATACAAAAAACAAACTGTAAACAAGGAATCATTTGGAATCAGATTATGCATGAATAATGACACACATTCTCATCTAAGATGTGGGGGGAAAATCTAGTTTTACTGCCAGTGGCTCTAAAAAATGTTTTGCTTTTTCAAGGGAAATTACTCAGAATGTAATAAAAACATGTTTTCTGCTCTAAAAGGATTAATTTACCTTTTGTGTCATGAGGAAATAAATGCAATCAATACCTCAATTCTCTTTCTCTATGGAGAAAGACAATTTCCAAGTCGGAATCCTAGGAAATGATCATTTAGCCGTGGCTTCCTAGTACTGTTTTTCTTGTGAGTTCTCTGTTCCTCACACTCTCCCCCGGAGCCGCAGACACCTTCTGAGGGTCTCTGCTTCCTTCTCCAGCTCAGGACCCTCTTCCTTTCTGGGTGAGTCCCTTCTTTCCAGCAATTTCCTCTTTCCCCACTGGCACCGAGAGACTGGGAAGCACAGGGGATCTAAGAGGCACAAAGAGGCGTATTGATCAGAGCAGTCTCCAGAGATGGGGCCGCCCTGTCTCTAACCCCCCGAGTAGTGTGACAATGAACTTGCTGCCTACCCTCCAATGCCCACTCATGACAAACAGCACCTACCTGCTACGGTGACTCCAAGGAACGAATGCACGCACAGTGCTCAGTACATTGTCACGAGTGGGCCTTGTTTCACCGAAGCCAGTTACTAGCCTCTTTCCTCCTGTCTGGGGCTAGGCCTTCTGCTCAGAAACCACCCTTTGTTCTCGTTTCTGTCCTTCCCGCAAGCAGAATTCCCCCTGCAGTTGCCCCAGGATATTTGAAAAGATTATGCTCACTAATATTCCTTTCTTTGGTTTGGCCTTCATTGAATTCCAGATCAAAGAGTGGGAAAGATCCTTTAATGTTCATCCATCCATCTTTCCAACCATTCGTTCAGCAAATATTGACCAGGCATCCACCACACGCCAAGCACTGTGCTGGGCCCAGAACAGAGATGGGAAGAAAGCACTCTCGCCCTCCTGGTGCTTAACTTTGTGAGCAGGAGCTCCACGATCATCACAAGCAGAGGGACTAACTTGTCGCAGTGTGATGGGGACTTACCCGGCTTTAGCGCTGATGTCCTGCATCCTGGCGAGCCAAGATGGTGTGTTGGTCACCCTGACTGCAAATGTGATGAAAGAAAAATAAACCTCAGATGCTTCCAGCCAGGGCCCTGAGCCAGCCCCAGATGTCAGAGGTGACTCGCCGAGAGAAGCAGCATTCATGGAAACCAGACAGATGAGCAGACGAGGACATGGTGGAGGGGAGGCAGGCCGAGGGCACAAGCAGAGACCCCTGTTCCTACTAGGGCCTGGGGGCGGGAGGAACTGGAAGAAGCAGAGGAAACAAAGTGAGATGAGACGCAGCGCAGAGTGAGGGAGACCTCACAAACCCCACGAAGGGATTTGTGTCTTCTCGGAGTGGCACAGAGGGGCGCTGGGAAGCCTCCTTGGCGGAGTTGAAGCAAGGGCGTCACAGCAAAAGCTCTACTTAGGAATACAACAATCTGGCTGTGCTCTGAGGAAAACAGGTTGGCGAGGGGTGCAGAGATCGGGTAAGAAGGTGTTTTCAGGAAAAGCTGATGGTGGCTTGGGCGCAGGTGTGTGGCAGGTGGCACAGAAAGCCTGGACCGGGAGCTCTCTTGGAGGAGAGTACGCAGAACTGGCCCAGAAACTGATCGGACCGGGGAGCAGGCAAGGAAAGAGGGAAGGTCGCCTCCCAGGTTCTGGTGGCAGCACATAGATGGGTGATGGAGCCAGTGACCGAGGACAAGTCCAAGTTCTCAAGGGTATCTGTGCTTCAGGCCACAGGCACAGGATGCTCAGATGACCGAGACATGGCACTTGCTTTCCAGACATTCACAGGTTTTGGGGGACACAGACTTACCAACACACATTGCAATGCAGCGTGGGGGGCCAGCGTAGGAAGGCATGCAACACAGGGGACAGGGGCCAGGGAGCCGAGACTAGCTATGCTCAAAACGTTGAGGAAGACTTCACAGAGTAGGAAGTCCTTCTCTTTGGTCTTAAAAGAAACAAAGAAGCTCGCTGGCTTCAGCGGGAGGACATTCGGGCCGGGGACACAGCACACACAAAGGATGCAAAGGCAGGAAGGCCAATTCAACGTAGTCCATCATTTATTTACATCAGATGGGCACGTGGATGTTTATTGTATATTCTATGGGTTACAATCTGGTGCTATCATGATTCATTTTGTGACTCAAATTGTTCGGCTTTGCCTACAGAGGGCCTCTCCACGCTGGCTCCGGCATCGTCTGATGCATTCCTATCATATTTAGGGAAGTTTCCTGCTTTCTGGCTCCAAAAGATACTCCAGGCTCATCTTGCATTTTCTCTGCCCCAGCCCTTGAATGAACCATTCCTT
The DNA here is from genome assembly GCF_040939455.1 of Microcebus murinus. NCBI lineage: Eukaryota > Metazoa > Chordata > Mammalia > Primates > Cheirogaleidae > Microcebus > Microcebus murinus. The sequence goes on along the minus strand of NC_134123.1, from coordinate 6,123,514 downwards.
TAAGGTGCTTTGGCCAAGACTTTTCGGGCAAACAAATGGGAGGGCAGAGTGTGGGGTCCAGGAGCCGGTTGGGCTGAAGGCCCAGAGAGAGCAGGGAGGCGGCAGAGGAGGCAGGACGGGGCTAGGGGGCGAGGGTGATGCCCAGGCTGTGCGGCGGGAGCAGAAGGGGGACGAGGGTGCATGTTTAGGGACATTCTCCTGGTGAAGATGCTCATAGCGGGTCAGCGTCAAAACCCAGTTCACTCACAGGACGTTGGGACTTCGTTCGCCAGGGTTCCCAGGGGTGTTTTGAAGCCACCGTGGGTTTCTGGTTTGGGCGACCCACTCCTAGATTTGCGACCCTCCAGATTGCCCTGAAGGGAAGGTGGACTGAACTATAAACCCTGGAAAGCCGAACCCAAGTGCCTAACAGGGACCTGCGAACCAGCCCTGCCATGCCCAAGTCCTCTCCTGACCTCCCTCCCTCGCAGTCGAATGCCGGGAGCGTGGCCTGGCGGTTGTGAGGGGCTCGGGAGCTGGAGGCCGTGCTTGGACCTCAGCTCTGTCATTCATTAGCAGGGTGACTGAGGCAAATGCTCTTAACTGCTCTGAACTTTGGTTTCTTCATCTGTAAACTAGGAAGAGAATCTTAACTCCCAGAATCCCGGCAAGAATTAAAGGCGACAACATTATGTAAAGCCTTAGCACGTGGCCCGGCGGGTGGGGAATCACTGGCCGGCTCCATTCTGTCACCAGCCCTTCGCTGAGCACCAGGAAGCCACAGCACCCCATGACGCCCCCACCCTGCGGGGCACTGCTCACCTGGCCACGCGTTTTCACCTGCCTTCCCTCCCCCCAACAGCGCGTCAGGCAAACGCTGTGACCTGCTAACTGAGTTGACGTTGGATCCGTCTCAGAACCCACTACGCACTGGTTTCCGCATCAGCAGAGTGAGGGCATCGATTCCTGCCCACTTCACAAAGCGTATTTTTAGACTAGATTGAGTGATTACGACAATAATAATATTAACGGTCAGTAACACACCTAATAGTACTTGCCATGCTCCCGGCACTATGGGAAGGATTTTACATGTATCAACACATTTAATCCTCACATCAACCTGTGAGCAGTACTTTCAATAAACCCTTTTTACAGATGAGAAGACGGAGGCATCCGTAAGTCACAGTTAGTTCAGCGGTACCCCTAAGATGTGACCCCACACACCTCCCTTCCAGAGTTGGGACACACTTTACAAGACCATAATAGTCCTCTCAATATATGAGACACCCATGATAGAGGAATGACAAGTTCTATTACCCCATTGCACAGGGGAGATAATAAAGTTCAGTGAGGTTAAATGACTTATCCAAACCTAAACTTAAAACTTCATCCTCTTGCAGTTAGTCTCCAGTTCATCCTTTCTTGCTTTTTACTTTTCAAAACCTCTGCTTTTTTTTTTTTTTTTTGAGACAGAGTCTCACTTGTTGCCCAGGCTAGAGTGAGTGCCATGGCGTCAGCCTAGCTCACAGCAACCTCAAACTCCTGGGCTCAAGCGATCCTTCTGCCTCAGCCTCCCGAGTAGCTGGGACTACAGGCATGCGCCACCATGCCCGGCTAATTTTTTATATATATATCAGTTGGCCAATTAATTTCTTTCTATTTATAGTAGAGACGGGGTCTCGCTCTTGCTCAGGCTGGTTTTGAACTCCTGACCTTGAGCAATCCGCCCGCCTCGGCCTCCCAAGAGCTAGGATTACAGGCGTGAGCCACTGCGCCCGGCCAAAACCTCTGCTTTAAGTGTAGTTATAGTCTATGTGATAGGAAAAGCTAAATATGCAAGAAGTTTAACAGAAACAGCAGATTTTACAAAACCCTTCGAAGTAAGAGTACAATGCCAAAAATAGCACGTGATTCATTGCCAGATGAGCAAGCAGATACAGGTTATCATTACTCTAGAATTTCTGAAAAAACAGGAAAATTTACAAGGAAGGCTCCAGAAGCTCTGGGAAAACTGCGAGGCGCTTTGTAAATACAAGCTATTGCCGACTGGGGGGTTGTTATCTACTTAGGTGTTGAGAGCGGGTGGAACTGGGGCAATGCTAACCTCAGGTGGGGACGACACGAGCTCTCAGGGCTGTCGCAGGATCCGCTGGGCCGCTGCACATGGAGCAGTTAGAACCACACTTAGCCACGCAACAAGCACCACATACATGACTTTATTGGCGTATAATTTATGTGCGAAAGCTGCCCCCATTTAAGTTATACAGTTCAGTGAGTTCTGACATCTGTAGTCACATGAGAAAGTATCACCACATCAAGAGCCAGCGATTGCTCTGTCTTCGGTGTAGTTATATCTGTTAATACCCCATGGCACTGCGGCGGGGATCCGTGGCCTTCAGACAAGTGCTGGGCCTGTAATGCACACTCGATAGATGTGGGCTATTTTTACCATCATCACTAACTACTAAAAGTTACACATTGGAGAGCATTACCTACACCAGCGGTCCCCGGCTTTTTTGGCACCAGGGACTGGTTTCAGGGAAGACAGTTTTTCTGCGGATGGAGCAGGCACCCGGAGGTGGAGCTCAGGCAGGGGCGATGGGCAACCAGGCAGCCCGGTTCTGAACAGGCCACAGACCCGTACAGGCCACTGCCCGAGGTTTGGAGCCTGCAGACCTAGATGCTCAGGAAAAAAAGAAAGAAAGAAAGAAAGAATTTCCAATCTGGGGAGAAAAATAGCCGAAGGTTCTTCTTAGAAAGGACTGGTGCGTCCCAGCCAGACAGCAGGCTGAGAGTTGCCCCCGCAGTCTGATCTGTCCCCTATTCCAGCCCTAGCTGTCTCTGAACTTGGTCCCTTCCTAAATTCAGACGTACGCACAGAGGGTGACCGCCAGAATTCCCAGCAGCATCCTGCTCCTTGCCCGGTCAAGGGTCTCAGAGAGAGAAAGCAGCCCCGTGGGACAGAATCAGAAAGGTCACTATCACGAGAGAGATCTCCCCTTTCCCTCTGCGGCTTTGATGGGGCTGCCAGATCACTGCCTTCCATCTGCAACCCCAAGTTTCATGTTTTCAAAGCGTCTTGCCAAAAAACCCACGAGTGTAGACTCCCAGGAAAACAAACACTCGGAGAAGTATTTTTGTCAAGGCAGGAGCCCTGCAGTGGCTGGCTGCACTTACAGATAAGATATCTGTTCACCTTTCATAAATGTCAGACTTGAAATAAAAAAGACAGGATAATGAGGTCTTATTCCATAGAAGCAAGCGTGCACCTGCTAATTAACCCACAGACCACTAACAAACGTGCTGTTTAGATGCTTTTGCTGCAATTGTCAGATACACAAATAGCTTGGGCTCAAACGATCTGATTTTCTTACCCTCCTCTGCTATTTTAAAAATGTTTTAAATGGCCCTGATGATTCAACATCTGTTCATTCATTGACACACGTTTGCATAATACCCACTCTGTGCTAGGCATTCGATCAGGGCCCTGGGGGATCCTCAGAGGCTGTAGTTAGTGAAGATAGCAGCTCTGGCACCCAGCAAGTTGGGATTTGAATTTTGGACTCGCCACTGGATTAAAATGCTTCAAGGCTCTGTGGACTCTCGTACGCGTGGAAAATGGTGATCATGCCCCTGGCTCTCATAAATTGTTGTTGGGATTAAATGAGATAATATAATTGTGTGTAGCAGGTGGAAAGTGGTACTCATTATTAAAAAGAAGCAAGTCAAGAAGATGAAGGAGGAAGGGAATGAGAAGAAAGAGGGAGAAAGAAAGGGAAGAAGGAGGGAACAGAGGAGATGGAAGAGGTGACTAAGGAGAAGAGAACAAACAAGGTGGGAACCGAGGAGAAGGAAAAGAGATCTGTCTCGTTGCCCCCCAGTATGCTGGGGAAACTGACATCAGTGCAAAGAGCCAGGCTATTGTTATGGACTGAGCTGTGTCCCCCCTAAATTCATTTGTGGGAGTCCTAGCCCCGGTCCCACCTTGTATTTGGAGATTGGGTTTATAAAGAGATAATTAAGGTCAACAGAGGTCGTATGGATGGGTCCTACTCCAATATAACTGGTGTCCTTACAGTAAGAGGAGACAAGGATGCAGACACATGCAGAGGGAAGATCGTGGAAGGACACAGAGAAGACAGCCATCCTCGAGTGAAGGAGAGAGCCTCAGAATGACACCAGCCCTGCCAACACTCTGATCTTGGCCTTCCAGCCTCCAGAGCGTTGGGGAAATAGACTCCTGGTGTGTGAGAACCCCGCCTGTGGCATTCGTTATGGCAAACCTAGCAGACTCGCACAGGTATAGTTGCAGACACACAGACAGGTAGGAAAGTATAACAGACACTGTAGAGAGGACAACCAAATGTCACAGCGGCATTAGGAAGCGGAGATTGGAGGATGAGGAGAACATCAGCACGTGGGTATGTTTGGAGTCCTGGAAGCGGAGCAGGGCAGGGAAAGGCTTGGGAAAAGCCGGGAGGTGGGACGCACAGGTGTGCTTACGGCATGGGGCGGTCACAGCTGGCGTGGCAGGTGTGGCGCGGTGCAGGAAGAGGTTGCCCAGATAGGGCCTTCCTGCTCTAAGGAGGCCTTGCGGACTTTGCTCTGAAGGTGTTGTAAGCTCTGAATGAGAAGCAGATTCTAGCGGTGGTAATCCAAAGTGAGAGATGCTTCCAAAGCCTTCACTGTAAAGAAGAAAATTCTACAAAAGGGGTCCAGTATCTTTGCCCAGGGAATATGATGCCCCCTTACCTCTGTGATGCACTTTCTTTCTTTCTTTCTAAAGGGATTGTTTCATGAGTTACTACATCTAATTCTAACAACCCTATAGTGAGGTCAGAGGTAGCCCCCGCTGCCAAAAGATCTGTTTATACCCTGGTGCCCAGAATCTGTAAATGTGACCTTATTTGGAATAAAAGGGTCTTTGCAGATGTGATTAAGTTAAAGATCTCAAGGACTATCCAGATGGTCCAATGACAGGAGTCCTTGTAAGAGACACACAGAGGAGAGACACGGGAGAAGAGAGGGCCCTGTAAAGATCAAAGTGGGAACTGGAGTGAGGCAGCCACAAGCCACAGGATGCCTGGGGCCACCAGAAGCTGAAAGGGGCAGAGCAGGACTCTCCCCAAGAACCTTCGGAGGGAGGGTGGTCCTGCCAGTACCTTGATCTTGGACCTCTGGCCTCCAAAACTGTGACACAATCCATTTCTGCTGTTTTGAGCCACCAAGTGTGTATAATAGTTATTTATTCAAAGGCAGCTTCAGCAAACTTTAAATTACAATACAAACTCTTTGAGGAAAGCAGAAGGAGGATTCTAATTCCTGTGTGATGAAGAAGAAGGAAGGTCCTGCTGTCACATAAGTTAGTCATAAAGCATAGGTCACATGGACCCAGGATCATTTCCAGAGATTGGCATGCCCAAAATACAGTCCATGATATTATGAGAGATCAGGAAGACAGATCAGTGAGCAGGTGAGCCATCCCTGAGAGCAGGTGACAGAAAAAGTATCTCGGAGAAGTGGGACTTAACCCAAGAAGCGGAGTGTAGGCACCCTTAGCCATCGGGAAGGCAGACCCGTGCAAGCCGAGGTAGAAAAATGTCTGGAGTAGCCAGGACCCAGCAAACGGCAAGAAATATGACCAGAAAAGACCTTGAATTCCAGGCTGAGAAACTTTTCCCTGGCCTGTAAAACCCTGCTTACCAAAGTTGGTTCTTTAGGTTAGCAGTTAACAGGATTCATTCATGCTACGTTAATTGAATTGTCAATCACTGGCCTTGCACGGGACCATCAGAAAACCTGTTGGCTGAGCACACTAAGTTTATCAGACTGACTGCAGTAACAGCAACACCACCTTGATAGAATCTCAATTTAGGTGCAATCAGAGAAGGTATTTATGGGGCTTTAGGGATAGGGCTGAGTGATTTCAAGGTTGGACTTACAAAGTTGGAAAGCAATTGAAACAAGACAGAGTTTATAACAAATAGTTTTGAATTGGTGAATAGAGTGAGACAAGGGTCTCGAAACAAATTTTGATGGCAAGCTGTGAGTCCTGAAATGTGAGTTAATTCACAGGAGCAGGTATTTCCTGGAACTAGCAGGTGAGTCATTTTTGCTTGGTCCTGGGGCTGTTTCACGCAGGCAGAACAAAGCATGCTGGCTTTAATTATCACAAAAAATATGCAGGAGAGAGGATTCACCATGTTACAGGCACTGCTCTGGGTCCATGTGTGTGCATGCGTGTGTGTGCGTGTGTCCTCAACTTCATAAAGCTTGATCTCTAATGGGAGTGAGGGGAGGACAGAAAATTGGAACATTCAATAAATACGTACAGGCAGAAAACTGAATTTCAGAAAGTGCCAAGTTCTGCAGAGAAAAAGCAGGAAAAGAAGCTGGGGATTGTGATGGAAAAAAAGGAGGAAGCAGCAATGTTCACAGATATTGAGGACAAGTTGCCCATGGCTGTCTGAGCTTGGGGAGTCCTTGGCTACACAAAGTTAAATAGATCTCAGCACCCCAGAACACCGAGGGGTCTTGTACTTGCCAGTGTTTAAGACTCCAAGATGTGAATAAAACATGCAGCATTTCCTAAATGGATTTGGCTTCGCAGCCTTCTTTTCATAGAACCTCTTTAAAGACCTTTTCATCTTCCGGAATATGCTCACGGAAGATGCCTGTGGGCAAAGGATAACCATCAGGTGTACAGACAATTGGCTTGAAGAAACTGAAAGCCATTCAGGGAGGGGTTGGTGTGACGATCCAAGCCTTACACTAGTGTGGGGTGCAGGTGTGGGGTGCAGGTGTGGGGTGCAGGCGTGGGGTGCAGGCGTGGGGTGCAGGTGTGGGGTGCAGGTGTGGGATGCAGGTGTGGAATGCAGGTGTGGGGTGCAGGTGTGGGATGCAGGGGTGGGGTGCAGGTGTGCGGTGCAGGTGTGGGATGCAGGTGTGGGGTGCAGGTGTGGGGTGCAGGTGTGGGGTGCAGGTGTGGGATGCAGGTGTGGGATGCAGGTGTGGGGTGCAGGTGTGGGGTGCAGGTGTGAGGTGCAGGTGTGGGATGCAGGTGTGGGGTGCAGGTGTGGGATGCAGGTGTGGGGTGCAGGTGTGGGGTGCAGGTGTAGGGTGCAGGTGTGGGGTGCAGGTGTGGGGTGCAGGTGTGGGGTACAGGTGTGGGGTGCAGGTGTGGGATGCAGGTGTGGAATGCAGGTGTGCGGTGCAGGTGTGGGGTGCAGGTGTGGGGTGCAGGTGTGGGGTGCAGGTGTGGGATGCAGGTGTGAGGTGCAGGTGTGGGGTGCAGGTGTGGGATGTAAGTGCGGGGTGCAGGTGTGGGGTACAGGTGTGGGATGCAGGTGTGAGGTGCAGGTGTGGGGTGCAGGTGTGGGATGTAGGTGCGGGGTGCAGGTGCGGGGTGCAGGTGTGGGGTGCAGGTGTGGGGTGCAGGTGTGGGATGCAGGTGTGAGGTGCAGGTGTGGGGTGCAGGTGTGGGATGTAGGTGTGGGGTGCAGGTGTGGGGTGCAGGTGTGGGATGCAGGTGTGAGGTGCAGGTGTGGGGTGCAGGTGTGGGATGTAGGTGTGGGGTGCAGGTGTGGGATGTAGGTGTGGGGTGCAGGTGTGGGGTGCAGGTGTGGGATGTAGGTGTGGGGTGCAGGTGTGGGATGTAGGTGTGGGGTGCAGGTGTGGGGTGCAGGTGTGGGGTGCAGGTGTGGGATGCAGGTGTGGGGTGCAAGTGTGGGATGTAGGTGTGGGGTGCAGGTGTGGGGTGCAGGTGTGGGGTGCAGGTGTGGGATGTAGGTGTGGGGTGCAGGTGTGGGATGTAGGTGTGGGGTGCAGGTGTGGGGTGCAGGTGTGGGATGTAGGTGTGGGGTGCAGGTGTGGGATGTAGGTGTGGGGTGCAGGTGTGGGGTGCAGGTGTGGGGTGCAGGTGTGGGGTGCAGGTGTGGGGTGCAGGTGTGGGATGCAGGTGTGGGGTGCAAGTGTGAGGTGCAGGTGTGGGATGCAGGTGTGGGATGTAGGTGTGGGGTGCAGGTGTGGGGTGCAGGTGTGGGGTGCAGGTGTGGGGTGCAGGTGTGAGGTGCAGGTGTGGGGTGCAGGTGTGGGGTGCAGGTGTGGGGTGCAGGTGTGGGATGCAGGTGTGGGATGCAGGTGTGGGATGCAGGTGTGGAGAATTGGAAGAACCATCAGAGACAGGGTGTGAGAGTGGAGAGTGTGGTAGCCCCTTAGTGTCTTCCCAGTGGTTCTGCCAGAACTTGGGGGCCTTTCTCCCTGGGAGATGAGGAAACTCACCTCCATTTTTCTCTGTGTTTTTTTCTGTTCCTATCACAGAATTGGTTTCAATGTTTGCTGAATGAAAGAAGGGATGGAATGGTTTGGAGAAGGGCACTGGGTAGATGGCATCCAAACTTAACCAGTTCATGGAAGACAATGGAGTTACCTATTTTGTAAGTCCCTAGTGGCAGAATTTCTGGTCTGTCCTTGTCTCTTGTCTGCTCCCCACCCATTAGCAGGAATTCCAGTTTGTTTTACTGCCACATATTCCCATATCCCTCAGGGACATTCCCATGCGCCTGTGAATCCTACCCCAGGCTGCCTGGTGAGGGGATGACAGCTCCCTTGAGCCCATCCACACTGAACCCCACAACCACTGCGCCCACGCCCACTGGCAGCAACCTGCCTGCTTGACTTGGTCACCTCAACCACAGTGTTGAGTCGCAGACGGAGCCGGAAGCTGAGTGACCGCTCCCTACACGCCACTCCCCTGAGCCTGTTGTGGGAGTAATCCATTTGCGTTGGCAACCAAGAGGACTGGGGCTTCAGGAAAGAAGTCCCTCACCATTCCAGACCTGCCAGCCCCTGAGGGTACAGGACCTCAAAGGTGGCCGGCTCGCTATGTTTTCAATATCAGCCTCCTCTCTGCCGTCCTGGGCTGGGGCGAAGCCCCGCTTCCTTCTCTCCTTCCCCGCTCTCTCTGGGTCCCCATCCTGGTTTGCAAGCCGGCCTCCCCGGGGACCACCCCAGGCCATCAGACCAGGTCTAAATGCCCCTGGACTACGGTCAGGGGAGGGAGAAGTCCGGGAAACTTTTCTCCCAAGAAGCTTCTCAGAACTTATGTAAATTTCAGGGTGCACATAGGGGAGGAAAATTGTCTGATTCTGCTCTGCTACATCCAAACCCCAAATGGAAATACGTGTGTTGAGAAGTTCAAGGCAAAACTCCATCCATCAACCGCGTCCAGGCCGCGAGGCCTGTCGAGGCGTCTGAGAACGTCGCCCAGCACACCCCAACGCTTGCGCTCCGCAGAGTGGGTAATTAAGCTGCTCCTCCTGGGACCTCTGGGACTGACTGTGTCTGGCTCCAGGGCCTGCCAGCTTGGTGACCACCTCCCAGCTCCGACAGACCCCAAGTCCCCCCGGTTCTGACTCTCCTGTCTCCCCGCCAGGCAGTTGTCAGCTCCACGGGCTCCTGATTCACCCTCCTCAGAAACATTTTGTTCCAATAATTTTTGTTCAGCTTGCCATAAAAACATGGAATTATTTTTTTTTTAATTTGAAATTCATTTTCAGTCTTCTTTTATAGATCTGTCATTTATACAATGGCTGGAAAACTTTCTAAAATCAGATATAATTTATGAAGCCCTTCTTTTCGGCATAATGTCATTTTGTACATTACAATGATAATGCCTGGAGCGATCAGATGCAGCCCTCCGTCGGGGCGGGGCCGAGGGGGAGGTGGGGGGACATTCCGGCTCTTCTGAAATGAGTCTCAGTGTGCCTGTGCACAGCCCCCACCACAGGCTTTCAAGAAAGGCAGAAAATAGAAAAAAAAGTATTTTCCACATCCCTATAGTGAGAATAACAGAGAAAAGCAACTTATACCCCTTATAAAAAAATAAGGCCTTGATAAGTGGTTAATATCACCATTTATCCATAAAGTTTTCCAATCATACTTGATTTGCAAAATATATATATATCCTTTGACATAATTGAGGACAGTATGTAAAACAGTGGTTTTTAGCACCTAGCTGCATATTAGAATTGCTCAGGGCATCTTTTTAAAAATATTGATTCCAATGTGAATATAATATGCAGACTGAGCTAAGAACATTGGAATAGTGGCCCTCAGAAGATGGGATTCTCATCTCCGTTGATATAGTTGGGATATTGCGTGTTCTTGGGTGGATGATAAAAGCTAAGTCTTGCTGACTGCTTGCCATGGCCCAAGGGCTGTTCCAAGCTCTTTTCACGTATATTGACTCTTTCTAAAACCTGTGAGGGAGCTACTATTATTAGCCCATTTCTCAGATAAAGAAACTGAGGCTCTGAGAGCGATGATGACAACAAGCCCAGAGCAATGCGCCGTCTTGCTGCCGTCTCTAGACGAATGAGTCGAACTGAGCCAGTTCTCCACCCACTGCAGAATTCGTTCCTGACGTCATAGTAAAACAAGCTAGAGGAGGGATTTGCCTCTAAAACACCCCAAGGGAAATTAAACTACTTCGTGAAAAGAACTCAAGGCCCAGGTTTAAAATTATGGCACGAATCTTAAACCTGTGTGCCTCCCCATATCTTCTGGGAGCCAGACTGAATGGTGTTCGCACAACTGAACTTCAGCTGACCACCTATTGCTGGCAGGACCCTGCCCCACGCGCAGTGGGGACAAGACAAGGACAGGTAATTTCTAATGTCTGCTCCGGGAAAACGCCACACAGCGCGACGATCGCCGCGGAGAAGACGGCCCCATCTCGGCCTCTCCCTTCCCAGCTGCTCCCGGTGCAAGGAGGAGGAGTTGTTTGAGGCCACTGAAGAGTGACCCAGGGGTCATCGTGAGGACTGGCATTACACTGTGCCAAGTGGCGTCGTCCCAACTGTGCCCTGTGGTGGCCTCGGCAGAGCAAGCGTGGAAATGGAAATAACACGATGCTTCCGGTTTTGCCCTGCAAGAAGTGATTATGCTCTTGTTCAGATCAACGCATACTAACTCTAAGCAAACTCAGATATTTGGTCTTTGATATTTTGATAAATACAAGGAAGGAAAGGTGATGACTTTTCTGGGTAAGAGAGGAGAAGGAGGGGAAGGCCAAGGAGAAGGAGGACAATGAACAAAGACGAAACAAAAGAAAAAGGAGAAGTGGTTCTCAGCCGTCTACCACCTCTTTAGAAACAACATTTTTAGGAGTTAAATGCAAATGAATAAAAAAAGCTTGTGGATTAAATTCCCCTGAAAACATTCACGGGCTTAAAATTTTAAAGGGAAAACAAGCTCAGGGCCAAATGCACCGCGGTCTGGGCCAAGCGCAGGGGAGCAGGCCCGGCCCGTGTGCGTCACACACCTGGGCTCCCGTGGGGGAGGGGGGTTCGCGCTGCGGGAGCCCAAGGGGGCTCCACACCGTGTGCCAAGCAGCCGAAATCCACGCGTTCTCATGACATGGCCAAAGTGCAGGAAGGGGCAGATTTGGCTAGAAAGGAGCAAAAAATCTGAAACCAATTTCTTGGTCTCTTCCTTGAGCAAGGGCAGTATCAAACCCAGGCTGAGCAGTAGATTTACTGCCCAGACACAGTCTGAGGCCGGGCCACTGGGCCCGTGGCCTGCACATCTCTACAGATGTCCGCACGTACCTCCTGCCCGCATGCACCTGCCCGCACGCACCTCTGCACGTGGATGACTCTGCAGTGTCATGCACATCCTTCGCGGAGCGCTGCTGTGCACCAGGCACTCTGCAAAGGCTTGATCCACATCAGCTGCCTCAACGGAGTGGTTAGCAAATGGGGATTCTTGGGCTCAGGGGTCCAGGGACTTGTCCAGGGTCCCACGCCTCATTTCTGATGGAAGGGAGGCGTAGAGGGGAGAAGGAGGCAATTTGTCACTCTATAATGCCATGATCTCAGTATCCTTAACCACTTTGCTAGAATATGAGTTCAAATGGAAGTTTGAAATATATGCAGCAGCCATCAGTAAACTCCGAATAGTTCATTTACAGAAAACAATCACAGGGTGAGGACACTTTGTCATACTTTCGAGTGCACTTACTAGATTAACGCGTATCTGGCTTGTGTACTTGGGCAATGCAATATCGTTTCAATGCTCATCTGAGAAAATCATAATTAGACATGTAAATGTGCTGGAGAAAAAATAGAATAATATATTTTAAGATAAATGTGATTATTTCTCTAGCTTTCCTCCCAAAAGCAGTGTAGATAATCAAAATTTATCTATGCTACGAGAAAAATTGTTCTTTCCTTTTTTCTGGGTCAGCTCCATTCCTCATTCATGTCAATAGCATTGGCTCTTGTCACTTTGTGGTAATTAGTCTCTTAAGTTCCTGTCTCTTCCACTTGCCTCTGAAGGCAGAGACCACATCTGATGCACCTAGGGCCCTACGTTTGGGTTCAGCGCCTTGCACAAGGATGGCTAGCATGTGGCCCTCAGGCCATTGCTCTACACTGCCACACCCATGAAGACATTGCTAATCAGTCACTGCACGGAGCCTCTCGCTGGTCTTAGGATTCTTCAAGATGGACCTGTGGGCAAGCCACCACCAGCTGATCACAGATGTCGTGAAAAAGAAAGTCTATTCCACACGCCTGTCCTAAGGCCTACCTATGAAGTCTTCCTTGGGTCCGAATGTTCTGGAAACATGGAACACTGAGGCAACAGGAGAAAATGTTAGAGGCCTTCCAAATCAACATCTTTCCTGTGTTGCGGGCTGGCCCTGAGAGCGGCTTAGCAAAAGAGAGACAGGAGCGAGTGACCCGAGCTGGGCAGCCTTACCTTACGACTTTTCAGTCTGGAGCTACAGGAGAAAATCCAAGTTCTCTTCCGTGGAGAAGCCTAGAGACGTGAGATTTGGAGTCAGAGACTGTGAGAAAACCACTCCGAATAAAGCTGTCATTCAGAGGTGGCTTGAAAGCTCCCTGGCTCTCGGGCTGAGTGTCCGGGCACCTCAGAGGCTCAAGGTCCTCTTTCCTTTACGTTGGGTTGATTGCATAAGCCCACGAAGTCCCCATCTTGGTGAAACTGGTCTGAGTCCTAACTAATTCACAGAACAATTTTGAAACGGTAGAACATTGAGAACATGATTCTATTCAATGTTTTTGCTGTTCACGTTGCTTTAAAACTTTACCCGTCAGGCCAACAAGACGCATCACGAGCAAAGCTCTTTGTTGCCTTCACAGCACCACTGTGGGCTTGGAGGACAACACGATTTGGTGGCTTTGGAGTTTCTGTGTCATTTGCACCCCTACCCTTTACTCAGTAATGACTTAGCCATGAGGGATTGGTTTTTTCCTTTGGGTTCTTAAACCAGAGATTTGTCTTTCTTGGATCTAAAGCAAGACCCCATTTTTGGTAGCAGGCAGCACGTGGGATCCAGCTCTCGCCCCACCATGGGTGCACACGGCTTCAGAGATGTTATTTTCCTTCTCTGTGTTCCTGCCAAAGCAGGGGGTTGAGACAGTGACCCCTGAGGACCTACACAGCAGCGAAGTTTTTTGACTGACTCTGCTCAGGGCTGGACAAAGTCGAGGTCCTCAGGCTGACCCCTTCCCTCTGGCTTGGCACCTGTCCAGGCTGAGGGAGCTGGCCTCTCTCTGGTGCCAGGCGGCCTCAGCAAACCACAGAATGCTCCCTGCTCAGTCTCCCGTGCGCCCTGGCCTCCTCACATGGGCCTGCTGCTGCTTTGTCTCATAAAGATGAAACACATTCCTCTGTTCTGCGTTCTATGGTCCCCACACTCTTTTCCTCCCTCCTGTGATTAGGCTTCAACTCCCTCCAGAGGAATCTGCTTACAGCGTCAGCCCCCGTCTCTTAAGGATGCTAAGTGGCTTTTCCTTTTGTACAACGTCCAGTAAGTCACAAGGTAAATAAAGCCAAGGCTCAGATCCAGACTTGGTTAACAAAGTTCTTCTAGGGCCATGAAGCAAAACTCCAGGCTCCCACCAAAACCCAGGGGCTGAGAGATCAAGGACGGTCATGTCTAGACCCTTCGCCTCTTGGATTGGACTCCCGCACCAAAGGAAAAGGAAAGACCAAAGCTCAGACCGGTGAAATAGCTACAATCCGTGTAGTATGTGTGTGTTTCTTTCCAATAAATTCCCCTAAAGAAAAAGCTTGCTTGTGTGGGTGGACACTCTTAAGAGCAATGAATCAGCCTCTGTCTGCCTAGCCTGGGACTGCTCAAGTGATTGGCACTTGGCACCCAGGGGGTAACCAGGTGGAAAATATTTTTAATTTGGTAGAGTGGGGATGTCAGAGCTGCTCTCACAATGAGATGGGCCAGATTGTCCATCATTATAGAAGGGAATAGGGGATGGAAAAGATGGGAGAGAGTAGGAGACCACCTTTCATTCTTTGCACGCCATTCTCACAGAAGCCCTAGCGCCATCTTTGTGGTTTACAAAGCCCAGAGTAGTCGATTTTAGAACCCAGGTCTCCTGACTCTCCATCCCGGAGATCCCTCGCTCCCCTACTCCAGACCTCCCACATCTCGGCCATCTCTTCTGCATCCCAGCTGTCCAGACACTCCACACTTTCATTGCCATCTTCCAGAACTTTCCAACACCTCTTTACATTGTGTATGGTATCCTATTTGGAGCCAAATTACTAACTCCACAAACAGGTTAATGTTTGGTTTGCAAAAGTATTTTTTTACTTTGTTTCATTTGCGGAATAAGTTCGTCTGTTTTTAAATAAAACTTTACTTCTAGAAAGTGGGGCTGAGGATCCAACATTGCAAGCGGAGACTGTGCGGTGAAGAGCCATGAGTGGGACAACAAAGTTACACGGAAGCAGAGAGGAGGAGCAAGAGAAGGAAGGAAGCTAAGCAAGGACCTGTATATAGAAGTGGAAGAAAGGAAGCCAGGGAGAGATGAGGAGAGGCCAGGAGAAGTGCAGACCTAGTGGGTGGCACAGCCCAGAACCCCAAGAAAGATTCTCAAAACCCTTCTGCTGAGATCTGGAGAGCTACCTTGCGCCCAGTCCCTGCTCCCTGAGGCCTGACTTGATCACGATCCCCCCAGCGACACCGAGTCAGCCCAGAGAGGCGCTGCTCCTGCATCCCCCAAGTGCCTCGGTGGATTCTGTGTTTCAAAAATGAAGCCACTGTGTAAAGTCCGGCCCATCTGAGCTTCCAGCAGCTTAGCGGCGAGGGAGAAGTCCCCTGGCTTGGCTAAAGATCAGAGAAAGCCACAGCGCATCAGCAGGGACACTCTGTGGGGCTGACCCAGAGTGCCTTCCCCTGCAGCAGAGGGCGGGCTGAAGAATGAGAGGAAGGAGGGAGGCACATCCCACGAGGGCGTCATGAAAACAGCCAGTGTGTCTGTCTTAGACGTTCATGCAAATGTAAGGGCCAGGTTCCTGTGGAATCTTCTGCCACACCAGAAAAAACAAATTACATGCAGACATTTATAGAGAAGTTAAAAATTTTTTTAAATAAATCAAACAATGGACTGAGCCCATTTTCCATTCCCAAAAGAGTTGCATCCCCAAGAGCACCAAGCATGCCACCTAGATTTTTAAGAAAAGGCTCATCTATCTTTTTCTTTTCCACTCAAACAAAACTCTAAGAAGTTCCTGAGATAACAGTGTGATTAATCTCCTTTCAATAACCAGTAGGAGTGGAAGTAGCTCTGGTCAGAGGACTTGAAGGAATCGGAGTGGATGATGTCCCAGTCTTTCCCCCTGCATCAGCGCTGCATGCGGAGCTTTTGCCTAAGCTTTTGCTTACACTGTTTCATTGCTTAAAATATTTTTAAAGATAAAATAAAATAGGAAGCCACTGAATTTGACTTCCAGAGTAAATTTTCTGAGAAAAAAATAATCACTGTTGGAGAGAAAAAAATGTTTCTAAGATTTGTGCACATACATTGCACATACACACACACAAACACACACACGCCATCAGAACAGAACACCAGCATCAATTCTGGAATGAGATCATTCAGTCATTTAACAGACCCTGAGGCATGACCGTTATGGGTATTATTTATATTCTACCTCATTAATCCTCCCCCCCAAACATGTGATATATATTGAACTATTTTGTGCTCTGCATTTTGGAAGTAAAGCAACTCCACAACCCGAGAGTTGAAAGTGTGACATGAGCAGCTAAGCAGAGGGGATCTGGGTGGACCAGCGGGCGGGAGGAGGGCGTGGTGGAGCAGACAGGTGAGACCCTATCGCAGACTGCAGACTGTCAGGTGAGGCATCGGAGGCCACGGTTTAGCAGAACACTCAGTCTCACATGCTCCATTGCTGAAAAGTCAGTGCCAACAAACAAGAAAAAACATGAAACCACAAGGAAATAGTTATCAAAATCTTAGATGAGCAAATAAGAAAGAAATATTGCCTGTAATCCTAGCACTCTGGGAGGCCGAGGCGGGCGGATTGCTCCAGGTCAGGAGTTCGAAACCAGCCTGAGCAAGAGTGAGACCCCATCTCTACTATAAATAGAAAGAAATTAATTGGCCAACTAATATATATAGAAAAAATTAGCCGGGCATGGTGGTGCGTACCTGTAGTCCCAGCTACTTGGGAGGCTGAGGCAGGAGGATTGTTTGAGCCCAGGAGTTTGAGGTTGCTGTGAGCTAGGCTGACGCCACGGCACTCACTCTAGCCTAGGCAAGAAAGCAAGACTCTGTCTCAAAAAAAAAAAAGAAAGAAAGAAAGAAAGAAAGAAAGAAAGAAAGAAAGAAAGAAAGAAAGAAAGAAAGAAAGAAAGAAAGAAATATCCAAGATTCACATTTTAATCCATACTCATGCATCAGTAATTTCATGTCATACTGAAGGTCTATCAAATATGACACTAGGATTCCAAAAAAAGATTTTTCTATTCCATTGGCATTACATCTTTTCTGACATTCTCTGAGGGACGCTTTATGGAATAATTTCCCATTTCACTGCCTCTTTCCACCGTGAGGTGTTCCGCTGTCAACCTTGTCCCCCCACAGCACTGTCATATCTCTACAGTTCTTATCACACATGGCCATGTTGTCTCTGGTATGGAACCATACATTTTCTGAGGGTGAAGTTCATGTCTAATTATCCCTGCCCTCCCGGGCCTACAGGAGAGGTCTTCACAGCCCCAACATGCAACGAAGGCTTGCAGGTCGACGAAATGATCCACAGCCCAAAGTTTACTTTGATAGTTCCAAGCAAACAAAACTTTTCCTAGACTTCCATTCTATTGGATTCCTTAGGTTAATCAACCAAGGACTTCTTTAGGTGATTAATCTTAATTCTTTAGGTACTTAATCAACCAAATATTATTGAATACCTAGTCAGTACCCATCTTGACAAAGACTGGGAAGGTTACAAAGTGGTATTAAATACAGTCCAAGCACCCTAGGTCTTTAAATTTTGGGGAAAGGAACAGCGTTTATCACACATGAATCAAAAAAGAAGATCCTCTATACAATCAAGTGCAGCATTATCAAATGTTAGTACAACTCAAATGGTAGAGAATGGGTCGAAGAGTTTGTTGGGACGTATACACCATAAAAGTAAAAGAAGTTTGAGTAGGTTTCATATTCATGCCAGCTCTGATCAGATGGTGGTGATTACCTAGAGAACATCAAAAATTCTTAGTTCAAATGTGAGCTGAGTCTGTCTAGATTGACTAGCAATTCTGCCAGGGCAGACATGATGGCTGGTAGCAGGAGGGCAGCACATTTCACACGTCTATAGACAACCCGCACTCTGTGGTCAAGACTGGTTTGATAATAAAGAGCTTTTGGAACCCAGCGGCCAAAGGCAAATCCAATGCTATTTTTCCCCAAAGAATTATTATATTTTCCAGGAATAAGCTGGCTCTTCCAAGAATACCAACATTCAATTCATTGATAGAATCCAGTCTCAGTGGAAGCCAAACTCACCTGAGAGTCTGCTTTCCCGACAGGTTTGTCAAATCATATAGAGGGATCATATCTCTAAATTCACCTTAGACAGTGAACTTGTGAAAAGAAACTAGGAAAAACCAAGAAAAAGAAGTTGCTCTGAATTCAATGCCAGTAGAGAATTGCAGGCAGAGAAATTCCACCATTCTACAGTGACAGCTCAATGCTGTTTGGCAGCTCTTGGTGAAGGATGTCAGAGGAAATCAATCATGTCATCCCCAGGCTTGGCTGTCTGTCCCTAGGTTAGGCAGACCCTTGGAAGGGAGGTAGGGATAGCAATGTGTGTGGGAAAAACGAGCCTGGTACACAGCAGAGCTGGGTTCTAGCATCAGATCTAGCACTTCCTCCGCTAAATGCGTGGACATCACTGAAGTCTCAGCTTTTTCATCTGAAAAACAGAGCTAGCTATTTTGCTTCTGTGGTGAGTACAATATCTGTTGTTTGGGGCTAGCAGCCGTTGCCCCTTTTTCTTGGTAAAGTGCCCTAAATGTACTTTGGGTCCCTATTCCTCTCTCATTTTTAGGCACGTAATTTGAGTGAGGTTGAGTGAGATTTCCAGCCACTAAGCAACCTATGAATGGCTTAAGCCCATCCTTCTGATAATTTATTAAAAGTTGGAACAATCAGAGGTGTGTTGGTAAATGTTTAACAACTGACTCTGTGAATAATGAAAGCTCCAATTTGTAGCAATTGCCAATTCCTATGGCCTAAATACTCCCACCATGGCTAATTTCGAGCTACTGATATAATAACCCTGAACTCGAAGCTGGGAAGGGATCCATGCGAACAACGTAAGTGAGCATACTTACCTACGTGAGTTTTGTCACTTACAACAACGTAAGTGACAAAACCCTCGGACTGAGTAAACAAGGGCACGGATCTTCTAATCACCGGGCTTGGTTCTATGAGGATGTGAAACCTGGAACTGGTGCAGCTATTTGCTGCAAAAGTGGGAGCTTGTAGACCTGGAGCCGCCACAGAGAAAGTAAGATGAATCTGAGTCGCAAGTCTTGAATCATTTCAATCTGAAGCCATTACTACCTACAAGTTCACATTTTTCCTGCACTATTTTGATTCAGGTTTTATGTCACAATAAAAAATAAACCAATCATACACTACACCTACCATAGAATTATTATAAGAATAAAATGAGATAAGCTATACAAAACTTTGTAAATTTAAGGTCTTACTCTTCTGATTGGTGTTTGCGAGAGATCATACTGTTCTCCCTGTGGATCCCAAAGACAAAGTTCGCCAATGGGTTATAACCATCCTGGAGTGCAGAGAGCAAGAACAGGGGATTTTTTTTCCTGGCATCACATTGGCAGAGATGATAAGAGAGGTAACAACTTCTCTTAGGAATATAACAGTCTTGGGGCTTTAGAACAAGAGGAAATCTGTCAGATGGGAGTACTTTTTGGATGCCACCCTTTAGAAGTTTGCCTGGGGTCTTGGAGGGACATTTTGTTACCATTTAGAAAGGGGCAGAAGTGGCTAAAACCAAAGCTTTCCATAATACCACTGGCTATAGAAGCCCAAGTGACAGCAGGAGAGTCACCTGACAAGGGGGAGAAGGTTCGGTTGCTGCCAAGAGTCTGTGCCTCTCAAAAGACGTGATAAAAGACAGCATATGAAGGAGACACTCCTTCCTCCCGCACAGACAGGTGGCTGAGAGGTCAACACCTGGAATCTCAGGAGCTGCGACATAACCAGGCCAAGGGCAGCTGAGCAAGACTATTACCAGTAGTGGCAGGTTTTAATGAGTCTTTGCGTAGCCTATAAAATACTGGGACTCATGGTTCTCCAGCTACCTTCTACAGCAAAGAACCTTGCAGTTTACACATTGGGCTCATTTGGGTTGCTGAAGGAACCTGAGGAAGGGTAGGGTAGCTATATGCTCTTTGCTACGGATTTTAAAAAGTGAAGAGACTGGGCTTATCCATAGGACTCTTGACTTGATGAGGACTAGAAACTAGTTTTTCTGTCTTCAGGTTGCCTATTTTTAGCTCATTCGTACTTTTTCATTGAATTAGCCTTATAAAGAGTTCCTGTTGTATAGGTATTTATTATCCAAATATATGCAGTCACAAAGTTCCATAGGGAACCTTGTAAACATCAAAATCTCAAAATATTCCAAAGTTATACTCTAACTACTTATAACTTTAGTCTCCATTAAAATCCCTTTCTGCTTAATACTAGCAATCAACCATCCCTTTCTACCAGTTATGAACCATTTGCAGCAAGTCTTTGGCTAGAATGCAAAGTAGAATGCAAGTCCCATGCAAAGTTAATTCACAGGCTGGGAAAAGATTCCATGAAGGTGATAAAAATGATGGTGGAGGCATCTAGGAACACACACAAAACCACCCACAAATAAGAATTTTTCAGAAATTTTTCATAGTAGAGAATTTTTCTTTTCTTCCAAAGAAAAGATAATGTCAGAAAAAATGTTTCAAATAATGATTTAAATATTGGGGAATTTATAGAAGTCTTTGGGAAAACTGCTGACTCTTTCAAATATTTTCACTCCAAAAAATGATTTTTTATCTTTTAACATTATTTTTAATTGACAGGTGACATTTGTACATATTTATGGGGTACAATGTGATACTTCCATACATGTATACAATGTGTAATGATTAATTCAGGGTAATTAACAAGATCTTTTAATATTTCAATAAAAATCAATGGGTAGGTAAGGGATGTTGTTGAAAAAACCTATGTCCCAAATCCTATACTTTGATTCATTTTTTGTTCATTCTAAGAGTTAGAAAATTATATTTGTAGCCTATATTTTGCTAAATATAAAGCAAAATAAATTGTTTTATTTTTTCAATATATAGATCCAATGAGGCCCTTTTACTTTCTTTGCTTTTATGAAATTTTGGTCCTTGGTTTTAAGTGGATTTAATCTCAAATGTCTTTTTCTTCCACCATCCATTTATTTTAGATAATAGAAATCTCCTCTACAAAGAAGGGACTTTCTAAGTGTTTGTTGGACGGTTGGCTGCATGGATAGAAACAGACTCTCTGCCTTCAGGCATGACCAGTTAGACCACCTGGTTCAACAAGCCACTGCAACATGGCTCTTAAAGATGTTTCTGGAAAGGGATGGCTTAGGACCTGCAAGTCTTTCACTCAGAGAGAAGAAATCGGTAGCACTTTATTAAATCTCACCCATACGTCTCCTGTTCTACCACAATGAAGGCAGAAATACACATGAAGCATTTACTTTGGGCTTACACCGCGCCAGCGTTCAGCACCACGGCTTTCCTCTCCGGAGTTTACAGATTACTTAAGGGATTGAAATGTAGAATAGTTGCAGTTCGATATACAATTGTGTAAAACTGAAAGCTAGTGCCTATAACACAGGTGCTGAGAAGGAGTTCCCAGCAGAGAAGCGTGGAGCAATGTGATGGGTTTGCATGAACAGAAGGGAAGGAGGGTGCCCCGCAGTAGGAGACTGGATACTGGGGGCTCAGGAGAGCTGTCCTGAAAAATAGCAGGGAGTTAGATAAAGATGGGAAAATCCTGTTTCTGTTTGAAGTCCATCCCAGGAGTGACATTTTAGCAGCCTCCTTCGCTGACTTCTCAAGGAGCCCGTGAGCACACACACGTGTGCATGTGCACGTACACACCCTAATCTAACACCACTTTGACTCTCCTATCAGTTGAAGTCGGTGTCTCCTATGAGCCAGAGACATGCTCCACCAACACGTGGAGGCTTACACTCACGGTGTCCAAATCCTGCTACTCCACATCCAAAGAGATTACCTATCAGTTCAAGGATCGTGTCAACTATCTACTGCCACAGTAATGCTATATAATCAAAAACCACAAACTTCTGAAGGATACAATAAACTTTTATTTAGCTAACAAGTCTGCAGGGTTCAATTATCTGAGTTGGACTTGGCTGATCTTGGCGTGGCCGGCTCGCGTGTCTGGGGGTGGCTGGCTGTGGAGCCATCTAGAAAGGTCTCAGCTGAGATTAATGGAACGACTCAGCTCCATTTCATGTGTCTCCCATCATCCAGCCAGCCAGCCTGGGCATGTTCACGTGGCGACAGTAGCAGGTAAACGTTAACAAGTCCAATGGCACAAGTGCTATTCAAGCCTGTGTGTGCATCACGTTGTTTAACATTGCATTGGCCAAAGTCACAGGGCAGAGCCCAGGTCAGAGAGAGAGAGCAGGACAAAGTCACATGGCAAATGGTGGGGATGGAGAACGGACCTCCTAAATGCAATCCATCTACCCCAAGGATCTTAACACCTTGTAATTAACGAGGCAGGGAAAGGACCGGTAGGTACAGTCACGTGATCCATTAGATACCCTTCCCTAAAGTTTTCTTCCAGCCTTGAACACCAGTAAGAGGAAGGGGAGGGGTTGCATTATTTTAAGTGAGCTAGCTGAGCAGCCAGCATTTTCCCAAGGCTGCCCTGTTCTATTCAGAATAAAGACATGGGCAATAGGCCATGCTTGGATGCCTCAGACCATCTGCCAACAAAAACAGGAAAAAAAATTAATTATGAATGGTGTCTTCCCATGCTAATCATTTATTGTAAAGGATTTCTCCAGCTTGTTTATAATAGCTGTTGCCTAAGGGTGCATGCTGTATAAATTGTCTGATTACAGGATACAGAGCGCTTCTTAATAGGCCTCAGCTGATTAGGAGAAGGGAAAGAAATTAAAGAGGCCATTTCCCTTTAGGTATGCAAATACCTCCCAGAACAAAAGACAAAGATATGATAGACCATGATGAAACACACCCTCTTTTCTTTTTACCTTAAATTATGTACCAGGCAAGGAGCAAGCTTCATTGCATGTGTCAACTGAGATGTGAATGGTCTAGTAACTGAAACAATGCCAATGCCAGAAATGCATGTTAGATGTCGAGCTAAACTAGCTCCCTGGGCAGCCCTGCAGCAAATGGTAGTGCAGTGCTTGGATCTCTCTGGATAAGGGATCACTTCTAACCTCTGGGTAATTGGACTCTGGCTCGTGGAGCTATATTTGTTTGGATCACATTGGCCTTCTCATTTCTGAAGCCAGAATTTACATGTCAACATCTGGCAGGAAGGGCAGTTGGAAGGCAGACGAAGTGTGTTTGAAAAACAGTGAAAAACATAGAAGTACACAGTTAGACTCATCTCTTCTTGTTGCTTCTTAGGCACACACAGATTTACATATGCACACACCTCACGGATATGCACATACACACACTCGCACACACGTGCACATGGGAGCATCTGTTCCTACAAAGATTTTTCTTTAAAAAAATAAATAAATTTCTTAAAATGTTCATTGGTGCTTTGAAGGGGTATATATATTCAACATGGTATTTCATTGTGACTTGCTTTTTCAAGGAGCAGGGATTTTATAGGTCTCTCTTCTCAAAGAATTATAGGAACTAAAATACAGAGGTGCATGAAGATGTTAGGGTAGTTCCAAGGTGAGGATTCTACCTATTCAGAAGTCAATACCCTATGCCCCAGATTTCAAACACTTCCAAGCACCAATTATAAGTCCCTAATGGGTAAAGGGAAATCCAATTCTTGCAGCCTCCCTGAGTGGGTCTTTCCTAATTCAGAGTTTAGTAACTTTCATGTGCGTCTCCTCAATGCTTTATCAGAGCTGAATCAGTTTTCTATTGCTGCACAACAAATTACCCCAAAACTTAGTGTCTTAAAACAGCCACATTTGTTATCCCAGAGTGTTCATGCATCAGGAATCTAGGTACAATTTGGCTGTGTGTCAGGATCTTTCACAAGGCTGTGATCAAGGTGGCAGCTGAGGTTTCGGTCTCATTTGAAGGCTCGACAGGGGAAGGATCTGCTCGCCGGCTTTCTCTCGGTGGTTGTTGGCAGGATTCAGCTGTTCATGGACTGGTGACTGAAGACCACCCTCAGCCCCTTGCCAGGTGGCCCTCTCCATTGGGACAAGCTCACAAAAAGAACCAGAGAGAGGATGCCAATGAGATGGACGTGACAATCTTTTATAACCTAAGCTCAGAAGTAGCATCACACCACGTTTGCTGCATTCTACTCATCAAAAGCAAGTCACTAAGTCCTGTCCACACTCCATAGTAGGGACTTACCCTAGGGCAAGAATACCAGGAGGGAAGGATCTTAGGGAGTCATGTTAGAAAGCTGCTTACCACAAGACCCCTTGGCATCATTTACCATTAAAAAAAACTCTCTGAAAACTCCTGCCATTTCCTCTCACAGGATCCACTCCCAATGGTAGCTTAGACTGTTGACTTCATGACTGTGACTTCCTCTGCATACTCTATTAATGATTAATTAATTTTCTCACCTGCTCAAAAAATTATATCAACCCCTATCTAAACTAGCCACTTCTTTCTAATCAGTCACTTACCTCTTTTGTTTTTTCTCATAGACTTTATGAAAAATTGACTATTCACTTATTTATTATTGTTACCTTCCCCTCCAGACTATGAAGGAGCTCAGGAAATTTCACCCCAAAATCCGACTCTTTATTATAAAGAGTATTTTGAATTAAAGTTCATTCAATATCAAAAACATTGGAGGGGACTTTCCCTTGATCTGCTAAATGGGACTGACTGATCAAAAGATCAAAGGTTCAACTGCCGCCCCTTCCTCTCCCTGTTACCTCAATATATTATTGCAAGAAAGAAGATCAAGGATGCAACCAGACCTGGCCCAAATTATTTAAATGTAATACCTGTCTCTCAGGTTAACTTAATTTGCTCAGGTTATACCTGTCTCCAAAAGACAGGTATAACAATATCTGCACTTCATTGGGATATGGGATAATCACTCTGTGATTTTCCCCCTGCACATGGTAAATAGACTTTTGTCTTATTAATCTGCCTTAATTGTGAGTTAATCTTTCAGGGAGCTTTTGGGGGAAAGAGGAAGTTTCCCCTCACCCCTACCACTATAAGCATCATTACAAAAGAAAGAGACCTGCTCTGTCTTATTGAGAATTATATTCAGTACCTAGAATGGTGCACATAGTAGGTGTACTATCATTAAATAATATTTGATAAATTAATGAATAAATGAATGAATCCCATATAATGTGGCTCACACAAACCCACCTCCAAAGTTCAACTATGTTGTTTACTATCCAGTGCCTCAGCTGCTCAATATGTAAAATGAGAATGCATTCTCCTGAGACCTCCTTTTGCAAAGGAAAAATCAAGGATATCTTAAGTTAAAAGAGAAATAACTTCTGTGTGTAAAGCCATATTTAACAATTATTTTTCATGCATATTTACTTGGGTCAAAAACTCTCTCTTCAGGCCAAGTCAAGTAGATCAAAACCTTAATGAGACAGAGAATCAACTAAGAAACAGTTTCATCATGGAATCGCTTTGGGGTCAGAATATCTCGAATCTAGCTTTGCTTTTATCATGGACTGTGAGACCAAAGATTGGTCACTTTTAAACCTCACTGTCCTTGAGCTAAAATAAAGGATTTGGAGGATTTGTACTCACTGATTTAACTATGCCAACTGCATTTTGCAAGAAAAATCCAACCACTGGATCTAAATAAGTATTTTTTAAGTCTCTTCTGAATCTAAAAGGACAGGTAGGGGATTCTTTTAAATGCAGCTTATTATAATCCCTGATGCATTCCAGTGGTCTGTGGAGCCCACAGCATAGAATATTTGGAAATGGGATTCCTCAGAAGACCAAAGACGGGTAATCACCATATCTGAAAAATCCTTCCAGCTTTGAATTCAAGATACAAACCCTCAATTAATAGACAGACAGGTAGATATGAAATAAAGCAAGGGTGTTTATTGTAAAATTCTTTCAACTCTGCTACATGCTTGGCATATTCATAATGAAATATTAGAAAAAATTAAACCTCAGCATCAACAGTGTAAGGGCTCACATTCTTGCTAAATGCATTTAGGTATTCCATGCTGTACAGACCCTTTTTGTCAGGGCTACATCATGTCATCCCATTTGCTACGTTGTCACTCTGAATGTAGTTTATCCAAAAGTGCCATGTCTGGAGACTTCCATGGTTCACCAATGGGTGAGAGATATCCCAGAGGCATGTCGGCACGCAATGCAAGGAGCAAAAGTGCTGTGACCACATAAAAAGTGCTGTGACGCATGCGGGACTTCACTGACCCCATGGGAGAGGCAGGTGGGCAAAAATGTGGCCATCTCACAGGCAAGAAGATGGAAGCCCCAGAAAATGAAGTAACTTCCTCAGGGTCACCCACGTATGTGGAAGAGCCAGGATTTGAACTTGGGTCACTGGACTCAAACACTTGCATCTTTATTTTAACAATAATAGCTAATACCTTAACGAGCCTTAGTATGTTCCAAGCTATGTTGTAAATGCTTTTCATGTACTAACTCATATTTTTTCCCACAACAACTCCATGAAGCAGGAAATGCTTTTATTATCCTCATTTATAGGAGGAAATGGAGGCTCAGAGAGGTTAATTAGCTTGCCCAAGGTCACACAGCTAGTAGTGGGTGGAGCTAGGATTTAAACCTCATAATGATTTCAAGTCATCTCATTTAAAGTTCAACAAAGCTGTTTGAAAAAGTGACCCTGAACTGACTTAGAGAATTAGCTAAGCTAAGAAGGAAGTCCAGGTACAGTATTTTTTTTTTTTTGGTTATAATATCAAACTTTGAGTTTAAAAAAACAAATTAGTAATATATTTTTCTTACAGGAAAGCAAGTTTTATATTTCTTTATTTTTAGTTATTTCAAAGTTAATTAAATTATAGTTGAAAATGTATTTCATTACTTTGAAAAGTCAAATAAAACTATTCTTTATTCTTAGATGAGCCCTTCATGCCAATTTGGAATGGAGTAATGTTAATGATTATTTGTGCCCGATACGCATGCGAATGTGAAACATGCTTCCAAGCCAACACCAGCTCCCTAAACCAAGAGCTGCGCCTGTTCTCTCCCTGCCTGCACTTAACGTCTACATAAGGGCCTGTTCTGGGTCTCTCGCTGCTAACGTGAAACTTACCTTCTATCTGACTCTGAAGTTGCGAGAAGTTCAAGTGTGAGGGGAAAGGGAGGCCGGCTGCATCATCAGAGACTGGAAGAGGAAGGGACCTTGGTGGTCGCTGTAGATGGGGCCCTGATCTGGTCCCATGCCGCTCCTGGCGCACCTGCAGGACGGCCAGCCACTCACACCTGCCTTCCTTTATCTAGGGCTTTCTCTGGCAGCAGGCGGAGCCGTCCTGCCTGTGCGTGCCGCAGGCAGAGGAGCAGGACGTCCACTGGGCGCGAGAGCAGCCCCAGCCAGTGGCGCCTCGGGTGCGGCCAGCACTGCCTCCTCAGCTCCCCAGGGGGAGGCAACCTGCTCAGCTGTGCCTCCTTTCGCTTCCTTCCTCTCCCCGTCTCAGTTTCCGTAATGGTGAACCTTGTGTGTCAACTGGGCTGGGCCATGGCACTCAGACATTTGATGTAGTATTACGCTGGATATATCTATTAGGAATGAGTTAGGGATGAAGGATGTGTTTGGATAAGATTTCCATGTAAATCACAGACCTTGAGTAAAGTAGATTGTGGTGGGCCTCATCCGATCAGTTGAAGGCCTGAAGAGAGGAAGAGGATGACCTCTCCCAGGCAGGAAGGAATTCCCCGGCAGCCTGCCTTTGCACTCCACCTGCGGCATTAGCTCTTTCTGGTTCTCCAACAGACACCCTTGCACTTGAACTGCAACTCTTCCCTGAGTCTCATCAGATTTTGGACTCACCGAGCCTCCACAATCACATGAGCTAATTCCTTAAAATAAGTATCTTCGAATTTATTGCATATATATAATATATACACACATACATACGCCCTATCAGTTCTGTTTCTCTGGTAAACCCTGACTGATATATACTTCCCTGCTCTCTTACACTGGAATTTCTTAGGATAACCTCTCAAATGAATTACTCGCTCTTGAATCGTGGTCTGAGGGTCTATCTCTGGGGTAACCTAAATGACAAATCCTGAGCCTCTCATTGAGAAAGGACACATGATTCTGGGTAGGAGCGGACCTCATGTGCAAAACTAAAAAGGCAATAATTGAACACTCACTGTGTGTTTGTCATGTATTACTCTGCGTTATGTACAGTAGTACATCGATTAATCCTCACTATAATTGAGCAATAGTCACTATTGCCATTTTACAGATGAGAAAAGTAAAATCCAAAGAGGTTAATTCAAGCTTAAACTCAAAAAGGTTGACTCCACAACATGCATCCTAAACCACCTTTCTCTAGTGTCCAATATTTATTCATCCTGCTAAGAAAACAGAAAATGACGGTTTCGTGCTGCAGGACCACATGTTTCTCCTGGATGCAAATACTGCAAAGGCATGGCAAGGCGCAAGTGGACCAGAAGCTTCAATCCACACTGGTGTCTGCTTTTCATACGATATGCCAGTATATCTGCTGCTGGGGCAAAAATTCCTGTTTCTAAGAAAAGTATGCCTTTGAAGGGAAAAGAAAAGAAGAAGAAGAGAGAGGAAAGATAGCAGCATACTCAGTGTACAGAAAAAGAACTTCAGGAGTCTTCTTGGAAAGCAAACAACTTTTGCAAAGCAACATTTTGATGAGTTAAGTGCAAATGAATCAGAAATAATGAGAAACACATGCACTAAATTTTCCTTAAAATATACGAGTTTAAAAATTAAGAGGAAAAAAGTGCTTGGGGAAAATGTGTTTTAAGTTTTAGCCAAACTGAAAACATTCACAAAATGGATCAAGATATTTGTTGAGCCCACAAAATGACTATGCCGTCCGTCTTGGGCAGATAGGGTGATAAAGAGACGGATAAACAGTGGAGGGGACATGCCGGCCGGCCAGGACAGAGCTTTGCGACAGGACTGTTCTAGGTTCCCCGAAAGCTGTAAATCGGGGATTTAGAGCAATATTGCTTTTCTTTCATTTGTTTTTCCAAGTAACATGAAGCATTGCTCTCCCAATGTAATGCTAGTGAATAAGTAATACAGCCGTTTGAAAAGCTGTTGAGAACATGATATATATATATATTTTATATTTTTATATATAAATATATATTTATATTTTTATATATATATAAATATGTATTTATATATATACATTTTTTTAAGGACTTGAAAATCTATATAGTAGACCGTGAGTAATTGCAAGCCGTTTGCTGTCATGCTTGGAAACTACTAGACAGAGAACACGAAGTTGATCGGCGGCCACGTGGAAGCAGCATGCTTCGGGTCCCCTCCGTCTGCTGATCGGGAGAGGTTGAGGGAAACCACTGATGTCCTGGGAGTCCCAGCAGAGCAGCGGGGGCTTCCCCGACAGAAACAACTCCAACTCGGTGGAGGCGTGGCGGTATTTCTGAAATGCTTTGATTGACACCTTCGGCCATAAAGATAAAGCAACCTCTCTCTCATAAAGGAATGCAGAGACCTCCCCTCTGGATCCCCGTTGAAGCACGCAGAGGGCTGGACTCCGCGGGAATGAAGGTGGCCCTCAAGACGCATTTCGGGAGTCACTCGAGACCCGGCACCCTGGTCCTTCCTTACGGGAATGTCACTGCCACAGCTGGCCAGGAGGGCACCAGCCATAGAAATGTGCTCCTTAGGTCTTGAAAGATGTTACTTAATTACCTTAATTAACAAAAAGTGGCCCTGTGGCCAGGTTCCCTTGAGAAATACTAGTTTAGACGCTGCTGAGCAGCTTCTTTCGTGGAAATCATGCTGGCACGTCGTGCACACCCTTCAGTGTATCTGGAGGTGGAGGTGAGTGAGGGTGACGTAGTGTGGAGCTTTTCTCATGGTTATGTGGCCACGGATTCTTCTCTCAGGGCCTGGAGACACAAAGGATAACACCTTAGAAAGGGCTGGCACGAGCAGTGCTGATCCGTCAGCAAATCGTTTCTCCTTCCTATCGCTCGAGTGGAAACTGGTCACTTAATGATTTTTTGTTGTTGCTGTTTTTTATTCCCTGACTCCCACACTGGCTGCACATTTGAGTCATCTGGGCATTTTTAAGAAAAAAAAATTTGTTTTTTTAATTCTGGAGCCCCACTCTAGACCCCTCGAAATAGCAGCTCAAGAGTCTGTGCTTGCAAAAATCTTCCACCAAGAAGTTTGGGGCAGCCAACCTGGCACAGCTAACCAAGGCCTGACATTTGGGAGCCACTCGCTCTACCCTGTACCAGGGACACCATCGTGCATCTTCTTGTCATCAGAGACGCCACAGCCATTGACATACGTCTCACCTGAAAGTGAAACCGGCACGTGATGGCGCCAGCCCAAAGGGAACTTCGAAGCCTACAGAAAAGGGATATTTTCTTTCCACTCCCCAAACTCAAGAAAGAGCAATCATTCACTTTTCCTACAGCCCATTAATTCTATATTTAGGAAACTAAAAGGAAAGGGGAAAGAAAAAAACTCAACCACAACCTCACACACGACGGAAAAGATTGTAGAATCCCAATGGCTATGTTGGCAAAATGCAGAATGAGTGGACTTCTGGGGGGTAGGGGGTGGGATTACTTTTCTCATATTGGATATTTTCTTTTCTAAAATAGGTGAGTTAATTTCTGTCGGACCGACATTCCTACAGGCAGAACAGAGACCTGGAATCTTCATCATCACCATTGGTAGTAAGGACAGTCTGGACACGCCAAGTCCCATGCAAGCCTGCGAGCGGTTTTAAAAGGTTTTGGTTAGCTCCACTTTTATTAGAATGAAAGCTTTTCACAAGTAAGAGGTTTTATGGGAGTTATTTTTAAAGTAATGTGTTTTTATTGGTTTCTGGTAAGATCAGTGAAATCACATGGCATTTTTAAAGAATTTTAAACCAAAAAAAGATGTTCAAACAACTTGCCCGAAACACAAAAGCCAGGAAAGTCAGAATAAGATATTTGAACACAAGGGGGTTAATGCCAAGATGGAAATGGTTTTGAGGAAGCAGAAGAAAGGGGTAAAGAAGTGCTCTGGGCCAGGACAGCGGTAAGGGGGTTCAGCGTCGCAGCCGCTGCACGTTTACAGAGGTGCAAGCACGTGCGGCTCTCTCTGTCTCAGCCGGCCCCAGAGATACACAGATAACAATTTGTTGTGTATAAAAATTAGGCTCATTGCAAAAGAGAACATACTCTCAGTTGTCCTGACGTCAAAAGAATCAAGCAAACAACATATAAAAGTCCAACTGAGTGGCAGGAAAATTGGCAGAGTTTGAGACACAAATCACAGAAGATCCAAGCTGGAATTCTACCTTCTCCTGCCCCCTCTTCCTCTTCTTTGTTTTCATCTTCTCAGTGTTTACTGTCTTTTTTCTGATGGCTACAATGATACATACTCAGTGCAAAAATATAAGGCATGTTTAATGCAGCCTGTGAAAACCAGCCTTACTCTTCTGGTGAAAAAACAGGCCGAGAGACACAGGGATGACTCACCCATGGTCACAGCAAGTCAGTTGGCAAGCGAGGACTGGAAATCAGGTATTTTAATAGCTCTTCACCACAGTTTATCATCAGAGTGTGTATGCATGGACTACATACACATATGTACATCTTTGCTGTTAATTCATTTCCTACCCCCTTGCTATGATCTGAATGTTGTTGTCTTCCCCAAATTCCTATGTTGGAAGCTAATATCCAATGCGGTAGTATTAAGCAGTGGGGCCCTTGGGAAGTGGTTAAGTCATGAGAGCTCCACCCTCGTGAATAGGATTAGTGCCCTTATAAAAGAGGCTCGAGAACACTACCCTGCCCCTTCCACCATGCAAGGATGTAGCAACAGGCGCCATCTAAGAAGTAAACACACACACACACACACACACACACACACACACGCATGCATGCACACATCATAGTAAGTGTCATGAAGTGAAGGCAAGGTCTGTGTCTTTCTAACACAGCACAGTAGACCAAGTCTCTAGCACTTACTAGATGCTCAATAAATACATAATTCATTAGATGAACGAATCTCTTTACAGTGCTCTTTCTGGCAATCCATAGCTGCCTCATAGCCCTTTGATCCAATACAAGTAAACGACCCAATAGATCAATTAATGTGATATAAAACCTGTAAAAGAAGTCCTCAGAACTATTTTATCTAACTATAGAAAACAGTTGAAGAGTGAGTATCCACCTATCCCCTGGCAAGGCAACTGAGTCTTCTAGAAAGAAGACTAGAACTATAGGTCTAGAACTATAATGACCTTCTGGAGACCTGGGTACAAGTTCTGTCTGCACCACTGCAGTTGTGTGGCCTTTGGACTCTTGCCCCTCCCCCAGGTGACATGGATATTACTTGCTCTGTTTCCCTTAAGTTAGTATAAGGGTCAAGCAGAACAATGATTTTGAGAGGAGCAAAAGTTAGAAATGTTATAGACATGGAATTTATATTTAAGAGGAGAAACTTTTTAAAATGCTTCTCTGTCCAGTGAGATACCAGGCAATGAAATTATACAGAAGATGTAAGAGCTTTCCTAGAGTGTGGACCCATCTCACTGTGGATTCTGGTTGCTATCCTAGAATGTTTCCACTCTTCTTTTTGAAGTGAAATCTTCAAGGAGATCGTCTCTCCTTATGAGCTCTTAGGAAGATTCCATCTGTTTCCTCCAGAAAAGCATCACCTTCATCCTTGAAATACCATTTGTTTCTATCCAAACTCAATTCTTACTGTGAGACACAGCGTTACTTAGAACTAAGAGGTTTGTATACTTTGGACACAAAATAAGAAAGGGAAAAGTTCAGTCTTTGGCTGAGATTTCCTGGAGATTCGTAAATGCATAATAGATTAAGCAGTGGTCAGCATACTTAACCACCTACCGCTGAGCGTACACTGCTTATACCTCCTTCCATTCCTTTTGGGTAGTGGAACTTTCACCATTTCCTCCTCCTACTGAGTTGGCTTATAAGTAGTTATTGATGGTGTTTACCACATATGTCTGGCTCTCCACCTCCTGTTACCTCGTAGGACTGTGTTTCTCGGCCTCCTGTGTTTGGGTGAAGCCACATGACTAGTTCCCACCAATGAACCGTATAGAAATGATGTGTGACACTTCCAATATAGAAAATGTAATTGCTATGGGAAGTATCTTTAGAGATCTGTTTTCTCTACCAGAGCATCCAGAACACTTGACACACCAGCCCACCTGCCAGATTACAGAGAAAGAGAACAAAGCCCCCAAATGACCCCAAACTGACACACACACACACAACATTAATTTTTATGTTCTAAGCTGCTAAAACTTTGAAGTTGTTTGTTACCGCAGCATGTTTTATTTAGCCTTTCAAAACTAAACCAAATTGAAAAGGTAGAGAATATCTGCATTGATTACCTATTGCCTATGCCTATAAAAAACTACCCCCAAACCCCAAAACAGTGATTAAAACAACCACTATTTTACTTGTTCATGATTCCATGGGTCAGAAATTTGGGTTGGGCTCAGCTGAGTGGTTTTTTGCATATTTCACCCAAGCCGCTCCTATAGCTGCAACCCACAGGTATGTTGTGTGGGGGCTGGCTGGCCTAGGAGTCCTCAGCTGGGATAGCCCATTTCCACTCCATGTACTCCAGTCTCTAGGAGGCTTGCCGGGCTTCTTGCCTGCACCTCACAGCAAGCGAGGTGAGGACCTTGCTTCAAGAGGGCAAGAGCAGAAGATATATAACACCTCTTGAGGCTTATGATAAGAACTCCCACACTCTGTGGATCAGACCAAGTCTCTAGTTCAGACTCAAGAGGATGAAAAATGGGCTCCATCTCTTGATGGGGGTAGCAGCAAAGTCACCCTGCAAAGAGGCATGCATATAGGGATAGGAGCAATTTGTGGCCATTTTTTGCAATCTACCACATCATCTCATGGCTGGAATACTAGCAAGAATTCTTAGGCATTGGAACATCATCTTGTCTATTTGGGGGGAGTGGGTTTCATCAGCAAGATTTTGCTGAAAAACCATTCACTAAAGAACCCAACATTCATTCCACCACCTGTCCACAGGGCCCTGTTGTCACCCAGTCTCCATGACTTTGCACGGCCTTCTTTCAACCAACAGCCACTCCACCTCCCAAGACACCTGGCCATCTTCTCCATAATTGATACAATGTGTTTAAACAAAAAAACCTCTCTCAGAAAGATGACTTGAGAAAATGAGATAAGAGCCAGAGTCGCTAGTTTCACCGAAGTGGATTGGAAATTCCCACAATGGCTCCCGTGACCCATCTGAAGACAGTGGTGGTAGAGGGTTCATTAGGACATGATGAGGTGGGACAGAGAGCTTCTCACAAAAGTGGATGGCTTGATGAAAGCACTGATGAGTAATAACAGCGATGACTCGCTGAGTTCTCAGAATTACTACTGCTAAGAGTATGAAGTGCTCGATAAAGCATGTGCTCTCCTAAGAATGAAGTTATTTATTTATTCAAACATGAGGGACTTTGGATACAACGTAGAGGGTTCATAAGATGTCTGTGCTGGTTACTTGCTTGTATAATTTTAACAGATTAAAAATATAAACCCACTGAAAAAATAATCAGCAAAAAAAAATACAAAGAGCTGGAGAGACACTGGTAGGGCAGACATGTGCACCCCACTCCCCATTCTGAGGTCCACCCCACATTCCACCTTCACCTGCAGACCCCATGGGTCTGTTCCTCTGGGTTAAACCTCCAGACCCCATGGGTCTGTTCCTCTCATGCCCAGATCCTTGGGCCTACAGTTGTCGGAGGTTTGGATGGACGGCCCACGTGCGGGGTTCGCAGCCCTTCCAGCCAGATCCTGCCTTCTGCTGCTGCCTCAGACCGGGCAGTGGTTACGGGGGGCACATGAGGACAGAAAATGCTCCCTCGGCCACATCACCCCTCAAGACTACGGGGAGACTGCGAGACTGCTGCTCTCGCGGCCGGAATGCGAGCGAACCTCCCCAGGGCAATTGGATAGATCCAGCTCTAAGAAGTTCCAGAATTTGAAAGGGCAGCTGGCCTCCGGGCTGGTTCTGCAGATCGTAGGAAAATTGTAGTGTGGGCCCCTGGAGTCACTCTCTGTAGGTCTGCTCCCTGCCACTTGCCAGTTCTTTTGGCTCTAGCCCGATGTCCTGTTTTCTGGTGGCCACGTGGCGACCCTGTGGGGAGGACAAATGCACCCACCTCTACCAGAAATCCACCCGAACTAGCCGGGAGGCTGCGGGGCTCTCCTACTCCATTCATGCCCAGGTGCTTTTCCACTATTAGCCCGCCCAGTTTTAATCATTTCATTATTTTTCATATAAAATTATAAGAACGTGTTCCAGCTGAGACTGGATTTCTACAACATTGATATTTAAGAAGCAAGAATCTAATACCATTGTAAACTTGCCAATAGATTTTCAGTTCAAAGTGGTAGAGGGATCACACACTTTTATCTTCCTTGTCTCTCTCAGTACTAGTGCAATGACCCTATAAACTCAAAAAGGGCTAAGAATGGACGAAGGGGATCACCTGTTGAGATTTCTGACCTCCAGATTTGTAAGAGAATAAATTTGTGTCATTTTAACTCATTAAGTTTATAGTAATTTGTTATAGCTGCAATAGAAAATGAATACAAGAGGTGTTATTAGCATTTAGTGGACAGATAACTAGCAGCACTAAATGTCCCGAAATGCATGAGCAGTTCCTTACAGTGAAGAATTATCTTACCCCAAATGGCAAGGGTCCCCTATGTAAGAAACACTGGAGATTATTCCAAAATATCTTTTCCTCTTTGCCAATGCTCAGGTTGGGAATGAGCATATGGCAAAATTCAAGCCAAAGTGATGTGAAGAGAATTTGGCCAGGTTTCCAATAGGTCTTTGGAGATCTCCTTCACTGGCAAGACACTAGTAAAGAAGCATATATGACCAGTTCTTCCTGGAAGCTGTCTTTCAGTTTCTTCAATCCTACAAAGGCTGATAAAGGTGAGGAAGCTGCAGAAGAACATTTGGAAGCCAGCAGAGTTTGGTTCAGGAGGTTTAAGGAAAGAAGCCATCTCCATGACATAAAAGTGCAAGGTGAAGCAGCGAGTGCTGATGGAGAAGCTACAGTATGTTATCCAGAAGATATAGATCATTGATAAAGGTGGCTACACTAAACAAATTGTCAGTGTAGACAAAACAGCCTTCTATTGGAAGAAGATGCCATCTAGGACTTCCATAGCTAGGGGTAAGTCAATGCCTGGCTTCAAAACTTCAAAGGACAAGCTGACTCTCTTGTTAGGGGCTGATGCAGTTGGTGACTATAAGTTGAAGCCAGTGCTCATTTACTATTCCGAAAATTCTAGAGCCCTTAAGAGTTATGCTAAATCTACTCTGCCTGTGCTCTATAAATGGAACAACAAAGCCTGGATGACAGCACATCTGTTTACAGCATGGTTTACTGAATATTTTAAGCCAACTGAAACCTACTGCTCAGAAAAAAAGGTTATTTTCAAAATATTACTGCTCACTGACAATGCACCTGGTCACCCTAAAGCTCTGATGGAGACGTACAAGGAGAGTAAGGCTGTTTTCGGGCCTGCTAACACAACATCTATCCTGCAGCCAGGAGTAGTTTTTACCTACAAGCATTATTATTTAAGAAGTACATTTCATAAGGCTATTGCTGCCGTAGATAGTGATTCTTCTGATGGCCCTGGGCAAAGTAAATGGAAAACCTTCTGGAAAGGATTCACCATTCTGAGTACCATTAAAAGCATCTGTGATTCTTGGGAGGAGGTGAAAATATCAACATTAGTAGAAGTTTGGAAGAAGTTGGTTCTGACCTTCATGGATGACTTCGAGGGGTTCAAGACTTTAGTGGAGGAAGGAACTTCAGATGCTGTGGAAATAGCAAGAGAACTATTAATGGAATTAAAAGTGGAGCCTGCAGATGCAACTGAATTGCTGCAATCTCATGACAAAACTTGAACAGATAAGAAGTTGCTCCTTATGGGTGAGCAAAGTGGTTTCTTGAGATGGGATCTACCCCTAGTGAACATGCTATGAACATTGTTGAAATGACAACAAAAGATGTAGAATGTTACATATACTTAGTTGATAAAGCATCATCATGGTTTGAGAGGATTGACTCTCATTTTGGAAGAAGCGCTACAGAGGGTAAAACGCTCTCAAAAGGCATGGCATGCTGCAGAGAAATCTTTCAGGGCAGGGAGAGCTAACTGGTGTGGCAACCTGCATCGCTGTCTTATTTTAAGAACTTG
Source organism: Microcebus murinus (assembly GCF_040939455.1). Taxonomy (NCBI): domain Eukaryota; kingdom Metazoa; phylum Chordata; class Mammalia; order Primates; family Cheirogaleidae; genus Microcebus; species Microcebus murinus. Next base: position 6,086,487 of record NC_134123.1, on the reverse strand, counting down.
CCACAGCCAGCCCAACCTTCAGTTAATCGATAACCTATTTTAATCTTTTAAAATGTAATACTCGCCACCATCCTAAGAGATAGTCTATCATTTATTTGCCCACGTATTTAATGTTTTACTTTCTTCATAGAATGCAGGTTTGGGGGGATCATCAGTTACGAGTGAACCCAGCAAATATAGCTGAATAAGTGAGTGAGTGAATGAATGAATGACAATTCCATGCAGGCACAATCCTAGGCACTGACAATAGAAAAGGTGAGAAAGTCCTTTCTCTCTTAAGGCAAAGAAAGACTATAAAAAAATAGGTAAATATATTATTTTATTTCTGATTGTGATAAATGCTCTTCTTTCCTGTAAAGTAAAGCTGGTCAATGAACTTGAGAGTGACTTGTGGCAGAAGGATGGGATGTTAGATGAGCAGCCAGGAAGCCATCTCTGAGGAGGGGGCACCAGCAGAGCTTGAGGGTGGGAAGGATGTAGCAACAATAAGATTCTAGATGGAGGAAACAGCAAGTGCAAAGGCCCTGAGGTGGGCGCTTGGTATGGCCAAGGAGCAGGAGGAAGGCCATGGTGCCTAGAGCTAATGAGAGTTGCAGTGAGAGTTCAGATGAGGCCTTTGGGGACATCTGTAGTCTAAGAATTCTGGGTGTTATTCCAGTTGTTAGTAAAAGCCACAGAATTGTTTTGAATAGGGGACTGGCCTAATGTTTTTAAAGCTCACCCTGGCTTCTGTCTGGAGAATGGACTGTAAGGGACAGAGAGGCCCCAGGTGGATGGGGACTGGACGCATGCTGACAAGAACGATGGCTCCTGTGAGCCCGGGGCCTAAGGTCTGCTCTCAGCCCCTCCTGAGCACTTGCAGGAGGGATGAGTCGCTCTCCCATCTGGGCCTCCGTCTTCCCACTTATAAAATAGACGGCTCATGGGGCCATCTTTCAGGACATGTCAACCATGACACTCAGTAAACTTCTGGATCTGAGTCCTTATCCTTGTCGTTTGGGTTCAAAGACAGTAGATTGCCCTCTGCCTGCCTGGCCTCCCTGAGCAGCCAGCTGACATGCAGGTGACAAGGCCAGGCTGGCTTTCTGACGCTGTGGCTGGGGCGGGCGCTGGGCGCCACCGTGCCCTCTCCACTGGCTCCAGGAGGGGCTCGGCACCTGCTTGATCCTGCTCCTTGGCCAAAGCCAAAGGCAGGCACACCCAGCTTTTAAAACATCGGCTCGCTGGGGAGCCTTTGATCAGGCTGCATTTCTTGTTTTGCTCTTTGTTCTCCAAAAAGAACACATGGCTGCCCCTCAGGGCTCATCCCAGTGTCTCCTCGAGGAAGGAGGCCGCGTCTCTTCTGGGCCAGCCTTCCCCACGCCAGAACGCACTGGCCTGACAGAGAGAAAGGGTTTGGCCTGGCTGGACACTGAGTCTGGCTCCCTCCCTCCCTGCCTCCCGCGTCCCCTCTCCTTTCATCTCCCGAAGTGGCCGTCGGGCCTGCGAGGGGCCTGCGCCGAGCGGGTCACACCGCCTCCCCCACTTCCTCCGCCCCTCCCCCGCACACTTGCTTGTGCAGCTGCTCAATATAAATTCCTCACATACGTCTCCGGCCGGCCAGTTTATTTTTATAAACAATAAATAGGATGACATTCCTATGGTGTCCTTCTCCGGCCAGCCTGGTTTACAGAGCAGGGGAGACAGTGATGGAAGATGGGCCGGGTTTATACAGATGGCGGGCCGCATGTCGTAAATCTCATAAACGTGGAGCGAGGGTTTCTTCCCCCTAAGAAACACAAACAACAACAACTCACTCCCTCGCCCCCTTTTCCTTCTCTCCCCAAGATCACAAGACATTATCGAGGCCTACAAATCACCACCAGATGATATTAAGTTGCTTCAATAACACTCTGGGTCCCTTCCGGTGTGTTATTTTTCTTCATTAGAAACGATAGCCCTAGTGCACCAAATCCTCTTTCCCTCTCTTCAAAATTTATAGAGCGCAGCCTCTAAACTAATTGTTAGTTGCACACTAGGCCGCGAGCTGTTTGTCCACGGAGCAATCACCTCCGAGGCCCTGATTAAAGGCAGGGTGATGCAGACGGGTGAGGAAAATGAAACGCCAGGCAGGGTGGGCAGGGGGTCCTGTCATCATCTGAGCACGAGAGCGACAGAGAAGTTCCCTATCCGTCACCCCTCCTTGTTCAAAGCCTGAGATGTGACAGGTGCTGGTGTAGACCGCTGACTTCCTTTATGGCATTGTGAACCAAAGCGCCTTCCAGATCAACGCCTTCCCAGGAAAGAGGGACCTTTGCTCAGATTCTGTGTGTCACCCTCCCAGGTCGCGGCACTTCCCACAGCTCATAACTTCTTTGACTTCCCTGGGAAGAAGCAAAACCAGAGATGGCTTTGCTCGGGTCAGCCTGAGTCCCCTGAGCCTACCGCGTTGCAGAAGTCCTCCACATCTGGTGGCAAAGCTAGGTGTGCTCTCACCCAGTGACCGTCAGGTGCTGTCCCCACGCCCCACGTGCTGTCAACTCACGCCACGCCCGCTGTCCTCCCCCTGGCAAGGCAAACCTGGAAGCCCCAAAGTCACGATGAGAGATGTTGTCCGACTGCTGCCTTTTGAAGACAGAGAAACTGAGGCTCAAGACAGGTAGGACTTCCCCGACGTCACACAGCAAGCTGGTGCCCGAGCGAGTCTCCGGCCTCCGTCGGGAGCACTGGCGCGCTGGGAACAGCCATCGGAGGCAGAACGTTAATGCAGAGTATGTCACAGCAGGCTCGGATGCCGCAGCTGATGCCCATGACGGCTGCCAAAGGGCCGCGGCTCGCCGGAGCCAAAGCCCGGAGGAAAGGCAGTTCTTGTCTGGAGGGTTCTCCCAGTGGTGTCCTGCCTCGGGTGCCTGAGGAGCAGAAACACTGTTCGGGCATACAGTCAGGCTTGGGCGTCACGCCTCCCACGTGAGGGGCGCGAGGACTCGTCAGTGCCTGCCAGAGCCGCTCAGCACCGCGCGTCCCGCGCCCGGACTGTGCCGGGCGATTTCCAGCAAGGAGGGGACGCCCAGCTCCCCGGAGCAGGACAGGGCGCCAGTGCGCGGACGGGTCAGGCTTCCTCAGTGGAGCAGCCCGGCTCCGCGGACGGGCGCTGGTGCGCAGGCGCGGCCCCCCCACTGCGCCACCGCGGGCACATTCAAGTCCCCGTCTGGGGTCTGCGCGTGGGGAGCCCGGGCCAGGGCACGTCGCCGGGGGCTTCTCCTTTGGAAGGACATTGATGCCTGTTTGATGGATCCCTTTACATTTTTTTTTTCTTTGCCAGAATTTTAGATTCAGGATATTTTCAATAAAGACAAAAATAAGAGTTCTCGTTTCTCTTAAAGTGGCGCAATCCGGCGCCCACACGGGGCAGCCAGCGGGGCTGGAGGCAGCGCCCGGTTTAGACGGACCGTGCTGGCTCCCGCTCCTTCCAGCCCCAGCGGCCGCGGCTCTTCCAGACCCGTCCCGGCCCCGCAGGCGGCGTTTCCGGCCCGTGCTGCCCGGGCCTTTCCCAAGGGCGCAGACAGCCCAGGGCACCTCCGCGCCGGCGCCCGCCTCCAGCGCCGGCGCCCACCTCCCGCGCCTGCACCTGCCTCCCGCGCCTGCACCTGCCTCCCGCGCCTGCTCCCGCCTTCCGCGCCTGCGCCCGCCTCCCGCGCGCCTGCACCTGCCTCCCGCGCCTGCTCCCGCCTTCCGCGCCCCAGCACCTGCCTCCCGCGCCTGCGCCCGCCTCCCGCGCCTGCACCTGCCTCCCGCGCCTGCACCCGCCTCCCGCGCCTGCACCTGCCTCCCGCGCCTGCTCCCGCCTTCCGCGCCTGCGCCCGCCTCCCGCGCGCCTGCACCTGCCTCCCGCGCCTGCTCCCGCCTTCCGCGCCCCAGCACCTGCCTCCCGCGCCTGCGCCCGCCTCCCGCGCCTGCACCTGCCTCCTGCGCGCCTGCACCTGCCTCCCGCGCCTGCACCTGCCTCCCGCGCCTGCACCCGCCTCCCGCGCCTGCGCCCGCCTCCCGCGCGCCTGCACCTGCCTCCCGCGCCTGCGCCCGCCTCCCGCGCCTGCACCTGCCTCCTGCGCGCCTGCACCTGCCTCCCGCGCCTGCACCTGCCTCCCGCGCCTGCGCCCGCCTCCCGCGCCTGCGCCCGCCTCCCGCGCGCCTGCACCCGCCTCCCGCGCGCCTGCACCTGCCTCCCGCGCCGGCGCCCGCCTCCCGCGCCTGCGCCCGCCTCCCGCGCGCCTGCACCCGCCTCCCGCGCGCCTGCACCTGCCTCCCGCGCCGGCGCCCGCCTCACGCGCTGGTGCCCGCCTCCCGCGCTGGTGCCCGCCTCCCGCGCGCGGGGCTCGCAGCCCAGGGCGGGGACAGACGGCCACGGGGGTCCTCAGAGCCACGTGGGAAGGGCGTGGGGTGCTGAGGTGGCAGGCAGGAAGGGGTGACCGGCTCCGTGGGCGAGGGAAGGCCTCAAACCGGGGACCTCCCTCTGAAGGTCCTCCTGGAAGACTGAGGAGCAACCTTCCGGGCGGAGGAGGAGGGGAGGAGCGCCGAGAGAATGGCTGGAACAGAGAACAGGGCAGACCGCCGGGACAGGAGGACGTCAGTGGGACGGGCGACCACTGGGGACACCTGGGGACTGAGGCAAAGCGGTTCCTGAGCCCAAGCTCCGTCTCCCACTTCGACGCCTGGGGACCTCCTGTGTCGTCAGCTGAGTGTAGGTTGCACCTGGCGCCTCCTCCCTAAGAGGAATGGGGTGGCTCGCGTTCTGGACAGTCCAGAGGCTACGGAGGTGTCAGGACCTTTCCTCTACAACCTTGCTCCTCTTTCCTCCTCAGGGGCTTTATTTTTCATCCACGTTTTCCCCAAGTGACGACAAAGATGGCCACAGAGATGCTCAGGGACACATCTACCAGTTTAGCACCCTCCTGGAGAGACAGTGTCTCTTCCCCGTAAGTTTCCAGAAGCTCCTGGGGAAAGAGCCTCATTGGCCCCGGTGCGGCACCTCCCCGTTTCTAGGTCCATCGCTATGGCCGGGACGTGCAGGAGTTTCCTTGGCCAGACCTGGGTCGTGGCTAATTTCTACACCCAGGGGTGGGGTCAGTTTCCCCGCGGCAGTGGAGGCTGTGGGTAGCGGAGGGCTGGCACCCCAGGGAAAATTAGGGTGCTGTTGACAAAACGGGCAGTGGACGCAGGGCAGGAAAAGCAAGCGCCGTCTCCTGTGCGAGTCCCGGCCCAGCCCCTCACCGCCAGATGTGTGGCGAGCGCAGAGGACAACATCCCTCTTGCCAAGTTGATAGCGGCCTTGACTTTGATGTTCCTCAGTTTCCACACTTCGTGTCAGCTCTCCTGCCAGGGCTGCATGCTTGTTTGTTTTGTCTGGACAGATTTTTGTGATGCTTCTGCACAGGGAAACAGCTACGTCAGTAAGGCCCACCGTTTTGTTGGCTTTATCAAGTAGCAGAATGTCTGCGCTGGCGAGCTGTTTTGTGTCTTCAGCTATCCCAGAGTAGCTGTTTTCCAGCATGTTCTTTCTTTCTGTGTTCATTTCTTCATCCAAGCCCACTTTCGGACAAATCACTGGTGGGCTCTGTGGCGACATTCTTGCACCTATCAGAATGTGTTCACGCCAGCCAAGGTGGCCTGCACCTTCTACATTTCTCGGCAGTTAGATCTAGCTTATCGAGCAAATGTGTTCAGGGGCAATGTCTGAGTTTATGAAAATAGATCTTCAAGGCTCGCAGAATGACCTGTGCTCTGTTACTTCTGCTGTTGCTGTGGCTACTTTGCCTGCATAATATGGACTAAGGAGATGTCAGAAAAACTACTAGAGGGCAAAGATCTCCGTATTTTCCTTCTCTCCCCTCCCTCCCTCCTACTTCTCCTCTTCCTCCTTCCCTCCTTCCTTCTTTCTTTTAGTGAAGAATTATTGAGAAACTATAATATCCCAAGCACTAGAGATAAAGTAGTGTCAAAACTATTCCCCTAATGTTATATATAATTATATGTCATAGTGTGTTAATATGTGTATCTATATTTGTAAATATATAAATATTTTATATAAGTAAATTATAAACATATATTTAATATATGATATCTATATTTCCATGATTATATGATAGACATTTTTCTAAGAATTTTACATATAAGAACTCTTATAATCTTATATAATGTGATAAATGCATTTTATAGATGAGGATAATTGAGGAAATGAGCCATCAATGGCTTTCCTAATATTGCATCGCTGGTTATTGGAGGAGAAAGGACCTTAACCCAGGCTTCAGAACGACTACACTGTACTATTAATCCATTTGTGGAATAATCTCATGAAAAATAATTATAAATTGTGGTTAATACCATGATGGAAAGGTTTAAGGATCTCATAAGGAGCTCGGTCCGGTCCGACAGCTGCAGGGAGGGCGGCGTCTCTGAGGAAGGCACGTGTGAGCTGAAATCTGGGCAGGAGTTGGAACGAAGTTGGTGTTCGGGGGAGAGGGGAGATGAAAGGTGGGTGGCAGGCGGAGGAACACCTGCCCTAGGACCCGGATGAAGCCTGGTGGGCTCCGTGCCTGGGAGCAAGTCCTGTGTGGACAGTGAGGAACACTGAGGTCACACTTTGTGGGTTTTTGTTCCTGGCCCAAAGTGGCCATGCCCCAATCTCCAGGGGAGAGTGTGCGAGTGGGCCTGATCTCGTCACGTGAGTCTGTAAAGGCAGAGGCTCTTCCCGGCTGTGGTCACAGAGAACTGTGATGACAAAGATGAGTCAGGGAGCCATGACATTGACGTCCTTAGGACGGAGGGCTGGAGAGGTGGAAAAGGCAGGGCCCCGCGTTCTGCTGTAGAGCCCCCAGAAGGAAGCACGCCGGGGACACCTTGCCTGTAGCCCGGTGACCCGGGATCACATTTCTGCCTCCAGAGCTGCACGATAACCAGTCGGTAGGAGTCTATACCAGGTTTGTGGTAACCGATGACAGTCGCGATAGGAAACAGACACACGCGGGAAAAGCTATTGAGTGGAGAAAGGCACCACCGGAGTTTGTCAAAGTCAGTGCGTATTTTTATCTGGGATTCACGCTACCTCACCACGGGTTGGGGGCTGTGATGGGTAATTTTATGTCAATTTGACTGGAATAAGGGATGCCCAGGTAGCTGGTAAAACACCACTTCGGGGCGTGTCTGTGAGGGCGTGTCTGGAGCAGACGGGCACCTGGCTGGCAGGCGGGGTGGACATCCCCTCCCACCGTGGGCGGACACACCCGACCCACGCAGGGCCTGGCCGGGACAAACCGCCGGAGGAAGGGTGAGTCCGCACCGTCTGCTTGGGCTGGGCCGTCCACCTTGCCCTGCCCTCAGACGTCAGCACGTCTGGCCCTGCGGCCTCAGACTCAGGCAGGGACCAGCCCCACGTCCCAGCCCTGTTTCCCAGGCCTCTGGCCTGGCGCTGACGAACGGCACCAGCCTTCCTAGTTCTCCAGCTAGCAGGTGACCCACTGTGGGACTTCTCAGCCTCCACACTGTGTGAGCCTACTCCGTATTGGCTCTGTTTCTCTGGAAAACCCTAGCACAGGAGGCAAACATCGGCCACATTTTACTGAGCTGTTGACAAAGTTTTCAACCAGGGCTGGAGAAAACTGGCTACTTCCTATGTCACCGGACAAAGTGTCCGTCCCCATTTCTGCCCCGGAGCATTTGTAGCCTGTCCTCCTGCTGTCCTCAGCCCCTGGCACCACCGTCCTACAGCAGCAGAGGTCCCCAGGGCCTTGGTGCTAGCCCCCGCCACGTCCTAATGCTGGTTGGACTCGGGCGGCCTTGGGCAAGTTGCACAACCCCTCTGTGCCTCAGTTTCTCGAGTGTAAGATAGAGATTCTGCCATTGCCTCTTCCACTGGGTTGGGATGAGGATTTTTTTAAAGAAAACTTTAAGACAAATAATGACACAAAGTAAGGCTCAAGAAAAGCTGCCTTTCCCTCCCGTGTAGTTGCTGCCACTGCCCCAGTTTCTTCCAGGTCAGACAATACAGTAAATGTCTAGACAAATAATAGTCATGAACTTGAAGCGACTTTAAAAATGTAAGTACCAGGTGAGAGTCAATTATCAGCACAATTATGACGGCCAAGGCTCTTTCCATAGAAATTCCCCCTAAATGTATCCCTAAAGCGTTGCGATGCGTGGGGTCCTCCACCGTCCCAGCACTAGCTGGGGCGATGGGACGGGCTGCTGCTGACAGTAGCGCTACTCGCGGGCACGTGTCTGTGGACCGAAAGCTCTGAGCCAGGGAGGCCTGGCCCAGCCCAGTCTATGCTAGGGCAAGTTGTCAAATAAAGCAACAATACAGTGCCACAGCCAATTGGATGAGGGGTGTTTGCCTGACCCTGGAGGAGCCAACCAGTACCGCTCAGATGTTTTGTCACCCAACCTCTTGAACAATTGAGGGAGTTTTGAACTGGGTCAAGTTCTCATGGAGCGCTAGGGAGATGTTCCAAGATTCTTGCCAGTGAAAGCCCCTTGCTGTCCTACGTCCAGCCTTCGTAAGCTCCAGGAAGCCCACAGACTTAATCCAGATTGTAATTCCCGACTTTAGACGGCCTAGCCAGCGCCATTTTTTTTTGTCCGAGTTGAGGGCTTGGTAAGTTACGACCATCCGACTGATTCCAATGGGGAGTTTACAGACCAAGGGCACAGGAGTCGTGGGGTCCACTCTTCGGCCGCTTTCTGGCTGGGCCCACTCAGCACAAACAAGTTTTCATTATAAAACTCAGTTATAGGGGACTTTTTTTGTATTTTTAAATAATAGACATTTTTAGCTTAATAGCTTGGGAGAGAGAGAGTCTGTGGGGACAAGGACACCAGACGGCAGGGCAGTGTGCATCCACCTTGGAGCAGCAGCCCGGTGTGGCCAGAGACCACGGCTGGGCCTTGAAGCCAAACTAAACTCGGTGCAAATCTAAGCTCTGACACTTCCTAGCTGTGACTTCAGGCTAGATGCTTAAACTCATTTATTTATTCAGCAAATATCTGTTGAGCCCCACTATGTCCTGACTAGGTGCTAAGCCCCGGGGCTACAGAAAAATAAGACAGACATGCTCTGCGTCTGCCAAGCTTCCACACAGCAGAGAGCAGAGTGCAGAGACCCTGCCTGCTCCGTGAAGACAAGGACTATTAGAAGAGCTATTGTGAGATTAGAACATGTATAACATGGACCTCCATCAACGTGACTCTCTGTTCCTTTTTATCTGAGTAAAACAGCTTCTGAGCAGGCCCATGCTTTCTGGATCTTGGCTCCCTGGATGTGTCTGCATATTTTCTTCAACATCTGAGAAGTACTTATTGAGTGTCAACAATCTGCCTGGCGCTGTTCCAGGCACTTGGGACACAGTGAACAAGACAAAGATCCCTGGGCTCGTGGAGGCTCTAGATGGAGCCAAACAGTGAATCACTGACACAACAAAGAAATAAATTACACATCGGGCCCTCTCAGTCCGAGGGCCCGATGTGCAGGCTCTGAGACAGGGACTGCTGCAGGGCGTCACCTGGGAGCTTGGCCAGGAAGCACAGGTGAGGAGGAAGGGAGGGAGAGGCCAGGCAAGGAAGAGAGGATGGACAATGAAAGATGCATGGACGAGCAGGTGCAACTGTGGGGGCCCAGGGCACATTCCACTGGGGACCTTCTGAGGACAGTGTGGGCTTTCCCTGGAGGACAGGAGGCTGAGCACTGACCCACTGACAACCATTCCCTATTGGCTACAGGTTGCCCCCGAGTTGGCGACTCCCCCATACTTCCATGCTGCCAAAGACAGCCCCTGGGCAGCCAAGAAGAAAGACGAGGGTGGTTGAGGTGGAGCACACACTGGCGGGGAGCTCAGGTGGGCTGCGGTGATGCGGACACGCATCGGCAATGTCTGCTCCCCACGTGTGTTAGGTGGCAGTGCATGCCCAGCCCCTTGTCCAAGCAGGGCCGTACCCAGGCAGGGCTGTACCCTCTGCAGTCGGCATCATGGCCCCTCTCTTTAAGGGGCCACCAGTGGAGGGGTTGTCCCCCAGGCTTGGGCAGTAGGAGGACCGTGCGGGGTTAACATACTCAACGCTGAGGGAGTAGACAGCCCGAGAGCCTGGTACCACAGGGGTGTCCTCAGGGGTCATGCCTGCACTGCCATAAGCCAAGGGCTTCCAGAGGGTCTCAGAATTGGGGGACAAATTTGGGACCTGAGAAAGGGTCTGAGTACTCTCATGACTGAGCTCCCCATGGAGTGGGGCAGCTCATTCCCCCAGGACGGCTCAGGGCCTGCAGTCCCCTCGGGTGAGTCCCTGGATCCTGGGTCTCCTCGGACGGAGAGAGAAGCCAGATGAGAGGACCTCTGACCTCCCACCCTGGGTTCTAGAAAGCAAGATCCAAAATGGGGTGACTCCCAGTGGCAAACCTGAGGCCTGCTGCCCTTGGGGGAAATTTGCCAACTTTCAACTTTTTAACCTACACTCACAGTGAAAAAAAATAATTAAATGTCAATCCAGTATACACATAAGTACATAAATTTAAATAAAAAGTTTCATGTCATCACACAATGCATACCGTGACTACCTGTGTATTTTTATGTGGTTGCTGTATTATGTCACATGGTATTATATTTGGTCTTTTAAAATGCTGGTCAAGACTCACTAAATGAATTTTACAACCACCTTTCTGGTTACAAATTGGTGGCAACTCTCAATTTAACAGCATGGAGTTAGCAAATAAAGGATGCAGGGCTGACACGGAAGCTGTGGAGGAAACCAACGGAGCCTGCCTGGGCCCCGCTGCTGCATCTCTGGGGGCTGCATAGACAGAAAAGGTTCAGGCTGAAGCCCCGGTCTTTCCGCAGGCTGGCTCTCACTCAGGTGTACTGGACCCTGGTCTTACTCATGTACACCAGATCCTGGTCTTACTCAGGTATACCAGATCCTGGTATACTCTTACTTAGGTATACCAGATCCGGGTTTTACTCAGGTATACCAGATCCGGGTGTTACTCAGGTATACCAGATCCGGGTGTTACTCAGGTATACCAGATCTAGGTATACTTACTTAGGTATACCAGATCCTGGTATACTCTTACTTAGGTATACCAGATCCGGGTTTTACTCAGGTATACCAGATCCGGGTGTTACTCAGGTATACCAGATCCGGGTTTTACTCAGGTATACCAGATCCGGGTTTTACTCAGGTATACCAGATCCGGGTGTTACTCAGGTATACCAGATCCGGGTGTTACTCAGGTATACCAGATCTGGAAAAAGGCACAAAGCCTAAGCACACTGCTCCATGTGTTTCCCATTGTGAATACCCCAGTGAAGCCAGCAGCCCAGAAGCCCCTCTCCACCCCCAGCCACTACCCTTCACCACCCCAGGACTAAAACGATCCTGACTTTTAACGCTAGACATCCGTCTTGCCTATTTTTAAACATCCTAAGCATCAAATCACACGGGATGTACTTTCTGTGTCTGCCTCCCGCTCAGTCAGCACAATGGGCGTGAGACCCTCCCTGTCCCGGGTGTAGCTGAAGTTTGTCCCCTGTCAGTGCCATGTAGCAGTCCACGGCGTGACTTTACCATGGCTCCCTTCTCAGCCTTGGGCCTTCACATCGTTTGGGGCTTGGGCACCACTCGGAACGTACATCTAGATGAGCACACGCTCATTTCTACTCGGTATTTACCCGGGTGTGGAGCTGGCGGGCTGTTGCGTGCTCATAGATCCAGCTTTGGAAATATTAAGCAGATGTTTTGCAGGCCAAAATAAAAATAGTTACAGGTTCAACTTTTTTATATTCAATATGAAAATAGTTTGTACAGAGTCCCAGGCGGGGTTAAAAATAAATATTTTTGCAGCTGAAATTATGTAGTCTATTGAAGAGAAGAATGTCAGTGAGAAAACCGGGCCTCTGTCAGCCAACATGCAGGCCTATGGGGAAGCCCTGGGCAGGCGTCTTCCTCATCTGCCCTTTAAAATCAAAACATGCCACGTGGGGACACCCAGAGGACTGCAAGTGTCTCAAATGCCATCTCTGAGGCCCCCAACTTGTCTCTCAGCTCTGGTTTCCAGAAATCCACACGTCACCCCTACCGTTTGGGGCTATGGGAGGAAGTTGATTTTTCGGGAGGAAGTTGATTTTACAACGGGAAGTGTGAGCATCAGGATTTGGGGGAAGGAGGAATATGGAGCACTTGGCAGGACATGAATTCCTGAGTCAGGTACAGCAGATATTGAGGCTTGAGTCCTAATGGGGGATCTAGGCACATTATCTCACCTCGTCAGTTGCGGCTCCTCCAACTGCAAAATGGGCAGGATAGCGCCATCTTGTCCCCGGGGGAGGCTGTGGAGAGAACGGCCTAACATGCGTGCACAGGGGTTAGTGTGGGGCCGGCACTTCGTCCCCAGTAAACACGAGCTGCGGTCGGCGTCAATGCCGTGGCCACTGTCACTCGCTGGCTGTCAGCGGGGGGTGCTCCCAGCTGGGCACGGGAGGCTCACCACCCCCACCCCCTTTTCTCCCACGAGGCGACCAGAGCCTTCACTCTCCCCACCCCCAGCCGGCAGCGGGAGCGCCCAGGCTACAAGTGCCAGAATCACAGCCCGCTAATCCTTTTGCCTTAAGATGTGGTTCTGCGGATGGGAAGGCGAGGGGAGGGAGGCTGGCAAGTTGCAAACACGGGGCAGCGAAGCCGACTGCCTGAAGCCTGCAGCCAGGAGCAAAGGGGAAACAAATGAGTTCAATCCCAGAACGTAAACCGGCATTGACAGAGATGCATGGAAGAGCCGTGCGAGGGAAGCAGGCGGCAATTTCTCATCTCGTTAGCAGAGGGACCCGTGCCCTGGGCGCAGGCCGCGAGGATACGGTGTGCGCCACAGCACGTGCAGACCCTGGGATCTGGGAAGCCCTCTGGGGAGGGTGACTTGCCCTCAGATGTGTCCAGTTCGTGTGCGGTGCTGCCCCAGAGACCTGCGTTAGGGCTCAAGTCAGGGATGTAAGATTTGAGAACTTGGAGATCATTTCATCTGGGCAGTTTCATGCTAGGATTCTGTGAATGTGCATTGGGGGGCGCTGTAGGGGCTGTAGGGTTAGGGACACACCGAATAATAGGTTCCCTCCCAGCTTCAAACAGAGCCCTCACCTGTTTAGCATTAGGTTGAAGCACATGAAATCACCATTTTTATTGATCAGACACAGCTCATTATTAGCAATTTCATTTGGTTCAATGGGGTGCAGGCTGGGTGAGATCCTGCTCAAGCCACCAGCCCTGGGAGAAAGGCGGGACAAAGGGGTGGGATCACTTCTCCATCTCCGGTCCCAGAACAGAGCCTGGTGTTTACTTAGAGCTGGAATATCAAACAAAAGAAGCAGGTGTAAATTCCTTCCTGTGTTCTTTCCTTACTCATTCATCTATTCAGGAACAAGCATTTGTTGGTACTAGTATGCATCAGGTACTGTTCTAGTGCTGGGTTACGGCAAGTAAATAGGACTTTATTTAAATTCAATTGAATTACTTTAACAGCAGACAGACATAGACTTCCCCCAAGGCCATTTATAGTCCAGTGAGTGAAACAGGCATTAAAGAGACAATGGCTTGAGTATTTATTGCAATTACGATTCATGGTTCAAAGGAAAAAGTCATGTGATCCCTGAGTACTTACTAGGTGCAAGCGCAAGGCTGGCCACTGTGGAGGTTGCAGAAGTAGCAAGATGCAGCCCAGCCATCAGGGGAAGAGGGAGTACTAGACGGCATTCTGCTCACAAAGGTTTGGTATCTCTCTCTTAGAAGCACGGTCCTTTTCTCATCTGCTGAGCTCAGGTGTGGCCATGTGACTTGTTTTAGCCAATGAAATGTTAGCGTGAGTGATTGGTCACTTCCAGGTGGAAGATTCGAGAGTCAGTGTGTTGTGTTCTCTTTTCCTTCTGCACATGCTGCTGTTTCATTCATCGGGGTCCTGGAACAAAGACCACAGGGAGCAGAGTCCCAAGCCCCTCACAATGCTTATGAAACATGAGCAAGAATAAACATTTGTAGTTATAACCCCCTAAAAATTTCAAGTTGTTTATTTCAGACTGTTTCGGCCTAAATTTGCCTAACACAGCAATCATGCACGTGTATTCTATAATCTAAAACCATGTCACAGATTTCTACATCCCTCCCCAGTGCCAAGTACAGTGGCTTCCACATGCTGAGTACTCAGGAAAGATTGCACGTGACTGATTCAGCACAGGATGTGGTTATCACTGTAAAAGAAGGGCAAGCCTAGTGCCCTGAGAGGTCACAAAAAGGAGAGCTCACTTTAAGTTCAAGCATGAGGGCATCTCGAGCACAGGTCAACCCACCCTAAATGCTTAGTAAATGACTACCATTATGATCACTGTCATAAGTCTGGTCCGAGTTGTGTCTGGGGAATGGCTTGCAGGCAGGTTGGACTAGAACACATCACATTGCCCAGGGCCTTTCTTTAGACCCCAGGTAGCATGGACTTCAGCAGCTGTGGCCTCAAATTCATAGAGCCTCATGACCAGAGGAGAGAATATGCCCTTCTCAGCTCTAAGTTTTAAAATCCCAGGGAAGACTTCCTATTGGCCCAATTGGAGTCACATGTCTTCCCTTGAACCAATCACTGTGGTCTCTGGGTGAGATCCAGGGGAAAGGAAGAACGGAGGTCAGAGGAATTGTGAGTCAGGCAGCCTCCCCACGTTTGCAAGTTGCATGCAATCATTTACCGAGTCCTCACTGTATGGAAGGCACCGCGCCTGGCCCTGAGGAGGGATCTAGAGGACGTACAAGCAGAGAGGGCACTGAGGGCTGAGGAGGCAGAGCAAGGAAAGGGCGGAGCCTAAGTGGTGTCTAGCCGCACTGCGGGCGTGCCCTGGGATGCCCGCCCCAGAACGTCTCTGCTCCCAGAGGGGCCCGTCTGAGCTGGGGCCCTCCCGGCCGCTGGCTGTCCTCCGCTCCCGACCCCAGAGGCAAGGCGGCTCACTCCTGCGCCGAGAGCCTAGTTGGATGAGAATGAATGGGGCTCTGCGAGGGCCTTGTAGCTCCCTCCACCGTGCGCGCCCCGCTCTGTGCTGCTGTGGTTTCCGGCTCCCGCTCCGCGTTTATGGGGCCGGGCAGCGGCCGCCTCCCCGCCTCTTCCCCGGGCCTGGGGGGGGGGGGGGCGGGGGGCAGAGATGAAGCCGCTCAGCTCTAGGAAGTGTGGCCCGGCTGTCCCCGCAGTCGGAGGCTTCAAGCTACAGGCACAGCAGCCAGAGTGAACCGGGTCCAACCAGAGCTCCGTCACTCGCCAGGTGGGTCACCTGGGACGCTGGGGCAGCCGGCGGCGCACCGAGCACTGAGCGGCTTGCAGCATGCCCGCCGTGACCTAAACAAATCAGAGTTCATTTTTCCTTCCTACAAGACGTCCAGCTTTAGTGGCTCGATCTTAAAAGGGCCGGGGACTCCGAGACTCTGGGCCTTCCCTTCGCCGTGCGCGCGGGCCGCCGTCGTGCCACGCGTGGCACCTGCCGCCAGGTGAGGCGCTGACGACGGGGGTGGGGGACGAGTCTTGCCGGCCTCTTTTATCAGGAGGGCAAACCCTTCCCAGACGCTTCCAGCAGACCTAGGTCTCACCGCCAGACCAAGAGAACTGGGAAACAGGCATTCCACTTCGCCGTGTCACACGGAAGGCAACAACCGAAAGCGCGGGGACCCGCCACCGCAGGCCGGCGCTGCCCCCGAGCGCGGGAAACCACCGCGTCCACCGCGCGCGCCTGCGCCGGGCCTTCCTCAGCGGCGGCAAGGGCAAGCCAGGGACCTGGCGCACAGAAAGGGACTGCCTCACAGCTGCAAGGCTCCGAGCAAGGCTGACGGCGGCAGAGTGGATTCCTCCTGCGGGCTCAGAGGGAGAGCCCGTTCCGGCCCTCCCCAGCACCTGCGCACCCTTCGGCTTGTGGGCGCGTCGCCCTCGTCGTCACGTGGCGTTTCCCTGCGTGCGTGGCTGTCTCCGCATTTCCCTTCTTTACGCGTTTGCTGGTGTCCCCAAGATGATGGTTTCCGCAGAATTCCTGCCCAAAGCCAGCGGGACCAACACGACCCAACAACGCACTAGCCGGCCCCGTGCACCCCCCACCTCCCCTCGGGACAGCCGCCACCTGAGTCCGGGGGACCTGTGTCTACAGCCCAGGGTGGCCCCCACTCGGCAGTCCGCAGGGCTCGCATTTCCAGGCAAGGCGGAGGAGCGGCCGCCGCGTGGCAGTCCTCCCCTCCTCCGCGCGCGCTGGCGTCCCCCTCCTGCCGGGCCACCTCTGATCCCGCAACTGCAGGCCGCGCTGAGGCCCCAGGTCCCCGGCGGCTGCTCTGTCTCTTGTACTTTCATGTTTTGAGTAAATTACAAGGCTCTTATCCGTGGTGGGGGCTTTATTGTTCTGCCAGGACATCTCCCTTTGTCAAAAAAACAATAACTTGTTGTAAGTAGTACTTTTTTAGGTTTACCAAGGAGACAGACTAATTGTATCTTTTAATCTGGGTCAAACTGCTCTTGCTTATTACAAATTGGCTCTGAATCCTAAAAAGAGGTCGGGGGGGGGAATGCGAGGAACATTTGCAAATAATTTACAGGCAGAATTACCTTCAGACAAACATTATGTCATGTTGGGGAGAAATGCTTACCCAGTTCTCAGCCCAATTACGCTCTGGGTGACCCAGAGGGCAGCTGAGGGACAGGGATGTTCCCGCGACAGATTCTGGCTGTTCACACCCATCCTGAGCCCGGGAGCCGCCCCTACAGCGGGCACAGAACCTGGTGTAGCTGGCTGCAGAATGGCCCGAAGGCGTCAGGTCCTAATTCCTGGAGCCTGTAAATATTACCTCCATTGGGAAAGGGTGTTCGTGGATCCGATTGAATTAAGGATCTTATCCTGGAGCATTTGGGTGAGGCTTAAAGGCAATCACAAATGTCCTTAAAGAGAAAGGTAGGGAGATTTCACAGGCGAAAGAGAAGAAGGCAGTGACTGGGGTGATGTGGCCACAAGCCAAGGAGTGGAGGCAGCAAGGGGATCCTCCCTGGAGCCTCTGGAAGGACTGTGGCCCTGCTGACACCTTGATTTGGGTCCAGTAAAGCTGATTTGGGGCCTCTGCCCTCCAGAACGCTAAAAGAATAAATTTCTTTTGCTATAAGCAACCTTGAGAAACTAAATTTCTTTTGCTATAAGCAGCCTTGAGAAACTAATGCACCAGGAGACTCCTGTTGGTGGCTTCACTGTACCCAAAGAGGACCTTCTAAGGCTGCAGAAGCCCCAAGTGACATGGAAAGTATCACGGAAGATTGGCCTTTGGAGTGGTGTTGCCCCAGCTCTGGTTCCTGTGTCACCGCTTCCTGGCTGTGTGACCCTGCACAAATGGCTTAACCTCTCTGAACCTCAGTTTCTTCATCAGAAAAGTAAGGATAACCATACCTCCTCACAATGTTGTCAGAGGGTTGAATAAGAGAGCAGACATAAACCAGAGCCTGGCATGTCACCACCTGATGATCAGTGGAAGGTCACCTGTTCATTTTTTAAAATTTTTCTTATTATACCTCTGTTGACTTTTCAGGAGCTGTTCTCAGAGAGTTCTGGAAGTTTTCTGAGGCACTGTAAACTGTACTCATGTCCCCTGTAAACCCCATACTTTGCCAGGCAGTGTCATTTGTAAATTTCATGGGTTCAGATTGTTGAGGGTTAATTTCTTCTAAGCTCAAAGCGGTTTGCAGAAAGCATGGATGACAATGAAAAGCAAACTGGAGCACCATGACACCTGGAACAATGGAGGGAAGAGGGATATTGATTTCACCCAATTCACTAAAAAGAGAGCTGTTTTGACAAAGGCAATAGAAGCATTAGCCACATCCAACCACCTCTGATAATTCCTCTTGGGTTGAGGCAAGGCTGGCATTGACTATATCCATGGTGTGTTTTCAAGAATACTCCTGGATAACCCACCTTCCAAACACCTTCAGTATCAGAACCAGAGATTAGAGAGGTTAGAGATTAGAGATTTAGGGATTTATTCCTTTGGTGAGTTCAAGCATGGACCTATTAAGAGTCAAATACCACTAAGAAGCCAATTCCAGTGATGAAGAACTTACTGCAATTTACAATTGACAGCCTTCCAGGGGCTTCCTGGTACTGCAGGAAAAACTACAACATCGTTTCCATGGTCTCCAAGGCTTGCACCGTCTGGCCTTCTCCTCCTTGCTCTTGGATCTTTCTTCTAGCTGTTCAAACATTCTATGGTCTCTCTTGCCTCAGGCCTTTGAACAATCTTCTCTACCGGGTTAGAAAACTTTCTCCCACTATCTTCTGAGTTCCTGAGGACAGAGGAATGGTAATTTTTGCTCAATTCTGTGTCCTCAGGACCAAACTCTGTGCCTGGTGCATATCTTATGCTGCTTAGTACATAGTTGATGAATGAATTCATGAATGAAACCAGTTCCAGAACGATAACACTGAGGACACAGTAGGGGTTTGTTTGTTTAATTTAGACAACAGTAGAAAATAAGTGGTAAGGTTAGAAAAGAGAGAGAATGCTAACAGAGAGGCTATTCAGTAAGGATTAGGATTGGCTATATGTTAAGAGAAAGGAGAATGACTTTAGCTAGATAAGAAGTCCTGATGTGGGCTGTCCCAGGCTGGCACAGTGCTTCGTGGTTGTCAGATACCAAGCTTCTATATTAATGTTCCACCAACCTCAAGACTGGCTTCAATCCTCAAAGTTGCCTCAGGGTCCAAAAAGATTGCTAAGGCTCCAGCTATCATATCCATATTCCAGGCTAGAAAATGGAACAAGGGGGGCTACATGGTTTATTGTTCAGGTGAATAAGCCATTTTTAAAAATCTGTCCCAGAAGCCCCACCCAACAAAGTCTGCTTGCATCCCACTGGCCGTGCCTACTGGGAAATGTAATATTTTGCTAGACCCGTTGCCAGCCAAATGATACTATTGGCAAGGAAGAAGAGGAGAATGGATGTCGGAGAGGCTACCAGCGGTCTCGGCCGCAAGGGCTAATGCCTTAGAAGAGGGATCCGGGACAGGGCACTGTATTTATTGGCTCTGCTCACTCGTGGAGAAGGTGTTTGAGACATACCTACCTCTGGGGCCGGGACTGGACGGGGAAGGGGAAGGTGCGTGTGAGGATGACGAAGAGGGGCACTGACTACTTGCGGGTGTTGGGGGGCCCTTCTTCCCAGAGGGGGGGGTGCGGGAGGCAGCAGGACCTTGGAAGGAAGCGTTGTCGAGTTTTGCCACAGAGAGGAGCAGCCCGGGCAGATGCAGAGGTGGCAGGCCGCGGGCACTCAGAGAGGAGCAGCCCGGGCAGACGCAGAGGTGGCAGGCCGCGGGCACTCAGAGAGGAGCAGCCGGGCCGGAAGCAGAGGTGGCAGGCCGCGGGCACTCAGAGAGGAGCAGCGCGGGAGCAGGACTGAGCTGTGGGCAGCAGTGCCGGGTCCCCAGGACCCCTTCCTGCCCATCCCCCATCTCCTTCCACCTGCTGTGGCCCAGACCAGGGGCCTTCCGCCCGCCTCCCGGTGGGCTCATCGCACCCTGCCTCGGGGCCTGGCCCATCCCTTCCTCTGCCCAAGCTCTTGCCCTCCCCAGAGAGGCGTGGCTGCGCCTTCTTCAAAGTGTGTCCACTCTCTTATTCTTGCTCAAGGCCCCCTCCTCCGTTCTGCATGACACTCACCACGGCTTGAGACTGCGCTTTACTTGTGGGAGTATCCGATTGGCGTCCGTCTCCCCCATCAGATCCTGGGCTCGAGAGGCTAGAACAGGGTCTGTCTGTCCGCTGCCTGGCGAAGGCTGGCAGAATGGGCAGCCCAGGGAAAGTCATCGAGTTCACTGGGGGGTGTGCACGGCTGGGTGTGTGTGCATCGGGGTGTGTGTGTGTGTGTGTGTGTGTGTGTGTTATGGCTAAAAACTAATGGGGATCAATGTACAACAAAGATAAAAATATCAAATTAATTGTGCTCTTGTACACTTTAATTCTGAAAATTAATTGTTTGTTTGCTGAAAACCTGATGCCTTGGTCAGAGATGTTAGCACGGGGAAGGTGTGATGAGCAGGGCCTTCCCACTGCGAAATAAAAGTAACGGAATTCAAGCCCATTTATGAAATGCAAACACCATTTAGCAAAGGTCTGGAACCAGACACAACTTCTTGCGACAGTTAGTCTTGGGCATCACCCAGAATGCAGTTATGGAAATACAAGCCATTAATTCGTAGACAAAGTCTGTCCTGTGGATTGTCCCCTATCCGCCATTCAGCAGGGGACCCCGGCTCTCAGGGATTCCACTCCACGGGAACACACAGTTGCTTAGCTGAGCCGGTTGAGGTTCACTCTGGCCCCTCGGAAAGGAAAGTTTTCTGAATAAATGAACCAAAATCATGAAATTTCAAGGAAGCAGGCCACGTTATCTAGGAAATAGAGGTGTCCTGCAGCACTATGGAGGAATGTATTTACATACAAACACTATATTAATTGCAAACCATCATTCACAATTCGTTATAGCAGGGAGCTCCAAAGGTTATCCACTCTATGTAATGCTGGTGGCCCTATTAGAGTTTCTGTCTGTGTTTACAGGTAAACCAAAGGCCTTTCCATTAGATTAGTGTAAAAGGAAGGGAAGGAGGAGGGAATGAAGGAAGAAGGAAAAAAAGGAAGTGAAAAAGGGAGGAAGGAAGGAAGGGAGGGAGGGAGGAAGGGAGGAAGGGAGGAAGGGAGGAAGGGAGGAAGGAAGGAAGGAAGGAAGGAAGGAAGGAAGGAAGGAAGGAAGGAAGGAAGGAAGGAAGGAAGGAAGGAAGGAAGGAAGGAAGGAAGGAAGGAAATAAATGGGAGGGAAGGAGAGAAGGAGGGATTTGCAGCTGCCATAGTCTGGTGCTTACTGTGCCAATCATAGGGCTAAATACACTACATACCTCATCTTTTAATTTCCCAGCCACCCTCTGAGATAGGTGTTTATTATTATTTCCATTTTACAGATGAACTAAGCTGGGGTTTGGAGCGGTAAAGTCACCCAGCCAAAGTTGCAAGACCATACGTGCAGGGTGTCAAATGCAAATCACACCCGAGTGGGAAGCACGTTCTTCCCCCATGGCAGTCAGACCACACCATTTCCAAACCTTATCGCCCTGAATGTCATTCATGCAGAGGGGACTTCCACTGAGGCATGCAAGTGTGAAAGGCTTGATGCCTAATGCTTGTGTGTATGTGTGATTTTAAATCACTTTGCAATGCTATGTCAACCCTAATGAGGTACCTCATTTCCAATGAGATCAGTTGGAAAACATTTAAAGAGTTTGACAAGTCAATGCCGATGAGGTAGTGGAGCAGTGGGGACTTTCTTACCCCTGGGGTGCAAGTAGGAATTGGTGAAATCATTCAGGAGTGTGATTTGCTGACATCTACAAGCTGAAGCTGCGGGTCCTCCCCCGCCCCACGTCCTCCCCCACCTGCATGGGGAGAAATGCTGGCGCATTTGCATAAGGAGTCATGTAGAAGAATACCCACTGCTGTAGTGCATGAAATGGAACAAAACGTGAACAAACTAAGACTCCATTGACAGGACAATGGAATAACAAAGGCTGATCATCACGCTATGAGAGGGCGGCCGGCAGCAGAACTGAGCTAGAACCCCAGAAGTCCCGGCAACAATACGGAGAACCATCAAAACAATGTTGGGGGAAAAAATAGTTCAAAATAGCTTTCGGAGGTGACCAATAGTAGGATGACATCTATCTTTTAAAAGTTCAATTGCATAGGGACACATGCACTTGTGGTGAAATTAAAAATCATGCATGGGAAAGTTTAGAACAGCGCTTACCACCGGGAGAGAGGGAAGAGAATTGTATGAGGCAGAGGCTTCTGCTGTGTGCAGTGTTTTTGTTCTTAAGCTCAGTGTTGAGTACACTAATGTTTATGAAAATATTCTCTATGGCTTTTTTTTTTTGCATGCCTGAAATATTTCAACATAATATAATTTTAAAAGAGGGGGAGGAGGAGTGTTTTGCTTTCTGTAAGAAATGCTACTGGGGTACTGTGGGGTGAGAGGGAATCAGATTGTGTATGAATCTAGAAAAAGCTTCTAATTTCTCCCGGCTTGGCCGGGGTCCCTCCGCGGGCGGGTGGTCTAGCGAGTGACACAGCGGCACGCAGCCAGCATGGCGGGCCTCCCACACTCGGCCTGCTGCGACACGGGGCGCGCTCCCTGGGAAGCCGTGTTTCCTCCAGGTGAAGGATGGGATCGCTCCATCTCTGTCACCTGCACAGAGAAGGAAGTGCGGGGGAGAGACAGATTAGGTCATCTATTATCAAGGAGCAAAGATAGACCAAGGCGGCACCTGCAGCTTGCCAGATGTCCTATCAGTTGTTGGAGTCGTGGGGAAGGTGGGCCTTGTCCTTTCTCTCTGTCCCCTCAGCCCAGCCTCTCAGGGGAGAATTAGATAAGAGATTGGACCATGGACCAGTTCCCTCCAAACTGGCCTGATGGCAGGGTGGGGCGGGGACACTGCAGGACTCAGGCGGCCGCAGGGTACCTTGCTCCCGGGCTAGGGAAGTATCTGAGAAGAGAGGATAATCTTTCAGAATGTGCGTGTGCTCAGGCCAGCGCCAAAGCATAAGAACTGTCCCGAAAGCCCAGCCAACACTGCTGTCATCGCCACCAACATCATCAGCGCGTGCTCTAACCTGAGCTCCACTGAGACTCTCACGTGCATTTCCTCACTGACTCCTGGCAACATCTGTACAAGAACAGCACTATCCTGTCCCCATGTTACAGCAGAGGAAACTGAGGCCGGGAGAGACAAATAACCAAAGGAGGTCCCTCAAAGTGGCTTCTCACAAACAAGCCATCTCCTTTATCCTTTGTCCTCGACCTGTCAGCGATAACCTCACCAGGCCTCTGCTCTATCGGGGGAGATGGGCAGGGTCCCTCTGCTTCCATATACTCTGAAAGCGGTCTGGGCAGGGACAGCACACCCAGCACCTGGCACCCGGCACCCCACACCCAGCACCCGGCACCCGGCACCCGGCACCCCATACCCGGCACCCCGCACCTGGCACCCGGTACTCTGCACCCCACACCTGGCACCCAGCACCTGGCACCCCACACCCGGCACCCCGCACCTGGCACCCGGTACTCTGCACCCCGCACCTGGCACCCAGCACCTGGCACCCCACACCCAGCACCCCGCACCTGGCACCCGGTACTCCGCACCCCGCACCCCGCACCTGGCACCCAGCACCCAGCACCCAGCACCCGGCACTCCGCACCCTGCACCTAGCACCCTGCACCCCACACCCAGCACCCCGCACCTGGCACCCAGCACTCCGCACCCCGCACCTGGCACCCGGCACCCCACACCCAGCACCCAGCACCCAGCACCTGGCACCCCACACAGCCATTTCAGACCAGCGAAGGCCAGAGGTCTAGGCCGTGAGAGCTTAATGTCTACAACACGAACCTGGAAGAGCGACTCAACTTTCTTCAGAACTCAAAAGGCTCTTCATGACTCGATGAATCTTCGGAGATGCGGAGGAGCACCCCCCCACACACACTCAAATCTAGGGTACACCACCTTCTAATCTGGAAGCCCAGAAACCTCAGCGATTCAGTGAGTCCGAGGGGGAGCCCAGACATGAACATTTTATACAGCATTCCGGGGCGAATTCGAGTTCTTGTGGATTTGCCACACACAGCCTTAAACTATGGAAGATCTAATGGTAGAACTGGAGAAATCTGACTTGTCGGAAGAGCCGGAGGAGATGGGAGAGGGGAGGTCAGCTTTCCTGGCAGAGAGCAGAATAACGCCCTAGAAACTTCACTCCCATGCCCTCCCCTGCCCTTGGGGACGTTGGCCAGCAGTTAGGGACACAGGGAGGAATCACCCTTCAGAATTCCACAAGCTGGGATCTACCTCAGCTCCACTCTAGTCTGTTCCAGTCTCTCTTCCTAAAATCATCCCATCCGCAGCCAGGCTCATTTTCAAAGTCATTGCCACTCGTTCTGACCCCGGAAGCCTAGGCAAAGGTCGTACTCTACGCCCAAAGCAGGTGCATAAGTTTGCTCGGGCTGCCATAACACATACCATGGATTGCGTGGTGTTGACAACAGAAGTTTATTTCTCACGATTCTGGAGGCTGGAAGTCCAAGATCAAGGTGTCGCAGGGTTGGCTGTCTCCGAGGCCTCTCTCCTCGGCTTACAGACAGCCGTCTTCTCCCTGCGTCTTCACATGGTCTTTCCATTGTATGTGTCTGTGCCCTGATTTCCTCTTCTTCTAAGGACACCACCCTAACACCCTGTGGTCACTTAATTACTTCTTTGAAGGTCCTGTCTCCAAATACAGTCACTTCTGAGGTGCTGGGGCTTCAGCATACCTACTGGGGGGTGTGTGCAATTCAGCCAGAACAGGAGGGAAAACATGGTGCAGGAAGCGCAGTGAGTCATGTCATCAGATGAGTCTTTCATCCACTGGGATCCTCCACCTGGATTTGCAGTCCCTCGCATCCTCTCCATTGCCCCTACACTCTTGACATGCTCTAATATTTCACACTTACTCAAGATACTATATTTTCTCTTTGCAGCAAGGATTAGACAGAATTTAAAGCATCACTTCAAATGCAGGAGATAAGCCCAGGAAAATACTGTCAGCAAGTCCAGTCCTGGCGACTATTCTCTTCTCCCCAGTTGGACTTTGCAGAGCTAATTAATTAGTTCCCGGAATAGCAGCCATCAGTCACTGGTTGGCTCTTCTCTGAAATTCTCTTTATTTGATTTTCTTGAATTATGACCTCAGACAGGGTAAACGAGATGCACGAATATTCTGGAATTCCAAATGGACAGAGGGGGTCCTGCCAGGCATTGTGACACATCAAAATGAATAAGGTGAAATTTGTGAGCCCCAGGATGGGGGCTGGAGTGGATGTGGGGAGTGGGGATGGGGCGGAGTTGAGGGAGCACCTGAGTTTGTAAACCTAGCCCGGCTTGTCACAGCTGGGAAGACAACAGCAGCTTGATCCTCACCCACCGCACCCCAGGTCCCTGGACCACCACCGGAGAGAGGGTGCTGGAGCTGGCCTCCATGGCCCGCGGTATAGATAAAGCTAATGGCCCTTCTGACTGACACAGTGGTGACCCACCTGCGGCAAACTAGTCTATGAACATACACACTGTGGCCTTAGGAGGTGGCTTTGGAGAATTGTTTGCTTGACAAAAGGAGTCATTATTTCAAAAAGCATTTGCCAAATTCCTACGGACAATGCCAAAGATGTGTTTTTCCCACTGTCTCTCCCTTCTCGGGTCACAGCCTCTTCCTCCTGCCCAGAAGGCGGGTAACAACTTCAGGAAGACCTTGACCTTGAAGTCAGGATCCAGAAATGGGCCCATTTGCCCAACAGACTCTGTTCTTGCGGTAATGGTCACCCAGGTGCGGGGGTTGGAGGATGCTGGGCTCCCCTGGGTGCCAACCTGGAGCCAGCCTCACCCCAGACCTCTGATCCCAGACTTGTCCCCTTCTCCCCTTGCCCGTGCAGCTCCTCCAGGCCCTCGCCCCCTGCCGGGCCCAGTGAGGCCTCCCGCGCCCCGCTATCTCTGCCCCCTTGCTTTGGAGTGTGTCTGAAATGTCAACACTGTGGATCCAATGAATGTGCGCTGCGGCCAGAGCTGCAGTGCGTGTGAGCTCTTCAGAAGCGAGTTGGAAATGGCTGCACTGAGACCAGCCTGCCCAGTCGTGCAGAAGGGGGAGGGCTCCTTAGGCTGGCTGTTCCCTCGCTTCGGGGAGCCTGCTGTTCGGAGACCAGCTGTCAATAACTTGGGGGTGTAGGTAGGGGCAGGAATTTAAGAAAATGGAGCTAAAAACATTTAACATTGACTCATAAACAGAAGCAATAAATTAGAGAGAGGTCAGGGGACAGGAAATCAAAAGGGGGAGTGGCCCATTCCCAGGAAAGAGGGGGACTTTGTTGGGCAATGACAATCAACAGCCCTTCATGGAGACACTGGCTGCGGCCAGGCTGGGCCAGCTGTGGAACCGCTGTCAGAGGAGTTCTGCCCAGAGGGGACATTCGGAGGCTGTCCTTCACTGAGTTCTCTGTCCTATTGTCCCCAGGAGCATAATCCCAGGCACAGTCCTTTCAGGTCAGAGAAAGGGACAGAGATCTCAGTAAGAAATGAGCATCCTCTCGCAACCAAACGAGGAGTGCACGCAGCAGGCTCTTTTGGGGATTTTGAAAGACAGGGTGTATTCCTAGCACTTTTCCAGCTGCTGATTGGGTTTGTAGCTTTGGGCACTTTGTGTCAACTCCCTGGCGATATAACTCTACGGCTGTTCTGAGTGCCTACCCTGTGTCAAGTGCTTTTCAGGGGCCGGAAAGGCAGAGGTGAGTGAAACGTGATCCTAGGTTTCCAGCCGCAGCCCAGGGTAGCAGAAGAGTGAGGCACGCTGGCCACAAAGCAGGGGTCAAGAAGGCAGTTGGAAACGAGGTAGCCCACATCAGTGTGACATAAATATCAGTCAGACACGCCCAGCTTGCAACTCCAGATCTGCAATGTCCTACTTATTGGTTCTTGACCAAATTATTTCATCCCTCAGAGACCCAGTTTTCCAGAGCTAAGAAGTAGGGACCTCATCTTCATGAAGATCCATTAGGCAAAGAAAGTGGACCAGTGTGGCTCACATGGAAAGAAAGTCCTAGGTCATTGATCTGAAGCTGCTCGGGGTGTGCACTGAGGTTGGGGAAGATGTTGAGGAGCCCTGCTGAGGTTTGTATCATCCAAGAACTAAAAGAAATCTGGAAAGGTCATTTGGAGTTGAAACTATCCCTAAATTTGGCCCAAGATCAGTGTTTAACATATGTTTGCTGAACAAATGGGTCAGGAGGCGAGAGAATGAATAGACTAAACAGAAGTAATTCAGCACTGGCTCTCTTACCTCCAAGACTTCAGCTGAACCCTAAGAATAAAGGAGACCGCATTTGTTTTCTTAGCAAACATCTGGCACTTCCTGTGTGCCAGGCAATGTTCTCAGAGCTTTCCCTAGAAAGCTAGTTTCATATTCACTGTAACCCAGGGTGGTAACTGTTAATGTTATCCCCATTTTACAGATGAAGAAACCTGAGTGCAGAGAAACTTAGTACCTCGGCCAAGGTCACTTAGCTAAAAAGTAGCAAAATTGAGCTTCCAACCCAGGCATTGCAGCCCTAGAAGCCACGTTACCTATCTAGTAAGGAGACTAGAATGTCACCCAAGGCCTCGAGGGGACTTGGTGCCAGTCATGCCCATCTACAACGGTCAGCTCGTGGGGCACCCCTGAGAGGTGCCGGAGCCTGGACGACACCCTCAGCCTCTGCCTCCATTCAAGAAGTTTAGGGGCTTCACCACCAGGCCCAGCTCTCCCAACCAGACCTGCGGAGTGCCCTGAGGCAGTGGTGGCAGCCTCCACCTCAGGACCTCCCAGAAAGGGCCCGGCCCCACCCTCTGCAGGGGGAGCCGAGGCGAAGGTCTGTCTGTGCGCGGGGTGGCTGGTCAGTGGTGGCCGCCTGCAGCACTGGGGGGAGGAGGACTTGGGGCCACATCTGGACCCACCGGGAAAGATGCTCTGGCCCCTCGCTGACGCCCCACAGGCGCAGGACGCAGGCAGCTGTCGCCGGCCCAGCATCTCACTGAGCCCCACAGCTGGAGCCCACAGTGCTCCGGCCTCTTGGCGGGGCCAGCCTGCCTGCCTTGTTCTCGTCACCTCTGTCCAGGCTGTTCTGCTACCACAAGGACTCTTGTGGTCGCACGTGACAGAAATCCAGCTCTACATGAATAAACATAAAAGGAGAAATAAGTGACGACGCACTTAACTGAACTATTCAGGGGCAGATTTCTCAACCTCTCTCTCAAGTCCATTTTCTTCTGTGGTAACTTCATTGTAGATTCTCCCCTCAGGATGGCAAAAGTGGCCGCCAGTTAAAGCCAAACTTGTTATTTAGCTATAGTTTTGACAGAAATCCCAGAATTGAGTCCCATTGGCTCAAGTGGGGTCATATGACCACCTCTAAGCCAATCACTGGGGCCGGGGATGTCCCGGTGGGCCATGTCTGGTCCCGTGACCGCCCTGCAATGGAATGGGGGTCTGGGGAAACACACCCATTCCACTCACAGCCTGTGGACCTAGGGTGGAAGATGGCTGGAACTTGGGGTGCTTTCCCCAGGAGGAGCCGGAATGGATTCTGGGCTAGCAAACACACCAGGTGTCCACTGTGGTCCCAAGCACTTGCCCCCATTCGATGGAGACGTTTGGTTCTTAGATCTCCTTTTGGTTCTGACCTATTCCCTGGTGTGGCTGGTTCTAGCGGAACTCTCCAGAAGGTCAACGTACTCCCGTATGAGCAGGAGAAACTGCCTGTGCCTTTGAAGGGGACTAGATCCTGGTCATTTGTGCCCTTCCCTCTTTCCTCCGTGGTCGCAGCAAGCAGCTACGCTCACGCGGCCCCCTTCTCAGCACTTGCCCAGGGAAGGGAGGCCGGGTCCAAAGTCCAGGCCACCAGAACCGATACCCCTACACATGAGGAAATAGTATATAGGGAAGTCCCAGGACCGGTGTAGAGCCACCAGGCCTGTGTCTATTTCTCCTCTTCCACCACCACCACCTGACTCTCCTGCCAGCCTGTTGGGATCCAGGTGGGAAGAAGGCAGAAGAATGAGATACTGGGCCTGAAAAATAGGACAAGGCCATATCATGGTCGTTCTTGAATACCCCATAAAGGAATTAGGCTGGTGCAGTTGAGTCAGGGAGCTCCTGAGTAGGGGAGTAATGAAACAGAGTTTTAAGGAGATTTTTCTGGGCTGGGAGCAGTGGCTCATGCCTGTTATCCTAGCATTTTGGGAGGCTGAGGCAGGAGGATCACTTGAGGCCAGGAGTTAGAGACCAGCCTGAGCAACATAGCAAGACCCCTTACCTCTATAAAAAAATAGAAAAGTTATCTGGGCCTGGTAGTGCACTTCTATAGTCCCAGCTACTCAGGAGGCTGAGGTGGGAGGAACTCTTGAGCCCAAGAGTTTGAGGCTGCAGTGAGCTGTGGGGACGCCACTGCACTCTAGCCTGGGCTACAGAGTGAGACCCTGTCTGAAAAAAAAAAAAAAAATGTTTTTCTGGGAAAAGTGTTTACGGGATGGATTAGAGCAGAAAGTTCTGCAAACCAAGCCAACGAGTCAATCTTGGCTTCTGTGCTCTGGGTTTCTGTTCACAGACCGCAGTCCCGGGGAGATGGGCTCTTTGCTGGCTCCATTGATCATTCACATCAGGCAGGAGTTCTGCTCCTGGAGATATTTTTTAATTATGGAAAATTTTCAAATATAATCCAAAGTGTAGAGAACTGTCTAATAAGCCCCCCGTGCCCATTCCTGGGCTTCAACAGTGATTAACTCGGGGCCAATTTGTTTCATCTGTAGGCCCGCCCACCCTCGCTCCACCCTGGATTACTTTGAAGTGAATCCAGACATCATATATCTTTAAGATGCTCAGATTGCAAGCCCTGCAAGAGCTAGGATTCCATGCTCCTTGAGAAGAAAGGAATCTGGCCTGTTATTACCACGTCACCGAGCAGAGGAGAGTCCTGCCCTGCCTCCTCCATAAACATGGTCCAACTCTCCTCATTTGATATTATACTTTGAATTTTTATGAGAGGAAAATTGCACTCTGCTTATCCTTGTCTGGAAATGTTCAGCCTGGTGATTGCAATGTTATCTCTGGGGCACCCCGCTGCCCGCACCCTGCCACCGCCCCTGCCCCATCTCTGCCCACTTCCCCACCTGCAGCCTTGTTTTCTCACCTGCCCACACCTCCCCTTGCCTGATTCCCAGGGTCCCTCATCCCGCTCCCCAAGCATTCTAACACACGCACGTGGTGCAGAGAACCGCAGTAGCCTGCAAAGCTCTCTCCCGTTTTATCATCCCAGCAGAGAGCGAGCGATCTCTCTCCTGTGCACCGTGCCAGCCTGCAAATGACCATGGGTCCATGAATCAGAGAGATTCGGACTCTCATGTAAACACGGCTGACCTTGTGCTTTCAAACTGTGCGTTATCTCTGCCACAGCAATACTCCTCGAGTAACTAATAAATGAAAAAAAAAAGTTTGGGAGAAAAGAATAACGAAAATTATTATTATTACTTAAAGAGCCAGAGACAGATAGCAAGGTTCGTCTAGAGTCCCAGCACCCGCTTTCGCAGCTGGAGGGCACGTTGCAGCGGGGCCGGGGGAGGGAGAGGGCATATTTCAAAGCTGACTCTGCAGTAACACGAGGCGAGGGGTGTCGTGTGGAATACGCCAAGTGTTTGAAGTGGACAAGATTTCTAGCATGTTGCCTTGATGCCTGTACATACTTAATAACAGATGTTTGGTCTCTCTAGGCAGATAATTGTCCTTCTGTAAGGTTGGCTTGACCTGCCTGCGCGGTCCCGCTCCGAGCGCTGCAGGAACTAACGGTCCCAGCCTCTCCCTGTTTTACTAGGGGATGCTCGGCCACGCTTCCTTTTAAGCACATAATTACTCGGCGGCAACCGAGGCCCATCCATCCCCCTCTCTAATGGCCGCGGAGCCATTCGGCCATAATTTATGGGGACGGGGTTCAAAGTTTTAATAATATTTGGATAATATCACTGCCCGCACGTCGGTGGCGTCGTGATGAATGGAAGGAGAGTGGGCTTATTTCGATTCCATGCGTGACAGTGCGAGCGTTAACGACTGGCGCCCGGGATGGCCTTTATGGAAACTGCCACCAGGCCATCAGCTCATGAATTATAGATCTGGGCACGAGGATTATAAACAGCAGTGGGGAGCACACAGGGACGTTGTTCATGAGGAACTGTCCTGTTAGCGCCTCTTCCTTATGCAGATAAATGAATTGCAGGGAATACCAAAACGGCATAAATAAACCCTTAGTGGATAACATATTAGCACATCAACATAAAAAACCCAGTGCTGGGGCCTGCTCGGGATATTTATGTTTATACTCTCTGCTCAAGTGGCTCCCTGATTTTTTGGCTTCTTACGGCTCACCTCATAATTCCAACATCCTAACGGCACCTCTGGGCACGTTGCTCGGATGCTCTATGGAGCCTGTTGACATTGTACACAAGTTTGCTTGGAGGATCCCTTTTGGGCAGGCAGAGGGGCAAAGGATGCTCATCAAACTCAAAACAGACTTAGGATTGCCTCGGTGACGTTGTGGGGTGTCCCAAAAACAGAGGCCGCATACTGACAAATGCTAGTGGAAAAAGAGGGGACATCTGTGTCCCCAAAAGCAGAAAGAAGGGAGATGGTCTCAGCCATCAGCCAGATGGGAAAGAGGCTTGGAGGTGATCAAAGTTCAACCCACACTCTGCCCAAAACCCAGGTGGAAAAGTGAAGGTTAAGAGAGAAGAGATTCCCCTTAAATTATAAAACTTTGTTGCCAAGAGAAGCTTCCTGACTCCCAGGTGCTGCTCCAGACTGCCTTATCTGGCCTGAGTTTTCTCTTCCCAAAACATAAACATTCAACGCCAGCACAAAATGATAGCGTTAAGACTAAAACAATGTTTGCCAGCTTCCCCCTGTTAATCTAGACTGACTCACACTGAACTTTGACAAGGTTCGCGTGCCGTGAGCAATCGTTGAACTTACACACTCGATATCCATTTAATCTGAAGGATTTATTTGGAAAGAACAGCAATTATAGCTACACCTCAGAATAAGTAGGAAACGGCGTACTTAAATCTCTTTAACTAGCCTGCCAGAGTTCTAAATAGCTCCCCACGCCCAGGTTCTGATCTTGGGGTGTCACTTGCCCGGGCCTTCTTTCAGAGACCAGGAGTGGCTGGAGCAGGTTTCAGACTGGAGGCCTGTCTCTCTACACATCTGAGGATGTGTTATCTTTTTTTTATCTTGCCAGGAGAAAGGAGGTAACAGCATTCTTCTAAGGAAAGGCCAACAACATTTATCCAGCCCCAACATTTTTAAATTATCATACAAAAAAATTACCTTTTTCTTGATCACAGCTTTATGAATGTTAACACATGGCGTAACCACCAGCACAATCAGGATACGAGACAATTCCATCACCCCAAAATCTCCTGTTGAAAAGGCAAAGCTTCCCGTGATTCCTACACCTGATGCCCATCAACCACAGATCTGTTCTCCACCAGGACAGCTGTGTGTCTTGGGGACGTCACATAGATGGGTTTACACAGCATATAACCCTGTGGGACTGGCTTCTTTCACCCGGCATAGCGCTTTTGAGACTCATCCAATTCCCTGCCTGTATCTATAGTCGGTTGCTTTTTGTGGCTGAGGAGTAGTCCATCATGGAGCCTGGCCGTGGGGTCAGGCATGTGCCAGGCCCTTTATGGGATGAGAGCAGTGTCCAGCTGCCGTGGCGTGCGTGTGCGCACCCCGCTCCGCCCTAGTGTCTTCCTGCACTGACCCATTTCACCTCCCGACAACCCAGTGGGCAGCTACTAAAAATTGTGCCCATTTTGCAGATAAGGAAATCAAACCATAAAGAGGTTGTTACAGAACTTGCCCAAGATCACACAGCAGGTAAGTCGAGAGCCCCCTATAAAGTTAGAATGGGCCTTTTTCTTTCATAATGGGAGAGCCTAATCACACACGTCTCTGGCAGGGGGGTGAGAAATGTAAGTACCTGGGGAGGTGCAAATGGCTGATGATATTTCCCTCAGAGAGTGGGCTGTGCCTGGGTTGGAGATCTGCTGACATCACCATGGAAAAAGAACCAGGAAAAGGGACTGCAGGCTCCCACCACCACTGAGGAGCAGTCGCAGATCCCACGCCCAGGCACCCACACACACCCCTCGGGGAAGTGAGGAGAACATGGGAAGACAACACGTTGCACGAACGCAGTGGCTCACAAATAGGCAACGTTCTGGCCTCCACCCATGCTGCCAAGTCTCGGGGGTTGGGAAAGACACTAGACCGGGGAATTTCAAATGAATTGCCACAAATCTTGGAGCTGCCAACTTCAGGCCTCCACAATGGCAGTCACCAGCCACCTTGGCCAGCCTCCCTCAAAGCCCGGAATGCCGCTGCCTGCTACCTTTGGAACCATAACTGCCTGTGAACACAGCTATGGCATTCCGGAGTCTTGCTACCCAGTACTGTACATGTGGGAAAACTGACGCTCAGAAAGAGAATGAACTTGCTCAAAGGCATGTAGCAAATCAGTAGCAGATCTAGGACTATAACCCAGATCCCTTCCTCCACTCGTTCATTCATTCATTCATTCATTCATTCATTCAACAGATACTGAGCTCACCACACACCAGTCACTGCTCTGGAAGCCGGCGACAAGGGGTGACTAAGATGCACTACTTGCCTACGTGGAGTGATGGTTTCGGCATGGAGACAG
The DNA here is from genome assembly GCF_040939455.1 of Microcebus murinus. Classification (NCBI taxonomy): domain Eukaryota; kingdom Metazoa; phylum Chordata; class Mammalia; order Primates; family Cheirogaleidae; genus Microcebus; species Microcebus murinus. Next base: position 6,053,087 of record NC_134123.1, on the reverse strand, counting down.
ACATTAAACAAAGGATCACAGCAGATAGATAATTTAAAGTTATAATAAAGATTTTTAAAGTGTCTTGAGATTCCAGAGAGTGTGTTTGTAACTAAACCCAGTTGCTTCTTCCATTTCCTAAAGCAACAGGGCGAAGTTTCCTATAGTGGTAGAAGCTTCCAGGGGCCCTCTGAGTAAGGCCGTGCAAAGACATGGTTCTGTAGTTCTACAGCTTTCTATCACAGATGTCAAATGCTGGCTCCCCAAACATCACCAACAACTCTTTGATAAAGCAAATCTGAGTCAACTGGTCACTGAAGAAAGGAGAACACCACCTCAATAGAGCTTTCCTAGGGCAACAGATTGGATATCTGGCCCTCCAAACCTCATGCTGAAATTCGATCCCCAGTGTTGGAGGTAGGGCCTAATGGGGTGTTTGGGTCATGGGCTCGGATGCCTCACGGATGACTTGGCGCTGTCCTCGTGGTGATGAGTGAGTTTTCACTCTATTAGTTCCTGTGAGAGAGCCGATTGTTCAAAAGAACCTGGCGCCTCTCCCTCCTTGCCTCCTCTCTTGCTGTGTGATCTTTGCACAAGCTGCTTCCCACCCCTTCCATGAAAGGAAGCTGCCTAAGGCCCTCACCAGAAAACAGATGCTGGTGCCAAGTTTATGATACATTTTGCAGAACCACAAGCCAAATAAACCTCTTTTCTTTATAAATTACCCAGCCTCAGATTTATAGCAACACAAATGGACTAAGACAGGTAGCATCTTAAGGGGAAAAGGACAAGGTCACTTTACTTAGATTTTGATGTCTGGTTTAAAGAGGATTTTCAAGGTGGCTGGGAGGGGGCGTTGGTTAGAATCCAGTAAGGATCATGTTGTGATAGTTTGGGATTGGTGCAAACGGCAAGGTGAGGTTTTTGACAAGAGCATTTCAAAGAGCCTTAGTGTGTAAAGTATTGAATGCCTTTTGTTGAAAAGTTGATGGGTCTTTCAGGATATTCCTGTAATGAACAATAAAGTTAATTGATTGGGCAAGAGTACCACTGGGCCAGTAAAGTTATGCTGATGACAACAGTGGAATAGTAAAGTCATGTCACTATAACAGTAAGCCATGTGGGGTAGATGGCTTTGGTTCTCATAGAAGTAATACCTGCTCATTCTAAGCTAGCCAATGGAGGCAATAATAATAACAATAACATCTACCACTCTACGCCAATCAGTGAGTGTTAGGAAAGCATGAGGAAACCTACTTTACAGCTGCTGACTCTGAAACTGAGAGGGCACAGACACAGCCCAGGTCCCCTATTTTGAAATAGGAAACACAGGACTTGAATGCAAGTTTGTCTCTCTCTGTCTCTGCTCTATTACCACCTAGTTAAAAAAAAACTAAATAACAATTACCCATGATCCCAACCCTGATGTTATTATTCTGCCCTCAATATTCTCGCTTAGCTCAAATCCACCTGGTTCAAATATAGGATCTTCTTTGTAAAACCTGCTATAAAACCACCATCTCCACCTCCTTCAATACCATAACCACCATCACCATCACCACCACTATCACCATTACCACCATCACCATCACCACCACCACCACCATCACCATCACCACCACCACCACCATCACCACCACCATCACCACCACCACCACCACCATCACCACCACCACCACCATCACCACCACCACCACCATCACCATCACCACCATCACCATCATCACCACCACCACCACCATCACCATCACCACCACCACCACCATCACCATCACCACCACCACCACCACCACCATCACCACCACCACCACCACCATCACCACCACCACCACCATCACCACCACCACCACCATCACCATCACCACCATCACCATCATCACCACCACCACCACCATCACCATCACCACCACCACCACCATCACCATCACCACCATCACCATCATCACCACCACCACCACCATCACCATCACCACCATCACCATCATCACCACCACTACCACCATCACCACCACCATCACCATCACCACCATTACCATCACCACCACTATCATCATCACCATCACCACCATCACCATTACCGCCACCACCACCACCACCATCACCATTACCATGGTTACCATCACCACCACCACCACCATCACCACTACCACCACCACCACCATCACCATCACCACCATCACCATCACCATCACCATCATCACCATCACCATCACCATCACCATCACCACCACCACCATTACCACCATCACCATCATCACCATCACCACCACCTTCACCATCACCATCACCACCACCACCATTACCACCACCACCACCACCACCACCATCACCATATAACCACCACCACCATCACCATCACCACCACCACCATCACCACCACCATCACCACCACCACCATCACCATCACCACCACCACCATCACCATCACCATCACCACCATTACCACCATTACCATCACCATCATCACCATCACCACCACCTTCACCATCACCATCACCACCACCACCATTACCACCACCACCACCATCACCATATAACCACCACCACCATCACCATCACCACCATCACCATCACCACCATCACCACCACCATCACCATCACCACCATCACCATCACCACCACCACCATCACCATCACCATCACCACCATTACCACCATTACCATCACCATCATTACCATCACCACCACCTTCACCATCACCATCACCACCACCACCATTACCACCACCACCACCACCATTACCATATAACCACCACCACCATCACCATCACCACCACCACCACCACCATTACCACCACCACCACCACCACCATCACAACCACCACCACCACCATCACCACCACCACCACCACCATCACCATCACCACCACCCTCACCATCACCATCACCATCACCACCACCACCATTACCACCATCACCATCACCACCACTATTACCACCATTACCATCACCACCATCATCACCACCACCAACATCACCACCATCACCACCATCACAGTCACCATCACCACCACCAGCAACTCCACCACTATCATTGCCATCACAACCTCCACCACCAACCCCACCACTACCTGCACTGGAGTGATTGTGCCTTCTTTGCGCTATTTCAGAAGGGCTATTGCAACAATCTCTAGCGGATTTTGTAATTTGTTTGTGCAAGTTATTTGTGTACTCAGTGGACTATGAGTTCCTTGAGAGCAAGGACCTTCTGATGTAATGCTGAGCCTGCAAGTGCTTGCACATGGCCTGACCCAAAGCACGAGATAAGGCAGAACATGCTCACTGAGTGACAGAACGTGAGATTCTGCTGGGATCCAGGTTCCTGGGCAGCAGGCTGAGGCAGGGCTCTTGGCTCCCTCCCCTGCCTTCCCTGCTGCCTCAGTAGCCCTGGGTGTCTTTGACCCTCATCGCCCAGACTGTGCCAACGCTCATGCACTGAGCTGATTACAGGCACTTTCTGATGCCCCAGTTCTGGGTAGTAATAACACCTACCACCTTGTGCCTGTCATTGTACAGAGGCCTGAGAAGTGAAGAGGTGGTCAGGGCAGGGGTCCAGCCTGGGCAACCTCACGGAGGCAGGCACAGCTCTGGGTCACCTGCTCAGATGCCAGAGTCTTCCCAAACGGAGACCAGAAGTCAGGCAGCCACACTTTGTTAAATGAAATCAGCTTTATTTCTGTATATTTACTTTTTAATCTTAGAATTAAATCCCCTAGGACAGCAGTTCTCAAATTTCCTAGTGCACCGGAAGTCACTTGGAGGGCTTGTTTACACCCCAGGTTGCTGGACCTCACCCAGAGCTTCGGATTCAGCAGGTCAGGGATGGGTCTGATAACTCGCATTTCCAACAAGTTCCTGGGACATGCCAGTGCTGCAGGTCCAGAGACCCCATTTATAAACCACAGCCCTGGCTGGGGGTGAGCGAGCAGGTACAGGAAGTGTGGATTGGGAAGCCCAGGATGGACAGGAAGTCCTACTCCATCTCCTCCCTCCCTGGTCCCCCGCCTGGCGTCAAGCCGTTCCTGGGCCACTGGGCAAAGATGGGGGTCTTCATCAGAGCCCAGCAAAGGGGCTCAGCTCAGGCCGGGGCTGGGGCAAGGCTACCTGGGAAAGGGCGGATCCCCAAGGGGGCCTCCTGTTTATCCAACAAACAAGTAGGGCTAAATCCCCCACCAGACCTGCTTGTTTGAGTAAAGGCGTTGCAGCTCTGCCTGTGTAAACACCCATTGTCTGCTGAGGATTAAGAGTGAACAGGGGCTGGGCTTTTTTTCTTTCCTTCTTTTTTTTTCTTTCTTTTTTTTTTTAAGCACTGAGAAAAGCCATTAAGGGATTAACACCCCGATTTATGAAAATGGAGGATGATAAAGGAACAATGGGGTGACAGCATTGTGTAAACGACATTGATTCATTTCAGAGACAGGGCTGTTAACTGGGAGAAATGGAGAAATAAATGGAACAATGAGGAGATGCTTTTACCAGCTTGTCATTAATTAGCCGAGAGTACAATTGTTTTATTGTCCTTTTTGAAAAATACAAAATTGGTAGGAAAATACAAGCACTGAGCAAATCGATTATTCTGTGTCAGGGGCTGACATCTGCTTTTCCTTTTCTCCTGAAGCTTGCCTGCCTCCAGAAGTGGCTTCCCACGGGAGGAAAGGAAACTTTCCCTTGGTAGAAGGATCCTGTAGGATTTGGGAAGGAAATGACCCATTCACCAAGGTCACCCCAAACTTCTTGGCACCCAATGACGGCCTCAAAATGGGAGGACCTGCCACGGTCCTTTTCTGGCCCTCATCAGAGAGGGAGTGGGGGGCTGGGAGGTGGCAGGTGTCTGGCAGCAGGTGGGTGGGAAGGGACAAGGAGCTTGGGGAAAGGGAGAAGAGTTCCAGGCCAAGTCATGGCCCCCACCTTTTGACAGCTCGGCCAGGCTGAGCTGTGTCTGCTTTGGGATGCGAATAATGAAAAGGCTCCTCCGGGCAGGGAAGGTGGGCTCAGATCAGGCTGCGTGTCCTGGCCACCTCGGATTTTCCCCAGAGCCCCAGACAGTGCCAGCCCAGCCTTGGAGAAGGACACATTTCTGGCTTGATGGCCATTAAATAAAACTTCTGGATCCAGAAGGGCTCCTTTCAGGGGGAGTTGGAGGGGAAATGCATGGCGTTAGGGCCGTGGAGACGCATGGGGTGGACACATGGTGTGTCTGCAGGGAATTTTGATGGAATGAGGCCGGGCACGTGTGGTCCGGGTTGTCCTCACCCAGCAGCCGGAGCAGGGGTGCAGCCGGAGCAGGGGTGCAGCCGGAGCAGGGGTGCAGCCGGAGCAGGGGTGCAGCTGCGGGGAGGCGCAAGGCTGCTTGCATGGAGTCGAGGCCTGCTCACCCTCGCTCACAAGGGCCCTTTGTAGATCTGAGCATCGTGTTTGGATTCTAACCTGTCAGGGAAGAGTTGGCCAACAGGGGCTCTTTCAAGAAAGAACGAAATAGTCACACAAAGGGTTAATGGCATTTATAAAGAAAAGGAGCTCACAGAAACAGTTTGCAAGGAAACTGTAAACAGCATCCCATTGTCCTTGCCTGCTGTGACTGCTGGTCATTGTTTGGCCTTTAATCTGGACACACTATAGATATAAATATAGCTGTCTCTATAGTATTGTGTCTTTACAGCCCAAGATAGAACAATGCATCTTTATGTCTCTAATCTTTATATTTACAGAAAGATATCTTTATTTGGGAAGATTATATATGTGTGTCTCCCAGATTGATGTTGGGCGATCGTAGACTTTATGCATTCGTATCCCGCATTCAGTGCCTCCTACGTGCCAGGCACTGCTCTGGCGCTGGGTGCGAGGCAGTGAACAGACGAGAGCCCCACCCTGACCCCGCCATCCATTCTCCAGAGAATTTACATTGCTGGGTGTAAAAACAAAAACTAAACAAACATGCAATAATGGAAATAGGTCAGATAATAATGAATGCCAGGGAGAAAAATGAGGCAGGTGTAGGAGGTTGGGGGAGGGGTGCTGTTTTCTACGGAGTGGTCAGGGGGCACCTCCCTGGTAAGGGGACAGGTGAGCGGAGACCCGAGCTGGCAGCCCTGCTGAGGCAAGGCGGATGGCAAAGCAAGTGCAAAGGCCTGGAGGCAGGAACATCCTTGGTGGGTTGGAAGTGCAGAAAGAGCCAGTGACACTAGAGCAGTGTGCAAAAGGGAACAAAATCCGAGAAGAGGTTCAAGAGGGGCAGGTGAGGGGGCGGAGACCAGGCGCGGCCCGTGGGCTCTATTAGGGGCGCTGGTGCTTACTCAGAGGGTGATGGGCCCACGGGGGAGTTGGGAAAAGAGGAGTGACTTGATCTGACGCAGCAGTTAACAGGATCGCTCTGGCTTCAATGCACAGGGCAGACCCAAGACGATGTGTACATTTCGTATCCTCAACCAGACCCACATCCCAGATGCCTACAGGGGCCAGCAGGTGACAACTGTAGAGAAAGGTGGAGGGTGTGGCCAACAGCAGCCTGCCTGCTGGTCTAAAGGGGCAACCACTCCTCAGCTCTCGCTACTTGTTGAACTTGAATCATATGAGCATGGAGTGGCCACATCTTACCCTCTTTAAACCAAGGCTGGATTTTCAAGTGGACTGTCCTGATTTTAAACTGTGTACAGCTAAACAAAGCAAACTTTTTTTTTTTTTTTTTTTTTTTTTGGGACAGAGTCTCACTTTGTTGCCCAGGCTAGAGTGAGTGCCGTGGCGTCAGCCTTGCTTACAGCAACCTCAAACTCCTGGGCTCAAGCAATCCTCCTGCCTCAGCCTCCCAAGTAGCTGGGACTACAGGCATGCGCCACCATGCCCGGCTAATGTTTTCTATATATATTAGTTGGCCAATTAATTTCTTTCTATTTATAGTAGAGACGGGGTCTCGATCTTGCTCAGGCTGGTTTTGAACTCCTGACCTCGAGCGATCTGCCCGCCTCGGCCTCCCAGAGTGCTAGGATTACAGGCATGAGCCACCGAGCCCGGCCTAACAAAGCAAACTTGAGGCCAGATCCACCCACAAGCTCTCGTGAATCCGTTAGCGGGCAAGGAGCACTCACACAAACCATCTCCTTGCCCTTTACTAGCTGGCTGCCAGGAAGCTCAGGGATAAATTTAATTTTAAGGCATTGTACCTATACTGCATAAAATTCTTGGCAAAATCACCTTCTCTGTTCTTCCAGTTCTCATGATTTAAAATAATTTTTAAATGTCAGTTAAAGATTATGTGCTTCTTATTATAAGCAACCTTAAATTATGTTAAGTTAGGAATAAATGTTAACAAATGTAAACTGTAAGAGAATAGCTACTATGATCATGCTTTTTAATAACCATTTATTATAGGTGTTCAGGGGGAAAAAAGGCAACCTGCCTGCTTCTTTGATTCCCTCGCAAGGTCCCTCTGGCTCATGTCACCTGGAACCCACACAACCCTATAGATCAGGGAGGGGAAACCATTTGCATCCCATGTGGCAATTCTGGTAAGTTGGAAATAGCTGCCAAAAACACATGTGTTAAGAAAGAATCTGAGGCCATGCTTGGGTTAAGTAGGAAATGCAGGCTGGACAATTAAGGATGTCTGCTGTCATTGTAGATTAGGCATTTTTGGATGGCACAGGGAAGGCAATTCTAATAGAATTGCACAGAAAACCCCAGGTAAAACCAGCCAAAACTGAAGGCTACACCCATGTTTTGATTGGCCAAAAGTTAAGAGCCTTTAGTAGTAAGAGCCCTCGATTAAAACCCTGTTTGTCTTCTACAAGTTGTACTACATTTGTTCCTTTACCTTTCTTGGCCTTGGTTTCCTAATCTGTAAAATGGGGATAACACTCATCTCCTACTTCATGGAACAGTTGGGATGATTAAATATAATGCCCTTAGCTTTTGTGATTATGATTTTTAATGGGTAGTTTTGGATAGTTATACTTTTGGTAACAGCTTTTTAACTCCTTTCTTATTCAGAGGAAATTTTCTATTTTCTGAGTCTTGGAAGGAGCAGAATCCATCTTCTTGAGCAGAGGATAAAAATGGCAGATATCCATCTTCCCAGGATCCTTTGCAGCTGAAGCAGAGGCATGTGACCTTTCTCCCACCAATGAGAAACACCCACTACAGGTTATTCATTGGATCCCTGTAGTACAAAAGGGCTGGGATTGGGAAGCATTCTTGGGGCAGTGGTGGCCATTGCAATGAGACCTAATCTCTGGGGCAGCTGCGGCAGGGCTAGGAGAGCAGCTGGCGGGCTCACCCTTAGCAGTGCCAGCTGTGCATCTGTGCATGAGCATGGTGGCACTAGTGCCCTCCCCAGACCTCCCTATGAGACGACTAGGCCTCCACTGGCTGTGTGGCCTCTGAGCCAGGCTCTCCAGTTCTAGCCTGCAGTGAGCCACCCGTGTCCTGGAATTAGTTTCTTTCTTGCTTATGGCAGCCAGAGTCCATTTCTGTTACTTGCAGCTAAGAGCCAATCCTGATGCAGTAACGCAGGGCAGAAACCTTTCTCAAAGTTCTGGAAGGATTGGAGTTTTAATTCTTTTAGATTCTTGACTTCATAAAGAAACCTCTTCCGCCATGACCAAGCCAGAGTAGCACAGCAGCTGGCGTCGGTGGGCGTGTCCCCATCTCTTACCCAGACGCCAACGCATCGATCGCAAGCAGCCCCGCTGTCACCAGGGAGCCTGGAGTGTCCACTCCACCTACTGCCCGCCGCACTGGGCGCTGCCTGAACCCCGGGAAGAGGGAGAGGGGGCACAAGGAGCTCCTGGCCATGAGGAGCTGGCCTCACTAGAGTCAGACCCGAAGGTGTGGGAGGCTCGGGAAGGGCTGGCAAGTAGGGCCTGGCCCCGCCCAGGGAAGCCCCAGTGGCGGGACAGGAAACCAAAGCCAGTTTCAAGGGTCTCCTAAGGTACTGTTGGAAAAGAAAAATCAAGCAGCCTGACACCACTTGCTGGAATCCCCCTTCGGCAGTATCCGGCTGGAGTGAGGAGCCAGACCGGAGCCACCGACATGCGGTGGCCACAAGTCACCCTCCGCTTTGAGATTGCAGAACCGCGGTGGGAACCGGTGGGGGCAAAGAGTTGGGAAAAGTGGGCTCGTTTATTAGCCACGGGGCCTCGGGCGGGCATCAGAGCCACCTGGCAGGCCTGTCAAAACGCCGATTACAGACTCCTGCCCCGGAGTCTCTGATTTAAAGTTTCTGATTCCCTTCTAGCAAATTCCCAGGTGATGATCACACTTTGAGAACCACTGGCTTCCAACGAGTCTTTTGCAGCATCTTCACCGTAAAATGGGAGCAGGGGCCCTGGCTCGCGAGGCAGGCCTGGGCGTGGACTGCATTCGCGGTGCACGTGCTCCGTGCTGAACCGCACCTTCAACGTGCGGTTGTTCTCAGTGCCGCTGCTGAAAGCGCCGGCGTGGAGCTGGCGGGCGCGTGCATAGCCGGAAGCCAGCGTTGACTGAACCCCTCGGATGTGCCCAGCACGGCCCAGGCTACAGGAGTCCTCATTTAACATTGTCCATAGTTCTCAGACACTGCAACTTTAGGCAAAACGACATATAGTGAAACCAATTTTGCCACAAGCTAATTGATATAAAAAAGAGTTAAGTTTCTACTATATATTTTGGGTCACAAAAACATCACTTCTAAATAAAGACTAAAACAAAATTTCTAAATAAAGACTAAATCACTTCTAATATTAAACATTGAAATAAATGCGAGCTATGCATACATTTAAGAAAGACTAATAAAAACAAGTAAGAGGATTATTTACCCAATATTTGGTGAGTCAGTGAGCGATGGCAGTCATGGTAGTGGATTAAATCAAGGAACACAAGTTGCAAAATGAACACTGTCAGCAGCTCCTCCCACCACCACGCAGCTCACAAACAATCACAAACAATGTGGACTCATTTACTGCCATGTATTCATAGGGTTATCACAAACTTTATGAACTTTTTTACAATTTGTATTCATCCTTTCATTCATCTTTCAACCCTTTTATTCCAGTTTAGTGTTGCAGGTAGAATATCCATCTTCCCAGAATTCCTTGCAGCTGGGGCAAAAGCACATGACCTTCTTTCCACCAATCAGAAACATCCATCCCTGTGGACGCAGTTGAGGGTGCCAGGTGAGAGCCCACCCCGGACAGGCCACCATTCCCTCACGGGCTGCGCTCACACATCCACACTCACTCCGACAGGAACCACGTAGACAAGCCCATTTACCTCACATTCATAACTTCAGGATGTGGGAGAAAAATGGGGTTCTTAGAAAAACACCCATGCAGACATGGGGAGCACTCGCAAATTCCATACAGACAGCAGCCCCACCCAGGATGGACGTTTTTCCTCATACAATGAAAGACATTGAACAAAACCATGTTATTGAAGGACAGTCGAAATGATCCCTACACCCCACAACAGCAGCTGCTCCCATTGCTTTTCTCATTCTCCACTCGGGACAACCCTTTGGGTTAGTGGCTCCATTTTGTAGGAGGAACTCTAGCTCCAAGAGATGGAGGGACTTCCCAGAGGCCACCGACAGTGGACACCTTCTGGGGTGCCTGAGACTCTCCGGACACACTCCCCGCCTCGTCCTCCCAGAACTGCCTTCCCACCCTCGGGGGTTGGCCGGACGTCAGCTTGGTGTTTTGTGACCCTGACGTTCTGGCCAGCGTTGATGGATCAAAGGTTGACCCGTGACCTAATCTGGTCCCATTAGCATCTTCCGCCTGGGAACTTGGAGGCTGCAACTGAGTGGTGGTGTGTGGACCAGAGGAGGCCAGTGTGAGAGGGGAGAGAAGTGAGGCAGCCAGAGGTCTGGGGCTTCTGAGCTCCAGTTTCCAGTAACTTCCTGGGACCCTGCTACGTTCTGTCCTTGAATTTCTAAGTGTGCTATATATATATGTATGTGATTTTAAATGTTTAAAAAATAAATACATAAAAAATTTAAAGTAAAAAAATTTGTGAATAAGATAAAAATAAAATTTTTAAACATAAAAAAGAGAGTAAAGTTTCTTCTTTTGTTTCATGTTTTGCTATAAGTGAAAGAAAATTTATCTCAAGTGATCTCATATATTAATAATAGATGCTATTAAATGTCACTCATGTCACTGTAAAGTCCAAAGATAATTCTCACTTTAGGTAGGGCTGATTTGGTAGCTGAAATAGTAAGACCAAGGACCCAGGTGTTCTCTCTCTCTCTCTTGCTCTCTCCCCCACCTTCTGTGAGGTAGAATTTATCCTCAGGAACCACAGAGTCCCTTGCAGCTCTAGGATTTTCTTGGTGGTAGTAAAACCGTTGCAGCGGTTCCAGACCTCACACCATAACCCATGCTATCCAAAGGAAGAGAGAATCCCTTCCAGTTGGCCTTGCCCAAGTCCTGGGGTTCAGTTTCATTAGCCCAAACTAGGCCACGTGACATCTCTGAACGATTGCTGTGGGCAAGGATATAGGGTGTGCTCTTTAGACTGAACGAACCCAGACTGTCCCTCCGAGAGGAGGGTGGAGTCTATCTCTCCCACACCATATGATTGAAGATGAGAGAAAGACACATTCCCCAAAAGACAATCAGGTATTTTTGATGGAAGCAGGAAGAAAAGGATACATATATGGAAAGCAACCAGACACATGCCCACTGTTCTATAGCTTCAATGAATGTTTCATTGTTGCTTAATCTTTCTTGAGTTAGTTTTAAACGTTTAACCAAGGAGTCCTAAATAAATAGGTACACGTGATCTTCCCCACTGATTTTCATTAATTTATTCTTCAACATTTCTGGGAAGCACTTGGGATGCTCTTACTCAGTTTAAGTGGAGAAGCAGCAAAAGAAGGCCAAGTCTCACTCAATTAGTCAGACTCGGTTAAGATCTTTGTCTCTACAAAAATTTAATGGATATACAGTTATTGGGACCAAGGTAAGCTATAAACAAGATCTGAAAGAATGATACTGAGTAAAATTGTGAGGATTAATGGAAAATATTTAAAATGCCGATCCTATATATTTCATAGTGCCCCATTAATTTATAATCTATTTTAATCAAGATTCTGTTTCCTGACTCATATTGAAGGAATCTTAACTTGAGTAGCTGTGACCCAAAAAAGGATTATGTTTTGCTAGATTCCTTTTATTCATATAAATATTCATATAATATTCATACAAATATTTGTAGCGGGAACATTTTCATCATATTACTTAATGAGAATGGCAAATTCCGTTTCAGAGCCATCACAAATGATCAAGCCACAAAGAGCGCTGTATAATTTGCCGGATGGGTGTGCTTGCTTGGGAAGAAAATGCCAGGGACAATAGCCAACCACCCTTCTAGGAAACGCTGAATCACCAACTGCACAATGGCACAGGGGACAATATTGTATGAAGAACACAGACGTAGAAAATGCAGAGTCAATAAGTGTTTTGAAAGAGGTGGATTCTTAATTTCTTAGTGTGACTATGTTTTGGAATGACATCAGTTTATTTATCATTTATGTTTGCACAAGAGGGATATAAATACATGTCTGAATCTGATACCTATCTAAATCCATGTACAAAAACTCAATAAACTTAATTTTAAAATCATAATAATAGGAAAACATGGCACAATATTTATTTGATGGCATTTTTTGCCTTCTTAGTGATACATGAAATATCAATAATCACCTTACATTGGTATTAATAACATCCTAGGGGCTGGGCGCGGTGGCTCACACTTGTAATCCTAGCACTCTGGGAGGCCGAGGCAGGCAGATTGTTTGAGCTCAGGAGTTCGAGACTAGCCTGAGCAAGACCAAGACCCCGTCTCTACCAAAAATAGAAAGAAATTAATTGGCCAACTAAAAATATATAGAAAAAATTTGCCGGGCATGGGAGCACATGCCTGTAATCCCAGCTACTTGGGAGGCTGAGGCAGGAGAATCGCTTGAGCCCAGGAGTTTGAGGTTGCTGTGAGCTAGGCTGATGCTACGGCACTCTAGCTGGGGCAACAAGAGTGAGACTCTGTCTCAAAAAAAATAAATAACATCCTAGCTTCGATAGAAACTCAGTAACTCAAGTCTCATAACCTAAAAGTTGACATGATGCAACCTTATTTGTATTATTATTGCACTTACTGTTACTTTTGGCTGCTACTGGCCACTCTCCTATACACTAGTCACTATTTTCTTTTTTTTCTGTCATATGTATATATGCATCAGAGCTAGACCACTATGAGCCATAACATTTAGCACATTCGACGGTTAGCATATTATTTGTGGTTCTATCCAAAAGGGCACACGTGTTTTACAAATAATTTCACAACAGTACAAATGCCATTATATTAAAACTTTTTCTGGGGTTGAACACCCTATTTCATCTCCCAAGAATCCAGTATCTGTGAAACAAAACATGCTAACTAAACTCAGATGCATCAGGCACTGATTTGCAACTGACGACTGTCGCAAATGGGAGAACTGTTCAAATAAACCAACGCTTGGTGTTGTCCAGTGGAGTGTAAACAGGAGCAAATAAATGAGTGGGCACATTTACTTCCTGCTCAAGCCCCTCACTGGTTGGTCTTCATGCCCTGAAAGCCTCCACCCGGATGGGACTCATCAACCAAGTTGCCTTACATCTCCAGCTGTTTCTAGAAAATTAATTTTACAATTCATGCTAGAAACATGCTCAAGCATGATCGTGACTCTTGCAAATCTCTTTCCTCCTTCGTGGCTGATCGTTCCATTGCGTCATAATGATCAGACAGCTACAGCGTAAATACACAGTTATTTCCATCTCTCCGTCCAGATGGTCGGTTACACGATAATTACAGTATGTTTGTACTTACTGGGTTTAATTACCAGATAATCAGGAAGAACATGCAAATTGCTAGGTTGTTGTAACACAGTACATTGAACCAAGTAAAACCTGTGTATTGCATGTAAGTAAACAAGCTCTTACATGGGATTGTGTGCTGTAACCTGTGACGACAAGAAGGCCTGCCGTTTGTTATAGGTCCATCGTGTGGCTTGGCATTACACCCGCTGATCATGGATTCATGTCCAGATTACAAGGAAATGTAATGGGAGAGACACTCGCGCTGCCACACCTGCCACAGGGACAATGGGGAACAGGCCGCATGGGTGGCTGAGCAAGGTGCCAGCTCTTGGCCCGGAAGTCCAGTTCTTCCAAAATAGTGAGTTCCAGAGTCATATGCAAGCATCTAGTGACATACCTGCCCCTGTGCAGGCAGAGGAGACTGCAAGCCATCAGCCAAATAAGCCTCTCCCAGGAATAAAACGTCGCTCCAGTTCCCTGGTGGTGCATTTTGCCACCCGTGCTGTGCCCTTAAGCATTTTTCCTCTGTCACTGCACCAAGAGCAGCTACCCAGATCAACATCTGATTCCCCTTCCTACTTTCCCCTTCCTCATGGCCACTTGGAAATCACTGTTGTTCTAAAGAAGCCAGTTTCTTTCCCACTTCCAGGAGTGAAACTTGTGACCTTTGTAATCCGCATATTCCCTCCCCCTGGCTACAAGTGATTGGTTTAAGCTTGAACATAAGCCTTAAGCTGCTTTAAACCAACCTTAGAGCAGAACATTTTCTGGAAATGCCAGAAGCAAGGCACTGTCTCTTCCCCCTCAATGAGAGTGACGTGAATGATGAATCTGAAGCCTCGAGCACCACTGGAAGCCATCCCGCAACTGCAGGAAGAAACTGGGTCCTTAGTGACATCATTGAGCCCCAGGATCCAGCTTTACCTGAAACCTGTATCTGCAGACTCCCATCACACGAGCGAACAAATGCCCTGTCTTGCTCATGCCACCCAGAGTGGGGGTTTCTGTTATTTACAATCAGAAGCATAACTACTTATAAAGTTGCCAGCTTTATTTGGCTTGCCACAGAAAATCCCTTATAGGTTTGGTTTTTTTTGTTGTTGTTTTTTTCATGAACCCTGTACCATTACCCAGACACACACGCTGCCTTCATTTCTGATGTAGCCTCTGGTCATTTCTAAAGCTTGCAAAGTGATTGCTGTTCGTGCTGATATGAGATGTCATCCAGCATCTTCCCACGGGACAGGCGGCCTCATTCCTGGGGAAGGAGAAGCAAGGGAAGTGTCTTCATCCACGGGTGGGACGGGATGGGACAGGGACTTTCCGAGGCCTGCTCTTCTCCCTGTAGGGAAGTCTGGTGGGAGGACCTGAGTCCAGCCTGCTGGAATATTACTTGAGGTCACTCAAGGTCACAGACCAGGATGGAGAGGGTCCAAGGACACTGACAGGAAGCAAACAGACCTATACAAGCAGAGAGCAAAGGACCGGCCTAGTGGCAGGAGGGGAGAGGGCCGTTGGGCAGGGAGGCAGAGTGAGGTGTGTTGGGCGGGTGAAGAATATGCACTGGGTCACCCTGCACAAGACTCCTGGTATCCTCCTCGGAGTCAAGGCTTGAAGCAGCATCGGGATAGACATTCATTCATCCCACACGTGCCCCCCAGTGTCTAGCTGCAGAGTCCTGCAAGCGTCCCAGACACGGAGTTAAAGCTACAGCCACCCCACGTAGCCTTTGTCCTCATCCTTCCTGTCTGGCAAGTGAGACGGACAATTCAACAAGCAATTGCAATGTGACTTGGGTGCCGCCAGTCTAGAAAAGGTGTAAGGCTTTGGCGGGCAGTGGCGGCGGACACAAGAGGAGAAACCAACCCAACTCAGGTTGCAGGACAACTTCCTGTAGGAAATGACATTTACACTGACACCTCAGGGACGGGAAACCTTAGGCCAGGAATGAACAGGCTGGAAAATGCATCTGTCAGGAGACGGGAGGAGCATGCAGATTGCTTCCAGGAACAGGAAGGAGCCTGCTGAGGATAGAAAGGGAGTCCAGAGTCACCTGCCAGCGCCTCTGCACACACCTGCCCACGCGCTGGCAGACAGGGCTTGGCCGCGAGCTCGGTGGGAGGCTCAGCTGCTGAGGACAGCAGGGCAGGACAGGGCCTTGGCAGCAGGTGGGACTTTACGTCTTAGGGTCAGTTTTTAACAAGCAAATGACACGATCAGATTTGCCTTTTAAGGAGCCACTGCCCTCATTTTGTTCCAAACACATCTCTACACTAATTTTCAAAGGTTTTCTTTGGGGGGGATGTAGTGAAGGGGGAGCGCATTAATAACCCCCCAAAATTATTTTCCTATAAACTTATGAGCAGCAGAAGCGAACAAGCCGTGGGTTTCAGACGCACTCGTGCTTCCATCATCAGCCCGTTTTCCCAGCTGTTTGGTGTCCAAGCCGCCCTTGGAATACTGTCAATAAATCTTTTTAACTCAGTTTTCCTTGAAGCAGGAAGCCTTGTCCTCAGCATGTGATTAGGCTGTGAACCCGGTACTTTCCGGACCCTGCTCATCAGGCATGATGGGACGCCCAGCCGCCAACGCCACGCTCCCCTCTGGCCAGGGTGGCCTGGCCACGTCGATAAGCTCTGTCTCTGGTACTAGAAAGCCTGAGAGGGACGTTAACCCAAGATGCGGTCACATCCGAAAGGGAAGCTGTGCCGTGAGTCAGGCGAGCACACTTACATGCTCGGCTGGGCTCTTATGGACCAAGACGGACGACAAAGAAAGGCAGGACATGAATTTTTATTTGCATGGGCTGACTTGTGGAAATATGTCTGGGGCTTTATCAACACAGTCGCCTTTTCTGTCTGATGGGTCTCTTATTTTCTTTTTTATGTGACTAATCATCATAACCAGAGAAGATTATAGACAAGAACGATGGTTAGTAGCTATCACTCACCGACTGTACAGCGTGCCAGACACGGAACTGTAAGCATCTGAAATTAATTATCTCATTAATCCTCACAAGAACCTTGTGACACAGATAATATTATAGTCCTATTTTACAGATGAGAAAACTGAGGCTCAGGGAGGTGAGCACTAGTAGTACTGTGGGCAGGGTTTGAACAGAGACCATCGGACTCCAGTGCCCACAGCACACTTGACCGGGGGGAAGGTAAACTTTGCGAACTGTCGGGGAGTTGGCCCCAGGTCCGTCTGTGATGCCAGCCTACGATACATGTCTGCCGCTTCCATGCAATTCTCCCTGGTGAACTCCCTGGTGGGAGCCACATGCCGAGCCAAGAGAGGCCCAATCACCTGGGCCAAGTTCTCATTAAAATGTGTGTGTGTTTGGGGGCCTAATGATTATTTTCAGTCCCGATTCCCGCTTATTTGGTTTGGGTTTTGCACGATTAATTAGGAGCCTAAATTAATGAGAAGGGAAACACGTGTCCAGCTGGTCCTCCCAGATGTTCCTGGAAACAAACTCTCCAATTTGCACAGCGTGACAGTGTAAACATGACTTGGGGAAGCGGCTCCGGGCTGGTTCAGTCCCCAAGCCTCCTGGCTGGACATCCGTGCCTGGCTAGGTCTGGACTGATGTCCCCGGCGCGCCTGCCGGTCCTGTTCTCCTTGGCTCTGCCGTGGGGCGGCCTCAGTTACCCTTCCTCACCTGAAACCCCGAACAGGAGGGAAGAAGGTAGCTGAAACTTGGAGTGAGAGATAGGGTCAGGGAGACAAGGAAAGAGCAGAGCTGTCCCTAATGAACAGCTGACAAGCCAAAATGTCCTCCAAAACTCAGCGCCGGGAGCATGTCACACGCACCTGCCAGCAGCCTCGTACCCGCTTTTCTTTCTCAGCCCATCCCGGGTACTCCCTTTGCCTTCGTGACGAGCAAGGACGGACCGATCTCTCCCAGTTTCATCTCACTGGGGTGGTGACTGGAAATGAATGAGGACCCATCAGTGTCACCCAGCATGTCTCCCCCTGATGGAATCACCCTGCCAGGGAGACCCTCCCCTTCTGTGGCCTCCACTTACGGGAGCCATGGAGGATTAACCAGGGTCGAAGCGGGCAATTCCTAGAAAGTCAGCAAGAGGTCCAGGAGCTCTACGCGGTCCCTCTGTCAGTGTGCTGGACAGCCGCCCTGCGCCGCGACGAGCACTGGCGTGCCGGGACGAGCAGTAAGCGTGACCTCCACCCGCGCGAGTTGAAGGCCGAGCTGTTCCAGCGTTCCTGACCACAGACCAGACCACGGATCTGAGCACAGCCGAGAAGCTGCCTTGGCTATAAACACACACTGGAATGTTAAGCAGCCTTGAAAAGGAATGAAATTCCGACACCTGCCACACTACGGGTGAACCTGGAAAACATTACGCTAAGTGAAGTGAGCCACACACAAAGGGGTGCCATTTATACGGGGTGCCATTTATACGGGGTGCCCAGAGAACTCAAACCCACAGACACAGGGAGTGCAATGCTGATGACCGGGGCTGGGGAGGGTGAGTGGAGGTCAGTATTTAATGAGTACGTGAGCTTTTCAGTTTGGGAAGATGAGAAAGTTCTAGAGACAGGTGATGGTGATGGCTGCACAGCAATGTGAGCATTATTAATACTACTGAATTTTACACTTAAAAATGGTTAAAATGGTAAATTTGATGTTATATATATTTTACCACTATCAAAAAAAAATCTTTCTCCATAAATACTTCTTCCCACCATCCACCCCTGTTGTAAGTCCCTTATTTTAGTTGAACTACCATTGGTCTACACAGTATTCACTCAAAAACATTAGCCAGGCATGGTGGCATGTGCCTGTAGTCCCAGCTACCAAGGACGCTGAGGCAGGAGGATGTTTTGAGCTCAGGAGTTCAATTCCAGCCTAAGCAACATAGCAAAAGCATGTCTTAAAGTAAATAAAAGTAAATTAAACATTAAAAATGAAAGGTGTGTTCCCACACTGCTCTGGGCACTGGGAATCTGCAGGCAAACAGGCAGAAGGTTCCTGTTCTCAGGGGCTTACATTTCAGATCAGACAAGAAATAAGTAAATTGCAAACCTGCACCCCTAACAGGCTCCATTTTGGCCCTGTTTTATTATCGTCCTTACACGAGTAAACACAATTGTGTTTAATTAAACGTAGTACATATTTTACTACTTCATCCTGTGTGCCTGTGTCCCTCCACCCACCGGAACATGAGCTCTATAGTATGGATTTTGTTGATTAACCCTGAGCCTAGAATAATACCTGGCACATGATAATCACCAATATGTGTGCGAAATGAATAAAAGTCAACAAAAAATTAATACGCTATTTTTTATTGTGACAAATGCTTTAAAGGAAAGAAAGAGCAGATTTTGATGAAATGTAGAGAAAACTTACAGAGAAAAAGGATAAACTAACTTGGGGTGTGTGATTTTAAATTAGTTGATCAGAGAAGTGTTTTTTTTTTAATATGATTTAAGATGACATTTGAATTGACAGCTGAAGGACAGAAAGGAGATCTCCATGGAGCCCTCTGGACAGAGAGCATTCCAGGCAGGGGAAGTAGCAAGTGCAAAGGCCCTGAGGCAGGCGGAACAGAACAAAACAGTGTGGCCGAGGTTAGTGTGTGAAAGTTCTGCATAGTCAGAAAGGTCAGTAGGGAACAGGTTCTAAGGACCTCACAATTTTCTGTGTCTAATTTTCCATGTAAGGAAATTGGGTTTTGTTCTAAGTGTGATGGGAAGCCACTGAAACAATTTTTTCTTTGTAAGACAGGTTTTTTTTTAAATTATGGTAAAATATACATAATATAAAACATATGTTAATCTTTGTTATAACACAGTAGTATCGAGTGCATTCATATTGTGGTACAGCATCACCATTATCCATCTCAAGAGTTCTTCATCACCCCAGCCTGAAACTCTGTTCGCATGTAATAACTTCCCACCCCCTCCCATCTTCCTCCCTGCCACCCAGCATTCTGCTTTCTGTCTGCGAATCTGACTACTCTAGACACCTCACATAAGTGGAGTCACACAGCATTCGTCCTTTTGTGACTGGCTTATTTCGCTGACCATGTCTTCAAGGTTCAAAGAAGAATTGCCTTTCTTTTCAAGGCTAAAGAACATTCTGTAGTGTGTATACATCACATTTTGTGTATCCATTCATCCTTGATGGACACTTGTGTTGCTTCCTTCCTTTGGCCACTGTGAATAATATTGCTATGAATATGGGTGCACAGATATCTCTTTGAGACCTGCTTTCAATTCTTTGGGGCACATACCCAGAAGTGGTATTGCCAGACCATACGGTAATTCTATGTTTAATTGTGTGAGGATCCGCCCTAACGTTTTCCACAGTGGCTGGATTTACAGAACCACCAGCAACATAGGAAAGGTCTCATTTTTCTACTTTCTCCCCAAAACTTATTTTTTTCTGTTTTTCTCTTTTTTTATATATAGTAGCCATCCTAAAGGGTGTGAAGTGGAATCTCAGGGTTTTAATCCTCATTCTCCTACTAGTTAGTGATGTTAAGCATCTTTTCATGCAATTATTGGCCTGTGTTTATCTTCTCTGGAGAAATGGCTATTCAAGTCTTTTGCCCATTTCCCAACTGGGGTTTGTTGTTGTTGTTGAGTTGTAGGAGTTCTTTATATGTGTTGAATGTTAATACCTCATCATATATATTATTTGAAAATGTTTTCTCTCATTTGTGGGCTGACTTTTTATTCTGTTGATAGTATCCTTTGATGCACAGGTTTTAATTTTGATGAAGTACAATTTATCTATTTTTTTCTTTTGTTGGCTGTGCTTTTGGTATCATATCAAGGAAATCATTGTCAAATGCAATATTCTTAAGCTTTCCCCTGTGTTTTCTTCTAATAGTTATATAGCTTTAGCTCTTACATTTAGATCTTTGATCCATTTCGAGTTAATTTTTGTATATTGTGTAAAGGAAAGGTACAACTCTATTCTTTTGCATGTGAATATCCAGTTTTCCCAGCACTGTTTTGTGAAAAGACTGCCATTTCTCCACTGCCTTATCAGAAATCATTTGATGCTATTCTCTCTATTCTATTTCATTGGTCTATATGTCTGTCTTTATGCCAGTCCAAAACTGTTTTGATTACTGTAGCTTTGTATTATAGTAAGTATTGAAATCAGGAAGTGTGAGTCCACCAGCTTTGTTCTTTTTTTTTTGAGATTGTTTTAGCTATTCAGAGTCCCTTGAGATCTCATATGGATTTTAGAATGGGTTTTTTCATTTCTGCAAAAAAAAAAATCTTTGAAATTTGTATAGGGATTGCATTGTATCTGTAGATTGCCATGGTATTATTGGCATCTTAACAAAATTAAGTCTTACAATCCATGAACATGGGATGTATTTCCACTTATTTATGTAGTCTTTAATTTCTTTCAGCAATGTTTTATAGTTTTCAAGTTTGTCATCTTCTTGTTTAAGCTAATTGCTAAGTATTTATTGTTTGAGGCACTATTATAAAAATTGTTTTCATAAGTCCTTTTCAAATTGTTCCTTGTTAGTATATAAAAATGCAACTAGTTTTTATGCCTTAACTTTTTATCCTGCTATTTTGCTGAATTCACTTACTAGCTCTAACAGTTTTTTGTGGATTTTTTTGGTTTTCTACACATAAAATCTTGGCATCTATAAACGGAGATAATTTTATATTTCTTCCTGTCTAGTTTGGATCCCTTTTATTTCTTTTTCTTGCCATTTGCTCTGGCTAGACTTTGCAATATTATGTTGAATACAAGTGATAAAAGTGGGCATTCTTGTCCTGTTACTCATTTATAGGTAAAGCTTCCCATCTTTCACTATTGAGCATGGCCTTAGCTGTGGGTTTTTCATATGTGGCCCTCATTACGTAGAGGTAGCTTTCTTCTGTTTCTAGTTTGTTGAGTGAAAGGGTGTTGAATTTTGTCAAATGCTTTCTCTGCATCAATTGAGATGATGCTGTGGCTTTTTTGCCCTCATTCTGTGAATGTGGTATATTACATTGATTTTCATATGTTGACCAGGAATAAATCCCACTTGGTCATGGCATATAATCATTTTTATATGCTGTTGAATTGTGTTTGCTCATATTTTGTTGAAGACTTTTGTATCAATAGCAGTAGAAATGTTGATCTGTACTTTTCTTGTAATTTTTTATTCTGGCCTTATTATTTATCAGTGTAATTCTGGCCTTTTTTGAATGAGTTAGGGAGTGTTTCCTTTTCTTAAAATTTTTGGAAAATTTGAGAAGGATTGGTATTAATTCATCTTTTAGTATTTGACAGAATTCACCAATGAACCCATTTGATCTGAGGCTTTTCTTTTGGGGGAGGTTTTGATTATTCATTCAATCTCTTCACTAGTTATAGGTCTATTCAGATTTTCTATTTCTTCATGATTCAGTCTTGGTAGGTTGAGCATTTCTCAGAATTTGTCCATTATTATTTAGGTTATCCAATTTGTTGGCATAAAACTGTTAATAGTATTGTCTTATAGTCCTTTTTATTTCTATAAAATCAGTGGTAATATGTCCACTTTCATTTCTGATTTGAGTCTTCTTTCTTCTTATCTTAATGAATCTAGCAAAAAGTTGTCAATTTTGTCGATATTTTCAAATAACCAACTTTTGGTTTCTTTGATTTTTTTTTTCCTATTTTGTTTGATATCAGTATAATCACCCCAGCTAACTTTTGGTTACTATTGACGTGGAATGCCTTTTTCCATCCCTTCACTTTCAATCAATTTGTGTTTTTAGATCTAAAGTGAGTCTCTTGTAGACAGTATATAATTTGATCATGTCTTGTATCCATTTTGCCAACCTATTCCTTTGAAGAATTTAATCCGTTTACATTTAAAGTAATTACTGATAAGAAAGGACTTTCTTTTGCCATTTTGTCATTTGCTTTCTCCCTGTTGCTTTTTGTCCCTCATTGTCTTCTTTATTGCCTTTCTTGTGTTTACTTGATATTTTGTAGTGATATATTTATATTTTCTACTTATGTTCTTTTATGTATATTCTATAAATATTTTCTTTGTGGTTAACATAGAGATTATACTTACATCCTAAAGTTATTTTGAATTGACACCAGCTTGGCTTCAATCACATATAAAAACTCTACAGCTCTATCCCTGGCCTACTTTATATTATTGATCTCACAAATTGCATCTTTATATATTGTATACTCATTAACATAACAGAATTATTTTATGCATTTATCTTTTAAGGCCTATAAAAATACAAAAAGTAGAATTACAAACCAAAAATAACAATAATATTTGTTTTTCTATTTGCCCATGTATTTACTTTTACCAGAGATCTTTCTGTCTTTGTACAGCTTTGAGTTACTATCTAGAGTTCTTGCATTTCGACCTGAAGGACTCCCATTAGCATTTCTTGTAGGACAGATCTATTGGTAATGAGTTCCATCAGCTTCTGTTTATCTTGGAATGTCTTTCTCCCTCATTTTTGAAAGACATTTTAACCAGATATACAACTCTCGATGAACAGGGATTATTTTTCTTCCAGTGCTTGAAATATATTATCCCACTGCCTTTTGGCCTCCAAGTTTTCTGCTGAGAAACTGGTTAATAATTTTATTGAGGATCCCTTGTATGTGGCAAGTCACTCTTCTCTTGTTACTTTCAATCTTCTCTATTTGTCTTCTGCTTTCATTTGTTGATTGTGTGTCTAGGTGGGGGTCTCTGGGTTTATCCTACTTGGAGTTCACTGGGGTTTTTAACTTTGCATGTCCATTTATTTCCCCAAATTTGGGAAGTGTTCAGCCATTATTTCATTAAATAAACTCTCTGTCCCCTTCTCTCTCTCTTCTACTTCTAGGACTCCCATAATATATATATTGGTGTGTTTGATGATGCCCCAAAAGTCACTTAGGCTCTGTTCACTTATCTTAATTCATGTGTCTTTCCCCTCCTCTAACACAGTAATTTCAAATATCCTATCTTTAACTGATTGTTTCACTGATTGTTCACTGATTGTTTTTTTCTTCTGCCTCCTCAAGTCTGTTCTTGAGCCATCTAGTAAATATTTCAATTCAGTTATTCTATTTTTCAGCTCCAGAATTTCTACTTGGTTCCCTTTAACAATTTCCTTCTCTTTGATGATTTTCTCATTTGGTTCATATATCTTTTTCCTGATTTTCTCTAATTCTCTGTCCACGATTTTCCTTAGCTCTGTGTGCATATTTCAGACAGTTCTTTGAAAGTCATTGTCTAGTAAAGTCAATGCCTGTCTTTCTTCAGGGACGGTTTCTGCCACTTTATTTTTTTCCTTTGATGGGCCATGTTTTCCACTTTCTTGTATGCCTTGTGATTTTGTTGGAAATTGGATGTTTGAAAAAACAGCCATCTCTCCAAGTCTTTGCAAATGAGCTGTGCCAAAAAGTCCTTCATTAATTAGCTGGGAATTTTCTTAACCTCGGGATCAGTCTAGGGAAAAAACTTAAGGTCTTCTCAGTTCTTTTCTGAACATGCGTCTTACCCAGGACTATGTGTGTGATTTTTTATTATTTCTTATATACACTATCTCTTTTAAATGTCTAAATTTCCAAAAGAGTCTCAACCATCTCTCTTTAGATGGCCTATAATATGTCTCCATCCTCGATCTCTTGGCCCAGGTGTCTGAGAACCTTATAGTCTCCCTTCAGCTTTCCCAAGCAGCATCCATTGCTTCTCTCCATCCCAGTGTTAGAATAAACAAAGACTCATTCTTTGGGCAGCCCCCAGGCAGGTTAGAATCCTGCTTCTACAGACTGCTCTGTTCCCTCCAGTTCAGGGAGGGAAGTGGGAACTGGGAGGCCTCCTCCTCTCAACCAATATTGCACTGCACTGGGGCAACCAAAGATGGTGTACTATTTCCCATGGTTTTGAATGAGGGTTTTTTTTTTTTTCCTTCATTGGAATTTTTCTTGATTACTAAAGACCTTTGACTGCTTCCCAAAGCTCCTATAAGGTTACTTTAGCCAGTTTGTGTTTGTTTTTTGATGTCTCCATGAGGAAGGAAGGGCTTGGTGCTTCCTGGCCTGCCCTTTGCTGATGTCACCTTCACAGGCTAGAGCTTGTGAACCAATCTTTCCCCCCCCCCCCCCCCAAAAGCACAGGCATCTCGAGAAGACACAGCATAGAAAGGCTGCATGGGTTGATTTGAAGTTGGGCCTCAAAGCCTCTATCAAAATGAATGGTTAGCACTAACCAGAAAGCAAAGAAGAGGGGCAGGGATAAGACACGGAAGGGATTGGTTTGTCCCAGGAGACTGTCTGCTCCGTGGACCACTGAAGCATTTCAGACAGCTTTATTGAGGTATAATTGACCTATCATAGCTGCTTATTTAAAGTGCATGGTTTGATACTTTCGACACATTTGGTATACCTGTGAAATCATCACCACGATCAAGATAATGAACATACCCTCCACCCCCAATGTTTCCTCCTGGCCCTTTGAAATCCCGTCTTTTTCCTACCCTCCCCTACTCTCATCGCCCCCAGACACCACTGATTTGCTGCTTCTTTCCTAGTAGACAGGCTTCCATTTTCCAGAATGCCACATAAATGGAATCATGCAGAATGTGTCCCTTCTGCGTTCTTTCACTCAGTATAATTACTTTGAGATTCATCTATACTGTGGCATGTATCAATAACAATTCATTTTTCTTGCTGACTAGCATTCCACTGTACAGAGATGGCACTGTTTTTTATCCACTTGCCTGTTGATGGACATTTGACTTGTAACTAGTTTCGAACTAGTTTTGAACAAATAAAGCTGCAATGAACATTCAGGTACATGATTTGACATGGACATAAGACTTCATTTATTTTAGGCAAATAGCTAAGAGTAGACTGACTAGACCATGTAGTGAGTATGTGTTTAACATTTCAGAAACTGCCAAACTGTTTTCCTGAGAACTTATACTAACTGATATTCTCACCAACAGTGAATGAGAGTTCTAATTCTTCAACATTCTTACCAACACTTCATGGCTTCATGCTTTCTAATTTGAGCCATTGTAATAGATGTGTAGTGGCATCTCATGATTTTAATCTGCATTTCCCAATAATTTGCATCTTTCAAATAATGTTGAGCTCCTTTTCATGTGTTTCTTTGCTTTTAATATATCTTCTTTGACTAAGTGTCTGTTCAAATCTTTGACTCATGTTTTATTGGAATGTTTATTTTTGTTTTCATTTTTTTTATCATTGAGTTTTGGGGGGCATGTATTCTGGATAGAAGTTCTTTATCAGATATACAATTTGCAAATATTTGCTCCTACTGTGTGGCTTTTGAAAAGCAGAAGTTTTCAATTTTACTGA
This sequence comes from Microcebus murinus, assembly GCF_040939455.1. Classification (NCBI taxonomy): domain Eukaryota; kingdom Metazoa; phylum Chordata; class Mammalia; order Primates; family Cheirogaleidae; genus Microcebus; species Microcebus murinus. The sequence goes on along the minus strand of NC_134123.1, from coordinate 6,026,966 downwards.
AATCCAGTTTGTTATTTTATGGATCATGATTTTGGTATCATATCTAAGAAATCTTTGACTAACCTAAGATCAAAAGCTTTTTCTTCTATTTTTTTTTTAGAAGTTTTATAGTTTCACATTTTACATTTGGCCTGGAATTCATTTTAAGTTAAATTTTTATAGGTAGGAATCATGGTCTGTATTTTTGTATATAGCTGTCCAATTGTTCCACCATTATTTATTAATAAGACTATATTTTCTCCACTGAATAGCCTTTGCATCTTTGTCAAAAAATCAGTTGTCCTTTTATGTGTGGGTCTATTTCTGGGCTCTCTCCTCTGTTCCCTTCATCTATTTGTTTACCTTCACATCAATACCATGCTCTCTTGATTGCTACAGCTTTCTAAGAAGTCCTGCAATCAAGTAGTGTTAGTCTTCCACTCTGTTCTTTCACAAAGGTGATATGGCTTTTCTAGGCCCTTTTTATTTCTATATGAATTTTAAAATCAAGTTGTCAATTTCTACAAAACAAAAGCCTGCTGGAGTTTTGATTGGCACTGCATTCAATTTATATAAAGAGATCAACTTGAAGAGAAGAATATTGACATTTATGACCCATGAACATGGTATATCTCTCCATTTCTTTAGATCTCTTTTAATTTTTTCAGTAATGCTTTGTAATTTTCAGTGATATTGAAATTTCTTAGTAATTTTTGTAAATATTTCAGATTTAACAGAAATATTTTAAGCAAGGGATGGACATGATCTGCTTTAATTTCTAAAGTAAGAATAAATGGCTTAAAGAGATCAAAAGCAGAAACAGGGAGACCAATTAGGCGATTACTGCATAGTCCCAGCATGTGTGACGGCGGCCACCACCACGGTGGTGGCCGTGGAGATGGATAAAAGAACTGGCTGGAGATTTACTTAGGTTGCACCATATGGAATTGCCTGTTGTGGAAGGTCAAAGAAGCTCTAATATTGTCAACTTTGCATGGTTCAATCTAATATTTTGGAGGGAAGAAAGTTAGAACTCAGGAATTGCTGGTTGATTAGATGCAGGGAACTACCACGATGACAATATTTGCTCAGACTGCAAAGACTAGGCGAGGAAGGACCCATGCACCCCCACGTTCTCCCTGCCTTTCCCTTTATCCCCAATTCTTTTTCTTTCCCTCCCTCCACTTTGGCTTTTCAGGGAACACAATTATCACAGGCTACATGTTTACTTTTAAACATGCATTTTTCCCACCTGGCTCTTTGTCTGACATTTTAATGACTTTCGCTGGCTAGCTTTTCATGGGCAGGGCGTACAGAAAGAACATATTTTCTGTGCACAGTTTGAGGTTCGTGCATGCTCCCTTAATGTTAATGCCATAGCAACATGCCCTTAACTTTTTATTTCTCTGAGCCTAGCCCTCATCTGGAAGGGTTCTGGGCCACATTTTCAAGCAATTTGGTACTGATCACCACAAAGCTCCTGAGTTTATGGAGGGAAGGCTAGAAACGTACGCTGGAGTTTATACTCAAATTACTATCCTAAATGACTCCATGGGGGGTTTCTTTTAGGGGTCACTGAGAGCCAGATTGGAATGTTTTTCCTTCTTCATTTTATCCCAGGCCTTGGGGCACGAGAACCATAAATGCAGGTAATGTGTTTTATGGCCAGATTCTCTAGGTTCATTTTTCCACCTCTTTCCCCACTCCTAGTGATATCCACAAAACTTCACAGAGCTGGCTAGAAACTCACTTCGTACGGCCCAGTTTCTACAAAGGGTTAGAGATCTGGGTGGCTGAACAACATAGCAGGGTGCACCACGGAGCATGACACTGGCTGTTCCTGGCTCAGCCAGGCATGAGTGATGACCGTCCTCAGGCCCAGTGGAGAGATCCAAACCAAAGAGGGCTGCTCATAAGGTAGTGAGCTCCCTGTCACTGGAGGTGTTCAAGCAGTGCACAGCCAACTGCTTGACAAAAGTGTTGGAGATAGCATGGGTTCAGTCTAGTGAGAGCGACAACAATAAATGAGTAATTCACAATGAGGGCATGAAAATAGTTGTGGTTCCCAGGTTCGGGGTCAGAGACCTTGCTGGTATTTCATATGGGTTATCTGAAAGAGGCTACAAGGCCAAACTCCACTTTACAAATGATAAAACGCAGGCTCCAGAAGGTTGTATAAATTGCCCAAGCTTACACAGCTGTTACCTGCTGAAGCCAGAGCAGCCGCTGAGACCTCTGGGTCTCTCTCTGGGGTCTGGCCTTAACCATGCCCCTGCTTAAGACGCTTACAAGACCAAGCGAGTTCTCAGATGCTGCAGGCCGGGCTCTCCACGCACCCTACCCTCAGTCTTACCTCGAGAAAGGTAAACAGTGCAGGTCCACCCAGCCCCTCTCCGCTCACAAACATACCAGTCCTCGGAGGCCTTCCAATAAAAACCATCTCTCTGCCTTACGCAATTAAGTTTGCCAGCTCAAAAAATACATTATAATAACATGTTTGACTTAAAACCTGAGGCTTGATCCTTGCCAGATCTCCCATTGTTGCTTTAAAAGTGAAGAAAAGTGGGAAAAGAAAGGTGAGAGGATCGGCGAAGGCCCTACTGTGCGCTCGGCCCTGGAAGGGGGAGAGGGTTGGGCGGCTGGAGTGTGCTGCCTGCACAAACTCGAAATCTAAGTGGAGGGACAAAAAAAAAAAAAAAGGCGAGCAAGAGAAAGGCAACATAGGACCAAGGACTAAGACGTGGCATCTGTGGTGTGTGTTTTTCAAATCTTGGGCCTCGCTGTGTGTCTTTGGACAAGTCCCTTTGCCTCTCTGAGTGTCCATTCTTCATCTGTAACAGTGACTAGAGCTTCCAGCGATGATGGAAATGTTCTGCATCTGCAGAGTCCAATACAGCAGGCGTTAGCTACATGTGGCTTTTGAGCTCATGAAATGTGGTTAGCGGGACTGAGTTCTAGATATTTCATTTTATGTAATTCTAATTATTTTAAATTTAAGCGGCCACATGTGGCTGGCAGCTACCATCTTGGGCTGCATAGCTCTAGAAAGTTACAAGGTAAGAGGCTTCATCTATTCCCAATAATATATTGAGAGCGAACCTCAGAACTGTGCATTTTGCCCCTGGAATTGTCTTGAAATAATAGTAGTGGGGTGAATACTTGGGCTCTGGAGGCTGGAGCCTCATCCCAGCTTTAACATGTCTGGCTGTGAGGCCCTGAGCAAGTCCCTTAGCCTCTCAGTGCCTCAGTTTCTTCACCTGTTAAATGGGAATAATAACAGTACCTAGTTCATAGGGCTGTTGTAAGCTAAATAAGATAATGGAACTCCCTGAGAATAGCGCCTGACACTTGGTAAATGTGCAACAAATGTAGCTGCTTTTTTAAAATTATTATTATTAATAGGGCCCAGCATTACTGAGCCTCCTAGAATCACAACTTGTCCTCCTAGCAACTCATTCTTTATCAGGGAGCCATCGGGAACCTCTAAAAGCAATCTTCTTGCCCGAGTGGAATGATGAAGGATGAGATGAGGGTCTAAGGGGACCCCTGTATACAAGGGATGTTTGACATTCTGACAAGTATTGAGAGTCTTCTTTCCAGCACCTGACGACACACAAAAAGAGTTTAGTATCTTTATGGCATTAGCACTGGGGAAAACTTCACCAAGGAAATTAAGCTGGTCCTTGGGTTTCCAGATTAAATGGCAAGAGCAAATCAAGACAATGATTAGGGTGAGACATCTACATATTTTTATCTGGGAGATTTTTTGTAAGGCTGTTAACAAAATTCAGTTGGGCCTGACTGGAAACACAGAATTTCCTTCTTTTTCTTTATTTCCAGTTCGTTTGAGAAGGAAAAAAAAGTCCTTCAAGTTATAGAAATCTTTAAGTTTTTTTGGATTCAACTCAAGGTAATGGTTACTATGGGATTTCTGGGTAGGGACAACCCTCTGAGGAGGATCACTTTTGTCATTAACTTCATGTGTGATCATGGCCAAGTGTCCTCTTCTTTGGACTTCAGTTTCTCCATGAATGCAACAGAGATTTGGACTTGGGGTGGGGAGTGGTTCTGTAAGTTGTTCTTCAAAGGCTTTTTCAGCTCTGAGAATCTAAGGTTCAATGATACCCTTTCTTTTCAACTTGACGATATGACAGAGTCATATCATTAAACAACATTTCCACCCTCCAGGCTTCAAAATTCATACAACAGGAGTCAAACACCCAGCACCTCCAGTGGCCAAGCAAGTCACAGCAAGGAGTGACATTATGGTGGAAATCACGGTGAACCAGAGCACTCACGCCCCTGTATCTGCAGGTGACACTATCATGTGGAAACGGAAGCATTTGTTGACTAATCTTCAGCTTTTCCAAGGAACACCAGAAATCTGGATTTTTAAGTAGAATATCCTAATTTTAAATGTTAGCTGAAAACAAAAACAAAAACTGTGAGTGCAGGAAAACACATGCAGGATGAACCCTGTCCTCCTGCCCACCCTGCTACACCACGTGTGGATGGTTGAGCCACAAGGGCCTGAGTCCAGGACAAATCCTGGAAGTTGGTTTTTAGAAGAAATCCTGATTTCGGGCCAGTTCTTTTCATCTGACTCTTTCCGCGAAAAATCGATACAGTCAATACTGTTTGGCCAAAAACAGTGAGGTCCAACCTGAACTGAAAACCAAAAGCAAACAAGATTCCTGTTGATTTCTAGGAGTCGGTTCCTCTGTGTCGAGAATTGATCACTGCCCTTCATCAACTTTCCAGGTAACTAAACCGAAATGTCTTGGTTATCTTGAATTGCTGGGCACCAAAGCATTCAAGAAGTTCCCACTGCTGCGTCATAGAACTACTTTTCTGGAATTGTTAGGAAACAAAACGCCCAAGGTGACATTCCGTCCCCACCTAACTCACCGTGGAAATGGCAGAAGTCAGGAAGCCAGGCCCACTTTCATACCCTGCCATGGCAGCCCGTCTGCGTCCTCCCTGGCGTTTGTCACCATCTGTGATTTATAAACATTGCGGTTTTCTCATTTATCATCTGCGTCCTTCCACCAAAATGAAGCTCCATGGGAGCCGGCCCCGCCCGCCGTGCCCGCCCATCCCCGGCTCCTGGAACAGAGCAGGGCTCCAAGCGCACTCGCTGAACAGCCAAATGACAAACGACACCAAGGTCGTATTTCGGCGTCTCCAGAAACAGGGAGCTCATCACTCCCCCAAACGGCTCGTTATTTCTTTGGACACTTCTGCCTGACAGGAAGCTCCCGGAGTACACCTGAACGCGACGGTTCCAGCGGCCGCGCCTCGCTCTCGGGCCACACCGCTGAGCCCGCGTCCTCTGTCAGTGCACGGGCTCCAGCCCACGGCTGCCCTCGCGTTCGAGTTTGTTTTGTCCTTTGGTTTTGTTTTCAAACCAGGCAAAGCATGTTCGTTTCCTCACTGTGACCTCAAGGGATGGTGGCGACCGGGGCAGGCGAGGTGGGCAGAGGACGGGGAGGAGGGCTCGACTCGCGGTGCGCGTGCCGAAGCCGACGCGCGGCGTCCACGTGCGCACTTCCCAGTCTGGTGCGCGCCCAGAAGTGTTCCTGCGCCTCTGGCCCAGCCACGCTTCCCTGTGAACGCGACAGACGGGTCCAGGGGCCACGTACTGAGGGAACGACTTGGGCCTGGCCAACCTTGAGATCCTAGGACTCCGTGGAGAACAGCAACCACTGTGCGCGTGTGCGTGCATGCGTGTGCGTGCGTCTGTGCGCGTGTGTGCATTTGTGCGTGTGTGCGCATGTGCGTGCATGTGTGTGTGTGTGTGTCCGTGTGAGAGAGACAGAGAGTTTGGGTGTACAATGGACTTTTCTCCTAAACGCATGGCTCGGAAAAGACCGTTCACGGGCTCCAGAGCCGTGGCCCAGGGCCAGGAAGCAGTGGGCGCAGCAATGGGGACGCGGTCCTTGGATGGCCCGCACCCTTTAGTGTCCTGAAGATAATTCGGAGAAAAGGGCTAGGCTGCTCTTGCTTCCCAGCTGCCTGCGTGGCGGCCTAGGCCCGCTGGTTGTGTGTCGCAGCCGGCACCCTCCTGCACGCCACGTGCGCGCCTCGCTGGAACCGCGCGCTGTCCCAGGACTTCGCCCCGTGCCCGGGCGGGGGCGGGGCGGGGACACCATAGGAGGAGAATGAGTGGATGCAGCCTGGGGCATAATCAGCTGAGCCTCTATGTGAAATAGAATAATAATAATTAAAATTTAAAAAGAAAGCAAATACAGCTGGAGACTGTATATGCTTGAATGTTGGGCAAACTTTTTCCCCCTAAAAGTATTTCTTGAATAAGAGACAGTTGGATTATATTCAAATCTGCTTGAGGTCTCCGATGCTATAAAAATCTTTTTCAAATACTTTATTTTGAACAAACAGTACTATTTCAGAAAACAAGTTAGCCTGAAATAACTTCAGCCAACTGGTTTGGGATGGTAAGAAAGGTCACCTGACACAGCCAATAGGGAAAGAGGGCAGAGACATTTAGAACAGATTTAGTCATTCTGCCTGCGGGCATGAATTTACAAGAGCAAATTCTTAATGGTGTTGTATACAAGCCTTTAAATGATTGATTCAAAAAGCAATATAATAAGTTGTTATTGCTAGAGATCATGAACAGTACTTGTGCATTGGGTTAAAATTTCCAATGACATCATTGTTTTTTTACAATTGAGTAGCATTTCATAGTATACATTTATCATATTTTATTAATCCACTCATGTATTGAAGGACACTTGAGTTGTTTCCACATCCTTGCAATAGTGAATTGTGCTGCCATAAACATTCAAGTGCAGATGTCTTTATTATAGAATATCTTTTGTTCCTTTGGGTAGATGCCTAGTAGTGGGACTGCTGGATCAGATGATATTTCTATTCTTAGCTCTTTAAGGTATCTCCAATTATTTTACAAAGGAATTGTACCTATTTTCAGTCCCACCAATAGTGTAAGATTGTTCCTATCTCTCCACATCCTCACCAGCATTTGTTGTTTTGGGACATTTGTTGATAAAGGACATTCTCACTGGAGTTAGGTGATATCTCATTGTGGTTTTGATTTGCATTTCTGTAATGATTAGAGATGTTGAGCATTTTTTTATTTGTTTGCTGGTCATTATTCTGTCTTCTTTTGAAAAGTTTCTGTTAATGTCCTTTTCCCATTTATTGAATTGATGGTGGTGTTTGATTTTTTTTCTTCTTGATTTTTTTGAGTTCTATATAGATTCTTGTTATCAGCCCTTTATTGGATGTGTAGAAAGCAAATATTTTCTCCCATTCTGTAGGTTGTCTATTTGCTGTACTGAAAACAAAGGTGATCTAGCACCTCTTATATTATCCTGGATAGAGCTAGATCCCATCCTTCGAAGCGAGGTATCACAAGAATGGAAAAATAAACACCATATGTACTTGCCATCAAAGTGGTACTAACTGATCAACACTAAGGTGCTCACATGGTAGTAATATTCATTGGGTGTTTGGGGATGGGAGTGAGTAAACTGGCAACTAACGGATGTGGTGCACATTGTATGGGGGAAGGGCATGCTTCTAGCCCTGCCTTAGGTGAGGCAAAGTCGTTACTTGTAACCAAAATATTTGTACCCCCATAATATCCTGAAATTAAAAAAAAAAAAAATATATATATATATATATAGGTGCTAGCAGTGCTCACTGCCACTACAGTCTCATTGCTTTTAGGTCTTTCCAATAGAAAAGATATATATACATAAGTAATATTTTACATATATATTCATGATTTGCAAATATCTGTGTATATTTGAGACAGTTTGTTGGTAGTAAGTATATTAGGTTCCTGCTGTCACAATGCAGGCTTGAGATAGAGATTAAATTCAGTTATAGAGAAATAAGGAAAGTTACATTTGCAAACCAGTTAATGATTGACATATACAGATATTTGAAAATCATAAATTTATCTTACTAACTCCAATGTAAATTCAATAGCACAAAATTCCTCCTTACCATCCCCCCATCCTATCTGTGTAACTCCCTTATCCTGGTGAAAATACTGATTACCAAGAACATCAGTGCATTAATCTTTATCTTAAAATACACACAAAATGTTTTAGAATTACAACAACCATAAAGTGAGCTACGCTTATAAATATAGTTGAAGATTTCTTCACGGTTCATTTGTTGTCTTAGGTTAAAACCCTGTAAACAAATATGTACTTGAATATGCTCCAATTAAATATCTTCAATATGGAAAAAAATTTCCAGTGATAGCATCATTTACAGATTCAAAAAGTATAGTTTCTAGGCACAAAGAAGGTCACTTTATAACAGTAAAAGGGTCAAATCCAACAAGAAGACATAACAGTTATAAACATAGAGACATCTAACAACAGAATCTCAAAATTTATGAAGCAATAACTGACAGAATTGAAGGAAAAACAGACAATTCAACAACAAGAGTTGAGGGCTTAAGTACTCCATTTTATACATTGGATAAAACAATTAGATGGAAGATCAACAAGGAAACAGAAGATTTGAACATCACTATAAACTGCTAGACCCACTAGACATCTGTAGAATACTCCACCCAAAAACAACAGAATATGCATTCTTCTCAAGTGCATATGAAATATTCTCCAACATAGACCATATGTTAGGTCATAAAACAAGTCTTGATACATTTAAAAAATTGAAATTATATAATGCAAAGTATGTTCTCTGACCATAATGAAATGACATTAGAAATCAATAACAAAAACAAAATTTAAAAAATTCATAAATATGTGGAAATCAAGCAACATTCTCCTAACTAAACAATGGGCCAAACAAATCACAAGAGAAATTTGAAAATACTTTAAGATGAATGAAAATGAAAGCACAGCGTACCAAAACTTAAAGGATGTAGCTAAAATAGCGCTTAGAGGTAAATTTATAGTTTTCAATGACTTTAAAATGAAGAAAGATCTCAAATTAATAACATAAACTTCCATCTTTAGAAACTAGAAAAAGAAAGGCAAATTAAACTCAAAACAAGCAAAATGAAAGAAACTAATAAAAGAGTGGAAATAAATGAAACAGAGAATAGAAAATCAGTAGAGAAAATCAATGAAATCAAAGGTTGGTTCTTTGAAAAGATGAACAAACCTTTAGCTAGATTGACCAAGAAAAATGAGAGAAGACTCAAATTTCTAAAACCCAGAACAAAACAGTGGACATTACTACTTACCTTACAGAAAAAGTGCAGTATTCATGCTTTTGGTAGATATTGATTGACAAGCTGATTCTAAAATTTATATAGAAAGGCAAAGGAACTTAAATACTCAAAATAATTTTGAAAAAGAAGAACAAAATTGGGGGAACCAATCCTCCCTGTGCTCTGAGACTCAGCACAGATGTCCGATTTCCTGTGCAGCCATCTTTGATTCCTCCAATTTAGTTTTCGACTTCTCTCCACCACGTTCCCATAGGAACCTGTGGAAACCTTCAGAAGGACACCCGTTGCACTGTATGATGTGGCCTGCCTCTTGAAGACACAGGTGGCATCTTTCTCTCTTGTACCCAGGAGCCAGCAGAAGGCACAAAACAGAAAAGATAGGTAATAAATGTTATTTTAAATGCATGGATGGGTGGATGGATTAGTGACTTTAGAATCTTTTACCTGTGCACAAAGCGATGAGGCAGTGTTGTTTCTTCAATGTTCACCTTGAAGAAACACTGAGCCAGGGAGCCAGGAGACCTCCCTGCCAATCCTACTATGAACCTTCATATGACATTTGTCAAGTCCTTTCCCATTTCTGATCCTCAGTTTCATCTGAAACATGTGTGAATGTTAATAGATGATCTCTAAATGTCTATTATCCTAGGACTAAGTGGGTTCTTCCAACCACGTCCAGCACATTTAGCGCTTGATGGAATTGGTCTTTTAAAAGCTACATTTAGTGGCCCTATTCATTAAATCTTTCCAAGTGACCAAACCAGCCATGTACCTAAGCACAATACTTTCTCTCTCTCAAAACCTTTGCACAACTAAAACTACCCTTTGAGCTTCTTTTGTAGAAAATTTACCTGACACTCAGTCAGCATTCACAACAGGATTTTTACATGGATAATTTGTCAGCCACAGCAATGTCACCCTATAAACTGGCCCTAAATTCCATATTCTGTTACTGATGGGAGAGGACGTTGTAGATGGGAATTTATGGGGTGCCTCAGGTTTGACAGACAGTCATGTGGGTAAAAGAAAAGGAGATCTCCTCCAGTATTTAAAATCATGGGTTCTCCTGTAAAACCTGGAAATTGTTTTTAAGTGCACCATGACAAAGAAAAAGAGCTACTCAGTCCTTTTTTTCATCTCTTAATTTCAAAGGCATTCTAGTTCAAAACTGTATATATCTCAGAGATTTTCTTAACACAGAAAGTAAAATGGCTTGGTCTAATTGCAGAATTTTAGTTCTTTTTCTTATTTTTGACCAAGACACCCACTAAATTTCTCATTCTTTTTTTTTTTTTTTTTGAGACAGAGTCTCGATTTGTTGCCCAGGCTAGAGTGAGTGCCGTGGCGTCAGCCTAGCTCACAGCAACCTCAAACTCCTGGGCTCAAGCAATCCTCCTGCCTCAGCCTCCCGAGTAGCTGGGACTACAGGCATGCGCCACCACACCCGGCTAATTTTTTTCTATATATATTAGTTGGTCAATTAATTTCTTTCTATTTATAGTAGAGATGGGGTCTCGCTCTTTCTCAGGCTGGTTTCGAACTCCTGACCTCCAGCAATCTACCCGCCTCGGCCTCCCAGAGAGCTAGGATTACAGGCGTGAGCCACCGCGCCCGGCCTCAATTCTCATTCTGACTCCAGCCACAAGAGATTTGACCAGTGACCAGGACTTAATTTTCAACATCCTTGCTTGGGCCAACATGATGGTTTAAATCTAGTATTTAGACACAGACTCTTGAAATGACTTAATTATCCCATCGTTGCCACAACATTAATCTATTTTGCATTAGAACATTTTCCAGGGAGCTGAGGATCCCTTTCCCCAAAAAAACCTCATCATTCAGCCATCCTAAAAAAGTTTATTTTTTGTTAGGAAAAGAAAAAAATCAGAATTTAGAGTAAGGGGGCTGGCCATTTTTCCATTGGTTTCCTAGAACTCATTGTTCTTTTTTTTATTTTTTCTAAAAAATGTTACTGATACATAATATTATACATATATATGAGGTACATGTGCTATTTTGATACATGCATGCAGTGTGTAACGAGCAAATCAATGTATTTAGTCTATCCATAACCTAGAACATTTGTCATTTCTTTGTGTTGGGAACATTTCAAATCTCCTCTTCTAATTATTTTGCAATATACAATATATTGTTGGTAACTATAGTCACCATAGTGTGCTATCAAACACTAGAATTTATTCCTTTTAAGTTCTCGGTCTATAAATATTATTATAGTTAAAATTATCTGTAGCTTGAATCTACTTTTTAAGTACCATTTTATGGCAATTATGCAAAGTATTTTCTTTTAGTTGCTATCAAAAATTCTTAAACAAGGGCCAGATGTGGTGGCTCACACCTATAATCCTAGCACTTTGAGAGGCCAAGGTGGGAGGATCACTTGAGGCCAGGAGTTCGAGACCAGCCTGAGCAGCAGAGAGATCTCATCTCTATGAAAAATAGAAAAATTAGTTGCACATGATAGTGCACGTCTGTAGTCCCAGCTCTGCGGGAGGCTGAGGTGGGAGGATCTCTTGAGCCCAGAGTTCAAGACTGCAATAAGCTATGATGACACTACTATATTCTATCTAGCCTGGGAGACAGAGTGAGACATTGTCTTAAAAAAAAAATTTAGTGAGTCAATTAAAAAGAAAATATTAAGTCAATAAGAGTCCACACAGTTCACCGACATGACAAAAATTGTAAATGTGATATACACACATTATTATTATTATTATTATTATTTTGAGACAGAGTCTCACTTTATTGCCGGGGCTAGAGTGAGGGCTGTGGCGTCAGCCTAGCTCTCAGCAACCTCAAACTCTTGGACTCAAGCGATCCTCCTGTCTCAGCCTCCTGAGTAGCTGGGACTACCAGTGCAAGCCACCACACTCAGCTAATTTTTCCTATAGATTTTTAGTTGTCCAGCTAATTAATTTCTATTTTATTTTAGTAGAGACGGGGTCTCGCTCTTGCTCAGGCTGATCTCGAACTCCTGAGCTCATGCAATCCCCCCCCCCCACCGTCTCGGCCTTACACACGTGATTTAAGTCTAGAAAATCCTCACCAACCCAACCCATCATCCTACCAATAAAGAACAGAGGCCAGGCCTGAAGTCACTTGCTGTTTGGTAGCAGAATCCATCCAGGACTCAGTCTGTACATGCAGCCAACTCTGCAACAGGAACAGCTGAAGAAACATGAAGTCAGGCCCCTCGTGAGCAGGATGAAGCCGCAGTGATGGGCCAAGGAGATAAAAGGAAAAACCCTGGAGGGTCTGAAGTCTGATCAACAGTGAACCTGTGTTGGGCGTCTGTCTGTGGGATTAATTCTGCTGTAGGAAGCAAAGCGCAGGGTAGGAGGGCAGGTAAACCCCAGAGTTCAGGAACTTTTCCTCTTGCAGAGATCTCTCTGTAGCTAAAACAGAAACATCCTAGCCTAGCATCCTTGGCTCAGCTGTGGGACTTTGAGAAATAACAAATGAACGTGTGAATGTAGACGGAAGGAGCCCGTGCAGGCATCACTGTGGCCCAGCAGAGATGGTGATTCAGAAGAAACAGTTACCAGACTGCACCGGACTGGTCTTCAACAGCGCCTCCCTGTGGCAGCGATGAGCTAAGTAACCTGCCATACCTTTCTTTGCTTATTGTTGGACTAGAACTGACCCCTTTGGGTAAAGACAGCATTTCTCAACTTTGACAGCAGGGACATTTGGGGGTAGACAACTCTTTGCTGCGGGAAGCTGCACAGTTGCAGGTGCAGAAGCACTTCTTCCTCTAGATGCCAGGAGCAGCCGCCCACTGCTTAGCGACCACACATGTCTCCAGATATTGCAAATGTCCTCTTGCAGGGCAAAGTTGCACCAGGTTGGAAAAAAAAAACTTGATTAACATAATTCCAAGATGTTCTTGGACAATTTAAAGAGAATGGGAAAGAGTTCTTGAGAGGAAAATATTAGATATCTTGGTTCCACAGGATGCAGGAGGTCAAGAAACTTATTTAAAAGACAATAATGTATACAATAGAACATTCTGGGTGTAAACGTAAAGAGTCTGGCATACACTACCTGCTCAGAAACACTTTAATTTCCTTGTCATGCATTTACTCTTTTGCATGCTTACTTCTTCCATGAGCTTTCAAAGATCGCTGTGAGTGTGTATGTGCCAATTTCAGCATTAGAAAGAAATATCAGAGAGGAGAAAAGCGGGCATGCATGTTCAATCAAAGACCTTCCTTACACGAAATAGCACAGCAGAGACGGCTGTGGCGGGTGTCTGGCTTTCATTTGCTCGGTATTCCTTCCCTCCGTCTGCAGGCGATAGTACCCTCCTTCCCTCTGAGAACGTGACATCTCCTGATGCTCCACTTAGTCTTGGCCACAGGAGGGTGAGAACCAAACCCAACCAACCAACACCAATCAAAGGTGCTTCCTTGGAGTTTGATTCCCATGCAGAGATGGCTGGGGAAGGTGTTTGAGTGTGGCCATGTGTTGGCTGCTCTTGGGAAAAACAGCACACGACTTCCTGCCTCACTGATTTCACCAAAGATGTTCTGGCTCCTGCCAGTACCCTGCCCACAATTCCTTTTTTTTTTGTGCTTGAATTAGTGAAAACCCATGTCCATTATCTGCAACCAAAGAACCTAGTAACAATCTTTAGAACTCTGAGTGACACAGATCAGACCAGCTTCCTGTAACAGGAGCTTCTAAAAATTTGAATTCTACTCAACCAATTAGAAACGTGTTAGAGTCAATGACAGATACAGCGGACATAAATTTAATAAATTGCAGGAGAACCTGCTGTGTGGGGAGCATGCAGTTTAAGTGTAAAAGAGTGAAAATGAAATCACACAGTCTGCAGAGAATAACTGTATACACACTACGCAAATAATGGTCGGTATGTTACGCTAACTTGGGTTGGGCAGATGGGGTGCAGTGTGGTTCTCGTATTAGGGAGTAGAGTTTATAAACATATACAGAAAAGTTGCAAAAAGTTAGTTGGCTCGAAGTCAGCTGATCAATCTTGGTAGAGACAGAGGAGGAGGCAGAGAGAGGAAAGGGAAAAGGCAGAGGTTAGAACAGGGGGCCGAGACGTAGTTTAAAGTGGGATTCATGAACGTGCCGGCCCCTCCACCCGCCTCGGTTTCTTGGTGCCTCTCACAGTGTGAGCATCTTGCTCCAGCGAGCGGAGTGTGATTTCATATTTTACACACTCGTGCACACACAACCCCTGAACTACCTCTTCTAGAGCTCATAGCAGCTTTGAAAAATTTAAGTTCTACTCAACCAACTCAAGAGCACGGAGTATGCTCTCTCTCCAGCACTAAAGGAAATTCTAACAGGACTGGATTGACGGAAGATATGGTTAGGAGTAACTGAAATGTTTTCGGTGTGAAACCACTTGTAATTTTTTTTCACCCTTGATAGGCAGAATCTGTGTGAGTTTTGACCGATCTGTCCTGGTGCAGCAGCCGCAGCTGCTGTGTGTCCCCGTCCCTCCACCATTCAATTCCGCAAGCTTGGAAGGACAGGCTGACTCTGCCAGGGGGCTCTTTCTGGCCTTGGAAGTGGGGAGTGGTGGACCCTTAACTGCTTTGGAAGCAGCTGTCAGTGGTGGCAGGCGGAGGTGGCGCGTGAACACCGCCCCTCACTCTCCAGAGGCCTAACTCCCAAACGAGCCGTCCACTCTGCAGCCCAAGCCCTCGGTGGGATTGGACCCCATCTGCCACAGTGACAATCCCCCTTTATGTGGCGACCTCTCCTTCCCTGTCTCACGTCTAAACCACTTGCTCTCACATTCTTATCGCAGGACCTTCTTCTGGGGGTACCCAAGCTGACATTCCTGCATTTCTGACATTCATAGTCCTCACCGTACTGGAGTTAAAGGAAACCTTACTGGAGTGCGAGGGTCAAATTCAGCATTATCCACCACGTCATTTTCCCAGATAATAACTACAGCTATATCACGTACAGCCCATGAGCTTTGCAAGGGCCCGAGAAATGTTCAAGACCCGAAACAAAAGGCTTTGGCTGCAAAACCCCCAAAGAAATCTGCAAAACCATATGTAATATATGTTTGATTAAATGTCTACAAAATGTAATGTAAGGTCAACTCACCAACCACAACTCAAATGGATTCGTGTGCAGTGACACATGAATTAGAACTAACGTGGGGTGTGGGGGTTTTAAAATGCCATCATGGACAAAAAGTAGGACAGGGCATGCAAGCCAGGCGAATGGGCCACAAACGTTATAAAACAGTCCTGGGTTTAAGACTGGCATCGCTGTGTCCAAGACTACGCTTGGACCCGTCAAAACACAGGGGCAAATGTCTGTCTGGCTCCCCCTGCCTCCCCCGGAGTTATAGATCACCCTCTGTGGACAGAAACCTTTTCTCGGGAGAAAGATGTCACCAGCGCTGAGAATCCAATATTTGCCCTGGCTTTGTTCTGCCTTCGCAGGAATCCGTGCCCTGAGCGGTTCTGAGGAAGTCACCGTCTTCCCAGGCTTGATGCTGACACCTCAGCCCCTCCCCCACATTAGCTTTATACCCAAATGTGACTGGGAGGCTGGAGAGGCTCAAGGTGATCAATGACAGCTCCAATCAAAGCCACCCAGATAGCAGAGCACTCACCGCTCCTTGATATAAAAGGTGTTTTATTTCTTATGCCTCTATTTTTGTCACTGAAAGAATGCTTCCCATGTGTGGATTAATTAAAGTGTAAACATTAAATATTGATTGATGCATTATCAGCATGGAGCAGTGGCCTTCCGTCTGATTGATTCCTGCAGTGATTTATTGTCATATTTGGGGAGTCATTTCGCTTGATAACCAAGAGGGATAGCCTGCCTCCCCCACCGCGCCACCCACTCCCCTCTTCCATTCCTGATACCTCCTCCTATTCTTCTAGGTGACATCTGAGTCCCAATAACTGAAACGTCTTCATCTTACCTTCGAGAGAAGAGTGTGTGGCCTGACATTTGTTTTGCGTGTGTGTATGTCTGTGTGTGTCTCCCAGGCAATTATCAAATCAATTAACAATTTAACACAGAAAATAACAGATCTACCCTCTTCTGTGGGATAGTTCTGATTAACAGAGCTGGCCCCGACAGAGCTCTGCGAAACACGATTGCGGGCAAGCTGGGGGGCTGGGGGCGGGGAGCGTGCAAGAAACAAAGAGAAACCCTCCCAGTGCCAGCGCCCCGCCGCTCTGAGTCTGCTCTCACGGTGGAGCCGGAAACTGCAGGGATGCAAAATAGAAATTTATATTTATAATCGCTTATAAGTCTCTACAGATAAGAATCAACATGCCACATGTTATAAGGTTGACCCATAAGAAATTGCTGTATTTATAGCTCAAAAATGATCAAATATTGATAATTTTATAGGGCTCAAGCTCACATATTTAAACTCCCTTCTGAAGTAGGATATGATGGCTGTTGTTTACCCTGTTTTCAAATGAGAAAAGGGCATAAAATGAGTAATTCATATATAGCTGCTGTTTAGTTTGTGTTTTAGCATAAACCAGGTATTAATCTAAATGCTTTATATAATTTTCTCGTGGAAAACCTACCACAGCCTATGAGACAGGCACTATCATTGTACCCATTTCACAGATTAAAAAAAAACAAAAGAAGGCTTCAAGTGGTTAAATAAGTCAGTGGAGGCCTCAAGGGTACCTAAGTCTAGAGATGCTACCATCCCTAAAGTCCAGTTCAAGACTTCCGGCACCCAGGGTAGACTCCTAGGCATCCCAGGGGCTGTGACCCCCGGTCAAGGGCATACACAGTCCAGCAGTCCCATGAATGGGTTGAACACCTTGGCTTTGAATCTTCCTGTTTCCTGGTTCCTGTTCTTGTCAGAAGGAAAGTGCAGACCCCGCCCAGATCTGCGTAGAGAAAACATGGAAGGAAAGTATTTGGCCCTATTCTATAAGCTGCTGTTCTGAACAGAGTCTGCACCTGCTTAAAGAAGCAAATAAAACATGACTGGCTATTTTGGAATGGCTACACCTGTAAAAAGCGTCATACTCTGCATAATGGCAGTATATAATCACAATTATTGATTAATTGAAAATGCATCAATTGGCAACTACTTTCATGAAATGTACTGGTGCATCCCACTATCATAAGATCCTTCTATGAAAAATTCAGGTAAAAAATTTTCTTCCTTTGTGTGTGTGTGTGTGCACACATGCATGTGTGTGTGTGTTGTTGTAACTGGTGATATTGTTATACAGCTTCTTTAGTTGAGCATTTGGTTCTTGTATTTTCAGTCTTATCTTATGATAAATCAATTGAAGGCTATAAATTGTTCTCTGAATACTACTTTGGCCATACCCCATAGGTTTTGGTATGCAGTGCCATTCATTTCTAAGTGGTTTCTTATTTCGGTTTTGACTTTTTAACTCAAAAGTTAATTTGGAAAGATGTTTTTAAATTTCTAAGAAATAGCATTCATAGCATATTTTCTAGAAATATTTTTTGCTATAAATTCTAGGACTAACTAACCTTCCTGAAATTCTGGAAATGTCGTTTTCAAAATTTCATAGCTCTTGAAATTCAAATATCCAGTAAGATTCAATTGACATCATCCCAATCCCAGAGGGTAAGAGCGAACGCCACCGGCATATCAGATGGATGAAGTCCACGACTCTGTCCAGAGCCACAGAGCAGAGGAAGAACACACTTCAAGGCCTTCGGGCCCCTAGCGGAGTGCTTACTCTTGCCACTCATTCCGGCTCTGGATAAAGCTCATTGCCTCAACAATATTTATTGAGCATCTCGTATTGCTACGTGCTAGTCTAGGCACTGGGAGTGCAGCGATGGATGACGCAGGCCGAAAGCCCTGCTCTCATGAGCATTTGCCCTGGAAGCTCATTTTCAGGTAAATGAAGCCAAATGCATGAAAACAAGACCCAGAAAGGGGAGAGGACCCTGGGGTGTAGAGAAAGTGCTATTGCGAAGAGTCAGAGAAGCAGCCAGTCCTCCTCATAAAGCCAGCATGGCCAGGCCGGGAGATCTTCCAAGCCTGCTGGACCTACTCCTCGGAGGTGCTCAAGCTATTGGCAGAGGTGCCAAGGACTCCTTCCCTCCAGAGATGCCCGGGAGTCCCCTCCCAAGACACAGCCTTCTTCCAACCACCAGGCAGCTGCCGGGCCCCACCACTCCAGGCGCGGTGCTGAGCACTCCTCCCCGGCACCTCTTGCATCCAAACCCAGCGTTTCTCTCTATTCACAGATGAGTCCATCAGGCAAATAAACTCATGCAAAGTCGGCATCTCAGGAGGGGGAGGTCTTCTGACTCCAAGACCACTGCTCATTTCCAGGATCCCAAAGTGGTTTTTTTTAATCATCAGAAGGAGCATTTGGGAAGGAATCTTTGGAATTTTAGTTGTTCTATTTCCCCCTGTTATCTGTATGCACAAGTCTTGTTTCTCTCACCCTGTTGCCGTCATCGTCGTCGTCATCACCTTCATCATCTCATCAAGAGATAATCATCTTCATTGCAATTACGTTGTGAGCAGCAGGGACCATGCTACCTACACACCTTAGATCCATTGTGCCCTTTGCTCAGGATGGTGGCGCTGAGCAGGGACTCTGGAATGATCTCCTCCTTAGCAGCTGAGTGAGGGTGACATCGGGCTCGAGCTCTTGTCAGCATTGCACAGGAAGTAAATGGTTATCCGGATTAAACCCAGGCCTGTTGGTCCACAAAACTCATGTTATCCTGCCTCCCAGAGGCTGGGCATGGCTTTTAAGGAGTCCTTGAGAAAAGGATTCGAATGTCATCAGGGGTCTGTAACTCTGCAGACCCATGGATGACGTCAAATAAACCGGAAAAGTCAAGGTCGTATTTGCAGCATGTCTTGCATCCACGGGCAAAGAGGAGAGACTGGACGCAGGGCACTTGGGGGCTCAGGCGGGCCTGGGGGTAACCGGCGGCCAAGTTTCCCCGCCAGGCAGAGCGTTCCCGCCTGCAATGCCCATGACGTAGGGAAGGTTCTCTAGAAGCACGGCTGAGCCGGGTCTGCACGCACAGGACTTGAAGGTGGTGCCCGAGGAAGGGAAAGGAGAGGGATGGGGAGGGCTGAGCAAGGCTGTGGGCGTGAGTGAGGTGAAGCTTGGCGGGGTGGAGCTGGGGACCGGCCCCGGGGATTGTCTCTCTCTAAGGGGCCAGCTGGTCACTGGCTGTGCACTGCCGGGAAAGACGAGTCCAAGCCTCCCGAGAAGGTGGCAGCTCTGGGCCATTACAAAAGGAGAAACTTGTGGGTGGTGTTGTGCCTTTCAATTCCCCGCAGTCGAGGCACCCACACATGCACACCGCGTGGGGACTCCCGTGCACACAGCCTTCCTGAACAGAGCGGGCGCCACGGGCCGCGTGCAGAAATAGCCAGGTGGCCATGGCCTTCCTGCTCCTCAGGACTCTGCTCTGTCCACCACCCAATAGGAGCCTCCTGGGACCCGCCGCAGGGTGGTTCCAAGTCTTGTCCTCAAGAGTTTCTTCCCCCATCCTCACCCCCAGCCTCTTCTTTCGCAAGACAACAGAATTCCTACCTATACGAAGAATAATTCAAGCCACACCCGATCTCAGTGTGCTTCACTCTTACTCCGGAAAGCCATAAAATCAAATACCTCCATTTCTGATCTTGGAAGAAACAGGAACCCCTAACCTCCGCATTCAGTGAGTTCTAAAATAGTGTTCACACCGCTCAAGGGTGACCGAGATTGGAAACCTGAACGGCATATTCTTACAGACACCCCGAGCACGGAAGATCCCTCCATCTCAGGAAGACCCTGATGTCCCTGGTGCCATTTCCCCAGGACACGTTTCAGAGTGACTCACTGCAAGTCAAACTGTGGCCACGTTTACTAAAACAGAGGACTCCTAGGACGTGGGACGGCTAAGGCTGCCTTGTCACTCTGTACCAAGGGGCTCCTCTTTAACACGGGCCTTAATTCAGAGACAGGGGACGCAAGAAAGTGGTTCCCGTGTGGCCGATGGCCCAGCATCTGACGGAGCAGGGATAGGAGGAGGGAAGGCAGGAACCATGTGTTTGAGAGGCAGGTAGAGCTTTATGGAAATACGCTTTATAAGAATCACCGGCCTCTCCTTTTATACAAGAGCGGTATCTGTGACAGACGGCTGGCTTTCTTTTCACTGTCCAGGAGAAATTATTATCTAAAAGGGAAAGCATCTAATATTTTCTTTTATTGTACCTTCCTAACACTGACACAAAAAACATCTTTTATCACACAAGCTCCATAATTCTATTACTTGGACTTGGGCTCATAGCACAAAAGCTTACCTGTGTTCCAAAAATGAAGGTCCGGAAGAGAAAATGGCATCATTTCTTCTAACAAAAATGGCTTTCTCGTTTTTCAATCAATCTGCTAATGCTGGTGTGTTATTTCCTGAAATTGTACATGATGGCTTTAGTAAAGTTGGAAAAAGAGTTTTGAAGTTTGCTAAATGCCCACCATCTCCATAATCACTCAAATCAGGCTATTTTTTATAATTCCTGTAAATTAAATATCTTTGATAATAAATGCAAATTAGGGAGTAATAAATTATAACTTCTAGGCTGACCAGTGACTAATTATATATATTATAATTAACTACAGTTTCCAACACAAGGTATTTATCTTAATAATTATCCCATATACATTAGCATATCTTGCAGAGATTTTGCAAAACAGCCTTTGCCATTTGAAGAGGCATCTGAGTTTCCTCCTTTGGGATGTGAAAAGACGCAGCATCAAAGAGATGGAATTACTTTAAAAAGAAGTCAGGGCTAAATATAAGTTGAGAAACTCAGATTATAGGCATAAGACCCTGACTTAATAATATTTATCTTAAATACACCCTGTAACCATCCCTAAAGAGCCTTTAGGTTCTAAAAATCTACAATTTCCACGAATCTGTTCAAAATATCTTTAACTCCACCCCCACTCCCACCCCAGGCTCTTGTGAATGAGTCAGTGGAAATTTGGGGTTAGGATTTGAACTTTCCTGCGGGAAACAGTCAGATTTTTCAGGAAATCTCTGACCTTGTTCTATGAAAATCAATACGGGACTGACTGTTGGTAATGGCCAGAATGAACTGGCTGCCACTGGTTCATTCATATCCCTGCCTCCCATTCATTTGAGAAACGTGACCACGTCCCTGCCCCACAGTTGGCTGGGCTCTTGAATGGTAGGGAGTAAGGCAGGGAGAGCTCACACAGGGGCTCTTTTGAGGCTGAATTATTTGCCAGCTTTCTGTAAGATTCTAACTTTTGCTTTTTAGATTTGCTACAGAGTTCAGGGGGGCCAGTCTAAGAGCCCAAGAGAATGGCCCTGAGGTTCTCCCCCTTCCCTGCCCACCGCACCTGGCTTTCTCAGAGACCACCGGAGCCTCCCAGGGTTCCCCCCAGCTTCTCTGGAGTCTCTGGGGTGAGCACTTAAGCTTTTTGATACAGCTAGGCGGTAATCCAGCTCTGGCCATTATCACTGCATTTTCCAAGTGTCCCTGGGTAATTGTCCAAAGGACTTAAACAAGTTGGACCAGCCAAAGGCACCAGGAAGGTCAAACTGCAATAGAGCGTGCCCTGATTTTATCCGGGAGATTGATGCGCAAATCACCTTGATTTCGATTCGGCACCAGTGTTATAAAATGCACTTGCAATCACCGATAACATGTAAGATCAGCCCCAAGCACGGGACACTGTATTTTATACCCTCTGTGGAGTTTTCCCTAATGCAACCATAAATCAGCCCAGAAAGCAGGGCGTTTGGTCCATTAAAGAGACAACACTGAGAAAGCTAGGGTGCAGTGGGATGGGAACGTTTCTGGAACTTGGGATGAGCCTGGACTCTTTAGCCTGTATCAGGGCCACCCAGACACGGCCTTCAGGGGACGGCCCCAGCGGGGGCTTTAGGAGAAGTCACAGAGGAATGAATGGAGACTACAGAACCTACCAGCAAGAAGTGCATGAACATGACCTCGTGTGTCAAAAAAAAATGTTTATTTCTGAGCATTTAAGCTGAGATTCAAAATCTAGAGATGGGAGAAAAAAATACAGAATAGAAAGCAAAGACACTATAATACACATGAGGAAAACAGAGTAAGGTATAGTAAGAAGAAAAGGAAAAACTAAGCATTCCAATCAGAAAACCATAGTTTGCAATATAGCTTTTGGCAGTAGCTACAATATTGTTCCTTCTATGTCTTTCCTGCCTGCCTCTACTAAATGCTCACAATCAAATTAAAATCGTTTTAAGAAAACAAGTGCTTTATTTTTTTTTTTAACTCACACAGCCGGTCACCACAGTTTATGTAACTATTTCATAAAGTATCCAGAGTGGGAGATCTTGCCAGTCTTGGAATGTTGAACTCAATAACAGAAAAAACAAACAAAAAAGTAGCTGGTACCTCCAGGCTCATCTTCTTCCTGACGTGGTGGCTCTGGTGGCACTGGGGTGGTGGCCAGGTCCCATGTGCCTGATGAGGAGATGCATAGGAAGAGAGGAAAATCTGGGTTGGAAAAAATAGAGAAGTAATTCCTTGCATTATTTTTTCCCTACACTTTAGGGACAAATGTCTAGACACTCTTCTAGAAATTCAAGACTTCTCCCTTAATCTAAAGTAAGAAAATATCTGATGAAAATGATTCATCTGTTGGGGATACACAGATAGCTCTTTCTCCCCGAGTAAAACAGAAACCAACAGGCTGCATGTGTAAGAAAAATTTACTCCACTTAAAGGCAACTAAATTTTCCTTCGATAAGTTGAAAAAAAAAAAAAAAGACCCTGCTTAAAATCAAACAGACATTTCAGTCTTTTGTAAAGTCTCACAATTGTATTTCTGAATGCCATTTACTAACGGGCATGATAGGTCTGAAGTTGAAGGAAGCAGAGAAACCAAGCCCTGATATTTGCAAATAACCCCTAGGGTAGCTTTGGCAAGTAGGAAGTCGGCTTCTTAGCAGACCCCCATTCCACATTTTGCATTTTCTTTTAATTAAAGTGGATAAAGCACACACTATTTTTTAACCACTCTTTCTCTAATGATAACATATCAAGATAGAAAAGTAAGTTACCAAATGAAAGATTTACATTGATTTTAGAAAGGGAAAGAAGAAGAAAAACATGAAGTTTCCATAAATTCTGAAAGCTCCGAATCTTAAAGGTAAATTTACGTTTCTGATACCTAGCTTCCTTGTATCCAAATTAAACTCTCCAACAGTTTTAGACAGTTTAAAAGAAAAACACAAAACAAAAAGATAAGCATAAAAGGAAGCTCCCTGCTGCACTTTGCCTGAGGTCAGGATGTCAATTGGAAGTGACAAAAAAAGAGAAACAAATTATTATAGAAATCACGTTCCCCTTCCGAAAGGCCGACTGAGCTGGGGACTAGAGAGGGACACAGCCTGTCCGGCAAGAGCTCGGGGCACTTTCGCCCCGTGGGCACAGGGAACCATGCCCGAACCCAGGGACAATCCTCCCGCCCAGGGGCCCACCTGGGGACGCGGGCAGGAAGTGGAGTCTGCTCTCTGCTTCCAGGAGAGAGGGCCTTTCTAGACGGCCTTCCTCCTGCCCAGGGCCCCCTAGCCAACACTTCCTTCGCCCGGGAAGACAGCCCCCCCCCACCCAGGGGACAGGACAGACGGGCTGGTGAGCACAGCACACTCACTCACGCAGCGTTGGGGGGTGTGTGTGTGTGTGTGGGTGGGTGTGTGTGTCTTCTTGTCCCCGTCCCTTCATTCTGCATCCTCATGCCCCTTCCTCTGTCTCTCTCTGTCCCATGACTCCCCCAGACGCCCGACACCATTCTTGCTAGTCATAGTTTATCAATCCTCCCGTGTCCGTCTTCACTGCCCCTGGCACCCCGCTCTTCGTGTCACTGGGCACCTCCCCCCACGCAGCCCGTGTTTCTCAGGGCCAAGTGCTCCCAGTGCCAATCTGGCCAGAGCTGCTGCCGGGTGAGGCCTGGGAATCTCTCAGGGAGGTGGGCCTGACCCCTCCCCATCCCCCCAGCCCTCCACCCCCTGGAAGCGGAGGCTGAGGCTGAGCCCGGAGGCCAGTTGAAATAATAATGGCAGCAGTAAACATGTACTGTCAGTTACCGCACGCCAGCCTCCCAGACCCCTGGGGAGGGGGTGTTGGGGGGTTACCACTCATCGCTGTAAATGAGGCTGGGGGTGCAGGGCTCCCCTGAAGTCACACAGCTGCTAAGTGCGTCGCTGGAGTCTGCCCCCCAAGCCTGTGCACAGAGATCTCCAACTGCCCCCCAAAGGACCCTGGTGTGGGGCTGAGCAGATGGCGCGTTTAAGCGGAAACACACCCAAGATGCTAGTTTGAAAGAATGCACCCTGAGACTAGCGTGACTGCCACAGTCCCCGCCCATTGCCACCCAGAAAGAGGGTCCGGGCCAGCTGAGCAGTGCCCCAGCTGCTGAGGGAGACAACCTGGCTCCCGCGCTGTTTACTTCTCAGCCATAAACAGGAAGGCCGTAAAGGGGCCCCTGTGGTCCACCACGGCTCCTCTCCCCTCCTGTCTTCCTTTTCCTCCTCCTCCAGCACAAGTCTCCAGGCAGAGGGAGGGTTTCCTTGCGAAGGCTGCTACCTCCCAAGTGCCATTGTCACTTTAAGCTGCTTCCTTTGGGCTGGAAATTCCAACGGTTAAAGTCACTGGGCGTTGGAGAGGAGGGGCAGGGCCGGGGGCCAGCCCAGAGAGCTCGAGGACTTGCAGGTGACAGAGACAGACACGCAGTGACCTCTCCCAATCTCCGCTGGCCACCTAACTTTTTAAACTAATGAATAAGCAGAAATGACCCATTTTTGAAAAGAGAAAACTGCCACTCTAAAAGAAACTTGGAGAGAAAGAGACTAAGATATTGAGAGGTGAGGAGAGAAGGCAAAGATTAGGACAGCACATTTCAAAGAATGTTCTCTGCCACATTCTTTCCAGAGAGATTCTGGAAAAAAGGAGGGTGGGTGTTCCACACCGAGCAGGGCTGCCCTCTGGGAGACAGAAAGTGCACGGGGCTTCTTAAAGGTTCTGAGAAGTCCTGCAGCAAAGAAACTTGTTGCATTGCATAACCTTATTTTCCAAATGTTTTTGCTCACAAGATTCTATTTCCACAAATGGCCCGTTTGTTCTTATGACATTTCAAGTCCACCTCTGTGCTTTGGGAACCTGTGGGTGACGCACAAGGTCAGATGTTCGCGAGGCTCACTGGTCGTGTCTGACTCAGACTTCCCTCGGCAGAGTCTTGGTGTTGAGGGCCACTTGGACACACCCTTTCCTGTCACTGTCCCCACTCGAGAACGAGCGGAGCCCCACAAGACCAACTGCTGAAGGCGAGACGAGGGGGGTGGAAACGCTTTGGCCTCATCAGGGATGTATCAGGTGCTGGCCTTCTTTAGGTCCGGGGACATCTCGGGTGACCAGGAGGCCTTGTTCAGGGACGGCCCCTTCTCTCTCTGGCTCAATGACCTCTAGCCGCATCCTGCTCAATCCACCGATCCTCGAGACGTGGTGACAGCAAAGCTCCCAGATACGCACCGCAGGAGACTATTCCTGTTTCCTCAAGAGCATGTGCCGGGAGGGTGACAGCCTCGGGTAAGAATTTGAAGGACCCTAACAGAACATTTTGATGTGACCAAGTCCTGAAAATGTATGTGGCCCTCCCCCACCCCCACCTGGGAACATCCGGGTCCTCACCGTCCTACCGCAGGCAAGCCCTCGGCACTGAGCACCGTCCTGCGTCCACGGCCCTCAGAGCCCGCGTTCTGGGCGCCGCAACACTTAGTGTCAGCCTGTCACTACCTTGAATTTCCAGCATTTTGTTTTGTTTTGTTTTTTAGTTAAAAGTTGAATGTTTTAAGGCAGCAGTCCCCAACCTTTTTGGCACCAGGGACTGGTTTCACGGAAGATAATTTTTCCACAGCCTTGGGGTTGGAGACCACAGTTGTAAGGTCTCAAACTGGTGAACCAAATCTAGCTTACTGATAACTCAGCCTCCCACTATTCAAAAAAAAAAAAAAAGAAGAAGAAGAAGAAAAATACTTCAATCAATTGACTTCCTATTAAAACTCTGAATTTATAGCTTCAATTTAAAAAAAACCTGAAGGTCTGGCAAAAAGAGGCATATATTCCTCTTTTACGACCATCAGCTGGAACTGAGTATCAGTCTTCAGATGGGACAGACGTCTTCAGTTTGATGAAGTCCCCACCATCCCATAATGTTACTGAGAAACTAAGACACTGAGCCCCAGTTTTATCACTAACTAGCTGTGTGATCTTGGACAAGTTACTAAACCTCTCTGTGCCTCAATTTTCTCATCTGGAAAGTAGAAACAATAATGACTACCTAGGTGTATCCGTTAGGTTAAGCCAGGTTTGCTGTGGTTAAAAAAAAAAAAAAATCTCAGTGAATTACCACGACAAAAGTTTATTTCTCACTCAACTCCACATCCTCATGCTGGCTGAGACAGAGCAGGGCCAGGAAGGAGGATGCTCTAGTCATCACGACTCAGAGTCCCGGGGCAAAGAGGGGTCCATCTTAGCATTCCACTGTCAATCCAGGGGCCACACAAGCCAGGCGTGGGGAGGGAAGTGGAGAATCACGCACTGAAACTTCTACCCGGAAGTGACACAATCAATTCCATCCCCATCCCAATGACCAAAGCACGTCGCCGCTCTGGCCTAACTTCACACGGGGCAGGGAACATCAACACGCGACTAACAGGCTCACCGTAGAGCTTCGGGCCCTCTCTTCCCTGGGGCCCTGCCAAGGCCTGTGCCTCATTGAACGCTTGTCACTTGGTAGTCTTTGCCTTCAAGAGGGCGCTTCAGATTGGATGCTTTAGGCCCTACAAAACCCGAATCCCTCTGGCCAGAACTTTGGTTGAGAGCCCTAGTGAACTCCCCACTACCGCGCTGGCTTGAGGTGAGCATGGAGCCGGCACGCGGCACTGCCAGGACAGCACCCGGCCCCGGGTGCCCGCTCTGTCCGCTGGCTCCGTCACTGCCAGGACAACAGTGACCACCTGCACAGTTCTGCCTCTCACGCCGGACACCACACACGCGCGCACACGCACACACACACATGCACACAGTAAATTTGCTTGCTAAGGAACTCTCTGATCATCAGCAAGCCATCACTGACCCACACAGAGACTCGCCATGTGTTGGTGATCTTTGTCTGTGACCTTGAAGAAGTCCCATCCCTTTTCTGGGCCCCAGCTCCCCAGCCTGCACTTGCGTTCATGGGGTCCAGGGTGCTCCAGGTGCCTGTCTGCTCCCCGGAGCTGAGTGAGGGGCCCCCAGGGCTGCGGCACAGGTGGGAATGCCTGTGGTGCAAAGACAGCCAGGGCTGGTGAATTATGCAGGCGGCCCCACCCCTGCAAACCACCCATCTGGGAGGTCAGCCCGTGGACATTGTTCCTCTTGATATTACAGGCCCGTGTGTCTTCGCCCTGAGGCGTCCAAATAAAGCATCCCAGCAGTTCACTTCCGGCGGCCTCATCAGACCCTGCCCCCACACATTGTCACTGGCTCACAGCTGCGGGTCCTTTTTCTAACAAGCCTTTCGGCTCAGACACAAGAGATGAAAGAAAGATCTCTCTGATGAAGCAGCCGAGTCCTTTGCTTGATGTGTTCTCTTCTGGATTTTTTTTCCTCCTCCTTTGCAGGCTCCCAGTTGCATTTCTCCAAAGGATTCTTCCTATTTGAATGCAAAAGAGAGTAAAAGAACCCCCCATCCTAAATCACTGGGGAAAAAGTACTGTTCAAGTCCCCGGGCCCCATTTGCTGGTGAATGCCTTAGGTAAGGCCCTTAATTCTCTGGGTCTCTGTCCTCACCTGTAGGAATGCAGACCCTTGCCCTGCCCAAATCTGAGCCACAGGCCCCTCACGCGGAAGTGCTTTTGTTACGTTGAAAGCACCTTATGGATATAAAAGGGTAGGGAAGAGTGCCCCACAATGAATCCTGTTTTCATTTCTCTGAATCTGTGGTTTTCTACCCAGTAAACTGAACCACCACAGATTTAGCAGCTTAAAACAACACACGTTTAATGTCTCACCGTTCTGTAGGTCAGAAGGCAGGGGTCACCTGGGGTCTCCGGTCACAGTGTCACAAGGGCAGATCCAGGGACCGGGGGCTTTGGGGAGGGACCGGCTTCCAAGTTCAGGACGGTTGTTGACAGAATCCAGTCCCTCGCGGTTGCAGGTCTGGCATCACCATTTCTTTGCTGCTATCGGCCGGGCTTGGAGCTGCTGTCTGCTTCTCTGAGCTGCCACATGCCTCCTAAGGGTCCCCTCCGCCTTCAAAGCCACAGGGGGCCGTCAACTCCTCACTGTTTCAGTCCAGGGCTCACCTGATTGGGTCAGGCCCACCTAGATCAGCTCTACATTTTAAGGTCAGCTTACTTAGGGCCTTAATCACATCTGCAAAACCCTTCTCAGCAGGACTTGCGTCAGTGTTTGACCCAATCGTCAGAAGAGGGGAGGGCGGTGCATGCTTCGAATTCTGCCGAGCACACAGCAATTCTTAAGCTGTGTTCTGCAAAAGTAAGATGATGGTAGACATTCCGCAAAGAAAGGAGTTTAAGGCCAAACAATTTAGAGAAATGCCGGGTCAAACAGTAAAACCAGTTTTTTTTTTTGCTTGTTTTTCAGTTTAGGACACAGAAGAGTCATGAATATGCCATTATACCTGGAGTCTCTTCAAGATACATAGCATTTCCCAAGTTTATTAAACTATAGTATTCTTTCCTGCCCCAATATCTGTTATTCTTTATAACCCAGTTTGAGATACAATTATCGATTTTTGTAAAGGAATGTTAACTGTTTGTATAGCCAAAGACCCGGGATGACATACAGGAAATTCACTACATCTTTATACATTTGTTTTTAGAGACTTTCATATTGATAGTTTGCAGTTGACTCATTATCCGTAGGTGCCCTTCAAGGCACCGCTCTGGATGACTAGTGGGTACAAGGAGTCAATTCTCTGTAGCAATGCAAGGGCTCTCCATCCCCCTTCCTGCCAGGGCTGGACTCAGGGTATCATGCCAGTAGCAGCCCAAGAGGGCTGCAGTTGCCATAGTCTAAGGGCGCCCACTGTCTTGGAGGCCTTGGCCTGCCCCGGACTCAGTTTCCCTGGCATAAGTCTGAAAGGCCAGAGTGAGGTCCATGCCCAGGAGGAAAGTGGGGAGAGAGAGGGTAGCAGTCCTCTTAAACCAGGCACCTCTTATGGCTCCCTGGGCCGAGCCTCTCTGACCAAACCCTAAAGCGGAGAGAAATGCCCCCTCTTGGAAGGTATGTCCCTGCCTGGCAGCCCCTTCCTCTGCTGCCTCTTGTCCTCTTCCTGGGGCAGGCCTGTCGACACTTCCAGCAACTGTCCCAGGAAAGTGGCCCAGGCCGGCCCTGTGGCCACTCTATGAATTCACCCTGTGCATTTGGAATAGGAAATTGGTGCGAGTTTTATAGTATCCTCCCCCCAACATCAACTCCAAAATAATTTTTGCCTTCAATCCATTCCTCTGCTATTTGATGCTTGATTTCAAATTATGGTTTGTTTTCTCTGGAAGAATCCCCTGGCCATCTTTTTGGGTAAATAGTAAGTATATTCTGGGCACTTTAATAAATTGCAAGCTTGCACTGGCGGGAGGCAAGCAAGTAAACGTTTTAATAGTGCAGCAAACTTATCAATGGATTTACCAAAAAAAAAAGGAAGTGATTTTATTCACCCAGCATGTGTTTCAGAGTATTTTACTACTGGGATCAAATGTCTGTGAAAGATTTTTGAAGCTCAAATTTGACTTTGAGCAATCTCAAAAGGTTTCTATAAAGCACACTGCATCGTGTTCTATAAGCGGCCAAGGAGTCTGTCCGCACATGTCTAACTATCCAGTTCAATATCACCATGGTGCCTAAAAGGTTTTTAATATAGATATTAAATATGTCCATATCAGCGCTTCAGTGAAAGCATGGGCCGTGCTTTTTCCTCTGGGGTCTTCCAAGCTATTTGCTGCTGACATGCACTATTAAAAATAAACCTACCCTGAGGAACTAGTCATTTTACATGGTATTAGGACTAATGTTATCATTTAAGTAGCTGTAGAGATTTGCCAACTACAGAGGCCCCACATAACGATGGAAACATGATTGTGTGAGATAATCTTCTGAGTGGAAATGATTTTCATCATCTGTAATATGTCGTTTAGATGCTTATTTAAGACTTATGCTATTGAACAAATATTGATGCCTTCAACAGAATAAAAAACATCAATGCCATGCTTAGATAATGGATCAGATTCACTTCTAGGGCTTAGGACTTGACTGGGTATGAAACGATATCCCTGGAATCTGTGTAGTGAGTAGGGAAGGAAGGCGGAGAGGAAGGGAGTAGATTCACTTGAATGTGCACAACAACATTATAATGTTTATTACCATTTTACAGGTGAGGAAACTGAAGTTCAGCAAGTTTCCTTAAATTGAAGTTCAAACAAGTTCACAGCTAAGATATGACAATATGGAGATTCGAACATAGTTCTGACACCAAAGTCTGAATATACCACACAAATCTTGCCCTCCCCCGCCATTTGTAGTGGGACCAAGACTCTGCTTTCTCCACTCTGCCCACAGGGCAGAGATTTCTCATTTAAGTTAGCAATGTAATTTACCATATATTCATCTACTGGTGCAGATGGTCCATTTATTCATCCGATGATAAATAAATACTTATTGAGCTTCTACTATGCACTAGGCAGGGTTAGGCACAGAGCATACAAAAATTAAAAAAAGGCATAGGCCCCAACCCTAAAGACACAGCAGGGAGCCCACAAGGAGGCCCTCATAGTTTGGTAGAAGTTGGATGTCCACACTGAACGACTGACTACTTGGTAAAGGCAGTGCCCATGTTGTGTGGCTGCATAGTGTTATCACCCTTTTGATAGACTGGATGGGAGCAAGGACCTCTTCAACCCCCATCAGGCACAAAGCAGCACAAATGAGATTCTTCCCAATCTTATCGGACTTGGAGCTCCCCAAAAATGCAGACACCATCACTCCATATACACAGCTAGCTCCTGTTTAGTGGTGCACTGTTACACAGCACCATGGCATCCATCCAGTGTCTGCTTGGCCCTCATAACCTCCCAGGAAAGTAGCCATCACTAGCCCACTTCACAGATGAGGAGACTGAGGCTCTGTGAGGTAAAGTGATTTATCCAGGGTCAGATGGATGGAATAATGTAGCAAAGTGAGAACCCTGGGCGCCTAACTCTTCACCCTCCTACATACCTATTATGAAGGGTGACGTTATGCCAGGCCCTTTGAAGCAGGTGCTGTTATTACACCCATTTTAGGGTGAGGAGCACGAGACAGAGAGGTGGGACACTTGCCCAGGTGAGGCAGGCACAGAACTCACACCTGAGCCTTCTGACTCCCAACTACAAGCTCCCAGGCACTCTCAGGGGGCGGTTTCTCTGCAAAAAAGCAAACGTGGTCTCACTGATGGTGTCCCAGGTCCTGGTGCTGTCATTCTGGGGACCGAAGGCTCATGAAAGGCAACATATTGCAGAGGCTCTCTCTCCCTGTCCCTCTTTCCCTCGCTGGCCTCTCAGATGCCAGGATCCCTGCAGCCTCATAAGATCTGCAGCTAGCAAAAGAGCCCTTTCAAAAAATGTTGGGGATCTATTTTTCTATTTAAAAAGAAAAATAATTTGCATGAGGGGCGCAGCAATGGGGGAGAAAAGGGGCTGAAGGGAGGGCAGCAGGGCTGGTCCTGGGCAAGGCCTGGCGGTGGTGACGGTGTCAGCGTCTGGTTAAGCTGCACAGCTGGCCCGATGGCATTTGGCAAACTTGAGCTGTGTCTCCTTTCCGATCATTTTTACCTGCTGCATTTGCATATGCATATGATATCTGTTATCCTAATTATATCTATTTTCCCAGGTACAGACAGACATAGCCCAGAGGTGGGGTGCCATTAGCAGATCACACGGGCCTCTACAGCTGTGTTTTGATTAGCAGAAGAGGTTCCTTGGCATCGGAGAACTGAAATCACCTTGTAGGGTATGACAAGCGCAGCCGAGCGTCTCGCAAGCAAAAACCAGAGGTTTCTCTAAGCAAGGAGTGAGAACAACCACAAAGAATTAGAAGGAAAATAACCTTTAATGGTTTCGACTATGAAAGCTCAGTCTCCCTGAAGGCCGCCATGCATCAGATAGCATGGCCTTCCAGGTTCTGCTCAGGTCCACCCTCGTCCCCATCCATGCTTCTAGAAGGAGGAGATGGCAGTGGGAGCCTCAGGGGGAGGCCAGTTCCCCCTTTTCCCAGGCTGGGCTCCAGCAGGGAGGATGTGAAGGTGAGGGACCGAGGATGGCTGGAGGAGGGAACACGGAGTATTCTGGATCCTGATGCAGTCCCACCCTGCCTCAAATGACTTGCAAGCAATATGCAAATCGTATGCAAATCGCTACAAACCCTCTGGTACACCCTGTGGCTCAGGATCTCCTTTCAGGAGACATGCAGGTATTTTCACGTTCGCGTGCTCCATAGTGCAACTGCATGCCCCAGGTCTCTCGACTTCCTGGAGAGGATTGTGCCCCTATGTTGTAAATGTGGTTTATGGGTCAATTCCTTAGATGCTATGGGTCAGATTCAGGATTCTAAGTTTGTGAATACTTTGTAATACATGGCATTTTCATAAGCTCTCTCCTATTTGACCCTTGGCAACTCTATAAAGGAGGCTGAGCAGGTCGCATGACCCCTACTGTCCTGGGCATGAAGGCATTAGGTAACTCACCTAAGGTCAAACAGCCAGGCTGCAGCTGAACTCTCCCCTGAGCCCAGGGGCCCTAAGTTCAAGTCTGGTGCTATATACTCCAAACTTCTGATTAAAATCCTGCTGGGAGGGGCGGGGGGAATGGTGGACAACTAGAGCGGCAAGAAACATCCAGGTGAGGGAATACTCAGTCTCGTCCCCCCACTTCTAGAATAGTGGCAGAGTTTCTCACCGGGAGGAAAGGCTACGTTGGAGTGGTCACCAGGGATTTGTGGATTGAAAATACCGATCAGGGGATTATGGTGTGCTCCCAGGTACTTCTGGTTGAGAATTACTCATTAATTCTTTCTTTCCTTTGGCAAATACAGTCATGATTGCTTAATGATGCAGAGATGTTCTGAGAAGTGCACTGCTGTGTGAATATCATAGTGTGCTCACACACACCTAGATGGGGTGGCCAATAGCCTACTACACACCTAGGCCATCAGGTATAGCCTATTGCTCTTAGGCTGCAAACCTGTACAGTATATTTTGGTACCGAATACTATAGGCAATTGTAACACAATGGTAAGTATTTGAGTATCTAAACACATCAAAATGTAAAAAAAGGTACAGTAAAAATATGGTATTATATAATAATATATTCATATGGGACCACTGTATATGTGGCTCATCATTATGCGGCGTGTGGCCATATTTATTGAGGATCTGCTATATGCCAGGCCTTGCTCTATGCAGCCGGCAATTGACTGGAGGCAGACAATTATCGGTTGTGTTCGGGGCTATGACAAAAAGAAATTATACTGGGTGACGCCAATTCAGACAGGTGAGTCTCTGAGGAAGGGTGTCTAGGCATGCAGCAGCCATGCCAGAGCTGGGGGAGGCGCTCTGCAGGCAGGGCTGCACCGTGGGCAACGGTTCAGCAGCAGGAAGGGCTGTGAACTTGAGGCAGGCCTGGCTGAAGCTGGCTAGAGCAAAGTTTCAAAGGGCAGGTGGTCTGAGATGAATTTGGAAATGGAAGCAGAAAAGAAATTAGGCAGATGTTTAGGTAGCCCTTAAGATACCCCCAAACTTAGTGGCTTACAACCATCGGCTTGGGGTTTTTTAATGAAATAGATTAGAATAGTGTCCTACACTATCATATGTGGCAGTCCTCCAACTGCAGCACGCGTCGGAATCGCTTTGAAGGCTTGGCGAAGCTGGCAGAACTTCTGACGCTGCAGACGTGGAGTGGGCCGAGCACCTGCGTCCCTAACAAGCCCCGGGAGGGCCAGTGCGCTCTCCTGGACGGTCTGGACAGCCGCGGTGTGAAGAGGGCATCACGTATATTACAGTCCAGTTTTGGTTTTGAGACTCTCATCTTAGTAATATATATGCCCATGTGTACTGGATCCTGCTGAGAAATGCATTTCTTAAGAGTGGGCTGCAAAAAGTTTGAAAGCTCTTGATTTCATGACTTAGGACACTTCTCTAGAAGAGAAATCAACCTTTCAGGCCCCAATCGACTGTGGGAAATCTTGTGACCTCCCTAAACAAAAGTAAACCCGTCAATATATGAACGAAAAGTAACAATAGATTTTAAAAACTCTAGCTGGAATAGGAAATAAGATTCTCCTGTTGAGGGCCTCAACTTGGCTTTAATTTATGAATATTATCCTACCGAACCTTCAAAATACTGTGTTGGACTTTGGCACGGAGCCCAGGATCGCACTCCAGGCTGCCTGCCTCCTGGCTCAGGGGGAGGCGCACTCTGGCTGCTGCGACAGTACTCCCCGGCCCTGGTTCCGCCTCCATGGGGCTGCCAAGCTCCGGAAGGTTCAGCAGCATCCGGCCCTTGTGATGTGAGCCCACTTACCTGAGGTGCCCCGCGGCGAGGATGGTTAGCCACACACACCTGTTGATGGCTCCCTGCGGGTCGGCCCTGCTCTCCCCAGCTGCGCTGGTTGCAGATCCCCAGGGGAAAGGGGCGTCGTCTTTAGCGCTTCCTCATTCTGCCTTGAACGGAAGAGAGTCTGTTCATTCCATCACTCACCTGACTTACCTGCGCAGTGCTAGGAGAAGAGCTAGGACCCAGGGCATGAAGGATATCCAGACACAGCCCCTACCCTCGAGGAGTCCACACATAGACAACTGCCACCGAGCACGGCGAGCCTGACAGCTGAGGTCCTTGGGAGCCTTGGTGCCGGCTCTGAGCTGATGCACACCTGTCTCCCCAGCCCCTGCGAGCCTCTTGAGGACAGGGAGTGTGCCGTATCCATTTCCCCAGCTCCGTTACCCACCACATCCTGAAAGATCCAGCAACTTCCTCGGAGAATCCTCCGGAGCAAGTGGTGAGAACACAGAGATCTCTAGTCTCTTTGGAAAACTCCAGGAAGACCCAAGTCCACAGAATCACAAGGAAAATTCCCACCCTCACCCTCAATGGTAGTGGATGACTGTGATGCAATCTATGGGGCTTCCCTCCCAGAACTCCTTTTCTAGAAATTGCTCAGTGCTCCCATCTCCCACCTTCTCCGTGGTCACTGAGGGAGTCATCTTTTAAGTCCGGTGTGACTCCTGCAGGTGGCTGGTCCAGGGACTGGCACCTGAGCCACAAGAGCCAATCAGAGACCTTTCAGGGATCCTTAAAATTAGCACTAAAAAAGAGCAACCAATATATCTGAATCAGGCATGAGTGTTAAGGCAGCTCCGTCTCCTGCCATGAGGGTGTCGGAAGTGAAGCGCCAGTGGACAGGATGGAGCAGATGCTCAGGGAGAAGCAGAACGAGAGGTAGAGCATTGCGATACCACGTGAGCCCCTCACGTCACTGGTTCCTGAGGTCCTGCTGCATCTTTTCTGAGATACTCCAGTATCTTTCTAGTCCTTCTCTTCCACAAACTGTTCAACTTGAGTTTCTGTTGCTTGCAACCCATGGCATCCTAACGGTGCAGTACTACTCTGGGACGTTCACGCAAAATTCCCTGCCTTTGGTGGAGTTTCTTCTCTGCCCAGCCCTCACGCCCACCCCAAACCGAGAGTCACCCAAGGATGATACCATGAGTATATTGGAAGGAAACCAAGTCACAAGCTATGTATAAAAACAATGTTGAAAAATGAAATAAGCCTCTAATTGGTAATGGCAGGTGGTTGCTAAGCCCCAGGGCAGGGTGTGTAATAGATGTGCATCTGACCATGGATCAGTGAGATGCTGAAGTCCAGGCTGGGAAGAACGATGAATGAATAATTTATCTTCACTATGTTTACGCTACTGCTATGTAGTAAAAGCATTTATTAGCCAGAGAAAGAGCTAAACTTGATCACAGGTATCAATGTGGTGAATATGTCGACTAGCCTGGGTCCTTATTCTAAGTAAAAGAGGAGTTAAACTTATACATTATTATTTCTCTAGTGGGCCATGGTCAACTCTACGATATCCAAACCGCCCCTCTGCCATCTGGTACAGGCCATGCCCTTTGGGGCTTGACTCCAGCTCCAGGGGTAGATCTGAGCTTAGTCACCTCCTGCCAGTGGCTCAGTGTCATCGCATGACCCATTCCAGCCAAGGAGACTCAAAGAGATGTTTGAGGGAGGCTTCTGAGAAAGTCCTTACCCCCACTTTAGAGAGACAGAAACAGTTTGAAAATCTACTCTCATTGTCCCCCGTGTGACATAAGCAAAAAGCCCTGACGCCTGTGACTGCCACCTTACAACCAGGAGGGGACGGCCTTCGGACGAGGTTGGCACAGGTCCCTGATGTGGTGGCCAAGGCCCGGGATTAGCCGACACTGAGGATGGGAGCTACTAGGTTTCCCTGCTGTCAGAGCCGCTGAGCGGAGCATCCTGGGAGCACAGCTCACCCACCAGCGCGCTCCCTGGGCAAAGGAAGAGCTCGGCAATCAGGAGCTCAGACCCTGGAGTATGCGAACTCTGAGCCAGAAAGATCTCAGCTCTGCCAGAGATCTGCCAGAAAGATCTCTCTTGCTGCCTGTATGAAATTGGGCAACTTACCCAAGCTTTTTGAGCATCAGTTTGTTAATCTGTATTACAGGGACCCGTGGTGGTTATTTGTCAATTTGCAGTATCTAGAATCTAGTCCTCCACCTTCAAAGCTCCTTTTTGCCGTCCCCTGATGAGCAGTCTTGGGGAAAGAAAGAGAAGGTAAGACCTCTTTTTCCTGCCCTGGCCCAGCCAAATGGCAGGTCTTGGAGCAAGCTCAGCAAATCCTGCCGAGGGGCTCTAGGGAGGGACATGACTGGAAGCTGTGTTGATTGCAGCAGCAAGGGTGGCACCCAGGCCAGCCCACAGGCCCTCTGGGCTTCACGGAGTCCCTACCGATTTGCACAGCCGTGTGTTCCAGCCTCGGACAACTCTGGAAGCCCCAACATCTTTCCAATAAACTTGCTCCTTCTAGCAATGCGAGTCAGCTTCTGTTGCTTGCAGCCAAGAGCGCTGGCGGATGAAAAGGGCCTTCTTTGTAAGGCGCTGTGAAGCTCCACTGAGCTCACGCTTGCAAAGCATCCCGCTGAATGCGGGCCGCAGAGTCCACGTGTTCGCTCTCGAGGTTAGTGCAGACCCAGACGGCCCCGTGAAGGGGGGATCTGAGCCACACACAAGGTTCTGATTGACCGAAAATGGTACACAGAATCCTGGTTGCTGAATTGGCAACTTTCTCCTCTGCGCGTAGACTTTGGCTGCCCGGGGTCTCGTGCTTGCCACATTCGCCAGGAATTGGCAACGTTTGATGAACACAAGAACGTGGGAGGCACGGGCCATCTAAAAGCCAAAACCAAACAAATAAAAATGTTAAGTGACAATTCTGGCAACAAATTCTCCTTCTTAACCATGGTTGCTAGTCCTGATGTTAAAAGCACTTTCCAGGGTCTGGACACACAGACAATAGGCGGCTCACGGAAGTCAGGTGGTGGAGGGACACGGGCGGAGGTCTGGGGCCAGCTCTGGAGGACAGGCCTGGTCCCAGGGACATGTTCTGTAACTGCCCTTCGGGCCTCTTTAGCACCAAGCATGCTTCCAAGTGGCCGAACCTGCTTCTCACCTAACGGGGGAAGGAGTCAGGTGAGCGAGGCGTGTGCCTGGACTTTGTCATTTGGTGCATGCCAGACACCAAGTGGTCATTGCCATCAGCCTCAGCCTCATCCCAGCATCGCTGACTCCTCCCTAACATGTACGAGCCGTCAGCATGCCCAGGGACAGGCTTAGCATTTAACACACGTTAGTGCAAGGAATCCTTCCGGGGCCTTATGAGGCCAGGCGCCACTACTCTCATAAACAAACTAATGCCTACAGAACTTGGGTGACCTGCCCAGGGTCGTGCAGCTAGTAGGGGACGGAGCCACGATGCAACCCAGCTCTGGCCAGGCCCTCGGCCACGCAGCGACAACTCAGCCGTGTCCCTCCAGGGAAGCCCTGTCCGCCAGACACACACCCACACGCCCTGGCTCGGACTCCGGGCCGCCTCCTCTCGACAGCACTCCCTCTGCCACCTAACAGCCACAGAGCAGAACTTTTGCTGAAGTGCCTTCGTGTTTTTATTTGGAAGATGGGTTTTATGCCCCGGTTGGGGCTGATGGCAGAGCCTATCTCTTCCACAGTATAAACTCTTACGCACATGCCATAAAAACGTCCCCTCGGTGCTTGCGGCAATGCATTGATCATGGACGTTTAACCTCACGTGCAAAGTCAGAGGGCGGGGTGCACACTCTTTCCTGCGGGTTTGGCCTACAGGCTCTGAGCCTGTAAATCTTCCCTCACACACCGGGGCTGGGGTGCCAAGAAAAAGGATTATTTATGAATGGGATTCTCGGGTGTTCTGCTGCAGATTAATTGCTTTCAAGCCTATTTAACGGAGGCTCAATGTGTGGATGGCGGGAAAATGAATCGTTGCCGCCCCACTTGGATGGGGAGGAAAAATCAGAAGAGGCGTCTTTTTTGAAAGGTGGCTGGACAAGCGGGCGGGCTGGTGTCTGCAGGGGCACAGAGCGGCGGTCTGCGGTTCTGGAGGGGCCTGCTGCGAGCACCAGCACGTCACGCTCACCCCGGGCGGGCCTGCACCCCACAGCGCCGCCCCGCCCCGGCCACCAGCGCCCCACCTTTCCACCACTCGCCTCTCTCCAGGAAGCAGCAGCTCAGGTGGACAGGAAGCCCTGACAGAGGTGCCGGCAGCGCCCGCGGCCACTTCTCAGGCCGGCACTGATGGCGCCCGGCACTGGCAATGCCAGGCTGCCAGGGACGGGAGGGAGGCCGCGCTCCGTGATGAACACCTCCCGCCCCAGCCTGCCGCGGAGGAGCCATCGCCAGGAGGCTGCGTGCGCCCGCCAGCCACCGCCCTCCCACGTCCTCCTCAACGTTTCCTTGTGTTGTGCACAAGCTTTTCCCAGGCTCACCGTGCTGGCCAGGCCACCCCACGGAATCGGTCCACTCCCCATTCCCCATTCCCCTCCGGCGTGTCGGGGTCCGCGTCCCGGATCCCTCCAGGGAAGGTGTCACCAAGACCCACTCCAAATTAAGTTCCTTGAGGAAGGCCACACTTCAGCAGTGCTTGCTTATTTTTTGGACAGGAAAAGGCATTATTTTGCCAAACTTAAAGTGCTAAATATTTTTTGTCCCCTCTCCTGTGTTTTGGGAAAAAAAAAAACCTGTTCTGGCTGTTGCAGCCAAGGAGGCTGTAAGTACCTGCCCCCTTGTCCTGGGCGGCAGTCCGCACTGCACTCTGTCAGGGCAGGGGGGACGGCGGCCAAAGAACGAGGGTCTAGTTCTGCAACAGATGACACAAGCAGACACCGCTGGGGCCCTCTCCCCCACCCTCCATACATGTAATGAGTTGGGGTGTGAAATCGCCCCCACCCCACCCCCACCCCCGCAACATCCCTACCACGAAAGGCAGAGGGACAGAGTGAGGGGCTGATGGAGCAGCCCTCGCTGGACTTCAGTTTGAATTCACACCACTAAGAGGCTCTAGGCCTTCAAAAAAAGGAAAATAACATAATAACATTTTTTTTACTCCAAAGTCAGATTAGAGAACCCATAGAATATTCCAAGGTGAACTGGGGAAAGTATTCTCAACAGGAATTACCATCCAAGCCAGAGTTTCTCAACTTCAGCACTATTGACATTTGGGGTGCCACAATTCTTTGTTGTGGGGGTTTATCCGTGATGTGCAGGATGTTTGACAACCTCCCTGGTCTCTACCCAGTAGGTGCCAGTAGCATCCCCCAGCTGTGACAGCCCAAAGTGTCTCCAGATATTGCCAAATGTCCCTGGGGGTGAAAGTCGCCCCTAGTTGGAAAACATTGCTCCAAGCAAAAATGATCTACGGGTAAACACTCCAGGGCCTGCACAATTACTGCCCATGTCACCGGGTTGCTGAGAGAACTAACCGAGATGTGAAAGGACTTCACAAAGCCATCACCACCACCATCATCATCATAGCAGCTACCTTTCCTCGAGAGCCTGTCGCGTGCCAAGCATGTGACCAGCACTCAGCACACACCGACTCTAACAAGCACCAGTGGTTATTAATGCTGCTGCCACAGGCTGGTGACTCAGAGTAGCGGGCAGGCAGAGCCACCGTGTCCACCAAATATGGGCTGGCTGCCCTCGCCGCCACATGGGGAAGAAACAGAGCATGCGTTTCCTTCCTTCACAGCGATGCCGTCGGCCTGGTGACACTGCTCCACACAGGACGAGCTGCAGAAGTGAGTCATGCTCTTATTGGAGAATCACCAGGTGAGGGGACCACTGCCCCACCACTGGCCACGTGCACCCTTGGTACACAAAGAGTGGTCCACAAGCAGCAGCGGCAGCACCTCGGAGCTCGCCAGACACTCAGGATCTCAGGCTGCACCCTGGACCTTCCAGCTCAGAGTCTTCATCCCAACGAGATGCCCGGGTTATTTGTGCATGCATTGAAGTCTAAGATGCTGCTCCATAACAACAGCACAGGTTGCTAACATCTGTCACCGTTCCTGAGCATGCACAGATGGACTGCGACATCCCTTCTCTCCCTCGATTCACTCTTCCATAAGCATTTATTGAATGCCTGCTATGTGTCCCGCCCTCGTGGGGCTGACAGTCTGGTGGCCCCTCACCACCTCCTAGGCAGGTGACTACCGATGTAGTCACTCAGGTAACATACGAGGAAAATGAAGCTCTACCAGATTAAAAGACTTGGGCCAACTCCTGCTGCTAATACACAGAATAAGAGTTTTAACTCAGTCATCTTTTCCCCAAGTCGTGGCTCTTTCTACTGTACCCATACTACTTTTCAACAATACTCGTTGGAGCAACAATAAGAAGCAGAGGTTCCTGTTTATCCCAACTGCTTAATCATACCAAAGGCAGGATGGGGGCTGGAGGTCACCCAGACTGACAGCTGGCATCAGTCACGAACTCACCCAGAATCAGAGGTTCAAAGACAGTTTAATTCACCGGGCTGGAGTGAGATTCGCTCTAAGCTCTCCATCAGTTTCATCAGTTCCAAATCAAAGGCATTTAAAGACCACCCATAAAAAAATACAAAGCAACCACAGCTTCTGAGATTTTTAACGAGTCTGCACCCTCAAACTGCATCTTCCTAATGTCTTAAATCTAAATGAAGGTCCAGAATGTGTCCCTGCTGTGAACTCAAAGTTCTGCCCCAAAATCCCTCCTCACCTGGGCTTTCTAAAACTGGAAAACTGTTTTGTTATCATTTAGTTTTGTTTTCTCATAAAAAGGTCCTGGTTTTAGGCATCGAGTAGCTCTAAAACTCCATGATTCCAGGGAAATCACTTGAGAGCCTCAGTTTTTTCATCTGTAAAATGGAAAACATAGAAACACTTCACAGAGTTCCTAGGGGAATTTATTAAGCTAACGCCGTGTGTACTGTGCTCAGCCCGAGTCCTGGCAAGTGTGCATCAAAAGGCAGCCTCTGCCTCCCTCCCTTTTTTCTCTAAATGTCCCAGGAGGCTGCTGGGGGCAGGTGACACTTGATGGGTCTCCCTGGGAGCCCTCCACCACGTGAGGCTGAGCGGAGCTGGGAGTGTGAAGGAGGCACAGCCTCACTCGCTTGCAGGGGCTCAATAGCAGGTGCTGCCCTGGCTGCCTGCAACCAAGCTTGCTGCTCTTGGGCACATGCTCAGAGGTGGGCTTTCTGGGATGCTCCAGGGACTAAGAAGACAGCTATGAAACTCTCCAAAGGAGTGTGAAAGTCTGCATGGCCACCTCACACTCTTCGGGTTCATCTGGCTTAGAGAACGCCCCACTACATGAGCCTTAGGTCACCTCTACGACAGAAGCTGCAAATGCCAGACATCCATTTTCCAAGCTTCCCTTGCAGCTACGGAGCAGCCACCACGTGCCTCTGACCAAGACTTCAGCTGGGGAACCAGGATCTGCAAAGGATCCCCACTGCTGAGGAAGTCACAGGGCTAGGGACACCGCCAGCAGCCAGAGACTGCAGCGCCCCGTGCTCATGGAGTCAGCGGTGAGATTGTTTCCAGGGGCTATGCTGACATCTCCCCAGCAGCTACTCCGGGGTCTGAACCTGCACAGGCTGAGCCTGATTTTCTGGCTGTCCTAAAGAATCTGCGGGTTCCGCAAGTTTTTAGCAAGTTATTTCTCTGTAGAGAGAAGTGCGTGCACATGCACCATCAGTCTCCCTCCACTGTGTCCACACAGGTGCTTCTGAACATGAGGTCCTCGGAACACAGGCACTGGGGTCAACTATGGTGTGACTAGGGAACTGATGAGCATGCAGATTCCTAGATTAGAATCTTTGGGGCTGCAGTTCAGAAATACGCATTTTACCAAGTTCCCCCCTTCCTGTTACGAATAGTAAAGGGCAAAAATTGCTGGTCCATGGGGCCTCCTGACCTTTTCCACATGGACAGTTGTCAGCATCCGTGCGGCTCACTGTGACGAAAGAAGGAAGCTCCTGTGACCAGAGGCAACTGGCCCCAGAGGACTCTGGCTGCCCCAGGCCCCA
The DNA here is from genome assembly GCF_040939455.1 of Microcebus murinus. Classification (NCBI taxonomy): domain Eukaryota; kingdom Metazoa; phylum Chordata; class Mammalia; order Primates; family Cheirogaleidae; genus Microcebus; species Microcebus murinus. Next base: position 5,984,052 of record NC_134123.1, on the reverse strand, counting down.
CCAAGCCACTCTGAGCGACACAACAGCACTGTCTCATGTAACACTGTCTGCCTGGTGGCCACACTGTTGTGAGGTTCTGGACTATTCCAAGGCTACTCAAATGGTGGTCCATGGACCATGTGATCCAGGAATTGTTAATCAATCCGAAACACCACAACTACACAAATTAAAAAGTAAGCATTGAAAAGTTACTTTGGCAATTTGCCAGATAATTCCATGTTTGCTGAACCTGTAATACGATACTGAGGTTACATCTTGTGTGATTCTGTGTCCTATTTCATTTTTTTGTAGAAATATGTTTTTACTGTATTCCCGAAATCTTGGCAGAGTTAACACCTTCTCATCATTCATATCTCAACACTCAGGTCCCTTCCGCAGAGGACTTCCAAGGTCCATTACATCCTCCATGCCTAAAATACTTACTGGAATGTCACAGGTGCTCAATAAATATTGGTTACTTGAAGGTATGAAAGAATGAGAGAATGAAAGAATGAATGAATGAGGTGAAAGAACACTATAGATTGAACTGTATTTCTTTAAAGTTACATAACCTTTGGTTTTTAAAAATCCCAGAACTCCCTGATAGAATAAAGGCATTTGGAGGGTCACCCACAGACACTGGGAGCCACAAATAGGTCAACTCCGAGGCCCAGACCGGACAGGGCAGCGTGACGTGGAAACCTATTTAACGCAACATGCAATGCTGAGAAGCCATCCTCAGTTATCCCCACCGCGCTGGCTGGCTCCAACGCCCCTACAAATCATCCGAAATGCTAAATCATGTTTAAATCCCTCTCTGATTGTGGCCACCGGGATCTCTGAAGGACACTCACGCATAATTTACATACTGCCAAGCTCCTAAGAGCCTCTAAATAAAGCCCCCAGGGCTCCCAGGCACTATTTTTGAGGAGAAGGACATCAAGTGACAGATTAAGTCGAGTCTGCTCCCCCAACACCAGGAATCAAAGAAACCTCCCCCTCCACTTGTTGACATCTGCGAATGTCTTAAACTACATTTGCTGTCAGATGCCTCCCAGGGACGCAGTTATTACATGGAAAACGGCGCACACATGCTATTGTCTCTCTCGGTTTACACATCTCCACTGATAACAGGTATTTTTGCTCAGATTTTCATTCCTTTTCTAGATTCTAAACATAAAATGTGCTTTAATCTCAAAGCACGAGGAAGTTTCACAAGGGTGCTTTGCATCCTGCCTACGAATGTTAAATGACATTTGGTCACAGCACAGTTGTAACACTTATGATGACGAGCCGGTCACTGCAGCGCCCATGAGAGGGTGTAAAGCCAGACCCAGCCGACACAGCTCGGAGGGCAGAACAGGCTGAGAGGAGGATTTTCCCTCCCAGCTATCAGACAGGGCTACAGAAAGCTCTATCGTAACGACCACGACTGAGTTTTACAATCTGACATATTGGGAAACAAAAAAGACAGAAAGTGAAGCCTATGACACTGTAAATGGTTTAGACCTTTCAACGGCCCAAAGAAAAATGGCACCTGTTTTATTGTTTTGTTTTCTGCACAACTCAAAGGTGTATACCACAATTAAATATCTGAGCCAAATATTAATAACACAACCCAATGAATACAGGCTGGCACCTGAGCAACAGGCCACATACATGTTCGCCATGAACCTTCTGGAATCAGGAAGATGATCTGTCCCTGGCCCAAATGACTCACAGGCACAACTGGACTTAGGCTCATGCACGACTTGCTCTAGTCTCAAATAGCTGGGGCTGCCTGTTCCAATGTTAGAAATTCCCTGAGGAGGTCAATAAGTGCTTTTATCCTTCCCACTATACTGTTCCCTTCACCCCCAACACTGAGCCAGGCAATAACACACTCCCAGGAAATAATCTGTTTGACTCATCACCTGTAAGCAAGCACAGGAATGACAGTGTCTGTCTCCCGGTTATAGCCCCTACGCCTAGCACACAACAGTGTAGCAAGAATGGATAAATGAATAGAGGGTGGATGAATAGAGAATGATATTTTAACCATATGATATCATTTGACCCTCACAAGAACACTGTGAAGTAATAACAGTAATAGTTAACGCTTACATTGTGCTAATTATATGCCAGCCACTATTCTGAATTCTTCATACATATTAACTCTTTTAACCCTCCAGAACTCTATGAAATAAAGACTATTATTATTTCCACTTAACAGAGGAAGAAACTGTTGGAGGCATATGGAGGTCAGACTGCTAGTAGGAGGTGAAACTGACTCCTGGTTAGATGCTCTTAAGCACTATGCTTCTCCTCCATTGGCTACATTTTGGGAAGCAGGAAACAGAGGGCAGCGATGTGAATTTGAACAAGGCTCCCCGCCACAGGCACAAGAACCGAGGTCTGTGCTCCCTGGAGAGTGTTAAGTGACAGAGGCACAGTCTGCACCCAAATAACCTGACTCTGAGTCAGCACTCTCAGCACCCAAGTGGCACGTGTGGAATCAAGCTGGTCCCCTGCTAATACGTGTGATCGTGTGAGCGGTAGAAGAGAGGTTGTCCAGGGGGCTGAGACGATAGGCATTGGGTCGCTCAGCACTACTCTCCCAAACTGGAAATGCCGTGGGGCCCAGGAAAGAAAAACAAAACAAACCTGGAAAATGTGGGCTTTACCCCAACGCTCCTGAAATCATTTTGTTTTGGTTGGAGAAGGAGAAATTTGCTGGCATCTTCGACTATGCAGTCCCCTAGCATCCATTACAGCCTGAGCAAAGGCCACAGAAAGCCTCGAGCAAAGTTCTTAGCCAAAGTTACAGGCATTACAACCTAAGCAACATTCTGGGAGAGTCTTCTCAGGGACTGGATTTTACTATGAAATATGTTGTAAGAGTCTGGGGGAAGTGGGGTAACCCAGGATGGAAGAGTAGAGGCCAGGGCAGAATGAGAATTTATAAATGTGAAGAAGAAGAAAGGTTGGAGCTAAGTCCTAACATTAGTGTGTGGGTTTTGGATTATGGCTTAAGAGATAACTGCTTCTGTTTTGAGAAGCCATAAGAAAGCAGGGAGACACAGGTTTGGAGTTGGGAAATGTTAGTCTCTTAAATTTAAAACTCCATGTTAAACTGAATAAGTTGGAGAGAACAGTGTTGTTACTATGGCTAGAGAGATAAAGATAAGAATCAAGAGAAAGAAACTATAGTGCAATAATTAAGAAAACTTAAACTGGGAAGAGAGGGAGAAGAGGTGAGTGGGATGTCCCCCTCTTTTTTTCTCCCTTCCTTTCTCACCACACATGTGGAGCTACAAAGGGAGGGATGCAGGTTTGAACCGAAAGGTTGCACAGGGTTGATCCAGTTCATTGTGGGGGCAGGGGACAGCTACAACTGTGACTCAAACTGCAGCCCCCAAAAGAAACACCTTTCTCCCACAAGCAACATATATATATATGTGTGTGTGTGTGTGTATCTTTGCTCAAAAGTCAGTAGCCAGAAACCCAGAGAAATATTCTCTATGAATGTCATAGCTCAGCTGAGACTTGTGGAATTTAAATCACCAGTAATGTGACAGGCAGGCCTTGCCCATAGGCAAATGTCTGCGCCCCAGCACGGCTCTGCAGCCACACCTTGCCGTTGCGTTTCTATCAAACAGAAACCAAAAGGTGCCTTCGTCCATGAAAACTGATGGGGAGAAGCCGCGCACCAGGCTAGGTTTCACTGCACACAACTTTTTTACGAAAACAAGATGTTAATCTCTGAGAATTTTTAATCTGTTCTTTAAAAATGGAAGTTTTGCTTTTAAAAAAGTGGCAATCTATAATTTAAAAAGAAAACTTTGTTGCAAGAGATTTGCTAAATTAGTTCATCTAGGAGTGCCGTGGAGAGGTCATTTGAGAGGATCTCCTCTATGAATGAAAATGAGTTTCCTGGCGGACCCCCAGTCCCTTCCAAATGCACGCACTCCCGGCACAGGACTCCGCAGATCTCACCCCTACTTTCTACAGGAAACATACAAGAACTAATCACTTTTCACTGGATCCTGAAGCCCTACTTCTTGAGCTGGCACGGGAATCTGTGCGCCCTGCCGGGCTTTCTGAACATCCTACTAGTAGGTTCCAAGAATTAGTTACACGCTATTGCATGGTGATGATTTTTTTTCCACGCTTAGAAAACCGCAAAGGGATTTAACAAAAAGGAAGCAGAGGTTTTCTTTTTATAAATTCGATTAGCCTTTTCCACTTTCTCTACCTCGGGACATTTCCTTTGGGAGGAATTTCATACCCAGAGACCCCTTAGCGAGGCACTGTTGCATGCGGGGCGCAGGGAATTTAAGTGCAAGACGCTCGGTGTGGACCGAAGGTAGAAATCACAGGAGCTCGCAGTCGCCAGCGAAGTCAGTTTCTAAACGCCGGTGGAGGAAAGGCCCTCCAAGAGAAGAAAAACGAAGTTTGCGGCTGGCAGGCGGTACGGGATTCTAGGCTGGGGCGCGTGCGGGTGGTTACCACGCCCGCCCTCCGCTTGGCAGGGCTGAATTTCCCGCCCGAGCCGGCGCCGGGGCGCCCGGTCCCCACGCGGCCCCGGCGCCCGTCTGGAGATAGCCTCGGCGGGGGCGGCCGCAGTCGCTCCCGCCCCGCCCGCCCCGCAGAGCCCCGGCTCGCCTCCGGGGCTAGCAATTTGCGAGTGAATGCGCCGAGGGCGCACGCAGTCAACTGGGCTAGGGACCGGGGTGCCCACCCGAGCCGGCTCCCCTAGGTCTCGGGTTCGAAGCCGCTCCGGCTTCCGAGGAGAGGCTGGGATTTGAGCGGCAGCAGTTCGGTTAGGAGCGGAGTTTCTGAAACTCCCCGGGAAGCGAAGTCCCGGGGTTTGGAAAAATAACCAAACCTATGGTGAGCTTTCCAAACTTGGTCTTTGCTTTATGTCATTTTTCCTAACCCCCTCCTCCCGCCACTCAGCCCCAATCCCAAGACAGTGTCCTAAGGGCTAGGGCACAAGCCACCTCATCCCTTCCTCCCCCTTCGCCCCCCCCCGCCCCGCAACATTCAGACTAGGAAAATACAAATAAACCCCGGGTGGTTAATGCGGGTGCACTCAGGCGCCCCCGTCCCCAAACACACACACACACACTCACAGAGCTCACCGCCCGCTCTGTCCCACCCACCTCCGGGTAGGGGAGGGACTGGGAACCTGATCTCCGGGCTCCTGCCCCGAACGTTTCCCATCAATAATGTTGATACCATCGATGTGCCTCCTCCCCCGCCCTCGGGGCGCCGCTGCTGCCTTTTCGCCGCTTTTTGCTTGAGTAAGAAAACGAAACCTCCTCTACTGCCCTCCTAGCCTGGGCCAGGGGCCAGCGGGGCCTGAGCCGGGGATGAGGGAGCGGGGGACAGGCAGCGCGCGTGGGGACGTCCAACATTTCTGGGGTAGGGTGCCCACCCAGCGCCGGCGGGAGAGGGTCTGGGGCCCAGGGAAGGCCGCATCCCAGGCCCCATCCCGGACCCGGGGCTAAACTGGGCCAGAATAAGATACTTTTGCGGGTGGAAGAACCAGGCCTCAGAGTGGGGAGCCTCAACTGCCCCCACCCTTCCGAGCAGCAGCGATGGAGCGAAGAAGCCCGGAAACCCCTTCGCTGGGAACGGAATTGTGGCCCGCGGCCTTGGGGCACAGCCCTTGTGCCCGGCCATCCCACCACGGACACTCTGGGCTAGGTCTCGGGAAAACCGAGGGGACGTATTGGTCGAAACAAGCATCAACCCCCCAGATGGGAGTTTGCAAAACTCGCCAAGCGCCTCCCCCGGGTGCGGTTCCTCTGGTTCCGCGAGGTCGCGACCCTGACGCAGCTGCTGCCTCACTTCGGGCGACCCACTCTCGATCGCGGATCGGCCCTGGTGCTCTCGAGGAACCTGCAGGTCCGAACCTTGTCCCCCATCCCCCGGCAACTGCTCCCAGCCCAGGCTGGGAATGCGCGACCCCACGTAGAGCGCGCAGGTCTCCGGGGTCAGCAGGGCACGGGGAGGGACTCCAGTTGTGGCACCTCGCTCGCTTTCGCTGCCTTCTTTCTGCCTGCTCAAAAATAAAAATTATCCCCCACTCTGTCTCCGTTTTTATTGATTTAATTATTTCTTTGCATCGTGGCAAGCAGAGCCTCACCAGCGCCCTGACACTGCGGCGCCGCGTCAGCGAACCAGTAACTTGGGCCCGAGACAATGGCCCATAATTGATGTATTGCCATCAACAATAAAGAGCAATTCTCCTCTCCCCGCCATTGCTACCATCCCCCTCCGCCCATCCCCCTCCTCCACCGCCCCACTCTTCTCCCCCGGCCACCGAGGGAAAGAAAACAAACAAGAAATTAGCTGAGGACGCCGAGCGCAGAGCGAAACGCCCGCCTCCACGCCGTCGAGGACGCAAAAGAACGAAAAAAGTTATTAAAGTTTGGATCCCCCAATTAATCCGTCTCTCCTTGCCCATTTTTAATTAAACATAGCGAAGCTGCTTTTGCATGTTCATTTCGTTTGGTTGTTTGTTATGGTGTTTTGGGGGGAGGGAAAGCTTTTTTTTCCCCTTAATCTTAATCACACATAGAGCGAGCGACGAACACGTGTGAAGCTGTTCCCGGAGCTTCCCGGTGCGCACGCAGCGCGCGGGGAGGCGGCGGTGCGGGCCAGCCAGCTCGGCTCGGTTCCTGGCCGCACGCGGTGCCGGAGGCCCGGACTTCCAAGAAGCCGAGACTGCTGGCGACGGGCGCGGGCGGCCGCAAGCGCGGGCGTAACCGGGGACGAGTGTGCGGGTGCCCACGGACGCGTTCGCGTACCGGGCAGAGTGCGGGCTGGTGTGTCTGCCTGGACTCTTGTTTGCGGGATGGGGGGTAGGTGCGGGGTTTACACGTGTTCCTCTACACGTTCCCGGGGGTCTAGGGGAAGCGAGTCGCTCGCACCCCAGGAGCGCGCAGATCCATCTTTGCCGAGGGATCTCTTTAAATATTCAGTGAGAAATAATGGCATTTGAAGCACCACCTATGGAAACATTATTATCTCCATTCTTCAACATCAGCCCCACTGATAGCTTCGTTTGTCTTTTTATCAAAATCTACTGTACCCAACAGGACCTGGGGAGAGGAAGAGCGAGGCGGAGAGGGTGTGTGGGTGTGTGAGAGAGAGAGAGAGAGGGAGAGAGAGACAGAGAGAGGGAGAGAGAGACAGAGAGACAGAGAGAGGGAGAGAGAGACAGAGAGAGGGAGAGAGAGACAGAGAGACTCATGGGACGAAGAGAGGGAGAGAGAGAGAGAGAGAGACTAATGGGACGAAGAGAGGAAAATAACAGAGATTGGAAAAAAGGTGAAAAAAGGACGGACAGGGAGAAAGATGAAGGCAGAAGTTATATCAAGGGAAAAAGTCCGCAGATAGACAAGAGAAACATTCGCCCCCACACAAAATCTTTAGACATTTAAGAAAGAAAATAAGAAAAGACTGAAGAAGCTCAGAGAAAGAGGAAAGGGTCACTTAGGGGAGCGCGGCTAAGGCCCGGAGCACCCGGCGCTCCGCTCGGAAGACCGGTGCCCACTTCGCGCGAACCGACCGTGGCACCATCCAGCCTCGTGGGCGCTCCTAAATTGGGACGTCCTCAGGAGCCCTCTCGTCTCCCGATTTCGAGATAGGGCAGGGATTGTGTATCCGCACCCCCTCCTCCCCCACCACGCAGCCAAAGTTTAGTTTAGTTTAGTCCTTTGGGCACAGGACTTCGGGAACCTTGGAACGCGGAGACCCCGAGGCGCGAGCGGACAGGCAGGCTGGGCGGCGGGCCGCGTCTCAGGTTCGCGGGCGCCGGCCCGGGCAGAGGGACCGCGCTCCCGGCTCCGGGCGCTGGCAGGGAGGCTGCGTCCCCGCTCCGGGAGACGGAGGTAGAGCGAAAAGTTTGGGCGCCGCGCGCGGCAAGTGCCCGCAAACTGGAGGCGAGCTTCCGCGCCGCCGGGCAGCGGCGGACAGGGACACCCCCACCCGCACACACTCCCGGCTCGGCGCCGCCACCTAGACCCCTTAGGCGGGCGCGCTGCCCCCTCCCCCTAGGCCATGGAGTCCACGGGTCCCGGGATCGGACTTGTCCAGGACCAGGCTCGGCCCGGCCGGGCCTCCCCAGGCCGGGGCGGGCTGCTGCGTACCGGGTCAGCAGCGGCCCCTCCCCCGGCCGGAGCTGAACTCGGAGCCCAGGCGGGTCCCCGCTCTCCGCCCGCCCTGGGCTCGGCGGCGCCACCGCCGCCTCCCCGCGGAGTGACGCGCCCTGCAGCCAACCGGGGCAGCCGGGGGGGAGGTCCGGGAGGGGTCCTGGGCGGAGCCGAGCCGCCCCCTTATCCCACGGGCTCGGGGCTGCTTCTCCCGAAAACTTCAGCCCTAATTGTCCTGGGAATGTCCGAGGTAGAGAAAGGGAGCCGGAGCAAGCAAGAGGCTGGAGGATCAGGGCCCCTTGGGGGGATGGGTGGCGGAAGAGCTGCCCCTCCCCCCTCCGATCCCAAACCCATCACGTTCCCAAACCTTTCCTGGATCCTCTTCTCCGCGCCCCCGCGAGCCCGGGATCCAGGGCTGGAGAACTCGGGGCGAAGGAGCGCCGAGCCTGGCGGCGGGCGGGAGGGGCCGAGCCGTGGGCGGGAGGCGGACCGGCGTGGGGCTGGCTCTTCCCCACTCGCTTATTTTTTTTATGGGGGTGGGGGTGGGCTGCTTGCTGGTAGCTCTTAAAGAAACGAAGAAACACTCACGAAGAGGGACGCCCGCCCCCCAAATCCCGCCACGGGACTCCCTCCCCCCGCGGGCCGGCGCGCCTCGCGCCCGAGTTGGGAAGTTAGCAGCGCGCCCGCAGCCCGGTCCCCAGCGCCCGCCGCCCCACCCCCACCCCGCCCCCGCCCCCACCCCGCCCCCACCCGGGGCGGCTTAATTCCGGGGAGGGCATGCTAATTTGGGTCGGCCCAGCCCGGGATGGGGGGAGGGAGCGAGGGCGGGAGCGGGGGGCGCCGGCCGGGGCGCCGGGCGCGCGGTGGAGAGGAGGCCGGCCGCGGCGGCCGGGCCGCGGAGTCCCGGGCGGTCGCAAAGAGGGTTAACCCAGTGTCGGGCGGCGCGGCGCGCAGAGCCAGCCCCGCGGCCGGCTTATTGGGCCAGCGCGCGGAGAGACAGGGGTCTGCAGCAAATCACGAACTAATTGATTAAGGCGAGCGGGTTTGAATAGCGCTGGCCCGGTGCCAATCGCCTTTCAAAGAGCCCCTCTATGATTAATCGCAATGCATTATTGATAATCATAATTATAGCAGGACACATGCGCGCTGCGCCCGGGGCCGGGGAGCCGGGGAGGGGGCGGGCGGGCCGGCGGGCGGGGGGAGCCGCCGCCGCCGCCGCCGCTCGATTTCCGTAATTTTGAGAAGATTTTTTTTTAGTAATTTTTTATTCTGCCCCAGCTGATGTTTGAGCCAGCATGTCGCGGAGGAAGCAAGCGAAGCCTCAACATTTCCAATCCGACCCCGAAGTGGCCTCGCTCCCCCGGCGAGATGGTGAGTGCTCCGGCCCGCGCCGCGGACACAAACACACACACGCACTCGCACTCTCGCGCGCGGGGACCCACGCACACGCGCCGGCCCCTGCGCCCGCTGCCCCGCCGCCGCCGCGTCCCCGCTCGCCTCTGCTACTGGGCGTATTTTTTTTTCTTTTGAATTTTCAGGTCGCCTTTGCTGGGCTTCCCCCTGCCCTGGGGAAGCGAGCACACCGTCCGGCAGGATCTTTCCGGAGTTGCTGGGTCCTCCCGGGGGAGGAGGGAGGGCATGCTGGCCTTGCTGCTCCGTCCCGGCTTTTCCGGGGAACCGAACCGCGGCCGAGACCCTGGAGCCCCGGGAGACGCGGGTTCGAGCGGAGGTCGTCCGCGCCTACCCGCGGGGGCTCCCCACGCGGTTCCCGGGGCCCCGGCCCGGCCTCTGCGGACCGGCGCTGCAGCCTGCGGGAAGGAAGTTTACTTAGCGCGCCGGGCTGAACTCCGAGCCTGGGGGGAGCTCGCTGCGCCGCCCCCCAGCCCCAAGCTCACACTCCTCCTCGGCCCGCGCGGCGGAAGGGGGTGCCTTAGGGGTTCAGATCTCCAGGAAGGTGGGGACCTGTGTCGGGGCGCCCGCGCCTGACACGCTGGGGTCGCGGCTCGGGTGGAGAGTGTTCCTTGCTGCCGGTCGTTCCTGAGACGGTGCGGGCGGCCTGGGGAGGTGTCGGGTCTGGCTCCCTAAGTTCCTCCCCAATCTTTTCTCCCAACACTTGCACCCTCCGCTCCCCCAAATCTTTACATTCGACATGCAGCCTCTGCGGATCGTGGTGCTCCACGCTTGCACATGGGCCGGGGAAGGAGTCTTAGGGTAGCTCTTCAGGGCTTGGGGGGTAAGCAGCCAGAGGAGAACCCCCCTGAAACAGGGGCACTCGCTCTCTCTGCCGGAAGCGACAACTGTGGGTCCCGAAGGGAATGAACAAGTCCAGAACAAAGTTTGTGTGCGGGAGTTAAGGTCGAGAGTGGGGAGAGATCCGGGCAGGGAACTGGGGGTGCCGAGGGAGGACACCTAGAATCCCTCCTTGTCCCCGAAGGTGTTTCCCTTGTGGCCGCGGAGCCCGCAGGCCCAGCGCCGGAGGCGATGGCGCGGCGCCCCTGCTCGGCTCCCGGTCATCCCTGCACGGTGCTGGCCTCTCAGCTGCCGGAGGACGAGGGGCAACCGCAGCCGGGTTTCCGCGGCTCGGGATGCCTCTCTGGATGCCCACGTCCCAGGCGGCATTTCAGGGTACGGAGGAGAGAGCTGGACCCCAAAGTGTGCCCCTTAGATCGGACTTCTGTCCACTGCGCCGTGCGGCCGCCCGGGCCCCACAGTCCGGCTCCCTCCCCAGAGGCCTGCCTCTCTGTAGAGCCGGCGCGGTGAAGCTAGGGACCTCTGCCCCCGTTACCCTGGCTCAGGGGAAGGGGACTCCTGGCTTGGGGTCCCTGTAAGAAATTGGGAAACTTGAGTCCAGCTAAGAAAATTGTTAATATTCCCCCCACCCCGCGCGCTCCTAGTACTTTCTCAAGCTTGAAGCCTTACCCAGAGTTTCTGGGATTTCTCAGTCCGCTGAAAAGAGCCTCTGAACCCCGCTTTCCACCCCAAACGCACGGGTAAATCGAGGTGAAACTACCCAAGGCCGCAGCAAGGACTCTGAGCATTTTTTCCGTGGTTTCCCAGCGGGTTTCTTCTGCTTCTGGCCCCCACACTCATCTTCCCTCAAGTTTCTGCAGAGACCTTTTGCGCTGCAACACTGTTCAGGTTAGCAGTTTGTATGCGAAATACCAAACTAGAGAGAAGCCAGGGTTTTTTTAGTCTATTTTGTAAATATCTACTGATTTTCTACATTTTCCAAAAAAAAAAAAAAAAAAAAAAAAGAACCTCGGGCTTCCCGGAGAAATGATGCCTGCTAGATCTTTGCCTTTCGCCTTCTGGATTTGGAATTTTTAATAGTTAAGCCTTCTCATAAAGCAATAGCATAAAAGGAGTTCACTACCTCTTACCATTATTATTTATTAGTACTATTTTTTTTTAGTTTATTTGAGCTTTGAGGTAAGTTAATTAAGTAACTGAATCAAGTTTCTTTTCTTTCTCTTTTCTCTCTTCATTTCTTTCTCTTTCTTCCTTCCTCTGTTTTTTCTTCCCAAAAGCTAGTTCATTGTCCTAAGAAGCAGTAAACTATGTTAGGGACACTGTAGGAAGCACCCCCTCCCAGCCCCCTTCCCTCACCACTCCCTACCCCTCCTCTTTTTCTTGGTTAGTAATGGTTTTAGGTTATGACTGTTTTTACATGGTTGAACAATAAGTTTGGGAGAAGTTGCCTAGAGGGTAGATTTTGTAATAGGGTTACAGGATTTAGTGTGTTGTAATAATATTAGTACACAAGTAATCCTCCCCAACGCCTGACATGCAGGAAGGCCTAACCTACCCCAGGTCTTTTTATTTGGGAATAGTCGTGAGATAAATGGAATTGAAAGTTCATGACATCTCAAGGTTAGCTTTTAAAAATCACCTTTCTGCAGTGAATTCGGCAATCTCATTCTCCTCCCCACACATAACACATGCTTCTAGGAGCTGTGGTTTTTTGTTTTGTTCCGTTTTCTGCATGTTTAAAGGTTGTTCAATTTTTAGAAAGTAAACCCCTCTTCAGACATCGTGGTTCTTATGTCTTGAGATGGTCTTAAAATGCAGTAAATGAAACATTGAACATACTAAATTAAATCTAGTTTATGCTCTTCTTGTATGCCAGCACCTCAGATTTCAGGACTTCCATGCAGAGTGAGAGCAGAAAAGTTGGGAGACGGCAGTTACAGCAGCCTTGAAGGATGGGTGCTAAGGCTGAAAGCAGCCAGACTGCTGTGTCCCTTGTCCTGCATGTTGGAGTGTGTGTGTGCTTACAAAGAAAGCCCGGGCCACTCTAAGCAGCCACACTGATAGCTTCATCGGAGCAAGTTCAAAAAAAATAAGAGTGCTCACTTAATCTTAGGATGCTGATATTTCATTCTACTTTAGTGTAGCTGTAATGCCAGAAACACTCTAAAATAATATTAAACTCGGTAATTTTTCTGTTTCTTACGAGACTAAGATTGTGGCGAATATGACTTGTCTCTTAAATGATATCAACAAGTCTCGAATTACTTGTAGAAAGATGACTGCCACTGGAAAGGTTATTCACTGAGATAAATAATCTAGAGGAAAGGGAATATTAGAATCTAATGATTTTGTATGTGGGTCTTTTACTATAGATTGAGATTTCACCAACGCGCGCGCGCGTGTGTGTGTGTGAGTGTGTGTGTGTGTGTGAGTGTGTGTGTGTTGTGTGTTGGCTTTTTCCTCCTCTGAAGGTGTTTTTAAGATTCCTATAACTAGGTGGTTGGCCTATTCAGGTTCCATTCATTTGTTAAGAAAGTATTTTGGTGCTCAGCTTTCTTAAAGAAAAGATAATACTGAAAGAAAAATAAAAATCATGAATTGCAGAAAAAACACTGACTCTCCTATGAAATGTCATAAAAATTCCTCTTATTTATATTAACAATGAAATTCTATTATTTAACAACGCAATTTACTCATGTGAGCAGCTTAATAGCACACATTGATTTCTGGGCCCAAAAGGTTAGGGAGAACTATAATTAATTGCTTTTTTTGAAAAACCGACACCTGCAAGATAAGGCATTTGGAAAGAATTCATGTTTAAATCAGGCCTATTTTAAGTTTGGCATAATGGAAGATTCTGGATGAGAAACTGCAAACTATTTTTTGAAATTGCTTCAGGCTGCAGACACTTCCTAAAATGTTAAAAACACACACACAAACAAGCAAAGTCTAGCTGAGCATGAGATAGTATGTGTGAAAGTGAATCTGTGATGTTGAATGTTTTGTGGTTTATTTTACATCAAGTTTCCCCTATATAGTTCATAGGCACAAGGGCCAACTTACAGGTTATTCTTTGGGAGCTTTATTTCTTTTCTTTTTACTTTTGGAGGTAGCAAGTTGTTTTTACCAACAGAGTCCTTTGGAAGGCAGAAACCCACGTTTTTATTGTGGAGATCTCACTGGGACCTTGGGAAGAAACAGGCGGACTGGCTAAGTTTTTTGAAATAGTTAAAAGCTGAGCTCTATGTAGGAAGCAGAACAAATTCCTTCTACAGCCTTAGCAAGGTTTTTCTAAAACATATCTTGGTGCAGATAGCCCTATATTTTAAAACATTCTTCAACTATTAAAACTGAAGTAGTTGAGCGGTTTAGCGAAAGAGATGATAAGTTAACTGGAGAACCGACACCCCTCCCCCCCAAAAAGAAAAACGGTTTGTGTGCCAGGCTTTAGAAACCTAGATGTGTGGAGCTGTTTTAACCTTTGCTAGCCTCCTCCCATGCAAAGGTGACAAGGTCCAGATCATAATATGTCCTTCAGTATCTTTCCAGTGACCCCCAAATTGAGTCTTGCTAGTCACTTAGCAGGAAGTTAGTAGTTTATTTTAGTTTCACCTTATCAGCTTGGCTTCTTTTCCTAACCTTATTCCCCTGTCACCCTCAGATGCCAGACCCCCAAAGGGGAAGATTGACAGGTAGTTCCCATAGCTCAGTTTTACCCTCAAACAACAGGGATTTAGTTTCTTGTGCCTTTGCCAATGTTTATGTAGTCAAAGTTTAGATCTCGCCTTAAGGAGTCTCTCTTTTACGCGTCACTGGAATAGGAAAGCCACAAAGAAGTTTTGAACAATCCCTTGCAACTGGAACCCCATCTAGTGTTCAGTTTGATTCATCCGTGGGAAAGACATTTTCTTCCTTTCATTTACTGTGTACATTAGGTGGGCTTGGATCACTATTTTAAAAGGAGTGTCTTGTCCGTGTTGTTACTTTCTCAGAGATTTCACTTGTATTCTTCCACGTGAGAATACCCTAATCCTGGCCAGACCACTAAGTGAATTTGCAGGGTACCAGTAAATTTGTTATTTGGTTGCATATCACATAGAGGAAACTTTAGACGTTACAGAAAATATGCACAACATATGTCGTAAGTGTTCAAATTTTCTTTGGAATCTTAAGTTGGACATTCAGATTCAGGCTTTTCCCAGGTCTATGCAAAAATAAAAATAAAAAAGATTAAAAATCAATCAATCAAATATGTTTGCAGTAGCTTTTCCAAATAGGTCTAAGTAAAGGAATAGCCTGTTAAAATTATGCACTCCAAAACTACTATCATGAGATGTTCTATTGAAAAAATGTTAATGGGGTCTTAAGGTAATGGAAAGTACAGTGAATATCTTTCTGAGGAGCTCCAAAAAAGAAAACTAAATCTGGTAGAGTAAGGTGGTTGTGTTTGCTTTTTGTTTTTCTGTTTTGTTTTTTTCCTTTCGTGGCTGGCTAAACCTTTCTGTGTGGGGGCATGGTTTTATTTTTATTTTCTCAGTAGACAGATAAGTTGGAACACTTCAATTTTCTCCTTCCAATTCTGTAGTGTTTGGTTCAGATGATGGAAAACTGACAAATTTGAATTAGGCATCAAGTACTTAAACAGTGCAACAGGAACTAAAATATCTGGGATTTTTGTACAAATTTGGTAGAGGTATAAGATCACCCTCTCCCCATCCCAAAAAAGGCCTAGAAAATTTCAAATGTCTTTTTGTGGGTACATTCTTAGAAAACCATTGCTTCTTAAATTTTCTTGTCTGACTAGAACTACAAAATGACTTTAATTCTTTAATTTGTATGCAAAATCCATAGAAAAGGGACTGGAATGTTATTTTCACTGTGGTGCAAGGAACAAGGCAACTGTATTTACTATAATGGGGTCACCAGTTGCAATCCTGTGTAACAGATTATTGAGAAAGATACAAGATAGCAGACAATCAGAAAAATGAATTAGAACGTTCCTGTGTGTGTGTGTGTGTGTGTGTGTGAGAGAGAGAGAGAGAGAGAGAGAGAATGTGTGTATCTTAATATAACTTAAAATATTCCGTTTGGTAGTTAAAGATTCAAACTAGTCCTCATGTTTTGTCTTCTTGTTTTTAAGCTGTTTCATTGGAATTCTGTTCAGAATGCAGATAAATTTAAAGTTAAGCATTATTACAGTGTAGCGACACCTGCTTTTGAAATAAATCAAAATAGATACCAGGATTTTGGGGGGTAAGAATGTTCATAAACATCAGGAAATTAAATTAGTTGACTACAGTGAGATCAAATGGCAGCGTATTAAAATGTTGTGAAAATCTAAGCTGAAATATGGGTAACTTTTTAACACAGTCTCTTTCTTAGAACCAAGCAAGCATTTATTTTTAAATGTCTTTATTTTCCGTCCAGTTAGCAAAATCCTAAATATAAAAATGTTCAGGTTGAAAAACTTGAAAATTCTCAAGTGAGTTTTTGAGGCTGCACAAATGCAGAATTCAAGTGCAGGAAAGTAATAATCAGTTAAATCCTGTAAAGTAACCTTCCTTTTATTTTCTCTATATATTATGAGAATATCAGATGTTTTCAAGTTATAAAGAATTAAAATGTCCTTTAATCGTGAGCACAGATGTGCTAAATATTTGAAGCAACTACATTGTAATGTGTACAATTGATGAAGTCAGTTTTCTGATTTCCCTTGCTAGTTATTTAGTTCTGAATCTGTCATTATTTGTCTAAGCCCAGCTGACCAAGCAAAACTGTGTTTTAAAGTGGCTTTATGTTTTGATAAATGTGAGCTGGTTGAAAAGTATTTTCCACTGAATGCAGAGCTTAATAGAACATGCTGACATAATAGTTTTAATGCATTTTGTTGAAAATGTGTGAACAAACAGAATAGCTTTTGTTCCTTCATAATTGGCTGTAAAAGTAGATGGAAACATAACCATTACATATGGAAATGTGCAAAGAGAAAGAAATAACATTTCTGTTGAATATATTAGGAATTGCATTTCCTAGTTTAAAATAAGCATCTAAAATGGATGCATCATTTAAAATTGGTTGTCAAAATAAGAAGCTTTAAACAGATTTTTTGTCACATTATTTTTGTCCCAAGTTAAGCAACATAACTTTAGCAAATTTCATCTAATATTTTGTTTATATAATTTTAAGTCAAGGGTAGAGACAGAAAAAAGTGCTTAAAACAGCACCTTCAACGTGCATAGGAATCTGGTGCCAATTAGAATGATTAAACATTAAATTAAAACTGAATCATTATTGGTATTTTCTGCTACAACTAAGATTTGTTTGCTGTTGTTAATGCATTTTGCACTATACCCTTGTGGAGATTAAAAGATGGGTATTAGGAAAGCTAGCTTGTTAAATATAACTTAGCTACTCAAATAACACTCCCAGTGAATAAAATGTGCATACATTTGGCATACTTTACCAGGAGTTCTAATCAACTTCGGCATCACTCAAGGCAAATAGAGTTAAGGAATTTTCAGAAGGTAGTATTTAGGTATTAATTTTATTTTCTGGAATGCAAATCTACTCAAGCTTTTTTGATGTTTACTACAAAAAAGCAAATGGCTGGCTCTTTTGAGTGGACTCTAAAGTTTACTGAAAAAAGCAACATTTTGATTTTCATTTATTCATATCTGCAATTACTTTTTTCTCCTACAAGTTTTCTGGGAGATTCAATTTGGAAGTCATGGAAACTACCTATTATCTGATTCAGTTCTGCAGAAAAGCATGCAGGGAGGTAATCCTTGAATTAAACAGTTTTTTTTTCCACAGCCTTCGTAGATGACCACACACCATTTGTACAACAGAAGTTGGTGCTCCCCATGCTGGGCAAACAATGGGGCGCCATCCTGTCTTTGAATAGGGTGTTAGCTTGGAGTTGGAGATTTTTATGTTTAATTTACAAATGGATCTTAGTGAGAAGACATCTGAGCAACCAGTGGAAACAAACATGAAATAAAGGGATTTTTATAATAAAAGGTTCAGGACAATCTGTTAAACAATTGATAACAGTTAAGAGCAAACTGTTTTTAAAGGCATTCAGACTAGGAGAATTGCAAAGCATTTGCAAACTCTAAACCAAGAATTATTTTTTAGGGGATGGGAGCACTTCCCCTTAACTGCATATCCTTCTTTAAGTTGATACGTAATCGGAAATGTAAATCTTGTGCCAGCTTTTATGGATATAAAGAGCATTTTTGATGAAATATTTAAGAGGCATAACGTTACCATGTGGAGCATAGTGGCATATATTCCTCGATTAGTACAATTGTAGCCAGGGTTGCATTTTTTTTTATTTTAAAAATAAACATGCCATGGGGTGATACATAGGTGCCAGGCAGGCCTTGTAACGGGTTATGATCATTGTGTTTCTCTTCTTTGTATGTGTGTAGCCTTCCGTTTGCATTCAAGTGAGTCTTGAGCAGTGGTCTGGAGGATTTACTATTGATGGGACTAAAGTGTGTTTGTCATGGATCAGACTTAGCTCGGGTTGGAGGTAGGGGCTTGAGGTGATTTTCAAGTTGTCAGTCTATAGCTTGGTGATATGCATTTTTTTTCCCCCTTGTCAACAACTGATTGGAACCTGAATGACTACAAATTAGTTTAGTGACAGAACAAACTGTCACAGATATCTTTGAATCAGTTGAAAATGAATAAGGTTGACAGAAACTCAAGAGCCTAATAAGTCCCCAACATGGTTGCCGAACCCTCTCTGCACGAGTAGACAATAAGGAGTATAAAATATTGGAAATCAATATTTCGCTATGGCATTTCATTATGCACCAGTGTCTTCCGTTCATAGTATTTTATATTTTGATGAATTATCTGAAGGCTGAGATTCCCTGAGACACCAGATTGATAGTCATTCCTCCATACCCTTAAATATTAATTGTGAACGTTCTTAGGTAATATTGATTGGTTTTTAAGGGCTTCAGTTTTGAGTTTTGCAGGTAAAGAAAAATTGACTTTTTTTTTCTTGGCAAGCCATAGGTGATTTTGTGTCCTGGCTCCCCTTCTAACCCTGCACCTTTTGACGTTGTAGGAGACATGGAAAAGGGTCAACCGAGTCGCCCCACAAAGAGCAAGGACGCCCACGTCTGTGGCCGGTGCTGCGCCGAGTTCTTTGAATTATCAGATCTTCTGCTCCACAAGAAGAACTGCACGAAAACTCAATTAGTTCTCATCGTAAATGAAAATCCAGCCTCCCCACCCGAAACCTTCTCCCCCAGCCCCCCTCCCGATAATCCCGAGGAACAAATGAGTGACACAGTCAACAAAACAGATCAAGTAGACTGCAGCGACCTTTCAGAGCACGACGGACCCGACAGGGAAGAGTCCATGGAGGTGGAGGCCCCTGCGGCTGACAAAAGCGGTGGCGGGGGCCCTCCGGCCGGCGGCCCCCAGGGCAGCGCGGCCCCCGGCTGCAGCAGCGGCCCCTCCCCAGGTACCTCAGCACTCACAACCTCTCTACCTCAACTCGGGGACCTGACAACACTGGGCAACTTCTCCGCGATCAACAGCAACGTCATCATCGAGAACCTGCAGAGCACCAAGGTGGCGGTGGCCCAGTTCTCCCAGGAGGCGCGGCGCGGCGGGGCCCCGGGCGGCAAGCCGGCGGTGCCCGCCCTCATGGAGCAGCTCCTGGCGCTGCAGCAGCAGCAGATCCACCAGCTGCAACTGATCGAGCAGATCCGCCACCAGATACTGCTGCTGGCTTCCCAGAGCGCAGACTTGCCAGCATCTTCCAGTCCTTCTCAAGGTACTTTACGAACATCTGCCAACCCCTTGTCCACGCTAAGCTCCCATTTATCTCAGCAGCTGGCGGCGGCAGCTGGGCTAGCACAGAGCCTCGCCAGCCAGTCTGCCAGCATCGGTGGTGTGAAGCAGCCACCCCCAATCCAGCTACCTCAGAGCACGCCTGGCAGCACCGTCATTCCACCCCACAGTGGCTCTTCTCCGAATATTAACGCGCTGGCGGCCGCAGTCACCACCCCGTCCTCGGAAAAAGTGGCTTCGAGTGCTGGTGCCTCCCATGTCGGCAACCCAGCAGTCTCAGCGTCATGCTCACCAGCTTTTGCAATAAGCAGTTTGTTAAGTCCTGCATCTAATCCACTTCTACCTCAGCCGGCCCCTGCTAACGCCGTTTTCCCCAGCCCTTTGCCCAACATCGGAACAACTGCGGAGGATTTAAACTCCTTGTCTGCCTTGGCCCAGCAAAGAAAAAGCAAGCCACCAAATGTCACTGCCTTTGAAGCGAAAAGTGCTTCCGACGAGGCGTTCTTCAAACACAAGTGCAGGTTCTGCGCGAAGGTCTTCGGGAGCGACAGTGCCTTGCAGATCCACCTGCGCTCGCACACGGGGGAGAGGCCGTTCAAGTGCAACGTCTGCGGGAACAGGTTCTCCACCAAGGGGAACCTGAAAGTCCACTTTCAGCGCCACAAAGAGAAATACCCGCACATCCAGATGAACCCCTATCCCGTGCCTGAGCATCTGGACAACATCCCCACCAGTACCGGCATCCCGTATGGCATGTCCATCCCTCCAGAGAAGCCGGTCACCAGCTGGCTGGACACCAAGCCAGTCCTGCCCACCCTGACCACTTCAGTCGGCCTGCCGTTGCCCCCGACCCTCCCCAGCCTCATACCCTTCATCAAGACGGAAGAGCCAGCCCCCGTCCCCATCAGCCATTCTGCCGCCAGCCCCCCAGGCTCAGTCAAAAGTGACTCCGGGGTCCCCGAGCCGGCCATCAGAAACCTGGGTGGGCTCCCAGAGGAAGCTGAAGGGTCCACTCTGCCACCCTCCAGTGGCAAAAGTGAAGAGAGTGGCGCAGTCACCCACTCAGTCCCAACAGTGGGCAGCAGCACCCTGAGCTCCCCGGCTGCCGACTGCGGCCCAGGCAGCGGCACCACGTTCTCCAACCCTCTGTTGCCGCTCATGTCCGAGCAGTTCAAGGCCAAGTTTCCTTTCGGGGGACTCTTGGACTCAGCCCAGGCGTCAGAGACGTCCAAGCTTCAGCAGCTGGTAGAGAACATTGACAAGAAGGCCACTGACCCCAACGAGTGTGTCATCTGCCACCGGGTCCTCAGCTGTCAGAGCGCCTTGAAAATGCACTACCGGACACACACTGGGGAGAGGCCCTTCAAGTGCAAGATCTGCGGCCGGGCTTTTACCACGAAAGGGAATCTTAAAACCCACTACAGCGTGCATCGCGCGATGCCCCCGCTCAGAGTCCAGCATTCCTGCCCCATCTGCCAGAAGAAGTTCACCAATGCTGTTGTCCTGCAGCAGCACATCCGCATGCACATGGGCGGCCAGATTCCCAACACGCCAGTCCCCGACAGCTACCCCGAGTCCATGGAGTCTGACACAGGCTCCTTTGATGAGAAAAATTTTGATGACCTAGACAACTTCTCCGATGAAAACATGGAAGACTGTCCCGAGGGCAGCATCCCCGATACGCCCAAGTCTGCGGACGCGTCCCAAGACAGCTTGTCGTCTTCGCCCCTGCCCCTAGAGATGTCGAGCATCGCTGCTTTGGAAAATCAGATGAAGATGATCAGCGCGGGCCTGGCGGAGCAGCTGCAGGCCAGCCTGAAGTCGGTGGAGAATGGCTCTGTCGAGGGGGACGTCCTGACCAACGACTCGTCCTCGGTGGGTGGTGACATGGAGAGCCAGAGTGCAGGCAGCCCGGCCATCTCAGAGTCCACCTCTTCCATGCAGGCTCTGTCCCCGTCCAACAGCACCCAGGACTTCCACAAGTCACCCAGCGTTGAGGAGAAACCGCAGAGAGCGGTCCCAAGCGAGTTCGCCAACGGTTTGTCTCCCACCCCAGTGAATGGTGGGGCTTTGGATTTGACATCGAGTCATGCAGAGAAAATCATCAAAGAAGATTCTTTGGGGATCCTCTTCCCTTTCAGAGACCGGGGTAAATTTAAAAATACTGCTTGCGACATTTGTGGCAAAACATTTGCTTGTCAGAGTGCCTTGGACATTCACTATAGAAGTCATACCAAAGAGAGACCATTTATTTGCACAGTTTGCAATCGTGGCTTTTCCACAAAGGGTAATTTGAAGCAGCACATGTTGACACATCAGATGCGAGATCTACCATCACAGCTCTTTGAGCCCAGTTCCAGCCTTGGCCCCAATCAGAACTCTGCAGTGATTCCCGCCAACTCGTTGTCGTCTCTCATCAAGACAGAGGTCAATGGCTTTGTGCATGTTTCTCCTCAGGACAGTAAGGACACCCCCACCAGTCACGTCCCTTCTGGGCCTCTGTCTTCCTCTGCCACTTCCCCAGTGCTGCTCCCAGCTCTGCCCAGGAGAACTCCCAAACAGCACTACTGCAACACGTGTGGCAAGACCTTCTCCTCGTCGAGCGCCCTGCAGATCCACGAGAGAACTCACACTGGAGAGAAACCCTTTGCTTGCACTATTTGTGGAAGAGCTTTCACAACAAAAGGCAATCTTAAGGTACGGCCTCCATCTGCACCTCACCCCATCCGCCCTTCCTCACTGTCGATGGCTGTTGGTAATGCATGCCCCGGAGTCCCGGGCCAGGCGTTCAGGGAGAGAGTTCTCACGAGGGAACCTGCTGCACGTGGCCGGCTGGGGAGAGACGTGGGGGCCTGGGAGGGCCAGGCCGTGGCAGGGACAAGAGCAGGCTGCAGCTGGCCGCGTGTCAGAGCGCATTGAAAAATTTGGTACCTAAGCGAAGCAGCGGCCTCTCTCTGTTGTCTCGCTAAGTGCACCAAATGAATTGCTTTACCTACCGAGTAAGACAGCCTAGTGTTGCCATGGGGTATTGATTAAAGACCTCCGTGTGGCCCGAGTGCTGCCTGGATCACTTAATAATTATGGTTCTGCTAGGCACATGCATCTATTTCTCATAACCATGCAGTCCAGCACGGTTTGTTTGTCTAAAAACAATAACGTCACTGCTCTGCTAATGGGTATTATGATAATTGATTATACAACATTTCCTACTGATATGTGTTGGAAATAAAGTAAATATGCTTAAGTTCTAGAGCAACAGTTGAGCACTCTTGGTGTGTACATTTTTCTGTTGACAGAGCATTTCTCTGGAGATTGCTGCCAGTAATGTAAGATGAATAATTACTCTCTGGCTTTTCTTTGCGTACACGGGCCCTCCAGTGGGCAATCAGTGAGGGGTACTCTCTTCCTAGCTGAAAAGGACATTTATAGGGTAAAGGGTGTCAGATACAATACTTACCATTGCAATGAGAGTGGACATAACAATTCTAACCCTGAAAGGAGCTATCTGCGACTGACTGGCTTGCTCGAGGCCATTATAAGCTAAATATGGGTAATAAAAAAAGAGTAAGTAAGGCATCTCTGCCCAGGAAGAGGAGAGATGGCCGGGGATGCAGAGAGCGAGCACGTTATTACCAGGGAGGGGAGCGGGTGGTCCTGCTGCCTCTTCCCCTGCCTGTCACGTAATGGGAATAGACATTTGGGCCACTTGCCTTGTCAGGTGTTGGGATGCGAGTTGAGACAGATTCACCTATTAAGCTTCTCTCCCCCTCCTCTCTCTCCCTGCCTCCCCCTCCCTCGGTGTCTCAGGTGCACATGGGCACTCACATGTGGAACAGCACCCCTGCGCGACGGGGCCGGCGGCTCTCTGTGGATGGCCCCATGACATTTCTAGGAGGCAATCCCGTCAAGTTCCCAGAAATGTTCCAGAAGGATTTGGCGGCAAGATCAGGAAGTGGGGACCCTTCCAGTTTCTGGAATCAGTATGCAGCAGCGCTGTCCAATGGGCTGGCGATGAAGGCCAACGAGATCTCCGTCATTCAGAACGGTGGCATCCCTCCAATTCCTGGAAGCCTCGACAGTGGGAACAGCTCCCCGATTAGTGGGCTGACAGGAAACCTGGAGAAGCTCCAGAACTCAGAGCCCAGTGCTCCTCTGGCTGGCCTGGAGAAAATGGCAAGCAGTGAGAACGGAACCAACTTCCGCTTCACCCGCTTCGTGGAGGACAGCAAAGAGATCGTCACAAGTTAAAGCAACTGGGGCCGGAGACGTGGCATTCCTGTTCAGAATGCGCCCTGTGGTGGCCTCCTGGTCCTTGCCCCGTGCCCCTGCCTTCCCCAGTTCCATGAACTACAACATTATGAAGACATTCTTTTGTACCTTGTTCAACTTCTAGAGTTCTAAGAAAGCTTATTTATTAGTGATATAACCTTGCTTTGCAAACAGAATGCAAGCGTTAACTTTGGTCTTCTGTATTTTGGACTAAATACTAATTGACTAGAGTGCTGTAAACTTGCTGTAACATTTATGGCAATTGCAAGTTGCCCTGCTAGGCAGTTGTAATCTGGCATTAACTTATTTTCTATATCCAGTTTAATATGAATCTGGTGGTGATGCAATGCCTCAGTGATGCATTAGATCTCTAATAAAGTCTGTATATAAATGTACACTTTGATCCTGCTGGAAAATTTTATCAGCAAACACATTGTCTAATCTTTCAAAACAGATTTAAGGAAAAGAACTGAGAGTACAGACTGAACAGTGTGGTTCTTTGGAAGGTTTGGTTTTTTGATTTTTATTCTAAAATTCAACCTGCTTTTTTGTTTTGTAGAGTTAACCATTTCCGTTTTGAACTGCTATTTGTATTGTGCTTTTTACTTGAGTCGTCCTCAATGTTAATAAGTTTCTGTACAGTAATAAGCACGCAGAATTCTTTAGAGGAAAAAAAACAAGTGTTGTTTTGGTAGTTGAAACTGAGACGTAACATTTTGCCTTGTAGGTATATTCACAATAGAAAATGTGTGCTGGAATTTCACAATGCTGCTAAGTATAGCATCTTGAACAACCTTCAGTGGAGAAAATGTAGATGCTCTTGTATATACAAGAAATATCACTTTCATTAAAATGTACATATGTTCCTTACAAGAGCAAATGCTTCTTCTTGATCAAGAGAGCAGGTATAGTGTTTGTTTATTTTGTATTAGGTATGGAAGAAAAAAAATTGGACTGTTACATGCACTTTCTTGGAAAGTTGAAAGGAAGGGGGGTCCAATTTCTTTAACATTTAATACTTACTAACAACAGAGATACTGTAATTTTACTCAAGTAATCAAATACATTTTTTTTGCAACAGATAAAACAAAATACTGTGTCTGTGTTTTTAGCGTGCATTTCTATTTAGACAGGCCCCTGAATGTATCTCAGCGTTTCCCCAGGTGACAGTAAATTGTGTATGTGAGTGAGTATCTCTCTTTAAATGAGGAATTGTAAAAGGCATACCAGAAACGGGTCTGCATGGGCCTGTGTTTCCTTTTATTTTGAAATTTGGAGGCTCTAGGTATTTTCCCAATATCCATGACTTGTTGGGAATGTATTTCATAGTCTTTCCACCCGCAACCCCCACCCAGAGGAAACAATGAAATCAAAGGACGCTGGAGGTTTCATCCTGACAGGTAAGTTTCCTTAAGCAAGATATTTATGCCGATTTAGATTTCAGTTTGATTTCAGCTATTCTGGTTTCATTTCACTTAATTCAGTCCATTTTTTTCAGGAGGCTGAGAGTTTCATTGCTGGGTGTCTGATGCAACCAGGTTATATAATCCGACTCTGAAACTGGCCCTCCACCCGGAGGTCGATATGTTCTTTATTTAATTAGTCTTTTAGGCATTTAGACGCACATGCATATTTGAAAGGAAAAGTCTATTACAAAGGATATGTGGAGTCAACTTAAACAGTTCTTCATCAAAATTCAATTTGATTCTTTCTGTCTCCCTGTTCTTCTGGGAGGACATAGGTTTTTCTCCTG
Source organism: Microcebus murinus (assembly GCF_040939455.1). Taxonomy (NCBI): domain Eukaryota; kingdom Metazoa; phylum Chordata; class Mammalia; order Primates; family Cheirogaleidae; genus Microcebus; species Microcebus murinus. The sequence goes on along the minus strand of NC_134123.1, from coordinate 5,958,840 downwards.
AGCACTGTTTTGGGGGTGAGCAAGCCCAATGGGTGGAAGTTGTGTCTAGAAGGGTCTGTGAATGTTTTTTTTCCCCAGGAGGTGGGCAGTGTCCAGGTAAGGGGAAAAGGGTGGAGGTCGCCTTCCAGGCCAAGAAGCAGCTGCACCTCCCAGAGCTTGTCCTTAGACCTCAACGCCCTGGCGCCAAGGGGGCGCCCGCGCCAGGCCATCCCCTCGGCGCAGGCCGGACGTGCCTTGCGGGAGATGGGCGCAGGCCCTTGCCCAGACGACGCGGGGCGGGCTGGGCGCCCCAGGACCGGGGAGGCAGCGCTGGGAGTGTGCTGACGTCATGATGCAGAGAAGCATTCTGAGGTCTCAGCACCGAAATCTGCGAGATTTCTCCATTTCACCTCTCCAATCCCGATCCCGCCTTTCCCAAGAGTAGGGACCAGGAGTGAAGGCCAGACTTCCAGCCAGAAGCTCTCGGTCTACACCGGCCAGACCCAGATGTGGCGGTTTTCCTTGCGTAGACGTCCGCCACCTTCTCGTCGCCGGGCGTGGCGGGAGGGGTGCCCGGGCCGCGCGCCCTCTGCGCCCTGGCCGTCCTGGAAGCTAAGCCTGCGCCCGACGAGCCCGGGACACCGGGAGGGGACCCAGGGCTGCCGGCCACCGCGAGGGCAGGCCTCCACAGCGCCCCGCCCGCACGCGCCCGCCCGCCCGCCGGCCCCTCCAGAGGCGGGGGCTGCGCGCCACCGGCCACCTCTCGGGCCCCGGCCACCTCGCGCGCCCCGGCCACCTCGCGCGCCCCGGCCACCTCGCGCGCCCCGGCCACCTCGAGGGCCCCGGCCACCTCGCGCGCCCCGGCCACGTCGCGCGCCCCGGCCACCTCGAGGGCCCCGGCCACCTCGCGCGCCCCGGCCACCTCGCGCGCTCCCGCGCCGGCTCGCAGCGGGGCAGGACGACCCTGCGCCACCCGCTCCGCGTGCGCGTCCCCCAGGCGGGCGGCGGGGAGCGGGGACCGACCAGCACCTGGTTTCTTTGCCCTCTCTTCGCCAGCCTCCTCCCTTCCAGTGCTTTCTGAAAGGGGGTTCAGGGCAGCAAAAGTAGCTTTGCGTTTAGACAGAATGGCAACGGAAGCCGTTAGGGAAAGGTCTTTCTCTGCCCCTCCTCCCCTTGCCTCCCCTCTGCCCCTCTCCCCTTTGTCCCCGCCTTTCCGTTTATCGATCGACTATCTTTCTAATCTATTGAGCATTGCCTGCCCACTTCCCTTTCCATCCGTGTCCCAAACAAGACAGTGCCCTGGGCCCTGCTTCTCCCCACAGCGGGAGAAATGCGCTCAGCTGATGGCTCAGCCCAGCAGGCCAGAGATGGATTCGTCCTCCCACAGCAACAGGGTTTATTTTTAAGGCGCAGCCTGTGCTCCTGCCGCCCTGCCTGGCCCCAGGGCACCCCTTCCTCCTTCCCCTGCCAGCCTGGGTGCACCGTGGGGTGTTGGAATCCCCGGAACCAAACACTCCTTTAAGAAAGGTTGTGGCTGCAGCTAAGCTCACAGAATTTTTGAACTAAACATATTCACTTGGGTGACATTTTTCCCAATTCTTTTTTCTTCTTCTTCATGTGAATTGTTGTAAAAATACAGAAAAGTACAGAGAAGAATATAACAAACCCCCATCACTCAAAATTTACAAATATTAGCAACTTGTCATCCCCCCCACACACGCTGGAGGTTTTTTATTTCCACTAGCCGATATTCCTCTTCTTCCTCTGTGTTGCTGTCATTCTCTCAATCTTTCCCTGCTTTTTCTGTCTGCTTTTCCCTGTATTCTTTCAGGTTTTTTTCTTTTTTCCTTCTTCTTTTATCACCACTGCCTCCTCCCCCCCCCCCAAACACACACACACACACACAGGCACAGGGGCTTCCTTCTTTCTGGAAAAATACTTGGGAAAGCAGTTTGCTGATTGACAGGGGCCTGGGGAGGAAGAAAGAGCAGAGAGCCAATGACAGACCTGAGCTGTCCAAGGTGACCCTTCCCCTGTCTGGGTGGGAGGGCTGCAGAGATTAAGGGGGGTGCTTGCAGATGAGTTGGCCGTACCTGAAGCTAACTTTGGGCTTTGCATTGTCACATCACAATCTTCACAAGCTAGGTTTATTCAAATGTCTCTTTTTTGGGGGGAGGGTTAGTTTTTATAAATTAGAACAAAAGTATTCAAACAGAAAATCCTAAATGATTTGCAGTTGACATAAATTTCTAGCAGTAGATTATTTGCTTATTGTTTTTGGCGTGTTGTGAATGTCAAGAATGAGAGAACTTCAAAAAAAAAAAGGCTCCCACTCTGTTCAAACTTAGCAGTCCTGTTAAAAAAATAAAGCAGTGGACTCTTTACTAACACACTCCACCCCAATGAAACGAATGTCAGAGGGGGCAGCAAAGTGGGAAGAAACGTAAAGTGGATTTCAAAGGGCTCCACACTAAAGCGCAATCTGAGATTCACAGAAAAGTGGAGACGGATAAGACAGGAATTAGGTCATCTCGTCCAGACCCCAGGAAATATGTTTAGATCAAAGCCTGCTCTGTTAGAATAAACAAAACAGGGCCCATTGGGCCCTACCAATATTTTCATCTCAGTGCTAAGAGCTGCTAATCTAACCAGCTCTATTTGATGAAAGGGGGTAAAAAATTACAACTGTAAAAATGACTGAGTAAAAATGTCCTCTCGACTATAATAGGAAGATAAAGATTTAGATTTGAGCTAAAAAGTAACAAGATCCAGGCCCAGATCAACATAAACTTCCTGGAGTTTTAGCGCTAAGTAAATTATCTAATCCTAGCCCATTGTTCCCTCCCAGCCGCCCCCGCCCCATGCAATTGAGTATGCCAGATGATTTACATAAAAAAATTGTTAAATTTTAACTGCAGTCTAAGAACATTGCAGGAGGCCTTTTGGGTTCACTTATTTTACGTTCCTTAAGGATCTACCCCGTTCTGCCCCCCACCAACCCCACCGTGGCCCACCCCCTGGGCAGTCATCGGGTAGCATGTTGGCCTTTGTTGTTTTGGATGATTCTCTAAGCCCAGTCTTAAAAGGCGGTCTCTCTTCCCACCGTAAGGGCAGACGACAGAGGCCGAGCCTCTCCTGTAAGCCTGGCTTCGGAGCCACACGGTTGGGCGGCGCTGACATTTTAGCAGCTCAGCCCAAGTGCTGTGAGTGCTGTGTAAGGCGCTCTTTCACCGCAGAGTGGATGGCCTTAAACCAACTTCCAGAGAACATTCGATAGATAGAAACATCCAGAAAAAGGACAGGAAATCCCAGAGAAGGAAAATTCACCCAGGCTAAATCCAGGGTTTGTAGTGCCTTGCTGGGCCTGGTTTCCTCTTAACTGTTTAAACATATGATTTGGCTTCTCTTGGGTTTCTACGCCATCTGAGCTCAAGTTTAACAAAGACTCAGGGCCGCGTGTCAGCGTGGCTGCAGCCCTCCCTGAAGCCAGGGACGACGGGGTGGGGAGTGTGACCGGCCTTTATAAACACCCCCGGGAACAGGCCATCCTCTGTATGGGGCCCCTGGCTGTCCCCCTCGCCGGGGAACTCCAGGATCAGCGTTTCCCCATGTTCTGGGGCGGGCTTTCAGGACACACGAGACTGCTGGAGGCCACACACGAGTCAACCCTTCTTGTTAGACCCAGGGTGGGACCTCGTCCAGCGAGGCCAGGCTGAATGCCGACACAGTGCGGTCTGTCAGGACAATGCTCCACAGAGACCAGAGGTCACATCATCTTGCTGTAATCACAGATACTTCAGTGTGAGACCCAGACAGTCACCTGTGAGCATGAGTAAACATGCAAGCCTGGGAGACCCCACTCCTGATGCGAGGGGCAGCCTGCAGACCTGCTTTTCTATTCAGAATTTGGGGCACTCCTACAGGTCTTATCTTGCTTATGATTTAAAACAATCCATTGAACAGATGACAAAACCAAGCCCCAGGGAGCAAAGAAGAGACACCTGAACACCAGGAAACCTGGAGCTGTCACTAGCTTGATGGCCGACTTTGGACATTTGGGGATCATTGCTGGATCCATGGTACTGCTTTCCCATCTGTTCCGTGAGAGGTTACACTTCCATCGTATTTCCTAGTGGCTTCCCTCGGACACTTGTCACATTCCCATCACATTATTGGAGTGCCACCTATACTATTTAATGCCACTATACTTATAATTTAAGTTTACTCCCTCTTTAAAACTTAAGTATATTTATTTTAGAAAGAATGAGAAACTCTCCAATAGTCTTTCTAATCCCATGCAGGAAAAGTCCTTACGGTGCAGAGCAGTTTCATGTCAGTGATGTCCCCAAATCAAAATAACGTGCCCACGTCCTGCTGCTCACTCAGCTGCACCTTTGCCTGCTGCTCCTCTAACCAGCCACCCCAGCTTCAGAGCAGTGTGAGGTCTGTGGGTGTTTACGAGTTTTACTGAAGCCTGTCTCCCCACCCCCTTATTTGTCAACACACACCTTCGAACTGCTCCAGAGTTTTCCACACAGCGGGTTGTGACCCGTTAGCGTGTTACGCCCTCAGTATAGCAAGTCATCATCAGCATTACTTTTTACTGTAATACAATAGAAAACAGCAGAGTATATCACAAGGTAAGGAGCATCTTGTGAAACTTTTGTTTCAGTTTTATATGTGTGTGCATGGATACGTGTGCACTGGGTCACAATGATGAATGCAGTGCTTACCAGGAATGGGCATCAGAAAATTTGAAATACAAAGACATGATAAACATTTGAGATGATGGAAATGCTAGTAACCCTGATCTGCTCATTATACATTGTATGTATTGAAACTTTACTATGTACCCCAGGAATATGTACAATTATTATGTTGATTAAAAATTAAAAAATTTAAAAAGCTACAACAATATTAGGAACACATATATGTATACTTTTTTTAAGTTTGGAAGCATTGACAAGGCCCTGAAAAATGATTCTCCCCTCTGTTTCTCAGCTGAAGCACAGACCCAGGGGTCTTAGGGAGAGGGCTGGTGGTCAGGGCTGGGGATGGAGAGAGCGGTAAGACAAGGCAGGTAGACAGCACGTTCCGCATGCTCTTTGCAATCACTCATTGTCACGCAGAGTTTCCTAGCTGCTGCCTCTGCAAGGAAGGCCAGCGGCTGGGTTCATGGTGCTAGCTGCGTGTGTCCTCTCCCGGGCTGCTTCCACATGGAGGATTTTAATAGCATTTTGTCGTCAAGGGGATTTCTCCTTGAACACACACATGAGTGCAGAAGAGGAAACAAAAACTGTGAGTAGGAAAGCTTAATTACTGCAACAAGCTACAACTGCCCCTTTAAGATCCCTCCCCCATTGGTAATTGGGCCCAGCTCTTGGACAACTAAGATAACATCCCTCCCAAATTCTGCCATTTCTAAGCATCCTTAGTCACCACTCCACTAACTGTGCGGCTTAGCATAGCGTAATAGTGTAAAGTTCCAAGGAATCATTCCCAGAAGAGACCCTTTGGAAACTGCTCTGATAGGGAAGCTGTCTGAGGACCTCAGCAAAGATCTAGTCCACACACAAACGTGCACACGCATGCATGCGTTTTCCTGAACGTCCAGAGCTAGCAGTGGCCAGAAAGAAACTTCTTTGGATATACAGAAGCCGGTCTCAGAGTTGGGGCCTGAGGTAATCAGAGTAGCCCTCTCCGTCTGGGTCTGGAAGTGACTTGCCCAGGGTCGGCCTGGGGGCCCAAGCTCAGGATATCTCACACCTCAGCCTTGATTCTCAGCCCGGCACTTATTGAAATGATAATGACGAGTTGTCACTGCGGTTCACATTATTGGCATCAGCTCCTCAGCCCTCTTCGGAGTGCCTCCGCGTGGGCAGGGGCTCTTCCCCGCCTCTCTGGGCGTGGCCAGGAGGGCCAGGTGGACGCTGTCGTGTGCCAGCTCCGAGCCAGGCCTCGGGACGCCTGCGTGTTTCTACTCGCGCCCTTGCGCCTCTGAGAGGAGCAGGCCAGCCGGTCTCGGGAAAAGCGGAAGCTCTGTGGGGCAGAGCCCTCCCCACCAAACCCAGCCTACACCAGCCCGCCAGGCCCCGCAGGTGCCTGGGCGGCGGCTGCGCAGAGCCTGCCCTGGCCGTGTAGGAATAAATGGTGGCTGTTTCAGGCCACCAGCCTGGGCGTGCTTTCTTACCTGGCATCATGAGGCCACAGGTACCCACTGCAGTGAGAGGTAGTTAGCGATTACAGAGTATCAGACATCATTCCAGACGCTCTACTTGAACGAGCTCATTTAATCCCTGTAACAACCACGTGAGGTAGGTGTTATCGTTGAACCCATTTTGTGGATAAGGAAACTAAGGTGCAGAGAGGTTAAGTTAAATGTCTAAGGTCACACGCCTGGTAAGTGACAAAAATCTGAACCCAACCAACCTGGCTCCAGAGCACACGTGCCCTGTCACAAACCTTCCCAAGAAACCTGCTCGCAGTCCCTCCCTAGCTAAACCTCAGGCCCAGAGTTACAAAAGAAATGATCTCACCTCTGTATCTTCCCTGTTCTAAGTCCCTTCCATGCTCAGGGCTTCACAGGCAAGTGATCTGCTCTCTAAACACCTCCTGCTGCCAGGAGAAGCCTGCGGCCCAAGTCCCCCCCGTGTGGCATGCAGTGCAGACAGAAGTAGCAGGGGACCACGCTAATCCACAGGCCCACGCGAGTGGGATGCTTTATGCATGTGATCCTCCCTATCTGCCCCACAAAGGCCTTGTTAATGCTTAGAGATCAGATTATTTCTGTATCTTTTCCATAGAGGAAATAATCCATTCACCTGGTGATGTGTGGGGCTTTAGTCCCCCCCCCCCGTCTTTTCCTGTCTCGTGGGAAGACAAAACCACTGTGTTCCCTTTTACATTTCATAGACTGTGAGTGGCGCAGTCTTTCGCCAAAGAGGAAAAGTTGCGTCTGAATTATGACTGTGAGGAAATGGTTTGCAGGCATGAGCAGCTAGTATATTTTTGTCTCCATGTGAAAGAGATCGATGCAATTCACATTTTCTTACTTGCACAAAGCTAGATTTGAAAATTCCTGGAAAATCAAGGAAGTGTTTCGGGAAGTTGTTAAAGTTTAGGAAACCCGAGATGCGGGCCATGGGGGAGGTGAGAAGTGGTGGGAAGCTTATAGGGTGATCTTTCTCCCTCTCCTAGCGTTCATCTCCTGTCTGGCCACTGTGCTAGTTTCCTAGGGGCTGCTGTAACGAAGCAGGAACGGATCCTCTCCTGGTCTGGGGGCCGGAAGTCTGAGATCAGGGTGCTGGCAGAGCAGGGCTCTCTCTGAGCCTCCAGGGGATAATCCGGCCCCTGCCTTCCTCTGAGCTTCTGGTGCTGCCAGCAATTCTTGGCTCGTGGACACATCACTCCAACCTCTGCCATCCCATGACAGTCTTCTTGTGTGTCTCCACGTCACCTTCCCCGTGTGTCTGTGTGAGTCTCCGCCTCTCTTTTCCACATCTCTTCTCCTCTTGGATTAACATCCACTCTGTGGTCCTCATCCCACCTTCATTACATTTGCAAAGACCCTATTTCTAAATGACGTCCCCTGCACAGGTACTAAGTGAGAGGCTGTCCCAGTAGCCCCAGCAAGACGCAACAAGGACAGAAGAGGAAAAAGAAGTGAGGAAGGAGCTTTGGGTATTTCCCAGCAAACTTTGCAGCCCAGAAAAGCCATGGCTTCAGAGCTAAAAAGGTGCCCAGAGCCTGCAGGTCACAAGCTGGAGACTCGCAGACTGAGTTGGGCCCACAGATATGTTTTAGTTGGCTCATACGGAGTAGCGAACAAATTTGCCAACATTTAAAAGTCAAGAGATCTTATATAAAAGTTCAAATTTCAAGATTTTTTGTCAAACGTCAGATGATCTGGCGTTCTTGCCTTCCCACGTTTCAACAAGGAGCTGGCGCGAAGGCAAGCCCGTCCCCTTCGGAGGGTGCAAACCTGCTCTCCGCTCTCTTCCCTTCCCACCCTGCCTTCTCGCTCATCGGCCAGGCACCAGCCTCGGTGAGGGTTGGCTTTTGCAAGGGAGGAAAGCAAGGCCAAGAGACAGAGGAGCTTGCTTTGGTGATGAAGCAAGCACAGACCGGCCCCCCAGGGTGGGCGGGGTGGAGTGGCAGAACGCAGATACTTCAAGGTGAAGAGACAAACCGCAAAGAAGGCAGTGCCTGGCATAGGGTATTTCAGGAGAAGGGCCCCAGTAGGAAGCCAACCTTTGGGTTTAGACAGGACCCGGATTTCCTGCAGAAGTCCTCGCTGGAGAAGCTAGGTAGGAAAAGAACTCACTGGCTGGCCGTTTTGCTAATTGCCCTTTGCATGCTGGTGCTCTGAGCTTCACAGTACTTTCACATTCGCTGTTTCCTTTAACCCTGCGGGCAGAGCACACAGTGCTGCTGCTCCCTCTTCGCAGGTGAGGAGACTGAGGTCTGGAGACTCTATTGATCTCTCTGGGGTTTAGAGTATGTGGCAGGAAACTATTTAAATTCAGGATTTCTCTCTGCAGGGCCAGTGCTCCCACCCAGGAAACATTATTTTAAAAGTTGTGTTTGCCTTCTGGCAGAAAGGCCCTACCACCTTTGTGTTTAGAAGGTTCAGTTCAGGCCTGGTCACAACAAAAACTAAAAAAGGTTAGTTTCCTGAGAAGGGGATTGAGTTATCTAGGGAGAGCAGTCTCTAATTAGCCGCTTACCCAGACCCTCCCTCCCGCCTTCCTCTGCCCTCTCCTCTTCCCTTCTTTCATCAAATGGCAACTATTAAACAGCCCCCAAGTGCCAGCCGGTTTGCTAAGCATGGGGATTGCCCTCTGGTGCTCACAGGGTGGTGGAGACCACCGTGTAAGCCTGCAGAGTACGGTGGAACCTTCTAGAAGTCTGCACACAGGACACTAAACTGTAGCCACTAAAAAGGAAAAAGGCTCCGGAAAGACTTCTCAGGCCTGGTTTGCCGGGTGGAGTTCATTCATTCATTCGGCAAATGTTTCGTGAGCACCTACTCTGTCTGGGCTGGGCACTGTTCCGGGTGCTGGGATTCATCAGCGATGAAGGCAGAACAAACAGCCACCCTCCTGTGGCTGACCCTGCTGCAAAATGGCTGGAAGAGTAATCCGCATGGCTGTAGGCACATGCTCTTCTAAAAGCTGCTGTACTGCCCGGGCGGAACATGAATAGATACTGGCCACAGCAGGACTGCTCTGGAGATACTTACATTCCGCATGATGTGGGCACAGAGCAACGCCACAGCCAGTCGGGTGGGAAGTAACCAAACCACCAACACCTCTGCACTGAGCTAAATAAGTGAGCTCATTTCCCAGGGCTTCTGTTTCTGGAAGTCGGAGAAGCGGAAAGCCCTCCTGCTGCCGAAGCCCTGGATGCGGAGAGCCCTCTTCACAGGGCGCCAGGACACCGGCAACCTGAGCGACAGGGCCCAGCGCCGCGCCAGGGAGCGGCTCTTCCCCAGGCCAGGAGCGCTTGCCTCCTGCCGCGGGATTCCAGGCCAAGACCAGGTCCTTTCCACAAGGAACCGCTTTGTGACAATACAGGCAGGAAAAGAACACCAGCAGCCCCTGCCCCCAAATAAACAATGAAAAAGGGAAAAAAACAAATAAAGAAAGATAATGTTCCTTATCTGGGAGTCCTCATTCACAGTGTGGCATGGCTCTGAGCACCTGTGGGTGGCGGGCGTGGGGGTTGCCGTCGCGTGGGCGAAGGGGCCGCCGGCGACCGTGGAGCAGTCACTGGGCTCTGCTTGCAAGCTGCGTGGGTCACACTCTGGTGTCCTTTCATCACCAAGTGCTGGCAGAAACGGGGCCTTTCCTGATTCTAGTTCCCTTTACCAGAATGCAGCAGTTTGGGAGGAAGCAGAGTGTTTACTCTTGAGTTAGGGATGGCTGATAGAAATAATAGCTATGGGCTTCCAAGGACAAAGAGATAAAGTTAGGAGCTGTGATCGGTTGAAAGAACCATTTTATTAGAGAGATCCGTAGAATATGCGCCCGGGCTCAGATAAACGTGGTCTTTCTCTGACCACTGAAAGCAAAGAAGCCAGACCTGGCCTAGAATTGGCAAAAGGTGTTGTATAAAAAATAAAAACAAAAATCCACGTGAATTAGAGAAAAGAGAGAGAGGTGTTTGCAACAGAGTTGGGGGAGGCGGCAGAGAAGACGGCGCAGGTGGGACGTGTGAAGCGCCGCGTGGGAGAGGAAGGGCCGTGAGTGAGACGTGTGATTGTGAAGGCTGAGTGGAAGAAGCCGCTATTGATTCCGCAGTGTTTGTGTGTCTTGTTTTTATGTACCACAATCTCTTTATCTATTCATCTGCTGGTGGTCACTTAAAAATTGAAATGATTCCACATCTTGGCTATTGTGAATAGTAGCTGCAATAAATACGGGAGCAAAGATATTTTTTCAGTATGCTGATTTCCCCTCCTATGGCTATATACCCAGCGGTGGGATTACTGGGTCACCTGGTAGTCCTATTTTTAGTTTTTTTGAGGAACCTCTGTACTGTTTTCCATAGTGGTTGCACTAATTCACATTCCCACCAACAGGGTACAAGGGTTCTCTTTCCTCCACATCCTCACGAGCATTCGTTATTGCCTGTCTTTTTAATAAAAGCCATTTTAACTGAGGTCTTTGTTTTACATATTTTTTAAAAACATGAAACATTAGCACAACATTGTAAATATGTATGCTTAGCTGCATTAATAAAAAAGAAAACTTACCCTCTCTTTAAAAAAATTTTTTAATGGTAAAATAAGTTTCAGCTTTTGTTGCCCAGTGGAGTGAACCTTTGTCAAGCCAGTAAGTTCGGATTTCAGGGTTTCGGTTCAGACACTACAGGTCATCCAAGGAGGCTAAACATAGGCATAACCTCGTGCAGAGTTTTACGTGGCATTTTTACTGTGACTTCCTAATTGCAGAGAAAAAAATGATAGTATAATCAGGTATTTTGTTGCTGTCATATCTTTTATCAGCAAAAATCATACAATTTCCATTTTCTTCTCTGTCTAATCTTTATCATGATATATCACATGCTGGTTTAAATTAGTGCTTCTCAAACTTTCTCGTGTACTCAGATCACTGGGAATGTTGTTGAAATGCAGAAGCTGATTCAGCAGATCCAGGAAGGGCCTGAGACTCTGCATTCTGGCAAGCTCCTGGGTGACACTGCTGCTCTTTCTGGCTTCTGGACCACCCTGAGTAGCAAAAACCTGAGTTAGTTCATTCCCTACGGCTGTCCCAGCCACTCCCTCAATTTTTAAGTAAAGTGAATACTCTGGAAATATGGCTCTCAAAATTTCCAGTGCATGAAATTCACCTTAAAAGCTTGTGTACAACGCAAATTCCAGGGCGCTGGCCCCAAAGATTGTGATTCGCCACCCTCCTGTCCACCCCACCCCCCCCGCTGTGTGCTAGACCTGAGCCTGGACACAGCAGGGCTGGGCGCTCAGGGTCCTGCCAACTTCTGGGCCTGGCCTCCAGCTACTCTCTTGCAAAGCTTCGATGGCCTTCCTTCTCTTCTTTGAAAGTGCCATGCCCATTCGGTACATTTGAACTTAAAAATTCATCCCTGCAAAACTGCCCCCAGGTCTTCCCAATTTCCCCAGGACTCTCTTCCTCTCGTTGTCTAGTTCTCAGCTTAAATGTCACCTCCCCAGAGGTGCCTTCCCTGGCCACCCAGTCTAAGGTAGCACTTGCTCCCGTATCCTCTCTCTTATAACACAGCACCGTGTATCTCGCCCTCACCGCTCCTATTGCTCTCTGGAATTATCTTGTCTGCGCATTCGTTTATTGTTTCACTGTCTGTCTTCCATGAGAGCAGGGACTCTGCCTGCCTGCTCCCCCCTGAGTTCCCGGTACCCAGCACAGCGCCAGAATCGAATGAATGAAAGAATGAATGAGCACGTCCAGGCTGAGAAGCAAGGTGTAAAATAAAATAAACAATGTCATGAATTCCGGCCTCAGAAACTTAAGCCTACAGAGTGCAATGTGAAGCAGATGTGAAGGCTTAATGAGCAAAAGGATCAGATGAGTAGGAAAGGGATGGCTGAGCTTCCTTCAGGGTGCAGGAGAAAATCAAATTAGCAGCGGGGACAGCAGCGTGCTGCAGCTTTTCTCGCCATGTGTATAAGATTCTCTGTCCTTTTTCTGCATCTGGTTTTGAAATCATAAAAATACATGGTTTTTGTAGACAATTTGCAAAAAAAACAGAAATTTAAATGAGAAAAGATAGACTGCATAGTTCTACCACCCATAGATAACTATGTTTTTAAGTTTTATGTTTTTCCTTTTAGAATATTTTCAATGTTTTCAAATATGGGCCTGTTACACAATACATATATAGCACATATACTTTCATTTTTACTCTTTTATTATCTAGTATTAGAGGATAAGCATAGTCTCATGCCTATAGTATCTTTTAAAACATGTTTTTAGTGATTGTTTAATATTTCATTCTATAGATGGAAATTCATAATTTATTTTGTTTATTTTTTTTACCCTATGTCCAGAAAAGCACTCTAACTTTGTGCTAACTCTCTTTTAAGTGGAATAAAAATGTCTAATAAATGAATTTTCCCTTTGGTTAGAGCAGTGGCTCTAAACTGGGGGTGATTAAGAGACATTTGGCTACATCCAGAGACATTTTTGGTTGTCACAATTGGAAGAGTGAGGTTGCTGTTGGTATCTAGTAGGTAGGGGCCAGGGTTGATGCTAAACATCCCTCAACACACAGGACAGTCCCGTACGGCAAAGAGTTACTCAGCCCAAATGTAAATAGTGCTGAAGTTGAGAAACTTGCTGTCCAGGATTAATATTTAACATCCACTTAAAATTCAAATTAACATGCTACCAATAAAGTACAGAACTTTGCCCTAAGATTCTACATTCGAATAATGTCTCAGTTAATTAAAACTCTAGTTACTAGAATTGGAATAACTGCTATTTTATTTTTATAATTATTATTTTATTAGAAATTTAAAAATAATTTTTAAAAAGTAAAACTAGAGTTTGTATTCTTAGAATTAAGTTCCAGGGATGAACGGAGTGGTTCTAGGGCACATACCCATTTGAGCCCAAACTTCCCTGCAAACACTGACGCAGAGAGAATGTGAAGGCACAATCCCAGACTGCAGGTCGGGCTCAGTAGAAAACACTGTCTAAGGCTAGAGTTTCTAAATTCAAAAAGAGGTTTTGATGGACACCTAGTTAAATTCGGATATTTGCAATCCTATTCCCTGAGCCTCTCCTTGAACGGAGGTTTTACTCCTTCAGAGCTTTTGCAATCTGTGAATTTGTCGGGGAACTCCACATATGGTAAGCAAAGTCACCGAAACCACCCCCTTCCCTTCTGTTGAGAAACGTGCACATCCCTTTTACCTGCAGTCCCAGACCTCTGGGACTGCACCTGACCTTTGCACAGAGACCATGGGTGTCGAGACAATTTGTTAGGATGCACCCTATGGATGATCCAAATGCCAGTGGTTCAATCCAGAACAAAGGGAATGTTTGCTGCTCCTTTTCTTCTACCCAGATTCTTTCTGGGGTTTATTGTAAATGGAAGAGGAGTCTAACTTGAAAATGTTTGGCATTGTGTTTCGGATATTTAAAAGATTGAACAAAAAGCCTTCCCAAGTAGGTGCTGTGTAAGAGATATAAAACTCAACAGAATCAGGAATCACTTTCCCAGCCGTAACAATGGAAATGCAATCTTTAGTTAACATGGACGCAGAATTTAGAGAGGATGAGCGTGGGCCGAGGTCAGTGATTCACGCCCTGAGATCGATTTGTGCCTGTGACTGGATCATCCCTGTGTGCTGCACTTGTTGGCAACTTCGCCTCCTGCAGTATTTTATGTGGCTCCTTTGCGAGCCTTGGACCTGCGGTGGGGGGTCAGTGGAGCCTCACTTCCTGCAGATCATCTTCTGGGGGAGGGCATCTGCCCATCTTATCTCCTTTCCCCAGGGTTGGCCAAAGACAAGCGGCATCTCTGGGCTCTAATCAGCTACATCGGCTAATGGCAGACTGCGTCATTCGGGAGGCCTTAGAGGAGAGGGGGGTCAGGGAAGACAGAGCCGTGGGACTGGAAGACGATTTAAAATAAGCAATCATGGGCTGAAGGAGAATGTGTTGGCTATAAAATAAGTGCAGGAATAAAAGAGATGGATGGGAAGTCAATTCTCGGGTCTTTCTCTTTTAGGCAATGTGCAGTCTTATTTTTTCTGCTCTTAGTCTGCAACCTCGGTTTCCAAATACTCATTTTCTTTGTCATTTTTCATTAAAATATTGATTTAACTGCTGAAAATGACATAGCCAATGCTTGAGATTTGCAAAGTTGTAGACAGGCAAGCCCATTCCTCACTGGCAGGATATAAACATCTGCAGACACAAATGCACCCAAACATGTAGACGGTGGCATAGGACACACACACACACACACACACACACACACACACACACACACACACACACGCTCCCCAACTGGAGACTACTGTAAACTTAGGCAGTGTGACAAATGGCATGTGCTTGTAATCAATTGAATCAGATTCAAATGGTGTGGACTACAGTGGGCTCGAGGATGGTAAGAATGTGGGGTCGAAAGAAATAAACTTCAAAACCTGGGCAAACGTACTTCCTGCTGCAGAATTCCTCAAAACAGTGACTCCAGTTCAAGTAGAACCCCCAAAGTCAAATCCAGACTTATTATTTCAGTCAGCTTCATCTTTGATTCTTCAAATAAGTATTTTGTATCTGATAAATAAGTTACTATGGTGATACCACGTAAATATGACAACAGCATTGCTCTCAAGAATAGGAAGTCTACATGAGGCGTAAGACAGTCTTACAAATAGTTGTCACACAAGTCATCAAGCCCTGGTTCAGACTAACTGCAAATCTAATTAAGTTCATTGGAACTGGCTCCTAAGATTTCCTTCTAACAGTTCCAGTCAGTACAACAGGGGCTCTGAGTAGACCAGACAGCCCAGGTATGGTGAACACCTTACCCACCTATGGACAACGGGGTGTGTTAGTTGCTTCTTTGTTAAATCAAAGGGAGTTTTCTCATAAATGGAGGTAATAGTAACACCGTTTTAGAATTTTTAGCCCCAGCATAATTTTGCTGCGCACTACAGGAAACTGAGCCCTAGAAAGGGTAAGTAATCGAACCAAGGTCACGCAGCTGATTATTTGAGAGAGAGCAGAACACAGGGTTGCAGATTTCTAGTTTCCTGTGCTCTTCCTGCTCTAGCAGGAAGTGTGCTTCATTCGTAACGGCACGCATGCCCAGAAATCAAGAAAAACAAGGATTTTCGCCGTATTAGGTTTACTTGCTTAAAGATATGTCCCGACCCAGGCATAAAAGATTCCATTGAGATCAACCGTGTAAAGTGCATGGCAGAATGTCTGCTACACAATGGGCCCCCGTGAAAGTGAATTCCCACTCTCATCGTCCTTGTTACTATTTTGATTTTGTGTCTTGCTTTAAGGAACTCCAACCTATGAAAACCTCTACTTCAAAAACTGGTACATTCACTCCTCATAAAGATTCTTCGCTTTATTTAAATTTTGATCTGCTCTCCAAAAAATTTACACAAATGGAATAACTACATTATTATGTAAAGGAAGATACATTCACTCTCCACTACGTATTTGCGTATAACATAAGAAATGTTAATTAGATTTTCATTGTATTGTCTACATGACAGTGATAATAAAAGACGTCCATAAAGTCTGGAAATACAGATATTATTAGTTGTTTTTATGATTGAAGATGTCCTTGATCACATTATTTATATTTATTTATGTTTCCAAACTTTATGGATTCCCTGTAGGTCATAAACATAGTAAACAAGAATAAATTGTTTGCCATTTTGGAGGAATTCCTAATGTTTTGTGTGTTTGGTTTTAAAAAAAAAACCCATATATTTTATGGTGGAATCCCTGTGTTTATAAACAAAACCCCAAAAATTTACAGAGAAAGAAATCATTTTGACTTTCTTACTCAATATTAGTTTCATAAACCATGACCAAATTATGGCAAACCCTAACTCAAAGGATAATTGAGTTATTTTGTTTGAGTTAGTTTAATATGTTCAGGACTGGGCAATTTTTTTCATTTTCCTAAACTTTGTCCTTCTCTGACGTTTTAAAGGTTAAATCATCAAAGCTAATTTTTTATGGGCATTATAAACTCTACAGTCTGGACAATTTAGTTTCACAGAGTTTTTCTTTTAGTCTCATTCCTCAGGTGTATGCTGGAAGTGAAAACAATTTAATTCTAAAAACAATTTTTTAAGAAAACACCTAAAAACTCCCTAGTTTTTATATTACTTTCTAGTTTGGTTCTGAACATGGTCAGAGGATTATCTGTAGGTATGAGGCCACATGGAAATTCGGGGCTATTTTTTAGTTTTCTGTGCCCAAATTAAACTGGTTTCCAGGTTCTGCAGTGACAAAATCATAGCTCGGGTGACCATCTGTCTGGTCAATAAATGGCCAGCATTGGCCTGAGTCAGCTAATTGTGCATAATTGGGATTATGTAGTAGGAATGGCACTCCTCTCTCCAAACAAAGAGAATCATGTCTGTGCTGTTTCAGGTGACCACTGATCTCTCCTAGCCAGTGAAAGTAGAAACTTGCTCTGTAGCTGCAATTGGCCAAGATAGTAGCAATGATCGATTCTGGGATAAGCATGGGATGGCAGGCAGTGGGGGAGGGGAAGAGGGGACAAGGGGTAGGGAAATTATAACAAGATTGGGAAAAAGCCTAGTGCTGGAAAAACTATGTTCACCTAGGTTTTAGATCCTGAAATAGGGGCACATTCAGTGTCTAATTCCTGTATTATACTGCAGAATAAAAATGATTCTGCAAAGATTCTGAAATGAATGGGGTCAGGTACCTCGGAGGCCAAGCAGGGGCTGGGACAGCCAGCCCTCAGCAATGTGACTCGCTGCTGTGTTGGAGTAGCACTCTTCACGAGGGCGGGGGAGGGACTGTGTTCAAGTGGCTCTGGAGAAAGGGTCCAGAGCTGCAGCAGTGGCAGCAGCACTCTGGGGACAATGGCTGTATGTGGTTAGCAAGTCAAGGCTGGAATAAAGGCCCTGTTACCCAGCCATGATACCAAGCAAGAGAGGAGCACGGGGGTTCGGCCTTCCCCGCGCCCCTTCTCCCAGCGAGTGTCAAAGGCACTGTGGCCGAAGCAGGAGCTGCAGCAGTGTAAACACTGGCAGGACAAAAGCTTGGTGCAGCCTCAGTCTCAGCACCACTGTCATTTGGGGTGGACACTTCTTTGTCGTGGGGGCTGTCCTGTGCATTGTAGGATATGTAGCAGCACCCCTGGGCTCTGCCCACCAAAGGCAGTTGCGTAGCTTCTACCTCCTCCCTGCCTCCACGTAGTGACAACCAAAGATGTGTCCAGACATTGCCAAATGTCCCCTGGGCTGAGAACTACTGTGTGGGGCCCACCCAATCTGCTCTCCTGGTATCTACCGAAGCAGAAAGAGTCTTTCCTAACACTAGGATTGTCTCAGGGGTCACGCCTTCATTGACCGGGCGTGGTGTGTGTGCATGTGTTCACGTGTGGGGGCTTACGCGCGTGTGTGCAGGCACATTTGCCTGTGGCTGTCTGTTTTACTGACCACCTGAGAATGTTGCAGGACTTGACTCCGTCCTCTTATTTTAACAGTCAAATGCACAGTGCAACGGCCACAGGTGGAGCCGGAGGGTGTACAGAGAGGCTGCCCGTCTCAAGGCCTCAGAGAAACCGCTGTCACGGAGACATGACTGTGGCTCCCTGGCTGGCCCTGCAGGGCACCCTACTCCTATTATGTGATGGGCAGGGCTCTGGGGACACAGAAGAACGCCAGACAAAGCTGCAGCCCTTAGGGGACTCACATTCCAGAAGGTGGAGGCAGCACGGAAATTCCCAATAAGACAATTTCAGGGGACCTGGACTTTCTCTGGGTCAGATTCCCCCAGAAGCTGTGAGGCCCTAGCTTCAGGGGTCCCCACCAATCCAGCCCCCTCTAAGGCCTGGGAGGGGCCTTGGCAATGTGCTCATATGTTTTTATGAAATATATTAAAAAATAAGATAGTTTTTCCTTAAGAGATCCCCCTCCCAAATTGCCCAAGCTTTAGGCCCTACAAACCCATGATCTCTTCCCAATTTTTAGCTTCCTGTATGTTACAGAATAGCGTCCTATTTCAAAATATATCAGGAAGGAGAACGAGAAAGATACACCCAGTTTTAATTCACTGACAGCACGGTGGATAGGAAACAACATGTATTTGCAAACAGAAAGTACTGAGAAAGCAAACTGGAGCTCACCAGGGCTTTGGGTGGTTACTGGGGTCCCCGGGCCTGGGTCCTCGTGTTCGCACACACCAGGGGGGGAGGCGGTGGGAACCCGGCCTGCCAGGGGGCTGGGGGCAGCCGCCTGCAGTCCTGGTGAGCACGGCCGAGCAGCTGGTCAAGTCCCCTTTGTAGACCTGGCCGAGCTGCTCTGGGCGGCGGCTCCAGCCCGAGCTGCGGGGCTGCCCCCGGCTTTCTCCCGGCCATTGTGAGCCCTATTGATCAGGCCGGGAAGCAATCGGGCTGCGGCAGCTGAAGCTCCGGGGTGGGCGGCTTCGATCCGGCCCCCGCCCCGGGTTATTTATAGGATGCGCCAGCCTGGCAAATGATCGCAGAGAGCTTGTTTAACGAGGTTCAGGGCGCTCTTCGCTAGCTGGTTAACTTTAAGTATTGGAAATGGAATTGATGCGCACATAATAATATTATGATTCATACAAACCACTTCTCAGGCAACTCAATATATTTCATTACCTCCTTTCTAGCAAATGTATTGATTTCTGTTTTGCGGTTTTATAACACAATTTCAAGGCTGTTGTGGGCTTAATGAGCCGTGTTCTTATGATGTTTAAAAAGATTTGAAGCTATTGTTAAAATAAATATTATGGATCCCCCTCCCGCGGCCCCTCCCCCGCTCTCTGCCCCTCCCGCGCCGCCGCCAGCTCGGCCCTTTGTGGCCGGATCAAAGGCCCGAGCGCCACAAAGCGGCCCACTGGCCGGGCCACACGCAGCCGCACCTGCAGCGCAGCCGAACGTCACTGTCGCCTCTGCGGGCGGGACACCGAGGGGCAGATGACTCTAATAACGGCCGGCGATTCGCGGGGCGGAGGCCCGCAGGCTCCTTGTTAGCTGCCGACTGCTCGCCGGCCTGCACCTGTGCACCCCTTCCTCTGGCCTGCATGGAAGTTGACAGATCCTATTAACTTTAGGGAGAACTTTCCCGCGTGCGGAGGGCCGCAGTTTATTTTGTATTCATGCGAAACGGAAACCGAAAAAAAAAACAACAACATGCTTACATATTTACCGGCTTCCGTGACCTCCCTCTGGGGCTCCATAAGTCACGCTGCAGATTAATTTTGTCATGAAATTGACTGGTGTGCTCAGGGGCGCTGGGAGCTCAGAGGAGGCTGTTGGCTGTGAGATTTTTTTTCCAAGGGGAGAAAGCGATATTCAATTATCTAATATCTCCGAGGAACCCCCAAAGACTTTCCAAATGGTGCAGAAATTGGAATTCTTTTTAGCAGCTTATGGGGAGAGGGCATTTGCAAGCGACCCAAGTAAGCTGCCCTCCCAGCAAGTTTCCCACATCTTTCCTATGATCTAGAAAAAGAGGAAAAGCACTAGAAGCATCCTTGTGAGAGTTGACTCTTTGGAGGTTTGAGGGTGGGGGACCTTGGAGACTAAGCCCCAGCATTTGCAAGAGCAAGTGTGGCTCATTTGGTAAAACCAAACACTTGGTGCAGAAATATTGTTACATAACCCAAAATAGTTATATAACTGCCATCCTCTCACTATTAGAAAGATCCTAACCCGAGACAAAGTATTAACATTTTGTTTGTATTCTTAGTTATCCATTGATTTCAGGGTGTTTCCAGGTTTTATGTCTCATGACAAATGGAAGTCCAGGACTATGAAAATTCATGTTATATTAATGGCCGAGTGTTGAAAATTCAGCCACAGAGTCAGCTGGGTGTGCTGCTTATTAGCTTAAAAGCATAAAGCCTTCCAGAGCTTCCTTTTGTGTGCCAAATAAACTTCAAATGAACTGAGGATCGTTTTGCAGGAAACTCTTAAGTCGAGTGATAATAGAAAGTAGTTAGTAGAATATTACACTTTTCATTTGGGCAAACAGATGGGATGCCTGCTTTTAGATTTAATCAGGGGCTGACAGACAGGTAGGACGCCGGCATATTTCAGTTGGAGTCTCTTTCTTTTCAGGAAAGAATGAAACTACTTAATATTCAGTGTGTCCGCCACCGCCCCCCCTCGCCCATCTATTCCACAGTACCCGGTATCTGTAATGCCTTTTTCTTATTTCTGATGACATTACAAAGTACAAAGGTCATCTAACTGCAAGTGAATTCATTCATTAACACATCTTTTACTCTATAGTCATACCTTAAAAAAATTATAGATACATGTGGGTGTGCATGAGTGTGTGTAGTATATGTGGTTAAAAAATAAAACAAGGGCTGCTTAAATCACTAAGAACACACCCAAATCTCCATTTACATAGACACAGACGTAAATAAACGATTTAACAATTTGGGAGTCATGAGTCTCTGACCTCATGCTTTCTCAACTAACCTTTTGAAAAGATTTTGATATCAATTGTTTCTCTTTTCTTCCCCAGAAGCATAATACAGGGTAACCTTAGCATGCACAATCTGTTTCAACAGAGGGATATAGACAAGTGCAGCCAATGGTGGATTTTAATGCCATGGCAGAGCTTATATTACCTTGCTCAAAACAAAATCTGCCCCCCTCCTTCGAATGCAAGTCCCTTGACACCCCCATTGGAGATCATTTGTTATGCAGAGTTTCGGGAGGCAATCAAAATTAATTCCCAGTGATCTTTCCACCCAGAGTCTCCAGCTTCTAATAATGGTCTTTCTCAACAGGTGTTCATTGTGGCAGTCTGACTTCAAATTGCCAGACTAAAGGTTTTATTCTTTAGTCATTTCTTTTTTAATCTCGAACTTGTAATTTGCTAATCTGCAGCAGCTGCCAAGAAGGCCCAGCTGCTTACCAGAGGGGAGGTGTACCTCCGAGGAGGCCAGGCAGGGGCAGAACTTCACCTCCAGCCAGCAGGAGGAAGGAACTGAAATTCACCGCCCGGAGACAGTGCGTGTCCCAGGGCCAGAGACCCGACGCTGTCTCCACAACACCTTCCTCTGGGGCTGGCCCAAAATTGGAGGCATCTAGTTCAGATCCCTTTGGAAGGCTTCAGGAATATCCCGGGTGGATATCTGCAGGAGTGGAGAAGGGATTTTAACAACAGCAACAGCCAGCAGCAGCAAAACGCATGCAGAGGGAAGGGACTTTCAAAAACTTGTGTTTGCCAGCTGGGCCAGTCTAACTAGCCCATGCGTCCATGATAAGATGCCGCCTCTGTCAACTTTCAGATCTGCCTCCTTTTAAGGTAACTTTAAAGAGAGGTGGGAGGAATGAAGTTTTATTGCTGAGATTCTTGGATTTCACGGCTCATCAGAATCCAGTTGGCTGAACGTGTGTGAGAAAACAGGAGACTAGATGCCTGATTTCCAAATTGCTAAAACTGCAGACTCCAGGGTCCCAGCTCGAGATCCTGAAGTGGTGGGTCGTGGTACGGGGCTTGGGAACGTGCATTTTAACAAGCAGCATGAAGTTCTGATGCTTGCGACTGGTTTAGTGGGTAATCCAGAGAAAGCCTAGTTTTAGTTTTAACCCAAAGATAAAACCTAGAGGCCCTGAGTCGTTTTCATCACAGTTAGCTGTTCCGCTTGCCTCAGTAATCCAGTCTCTACAATGGGTTCACCCTTTTCAGAATCTTTTCATCACACGGTTCTCAGCACAGAATGCAGCCACGAGAGACCCCACCCCCGCCCTGAGCAGGCACACTCGGGGAGGCCACCGCTCTGGCTAAGAGGCGGTTTTCCTCTTAAGGAGACTCCATGTACATGTCTTGTACAGGGGTAGACGAGGCCATCAGGAAGCGACCGTGTTTGCCGTGCAGTGATTCTTGGCCTCCTGGTCTCTGTTGCAGATGACGCCCACGGCTTGTTTGCTGCCTCTGGACTGGTACCGGCACTGCCTCACGGCGCAGGCCGAGGCGGGCACTTTGGACAGGGACTGGGGTTCAAGCAAGTCCCCCGAGACAGGCAGAGGAGCGCCCGAGGAGGGTGGAGAGAACGCTGGGGGCATCCCCTGCGGCCGCAGCCTGGTCGTAGGCTAGAAGTCAGCTCCCCACACGGGTCAGACAGGAGGGAGCGTGAAGCCCACGTTCCTGTCTGCACGCGACTCCCAGAAAGAAGATTCGGATTCCGTCGGCATTTGCTGGCAGGAGCAGACGTGGGCACGGGCAGCTTCAGAAAGTCAGAGCAGAAGTCTCAGAGAATCTGAAACCAAGATGGAAAGTCGTGAACGCGCTGGACTGTCAAGGATTTATTGGCGACCTGACCTCGTTGCCCTGCCGGCCACGGCTCCCCGAGGCCACACCTCCACGGAGAAGTCACTGCTGAGAGGCAGGATGTCCCTTCCCCTGCTCAGGGTCCGGTTGCTCCTAGGCCTCTTAGCATCGTTCTTCCCTCGTGAAGCCCTTTCGGATCTGCTCAGGACGATGGCTGCAAAAACCTCGCAAAGGGGAAAGCGGCCGGCATTGCCGGGCCTCCTGGCTCATTTGTTCACGCAGCGGGCGGCGAAGCCCTCAGCGCGGCTTCGTTGTTGCTCTCTCCCAGAACCCCTTCACTGGGGAGGAGAGGGGAAGAATGAAAAGGTTTCCCAAGCGCCGCAAACCAGAGAACCCGGTCTCTTGCCCGTAGCCTGTGCGTGACAGATGTCGTGTTCCCGTCTCTTCTCTGCGCTGTGCGAAGCAACACGCACGGATTTCCAGTCGGAAAGGTGTCACCAGCCTCCCTAAGAAAACATGCCTTTTGTTCCTGGCCGTTGTCTAGACCTTCCTGTGGTGGATATTGCTGAAGGACCCCGGAGACGTGTCTAAGTGGGAGTTGCCATGCCGGGTGGCTTAGGCGCACCTGTAGATGCCGTCGGCCTGGGGAAGTGTCACTGAAGTTGGCATTATTCTCTAATTGACCACTCAGCGTAATTTATTCATTTAATTTATAAATACATACTTTATCGTATCATAGCCCCGCATAGGGAAGGCTCCCAGAAAATATTACCTTCAGTTGACAGAGGAGGAGGCCAAGTCCCAGGTAGGGGAGGACCCTGGCTCCAGGTCACACCGCAAGTTTGAGACTGAGGCAGGGAGGTTGCTCAGGGCGTGGGAGTCATCTTTAGACTCACCCGTCAGAGATTTTGTTCCGTTGAACTATTAAGTGCTTGTTGGGAGATGTTTTCTAAGTGATTGTGCTTATCCTGCTATTCATTCATTCGAATCATTCATTCTTTCATCCAGTCATTCAACAACTGTTATTGAGCATCTAGCATGAGCCAGGCACATTGGAGCTGGGGATGCAGTGATAAGCCAAGCAGGCATTATCGTTGCTCTCATGGAGCTTTCAGTCTCACGGGACAAACAGACATTAAGCAAATAATGACATGTAACTAATTATAATCATGATAAGTGATTTGAAGGGAAGAGTTCAAGGTGTTATACAGAGACCAGACCAAGTGTGAGGGTACGGATGGAGCCCTTAGGGCTGGATGTATCAGCCAGGTTAGGTTAGGTCTTGCTGTGTAACAAACAGCCCCCAACCCTCAGGGTTAACAGGAGCTATTGTTTCTCTCTCAAGCAGGCCAGGAGGGACACTCTGCTGGCAGTACTCACTGAGGACAGACTGAGAGGGCTCCACTGCAACCCCGCCTCCACAATTCCAGGGGAAAGAGAAGTGCTTTAGTGTTTCCTCCTCGAGGCGACCCACATCACTCTGCTCACATTTCATCCCCAGTTAAAGTTACACGGCCACATCTAACTTGAAGGAGGGTGGGAAGGGGTGACCCTCCGTGCGTCCAGATGGAGGCAATCCGGAATGCCCGCCACGCAGATGCAGGGAAGGTTTCCCTGGTTTTAGCAAGGATCTGAACTTTGCAGAAGAATTCACCAGGGAAAGGCTACCGGGAAGGAAGAGTGGGGGAGGGGCTCGTACTGGGGACAGCCCTACTGGAGCAGCAGAAGGAAGCTAGAGTAGCTGGAATGTGGCCAGCGAGAAGAAGGTGGTTTCCATCCCAACAGTATGTGTGGGGACTTAGAAGCCAGCATAAGACTTAGTCTATACGCCAGGGCCGGAGAGCAGCCACACAGTCTTAGCTGGTGTGTGTCGCAGAGATCACTTTGGCTTCAGTACAGGAACAGGTAGGTGAGGGGAGAAGCAGCAGAGGGTGGATGCTTCTGTATCACAACAGGCCCCGGAGGTGGCGGCAATGTCATTGTACTAGAAAGAAACTGCAGGCTAGAGAGGGTTCAGGGACTTGGCCCATGGGTTGCAGCCATTAACTGCTACTGCCAGGATTCGAACCCTGCCCCTCAGACTCAGACCTTGCCTGGTCCCCACTAGACCACAGCAGCCTCCTTACTGGTGTTGGAAGGGTCTTCAGCATCTTTGTCTGCTGCCTTAGCACCTGGCTGGGCTGTGCTGACATTTGCAAGCCTCACTGAAATTCCATCAAACAGAATTTCTGGCCAAAGCAAGTGGTTACGTGCGGATTTTCAATTACTGAGCGTCTCCTCGGCATCCAGCTTCTGAGAAATCTTCCAAAAGATGATGTTTGGTGTCAACAAGGCTGAAGTGCTGGGAACATCAAAGAAGCATCAGAAATGGCTACTGGAAATAGCAAGGGAGCTTTTCCAGTGCCGAGCCCCCTTTTCCCAATTAGCATACAAAAACATTTTTAAAGGAATAACCTTTACTAATAAAATGCTATAATCTCAATAAGACATTTCAGCAGGGAAATTATTAGATATTAATTCATGCCTAGTTGCACTGACAGCTCTCGGCCATCAACCTTAGCCTAATAGCACACTAGGTGAGAATTAATATGCCATAATTCACGCTCTGTCATGCATTATTGCTTAAATAAGATACATGAAGAATAACCTATTCTGGCGAAATAACTGGGATTCTCAGAGTTCTCCTGGCCAAGTTATAAATAGTTATGTTAGGATCCAGAATTTTTTTGTATTACTAAATTTGAAATAAATTGCATATATGTATCCTCATCTGTAATTACCGTGAACATTTTTCCTAAGTACTAACATTAAGCTCAGTCATATTCCATGTTTTAAAATTGAACTTAAGCAAAATCACATAATTTTCTTGAGACCAAAATAGAAATTTCTTTCCTCCATGTATAATTGCATCTGGGGCTGTGGCATGCTATAGCGCAGATGGACCACGGCCTGGGAGCAGCAAAAGGGGCCTGACTTAGAAGGTGCCAGACTGAAACGGGGGTGTAAGGGGCCTGGAAGCTGTTCTGTTTGTGTTAATGAAGAGCTTGTGTCTCTTTGGGCAATTATGGCTGCTCACGAGCACCCACTGTTTTCCGAGCAAAGGGAGAGTGGATGAAGTGGGAGGCAATCGCTGTCCTGTAGAAGCTCAGAGCCTCCTGGACAAAACACTGTGGATGTAGGTGACAAAGTGACCTTGGCCTCACAAGCACCATAGGAGAAAATGCCAGGTTTGAGGAGGACAATCGCGGAGTGAATTGAAAGAATTCTGTGGGAAGAGTGGTAGACTTGCAGAGTTGTGAGCTAACTCAGGAATTAAGTCACGCATGCATTTATCATATTTATTGAGCGCTTACTCTGTGCCAGTCCCGGTGCTGGGTGCTGAGCACACGAAGAGCTGGCAGTCCCGTGGGGAAGATGAACATTCATCTATGAAACCATGCGACGCAATCAAAAGCCACATGGTGCAAGAGCCCCAAAGGGAGCTGTGCCCATCTCAGCCTGGCGCTGGGAAAGCTGACAAGAAAAGCATCATGGAAGAGGTGACGCCTGAGGTGACTCTTTAAGGATGAGGAGGAATTAGCCGGTCAGAAGAATCGGCGCAGGGGTGAAATGTAATGGATATTAACAGAGGAGATCCAAGCAGAGGCCAGATGGTGGAATCTCTCCCAGACTATGGTAAGAGGCTTGTATATTACATTAGCCCAACATGGCTAGATTTTGCTTTTAGATCCAGCTGCCAGGTGATCTGTGAAGCTCATATCTGGGAAGGTGAGTGGGGAAGCAGCGAGACCAGGCAGGAATCTATTGGTTCAGTCCAGGAGAAGGGGTGAAGGCCAGGACGGGCGCAGAGGGAACGGCAGTGGAGAATGGGTGTTTAGAAGGCCAAGGAGACATAAGAGAGACCAAGGGGAGAGAGTGAGCTTGGTCTGGGACATGATGTGCTTGGGGCCTGAGCTCACTGGAGAAGTCAGGGCTGAAGATCAGGACTTGAGAATCACCACGCTTGCACAGCTAGGACACCGCAGCTCAAAGGGCGGTTAGAGATCGTCTTATCATCCTGCCACCGTTGTAAAGACGGAGGAACCCTTGTGACCTTGTCAAGATCACAGTAGATTATGGAATCCTTTTCCAGATTCAACACTGCCTTTCAGTGGAAAGTTTTTTATTCGAATCATCAAATAAGAAAACTGACTACTGGCCGGGCGCGGTGGCTCACACCTGTAATCCTAGCACTTTGGGAGACCGAGGCTGGAGGGTCACTTGAGTTCAAGACCAGCCTGAGCAAGAGCAAGGCCCTGTCTCTACAAAAAAATAGAGAAATTAGCTGGACATGGCGGTGTGTGCCTGTAGACCCAGCTACTTGGGAGGCTGAAGCAGGAGGATCACTTGAACCCAGGAGTGTGAGGTTGCAGTGATTTAGCCTGGACAACAGAGCGACACTTTCTCAAACAAACACACGCGGACTATGAAAGCAGAGGACGGTATCATAAGTGGAGTACCTACTTATGACAGCATTTCCCAGATTGCAGGCATTCTCAATCAGCAATCATAAATTTTACCATGGTCAGTGACGTAATATGTTTAACTGACTCCATTTTTTGCTTTAATAAACTTGTTCAAAAGAGAAAGCTTATATCACTTCCAAAAATGGAAGTTGACCTTCCTTGGCTATAAAAATAAGCAAACTTGAAAATTAATTCCATGAAAATAAAGAAATCATAAATTCTAGCCAGATACTGTTGCCCACCTGAGGCCTACGTTCTCTTTGTTAAACGGAGAGAGCCCCAAGTTTTGGGGAAGAGTTAAAGACACATCAGCACTAAATCGAGCCTTTCTGCTTATCTTTGCAAGATTGGAAGAAAATGGAAAAAGGAATAATCTTCTCGCTGTGTGACTCGAGGTTATTAAGTAGCGTGTCCCTGTTTCGCCTACAATATGCCATGCTTTCAGAAATGCTGGGCTGGAGAAGGATGAAACAAAACGTGTCACTTCCACATGCCCCAACGGTGGGCCACTGCAAGGATTTCTTGATAGAAAAGAATGAGAAAGTGCCGAGCTAGAATATATTAGTTGAATGACTTCATTAAAGATTCAATCAAACCTATTTCACAGGACTTGTGAGAATGCGTCCTGTTTTGCCACTCGGGAAACAAGGACGGTCCCCTGTCCTGCCCCTGCCATGGTCATGAGGCTCAAATGAGGGTGGCATATGCCCAGGAGCTGTGCTTGTGCCCACGAGCGATCTCCCGAGACGCCTGTGTGGGCATCCCGAGACCCGGCACGCGTCCCGGCTCGGCCAGGCGCGCTGGCTCCGAAGTGCCTGCCCTGGACGCGCTCCTGTCCCTTGCCTCCATGCAGCTTAGTTTGAACCTAAGACAAGGGTGCAGGCATTTTACTTGAGAGGTGATCCTGGAAAGGGAGAATGTAAAAGGGAAGGAAGGAAAGCAGAAAAACAAAAAACAAAAAAACTCTGAGTTGGTTACTGCCATAGGTACTGGGGCTCTATCGCATCGAAGACTGTCTGGGTCCTTCCTGCGGGATGGACTGGGACTGTCTACAGGCTCCCGCCCCACTGGAGGAAGGTTGCCGTGGATAGGAAGAGACGCCCCCGGCGCTGGCTGTGGAACTGTCTACCACGCCAGTGCTGAAATGGGGTGGGCCCAGGGGACGTGGCTCAGAGCACAAGAGTCATGTGTTTTGTCATGCTCCCTCCAGCTGTGAGAAATCGGGGTAGTATAGAAGCCACAGGTAGGTTGTACCTCAGGGAGTGAAGTCTTGTACCTTGCCCCAGGTGGCAGCGGTGGAAGGTGGTTGATAGGAAGGGTGGAATCTTGCGTTGGAGCCCTCCGACCTCTCTCCGCCCAGCCACCAAGCCTTTCTCAGGGAGACTGCAACGCCCTCATCTCTTGCAGAAACGTTCCAGGTGGGGAAAGCTTTCTTGGGCCGGCCAGCCCCCACTGTCTGATTCCAGTTAACGCTGACGTCCTGCTTCCTTTGCTGTACAGCTGGGTGGAGGGGGCTTTCGGGACCACTGGCTTTCTGGGCTCGGTGGCCTCTTCCTGCTTGTAATTTGTGATTTGAGCAAGTTGGTCTTGGTGCGGAGTGGAAGGAAAGAGAGAGGGAATTGCTTTCGGGCTTGTTGGGACTCAGGGAGAAACTGCTTGTGCATCAGCCGTGTTGCCCGGGCCTTTGAACCCCCCAGACTGTGGCGCCCTGAGCGTCTATTTTGCTTCAAGCAAGACCCAGGTGGCGACTGCGCGTGGCGCGGGGCGGGCTGGTGCCCTGTGCAAGCCTGCCTGCCCGCCCCCCTCCCCGCGTGTCTGAAAAGGATGCAGAATGTCAATTGTCTCCTGGCTGGGTTACTTTGCTAACCCAATCAATCCATATGAAAAGAACAGATTAAATTGACTGATCCTCATATATTTAATGATTGCTGCTGTTTGACCAGGATGCGTTTCTCAGGAAGCCCCTGTCACCGACTATCGACAGTCTTTTAATCCCGAGTTACTTAGTGTCGGGCTGCTCTCTCCCCCAGATGGCCAGTCTCAGCGACTCCTGAGCCTGCACAGCAAGAACGAAGACGCCACGTGCCTGTCTCCGCTGCGGGGGACGGGGTCCTTCCTGGTTCACGGATTCGTCAGCAGATGCAGCTTCTCACGCATGTAATTCCTCGACTCCCACCTCGGTTTCGTGAGTTCTAGGGAGGGCTCTGCTAATCGGAAGGGCTGCCATGAAATGCTTGGACGAAAAATAATGCTCTAAATTGGTCACTAACTGCAAGGATATCATGTGTGTCATCGTAATATTAGCTACTATTTGGGGAATCTTTGTTGGCAATGTTTTATTTGACTTTACACTCACAGAAATGCAAAAGGCTGAGAGTTGTATTATCTCTATTTGGTGATGAGGAAGCCGAGGCACAGAGAGGTTCAGGAGCATTCCTGAGGTCACAGAGCTAATCCATGGCAGAGCTGGGATAGCAAAAGACTGCACATTCTGAGCGACCCCCACGGCACGACTACAACAAAACTCACGTCCCCCGCTGAGTGCTGTGTGCGATGGCCACACACCCCGGATAAAATGTGAATTATGGCAGTTCCAGTCTCCTGTGTCCCTGGGGCTTCACTGTCTCTCTGCAGCCTTTGGAATATCCAGTCCTCAGGCCTGATTCCAGGGAATGCCTCAGTGCTAGAGTGAAATTGGAGGAATTCTGCTTCAGTCTGTTTAGACTACCATAACCAAGCACCGTGGGCTGGTGGCCTAACAACAGAAACTGATTTCTCGCAGTTCTGGAAGTCGGGGAGTCCAAGGTCAAGGCGCCAGTAGGTTCAGTGTCCTGCGAGGACCCAATTCCTGCACAGATGAAGCCTTCTCTTTGTCCTCGCGTGCCAGAAGGAAGCTCTCTGGGTCTCCTGTATAAGGGCACTCACTCCATTCGTAAGGATTTCATTCTTGTGACCTAATCACCCCCCAAAGGTCCCGCCTCCTCTTACCGTCATCTGGGGGTGTAGGATCACAACATACGGATTTTAGGCAGACACATTCAGTCCACTTATTCCACCACTTACATTTCTACCTTCTCCCTCCACCCCACTCCACCACCTCCTTTTTGCTTTTTTCTCTCTCTCTGCAGCTGAGCATGTGGGCCTTCAATGTAACACACATTCTAATGCTCAATGTTTTAAACACCTGTTTCATATATTTGCACAACAACTATTTACCAAGCACCTACCCTATGCTAACACTGTGCTAGGAAAAAGAAAAGAAAGACATGGCTCCTGCTCCCAGGAAACTCACAGTCTAGTTTAGGCAAATGCATGAAGACGACTACAGTAGAGTGTAATTCCTGAGACCTGGGGTGCCGTGGTGGCACCAAGGCAGCACATTCAACCTGGGCCGGTGGGGAGAGCTCCCTAGGGGAATAAGTGTTTGCACTAAACATTGAAGAGCAAGCGGCAATAGGAAGTTGGGGGAGGGCTTGCCTCAAGGATAACCCGTTTCTTTGGAAGCATGCTTGGTTACTTTCACTGGTTTAGATGAGTGCATGGCAGTGAGACATGATGGGAGGTTGGGTGAAGATGGAGGGGGTGAGGAGTACTAGGAAATGAGTCCGGCAGGTTGGGCAGGCTGGACTTCCTCCCAGAAGGCACTGGGGCTCCAGGAAGGAATTTTAAGCATGCAGCTATAGCTGAGGAAGCATAGAGCTTACAGCTGCGAGTGTGGCCTCGATCGTAGAGGTTCAGGACTCACCTCTCACTAAGAGCTGTGTCACCTTATGTGTGTTTCTCCTCCCTGAGCTGCCAAGTCCTCACCCGTCGAGTAATAACCATCTCAGAGGGCAGCTGCAAGGAACCAAAGGAGTTGGAGGAGATGACTCGGTGCCAGAGCCAGGCACATAGTAAATGCTAAATAAACACCGGCCGCTTTTATGTTCTGCTTTGCCTTTTAGAAAGCTCCTTCTGGGAGGGATTTATTGGAGGAAATCCAGGCTGGGAGTGGGGAGACAAATTAGAACACCAATAAGGCAAACGGGCGAGAAAGCCAGGAGCCCGAGCTAAGGCCTGGGCACGCGGTGGGGCTCTCACGGGTACGGAAGGAGCAGAGGTGCTAGGGAGGTTGGGTGGCGGTCAGCGAGGAGCGGATGAGGGAGGCGGAGGAGTCTAAGGTGATGTCCCCGTTTCTGGTTTGTGGCAGGGCAGACATGATGTCACTCTCTGGGACAGTTATTTGGATAGGGCCGTAGGCTTGGGGGTGACATGGAGAATTCGGACGGGGAGGTGTTGGTAGCACGGCGGAGGGCCGTCGGTGACGCTGCCTGGCTGTGCGTGGCAGCGGTCTGCACGCCCAGAAAGAACCTCCTCTCCCCAAAGGACTGAAAGCTCCCCCTGGCTTTTCCGTCTCCCAGAGAACATCCCTGTCCCTTAGGGCAGGGCCCAGAGGATCCTGCCTGTCCTTTCTAGAGACTTCCGAAGGAACAGCGAGTCCTCTCTGAACACTCCTCGGCCCAGGGCTGGCGCTCGCTGTCTCTGCCCCCACTCTTGCAGCGTGACTTCTCCGGGGGTCATCTTGTCATTGCTGCCCACCAGGGATTTGTCGAGAGTGCACCTCGCGCAGCCAGATGGTGACCTGGGCTGGCAGCACGCCTGCTTTCCCCTCCCAGCCCCTTCCCGGCAGGGTGGGATCTGCTGCCTCCGGCTTGCTGAGTTGTGGATTCTGCCCCCACGGAGAAAGTTCTCTGTATCTGCGGAAGTGGGGACCTTGCTCCTAACCCACATGGAGGGGCATCTGCTCGGGAATGCAGGCTGCGGACGGGGCCCTGCGATGTCTGCTCTGAGCTCACAGGAACAGCCTGTCACAGGGCGGCTGGCCGATGGCACCCCCACACCGGGCAGACGCGTCGGTACCTGAGCCCTGAGCCCTGCTCCGTGGACACTCAGAGGTGCAGGCGCTGAGAAGGTGGAAACCATGGGCGAGCTGACTCTTTTTATGGCCCACCCCCGGCCCCATGCGAGATTCTCTCTCCTCCT
The DNA here is from genome assembly GCF_040939455.1 of Microcebus murinus. Classification (NCBI taxonomy): domain Eukaryota; kingdom Metazoa; phylum Chordata; class Mammalia; order Primates; family Cheirogaleidae; genus Microcebus; species Microcebus murinus. The sequence continues at coordinate 5,926,845 of NC_134123.1, read as the reverse complement.
GCCCCTCACGTTCCTGCCTGAGCACTTGGCCTGTGGACTATAAGTAGACGGAATGAAATGCCAAGTTTCTTTAAAAAGAAAACTACACACCCCCAAAGATTTGACCTGGGGATGGTCCAACAGCAGGCAGGACGGTCTGCTCGCTTTTGCTGGGCTGAGCATGGCGCCTGCCTGAAGCCTTGAAGTCCCAGAGTCCCCGTCTGCTACTGGGGTTCACCAGCCATTTCTCTCTTAGCTGGCATTTATTTTCATTGTGCTCATAGGAAGCCACAAATAACTTAAGAGTGACGGGGAAAGCGTGAGCGAACAGGCTCTCTTCTTCCACCGCTTGTGCTTCAGCTGAGAGGCAAGTCTGGATTGAGAGGATGCTGGAGTTGGTCCCTTCTGCCCTATGACTGTGACCCCGTTGGGTAGCATGGGACAGCTCTGTCCCCTCACCTTTGGGGAAAGGGAGGGGTCTGCCCCTTTCTAACCAGGAACTTTAACCTCCTTCATTAACCGAAAGGTTGCTAGGTAATCTTATAGTCTGCTCCCTTATCAAGGCCTTAAGTCTATAAAATGATGGATTAGATTAGGGGATTCCTATCACGGGACTTTGCATATCTAAATTGACAAGTGAGAGAAGGTTGGTGGCTTCTAGAGATCTCATTCTTCTGGTTTTATTTAGCAGTGACACCAGGAATGACACTGTGGGTTCCATGGAGGGTGTGACATTACTGTGCTGTGCTCCAAGCCCCCCTCTTCTGCAAAGTCTGTCCAGATCATTGGCTGTGGGCCCCCCTTTTCCCTGACTTTTGCTTCCATAATGAATTCTGTAGACAATTCTCTGTCTGTAACAGAGTTTCTCCACCTCAGCACTATTAACATTTAGGGCGCATCATTCTTTGTTGTTCGAGACTGTTCTGTCCCTTGTAAGAAAGGTTCAGCAGCATCCCTGGCCTCTACGCACTGGGTGCCAGTAGCAAGTCTCCCCAGTTGTGACAACCAGAAACATCTCTAGACATTGTCAAATGCTCCATGTGGGACAGGAGAGCAAAGCTAGCCCTGGTGGAGAGCCCTGGTCTACGACACTCTCTCACTGGGCTGTACTTATCATCTGTCTTTTGCACCAACTCTGGGCAGAGGCTGTGACTATTCATTTCTGCGTCACATAGTAGATACGTGGAATTAATGGCACAGGTGAGAGACATAGTAGATCTCTGGGCCAGATGAACTTTTTATATTTTTGCATCATGTAGAAAGATAGAGGCGCTTATAAAATATTCATCTTTGCTTATTTATCGCTCTCCTAGTGCCTGGAGCATAGTAGGTGCTCAGTAAATATTTGTCGGTGGAGGTGGAGGGAGCACTCTCTTCTCTTTGTGCACGGACGGTCAGTGCTGCAAATACCCACTGCCCTTTGAATTCTAGTGTAAGTTCTGGAAACATCAGCCAAAGGGGCGTGAGTGTGCAATGTTTGTGGGCAAAGTCTGAATCAACCCCTGAATCACCCTGTCTCCATTTGGTTCTGTTTTTACAAAGAGAGTTTCTTTGAAACAGACGGGACAATAATCTCCTCTCCAAATCAATCGTTTAATCACGCGTCAATCATCGTAGTCATTTAAAACCTGAAACCGCATCTATACACTCTGGCCATTTCCCGGCCCAGGTGTGAACCCCAGGAACGGCGGGGTAATATGTGAGCTTCCCGTCCAGTCATCTACCTTGAGATCAAATGTGCTCTGAGGATGGGGTAGCATTACTATTGTGCCTGGATAAGAAGGTCCCCATTCCGGCCCCCGCCCCGCAGCAGGGGGGAAGGAAAAAGAGCTTAATCATTAATAACACTAACTTGCATTTCTAGAGCCTTGAAAATGAGAATTTTGCCCTTTTTTCCCTGGGAGTAAATTGGGTCAGAGTGTTCCCAGAATTTACATTTCAATTAAAAATACAATAATAACACATTGTGCTAATAGTGAATGATTCCGACTCAGGGAAGATGACACCACCCGCTACTTTGTTAATGAAAAGCCCCCTTCATAAGGACGGGCCACACATCAGCGGTAACAAATCTCCTGTCTTGTTCTGGGTGGACGCAGGGAGGGGCGGGCGGGGCGGGGAGGGGAGGGGTGGGGAGGGGAGGGGAGGGAGCCGCCGCCCTGCTGGGCCTTTCATGGGAGGCGGGCAGGACGCTGCCCAGAGCTCTGCTTCAGTCCCGGACCAGCTTTGAAACCAAACCTGGCTTTGTTTTCAAATCGAGGATTTAAAAAATTAAATAAAGTGAGGGTTTTTCTTTGGTTTGCTTGCTTTGGGGTTTGCTGTTGTGTTTTTGCTTTGCCAAGGCACTGGCTGATGGCATCAGAGAGCCGCCACAGACGGCCCCACGCCCAGACCTTTGTGAGTGGCTTGCACTTCGAGAACATCTCCCGTCAGCCCCTGAGGCTGGAGCCCGATGGCAGTGTCAGGCGCTGCGCCCGGCCGAGCGCCTGGCTTGCTGCTTCTTGAGAAAAGCCATCGGCCAGCCCAGGTGGCGGCTGTGAAGCGGGCTCGGTGGCTCTTTCCGAGAAGGCCTCGGCCTTACCGAATTTTGAGTTGGTCTCCAAATCCCCCGGATCGTGCCTTTATCCAGGTGCCTGGAATATGGGAAAGCGAAAGGGAGGCCGGCCCCAGGCTCGGGGCCTGCTCCGGGGAGCACTGGAGGAGCGGGCTCGCCCCGACACATGCGGGTTCAAGGTTTTTGCTCACAGATGGTTTCTGGGGATAAATAACCCGGTTCCGTTCTGTTTTCATCAGAAAACAAACTTTCTATGTGGGAGACAAGAAGAGCATTCAACACTCTCCCTCCAGGACGGAGGGGACTGCAACAGCAGGTGCGTGCGCGTGGGGCTGGCGGCCGGGCGGATGGGGACGCAGACCCCACATGGGCTGGCTCGAGAGCACCCTGGTGGCCTGGTGTCCCCGCTGCTCCCATGGGGCTGGGCCAGGTAAATTGAGGGGAAACATCCTAGAACATGTTGAGTGCAAGCGGCCAATGTGGCCGTTGCTTCCACTGTGTATCATTCAAAGCCTTTCAGTAGATTTGAAACTGTGCGTCTACACACAATGAGATAAAATGCCTTAAATCCCCAGGACTCTGGAAACTCAAAATGGGGAAAAAAAGTGCCCAAAATATCGTTTGCAGCCCAGGCGGGGTGGGGACTGGCCTGCATCGCACAGCTCCTGCTCAGCTCTGCCGGAGGCTGGGCCTCTCCCGCGGTTTCTGACTCGCTGAACGAAGACAAAGGCACCAAGGTTCAGGTCCTCAAGTTTGGAGGTCTAATCATTATCAGGCTGTAATTAGCTTTCCCTGATAGGAACGCTGTTTGGTACTCACTTTATCCCAAAACGCAGACCAGGGTACCGAGAGTATAGATAAATACAGAGGTGGCATTCATTAACGTTGGTCAATGATTCCTTATTCACTGTCTTTAAGGTCCCAAACCACATCCCCCACACTCGGCCGGGCCCTGAGAAGCCGGCCACACCTGGCTGTCCACGGCAACGTGACTGCCGATCCCGTCCTCCTGAGGCTGACTGCTTTTCCCAGGCGGCCCTGCTCAGCCAGGTGGCTGGATTGTTCATTGCAGGCACCTCCCCAAGGCCCCTCCTTTCTTCAGGGAAACCAGCAGTGGACAGTTTGTGCCCTAAGATTCCTCACTCTGTCGCCCAGGCTGGAGTGCAGTGGCATCATCATAGCTCACTGCAACCTCAAACTCCTGGGCTCAAGCGATCCTCCTGCCTCAGCCTCCTCAGTAACTAGCACTACAGGTGCAGCCACCACGCCCAGCTAATTTTTCTGTTTTTTGTAGAGATGGAGGCCTCGCTAATGGTGCCCAGGCTGGTCTTAAATTCCTGCTTCAAGCAATCCTCCTGCCTTGGCCTCCCAAGGTGCTAGGATCAAAAGTCTGAGCCACCGTGCCTGGCCTCTAATCTCCTTTTTAAGTAGAAATCAGGCCTCAGGCTCAGAGCTTTGAACAGGCAACAATATCCAGTGAAAACTCAATCAGATTGTTTTGTGTTAATCATATTTATTTTTAATCTATTTAAAATATTGTATCAAAATAATACAAAACCATTGTTTAATACCAAGCTGGACAGTACGAGGCCCACGCTGAACAGCAGGCCCCTGGGCTCGGCCCACCCGACCCAGAATGCCAATTCCCTCAGCAACCACCGTCCGTTCTTAGAGTTGTTTCTTCTGATTTTTTTCCATCTGTACTTTTAAATGGTATGCCTATGCTACTACTTCTTGATCTTCTTCATGCAACAGGTAGATACTATTAATTTCCAAATATAAATGAGTGATCATATCTTCCTCACATCTCCCCTCTCTCCAGCTCCAGAGTTTTGTTGTATTTTTTATGATTAAATCCAGATGTAGTGTTCCATGATGATGAGTGGGTAAAGACTATTCCCAGCTTAGCTGAGCAGTGTCTCGAATGTCATTTGTTCCTGGCCCCTGACTCCTTTTGCTTGGCTTTCTTTGACTATGGGGGTGCCTCTTCCCGCACCCTCCATGAGCTCTGGACAAAGGCCTTCAATCCAATTTTACACCTGGCCACCCCCTCAGTTAGCCTGTCAGTTCCGTTTTTCCTGCAGACATCTCTCCTGGAGCTGTCCCCCCCACGGCCCCATCTGATCTTGAGGCCAGCTCTGCCCACTGCACAGCTGCCATCAGGGACTCCCCTCTGCTGCCGTCCTGGGCCGCAGCTCCAGGGTCTCACGTCTTCCTCTTTCTCGATTTACTCCTTTGTTTTGGTGGAGCACATCCTGTGATACCTTCCTGAGAAAGGGTGTCTTGGAAGCAAACTTTCAACACCTTATATACCTTTAAAAAAAGTGCCTGCTATTCCATCATGTTGAATTGATAGTTTGGCTGTGTATAAAATTCAAGAGTTGAGGTAGTTTTCTCTCCGAATTTTAAAGCCACTATTCCACTGGCTTTCAGAGTTGCTGAGGAAAGGTTCATTGATTCATTCCCAATTTCTTACATGTGAGACCTGGATTTTTGATGTTCTTGTTGTTTTATTTTGATTGTTGTTTTCTCTCTGGAATATTTTGGGCTTTTCTCTCTATTCCTGGTGTTCTGAAGTTTCACGCTGATATCCGTTGGTGTGGCTGGTCGTTCATTCATTCTGTTAGGTACTCGGTTAGCTCTTTCAAGCAGAACAGCAAAATCTTTAGTTTCTGGGAAATTTTCTTGTATTATTTCTTTAATCCTCTCCTCTGTATCTTCTATTTCTGTGTCTCCAAATTATCCATTGTTCAGATGGCAAACCTGAAACAAACCACTCGTTTTCTTATCCTTGATCTACTCTCCTCCATCTTTTTTATCTTTTTCGTGATCTTTGCGTGTTTCTTTTTATAATTTTATGCTCCATTCCATGGATGTAATATTTTTTCTTATCTGAGTTTGCCAGAAGCTGCGGAGACCACCGATGTCCCCGGGGCCTTACCATTTTCGTGCACGCAGGCCAATGTCCCATTGCCTGAGGACAGTGTGATCTCCAGGCAGGAAAACACTGACCATTTATTACTATTGTTAGTTGCATTTTCAACTTTGACAATATGTGTCATAAAATTATTTTGATGATGGAAGGACTGATTTCATTATTTGAGCTTCTTCTGGGAATGGGAAGGAGTGGTCCCTGGCTGGGGATGGGGGAGAGGGAATCTAGGGTTCTGTCAGTTTCTAATCCAGACTTTCCATCAGTGCCCCTGGTTTCAGCCCTACCTGAACTCTTATCTGGCTGGAGGCTTCCAGCAAACCGTTGCTCAGAACAGCTCCATTCTTTGCCCCCTTTCCCCAGGCCTAGACGTCAATTAATCTTAATCCATTTTCTCACCAGCCCCCCACCCCCACCCCCGGCCCAAATTTTGTTGACATCTGTCATTTGCTCTCTGCTCCTCTTCTGTTCTCCTTGGTCCTGTGGCTTTATGCCTTTTTCTTTTTTATTCCTTAACTGCCACTTTATGAGGGTTTCAGGAATGAGCAGAGGAAAACGTCCGTGTTTAATCCACCATGAACTCCCATTGTGCTTATTTTTTTATAGTCATAGTCTATTTATGGCATGTGATATTGGATTTCCAGTTTGGGCAGTGATAAAAAATTTTCTTTAAAATAAATATGATCTCTTTTTTCCTACAAAGTGATTTGATTCCATGAAAAATATTACATAAAATGTGGAGTAGGGCCAAATCGTGACAGTACGAAGAAGAAGTCAGGAATTCGAGATTTCCTGAACCAGAACGCCACATGCTCTTGCTGCGGCGGATAAGACAGCTTTATCTGCGGGGTTTTCCTTGGACATCGCGGGAGTGGACGCGGACTCCGCTGCTGAGGTGCTCGCTGAGCTCATGACCAGAGCTGCCAGCTGTGCCCCGTAAGGCAGGGCTGGCGTGGGTCTGGGAATGTGCGACCCCTAACATTTTATCCAGAACTAACTTCAGGATGGGTCCATAAGGAAGGATGTTGGAGTTAGGAGCACAGTCAATGTGAGAGAGAGTGGTTTCTGCCACTTAGGATAGGTCACTCCCTATCTGGCCCAGGGGTCAGCGAGGCCCCTGTCCCAAAGTGACCCATTCACTGGGAAAAGGAGGGATGTGTCCAGAGTCCCGCTAGCAGTAGTCCCTGGACACATGCAAGGGTCAGTGGACTGTGGAGGTTGGGGTGGGGCCGCTTCTGGCTGGATCTGGCGCTTCTTCATGACCCACCTGCTGGCCCCGGGCAGCTGACCGGCCAGCCTGGAAGCTGCTGACTGCATCCAACTCCCAGCAGCCTTTTCACACTTCATTCTTGCCGGCATCTCTGCATCTGCTACCTCTACCAGCAGGAAGCCCCCGCCGTGTCTGGTGGGACTGGCCTCCCCTCTCTGTTATTGCCTTTCAGTCCTTCAGCAGGGTAGAAATGGGCATTTCACCTCCGCCCTGTGTCAGCAGACGCCCAGAAGTAGAAGCTAGCCGGGGATTTGCTGGTCTGTTTGGGCGATGAAGGGGCATCGATTAGTCTTTGTGTCTAATGAAAGGAAATCATTCCTGCAGCCGCGGAGACTCTGGCTGCTGATTGCCTGGGGGTTATTTGTTTATTTAAGTGAACAAAGTAATGGACAGTGGAGATGTCTGGAAATTGCCTGGGTTTGTTCCCTTTTTGCTCACCTGTCCCCCCTGGGTACCATTACTCCACACACCTACTGTGAGGGTGACTTTGCCAATCTGTCTCTGTTAGGTTGGATCAATCAGCTCCAGGCTGGGTGATGGGAGTGGAGAAAGAAGCGGGGTTTCTGGATCTTCAGTCAGAAGTTGGAGAGCCAGGGAGGATCCAAGGACGGGGACCCGCGCCCTAACTTGAGGGTATGCAAATGTCAGAGCAGCCAAGGCTCCGGCCGGAAGGGAGCTTGGACGTCAGGGTAGAAAGGGAGGCCAGGTGGACGGGGCTTCATGTTGTCTTTATTTCAAGATAACAGCTTCGTTGTCACCTGCTTTATATGTTAAGTTTCAGAAAAAGATTTTGTTAGACAAAAGTTACTATAAATCGATTTGAAAACCACTGGCCTGACCCAACCTGCTCGCTGTACAGAGCAGGTGACTGAGGCTTTCAGAGATGAATGTTGTCATGCCTTCGGCCTGGGTTTTGGCTTAGGAAGACGAAAAGTGTGGGCAAGTTGTATTTTCCAAAACTGGCCTTAGTCATATTTCAGGTTCCACATGCTCTTTCCAGATTTCGCCATTCTGCATCAAGATAGGGGATCTGTTTCCCCCGTCCTGCAGCCCGGGCAGGCTTGCAAGATGATTCCGGCTCCTGGCGCAGCCTGACTGCCCCATGTCCCACCCGCCTGCCCGCCTCTCCTGTAAGAACTTCCCAGCTGAGCCCAGCCAAACCCCAAGTGTGTGAGACAGAATAACAAGTTGTTGTCGTTGCTCTTAAGAGCCGTTCCATGATAGTTTGTCACACAGTGAGAGATTACCAGAACAAGACAGGTGCACACGGCAGAGTGGAGTGATCCGATGTCTTTACCCCCAGAGGAAAGATTTAGGGTCTTCCCTGTTCCCCATTTTCTCCAGTCACATCGAAGAGATCTGTCCCCTAGAGACCGGGTCAGTCTGGAGCCTCGCCTTGCCAAATGAACTCCTTCTGTGCATTGCTTGTTTCAAAAGGAAAGATGCTCACTAGGCTTGACATCGAAGTTGTCTTTAGTGTCAGCCTGTTTCTACAGACTGCATGAATGCTGGCCAGAGACGGCTCACTTTCCAGGCTATAAACTTCTTTTAAAATTGATTCAATGTGTTTGATAGGCACCTATTGATCACTGCTTACCTGCCTGCCCCTGCGCTGCTTCCCCAGGACTGGAAAGGTGGGTAGAGCCCAAACTCTCCCTCCAGGCGGCTTTTCATCTTCAAGGGGGAGACACGGAGCACGAGGACTAATTTGAGGAGAGGATGGAACGAAGTGAAATAAATAGAAAGGCAAGCACCATGCTGTGCAAACGTGGAGTGAAAGACAAGTTTGTTTGGGGGTTTTAGGGAAGACTGGAATTTGGCTTTCGGGCTTGGTAGGAATCTGCCTGGGGAAAGGAAGATTTCTTTCGCCAACCAGACAGAAAGGAAGCCTGCATGAGACCCAGGTGTGGGAGTCGTGGTGGTAGACGGGGTGGTGGGGTGTAGGTGGGAGATTGGGAAAAAAGGTTATGGAGATGGGTTAAAAGTGGTGAGATTAGTAGGGGAGAGAAAAGGACTAAAATACATGGGAAGGAGCGTGTTCACTATGTTAAGCATGTGGTTTTCTAAAGAACATCATAGACAACCAACTGCAGGTAACAGACTGGGAGAAAAAATGACCGGGCGGTGCAGGTTGGCTGCCAGGCCTATGGAGAGACGCTCGACCTCCTCGTCAGCAGCAGGATGGAAAGCAAAACAAGTAGGTACCATTTTATACACGTCAGATTGACCCCAAAGCCACAAAAGTTGAATGACACCAAGTGTCAGTGATGGCGTGGGCACAGTAGAGCACTGCTCATGACGTGCGGTGGCACATGAACCGACACAGCCACCTGGAGAGTGATCTGGTTGCGTGTGTGCGGTTGGGATATGTGGACCCTGGGATCCTGCAGTCTCAGCCCTGGGCCCACCCCGGAGGAATCTTCTAGGCGTGCAAGGACGCTCCCTGCAGCCTAGCTTCTGAGATGGGGAGTGGGAGGTGGCCGGGAGGTGGCCTGGTTGTCTACTCCTAAAACAATCCAAAGGGGGAAATGCTGTGGATATATATGAAATACAAAGCAGCCTTTGGAAGCAGGATAGGTCCATCGGAAAGACGCGGAGTTTAGGGGAACAGCAGGGAACACAGGTTTCTACAGCACAGACCATCTGTGTTAATACAGAACACAGACTCGGAGAACGCGCTGCATTCTGCGGGGACATGTACGTAAAGAATACGCAGCACTGTGGGACGAGGGAAGCAAAAGGGGAGGTGAGGCATGGGCCGGGGGACTCCAAGTGAAAAGAAATTCAACAGAAGAGAATGATGAAGATAAAATGGGCACTTACCCAGGAGTGGGCCGTCCAGCTCCGTTCCTGCGGCTCTCTGCGCCTGACCCCGCAGGAGGAAGGGGGGCAGTCGATGTGTTTTGAATGTGTGAAGACAGCCTGACACTTGGTGCCCAGGTGACTCCAGAGCCCTTGTTTTAGGGACCTCAGCGTTGCGCTTTGGCCCACCAAGGAAGGGCGGAGCGTTTTGCTGGGTGCTCATTTGGAGGCTCAAGGGTGCTTTCCACGCATTTGGCAAAGATTTCTGTCCAGTCTGGGGAAAACGACTTGGTGCCTCTAGGGCGAACGCAGCCATTATCTGAAAAATTCACTTACATGAAACCTCCTCCTCTGACAGGGTGGAAAAATGAAGCGTTCCTGTAATTGTATGTAAATCGGGCTTCTAAAGTGCTTGAAAAGTTTGGTGCCTTGAGTAGGCTAAATGTCACCCCCTGCAACTTTCTTCACCCTCTTAATTTGCTTAGTAAATCCCTTTTTTTTCAGCGTGAGACTTACAGTAAAAGCGGTTTATCTCTTTGGCATTGTGTCAACCACCCGGGTGCAGGACCAGCGAAATGATAATGGATGCGACTGGTGGCGACCTGGCCTTCCCGGGGTGCTGCAGGCTTCTGAGTCATCCTAGAAAGTTGAAATGCTTTTTTTCTGCGGAGTTTTAGCATTGGAGAGATGTTCTAGAAACGGAACCTGTGCAAACTGGCTATTTGCGCGCAGTGGCCTGCTTTGAAAGCCTGTTCAAGCAGGGATTTGCTCAGCCAGGAGACTGATCCCACCGCCCCCTGAGGACTAGAAACGAAAGTTCCGGAGGAACACTCTTGCTTTCGCGCTTGCTGTCACTGTTCAGGTGCCTCACTGCGGATTGAGGCAGCCACTGATTCTTCTCCCTTTCCCCTCTGAGAGGTGGGGGTTAGTGTCCTGCCCCTTGAAGGTGGGCTGGGCACCGCTGGACTGGGATAGGAGTGACATGACGGCAGTTCCAGGCCTAGATTTAAGCGGCTGGCAGGTTCCACTTTGGCCGTCTCCTGCGTAGCCCCTACTCTTGGGATCCAACCACCATGTAAAGAAGTCCGAATGGCCCTGGGGACAGACCACGTGGAGAGGCAGAGAAGGCCCAGCCTGCCAGCCGTGGCTGCCCGAGGTGCGCCAGGCGTGGGGGAGAAGAGCAGAACAGTAATAATAATATGGTTGTTGCTTTAGCTACTAGGTTTGGTGTGGTTTGTTAGGCAAACAATAGATAACTGAAACAATCTTTTTTTTTTTTTTAACTAAAACATGATAAAAATATTTATTAATTCATTTTAAAACAACTAGTAACTTCATTGCCTAAATAATATTTTTTGTTAATTTTTTGTTTCTTCTTTTTAAAAATAATTTTATTTTGGTAAAATGCACATAACAAAGTTTACCATTTTAACCATTTTGATGTGCATGGCTCAGCAGCAAAAGCACATTCACATTGTTGCGCAGCCATCCCGTATCCACCTCCAGAACTTTTCTATTGTTGCAGATTGAAACACTGTACCCAGCAAACACTAACTGCCGTCCTCCCGCCCCCAAGCCCTGGCACCAACCATTCCACTTTCCATCTCTGAATCCGACTGCACTAGGGACCTCGTGTAAGTGGAGTGATCCTCGAGGTTTTCACCTTTACGTTTGTAAAGCTTCGTACCCACTGCGACGGTCAACTGTATGTGTCGACTGGGCCACAAGGTGTCCAGATATCTGGTCAGACATTGTTCTGAGTGTCTCTGGGAGGCTATTTTTGAATGAGATTGGCATTGAAGCTGTAGACTGAGTGAAGCAGGCCCCCCGTCGTATGGGTGGGCCTCGTCTCATCAGCGAAAGGCCCGACTAGAGCAAAAGGCTGGCCCTCTGCCGGGTGAGCGAAAACTCTCCTGCCTGAGGGCCTGCAGCCTGCGACGTCGGCTCTTCCAGGTTCTGTCGTGCCTTCCGCCTTTAGGGCTGCGGCATCAGCTTTGCAGGCTGTGGACTTACCAGTCTCCATATCAAGTAAGCCACAATTCCTTATATTAAATAAATATAATACATATTCATATCTATATCTTTGTCTATTTGCCAAACTCTAATGTGTCCACTAAGGATGGCCTGAATTGATTTTCACAGCAATGTGGGCAATTTAGAAACCAAGTTAAATTTAATACTCTGGTTAATATTTGCTACTATGACTCATTTATGCCAGATTCAGACACGGATGTCTGCAGGGACTTCCTTACGGAGAAAGGAAGAAGCCATTTTCACGGTGGTGCTCAGGGAACAGCGTGGTTGTAAGTCTTTGCAGTGGTTCCGGGTGAAACATCTGCCTCAAACTTCTCCTTGTCCAGGCCACTTGCCAGACCAACCAGGACCCGACACAGGAGAAGGTAAAGCAAGAATGAGAGGCCAAAAATCAGATATGGACTCGTGGGTTCAGATTTAGGGTCTGAGAGGGTGGAGTCCACTGGGGCTCTGTCACCATTCTTACCATTCCAGAACTGGCAAATGCTGCTTACTAAAATACACTGAAAGATTCTTCATATGTGCTTACACAGGTAGTGTTTTTTGCCTGTCTGCATTCATACTTGGTAAAGTCCTGCTTTGCAATATAAGAAATGTGTTTAACAAATGTGAACTGCTCCACACCATTTTAATTGAGACTGCTCTTGTGTTCTTCTCATGGTTCATGTGTGTCCATTTGTGTATTAGTCAGGCTCAGGCCAGGAACGTAGACTCCAGTCTAAGTCTTATAAAGGAAGGAATTTAATAAAGGGGATTGGTTACCCAGTTGGTAGAAGGGAGAGAAGTCAAACAGGGGACAGTGGGACAATGAGAGATTAGAAATTGCAGAGCCACTGCTGCCTCTAGGTTGGAGGGTCAAAGGGAGCAGGTGGATGGCTAGAGTCCAAGGTAGAAGCTAGAACTGTAACAGTCTTCCAGGTGGATCTGGAACTAGGGAGGAGAATTGGCTCCTGCCCAGGGCACTTCCTAAGGCAGAGAAAAGGAAGGAGGAATATGCTGGCTTCTTTTACCTCTGCTGCCTTCCCTTTTCCCACCAGGGTCTCCCATTGACTGAACCCAGCTGGACGCCAAGTGATGTGGGAGCCGGGAGGCAGCCTGCGAGGGTCACCCCTCCTGGGATCCAGAGCAGGGATGGCGGGACAGCAAACGAGTCTGCTAAGCTGAGATTGAGCCCAAAACTGGTACCCAATTCACACTTGGCCAAAACCAAACCAAACCAACAACAACAAACCCTTTTGTAAAATCAACATTTCATAAAAAATTTGAAAAAGAGTCAGATTTGGGTGTAAACCTTGGCTGGCTGTAAGACATTGGGTGAATTTTTTAATCTCTCTGAATCCCAGTTGTAAACAGGATAATTACATTTCTCAAAAAATGTTATGAGATATTTGGGGAGAAAAGACCGGATTTGAAGTATGGCTTTTGACATTTACTTGAAATCTGCATGCAGAAAGAAGTAAGGGCCCCCACGTTTAGCTGGGGCTTTCTCAACTCAGCTTTCAAAATATAAATCTCACCTGCTTTCTTTTACCTATAAATACAAACCTTTGTACATAATACTTAGCCCATAATATATGTATTTATACACAAATACGATTTCAGACATAAATACAAATTTAAAAATATGCTATCCACCTCCCCTACCCCACCCATTCCTTCCAGAAAATGCTTTCGAATCCTTAGGAAAAGAACAATCTTGTACTCAAGTAAACAAACTTCAAAAGGATTTGAAAAGATATCCAAACATACGTTTTAAAAATAAAGAGAGTCACAGTAAATGAGGTAAAATATACATTTGCAAAAAAAGTCAAACGTCCTTTTAAGAAACAGAAGAGCCACTGGCTCAGTTAAGAAAAACAAAGGGGGCAAGACCAGAAGCTCTGTACAGGGGTCCTGAGGGTTGTTCACAGGAGGCAAAGCCATCAGGGAGATTCTCTGTTGGTTAAGTGCCAGTTTTCATAATGTGTAACACAGAGCTCTTGATTGTAGAAGGGCTGATTTTATATCAGAAGATAGGATAACAGTAAAATACACGTAGCACAGGGGCTTGGAATGGGAAAACGTGCTTTAAAAATGTTAGCCATCATCATCATCTGTGTGCATGCACATACATGTGAGTGTCTGCACACGCACACTTGCAGTTTCAAGGACTGTAAATGGGTGATTTTTCTTCTCACGGGTCCTTTCTTTCCTAGACCTGTCCACAGTGATAGGAGAATCAGGACAGTGAGGGGAGAAGGGAGGGAGTGTGTGGATAAAAACCTTGGCACCCCAGTATCATGCCATATTACTGTTTTATGTGGCAGACAGTTGGAGGTGTAGACAAGCAAATTTGTTTTTTTTTAAACTTTACTAGTTAAAATACTATTATCTGCTAATAATTCTCATACATTAGAGCTATTCCAGTCTATGCAGCCACAGAGCCACCCACTTATGTGCTGGGCACTTCCTGGAGTGGGTGCCCAGTGGCGAGTTGGCCACATCGCACAAGGAAAGTCAAGGTCATCTGAGGTCATATGTTGCTCACGGAAAATCACTCGTGAATTCATGGCTGTTGTCTGCCATGTAGGCTTTAAGCAATAGGTCGGAGCATTAAGTGTCTCCTGGATATCAGTATTATGAAAAGAGCTTCGTAACAGGTCCCTGGTGCCTTTTCCTCACCATGTTCTCTTTTTCATGATGATGCTCAGCTCAGAGTGGTCTAGACTGGCTTTCCCTGGGAGTCTCCTTCCCCAAAGGTAGCCAGGCAGCCCCAGCTCATCCGCAAACTCCACTCAGGCCAGCCAATATCTAAATGTGCAGTCAGTGCAAGGTCTAGCTCTTGATCATATGTAAGGATAAGAATATACAGGCTTGGAGCTCACAAGACATCCCAGACAGAGGATCTTGGAAACCCATGAATTCTTGGCAGGCCCAGCTGTGGAAATTCAAAACAAGCGGCTACCCTAGAAAAAAGATCTTTCTTTTTCATTTTCTTTTTGTTTTTTTAAGTAGCAAAATCTTTTCAATGAGAACATTACTGCTTCATGCATGTTATTCAGATTGGCTTGAGAACCCAAGGGGCTCAGTGCTCAGGGTAGGAAGGTGACAGGACTGGTTGGAAGAAGAAATGAGAAGTTGGAGACCCCAAAGATTTTGCCAAAGAAAGAGAGAGCAAAGCCTGGTTTGGGCCAAAACTAGATGGGAACGGTGACCTCAGATGTTATGGTCGAAAGAATCTTGCAATTAGAGGAATTGGATCAAAGTGCCAGTTTGGTTCATGCTCCTGGGTGGTTTGTGCCGTCTCAGGCAAGTCATTTAACCTTCTTCTGCCTCAGTTTCCTCATCTGTCACAGGGGATTATCATCGCACTGGTCCTTCCTAGGGTGAAGATTTGGTGAGGATTTTAATGTGGTTGGTAAACTTGAAAGTGTGGACACATAAAAGGCCTCATTGTCCTGTAATTACTATTATTAGCCACTGTTCCTACCCAGGCTGCTTTCATCGTTGCTGGGGAGATGAGACAACCTGTGAGACAACTAGAGAAGGCACAAGACGCTATCTGAGTAGCTGCTGGATTGTTTGGTGCCTGGATAGAGGAATAGGAACTAGAACATTCAGGGAAAGCCTCAGAAAGGTTGTGGTTCCTAGTGTTCCCTCAAAAGTGGGGACTGGGTGGAATGGGTATTTTGAAATGATGGAAAATTGCTGTTACCAAACGACTTCCTCAAAGGGTAAGGGTCAAAGGTATCCTTGGGCCACTTACACAATGCCTTCCGAGCATAGCCATCCCTACCCGGCCTTGCTTGTTCCAGGGGATTCCGGAAGAATTTCCCAAATGGCTGATTGCCTCTCATCTACACCATGCTTTCACTAACTGGACCAAACTTGGTGACATTATCTTGCAGTCATCGAAGACCTGGGTTCAAGTTTGAGTTTTGTCTCTTCCAAGGTAAGTGACTTTCCGCAAGTCATTCCCTTATCTGGAGTCCATTCTGTTCCGATGTGAATCTGTTTGGACTTCGGAAGGTTTCTCTGGGGTATGAAAAGAGTTCGTGGATATTAATTAACTTGAAAACGGGAAAAGGGATCATTGCTTTGTGAAAGTTTTATTCCCTCAAAGCGAGTGTAATTCTCTGCAGTCGAGATAGTGATTGAAACTTTCTGTTCCCCAGACACCCAGCTCTGGGCCGTGCACCCTGCGGCACTTTGTGGATGGAAATTTAGTGAGTGTAACACGATTTTAGAAAGGTCTCGCTGGCCTGCAGGCCCCGGTGCCTGCCACGGTGATGGGAGCAGGGGGGCAGGGAGTGGGGATTCCATCCTGAGCTCAGTCGTGAGGGCGGGTCAGCCCGGAGGGAGGCAAGCCCGGGCCCCTTCTGCGAGATTCGGTCTCAGCCAAACACCAGCACTTCTGCTCTTGCCTTGGATTTTCCTGTCTCCGAAGAACGAGGCAAACATGACAACAGGAATATATTGTCATTTATACAGAAAGAACGATTCTGGGGAGTCACAAATAAAGAAGCTTACCCGATGTGATGATCCAATTTGAAGATAAGACAATATTCTTTTCTTCTCTCCTACGGTATCTTCTGCCTGATAATTCCTAAACTAGTCTCAGCTTCATTCATTCATTTTTTCTTTTTGTTCAACAGATATTTACTGAGAGCCTCCCCCATGCCAGGTTCTGAGCGAGGTGCAATAGATTTTGCGATAAATACAAATGACCACATCCTTGCATTCTTGTAATCGATACTCTAAAGAGGGACAGAGATAAAAGCCAAACTGAACAAATACTCAACATTTCAGGTATCTGAGAGTTTTGAAAGAAATACACCGGTAGTAGCTCAGATTTGGAGGCTACTTTAGAAAACACAGTTAAAGAGACTTCGGTGAGGCCAAGTCATCTGAGCTGAGAGCTAAGGGATAAACAGGAAAAAGTTACTGGAAGAGTGTGTACAAGAGAAGCACAGCAAGTGCAAAGGCACTGAGGCAGCAAAGAGTTTAGAATGTTTAAGACACTCAGAGTTTCTGGGCTAACGGAGGAGAAGACTGTGACGGTGCAGAGATGACAGGGTGGCACGGCCAGCTCCACGTGGGACCCTGGGGGCCTTGTTGGGGGTTTGGATTCTGGTTCATACCTAATGGGAGGGTCGTAGGTAAAGAAGCGATATGAAGTTCAGGTGCGTATTCCCTTGGACTTCCACCATCCCTTGTCACAGTGTCACTCATGGGACATAGTGTCACTCATGGGACACTTGCTGTAACTGCCTGGTTACTTGTCTGCCCTCCCCACGTCCACCCCCTCAAACGTGAGCTCCTTGAAACAAGGGTCTGTGAAGTTCATCTCGGAATCTCTAGCATCTAGCGTACTGCCTGGCGTGTCCTAGGTGCCTAAAAAACACTCATTAAAATGAACCAAATATCAAAACTTGACTAAAAAGCTGAAGGGGCAGATGCCAAACACCAAAGGAACCAGACACACAGGGTTGAACGGGTTCAAGGCAGAAGCTGGGCCGGGCGCAGTGGCTCACGCCTGTGATCCTAGCACTCTGGGAGGCCCAGGCCTGAGAGTCGCTTGAGCCCAGGAGAGTGAGACGAGACTGAGCAAGAGCAGACCCCATCTATACGAAAAATAGAAAAAATTAGCCGGGTGTGGTGGTGCGCACTTGTGGTCCCAGCTACTGGGGAGGCTGAGGCAGGAGGATCGCTTGAGCCAGGAGTTTGAGGTTGCTGTGTGAGCTATGAAGATGCCACTGCACTCTAGCCGGGGTCACAGAGCAAGACTCTGTCTCAACAACAAAAGAAGCAGAAGCTGATCGCGTCGAGCTGGGATAGTCAGGGAAGGCTGCCTGGGAGAGAGGTCCCGAGTCAGGACCTGAAGGATGAGTGGGGTGGAGACGGGGCCAGGGGAGGGGAATCTCGGCAGATGAAGCCATGTGTCCAAACATCACTGGCCTCTAACAGAATAAAGCTGGAAAGTGTTAATTTCACTGAGCCGCCAAAGCTGAGTAGATTGCAAATACACACACTAGAGAATCCTGGGAGAACCGAGCTCTCTCTAGCTCGGACGCCTCTTGGTCTGTCCAGCTGACGGCGTGTGCCCTGGGGATTGAGAAAAGAGCCTCCCAGCCCATCAGCGGGTAATTCTCATTCTCAGTGTGACAGCAAAACCACCGACTGGGCCCATCCCTCGAAACGTCCCAATATTTCTTGATAGACACTTCTGTTGTCTTATGTGCAATAGAATTGTAATCACCTGTATTTAAAACTAATGGATTTGAAATAACCTGCAGGCTTCCACTTTAATGAGAGTTAGATTAATGAAAAAGGACCTTTTGCCTCAGATTGCATGACAACATTTTCAAATTACATTCCTGGAACAGAGAATTCACTTATTCAGAGTAATTGGATGCTGACTTGGGTTAATACGTACAATGTCCTTAAATGAAAATGTTCTATTGTAAGTGGAACTGTATGATACCTGAGGCTTTCTCAATAGATTTGGTTGGACTCTGAGTTAATTATACTGCATGCTATTTTTTGAATGAATTCAAGCATGAATTCTACACGGTAGAGATTGGGATAATTATATTCAATTCTGCTTGGTGCCCCGCTGAAAGAATTGACCTTTTAGATAAAACGAGTCTCCCAAGCAAGAAACCTGAAGAAGGTCTACACAAAGCCGGCAGATGCAAGAGCAGAGAAAGTCTTAAGTAAGAGGGGGAGGTGGGGGCGGGCGGGGGAGGCCAGCTCGAGGAACAGTAGCATGAGCACGATTGATTTTTTGTCACGGGAAAGTATTTCTGTTTTGTAGCTTGTTTTGTATCCTTGGTACATAAAGGTATAATTTAAAACCATTGATTTTACTAAGCTGTTTTCTCATCAGTAACACGGCTAAAAAGTAGCAGCATGAGGAATGAGAGGCCGACAGAAAGCAATCTCTGGAGGGTCCCTGTGAGAGCGGCCCCCAGGGGGGACAGGGGCGGGCACAGGGAGCAGCCCGGTCCTGGCCGCCAGGCCATCGTGCCTCCCTCGGTGGCCTGGGGCTCAGGGAGCGGGCCTGGCGTCAGCGTGCCTGAGTGTGAGGCCTGACTCTAGCACTCACTAGCTGTGTGGCCTCAGGCCAGGCACGTACCCACTCCGTGCCTCAGTTTCCTCATCTGCCAAATGGGGTAAACTGCTGTGTGGATTAACGACGTGGAGCAGCTCCGTGGCATGTGCCCGGTAACTGTCAGCCACTTTAATTAATACGATCATTATCAGTAGTGAAATCCCTCTCTCCTCCCAGGATCATGAAAGAAAGGTAACCCATTAAGAGGATTAAACCCATCAGAAGGATTAAAAATATGTCTCCCCTTGGGGACAGGAGGAAACCATAAGGAGCAGGCCCCCCTGGGCACTATGTACCAGTGAGGCATCCTTTGGGGACAGCCCCAGGACAGGGTGAGATAACTGAGCCTTGTTTCCTGCCCAGCCTGGGGCCAGCCAGGCATGTGGCCAGAGGGCAAGCCATGCTCCCAACTACAGGGACACCCCCAGCCCAGTGGCTTCTGGAAGGCAGAGGGCATTGTTTTGTCTCCCAGGCCCAAGCACCGTTTCACAGCGAACAAGAGGCTTCATTATCCCAAGTGTGTGAACAGGCACCGTGACACATACGTCGGTCTTTAAGGAAGTCCTGGGCTCCGGCCAACGCGGGGACTAGAAAGATGACTTAACCCTCCGGGTGAGCCTTTGTGCGTGAAGCTCTCTTTACTGACAGCGTGACCATGGGCTGCACTCACTGGCCTTGCCGAGGTTACGGTCCCTCCCTTCCAGAGCAGTTCTGGTTCTCCCCTTGGTCCTCTCCTAACCCCCGCTGCTGTGTACGCAGCCCCTCGTACCATCTGTATTAGCCTCTCGTGGCTGCTGTAGCCCATCAGCACAAACATGGCGGTTAAAACGAAAGAAATCTGTTCTCTCCCAGTTCTGGAGGCCAAGGGTCTGAAATCAGAACCACCGGCCCAAAGCAAGGTGCTGGCAGGACCGCACTGATTCTGGGGGCGGAAGGGAGAACCTGCCCCTGGCTTCTTCCGGCCGTTGGTGCAGCTGTATTCTCTTGGCTTTTGGCTGCATCACTCCAAACTCTGCTTCCGTAGTCGCATGGCCTCCTGTTCCTTGTCTGTGTCAGTCTCCTCTGGCCCTCTCGTACAGGGGTGCTTGTGACAGCATTAAAGGTCCACCTTGTTAAGTAAGGATTATCTCCTTATCTCAAGATCCTTAGCAGCATCAAATCTGCAAGGAAGTTGTCAATGTCAGGTGAGATAACATTCACGGGGTCCAGGGATTGGGACCTGCCATCTCAACATCTAGGGCCCACCATCCTGCCCCCTGTGCTGGCTCATGATCCTGCAGCTGTCCCTCTTCCCCCCACGTGGCGGGAGACTTCCCCTGGGCAGCGCCTGCTTTCTCTTCACCCTACGGGGCACGCGCGCTGGCCGCTGCCTTGGCGTGGGTTCCCAGGCTCCTACTCTGCCCGCGCTTTCCTCCCAGGCGCAGTTGTCCATCTTTTAACACCCCTAAGGGGCTTCTCAGGAAAAGTTCCAAGTCCTCCCAGACCCCTACAGGTAACACCTGGTTTTGGGTGGCAGACTGTCAGGTTTCCTCTGGGAAACCATCTCCCCAACCTCTGCCCACACAGTGTGAATGGGGTTGACTTTCCCTCCTTCCTAAAGTTGTACCTTGGACAATACACCTTGCTTAAGACTTACTGGTGGCTTGGTAACTCTTGGTAAGAGGACACAGCGACTGGTGTGGACCCCAGCCTGGCCAATCAGAGCATTTCCCTGCCCTTGGCCAGGGTGAGTGCTGCTAGGATGGGCATACGATCCCAGTCCCGTGAGACTCAGACCTGGACTTTTGCTACAGCTATTGCAAAAGGGTCTTTCTCTCTGATAGACTTGCCGTTGGGAGGAGGTAAGCTCACAGCTGCCAGGCACTGCCGCGCGGGATCTGCCGGAAAACACAGCTAACGAGGGGAAAAGAGAACAAAGCATGGAGGAGAAACCCAAGATCCAATGACCAACTTCTGAATTCCTTGATTCAACCATGCCTGCAATTATATCTAACCTTGACATTTTAGTTTCATGAACCATACATCACCCTTTGTAGTTTAAGTTAGTCTGCATTGGGCTTCTGTCAAATTAGGAGCATTCTTACTGCCGTCACATTTGCCATGCAGCTGCCTGCTAAGATTCGACTGCTCGGGTCTAAGCAGAAGCCCCAGCCAGTGCCATACCGTGTCTAAAGTAAGGCTCCATCCTTCCTCTCAAGCATTCTCCCCTTGCGCGGGGGAGCCAGGGACTCAGAAAACAAGCGGAGCCGTGCTTCCAGCTTATCTACTGCGTGATGGGTCTTCTCATAGCTTTAGCAGCTTCTTTGTCTGACCTTGAGATCTTTTTCTATTGTACATGAGCCAGCCAGCCATAGCTTAGCTCTCCTGGTACAGTTGAATTTCCCCTCTGTATGTCTGGGTGTTCAATCAACATTGTTAAAATCACTCTGATTAAAGTCAGATGAACTTCGATTCTGGCTCCAAAGGGGCTGGTTTGGCCTGTAGAATCTTAGAATTCACTTCTTTATAGAATTGTCCAAGTGTAGGGATATACTCCTTCTCTGCTAGTGTTGCGCAAATGTAAAGTGGAACGAGCTGCTCTCTTTGTCTTTTAGGATGTCCAGAATTGCCTCAGGACCTGCTGGGAACTGTGCGGGGACACTGTGAGGGAAGCTCAAGTCCTTGTGTTCCTTTCCCAGCCCTGGCCACTAGCCACCTTCTGAGTCCGGGCGGTCGCTCCACCTGCTTTGAATGACCTGCTCCTTTCCTAAACAGGTGTGATTCGCACTGGGTCAGGTTTGGTGTTTATGTCTCATCATTCCCACGCAAGCTCTCGTTGATCACTGCACTCCTTCTTGGTGAGCCTAAACACAGCCTCAGAATCCGTCTCAACGGCAAGCTATGTGATTTCTAAGTTTCTGCTAAGCCTTAACATTCTATGATGTGAAGATTTCCAGGGCAAAAAATTGATGCTTTCACTAGATGTACGTTTTGAATCTTAATTCTGGAGCTTTCCTTCTATTTCATTAGTAGTTGTGATCCCTCTGCCCAGAGATGTGGCCGGAATAGGGACCTTGTACCCTGTTTCCAGATGCAGGGGTGACAACAGCACCCCGCACTATTATGAGACGGTAGCTGCCTCTCTTAATAGCAGACAGATATTCCACAGCGCCATGGAGATTTGGAGGCAAAAAGACTCCAGCAATTAATTCCATTATGCAGTTAATATAATTAGCTGGATTTATGTATGAGGCCTATCATTCATGACTCAAATTTTTTCATTGTGTTTTCTCCTCTCTTTCCAAAGGTTCCAGTCCCTTAAATTTGTACATTATCTGTGACTGATATATCATTTATCTAGAGAATACAGTTGTCATTCACTTCATTTAATTAGCTTATGGATTCTAAATTATCTGCTACCATAAAATGTGATTTTATACTGCAGATTACAAAGGTTTTCAGAAATTTAATATGCCACTTTTAATTGGTGAAAAGTACCCTAAAGGATTCATAATATTTTTTACTGCACTTGCATTTAGGCTCAAGAGAGAGAGATTGAAGATGTTTAGTGAGAAATAAGATTTGGGTCAGTGAGACTGGAGATGATTTATTTGGAATAAGGCAGATCTGGAGGGATGAAGTCATAAATACAGCCATCAGCAGATGTGTTTGAGCAGGGAGACCAGTGAGTTGAAAACTGAACGTCTTCTGGTTCTCATACCCCAGTTCGTCATTTTGATGGGCTAACAATGTATTTATGGCATCTGGTTCCAAGTCTGCAGCCATGACTAAGAATAGCCTATTTTCTTCTCTGCTTTTCCAACCATTCAATCCATAATCTTTTGTGTGTGTGGTGTTACCACACCTTCCTTAAATACATTCTTGGCTCTATTGATGCCTCAGCTCAGTTGTACAGCTGGGCGGGTGTTTGTTCAGCAAAAGCTAATGGCTCTGTTTGATCCTTAGACTATGGAAGGCCATACGCAGTGAGGTATGGTCACGCAGGAAAGAGGCTGGGTTGTTCAGAGCAACTTCAAGGATTCCCATGTCATCTGTCCTAAGGCACTGCAAGTGAAAGTTTATAAAATAGGACAGCAAGCATAAAAAAATCTAGAGCCTCACACAGGAGGGTTGGAAAGGGGCAAAGGTCAGGAAATGTGGGAGAGGCCATGAGGTCTCCACTCTCCTCTGGGATCCTCCCTCTCTCAGGAACCAGCTTCTCGCCACCCTGTAAGATCAGCAAGTTATGGAGCCTGGACTCCCACCAGGACTCACTGTGCTTTTAGGTGAAAGTATTGAAGGTCTCTGCTAAAAGCAAATGTGGAACCATTATTAACTTTTTCTTTTCTTTGAGACAGGATCTTGCTTTGTCACCCGGGTAGAGTGCAGTAGCGTCAGTCTAGCTCTCAGCAACCTCAAGCTCCTGGGCAACATCAATCCTCCTGCCTCAGCCTCTCAAGTAGCAGGGACTACAGGCATGTGCCACCATGCACAGCTAATTTTTCTATTCTTTATAGAGAGGGGGTCTCGCTCATGTTCAGTCTGGTCTCCAACCCCTGGCCTCAAGTGATCCTCCTGCCTCGGCCTTCCAAAGTGCTAAGATTACAGGTGTGAGCCACTGTACCCGGCCCATTCTTGACTTTTAATATATTCATAATGCTTTATTTCGTTGGTTGAGTTTGGCTAGGAGAATCTGATTATAGTCTGGAAGGTTTTCCTGGAGGAAAAGAAAGAAGGGAAGACTTTGGTGTTGGGATATGGAAAGGGCCAGGGCTTGGGAGGGCCAAGCTAGAGTGGGGACTGAAAGAGGGAGGCGCAGAAAATAACAAAAATATTGTCATAAATATATCTCAATGCCTTGATCGTGCATAATCAATCAGAATCACAATAATACAAATACCTGCTTTTTGGAGTACCTACTATGTGCCAGGCACTGTGCTGGACTCATCACCTGCATGACTTAATTATGTCAGCCCCCCTCCCCCGATCCCGAGGTGGATAATAACACAGGGCATGATGTTTTACAGACAGGCAGTGGGGACTCGGAGATGTGAAGTGACTTACCTGGGATCTCACCGTTGACAGAATTCAGATTTGCACACAAGTCTGTCTAATTCGAAGGCCGATTGGGCTGACGAGGGTCCGGAAGTGCCGTTGAGAACCTGGGAGGTAGTTCCGCTCAGGCAGCCCCTGGGAGGACAGCCGGGCTCTCTCCCGCTAACGTCCGCGATGGGGCACCTCCTGCGGGCAGGACGCTGGGAGAGGAAGGCACAGGGGAGTGAGAAAGACACAGGCAGGGGACTGACAGGGAGTGTCTCTCCGGACATAATGTTCTAGCTCCTCCTGCTTTCCCTCCTAGAATATCCTCACGCCTGTGTTCAATGAGAACCCGTAGGGTGGGGGTTCTCTGTGGTGAGCTTTTTCCCCCAATCTTAAAATACGGCTGCCTTTTTCTAGTACAAAGTCAACGTATGCCCCCATTTTAGAAAAATAAGAAATATAGATAAGTAAAAGAAATAAAACGAAAACAATTCATGATCTCAGCACACATGGAAGAAAAAGCTAGAATATGTCTGTGAGCATGTGTATGTGTTCCCATGCGCCATGCAACTGAATCATACCTGCTTCTGCATTTAACAAGAGGAACTATGGCACGCAGTGGTTTCAACGTCAACCCCTCTGAACCTTCCATTGCCCACCCATGAAAGACAGCATGTAATCATGCCTTCCTTACATGATTTTTGTAGGAAGCAAGCTGGCAAAGGACATGGCAGAGTGACTGCAGGTAATAGTGCTCAATAAATACTATCTGCACTTGTTAGCATTATTCTTAAGCATCAGCATCCTTTAGTGCTATCAATTAAAGTATTTTTACATAGCATCATTTTAGCATAATTATATTGTTTTTCACTATGCAAGTAAATATTCTTACTATAAAACTATAGATAAACAAACTGATAAACAATAAAACCATCTGTAACCTCACTGATGAAGAAATAACTACCACTAAATTTTCATATAGATATTTTCAGCCTCATTATATACATTATGCATATGAAAATGTAAAAAAATGGATATTTCTGAGTCCATGCAGCACCTGTTATTTCGTTACCTGCTTTTTTTTCCTCTTAAAATTATGTTGGGAACATCATCTCCTGCAATTACAGGAATTGCTCCACACAAAAAAATTTCATCAGCTAAATAATAGTTCATGGACTAGATTTAAGGTAATACATTGAACCAATTTCCTATTGCAGACAGGCTGTTCCTAATTCTTTTGCTTTTGTAAACAGTGTCACAGCAAACAGTTCTGTAACCAAATCTTTGGGTCTTGTTAGCACAAACTCCTTGAATTGGAATTTCTGGGTCGAAGCTTTTGCAGATCTTTAAGGCTGTCGATGAACAGCAGCAGGTGCTCTCGGGAGACGTGGCATGGTGTATAAAGCAAAGTCGTTTGTGCAGGAGAACAGGGCTTCCTCCGCTGCTCTACAGCTAATTTTGAATCCCAGTCTGGCTCCTGTATTATGGGCCACTAACCCTCATGGTTAGCTGAAGAATAATCAGCAAATGCCCACTCCTTTCTGTGTGTTAGTCTAAGGATGGCAGAGGGCATACTTGAAAGAAATAAATGATTAGGATTGACAATAGAAAGGTAAACAGAATCATAATTCATGAGCTTTCCCATTGTTCTTTTCTGACTTTAATTCTATAATCATAAAGCCGACATAATCATCTATTCAACTCAACAGACTCTTATTGAACACCTACTTTGTACAAGGCTGGGAGGTAGGCACAAAAAATAATACTGAATATTTGTACAGTGTTCACACTTGACAAAGTGCTTTCATATGCCAGGACTCAGGAGAGACCCGATTTCTAGAGTCGCCTCTGCCGTATAATTGAGCTATGACCTCAGGCCGATCTCTCTGCTCCTTGTTGTAAATGCCAGGCTAAGAATCCATGCCTCTCCCATCTGACAGGCTTTGTGTGATGCTCATGTGATGTGCTGTAAATGCTCCATAGATCTGCAGACTTCAATAAGCTACAAAAATGGACAATGGTATTAAAATGTTTTTCAGTTTGACATAAGCTGAAAAAAAAACGTGGAGATCATTTAGGGCAGCGACTTTTCCAGCTGTGTTCTGGGGAGCCCAGGGGTGCCGTGGGGCTTGGTTCTTCGCTGTCTGCCCAGGCTTCTGGCTCTGGAAC
This sequence comes from Microcebus murinus, assembly GCF_040939455.1. Classification (NCBI taxonomy): domain Eukaryota; kingdom Metazoa; phylum Chordata; class Mammalia; order Primates; family Cheirogaleidae; genus Microcebus; species Microcebus murinus. Next base: position 5,900,993 of record NC_134123.1, on the reverse strand, counting down.
CAGGCTGCTCATGTGTGGCTCTGGGCAAGGTACCTGAACCGCTTTGGACCCTCTTGGTCTTCCCAGATGTAATATGGAAATATAGGTTGTTGCAAAGCTTGGTTAAGTTGGTAAGTACACAGTGTTTGGGACCATTGCAGGCACATAGCTAATATTGCTATCGTTTTATGGTCCACCCTGGGGGTTTTCCTAGGGCCAGTTTTCACTGAAAATTATGTTTGAAAAAGTCATTGCCTTCTCTAACTGGTTTATTTCACTGATAGAAAAGTTATAGCCCAGAGAAGCCAGTGGTCATATGCACACTGAGAATCTGGCAAAAACACACATACATATGCATGCAGTCATGCACACAGATGTCGTCATCGTTATCATCATCATCATCATCATCATCATCGCTGCAGTCCTCTGTGAGCTGAAGCACGCGCCCGTCACCGGGCTCTGGGGAGGCCTGCTCACCTGCTGGCGAATGAGCAGAGGACGTCTGGGACGACGACGGGTCTCTGTGCTGTCGCTGGGGCTCCTGGGCCGCCTCAGAAGCCTCACCGCCCACGTGCTGAGCAGCAACGCTCTTGTAACTGAGAAGCCAGTGTCCCCGGTGACAGCATTCGTGTTTCCAAATTCCCAACAATGTTAGTCATCTGGGAATGACAAATTGGAATTCCCCAAATAATAACTTATTCTTAAAATATTTCTGCCATTCTTCACACTCTTTAGTAATTATTATGAATATGTAAAAAATTTGTCAGATAAATAAGAAATAGTACATTCAATAGTATTTATAGAGAGCTTTGCAAAGAATTTATAGAGAATATTTACCTCTAACAAATATTCAAATACTGGAAAGTGCCAGCGGACATTATTGGGTAATATTTGAATAATGTAACATTCAGTTCCCCTAGCAAGGTTTGAAAGTACCACACACATTCAAGAAATTGCCACAGGACTTATTTTGCTTCTAACCCTGTTATTTCTTGGAACTCCACTTGTAGGACTTGAACAAAGTATACTATGCATAAAAATATATTAATATTTATTTCATTTGCAAGAATGACTCACTATTAGCAGGATACAAGGCCACAAACACACGACTGCAGGCACGACTGAGTGAATTATGACCAGTTCTATCCTATGCACTTCGGTCCTGGTTCCTGCAAACGTCCTTAACCTTGAGCTCCACGTGTCAGTGTTTCCTGCTCTTGCTTCCTGCTCGACATCACTCGATTCCTCCAAACAAGTGATGCCTGAGGGTTGGTTGCTAAGCTTTAATTTGCACAGGAAGATTATAATCCTTTTTCTCATTTTCTCAGGAGTTGGAAAACATAAATTTCCTGAGAAATGGTAGAAAGAAATTCCCACATGGAAGCACTGCACAATACCACCTTCCCAGCCCCACACAACAAGGCTGGAAAAATCCCATCCACGCGGCTGCGTCTAGCGCTTGCCGAAGGTTTCAGGCAAAGGTGAAGGAAGGTGTGGGCCAGGCCGGGACCCGGTTCTAGTGCAGAGTCTACCACAATCTCGCCTGTGGCTCATGGGACAAGTCCTAGAACAAGAGGAGGGCATACAAGCAGAGGAGGAATACAGAGTTTCGAGGCTAGGGGAAACGTTCTTTCAAGGAGAGCGTTGGTGGAATGCCAACGTAGAAGATGGCACAAAGGGGCAAATGTGGTCACGTGCTCTGTGTCCCTCATCCCAATGGACAATGACACCTCCCCCGAGCCCCTGGACAACCACTGCTATGTGCACACACGTCCAAGCCAACAGGAATCTCCGTCATAGCGTGTTCGTTCATTTTTATTTGGTATCTGCTAGCAGAGTAGAATCATTTCTTTATATCTGAAGATATGTGTATTTGTAGGAAATACACACAATATATATTTCTCACAGATATGTATATTTGTGTCTATTTTCCTTTCTTTTTTCATTTCTTTCCTCCTTCCCCCCCCCCACTCTCCCAAGTCAAAGGATCCAAAACCCCATTGTTGGGTTTTCAACAGGGATTAAGGTTGCTTCTTCCTTGTGCCTCGTGTCAGTTTCACGACCTTTCCCGTGAGCCACAGCCCCAGCTCTGAAGGTGCTTTCTGCCTAATTGGAAAAACAAAACACAAACATGGGGACATGAAAGAAAATAAAGAAAACTGAGATTCCAGGTCAAGTGGTTGGCACCAAGCACAGCTGCTACTGGTGTTTGGAGAGGAAGGAGGTGTTTGGAAGACATCGGTCTTCCACGGTGTCCCAGGAAGACACCCGGAGGGCGTGGTAGCTGCTTGCAGGACACGTAGGATTTGGAGAGTTAGCAGAGCAGAGAAGCGGCATCCCAGGGAAAGGAGCAGCCTGGCGAAGGAGAGGAGGAGGAGACTGGTGGAGTTTAAGAGAAGGGCACACTTGGGGGAAGAAGAGAATCAGATCAAGGTGGACCAAAGAAGCCAGATGTTAAATATCTCAAGGATAGTAATGGGTTGGTTTGTTGGTTTATTAATTTTAAAAAAATTGTGGGGGAGGCATGGTCTCACTCTGTCACCTGGGCTAGAGTGTAGTGGCATCATCATAGCTCATTGCAACCTCAAACTCTTGGGCTGAAGTGATCCTCCTGCCTCAACTTCCCAAATGGCTAGGACTGCAGGTGCACACCACCATGCCTGGACTGATGTTTTTAATTAATATTTTTTGCAGAGATGGAGTCTCACTATGTTGCCCAGGCTGGTCTTAAACTCCTGGCGATCCTTTTACCTCAGCTTCCCAAAGTGCTAGGATTACAGGTATGAACCACTGTGCCTAGCTTGTTTATTATTTTTATTAGGATTTTTAACTTATAAAAGTGACCCATGGGGAAAATTCAACTAATTCGGAAGTATGTAAAGTGAGAATAAAAGTTCCTCCCTTTTACCCCTCAGATTCTCAATCCTGACCATGTTCTCTTTGAATCTTACAGAAGCATATGTATTAAATGAATATGTTTTTTCTTTTTAAGCAAATGGAGTCACACCAAACACACTTTTTTTGCTATATGTTCTTTCTCCAAAATGAGAACAATTTTTTTAAAAATGTAGACATTTTTTTGTTTCAACAAATAACTCCTTGCCCTTCTGTTTAACTACCCCATGGTATTTCATTGTGTGGACATACCATAGAATATTTTGCCAGCCCTTTATTAAAATCCAGTTACATTGTTTCTCGTTTTCTGTATTATTAAAAGCAGTGCAATTTCTTCCTTTTTCCTCTATGGCTACTTTCTTTTTCAAGTTTATCTGTGGAATAAATTCCTACAAGTGGAGTGGACAAGTCACATATGTACATTTTCAAAATTTTGATGGCTATTGCCAAATTACCTGCCAAAAAGACTGTACCAGATTTACACTTCCATTCATGGTGTGTGAAATGTTTATTTCCATCTATGGAAAGCACACTGGTTAAGATATGGGGCTCTAGTGTTGGTCAGCCTGAAATGAATCAGTTCTCCTCCATCTCGTTGCTGCAGGACCTTGGGAAAGTTATTTACCCAACCTGTTTGTATCTCTGTTTGTTCATTTGAAAATGGGGATCAAAGTAGTATCTATGCCATAAGGTTCTTGTAAGTATTAAATGAGATGATGATACATGTAAATACTTAGCCTGTGCTTGGACAGAGTAAGAACTGAACAAATGCAGCCTTCTATAGCAGACCTTGCTAATGCCTTGACCCTATAACCCCTTACCTTATCATTTTAGGGCATGCTGCCCACTGTCCACCTTCCCACTGTCGGCCCCTTGCATTTCTTTGTCTTGGGCTTCCCTGGCTGCCAGGAGTTCTCTGCAGGCCAGAAGGGCTAGGGAGGGAATAACCACCACTGCCCTCAACCCCCAGCAGCCTTTGGCTGGTGCCTGATGGGGTTGGTGTGTAAGCACCCCAGCTCTCTCCCCTCACACAAGATGACGCTGAGTGCTCCCCTCTTCTCCCCAGTTCCTTGGTGGCATTAAGCTCTGGTGACAAAGGCAACTCACTCATTTTCTTCCCTCCCCTCTCTCTGTCCCCACTCCCTTGCTGACATTTCCTGAGATCCCTCCCCAAATAAACTATTTCCTCTCAAACACTGGCCTATGTGTGTAGGGGGAGGTTGCTCTTCTAGGGGTTCCAAATTTAGTCCAAATTTTAAAACTTTTTCACTTTGTTAAGAAAAAAGATGACAATATTTTAATTTTCATTTCTTTAATTGTGCATGAGCTCAAGCATCTTTTCCTATGTCACTGGCCAAATGTGTTGCTTTTCTCTGCTATCTGCCTGTTCCCGTACTTTGCTCATTTATCTATTGGGTGTTTGTCTTTTCCTTATTGATTTCTAAGAGCTCTTTGTAAATAACAAAAATTAGCCCTTTGTCTATTATGTGATACTGTTTCCCACAGTACTGCTTGGCTTCTAACTTTATTTAGGACTTTCTCTCTCTTGCTCTGGCCATACAGAAGTTTAAAATTTTAATGTAATCAAGGAGAAGATCAGATTTAAAATTACTGTTTCTTTCCATTCATTTACTGCTTAGGTTTTAGTTCTTCCCATAAAAGAAGCAAGTATGATGGATGGGATACTCAAGCTAGAAGCCTTGTCAAAGCACTCTTCTGTATACAGATGACTTGTATATATGTGTGTGTGTGTATACATATATATATATATATAGAGAGAGAGTTATAAATTATATATATAATTACACATACACACTGAAGTTCTAGTAGTTCTAGTATCAATTGCTAATCTTTCTTCCTAGACATTATCCATCTGTGACTGCGAAATTCTTTGTTCTGTGTGCATTTCTTTCCTGTTTTATAAAACAAGTTTTGCACCACCAACATGCTTTTGTGATCCAGCCTGGCCTAGGTGGAAGAAGTCCACCTGTATTTAACACCCACGGCAGGGAATTCTCTACTCCTCTGTGCACATCTGCTCAGCGCTAAGTATTGAGAATTAGCAACCGCATATTTAAAGGTCCATCACTCTTCTCTACATTTTAAGATTTAAGGTTTGTTTTTCAGAGGAAAAACAACCTGCAAAACCTCCATTACAACCTGCAAAATGCCTGCGGCCTTGGTTTGGGCTGTTTGGTTGGTGCTGCAGCATCCAGACCTGGCTTTTTCTAACTTGGCCATGTCTGGGAGTCAGGCTAAGCTGCAGGGCTGGGTGGGGAGAGGGCTTCACCATGCTCAGGCTGCCCCTCAGGTGCGGCTTCAGGGGGAGAGCTCTGTAGAGCAGGCACGGATTCTCTGCCTGTGCTCCATGATCCAGTGTCCCCCTTGGCTGCAGAAACTTGTAGCAGGAGGGAGAGGTTGCTCTTTAACCATTTCATACCCATTGTAGGGAAGGTAACACCAGCACATTGGTGGTGCAAGTAGGTATCCAATTTTTTTTTTTTTTTAACAACTTATGTAGGTCACCAATGCAATCAAGCAATATGAAGGCTTTTCTTTCTATTCCTTGAAGCCGTCGAGCTTATTCCCACCTCAGGGCATATTACTTTCTCTCCTCCTTTCAGGTTATTTAAGTCTTTGCTCAATTGTTCCTCCTTGAAGTAGCAGCCCCTGCCCGCCCCATCTAAAGGGACGCCTTCGCCCACCAAGCATGCACCGTCATCTTTCTACTTTAATATTTCTTTTAAAGCACCTGGAAGTGGGATATGTGTTTGGCTGCCAGAACGCACTGTCCACGGAGACAGAGGCTTTGTCCTGGGTGCCTGGCCGCTGACAGACACACAGCGGGTGCTCCAAGTGATTGCCGGCCAGAGTCTGTCTGTGAAGTGGAGGCCCCGGGAGGGACTGGAGAGCCAGGGGTGACCGGGCCTGCGGGTTGTGCGGTCCCGGCGCCCACGGACAGACGCCTCCCCTTCCTCAGAGAGGAGGAGGAGCCAGCTTAGACTTTGTCCAGGGTGTGACTTGTGTTTCAAATTCCCAAAGAAAAATAACTAATCCCGTGGTGTCAAACAGAACTTCCTGGTCGGGAAGCGGAGCTGGGGAAGAGCACAGACGTGGCGGGGAGGGAGCGCGTGCGCAGAGGGGCGGAGGGCGAGAAGGCGCCGCTTGAGGGAGAGAGGGGTGCCGAGGGGAAGGGGTGAACCGCCTCGTGGGCGCCTGCAAAACTCTCCAGCCCACCGGCCGGTGACACACGACCAGGAGCGGCCTCAGACAACTTAAAGGAAACCGTCTCCCGGGCGTGATATTTTATCGTTTAAGGCAGCGTAACGGGGAGGTGCACGGTGTCAGTCCCTCTGCATTTCTGTCTCTCTCTCCAGCTGTCTCCATTCCTGTCTGTCTCGTCCTGCTGTTGACCTCCCTACTGTGTGTTCTTTGTGTGTTTTCAAACATCTGCCTCTCTCTCCTGAGAGCCTTTCACCACGACTGTAGACGGGCAATTTTGCATCGGGGCTCAGCAACAGAGCTTTGCGTGGATTCCATGAAATCTTGCTGAAACCAAATCAAATGGAAGCCCGCCCGTAAACCGGGTGAAACAAAAGGGCTCTTTGGACTTGAAAAGGTTAGAGAAGACTGCAGGGGCCGCGCACACCGTTCGATCACATTCGAAGCTGGGGTTTTAATTTAGTTTTCCTATTTACCCCGGAGAAGTTCCTCACTGCTCAACTGCTAATGCATTTCCAACTGAAATTTTGTAAATTATATCGGGAAACATTCGCAGCTAGAATGGATTGTGCAGGCTCTCATAATGGCTTCCCGCTGCTGCGTCTGGCACGAGGGCCCTCTGGAGCGCTGCGCGTGTGGACGCCCGTCTTGGGGGTCTCGCCTCCGCCTCGGTCCCCCTTGGCCGGAGGTTCGCGCTCTCAGTGCCTGGCTCTGGGCGACCTGCACCGTCCGTCAGCCCTGAACGCTGGGCCTTGACACTTCGGCTTTGCCATCCTGACAAGCTGCCCCCTAAACCTTTCCGTGCTATTTAATATTAGTAAAATCACTCCCACACGTGTCTTCTGAAGCACAGCCTGACCATGCCATGCCCCTCTCCAAAGCCTCGTGGTGCCCAACTGCCGACAAAGGAAACTCCCAGAGGTTTGGCTTGGTTTGGTTTTTAGCAAGGCACATAAGGTTATTCACATTTTTGACTCCGATCTATTGTTCTAACAATATATACTGTTTTTCCTCTCCGTGGATAAAATGTATCTCATCATTTCTCAACTCTCCCTGCTTTCACCCTAGGCTAAGGCCCCACCTCTCACCTGCACAGATGTGTGGCCTCCTCCCTGGCTTCTGCATCCACCCACGTCCCCCTCACCCCCACACTTCACCCTCTGAATAAAAGCCAACTCCCTTCCTGTGATTTACGGGACCCTTTGCAATTGTTCTGTAGCTGCTCTTCTCAAACATGCCCGGCGTGCCCCTCCTCCCACCCAGGGCTCTTACTCGCTGCTCCCTCTGCCCGGAACCCTCTTCCCCAGGACAGCACAGGATGGCTACCCAAGTCACCCAGCTCTCTGCTCAAACGTCGTCACAAGAGGCCTCCCTGTCCACCTGACTTATGGTATAAAAGTTTTTATTTATTGTTGTCTCTCCCCACGTGTTAGAAAGTGCCCCCTAAATCCAACCTTCCCTTCTTCCTTTTAGTAATAAAACTCCCACGTTTCATCTGTGCAGACAGACGGCCACGCAGCTAGAGACTACATTTCCCAGCGACCCTTGCAGCTAGATGTGCCATGTGATGTGACTAAGATCAGACCAATGGGATGCGAGCAGGAGTGCGAGGCAGTGCAACCCCCAGGTCAGGTCCTTGAGGGACACCACCTGCCCTGAACTTTCTTCTTTTCAGCTTTGACCATGTGGGTGACCACATGCTGGGGGCTGGCAGAGCAGGGAGGGAGGAACCTGGGCCCCCGGATGACTTGTGGAGCAAAGCCACCTGTCCTACAGATCGCCTACCAACTTGGGCTTTTGGTGAGAGAGAAATAAACCTGTCTTTCTAAAACCATCAGTACTTAGTTTTTATTAGTGCAGCTGAGCCGGTGTATGAATTACACCCATGAACTGTCACCTTGGAGAGGGCAGGAATGACGCCTGTGTCCCCAGCACTCAGGCTAGTGACTGGCGTGCAGCGGGCGTGGGTCTCCATTGCTCCTAGCAGTTCCACCGGGAAGACGCAGGATGGCGAGGGCTGGGGGCCACGCGGGCCGCCTACCATAGCCCTGGGGGCAGCCTACCATTGCCCGATATCGCTGTGTGGCCGGGACTTGGGCACTGCACCCTCTCACACCAGAGCTCTGCGTGCCACCGAGTTACCCCCTATGGGGGCCTCCTTCCAGCCACAGCCCACCCCACAGGCGGGGCCTCCACTCACGGAGCCACGGTGGGGTCCCGGCTGCTGGGAACAGCAGGCTTAATTCCCCAGGGGAGGACGCAGAGCCATTCCCTCTCCTGTGTCCTCCAGAGGCAGGCGCTGCCATTTCTCCAGGCCTGATTGCCAAAAGCAGCCAGGCCAGTGAGCTGGTAGAGGGAATTCCTATTCTTAGAGCAAACCTCAGCTTCCAGTGGGAGCGAACACCAGGACCCACAGGAACCACTACTGACTGCATGGGCAGCCTCGTCCGCATCTGGGTAAGAGAAGGGGGACTTCATATACTCGCCCATTAGTTTATCTATCAGTTCAGGAGCTGCAGCCACTCAGAGAGCAGCCAACCAACTCAGTCATTCATCAAGCAAATACTGTGTACCTACTGCGTATCCTGCATTGTACCATGTGCTCTGAAAGGCAAGGAAAAGAGAAGGGAACGGCTCTTACTGCGTGCACGTCAGGTTCCAGATACTAGGCAGCCTTTGCACGCATTTTCTTATTTTATCCTCAGAGCACCTTTACTAAGTACTTGTCATTCTTACAGATGATAGGGCCGAGGCTCAGAGAGGTTAAGCAACATGCCCAAGGTCATACAGCCAGGAAGAGATGGAGCAGGGGCAGGGCCCTGAACTAGCTGGCCCCAAAGACTGTTCTCTTTCTGCAGCAGGTTCTTATGCTCTCCAAACATTCTGACTTCCCTTGAAATTCTTAAGTTTTTGCACTTGAAAGTCTCACTTCAGTCCGGGAAAAACCAGGATGACCCCCCAGCGTCAAGCTACACATACTGGGTGCTCAGTAAATATTTGTCAAATGACTGGAAACATTTATGATTTATATGTTCAGGGCTGTGTTGGGAGCCATTGGAAGAGCAACAGAATCAGAAAAAATGGATGTGGCTTAGAATCTCAAGTCTGCTGATTTTAAATGAACTCAGACACAGATGCGAACAGGAGCCGGCAAGAAATACCAATCCATGAGAGAGGGAGATTGGACCACAGGCGGTGGGGGTCCCCCACTCTATCTAAAGGGGGCAGCCTCCACTCACTTTCAATATTTGCTTCCCAATAGCAAGTCTGAACTTGGGGCGGGGGAGAAGAAGTCAAGTTTCCTGATTTTTAAATGTCAGAAGCTAATCAAAAACAAAACAAAACCAGATGAAAAATACTGTGTGTACCAAATAAAGCAGAATCAAGGGCTCTGTTGGGCTCTCTGGCTCCCAAGTTGGCACGCTCTGACCTATATGGTAGGGAAGCTCGAGCACACCACGGGGTCTCCCCCAAGCCTCAGTTTCCTCAGTTTCCCTGTGCTGCTTTTCTCTCTGAAGCGCTGCGAGGCACTCGGGTGACAGCACACGTAAGATGCAATTCCCCTGTGCCACCCGGGAGCAACTCGCTTTCAGCATTCTGTAGGCAGTGACCGCTTGCTGGTGCGTGTACATTTCCTAAGTATGTTTGGAAGTTGTAATGCTTCTCCCGGACATCAGCTTGTAGCAGGAATGCTCTTCTCCTTTTCTGCATTTCGACAGAAGTGTTGAGCTGATAATTTTAGGTAGTAAATTTATTGCTGGCTTTGAAAGGATTCCTTTTGCTGAAGTCAAAATTCCTCTGGATATAAAGCACATCCATCCAGTCTGTGGAATAAAGGGAAATTTTATAGTTTTAGGGAAGTCTAGCCCCCGGGTCAGGGGCGGGAGCAGGTCGATGCTGGCAGATGTATCAGTCAGGGTTCGATCAGAGAAGCAGAACCCACTAGGACGTGTGTGTGTGACACTGATGTGACCTTACCCACGAGGCAGCCGGTCAGGTGCTCGCTGCAGGGCTCTCCTCGCGTCTGATGCCGGGGCTTGAGTCCACAGGCAGGAGTAGGAAGGAAGACGGAGGTGGAGAGAACAAGAGCAGGCTGAGGGGCAGCCTGAGCCCAGGAGGACGGGCCGAGGTCTGTGTCGGCTCCTGCGGCCTCTGATCCCAGCAGTGTGGGCGTCCTGTGGGAGCTGGGGTCCTTTTGCCAAGTCCAAGATGCTGAAGGAGGATCGGGAAAGGTGGGACCTTGCAGGGCCAGCTGCTGCCCCGCAGCCAGGGGAGCCAGCGGGCACTGAGCACAGTGAGAGCTGCAAAAGGGCTGCGGCCTCCCTCCCGCCCTCCGAATCTCCCACAAGAACCTTCTTTATGACCTACCAGGGGTCCTCAAACTTTTTAAACAGGGGGCCAGTTCCCTGTCCCTCAGACCGTCGGAGGCCGTTGTAGAGCGCGGCGCACATTCCGCACATGCGCACTGTGGGCCCGGGACGAGTCGGCTGCTAAGCAGGACAGGCAGCGGCAGCAAAAACACCCGGCAGGCCAGATAAATGTCCTCGGCCGGGCCACATGTGGCCCGTGGGCCATAGTTTGAGGACCTCTGAGTCCTACTCTAACCCCAAATCTATCCGGAAGGGGATTCTGGGAAATGTAGTTCAGCCTAGCTAAGCCGACACATTATAAACTCACCTCAGCAGATAAAGTGGGATTAGAGTATGTTAAAAAGACAGAATTTTTTTTTCTCTCAGTGATGAGACTGGAAGGTGGGTGGATGTCTGGTGGTTCTCATGACTGAAGAGTTGGGTTTGGGCCACTCGCCCTGTACAAGGGGTCTCCAGCTAGGGACAGGCACGGGTGAGAGCGCTGGGAGGCGGGCTGAAGGCTGCAGCAGTAGCCCGTCCGTGCAGAGCCTTCAAGGAGCTCGAGAGAAGGGAGAAGCCCTGGCTCCTGCCCAGGGTGGGCGATGCAGGGACAAGAGCCTTGTTGAGCCAGAGATTGGAGCTTCTTACTCCTCAGAGGCCAGAAGGAGAAGCATGAGGAGGTCTTAACAAAGGGGGACGCCTAGTGGGTCGAGTTCTTCAGAAAGACTTTGAAGAGGAGGATCATCACATGAGTGGTGACGATGTTTAAAGCTTGGTCACCACCTCAAGAAGTTTATGGTGTGAGAAGGACCAGCAAACTCACGGTCAATACACAATAGCCAATTTCAGAGATAAGGATCAGTAGGGTGAGAACAAAAAAATACGCAAAACAAAGCAAATAGCCTTTGTGACGCATTTTATAATAATCCTCTCCTCAGAAATCATGGTAGGTCACCTCAGCCGTCTCCAGCCTCCCTTGGCCCCCCTCAGCGGCAGCCTCAGGGCAGTTTCCTGAGGAGAGTGTGGTCATCGCTGGCTGATGTGCTGAGCCAGTCGGATTCCCCCTCTTTCCTAGAAATTTGAATCAGGAGACACTGAGAGTCGTGAGGGAATTAGGAGGTTAGCTATGCGGCTTGAAGCAGAGAGGTTTGTGGATAGACACAGGAGGCAGATTGTGAGAGGCGGCAGCCATCTTGGGCCATCATAGGCCGGCGTGTGACAGGAGACGTGACTCAGGAGAGCCAGGATGGGGCAGAGACTGCTTAAAAGGGAGGCTCCCTCCCTAAGCCTCCTTACCGCAAAAGATATACCCGCTTCTGGGCTTTTTCAGCCCTTATAAAGTAGTTCTCATTCATGGATGCCTCCAGAGCTCTGTATCTTTATATAATAATTCCCACCCCCCTCATTCCCTTTTCTTTCTCTATATGAGAACAATTTCTGTTTCTTGAGCAAAAGCTCCTTGACTAATCAAGGCTGTGCTTTTACCTCACCTCATTCTTACAGCAGCCCTATATGGCACAGATGCCACCAGGATCTTCCTCAGGAAAAGTCAAGTCATGGGGCCACGGTCAGACTCTGTGTGGGGGAGCCGGGACTCAAACCCAGGCAGGCAGAATGTGTTTGTGTCTTTCTTCTCAGGGCTGAAGAGGGAAAGGTTGTCGACAGGGCTGGAGGGAGGTGAGAGCAGAGGCCTGAAGGCTCACAGGCTCAGGAAGCCAGAACGTTCCCTTAGCTTCTGCTTCTGGGGTGCGTTGGGCAGGGGTGGGGAGGGGAAGGGGGGCTTCACATTCAGCAGCCACATGTGAGAGCCTGCCCAGAGGCTCTGGGAATGAGGTGACAATTCTGAACTGATGTTGGGAGCCTTTGGCTCTAGCTCCTGGTTCCTGTCCCTCACTTTCCATGGACAAGGAACAAAGGGGGTCCTCACATCTGCTGAGGGGCTATTCAGAAAAAGTGACATTTAAATAAGAGAGTGCTCATGGTCACATCAGTTCTGAAGGACGCATAAAACAAATGGTCTGAGGAAAACCCTCAGGCCCTTCATACCCTCCTCTGGGGCTTGTTTTAACGAATAAAGCCATGAGGAAGAACGAGAAATTCTGCGTGGAGAAAGCTGTCTGGGAGTGCATGCTGTCCCCAGCCGGCCCTCCTCCCGGTGGGTGGGTGAGGTCTGTGCGGTGGGGTGCCCGGCCACGCAGCTGCTCCCTGGGTGGGTGGCACTGCCAGCCAGCACGCAGGGTTCAGCCTCTGCGTGGGGTGGAGACCTCCCGCCCCAGCTCCTCGCAGGAGGATGGTCCCAGGCTCCTCCGACGCGGGGCTGCCGCCCGCCCGCGTGGGCCTGGTGCGGGCTCTGCGGCCACACGCCCTCCGGAGGCCGCTGCCTCCCAGCCCTGCCTCGCCCCCGCCTGGCTGACTGGGACCCAGCCCCAGCGGCCACATTTCTGGTAGGCAAACACACCAGACGCTTCTCTTCTTCACAGCCTTCCTTGCTACAGATGCTTTTGCCCGGAACGTAGGTGGCATTTCCGAAACACCACAGACCGGGGGGCTTCAACAATAGGAACGAGTCTTCTCCCCGTGCTGGAGGCTGGAGGCGCAGCAGCGAGTGCCGGCAGGGCTGGCTTCCGGCGAGGCCTCCCCCCTTGACCCGCAGATGGCCGCCTTCCCGCGGTGCCTCACAGGGGCTTCCTCCGCGCACGAGCCCCCGGGTCTCTCTGCGTGTCCTCTTCTTCTGAAGACACCTGTCAGATTGCGGCAGGCTCGCCCTAATGGCCTCGCTCTAACATAATCACTCTTTAGAGGCCCTATTTCCAAACATGATTACATTCTTCAGTCCTGGGGTGCGGGCTTCAGTGTGTGAATGTCGAGGGGGCACAGTTCAGCCCCTAGCACCAGCCTACAAGTCTCCCCGCACGTGCCATTTTTCCAGGAGCACCTCTGGGCCATCTCCACTGGAGACGTGCGGTGGCTCGCTGCGGGGGCCCGTGGCTGAGCGGGGGGACATCACCCTGCTCTGCTGGCCGAGCCCGGCGCCCGCGCGGGGTGTGTCCGCCCGGGGTGAGGACAGCCTTCCCTCTGCAAAGGCGCGTCTGCTCACAAAGCCAAGCAGCCACGGGCCCTACCTGCCCAGGGGACACCTATTTCTAGCTCTAATGAAGACACCACATGGGCAAGTGGAAACACAGCTTTCCTCTGTCCACCCCACTCCTGCCACCTGTGCCCCCTTCACTCTCACCGTCACCGTCACTCTGTTTGTTTTCCTTGGTGCAGTTACAGCAGTCCGTCGTGGTGGTCAGTTAGTTTGTTTTGCGTTTGACCGTCTGGTCCCTCTAGAAGGGACCTGGCCTGTTCAGTGTCACAGGCTGGGCCCCGCCCTAGCGCAGGGCTTGGCACATGAATTGACTCCCCAGAGGAAGGGAAATGCCCCGCTAACCCTGCCAAGCCCTTCCTGGCGGACGCCGGGCTCACCTCTGCCCACACTCGCTCCCGGCCCCCGTGAGCTCAGCCCGGGAGGAAGGGGCAGTGGGAGAGCCGAGTGGCTTTCCAAGAAGTGGGCACAGAGACGGGTTCACCAGGGGTCAGGCGCTGCCGGCTGGCGTGACCCCTGGCGGGTGGCAATGCTGAGTGAGACGGAAACTGTCCTGGGCAGAGAGGAAGGAGCTGAGCGAGGCTCGGTGCACTTACAGGGGAGGGCGAAGGAAAACACCACGGTTGTCGTGTGCAAGAGCCCAGTCTGCGTACAAATGCCACCGAAGGCGGAACCAGCCCGGATGAACGGGACGCATGCAAGGCCTGGGCGAGCGGGGCTGTGTCTCTGGGACAGCCCATAGTACCTGCAAAGCCAGCATCTAAATCACTCCACAGCTGGCATGTCACAGGAGACATCACCCTCCAAGGAAAGTCATTTCCGGGCCCATTGGTTTGTCTATTTTGGGGTGTTGTTTTTGGAGGAATTGCAGGCGTGTAACTCGAAAGAGCATCATTTGGATATTTTTCTTGCATCCTGGTGAAAGCCGGAACCCTCGGTGGCCTTTCCTGCTAAGCATTGCCCGTCGGTCACTGCAAGCCCAGGGGAGCATTTCTGAGATTTCCTTTTCATGGCTTACTGGGCCATTGTGAGCCCAGGGTAATATTTTTCCTTGCAGGTGAACATATTCATTTTTTGGGTTGTTGTTAGGTCACACAAAGTCCTAGGAAGTGGCCCATTGTTCGGGGTTGGAAGGCAACGGCACATAAGTAATGGCACTCTTATTAGAGCTTTGATGAATGAAACGCAATAATGAAGTTTCTTTTGTTCTTGCCTATGGGGCCCACCATTGTTAATCTATAACTTGCTATATGGATTCAAACTTATTAATCATTTTAAAGCAAAATTCTATTTAATGACTGAAATGGAAAATGAGGCCTCGATGAAATGAAATGTCAATCTGGCCCCGTTTCCCTCTGCAGTGGATACCGACGGGCAGATTCTTGAGTCCCCCCTCCCCCCTTCCCCCTCCCCCCCAGAGGGTTTGGGGAGCTGAGGTTGGCAAGACAGGGAAGGCAGGCGGGCATCGTGGGTGAGGTGTCACCTCCGCCCCAGGCACAGGTGTGGACAAGACCTTGCGGCCCCAGGTGGAAGGCGGGTCTCTCCAGGCTGGTGTTAGCGGCGGCTTCCTGGGACGGCAGCCTTCCTCCGAGTCCTGCCCGTTTGCTGTCAGGACTAGAAAGCTGGGCTGGATCTGGCTGGAGCTGACCTCGAGAATTCTAATTTCTGAAATTTATAGACTACTTTAGGATCCATGACATATTGTTATAGCCATGGGTTCATTTAACCTCACGGCATTCTAGGGAGGGAAGCAGGACTGGATTTCTCATCCCCATTAGATAGCTGAGCAGACTGAGGGCCAGAGAACAAAGTGATGTGGCCAGGTCGCCGAGCCAGGCCCCCAACACGGTCCCCAACCTGCGGTCCAGGCCTTCCCCGTGCCTCAAAGAACGCCTGGCGCATCCCGTGTTTCCCCGAAAATAACACAGGGTCTTATATTGAGTTCTCCTCGAGAATTCACCCTAGGGCTTATTTTCAGCAGATGTGTTATTTTTTTAAGCACGGTACAACAATCTACATTGATTCAAATAGAGTGAAGTCGTCTTCTTCTGGAACATCATCATCACTCTCCAAACCTCAAATTCCATCCTGAATGTCTTGCGACTCTGTTTCCTTTAGAACCATCGGCCCTGGTCTCTCGCGTCGGGCACTAGAGCTGTCACGGGGCGGAGGAGGAGGGCTGCTCGTCTTCTTTCCCGCCCCACGGCGAAGCGCGTGGGTTGTGCAGATGCGCTGCGAAGCCGCGCCCGTCACTAGGGCTTATTTTCAGGTAGGGCTTCTATTGTGCACATGCTTAGACATCCTGCTAGGGCTTATTTAATGGGTAGGTTTTATTTTTGGGGAAACACGATAGCAGGTGCTCAGTAAATATGTGATAAGTGGATGAGTGGATGAAGGCAAGAAGGGACCTGGCCTGTTCGGTGTCACAGGCTGGGCCCCGCCTAGCACCGGGCCTGGCCCAAAAGCCGACTCCCCAGAGGAAGGGAAATGCCCCGCTAACCCTGCCAAGCCCTTCCTGGTGGACGCTGGGCTCACCTCTGCCCACACTGGCTCCCGGCCCCCGTGAGCTCGGCCTGTGAGGAAGAGGCAGTGGGAGAGCCGAGTGGCTCCAAGAAGTGGGCACAGAGACGGGTTCACCAGGGGTCAGGCGCTGCCAGCTGGCGTGAACCCCGGCAGGTGGAAATGAATGAAGCCACCCACCTCAGGACCGAGGCCCTCCATCTCCAGGGGCCCCCTGGCATCCCTTCTCTGGCCCCTCGAGACCCGCCCTGGCTCTTTCCTCTCCGAGTGTTCCCGTGTGCCAGGCCCGGGGAGCCGCGCCGTCAGCACAGCCCATGGCGGGAGGACACTCTGGCTGGGCCACACCCATCTCCCGCTTCCCAGACATTCTTTTCTCGAACTCTTCAAGGAAAATTCAGCGAGATACTGGCTTGGCTTTTTTTTTAATCAAATCAATCAACTAATTCAGTAATTCTGCAAACATTATCTGAGCTACCGCCCTGCCCTAGACTCTGCAGGGGCCGCAGGGAGCAGGGAATAAGCCGGGTCACCCTCCCACCTGCGGGCTCTGAGGGCTCAGAGGAGAGAGCCGTGGCTGCCAGCAAGCCCCGTGCCTTTCCCCGGGGTCCCAGTTGCCTACTGTCACGCCCGTAAGTGTAGCGGGGTAACACAGTGACGGCCAGTTAGTTTATCATCTTTCACGGTTCTGGGGTTGACTGGGTGCAGCTAGGGGGCTCTGCCCAGAGCCCCCTCCTGCAGTTAGGGTCGGATGGTGGCTGGAGTCACCTCGGAGGCCTCCAAGCTCTGATGTCCGTGGTTACCCTGGCTGCCGGGCAGACCCCACGGGGCTGGGCCTGGGCTTCCTCGCAGCATGGCGAGTGGGTTCAAGGGTGAATATCCTGAAAGAGGAAGTGGAAGCCGTGCTGCCTTCTAGGACCCGGGAAGTCACTTAGGGTCACTGCTGCCATGTTCTATTGATTGCAGCAATCACAGAGACCCTCTCAGGTGTAACAGCAAGGGACAGAGGTTGCACTTCCTGATGGGGCATGGCAAGGCCCACCTGTAGAAGAGTACGTAGGACGGAAGACACTGTGTGCTATTGAAGACCATCCAATCGGCCACACTGAGAGGCCCTGGGGTCTCTCCTCCCTCCCTCCCTCCTTCCCTGCTTTCTTCATTCCTTCCTGCCTATTGCAGCCCTTGCCGGGGCGGGCTGGGTGGGAGAGGGCTCGTGTTCGCCCTGTTTTCTGAGACAGCAGCCAGGTCAGCCCACAGGCTGGGAGCCGCGGGGACCCTGGCCCCTCACGGGCCAGGTAGAGGGAGAGGGGCAGCGAGGCGTGCTCCTCTGGACATGGCTGCGGGAGTGAACCCGGTCCGCAGAGAAGACAGAATATTTAGAGTCCGCACCGGGTGTGAATGCCGGCTCCTCCCTCCCTAGCTCCTGCCTTCAGGACAACGGCAACACTGAGTATTTACCAGGGGGCCTGGCAAAAGCTTTGATGTTTATTTTCCTACTTTAACCTCAGGACAACCCAGTACCCACTAGGTGGGAATCATTATGCCCTTTTGGTAGATTAAGAAACCGAGGCTCAGCGAGGCTACGTCGCTGGTTGGGAGCCACACGGCTGCGTGGAGAAGGGCCTGTCTGCACTACGGCCCCACCCGCGGCCTCACCTCGGGGAGCCCGGTCCCCTCACCCAGGACTACGGGTCACCACCAGCCAGGCTCGCCCTGGGAGCGACAGTGCAGAAGTCACGTGGAGGAGACCACAGCAGATGTTGCTGGGACAGCCCAGCTCCTGCGATGTGAGGGGAAGCCGGGATCTTCCACCAGAGCCGAGGCCCCGAGGCCTTCGGAGCAAGCACTTCCAGATGTTTCGCCTGCTGCCCCGTCCCACCCCTGCTCCCGCAGCCTCCATCCTCTGTCCTCTGGGCTTCCCACACTCGCAGGGCTTGCAGGCTCCTCACTGCTGGCCAGCTGCAGAAACAGCCTGGGAAGGGCGGCTGTTCAGGGAAGGGCCCTGTTGAGAGCCCTATTCGTCAAGGTCAGTCCCTGGCCACCCGGAGTCCTAGCTTTAGGCGACCATCAGCTCAGCGCTCTCTGCCCACCCTTCGGCCTGGCTCACCCCTCTCCTCCCCGAGCTACTCGGGACACGCCAACCTTTCTCTTTGCCAGTCTTCAAACCTTTCCAGCTCTTCTCCCTCTGGGCTTTTACACTTGAACTTCCCTCTCATCCCCCACCTGCCCCCGCCAGCCGCCTTTCACATGGCTTTCTCTGCTTTCACTTCACCTCCTCCAAGCAGCCCTCCCTGACTACCCTAAGGCAGCCACCCTTACTCCAGCTGTTTCTATCTCTTTGCTTTATTTTCCTTCATGGCTTATTTTTATTACTACCTGAAAGTGTGTTTTTATTATGTTTGTGTCTACATCCCCCACTAGAACTCTCAGGGCAGGGACGGTGGCTGTCTAGTTCACATCTGTACGTCCAGCCTCAGGAACGTTGCTGAAATGTGGTAGGGTCCCAGTACATGCTGCGGAGCACACGAATGAACGAACGAAACGCTCCCCTGGAAACTGACTAAGGTTGCATAAAGGAAGCCAGAACTGCCCGGGTCAGTTGTCTGAGAGGAGGGGCAGGGACAGATGGGTGAGGAATTGGTGGGGGCCGCCTGGCGACAAGGACTCACCCAGAGCTGGCGGCCACAGGCGGCCTCATCTACTGCTGAGGCCAGAGTCAGGCCGAGCCGGGGGAGTCGCAGGGGTTGAGGGATGGGGAATCAGACCTGGGTTTTGCATCCCACCTCTGCAACTTTCCAGCCTTGTGCTGCTGGGGCAGTTAATTAACTACTCCCAGCCTCAATTTCTCTTTCTGTAAAGTAGCATGAAAAATAAGATCGCTCATGCGAGGATTAAACAGCAAAGGTGCACGAAACACTCGCGCTCAGTCGACCTGCATCTCTCAGAGGTGAGCCCTGCATCTGCAGCCTCTCCCTCTGGAAAAGCATTAATGCAGTCTGAAACCACAGCCCCATCTCTACTCAAGGGTGTGGATTTGCTCAGCAGAATATGCTTTTCTCTCGGTTCATATTTTACAAGCGATTGCTTGCCTGCAGGTAGAAGCACAGGGCCGGGCTCGGAACACCTGGGCAGCGTCTTTGCTCTGCCATGTGGCCTGGGACCCAGCACTCTGCGTCTCCTAGGCTGGGCTGGCCCATGCTGAGATGAACGGGGTCCCCTGTCCCCACACATGTCATGTTGCTCTCAGAATTAGATATTTAGTCTTTTATATTTAAAATTCTGTATCTTTCACTGGATCTTAATTATGTTTATTTCCCACAAGATATAAAATTGCTTTATACATGTATCTTAATGTTTGTGAGTTGACATATATTTCATAAATTATTGTGTCTACTTCTGGGATCTCAGATATGTATATAGAGAGGGACCGTGGAATGTGATGGGGAAGAGAGGGGACCGTGGCATTAGAAAATGTGATTCCGGGTCCCGGCTTTGTCATTTACCAGGTGTGATCTTCTCTCCACCGCAGGTTTCATTCTCTTAAAATGGAAAGCAACAGGACCTACTTTGTAGGTTTGTTTTGAAGAGTAAGAGACAAAAAAAAGTACAAAGTTCTACATCAGTGCTCATAGCAATGTTATGCACAATATCCAAAGGTGGAGACAAGCCCAGTGCCCATAGATGGAGGAATGGATGAATAAAATGCAGCACATACATCTGGTGGAATACTATTCAGCCCTAAAAAAGAAGAAAAATCTGGCTCATGCTATAAGATGGATGGAATTTGAAGACATTATGCTAACTTAAATGAGCCAGTCACAAAAACACAGATATCCTATGACTCCATTTATATGAGGTCCCTAGAGTAGTCAAATTCACAGACACAGAGAGTAGAATGCTGGTTGCCAGGGCGTGGAGGAAGGGAGAATGAGGAGCTGTCTAGCGAGCACATTGTTTCCATTTTACAGATGACAAGAGTTCTGTGGATGCATGGTGGTCATAGTTGCTCAACAATATAAATGTGCTTAAGGCCACTGAACTGTACACTTAAAAATGGTTAAAATTGTAAATTTTATGCCATGTGTGTTTCACCACAACAAAAAATATAAAAATTAAATTTAAAAAACATATAAGGTACTTGCCATGGTACCTGGCACAATGCGTGTTAGGTTTAAAAATAAATAAATAAATAAATAAATAAATAAATAAATAAATAAATAAATAAATGCTTTGCAGGAATGGTTGATGTCAAACAATCTCTAACCTGTGATGCACCATCCAAATATAGGGCATTCCCACCAAAACTCACCCGCAAAGGCGAGTTCTAGAGGTTTTGGTGGATCCAAGCCAATGTGACAGTCAGTCATTCCTGAAAAAGTTTCCTTGTCCATCACCTCCCTGTATGTCAGCTTCTCGGTCTCTGCAGACCAATGCAGACATTCGGGCAATCCACTGCTCACAGGAAACCAGAAGCAAGGCGCCCCACTGTGCTGGTGTGATGAGTCTAGATCTGCACGATTCCTGACTTGTCCAACGCTGTGCTTCACAGCGCGGCAGCGTGCGGTTTGGTGGTGCGGGGGAGGGCTCCGTCTGAGCTGGGGAACCTGGGATGCAGCCCCCACCAGGGCTCACAGCCGCTCCAGGGCTACTGTGGCCCCAGCGCCCCAGCTGGGGTGGCATTTCAAGTCCCGTGTCCACTGGAGGGAGAGCTGTCTGGACTCTTCGGCCAGCTTAAGAGAGATGAGAATTCTCTTAATTTTAAGAGTTTATGGTTTCCTGCCTTGGAGGGTGCTGCCGCGTCCACAGGCGGAGCTGCTCAGGCCCGGGGAGAGTCCCTGGGGTTTAGCTTCTTCCTTCTCTTCTTCTCGGGCACAGCGCAGGGCTGGGGACAGGGGACATGGGTCCTACTCTGCCACTAAGATCCGGGGAGCCTGCAGAAACTCCTCTACCTGTCCCGCGCCTTGGCTCCTGCGTGGGGAACTGCCTTGGCGCTCAGGCGCGAGGGGCTGGGGGAGAAGGTGCCGGGGACGAGCAGGGCTTCGGGGTGAGAGTCCGGCTGATCCTGGCCACCGGCTTCTCCCGTTCTTTGCTTGAGACTCGCTTTGGCTGGAGAGGATGAGTACTAAGGCAGGCAAGAGCATCAGCTCTGCAGCCGGAGGGACTGAGTTTGAGATCGCAGCCACTGACCAGCCTCAGTTTCCCCATCTGCAAAACCAATCCTGCCTACTTCAGGGTGTTACTCTGAGGATCAGATAAGGAATTTCTGTTAAGTGGTCAGCACAGTGCCTGGTACCTAGGAAGCAACAGGCAGAGCAGTTTCCCTGTCCCCATTGCATTCGAAGAGGGCTTGGCTTCCGGACTGGAGGGCTCTGTCTCCTCCGAATATACGTGGCTCCGGGATGTGGCCAACTAGAACATGGATCTAATGGCTGGTTGGGGTTGGGTGGAAAAGAGATTGTGAAACTGTTAGAGCAAACTGGACCAGGAAACAAACCGACAGCCACACGAGAGTACTGCAAAACAGGCTTCTATTACGCCGGCGGGCTCCGAGGGGTCTAGCCTCCAAATTCTGAGCAAAATGGGGTCTGAGCATGGTGGCTTTTATATGATACAGAAGCAAATGGTTACAAAGTCTGCATGAGAGTGAGGTCTAGTCTCCTGTCACTCTATGGCTGCTTAGTCATGCTATTTCCCAGTTATGCACAAGATTGAAATCTAGTCAAAGGTCACTCTGTAGTTGCTTAGTCACGCCAGTGTGCAGTTATGCAACTATTCGGAAGGTGATAGAGAAATTCTCCCTTACAAAACAATGATCGATACAGAAGCTGCCTTGGAATTTTTCTAAAAGGTTCTCCCATTCCTGTCATTAACTTCCAGGATGGGAGGGCAGAAATCAAATCCATAAGTCAGAGGGGATGCTGCTGTGTAGGGGAAGAAAATGGGCTTTGATGTCAAACAATCTTCAGTTCAGATCGACTCTCCAGCTGTGTGTCTTTGGGAAAGTTGTTCAACCTCTCTGAGTCTCAGTTTCTGTATCCATATCATGTGGGTAGCAATCCTTTCCTTTTAGGGTTCTTGCGAGAATTAAATGAGATGTCTTAAATTAAATAAGCCTGCAAAATTTTGCTGCTCCTCCTACCAAGAGGTGGAATTTGTGTTCCCGTCTCTGAATCTGGACTGGCCTTGTGACTGGCATTGACCAATAGAACGCAGAGGAAATGATGTCATGTGACTCTTGAGGCGAAGCTTTAAAGAGTGATGCAACTTCCGCCTTGGCCCTGTCAGAACGCCGCCCGGAGGCCGCCAGCGAGAAGCTGGTCGGGCAGCCTGGAGGGTGAGAGGCCGCACGGAGGAGAAGCAGCGTGCCCAGCCCGTGCCCCACACAGCTGCTAGGCAGCAGAGCGGCCGTCTTGGCACCTTCCTGCCCAGTGACCTTGCAGCTGGGACAAGCAGAAAATCACCCAGCCGACCGACACATTTGCAAGAAACAGTAAATTACTGTTGCTTTAAGACATCGAGTTTTGGGGCTGGTGTGTTACATAGCAAAGGCCACCCGAAACGGTCCTCAGTGCGGACTGGTTGAATTGGATAATAGTAGTGAAAGCGCTTTGAAAAATAGAGCCTATGCTGTTAAGCAGGAGCTGCTATTGTCATTCATGCAGACTAGTTGTAATAATACAATATAAGGTAAAAATATAACAACCATTGTTGTTTGATGACTTTTTATTTCCTGTCTCCTGGGAGAAGATCACAGTCAGTTGGATCAGGCTTTGACAAGCTCAAATAAGCAGCAGCCTTCTTTGCACACAAACGTTTTAAATCTCTCTTTTCCTGCCTGTAACAGCTCCGCGTCGCCTCGTTCGGCCACCTGGGATGGTGCCATGGCTCCTATTAATATTGTCGTACGTGGCAGCACTGCACTCGAGCGCCACGCTCTCAGCTGCCTGTGTGGGGCACGGAGCCTATTTTTAGTGTTTTACATCTATAATTATGTATGTTTCACTGCCTCTCAAATGCATATTTGCTCTGGGGAGAGGTTATGCTTATGTAATCTCGGTTATTTTTGATAGGGCAAAATGTGTTATGCCGACCTGCTAAGTCTCGTTCAACCAGAGAAAACGGTCCAACTGTGTCTGCCTCGCTCCGACTCCCATGTAAGCAGGGGTGATATTTAAACTAGCTTAACTTTGGGTGGTTGGGGAGGGAGGACTGCCTGATGCCAGGAGTTCGAGACCAGCCTGAGCAAAAGCAAAACCTCATCTCTACAAAAAATAGAATAAGTAGCTGGGCATGATGGCACCCGCCTGTCACCCCAGCTACTCGGGAGGCTGGGGCAAGAGGATGGCTTGAGCCCAGGAGTTTGAGGCTGTAGTGAGTTATGATGATGCCACTGCACTCTAGCCTGGACAACAGAGTGAAATCCTGTCTCAAAAATAAATAAATAAAATAAAATAAAAAGATAAAAAATGAAAGTTTAAATACTGGGAAAGCACGGTCATGGCCAAATCAGAATGGAACCAGCCATTACATCACACTAGTGTTTATGGGGTAGATATCAGCTTTGCTCTTAAGGGCCAATTCAGTCTATGAATCTATTTGTGATTTTTACAAATTAAAGTTCCCTTCGAGGAAACTAATCAACTGGGAAGAGGATCTTGGTATAACGCTGGTCTTAGCAGGATGGCATCAACCTCGCTGACTGCCTGGATCAGTTTCCAAAGGTGTCATACCCTTGGCCTAGAAGTTTCTCCAGTGGAGTTTTCTACCCTAGAATGAAGAACCAACAAAGTCAAGGCCAAGTGGGTGGGCCCCAGTGAGAGAGACCTGGGGTCCAGAGGTAGCAGATGGAGCAGGGAACGTGGGGAGCCCCCCACCTCCATATTCTTGGCAAACCACAAGAGGTTGGGGCAGCAGCCATGGGCTCAGAGCTGCAGAGGTCCAGGCAGGGAGATGAGTGGGAGACAGGGTGGCTGAGCAGCTGGCAGCAGGGAACAAGCAGATATGGGACAGAGTCCCGGCCTGGAGAAACCAGGAGAGCAGATGCCCCAGGACAGGTGACTCTGCCTAGGGAAAACACACAGTCTTTTACTCGTTCACCTACTCACTCACTGATTCAGCAGACATGGAGGAGCTGCAGACATGGAGCGCTGCAAAGCAGGTACTGTCCTAGTTGCTAGGGAAACAGACAACATTTTCCAGCTTATTTACAAGATACCTGTTTTTTCCTATGTATTAAAATGTTTAAGTAGAAAACTTAGAAAATACAGAAAAGAATAAAAAAGAAAATAAGTCTTCTGGATTCTCATCTCTTAGAAATAACCCTTGTTAATATCTGGTACATATCGTTCTTATTATTTGTGCATAATATATGTTGTTTCAACTTCAGAATGAGATTGTATCATATAAACTATTTTTCGCTCAGTATTATATTTTGAGAAGTTTCTTATACCTCTGATATATTTGTGAATATGACTTTTGATGGATGCAGAGAATCCCGTCTTGAGAACATGCAGTGAATTATTTAATGGCCCCCAATGGTTCTGTCACAAATGTTGTCTCCAAATAAAGAATTTTACATCCTCCTAAAATTGTCATTTATATGCCCTAAAAACATATCACCTAGTACTTTTATGAAAAATGAAAAGGGTCTAGATAGGAATGAAAATGAGAGGGTGGGGCGCCTCCTACCTGAGAAGCACAGCAGAACACCCGGGAGGGAGAGTCAAATAACTCTGTGTTAGATCAAATAACTCACAGCACTTTTAGAACTTTTGTGCTTCTCATAGATTATTTAACTACTGTAACTAGCAAAATGATAGTAACAGGTATTGGCAAGAGTGCAGAGAAATAATCACTTACACATTTCTGATGAGAGTTCGAGTTCCACTGTGTCAAAAGATTTTTAAATGCTCTAACCCAGTACTTCACCTTCTAAGGATTTATGATAAGGGGTTAATATTAAAGATGTGTGCAAAGATTTATGAAAAACAATATTTATATCAGCATTATTTTTGTGCTTAATACATAGTAACTTCTAAAAATAGAAGCTGTAATTACCAGTATCATCATCAATTCCTTTTCCAGCCCCATCTGGCTTTTAGAATAAGAATATTATAATTAATATATTTTTATATTGTGCTCCATCTCTTTCCAGAATTATTTTTTGACACTTGCATTGTCTTATAATCATGTTAACTGCAATTATTGAGAAATTAAGTTTTTTGGTTCTCTGTTTGGCAATGTTTCTTTTATCCTGCTTTTCCTCGTATCTGAATTATTTATTTTGCTTCATTTTTCAGCCACCTGGAGGAGTTCTTTGGTTTTATTTTATTTTATTTTATTTTTCGAGAAAGTAATAGCCATGGCATATGTTGTGAATCCTTCCACGTAAGATTCCCCATGTACAAAGGCAGCTTGGTTGCATAATACAAGCCTTAGTTCTCAATCTAACTCCTTTGGAAGTCTTTAGATGTTCATACATTTTATTATAGAATTCGCTAAGAAGCACGGCCTAATATAATTTCTTCGTTCCTTCTTTGGGAGGTAATTTGAGAATTTTTCCCCCAGAGAACTAAATGTTAATAGGATTTTAAAAATTTATTCTTTTAAAAAATTTTTTTGATTTCAGAATATTATAGGGCTACAAACATTTTGGTTATGTAAATTGCTTTTGTACTATTTGAGTCAAAGTTGTAAGTGGACCCATTCTCCAGATAATGTGCATTATAATCATTAGGTATGAATTTACTCATCCTGTTCTCCCTGCTCCTACATCCTTGATTGCCAATGAATATTATTTCTGTATGTGCACATAAGTGTTGATCTATCAATTAGTTCTAATTTAATAGTGAGTGTATGTACTGTTTGTTTCCATTCTTGTGATACTTCAGTTAGAAGAATGGTCTCCAATTCCATACAGGATAATACAAAAGGCATTAGTTCACCACTGTTTTTTGTAGCAGAGTAGAACTCCATGGTATACATATACCATATTATATTAATCTACTCATGTACTGATGGACACTTGGGTTGTTTCCACATCGTTGCAATTGTGAATTGTGCTGCTATAAACATTTGAGTAGCAGGTATCTTTTTAATAGAATGTCTTTTTTTCCTTTTGGTAAATACCCAGTGGTGGGATTGCTGGATCAAATGGTCATTCTACTTTTAGTTCTTTGAGGTATTTTCATGCTACCATGTTTCCCCGAAAATAAGACAGGGTCTTATATTTATTTTTCCTCAAGAAGACACCCTGGGGCTTATTTTCAGGGGATGTGTTATTTTTTTTAAGTACAGTACAACAATCTACATTTATTCAAATATAGTTAAGTTGTCTTCTTCTGGAACATCATCATAACTCTCCAAATCCCGAATTCCATCCTGAATTTCTTGTGACTCTATTTCCTTTAGAACCATTGGCCCAATCTCTCATGTCGAGCAATAGAGCTCTCATGGGGCAGATAGGAAGGGCTGCTCATCTTCTTTACGGCCCGAGAATAATTGCATGGGTTGTGCCAATACGCTGCGTAGCCACACCTATCACTAGGTCTTATTTTGGGGGTAAGGCTTATATTACGCAAATGGTTAGAAATCCTGCTAGGGCTTATTTTATGGTTAGGTTTATTTTCAGGAAAACATGGTACTTTCCATAGAGATTGTACTAACTTGCAGCCCTACCAGCAGTGTATGAGTGTTCCTATCTCTCCACAGCCATGCCAACATTTGTTGTTTTGGGACTTTTTGATAAAAGCCATTCTCACTGGAGTTAGATATCTCATTGTTGTTTTGATTTGCATTTCCCTGATGATTAGAGATGTTGAGCATTTTTTCATATGTTTGTTGGCCATTGGTCTATTTTGTTTTGAAAAGTTTGTCTTTTGCCCACTTTTTATTGGGGTTGTTGGATTTTTTCTTGCTGATGTGCCTAACTTCTTTATAGGTTCTAGTTATCAGCCTTTTATTGGATGTATAGCATGAAAATATGTCCTCCCATTCTGTAGGTTGTCTATTCCTTCCTATGATTGTTTCCTTGGCTGTCCTTGGCTTTTTCATTTGATTAGGTCCCATTTATTTATTTTCATTATTGCTGTGATTGCTTTTGGGGTCTTCTTCATAAATTCTTCCTCTAGGCTGATGTCTATAAGAGTTTTTCCAACATTTTCTTCTAAAATTCTTATGGTTTCATGCCTTACATTTAAATCTGTTATCCACTGTGAGTTGATTTTTAAAAAATCTATACTATAAGGCTATTATAGTAACCAAAACAGCATAGTGTTGGCACAAGAACAGAGACATAGACCAATGGATCAGAACAGAGAACCTAGACATAAAACCATCCTCATATAACCATCTTATCTTTGACAAAGCAGACAAAAGCATACACTGGGGGAAAGAATCCCCATTCAATTAATAGTGCTGGGAAAATTGTGTAGCCACATGTAGAAGACTAAAACAGCATCCACACCTCTCACCACTCACAAACATTTATTCTTAAATTTCAAATATTTTATCCTTTTTATCCATGTATGTCTCAAGGCACTCTTACAGGGGTCAGAAAATCTTTTCTTAGTGGGCCATATTTCTTTGTAGGCCATGGGGTCTCTGTTGCAAGCATGCAACTCTGCTGTTGGAACACGAAAACTTCCAGAGACCATGTATAAATGAGCAGGTATGGCTGCATCCCAATAAAACTTTATTCACAAAAGCAGTTGAACAACCTACAGGATATAGTTTTCCTTTAGATTCTAAAGGCACAGATCTTTCTTCAGCTCAGGAAAATTTTCCATTACACCTTGAATTATTTTTTTCTCTTTCATTTACTCTGCTGTTACCATTAAAATCTCTTACATAGCTAGTTGATGCCTGGCATGTAGCTTTCTTTCCTTGTCTCTCTCTCTCTCTCTCTCTCTCTCTCTCTCTCTCTCTCTCTCTCTCTCTCTCATTCCTTCTCTCTTTTCTCATTATTTCCACCTCTTGTCTTCTTTTCACCGATTTCTGGGATAGTGTCTTGAGCTCATTTCTCAATTTTCAGATTCTGTTTTCTGCTCTACTAAATCTGCTTTCTATTGCCTTAATAGCAGTAGCAAATCTCCATGATTATACTCTCCACCAGGAAGCTATCTTTCTGGATTTCAGGGATTTCCATTAAAAGAAGCAAAATCGTGAATCTTACGAGAAATGTCAAATTAGAGATCATTTTTATTTTTGTCTATGGGTATAGCTTTACATCATGAGAGAGTATTTGCTTTGATTTCTTAAAGTCCCATTTTTAAAATCATAGAAACTTTTTGTATGCCTGTTAAATTTTCCTTTATTATATGTACTTGCAGAAAGAAGGAAACTGCCTATCCACGATTAGGACTTGAGAATGAGTCTATTGGGAACTTTCTTAAATATTTTACTCTCTGAGGTAAAAAGAACTTCCTGGTCTATTCTACAGGTGTTTTTTTCTTTTTCCAGTTTAGAGGTTCGGTTGACTGTGAAGAGCTGGAAGGAGCTCCTTGGGAGATAAACATGCAGCATGGAAATCCACCTTTTCCTGCCAGCTTCCTTTCACCCGGGCAGGCATCGGGGCTGCCGCACCTGAAGTCATCTGCAGGGCTGAGATCTGATCTGGCACGGCACCCTCCCTGCTCATCCTCACCTCTGTCTTCCCAGTGACCGCTCCATTTGCTCGCACACGGCAGAAGAGTTTATTGTTTTCTGCTGTGACTATGCTAACAGCCCCAAATCAGGGCACCAAATCCATCTCTCACGGAACAAGTGCCCGCGCTAAGTCCCGTCGGTGGCCCCTGTTCTTTCCTTCCCGTGTGAGTCACGCCTGTGGGTCCAGGGCTGAGTGGTGCTCTTGGCTGTTTCCTGTGGGGGGCGGTGGGGTAATTCCTAAAGTCCTTTAATTTGCGCCATACCACCTACTCCATCTTAATAAGTGACACGCCCTTAATTTTGAGGGTGTTTTGGGACTCGTGTGGAATCCCTTCCACCTCTGATCGGCCCTTCCCGAACCTGCACGGGCCTGTGGCCTTCCTCGTTCCTTGCCTCAACCACCCTGCTCCTCCATCGCCTCTCTAAACAAATTATTCAAGTTCCTAGGGTGTCCATGGCCTGTTTTCTTGTACTGGTAGAGTTTTTCTCTTCTTTTCTCTTCTTTTCTTTTCTCTTCTTTTCTCTTCTTTTCTCTTCTTTTCTCTTCTTTTCTCTTCTTTTCTCTTCTTTTCTCTTCTTTTCTTTTCTTTTCTTTTCTTTTCTTTTCTTTTCTTTTCTTTTCTTTTCAATATATTTGACCATAATGAGGTTTGGCGAGGAAAAGGAATTAAATGGATAAACTCAAATTGATCTCTAGAAATGGAAGCCACAGTTTCTTCTTGATTCCTTCTGACAACTGAATGGACAATCTTGGAAACTTTTCTTTTGTTTCTTGCAGTAACTCAATTCTATTGGAAGGCACTGTGGTCCCCTTTGAACTGTCCTGTCTTCTCATACGTGCTGGGATTTTTCTTTGCTTTCCTCTCTCTGTTTGTGAGCTGCTAGGCGTTCTGTTGGAGACTTTGTGGGTACCTGTGCAAATCATTCGGGCCTGGGTGATCAGAATGGATGGGCCGAATGGTTTTATTTGACTGACCCAAAGATCCATAAGCTGAAGGAAGAGGGCACTGGGACAGGGCAGGTGAGGGAGTCGGAGCTGGTCGTAGTGGGAGCAGGGGTTGGGACTCCTTACTCACAGTTCCTTTTCCGTGTTTGGTGTGTGTATCCGGGGTCTGTCTTTTGCAAATAGCACAAAGCCCAACTCAGACTGGGTTAAGTGAGGAAGGGATTACTTGAAATCCACCAAGGGTTTCAAGTAAAGCTGAATTCAGAGTACAAACACCGTCCTTGAGAATCCAGTTCCTTATAGCTTGCTTCTGCTTTCTGCTATGTTACCTTCGTTCCCAAGTTCACATAGTGGCCCCTAAAACTTCTGGGTTATAAAGAAGCTACCATGGCTCCAGCCACACACCCCTAGTTCAACTCTAGCAGCATGGAGCTTGGGTCTTTCCCTTGGTTTCCACTAAACATGTTTTTTAAAAAATAGCTTTATTGAGATATAATTCACATACCATGAAATTTATCTACTTACAGTGTAAAATTCAGTGGTTTTAGTTTATTCAAAAAATTGTGTAACCATCAGCACATTCAATTTTAACTCATTTTCATCACCTAAAAAAGAAACTCATACCTATTAGCAGTCATTCCCCATTTTCCACTCTCCCCATCCCCAGGCAACCCCTGAGCTACTGTCTGTCTCTACTGATTTGCCTTCTCTGGCTGTTTCATACAGCTGTAGTCTTTCATGACTGGCCTCTTTCACTTAGTATGATGTTTAAGAGATTCATCTGTGTTGTAGCATATGTCAGAATTTCGTTCCTTTTTATGGTTGAATAATATCCTGTTGTATGGATACACCATATTTTGTTTATGCATTCATCAGTTGAAAGAAATTTGAGTTGTTTCCATCTTTTGTCTATTATAAATCTGCTGGGAACATTTGTGCACCTGTGTGAACACTTGGTTTGGTTTCTTTTGGGTGTATACTTAGCAATGGAATGGCTGGGTTATATAATAACCCTATATTTAACCTTCTGAGAAACCGCCCGATCATTTTCCAAAGCAGCTACATGATTTTATGTTCCGACCAGCAGCATACAGGGTTCCAATTTCTCCACATCCTTGCCGATTTTGTCATGATCTCTCTTTTTGACCATAGCCACCCTAGTGGTGTAAAGTAGTATCTCATTGTTTTCTCCCACCAAACTTTTCAAAGCTGTTCTCATTGGACCAGCCTGGGCGCTGTAACCATTCCAGAACCAATGCTCTTTCCTGGTCCATTTAGTGCTAAATCGACCAGACCTGAGTCATGAACCCCGTCCTGGAGATCCATCCAGACCATGTGCACTCAGAAAGAAGGGAAGTGTTGATTCCGACTTAAAAATCAGAGCCGTTGCTAGGATCACGGGAGCCAGATACTGGGAAGGGATGAGAATTCATGTCTGGGAAGCTGGGCAGCCAAGGCTCTGCTGGGACAATGCTCTGACCCAGGCCTGGCATAGCAGTCTGCCTCAGGGTTAATCCCAACGACTGCTGCCGTTGGGGTGCCCCTTTTGCTGTGCCCCTGACACCATGGCCACTAACTCACGGCACTGAACGGTCCTAGAGGGTCCCCAACAGCCCTACAGGGTGAGAACTGGAGGGAGGGTGGACTGAAGCCTCTCTAGGCAGCGGATGAACCAGATTGAAAGGGGGGCCAACCAGACCCATGATTTTCAGAACCCGAAGGAGAGTCTGCTTGAAAACAATTGCAAAGAGGTCCTGGTTCATCCGCTGTGTGTCTAACGGACATTCTGCACACCCTCTGGTCTATAAATCACACCTTTCTCCAGTGCCCAGTGCTGATGTAAGTTTTTTCCTATTTTTATATGCAGCTGATCATTTCCTTGGGAATCTAGGAGACGGATGTCTTCTTAAGTTGTTGTCCTGCACTAGAGAAGTCGCCCAAACTTGCTTCTTGGAAATAGCTTATGCCTGAAACAATCTATTTCAACACCGTGTTATGAATGATGCTCCTTCAAAGCACATCGTAGCTCATGTGTGTCACATCCCACGAGACGTAACACACATGAGACACTGACCCTGCAGGACACCCCGGCAGGGTTGATAATAGAATAAAATTCAGCTACCGCTCATTAAAAGCTCGCTGTGTGGCAGGCACTAAGGAAAACACCTTCATGCACTACCTCCTTTAGCCCTCATCAAGAGGGGTAGGAGAGCCCCATATTGCTCTCATACTATAGGTGAGGGAACTGAGGCTCAGAGAGGTTACGTGACTTGCTGAAAGTCACACAGTAAGTAACAATAGGTCACACAAAGTGCCAGGATTCTTAAGTGTCCCTGCCTGCCACCCTGATCATCCCCCCACTTCACACACGCAGTCCCTCACCAAGTCCTGCAGAGACCCCTGTGAACATCAGAAACCCACCCCGCTCCACCCCTTCCTGGTCCGGCCATCATCATGCCTGCCAGGCCTGCTGGAATAACCTCCTCTCTGGCTTCCTGACTCCAGTCTTGCCTCCTGACCCCCCTTTGTCCTCTAGCCGACATGAACACGGTGCAACACCGTGTCACCCTCCTGATTCCAAAGCCAAGAGTTGAAGCTCCTTAGGTGCATGGGCTCTGTGACCCCGGTGCCTTGTGCCGGCGCACACGTTTGCCAACCCCTCCGGGCACCGTCCTTCCTCCTGATGCCATGTCTCTGAGCCACTTGTCACCTTTGCCCTCTGGCCCCACCCTCAACGCTCATCAAGTTCACTTCTCCACTCTCCTCGTCCTTCAAGGCCAAATCTGCGTGGCAGCCTGCGCAAGAAGCCACTCTTCCGTGCCACCACCACGGCCTTCCGCACAGCCACCGGGCCTTCGGCAGGGACACGATGGCCTTGCAGCTCTGAACCACACCAGCCGACTGGTTGACCCGCTTACCAGGGTGTCTCCGGGGCCAGAGTAGAAAGAACAAAGACCACCAGGCTCACCTGGTCGACCGAAACCCTTTCCTAACAGGGATCAAGGCTTAACCCCCGTTCCGCACGGTCCGGCTCACGTTCCCAGGCACGCGGAGCCTTGGCCACTTTTCCATCTGCAGATTGAAAGGTAATGTTTTTCCAGATAATCTCCAACACCCTTTTCTACTCTAAATTTCAGGATTCCACAGAGTAATTTTTCTTAGGGTCTACACCGAGATGAACGTGACTTCACATTTCCTCATCTCAATCTCTCTCTCCCTCGCCCCTCCCTCTTGTCGCTTGGTTGCTCTCAAGGTGCAGCCTGCGGGGGGGGGGGGGGGGGGCGGCTGTCCGGCCGCAGGGGTGGGCGCTGCAGCTGCGTGTCTGTCGTCCGGGAGCCGTGGGGTCCCCAGTGCTGCCGCTGGAGGGGCTGAGCCTCGGGTCCCCAGCAGGCTGTGTGTCCTCCTGGAGGAGGAATAAAAGGCCAGGTTGGATGCCTGCAGGATGGGTAAATAAGCCCATACATTTGCTACAAAAAAAAGAAAAGAACGAACGAAAGGAAATATTGATTATGTGGCATTGAAGTGCCTGGGGCTTTAACAGACATTCAAAATCAGACACATTACTCAAGATCAATAGTAGGTTTTATGCTTCTGACCTAAAAAGTACCAGCGCTATGTCATGTAAACACAGACAGCTACGAGTGATCTCCCAACATCTGGCTCTCTGTCCTCAGGTACCTCGAACACGTCTGCCCCTTCTCCGCAGCCATTTTCCTTTGGCCAGAAGATGACAGTGAATAAATACAATGATTTGCAGGAATGTAGAATCGACTCCTTCTGGTGTCACTGCCTGAAATCATAAGCTCAGGGAGAGTGTCGGATGGCTGGGGTGGGGGTGAGGTCAGCTAATGGACAGGAGGCAGGGCTGGGTGGGGGCTCTGAGGTCAGAAATGAAGGACTGAAGTGCTGAGGGCCCTCCTGGGCCCAGGGCTGTGCCAGGTGCACTCGGGCTCCCCCTTTGTCTTTGTGACAGCCCTGTGGGATGGGAGACTCGCCTGGTTTTCAGAAGGAGCAGCACCGTAACTTCCTCGATTGAACGGAGGTTCGACTGCAGCCCGGGGGATGGGCCAGATGACTGCTGGGGGGACATTTGTGTCTAAGAATTTTCACACGTGCACATGCACATGCAGGCACACACACGCACACTTCTTGCTGTCTGGGGGACAGACAGGAGCAGAGGCAGAAGTCTCCCCCAGACAGACTGGGAGGCCACCCTGGCTCCCGCCTGGCTCCCCTTGGCTCCACCAAGGATTTACTGTGACTTTTGACCAGCTACTTAGCTTGCCTGTTCCTCAGTTTCTGCATATGTTAGATGGGGATGATGACACTAATTAATGATAATAATATTAGGGTTCTTGGGAAGATTCAGAGGGCGAACACAGGTAAACCTCAGTATCTAACAAGCACTGCCTAACCGGTCGCTGACTTCAGTCACCAGTCGGCTGCAGGCCTAGAGCAGAACGTGGCCGTGCCCCAGTGGCCAGGATGCAGGTTTCTGTGTTGATTTCAACAGATGCCAACTCGGCAGGGCCGAGGGCCCCATCCCCCCTGACACCCCAGACACGTGCATGAAGGCGAAGCTTGGTGGTCGCCTCCCGGGCGCAGATTCCACCTGTTGCCCGGCCGCCCCTCCCCGCCTGGGCCTGCGCGTCTCGGGCAGTGCCCCTCCGGGTCCTGGCTGGGCTCCCCGCCCGGGCGAGTCTGTGGCTTTTCTTGGCGTCCCCCACGGAGACAATGTGTGCCCCTTCTGTGCCGGCTTTGTTTACAGGCACATGTGCATTTGTTGGGCACAGTTGTACGAAGTTTTTCCCCTTAATTTTGTGGCAGGATAAGACAGCTAATCTGTTTTGACACGCTATCTAAACGGCCCTCAGATCAGTATACGGAAGAAGCCAACCATAAGTCATGTCCTTTATGCGCACGTACTGGGGTGTCCGAGAGGGACAGTTATATCGGCTGCGAGAGGCGGAATAATAATGGCCGTGATTATGGCGAATTCAGGGTCGCCAATTCGCTCCACGTATCAAATCCTCCCTCAATGGGGCCAGTCCCATCAGCTGTCAGATTCTATTAAATATATCCCCGGACCCACTGCCCAGCTGACAGGAGAGAAACTCAAAACCATACACCCCCCATTAGCATCATAAAATGTGAAATCAGCTGGAAGGAATGATAACAGAACTGAAAACAGAAGAGATGAAAATCTGTAATGCCCTTGTGTCCTCCTAAATAGAAACCCCAAGAGTTACAAACACACCCATAAAATACCGAGGTAAAAAAAAACAAAAAAACATAAAAACAAAAACCAGAGGTCGTCCTGTTGTGTGCTTCATAACATAGAATGGTTCTTTTACCTTTTGTTAATGTGAGATTTGCATAAATGTTTCATGAGGTTAATACAATGCATAAACCAAAACGTTTATTAGGCAACATCTGTGCTGTTTTCCCAGATAATGCAGTGTTTCTTCCAAGTCCATGAAATACAACCTATCATAAGGATGGGGTTGTTAAAATACTTGTGCAAGGGCTGTGATCGTATTTTACACTTTTGCAGATGATCTGGTCCTACCAGAGAATATCTTAATCAGACAAGCGCTGGAGACGGCTGGCCCCTTAGGAGAGGGTGTAGTGGTTCCCGTGGAGACAGAGCGTCGAACTTACCGAGGACTCGGGCCCTGCAGAGAGGAGAAGAACCACGTCTGTGTGTTGACTAGATTTGTTTTGTCATTTCTTCAGTCTGACTTTCTAAGTTTGGATTTGTCTGCTGGAATATTCGCTTACTACTCGAGGGGCAAAAAGATTAGATTTGTACTTGGAATCTATCGAGAAGCAGCAAGAGGGTCAAAATGCCTAATAGCTTTGTGCAGCTACAATCCCATCATGATATTGGTTCCATATGGGACTCTTTAAAGCAAAAAACAAAAAAGTTATGAGACCAATAATTTTTAATGAAACTTGGCTTAGCTCACAAGCAAGTCCAGCAGATGAAACAGCAGCCCAAGCTGGAAACATGACTTTTCTTCTTCCTGGCAGGGATGAAAGAAAGCATCGTTTCAATTAAAGAAGACCCTAATGGAGATATGTTTTGTATTATCAATTTTATGCAACTAGGGATTTAGGCATTGTCTTTTTCGCCACATGTCTCTAAACGAGTCCCCCTCTTTCCCTGATGGGTGTGTTGGGCTATTTTAAATCTGGAAGCCTTCCTGACCCTGCTTTCTTTGAGTTGCATTTTTGATGGAAAGTTTTAGTAAAAAAATTCATTGGAGGCTCTCTCCATAAACTTTGGAAGGATTTGGTGGGTAGAGAAGCCACCAGAAAATGAGGATGGTAGTCTACCTATCTATCGACATCATTGTCTCTTGCACTGTAGCGTGAGGTTTCCCACCATTGACACTTTGGGCTGGACAATTCTTTGTTGTGGGGGCTGCCTGGGGTTGTGTAGGGTCCTGCAGCCCCCGGTCTCTACCCGCTAGATGCTAGTAGCACCTTTTCCCGCCTGTGACCATCCAGAACGTCTCCATAGATTGCAAGGTCGCCTCCAGTTGAGTGTCGTCGTGTTTTCTAGTCTTAGATATTTGTTTACTGCCACATCTGGGTGTCCCCTGTAGGATTAGGTGACTTTTTATTCAGGTGGCATCTAACTCAGTTCATACCTAGTGGTCCAGCTCTGCCTGCGTGGGGAAAATCCCTGTGTTAGAACCCAGAGGAAGAGCGCTGGCTGCAAACGGCGGCAAGTGCCGCCCTACAACTGCAGAGCAAGACGAGCCACGGGAGCGCCCTCTGGTCCGGGGTCCTGCCCCCGCCGGCACCCAGGCGGAGGAGCGTCGGTTCTGCCTTGGCAAGGGCCAGGCTGCCAGGGGCATCTTCCCGGCACCCCCCCCCCGCACTCCTTTGTACGCTTCTCCCAGCTCGTGCTGCTATTTGAAATTATCTTGCTTATTTACATGCATAGGTTTGCCCTTATTTTCAATTCACTGTCTCCCAGACTAGAATTCGAACTCCATAAGAACAAGACCTTGTTTGCCTTAAAGTGGCACTTTAGCCAAAACTGGGGGCTTTAATATCAAACCCACGGTCTGCTGCTGATTAGCCATGTTAACCTTGGGCAGTGGCTTTGCTTCAATAAGCTTCATTTTCCTCTTCTGTAAAATAATAATAAGAAGAATAATAATAAGACCAGTTCCTATCTACTGGGATTTAATGAGATAATACTTATCATATAATATTAATATGTGCTCTACAAACATCAGCTATTGTTGCTGACACACCATAATTATGCCACCTGGAGCAGCGCCTGGCATGGGAGGACACACGGCAAACATTAGCAAAGGAATGAATGAATAGATCCCCCCGTATCTGTCTCTAATTTCAAATTCCTCCTGTTACAGTTGACAATTTGCTGTCTGTCACCTCCTCTTTCCTGTTGTCTCTATAGCTGGGAAGCAATGGTCTAGTCAAGTATCTGTTCCTAAGCAAAGCAGCATAGCAACCATATACGGATAAGCCGTCCAGGCTTGGAAGCAACACGCCCCCAATAATTCTTTTGGGTCGCATCCCGATCTGCGGCATGCCTTCCGCCAGGGCTTCCATTCTCTGCACAGACGCCCTTGTTCTCTGGACCTCAGTTGCGTGCTGACCCAGGCACCCTCCCCTTCCTCAAGGGTGGCCCAGGCGAGGGGGGTGGGGAGGCCGGGGAGGAGGCCGGGCTGCAGCATCCACCGCCCACAGCCAAGGGGCATATCACCATTTGTAAGAAATATGCTCAATCAGAGAAGAAAAAGAGATGTAATTATGTCGTTTATAACGAATTCAGAAGGAAACAAAGAATTTAAAGAAGAACCCCCCTGGAGACGACCTGAGATCCGAGCCCTTTGGCGGCTTGGGCCAGCGAGGACGCATAGCTGATCAAACATGCGGCCGCCACTGGAGGCCCCGGCCCCCAGGACTCTCAGGAGGAAGCGGGGGACCCAGAGCCCCAGCAAACACAGTCCAGCTTTTATTAAAGAAATTATACGCTCCTCTCAGCTTCCACTAGCGTCAATAATATCAACTTTTGGACAAATGCAGGTCTCTGGGGAACAGGTTCTGAGGCTGGCTCCTAATCTTCTTCCTTTGAAGCGTCGGAGGGCTTAAAGGCCTGTGTCAATATCTGGGCCTTTGGCCTTTGTGGGAGGGGCTTGAAAGGGTCCCGCTGGGGAGGGGAGTGAGGCCACCAGCGTCCGCACCCCCTCTAGGGCTGTCCCCACTCAGCCAGCTTCCAGGGTCCTCTAGATGGCCAGCTGCCCGCACGGGGCTGACAAGCCCTGGGACCCTGCCGTCACATAAGGAGACAGTCACCACGCACCTGCAGTTCTAACAGGCCACGCTCATGGGCCTGTATTTTCAAGACTAAAAAATCTCTAAAAACTTGATTATGGTATTTATTATAGCATGTGATATAGAATGCCGCTGACTCACTCCTTTGAAAATTAATCCGAGCAATGAGTTTATTGACATCTCTGTGCACCCTCTTTACCAGCATTTCCCAGGTGTGCTGCGAGTGTGAGGGCAGCACCTAGTCCCGCGGCCGCGCACAGGCCCGCGCTGGGAAGGCTCTTCACACCAGCCCCAGGAGATAAATATTTTTATTCTCATTTTATTGGATCTAGACCCTATGTTTTAACCTAGGAGCTATTAAGTTTTTGTGGCCAAGTGAGTTTATAAAACTCAGAGTTAACCAAGAATAACAGGTTTTGTTACTATATGAATTCTCAGCCTTTTAATATACTTGTATCCATTAGCAATCTCCAAGAGGTCAAATAGGATATGCAAACTCTCCCAAACATGTTTTTGCCGTAGAACACCCCTGCCCCCAGTGTCATTTCCAAGGGTTGACGTCCTGCAGGAATCTTATCAAAGGACAGTTATGTCCCCAAAGAGACACAGAACCATCACACCGCAACAAAACTGACCATTGAATGATTTTTTATTTTGGTGAAATGAATCATTATATTCCTACAAACTACTTTCAAAGTTGCAAATATTGGAGTTGAAAACTTGATATAGAGCCAGGTTCATAGCATGCTGGATACCAGAAGTCATAGTAATACTTTGGCAGAATTTTCATGCTTATGAAATCTCTTACCAAGCTCCTTCATTTTATGCACTAGGCGATTTCCTAACTTACAAGATCTTCTCCCAGACCTGGAGGAAATTCTTCCAGCAGAACCTCTGCAACCTCCCTGAGAGCAGGGGCCAGCACTTACAGTCCATAGGCTAAATCTGGCCCCTTTTAGTAAATAACGTTTTAGTGAAACCGAAAGACTGAAAGACAGTCATTCTCATTCATTTACATATTGTCTATGGCTGCTTTCACACTGCAATGGCAGAATTGAGTAGATGTGACAGAGACTGTATGAACCACAGTGTTAAAATATTTACTATTTGGCACTTTTTGAAAATCTTCTCCCCCCCCCCCCCCAGCACAACATACTTACAATGATCATAGAGCCTGGCTGCAATGCCAAACTTCTCCAGTAGGGGCCACGCATAACATACCTTAAGTTCGACATGAAGGGCGGTATCGCCATGATCTCCCTCTTAAGTGCAGAAATCCCACGTGATGTATGTTCTCTCAGTGGGGAACAGAGAAGAGACATCTGCATCTAGTGAGCTGCAGTTTTGTATCTGGAAAGGTGCATATATTGTCACATTTGCAACAATCTAGATAAGCAGGTGTGACCCCATTTTATGGAGAGGAAAATAAATTCAACGAGGCGAAGTCATTTGACGAAGGGTACACAGTAAAGGATTTGCATCTCAAACTCTGACTCAAAAGTGAGTGCTGATTCTACAGAACGGTTAAGAGTGCAGTCTCTGGAATTACGTAGCTTACATCAAATCCTAGCTCTGTCATAGACTATCTTTGTGACTTGGGCAAGTGACATGACTTTGTGCCTCAGTTTCCTCACCAGTAGAATGAGAAGAAAAGTAATATTTTCCTCTTAGGGTTGTCATGAGGACTAAATGAGTTAATCCATGTAAAACTCTTAGAATGATGCCTGGCATGTCAAGGGTCCTGAGCAGAGGCTGGCTGTTACTGTTTAATGGGGAGGATTGAGAAGGATCAAGGAAACATCTAAACTTCTGGCTTGAACAAGTTCAAAGTTGGGAAGCTACACCTGCCTTTTCACGTATATATAGTGAACTCCTTGAGGGAGAGGGTATCTTCCTGTGTCTTCTGCACAACTGACTGCCCCTTCCCCAAGGGCCTCGGGCGACATAGTCCACCAGTGCTTCCTGGATGGCTGAAGGCAGAATTGGGGGGAGGCCTGTCAGGAAGGTGAAATCTTGAGCTCCTAAAGCTGTTGGCAGGAGGAGCCCATGTGGGGGGCTTGGCCAGCAGTAGTGACTGACTTTGCTTCAACTTCAGAGGCGTGGACCTTGGTCTGATATTTCAGTTTTCTACCATCCCAAGCTTGGTGCTTTAAAACAACAACTGCTCATCATTTCTCTAAGAGTCTGTGGCTTGACTGAGCTCTGTCGGGTGGTTCTTCTGTTTTGGATGTTGCTGACAAGAGCTGGAGTCACTTGGGGACTCAGTTCTGCCGGAACAAGCAAGAAAGGTGCCTCACTGGGTTGCATGTGCTTCTGGCTAGGGGCTGGGAGTCCATTCGTGGCTGTCGGTCAGGGCACCTTGGTTCACCTCCACGTGGCCTCTCTGTTTGGCTTGGGCTTCCCACAGATTCCCACTGGGCTCCAAGAGGAAGAAAGCTTAACTGTCTCAAAGTCTGTGCTTGGAAGTCCCGGGACACTTCCTCTGCCCAAATTCGCAGAGATTAAAAATGGACTGCTTTTGGATAGCAAAGAATTTGTGGCCATCTCCAATCTACCACGTCTGAACTCCCTGGACTTCTGCTTCACCCTGCCCTGGAGCTGGCCAGCTGCAGGTGTCTTCCTCCCAGATGGGCCACTCGCATTGTTCTGTTTGTGAGGTTACCCAGGTCCTAACTCTCGCTGGGCATCTCAGCATGACAGTTGCAGTCTGTTCGGTAAGGCCCGGAGGAAGGTAGTATCACTCCCCCGCACCCGCCCTTTCATTGCTTCCTGAAGCAACT
The DNA here is from genome assembly GCF_040939455.1 of Microcebus murinus. Lineage (NCBI taxonomy): Eukaryota > Metazoa > Chordata > Mammalia > Primates > Cheirogaleidae > Microcebus > Microcebus murinus. The sequence continues at coordinate 5,860,253 of NC_134123.1, read as the reverse complement.
TCAACCTTGCCTTCACTTCTGCTCTTTCAAGTCTTCTTCTGCACCTAAATAACTCCCTCTTGCCCTGCATGTCTAAATTTAGGAGACACCTCCTCTAGGAAGCACTCCCTGCTTTATACCCTACCCCGCTCGCTCAGTTCTCTCTCAGCACTGGGCTCTAGCTCTCCCCCACCCTGCCCTGCCCTGCCAGTCATTGCCTTTCTCCCCCTCAGCTATCGGTGGCCGCACACTCCCCACTCGTCTCCATCGGATGGAGGTGTTATGGGGAGAAGGACTTCTCTTAGGCCGGGCGCGGTGGCTCACGCCTGTAATCTTAGCACTCTGGGAGGCCGAGGTGGGAGGATCGCTCCAGGTCAGGAGTTTGAAACCAACCTGAGCAAGAGCGAGACCCCATCTCTGCTATAAATAGAAAGAAATTAATTGGCCAACTAATATATAGAGAAAAAAAATTAGCCTGGCATGGTGGTGCATGCCTGTAGTCCCAGCTACTCGGGAGGCTGAGGCAGGAGGATTGCTTGAGCCCAGGAGTTTGAGGTTGCTGTGAGCTAGGCTGACGCCATGGCACTCACTCTAGCCTGGGCAACAAAGTGAGACTCTGTCTCAAAAAAAAAAAAAAAAAAAAGGACTACTCTTTATTCTCCATTGTGTCCTCAGAGCCTCACACGGAGCCTGGCACCCAGCTGGGGCTCAGTGAACGAGACCTCCCCACCGGCCGTGTCCTCCTTTCCTGCCCCCGGAGCCTGTGTTTTCCAGAACGCTAGCGCTCAGGCTGGAGGGAGGACGCCAAGAGGGAGCAGTGGGCCGGCCGGGAGCCTGGGGGAGGGGGGAGAACAGCGAGGAGCTGAGCGAAGTGGGTGCCTTGCTGAGCCAGAGCCCTGGTGTCCCTCACGTGAAGCAGGCGCTTGTGTCCGGACGGTTTCCTGAGCCGTGGTACAGGCCTAAACCCCAACAAATGTTTCATTCATATCCAAGAGCCCCTCCGGCAGCCCGGCATGGCTCAGAGACCCGGACTAGGAGGAGAGGGGCCACGCGGCGAGGGTCACGCCTTTGGGCTCCCCTGAAAATGTCCTTCCACACACGTGAGTCTGTAAAGGCAGGTTCATGAAAAGGCAATCAGAGGGCGACGGCGAGCCTAGTAATGCCCCGTCCCTTATTCTTTTCCAGAGGCCCCTGGAGCCTGACCGCCGGCAGGCTGGGCCGCCCGCGCAGGTGACAACCGGCCTCTGAGCCGAGGGCCTGGGGAGGCTGCTGCGGTCCCCCTGCTGCGGATGTCGCCTCGGCCAGCCTGTGACTGCAGGGCCGGGCAGGTGAGCGTTTATTTGTAATAAGCAGCACCTGGCCGGGAGGGGCCTTGCCCACGTGCGGGCGGAGGCGGAGCCGGGCTGCGTCCCCTCGTCCCCTGGGGACGCCTTCGCAGCAGCTCCTTGAAGGTCCCTCTGGGTTTTGAACAACACCGCTGCTTCTCTCTCCTTCCTCCCTGAGAGCGACAGCCCACGTCCCCAGCTCGGAGCACGCGCCCCTTACCTCTTCTCTACAACACTCGATTGTGTTTCCTGCGCCCCTGGCTTCTGAGATCCCACAGCAGAGCCGGGCAGAGGGTCTGAACTCCGACCCGGGGCAGCAAGAGCAAAGGCGGCCGTCTTCGTAGCTCCCCGCGCAGCGCTCACACGCCGACATTTGTCACACGCAAATGAGCGTGCTATTCCCAACATGATAAATTTCACATCAGTCCTGCTGACTTGGGCTTACTAATTGCCCGATAGCGTTTTCTTTGTTAAGCTTCTCTGTGATCATCACACTTTTTGTTGAACTGACAGTAGAAATATTCCACAGCCGACGACCCAGATGCAGCCCAATGCACGAGGGCCCTAACGGTTCACGATGCGGGTACGTGCAGGTGCCGTTGTTCAGGCCCCCGAGCTTCCCGGTCCCCAAGACTGATCTCTGTGCTGGGCTGCCCAGGGCTGCTGTGAGGCACAACTCCAGGGAGATGCAGGCCAACTGTGTTCTTGTGCCCAATGCCGCCAGAAGTGGGTGGGGCTCAACACGTGCGGTGTGCACAGTGGCCTGGGAATCGCACTGTGGACTTGGGGTTTGCTGGGCGAGATGTAGGGGACCCGGCGAGGCTGTTCATTGACAGCTGTGGAACGTGGAGCAGGCCCTGGGGGGAGAGTAGCCTCGTGTTCACAACCCTGTCCTAGCTTGCGCCTGCCTCCCTCCCAAGGCCCTTTGATGGAGGCCTCTTCGGTTATAGCTGGGCACGTCCAGCTGTCAAGTGACACCCAGGGGAGAGGCAGCCTGGATACCACCGGAGTGTTGGCATACAGCTGGGTTTGGTGAGGGCAAGGGGAAACCCTGTGGAAGACGGGGTGCCTTCCCTGGGGGCAGGGCGAGCGAGCCACAGGGAGGTCTTCCCGCCCTAATCTGCACACTCCCGAGACCAGCACTCTTATCAGCTGAAGAACTCAGCCCGCCAGCCAGGGTCGCATACCGCACGGTGGCTGGGCCTGGCTCGGCTGTCTAGCCAAGAACAGGCCGGTCTTTGTTCCTGTGTGACTGGGGTGCTGCTTGGGGATGGGGGATCCAGGGTAGTGCAATTATGGGATTTTTTTAAAGGTATAGAAATTGTATCTCCCATCTTGGACCATGGGAAAATAAACTGAAGAGGTAGGATGTTGAAAGAGGAGCAAGTGGGGTCATTTTCATTCTGGCAACTACTCTTCCCCAAAGTGAGCCTGTGAGCTGGTGCCTTTCTATTGTTGCAAGAGCCACCACTGGGGTCAAAACAGTGTGTTTAACTTTTCAAACCCTGTTCACCCTCTCCTCGTGTCTTAACCCTTAAGGACTCATAATACTAAAGTCTTAAAGTTTGAAGAATCCTTGTACATCATCTATCCATCTACCCACCCACCCATCCATCCACCCATCCATTCACTCATCAATCTATCCATCCATTCCACCTATTCCTACATCTACCCATCCACCTATCAATCTATCCATCCACCCATCTACCCATCCACCCATCCATCCATCCACTCATCAACTTATCCATCCTTTCAACCCACTCATACATCTACTCATCCATCTATCAATCTATCCATCTACCCATCCATCCGTCCAACAAGCATTTACCAAGTATATGCAATGTGCCACCTGGTGATTAACAAAAGAAACAAGATCCCTGCTCTCATGGAGCTGACATATTATTGGGGGAGATGGAATATAAACAAGTAAGCAAATAAATAGACAAAATTGTGGTAGGTACCCAAAGGGAGAAAACCAAGGAAACATGATAAAATAACTAGGGAGCAAAAGCCTGTCCAAGGAGACAACATTTAAGCCAAAAACTAAAGGACAAGAAGGAGCCAACCAAACAAAAAGATGAGAGAAGAGTATTCCAGGCAGAGAGAACAGCAAGTGTTCAGTGGATTCTCTGAAGTGGGAGCAGATTGGCAAGATTGAGGGGCAGAAGGAGGCCAGCATGGCTGGAGCAGAGTGAACTTTGGGAAAACCACTTGTTCAAATGAAAATTACACAAAGTCTAATATAAAACAAACTAAAACAGAGAGATTAGATAAAGTCAGTTTAAAACCACTGGTAGGATCTAACTGCCAGTGGAGGCTCAGATCTCCCTGGTGATGTTCAGCATCCTTTTAAGCTCTTTGGTGAGGCCAAACCATCGCCTCCAAAATCAGCCAAGTTCATGGGCACCTCAGGAGTGCAGGTTTCAAGGGGGAAGGTGTTGGGGCAGGCAGGCCTTTTCTTGGGGTAACATCTTCCGAAACAGAAACCCTGCATATTTGCTGTCAGCCAAACAGCTTCGCAGTGTGGCTTCCCCCTCCTGGCCGGCTGTGGGCTTATCCCAGCTGGTTCCTGCTGAGCGAGGCACGGGACATATTTCAGACCAGGAGACTTTGAAGTATGTGTTCTCTTAAGGCTTAACAATGTCAAGCTTCATAACCCAAGAGCTGGCTTGCTAGCTTCCTACTTTAAATTGCTCATAATTTGAAACATGCAAACATTTCCACTTTATCAAGCAGGGCTACTAAACATATTATTGCTGGAACCTGCATGTTTTATGGTCTCCATATAGCCAGGGAACTGAGTTTTATTAAAATAGACTGTTAAGAGGCTCAATTCATTATGGAATCTTCCAGGCCCCAGAATGAAAGAGTTTTGTTTATTCTAAGGGCAGAAAAGGGCTGGGAAGAGGGCGAAGATGACTCTGTGTGTGTATATATGGCAGGGGGGAGAGCTGGGGAAAAAGTGGAGACCACCAACAGTCTCAGCTCTGGCCCCCACTGCCCCTCCCACCCACTCTGCGTCCGCTGCCGGTCCGAGGCCCAGCATTTGTTTGTGGGTCTGTGAATCTGTTACTTACAGCAATGCTGGGTCTGGCTTCAAGACAATTGGAATTTAGCAAAGAACGGTGATTCTTTCCTTGGGGGAAAAATGAGCTCAGGCCAAGCACTCCAAGGACATAAAAGTGACATCTAATGAACAAACAGGAACTATACACAAAGATTTTTAAAGGATATTGATGGTGCAAATTACAGGCCTACCTGTGTCTGTCCTCTTAGTGTTTTCTTGGGCTGGGAGTGGGGAGGGGCAGCGCTTAATATTAATTAATTTAAATTAATATTTAGGATAAGATCATATAATGAAACCATTCCTATTTATTCAGGTAGCCTTCCTTGCTTGCTAGAGCAGAGGTACTGAGCTGCTTGCAGCATGCTCCGCCAGCCTGCTGTTCCTCGTTGCTGTGCTGGTCCCCATGCTGTCCTGGTTAGAGAGGAGAGGCCCTGAGGCTACATGGGGTGGTGAACAGGGACCCACCTGTCCTGGCACCCTGGTTCAGCCTGCAGATAGACTCTAGCTCTAGATGCTGACTGGCAGCAACTGCAGGAGAGACCCCAGGTGAGACCAGCAGAAGAGCCACCCATCTGAGCCAAGTCAACCCACAGGAACGAGAGATAATAAATGGTTGACGTTGTTTCAAGTCACCAGGTCTGGGCCGATTGGTTATATAACAATAAATAGCCAAAACACCGCATTTCACCCCCTTCCTCCTCCTGAGGAGGAATAGTTCTCCGAGAGCAGACAAAGGTGTCTTCCAGACATTCTGGTTATAATGGTAGTAATGACAGCTGTCATGTACTGAGCACCTAGAATGCACTAGACACAATTCCTAAGTGTTTATTTTTGCATGCCACCTGAGGTACATTCTATTATTGCCGCTGCTTTACAGATGAGGAAACTGAGGAAATCAGAGTCTGATTCCAGAATCCATAGTTTTGGTTCCTACAGGGCACTAACTCCACAGTCCAACTCTCACAGCTGGGCCTGGCACTCTGTGCCACTGCTGTCAACCCAAGTCCCTGCACTCAGGAGGTGCTCAGCCTGTTAGCTGGCATAAATTAGCCAGCAACTCCTTGAAGTCCCCGTTCACCCCACATTTATTAAGTATCACCTAGTTGCCAAGAACTGTGCTGGATTCTAGGAAGATCTCCAAAGCCTGGCATCAGACCCGCTGCCCTCCCTCCAGAGAGGTTTTCAGCAGGCCTTGCCCCTGCATCCTGGAGTTGCCAATGAGCTTCCGTAATCTCTGCAACTGCAGTGCCCAGTGCAATTGCTGATCTTGCACAGGCAACTGGTGCTTAGGAAATGGGCTTATGAATGAATCGCATATGAATAAACAAAGGATGGGTGGGTGGATGCATGGATGGGTGGAGAGACAGACAGACAGACGGATGGATGTATAAACAAATTATGTATGCACATTTTAAGCCTTCTCTGGAATATCTCTCATAGTGCTTTTAATTTTATGAGAAGTGGCATTCTCATCTCTGTGATTTTTTTTCTATGATTTTTTATTTGGTCTGGGTGCAGAGCAAAGAGGGTAGGGGAGTCAGATCTGGCATGGAGGAGGTTGGAAAGGTGTTAACAAGCTATAAATGACCTTCCCTGGCCTATTCAGGCATAAGTAATGTCCCCAAATTGCCTACAGTCAAAACTGCCAATTCCGAGCTGATTGCGATGAATCAGGCTCCCCCTATACGCGATAATGTGATCAATTTCTCATTTCGCTGAATAAATAAGCTGGAAGATGGGGAACTGTCTCTGACCCAGCGTTAACCTTCTGCCTCATTATTCATATCAGACCTATGACATACATGTAAGAAATCCCTGGTTCAATTTTAGCTAATTATTTGTTAGGACTGAAAGCTCCGTGAAGTGTTACTGATGGAACAAGTGCCCAGGGACCTCCGGGCGGAGAAAATCAGACTGAGAAAGCCTTTGTCTAGGAGGAAGTGGCAAGCAGCCTCCTTTTCCTTCCCGGCCGTAAGCTTGCGGTGGGCGTGCTCCTGTGCTCGGACGCGCTTATTTGTCTCCACTCTGATGCTCCGATAATTTATGACAACTTCAACTATTGTTCTCTTACATCTTCCTATTGTTCTTAGGAAAGATCACCCTGACAGATCAATTCCTTCATAGGGAATAGATCCTGCAACGGTCCTTCCCCTCCCCCTGCCGCACACAGCGTCCCCCTGGCGTGGACATCACGGGACCAGAGCTTCGGGAGCATTAACAATGTTCGTTTAATCGGCCGCTGCCCCTAGAGGGATTTCTGGGGAAGCTGCAGAGCCGCGTCCGTGCGTGCTGGCAGGCGGGGCCCGCGCGGGCATTTGGCGGGTGCTGCCTCCAGAGGCCCGCGGCTCGGCTGACCTGTCCAGCGGGTGGTGGTGGCTTCCCTGGAAGAGGACACTGGGGGTGGCTTCTCCCGGAGGGGCCCACTGGCTCAGCCTGGAGAGCCTGAGGGTGGGTGCTCGGACAGAAGGGTGTGACTGGCTGCCCTTGCCAGGGATCCACCTGAAAATCAACTCGGTCGTGTCCAAGGAATCTCTCAAGCCTAGAACAACACAGGCTATTTGCAGGTGCGTTTTTGTTTCCTTCAGAGAACAAAAGCCTTTGTCACACACTCCCTGCCACATGGCCCTTATAATGATCGGGTCCTTCCCCATTTTCAGAATTCATGAGAGTCTCCCCCAAGCACTCACACCCTAGGAGACTTGTTCAACAGGCGTGTCTACTCATTTCACTCTTTGTGTAATTTTTGACCGTGTGTCAGGCACTGGACTAGACTCTGCAGGAGCAGCACGGAGGAGCAGCATTATCAGGTGCAGTCTTGTCCTTGTGGAGCTTTCAGTCTAGTGGGGAGACAGATAATATTCAAGATGGCGTTGTGGCGGGGGGTGAGTCAGGGGAAACTGTGGGATGTGGGCACAGAGGGACTTTGGGGGTAAGAAGCTTCCAGGGGGTAACCTGGAGGATGGAAAGCCGGGACTCAAGGGGAGAGGCAGGAAGGGGTAGGCTGGTGGGAAGGGGAATGCCTGCTAGAAGCTGCATACAGGCTATCTCAACAGGAAGAGGGAACGTGGTGGCCTGGAGGGCAGTTTGACCGCAAGAGGTAAAGAAGAGGCCAATGTGGTAAGCAGGACCAAGTCACAGGGGCTTCATTGCTCCACTTGCAGATGTGAATGTTGCAATTGCAAGAAGGGGACGTGGGCTCTGTTGATAATCACTCCAGGTCTTAGAGTGTAGGGAAATAGGCTCACATTAGGATTGCCGCAAACAAACCAGTGTGTAGGGCCACCATCTTCAAAAGCCATGTCCAGGGGCTTGGATTTCTTGGATTTTATCTCTAGGTTTCTTGAAAGCAAATGAAAAGATCAGTTTTGCATCTTAGGGTGTCCTCAAGCTGCCTGTGGCTGATGGTTTGGAAAAGGACACAAGTGGCTGGGGAGAGCCGGGGAGCCCGGGGCTCCCTTGAGGTGGGCTGGGGAAGGGAGTAAATGAGATTATTTCCATTTTGCAGATGGAAAGACTGAGAGCCAAAGAGACAGAGGGACCTGCCACCCATCAGCAAACATTATGTGATCAGCTTCCCCTAATCAATAGGAAAGACAGTTCCAGTGTGGGCCCGGTTTTGCTGTTTTTCATGATTGAAAACCCATTTTCTGCTTGGGAGATGGAAGCAGCCCCAAACCTAATGTCCGGTATATAAAGTCCTAACGTCCAGTATATAAATTAGGGAGAATGTGCCACTTTAAACACAGAATGGTTCGCTGGGGGACCAAACCCTGTGTATCTTGTGAAAGAACTAAGAAGTCTGTATCTCTGCAGCACAGCAACCCTGCGTCTTAGATGGTAAAGAACAAAGACCTCCTCCTTCCCTGGAACGTGAATGACTGGGCCAGGGTGGCTCACAGCCGTGATGGGCCAGACCCCAGCAGCGTGTGCAAGCATCTCTCCGCTCGGGGCTTTGTGCGTGCCTCCCCTCTGCCTGGAACATTCCTCCCTCGAAAAGTCCCCTGAGTCACACCTTCAGTTTATTCAGGTCTCTGCGTAGCTGTGGCTTTCGAAGGAGACCTTTCTGGTCATCCTGCTCAAAACGGCCTCCCCTCCGGTACCCATGGCTGGCTTTTCCTGCTTAATGTCAGGTATCCTACCATTGCCACTTTGTGATCCGCCCCCCTGCCCCCACCCACACACACACTGGAAATCGAGCATCCTGAGGACAGGAACTCTGTCTCATTCGCTCCTGCATCTCCAATGCCTTGTATACAGTTGGTGTTAATAAGCATATGATTGAATGACTCAATGTCAAAGTCACCGCTCCCAGGGAGGATTCTTGCAGAGCTGTCTCCAGATGCTGAGAAGGATTGGCCAGATGGGGACAGGAACATGAGAGCTTCATCAGCGCACCAGCCCCCTGCCCAGGGGCTCCTCCCCGCCCCCCACCCGCGCCGGCGTCCCTGAGACCGAGAAAGGGCCAGGCGTGGGGCGCCGGCCCAGTGGAGGTCTGTTCCGATGATGAATGGCTGGATGACTTCCACAAGCAGCCACGGCAAATCTCCCCTGATGTCAGAACCAGAACTGGACTCCGGCTGGAGGGGACGGTGGAGCCGTTGTCATTACCAGACCTGCCAGTTGTCGATCCTTGACGGTGTGCCAGACACAGTCTGATCAGTTCACACTCGTTAGCTCATTTAATCCTCATAAACCCGCGTTCGTTGGTACATGATTGCCCCCATTTTACATGTGAGCCAAGCAAGGGAGGCTAAATGAGCACGCCAGGGTGCCACAGCCAGCGAGGGGCAGGCGGTACCGGGATGCCGGACGCTTGGCTCTGGGTTGCCCTGAGAGTGGGAAGTGAGGCAGGTGTCAAACCTGGCACATGGCAGGTCACATTTGGTGACTATGCACCCTCATAGACCTCTCTCTACAGAGAAGGGCAGGAGGTGTGTTTGATGGGGGAGGCGTAGCCTATCTCCCCAATCTTTCGAGAGATTCTGGCTGGGAAAAAGAAACCATCCCTACATTTGTACTGACAACTACGGACTAGCAAGCTCCTTAAGATCTAATACAAGTGGATCCAGACTTCATTTCTTTGTTCATTCATTAATTCAGCCATTTTATTGAGTTCCTACTACGTGCTAGGCATTGTTTTAGGGGCTGGGGCTCCAGCAGGGCCCTGGGCAGATAGGATTCCTGCCCTCCTGGAACTCACTGTCTCACGGGAAAGACAGTAGCAATACAAGGGGACAATCCAGGAGCTGAGAGAGCAAAGAGCAGCCGGGCCCAGGCTCCTCTCGGGGCGTGTGCGAGGAACGAGGGGAGAGCCGGAGCAGACGGGTGACAGCATGGGGCCAGGGCAGCAGGGAGCAACAGCCACTGAGGCAGGGCAGGTAGGAGGAACTGAGTCCCTAGTTTAAAGAAGCTCAGAATTAAGGTGCTCAGTTGCCCAGAGGCGCCAGCCGAGCCAGGGAGTGGGGCCAAAGCTCCGCTCCAGAACACACTGCGGGCCGATGCCCAGGAGCTGCGCCCACCCAGAGCAGACAGCTTGATCAAGTTCATGCTCCGTTCCCTAGGGACCCCCAGCGGCTCCCGCCACACGGCTCCATAAACACGCCCGTGTGTTCCTGCTCTCTGGAAGTAGCCTGGAGGCTGGACAGGCGAAGGAAATAATTTCTGAGCCCGGCGTAGCTCCAGGGTAGGGACAATATGGTCAGGTGGCTGCCTTTGGGGTCCTGAGGTTCGGGGGACACAAGCGGCCTGTCATCCTCAAGCCGGGGCAGGGTGGGAAAAAGCCTCCTAACCCGGTTATGGGAAGATCCGGCCTGGAGCCATTTCTTCGTCCCATCTTTAGGGTCCCGTCCATAAAGTCACCTTCAAATGTGTTTCAAATTCACCACAAACTGTGTTTTCAGTTATTTTTGCTTCTTCCACTTCTCAGGATTCCTCCAAAACTCTGTGACAAATATTCGTGAATGGACTTGCATGTTGGGGGACCCCAGCGAGGCGGGGTCCTCCCAAGGCGGGAAGCCCCAGGGCGAGGAGGCTCACTGAGGCCGTGGGGGGCGGGGAAGCGGCCTCTCCGTGGCTGCGTTCCGTCAGCTTCCATGCCCCGAGCTGCGCGCTCCTGACCCCAGGCACAGGGGACACTGAGACACAAGGCAGACCTGCCCCTGACGGCAGGAAAATTCCCACCGCCCTCTACGCCTCCTCCCCGCCGGCCGCAGCCTCACTTTTTCCATGAGCTTATCCATTTCCGATAGGCAGGGACGGATGCGAGGCTGGGGGAGAGGAAACCCTGGGAAAAACAGCGCCAGCAGGTCCCCGCCACGCGCGGAGGACCCGGACGCAGAGTGCCCCGGCGCGTGGGGCTGGGCGCCTGGGAGGGGAGCCGGCTGGACAGGCCTCGGCGATGGAAGCCTCGGTGTCCTGAAAACCCTGAATTTGGCCTCCGAAATGCAGGCGGGAGATGGGCTCCCGGAAGGGGTGTTCGTTGGGATCCACTCAGCTGCCGTTCCCCTCTGGTGGCCGCTGGCCATGTGTGGCCACCAAGCGCTGGAATGTGGCCGGTCCACGTTGAAGTGTGTGTAAATGCACAAGACACACAGGATTCCCAGCACTTAGTATGAAAAAAGGAACGTAAGATGTCTTATTAATAATTGTTATATTCATATTGAAATGCTAATAATTTGGGGTTAACTAAATACTTCTACTAAGGTAAGTAAAATATATTATTATCATTAATTTTACCTGTTTCGTTTTACTATTTCTTACGTGGCTACTAGAAAATTTTCAATTACATTTATGGCTCACGTTATATTGGTCTAGAGCAATGCCTGGCCCATAGTAAGTGCTCAGTAAATGCTGAACAGAGACAGGCGGGGGGCCGGGCTTACAGAAGACAACGTCCAGGATTATCCCAGGAAACCACGCTAAGGAAAAACAAGAAAACATCTTACGTGGGCAAAGTTGCCTAAATGGTTTCCATATGAAAGAAGAAATGCTTCCCATTTGGATTATGCATAGAGGTGAGGGACAATACATTTTCTCTTTATCTCCTGTCCCTGCAGTCCATGCAGGCGACAGTTTCTCAGGCCTCAGGGGTGACATCTCCTGTGACCCTGTCTGTCCCCCCATTGCAGGCCCCGTATCTGTTGTGGTCTCTATTTCATTCCTGGCATCTATCGTGGTGCCTGGCTCAAACTAGGTTTCAACAAATGTTTGCACAAAGAATAAATTAATTCCTCTAGAGAGTCTTAAGACATTTGGCCTTTAACTATTCTTTGCCTACTCCCCAATTTTAATATGTGCAGTGTTTCATAGGAGGTGAACCCTGGGGTTCAAGCTGTGTACGCTCAAGCAGGAATGCAACCTCTTAAGCCTCAGTGTTCCTATCCATTAAATGGGAATATTACTACTTCTCTTAACATTCGCTTCACAGGGACATTGGGGGGCCAGAAATAAAAGTGGACAGTGAATGAAGACAGTGAGAGATGGGACCATGTCAACTCAGGAGGTCTGACCTATAATCCCAAGAGACACAATCCTGAATGTTATAATTCCAAATGTTGAAATCTCAAAAGATCAAAATCCTAAAAATATAATTTTGGAAAAATAATTTTAAAAACTTATTTAAGAGATATTAATATACATTTAAGGGTATTTATTTGAGCACATATAAAAACATGACAAAGCACTTTATAGGCTATGTTATACAATAAAATTGGCAATAATAACATAATTATTTTTGCAAGCATAAACACTCAGGTATACTAATGACAGTCACATGGGTATAACAGTTATGAGCAGATGAACCATATTCATAAAGAAATAGGTTAAAAATAGAATGTACAAAGGCATATGACTATGATTAGTGATTATGTACACCCAGCTTTATAACCAAGGTCATCTGAAATACCATGATGGACAACCTAAGTGTTTTGATGAGATTAATGAAAAACCGCAATGGGTCACCACTACATGTGCAGCCACCCAAAGAGCTGAGATCTGGAGAAATTTCATCTTTCACAGATGCGGAAACACAAATCACAAAACACATCTCTTCATTCAAAGTCATCATTGTGATTATGCACTTTTGCAGAGTCAAGTTTGCAAAAAAAGTGCGTAAAATGAATTAGAACTCCCTAAATGACTTTAACAATTTATACTTCCAATATTAGAAATGAGCCAAAGATGAAATACATAGCATAGTGAATTATACACAATAATGCTGATAATTTTAAATAGTGAGAAAAAAACAAAAAGAAAATTTGAAATGAAAAGGGTATTACAGGGATAGATTATGGACAATGCACGGAGATAGTCTATAAGGACGGGCTGACTTTCACGACCGTTAACTGTATCTTGAAGTCTTGCATTACAATGAATAACTGCTTTTTTTTTTCTTTTAAGACACGGCTGTCCTAGAGAACACATTCATGTTCATTTTCAACATGGTGCTGCTGTTTTGAGCATGGTGCTGTTCTTTTCTTATATGATTCAATACACACGAACATGAGCACTCCCTACTAAATTTTCCCATCTTTGTGCCATGCCACATGCGCTCACATACAGACCACAAATTTGGGGGAAACAATAGTGGTGATCAAAAGCAATGCCATCGTGTGTCTTTTTATCTTACTATGCATATAATCATTTTCGAACCAGTCAGTAATTTCACTGGCTTCTTGAGGCGAATGTGGCTCTAATTCATTAAAGGCCCCTGGAATTTCATCGGCTGGAAGGAATGCCAATGCAGACAAATGACCTAGGCATCTATCGTGGTGCCATTTTTAAACTGAAATTTTTGTCGTTGCTGTATCAAGTGGTCAATCCACTTATCTGAATTTTCCACCAAATGCATTGGGCTGAATGGAAAAAAAAAACAAACTTTACTGGGAACACCTTGAAATTCACTTTTAGAAACCTTGATCACACCTAATTCCAAATCTGTCATTATGGTTTGGGACTTCAATTGAAATCCATTTTCTTCTGCAAAGCTACAAAATCTTCAAATAAGCATGTATAAAGTACTTCACTTTTTCCAGTCATTCATACATGCAGGAGCCAAAACGTTCTAGCATTTTTGGATCCACAAGGGGCATGGACTGCATGTTGTTGATGAAAAACAGTGGGGACAGTTTTGAGAGTGCCATCCGTTAGCTAAAATGAGTATATGCTAGTTTTTCTATGTTAAATTTAGTGGTAAATATAAGCAGCTTGTCTTCTTTGACATTCAGATTCCTACCCAAGAGTAGCTCGCCGTTTAATGTGTTTGGCGACATGGAGGAACCTCTGCGTCAGCACGCATCTTTGGTTCAGAAGGTTGCTGAGCTTGTCAAATTGTGTTTATTCTCTGATGAAGGGTGTTTTTGAAGGCAAGGATGGCACTAGGTGTGAAGGGGCAGAAGTCGTACATGATTGAATTATTTTGCAGGGAGATTTCTTGTATTTTTCGCCTACACTTTCACTTCTGTGATCTTTAAGACCCTCAAAATGTTGTGGGAGATCTCGCCCACCTTGTCTGCTCAGACCCTCGCACTAATCTCCTCTGGAAACACCCTCGCAGACACATGCAGAATGATGCCCTACCAAGTTTAGAGGTTTTCCCTAATCCCGTCAGTGGACACCAAAAATTAAGTCTAAAGGTTGCCCCTTGTCAAGTTGGCATCCGTGTACATCTCCTTAAAACATACTTAATTTCCAAATAAAGACAGTCACAAGGTAATAGTTCTGCCTAAAATGATGCGATTAACACGATGCCACTATCCTGTGTACAACCAAAAACTTACTAATCCTTTCCCCAGAATTTGGGTGTTCAGGATTTCAACAAAACATTTGGGATTTTAATCTTCAGGATGGTGATTTTCCATATTTTAGACATTAGGGATTTTAGATTTAAGGGAGTTTGATCTTTCAGGATTTCAACATATGGGATTATGGCATTCATTCGAGATTGTGTTTTTCAGAATTATGATCCAAACTCATAGAAAGAAGGATTTGTTGTAGTGGGAGACTGCTTAATTCAAGGTGGGGCTCCATTCCTTTGAGGCTCAGTTTCTCAAACTGCAGAATGGGAGGAGGGCTGGTGGTACCTGTTCTGCCCCTCTGGAAGGATCGTTGAAAGAAGAGACAAGAGGATGGATGTAAAACCGCTTTATGAACTGTGATACCCTTTACAAACGCAAATGATCATCGATTATCATTACAGCATCTGTCAGCAAAACAGGCTGCCTGGGGAAGCGGTGTCAATTGGCCAAAAGTGATCTGGAGCAAGACCTGGTCTTGAAAGCAAGACTGGGTAGCAGCGTGTGGGCAGCCGAGGCTCAGACAGGAAGATTTCCAAGTGATGTTGAATGCACGGGAGTTCGGGCGCTGGCTGGCCGAGGAGCAGGGTGACGTGTGAATCGAAACCCGAGGAGGACCCCTGCCGCCAGCCTCTTCCCCGCAGCAGCACCGTGGGCTCCGAATGCCCAGGCTGCGCCTCCCTGACCCCGGAACTGCGGACATTGCTTCCTTAGGGGCCAGGCACGTTCCAGCGTGGGGGAACGACGTGACGCTGGGCTCCAACAAACGGCTGGCGTGGCTCTCTGGACATCAAACGGCTCTCAGAAATAATATTTTGAGGAGTTAAGTGTAAATGAATGGGAACCACATGGATTAAACTTCCATGGAATACATATGGATGTAAAAATGAAAGAAAGGCTTTTAGGCACTGCATGCTGGGATTCCTTCTACCTAGAACAGAATAAAATAAAATACAAACCTCTGGGTCAGAGAACATGTCCCCGAGGATGGCTCTCCCCCGCCACCCTCCCGCTCTGCTGAGGCAGGGCGTGAAGTGGAGTGAAAGGAAGGGAAAAGGGAGGCACCCAACAGGCTGTGCCAGGAGGTCGTCCTGAGATGTGGCTGTCTCTCCTCCCTGCCCTTGCCCGGGTCGCCTCGGGCTGGAGGGAACACAGAGCCCGGCTGCCTGAGGCTCTGGCTGCAGAGCTGCTGTTGAAAAAGCCAGCAGCAGCCAGGCCCGGGCCCTGCTCAGCGAGCAAGTGGCAGCGCTGATTGTGTGATGCATCAGAAGAAATGCAAGCTAAATAATGTTTAATTGACAGAACAAATTGTTTACTTTCGAATAATTGCGCTAAATTGCAGTGCTTAAAAAGTACTTAGACTTTGCGACTTGGCCCTTCTGGCCTGCTCCGGGGGGTTGCGGGTGCGGCTGGGGAGGAGTGGGAGAACCTCGGGACAGGCACAGGGAGCGGCCAGTCTCGGGGAGGAACCCAAGAACCCGGGGCTGGGCAGATGGGCTGGCCGCAAGCCCACAGCTCTGCTGGCCTCGCTGAGCCTCCCCGGTCAGGGGGCAGCTCACCTGGGCTCACCTGGCAACCAGCTCACCTCGTTGCTCTTTGAACCTTGGATGCCTCTCCCCTTGTAGGCCAGAGTACTTTGTCCCCAGTGAGGCGACCCGCCACAGCCCTCGAGGGTACGTGGCGCCCACACCTACTGCCTACGCAGTGGGGTGAACAGCTCTGAACCTCCGCGCGGCCATCAGGCGGGGGCAGCCGAGGAGCCGGTCACTGAGCTGGGGTCCCCTGGAGCTGATTGCAGCAGCAATCGAAGTGTTCCTGCACACTGCTGCTGCCGAGCGTCCGAGTCCCCTGCCTCCTGCCTGCCCTCCATCCTGCTCTGGGCCCCGAGGTGCCTCCGCACCCGGGAACTAGGAGCCAGCACCTGGCACCGAAGGGGCCTTCGGGACCCGCTTCCCCACGCGGCCGGTGTCCGTCCTGCCCGGGCCACGCGTGGCAGCCATTCGCTGCCGTGATCTCTCTCTGCTGCCCGTGGCCATGTAGGTGGCCGAGCTGCGCACAAGCCAGTGGAGTGGGACACGCGGTGGAAGTAAACACCCGGATGACAGGACAGTCCTTGTCAGAGCCTTGGCCCTCGCCATCAGGGCCCCGTCCCTGCCACCTCGGTCCCAGGCCCGGCTGTTTAAAACATTTGGCACCACAGGCAAAATAGCTAAGCTTTCTAACATGCTTCTCAGGGGCCTGTGAAAATATTTGAGAACTGAAAAAATATTGTTGGCTCTAAAATACGAAAAGAAAACCACAAAATTGAAATTAATATATGTTTAAATGTCTACAAACCATAACATTACGTCAACGACTCGACTGCAAGCCAACTCAATTTGTATGTAGTTACATAAAAATCACGTTCGTGTGCACTCTCGGCGAGTTTAATTCGGTTGGTAGGACGGGGACAGGGCTTTCTAAAGTCAGGGCCCTGGGTGACAAAGGTCCTAAGTGGCCTTGGGCCCAGTCCCTGCCCTGGTTCTCGAGCTTTCCGCTGTGTGGACCTACCGACCACCCCTTCTTGAATGGCCACGGCTCCCTGGCCTGTTTGATGTGACGGCCACCTTCTCTTCCTACCCCTTGGTCCGTTTGTGTCCAGTTCTCCTGCTCGGAGAGTTTTTGATGTTTGACATTTAATCGTGAGTGTTTGCTCCAGCCGGGTGTCCGTCCTCCCTCACCTACCCTCACACGCTCTTGCGCTCCGAGATCATCTGTCCCGGCAGTGTCAGCTGTCACCTCCGTGTGGCCAGCTTCCAGTCCCAGTCCCCAGCTCCAGCCTCCTCCGGGTGCGGATTGAGTGTTTCCTCTCGGATGTCCCACACTGGCCTGCGACCCAGCGCGCCCCAAAGCCACCTTGCCCTCGCCCAAATCCCGGCTCTGCCCACCTGCTCGCCCGTCTCTCCTGCTGTCAACCAGCGACACATTTCCCCAGCCCCCCGGAACAGCTCGCCGTCTCTGCCACCCTCCTTCTGCCCCCGCCCACTCTGGACTGCTTCTTCCTTCCTTCTGTTTGATATTTACTCCCATCGTCCCTCCCCCTCGGCCCCAGGCCCGCCCCCGCAGCCCACCCAGGCCAGGGGAAGCAGGCAGTCTCCTGCAAGCCCCAGCTCTGCCCTGCACGGCAGTCGCCTGGCGCACGGGGGGAGAGTGTTCCAGGCTGCGTTTGGCCTTCACGGGAAGGACGCCTCGATCGACGGATGCGTCTGCCGGGGTCACGGAAGGGGCGTGGCGGCCCACTCCTTGCCCGTCCAGTCAGCACCTGGACAGAGGCAGCGGCTGCCTGTCTGCCCTCCCACCTGCCAGCCCTTCCTTCATCCGCATTGTCCTATATATTGTTGCAGGATCCATCAAGGATGACACTTGCTTTAAACACGTTTCTTGCCCAGAAACCAGCCTTGACTTTGCACTGAACATGAGACCAGGCCCCGCCTCACGGGCTGGCATTCACAGCCCATCTGGTGTGGCTCTAGCTTCCTTCTCCCCTTAATTTACCACTAACCCCCAGCGCCAGCGCCTTGGTGCAACCAGCCTGACCTAGTCGCACTGCCTCCACATCGCTGCCCACAGTCCTCTACCAGCCTGGAATCCCCTCCTCCTCCCACTCCACCTTCCCACTTCTTCCACCCAAGTGTCAAGCTTAGCTTAAGAGTCGAAGTGTTCACTCTGTGACAGGTGTGAATCTAAATGATTCACCCAGATTAACTCATTTAATCCCTACAGGAGCACTAGGAGGGATTTATCTATTATAAGTAGTCCCATTTTACAGATGAGGAAATTGAGGCACAGAGAGATTAGGTAACTAGTCAAAGGTCACACAGCTTATAGGAAACAGAGCTGGAGTAAGAACCCAGAAGTCTGCTCCAGAGCCAGCACCTTGGTTATCATGTTATGTTGCCCTTAATCCTGCCTCCTCTAGGCGCGCCTCCCGCCCCGCCCCTCCTCCGCAGCACTTACTGTCTGAGCCACTTAGCTTCACTCTTAGCTTCATCTGCTGTGTTGTTGAGTATCAGTGAGGACAAGAACAGATCAAGCCCAGGGGTCAAGAGTGGCAGTATTATTAATATAACCACCTCTCCAGCAAGTCCCTCCCAGGGTGCTTTGGACACATTATTTTATTTTATTTTTACTCTGGGAGGTAGGAGCGTATTGTTATTCATACTTTATCTGTAAAGAAACTGAGACCAGAAAAGGCAAGAAACTTGCCCAAGCTCACACAGCATAATTAGCCGTGCTTTTGCTCCTAGCTGACAATTCCCCTTTTCTGGGTTTGCGTGGAAGAGAAGCCTGTGCTTCTGCAGGTATAGACCACGATGGGCCCTGCGTGGTAGACCTGAGGGCTCCGGTGTCGGGGGGGGGGGGTGCACCTACGGCCACACAGCAGAGTGGCAGCAGCCCATGATGAGCTGGCACAACCCGGCAGGGTCTTGGCCAGAGTCTCGACACCCCTTTCTTTATTTATTCTCCTTTCTCTGCTGCTCTCTCTTCGTCGGTCTCTTTCTTTCTGATCTCGCCACTTTCTAGTAAAATATGATGTTCAGTGTCCGCGGGAGGAGAGGGGAAGCCTCGTGGGTGAAGCCCTCTCTGGGGGCCAAGCGGGGCCACCGGGTGCTCAGGCATCCCGGGAAGGGGCCTCGGACAGTCCTCTCCATTTCCGGGCCCGAAACTGCATCTGTGCTTTTGAGAAAAAGGTGAAGCAAACAGGACCCCAGCCGCCACACCACGAGACGAGTGGCCCCACCAGCACAGCAAGTCCCTAAGCCCTTCTGCTCCGCGATAGTTGGTGTTACCTGAGTTTCTCCTAAAACCCTAAATGAGTGCAAGTGCCAGCTTCTAAATTTAGGCGTCTGTGGGCGCCCGTGGGCAGCAAGAAGAAAGGCCGGCTTCAGGGCTGCGGTTTGCCTTGAAACCCAGTCAAGCCCCAAATTCTAAACACAAAGCAGCTGTTTGCCCAGAATCTGAGCCGGGATGTTTCATATCGATGGCCGTCCCCGCCACCTCCTCCCACCCTTCTCTTTTTTCATTTCTCTGTTTTCATTACTAAAGTGCCAAAAAGCTCGATGTGAGTGAACCTGGGACGGAGCGCACGCAAGCCCGCACTATCTGCCGCAGACGATCGGGGTCCCGGGCGGCCCGTGCGCAAGCCATCCGGGCAGACCTGCCCCACGCCACTGTTTACAGAAGAAAGGAAAAAATAGAAATCGATCTGTGGCGTTGGTACAGCGGCTGGGTCAGGCGGGGCAAAGTATTCAGTTGCCAGTCTTTCAGCCACACGAAATGCCAGCCGATGTCTATCGGGCGCAAACTGGGGTATCTTTCAGGTAAATCTCCTGTTCCACACTCGGAGCCAGGTCTCCACTTTCCGACGCCCGGGCAGAGAGGGCCCCGCCGCGTCCAGCCCGATCGGGTGACGTCTAGGGTTGGCAGCAGGGCGGGCACTCAACATGGCCTCCCGCCGCTGCCGGTCCCGCCCTCTCCGGAGGGCGTTTCTGTCCCCATAAAGCTGCGTCACGTTCCAGATGACAAGGCCCCGTGGGCTTGGCTTTCTCCTCTGAAATGCCCAGTTCTTGAATTTATTAAAAATCAGTGACAAAGGGGCACGCGCGATTATCAGCCGGGTACCCAGAGAGCGCATGTGTGGAGCGCCCGCGGCTCGCAGGCGCCTTGCATTCCTGATCCCCGTCCAGTCCCGGCCTGCTCGGTCCCAGCGTCCAGACGGGAGCCTGGCGTGCAGAGGTCCCTTTTCTAAGGAAATGCCGTGACAGCGACAAAGCCCGCAATTGAGCAAAGCCCACCTGATCCTAGAACCTGTTTCTTTGCCCACGGCCAACCGCCTCCCACCAAGAGCAATGTTTCTCTATATGAATCTACGTTTTACTTCTGGATGTCCAAGTCTCTCCACGGGCGCCTCTCTGACCCTCGGCCTCTCCATCTGTAAAATTAGGCAGCTGGACAAAGGCAGCTCTGGTGTTTCCTTTCCCAGCTCTGATATTTCTGAAGTCCTGCATCTATGGACACATTCAGAGGCTTCCAAGCAATAAATCAAGTTGTTTGGAAATCACAAATAAGCAAGGCAAGCCGGGACTCGCAGTGGCTGGGGCCTTAAGCCACGGTCTATAAAAATAAAGACCGGCTTGAGAGCTTGCTGTCGGCTGGGGACGCGCAGCGCCGGCTGTCGCTGGCGTCTCGGCAGAGCGCCCTGACGTGGGCGCGCGATGGAGCCGCTGCGTGTTGGGCCCTGGTTCGAGGTGCGCCCCGTCGGGCCATGGGCCAAGGAGAAAGGCGACTTCCTGTGGGGGCGGGGGCGGGGCCACGTGGGGGTGTCAGGCCTGCAGCGGGCAGATTTGGCAGGCCCCATGGCGTTTTCTCTGTGCAGAGAGCTCTTGGGAGCGAGTTTTCCGATCTTTGCTCCAGCCTACGGCCCTTACCTTCCCTCTCTGCCCCCTCTTCCCCCTCTCAACGAGTGTGGCGGGCACCTGGCCAGCGGCCGGGAGAAAATGAAGACATTTCTCAAATGGCATGTTCCAGTGGCTGCGCGCTGGCAGGCAGAGACTGCAGGGAAGCGGGCTGGTTCCCTGTCCATCCCCTAAATATCCTAAGTATGTTCTCTCCTTGGCCGCAAAACCACAGCAACGTCTCCTTGCCTCCCCTCCTCCCTCCGACCTGGGGTCTGCGAGGAGCTCAGCCCGCCGCAAGGTCCCACAGGCGCCGCCGCTGCCAAGGGAGGGGCCTCGGCCAGCCTGGCGCTCGCGGGCCTCCAGCCTGGCGCTGGCCTCCACCAGCACGTCCTGCCCGGGCGCTGGCCGCCATGCCCCGAGCCGCTTGCCGGGGAAGGAGCCCGCTCCGCGGGGAAGGCCCTTAGCCTCTGGCGCCTCCCGGCCCCTCCCCGTTCCCATGTTCCTCAGTGAGGACTCGTGGCGCTGCTGGGCGTGGAGCGGGCCGACGGGGCACGCCCGTTCCTGGCACCATTGGCGTGAACCTCGGAAAGCCGCTTCCTTCCCTAGGCCTCTGTGCACCGTGAGAGCTCTGGGGGAGGCGAGTGGCTTCGGGACTGTCCTTTGGGAGGTCGCTGGAAAGAGACCGGAGGTGCCAGGCCCCACATCTTTGAGCATTCCCACTTTCCACCTGTTTCGACGTTCCCTTGACCAACATTCTTTGCAAACACAGAGCGGGGTCTGTCAAGACCACCACTGACGTCACAGGTCCCTGAAGCCCACATGGGCCTTCCAGGGTGACCAGGAATAGAATTTACACCGGCAGAAATGACCAGCAGTGGGTCTGATACGGGAGGGCCGTGGGGTCCTGCAATGGGCCTGGGAGAGGCGGGTCTTGGGCCGAGCCGCTCTTCATCCCGGTCCTTCCACTTAGGCTTTCCCTAGGGTCTCGGGGCCATATGGTCTTCTAAGGTGTTTCCTTTGGATTGGTTGCTCTTGTTCCTCTTTTTCAGGATGACCCTCCAAATGCCACTACTCCCAGGTTCCAGTATTTTCTCTGATGCTTTGCTCTCTCAGCCTTAGGGGATTCAGCCCCTAAGTTTCCAGTGGTTTCCAGTCCCTGGCGTCTGCATCTTCAGCCCCCGTCCACCGTCCAGCATCTAGACCTGCAGTTCTACCCGCCTCTGGACAGCTTCCCGACCTGCCCCTCTCATACTTCTCACTCCACGCGGCGCCAGAGTAAACTGTCATCTGCTCCCAGATCCATTCTTCTTCTAACGTTGCCATTTTGGTTGTTGGCACCACCAGCCCCGGATTACCCGGGTCAGATGTCAGACTGGACTTTGGATGTGCCTGGACAGGTCCCCATGCTCCTACCCGGCACTGGTCTTTGCTGTGTCACTTCCTTCCTTCCATCTCTACAGCCATAGCTGTGCCGCCCAGTTCATGACCTGTGGCCATTGTCTGGACCCTTGAAGTAGCCACCATTGCACTTCCTCCCTTCTTTAGGGGCACGTGCTGTCCCTGCTAGATGGTGCTCTGGCTCCCTTTCCTGCTCAGATGCCATTTTCACTTCCCTGCTTCTAGGTCTTGGCTTTTGGGTAAAAGGAAGCTGGGTGTGGCAGACGAAAAATAGTCACAACAATCTTTCCCTTCCTAGATAATCTTCTAGAGCCTTGACACTCACTCCCCAGGACCGGAAGCTCTAAGTCCCCTCCCCTTGAGCCTGTGGGGTGGGGTGACTCCATGACGGCCTGACTGACACAGCACAGCGCAGGTGACACTAGATGACATCCAAGGCTAGGCCATAGAAGGCAACGCCACTTCCACCTAACATTCTCCCTTGGGATATATGTGCTTGAAGCCCAGTGCTGCCATAACAGAGGCCCAGCTACCCTGAAGCCACCACCCTGGAGAGAGAGAGAGTCCTGAAGAGTCCTCACTGCTCCGGTCCCCGCTGTTGGAGCTTCCTAGCCTAGGAGCCAGCCATGGTCCTGTTTGACTGAGGACCCTGCAGGTGACTCCAGTCTGGCCACCTTTTGGCGGCAGCTGCTTGAGTGAGGCGAGGACCACCTGGCTGAACCCAGTCACCCCCCAACCATGAGATAATCACAAATGACTAGTGTTGTGTAAGCCACTAATTTCAGGGTAGTTCATGGCACAGAAGGTTACTGAAACATCAGGCTTTGGAGCTAGCAAGCCCTGGCTTTGCAGCCCAGCTCCAAGACAAGCTGGCTCCGCCAGGCCCCTTACCGTCTGCACCACCCGAATTTGCTCGTCTATGGAGTGGCAGCAGCCACCCCCTCAGCTGGCAGGGACGACGCCTAGCACGGTAGCTGTCACCCAGCTGGCTCGTGACAGATGATAGTGTGTGGTGTGACCTGTTCCAACTGCACCCTCTGCGGCAACTCAAGCTTAGTCTCAGTTTAGCGAAATCCTGCATTGCTCAGACGCCCCCGCTCCAATGATGTCTTTCCTGTCTGTCCAGCTGCAAGAAAACAGTCTCAACTCAAAACTTGACGCCACCTGCCTGCCACTTTGCGCGCCTTTGCTTGCCTTATTTGGCATATTGATGTAAGACTTAAACGTACCTCGCTGGCCAGGGATTGCGTGGGCAGGGCCGTGGGTCATGTCTCGGTCGTCCTGCATTCCCCTGGACGCCTCCTCACTCAGACATAACCGGCTGCCATAAATACTTCTTGACCAGAATAAATGGAAAATATTGCATATCCTTGCAGAAGACCCTATTCATTTCTGACCTGAAATCCTTGTGCTACAGAGTCCTGGCTGCTTCAGCCGGGTACCTCGCGAGCCCCGAGACTGTGTCTGGGTCTTGGTGTCCCCTGCGGCCCGCACTCTGCGATTTGTCCGACACGGAGCCACAGCCTACCCGCGGTCAACCCAGCCAGCGGTTAGCACCCGCTGCCCCGACCACGCGCAACGTGAGTCCTGAGGGAGACGCAGACGTTCCCCGAGCTGTGACTGATGCCTGGGTGACTTCGGGCTGCACCAGGCGGCGCGGGGAAGCTGTCATCTCGGTGAAGCGAGCAGAGTTGCTCGGAGAGCGAAAGGACCTTGGCCAAGAGGGAGACGCAGCTCAGGGGACCAGGACTCGGCAGCCCCGAGCTCTTGCCTGATCCCTGCACTAGAGGGATGGGGTGCACGTGCCCACAGACGTCGCACTGCTCTAGGACACTTCTCCTACCTGAGCTTGCTTCAATCCCTCACTTGGCGAACATTACTCCTGGCCCACTATGTGCCAGGGATGTGCTTGGGACTAACTGATGATCCAGATACGGGCCCCACGCTGAACAAGCTCCTGGCCTCTGGGGTGTGTGGGTGCAAATGACTGAACAGGCACTTGCCACGCAGACGGATGAGCACCGCGGGGCACAGCGTAGAGGCCGCTGACCCGCCTTGGGATTGAGGGAAGGCCGGCCGGGAGGGGGCGGCTCGGCGGAGTCATGCGCAGCCAGCCACGCAAGCGGGCGACTGCGGTGGGGCGCGGGGAGCTGGGAGCAGCGTCCCAGCCTGAGCGACAGCAGGCACAGAGGCCCGGAGGTGAAGGAGGACGCAGGGCACGGACGGGACTCGTGTAATCAAGCAATCTGGCCAAGAACGGACGGGCGAGGCGAGTAGAACGAGAGCAGGATGGACAGATGCTCGGGGTTGCGGGCACTAGGGCCCTGATGGGGCGAGTTAACCAGCTTGGTTTCATCCTCAGGTCACTGGCGGGCCCTTGACCTGTCAGTCAGTTCTGCGTTTTAGACAGATCCCATCAGCAGGATGGAGACTGGATCGGAGGGGCTGTGACTAGTGCAAGTGCGTAATTAGGAGACCACTGGGGCCACCTAGACGAGTATTTGGAGCGGCCCAGACTAGGGGGCTGGCAGAAGGCTAAAGAGGGACAAGTGGGTGGCCCAGAGAGGAAGAAGACGGAAAGCACGTGGAAAGGTGAAGCACAAACAGTTTTCTACTATAGCAGAAAATTCAGAGGAGAGGGGCGAACAGGCATTCCAAGGAAGAGTCTCTGGAGAAGGTGGCACTTGATGGGAATCATTAGCCCGTGGGCACCTGTCTGCTTCTGACCCGTCTCCAGCGTGTGAGTGTTGACCAGGAGACGCACAGCACAGCAGCGAGGCCACTGGGAGAAGCAAGAGGCCCGGGACCCCTCCCTCCACCCCACCCGCACAGCGCCCCTGCCCTGGTGCTGGGCTGGGTTTGCAGCCCGTCCTCGAGGCAGCAGAGCGTGGACTGCAGGGGAACAGTGGGAGGAAATGACCTTCAGATTGCACTACCTTGCACCAATGTCCAACGCTCAGCAACCAGAAATGAGAGGAGAACAAAGTGCATGGCCAATGGTCACTGAGAAGGAACTGAGGTTTGCATCCATCCCCTCAGGTGGTCCGGTGCTCGCAGACCTGAGGATGCTCTGAGTCCTTGCTCAGCAGCGGGGCCTCGCGCACATGTGGGGCCTGGCTGGGCCGGACTGCGCTTGTCCCTTCCCTGTGCCCACAGGGTTCCAGCATGGCGGAGGGGCTTGGCTCACGGCCACTCTCGCGCCATAGAGTGTAGAGTCCTATCTGGAGAGGTATTTGTCCAAGTGAGCAAACATGAATGTTTACATATATGTGTGCATGTGTGTGTGTGCTGCTTATATATGCACATGTGTGTGTCTGTGTGTGATTAACAAAGTGTGTGTGTTTACCTTTCTGTGCTTTTGTACATAAATAAGTACAGGCAACACATGGGTGTGTGCATGGTATGCATCTGTTTGTCCCTGTGAGTGACTGTCCGTTAGCTGTGCTGTGTAGCACGTCATCCTGGAACTTAGTAGCTTCAAGCAACAAACATTTATAATTTGTCATAATTCTGTATGTTGGCTGGGAGGTTCTTGCCCAGGCCAGCTCAGCGGAACTCTGTTCCTGTGTCCGTGGCAGCCAGTGGCTCTGCTGGGGAGCTGGGGAGAGGTCTCCGGTGGCATCAGTCATATGTCTGGTAGTGGCAGCTGACTCCATGTCAGGGACTGACTTGGCCACATGATCCCTCACCCTCCAGCAAGCTAGCAGGGGCTTATTTGTATGGTGATCTTGGTGTTTCAAGCACAGCAAGAGCGAGTCTCAACGTATAGACACTTCTCAGTCTCTGCTTGCTTTGCATTTGCTGCTGTCCCACTGGCCAAATCAAGTCACACGGGTAAGCCCAAAGTCAGCAGGGGGACAGGGAGGAGGGGATTTATTGCTCCTATTTTGTACAGCTGTATGGATAGACCATGTGTACCCCTATATGTACATGTGTACATTTGTGTGCATTCATGTGTATGGATATGGACTTGTGTGTGGTTCCCCCAAGGAGCAGCTGTAGGAAACTGTGTATGAGCATGCCTGGCTGTGCCTCATGTGTATATGCACATGCGTACATAAGAACATATCTGGAAGTACATTCATGTGTATAGTTGTGTATATAGGGTACATGCATGATTGCTCAAGAGAGCAGCAGAAGAAACATGTATGTGAGCACATGAGTGTCTCTCTGTGCACACGTGCACACATTCCTACGTGTGTATAGATGTGAGCATGTGTGCACGTGCATGTGTGATTGCCCGAGTGAGCAGGTGCAGGAGCCTCTGTGTGTATGTGCACATGCATGTGTGTCCACATACCTGTGTCTGCATGCATGTGCATGGGTGTGTGTGTGGTGTGCATGTGTGATTGCCCGAGTGAGCAGGTGCAGGAGCCTGTTTGTGAGCACACCTGGTGTGCCTCTGTGTGAGTATGCAGGAGCCAGAGCCTGGCGAGGTCATGGGCTTGGGTCAGGACCTGCTGCCTCAGCTTCTCCCCAGGTGGTGCAGTTACTGAAGGCCACTGGCTGCCTGCCACTCCATACACGCGGCCACTCAGCTCCACCTGTTGCTACTGCCTGGCATCCCTTTTCCTTCATCACTGTCCACTCCAGTGCTCCCCCATCTGAAAGCTTGACTCACATTCCCCCTCCTCCAGGAAGCTCTCCTGGGTGGAACCACCCTGGCATCCCCAGGGCTCCCCAGACACTTGCCTGAGTTGCCAGTTGTGTCAGCGCTAACCACTGCCCCCTGAGCACCATGTTGCTTCTGTGTCTGTCTCCCCGTTCTGGCCAAGAGCCCCTAGAGGACAGGAGTCACGTCCTGCGCAGTGACCCCCCTATTGTGCTCTCACACCTGGTGCCTTGTGCATGGAGTCACTCCATCCACACCGGCTGAGTTAAAGGTGTTCGGCGTGCTGCTTCTCTGGAGGTAGGGTGACGACAAAGGAGGCCAGTGGCCTCTTCTCTAGCTGGAAACCGCTTCTCCCCAAGGACCCCAGTCCTAGCCACACCCACTCTTGCACAGGTCCCATCTCCTCGCCCCAGCCACATTTCGTACTATGCACCCACAGAGAACGGATCCCCGAAATAATATGAGCAGCTACTCTGAAATGAGCATTTACTACCATATCTCATCAATTCTAAGATGACTTTTTTTTCCATTTCAACATTCTGAAATTAGGCCCTATCTTACAAAACAATGATGTCAGACAATCAGCCAAGTAGCTACCATGATGCAGCGTCATTGCTTGGGCAAGCTTGGTTGTCACTGTTCCCATAGCTGCCCCTTCATTGAAGTGCTCTGCATCATCAAACTACCAGTGCTGAGTGTGCTTGGCTTTTCACACGTCCTCACAAACACTGTCTGTGATTCAGCAACGAAATGACAGCGACTGTGCACACAGAAAGGCACGGAAGAGAACAGCGAGGACCCAGGTGGGATTAGGGAGGCGAATGTTCATTGTTGGAGGGATGAACACAGCGCGACATTTTCTTGCAAAGCTACAACAACGTGCATGGGAACCTAAAACAAGAAGATATCCCAAGGAGAGGAAGTTGTGTTACTTTGTATCACTGATATATATCCTAAAGAATTGTCTATTATTCACCAAGAATGAACAAAAGGCGGGAGAAATTGCCAAATACCTAAAAATATGTTAAGCAAACTTCAGAGCAGCAAGAGACTAGTCTGACTATTGTTGGCTCACACTATTGCTAAGATGTTGCAGTAGAGTTTAACAGGTGTTTTCCTCCGTGGTGCATATAATAGTGAAGGGTCCTGCAATTGTTGCATTTTAGATTAGATGCAACATAGCATGTGCCCAACACTTAACATGTTATATCCCACTTAATCCTCTCCAAAGCCTAGGATGTGAGTACTACTATTATCAACTTTTGCAGAAGTTAAAACTGAGGCTCAGGGAGGCTAAGTGACTTGCCTAAGGCCGCATGGCGGGTAAGTGAAAGTCCAGGCCTTTCTGCATGCAGACCCAGGCTGACTGACGCGGGTCCAAGGCTCACAGTGGTGGAGCATGTTAGTCCCCGACAGAGGTTGGGTGGTCCGTGCTCGCAGCCCCAGGGCTGCAGGGGAGTCAGGAGTCCCGGTGGAGCACGACTGCTGCGGTCAGCTTCAGCCGGGCCCCCAAGCCCAGAGCGTGTGTCCCGGGGACTGGGCTTCCTTAGTCTTCCCTGTAGCTCACCTCTGGATGCTAATCAGCAAGCCAGGGTGTCTCTTAGCTTTCTAAATAAACTCCCTCCTCATAAATGTCCCAACCTATTAGCACAAAGGCATTGTTTACTCCACAATGTCAGTGATCTATAGACTCTGTCCTATGTTTTCCTACCTCTCTGTGTCCTCCACTATTGCATACTTCATTGCTTTTATTTCTAAATCAGCCTACTTTTCATGTATCTGTATCAGTCAGGATATTCCCAACTATGCTGCAGTAACAAGCAGCCCCTCAAATCTTAGTGGCTTATATTAATAATAATGTAGGATTACAGGCCAAGGCAAATGCTTTGTCCTCAAAGGAAAAGCTTCTTTTGAGGAGGTGAACTGTGGGCCAAAGGGGTGGCACTTAAGCCAAAAGAAAGAAAAGAAAAACACTAGGCAGGGAGAAGTTGGTCTCCTCTTGAAACCACAATTGCCTCCCCTGTCTGATGGGGATCAGCAATTGTTTCTCCCTTGCCTCCTTCCACCCCTTCAAGAATCCATGAGACTGTGCAGTCACTTGAAAACACTGCTTTTTGGCTGTTGTAAGCGATCATGTCGGTACTCTTCCCAGATCCTGGGGCCTTCCTGTTTCTTCGTGCCCTGATCCACCCCCCGCTGCTAGTCTCTGGATCATTTTGCTTGAAATCTTTCTCTGATCCTGGAAGGGCTGCTCCAGCTGTGTGCATGGCAGGCTGGAGGCACCGGGCCACGGCCACCCTGTGGGAGCCACCCTCCCTCAAAGACCGTGGGATCTGGTGTACATTTCCCCAGCGCCCTCGAGTCTTGGTGGGATGACTCTAAGGCGGCACTCGGCCTCATTTGCTGGAGTTCCTGGGGGGTTAAACTCCCATTGGCCACTGTGGCAGCCACGTATATGTGCTGCCCTCCCTGCCTCTGAGCCCTGCTCCTGCACTTCCTAAATAAATCCCCTGCTCCCGAAGCCCTGTCACCGGTTTTGCTGCGGGGCAAAGCCAGACTAAGAGCTATGAAACCCCAATACACAGGATGGATGGAAAAGGCATGCTCTGAACTCGAGGCAGACACGGGATGCTCCAGTGCTGATCCCTGCTGTGCACTTTGCAAATGAAGATTTGCTACATGTGAGCACCGAAGTCCTAGTCCCCTCCAAACAGGATCAGGAGCAGCTGGGGGCGGCGTCTGCAGGAGCAGGCACAGGGCTCGCCAAAGCCCTCCCGGAAGGCCTGGCCTGGAAGGCCCTTCCAGCCCCACCCCGACCCCAGTATCAAGCACCAGGACACAGAGGCCCAGAGAGAGGTGGTCCAAGGTTGCACAGACAGTTCGAGTGGAGACGAGGGGACTGTGATTCTTTCAAATATATCTCAGGACACAAGCCCATGGAAGGAATTGGCTGAAGCCCTTTTCCTGCCTCAGAGCCCTCCAAGTTTAGGGTGCCCTTGGCATGGGAAGGAAGCCCCTCGCACAGCCTTGGTGCCAGCTCTGGACCTTTCTAGGAGTCTCCTCTGTCCTCTGGCCTTCTGAAGTCCAGCCTCTGCTCACTGGTCCCACCTCCTGCCTTGCCACTCACGCCTACGCCCCCAGTCTCTGCAGCGGCACCTGCACGCCGTTCCACTCCCAGAGGGACTGTCCCCTGCGCTTCACACCTGGGGTTCCTCCGTTCCCTCCTCTTGCCCTGCTTTGCCCAGCCAGCTCCTACTCATCCTCTGTCCTCAGCCCAAGTGTCACTTCCTCCAAGAGGCCTCCCTGCTTTGCCCTCTCACGAGCCCCTGAAGCTCCTCTTTGACAGCTGTGTCACACACGTGGTGTGTGTCTGCCAGACCATGCCTGCCGGATGCCTGCCCTCTACCCCGTCCCAGGGCCCAGTGCCAGGCCTGGCCCACGGCAGGCACCCACGAGGCACACAGGGCACGGGGTGCTGGCCGGGCCTCAGCCACCTCCAAAACAGGGCCCGAGGGGTCGAGTATGTCGAGACAGGAACAGAGGAGAGCAAACAAGATCCTTCTTTGATTGAGCCAATGAAGTCACTGGTGAGAGAGTGAACCCAAGGAGCTATAAATAGCCTTGGAAATCATGCATATTACATTAGGGGTGTTGGTGACAGCTTAAGTATATTTCCATAAGGTTCCATTATATTTACGTATTAGTTAATGGATACTTAAAATATTATGTTACCGTAATGCTCATGTTTTATTAGCAAACTATCACATCAAATGGAGTTGCTAAGTGTGATGGAAAATTGGCTCTGCAGCTAGATTTCTGTATTTTCACACTGAATTTTTGATTTCTAATTCCCCGCCCACCCACCTCTGGTGAGGAGCTGATTTTATTCAGAAGGCATGTGATCTCTGCCTTCCGCCTGACTCGGAGGCTTGGAAGTGCAGAGGGAGGACCCCGGGCTCTGGCTTCAGGGAAAGAAATTTAGCCAAGGGGTTTTTGATTGATTCAAGCTCAATTATTACTATGCTGTGTGACACTGGGTAAGGTACTTGCCCTCTCTGTTAAATGAAGAATTGGAGGACTTGAGGATCTCTGTATAAGTCAGTGTTCTCCAGAGAAACAGAACGGATATGATGTGCATGTGTGCGTGTGTGCATGTGCATGTATGTGTGCGTGTGTGTGCGTGTGCATGTGTGTGTGCGTGTGTGTGCGTGTGTGTGCGTGTGCATGTGTGTGTGCACGTGTGTGCGTGTGTGTGCGTGTGTGGAGAGCGAGACAGAGAGAGTTTGAGGGATTGGCTCATGGAACTGTGGGGACTGGCGAGTGTGAAATCTGCAGGGCGGGCTGCAGACTGGAGGCCCCAGGAAGGGCTGGTGCTGCAGCCCGAGTCTGGGGCAGTGTGGAGGCAGAGGTCCTTCTTCCCTAAGGAACCTCAGTCTCTTCTCTTAGGGCCTTCGACTGATGGGACTAGGCCCACCCACGTCGTGGAGGTGAGTCTGCTTAACTCAAAATCTACTGATGTAAATGTTAATCACGTCTAAAAAATACCTTCGCAGCAATGTCCAGACTGGGTTTTGATCAAAAACTGTGTACCACAGCCCAGCCAAGCTGATGCACAAAATGAACCATCACAGAATCTATAGTTCTCGGGGATCTATGGGTGGAATCGTGGATTATCTGCAATGCAACTTCAAATGCTGGCGTCTTCCGCCTGAAAGGCTGACTGGAGGCTGCCGTACATCCTTGGGCACCCCAGGGCTTCCCAGGGGGTGTGAGGGATCTTGCCCCAAGTGCTCTTCACCTCTTCTCTCAGGACACCCCGGAGGAGGGAGGAACCCCGCCACACCCGTTCATGCCGCTGATGCCTGCGGCAGCCTTCTCGCTCCCTGAGTCGCTGCAACAGAGACCCTGCAGCCTACAAAACATAAAATGTTTACCAGCTCATCTTTTATTTAAAAAAGTTTGCCAACCGCTGGCGTAAAACACTGCACAGGTCATCCGAACTTTCGCTGGGCGCAATGATATTATTATTGTTGGCACCATCGTGAGGCGGCAGGTAAACGGTGCTGTCCCTGGGGGTCGGGGAGGGGGACCCGATGCGGCCCCTCTTCCTGCACCAGGCGCGGTTCCACGTTCCAAGTCCTGCTCCTTGCCTGCAGCATCTACGACAGGCAGAGCCCGGCGAGAAGGGACCCCAGGCTCAGGGAACAGCACGAGCAAAGCTCGGTGGCGGGAGTGACGGACTGTGTCTGGAGGGTGGCAAGTGGCACAGGGAAACCGGCCTCTCATGTCTACCTCCCAAAACACCTCTGCGCGCCACATGGCCGGCGGGCCGGGCTGGGCCCCGGCTGCGAGCGGCCGGGCCAGGCTGGGGCTGGAGGCGGCGGAGCAGCATTAGCCGCCTGATTGAGTTATGACAGCTCCGCGCGCCCAACGGGAAGCCGGGCAGGGCGGTCCTAGCGGGGGCCTGCAGACAAATGATGATAAAGTGCTCACTTTAAGGAACCATCTCCATAATATTTCATGCTCACGGCGGGGGGGTGGGCGGCGGGCGGGCTGCCCTGGTGGCACAGCTAACTACTCCATCAATTGATTTGATTCACGGCGGCAGCTACTCCCAGTCATAATATTTCAAATAAATGGGGCCGTGGATAGAAATAATATCTGCATCAATATTAACCCTGAAAGAACTAATGGACATAAGCTATAATTTCCTGGACACCCTAATAACGCATTTTGACCGTCGTAGCCATGGGACGATTTTTCTTTCTCTCTTTTCCCTCCTCTGCTCGTCTGTCTGTCTCTCTCCCCCTGCCAGCTCTGCGTTGCTTACCCCCAGGCTACGGCTGGGGGGCTCAGGAGCCCCCGTCCCCACCTCCCACCAGCCAGAACACCCCGCCAAAAAGGAAAGAGAGCGGGGCCTGGACTTGCGTGGTCTGTTTTCTCTGAGCTTGTGCAGCCTGCGCAGGGCTGAGCAGTGTGTTTGGGGCAGCGAGTGCACCCCCAGCCTGTTAGAGAAGAGGCTCAACTGGCTCTGACATCGTTCATGCAACAGATACTTAGTGTGCACCTACTGTGTGCTGGGCACTTCACTACACACTTGGGATCCGTCAGTGAACAAAAGAGAAAAAAAACGTCCCGTGGTGTTTGCATTATAGTCAGCAGGGGTGGGAGATGTGGGGAGGGCACATTGGGTGAGCCCCCAAACACACGAGTAATAAATCTCACTGTCTGTTGGCAAGGCCGGGACCCCACAGCCCCAGAATCGCCCCACGTGCAGACCCAGGGGCCTGGGTGCTCCGAGGAGCGACGTGTGATGAAAGAGTTGGAGCCGTCGCGGCTAGTTCTTCTCCACATGGTCGAGAACTGGCTGCTGGAGAGCTAAACGCGGCTCTTGGGGGTGTTTTGTTTGGTTGGCACAATATTTTCTAAAAATTCAAAGATAACATTTAAAAGGCAGGAGATTTTGTTTAAAAGTCTGATTCCTACCTTCTCTTTAGGAATGGGGCGATCCAGCCCCACCCACAGTCCCCATGGTGGCAATTGGCTGGGGGTGGCCGGTGCCGCCCTTTGGGCCCCTTCAGACGGGCGAGGGGCATGCTCTGCGGTTTGCCCCAGGCCTCCCTGCGCCCCGCCCCCCTCCTGCCCAGCCTGCCCTGCCGCACCCACGTGGTCCCTCGGGCTGCCCAGCGGGCCCTGGTCGTCTAAACGTCCCTGTCCTTGCCCAAGTCCCCTCCGCCCTACTCTGGTCCCGTCCTCGTTTTGCCCCCACCTGCTTTGTGCCATCTTGCGGCTCTGTCGCGGGGATGCTCGGCCGCATCGCTTCGCGGAAGCAGGCGTGCCTCCTCCCCATCCGGCCCAATTTTGGCCTTGAACTCTTGTTTTCCTAATTGAAAAGAAATTATGTATATGTGTGTGTCTACGTATCCCTACGCACACATGCTCCCACGCAGGTGTGTGCGCGTCACAGGTGCAGCCCTCAGGACCGGAGGGGCGGAGTTAGTGAGCGTGGCTGCAGAGCCAGGCCTGGGCCGACCGGCCACTGTGCGCGCCCCTGCAGCACCCCGGGCTGCGGCCCGTCTCGAGAGGGACAGTGGCCCTCCGCGGCCGCCGTGGGACCTCGCCCACCCCCCTGCTGGCCCGCGGTGCTCAGCGCTCTCGCATGCCCGCCCAGCGCTGGTGCCCCCGCCCAAAGGGATGGAAACTACGGTCGTTTCTTCCCCCTTTCGTCCTCCAGGTGGCAGTTCTGACGTGCACGTCCTACGGCTGCCGGGAGGTCCCCGGGGATGGAGCTGTCTGTCATCCGTATTGGTGGCCGACACCCTGGAGCAGCTTCGCCCGGCCTCCTGCCTTCCTGCTTCCTGCCTCCCGTCTTCATGCTTGCTCCCTGGCATCATGCCTCCTTAATAAACTTCTAGAACGTAAGTCTCTGTCCTGGGCTCTGCCTTCGGAGGAAACTTTTCCTGCTTGAGGACCTCCTCAAGACAGAGCTGAAATTCCAAGCCAGGCAGGCAGAGACCATTCGCGCTCCAAGCGGGCCCTGCTGAGGTCGCCCCAGGGCCAGCACGTGCTGCGTCCCAGAGGCTCAGCAACGGGAAGGCGGTGACCAGGCCCCGGCCTCGGGAGCTCGCAGTGCAGCGAGGAAGGGGTTAACGCACAGCGGAATCTCCGCAGGGTAACAAATGCCAGACCGGGAGACACAGAGTGGGCACTGACCCACGGTGCCCACAAGAGGTGATACCTGAGCTGAGATCTGTCACTAGACCAGGACAAAATCCAAATCAGCTCTTCAGTTTTCAAACTCCACCCCAGGAGGGCAGAAATGGGATACTTGCAATGAATATAACTTACTGTGTCATCCTTTCTAGAATATACTAGAATCTAATGGCCAGAAAGCTCTCCCTTGAGTCTGACCAGAGCCTGGTGGCTCCAACTTGTCCATTTTCTCCTGCTCCGACCTTTGAGGAGAGAGAGGAACAGATTCCCCCACGCGAGAAAATAAAATGCCATCCCCAGGCCTTCCCAGCCAGGAGACTGCGCTGACCCAGAGCCTCTGCCCGCCCCTCCCTGCCACCGTGTCTCCCCGCTCGCTTCTGCCTGGGTCCGTTCCCTTTGATGGCCCAGATTTGGCCCAGCACTGAGGGAGGACTCAGTCTCCCCAAATAGGTCCCGGGTCCACCTGCCTCCATCACCAGCCTCCCTCCTCCCCAGATGAAAGTAGCTAAGACTGGCTCTGTGACACTCCAGGGGGCTCTGGGCACATTTTGACACCCCAAGGAGTCCTCCCTCCAACTCTCAAAGCACGATTGGTTCTAATCTGCTTTGACTTCTGAAAAGAGCCATGAGCATACGGAGAATGGCACAGGCATTTCCGACGACAGGGCAGGGCCGGCCAAACGCAGGGCGGTCTTTCTCGGCGGCACAGACGCTGGAAGGCCCCCCTCAGACTCACCGCTGACTCGGGAGGTGGGGAGGGGACCGAGGGCGCGTCCCTCTCAGGACGCTCCTCGGCCCCAGGCGTAGCCAGGTCTCCTGCGCCGAGGCTTCTCCTGTGTTCTCACGGGCGTCATGCCGTGTCCCCAGGACCTGCTGGGGGGGGCATCTGCCCACTCGTCTGAACCCTGTTCTTGCCCATTCTGGGAAACGCCGGTGCCAGCTCCTTTAAGGGATGTGGGATTTGGCTCTTGGTTTCTGCTGAGAGCCAGCATTTCCTGGGGCTGAAATTGGGCCAAGACCTCTGTGTGGCACAGCCAACCCCCTTCCTGTCCGGCTCTCAGACCCCCTAGGTGGTGGGGTCAGCGAGGTCAGCTTCCTCCCTCCCCTGGCAATAGAGGAACTTGGCTGGGGACAAAACCAAGGTCCGATGGCAGCCAGCCCAGCCAGAGTCAACCTGCTCCCTGGCACAAACACCCTGGGGAAGGAAGTCTACTTCCCAGGACAGTGCTGCTTGGGCGCTGGCGTGGCAGCCTAGGGACCTGTGTTCGAGTCCCAGCTTCACTACCACCCTGCTGTGAGACCTGGGGCAAGTCTCCTTCTCTCTCCGGAACTCAGAACCTCCATCTGTAAAAATGAACATACTGGTACCTCTCTGGCATTGCATGATACTAACAGTGGTTCTGAGAGAGAAGGAGAGAGAGAGAGAGAGAGAGAGAGAGAGGCAGAGAGGGAGAGAGAATATGAATGCATAGGTAAGCAAACGCTTTGGGAAGGAATCCTTTGCAACGCAGCCACCCGCAGCATCCTTCTGAGCCAAGTAATGGATTCAGAATTCAAAGATCGCGAAGGTTCTTTATTGCTAAAGGGGGAAAGGTCCGAATATTGCTTAGCAAATTACCATCTGCTAGGGGCACCATTATGCCTTGACACAACCATTGGTCAGCAAATTGGTCACATTATTGGTTAGTAAATTTGAGGCTGCAGAATTATTTATTGGCAAATTAGAGATGGCAGAATTATTGGTTGGCGAGGCCAGAATTGCAGCGATTGGTTAGCAAATTAGAGATGCCTGTTTTGGTCTGTGAATAAATCACGGCTGGTCAGGGTATTGGAGGCCAAATTAGAGGTGGCTGGGTTATTTATGGCCAAGCCAGGAAAGCAAAAAGCGCATTTGCCCTGCAGAGAGGGGGTCAGCCCTCAGCTTGTGGGGTTACTCTGTCCGGGAGAGTGCCTCCAGGTTGAAGCTGTGTGAGCTGGATTCTTGTTCTGCACCTTCTAGACCCCATCTCCCACTCCTCGTTTCCAAAGAGAGTTTAAAAGATGTGTGCATTGCTGAGGCTAGTCAGTGGAGCAGAGGCTAGAAAAGCTCAAGAAAAAATTTTATCAGGGTTGTTGACTGGAAAGAAACCCAGATCTGACCCAGGAACAAGCTCTTCAAAGATGAGACTTCTCATTGTCCTCTGGCCCAGCTAGAATGCAGAGCCATGGGGCATGAGAAGTCCTTGGGCACAGGAGCCCAGCTTCAGTTGGAAACCATTCTTCTGCAGGGCTCTGGCCAGACCCCAGTTCTTGTGGAAGGCCACCTTTCCCCTGGCGATTTCCAGTGGTCTCCTGTCTGGACTTTTCTTGTCTGAATCACTCGCTACTCAGCTGTATTCGCCCTACTTTCTAGTTCATTTTGACTCTTGTTGAGTTTTTCATAGCTCCTTTGCCAGATGAGAAGCCTTTTGAGGGTAGAACTCCTGCCCTTGCTCTACTCACAGAGTCTGGCACAGGACTGAACATATATGGGTACACATGATAGATATATGTATGTAAACATGTATGGATGGAAAGATGAATGAATAATGGATGGATGGATGGATGGATAAATGATGGTTGGATGGATGGGTGGATGGGTGGATAGCTGGATGGATGGATGATGGACATATGATGGATGGATGGATGGATTGATGAATGAATGAATGATGGATGGATGGATGGATGATGGATATATGATGGATAGATGGATTATGGATGAATGAATGATGGATGGATGGAGGGATGATGGATATATTATGATAGATAGATGGATTATGGATGAATAAATGATGGATGGATGGAGGGATGATGATGGATGGAGTGGATGGGTGGAGGGATGATGGATGGATGGATGAGTGAAGGGATGATGGATGGATGGATGGGTGAATGGATGGATGGATGCTGGATGGATGGGTGAATGGATGGATGGATGCTGGATGGATGGGTTGACGGATGGATGGGTTGACGGATGGATAGATGTATGATGGATGGATGGATAGGTAGAGGGATGATGATGGGTGGATGGGTGGAGGGATGATGGGTGGATAGATGGGTGGAGGGATGATGGATGGATGGATAGGTTGATAGATGGATAAATGTATGATGGATGGATGGATGGATGAGTGGGTGATGGATGGGTTGATGAATAGGTAGATGTATCTTGGATGGATGGATGAGTGGGTGATGGATTAATGATCAACAGATGAATAGATGAATGAATCAGAAATGGATGGACAAGTGGATGGATAAATAGTGTTTGGATGGTGGGATAGAAGAATGGATAATTGTTGCTGGTGTTGTTTATAGGAATCCAGGAATCCCAAAGTGGAGGAACTTCGAGTTTCAGAGTTAGAAGAAATTTGAAGGCATGTAACCCATTCCCTTCTCTTCCATAGGCTAAGTTAAAAAAAAAAAAATTAAGGAAAGCCATTGTCACTATTCACACACTTGGGACCATAAGGGAAAGTCAGCCAGGGTCTTCCAGTAACCCCAAAGATAATGAGCCACACTCGTCCTCCATCTGCAGAAGATAACAAATTCTAGGGAGAGCCTCAAAAGAATCTCAGCACCGAAGGAGGATGACTTTGCCATAGGGATCTTCGGCCTCCAAGATTATCAGAAAGTCCTAGATGAAACAGAGACTCTCATCACCCTTGTCATGCTGGGCTGTGTTCTAACTTTCCAAAGTGACCATACACTCTCCTTATCACTTACTCTCATCCCATCCCAGGAAGCGACGTGGTAGAAGAATCCTCTTCTTGTTACAGATGAGAAAACTGCAGTGCAGAGGGAAGGAGTTATTTGCGGAGGGGCCCACAGGGATTCGGGGCTGGAGCCCAGGTCTGCCGGACACGTCCCTGGCTCACCCACCACCACCAACGGAGCTGCCCCTCCCCAGTTCTAACGCCCGCATGCAACTCATGCTGCATTTCCTTGTCTTGTCTATTTTCTTCTGTCTCTTTCCCCAGCGAGACCACGAACATCTGATGGCAGGGGCTACACTAAGCCTCGGTCCCTGGTCAGTAGGCCAGGTCAGCACTGTCTCTGCGTTGGCTGAATGGAGGGAACTAACAGATGGTATCATTTCATTCTATAAACTCAACAAAAGCCGCTAGTGTTTGTGTTTTTTAACTTTTCAAAGGTGTCTAGTTATCTCATGTATTCCCCGGATAGGCAGCTCCGGCACCATTCAGTGCTGGTGGCTCTGTTTGCTCCCTCCCAGATCCGTTCCTGCTCCGCTTTCCGCCAGGGAGGCTAGTCCCATGTCCCACTGCCCGGCCTCTGGCTTCTGGCTGGGTCTGGCTGGCAGGAGGCGCCAGCAGGGAAGGAGAAGGTGGGGAGAGGGGGAAGGTGGGGAGAGGGGGAGGGGGAGGGGGAAGGTGGGGAGG
This sequence comes from Microcebus murinus, assembly GCF_040939455.1. Taxonomy (NCBI): domain Eukaryota; kingdom Metazoa; phylum Chordata; class Mammalia; order Primates; family Cheirogaleidae; genus Microcebus; species Microcebus murinus. The sequence goes on along the minus strand of NC_134123.1, from coordinate 5,821,522 downwards.
GGGAAGGTGGGGAGGGGGGAGGGGGGAGAGGGGGAAGGTGGGAGAGGGGGAGGGGGAGGGGGAAGGTGGGGAGGGGGAAGGTGGGGAGGGGGGAGAGGGGAGAGGGGGAAAGTGGGGAGGGGGAGGTGGGGAGGGGGAGAGGGGGAGGGGGGAGAGGGGAGAGGAGAAGGTGGGGAGGGGGGGAGAGGGGAGAGGGGGAAGGTGGGGAGAGGGAGAAGGTGGGGAGAGGGGGAAGGTGGGAGAGGGGGAAGGTGGGGTGTTCCCCCCGGTCCCTCCATGCTTCACTGCGAGGACAATGTCTCTTCTGGGAGCTGAGTAGCTTCCTGACGACAAGGCCCTCTAGGTGTCCTTCCCCCTCCTTGCTCTCACCGGGGTGCCTAGACGCTGCTTCTTCCCCTCCCCCCTCAGCCGTAGGGGTGATGACAGGGTGACTTGCTGGATTGCAGGGTCAGGTTCAGCACCCCCACTGACTCCTTTGCGGACACTGCAGTCAGCAGTGTCTTGGATGAGGCCAGTTCATGTGGAGCACTGGCTGGTAGGCGGGAAGCTCCAGAAACACATGCCAACATTCGGCTCCGCCCCCCAGGCCCTCTGACGGCCGGGCTGCTGCCACGTGCTGCCCGCTGCGCCCGTCTGAGTGTCAGCAGCCACCGGATGTGCCTCTGGGGAGAGCGTGCTGCTTCTCAGCTTCCCCACCCTGGTCGGCACCCCGCCACTCACCTGTAGCTTGAGATTAGACCACGATCACCCCCTCCGTGACCTCCAGCTGGGGACTTCCCCCCTCTGTCCTCCTTTTCCTCATATTTTAGATGAAAATAGTAACACTGTTCTCTTTGGAACTGAAGATTAAATGAGATAATGCACGATTAGGGCCTGTAGCATAGAAGACACTTGGTACCTGGGAGATAGCGCTCAATGATAACTAGCCACCCCTTACTAGCGGATATTTTGGTCATTTCACTACCATAAAGAATGCTGTGATAAACATCTTCGTAGATAAAACATTTCTCGCATTCAGTACAATTGAGTATTCCTTATCTGAAAATCCAAAATATAAAAACTTTTGAGCACCAACATGATGCTCAGCGGAAATGCTCGTTGGAACATTTGAGATTATGGATGTGAAGTGTTCAACTGGTAGATATAATGCAAATATCGCAAAATTCAAAAGAATTTGAAATCTGAACCACTTCTTACCCCAGCATTTCAGGTAAGGGCTACTCGACCTGTATTATTTTCTTAGGGCTGACTCTTGGCCCCAGCTAAAGCCATCAGCCGAGTCGAAAGGTATGATTTTTGGTAATTTTGTAAACACAAACAAATCAGTCTTCCAAATCTGCCTCTCTGTGTGGGTTGTGATAAACTAGCCATCATTTATTAAGTGCTTACTGTGTCCCCAGACCAAGCATCCCCTAGGAGCAGGTACTTCATTACCTCCCATTTACAGAGCAGAAAACCGAAGCAAGAGCAGCTGAATGACTCGCCCAGGTCACGCGGTCTACTTACGGAACAACGGGAGGTTCAAGTTCAGGTCCCGCTCCGGCCAACTGCTTCAACTGCTTGCCGCCCGTGGCGTTGTGAACTGGGCTGGCCTGGCCCCGTCTCCCTGGCGCCTGTCCTCTGCACTCACACCTGGGCGAAGTGCTCTTCCTGCGCCCGCTGAGCTGTGGGAAGAGGTTGTGCTGGCTCAGACATGCCGGAGTGGGGAGGCAGGACTCTCACTGTCCTCCTGCCCCCGGGGGTGCGCCATCCTCTCCCAGCTCAAAGGGCATCGGGCCAACAGCCCCGAGAGCTGGGAGCAGGGGGATGTCACAGATCCCTGAGGACAAGCCTTTTCACACATAGGAACCCATAGTGCATTTCATCCTCGGGGGCTTCCCAAGCCAAGCCCCAGCCTTCTGGGCTTGGACAGACCAGTGCCAGGGAAGCCTCCGGCCTAAGGAGCCCCTACTGGGCGGCCCAGGGGCCTGGGGCAAGCAGGGCGGGGCCTCGTGCCTGCGCTGCCTTCCTCTGGCCGCATTAGATTTGTACCGTTCTGTTGAAAGGCTCACTGTGCGATTTGGCCACCAAACCCTCTCGAGCCCAAATCGTCTGCAGGAGCCTCCACTGCACTGCCCAGTGCCTGGAGCTGGAGGCCAAGGCCGGGGGAGGCTCAGAGCAGCCAGGGAGAGGGAGCGCCCCGACTTCCAGCTGGACGTGCTCCCGCTGGCAGCCCCACCCAGGCAGCCTCCATCGGGACCCCAGGACCCTCCAGAGAGGGCTTGTCGTCCTGCCTCCCTGGCGCGGAGGAGAAACAGCAGGAGCCAGGTGGGGGGATCCGGAGCAAAAGCCAGTCGTGAGGTCACAAGTCAGGTGAGAAGCTCCGTCCACAGTCCTGTTCCATTTCTGGGCTTGGTGGGAAGGACAGGGAAGGACGGGCTTCCCCAGAGCAGCTGGGGTCTGGCCAAAGGCCACGCTGCTCAGCTTTCTGTCACCTTCCGCCACTCCATAGCCCTACAAACACGTTAATCCAGATTCCTGACTGCTATTGAAAAACATCAGATTTGGCCACCCTGGGCCAGCGCCCTGGGGCAACAGGCATTGGGGGCTGAGTCGCAGCAGCCCCCTATAGACAGGGCAGAATCCCCGGTCAGCTGCAGTCCCCCCACGCTCTGAGCTCTGGACTCGGGCAGCTGCGAGTCCATCAAGGGACCCTGTCCGGCATCGGGAGGCATTTTGCCATCTGACCCTGGCTACACGAGGGTGTGGCTAAGAGCAGGCCCTGCCTTCAAAGGGACAGATGCTTGACATTCATCTCTAATGGCAGGTGACCCATGGGAGGTGCCAGCAGGGCAGGGCAGGGCAGGAGTGTCACAAGCATTCATACGAGGGGACCGAGGCAGGCCTCATGGAGGACGGCCCCTAAGTGCAGCCCTCCGTGACGGCTACAAGGTCACTGCCTGGGGAAGGGGAGCAGGTTCCCAGAAGCCGATGGGCGCTGGGGTGGGCAGGACCTTCCGGGATAACAAGCCCACGAAGCTGGAGAGGGGGGTGGAGGGGCAGGGGACAGGCCCATGGCCCACTGTGGGGGGCTGTGAGCCTCAAGGGCGTCCTGCGGCTCATTAAGCCCTAACCTTCCCAGGGTCCCTTCTTTGGTCAGAAAAACCTGGGTTCTAATCCCATCTCTGCTGCTTCCCACTTCAGCACGTTGCTCAGCCTCCTGACTCCAGCGTTCCCGCCCGAAAGATCATGGCAACGTACCCACTGCGTTAGGCGGCTTGGGCTGCCACAGCAGAATGTCACAGACCGGTGGCTGCAACAACAGAAAGGTTATTGTGGTTCTGAAGGCTCCAAGTCCAAGGTGCTGCAAGTAGGTTCGTCCTGAGGCCTCTTCTCTGAGCCCGAAGGCGGCTGCCTCCCCGCCGTGCGCTCACACGCTCTCCGCCCCGTCTCCCTCTGCCTCTCGCGCTTTGTCTCTCTCCTGGAGAGACACAGACCAGTCCACGGCGCCATCTAGGAAGCGCTGATGAGGGTTTGGATCCTATGCAGGGCACCCAGGGCATGATTAGGACAGGGGTGTCAGGGACAGCAGGGCGTGGTGGGGAGTGAGGCAAAGCGGAGCCCGTGGCCAGTCTGAAGGCTGGTCCTGCTCAGCCCCACCCGCGGTGTCCTCAGGGCGCACACACCTTCCGCTCCTGTAAGGAGGCTGGAAATTCAGACTTGTACGTGAAACTCTGAACATGTGCTAACAAATATTGGTTCAAATACTTTTAAACACTGAGCAGGTCTGAGAGAGAATACATCTGCTAGCTGACCGCAGCCTGTCGGTTGTCACTCTGCAACGTCATTTTTTATTACATGGAGTATGTTCAATAAAATTACTTCTATTTCCTAAAAAAGAGAAACGTTGACATATCCCCTGCTTTCCTGTGCATTGTTTTCTGAAATGAAGCCCATCTCTGCGCGGTAAGGCAGGACCGCCTGTGGCCAGGACCGCAAAACTCTTGCATCAAAACTCCTTTTTCAGTGGCTACGGTGTGGACGGAAGTCCCAGCATTAATGGCCTTTGTCCAGCAAAGCACTTTAGCTGCTGAGGTTCTACTCGGTGCCCAGCTGGGCCTGGAGTCTAACTGAGGCACGAGGAGCACACAGGTGGAGCCCTGTTAGAAAACCTAAGAACAGCTGACCAACCTTGGGAATGAACAAGGAACACTTGTGAGCAGGGAAGCATGACATCTGATTTTAGGTTGCTTGCTCTGCCGTCCGTAATGCCACTGTCCCTCCACTTCTCCCAGCCTCCGTGAATACGTGTTGGAGTACAGACTTGAGTTGGTGGCACTTCAAGGAATGAAACTATCAGAGCAGTTCCTAGAGAGATGACGGCATGCTGAGATGAGCCCGCACGGGGTGCCGGGTAAAATACAGGGTGCCCGGGCGAATATGCATTCCAGATACACAGGAGCAATTTTTAACATAAGAATATCCCCAGTATGACATGGATATATTTACACTAAACAATTTAACTGTTTATCTGAAATTCAATTCAATTATATTTTTTCCCTTTTTTTGCAAAACAGAGAGCAGAAAACAAGAATTCAGCAGGGACAGGAATTTGGATATAAGAGAGGAGTAGGTGAAACATAAGAACCCTTAAAGACATTGGGGACGGGGCTAGGGTTCTCACCAGCAAGGAACTAGGGGGATTTGACTATTCGTAATTAAATCTGAAAGAACGAATAACTGTCAGCCGACAGCAAGGTTTTCCCAAAGATAAATAAAACTTTGTCCAAGCTTAAAAGCGACCCGCACCCTCCAGGAGCAGCCATCCAGCGGGAAGGCAGGGGCGTCAACCCACATGCCACGCAGCTGACACGAGGCCGTCCACATCTTTGGGAGCAGCAAGGAGGAACACGGGAGCCCAGAAGGCCCCAACCCAGCCTGGGGAACCTTCCGGCGGGGCCCTGTACGATGAGTCGGGGACAAGGTGGACATACAGGTGCACCCCGTCACAAAGGAGACATCGCATTCCCATTTTGCAGAAGATGAGGCCCAGGCAAGTTATGGGATTGGCCCAACACCCCACCACTAGTAAATGGACTGGAAGCACCCAGGTTGCCTGAGTCCTGGCTTGGAAATCTAAATCCTGGTTCCTCTTTAGGAAGCGTATGGTCTGCAGAGGCTTCCCAACATGCGTAGTTGGATAATAAGGGAGTCTGACTAAGGGAGTCAGACAGTGAGTTTCTTGGGGATCCTTGCTGGGTATGGCTGAGCTAGGATGAAATAAAGTAGTGGAAGATAGAGGATTTGGGCAACGTGTGTTATAAAATGCTGGGCCGACCCAAGAGAGGACTATGTACAGCAGCTTCCTACCTACGAGGTCAATGAGCCAGGACAAGGATTTCCCTTCCGAGCATGGGGCCCAGATTTTTTTTTTTTTTTTTTTTTTTGTCCGAGAAGAGGAAATGGGAAGATGTGGTGTTTACTTCTAAAACCAAAGACGAGCGAGGCAGCGCAGTGCTGGGGCGAGCACAGGCGGGGGGCAGCCGCCAATGTTGACTCCCGGCGAAGGTGCCCTGCTTCCTCTCTCCAGCCCTCTGCTCTCCGTCTGGAAGTCACCACGGCGATACAGACTGGCAACACTGCAGGCACATTTTAGGCACTATTTAATTGCTTGCCTCTAAGTATTGATGTATTGGTTTATTTGTACTAGCGAGAAAGGAGAGTGGAGTAGGGGTTTCTCACGCAGTAGAACGAAGCATCCAAGAACAGTCTCCAGTCGCAGGTCTACACGTAACCCCAAATGTTCAGAATCTCAGGCTCCAGGACTGGGCAGGGGAGAGAGAATTTTGCTCCTGGGTAGATTTCATGCAATTCCAAAGTCCTATCGTGGAGGCATTAACCTCAAAAATGAGCCGATTCTGTCGTCCCACACCCCTCGTCGTATTTGGAAATGGCGAGCCCTGTAGGCGGGATCCCGGGAGGGCTGGGCTGGGAGGGTTCTGCCCTCAGGAAGTTTCCTTCTCCCCCGGCTGCCCGCACCAGGGGCAGAAGGCGCCCCCCGAGACCCAGCAGCTTTGAGCCCAAAGGTGCATTCCGAATACTTCTAGGTCTGTAGGTATGTGGTATGTGTGTCTGTGTATGTGTGTGTGTAGTATGTGTATATATGTGTATGTGTGTATATGTATGTATGAGTATGTGTGTATATATGTGCTTGCTTGTGTGTGTGTGTATTGTGTGTATGTGTGCATGTGTACGCATGTATGTGTGTGTCTGTGTGTGCTGGGAGAAATACCGAAATTCTCTAAATCTCATGGGGGCGAGGCCCACTGCTCACTGCCTGTGCTCACCCGAAGCCCCATCACCCACCGCCCCGCTGGCCCGAGGCTCCTCCCAGACTTGGCCCTACCCGCTGGGCCCCCCCCCCCCCCCCCCCCCCCGCTGTATGAAGGAGCCCAGCAGGGGTTTCCCGATTCCCCTCCTTTTCTTTCTTCCTCCTTTTTTGGGGACTAAGTTTGCTCTCCAGGTGGGTTTCTCTGCTCACTTTCCCGCAGCCTGATGATTATTACATGAAAAAATAGCTTCTGCACCTAAGAGAGACATTCTCTCTCTCCAGTAACGGGATTTTCAATGGCAGTCGCTGAGCAATTACACGCTACGATTTACACTGTATCCTCCAGGCTGTTCTGTGACAAAACGAGTCCCTATTATTAGTCAGGCAATAATCAAATGCCTAAAATAGGCTTATAAAAGATCTCGGAGCCACAGGAATGGGCTGTTACCGGGAGTTATGGTACAGCTCAGGAGCAGGTTTCCAGAGAAATATGCAACAACACACGCGTGTCCCTTTTTTGCCAGGAAGAAGCGGCGTAGCACAGAAAAGGACAGGGGCGTGGGGCAGGGTGGGAATGATCGAGTGGCAGTGCGTAACTCTCGGCTAGGCGTCGGGGCTGACGCGTTCTCCGGGTCTTTTATGCAAAAGGCAATTTGCTGGGCCTTTTCATTGCCCAGGAAACCACTCGAAGGAGTCAGAAATCCTGTCATCGCACACACTGTTTTAGAAACGCCTGAGTCCCGCGTCTTCCTGGCCCCTTCTGCGCACCCTCACGCACGACTGCGTGTCCCAAACTCTGCCACGTTTTGTGTGTGTCATCTTCACAATTTTCCTCATATCCGTGCTCCTCCTGTACCATGTGATGGAATTGTTGTTTTTCTTTGAAGAGACTCCTTCCAAATAAATAAAACTTTAAATTCACTTATTGTAGTTGGTGACTTTGTAACATTGCTGAAAACGGAAAATCACCCTCTTTCCTTACTAGCTGCAAACATGGGTTACTTCTGTCCCAGCCTCCTGCCACCTCCACCAGGAAGCCCTCCACCCCTGCCTCTGTGTCCAGTGAATTCTCAGGCTGCCTGCCATTAACTCCCAGCATGCAGCGGGGTTTCCTGGTGGGTGGCGGGGCAGCTATGCAGAAGGGCAGTGGCAGGAACCAGCACCGCCATGGCCACGTGGGACTACATGTGTGCGCCTTGGACTTCTGTTAACTGATGTGTTTTGTCTGAAAACTACTCACCTTTCTTCTGGGCTTTTCTCTCCTGGTGTTTCACGGACAGCATATTTAGCTCTCTCTCTCTTCCAGCACCGTGTAATCCAGTACAGCAGACAGTGAGAGTCCATCTTTCAGTATTTTGTTTTTCACTTTCTCTTGGTCTAGAATATTCCAGGGAGGAGCCCTTACCCAGCTGAAGAGTCTGGGCATGCTGAGATAATCCCCACAGAGGAGCCCCGTGGCTTCTGCTGGGCGAGAGTCGGGCGCGGCCGCGTGTGCACAGGGCCTGGCACACGGGAGCCGCCGTCCTGCTCCAGCCTGTGGGCACAGGTCCCGCGGGCCGGTACTTAGACAGCAGCTAAGGTGCCATCCTCGTCCTCTTCAAAGGAACGCGTTGTCTCCGCGCACGCCACTGCCCAGCTCGACGGCAGGGTTCCAATTCCAGCTCCGCCTTTACGGAAAGCATCTGACCTCGCTGAATCTCAGTTTCCTCGCTGCAAAATGGGAAGCAAGAAGGTGACTGTGCCCCCGTGCTCCGGCCGGGGGATGGAGGGAAGGAATGCACGTGCAGGTCCCAGCCTGGCCCCGGCACGTAACGTGGCCTCCTGTCCACGCTGCATGCCACTGTCCACGCTCCCCATAGGTAGCTTGGACCAGCCAGTGGAAGGACGCAGCAGTCTCCAACTTTGGCTGACGGACAGCAAGCATGCACCTGACGTGACCCCTTTCCCAGGGGCCCTGTGTTTGTGAGCAGTCTTGCCTCTTCCCAGGGGCTGACTCAGGTCAACCTGACCTTGGCAGCTTCCCAGAGGCCCCAAGCTTCTGGGGTTGGCTGGTCACAGGCTGAGCAAACATGGCCTTTCTGCAGCCCTCACCCTTTGCCCAGCCTTCCTGCCTGAGTTTTCCTGTTATAATCCTTAGCAGAGCAGAGGTGCAGGAGCCACATCCAGGTCTCCACCAGCCCACGGGGCCTGCTAGCATCTCTAGGGTCTCATAGAGACACATGATCAATGGCCGTGGGATGTTGCTAACATACAGCTTTGGAGAAAGTACTAGATGGTTCTAGTGATTTCTCTGCCATGCACCTAGGGCAAGTGAATTCGCCTCTTTTTAAAATCTTTTATAGGTCTTTTTACTTATAAAATAAGACTCTATTTCTACCTTTTATTTGATGAAAGAGATGCCCTTTTAAATTTTATTTTTAAATCAAAGTATAATATACATACAGAAATGGGTAAGTATTATAAATATACAATCCAGGGGTTGGCTTACTTTCTGGAAAGAGCCAGATAGAAAATATTTCAGATGTTGCAGGCTGCACAATCTCTGCTGCAACTACTCAACTCTGCCTTCATGCAAGACAGCAGCCACGGGCCACGGAAGGATGAGCGTGGAGTTCGGGCACCTGGCCACATTTGACCTGTCAGCTGTGGTTTGCCAACCGCTATGCACTGCATTTTGTGTCCCCCCAGAATTTACACGTTGCAGGCCTATTCCCCAGTGTGATGGGTTTGGGAGATGGAGCCTTTGGGAGGTGATTAGGGTTAGATCAGGTCACGAGGATGGGAAACTCAGGATGGGATTAATGCCATTATAAAAAGAGGGAGAAGCAGGAGATCTCTCTCTCTCTCCCTCTCTCTCTCTCTCTCTCTCTCTCTCTCTCGACTGGTTAATTTATAAACAACAGGACTGTGTTACCCACAGTTCTGGAGGCTGCAAGTCCGAGATTAAAGTGTTGGCAGGTCTCTGGTGAGGCTCGTTGCTCATAGATGGGCCTCCTGTGTGTCCCCACGTGGTAGAGGGGAAACCGAGCTTCCTCAGCTGTCCTTTATAAGGACACTGACCCCATCACCAGGGCAGATCCCTCAAGACCTCCTCACCCCCCCCCCAGTGTCCCACCTCTTAATACCGTCATAGTGGGGGCCAGGTTTCAACACGTGAATTGGGGTGGGGTGGACACACACCCAGACCACAGCAGGGGCTGCCTGTGAGCCGCCAAGAGGGCCCTTTCCAGGCGCCGAAGCTGCTGGCACTTTGATCTGAAACGTCCAGCCTCCAGAACTGTGAGAAATAGCGGTGGTTGTTTAAGCCGCCAGTCTGCCGTGTGCTGCGGTAGCAGCCTGAACTGACGAAGCCACCAACCCCTGGTGCAAGCCAGGGAGTTAGCATGAAGTGAGCACGCCTGCGTGAGCACTCCCCGCGCACAGAGACCAAAGGTTATCGGCTCCCCGGAGCCCGTCTGTGCCCGTCTAGCCCACTAGACTTCCATGGCCCTCTGAGTTTTTCTTATAATATTTATAATGTGTTATATCTTACCATTTTTCTTTTAATTTAAACGTTCAGTTTATAATAGACTAGTTACCGTTATCATTTAGGACAGGGGCTTGCAAGCTTTCTGGAAACAGCAGAAAGCTGCCTTCAAGGGAATCGCTCTGTGGGGCCGCAGCACGCACAGGCACCCGGCGCAGAGCCGGCGGCCCTGGAGGCACTTCGGAGCCCACCCGCCCCTCTACGCAGGGCCCAGTGGTGACAGCGAGGCGCGTCCAGGAACGCTGACGGCTTCTCTGAAGCCAGTTTGAAAGCCACTCCTTGGAATACTCATCCATACCCCAAGGAAAACAAGTATTCAGCCTCCGCTTCCCTGCAGACAGCTCGTGTCTTCTCCATGGGGCCTGGGTGAGGTTCAGGGACGAAGCCAGGGGTCTGCAATGCCAGCAGCAGGTGGCGTGCGGAGCCAGGTGGGCACACGGGCTCCTTCACTCACGAGGCGCCCTCTGCCGGTCCCCAGAAACACGTGGGACAGTGGGGCTTTGCGGGGCTGGATCCTGCCTCGCCAGAGGGAAGCGATTGTCAGTAGGACACGGGTGACAGCCAAGGAAGTGACCATGCCCTCAGCTGGGGGCCTGGCAATTCAAGTTACGGGGACATTCTTGGTTATAACAATACCAATACTTCTAAGAGTAGACAACACCTATTTTATTTTCTGTTCCATTTCTTTAGTGACCAAGCGGCACCCTAGGATTCCAGGCACGCTGTGACCTTCTCCCTCCTCTAGGACTTAGATCCGTCCTTAAGAGAAGAGGGAGGGCAAAGGTTAAGGCTCTGGAGGAATCAGGGTGGGTAACCTCGTCGACTGACAGTCAGAAGGAAGCCTCCAGAAAGTGGCCTGGGCTGGGTCTCCCCTCGTTCACTGCTGTGAGTGGTGATGGCCCTCACGGCCAGGGCAGGGGTTTGGGCGGCACCTGTGAGCAGGGATATGAGAGCAGGTGAGCAGGGATATGAGAGCAGGTGAGCAGGGGCATGAGAGCAGGTGAGCAGGGGCATGAGAGCAGGTGAGCAGGGGCATGAGAGCAGGTGAGCAGGGGCATGGGAGCAGGTGAGCAGGGGCGTGAGAGCAGGTGAGCAGGGGCATGAGAGCAGGTGAGCAGGGGCATGAGAGCAGGTGAGCAGGGGCATGGGAGCAGGTGAGCAGGGGCATGAGAGCAGGTGAGCAGGGGCGTGAGAGCAGGTGAGCAGGGGCGTGAGAGCAGGTGAGAAGGGGCATGAGAGCAGGTGAGCAGGGGCATGAGAGCAGGTGAGCAGGGGCATGAGAGCAGGTGAGCAGGGGCATGAGAGCAGGTGAGCAGGGGCATGGGAGCAGGTGAGCAGGGGCATGAGAGCAGGTGAACAGGGGCATGAGAGCAGGTGAGCAGGGGCATGAGAGCAGGTGAGCAGGGGCGTGAGAGCAGGTGAGAAGGGGCATGAGAGCAGGTGAGCAGGGGCATGAGAGCAGGTGAGCAGGGGCATGAGAGCAGGTGAGCAGGGGAGTGAGAGCAGGTGAGAAGGGGCGTGAGAGCAGGTGAGCAGGGGCATGAGAGCAGGTGAGCAGGGGCGTGAGAGCAGGTGAGCAGGGGCATGAGAGCAGGTGAGAAGGGGCATGAGAGCAGGTGAGCAGGGGCATGAGAGCAGGTGAGCAGGGGCATGAGAGCAGGTGAGCAGGGGCATGAGAGCAGGGGCATGAGAGCAGGTGAGAAGGGGCATGAGAGCAGGTGAGCAGGGGCATGGGAGCAGGTGAGCAGGGGCATGAGAGCAGGTGAGCAGGGGCATGGGAGCAGGTGAGCAGGGGCATGAGAGCAGGTGAGCAGGGGCATGGGAGCAGGTGAGCAGGGGCATGAGAGCAGGTGAGCAGGGGCATGAGAGCAGGTGAGCAGGGGCATGAGAGCAGGTGAGCAGGGGCATGAGAGCAGGTGAGCAGGGGCATGAGAGCAGGTGAGAAGGGACATGAGAGCAGGTGACCAGGGGTATGAGAGCAGGTGAGCAGGGGCGTGAGAGCAGGTGAGCAGGGGCGTGAGAGCAGGTGAGAAGGGGCATGAGAGCAGGTGAGCAGGAGACGAGTGGCCAGGCAGTGAGGGCTGTCTTGGTCTGCGTTGTGCGGCTACGACAGAAATGCCACGGCCTGGAGGATTTGTAAAGAGCAGACACTGATTTCCCCACAATTCTGGAGGCTGGGAAGTCTGATCGAGGCTGGCATCTGGCTCCTCTGCGTCATCCCAGGGCCAAAGGCAAAGGGCCAGAGCCACGGGGGAGAGAGCGCCAGTGAGACGGCAAACCCACTCCCACGGTGACGACGGGCACCAGTCCATTCGAGCGGTGGCAACGGCTCTCTTACAGGTCCCACTTCACGATACCGTCGCAATGACAGCCAAGTCTCAGCATGAGTTTCGGCGGGACAAACGTTCCAACGGCGGCAGAAACCCGTCACTTACAGGGGGTGGGAGGCAAACCAGCCACACCGAGGCCCATGGCCGGGCTTCTGTGCCTGGCCCACCACTCCACGCCTCCTGGCCTGGCCAAGCTCTCGCGGCCCTCTGGCCCTGGCGCGTGCTGTTCTCAAGGGGAGGGAGCCCTCCGCTAAGCTCCCGGCGGGAGTTTCGCTCTGTGCGGACAGAGCGTGAGAGCGAAGGCGCATTGTCGCACTACAGCAAGGGCTCTCCACGGGGGTGGTTTCTCCCCACCCCAAGGGACATTTGGCAACATCTGGAAGCATTTTTGTTTGTCACAACCAGGGGAGGAGGGAAGGTGTACAGGCCTGCAGTGAGTAGAGGCCAGGACGCTACTTTAGTGTCCTCCAAGGCACAGGACAGCCCCGTCCTTCCCACCCCCCCAGGGAAGAATGACCCAAGCCAGGCATCAGTCTTGCCGCCTTGGCAAGCCCTGGGCTAGACCAGCTGCCACTGGGCACCCGGAGGCAGGTGTTGACGAGTGATGGTGCCCCACTCTTGCTTGCAGGTGAGATGACAAGGCACGTTCTCAGACCTCCATGGCTGGATCTTCTCTGGAGTTTGAGCCCAGAGGACTTTCTGAGTGTGGGCAAAAGAAACACGGCCCTGGCCACTAAAAGGACCGTCTTCCGCGGGCCCGCGGCCGGCCGTGCAAGCGTTAACAGCTTTCGGACGAAACTCGTTCATCACTGGGGCTCTCGTTACCCAACTCCCCACTCAGGTCCTCTCCTCTGTGGGTCCCTGCACCCCCGTCACCCTGTGTCGTGCTGCCCCTCCTTGGGTTCTGAAGAGACCTTGCCAGCCGTGTGGGCACCAATCCATGGCAGAGCACTGCAAGATCAGCCCCGATGCCTGGGCTATCTTGTCCCCAGCCGCCCCGGCCGCTGGCTGCAAACAGAGCAGATCTGGTTTTGAGTGATATCATTCCATGTGCTCAACCAGAGACATTGAGATAATAACTTTCCAAATATTGTCTTACGAGATGCTTATCACTGTAAAACAATATTTTGTCACCAAGCGGTTGAGCAAGGGACAGTATCATCTTGCAGAAACACGCAGGTTGGTGAGGGGAGGCCAGGTCATCGCACGGGGTGGGAGGTCTGGCGGGAGCAGTGGACGGGGTGCGAGAGTGGGCTTCAAAGAGACCCCAAGGTCTTTGAGACCGGGAGGGGGGCTCTGCCAGAGGAGCCGGTTTTCAGGCTGTAAACAATGAATGCCAAGCAGAGGGGGATGCATTTGCTCCTAACACGGATGTAGGGGCGATTTGGATGTGAGAGCCCCTGCCCCTGCTCGCAGGGAGTTTACAGTCCACCGGGGAAGACGCAGGAAGCCAGTGCCAAGTGGGGCAGCTGTGCCATGGGCCTAACTGAGCTACCGGATGGCCTTGTTTCATCGTATGATAACCATCAACTTCATCACAGTTCCTCCGCAAAAATGAGATGAACAACCATACTCAGCCCCGCTAAACACACACATTGGCTACAAATGCATTGTCCCTCGGTTGGGGCAACCCGGTCCCACCAGTCCAGGATTCTGAGTCCTCGGGAGCTGGGGGGAAAGGGCAGGAGAGGGAGCAGGGATAGAGGACTGAAGGGATGGGCCGAGACTCACCACGCTGCATGGCCACAAAGCCACGCCAGGACGGAGCCCCGCAGGCTGCTCCCTGAGGCTCACCTCTGCCATGAGCACGCCTTTGGGACATTCCAGCCCTTTGTGAGACCCTCTCTCTCTCTCTCTCTCTCTCTCTCTCTCTCTCTTTCTCTCTCTCTCTCTCTCTCGGGAGACTCCGGCAGGACAAAGGCAGATGGGAATGAAGACGGGGAGGAAAAATGCCGTGTGTGTTTTGTTTCCTTTTGGGGGTTGAGGGAGGGTCAGTGCCGGGGTCACTGAGGCATAGTGCTGCTACGGCACCGTGGCCGAGCCCCCTGCTCCCGGAGTCTGCGGTGAAGGGCACGAGTCTCTAGCCCAGGCTCTGACGCTGCCACGGACTGCTGGCTGTGCGACCTTGACCTCCCTGTGCGTCGGCCCGCACCTGTAAAGTGGGCGCTGGTAGGGTTGCCCTGAGGATTGCACGAACTGACGGTGCCGAGCACCTCGAACACCACCCAGGTGGAGTGAAGCCAGCGTGACTGTTAGTTTTCGTTGTCGTCAACACAGAGGGTTGTGAGGATTCAACGGGACAACGCGCAGAGTCTGCAGTGTGTGTGGGGTCACCGCCTGTGGGCCAGGTCTAGACAGGTGACAACCACGGTCTTCAGGGGCTTACATTCTAGTGCGGATAACACATCCCCAACATACTTTAAAAATATAATTTCAAGCAGTGATGATGGCTATGAACATGATCATTGCTATGGAAAAAGATGTAAGTTCATCACAAGGCTGGCAGGACCGTGAGCTGTTCTAGCAGCTCCAGACGGGGCGGCTGGCCGAGGCCCCTGGCGGGGCTGACGTTGGAGCAGAGACCAGCAGGAAGGGAGCGAGGGCGGGGCGAGGGCGGGGCGAGGGCGGGCGGAGGGCAGGGCAGCCTTTTCCTGGTCTGGAGAAGGGATGGGGAGGAGGGGAGGGGAGGAGGGGCGGGTCTCAGCCCACAGGTGGGCACTGACCCATTCAGGAGAAGCCCTGTGAGTCATTTCCAGGGCTGCTGTGACAAGGTGCCAGAAACGTATTCTGTCGCACTCTGGAGACTGGACGGGTGGGAACCTGCAGCCTGGGGCCACACGTGGCCTTCTGGATCCTTGACTGCAGCCCTTTGACTGAATCTAAATTTTACAGAACAAATCCTTCTATTAAAAGCGGTGCAGCAGCGAAAGGTGAAGCTTTTCTCACCTCCTTTGGTGTTTAAAACGGAACAGTCTTGAGATCGGAAGGCCGCCGGTCCCCACCCCGAGACAGACAGGCGCCTTCCGAGCCTCTTCCCTGTGGCCAGCAGTCCTCGGCTTGCAGCCACGCCACTCCTGTCTCTGCCTTTGTCGCCACGTGGCGTTCTCCTGAGTGTCAGTGTCCTCCAAGGCCCCCCTCGCATTGGATTAAGGCCCCGTTTACTCCATATGACCTGTCTTAGCCATTACATCTGCAGCGGCCCTATTTCCAAACAAGGCCATATTCTGAGCCGCCAGGGACAGGACTTCAACATACCTTTTGGGGAGGGGACACAATTTAACCCGTAAAACTGGGTGACGCAGGAGCCCAGGGCAGGGTTTTGAATGGTGTCACGACATAACCTGATTCCTGCTGTAAAAACATCATTCCACTTGCCATACACAGACAAGACTCGGGAAGGCCTGCTGGCAGCCAACCGCCCACGCAGGCGCTGTTGCTGCAGCCAGGTGCCCCGTGGCCACAGTGCAGGCCAGGAGGGCGCAGTGTGTGTCTGTGTGGGGGTGCACCCTGACGCATGGTGAGGCCAGAGTGGGTAGGGTTTGCTAGTGGATTAGATGTCAGGTGTGAAGACGAGGAACTGTTAGGACAACTGGGTTTTGAACTGAGCATCTGGGTAGATCCGTGTGGCCATTTACTGAGATAGTGCCCAGAGGGGCGGGGGGGGGGAGGGTCAAGGTGGGTGAACAGCGGTGGTTCCGGAGCCCACCTGGGCACAAGTGTGAGCTGCCCTTAGACCTGCAAGTGGAGACCCGCGTGGAGCACTGACCCTGAACTGCGCACGCCCAGCTCCCAGCTCGCCCTCCTCCACATTCCGTCTCGCCACGCTCTGTGCCCAAGCAGGAATCCTGGGGACAACCTCAGCCTCCAGTGTGTCACCAAATAGTGGGTGTCCTGACTGTTGAGTGCACCCCAAGCCCACCCACAGTCCTCCCACCCCCATCCTCTTCCCGAGCCTTCATCAAGCGTGCACCTGACCATCTGTGTCCACGCGATGGTGGGGGCCCTCCCCGGCTCCCTGCTGCCAGCCTGTCCCTTCTGATCCACGCCTGTCCTGCAGCTGGCAGGGGCTTGGTCGCTGAAGATAAAAGGGCACATTTCTGGTACCTTCCTTCAGCCAATGGGGTCACATGAACAGACCTGCCCATGGAGGGTCGGGCGGCATTTCCACGTCATCACACGGGCCAGAGGGAGTTCTCCAGTGGCCACGTCTGTGGGACTAAAGTTCTAGACTTTGGAAGATTCCAGTCTGACTCCCAGGCTTCGGGCTGAGTGACTGCTGTTGTGTGACCGTAGAATGCGTTGTCCCCCCTGGGAAAGGGATGCCACTGACGACGAGGAGGGACTGCAGGCACACGCTGCATGGCCGGGGCTGGCCACCGAGTGTGGGGGCGTAGAGGTGTAAGTTACTGAATCTCTCCGGGCCTCAGTTTCCTCAAGGGCAGAGGAGGGTAAGCAGGCTACCAGGCAGGGCTGGCCGGGACGAGATGAGGTCACGCACGTGCAGACACCTAGCAGGACTCCTGACTCACGGAGCTGCTCACGACCAGCCTCACACAAAGGACCTAGAGCCAGTGTCACGCGGCTCTGCCAACTGCTCCCTGTACATTTTTCTATTGGAAGAAGAGCAATTTTGAGAAGCTACAGTCATTTGAAGCCCTCCTTCATTATTAATTTTATAGAGAGTTATTTTGTGGTTCTGGCCTTTTTTTTTTTTTTTTTTTTGGTAATTAGATGCTGTATAAAATTTTTTAGTGATTTTCTCTTCTTTGTAATTAGAAATAGCGATTAGAGTATCTTTTATATTACATGGCATTTTTCCTTTAAACAATTGTATACATTTTGTATTCTTTGCTTTTCTCCATACAGACTTTAATGAGAACGGATTCATTGTGTACCATAATTTGCTATTATTATAGTGTGTCATGAAAATGAGTTATTTCTGTCACAGAAATATAATGCCCAGTGTAATGTATTTTTGCTGGTGGGTTTCATTTTTTTCCTCTAGGGACAGGGGAAATGTGTTTGCCAAGTTGAGAACCTGCTCGAACCCAACAGGCTGGGGAAGTGCAAAGGGAACTCGGGCTTTCGGGAGTCTGCAGTGGCTTCCCGCCCCTCCGGGCCGCACGGGGCACAGCCTCAGTCAGGCTGCGGGTGGGTTCCCACATTCGGTGAAAACACACACGATCCTACGATCCTACGATCCTACGCAGCCAGGTGTCAGCAGATGCAGCCTTCCCGGCCAGGCGTGGGGAAGCCAGAAGCAGGTCGCTGCTTAAGGCTCAAAAAGGCTGTGTCATGACTGAGGTTTATCAGGGAACAAAAAGTGTCTCTGAAAATCTGCGCGTGTTTCTTTCTGCCGCTGAGTGCGAGTTCTGCTGTGCAGGTGACAGCTCGCGTTAGCTGCCGTGTGGCACGGCCTGGCCCACGCACAGAGGTGCCGGCGAGCTCTGGGCTGGTTCGGGGCCTGTCTGCTGCAGCCCCGGCCTCGCAGCCAAGGCAGGAGAGGTGGAGGACGTCATGCCTGCAGCTCACGGGGAGATGGGCGCCCAGGGGCTGGGCTGTCGCTAGGCAGACCCTCGACACCCCTCCACCAATCAGAGTGTGCTCCGCTAGAGGCTGCTCCCAGGGGCACGGATGGAATGTGGCACCATGTCGAGTCAAGAAGGGTGTGGACAGGAGAAGACCAGCCCTGTGGGGCTGTCTGGGGCAACATCTCACAGCCTGGTCAGAGAGGGCTCCAGGACCACCAGGGACACGCCACATGTGCCAATGGTGGGGTGGGTCCTGGCAGGAAACAGGTGGCACAGGGGCCCTCCGACAGGGTGACTGGAGAGTGTAGGACGGCCCTCCTCACACAGGCGTGGCTCCGGCAGCTCAGCACTGTGGCAGCAGGGCGGGGGCCTGCAGGCACCTGTGGCAGCTGTGGCGAGGCCACCCGGGGGGCTGACCCTCCCCCCACCTGCAAGGGAGGGAGCTCGCCTTCCCTCACAGGGCGCAAGCCAGGGTCCCAGGACGCTCGCTGACGACAGCCGCCTTCTGTCCGCGGCCTCCGGCTCGCAAAGCATGTCATCCCCTCAACCCTCCCAGCAGCCCTGGGAGGCAGCCTTCCGGACAGTTCTTCCCATTTTACAGAGGGGAAGTGGGGTGTTTAACAGCTGGCCTGAAGCCACAGCTACGGCCTGGCAGGAGGCTGAGCACCTGCCCAGGTGGGGAGCAGGCTGAGGCCGGCAGGAGAGGGGGAGCGCGCAGTCAGGGGCTGCAGCTGACTGGGGCAGCCCTCCACGCAGCCTCCTGAACACACTCGCCGCTGCCAGCGCTGACCCAGAGCATCCTGGTTAAGAGACCAGGGTCTGGCAGCAAATTGCCAGAGTTCAAATCCCAGCTCTGCCACTCAGTAGCCATGACCTTGGAAAAATTACCAAACTTCATGGTGCCTCGGTTTCCCCATCTGGATATGAAGGATAATAACAGCATCAACTTCATGGGACTATTATGAGAATTAAACAGCCCAGCAGGGAAAGCCCACAGGTCGGTGCAGACAGGTTCCTGCGCGAAGTTGCTCTGTGCGCGCCGCTCACTGCTCCGGGGGCGGAGGCTGCAGCCCCCCAAGTTTGGCCGGCCAAGCCTTGCACCTGCAAGCTCGTGCCTGCCCGAGAGAGCACCTTTCCTCATCCACCCGGAGGGGCGCCATTTTCTAATCCATAATGAGGCCCGCAATGGCCGGGTGCGGTGGCTCACACCTGTAATCCCAGCACTTTTGGAGGCCGAGGTGGGAGGATCACTTGAGCCCAGGAGTCTGAGGTGACAGTGAGCTGTGATCAAATGACCGCACTCTGGCATGGATGACAGAGGGAGACCCTGTCCCTGAAAATAAATAAAGACCTAGACCTAGACAGCCCGCCCATTCGAGGTGCTGAGTTAATATTAGTCATTACCCTGGCTAGTCCCTCGGATTCTCCTCTTCCTCCCACCCAAACTGCCCTCTACGAGGACACAGCCACCGGCAGTTCTGAAATCCCAGGGGAAAGGACGAGTGGGTCCCCCAGCTGATGCTGCCTCCACGGCTGTCTCCCCAACAGGCCCTGGAGACAGTGTCAGGCGCCAGCCTGGGCTCCCCAACTCCCAGCCCCTCGGAGCACCCTGACGGCCTGCCCCCCCCACCCCCGCCCTGCAGAGCACAGCCCTCGTCCCCAGGGAGCACTGCCCTTGGACCTTCCCTCGAGTGGGTTTCCGTCTCTCCTCCTGGCTAAGGACTCGCATTTAAGCAGGCCAAAGTGACATTTCATCATTAGTCCCTAGTGCAGGCCTAGCGACTTGTACAAACGTGCTTCCTAGTGCCGGGCCCCATCCCCCCGTCCCCTCCCCATTATAATTCTCTTCACTCCCCGAAATTCAGATGTAATTCAAGTCGGAGCAATCGCGGCTGGATTACATCTGCAGGCAGGGAATTATTAGTATGACTTTTTGGCAGCGTGACAGTGATGTTTCTACAATCTATACATATTGATTTAGGTCGATAATAAACAATTTGATTAGCCTCCCCATCCATGGGCTGTCATTTCAATCACTGACGGGGCCCAGCAGAGTGGAAGGGCGGCAGCACGCATAAGTGGCAAGAATTCTCAAAATAAGAAACTCGGTCCTGATTAGAGACCCGGCTCCAGTGAATTGGACAAGACAGCTCAGCTGCCACGTTATTAACTCCCTGGGAAAATACTCGGCCGGTCCCCGGGGCCAGCCGGCATATTCTGATGTGGATCGATAAGCAATCTCCGGTGTATATGGAATTCAGACTCAAATCATTTGTCTCCGGCTCCTTTCTCCAAAGGGAGCCCCGCGGTCCGGACCCGGCCTGCCGCCCCAGGACCCCCGCCCCTCCCACACCCTCCCCTTTTAACTAATGACCCGCCACGGAGGAGGCCAGAGAGCTGAGACCTCTTCCATCATCGGGAAGGCGCTCTCAGGTGGGCCTAATGATAATGGCCTCCTTTCAATGTTTTAAAAACGGTGCCCACCCCGACGTCCTGGGGGTGAGTCTGTGTGAGTGACGGGCACGCCGCTCCATGACAGATAGACAGACACCCCAGTAAGGGACACCTGCCCCCCACCTGGCGTGTGGTGGTGACACTTTCGCAGAGCAGGGAAGCTACCGCTTCCGCCAGGCCTCTGGGGAAGACAGAGGGTGGGCGCCACCCAAGGGTGCTGGGGGCTGGGACTGTGGCTGGTTCAGGACCAAAGTGGTGACATCGGGCTCCAGGCTCCCTGTGAGCTGGCTTCTGGGCCTCTGGCTGGTGGAGCTCCCCAGGGCCGCAGGAGCCGTTAGGGACCGTGGGACGCCACCCTGTGGTTACAGGTGGACACGGTGAGGGCACTGTGCGCGAGGGACCTGCAGGGACCTCAGGACCAAGCAGCCATCGGCAACCGAGGCCCCCAGCTCCCCACAACAGCCAGGGCAGTGTGGCTTGGCGGTTAGGCCGGGCTTTGGTTGGGGCAAGTCTGAGTGTCACCTCTGGTGACTCGGTTCACCTCTTTGAACTTCAGTCCCTTCACGTGTCAAGTAAGGCCACCAACACCGACTTTGCACATCTGTGGGAGGGCTCAAAGCGACCGCGCAGGCGGAGGCCCGGCGCGGTGCCCGCGCGGCAGATGCTCGGGGCACACTTTTAGCGTCGGCAGAGCAAGTGCAGCGAGTGCCCCACGCTGTCGTTTACACGGCATCATTATTTTGCTGGCAGACCTCTCTCCTAAGAAATGAACTTTCAAAATCCCGTCTGCGACATAGACACAGCAGCGGCCCTGTGTCCCCGGGGCCGGAGGACCCCACCTGGCACCACCGCTGCCACGCCCCCTTCCGTGCCCTAGGGCTCTGGGACCGGTGTCAAGGGCCTGGCCACAGGCTTCCGCCCAGCTCCAGGACGCCGGGGCCAGTCCTCTCTTGGGGCCTCGGTTTCCCCAGGTGGGGGCACCTCAGCTCTCAGAGTCTCTGAGGCTCTGGGGTCTGCCTAAAACCGATTCGTCGTAACACCGACCCCGCGGAGCGGAGGGCGCCACGCTGGCCTAGCCCACAGGGCCTCTCGCGCACAGGGCCTCCCGCGCACAGGGCCTCGCGCGCACAGGGCCTCGCGCGCACAGGGCCTCCCGCGCACAGGGCCTCGCGCGCACAGGGCCTCGCGCGCACAGGGCCTCTCGCGCACAGGGCCTCCCGCGCACAGGGCCTCCCGCGCACAGGGCCTCGCGCGCACAGGGCCTCTCGCGCACAGGGCCTCCCGCACACAGGGCCTCGCGCACAGGGCCTCCCGCACAGGGCCTCCCGCACACAGGGCCTCGCGCACAGGGCCTCCCGCACAGGGCCTCGCGCACAGGGCCTCGCGCGCACAGGGCCTCCCGCACAGGGCCTCCCGCACAGGGCCTCCCGCACAGGGCCTCCCGCACAGGGCCTCGCGCACAGGGCCTCGCGCGCACAGGGCCTCCCGCACAGGGCCTCCCGCGCACAGGGCCTCGCGCGCACAGGGCCTCCCGCGCACAGGGCCTCCCGCACAGGGCCTCCCGCGCACAGGGCCTCGCGCGCACAGGGCCTCCCGCACACAGGGCCTCGCGCACAGGGCCTCCCGCGCACAGGGCCTCCCGCGCACAGGGCCTCGCGCACAGGGCCTCCCGCACAGGGCCTCCCGCGCACAGGGCCTCGCGCACAGGGCCTCCCGCGCACAGGGCCTCCCGCACAGGGCCTCCCGCGCACAGGGCCTCGCGCACAGGGCCTCGCGCACAGGGCCTCCCGCACAGGGCCTCCCGCGCACAGGGCCTCGCGCGCACAGGGCCTCTCCAGTGCAGAGAAGCAAGGGGCCCGGTCCACCCTGCCACGGCGTGGCCTGGGTCTCCCCCGGGCGCCACGTCCCCAAGAAAAACAAGCGAAGGGCAGCATCAGCGAGGACTGGATGTGGCCGTGAGAAGCAAAGACCTAAAATAACAAGACTTAACAAGATCTGTCTTTATCTCTCTTCTACATAAGAGCTGGGAAATCCGCCATCCAGGCCTGGCGCTGCTCGGCCGCAGGGCGTCCTCAGGCCCCGCTCCCTTCCGGCCCAGCTCCACCCTTCCGGCCCAGCTCCACCGTCCTCTGAGTCGGGGGCTGCTTTGTCTCTGCGTCCCAGCGCCTGGCCAGCAGACCCGGCGTTCCAGGAAGTGACGTCAAGGAAGGGACTACAGAGATTGGGACAAAGGGTACATGCCAACTCTTTTTTTAAATCTTAATTAAAACATTTTTACATTTTTATTCTAAAGTCATTTTAGATTTATCGAAAAGTTGTAAAGACAGAGAGTTCTCATGGCACCCACGGTCCAGTTCTCCCTCTTACTGTCACCATGTGTCAGTGTGGCACAATTCTCAAATTGAATGAGCCAATATCGATACATTGTTACTAACTAAAGTCTATACCTCATTAATTTCACTAGTTTTTACCTAACGTCCTTCTTTCTGTTGTAGGATCTCATCCAAGATACCATTTGCAGTCGGTAGTTATGTCGCCTTAGACTCCTCTTGGCTGTGACAGTTTCTCAGACTTTCCTTGTTTTTCATGGCCTTGACAGATTTGAGGAGCACTGATCAGAGATTTTGTAGAATGTCCTTCAGCTGGGATTTTTCTGAAGTTTTTCTCATGATTAGACTGGGGTTATAGATTTTTTTTTTTTTAGGAAGTCCACAGAGATAAAGCATCATTCTCATCACATCATAAAAACATCTTGGTTGCTTCTAGTTTTTTATGATTATGAATAAGGCTGCCATAAACATTTGCATGCATATTTTTATGTGGCATGACAACTCTTCTTGAAAGAGGGTTCCCAGAGACAGCTCTGCAAAATCGCACCTCCGTCTCATAAGCTAAATTTAGTTGGCATGGCCACACTTCCCTGCAAGGGAGGCCAGTAAATACAGGCTTTATTCTGTGCCCCACTAAATTGTCAGGGTTTTCTTACGTGGAGGAATGGGGCAAAGATGTCACAGACATACAATCTCAGTCAAGGGGACATAACAGGGAAGGAAGCAGGCAGCACGAGGGAAGTGTGAAGGAAAGGATGAATTTCAAAGACACAACCCCTGCCTCTGAGGACAACAAGAAAAGGATGGCCAATGTCACCAGAGCCTGGTGGTGGGGAAATGCTCATGAATTCACATGTTCAAAAAGATCCATACAGCATCTCAGGGGACAGGGTGGGAATACATGTCCCATGACCCTACTAAGTTTTACAGCCCACGATTAGGGTCTAACCCATTTGGGATATGATAAAGTTTTGTGATGCTCTGAGATCTCTGACAATCTAATGGGACAGGGTTGAGGGCTGCTGAGGTTTCCACAAATTCCAAGATCCAGGAATCATATTGTAAGTCAAGTTAGCTTTTTCATTGCAAAGTAGCTGATTCTGTTTGAACCGCAAGGCGGGCCAGCTCTCGGTCGGTGGGGCTGACCCCTTTGGTATCTAACGTTCGTGCACAGGAAGCCGTGTTCTTGGGCCTGACAACGACATGTTCACCGGCTGGCTAGAGGGACCCTGGGGGTCTGGGGAGCGGCTGTCCCGGAGGCAGCAGACCTCTCGCAGTGGAGATTCTGCCTGCTGCCTCCCTGGTTCTCAAGGACTTCTAAGAATTTTCTTGGGAAACTAGTTTGACTCTGACTCCCAGGCAGGTGAAGATCACCTGGAATTGCCTCCCAGCATGGGCAAATGCTTACTTAGGGGAAAATGAAGCACTTTGATTTATTGGTTTGTATTTATTTATAAAAGCCTTCTGATGATGCCAGGTGGCATTTCTCAATTAAGGAATGAGCAAGCTGGAGCCTTCCTAAATTCCCATCTTCAAAACGCTTCTGAAGTCTTTTGTTAACTTCAGAGGAGTTCCCTCCAGTCTGGAGCCCAGGGTTAAAGGTACTCACCAGTACAAAGGTCAGGTGGAGCACACTGACCTCCCAGGTATTCCTGGGGCATTTTTGGTAAGAGAAGCCAGCACAAATTACCAGGCCTGGGTTCCAAAGGGGGCTCCACCATGTTGCACATCAATCAAACAAATACATATGCAGATTTTACTTCATTTGTCCTTGCTGAAGAGCCTCCCCTGCCAACCCACCCACTGAAAATTTTTCACTGGGGCCCAATCACCTCTAGACAGTCCAAAGAAACATATATATAATTTGAAATTCCAACTCTTCAGTCCCTAAGTTAGAATATGCTCCCTCTGCCCCCTTACCGCTCCACAACTGGAGACTTGCCTGACAATTCCAGCACTATTTCATCCTGCTTTGTCTTGTTGTGAATTGGCTACAGCTTAGGCTACCAGCTAGATATAAGCTTCCCCGGGAACTTGGACTTGGCCTCCTTTCCTTTCTCCATGCTGTCCGTGCTCAGTACGCGGCTAGACGTGCAGCCCAAGGCCCAGTTTCCCCACTTATCTGGCCACGTGATCTGGGGCCCGCGGTAGACACCAGAGCCTCAGTTGCTCATCTGTACTATGGAACCGTCACCCTGCCGTGGTTATGCATAAGTACTAAATGACACAACAGATCCAAATGCCCTGCACCCCAACTGGCCCCTAGCAAATGCCCAGAGAGCAATAAATGAATATGAACACAGATGCGCAAGCCTCGGAGGGATGACTTCACGCTTGAGAGTGTGACTGTTTCTCTCTGGGATAGTGCAGGCAGTTAACAGGAAAAGGCTGGAGTTGTGTTAATTCCCATTAATATCCTCAGAGGGTGTGGGGAACAAGACGGACAAGCCGGCCTTGAAATGCAATCGGATCCGTTTTTATCTCTTCTGCTACAGCTTTATTGTAGTGAAATATGTTCGTTTCAGCAGAGGGCAATCACCCTAATAGACGAGGCGAGAGGCATGAGATGCCAGCAGGAATTTGCAGCGCATCTGCCCTGGACCCCGGCTCCAGGCCGCCCGGCTTTATGTTGAAAACCGCCTGCGGATGCGGCTGCGTAGACCCTGATGGATATCCGCCGGTTAGGCTGCATTAGACTCAATTTATCCCCCGCACTCATTGTTGCTATTGATTGATTTTTAAATTAGATGAAGGCAATCAGTAAATACCACCCAATCAAGTTCTAAAAACATACAGGAGATTAGACAATTTAGGGTAATCAATGGAAATATTCCTTGATTTGCTACCACTCAATTTCGACCATAAATTACAACTATAACTTGCAAGTTAGTAAGCTATAAAGCAAGTAGATGTGACAAGAAAAACTATAAGAAATGAATTAAGGGGCTTAAGAAGCACCGCTGATGTTGTCCTATAATGAGGTGAAATGACTCTTCCTTCATATTTTGCATTTCCTGCAGGGTCTCACCGCCACTGACAGGTGGAGACTTAGAAGAGAACCCAGGATTTGCCTGCCCTTTTAAAAAATATTGGGGGGGATGAGTGGGTGGAAAATTTGTATGTGTGAGAATAAAACCTAATAGCAATTCTTCTCTCTAGCAGATGAGTTTGAACAATAACTGATCAACCTAATTTTTGTGGTTGTGAATAAATGTCATATAATTTTAGGCTCAAAACCCCCCAGTTTGCTAAAACCCTCACCTACCTCACAGACACTTTCAAATGCTAATTTGAAAGTCACACTTCTGCACTGTTATTTCCTACAAAGTCTGAAATGTAACAATAATTAAATGTAATTTTAGACCAGAACTTCATACTCTTAAAAAGCTGTATTTGTCTGATTGTGCAATCTGCCCATCTTCCATATTTTAAAAGAGGCACATTCAGACTACGGATTTATTTTTCTTTCCCAGCCCAATAGGTATGTGATTTAGGGGAAGCAAATTTGCTTGCAGGAGCTCAGGGTTTCGCAGCAAAGGCAAAGATTCCACAGCAGACTGCCTCCTTCATTCATTCATTCATTCATTCACTCACTCACTGGTACACATGAACATTGAAAGAGACAAATCCCTTCCAGTTTTCTCTTCTCCTTTCCTTTTCTGGCACACCTCGGAGCTCTGCAAAAGTAGGAAATGAGTAATCTAATGGTAGTACAGACTCTGCCTATGCTGGCACATAGTCGGAGGATGCTCCGAGACATGGCGGGGAGCAAGCCAGCTCTGTGCATCTGTCCTGGGCGGTGGTCAGGACGAGCCTGGGTGGGTGTGCTCTCCCTCCTGGCCTGTGGGGGCTGGGTGAGGATGACTCGGGACAGACCCCTGCCCTGGTGGGACCCACTGGCAAGCAAGAGCTATAGGTCTGGGTCTGGGACTTGGTCGTGTATGTTCTGGTTTGGGGACTGGGTCAGAAAGTGGCGGGACCCTGCTCCCCAGGGGCCCGCCTCCGGGTCAGCCTTGGGAACCCCAGACAGGATGGGACTTCTGAGGGCAGAGCTTCTCTGAAAAGCAATTGGCAGGATGGGGGGGGGAGGAAGATTAAAGCTGAAATTTTTTCTGGAAGGCTGGGAACCTAATTTTTTAAAAAATAAGTTATCCTGCTCTGATTTTTAAATCAATATAGGCTTGCTTTAGAAAACTTAGAAAATTATAAAGTGTAAAAGTAAAATCACCTGTGGTCCTAAGTACCCAAAATTACTACTGTTTTGAGGCACCTCCCTTCCTGTTTCTTTCCAGCATTCGGCCTATGTATACAAAAAAGTTAGCCTGTCTGATGCCTGCTTTTTTCACCTAACATTGCATAATAGACATTGTCTCATACCATTAAAATTTCCAAAAAACACAGTTTCCAAAGATGTAAAATATGCGCTGATAATGGCAACACTCATTGAGTGCTCTCCTAACAGCCCTATGACACGGATACTATTCACGGTGCCTAGAATTTAAGAAACACGCTCGGGGTGGAACTCTGGAGCCAGAAGTTGAACCCAGGGACTCAATCTCTGGAGCTCTTGCTCTCACCCACCACAATGGGATTCATGCTCAGGGCCTGGCAGAGGGAGAGAGAAGGACCCTCCTTAATACCAAGAAAACCAGAGCTCTGGCCCCGGCTCTTTCCTTACCGGTCACACCACGCTTGAGTTGCTCAACTTCTCTGATGCTCCATTTGTCAAATACGCCCTTGCCTAGAAGAATGGCACATAGCTGGTCTCAGATCGTGTCTATTGAGGGGACATTTATTTGGTGACTCCTAGGAGCCCTCCGCCCAGGCTGCCGTGGTCACCAAATGAGGTCTTGTCGGGGACAGTGCCTCGCAGTGCTACGCACAGGCAAAGCGCCCGTCCGCCAACTGCGCACGGCGCCTGCAGGTGCTCCAAGCCAGACTGCTGACCGCGGGCTGTGGCCCGACCTGGTGAGCGGATGGCTTTCATTCCACCTCATGGCATTAAAACTGTTTTGAATTAATTGCTAGTATTTCAAAATCACAAAATCTCAAGGAAGAACATCCAGATTTCCACATTCTCTAGGAAAACCAGAAGGCAGGGCCACTGGGCCCGCATTCCCACGAGGCGGCCGCCGGCCGGGCTTCAGCTGCGGCCTCTTCCTACGGACAGGAACGTGCGCTCCCGGCGCCGCGGCCCGCGCCCCTCCGTTTTGCCTCCCGTCTGACCTGTCGCATTCCCTGATGCTGCCTGCCCCTCCCTGGGGGAAGTGGGAGCTCTCCACCCTCGCCCCAAGTACTCCCAGGAGGTGAAATCTGTTCCCGTCTTCTCTCGCTAAGCCCTGAAATGGATGGCCAGTCTCTGCCTACGGCCACCCAGATGTGGGCTCACAAGGCTCCCGCTGTGTTGTCACTGCGCCCCGCTGGCCCAGACGCGGGTGGGCACCCAGCAGTTGTTGCAGGGACGAGTACATGGGGCTGTGTAAGATGCAGGTAGTTTCCAGGGAAACACAGTCATCTGAGCCGCCGGGTGTTGTCACCCCAGCAGGTGAAATGCAGGTACCTGTGGATGCCACACAGGTAGACTGGGAGCCTGGGAAGGCCCAGAAGGAAGGTGGAACTGCCCAGAGCCTGCTGCTCAGGGGTGGGCTGCTCTCAGTGCCCCTGCAACAGAGGGCGGGCTGCAGGGCAGGTGCCCCTTGGCCTCTCAGCAGGGACCCTTAATCTGACCTTGCACCTGTTCTTTACTTTGCAGGCTGTGCAGCATCCTCCCGCCTGTCCTCTTAAAGTCTTGCCCCCCAATCCCGGGGGAAGGGAGAGTGAGTGATCCCCAGGGCTGAGCCTCCAGCAGCTGCCTCTGCGATGGCCATCTGCGATGGGGAAGAGCTGGCTCCAGGGGGCTGTTCTGAGAACGGAAGCGGCACCTGCCAGGGCATGCCCGAGAGCCAGCTCAGCGGCTCTTCCCGCGTCAGACTCTGAACAGTGTCGTCTCCTCTGAACAGAACCAAGGCAGCCACGTCCTCCCAAGGAGATGGAGCCAGTGGCAGCAGCTGCCGGCTAAAATCCAGAGCTCAGCCTGTCTGTACTGAATTCTGACCCTGCCCTTTAATAGGATCTTCAGCAATTTACAGAAGTCTCTGTGCCTCAGCTTTCCCTACCTGTGAAATGGGGGAATTAATGGTGACTGTCTGCTAGGGCTGCTGAGCAGCATTGACACAGCTGTCACATCGGGAGCTAATATTTGCTGAGCACTTACCATGTGGCAGGTGCTGTCGGAAGCCTGGGGCATGCATTCACAGTGCCCAACACACAGTGACACCATGGGAGCCCCTGCTAAACAGGTCACCTCCTCTCTCCTCACAACCTACTGAGGTGGGTTTCTTATCCTCATTTCATAGATGAGGAAACTGAGGCATGAAGAGGTTCTATAACTTGCCCAAGATTGGGCAGCTGACCGGACATCACGGTGGCGGAGCATGCACCCCTGCACTCTGCCCCCCTCTTTCCCAAAGGGCTTCCCCGTGGTGCTGACATGAACCTGCCGTCTCTGTGGCATCTCGAAGCATCGGACATGGGCGGCTCCATACGGATCGACACGCTAAGGGCTTGGTAACCTCTCTTGAAGACGGTGATGCAGATGAAGATGACGATGCCTGCAGCCCGAGGAAGACGATGAGATGATGGAGGGCACCCCAGGCTGCAGGTCTGGCTCCCGCCCGCGCTGGCCTCCCTGGGGGCCCGGAGGCCGGGAGCGTTAGAGGAATTGCCTGGGAGGTGACCAGGAGAGGCGAGCTTTACTTTATCATGGTACCGAGCTAGAAGGGCAGACCAATTAATCATGGAAGTTTCTAAAAGTGCTTTTATTTTGCCATTTAGTATGCCAGCGAGATCATTTCCCTTAATGTATACTCCTGATATTAGCACACCTTAATCCATCACACTCCGTGTTATGAAATTCTGTGTTCTACTCCCGGGTCCTGCGGAAGATCATTAACCCGACTCTTCTCCGGCCGTACATCATCAGAGGGATTACCTCACGGGTCCAGAAACCCCTCTCCCGGGCTGTGCCGTCGGGCTGCCCCAGTCATTTTTCCTGGCCTTGCTGACACACGGGGCTGTTTGCATTAGTGAGCAGATGGCCGTGGGTGACAGCAGAAGCCCCCTCCCACCCGCCACCTCTCCTCCCAGCGATCCGGGTTTCCAAGGGACACAGACAAGAGGGAGGCAGTGTCCGCCCAAAGCTGTCCTCCCGCCGTGCCCAGTGCCCTCCGGCGACCAGGGCTGTGTTCTCATGTCCTCAAGCCCGCCAGGGGCTCCCACCATCAGATTCCACCATGCTGGGCTCCGCTCCTGGGAGACTTGCTCTGGGGCCGGGGGCCCGGGCGGCCATGGGCACCCCTGCATTAGCCAGCCCGAGAGCCACCTGTGCTCTCCACCTGGTTGCCCAGCCTGGCCCCCAACACATCCCCTCCCTGTCTGCCCCCCTGCCCCACAATCCACTTCATTTTTTTTGTAAATTATTTGAGAAGCCACCAAATTGTTTTCCATAGTTTGCTGCACCATTTTACTATGTTTTAATTGAAAAGTCAAAATTGCACATATTTATGGTGTACAACATGACGTTTTGATATGTGCACACACTGTGGCATAGCTAAGCAAGCTGTTTGACATAGGCATTGCCTCACAGCTTTATTTGTGTGGTGAGTACACTTAAAATCTACTCTCTTAGCAATTTTCAAGCATACAATATATTGTTCTGAACTATAGTTAGCTACCAGGCAGTACAATGGACTTCCTGAGCTTACCCCTCCTGTCTAATTAAAATTTTGTATCCTCTGATCAGCGTCTCCCCAGTCCTCCCACACCCCCACTTGGTAACCGCCTGTCTACTCTCTGTTTCTATGAATTGGAATTTTGTAGATTCTATATGTAAGTGAGATCATGAAGTATTTGTCTTTCTGTGCCTGGTTTACTTCACTTAACATAACGTCCTCTAAATTCATCCATATTGTTGCAAATGACAGAATTTCCTTCTTATTTAAGACTGAACAGTATTCCATTGTATAGATATACCACATTTTTTTATTCATTTATCCATTGATGGACACCTAGGTTGCTTCCATATCTTGGCTATTGTGAACAACATTGCAATGAATACAAGAGTGCAGATGTCTCTTCAACATACTGATTTCAATTCCTTTGGCTCTGTGCCCACTAGTGGGATTGCTGGGTCATATGGTAGTTCCGCTTTTAATTTTTTGAGGAATCTCCATTCTATCTTTCATAATGGCTGCACTAATTTACATTCCTACCAACAGTGTACAAGCCCACGCCATTCTTGAAGGCAAAAAATCTAAGATGCTTTCTCTATTTCTCTTGCCCATCATAGCAACTCTTATTGGCTCTACCAACAAAAAGCATCTTGAATCTATTATTTCTCTCCTTTCCCTGCGTCAACCCTGACCCACGCCTGGAGGACTGCAGTCGCCTCTGACTGGCTCCCCACTTCCACGCTCAGCCCCCGCACTGCCTTCTCCACTGAGCGGCCAGGGGTCTTTCAGAAATGCAAAGCCCTGGGGTGCCAGAGATACCCTCTATTTTGAAATTTGTGCAACACAGGCGAACACATGTGTGAAATCTTGGAGATGGTCACTACAATGTGTGCACTGACACACTTCCTGAATGTATTTTATTATTATTATTTAAAAAAAATAGAGACGGGTTGGGGAGGAGGAGCTTGCTCTTGTTCAGGCTGGTCTCGAACTCCCGACCTCAAGCAATAGCTTATGTGGAGATGATCCCAGGAAGCACAGGTGAGGCTGTGGAAACCCAGACAAGGAGGGGAGGAAAGCCCACGCAGGGTTTGTCAAGGAGCTGGCCTGGGGCCCTGGGGCCCTCCGAGAAGCTGTGTGAAGACATCTCGGAGTCACGCGTGGGGACTGGAGGGCTGGGCCATGTATCCACTGCTCCCACCCCCATCGGCTAAAGCACGTTCACGTGTGTGCATGTGCACGCGAGCGCACGCACTCCCTGCCTCATTGCACACTCAATCTACCCAAGCAGGCGCCCTGGGTGCTGAGACAGAGAGAGAGACAGAAAGAGAGAGAGAAGAGAGAGAGAAAAAGAAAAGAAAGAGAAAGAGAAAGAGAAAGAGAAAGAGAAAGAGAAAGAGAAAGAGAAAGAGAAAGAGAGAGAGAGAGAGAGAGAAAGAGAAAGAGAAAGAAGAGAGAGAAAGAAAGATACAGAGAGAGAAAGAGAAAAAAGAGAAAGAAAGAGACAGAGAGAAAGAAAGAGACAGAGAAAGAGAAAGCGAAAGAGACAGAGAGAGCGAAGGCGAAGGCAGGCAGTTGGGGTGGACACTGTCTGCAGGCGCAGGGGGACTCGATGCCGACGGGGTGAGACGGGGTGTCGCAAAGTCTGCTGGGGAGCCCCTGTGGGCGCGGGCTCAGGGCAGCCACGTGGCACCGCACGCTGGGGCCCACGGCCACCGCTATGGACTCCTCCGCGTGTCCTCCAGGTGCCCCGTGTCCCGAGGGCCACGGCTGCTGCACAGCAGGCAGGCCAGTGGCCAGGTGTGGAGGGACTCCATCATCAATCCCTAAATAACAATCTTCGCCGGCATCTGCTTACAACTCACGCCAGCTGAAGGGCGTGTTATTCTTTTCGTCCTTACAGAAGCCCCGAGTGGTAAGTGCCACACGTTTCCACTCTACAGTTGAGGAAACTGAGGCACCCAAAGGAGCGGCAAGTCACCCACCGTCACGTGGCCGGGAGAGCCCCCGGGTTTGTCTGGCCTGCAGCGCCACTTCGGACGGCTCTGGGAATGGCCTGCAGGACGGCGCCTTAAACCGCCGCGAGCAGACCCGGCTGGGGCCGGAAACGTTCGCTTTGGAAGCCTGAGTTCCGTCCCCGGAGTCACTGCACTGTCACGGGCCACCCTCGCCACGGGCCGTGTGCAGGCTGGCCGGGCCCTGCGGGAGCTCCTGCGGAGCGAGGCCCGCCCTGCTGTCTGGTCAGGAAGGAGGCGGAGGCCTGGGGCCTGCGCTGACGGGCCCGGGCAGCCGCCCTGACAGGGGCAATGGACAGACCAAGGCGTGCCAAGCCCGCGGACATGCCACAAGGCCGCAGTCAGGACGTCACCGCTCTCTGGCCTTAGAACTTGGCCGGGCATGTCGGGGGCACAGGAAGCCTGGCATCCGCCTGCTCCCAGCCGAGTCTGAGTGAGACGGATGGGGGTCACCGCCACTGCTCCTCTTCTAGTCTTCGGCCCTGCGGGCTGTCTTCCTGAGCAGGAGCTGGGGCGCAGGGACGCTAGGAGAGGCCCATGAGCAGCGGACACCTCACATTGGCCAAGAAAGTGACGCACTGATGTGTGGCTTCACTGTCGGCCCTTGGCGCAGACAGTAGGTTCGGTTGCTCTCCCCAAACCAACAGGGAGAAGCCGGGTGCAGATTAATGGCCAAAGCACAGATCATTCCGGACAAATTTGATGGAAAGTTGGAAGCCACACGATGGCCAGCAGCACCAAGGGCCAGCAGCAGCCTCGCTCCTTAGTGATCCCAGGTTGCACTGTTCTTGGGAGAAAGGACAGGAACGTGGGCTGCTGGACTCTGTCACACCAACACCAAAGTGACCTGGTCGGTCGGGGCTGGAAAACCAGCGAAGGAGCATGTGACGGGAGCCGCCCTGGCTGGAGGCAGGAGACAACGTGTCTCCTAACCCTAACCCTAACCCTGGCCTCCGAGATCCCCACGCAGGGCAGGTGAGCTGTACCTGATCAGTGGGGGAGGCAATCCCAGGAGAGCCGCAGGAAGCCGAGGGTGGACCCCAGCCCAAAACCTCCAGGGGACGGGGCCAGGGTTCTTTGTCTCTCTTGGCCTCAGTTTCTCCCACATGTAAGGGGCTAGCAGCAAATCAACACATCACATACTGGCCAGGGCTATGGAGGGGGCATTTATCTCCCTCAGGTAACATTCCAGACAACAGATTCTTTTATCTTCAACAGGTGCCAAAATTCATCTTCTTCTAGCCAAAATAATGGAAATTTCTTACAGTATTGTACAAGGCATCTCAGAGTGGCAGGGTCCCCTCCTGATCTCCTGGCAACAACCCACGTAGGATGCAGCAGCCAGGGCTCAAGCACGGAGCAATCCACTTCCTGGCCTGTGTTCTTGAGCTCACATTTAACTCCTTGGGCTCCCCGATATGGAAGGGAGGCAAAACCCAACCTCACAGATTAGCTGTGCCTCCCGGGATTCTAAGTGGATGGATAATTAAAGAATACAATAATCCAAGCCTCTATACCGTGGGGCCTTTATATATGTCCCCTCTGCCTAAAATGCCCTTCTCCAGAGTCCTCCTATGGCTTAACTATGAGCCCCTTTGCACAGCCATCTCTGAGCATCTCTCTAACTAGGGTGTCCCTGTCAGTCCCTCTCTCTCTCTCTCTCTCTCTCCCCATCCTGTTTACATCTGACACAAAACATGCACCTTATACAAAGCTGCTTGACTGCTTCCTAGTCTGCCTGTGGCCTGTCTCTCTGACCAGTCACTGAGCTCTCAAGGATGGGGACTTTTGTATGTCTTGTTCACCACTATATTACTAGCCAGTGCCAGCCACAGGATAGATGTGTGGATGGCGGGGTGGGTGGATGGATGGAGGGGTGATGGGTGGATGGGTGGATGGATGGAGGGGTGATGGGTGGATGGATGGATGGATGGATGGATGGATGGTTGGGTAGATGGATGGAAGAGTGGATGGGTGAATGTGTGAATGGATGGATGGATAGATAGATGGGTGGATGGATGGTTAGATGGATGTGTGGATGGGTAGATGGCTGGTTGGGTGGATGGATGGAGGGGTGGATAGGTGGATGGGTGGGTGGGTGGATGGATAGATGGATGGGTGGATGGGTGAATGAAAGCTCATCATGAGGACCAAATGAAAGAGCATGTATAGAAATGCTTTGGGAATTGTAAAGTGTTGTAGTCATGTAAGGGGTCTTTATAAGATGCTAGTGTGAGGCACTGTGATGGATGCTTTATAAACATCACTAACTCCTATCATCCAACTCTGCCTGGTGGGCACTACTATCCTATTGTACAGATGAAGAAACAGAGACTCTGGGGAAGTTGATTAAACTCCCTACGATTGCAGAGCTGGTGAGGGATGGGATTTGAGCCCGGGTATGTCTACCTGAAGGCTTAAGCTCTTCTCCAAATTGCACCATTATTCCAAAGCTCTCATTATCAGCAAAAACAACTATATGGTGACATCCTCATGGTCACCCACAAGCCTGAAGCTAGACACCCTTAAACCTATAGTCACCCTTAAAGCTAGACACCCTTAAAGCCCTATAGTCATTCCTGAGTCACTTAGTCTTCCTCTTGAAGTTTCACCTGCCTTCTCCCTTACGGTCAGTTGTCCTTTCTTGCTGCTGTCATCAAGGGACCTTCACATAACGCCAATTGCTCTCTAAGGAACCACTTCTAATTATTTCTAATGTGGAACCAATTCTTGTGAAAATTATGTGTAAAGTGGTAATCCAGAGTTTCCTAACAAGGAAGGACATTTGCGGATTAGTTGCAATCTCCTTTGATTCTTCCAGTTTTATTATTATTATTATTATTGGTTTCAGGAAGTAATTCCAGAAAGGTGAAATTGTAGGGGTAGGTAACATCTAGGTAAGCGACCCAGATAAGAGACCCAAATGAGGCTGGGCACAGTGGCTCACACCTGTAATCCTAGCACTCTGAGAGGCTAAGGCGGGAGGATTGCTTGAGCTCAGGAGTTCGAGACCAGCTTGAGCAAGAGTGAGACACTGTATCTACTTAAAAAAAAATTGAAAGAAATTAGCTGGACAACTAAAATATATAGAAAAAATTAGCCAGGCATGGTGGCACATGCCTGTAGTCCCAACTACTAAGGGAGGCTGAGGCAGGAGGATCATTTGAGCCCAGGAGTGTAAGGTTGCTGTTAGCTAGGCTGATGCCACGGCACTCTAGTCTGGGCAACAGGACAAGACTTTGTCTCAAAAAAAAGAGAGACCCAAATGAGAGAATAAATATGAGAGTATAATGGGAAAATATAGCAATGTATAGATATTTAAGAATATGCTACTGCTGCTCCTCCTTAACGTTTTATTGCAAGCTCATTATGCTGCTAAGGCAACTCTACTGCATTTCCTTATTTAATCCTCTGAGGCTGCCAGTATCAGTATGTCCGCACTACAGAAACAAGCGCCAGTTCCGAGAGGGCAGGGGGTTGCCCAGCTGGGACTGGCACTGTGCCTGTGTCACAGAGCTGGAGTGCCCACTGCTGCCTGTCTCAGGGTCAGCACCAGAGAGTCCCCTGGAGGAATTCAGGATGGGCCACATTCCTGTAGAACCTACTCCGGTAAAACGAGGTGATTAGCTGTCCAGAGATAGTAAGACTAGAAGCTCAGAATGTTTGTGATCAAGTTCAAGGTCAAAATTTTGTGTCCATTTATGGCTGAAGCGAGATCCCAAGGACTGTTGAAATCTTCCTCATCATCATAAATTCAGGGAGTGAGGCTGAGCCCCCCAAGTCCCCAGGAGAAAGGACTGTATCTGTGTCCTTCTCCTCCAGGAAAAGGAAGCCAAGAAGGAGACACAAATCCAGAGGTAAGTAAAGACGTCTAGGGGTCCCCAGGCATGAGGAGCGGCCATCACGCTGCCCCGGAGGCTGTGGAAATGCAGGCTCCAGTTGCATTTTCCAGACCAATTGAATTATACTCTCCGGGAATGGGACCTCGAACTCTGTATTCTTAACAAGGTCCCCAGGGAGAGTCAGATGATCGGCCAGTTTGGAAAGTGCTGGTGCGGAGAGTGAGCCGGTCTGGGTTTCAGGTGTGTGCCAGGTTGAATAGTGTTTCCCCCCAAAATTCATGACCTCGTGGAAACTCAGAACATGACTTTATCCTGAAACAGGATTTTTGTCAATGTGACTTCAGTCCCCATCTTTGTTATTCGCAGTACTCATGCCCTAAAAAGTCACCACAAACCCTGAGTTGGAGAATTCTAACCCGTTTCTCCTATGGGGAACCGAGTGGCTGGTTCTGTAAGCCTCTAGTCCCTGCATTTGCAGCCACCGGCCATGTGGATTTTGTGTGTCTTATGTGCTTCTATTTGAAGACACCTTGTTTAATGCATGTTGTTGATTCATTCACAGTGAACGCAAGGCCAAGGGCATCGCAACTCGTGCCTGCATGGAGCGTCTCTAACGCAAGAACCTTCTCCAGTAAGGCACTTCGCAGCCGCCTCGCACACAGGACACTAGGCGGCATTTCAACGCTACACTTGGGAGCTATTTTAAACAGCAAAATCAGCAACGAAAAGCACAAAAACGTGGCACTAAATAAGTGCAAAAAAGGATCCTTGTTTTTGAGAGCTGGAACAAGAAGGCAGAGCATCACCTTGCTCAACCTCAGCTGGGAATGTGCACGTTGAGCAACTTCAAGTTTTCCACGCTCTGCACCTATCTGCAAATGGGCGCGTGTGTTGATTTTGGAGTTACCGACACTTTTCAGTGAGTAGGCAGATACCAAATTTAGAAGTCATGAGTGAGGAGGATCCACTGAAGTTGAGGTCATCCTGGATTAGGGCGGGCCCTAAATCCAGTATGTCCGTTGTTCTGAAAAGAGGAGAGAGACAGAGACAGACTCAGAGGGGAAAGGCCCGTGTGACAACGGAGGCAGAGATTGCAACAATGTGGCTACAAGCCAAGGGATGCCAAGGACTGTGGGCAGCTATGGAAGCTGGAAGAGGCGAGGAAGGATCTTTCTCAGAAGGAGCATGGCCTTGCCGACACCTTGACTTCAGAAGTCAGCCTCCACAAGTGCAAGAGGACACCTTTCTGCTGTTTTATGCCACCCTGTTTTATGCCATCTTGTTACGGCAGCCCTAGGAAACCAATATAGAGTCTGCACATGCCGATGCCAGCCTGGATCTGGAATGACGGCTTGTGTGGTTCCAGGGAGTCGCTTCCCACTGCGGAGCCAGCCCAGCTCCCAAGCCTGTAGATCACAGATCAAATGTGAGAATGTCTGTGAAGAATTTAGGGACCTGGAAGGCATTGTATCAGCTCAGCACATTGCCATTCAAGTCCTCAGGGCCCCAAATCACCTATCAGCAGCCCCGCAGCAACCACTCCGAAAGCCCTGGGCTCCAGCTGAACTGAAGCCGGCACCCTTCCAGGCAAGCGCTCAACACACGCTGCCGCCACACGTCCGCTCGGGTTATTCCTCACACCGAGAACCCTCTCCAGCGCTACCGCCTCGGTCCGCCAGGACAGCGGGGCTTGCCTCTTCTCTGAAACTTCAGTAGAACGAACATAGAATGCCTCTTCTGATGTTCCATGGATTTTTGCCTTCTGTAAAAATTATAAGTGGATGTGCTTACAGTCCAGCATGCAATAAATATCCTACAAGGCAGAACTTATTAGTCCTAGTACCTTGCACCTGCCTGTCTCAGGGCAGGTGCTTAATAAATAAGCTGGAGTTGTCCAGGCACTCATGGAGTGTGGGAGCTCCTCGAGGATAAGAGAGTTTTGGCCAAAGGACCTTCAGGGCCCTCCTTCCCTGACTTTCACACCCTGGGATTGTCGAAGGAATGGAGAGGGGGTCGATTTTAAGTCCCGGTATAGACAGAAGCCTGGAGGCTTGCACAAGGTCAAACATCTGGGCTCGGAGCCCGGCTGGAAGAAGCTTGTCCCAGCCTCACTGCACGCCTGCAGCAGTCGCAGGGCGTCCGTGCCCAGCCTCCGCCCTGAGGATGCCAGTCTGGAGGCCCATTTGAAGAGCAGGGCCGACTGCACACCGTTCACTCTGAACTCGGTTTTCTCCACATGCCCCGGCTGTGCGGCCCTGCAGAGCAGGTTGGCAGGAGGAGAGCAGGGTGGCTGAGAGCTGCTGAGCACCTCTGGGCTTGGTGGCTCCGAGACAACAGACAGGAGGACGTAATAGCTGCAGAGGGGCCCAGAGGACTTAGGCCTTCATTCTAGTGGGGAGGGCACTGCCAGATCTGACACTTCTTCCCACCCCCTCCTAGAACCACAAAACAGCTAATCTGGAATCACACACTCAGGACCAGACGGGCAACCAATCTGGGTGGCCTGACCAGGTGTGTGCCCCCAGGCAGTGGTTGGCCTGGGGGGTAGATGCTTCGGGTCATCGCTACCTTTAATGCTACTCCAATGACAAAGCCAGGCCGGCCAGACTCAGCCTCGTGCTCACAGAAGCCAGTGCCCTGATGGTCCCGAGGGAAACTCGGACTCCCAGAGAGAAGTGGGCCTACCCCAGGCCATGGGGTAAGGGCTCAGCAGCTGCAGGAAAGCCCAGCTCTGCCCACACCCAGACTTCCCTCTTCTGTTTATTCTTTTAGCTTAGAAATCATAGAAGAGCTGGAACAGCCTTAGAGAAAGCCCCATTGCACAGGCAGAAAAACTGAGGCCACAGGAGAGGAAGAAACTCACCGAGCTCTCTCAGAAAGTGGAGAGTGTCAGGCAGAACAAGGACTCAAGCTAAAGTGTGGCTTGTTTGTGTGGCTTGTTGGGAGTGATAATTTTACTTCTTTTGAGCCTTCTGTGAGGACAGAACAGTACATGGCATATAATAGATGCTCAATAAATTCATGGTTTTGGGGTGATAGCAAACTTAGAGATCCTAGTCTGGCAACTTGCTCTCCTGGTAGCCATTTACCCCTGCAAGGCTCCTGAGCTGTCAACATTTCCCCCAAATTCCTGAGCATTCCCTGCGTGCCAAGTTCGACATGACCTCTTCAAATCCATAAAGTGTGGAATAAAGAGAAGGCAGCTCAAGGTGAGTCATTCATTAATCATAAGCAAAACAGGCCCTGACCAAGGACACATCAGCACAAACCATAAAAAAGGAAATGGGGGAAACGGTTGCCAATCTCTTCATTTAACATTAACTACATTATGTTTTTGCATCTGAGTTCCGAGAACGATAGCTCCCCACTGCCCGGTTTTATAGGAACTCAATCCAAAGTCAATTTCCCTTGAATACACGGATGCCCGCCTCTCGGGTGCCGAGAGTGCGCTGAGGGACTTGGGAACCAGGACCGCTCACCTGGAAGGGTGTCAGCTGGCAGGACCACTTCCAGGCAGCACGGGAGGGGCCTTGTCCTCAGTTTCTCGGCACTGCTATGTTCGGGGGACACAGATGAATGACTCGAGGACCCCCCATGCTTGGGAGGTGCGCTTCACTGGGGCAGGAATAGCCAGTGTCCCAGTAACTGTGCAAACAGCCATCTGTGGGTGCTGCTGGGCTGTGGCCAGCGGGCCCTGCCTGAGCCGGGACGGGACATAGGGAGCGCGGACGCCCTGCAGACTGCTCCACTCCAGCCACACCTTTTCCTCCTTGGCTCTCACCTGTGTCGTGCGATGCAGGCAGGTCATGGGTGTGATCGCAAACTGAGGCTCAGCGTGTGGTTCGTGCCCGGCGCAGGGCTCTTTCCCGCCTGTTCCACCTTTCGAGCAGCGTGGCCGGGCCCTGTCCTCCCAAAGGGAGCTGCTACTTCACCACAGAGCTGCTTGTCCGCCCGAGGTGGACTTCGGGCTTGGCAAGCCCTGCCCTTCGCGCGGTGGTGGTGCCGGGCACCTTCTCCCTTCCCCGGCGCGCCCAGCCCGCCGGCTCCGTGCCTGTCTCCCGCGGAGGCGATGGCTGAGCTCTGCCATGTGCCCTGATTAGCTTGCACGGCTCCCTGCGAAGGTGGCAAGGCCCGACTGGCACGGCCACGCCCCCAGGCAATTTGCACAGCAGGGGAGCACTGTGATCTAAAGGTGAGATTCAGGAGTTTGCCCCAAAAAAGCCCAGAGACAGAGGGGAAGGATACGGAGACGAGAATATAATTTGACATAAATTACCTGGTGCTTGCTGGAGTGGAACGAGGCGCTGAGAGCTGCCAGGGCGAGCCTGGGTGGCACCGTGGCAGTAGAGCAGAGAGGCTGGCCTGGCAGGCGGGGCTGGGCAGGAGGAGGAGCTCACGTGGCCTTGGTGTGGGCATCGCTTGAGAATCCCAGGTGCAGCACTGGACAGGTCCTGCCTGAGAGCTTTGCTTGCCTAGGAGTTCCAGGCGCCTGGGACCAGCGGGCTGCAGGAGCATCACCTGGGAGCTTGCGGGAGAGGCAGACACCTGGGTCCCACCCTCCAAGGTTCTGAATCAGAGAATCTGGGGTGCGGCCAGGGCAGACATGTTGACAATCGGCGCCAGGCACAGCCCTCATGCAAAGCCTGCTGGGAAAGCACTGCTCACCTGACAGCCCCTTGTTTGGCAGGAGGAAACTGAGCTCAAGCCCCAGAGGAAAAGGGTGTGGCCAGGGTCCCTCTGAGAGTTAGGAGCCGATTCTTCCCTTCCTTCCTCATTTTATCCCTCCCTCCCTCTCTCCTTTCTTTCCTTATGCTCTTCCTTCTTTCATTCCTCTCTTCTTCTGTACCTCCTTTCCTTCCTTCTTGTCTTCCTTCCTCCTTCCCTCCTTTTTCGTTCTTCCCTTTCCTTTCCTCCCTCTGTCCCTTCCTCCCGCTTTCCTTCTTTCTTTCCACTCTCCCTCCCTCCTGCTCTCTCTCCCTCCCTCCCTCTTTCATTCATACATTTATTCAGCAAACATCGATTCAGTATCTGCTATTCGCCAGGCACTGTGTTAGCTGCAGAAGCAGCCCCAGTCCCTGCCCTGCTGGAGCAAACACCTTAGTGGGAAACACCAGCACTAAGCAAATAATCACACACATACATGTAAAATCACCGCTACGCTGGGAAGAGGCATACAAGAGGCTGTCTCCAGGGGACTTAACATTTCACAGAGGTGGCCTCAGTGTCCCCATCTGTAAAGTAGGGCCTCCTCACTTGCTCTGCCTCCTTCACCACCTGCACAGCTCACACCAGATGCTAACAGAGAACAGATTTTTCAACATAAAAGTAGTTCTCCAAATGCTGGGCTTATCTTGACTTTGATAGCTATCAATAAATATTTGTTGAATTGAATTGCTTAATTGAATTATTCTACAAAAATAAAGCAAGGATTAGCAAGACGCCCCTCCAGCAACTCGGTGGTCATTCAATTTTCCTGTTTGAGCTGATAAGACACAGCCTGGATTTGCTGGATCTACATAAAGGCCAGCAGAAAGACTGCCTTCTACAGATCCCCGGAATGTCAGATATCAGGGACCTCGGATATCATCTGGTCTTACCTGCCTTCAATTTCACAGAATGGGAAACTAAGGCCCAGAAAGGGAAAAGATTATTTAAGATCACACATGAGAAGATTGGCAGAGCCAGACCCAATACTCAAGCTTCCTGAGTCCAAGAACAATTGGATAGATGACAGACTAACAAAAAAAGAAAAAAAGACATGTCTTGGGTGCCTAGACGCTGGGGGCTGTCATTGTCTATGGTAAAACCCCAGGATTAGAAACATCCTCCATTATTTTTTTCCAGCATATTATGGGGTACAAATATTAAGGTTACATATATTGCCCTAGCTCCCCCTCCCCCCTTGAGTCAGAGCTTCAAACGTGTCCATCCCCCAATTGTGTGCATCACACTCATTATGTATGTATATACCCATCCCCTCCCCCACACAGCTGTCCAACACCCGATAGATGTTATTCCTATATGTCCATTTAGGTGTTGATCAGTTAATATCAATTTTCTGGTGAGTACATGCGGTGCTTATTTTTCCATTCTTGGGATACTTCACTTAATAGAATGAATTCCAGCTCTATCCACGAAAATACAAGAGGTGCTATATCACCATTGTTTCTTATAGCTGAACAGAGTACTCCATTGTATACATGTACCACATTTTATTAATCTACTCATGTATTGATGAGCACTTTGGTTGTTTCCACATCTTTGCAATTGTGAATTGTGCTGCTATAAACATTCGAGTGCAGGTGTCTTTTTCATAGAGTGACTTTTGTTCTTTTGGGTAGATGCCCAGTAATGGATTTGCTGGATTAAATGGTAGATCCACTTGTATCGCTTTAAGGTATCTCCATATTGCTTTCCACAGAGGTTGAACTAGTTTGCAATCCCACCAGCAATGTAGGAGTATTCCTATCTCTCCACATCCACACCAACATTTATTGTTTTGGGACTTGTTAATAAAAGTCATTCTCACTAGAGATAAGCAATAACTCATTATAGTTTTGATTTACATTTCTCTGATGATTAGAGATGTTGAGCATATTTTCATATGTTTGTTGGCCATTATTCTGTCTTCTTTTGGAAAATTTCTGTTCATGTCCTTTGCCCAATTTTTGATAGGGTTATTTGATTTTTTCCTTGCTGATTTTCCTCAGTTATCAGCCCTTTATCGGATGTATAGATTGTGAAATTTTTCTCCCATTCTGTGGGTTGTCTGTTTGCTCTCTTGACAGTTTCTTTGGCTTTGCAGAAGCATTTTAATTTGATCAGGTCCCATTTATTTATTTTTGTTGATGCTGTGATTGCCTTTGGGGTCTTCTTCATAAATTATTTGCCTAGGCCAATGTCTAGAAGAGTATTTCCAACGTTTTCCTCTAGAATTCTAATAGTTTCACACCTAAGGTTCAAGTCTGTTACCCAGCATGAGTTGATTTTTGTGAGAAATGAAAGGTGTGGGTCCTATTTCAGTCTTCCACATGTGGCTATCCAGTTTTCCCAGCACCTTATACTGAATAAGGATTCTTATCCCCAGTGAATGTTTTTGTCTGCTTTGTCAAAGATTAGATGGCTCTATGAGGATGGTTTTATATCTGGGTTCTCTGTTCTGTTCCACTGGTCAATGTCCCTGTTCTTGTGCCAGTCCCAAGCTGTTTTAATAGCCTTGTAGTATAGTTTGAAGTCTGGTAAGTGGATGCCTCCTATTTTGTTTTTATTGCCTAGGATTGCTTTTTCTATGCGGGGTCTTCTCTGGTTCCATAGGAAGCTGAGGCTCTCTGCAGGATGAGTCCCCACGCTGCCAGAAGCATTCTCCACAGGCCACAGCCAAGAGCAAATGTCTATGTCTGTTTGGTAGACATTGATTGCTTTCGCCAGTTTCTGTTCTGGTAAAAGCACCAATATTTCCCTTTGGGGAACCACCCTATCCCTCCCCAGTCTTAGTCCATGAGGTTTAGGAGTGGTTTAATCCATCCACTTCCAAGGAAGGTGGGCGCATATCTCAAGACTGGCCAATCAGCTTATTCCATCTCCCTGGTCACAGTGATTGGTTCAGGGAAGAACATATGA
The DNA here is from genome assembly GCF_040939455.1 of Microcebus murinus. Taxonomy (NCBI): domain Eukaryota; kingdom Metazoa; phylum Chordata; class Mammalia; order Primates; family Cheirogaleidae; genus Microcebus; species Microcebus murinus. The sequence continues at coordinate 5,777,795 of NC_134123.1, read as the reverse complement.
CTCAAGATGGTCCAATAAACGGGAGGATCAAGATGGCAGACGAGAAACACTGACAGAAAGAGTGTCTCTGCAGAAAAGACAGATTCTAGCATAAATTAGGAAAAAGAAGCAAGAAGGCGAGCATATAGCAGACGAGGGCCAGAAGGAGGGGTACCTGAGACCCCGGGAGACTCCACGGGAGGAGGCTGCGGAGGAGAACTGGAAGCTGAGACCACCGGAGCAGCCCGGAGACCAGCGGCAAGGGTAGGTGGATTTGCTGTTTCCCCTCCCCTGTATTCGGGACTGCTGGTGGGCTCCCCAGAGGGTGGAGAGACCTGCGGACAACAGCCCAGAGACGGCTGCCACCAGCTAGCCGTGAGCCTGTAGTGGACGAGGCACCAGACTCCCAAATCCCTCGGGGCACCTCTGTGTGCACAGACCCAAGCCGTGCGGCAGGCACCATATTGCCTCCTTCTCCCCTCCGCCAACCCTACCTGCGGCTGCCCAGAGAGACAATACAGCCACCAGCCGGAGGCACCTCCAGGGAATGGGACCTTCCCTTTTGGGACCCTACAGCTGACTAAGGGGAACTCAGACTGTGAGCTCCCTACCCGCCAGCCCTCCCAGGTGCTGCTGGCACGGTGTTCCCAGGAGAACGGTGCCGACTCAGAGGCTGAGAGACACAGACACAGCGTGGGCTCCCTGTGAGTGAATTGGGACCGGAACTCCTCTCCCTGGTGGGGATACTGTTTGAACTCTGGGACCCAGAGGTCAGACCTGCAGACCAGATCCCGTGCACCGAGGGCTAGCATTGCCCAGGGCACAGAAGGGATATTTGTGAACAGCCTGCTGAGGTGTGTGTGCCTCCAGGGGCAGATTAGCGTCCTAGAGGGCAACCCTCCCCCCAAAGGGAGGCCGTGCACCCAGCCCAGGTGGCGTTCCTGCACAGGGCACCTCCCCGCCCGCATCACAATCCAGGGAGGCCTGGTGGCATGTGGTATGGCCTGCTGGCAGAGGCCCAGGAGGAGCTGCGGAGTTGGGACGGTGGAAAGAAGTGAGGCCCACTCCAGACTGCGGGTCTCAGACAGCCCCACCCCCACAAGCAGACTTTCTGGCTGAGTGGGACCATTCCAGCCCCACCCTGACAGCTTTTCCTGGAAGCAGAGAACAGAACTTTGACCCCTGCTAAAGGCATTGGTGGTGCCTGAGGGCAGGCTTACCCATCCCAGCTCCGCCCAGAACAAGAGCTGATAACAGGACACAAAATCAACAGCATAGCCTGTTCCTCCAAGCAAGTGCCACCTACTGACAGGGACGGCATCCTGCACAGCTTTTTCACGGCACCTACTGACTCATTATACAGGGAGTGGTCGAATCTCACCCACAGACACCACCTAACGGCTCAGAAACTAAACAAGGTGTGTGAATACCCAAACAAAAACCTAAAGGAAGGAAACAACAACTGATCAACATGGGAAGAAATCAGCGAAGGAACTCAGGAAATATGAACAACCAAACGGAAAACACACCCCCAAAGAGGAGCACCAGCCCCCTAGAAACGGACACCAACCAAAATCAGGCAACCAAAATGACAGAAGAGGAATTTAGTCTGTGGATCATAAGAACACTCACTGACCTGCAAGAACAACTCAATAACCAACACAAAGAAACCACAAAAAGCCTCCAGGACCTAGAAGAAAAGTTCACTAAAGAAATAGACACAATGAAGAAAAGTTTAACCGAACTCCTGGAAATGAAGAATCAATTCAGGGAACTACAAAATACAGTGGAAAGTCTCAAGAACAAGGTAGATCAAACAGAAGAAAAAATCTCAGAGATTGAAGATAACACCCTCTAACTAAATAAAACCATCACAGAGATAGAGCAGAGAAACAAGAGAAAAGAGCAAACCCTACAAGAGATGTGGGATTATGTGAAGAAACCTAATGTGAGGGTCATAGGGTTACCAGAAGGGGAAGAAGAAAACACCCAAGGGTTGGACAAGCTATTTGAAGATATAATAGAGGAAAATTTCCCAGGCCTTGCTCAAAATCTCAATATACAAGTTCAAGAAGCTCAGAGGACCCCTGAGAGATTCAATGCAAACAGGAAGACATCACGATATACAGTCATCAGACTGACCAAAATATCAACTAAAGAGGCCCTTCTAAGACCTGTAAGACGAAATAAGCAAGTGACATACAAGGGAAAGCCAATTTGAATAACACCAGATTTCTCTAATGAGACTTTACAAGCAAGGAGAGACTGGGGCCCCATTCTCACTCTTCTGAAACCAAACAATGCCCAGCCTAGAATCTTATTCCCTGCAAAACTAAGCTTCATATATGAAGGAGAAATAAATACATCTCAGACAAGCAAAGTCTCAGAGAATTCACCAAGACAAGACCAGCCCTACAAGAAGTACTCAAAACAGTGTTACGCACGGAACACCATAATAAAAACTCACGAATATAAAAACAACCAAAACCCAAAGATTAAAGGCAAGATAATACAATGGCTCAAGAGAGAAATCAAAGCAACAACATCCAACCCAACAGAATGAACAGTAATCTACCTTACCTATCAGTTCTTTCAATAAATGTGAATGGCTTAAACTCTCTACTCAAGAGACATAGGCTGGCTGAATAGATAAGAAAAGACGGGCCAAGTATATGCTGTCTTCAGGAAACACATCTAACCTGCAAGGATGCATATAGACTAAAAGTAAAAGGGTGGAGATCAGTATTCCAGGCAAGTGGAAGCCAAAAGAAGCCTGGCGTGGCAGTTCTAATTTCAGACGATTTAGTTTTTAAAGCAACAAAAGTAGTGAAAGACAAAGATAGTCATTATATAATGGTGAAGGGCACACTTCAACAAGAAGAGATAACAATTTTAAATATATATGCACCCAACTTAGGTGCACCCAGTTTCATAAAGCAAACCTTACTGGATCTAAGCAAATGGATTAATAGCAACTCCATAATCACCGGAGATTTCAACACCCCACTGACGGCACAAGACAGATCCTCCAAACAGAAAATTAATAAATAAATAATGGACTTAAACAAAACCTTGGAACAACTGGGTCTGACTGACATCTACAGGACATTCTACCCCAAATCCACTGAATATATGTTCTTCTCATCAGCTCACGGGACATTCTCTAAGATTGACCATATCCTAGGACACAAAGTAAATCTCAAGAAATTTAAAAAAATAGAAATCATACCATGTACCTTCTCAGATCACAGTGGAATAAAAGTAGAAATCAACCCTAACAGAAACCCACATTTCTACACAAAAACGTGGAAATTAAACAACCTCCTACTAAATGATTACTTCATAAATGAAGAAATCAAGATGGAAATTAAAAAATTCTATACTCCTATACTGCTGATGGGACTGCAAATTAGTTCAACCTCTCTGGAAAGCAATATGGAGATACCTTAAAGCAATACAAGTGAATCTACCGTTTGATCCAGCAATCCCATTGCTGGGCATCCACCCAAAAGATCCAATGACACTCTACAAAAAAGACACCTGCACTTGAATGTTTATAGCAGCACGATTCATAATTGCAAGGCTGTGGAAACAGCCCAAGTGCCCATCAATCCAAGAATGGATTAATGAAATGTGGTATGTGTATACCATGGAGTACTATTCAGCTCTAAGAAACAATGGTGATATAGCACATCTTGTGTTTTCCTGGTTAGAGCTGGAACCCATACTATTAAGTGAAGTTTCCCAAGAATGGAAAAACAAGCACCACACATACTCACCAGCAAATTGGTATTAACTGAACAACACCTAAGTGGTCACATAGGTACTGCAGTAATAGGGTATTGGGCAGGGGGGAGAGGGGAGGGGGGCGGGTATATACATACATAATGAGTGAGATGTGCACCATCTGGGGGATGGTCATGCTGGAGACTCAGACTTGTGGGGGGAGGGGGGGAAATGGGCATTTTTTTGAAACCTTAAAATCTGTACCCCCATAATATGCTGAAATTAAAAAAATAAAAATAAATTAGTAAATAAAAAAAGATGGTCCAATAAGAGTCAAATCTGGAATTTTGGCTGGAACTATTAGGAAAGAGGCACTGTATTTACATTGGTTTTGCCAAGTTAGTAAGATGTTACCCTGGCACTTCTAGCGGCCGTCTTGCTGCTGAGCTGGGAGCCTTTCTATAGCACTGATGACTCAACACAGTGGTGGGGAGAGACACAAGAGCTGAGGAGCCACTGAGTCTTGATGATATGTACACTTCTTGGACTCCTAGATGCAGCCATTCCTGAGGCTAAATACTTGGTACTTTACAGTCCTAGGAGGCAGTAATTCCCTATAACTGATTAACCAACATTTCTTACCCAAATATGGCAGAGACAGACACCAGAGATTTGTGGAAATCTTGCGGGGAAGCAATTGCCCAGTGAAGGGCAACATTTTCCAGCAACCCTTACAACTAGGTGGGGCCTTGCAGCTGAATTCTGGCCAATACAATTGAAGGCAGAAGTGAAGTATAGCACTTCCACCGAACTTTCCATGTGACCTTCCACACTCTTTTCTTCTGTCCACTGACTAAATGTCAAAACACCCAGGATGATCTTGGAAGCTACATATTGAAAATGGCACCAGGTCGGGCTCCCGAATGACTCCATGGAGGAGAGTTTTGTCTCCCACCAGCTGGACTGAGTGAATGGAAAGTAAACTTCCATTGTGTTAAGCCAGCAAAACCCTGGGGCCTCTTTGTAATAACACTTACCATTTTTTTTTTTTTTTTTTTTTTTTTTTTTTTTTTTTTTGAGACAGAGTCTCGCTTTCTTGCCTAGGCTAGAGTGAGTGCCGTGGCGTCAGCCTAGCTCACAGCAACCTCAAACTCCTGGGCTCCAGTGATCCTTCTGCCTCAGCCTCCCGGGTAGCTGGGACTACAGGCATGCGCCACCATGCCCGGCTAATTTTTTATATATATATATCAGTTGGCCAATTAATTTCTTTCTATTTATAGTAGAGACGGGGTCTCGCTCTTGCTCAGGCTGGTTTTGAACTCCTGACCTTGAGCAATCCGCCCGCCTCGGCCTCCCAAGAGCTAGGATTACAGGCGTGAGCCACCACTTACCATTATTTTAATTAATTCACCTAAGGTGTCATTCAGGGTTCTTAGTCATAACAGACTCCAGCTAACTTAAGCTGAGAAGGAATGTATTAAAAGGATGGCGGCTGCTCAGAGACACTCCGTGAGGGCAGGAGAACCAGACTTGGGGTCTAAGCAGCCCAGAACAATGCCCAAATTCATGCCATAGAATGGAAACTGGGGGGACACCATTGAAGGTGCCACTGGGCACCCGTATCTCACCTTGCCCATTGGCACCCCAATGCCACCCCTGGGAATTGAGTATAGTCACCATGACCACTGTCTTTTTTGGAAGAGATTCTGCAAAGCCCCTGCTTCTCCATGCCTGATGGAAAGTCTAGGGCAGGTATATCTTGCTCATGGAGTCTCAGTTATGCAACGTACCCTAGCTTTAAAAGAGGCTGCAACAGGGAAGAGATGGCATTTTCCCATTACTATTGTAAAAGACAGGGTTTGCTTCAACAGGTGGGAAATTTTCCATTCAAACAGAAGACAGCCGAAAGGATCGATAAATATATACTATAGCCACCTTGAGATGGGTTTCTGTCACTTGAAAGAATCTGACTAGTAGTGTGTACTCTTAATAGGCTTCAGATTGTATGTAAAATAGAATGTAGGCATGTTCTAGAGATTGTGCTAGGCACTTGACTTATATTGTCTTATGTAATCCCCATAATGACCCCAAACAAGTAGAAACTATTATCCCCACTTTGCAGATGAAGAAACTGAGCCTTGGAAAAGGAAGTTTCTTGCCCAAGTTCACAGAGCAGAGACATGATGGGACCTTCTAACTCGAAAGACCACGGTCACAGGACAGTTCCCTGCACAGTAAAGGCTCCTAGCTCGAACCCACACTGGGATTCCAGGTGAACTTGGAAAATGGTGGTGGGTCCAAGGGCAGGAGTCTTTTAGGGCGAAACACTGAGGGGCTTCCTGAAACAGCCTCTCCTGAGAAAGAGGCCCAAGTAGGCCCAGCTTGACCAAGGAAGAAACTCCTGCTTATAGGGCACTGGGGAAGGACTTAGATTCTGAATACAGTGTGAGAAGCACTTTGTCCCTGGCAGGTCTCCTGGGACCGCCTTAAAAGCTAACATCGGAGCCCCGAGAGCAAGAGAGCTGAACGTGAAAACCGCAAGTGTATTTTACTCCCAACGCTACACGAGATGTTGAAGACCTGTCATCACTTTGGGGTCCCTCTGGCAGGAGCAGCTTGGGGCGGGGAGCCTTCTCCCATCCACTGCAGGCACCATGAAGCTCTGCCGGCAGGCGCCCCGGCGTTGGCAGCGGCGCCCGCAGCACAGGCCAGGGAAGGCTATTTCGTGAGCACACATGAGACTTCCGCTGAGATCTCTGAAATGCCTGGGGAGGGAGAGATTCACAGGAGCAGGGAGGCCCGTGGTAGCAGGTGGGGTCCAGAGCCAATGGGAACTGCAGGGGCGGCCCAGGTGGAGTCAAGGGCGGATACGCTGGGTGTCTTTTGTTTGCTGCTCAGACCTTCTCTCCACCCCGCCTCACGCTGCTCTGGGCCCATGGTCTGAAACCTGTGAACTACAGAACTGGGATCCCCTGCTTCGGGGCTTCTGGTTGGGCTAAACCAATGGACAGGGCTAGCAGATAGCCCCCCAGAGTTGCCATGGGCTTGACTGCACCCCTGCCCCACCAAGGTCACCAAGCTTCCTGCCCTCTCCACACCGCCCTCCGTCTCCGAGGTTCCTCACTCAGCAGGCCAGGAGGAGGGACAGAGCACCGTGCTCCTAGCCCACACTGCCCCTTCCCGGGGGGGTCCCCTACACCTGGCCCACACCTTGGTAAAGAGCCCCAGTGCTCAACCCGCCTTGTTGCTCCATGTGAGTGCGCCTTGCGTTTGCATCCAAGAGTCTGACCGATACCGGGAAACTTGGATCCCGCTAAGAGATAATCTACTTCACAATATCCAGAGGCAATTTATCAAATTTTGCATCATCTTTTCTTTTTTTTTTTCCAGACAGTCAAATACGCCTGCACTAGAATGTCCGTGGGGTTTTGTAGACCCCCTGGCACCTGGTAATCTTGTTGTAGTACTCGGGTTACTTTTGGGCCCTGTCCAGCTGGCCTCAGATCTGTCGTTGTTGGGGAAAATGCCATAAACCAGGGAGTTCCTACAAATGACTGAGGGAAAACGTCATGGAAACAGCTACTCCAGGGGCTCAAAAATAGTCAAGATGCCAAACCCCTAAAGGCAGCAAACTGATGAGCGGCCTGCACGGCCCGTGGTTGGATTCATGTTTGGAAAGGGCTTTTTGATACGCCCAGAGCTGCAGATGCCTGAACACCCAGGTAGAAGAGGGTCCTTCTCTGTTTCTCCCATCAGCCATCACTCCCCATTCAACCCACCTGCAGATGGGCAGGTTCGGACACGCTAGAGACATGTATGGTGCCACCCTGGTCCCTCCTCGCAGCTCTGTGGTCTGGGGCCCTCTCTGCAGAGTCCAAGTGTTCCGGGGACCTCAGGTGGTGGGGGTTGGGGAACCATCTCGGCACTCTCACTGCCTTCACCCCATTCAGAAGGAAGGTGCTACAAATGTGCTCCCTGGTCTTGAGCTCACATTCACAGGGACTATTTTTAGGACAACAAATATGCCCACTCTAGGCTCACAGCGAAGCGACTCACTGTAGCCCAGACTCCTCTCCCGGCAAACGCCCAGAGCCCAGGCCAGCTTCCCTTCCTGTCCCATCTCCAACTCTATCCATGTTTCTCCCCAGCGGTGTCCTGACCTGCCGCGTTCCCATACGGGCTGCCTGGGCCCACTAACATCCGGAGAAAGCATCCCAGACAGGAGTCCCTGTGGCCAGGCCCTGCCACTTGGAGGTGGGCGCTCACATAAAACCCGCAGATCTTTATGATTTGAATCGCAGCCTTAGGAAAGAGGCCATTTGCCCCAGGATAAAGCCTGAGCTGCTGCCAGCTCAAGGATTTTTGCCCACCGGTTGTATCAGCTAAGCAGGGATGGAGGTTAGAGCCAACACAGAAATCTTCTGGAAGGAAAAGCGTAATTTTGACTAATAGGTGACCCTAAGGGCCTCTGGGTACAGCTATACAAGTTGCCTTGGCAACTGCAGGGCCACGGTCATCCTGGATGGGGACAGCTATCATGACTGCTTTCTGGCAGATGGCAGCAAGTGAACAAGGAAGGGGCATCTGTCTCTAATTCACCCATTTTGGCAGGACCCAGGCCAACCCCTGAGACCCCAGATCAGAAATGCTTCCTTCTTCCTTTTTGAAAAGGATGTGGCCACATTCCCTGGGGTACCTGTGCCACCTGGCTCCTCTGCTGTGGCCTTCTTCCCTGGCTCTCCCCACAGAGCACCGTGGGCCCCCCAAAAGGCCTCGGGATATCACTCCATAAATTCTCTTTTCATTGGAGGCCTAGCAGATAATAATTTAAAGAACTAGTCACTGCTTGCAATTAAGCACAGAGAAAATAGATCAGGCCCATAATTTATGTCTGTGCAAGGTTGGGCTGGATTCGTAATTAATGTTTGCTCCTTTTAATGAAATACTCCAAAGGTCTGCACTTCTGTCATTCATGAAGGTAATTTTTCAATTGATTAGTAAAATAATACTTGAAAAGTAAATGCACCTGCTTCTTCCCCGAAATGTCTCAGTCAACCGGACACACTGGCTGGGACGCTAAAAAAATACCACTCCAACCCAGTGGAGACCAGGCTCGGCACCATCAGCATGCAGGGGCCGGGAAGGAGGCGAGAGGAAAAAGCAATTAGAGCAGCTGCGGTGACCAGAATTCCTGGGTGGCCCGGGGCTGCCGAGCAGCTGTGGCCATCCTGCCCGCTCCTGCCTGTGATGCAGAGGTCAGGCCGGAACGCGCAGGCCGGGCAGACTCGGCCCGAGACCCAAACGTTCTGGTGGCTCCAGCTCAGGGCCCCAGGGGACACCAGCCCCATCGGAAGCCAAGTGGGCGGCAGTGCCTGGTTTGGAGGGCACGGTTGTCAGCAGGGTGTGGGCTGGCCCGGGCAGCGGGCAGAGGGCTGGGCACACAGATGCTGTTCCGGAAGAATGTCTTCCCTGTCCAAGGGTAACAAGTCCCTGTTGGAGGCTACATAACATGGGAACCAGCATGCCTTGGCCATCGGCGGATAAATGTTTGATAGCAGCCTTATCTTGAAACCTGAAATTAAAAGTTATTAAAATGACTTCATTTCATGTTCCATGAAATAAAATACAGACAGTAAGTGTTAATGCTTGGAATAAATAAAGACTGAAGTGTTAATTTGGGGGGTTATTTTTTAATCAAAACTATGAGCAGCAATGCACACCCCCGTCCCCACATGACGATTGTCACGCACAGGCATGCAGAAGGTGATTCAGGCGGAACCATTCAAAGGCCGCATCAATTTTCCAAAGTCCGTTCATCTTTGACATTTAAAAGATTTGGTAATCAGTTATTGAACATCAAATATCGACTTAGCCTATCGCTGTCACTGGAGATTGCGTTCTTGTTCTAGCAGGCCATCACTTGCCAGTGGCTGGGCGTGGGGTCCAGGGTCCTCCAACACCACTTCCAGGGGCTCCGTGACATGCTGCATCTTTGGGGAGATCGGCTGTTTCTGTTTACAAGCGATGTGCATTTCAATGTTGAGTGTCCCACACCGCAAACGGGGCGCCCACAGTGACGAGAGGAGACAGCTCGAGAGGGGCTGGCTTTACAAGAAGTCAGGTCGTTAAGGAGCGTCTCCATGCCATTCTAGAGCCACTGCTCCAAAAGGCACACCCGAAGAAGGGTGCCTGGGAGGGCGGGGTGAGTTCCCACCTGGTGCCGATCTCCTTCCCGCCTCCCGCCGCTAAGTCGCAGCCGATTCCCAGCGCCTGGCACGATGTCAGGCGCGTAGGAGGAGGGCAGTGAGTCACCTTCTCATTCTTGAAACCACTAAGAAAAACGATAGCTCCAGGGCTATGACGATTGCTGGCTATTAATATTTTACCATGGCCGAGAATTTTAAAAATCTGAATTGTAGTCCTGGGTCTACCACTAAGTTTGCCCAAGTCTCGGACCCTCTGTGGTCCTCATTCTCCTCCTCTGCCAGGTGCAGAGAGGCACCACAGCAGAGGTCGCCGCTGCGGCCTTTGGCCTTGTCCCCTTCTCCCGTGGTCTGTCCAGCCCCGAGGCCACCAGTCCCCTGAGAACCCCGGCTCTTGTTTATCTGACGTCTCTCAAAAATGGAAACACCGAAGATGGGCCGCAAGGGCAGCATGTTGCAAGAAAAATGAGGTTTCTGTTCACTCGCCTCATAACCTCAGTACTTTTGACATCCCCTGGCCACACCGTGCTGACACTGGAGTCCTCGAGTCCTCGCCCCCGGGCTGCCGCTCTTAGGAAATGACCACAGGTCTGCCCGCTGGGACCCTCTCTGCCTCCCCCCCCCCCCCCCCCGTCCACTAGCCACGTGTGGCTATTCAAATTTAAATCAATTAAAATTAAGTACAATTAAAAGTTCAGCTCCCTAGTCTCACTAGCCAGCTTTCAAGTGCCCAGCGACCGCTCGTGGCCAGTGGCTGGTGGCCCTCGTGGACAGCACGGTTTCACGGACACGCCCAGCGGCCGGCAAGTGCTCTGGCCGCAGCACCGCTCTGAAGCCCCCGCAGACCCTCTGCCCAAGGCAGCGCCCGCCGCCCCTCCAACCAAGCGCCGGCCTGCGGCAGGCTCCTGAGCCGCCAGGGCACAGTGACCCAGGCCCGCCACCCCCTCCTCTGCTCCAGGGCCTTCCGCCTCCTTCTCGCCCAGACCAATCTCTATTCTACCTCCTTTTCTTCGGTGAACAATGAGGCGCGGCCGGGAAACGGCGAGATCACTCTCTCCAGCACTTCCTTTCTGACTCCCTTAATAGGTGGAAATGCTTGATTATTTCAAATGAGTATAATTACAAAGTCCTCTGCTTAGAGTAATGTTCCTCCTTTGTGGAAGCAGACCTCTCCTTTCTCTCATTATCTCCTCCGCGAGAGGCACTTGGCTGCTTTGAAAGTGCGGCCCAGGGGTCCCTGCAGGACGGCCGCTCCTCACTCTGTGCAGGGCAGAGCAACTTGGGGACCATGACACCCCAACCCGCTCAGCAGCGCGGGGCTCTGTCTCCGGGCGGGCGTGCTGGGAGGCTGCCGTCTGCAGGGGGAACGCTGCCCCGCAGCGCCCAGGAGCGGTCTCGCCCTTGCTCCCGCTTACCCCAAGTTGGCACCTGCTCCTCTCCAGCTGGCCACCACCTCTGCTGCCTCACTTAGCATCCCCTCTCCCTTCTCGGAGCCTCGGCCATGGCCCTGCGCCTCCTACTCTGGAAGCTGACCCCAAAGGCCACACCCACTGTGGACGCGCAGCCTCAAATGTCCTTGATCGCGTTGTGGCCGAGACAGCACAGGCAGTGGGGTCAGACTGACTTGAGTTCGAATCTTGACTCTAACACTGTGTAGTCTTTGGCAGATTAATGACCTGTTTGGAGATTTAATTTCTCCAACTCTGAAAAGGGGATTTTAGCCACCACGCATAGTGAAGCCTCCATGCTCATACAGTGAGACTCCGGACACTGGTCCTAAGTGATGGGTCCAGTAACGGGCACGTGACTTCTTTCCCCTGGATGCTTGAACTTGGAATGAGAGAGCATCGCGCAGCTTGGCCAGGTAGAGAAAGCTGGCCAGGAAGAACGAGCACGAAGGAAGCTAATACACACAGAGAAGCCAGTCGTCAGCCACGAGGGCCAGGGCTTTGTTGGTTTTGGTCACTCCTGTCTACTCAGATCCTAGCAGGGTGACCAGCACACAGAAGGTGTCTGACAGGGGCTGGCTGAACCATTAAAACAACGGGAGACAGAGTGTGAGCCCCTGATGCCATTGTCCTCAGGCCCAGATGTATCTCTGTCCCTCCACGCACTTGACTGGTCAGCCCTTCTGGAATTCAGCCTCTCTGGGCTCCTGCTAGTTTGACTTCAGTTTCTGCCTCTTGTAAGCCAAGAGCCCTGATATCGCAGCTACATGAATGCCCACCTGCTCCCCCCTCGTCCCAGCAAATGTGCACAGGGCGAGGCGGGGCTTAGGAGCATGCGGTTCACCCTCCACCTTCCCATTTCAAAGAAAACAACAGGGATGCAAGAATTTGCCAGAGCCTTGTTGCAAACTGGTGGAACTCCAGAGAAATGTGAGACTCACATTGCACCAGCCTCCTGAGTCCCTTCCCACACTGGACATCTCTCCCCTTTCTCTGCTCACACCAAAGGCAATTGCTCTCTGGGTAGTGCCTTTCTGTCCCCCAGCCAGAGCAAACTTCCGCTGCAGAAGACGTGGGCTCCATGAACATGCAAGCCCTGCTTCCATGTTCAAGTGCAGTACTGAGCAAAGAGAGCTCACCTCCACCCTCCCGCCGCACCTCGTTCCAGGGCAATAGGGCCTCCTCCTTTCTGATTCTCCGTGCTAAGAGAGATGCCTTCAAATCCAAGGGCAAAGGGCTACATGATTGCAGGGCTGTAAGCGGAGAAGGCCCAGCTGTCAGGAGGCCAGGTACCAACCACACACAGATGGACAGGCCCTTACCCTCGTGCCTCCCTTCCAAATGTCTTTTGCATGGACTACCCTTTGCCATTGGCACTGCCCAGTGAGGGGACACGGGGGAGAGGGGAGGGCAGCAGGCAGGGCAGGGTCACAGGTCACAGGGCCTTGCAGGCCAGCTCAAGGGATGGTGGACTTTATCCTGTGCTCTGCCCCAATACGTATCTCAAATCTGATGTCAGGGCCTGAAGAACATTCACTGACACCGTGGCATAGAGTGTGGTTTGAGCCCAAGGACCAAGTTTGGTATATGAATCCGTGACAGTGAGACTTGGGGACAGATCTGAGTTCAGGTCCTGATTCTGGAGGTTGGTGGCATCAATGGCTGTTCAGCTACTAGTACTGACTGCACCCCGGGGGTGCAAAGCCCTGTGAGGGAGATGAATGGAGCAGGACCCCATCTAGGAGAGCCCAGGCATCGGAGGGGCAAGCATGTGAACCACAGACACGCGAAGGGCCCCAGGCAGGCCCAGCATCAGCATGGCCGGGGATCAAGGAGGGCTTCCTGGAGGAGTCTTCATTTAGACAAGGTACGACGGGGATTTGGGCAGGCCAAAGGAATACCATGAGCAAAATGAAGGAAACCATCTTTCTCAGGGAGACTTGAGTTCAGGAATAAGTGCAAATCTCTGGATCACAGCTTTCCTTGGCAGCAAACTGGGACCAGCTGCCCAGGAGAGCTGATGAATTTCTATTTGTCCATCGAGTGCATATTTATCAAGCCTGGTGAAACTGGACTTGAGACAGTGGAAATCGATGTTGAAAACCGTACCCATAGCCCTGTTGCTCTCGGCACCGAGGACACCGCAGTGGGCAGCTCAGGCGTGGTGATGCCTGCTCTTGAAACGGGGAGGAGAAACAGCCAGACAAACAAATAAACGAAAATCCAGACAAGAATGCTGGAGCCATGGCAGGGAGGACTTGGGTGGCCAGGGGAGGCCTCTCTGTTTAGGAGGCAATTGAAGCAACGTCTGAACCTCAGAGGACCAGCCACCCCAGAGGGGCTGGGGGAGAATGTTCCAGGAAGAAGGAGGAGCAAGCACAAGTCCTGAGAAGGGGCAGAGCGGCCGACTAAAGGCCCCTATGGCTGGAGCACAGTGGCGAGGGGACATGGGGTGGAGGGAGGGCAGTAGGCAGGGCGGGTCACAGGTCACAGGTCATAGGCCAGGGGCCTTGCAGGCCAGGTCAGGGGGGGCGGATTTCATCCCGTGCTCTGCCCGAGGCTGACACGGACGCTTCTGCAAGTCGAGTGAGCCGGTCTCTGCCCCGCAGGGCCGGGCCAGCTCTCGCGCCTGTTTGTGCAGCCCGCGGGCTAAGCTGGCTTCTCCGTTTCCTTCCTGGTTTTCACACAGGTGCGCACTTAGGTAACATCCTTCCATTTTTGCCTCCTGACCTGCAAAGTCTAAAATATTTACTATTCAGCTCTTTACAGAAAAAGTTTCTGGGTCTCTGGCCTGGAATGACACCGGAGAAGAAATTCCTCTCTAGAAAAGGGCAAACATGTTTAAAATCACTGGGGGGGGGGGGGGGGGATGAATGTTTCTCTCTTTTAGTAGGAAAACAGCAAAATAACCAAACAATATTTGGTTTAATAAAAAAGGCACCTCGTCCGTTTCGCAGTGCGTGTGCGGCGCAGGGCAGAGGCCAGGCCCGCCGCTCCCTCCCCGCCCGCAGCCTCGCCCCTACCCCCACCCCGGAAATCCAATTTCCTAGTTATGGCTGTGCTTATTAAAAGCATGACTGTGGAGGCTGTTTACCCCCGGATCTATTTTTGTCATAACTGTTTGTAATGGTTAAACCTCAACAACTTAAACACTCCATACAAAATAATGTATCTTCAATAAACTGAAATATTAACCAATCATATGTAATGGTTCATTTCTAAAAAAATGCAGAGCTCGGGGTCCTCGGGGCATCGTAGAAATTGAAAACCATATTGATGGACTGGCGAGCCTTCAAATTACACTGCGTGGAGATGAAAAAGCACGGGAAAAGTTCTCATTATGGCTCCCTGACATTAATTTGAGCATTTTTATATGTGTGTCCTATTAAGCACTTTAAGTGCTTTTTGATAATTGTGCTTTGTAGTTTTTACAGCACTTCAGCCTATTCCCAGTTCAATTTCCTCTTTTATCCGATGTTTGAAATATTGATTTCTGACAGATAAAAGCAAACCTTATAATCTCAGCAGCGTGCAATAAGTGAGTGGGACGAGGCTTCAGAATGCATCAGGGAATGGTCATATTTGAAACAGTCTTTGTTTTATTACGTTTCGTCAACAGAATTTACTTACTGCTTGCTGATATTTATGTAAAAAGCCCGGCCGCCGAGAGGGCCTCGATATTGCCAATTTCGGCTCTGCTTTTGCATTTAGTAAGATAAAAGAAGCCTCTCCCTTGGAGCCCGGTGATTGCCAGCGGCTTAAACTGCTGTCAGCCGGCTGCAAGGAGCCGCGATTTATCTTCTTCAGGCCTGGCGTGGCTGCGAACTTCTCCTTCAGCCTCGCGTCAGACACTGACAGCGTCGGGCGCTGGGAGCCTCGCCGCTCGCCCGCCCCTGCCCCCGCGGAGACGCCGGCCCGGGAGAGTGGCCGCTTCTTCTCCATGCCGCATGTGGCCTTAGCGGTGACATTTCTCTGCATGTCCCAAAACGCAGGTGCCGGACCCCTGGGGGCATCGAGATTATTTCAGGTGCTATGCAAGTTTCTCCCTTTATTTTAAAGATTCTTTCTCCAGTTTATACACTTGCGTGTGTGGAGCCGTGTTCTGGGGACGGGAGGTGCAGAGCTGAACAAGGGAGACCATTGTCTCTGTGTGCGACACTCGCATTCTGGAGCCGTGATTCTCAGCAGCTGGGCACGATTTTGCTCACGCCCTAGCAGGGGACATTTTGGGTTGTCACAACTAGGGAGGGGCGTTACTGGTGTCTCGCAGCGGAGGGCAGGGAAGCCGACAGCGTCCTACAACACCCGGGACGACCCCCACGGCAAAGAGTCATCTGCCCCGAAAGTCAATGGAGCCGATGCTGAGAAATCCTGTTCCAGGGAAAAGACAATTAACCTATAAATGGGCAGGAAAAGAGCTGACGGTGACAAAGGGGAGAAAGGAACAAAACAGGGCAATGAGCTGGAGACTCGGAGGCTACTTCCGACGGTGGGTTGGGGAAGGCCTCTCTGAGGAGGTGACATTTAAACTGAGACCTAAATAATGACAAGGATCCAGCCAGGAGATCTGGCATCGGGAAGGAGCTTGAGGAGCAGAGGGAGGGCCAGTGTGGCTGCAGGGGGACCTGCGGTGGCCTGGGCCAGGACCAGGATGACGAGGGCAGCGCGTGTTTTTGAGGCCATGTTGACAGAACCTGAAACTGAGAATGGTTTACGAGGGAGACAAAGGGTTCAGGAATGATGCTAAAGTTCTGCCCAGCTATAGGCTTATTTTCATATGCACTAGAAATATTGCTTAGCATGAAGACAAAGCAGGTGGGTAAAGAAAGAAAAGGCATTAAGTAAATCGTCATTAGGGTGACACGGCACTGTCGCGGTGGCTGCAAAAGCAGCACTCAAATGAGCCGCGAGTGGGACAAGGAAGCAGCAGAGAAAAGAAGGGACAAAGGACTTGCCGGGGCCTCCGGTGTGCGAGGAGCAGCGCTTGCACCAGACTCACGGGCAGGGACCTCCCCAGGCTCCCATGGCCCGTGGGTTAAGCGCACGGACTCTGAACTCGGGGCCTGTTTCCCTGGTATTTTGGGAGACATTTATAACCAAGGAAAGACTGTCCAGGGACGCCGCCAAGCCCCACCAAACACCCCAGTGGATTGCAGCCTCCCCTGGACCTCACGGTCTCACACTCAGATGGCTCACTCCAGGTGTGCCCTGCAGGGCCCCTGCTCTGTGTTGTTGTCGTCCTCTGGGAGCAGGTGGCTGGAGTGGCGGCATGTGGAGCAATGCCAGTCACTGTGGCAGAAGGAGACAGAGCGTGGTGAAGCCTCTGCTGGCTTTCGATGTTTCTGCTCGTGTGTGACACATGTCACATCTGCTCCCATTTCATTGGCCAAAGAAAGTCACATGACCACACCTGCATCCAATCGGGTAGGAGGGAGAAAGCAGACATCCGAGGCCGACCCTAAAGACTGGGACAGTGCTCGGGCAGGAGGAGTGAGCTGGGGAGAGCGAGGGCCCTGGCCCCCGAAATGAACCCTAAGATCTCTGACGGGCAGAGCCCAGGGCCAGGGCCCCAGACTGCAGGCCCTGGGCAGTATTCAGCCGACACTCATGTTTCACTCAATCCACACAGTGCTTAAAATTTAAACATTTTTTTAAAACTTGCCAATACTTTTCAATGAGGAGATTTTGTATAAAAACGACAATTTTTCTTTTAAAAAATCAGAAGTAGCCTCACTGGGTTGGCACTCCCACATGGTGGCGATCAGCTGTCACCAAGTGGCGCTGGCCCTGCAGCGGGGCACGCCCCCTCAGGGTGCCCCGGCCCCCAACCCGCTGTCCTCCCTTCCTATCGCCTGCCCAGCGGGTAGGCTTCTGAGTTTGCAACCCTGGGTCTGATGCGTTGCACAGGGGAAGAAACTAAGGCTCAGAGGGGAAAACGGCCAGCCCGATTCACGGGCCACTTAATGTCGGACTCCAGACCACAGCCAGCCCCATCTCTGGCTTCACGGGCTGGCGGGAAAGGAAGGGGTTCCGACAAAATGGGGGAGGGACAAAATGTGGGGGAGGGGTGGGGTTGGAGGGACAGACAGCTCCAGCAACTGTGCCCTCTGGGCATGTACCCCGTCGCCTGCGGGCCTGAGCAGAGCTCTCCAAGGCAAGCCTGGCATCAGGGCCGTGGCCCTGCCGTCCTCAGCTCCACACACCCTCGCAAGACGGTGACAGCGACCACCCCAAACCTCTGCAGAGGACTGCTGAAACTGGAACCAGACCTGCTTAGAGTCTCAAAGGGGGTCGTTAGCATTTTCCCTGCTGGTCTGGTTATTTACAGTTCATTAAGAGAATTAACTTTGAGATGGGGTTCCTCTGATAATCCACCGAGACAGAAACCGCACACGGGGGCAGAAAGCGGGAGGTGAGTGAGGGCCCGGGCTCTTGGATAAGTCCAGATCTCACTGCCTCTTCACACTTGCCTTGTGAGGGGGGCTCCCCCAGCTTCCATGTGACAGAGAGGGAAACTGAGTCTGGGAGAGGTTCTGTGATGCCTGCGAGCTCATGAGTTGGCCACACAGAAGGCCGGGCAGCCGGGCAGTCCAGTGTTGCTGGCCACTGCTCATGCCGAGGTGCCATCTGGCTCCTCTTAAAGTTCTTGTGCACAGAAACTGCTGGAACTGCCAAAGCCCTAAGTGCCTATGTTCCCAAGACAATGTAAACTCTGCTGCTGAACGGGGAATGGCCAGATGAAATAGGATGAAGGAATCAGACCCTGCGCCCTAAGACGGCACCACCTGCCAACACTCGGAAAGTTCCAGTCTAACCCGAGTAGGGGCCCTCGTATGCTCTTGGGGCTCTCAAACGCCTGCCATTATCACTCCTTCCAAATGGGCTTTTGAAAGTTGGCTAAGCTGTCACTCCAGGCTGTGGTTTCAGGAGGCCTCGTGTCCACCACAGAGGGTCGGCCCTGCTGCCCGCTGGCCTGGGGCTCCACCTCGCCCGCTGGTCTGCTAAGAAGCTGCTGCCCGCTGGTCCTGCCTTGCAGCCGTGCAGCTCTCACACACAAAGCCTTGTTTTTAAATTCTAAATCTGTGATCTAATTTTTAAAATTTTTATGGCTATTTAGTCTTTCCCACAGTTACTTATAGTAATGCAAGGGACAAAGATTTATTTTTCTTTGTACAGGAGTTGTAGAAAGCTTCCTTTTAAAAATAAATCACCACGTGCACTCTCTAATAAGTTGGATGGAGCCACTCGATGGGCACACGTGGGCACAGAAGAAGCAAACATCATTGGAAATCGGGAAAGAGAAGGGGTAGGAGGGGAGGGAAAAAGCCTACCTCACAGGTACAATTAACACTATTAATAGCTCTGACTTAAGCATTGTGAAAGCTGTCCATGTAACAAAAACATTTGTGCCCCCTTGATATTTTGAAATTTAGAAAATGTAAAAAATAAAAAAAAAATTTTGTTTAAGTAAAAAACCAAAACGAGTCAACTTAAAGAATAATATCTAGCAAATACCAATAGGGGAGTATGCAGATGTGGGCAAAAGTGTGGCGATGGCATGGAACGTGTGCCCCAACCCAGAAGGTGACGCCCTAACGTGCACATTCTCAGCAGCCCGATGCACCCTCGAATTGTTTTATTCCTGGTCGTATCCTCAGTACGTGGTGCACGAACATATGCAAACTGCGTCATCACGCGGGTGGACGGAAGGATGAAAAGCCTAGAGATACCGGAACAGAGGGCCTGTGACCAGAGAGGAGGAAAGGTAGTTTAAACTGTACCAAGAACACCAAGGCGTTGGCACATCACAAAAGATCCCAGGACCATGGCAGACATTACCAATCAATCCAGTTTCCCCTAAATTGGAATCCAGCCTCAGAAT
Organism: Microcebus murinus; assembly: GCF_040939455.1. NCBI lineage: Eukaryota > Metazoa > Chordata > Mammalia > Primates > Cheirogaleidae > Microcebus > Microcebus murinus. Next base: position 5,758,557 of record NC_134123.1, on the reverse strand, counting down.
CCTTCTTAACACTGTGCACCTAAGGAGAATGAACACCCACGATGACTTATCATTCCTGGACTGGTTGAACTTCTGAAGTTCATTCCAGGTCCCCGACTTGGCCCACAAAGCTTATAATGTTATTCCTCAAATCAATCACCAGGCTGTCCAAACAGCTGCCTCTGAGTGTGGGCTAAGAGCGTCCAAACTCTCTGGCGGTGGCTCCTCCTCAGGCTGGTCTCAGTTTTCCCAAGAAGCAAGCCGTGTGCACAAGGCTCCGAGCCCCTGCGTGGGGAAAGGGCTGGAGCAGGTGACCTGGAGGCTCTCGGCTGTGATGTTACTCAAGGTGCTCCACAGCGGCCGGGCCCTGCAGACACCTGGCACCTGCCAGGCCTCGGGGGCAGACTCAGGAGAGGGTGAGGACCGGAGCAGGAGATGCCCAGTTTGGCCAAAGCCATTCTCCCTGCCCTCCCTCCATGGTGACCAGAGAAAGTCACAGGCTTAGGGTCACTTCACCAAATGCCCAGAAGGCCTTGGTTCTAGCCTCCCGCCCACGGCAGGACTCCCCTCGGCAGCACCCCAACAAGTAGCTGTGCAGACCTGACTAAGAACCACATTGGGCCGGGCGAGGTGGCTCACACCTGTAATCCCAGCACTTTGGGAGGCTGAGGCAGGAGGATTGCTTGAGGCCAGGAGTTCAAGACCAGCCTGGACAACATAGTGAGACCCCATCTCTACAAAAACTGTTTAAAAAAGAGTAGCCAGGTGTGGTGGCATGCCTTTAGTCCCAGCTACTCTGGGGGCTGTGGTGGGAGGATTGTTTGAACCCAGGAACTTGAGGTTGCAGTGAGCTATGATTGTGTCACTCCAGTGTGGGTGACGGAGTGAGATCTTGTCTCTAAAAAAGGAAAAAGAATGATGCCAATGAGGAATCTCTGGCAACCTGGAAAAAAGACTGGCAATATAATATTAAACGAAAAAAACACAAGATATCCGATGTGTGTCACTGTGTTTACACATAAGTTTAAAATATATTAAAAGCATAGGGGTGTGTGTGGGAAAAATTTGATGTCAAATATTATTCATAGTTGAACTCCAGTGATAAGGTTAAAGGTGAATGTTTTTGTCTTTCCTTTTCCAAGTTTTCTGTGATGTCATTTTACTTTCATGATGGATGTGGTGAATTCCTGGGGTTTCTGCCAAGCTATCGGCCATGACTCCTTCTTCTGGTAAAGGCAACCCTCCCTGTTCTTAATCTGAGCAGTCTGGCGGGGCTGGGCCCAGCCCACTAGCTCCAGGGAGGGCACATGCCCTCCGCCCACCTGCTCAGCACCTTCCATCCCTCCACCCTCCGGATCCAGGGATTGGTTTGTAGGTGGATTTACGTCTGGGACTTCTGCTTGAGCCATAGGGAAGAGTTCACAGTTGTGATAATACAAATCCAGAGTTACCAACAGCTGTCTCATCACCAGAAAGGGAGAACCTGCCTGAGACTGGAGCAGGCCCAGCGGAGAACAGAGCAGAGATGAAGGGACCGAGAGAGAAAATGCTAATGCACCTGTATTCAGCCATTCCTGAAGTCCATCTTGCCCTGTAGTCACGTAACTAACAAGCTCCCCTCGCTGTATAAGCCAGCTGGAGTTGCTAATCTGTCACTTGCAACCAAGTCTTGACTAGCTCAGTGGGGAAAAGTTAAAAAACAAAACAACAAGCCCTGTATTCTCCCTTCTCCTACTTTTAATTTTAATTATGAGTTGTGGCAAGAAAAGTGACTTCTTTTAGACACTTAAAGATAACTCCTCTGCCACTCTTCTGCCTCCACCACACACACGTACACATGCACATACATGCACACATACACAGACGCACACACGCTCACATGCTCATACACATGCACACTCACACACATGCACACACAGAGATGCACACATGCTCATACACATGCACACTCACATACATGCACACACACAGATGCACACATGCTCATACACATGCACACTCACAGAGGCACACAGGCTCATACACATGCACACTCACATACATGCACACACACAGATGCACACATGCTCATACACATGCACACTCACAGAGGCACACAGGCTCATACACATGCACACTCACATACATCCACACACAGAGATGCACACATGCTCATACACATGCACACTCACATACATGCACACACAGATGCACACAGGCTCATACACATGCACACTCACAGAGGCACACAGGCTCATACACATGCACACTCACAGAGGCACACAGGCTCATACACATGCACACTCACAGAGGCACACAGGCTCATACACATGCACACTCACAGAGGCACACAGGCTCATACACATGCACACTCACATACATCCACACACAGAGATGCACACATGCTCATACACATGCACACTCACATACATGCACACACAGATGCACACAGGCTCATACACATGCACACTCACAGAGGCACACAGGCTCATACACATGCACACTCACAGAGGCACACAGGCTCATACACATGCACACTCACAGAGGCACACAGGCTCATACACATGCACACTCACATACATGCACACACAGATGCAAACAGGCTCATACACATGCACACTCACAGAGGCACACAGGCTCATACACATGCACACTCACAGAGGCACACAGGCTCATACACATGCACACTCACATGCATGCACACACACAGATGCACACATGCTCATACACATGTACACTCACATACATGCACACACACAGATGCACACATGCTCATACACATGCACACTCACATACATGCACACACAGAGATGCACACATGCTCATACACATGCACACTCACATGCATGCACACACACAGATGCACACATGCTCATACACATGCACACTCACAGAGGCACACAGGCTCATACACATGCACACTCACATACATGCACACACAGAGATGCACACTCACATACATGCACACACAGAGATGCACACATGCTCATACACATGCACACTCACAGAGGCACACAGGCTCATACACATGCACACTCACATACATGCACACACAGAGATGCACACATGCTCATACACATGCACACTCACATACATGCACACACAGATGCACACAGGCTCATACACATGCACACTCCCAGAGGCACACAGGCTCATACACATGCACACTCACATACATGCACACACACAGATGCACACAGGCTCATACACATGCACACTCACATGCATGCACACACACAGATGCACACATGCTCATACACATGCACACTCACAGAGGCACACAGGCTCATACACATGCACACTCACATACATGCACACACACAGATGCACACATGCTCATACACATGCACACTCACAGAGGCACACAGGCTCATACACATGCACACTCACAGAGGCACACAGGCTCATACACATGCACACTCACATACATGCACACACAGAGATGCACACATGCTCATACACATGCACACTCACATACATGCACACACACAGATGCACACATGCTCATACACATGCGCACTCACATACATGCACACACAGAGATGCACACATGCTCACACACATGCATATAGTCTCCTCTAAGTGAAACGCTATAGTTCCCTCCACCGTGGACCCAGCCCCTTCTTTCCCCCCTCCCCCTCGCCATCATCAATTTCAGGAAATCTCTCCTCAGGCCCCGGGACAGAGGTCCGGCACGAGGGCCTGCTGCGTACCTGTTATGAACGGGTGACCAAGGAAACGCAGGCTCCAGCAGGGCACCAGCCCTGTGCACTCAGTGTGCCCGCGTGGAAAAAGTGCCAGGCACCAGACGCAGGGGACTCGGGAGGAAGCGCGGGGAGAGCGAGAGGAAGGGAGGCCCAGGCGCCGCAGCACCGGCCGCCCAGAAGCCATCAGTTGGAGGCGACGCTGAACTAAAACCCACTCTAGGTTCAGGGCCCCCAGCGGGCGGCCTGCGCCTCCGCGGCGCTCACGCATGCGCTTCATCTGGCCCACACCGCGGTCTTCAATTACTCGAACTGGAGAGTGTCACGAGGAATCCAACATTTTTGAGTCTTGACCAACAGCTGGCACCGGCGGGATCACATGCCACAAGGCACGATGGGCGGCGCGAGGCGTGGCCACCCCTTCAAGGAGGGCAGGTGCACCCGTCCCCACCTCAGCGCTCCGTGAGCTCCCGGCACGCAGCTGTCACCGACACTGTCATCGCTCGCGCAGCCGTGTTCCCTGTGGAAGAGGGAGACTCCCCTCCGCCCCCACCGGCAAAGAGAAAAGTAAAGTTCCGTGCGGCTGCCCGAGTCTTCTTACACCTGGCCTGTGCTACTCACATTTCCTCCCTGACCCACCACGTTACTGGATGGGTTTTGTGAATGTAAAATCTGCTCAGGGTTGATAATAGTAACCGCCAGCACAGCTTCATAAGGTGAAACAGTGAAGTGATCCTGCCGTGCTGGTGCGTCACCCCGCCCTGAGCACTGCCCGGCACCTAGCGCTGCACCTGGCACAGCCTCCCCCGGGGATGCAGGTCAGGGGTGACTTCCACGCCCCCACGCCCCCGCAGGGATGCAGCGGGTCAGGGGTAGGGGTCAGTCAGTGCCCAGCCAAGCCACTTGTTAACATTCATATTGTGCACCTCACCCCTGAAAACACGCAACAGTTATCTCACTTTGATTCCCCCCAGAAGCAGGCTCCGAGACACAGCTCTGGGTGCAGGCCATTTACTTGGGAGGCAACAGGAGAGTGGAAGCCGGGGTGGACAGGGAGGCAGTACAGGGCGTGTTGGTGACCAGGTTACTAGAGGAGCTCCCTCCTGCTGGGGACTTCCAGGAGACGGTGTAAAGTGCATCTCCGTGAGGTTCCGCCTGGCAGGGGAGGAAGATGAGAATTGATCTACCAACTCCGCTTGTCATTGGTAGGAAGCTGCTCCCACGGCCGTTAGCTCCCTGGCACTTCTGGCCTGCCTGTGTTCAGCTGAGAAAGCCTGCCGGGCAGGTGGGCAGGTAGAAAGGCGTGAATGTTTATAGCAGGAAGCTGGTGGTGTGCACTGAACAATTCACCGAGGGAGCAGGTGCTTAGCTTACAAAACTACCTCCCAGGTGTTGGGGATCCCCAATTATAGGGGTTTACCAAAAGGAGACTCTGGCTGAGTTTTTCTTAGATGGCTTGTTTGGGTGAGATTCCACAATTCTCTGGCTCTTGGATTGCCTACTTACAAAGAGATTTCAGGATTCTCCTGGCCAAAAAAGAAAAAAAAAGAAAGGAGCATGGAGAAACTTCAACATTCTAAGAAAATTTAGCTCAACAAAGATACCATCAACTCGCTGCCTGCCTCCTGCTAATCTAACCATTTTCAAATTCCCCTTTGCAATTACTGCAATCAAGTTATTATCAATCATACTATCAATTGCTTGCCCCACTCTAGGATGTAGGTTAAATATTCTTGTGTCAGTGGGATGCTGCATCCTAGATTTTCATTGAAATCTAATGACTTTCATCTTCAAAGAAACCGTTTGGAGCTAGTGCTGCGTCCCCTCCCCTGCTGGTTTAATTACAGCACTTCATACATTTCGCATTCTGAAGATAAACACCCCGCTCAGCATTGAGCCCAGTGAGATGCTTTTCAAGGGGGGATGCTCCTAGAGTGCCCACTCCAGCGAGAGGACAGCTCATGGCCCAGCCTTCCGAATGAACCTGTGCCTGGCATCCGGCGGGACGCAGCCCGGAGGCTTTGCCGTCCTCCCCCTGGCCGGCCTCCTTCAGGCTGGGCCCCGGGCCCGCGCTCCAAATAGCCACAAACAGAGTCTCGGTGATGCAACACCAGCTCATGAGCAGGCGCTTCTGAAAGTGGAGCACTTGTGTTTTTTCAAAGCATTTTTACGTTGAGTGCTTCCTCAGTGTTTCCACTATTTACTGAATGTGCATTTGACTGGTCGGTATCCGAAGAATCCCTGTCACGTGCCAGGTACGGGGGTCACAGTGTAGACAACACGGGGACCCTTTGTAGTGTCCCGTCCGCACGAATCTCACCGTGCAAAGGATACGGCAGGCCGGCCACAAACAAGCCAAATGTTAAACTCACGAGGATCGGACCCATGAAGGGGGAAAGAGAAGCCCAGGGTGAAGAAGCATGGAAGGGAAAGCGTTTGGAGGGGCTGGGCGGAGAAGGGCCACCGACCCAGGTCTTCTGAGAGGGTGTCAGGACAGGAGTGGATGTGAAGGGACGGATCAGGCAAAATAGGATAAAGGACAAATGGACAAGAGGAGACGGGGGAACTCCGGCCTGTGACGCACACCTGGCCCTGCGCGAGGGGAGCAAGAAGGAGCGGCCAGGCGGCGAGAGTCTCGGTCACAGCCGGTCCGAGAAAGGCTCTGGGCGGGACACAAAGCGGGCGCACGGCAGGCAGACAGGCCCAGCTCTAGGATGCACGCGTGCTCGGTCACCGGCTGGGAGCAAGCTGGGAACGGCGGGCGTAGCATGACAGTCACAGCGGGTTCATCTGCTCCCACACCCGGCTCTCCTGCAGGGAGAGCTGAACAGGTCACCTGCGTGGCCACCACCGCCCTGCCCTTTGCCATATGGAGCCGTTTCTCCACTCGTGTTCTGGAACAACTCCTCCGTCGTTCCCATGGCCTCTCTTCCTGAGGACACTTAGAAGAAGGAAGCTGGTGGATAAAGTACAACCCCCATCGCTGCATGAGCTTCAGGGCCGAAATAGCACTCATCCTCTCCCTCTTCCACGACCCTTTCACGACCCCTTCTACGTCCCCTCCATGGCAGGTCCTGGTGACTCATTTGGTTGTATGACCCAGTCCTTCCTTGCTGAGGAGCCACGGTCCCTGGCAATCAGCCATTCCTGTGTTGGGGTTCCTCGGTGTGTCCCTCCAGTTACTGCAGGGCAAGGGCGAACTAAGAGGCACGTGAGTGGATCCCGAGTCCCACACCCACTCCTCTCCAGCCTCATCGTAGTAGCAGCCCTAGCCCTTCCCGATGGTAGGGTCACTTACCCCTGCGTGATGGTGACTCTCCTCCTACCTGCTGGTCCCTGAACACAAGTGTCTAAACCCCCCAGGGGCAGCTGTAGCTGCAATTCAGTGGAACTCTTGCTGTGACCCTTAGCAAGAGTGCATCCTCCTTCCAACCAGAACCTTAATCCCAGCAGAATCCAGAGATGGGAGAATGGGAAGCACCAAGTCCCTGCTGAGTCATCAGGAGTGATGTTAAGGGACACTTCCATCCCCTGGCTCCTGAGTCCCTGTGTTTCTCCTGTCAGGGGCCCAGTGCCATATACAGATCCCTGTATATCGCACACACTGCATTCCGAAGGATGGCATCTGACCCTTGCCTCCGAGCTGGCACTTCAGCAGTGCATTTAGACCATTCTAGCAATCTAAGAGGCCAGCTGTTTCTGGATGGTATGGTTTGTGAGATAACCAGTAGATCCCATGATCACTGGCTCAATCTTACACCTCCTACACTAGGAAATGGGCCCCTGGGCAGATGCTACATTGTGTGGGCTCTCATGCCTGTGGGTCAGGCATTCCATAAGTCCCTGAATAGTTGTGCTAGCTGAGAGCTGAGACTCTGCTGGCAAGAAAGGCATACCCACCCCTGTAAGAGCTGGCTGCCCCTATAGGGCTAAACCACTGGTCCTTCCGGAATGGAAGGTGTACGATGTAGTCAACTTGCCACCAAGTGGCCATTGGTCTCCCTGAGGCACAATTCCACCTCAAGGGGCTCAGTAATAGTATAACAGTGCTGGCAAATTAGACGTTTAGTGACAGCAGTAACTAAATTGTTCTCCCTAAGTGGAATGCATGACGGTGGACCCATACTAACCTTTGTCTCTGCAATCATGGCCATTCTACTTATTTGTCCATTCTGCCAGTTCTGGGGTGGCCAGTGATGATGAAGGGTGGTCAGAGTCAACTGGCTGAGTCATTTTGTCCACTTAGTTGTCCAGTGCCTCTTCTGTGGTGGATAGATCCAGGCGGGACTTAAAGTGTGACACAAATATCTTCAAAGTTTGTGCCAACTCCCAGATGTCCATCCACCTGTTTCAGCCCCAGACTGCTTTGTCTCCAATCCTCTAGCCCTTTTCCTCCCAGGACCTTGACCAATCAGGCTAGCCATTGACCTCTGTCCAGGAATCCTTATGCATTCTCAGCTCAGGCCACTTCTCCTTCCTTTGAAAGATAATATTTCTGGGTATAGAATTTTAAGTTGACAGTTTTCTTTTCTTTTGGTCTTTTAAAAGTGTTGCTCCAATGTCTTCCCACTTGCATTGTTTCCAACAAGAAATTGCCTGTCATCCTTATATTCATCTGTATATAATGTGCCTTTTTTTCTCTCCCCTCTGACTGCTTTTAGCATTTTCTTTTCTTAATGGACTTTGAGTAATTTGATTATAATGTGCCTTGGCATGGATTTCTGTGTTTCTTGTGCTTCCATTTTATTGAGTTTCTTACATCTATGTGTTTGTGGTTTTCATCAAATTTGGGAAATATTTTAAACATTGTTTCTTTTAAAAAACTTGTCCCTTCCTCTCCCTTCTTTCCTTCCAGTACTCCACATATATTATGTCACATGAAATTGTCCTACAGTTCACTTGTGCTCCGTTTTGTTGTTGTTATTTTCTGTGTGTTTCAGCTTGGATAGTTTCTATTGCTTTGTCTTCAAATTGACCAGTCTTTTCTTCTGTAATATCTCATCTGCCATTAATCCCAGGCAATATGTTTTTCATCTCTTACATTGTAATATGAGAGTTAGAGGTTCAATTTGGGTCATTTTTTATATCTTCCATGTCACTATTTAACTTTTTAAGTATATGGAGTACAGTTATATTATTTTAATATCTTTGTTAATTTTAATTTCTGTGTCAGTTTTTGGTGAATTTCACTTGATTTTTTGTGTGTGTGTCTTTGTTATGGGGATTATTTTCATGGTTTTTTTTCCATGCCTGGTTATTTTTTAATGCAAAACATTGTGAATTTTACTTCATTTTATGCTTGATATTTTTGTATTCCTGAAAATATTCTTGAGCTTTGTTTTGGATATAGTTACTTGGAAATAGTTTGCTCCTTTGGGGCCTTGGCTCTAAGATTTGTTAGGCAGCACCAGAGCCATGGTCAGTCTAGGGCTAATTATTCCACACTGCTGAGTCAAGACACATCTGCATATTCTACCAAATGCCCTATGAATCTTGAGCTTTTCCATTATGGTTAGTGAAAATAAGCACTATTCCAAACCCTATATATCTATGGAGTGCTATTCTCTGCAATCCTTTCAGATGGCTCTATCCCCAGCCTTGGGCAGCTTCCTCACATACAGGTACTTATCAGTTCTATGCTGAATACTCGGGAGTCCCTATGTGGATATCTAGAGTTTTCCCTCTGCGTATCTTTCTCCTCTCCAGTACTCCTTTAACTGTCTTTATCTTCCTAGACTTCAACTCTGTCTTCTCAATACAGGGATCTACCTCAGTTTCCCCTTCCTGTACCATAGCATGGAAACTCTCTCAAGATACTAGGCTGGAGCAATCATAGGGCTCCATTCATTTGGTTCTGATTTCTCAGGGGTAATTCTTCATTGCCTGAAGTCCAATGTCTCAAAACCCATGTTGTATATATTTTTTCCACTTGTGGTTGCCCAAGAGTGAATCTGAAACTTGCTGCTCCATCTTGGGTAGAATCAGAAGTTCTCCAGATGTGTTCCCCCATATTTGCCTTCTGTTTATGACTGATTTTCTCTATGGACACCAAGCTCTGTGAGACTCATCTTCTCACTTCCCAGGTTAAGCCACCATGTTAGCCCTTCTGACCTTGCCAGATTTTAGGATAATTGCAGCCCCCTGGTTCCTGATACATCAGGAATCCATCATGCCCATGGCCCAGTTCTGCAGCCCCCTCTCCTACCAGCAGCCTCATCTGCAGAGTAGAGCCAACATCGAATTTTGTAGGATTCTGGTGCCCCTTTCACCAGTGGGTCAGAACACGTGAATCTCTTATCTTGAACCCAAGTAAAGAAAGGAGTAGTCCTGCTATTCCATCCTGGAAGATCCTCAAAGACTCAGCTACTCAGGGTAAATTAATTTGGGAGCAACGATCCTGTATTTCCAAAATAAATAAATAGAATGGGAATTCACATGCATACTCCATTTCTTTCTCTTCTTGTTGCTCATTAGAGGGGGAAGGTGCTTAGAAACTATCTCCACCTGCCCAGCTGTTCCAAGAAGCCCCAGAGTTTAGCAAAGGCACCATTGCATTGCCATGGGGCTGAAGGGAAAGCTCTGGGCTTCGCAGCCATAGCTTCTTGGAGCAGCCAGAGAAGCTCTGCAGTTATCTCGTAAGTTTCACATCATGTCTTTAGCATATTGGGCTTCATGTAAAGTTTCATCTTCTCCGTTATAGGGGGCCCAGAGCTGGGATGTTTCCAGGATGGGTGAAGTCCTTTCAAGTAGAAGAGGAAATGTCAACAGTCTGGGAGCAGCATGCGGGCATCATCTTGACCCATTTTACAGATAGATAAACTGAGGCCAAGAAATTATAATGACCCACCCACCGACAGAATCTATTGATTCTTGTTTTGATCCTCTTTCTGCAAAGTCAGAGTTTTCCAACACGTTTGCACACCAAGGCTGCTCAAAGTGTGGCCTGAAGGTAGTGCTGGTCCCTAACTGTTGCTTATTGATTCCTATCAATGTAAGTTCAGGAACTGAAAGTAAATATTAGGGAATTCTATTGCACTTTGGAATTGCCACCGTGTCCAAGCACATGATCGGTGGACTCTCTTCTTTGAACAGGGTGTAGACCATTCGGGTGCGAGTACATGTGGCGGAAGCTACGGCATAGTCTCCTGCAGTCGAGCGTGCATTGGCACACGGGAAACAGAATGAGAAGCAAAACCGGGCCTTCAGCTCAAGAGTTGCAGAAGTGCTATGTCACAGGGACTTGAGTGGGACTTGAGAAAATTTAATAATGAGTATTTTTTAAATATGTATTTTCATCTGTCTTAGAAAATATATAACTGGCCCATGAAACCTGTGAGTTCATGGACATTTTGGCTTAGCATAAAGCTAGAAGGGGTAAAGGGGTATTTAAGTGAAAATTTTACGACAATCTAAAGAAAAATATAAAAAAAAAGATTGTACAGTTGGTCCATGGAATGATATAGCAAAAAAAAAATATAGGTAATAATGTGATAAGGGTGAGTATCTAAATCTATTTGCCAAATCTATTTTCTGAAAATTAAAAGCAATTTTCATTTTTAAAAAGCTTGGAAAAAATAATAGTAAACAACACCGTAATTCACTTCAATGTGCAGGGGACTTTCTCTGTGATAGACCAGGCTATGAGCCACCTTATGAGGTGAATGCTCTTGCTCTCTGTTTTACAAGAAAAAAAATTAATACCTGAGGTTCAGAAAGACTAGGGGCCAGGCTGGTCTGGACGCTATTTGGAAAAAAGGAAAATCCCACCCCAATGCCAGGGGCACCTCGCAGGAAGGGGGCGTGTCATGCCAGCACGGGAAGGCGCTTGCACTGTATCTCCGCTGCCAGGGGCCAGATTCTTGTCCCCGCACCTCCTGCCTGAGCACACTCCAAAGGTGGTCCGGGCCATCCCCTCGGGGCAGCGCAGGGCTCTTGCCCCAGGTCTCAGACTAAAACACCCCTGCCTTGCCAGTCCCAGCCATCAGCTGCTTCCAACCCAGGCCCTTTTCTCCCGCCAGCCTTCCTCCCCCACTCCGGACCCCACACCCCTTGGAGTGGCGGCTCTTTAGGCGAAGCTAAAAATTGCTTTATTTTTCACCACTAATTTGCCAACAAGCTCAGCCATCGGTCCAGTTGGCCCGCAGTGAAATTCTATAATTATACAAAAGCCTGGGTCAGCGACCTCCTGATTGCAATATCTTGTCTCTTTTGTCCCGTCCTTCCAGCCCCTGGCCCACGGGACGGAATCGCCTCCGCGCCCGGCAGCCCGAGGAGGCGGCATTGGAAACTAGCCAGGCGTGGCCTCGCCGGGGTGTTCCAGCGCCGCAATAATTTGCCCGTTTTCATTGTGTTTGATTCCATTAACACCTGGGTCTCAGGGGAGAGCTCTGTTGGGAAAGGGGGAGGGCACAAGTGATTTCAGTGAAACCCAGTGGTTCTCGCTGTCTGGTCTGCAGCGGCGCGGGGCTGAGCCGAGCCCGGTGCCGGCGCCCCAGCTCTGGCGAGGGGCCTCCCCTCTGCCCGCCAAGACGCCTTCCCTTTCACACTGCCCCGGCCTCGAGACCCGCTCCGTCTCGGGCGTGTGTCGGCGCCGTTCCTTCCTCCTCCAGCAGCCAGCCTCGCCTGCGGTAGGGCCAAGGTCCCTGGGAAGGCTGCCTCCAGCGTCACAAACCCTCCAGGCTCTTGAACTAAAGTCTTGCCCCCAGAACCCATGCCCGGGTTCTGCGTGAGGTCCTCTCTGTGGAGGGAGGTCCTCTCTGTGGAGGGAGGTCCTCTCTGTGGAGGGAGGTCCTCTCTGTGGAGGGAGGTCCTCTCTGTGGAGGGAGGTCCTCTCTGTGGAGGGAGGTCCTCTGGTCCTCTCTGTGGAGGGAGGTCCTCTCTGTGGAGGGAGGTCCCCTCTGTGGAGGGAGGTCCCCTCTGTGGAGGGAGGTCCTCTCTGTAGAGGAAGGTCTTCTCTGTGGAGGGAGGTCCTCTCTGTGGAGGGAGGTCCTCTCTGTAGAGGGAGGTCCTCTCTGTGGAGGGAGGTCCTCTCTGTAGAGGAAGGTCTTCTCTGTGGAGGGAGGTCCTCTCTGTGGAGGGAGGTCCTCTCTGTGGAGGGAGGTCCTCTCTGTAGAGGTCCCCTCTCTGGAGGGAGGTCCTCTCTGTAGAGGAAGGTCTTCTCTGTGGAGGGAGGTCCTCTCTGTGGAGGGAGGTCCTCTCTGTGGAGGGAGGTCCTCTCTGTAGAGGGAGGTCTTCTCTGTGGAGGGAGGTCCTCTCTGTAGAGGGAGGTCCTCTCTGTAGAGGTCCTCTCTGTAGAGGGAGGTCCTCTCTGTGGAGGGAGGTCCTCTCTGTAGAGGTCCCCTCTGTGGAGGGAGGTCCTCTCTGTAGAGGAAGGTCTTCTCTGTGGAGGGAGGTCCTCTCTGTAGAGGTCCTCTCTGTAGAGGAAGGTCTTCTCTGTGGAGGGAGGTCCTCTCTGTAGAGGGAGGTCCCCTCTGTAGAGGGAGGTCCCCTCTGTGGAGGGAGGTCCCCTCTGTGGAGGGAGGTCCCCTCTGTGGAGGGAGGTCCTCTCTGTGGAGGGAGGTCCTCTCTGTAGAGGTCAGCCTCCCGCCAGCGACAGCCCTGCGGGCGGCACCTTCAGCCCTAAGCTCCGGTTTCAGCTCACTGGCTCCAGGCAGAAAATGCCACTCACCGCGGCTCAGGGCCACGAGGTAGGGAGCTGTTGCCGCCCCGGCAACCCTCCCCTGGGCTGCCCCGGACGGGGCACCCGCAGCCCTGGGAACAAGCCCCGATGGCAGCAGAGGGAGGAGCACGTCCTCTCCCTTCCAGACACCCGCCGCTAGGCAGGAATTGCTGGCTGCACGGTCCTTAAATTTCTTCTTGCCCCAGAATCCTCTAGATCACTGGCAAACGTTCGGATTCCGGCCCACACCAGGCGTTTGCCCACAGGAGGGCGTGGCAGCGAAGCCCTGCACCTGCAGTGCAGAAAGAGGCGCCAGGGGAGGAGTGGGGGCCAGGGAGAGGCCCCTCCACCTCACTTTGGGAAACCCGGCCTGGGATGCCAGCACCTCCCGCCAGCGCCCACACGCCAGGCCGACTCGACTGCCTGAGCGCTCCCTTCGCACCGAGGGACCCACCCCCAGCCTTCTCCCCTGCCCCTCTTGGCGACCGAGGCCCCGGCCCAGGGTCATCGCAGGGCCCACAGGGGAGCCCCAGGGTCAGAGTGCAGTCGGGTTTCCCAGCGAAGTCACACTCCCTGCACCCACACTCCCTTCCTTCTGCTGCCCTTTTCACACCGGCTCCTTCCTGCCTCAGGGCCTTGGCACTTGCTATTCTCCTCCTAAGACCTTTCCATGGGTGGCTCCTCGTCACCACCTCTCCCCGGGGAGGCCTTCCCCGACCACCCCCTCTGCAGGCGACCCTTCCAGGCCCTCGCTAGCTGCGTTGTTCTCCATAGCATGGAAGTTTCTTATTCACACAGAAAGCCTGTGTCTCTTGTTCCTCTCTGTACCTCGGTTTCCACATCTGTAAAATGGGGATGATTTTACCTGTTGGGCTGTGGGACGATGAACAGAGCCCACACACGTGGATCTCTCAGAACACGCCTGCGCAGGCAGCACCGTGGAAGGGGCGGTTTTGCTCTTTCTACGACTACTACTGCTGTCAGCATCTGGAGCAGCGTGTCGTGTCGTACCTGGCAGGGACCCAGTGTGGATTTCTGAACGAGCATACAAATGATGGGCCAACATGCAGACGTTCTGGAAGTCCCTCCCTGTCTGCTTCCCAGGGCCCAGCCACCCCCCTCGGGGCTGTGCTCCCCAATAGGGAGAACCCCAGCCCCCCGGCTTCGCACACCGCACATTTTCCAGAGATGAAGAGCTCATTTGCTAATAACTACACAGCAATATCTCAAATTTTGGTTGCATTGTGAGGCTGGGTGCCTTCCCCATTCACCAATAATGACAGACCACTTAAAAAATAAATAACACGTATAATTTAAGCAACTAAAACAAACAGCAGTGTTGGCTTTCCCTGGGAAAATATTTGCACTATTTCCTCGAGGCGTCCCCACGGGTGCCCCTGCCTCGGCCTCCCCTGCTGAGCCGCCTCCGCTGCAGGCAGCCGGGGCGGGTCACGGAGCCGCGGGGGAGGCCACGTCACCCGCAGCCGCCTGGCCCGTCCGGGGACCGGGTCGTCGTCCCGGGAGCTGGGAAGGGGAACCGACCCCCGCACACCCGCCGTCTGTCAATCCCGCACCCTCTTCGAGCACGCGCACCGCGCAGACCCGCGTGCCGGCGGGCGGACAGCCTGCGGGAGCAAAGCAGGGTCGCCGAGGCGCGAGGGACTGCTGGCGCTTGTGGCAAGGCGAGGAGCCGATGCCGCTCTCTGGGGCACAAACCTCACCAGCGACTGCTGTGAGGAACGCAGGCCCAGTTTTGCAAGATCTCCTGGTATTTCAAAAAAAGGCCATCGGTCTGGATTTAAAATGTTGGTCCTTTCAATGACCTCAGAGGTCCCGTGTTCTGGCCGCGCGGCCTGTCGTTTCGTCTCTGAGGCCGCTTCCCTGCACTCTGCCTGCTCAGGCCTCGCGGGTGTCTTTGCTGCTCTGGGACCACACCGGCTCGTGCCCACCTCAGGAAGTTTGCACTGAATATTCCCTCTGCCCAGAACATGTCCTCCTAGATAAACCCGCGGTCGGGAGGCGGCATGGCTGGGGCCACCAGGCAGGGGGCACACAGCAGGCGGGGAGCGGAGGAGGACCCGGGACAGCGGGTCACCGGTGAGGCAGGGCAAGGGTAACCTCGCAGCCTGTTTTGACTGCGACAGAGGTCGGGGGTATTGACAGCACTTAATGGGTGGGGCCGGGTGACAGACCCCTGTGACGTGCAGACAGCCCCTCACACGGAGAGTCACCCGCCAAACACCAAGGCAGGTAGAACATTTGCAGCCTGGAGTCTCACTTCATTTCACATTAAACCCAAAAGAGTTTGGGTTTGTTTTGGTGTTTGCTTCTATGTTTTGCCCAATTTTGTTAAACGCCGAGCTTTCTGGCCAGCTGCTTGAGTTCGGGTCAGGGGAGGCTATGCCGTGTTGTCGGGGGCCTTATCTGGAGTTCGTCACCTGCACAGGACCCCACACGGAAGGCCACACGCTGAGCACCCGTCTGCACTGTGGTGTCACCTTGAGGGCCTGCCTAGGTGGGGACGTGCTTTGACGCCTTCATTGTGTCTTTCAGGAGCCTTGGACTGGAATATTTGTATGCTGAGGCAGCTATTACTTTATTATGAATTAGTTTCCTTTCCAGCCTCCTCCAGAGTATGGTTAGGACTTCATGTGGCACCTACGGATTTATTTACAGCGTGTGTGCAGACGGTGACGTTGCCTGTGAACTGCATGTCAGCGCAGTGTCAGGGCGTGTCAACGTGTTTGCTATTCTACAAGGTAGGCGGAAAGGAGCCGGGCCTGATGCGCCTGCTTCCCCGGACGTGGCATTTTGCAGGACACGGTCGGGACTTGGGCTTTCCCTAGGCTGAGCCGGAGCCCTGGGAGGGCTCGGGGCAGAGGAGGGACCCGCCTGGCGTGCACGCCTTGAGGCCACCCCGGGGGAGGCGCAGAGCTGAGGACACCCCTCAGGACACGGCCTTCCAAGAGAGACGGGCGCGGCGGCAGAGCAGGTGTCCAGGATGGAGCTGAGAGACCTGCCGAAACGTGGAGGTGAGAGGAAGAGGACGCACGGACAACCCCAAGGTGCGGCTCTGACCACTGGTGGGGGTGGGGAGGAAGTGGCAATTTCTGAGAGGGGAAACTGAGTCTTGGTTTGAGCGTCCATCTATGCCCAGTGAATGAAAAATCCTACTGGCTGATGCCAGGAGCAAAGCCCGCCCGCTGGCCCACTGCCCCGCCTGTCGCGGGCAGGTGGCACTGGAGTAAGCATGACCAGAACACCTGACTAGCGTCCTGACCATGCTGACCAGCTGGTGTCCTCCTGTGTGTCACCTAGCCTCTCCGAGACTTGGTTTCTGTGCCCTGAAGCCCGAGGGTGACAATAACACCCGCCTTAGACTGTCGTTGTGGGGACGAAGTCAGAGGGGAGCAGAGCAGGCACCCATAGAAACGGCCCCAACACTAGCCCATGGCCGTTCCCGCCTCTCGCGCCCCCGCAGGCCGGCCTTGGAACTGCAGGGACACCCAGGTCAACTCTGTCCAATTTTCGGTTTATCTGCGCCCTGCTCCTCCCCAAAGAGCTGTGAAGTGTCTGTCTTTCAAAGACGCTGTCACACACACAAAGGGATGAAAAAGGAAGGAAAGAGAATTAAGACGAGGAAATGGACAAACCGGATTCTAGAACAAACAGAGCTGCCTTGGCTGGGCACCATCCTGACACAAGGCCCCAAAGACAGGACAAAATGGGAAAGTCGGCTACTGCCACATAACGAACCTCCCCGAAGCCCAGGGCCGTAACACCCGTTTGTTATTGCTCACAAACTGGGGCCAGCTGGGGCTCTGCCGGCCGGGCCGGCGTGGCTGGTCTTGGCTGGGCTGGCGCGAGCAGCTGGAGTTGGGCGGCGGGCTGCTGGCCGAGGGCTGCTCCGGATGGCCCAACCCTGTGCGGCCTCTCACCCTGCAGCAGGCCGGCCCAGGCCCGTGCATGGGGTGACGGCAGGGCCAGGAGAACAGAAGCCACCGGGCCTCTTGGAAAGCGTCTTCCTCTAGGCTGAGAGCTGGCGCGTCACCACTCCTGCCAGGTTCAGGTGGCCACAGGAAGTCCCAAGATGAGTCTGGTTCCAGACATGGAAACGGACTCCACCTCTTGCTGGGAGAGAGGAGGAGCATCGCCAGTTACGCGATTTACCGCAACGATGATTGCATAGCTTTGGTTGTCGGAGAAGAAATCGGCAGTTTCTTGGAGCAAAATTGTTCTCCTCAACCAACTCGAAGAAATGTTCCCAAAGGCAGGCACCACATTGGCCTCATTTTCTTCGTAGCAGAGATCATCTACTGAGTACTTACTACGTGCCGCCGCCGAGAAGCACAGTACCTCCACGTGCGTCCAAACGTGCAGACACACAGCGCGCCTCTTTGTCCCGGAGTCACCAACAGTCATTGTGCTGTCGTCTTTGTTTCTTCTGACTGCTTTCCATTTCTGATAATTTTTCTCTTATGCTAATAATAAAAAAATTTCCTTTTGAAATATCAACCTTAAGTCTTTCGAAGTGGATCCCTCTAAGGAAACATGAATTAACTAAATAACGGCAGTGCGTGCCACAGTAAGGCTCAGGAGGGGCAGGCCACGCACTGGAGTCTGGAAAACACGCTGAGTTATCTCTTTTCATCCCTGAGATGTGGCTGCTGTGATTTCCACTCTGTAGATGGGGAAACTGAGGACAGAGGGGGCCCCAGAGGCTCAGATCCAAGATGGTGCCAGATGCAGGTGCTGCCTGAAAGGGCCGTGGTGAAAGTGCCAGGTGGCTTGTAATAAGAGGCTTGGCACATGGCGGAGGCCGTGGTAGCATCTGTCACCAGGTGAGACCCCGGGGCTTCTGGGTCCCCGCCCCGCGTTCAGAGTTTCTGAGCGCAATGAGGACTGCAGGCCAGGCCCCCACAAGACACTCTCTTAGAATTTGCATCAAATGGAATTTGAATCAGAAAATCCCCTGGAGACTCAAGCGTGGCACGGGGCTGAAATCTCCAGGAGGGGCGGGCGCAGCTCGGCGCACACTAGCTGAAATCCCCGGGCACCTGAGAGGCCGAGCTTGCAAGGTGGCACTGGGTAAACTGGAGCAAATAGGCCCCTGGGAAAGGGTCCCTGTGGAACCCATCCTGGAGCCGAGGGGCAGAGGGGTGAGAGAGAGGGGACACGCTGGCAAAGCTCTCCCTGGCTCTGCATCCCAGGCTCCGGGCCTCACAAGCATCCGCCACTGGTTCAGGGCCCTGGGAAGCAGGCCAGCAGTACCAACTGCACTGCGTCCCCCAACATGCGCATGGCAAGTGCTGCCCCAGGACCTCAGAAGGTGACTGTGTTTGGAGATGGGGTGATTCAGATATGAGGCCGTGGGGTGGGGGAGCCAACGTGACTAGTGTCCTTAGGAGAAGAGGAGGTCAGGACACAGACAAACGGGAAGAGGGACGACCGTGTGAGGACACAGTGACACGATGGCCATCTGCACGCCACGGAGAGCAGCCTCAGAAGACACCAGCCCTGCTGACACCCTCCTCTCAGGCTCACGGCCTCCAGGACCATGAGAAAATCAATTTCTGTTGCTCACGCACCCCAGTCTGTGGTATTTTGTTACGGGAGCCACAGTGGACCCACGAATGCAGCGAGCCCCTCGGCAGCTGCCCCGGGGCTCAATACCACTTGAAAGTTCTTCCTGGTGTCTAGCTGCTTCTCTCTCTGTTTTCCACGTGCCCTGGCCAGCGGGCACAGAGACTAGCATGTCGTGGGGCACTCCCGCCGGAGCACGCTCCAAGCAGGGCCAACTCGGCGGCGCCCAGAGGTGCTTCAAAAGGCAAAGAGTATCCAGGGAGAGAGCCAGGGGTGCTGGCCGGGGTCAGGGTCAGCTGGGAAGGACCAGAGCCTTACTCCATTCATTCATTCACTTATTCATGTGTTCATTCACTCACTGGATGGACCAGCCCTGGTCCCACCTTCAGGGACTAAGGCTTCTCCCTCCCAGGCCCACCCAGCAAAGTGGTGGCTCTGAGGGCAGAGAGTCGAGGGAGTCCAGAGTCGAGGGAGGCCAGGTGGTCAGCAGCCTGGGCTGTGAAGTTTGAACCTGCCTTCGTAGCCGTGTGGCCTGGGCAAGCCCCGAAACGTCTGCACCGGGGTTTCCTCACTGGCCAGATGAGAACAGTAATCAAATTACCTTGTGGGGAGGGGGGGTGAGGATTAAATAATAAGACACAAATGCTTAGAACAGCATCTGGCACATGGCCAATATTCAAAAAAAGGTGGCTGTTTATTGCTATTTATTATCATTATTATTATTTTCACTCCATCCTGAAGAGCCGGTGCCCGGTTTATCTCTGGACTCATTTCATGCCCCAGGGCCTTTGCTCAGGTTTTCTCCATGAGCTGAAATTTCTCCCACCCTCCCTTCAGTCTCGCTGGGCCTGGGGCCAGCCCACTTCTCACCTCCTCCAGAGCACCGCCTCCCCTGCAGCCTCATTCTAGACACGGCCGGGCTGCCCCCCACGGGGCCTCATCTCCTGATCCAGCACCGGGATGCTCTTTAGTCGCTCTAAGCTGTCCCCTTTTTCATTGCCTGGTCCAGCCTTGCCCAGGTGTGCTTCCTGGCTGTTCGATGGGATTTATCCCAGAAATGGCTCCAAGTTTCATTCTTCAAGGCAGTGGCTCTCAACTGGGGGTGATTTTGCCCCCCTAGGGGGCATTTGTCAATGTCTGGAGACACTTTTGGTGTCACAACTGGAGGGCATTGCTACTGTCATCTAGCGGATAGAGGCCAGGGAGGCTGCTAAACATCCTACCAGGCACAGGATAATCCCACAGTGAAGACTTAGCCCACTCAACAGGTGCGTAGTGCCCCACAGGGGAGAAACGGTGATCTCAGGAAGCACCGGCTCTCCTCCTGGGCCATTCAAGTCTCAGGACAACACGGGTGGTGGCCGGGCAGGCCTCTCTGCTTTGCAGCCCCCAGCACCTGGCGCTGTTTGCTCGTGAAGAGGAGCCTTCCCGGCCACCCCTTGTCAGAGCATCCGCCGATCCCTGCGGGTTTGTATGAAGCAATTGACCTGTGACTAAGGCCAGCTGAGCTCGCCTTGTTCCCGCCGGCCGGGGACAATACCCCATTAACTGGGAGGCCAGGTCCCGGCACAGCAGTGCAGAGCATGGCTTGGGGAGGGGGGAAGAGAAACGGGGAAGCCGGGCAGCCCCAGAGCAGCCCTAGGTGTGCGGAGGGGCATGGGGTGAGGGGTAGTACTAACGGTTACCAGCAGTGCAACATGAACATCAGTAGCTCTTTCCGGAGGTGCAGCACTTTAGGGCTCATGCTTGTTCACACCCCTGATGACACGCCGCCTCCTGACAACATCAGGGACAGTTCCTTGCTCCTGCATAACAGCTGAGGAAATTGACAGAGAAATCAGATTTACCCAAGGTCACCTGATGGCTGGCAGATGGAGGAGAGACAAGGACTCATATTATCTGAATAATGGTTTTTATTGTGTTCCATGCACAGTGAAAGCACCAACTGGGGACTGCGTAACCTCAAGCCGTCCCAGAACCCCTAGAAGCCCCGGAACCTGACCACAGCCCCGGCCACGCCCTCCTGTGAGCATAGGCCCCACCCACAGCGTGGAGGCCACGCCCCCGCCACCAGGCTCCGCCCCCGGCAGCCTGGATTGGACCGTGCGGAAGGGGCGGGGCCTTCTGGTGCGGAAGGGGCGGGGCCTTCTGGTCCGAGAGGAGCCGGTCTAAGGACCGAGCCTGTGCGGACCGACGGTGGCGTGCGGGATGGCAAGGTCCTGAGCGAGCAGCACCCAGCCTGACGCATGCTCAGACGCCAGGGCAGGCGGAGGTGAGGAGGGACAGGCCCGGCCAACTCCGCAGGGCCCGTGTCTGTGGGAGGGCGGGGGGCTTTCCCGCGGGAGCAGCTTACCCTGCTGCGGGCTTTGGGGACACAGGGCGGGGCACACATCACAGACCTGAGGGTTCGGAAGCTGCGTCCGGCGCCAGCACGGAGCCCCCCGTACCCCCAACACTGATGGGTCTGCTACACCAGGCTTTGGGCCAGATAATTGGGAAAATAGTCAGATGATCTCCTAAAACACAAAGTCCTGCTCAGAATCCTCCTGGAGCTTCCCAACACATTTGGAGTAAAACACCAAGAAATCCCCCTGGTCCATAAAGCCTAACAGGAGCTGGTGCCCGTAGTCCCAGCTGCTCAGGAGGCTGAGGGAGGTGGATCCCTTGAGCCCAGGAGTTCAAGGCTGCAGTGAGCTACGATTGCACCACTGCACTGTAGCACAGGTGACAGAACAAGACCCTGTCTCAAAAAAATAAAATAAAATAAACAATGTTAAAAATAATAATAATGCCTATTTGATGGGATTGTTGTGGGGATCAGCTGAAATAATCTATGTACAGTGCCTGGCAGATATCAAATACTTAATAAATGCTAGCTATGTTTATCATTGGGTTAACGCTGGGGCTTCGATTTCCCCATCTGTGAAATGGGGTTGTTGAGAGAGTTAAATGAGATAATGAAAGTAAAGTTCTTGGCACAGAATGCACCCTCCATGAAAATTAGTGGCTATTTTTAATTAACATACACACACACAAACACACACTTCCAGTCCACAAAGTGCCATCATCTCTGCCTACCCTACGCAGAGTCCTCAGAGGGCCTGGAACCAGCATGGACCAGTAAGACCTTGACTTCAGTGGTGGAAGAATGACAGCTCCACTGTAGCCACTTGCATGCTCATTGCCTCTGAGCCGATGCCAGCACATTCCTTCTGGGAGCTCTCTCTTCCTGCACAATCGGCAGCCCTAGTCTCCCGCAGACAGGCAGCCTGGCGTCCCTGCGAAGCAGTCCCACGCAGGCATCAGAACCGCGGCCGCTCCCCCTCCGGAGCCCAGACCACCAGGCTGAGCAGCCTCTGTGCAGTGTTGCTTCTTATTAGGCATCATTAGGTACACAGTAATTACAATAATTATGTGCACTGCTTAGGCGACCATCCTCAGTAACAACCACTGCTATTCAGAAGTCATAATTGCTGCATCGAGACTTAAAATGAAGGCTAATTAGAAGTCAGTTGCTCCCCCAACTCACAGCCCCTACATAATCTCTACATCCAAAGTGCCCCATGACCACCGGCCATCCTTGATTAATCCGCAGAACCCAAAACAAACAAACGGGTCCCCAGGAGAGCAGGGATGTGCCTGCGGGATTAAGAGGGAACATGTGGTGCTTGGAGGAAGCCTTACAGGGTGTTGAATCATTTAGAAAGAAAAGAATTTGGGGGCAGAGGGTGGCTGAAAAACTCAGGCTGGGAGATCAGGTTAAAGTCCCGGTTCTGCCAGGGTCTTGCTGTGCTGCTGAGCAGGTCACCTCCTTCCCCTCTGTGAAGTTGGAGTTGCCTAGAGATCTGTCGCGGGGGCACTTTGCAAAGGATCGAGTGGTACTGGGCAAGGGAGCAATAAGCAGAACAGATGCAAGCAGAGCTGCTTTGATCAGGGCGAAACAAGAGGTCTGGTGACCTCTCTACCCCCTCCAGCACCCTCTGAGATACTGAGCGAGCCCTCAGGTTTCCTGGGAGACAGGCTGGAAACTGCTGGTGTCCATGCTCCCTAAGGACCTGGTTCTGAAACTTGGCCCTATGTTGGGGTCTTCTGGGCACATTTAAAAACCGCCGATGCCCAGGTCCTGCGCCCAGGTCCTGCGCCGGAAGTTCTGCTTTCATTGGTCTAGGCTGCGACCTGCGTAACAGGGGTTCAAGTCTTCCCAGGTGACCCTAAAACACAGCCACGTTTGGAGCCCTGCTATAGGCCCTGACTCGTGAACACGACCCTGCCTAGCCCAGCACAAGGCCTCCCTGCTTTGGGCCTCGGTTTCCCCAATTGCCAGAATGAAAGCAGCCTCCAGAACCGTGGGAAATCAATTTCTGTTCTTTATAAATCACTCGGGCTCATATGTTCTGTTATAGCATCACAAATGCACTGACACCTTCCTAGCCTACAAATACCCCAGAGAGCTTCCACTGCAGCTCAGCGAAAAGACCCAGAATGAGCTGCTCTTACCATGAAGCCCCATCTTTCAAGTGCTGCTGTTGTTTGCATGAGCCACAGGGCCAGTAGGAAAAATAGCAGGTAATTCATAGACAGCAGCTGCAGGTGCTACTCACTGTTCTAAACACCACACATGTATTATTTCATTTTATCCTCACTATAACCCTATCAGTTGGGTGATACTATTATCCCCATTTTGCAGATGATGAAACTGAGGCAGGAGAAGTTACACAAGTTGCCTGTTCACACAGCTGGAAAGTGTAGGGAACACACTGTAGAAGACATTTCCCTTTCCCAAGTTCTTCCCCTGGGCACTTCACCAACCTGAACTACTCCAGATTTTCAAGGCAGGGCACTGAAGTAGAAGGGGGGTACTTACATGGTGGGACCCAGAAATTTGTGTTGGGATCCATCCCCTGAAGATTCCTGGCTGACAGATGAGCCATGCATGTGCACAGCAAGACTCTGCAAAGCTAGCCGAGAGCTGCCGCTGAAGGCTGAGCACTGAATGGTGACGCCAGGGGTTACCCAGCGTAGGGATTCTGGCTCAGTGAGAATGAAAAGACGCTCACTGAGCACCTCAGGCATACAGAAATCAGAAAGTCTATGTATAAAAAATAAGTATCGCATCCTAGAGTAAGGACCACGTCCTAACACTAAGGACAAAACCTGTATAGACCTACCCTAACAAAAAATAAAATCCAGCCTAACAGAATCAAAAGCAGTTTAGCTGCCTGCCAGAACCAGACTCAACATCATTTAAAGCAGGGGTCCTCAAACTTTTTAAACAGGGGCCAGTTCACTGTCCCTCAGACTGTTGGAGAGTGCGCACTGTGGGCCCGGGACAAGTCGGCTGCTAAGCAGGACAGGCAGCGGCGGCAAAAACACCCAGCGAGCCAGATAAATGTCCTAGGCAGGCGGCATGTGGTCTGCGGGCCATAGTTTGAGGATGCCTGATTTAAAGGATGACAGCAAAATCCAGAATATGCAGAATAAAGAAAAATTACTACACACGCAAAAAATTAGGAAAAAAGTGACCCAAAACCAAGAATAGAACAGACAACCTTGAGATGTTCAGAAGTTTGAATTAACATCCAAGAACTTTAAAACAGCTATTATAAATATGTTAACACATTTAGAGGAAAACATGGACACGAAAAATGAGAAAATGAGGACTCTCAAATAAAACTACAAAAGAACCAAATGGAAATTCTAGAACTAAGAAGTATAATATCTGAAATGAAATATTTCCTAGATGGCCTTAGAATCTTAGAATCGGATTTGCTATTGCAGGAAAAAGGCCAATAGGCCTAAAGATAGATAAACAGAAAGTACCCAATCTGAAGAACAGAGAGAGAGAGAGAAAAGAAAAACAAACACTTAAAAGATTTACAGAGACTCACCAACTGTGGAATAATAGTAAGTAGTTTAGATTACTGAAATAGTTAGACAAATGCTATTGGAATCCCATAGGGATGAGAGAGAAATAGGGGAAAAAATATTTGAAGAAATATTTCCCAAATTTCATGAAAAGCATCAGCTGGGAGATCCAAGAGGCTCAGCAGACACCAAGAGTAAATATGATAAATACAAAGAAAATTACACCTAGCATTTCATAGTTAAAATGCTAAAAAAAAAAAAAAAAAGTGAAAGATAGATCTCAAACTCTGGGATTACAGGTGTGAGCCACCACTCCCGGCACAAAGATAGATTAAAAAGGCAGTCAGAGAAAAAGATACAATACATACAAGGGAATGATACAATTTATGAGTAATTTCAGCAAAAATGGAGATGAAAGGGAAAAAGAATGATATAATTATAGAGCCAGCAAAAATATTGTTTAAAAATAAAGGTGACACAAAGATGCTTGCAGATTGTCAGCAGACTTGCACCCACACCAAAAAAATGCTTTTGAAAGTCCTTAAGGCTGAGGGATAATTAAATCAGATAAAAATTCAGATCTTGAGGGGAAAATGAAGAGCACTGGAAATGGTAGATACGTGGCTAAATAAAAGTGATTACTATTTCTTCACTCCAGTTTTGTAAAAGACAACTGACTATTTAAAGCAAAAACAATAGCATTGTTTTCTGGAATTACAACATGTGTAGAAATATTATATATGAAAACATAGAGAAAATGGAAGAGAAGTGGAATGGCAGTTTTATAGGTTCTTAAATTTTACGTGAAGTGTCAGAATATTAATTCTAAGTAGACTATAATGGGCAGGATACCCAAAAATAGAAAGATGTATAACTAAAAATATAATAGAGAAAATAAAATCATGTATAAAAGTATTTTATATGCTCAATATAAAGAAGAAAGAGAAGACAGAAGGAAAAAAGATGGGTGAAATAGAAAACAAATATAAGATTATAGGTTTAAACCCAGTCATATCAAAAATTATGTTAAATATAAATGCTTTGAACACTCCAATTAAAAGACAACTGCTGTCATTTTGGATCAGACAAGCAAAACTAACTCTATTCCTGAAAAAGAAGTTCTTTAAATATTAAGACATCAATTAAAAGGGAAGAGAGGAAGATATACTATGCAAACAATGACTATAAGAAAGCTGATGTAGCTATATTATCAGAAAAGTAGACTTCAAGATAAATAGTATCAAAAAAGTGGTTAAATTTCATCATTATAAAAGAAAATTCATGAGAAAGACAGTGATCATAAATGTCTGTAAACTTAATATAAGAATAAATTTCAAAATACATGAAACAAAAACTGACATAACTAAAGGAAAAACAACATAACTAAAACTGACATAACTAAAGGAAAAACAGACAAATCCACAATTATAGTAATATATTTTGCTAACCATCATAGTAGTTAGTAAAAAAGACTAAACAAAAATCAGTAAGGTTATATGAAAAATAATGTCAACCAAACTTGGTTTAATAGAAATGTATTAAAACATTACACATAACTGTGGAATAAATATCCTTTTCAAACAGTCACCCAAATAGGCCAGAAAATAAATTCAATAAATTCAAAAAATAAATTGAATAAATTAAAATAAATTTAATTTATTCAAAAATAAATTTCAACAGACTGAAATTTTATATAGTATGATTTCTGACAACAAATTAATTTAGAAATCAATAACAATAAGATATCTTAAAAATCACAAAATATTTGGAAATCATACAACATATTTCTCAATAACTCGTGGATCAAAGAAGAAATCACAAACGTTAGAAAATATTTTGAACCAAATGATAATAAAAACACAAAATATCCAAATTTGGAGAAGATAGCTAAAGCAGTGCTTAGAGGGACATTTACAATTCTAAATGATTATATTAAAAAAAATATTAAAGAATTAATACCAAGGCTCTAAGTTTCTACTTAAGGAACTAGAAAAGGAAGAGCAAATTAAGTCCAAAGTAAATAGAAAGTAGAAAATAATGCAAATGAGAATGGGAGTCAGTGAAACAGAAAACAAATATATAATAAAGAATATTAGGTCAGCCCCAATGGCTCACGCCTGTAATGCTAGCACTCTGGGAGGCCAAGGCAGAAGGACTGCTTGAGCTCAGGAGTTTGAGAACAGCCCGAATGAGAGCAAGATCCCATTTCTACCAAAAATAGAAAAATTGTCTGGGCATGGTGGTGCATGCCTATAGTCCCAGCTACTGGGAGGCTGAGGCAGAAGGATTGCTTGAGCCCAGAAGTTTGGGGTTGCTGTGTGCTATGATGATGCCACTGCACTCTAGCCTGGGCAACAGAGTGATATCCTGTGTCAAAAAAAAAAAAAAAAATAGGAAAATCAAAAGGTGGTGTTTTCATAAGATTAATAATGAAATTAATAAATTCTAGCAAAAATAACCAAGAAAAAATAAGATAAAACAGAAAATACTGATGTCAGAAATGAAACTGGAACATCACTACAAATCCTACAAACATTAAAACAATAAAAAGGGAATAAACAGTGTTGTGCCAATAAATTTGACAACTTAAATAAAATGAAAAAATTCCTTAAAAACAAAACTTATCAACAAGGACACAAAATGAAATTGAAAATGTGAATAGCCTTTTCCCTATTAAATAAATTCATTACAAAAACTGTTTCACAAGAAAACTCTAGACCCAGATATTGTCAAAGGTAAATTCTGTTAAATACTTAGGGGAAAAAATATTTCAAATGTTACAGAAAATCTTACAGAAAATACAGGTAGAGGAAATATTTCTCAACATGTTTTATGAGGCCAAGACCACCTTAATATCAGAGCCAGACACAGAAGGAGGGAAATCACCCAAAATGGCAGAGTAAGGAATTAAAAAATTTCATCCCTCTGTGAAAGCAGCAATGAGGCTGGCAAAAACTCCCAGAATCAACTTCCTTAGTACTCTGAAATCAAATCAAAAACTTTAAACAAGTAGAGGAAAGCTTACTGAAGAAGTAAGCTGCTGGTTGTGGCAGTTTATCTTACCTGCCACCCCCGTTCACCAATTCAGCAGTGGCCATGCTACAGCAGCCCACGTTCCCGGTGTGACTAGCAGGTGCCAGAGAGGGCATTACGAACTCTGTTTTCAAAGAATTGAGGTTGTGTATGTTGACCTCTCCTGTGGCTCTCTGAGGAATTAGCTCAGGGACTTGCCTTTGTTCTGGCCACCTCAAAACTTTCTCAGGATGGCATTTGTCCACAGCATTTAAAGGCAAATATACTAATTGCATCCACTTGGGGCAGGGGATAACAGCAAGGGAAAGCAGCAGGCAAACCAAAACCCCTGGGAAGCAAGAAGCTGGGGGTGGGGGAAGAGGTCTGTGAGAGAACGAGAGCTTTGAAAAGCTTCCGCATTTACTGAGCATCTAGAAGTCGACACACATGCCCAGGGATGAATGCATGTATCGAATAGACCTAATAAGGCTCTAAGCTTTTACTTCTGGCTAACATTTAAGCTCCATAAAAGCAGGAAGTGAAAGCTATAGCAGAATTGTAAATTCTGGAAGGGGTAGGCATTAAAGACATGCCCCAACACAGAGCCAGTTTGCAAAGACAGGGTGAGTTGGGGGGGGCAGAGGAGGTGGTAATTTGAGAGGTTCTTTTTTGATTTAGGTTTTGGTTCCAAAAACCTATACGAAATTTAGGTTTTGGCAAAAACTACCTGACTACTAATTTAACAGAACTGAAATTTCAGTCACCACATGGGACAATATACAATCTTTACAAGAATAGTTTATAAAAGTCGTGAAATAAATGACAGCCCACAACAATTGGCAACAATAAACTCAAGGAAAGCAGCAAATCTGATTTCCAGAGTTACCACATTTTAATAGTCAATCCAGTTTTCAAAAACAACAAAAAAATGCATTCAAAGAAACAAGAATGTCTGACTGATTCACTAGAAAAAGATATTAATATAAACTCTCTATAAGTAAGCACAGCATGGAATTGTCTTGAATATGCTCAAAGAGCTGAAGGAAACCACGGACAAAGAACTAAATGAACCAGGAAAATAATATTTTGACACATAGACAATATTAATAAAGAAATTAAAATCAGTTTTTAAAAAGGAACCAAACAGAAATTGTGGAGCTGAAAAGTACAATAACTGAAAGGAAAAATTCACTAGAGTAGTTTAACAGCAGATTTGAACAGAAAAAAGAAAGACCCAGCAAATTTGAAAATAGGTCAATTGAGACCATCCAGTCTGTGGAGCAGAAAGAAAAAAAATGAAGAAAAATGAACAGAGCCGAAGAGACCTATTGGACACCACTGAACAGACCAACCAACACAAAATGGGAGCTTCAGAAGGAAAAGAGTGAAAGAAAGGGACAGAAAAAACATTTGAAGAAATAATGGCACAAATCTCCCCAAATATAATGAAATATGTGGATGAGTCTGCACATCCAAAAATCTCGACAAACTCCAAATAAGAAAAACTCAAGAGATCCACCAAGACACAATGCAATCAAATTGTTAAAGGCAAAGAGAGAATCTTGTTATAAAAATATCAAGACAGAAGTGATTCATCACATACAAGAGATCCTCAATAAGGTTAGCAGCAGGTTTCTCTCAGAAACCATGGAGGCCAGAAGGTTATGAGATGATATATTTAAAATGCTGAAAGAAAAAAGAAGCTATCAAGAATTCTATGTCCAGCAAAACCACACTTCAAAAATGAAGGAGAAATTAAGATACTTCCAAATAAACAGTAGCTGACAGAATCCATTACTAGCAGATCCACCCTGTAAGAAATACAAAAGCAAGCCCTTCATGTTGAAATGAAAAGATACTAGAAAGTAACTTGAAGCCCAATGAAGAATAAAGAAAAGATACTAGAAAGTAACTTGAAGCCAAATGTAAAATCAACTACATAGGGAAATATAAAAGCCATTTTTATTCTATTTTTTTAGTTTGTAACTCTTCTTATCCTTTGTCTTTCCTATGTAAAAGACAAATGTATAAAACAATAATTACAAATCCATGTTAATGGCCATATAATATATAAAGATGTAATTTCTAACAAAAACAACATTCAGGAGTGAAGGGATAAAGCTTCACAGGAGCAGAGTTTTGAATACTACTAGAACTAGGTTAGGCCAAGTGTAGTGGCTCACATCTGTAATCCTAGCACTCTGGGAGGTCGAGGTGGGAGGATCACTTGAGGTCAGGACCCTCAAGTGATCAGCCTGAGCAAGAGCAAGACCCCGTCCCTACCAAAAATAGAAAAAAATTAGCCAGGTGTGGTGGCGTATGCCTATAGTCCCAACTACAAAGGCTGAGGCAGGAGGGTCACTTGAGCCACGAGTTTGAGTTTGCAGTAAGCTATGATGAAGCCACTGCACCCTACCTGTGGCAACAGAGTGAGAGTCTGGAAAAAAAAAAAAACTAGGTTGGTAGTCATTCAAGCTAGATTGTTATAAATACATGGTGTTAATTTTAATCCCTAGGATAAACACTAAGAAAATAATTTTTAAATATACAGAAAAGAGAAGATAAAACTATTACTAGAAAACAAAAAAAACAAACACAAAAGAAGGAAATAAGAAGAAATTGAGGGACAGCAACAACAAAAAAGACATATAGAAATCAAATAGCTGCTGGGCGTGGTGGCTCACGCCTGTAATCCTAGCACTCTGAGAGGCCGAGGCAGGTGGATCACTCAAGGTCAGGAGTTCGAAACCAGCCTGAGCAAGAGCAAGACCCTGTCTCTACTAAAAATAAAAAGAAATTAATTGGACAACTAAATATATAGAGAGAAAAATTTAGTCGGGCATGGTGGCACATGGTAGTCCCAGGTACTCTGGAGGCTGAGGCAGAAGGATTGCTTGAGCCTGGGGTGTTGCTGTGAGCTAGGCTGATGCCATGGCACTCTAGCCAGGGCAACAGAGTGAGACTCTGTCTCAAAAAAAAAAAAAAAAAAAAAATCAAATAGCAAGTTTGTAGAAGTACGTCCTTTGTCAATAACCACTATAAATATGAATGGATTAAATTCTCCATTTAAAAGGAATATATTGTCATAATATATCAACAAAATATGATTCAACTGTATGCTATGTACAAGAGACTTATTTTAGACACAAAGACAAAAATTAGTTAAAAATGGAAGCATAGAAAAAGATTCTCCATGCAAATAAGTAACCAAAAGAGATGTAGCATGGCTAAACTAACAGACAAAATACTCTTTAAGTAAAAAATTCTTACAAGAGACAATGAATGACCTTATATATTAAACAGTCAATCCATCAAAAAGATATAACAATTATAAACATGTATGCACTTAAGAACAGAGCCCCAAAATATATTATATAAAAATTGACAAAATTGAAGGTAAAAAATGAATGGTTCTATAATAATGGTTAGAAACCTTAACACACAACTTTTAATAATAGAACAACTAGATAGAAGATCAACAAGAAAGTAAAAAATTTGAGCAAAACCATAAACCAACTAGATCTAACAAACATATACAAAACACTGCACTAAACAACAGCAGAACATATATCCTTCTGAAGTGCACATGAAACATTCTTCAGGCTATACCATATATTCAGCCAAAGAACACATCTTAATAAATTTTAAAATATTTTAATCATAAAAAAATCTTCTTTAACTACAACAGAATGAAACTAGGAATCAATAAAGTAAAAGTGGAAAATTTACAAAATAACAAAACACTCTTAAAAACCAATGAGTCAAAGAAAAAATCACCAGAGACTAGAAAATCCTTTGAGACAAATGAAAATGAAAGCACAGCATACCAAAATTTATGAGATGTAGCAAAAACAGTCTCAAGGGAAATATACACCTGCCAATGCCTATGTTAAACAAGAGGAAAGATTTCAAATCAACCACCTAATCTGCCAGCTTAAGGAAGTAGAAAAAGAGGAGAAAAATCAACCTGGATCTAGCAGAAAAAAAGGAAATAATAAAAATTAGAGTAAGAGAAATAAAATAGAAAATAGAAAAACAATAAACAAAATGACTAAAGTCAAAAGTTGCTTTTTTTAAAAGATCACAAAAAATTGACTAAACTTTAGATAGACTGACAAATAAAAAAAAAAGAAGATACAAATAACTAAAATTAGAAATGAAACTGGGGACATTGCTACTGAACTTACAGGGAAAAAAGAAGAATTGCAAAAGGATATAATAAAAAATGATGTGCCAAACAGATAATATAGTTCAAGTAGAAAAATCTGTAGAAACATACAACTAAGCTGAGTCAAAAAAATATATAAATCTTAATAGGTCTATAACAAGTAAAGAGATTAAATTAGTTAATCAAAACCTCCCAACAAAGAAAATTCCAAAACCAGATGGGCCCACTGATGAATTCTAGCAAACATTTAAAAAGAATTAACACCAATTCTTCTCAGATTCTTTCAAAAATTTGAAAAGGAGGGAACACTTCTTACGCTATGAAGTCAGCATCATCATGACACCAAAGCCAGACAAAAACATCATAAGAAAAGAAAACTCCAGGCTAATATGCATTGTGAATATAGATGCAAATATCCTCAACAAAATACTACAAAAACAAATACAGCTACATATTTAAAGGATTATGCACCATGACCAAGTGATATTTATTTGTGGAATGAAAGTGTGGCTCAACATAAGAAAATCAATATAATATATCATATTAACAGAATGAAAGGTTAAAAAAAAACCTCAAACAATCGTCTCAATTGACACAGAAAAAAAAATTTCACAAAATGTAATATTTTTTCATAATACAAACTGGAAATTTCTCAACCAATTAAAGGGCATCTATGAAAAACCCACATCTTACATCATAATCAATTGTGAAAGACTGAAAGCTTCCTCACTAGAATCAGAAACAAGACAAGGATTTCTGCTTTTGCTATTTCTATTCAACATTGACATAGTTATAGCCAGATAAATTAGGCAAGAAAAAGAAATAAAAGTATCCAAGTTAAAAAGAAGAGTAAAACTATTTCTATTCACAGATCACATGATCTTACACATAGAAAACTCTAAAGAATCTGCTAAAAATGAATTGGGACTAATAAACAAATTCAGCAAAGTTGTAGTGTACAAGATCAACACACAAAAATAAGTGGTATTTCTATACACTAGCAATGAAAATCTGTAAATAAAATTAAGAAACAATTCCACTTATAATAGCACAAAACAGAATAAAATATTTAGTAATAAATTTAACAAAGGTGCAAGACTTACACACTAAAAACTACAAAACATTGCTGAAAGAAAGAAAAGAAGTCCTAGATAAATGTAAAGACATCTTGTATTCATGGATTGGAAGACTTAATATTGTTAAAATGGCAATACCACTCAAAGTCATCTACAGATTCAATGCAGTCCCTATCAAAATCCCAATGGCCTTTTGTGCAAAAATGAAAAAGCTGACTTTAAATTCACGTGGAATTACAAGGAACCCCAAAACAATCTTAAAAAAAAGAACAAATCTGGAATACTCACATTTCCTGGTTTCAAAACTTAACTATAAAGCTATAGTAATCAAAATGGTGTGATACTACCATAGAATAAATATATAAATCAATGGAACAGATTTGAAAACTTTCAATAATTAAATTCATGAAAATAAAACTATACATCTATGGTCAATTGTTTTGACAAGGGTGCCAAGACCAGTCAATGGGAAAGAGAATCGACTTAGCAGATGTGCTGGGACGACTGCACACCTGGCTGCACAAGAATAACGTTGGACGCCTGCCTCGCCTTATACAAAAGTTCACTCAAAATGTAACAAAGATCTAAATGTAAGAGTTAAAACAATAAAACTCTAAGAAGAAAATATAGGGATAGTATCAAAAGAGATGGCAATGGCCTTTTAGATATGGTACCCAAAGCGTAAGCAACAAAAGAAAAAATTGGTAAGTTGGAATTAATCCAAATTAAAAACTTTTCTTCATCAAAGAACACTATTAAGAGTGAAAAAGAATCTTAAAAAAGGAAGAAAATATTTGCTAAAGATCTGGTATCCAGAATCTATTATCTTACAACTCAACAGCCAAAAGACAATTCAATTAAAATGTGGGCAAAGGACATGAATAAATTTTTCTGAAGAAGATACACAAAATCCCAACAAACAAAAAATTATGTGCAATGGCATTAGCCATGAAAAAATGCAAATCAAAACCACAAGATACTACTTTGTACCACTAGGTTTGCTACAATAAAACAATTAAAACTTGAAAAATAACAAGTTTCAATGAGAATGTGAACAAATTGGAGCCCTCATACACTGCTGGTGGAAATGTAAAATGGTGCAGCCACTTTGGAAAGCAGTTTGGCAGTTCCTCAATAAGTTAAATATGGAATTACCACCCAACTCAGCCATTTCACTCCTAGGTACATACCCAGGAGAATGTAAAATAGGTCTTCAAACAAAAGATTGTACACAAATGTTCACATCAGCACTATTCACAATAGCCAAAAGGGGTGAATAGCCAAATGTTCATCAATGATGAATGAATAAACAAAACATGGTATATTCATACAATGGGATATTATTCAGCCATAAAAAACGTCCGATACATGCTACAATATTGATGTGTGTCTTAAACATTATGCTAAGTGAGAGAGGCTAGGCACAAAAAGTCCTATATTGTATAATTCATTTATATGAAATAGAGTGGATAAGCAAATCCATAGATACAGATATCATATTTTTGGTTGCCGGAAGCCAGAAAACAGGAAAGGATGGGGAGTCAGGGTATGGGATTTTCTTTGGGGGCAATGAAAATGTTGTGGAACTAGGTAGTTGTGATAGTTGCACAACATTGTGTATTTACTAAATGCCACTAAATTAAACACTTCAGAATGGTTAAAATGGTGGATTTATGTTATATTTATTTTACCCAATAAAAAGATAAGATACCACAAAAAACCAGGCACAGATATAATAAAAAAAATTGCACAATATGTATAATCTCCCTCATGTGCATAAACACTGAAATAATTAACAAAATATTAACAAGTAGAATATAGCAATATGTAAAAAGGATAATGCCTTAATAAAGTGAAGTTTATCTTTGCATGCAAGATTGATTTAATATTTGAAAGGCAAGCAATGTAAATTTACCACATTAACAAAATAGAGGAAAAAACCATATGATCATCTTAATGGATTCATAAAAAGCATTGACAAATTTAACCCATTCAAAAACTTGCAGAAGAATAGCAATAGAATGAAACCTTCCCCCACCTAATAAAGGAAAACTTAAGAAAAAAGAAACCTACAATAAGCATAATACTTATGGTAAAATATTTAATATTTCCTCCCTGAGATCAACAACAAGGCAAGTCTGTCTTCTCATAGAATTACTACTATTCAATATTTTACTGGAGATTTTTGTCAGTACAATGGCGTAAAAAAAAAAAAAAAAAAAAAGAATTGAAAGGCATAAATATTGGAAAGAAAAAATTGTATTTATTTACAGATTACACGACTGTTATGGATTGTTTGTGTCCCCCTCAAGATTCATAAGTGGAAGCCCTATTCCTCAATGGGATAATGTTAGGAGGTGGGGCCTCTGTAGGACAATTGGGTTTAGATGAGGTTATGAGGGTGGAGTGTTATGACAGGATTAGTGCCCTTGTTGAAGAGACACCAGAGTTTCTTCTCTCTACCATGTGAGGACACAGAGAAGGCAGTCACTTGCAAGCCAGAAAGCCCACACCAGGAACCAAATCTGCCAGCACCTTGGTCTTGGACTTCCCAACCTCCAGAACTGTGAGAGATAAATGTCTGTTGTTTAAGCCACCCAGTCTATGAGATTTTGTTTTAGCAGCCTGAGCTGTCTAAGACAATGATTGTTTATATAGAAAAATCCTAAGGAATCTACTAAAAATACCAAACTAATAGGTGAATTTAGTAAGGTTGTAGAATACAAGGTCAATATACACAAATAAATTATATTTTTATATAGTAGTAAATAAAGTACTACAATTGTAAAATAAAATTTAAAAATCATACCATTTGCCATAGTATAAAAAATATATAATTAGGAATAAATATAACAAAATATGAACAAAATCTCTACATCCCAAACTATAAAACTGTGCTGAGAGAAATGAAATAAGCCATAAGTAAATAAAGATATACCATATTCATGGATTGGAAATTCAATATTGTTAAGATGCCCATCCTCTCCAAATTATATTATAAAGATTCAATGCAATCTCAATAAACAGCCCAGAAAGCTTATTTTTGTATAAATATATAAGTTGATTCTGAAATTTATATGAAAATTCAAAGGAACTTGAATAGCCAAAACAATCTTAAGTGGGGAAGAAAGGAAAAAAACTGAAAGACTCACACTACTTGATTTCAAGATTTACTATAAAGTTATAGTAACCGTAGTATAGTAATGAAAAGTACAGACAAATTGGTCAATAAAATAGAATATAGAACCCAGAAATAGACTAACAAATACACAGTCATTTGATTCTCAATAAAGTGATTAAGGCAATTCAGTGAAGAAAGAAAAGTGTTTTCAACAAATAGTGCTGAGATAACTGGATAAATATATGGGGGAAAGGAATCTCAACTCCTACCTCACATCATACACAAAATCATATACAAAATGTAAAAGCTAAAACTATAACAATGTAGAATAAAACACGGGAGACTATCTTCACTACCTGGATAGGCAAAAGTTTATCAGATAAGACACAGAAAGCAATAACAATAAGGAAGTAATAACTTAGACTTCATCAAAGCTTTAAAAACTGGCCATCAAAAGGCATCATTAGAACTCCTATAATTTAATAATAAAAATACAAACAACCCAATAAACAACACATACAAGATCTGAACGGACACTTCACAAAGGAACATATATGGAGGGCATACAATACACACACACAAAAAGTGCTCAACATCAGGGAAATACAAATTAAAATCACAGTGAGATACTTCTACACACCCACCATAATAACTAAACTTGAAAAGACTGACAACACCAAATATTGGCAGAAATCTGGAGCAACCAGAAGTCCTACACATTGGTGTAGGACTTTTAACTAATTGGTGGGAGTATACATTGGTACAACTTCTCTAAACAGATGTCTGAACTAAGCATATACGTTACCAATGACCAAACAATTCTACTCCATGTGGTATTTACCCAAGGGAGATGAAAATAGATGTGCCCCAGAATACATGTACAACAATGTCATAGAAGTTTTAGCTATAATAGCCCCAAACTAGAAACCACACAAATGTCCATTAACAAGTGAATTATAAACAAATCATAGGATACTCAGCAAGTAAAACTAATGAACTACTGATTCATGCTAAATATGGATGAAACTCAATAACATAATGTTGGGCACAGAAAACCAGACACAAAAGACTGCATATGTATGACTGCACTTACACTAATGAACTGCATAACGATGTCTCGGTCTATCTAATGGTCAATCCAATGATCCCATAGGATTATACTGTATTATTATTGTACCTGTTCTATATTTAGATACACATTTACCATTGTGTCACAATTGCCCACCGTGTTCAGTAACATGTGGCACAGGTTTGCAGCCCAGGAGCAAGAGGCTGCACCACATAGCCTAGATGTGTAGCAGGCTGTGCCATCCTGGTTTGTGCACGCATGCTCTATGATGCGCACACAATGACGAAGTTGCCTAACGATGCATTGCTCAGAACATGTCCCCATTGGTAAATGACACATGACTGTATATGAAGTTCAAAAATAGGCAAAATGGATCTATGTTAACAGAAGTGAGAACGCTGATTGGTGGGAGGCAAGGGACTGAGCCGGGAGGGACATTAGGGAACTCCCTAACGTGATGGAAATGGTCTCTGTCTTGGTTGGGGTATCAGTGACACACTTGCCAAAACTCATGAAATTGCAGACTTAAGATCTGTGCATTCCAGTGTTTGACATGTTATCTCCATTGTCTTCAAGTATTTGTTAAACGAACACACACACACACACACACACACCCCAGAGGTGTGAGCAGCCTATGCTTGCTGCCCTCTCTGTGGCTGTACCTGGAGCTACCCAGTTTCCCGAACACACAGCATCCCCGAAGTGTTTTCACAGGTTTCACTCAGACTTCTAGGAAACAGAGAAGGGATCACAAAATCTGTTTCACAAATGAAGAAACTGTGACTAAATCAACATGCTAGAGTGCAGTATCTGACCACGGGAAGATGCAGTGTCACTGCTTATAAAGCATGCACATTCCTTGCACAGTGTCGCCATGACTACTGCTACTACTACTATCATTACCAGCTACATTACAATGAGTGACTAAAATTCATCAGGTCCTGCATGATTTTATTTCATTCGATACCTGTGCTGGAGCTGGTTCATACCAGCTTGCAAGAGTCAATTGATAAATTTTCCAAAAGAATGTGAGTGGGTTGTTAAACACAGCCACCATTAAAAATTAAATTATATAAATTTACAATTAGGTAAATAATGTTAAAGTTAATAATTCTCAAAACATATCACTTCCTAATTGTTTTACTATTATCTTGAGGGTATTTACAGCTACTGTATCTTTATGGTAAAAATACTGTATTTTTGTGTGCTACTGTGCATCTCTTCCCAAGTCCAGGTTTAATGGCATCATGTTGCTAATTTGAAATTGGCCATAGTTGGAGTATTTGCACCACCGAAGTCAGCAAACCCTACAAAGCAGGGCTTGATTTATTGGTTTTTTTTATTGTCTAGACATAAGAAACTGATGAAGAAAATGTTAATAATGCATATTAAACTTAAAAGTGTGCAGCGCGTATAGCCATTATATTGTTAATGGTTCAGAACATTCAGGAAATATTCTTCCAATGTTCAAAAGTATTACTCTATTCAATAGGAAGGCTCTCACACCAATGACAAAACAGTAGTTTTGACAGACATTTTGGTTGTTTGACCTGTATCTTCCTCATTGATAAAAATGAAAATAATAACAAATATTACTGTCACAAGTACACCCATTCATCAATTGCAACCATAGGTTGTCCATGGATAGTAGAGTTTGGCAAAAATCAACAAAAGCATTCTAGGAGAATCAACTGGCTATGTGGAATTTATGGTAAAAAGTACTATATACTTTACCATTTGTAAATTGGTGCCGCATATCAGTAAATTTTATAATTAACTGTACATATGCATATGATTTTTTTCATCAAGTCAGTTGTTAAACATTTACCAACACATTATTGATCTCATTTTAGCCTCAACAGAAACATCTAACAACGTATATATGTTTCATGGAGAGGAAACAGACTCAGTAAAACTAAGTAACCTGCTCAAGGCCAGAGCTGACCGGCTCCAAAGCCGAGGCTTTTATCCACCGTGTGGTAAGAACAGCTCCCTCAAAGCCACAGATCTTAGAGCCGTGCCATCCCATTGCAGAAGGGACCTCAGAAGTCAGCTTAGCCATTGTCTCTCTGACTCCCATTTTATCACCAGGAAAACTGAGGCTCAGGAAAGGGAGATAGTCTTGCCCAGTATACAGGCAAGGAGGGCTTTCGGTGACCTCTTGCACTCCCAGTCCACTAGCCACCAAGCACCCAGGGGGTCTGGCACAGAGACACCGAACAAGTATCTTCCCAATGAAGCCATTGGGAATCTGACCGCACATACTAGGTTAGCAAGGAACATCGAATTATTTTCTCCAAATCAAATCCCTCCTCCAAGCTCCCACGCAGCAGGCCTGGCCAGAAAATCAGTCTCAACTATTTCTGGTTCACCCAAGGGCCCAGGAGGATGTGCTGGGGCCCAGCAAGTGGAAAGAGCGGCCCTGTGGTCCTCCCCTTGGCGTGGTCGTCCTGCAGCTTCACTGCGAGCCACTCCGGGTGTGGGAGCTTCAGCGAGCCACCTTTCCCAGGCCACCGGGTTACCCAGGAAAGTGGGATATTCCCAGACACGCGCACATGTCTGCACACCCCTGAACACTGACAGACACAGAGACACACACACTGACGACCTATTCACACCTCAGCACAACACGCAGCGTCAGATATCCCAAACGCACACCTTATGGACACACACTGACGTGCCAGTGCCCTGCCACACAAACGTGCGCATGTGCGCACCACACACACGGTGACACAGGCAGAGCTATCTGCTGAGCTTCCCACTCAGCACGCACACTCGCAAAGACACGCGCGCAGGGACTCCCGCCCACGCTCCCAGCTTGCACCAGGGACGCACGAGTGACACGGGGCCGCGTCCACACACACTCGCACAGCAGCAGACAGACCGGCGCAGACAGGCGACGCTGGCCTGAGACAGCACACACCCCACGGCTCACACACGGACGCGCCCAGCCTCGCCATAACTGCAGACTGCCGCGCACGCGCACGCACACGCACACGCACAGCGCACGCACAGCGCACGCGCCGCCGCGGGGAAGCAGCAGCCGGGCCTGGGGCGCAAGCGCACGCGCAGCGCACGCACACGCACACGCACAGCGCACGCACACGCACACGCACAGCGCACGCACACGCACACGCACACGCACAGCGCACGCACAGCGCACGCACAGCGCACGCACAGCGCACGCACAGCGCACGCACAGCGCACGCACAGCGCACGCCCACCCGCGCCAGCGTCCGCGGTCCCGCCTGCCGTTCCCTGGTCCCTGCTGCCACACAGTGGACAGACGATCCTGCCGGCCCTCCCAGCCCGGCAGTCACGTGGATGGAAAGACAAAAATACAGATAGGGTGGGGGAGACGCGGAGCGAGGACGGGAAGGGGCAGAAGATGAAATAATAATACCGCTGGGTTTGTTCATTTCGGTGATAATTAGCGGTGCATTCACGCCGCCTCGCCGGCCGCGCCCGGCTGGTCCCGCGTGATGGATGCCTGGTGGCGCTGAATGCAAATTAGCATAATTTCATTACCGAGGGACCCGTGAAAAGGTTCAATTATAGAGCAATCTCATTAATACCAGGGCTTGTTAAACTAATAGAAAGAGACAGGCCCCGCAGCTCCGAGAGGTAGACATGCGTTCGGAATGCAATTAATGCTCAGAGCCCGGTGCCTGGCCACGCCTGGCTCCCCAGGGCCTGCGCGAGAGCTCTGGGCCCTTGGGCGCCCGGGGGAACGGGGGCCAGGCCTCGGAGGCCTAGATCCCGCCAGAGAAGCCGCCGCGTCCGGCTGGCTCAGCCTTTACCAAGCATCTAGTCCAAGGTTACAGATGGGGAGACTGAGGCCCGCAGCGGGGAAGTGGCTTGCCCGAGGTGTGTGCACAAAAGAGGCAGCATAGCAGCGAGGGGGCCTTCGGGCGGGGAGAGGGGGTGCTCATCCCTGTTTCAGGGCCTGGCCCCATGATACATAACCTCAGGAGCCTCTCGACTGTGACTCAGTTTCTCTATTATTGTAGAATCCCTTGGGTCCACTCGGCATCTCTCATTCAGGGAGGAGCCTTCTCTCCTTTCTGGACTCTCGGGAATTGGGCGGGAAAGACTGGCACCTTCTGCATTTGGCCGAAGGGGATTTCTTAGAGAAGTCATAGTCACCCCTTCCTTGACTTTAGCAAAAGTGGGTCGCGCTTGGCACCCGACCCTAAGCACCCTCTCCAAAGAACCCTCTGCAGTGACCTCACGCCCCAGCTCCCTTCCCAGCCCTGGGGTGTACACACACTGAGATGGGTCATATGAATTTGCTGTATTTTTTTTATCACCTCTGTAATATTTGAATTTTTTTTCTGCAATTGTAAGTAAAACAGCACAAGTCCCAAAATACCCCCAAGCTGGAGAATGACTCACACTGTATATTACTGAACACATAAAAATATGCAGTGACTCAGAAGGGCCCAGCAGAAGTGACCCACAAAAGGCCCCATTGTTCATATTTTAAAGGTAAAAGGCGAGAGAGCTAAGTGACGGCAAACTCGGAGGATGGACTCAGGCTTTGGTGCTGACGCTCGTCACATTGCCCATCAGTCCTTGGTGTGTCTTGGCGCTCTCTTTTTGTAATGACATATGAATTAATAATGGCATTATTAGTACTTTGATAATAAGAGAAAGCCCACTGGAGGCCTTCGTTTCTATTTCAAAGTAACGGTGGGGAAAGTGCGGGTGGGGGCGACACTAGGAAGACCTGGGCCACAGGTCCCTGAGAAGCTGGGTGTCCGCGCTCAGCCGCAGGATCTCTGACCAGGCTGGGACTCTCCCCGTGCAGAGGGCCTGGCGGAGCCTGGGGTCGGGGACAGGACACAGGGGAGAGAGAGCGACGGGGCCAGAGCTCAGAGACCCAGGGCCCACGTTCCTAGCACGGTCACCGGCTTGCTCCAGCAGGGTGCCGTCAGGACGGGCTGCGGCCTGCCGGGGAGGCGGGGCTGGGGCCGCGTGTCGGGGAGACGCTTCCAGGCCTGCGTGGCCCAGACACAGCGGGGAGGCAGAGTCCTCAAAGTTAGGCCGCGGACCACTGAGTCCTGGAAATTAATAATGGGGGGCGTGGGGTGAGCGTGTGCGCGTGAGAGACAAATCCTCATCCATCATCGCGGAAAGTCAATAGATAATGTCCAAAACTGATGAGTCAGGAAATCGTGGCAGACACGCTTTATTTAGGGCCGCGGCGCGGCGGGGAAGAGACAGGGCTTCGGGTTAACCGGGAGGCCTGGGGGGGGGGCCTTGGCGTTGGAAGCCCCGTGGTGCTATTTAATAGTTCAAAACTATTTTATTAAAGACCTTTTGTTCATGCTCCTGACTGTCTGTGATTCACCCGTCCCCAGTCCCCATCCCCCTGGATGGCTGTAGTCCCTCTCTGAGGATCCAGGAGGGGCGGTGTGCCTCTGTGTGTGCACTTTCTCGCCTGTGCCAGGCATCCATAAATCACCACTCTGTTAGAGGGACAATGACCCAGCCTCTATTCCATTTGGACCTCAGATTTTCTTATCTGCATAATGAGAAGCTCAAGTGACAGTCCGAGGTTCAGTGATGACAGAGTTTAAAGTCAAAAGACCTGGATTTTAATCCCACTTCTGCGATTCCTAGCTGTGTGTCCTTGAACAAGTCACTCAACCTCTCTGTGTCCATTTTCTCCTCTCTAAGGTATGCAGGCTAATGGGGGCTGTGCACACCTGTGCGGCTGCTGTCATCACGCTCTCAGCCCTCGGGCTCCCTGGATGCACGTGACACCTGTTGCCCCTCCCTCACCTCCCTCCTTCCAGAACGTCTTCCTCCTGGTTTCCTGCCCTACGCTTGGTGACTGTCGGCAAGCAGATTGAAAGCTGGAACCACAGTGCAGGCCGGGTGGAAAGGAGCAGGGCAGGAAGGGAGACGGGCAGAGGGGTGGTGGACGAGGGCCACCACGTGTGGCTCTGGGTTAGTCAGGACTCTGGGCTGAGAATGAAAGAACCAGTTCAAGCTGGCTCAAGCAGAAAAGAAAATCATTGGCTCACGCACCTGGGAGCCAACGCCACCTTCAGGCACGGCTGGATCCAGAGGTCCCCACCGTCCCCGAGAATCTGTCTCCTTCGCCACCTCTCAGTTCTGCTCCCCCGTGCAGTTTCGACACAGGCACGCCCGCGCCGAGTGACGGCGAGGACGCTCTTCCGCGGTCCGCGGCTGCGGGCTTCAGAAGCTCACCTCCCCGGCGCCCCGCGCCGCCCACGGGATGCGACCGCCCCCTTGAAGCGGGGAGCCCTCCGCACCGCGTGCGGTTCCGCGCAGGCGCGGCACCCTTTAGCCCGCCGGAGTCACGTGATCTGCCTGCAGAAAGGCGGGCCCCTGGTTGGCGGCCCCGAATCCCCCGC
Organism: Microcebus murinus; assembly: GCF_040939455.1. Classification (NCBI taxonomy): domain Eukaryota; kingdom Metazoa; phylum Chordata; class Mammalia; order Primates; family Cheirogaleidae; genus Microcebus; species Microcebus murinus. Next base: position 5,714,957 of record NC_134123.1, on the reverse strand, counting down.
AGCGGCGGAGCAGTCCCGCAAGGGCAGGGACAAGGGACAGACACCGAAGGCCGCTTCGCGCCGAGGTCTCAACCGGGAGCGCAGACGCGGCTCACGGACAAGCAGCGGAGACTTGCGCCGCTCCGGACGCGGGTGGCCTCGCGGGAGACGGCCGGCTGGCGGCCTCGGAGCCGAGCGCCTCGCGGCTCGCAGGGCAGAGCCTGGTTCCTGCCTCACCTGTCCCAGAGGAACAAGTGGGGCGCCACAGGACGAGGTGGCCCGGTCCCCAGCGCCTGTGGGCCATCTGGATGGGCAACGTGCGGGAGGAGCTCCCGCCAAGCCCCGCCCTGATGTTCCAACAAGACTCCCCCCACCTCCCCACCTCTCCCCTCCTCCACCTCCCCCCTCCACCACCTCCCCCCTCCTCCCCAACCTCCCCCTCCTCCACCTCCCCCTCCTTCCCAACCTCCCCCTCCTCTACCTCCCCCCTCCTCCACCTCCTTTCTCCTCCACTTTCCATCTCCGCCCCTCTTCCACTGGCCAAGGCTGCAGCTCTTCCTGCCCTGAATCTGGGGTTGAACCCAGTCCCAAGGACCCTGTTCGTTGAGCGCTCACTATCTGCTAGGCACATTCACTACATGATCTCCTTTGATCCTTATTCCAACTCTGACTTAGCCTCACTTTGCAGACAAGGAAACCGAGGCCCAGAGAGGTTAAATAGCCCACCTGGGAAATAGCCCACAGTTAGGACATGCTGACTGTGCATCAAACTGCAAAGCCTGCTAAACCACCAGGCTCTGCTGAATAGCAAAAATTATGTTTATGGTTACTCACTTATAAATACTTACATAATTCTCACTAGCAGCCAAGAACTCTCCCGAGCACTCTGCATGCATCATCCCATTTAATCCTCAAACAACCCCTTGAGGTGGATACTTTTGTTACTCCCATTTTACAGATAGGGAAACTGAGGCACAGAGAAATTAAGCAACTTGCCCAAGGTCACGCAGCTCGTAAGTGGCAGAGCTTTGGCGCCCTGGCACGTGGATGCACAGCCTGCTCCTTTGCCTTGCCCGCCCAGCTCCCTGGGGGTACCCCCATTCCCCGAGCCGGTGCCAGCCCTGGCAAGCCCCACGAGCGTTCGCGGCTTTCCGCCTGGCAGCAGAAGGCTCCGGGGGGAGCTCCGCTCACGGACTGCCCCACAGCCCTGGGGTCGCCTTTCCTGAAGAGGCCCGGGACAAAGCTCCTCCGTGCCTCAGTCTCCTCACCTGTAAGAGGAGCTCAGAGCTGGGGCAGAGACGCGGTGATGCGCAGGGGGAGAGGAGGAGACCGCAGAGGAAGACGGAGACTGCGGGGAGGAGAGAGCACCCCACGCTGCCCGCGGCCGCCGGCCCCCAGCAGCCCTGTGGGGACCTCAGGGGCCCACGGAGCCCTCCTCCATCCAGGACGGAGGAGAAGGGGCAGCGGAGTGCGGTCGCTCAGAGACGGCGATGTGGCTTCACACCAGCCGGGGCTGCGACCTCAGCTGCTGTCCTTCTCCCAAGCCTGCCCCTCCAGATCGGAAAAGCCCCTGCCGCCCCCAGCCCTGCCCTCACCCCGCCACAGCTCCCTCGTCCCGCGCCACTCTCAGCCGCCACTGCTCCGCAGCACCCGCCGCCGCCTCTGCACGCAGCGTGCACCCGCGCCTCCCTGCTCACCCCAGATGTCCTGCCCCGGCCTTCCACTCAGCCTGGGCCCCACCCCACCCCAACCCCCGCACGGAGCACCCTTCCGCCACCACTGCTGCCGGCTGCACCTTTTAAGTAGACTCGATAACCAATTTACTCTGTATGGTGCCGTTTTGTGAAATCAAAACCCTACATGGCCACAGTGAGACACCACTTCACACCCTTAGTATGATTACTATTAAAAAAAAAAAAAAACAGACAATAACAAGTGTTGGAGAAATCGGAACCCATATGCATTACTGGTGACAATGACAAATGACTTAGTTGCTATGGAAAATGGTATGCAGGTTCCACGAATTACCATATGATCCATCAATTTTGCGTCTATGTATATATGCAGAAAATTAACAGCAGACACGCAGCAGATGCTCATATGCGCCTGTTCTTAGCAGCATTGTTCACAATAACCAGCAGGTAGACAACACAAATGCTCGCGGATGGATGAATCAGCTTTAAAAATGTGGCACAGACACAGTGGAATATTATTCAGCCTTCTGAAGGAAGAAACTCTGACACGTGCAGCAGCATAGACGAACTGTGAAGACATCATGCTAAGTGAGACAAGCCAGACTCCAGCGGACAAATGCCGCATGAGTCCAATTCCAGGAGGCCCTGAGAGCAGCCGCGATCCTAGAGAAAGAAAGTAGAACGCTGCTGCCAGGAGCCGGCGCGGGGAGGGGAGAGGTTATTTGAGGGGTACAGTTTTAGCTGGGGAAGATGAAAAAGTTCGCGAGATCGATGGTGGTGGCGGTCAAAATAGTAGATTATATGTCATGCATATTCTACCACAATTTAAGCCCCTACACGCGCGTGCTTGTTTGCGCCTATATTGTGGAAAGTTAAAAGGACGCCGTCAGCATTGCCCGGGACAGTCGCCATGGGGGGGGGGGCATAGAATGGGAGGCAGAAATTCCACTTTTTACTTTATATACCTATGTGCTGTCTGTCTTATCAGGAACAAGCATTAAATTTTCAGTAATAATATAAATGAGCATGTGTTTTTAAATGGCGACAGCAACACCCACCTCGGAGAGACGATGTGAGGTTAACATTCTCCCTGTAAGAAAAGCATCTACCCGAGCCTGCAAAGGGGCTCCCTCTCAGCAAATATATAAATGTCCTCCCTCCCTTCCTCCCCGCCCTGAGGATCTCTGAGCTGTATGGAACAGCCCGCCAGAGGGCTGAGATTAGAGATGTCCACCTCACTGTCCAAGCAGCCAGAGATGAGGAAGGGCCACTCCAGGAGGCCCAGGCCAAGCCTGGCCATCCCATCCACCCATGACCCTGGAGGGCGCTCAGCGTCTCTGCGGTTTAGCAGGGGTCTTTAGCCTTGAGCATCAGAAGAGAACATGATCCTTTCTCAGTGGTCACATTGTTGGGGGCAATAATTGCTGCCTTCTGGATCATTCTTGAAGACCCAGAAAAGCTCTGGAAAGATCATTTCGTCCATCCCTCTGCCCTCTTGCTCCAAATGCCCTTGTGCTCAAACAAACAGGACTCCTTTCACCCTTCCTCCTGAATGCACCATAGCACTTTTCACCTCCTTCAAGTCCTACACAATGTCTAGTCCAAATCTTTCATGCTGTTGCCAAAAAAAAAAAAAAAAAAAAAAAAAAAAGGCTTTGCCTCTGTAAATCAGCAGCCTTTGCCCAGCCAAAAATAAACTTTACAAATTTTCTTCCCTTCAGAACTAGGGCCTGTTGCCCTGCACAGCAAATATCCTCAGTCAACAGTGTGTTAGGGTTCTTTGGATAAAGAACCAGTAGGGTGCGGGGTGTGTGTGTGTGTGTGTGTGGAAAGAGAGAGAAAGCAATTTACCATAAGGCATTGGCTCATACCTTGGAGACTGACAGTTGCGACCCTGCAGCGTGGCCGGCAGGCTCAAGGCCCAGAAGAGCCAGAGGTGAGGGGAGGTCCTCAGGCAGGCTGCTGAAGAGTTTTCCTCACACGAGGGAAGTTCAGCCTCTTGTTCCATTCAGGCCTTCAACTGATTGGGTGAGGCCCACCATGTTATGGGGAGCAGTTGGCTTTACTCAGTCCACCAATTCAAATGTTAATCTCATCCAGAAACAGCCTCACAGAGGTACCCAGAGTAATGGTGGACCAATGTCTTGGCACCCTGTAGCCCAGTCAAGTTAACATATAAAATGACCACCACAGCGGGCAGAGCACGGTGGCCAGCTATCCGAGGCAGTGATACTGAGCTCGCTGGGAATGTGACCGGGCCTCAGCCTCACAGGGAGGGTCCCCACCTCTGCCTCTGCGCTCTTAAAGCAAGAGCTGCCCACGTCATGGGCTCAGTCCTAATCTGGGGTTAGCAGAGCCCCCATTCTAGGCATCCCTGTGAGGTCAGCCCTTTCTGGTGAGCCCACACCGACACCCTTTGGGTCCTGTCCCCAGGAACAGGCCTGTTTTTTGTCAGAGTCTATTTCTGAGGTTGTGCAGGGCCCCACCTCCCGCTGTAACTAAACACCCAGTGATTATGAGCATGGGTTCCAGGGCAAGGGAGTGAGGCCCCAAAACAGCTCTGCCACTTACCTGCTTTGCAACCTTGGGAAAGTTACTTAGCCTCTCTGTGCCCCAGTTTTCTTATCCATAAATTGGCAATAACAATGGCCTCCACCTCAAGGAGTGTTTTGAGGAATCAATAAAATAATATAGACATTGTTCTTACCCATGGAGCCTCATAAATAGTAAGGCCTGAATAAATATTTACTGAGTGAATTATTGTCATTATTATTATTATTATTGAATTGGCCCTAACACATCAAAATGAATAAATTACCACAGTTTTACATGACAAACTCAGGAGTACACTTCTCCATTGGTCTTTTCCAACACTTCGAGAATAAATACAGGTGATTTTTCTTAGAGAAACCCCAGAGCCATGAAAGAAAAATAATTTTTCTATCATCAAAAAAATTTTGATATAAAAATTAAAACTTTTGCGTGGTATCAAAAACAAAGTTAATTTAGAGAAATAATAGATTTGAGAAAATATTTGCAATACAAAGAATAGAAGGTTAATATTTATAATATACAAATGAGCTGTTACAAATAGAGAAATTATTTTTTTTTTTTTTTTTTGAGACAGAGTCTCGCTTTGTTGCCCAGGCTAGAGTGAGTGCCGTAGCGTCAGCCTAGCTCACAGCAACCTCAAACTCCTGGCTCAAGCAATCCTCCTGCCTCAGCCTCCCAAGTAGCTGGGACTACAGGCATTCGCCACCATGCCCGGCTAATTTTTTGTATATATTAGTTGGCCAATTAATTTCTTTCTATTTATAGTAGAGACGGGGTCTCACTCTTGCTCAGGCTGGTTTCGAACTCCTGACCTCGAGCAATCCGCCCGCCTCGGCCTCCCAGAGTGCTAGGATTACAGGCGTGAGCCACCGCGCCCGGCCTAGAGAAATTATTTTTTAATTTTAAGTTGAGATAAGTGTATGAATAAGCATGTCACAGAAAAACAAATTCAAAGGGTCAATGAGCATGAAAAGATGTTCAAACTCAAGGCCATGCAAATTGTAATAACAGTAAGATATTATTTTTCATCTGTCAGACTGGCAAAAATTTTAAGTCAGTAACAAGAAATTTTAAGTGAGCAAGAAGATGTGGGGAAAACGAGCACTCTTGTTCAAATCTAGGAGAAATGGGAAATATTTCAGGCTTTTTGAAGTGCCTTCCGCCACAGCCATTATAATGTAAAAACACATATATTCTTTGACTTGATAGTCTCTCTTTCCTGGAAATGTATCTTATAAAAACAAAAACACTAGTACCTAAGAATATATATGTACTTGTCATGTAATTGTTCACCTGATTTAACAAAAAGATGCTCTTCAAAAGGCAAATGAATGGATAATGTCCATGTTATGCAGCCATTAAAAAGAATCAATTAGGGCTATGCCAGAGAGAGAGGAATTTCCTCAAGATACATATGAATAAGAAAAGCAAAAAGCAGAAAAGGATGTATAAAATGATCCAGTTTTGTAAAAGAATTAACCTAAAAACTCCAAGAATTCATCCAGCTATGCAAATATTTCTGTGTGAAATAAAAATTAACAACATAATGCATTAAGTATATGCTCTTTTAAATACATATTAACATATATAAAAGTATACAAATGGTCTGTCCAGAATGTTAACCACTAAAATAGTAAGAATCATGGTCTATAGGCAGTTGGAGAGAGGGAGTGGTTAAATGACCTTTAGCTTTATTCATAAAACTTTATTTCTTTGAGGAAAAAAAACTGAAAACAAATATGAGAAATGGCTGAACAGTGTGAATAAGGATGTTTGCTACATTATTCTTTGAAACAACAAAAAACTGAAGAAAATCTGACTATACATTCATTGTATAATAGGACGTCCAGTTTCCTCATCTGTACAATGGGCATGAACGACTACATTCACAAGTTGTTGAGGCCAAATGAGAGAATACATGTAGAAAGGCCCGACACTCAGTCAACATCCATCGATCCTGCCTCCCCAAGCACCTGCATAGATGTTTGCAAAGATGCTCTGGTGCCATTCCCAGGTGGGCAGCTGAAACTTTGGTCCAAGCTATGGTAACACATGGGGGACTAGAAGGTTGATCTGAACTTCCGGGAGGACTCTAGAAGGTGAGAGGCAGAGAGAACATCACAAGAAAAAAAATAACTATAGACCAATATCTTTTATAAATGTGGATGCAAAAATCTTCAACAGAAATATGAGAAAATCAAATACAGTGACATATAAGAAAAATTGTACACCATAACCAAGGGGGATTTATCTCAGGAATGCAAGGTTGGTTTGACATCTGAAAATCAATTAACATAATATATCATATCAACAGAACAAACAACAAAAATCACATGATCATTTCAATTGACACAGAAAAGGCATTTGACAAAATCCAACACTCTTTCATGATACAAACATTCAAAAAGCTAGGAACAGAAGGAAACTTTCTCAACCTGTTCAAGGGCATCTATAAAAAACCCCCACATCTACAATCATAATTAATGGTGCAACACTGGATGCTTTCCCCTAAGATCAGGAACAAGATAAAAAAATTTCTGTTTTCAGTGCCTCTATTAAATATTGTTCTAGCCAGGACAATTAGGCATGTAAAAGAAATAAAAGGTATTTATATGGGAAATGAAGAAGTAAAACTATCATTATTCACAGATGACATAATCTTATACACAGCAAATATTAAGGAAACCACTCTAAAGCTATTAAAATGAATAAATGAGTTCAGCAAGTTACAGGACACAAGATCAATATATAAAAATCAATAGTATTGCACTTGCAATGAACAATCTGAAAAATGAAATTTTAAAAACAATTATATTAACAATACCATCAAAGAGAATAAAATATTTAGGAATAAATTTAACTAAAGAAGTACAAAACTTATACACTGAAAACTACAAAACATTGTTGAAAAAAATTAAAGAAGATCTAAATAATTAGAAAAACATCCCATGTTCATGGATTGAAAGATTTAACATTGTTAAGCTGGCAATAGTCCCCAAACTAATATACACATTCAACACAACCCCCTTCAGAATTCCAGATGACTTCTTTATAGAAATTAACTAATTGATTCTAAAATTCATGCAGAATTGCAAGGGACCACATACAGTCAAAACAATCTTGGAAAAAAGCAAAAAACAAAGTAAGAAGACTCACACGTCCCAACTTCAAAACCCACTACAATCAACACTAATCAAAACAGGGTGATATTGGTACAAGAACAGACATATAAATCCATGGAATAGAATTGAGAATCCAGAAATAAGCCTACACATCTATGGTCAACTTATTTTTAACAAGGATGCCAAGGCCATCCAATGGGGAAAGAATAGTCTTTCCAACACACGGTGCTGGGACAGCTGGATAGTCATGTGCAGAAGAATGGTGCAAAACCCTTACCTCACACCATATATAAAAATTAACCTAGAATGGATTGAAGACCTCAATGTAAGAGCTAAAACCATAAAACTCTTAGAAGGAACCCTCGAGGTAAATCTTCAGGGCCCTGGATTTGGCGATCCAGCCCTTCCACTGTGGAGGAAGGCACTGTGATGTGTGTGCTCTGCCACGGGACACGCAATGCTCAGAGGAGGGAGTGTTGGGTTCCCAACATTTGTTCGGCTAAATGCATTGGTTGAATGAATGAAGGACCTCGCTAGCTAACCCCAAGGGGAAATAAAGCCAAGACAGACACACACGCACCCCATCTCTGCTGCGGACTGAACAAGGCCCTGCTGAAAATCCCTTTTTCCCTTCATCCTCCCTCCCAGCTCCCTTCCACAGACGTCGCCAGGCAAGCCCCAGAGTGGGTGCCCCTCTCCTGAAAGCCCTCTCCTATCAGTCAATGATTCACTCAACAGTCAACGATTGGCACCTGCTCTAGGCCAGGCCCTGAGCTGGTTGCTGGTGACACAGCAGGATGGACGTGGACCCTGAGCTTAGAGCACCACCGCTGTGCAGGGCCACAGCCGCGAGCCCTGGCTTTCCCTCCATGGTGCACGCTCTGCTCTGAACGTTCGGGGCACCACACACGACCTTCTACTGCAGTAAGGGGTGGAGATCAATGAAGTGACCCAGGAGCCATTTGGGGCACGAAGAGGCCTCGTGCGGCACCCAGCGAGGACGGAGCAGAGCACATGCACCTGTGCTAACTGCTCGCCACTCATTTGTCTGTGGAAAGATAAATAGCTTGTTTCTCCATGAGTAAGAATCCCAAGGAAAAAGCCAACTGCTCATGCTGGTGGTGGGAACAAAGATTGCAAAGCAGTTTAAGCAAGCAAAAAAAAGGGGGAAATTGAAAGGCCAATGTCGTGTTCATCTGGGCGCAAAGTGACGTCGAGCTCACCATCGCGCCAGATGGAACAAGGCACGGCAAGTCCCGGTGTTCGGGTGAAGGGCTCCACGGATGAGAAGGGGGCTCAGCGAACGAGGAAGGCTGCGGCCAGGCGATGTGATGCACTAGAAAGTCGCACTCGAATTGGGGAATCTGAGAGTGCCTGTTTTGTCTTACGATCCGTCCTTCCTGAAGCAGCAAAGCATTGGAAAATAGTCAAATGTCCGAAAAGTCAGAGCTCCCCTAAGCCATCAGAGGTTCATCCAGCCCACGGAATACACACAGCCTCTCACACAAATGTCTCAGGCATTCAGTAGAAATGTGTCCTCCTGATAGTATTCTAAGTGGAGAAAAAAACAGGATACAAAATGCTATCTGGCTGAAAGCACAACTCCAAAACCATACATACATTCATGAACGCCGACGAGAGAGCATGGGCAAGTCCTTAAGTTTAGAGGCACTGCAAATGACTTTTTTTTTTGCCTTTTATTTTTATGGTGGCTGTTACAGTATTGTTTGTGCAATTAAAAACGCTGAAATCAAAGCCAAGCCATTTAAGAACGGCTATAACTCAGATTTCTCCAGTGATATTTAAACGATCACTTACTGAGCACTGAGCACCAGGTCTGTGCCTGGCCCTGAGCGAGGAGGACTCTCGGATCCCAGAGACAAAAAGACACAAAGCCTGTGCTTGAGGAACTCACAGCCGGGGACAAGAAGAGGGAGGTGAGTCCTAAATGGATCATCGCAACAGAGAGAAAGGCGCCCAGCAAAACGCACACAGAAGTGAGCATGGCGCCACTGCCAACAACGGCGCTGAGGACGTCCAGGGCGCCCCTGGCGCTGGGTGGGGCAGGATGACCGGGCTGTGCCGCAACCACAGCCGACCCACGATCTCACAGCTTCACCCAGCCAGGTTCACTTCCTGCTCGTGCTGCTGTTCGCTGCAGGTTGGCAGCGGGGAAGAGTGGGAAGAAACTGCCTAGCACGGCTCCTCAAGGGCTGGGGCAAGTGCAGCAGCCACTACCGCAAAGGCTGCTTGTCGCTGGACCAGAAAGAGAGAGCTCCCGGGAGTCTGACACCGCGGATAAATAATCCGGCCCAGGCTTCCTCCCTCCTTCCTTTTTCCTCCTCTCTGCCTTCTCCTTCCTGCTTTTCCGTTTCTGCCCCTCCCTCCTTCCCTTCTTCCTTCCTTCCAATTTTACTTTTAAAAAAAGGAAAAGAAAAGAAAAATAATAATAATAATCTGGCCTAGGAGGTGATGCCCATGATTTCTGCAAATAACTCACTGGCCAGGGCCAGGCCTATGCACCCAGCCTCAAGAGGGCGGGAAGCCGATGCTGCCACGCTTGTATTTAGACTGCATCAGTGACTGTCATAAACACGCACTGTGTCAGGCTCTACACAAATGCGTAAGTTAGCTTATTCAATTCGGAGCAGAACATTAAGAGGCCAGGACTATTATCCCCGTCGTACCGGGGAAAGCGAGGTCCCAGGTACCCGGCGTTATGTAAGGTGCCCAGGTCACCGATACGCACCGGAGCTGGAATCTGAGCCCGGCCTCGGCTCCAGAGCGCCCCGCGTGCAGCTCTCTGCGGGCGGCTTCCAGGAGGCCTCTCGGTCTCGGGCAGGACAGGGACCAGGAGAGGAGTGTGGGGCCGGCGGTCACGGGCTTCCAGGGCCAGGACACTGCCCGCCCTCACAGGATGTCATGGATCCGGCATCTCTGCCCAAAGTGCACAACCTGGATGTGCCCGAGGGAACAATCCGACAAACCCGCACGGAGCGACGCCCTACGGAGCAGCTGCGCCGCAAACTGCGCACACCACAGCTGCGCACGGCAGCGAGCGGGGCCGAGGCGTCCCCGGCTAAAAGAAACCCACAGAGACATGGCGTGTGAGTGCCACCCTCAGTTCTCAGCTGGATACTTTGTTTTGGGGGGATGCTTTAAAGGCCTTTACAGAGATAATTGGCAATATTTGAGCACGGACACTGCATTAGGTGACGGTGTTACGTCAGTGTGAGCTGTCCTAAATTGGTCGTTACACCATGACATGTAAGGGAAAGGGCTGGTTCTTAGACACTGTCTGAAGCGCGTAGGCGTGACGGTCACGTATCCGTACTTCCTCTCAAAGGAGGCAGCAGATATCATCACAATAGCACACACCTATGGAGAGAAAAAATGAGACAAAATGCTAATAATTAGCGAATCTAGGTGATGGTAGACAGGCATTCATTGTACTAAGTTGCAACTTCATACACACTTGAAATTTTCCCAGAAAGGTATTTTTAAATAAAAACTGTCATCAGCCTTCTGTCCTCATGCTGTGTGTGTCCAGCCGGTGACACGGGCAGTCCTCACCACCGGCCTCTCCTGGGGGTCTGGCTCGTCCTGTCCAGATTGGCCTGAGAGGGTGCTCAGAGCTGTGGCTACGTAGCTCTGACTTTGTCACTTGTCCCAGCCTCTCCTCCCTCTGCGACACAGCTCTGAGCACAGGCTGTCCAGCCTGCCTCCTCCCCCCCGTTCTCACCAGTCGTTTCAAAGCTGGGGCTGTCTTTCCCCACTGGAGTCTTGACGGGAGAGACTGGAGCCCCTGCCTCAGCAACCCACCCACCCCGTCCTTGCTGACAGACACCACACCTTCCTCTAGGTGACCGAATTCCCAGCCCCTCCCTCTGCCCAGAGGACCCCAGGACAAGCAGGACAGGGCAGCAGCACACAGTCCATGCTCCCCTTGGACCTGATTTCTTACACAACCAGGTGTGGGGTCAGAGCCAGTCTCCCTCCACTGCTCTGGCCCCTTCTCTGCCCACACAGCCCTCCGGGGTCGGGGATGGCTCTCGGCGTGGATGCGCAAGTGTGTGGCCTCCGCTCAAGTGCAAGCCACTGTCCAGTCGAGTATGATGCCGAGGGCTCTGCTGATCTCACCTGGGCTCCCTCCGACCTCAGCGAGGGCACCTTTGCTGACTCCTCCCTGCTCCACGTGGTCTCTCAGCCCCCAGCAAGCTAGCCCAGGCTCGCTCTCACTGCGGACACAAAACTCAGGAAGGAGAGAGCTCATCGCTGGCGCACATCACTTCTACCATATTCTGTTGGCCACAGCAGCCCACAAGTTCGAGAGATGGAGAAATAAACAGATTCCACACGTAATGGGAAGAGCTGCAAAGTCACACTGCCCTGGGGACCAGGAGGGATGGGGGACTAGGGCCAATTTTGCAATTAATCTACAAAAACTCTGTGTGCCCATGAGTCTGCTCCTTTGCGTATGCCTGAACATGCGGGTTTGTGGGAGGTTCATGAGCATGAGAAATAAAAACCTCTGCTTTTACCACGTGGGGGGCTCCCCACATTCAAGGATTGTCAATGGTGGGCTCTCCTGTCCCCCTAAACATCTCTAAGAGGAAAACCACCATCGTTAGAAGCACCACCAGCTAGAAATTCCTTGCAAAATCCCTGCCCAGACCCAATGCTTAGCACATTTGCAGAATGAATTAACTTCTAGTAACTCTGCAAGTGGCATTGGCTACATAATTTGTGGGTCCCAGTGCAAAATGAAAATGCAGAGTCTTTTATTCCAAAATTGTTAAAAATTTCAAGACAACAGTCAAGAGAATAAGAAGTCAAGCCACTGACTGGGAGAAAATATTTGCAAAAGATACTCTGGTAAAAGACTCTTCTCCAAAATACACAAAAGACTCTTAAAACTCAACAATAAGAAATGAACAATTCAATTTAAAAATGGGCCAAAGACCTTAACAGACACCTCACCAAAGAAGATACAGGGATCACAGATAAGCGTATGACAAGTTGCTCCACATCACATGTCATCAGGGAAATGCAAATTAAAGCAACAATGAGATGCCACTACACGCCTATTCAAATGGCCAAAATCCAGAACAGCGACAACACCCAACGCTGGTGAGGACGGGCATTCCCGGCCCCTCGTTCACTGCTGGGGATGCAACTGGCACAGCACTTTGGGGACAGGCGGTCTCTTTCGGAACTGCGCATACTCTAACCACATCATGCAGCCTTCGCACGAAGTGGTGTTTGCACAAAGGGGTTGAAAACTTACGTCCACACAAAAACCTGCACACAGGTGTTTACGGCAGCTTTATTCATAATTGCCAAAATTCATAATCAACCAAGACGTCTTTCTGTAGGCGAATAGACAAACTGTGGCACATCCACACCATGAAATATTACTCAGAACTGGAAAGAAATGAGCTACCAAACCATGAAAAGACGCGGAGGACTCGTGAACGCACATGTCTAAGTGAAAGAAGCCAGTCTGAAAAGACGGCATACTACGTGAGTCCAACTATAGGAAATTCTGGAAACAGCGAAACTATGGAGACAGTGAGGAGATCGGGGTGCCAGGGGTTCACGGGGGGGGGGGGGGGGGGGGGGGGACAGGCGGAGCACGGAGGATCCTTAGGGCAGTGAAACGACCCAGTTGGATGCGTGTCACTATACGTTTGTCCAAACCCACAGAACGCACACGCCCAGAGCGAAGCGTGAAGGGAACCGTGGACTTCGTGACGACGGTGTGTCGGTGCAGGCCATGAGCTGGGCCCAGCGCGCCCCGGAGTGGGCGTCGCTAACGGGGAGGCCGCCATGCTCTGGGGCAGAGGGCGTCGGGAAACTGCTGCGCTTTCTGCTCAATGTTGCTGTGAAGCTGAGACTGCTCCACAAATACAGCCCAGCACGTCGCCAGCCGGCTGCGGCGAGGCATTGAATGAGCGCGGGGCCTGCTGGGTGTGGGGCTGGTGGGCCGGCCAGCCCGCCGGGCAGCGGGGCCACCACACACTCACTGCCGGCCACTTTCACTCATTCTTCATTCAGTGCAGATTTGTTGAGTGTCTCCCACACCCCAGGGACTGTTCTCGGTGTGGGGGACACAGCCGTGAAGAGACAAGTCCCTGCCCTCGTGGCGCTTACCTTCCAGGGGGAAGAGAACAGTAAACAAGACAGAGCAGCGTGCCCCGTGCCGGACGGTGAGCAGGGCTAGAAGGAGGAAGAAAGCAGGGGAGACACAAGGTGGGGGGCGGGCTCGGAGGGGTGGGTAAGGGGGTGGAACAGTCTCTAGGGTGTAGAAGGGAAGCTTCGCCACTGAGAGCTGGGAGGGGAGAGAGAATCCGGAACAAAAGCAGTGCAAAGGCCCTGAGGCAGGAGCATGGCTGGAGCCCGCGGCAACAACGGGAGGTGAGGTCAGGGAGGGAGGGGGCCAGACCGGTCACACAGGGCCTTGAGCAAGGCATTTGGTTTTTACTCCAAAGAGGAAGAGGCAGTCAGGGAAGGGTTTTGAGCAGAAATGTGACCTGGCCTGACTTAGTTTCGAAAGGATCATCCCGGCTGCTGAGAGGAGGGTAGGTGGGGTGGGGGGAGACGGGGCAGACACAGGGAGCCCAGTTGGGAGACTCGGGCTTCCCACCCCTCGGTGCAGGCCATCGGCCCAGCAGTGTCACCCGGGGCTTTTGCAGCCAGTTCTCAGGCGGCAGGAGGCGCTGGGAATTATTAATCACATGCCTGGGAGCAGCCCTCAGCCGGGAAGAAGTGGAGTTGAAGACTAGAGACCCGGCTCCTCACTCTGGTGAGGAAGTGACCCCGAAGGTGCCCGCAGCGCCCCCAGGCTCCCCGGCAGGACGGCAGGGCGGTTGCCCCAGGCTGCCGCCTGTCTGGTATCTCGCCCTTCATGGCTTCCTCCTCCCTTCCATGGTTCCCTGGATCCCTCCCGGAGAAACCTCTTGCCCTCGGGCCTTTGATCCAAGCATGTGCTTTGGGAGAACTTCAGTCAGGAGGGGAGCATGGCTGTCCTCTAGGCCAACTGAAGGCAGTGAGAAGGGGTGAGGTTCCACAGAACCTGGAGTCTGCTAGCTCCAGGCACCTGACTTCACCCCTGCAGGTGTGTCTTGGCCTCAGTGAACAGGTGCCCCGGCCTGAGGGGTTCAGCCTCCGGGACACCAAGAGGCAGGACTGTGGCCCGACCACAGGCCCTGGGGGCCCGGCTGCCGGCCGCGTCCCGCAGGGCGGAGGGGCTGAGACTTCGGAGTTAATGAGGTCCGGGCAGAAGCACAGCACTCTGAAAATGACAAACGAACAGCATTGCAGCCCGTTCCCACAATTACTATCAGTTGGCTGTAATATAAATATGCAAATTCCCTGGGCTTGAACTTTAACACCCTCTGTAGAGACCATTCATCTCTTTAAAGTATTAATTTAAGTTGTAAAAGGGCCCATACATCACGGCGTGTCATTTTGAAAACAAATATTAATCAATTTTACCCTCGGAATTGCGGCGCGGAGGCGGCGGGCGGCGGGCGGCGGCTGGCGGGAGATTTCCATGTCCAGCCGAGCGTAGGGGCGGCGCGATAGCGCGCGCTGCAGGCCTTATCTGCGCCCGCGCCCGCCGCGCCGTGCCCAGGCACCGCCATGCAAATGCGCCGCTATCTGGATAACCTTGAAGCCGGGACAGTAGGCCCAAGCCGCCTCCTACCTTCTCTTGTCCCAGAAATTATGGAGTTTGGAAAAGGCTGGGCTCGCGCTCCCCGGACGGAAGGAACAGCTCCGGCCTTGGGGATCCTGAGCAGGACGGGCGATCGGTCACTGGGCCACGTCTTCTTTCCCACCAGCCTTAAGGACCAGGCCACTAGCGGGGAGGGCCGGGACGGAGGGCCCCAGGCTTCGCGAGTGCGGGCCCAGAGGGGGTGGTCGCCTCGGCGGGACGGAAGAGGGCTTTGGAGTCTTACGGCCTGGGTTCCAAAACTGACTCTGCACATACACGCTGCGTACGTCTGTGTGGATTGATTTAGCTCCTCTGAGCCTCAGCTATAGGAACGGGGAAAAGGACCTAGATATTAAAGATATCAACTCAGAGTCGCTGTGTCAGGTTTAGAAATTATGAAAGGCACGGGCACCGAAATGGGTATGTAGTTGGTGCTGGAATTACATCGTCAACAATTATCACTATCCTCTGCTTTCTTCTGAGGTGACCCTTCTCGACTCCTCACCTGTCCCTCCTTTTATCCCTCCAAAGTGGGTTTGAGGGACAGAGCCCCCTGTCCCCGAGCTGCCAGTTGCCACCGTTCAAGTCTAACGGAATCTGCTGCACCCCCCCCCCAACTGAAAATCAGCCATTTCTTCACTTCTTTGCGACTAGGCCTCCCTGAAGTCCCTGGAATGAAATGCGAGTCCAGGTGAAAGGTTGACAGCCCCATTCCACAAGGCTCTGGCCACCCCCGACTTCCCCCAGGGTGGTAACACCACCCCCATCTTGAGCCCCTCCCAGAGCCATCCATGGCGGCCCGCACACATCCGATGGCACTCGCTGCATCCTATGCACGGGCGTGTGCTTGTGCACAGGACACTCGCCGTGGGGCTAACTGCCACCTCGCAGCCCAGAAAACCCTGGCTGCCTTCGCTGGCCCGCCTGCAAGGTTGGGACAGTCTTCCCTGGTGGGCTCTACGCGTGGAACTGCGCACAGCCGAAGGGTTCTCCTGAAAACGGCCATGCCGGCCGGCGAACATCGTCCACCACCCCCGGTAACGCCGCATATCCGCCAACGGCAAACGTCCGCTGGGGCAGCCACAGATCCTGGCTCAGGTGAGGAACAGAAATAGCTCCCCATCCTTCTCCCTCGTGTTCGGGTGAGGGAAACTCATATCATCACTTCTAACCCCGAGACCAGCGTCACTCAGGGATACAACAGCGAAACCCCCACCCTGCAGCCGTATCTGAACAACGTGGAGTATGTACACATATGCATGTCAAACCACATGTAAGCATGTGCACATGTATAGATTGAACCATATGTAAGTGTCTGCATTGCCCATGTGTTTGAGCCACATGCAAGCATTTACGTGTGTATATGGAACCACATGTATGTATGTGCACTACACATGTGTATATACATCATATTACATGTAAGTGTGTGTATACATCCATGTTGGTTCACATAGATGCATGTGCATGTATATGTTGAATCACACATAAGTGTATGCACGTTATGCTAGTCTATGACAGTGCGTACAAAAATGACATCCAGAGATAACGACAGGAAATAATTGAACACAGTGGCCATTAAAAAAAGAAAGAAAGAAATCCTTGTTCAAAGCACCCTATATTTAGATTTTTAATTCACCAAACATTCATCCCACAAAGGTTTATTAAGGACCTAGTAAGTTTCAGATAGATATCCAGTGAGGAGGCCAAAGGGCTGAGTTTCGGGGAGAGGAGCAGGCAGCTGGAGTTTTCACACAGTTCAGCAAACCTGCGACAGAGGTTCAGGCTATGAAAGAGGTGTGCTGTGGTAAATCCAGGAAATCCCAAACCAAGTCCTTCACTTCTGCCCTACACGTTAGTAATTAGCATGGCTATTCCCTGCTACTTAAGGAAAACCCACAGTACTGAAGGACGGGGGAACATAGAGGTGGAAAGTTCCAGAAAACAGGTACATTATTTTTAAGTGCATAGGGTTTTTCCCTAAGTGGAACATTGTAATAAGTTGGCCTTATTAGAGGTAATAAGATGGCCAGGAAACCCATCTTCGGATACAAGCCATGCTTCCCACAAGGCCAGGGTACCCTGTCGGCTGATTTCTAAGTTCCTAGAAACCAGTTACCTGATCGTCTGAACAGCAAGGACAGTGACCTTGGCAAGTTACTTATTGTGCTTGCATTTCCTCACCTGTGAGACAGGGTAACGTCAGAGCCTGTCCTCCAGCAGGGCTGTGAGGGTGGGACCTGTCCGGACAGTGCCGGTACTTGATAAGCACTCAGTATGCTAGTTATCATTAACCATCATCCTCACGACTGTCATTAATCATCCCCAGTAGACATTGCATTTTATTAACTCAGTGTTTTTCTTTAACTCAGTGCCAGCCTAACAATTAAACTAGTTGACATAAAAAATTCAGAAACTGTTTTTCTTTAAAAATACGAACCTCTGGGCCCCCCAGGCCCGCATTAGCCCCGAGCAACATGCTGCTGGCCCTACAGGCAGAGCGGTGCGTGCCGAGGGCCACACAGTCCCTACCCAGCCCACCCGTCCGTCTCTGCTGCTGCCTGGCCCAGGCGTGAACCTGAGTGTGAGAACCTTGACGTTCTGCTGGCGCCTCTCGGTGGACGGATGGGAAGAGGGAGAGGTCACGAGAGGACAGAAGGTGCTGCCCGAGCCGGGCCCCACGAGCTGGGTGCCCCCTGGCGCAGAACTCTTTCCAAACTCCCATGCTCAATTCCTTTGGTCCGTAAGACCAGAGGGAGGCCGAAGTCTCAGCTGTAATTTTTCAAAGCTCCAAGAGACAGACCCCCTTACTCAGGATAATGGGATGTCCAAAGATGGATGGGCGCGACAATGCACGGCGGGCCGGCTGTGTCGGAGTGTGTGGCGTGTCTGGGCGTTCACGTTTCAGCCTCTCTTACACGTCCTTCCACATTTAGCGTATTACGGATATTAGGGCAAAGTCGATCTATTAGACGATTACCTAAGGGAACTCAGCTGCTGCCATAAAGCCAATGAAGTTATGAGAGCGGGCCCGGGAGGAGTGGGGGCTGAGTACAACCTGCCAAGGCTGCCGACAAACGATGATAAAGTGACCGCTGGAGCCAGCGCTCGATGGAAATTGACAAGGTGAGCCTCCCCACCTAATGAACAGACCCACCCCTGCTCTCAGTGAAACGCACGGCAAGTTTAATCTCAAGAAGCATCAAAATAAATCCACTCCCACGTTTAGAAAGACACGTGGGCAGGAGCGCGGCCTTCGTGGAAGGGATGCGGGGTGGGGTGGCAGCAGGCGTGCTAGGGGCTTGCCCATCTACGGCATCCCGATGCACCTGCCTAAAAACACCTCCCCCACCCTCCCCGCCTGGTCCCAGAGCAGAAACTGAGGCTCAGATGGCGCCTACGTCAGAGACCCGAGCCTCGGAGAGCGGTTGTCTCTGTGACTCCCGGTAAACTGCGCAGTCTGGGCTCTTGTGAAGTAATGTCAGTTGCAGAACAATGCGAGCCTGCCAGGCAAGACACATTAGAGGAACAAGGCGGGTGGCGTGGGACGGGGGAGACACCCCCACCGCCACCACTCGGAATACAATGCACCAGCTGCACATTAATAAATATGTAATGTTTGATTAGAAATATGTATAGTATTTTTCCCTCCCCAAATGCCGCTCGCCCTCCGGCGGAAGACGGGCTCTGGCCCACACTGACGGGTTTCTTTCTTGCTTGCTTTGAAAATACGAACTCAAATGTTTTCCTGTCCCAGCTGTTTCCCCATTGTTGCTGTTTATCAGCTCGGAGGACGAACAGTGGGATAAAAACCACGCTTGCATTTCAAATGTGCCAGTCAGTCACTCCATTGTTCCGAGAAGAAAGCTTAATTGTCTGTGCTGGCAAACTTCTTTTTGGGGAATGTCCAGGTTTTAAGAAAAGCTATTCAGCTGTGCAATTTGTTTAATACATGCAGAGAAAAGCATATAAAATCACACGTTTTTCTGGGGAAAAAATTAAATAAGGGGAAAAGAGGAATTTGGGAAAAGAGCGAGTGACACGCTGAAGTTCTCCAACTTGCCCCCACCAGGCGCAGGTTTCTGCACCCTTTGCTGAAGCCTCAGCTTTCTCTTGGGACACTCTGGAGGGTCCCACCCAGTGGCTGGGCTTGGTGCAGACAGACGGCCACCGGCTCCGAGGTGACCGTGCAGGTGACACAAACTGTGGCTCACGCCGGCCAGGGCTCTGCCTTCCCTGCCGATCCCTCCGCCTTCTGTTCCAGCAGCCCCTGCTTTCTAGGAGCGAGGAACAGACGCAGCCAGCGGCGCTTGGGGACATATCTGAAGGTTTATTCTGGAGCCCTCTCCGGATTTCAGACTCGGGCGAGAAGAGTTCCTATGGATGAGGCTGGCTGTGCCGGAGCAGGAGGGGCACCGTCACTGCACCTCGCCTGCCGAGCGGGCGTGCGGGCAGGTCTGGGCACCCACCTAACTTTGGGGTGAGGGGCGTCTGTGGCTGCCCGGTCTCGGGCACCACACCCCCACGGCCAAACGCCACAAATGCGCTGTACAAGGCGCGCGGGCCTCCGCCTGGGCTTGCGTGTTCTGGGCTTACCTTGCAAGGCACCTGGCCACAAGAGCGCTCCGTGTCGCAGCCGGGTACCTGGGGACAGGAGAGTGGCTTCCAGTATGGGCAGGAAGACGGTCGGCGCCCGCCACACCCAGCTGCCTAAGAAACTGCCCTCAAGATGTGGATGGCGGTGTCACGTCCTGACTGTGAGCCAAGGACGACGAGCCTCAGCCATGCTGGAGCTGAGGGACGCCAAGGTGCGGGGAAGGCCCGAAGGGCAGGGGAATAAGAGGCAGCTCCACAATTCAGTCAGGGGGGCAGCGTCACCCATCCCCACTGCTCTCTCTCGGGGTTCACCTCAGCAATGTTTTTCTGTGACTAGAAAGAGACAGCACGGGCGTGAGGATCCCAGCCCGGCTCATAACGATGTCCCCCAAGCGTGGCGACGTTCTCCTGCTGCCATGCCTCAGTGTCCATCCCAGTGGATGACTCACAGCCACCCCCTGAGGTTGACGTCACCGTCACGCCCATCCAGGAGAGGGGGCTCGTCTCCCAGCCCCCCACGGCTGCCAAGCACGCTGTGCAGAGAAAATCCCAGCTGGGAAGGGTTAAGCGGACCCATTGCCCACTCTAAACCAGCACCTCCCGGGAGAGACTCAGGCCTGGCCAGGGCCGGCCTCTGTAGGTGGGACGTCTGATCGGAGGGGCCCTGGGGGTCCCCAATCTCTGTCACACTCTCCACCGTGATTATCTCAAACATGTTTTTCTTTATGGAAACCCTTGATTCTTCTCTTCCTCTCTCTCCCTCTCCCGGTGACAACCTCAAGTTGTCACCCCATCTCACAGAGAACATACAAGGGACAAATACTGGCAGGAGCACAGTCCATTTCCTGTCACCACGCGTGGGGGCGCACGACACGGTGCCTGTTCCTGGCCCGTCCTGCCTGTGTGGAGCCACCTCACTGCCACCTTCGAGCCCAGGCCGCGCTCCCTAAGGGACAGCGCTGTGCCACTTATCTCCTCTGTTCCGTGCCTTCAACTTCCCTCCCCCTGCTGGCCACTGCGTCACCATGGAAACTTCCGAGGGCTCTCCTGACCTAGGAAAAATGGGCACGCAACATGATAGACTCAGGAGGGCAACCTGGGCACACCACCCACCTGTCCTCCCTCCCCGATCCCTGGAAGGAAAGCTCTGTTTAAAAGACAAACAGTGAATCCATAGCCATGCTGGCAGAACTTGTCCACAGTCCCTGGAAGATGGAAAGCAGATGGAGTCGGGCTGGCGGGATCAAGGACCCACAACCAAACCACGGCAGCCAGAGCTGCTGCGGAGCGAGAGACGACCCCACGTAACCCTGTGTTAGCAGCAAACACACGCAAAGGGCAGGGGGTGGAGCGTTCGGCGGGGAAATCAGTAAAATGACTGTTCAGAACCGATTTTCATTGGAACCATTGGCGATGACACCTGCCCTTGTGTCCAAATGGGAGGCTGCAGCAGCACTTGACCGGTCGCGACCCAAGGATTGCACACTAACGAACGCGAGTCACGCCTGCAATCGGTTTACCCACTGCCTTGCCGCAGTGGGAGCACAGGCACCTTCACTTGGGAACAATGAAGTGGTAGAAACGTTTCTTTCCATCCAAGCCTAAAGAATTGTGTCATGATGTAAGTACAGTCCCAGAAACCCTCCAGGCTCATTCACAATGAAAACAAAAAATATATAAAATACCTAGGAATAAACCTACCAAGAAATGTCCAGGACCTATGTGAAGAAAACTATAAAAGTTTACTGTGGGACATAAAAGGAGACCTGAATAAATGGAAAGGCATAGCCATGGACCTGGATGGAAACACTCAATATTGTAAAAATGTCAAATCCCCTCAAATTAAACTATAAATTCAATACCATCCCAACCACTATCCCTACAGAATTTTTTATGGAGCTGGACAAGTCAATGCTAAAATTCATTTGAAAAAGAAAATTCAAGAAAACAGCCAAGAAAAACGTGAAAAGGGAAAACAATTGTTTGCACATTTGTCCTACAAAATATGTAAACAGATTGTAAAGTATTTAAAAAAGCATGAAGCTGATAAGACTAGGCAAAGAAACCAAAAGAGCTGAATAGAAAACCCAGAAAGGGAACACATATACAGGAAAAATCAGAGAATTGATGAAGTTTTCTATACATGAGATTGTGACATTTAGCTTTCCATTTGGAAAAAAGAAAAAGTCAGATCCCTACCTCACATCATATACAAAAATAAATTCCTATTGCACTAAGAAGTCAAGTTAAATATGAGAAGTTAAGAAGTTAAATATAAAAGAAAAATCTAGAATGGCATTAGGAGACAACACTGCATGCTACATTTGGTGTGAATTTAAATGATGTGATTTTGCAACTATGTCATATAAAAATAATGTCTCCATGTTACATATGAAATTTAAAATTCCCCAAAGTAAAATAATTCACCAAGAATTGTGCAATTTCGAAGCTGGAGGGCCAAGTGAGCTCAAACTGCATTTCTATCATGCAACACGGCAGTGCTCCTTCAGCTGGGGAAAGAAGGGCGTGCTGTCCTTTGCCACCACGTTTGACAGGCACTGTTGCCCCTCGCAACTTACGACAATATGCTTGGTGACTAGTACATATTATCTTTAATATGAACTGATCTGTGATTCAAAATATTTTTTAATTATCCAAGCATTTATTAAAAGGTAGCAATAGTGTTTGTGCTTAAAAAAAAAACCTAAAAATCAATAACTCTGGGCAGGAGCACGGAAGAGATAAAGTTATCTGGAAGAGGAGCAAAGCCCACTACGATGTCCTGCTCATTTAGGAGTCCATGCTCTGGAAAATGTCAGAAACATTGCTAAAAAGAAACCCATTGCCATGGTAGACAGGTGTGTTCCAAGAATACAGAACTGCCACCCTCATGGAAAAGCAAGTCAGGAATTATGCTAGCTTTAGGTTATATGGGGTCTTCAGGATGCTGTTTTCCCTCCAGATGCCCTTTCTGGACCAGGCTGCTGCAAATTCAGCAGACAACAGATCCTGGCTGCACCCTTCTCTGGGAAATCACCTTTAGCTCACGAAAGGCACTTTGACCTGGAAGTTAAACCCCGACACACAGCGAGGGCAGACCACAGCCAATGACTGACTGATCAAAAGCTACCAAAGACGCTGGTTTCAAGGGAAGGACAGCTGCAGCATGATGCAGAGGTGCAGGGCTCCCCACGGCCAACGCGGCCTGGGCCCAAGACTGGGCTTTGCTGAAGTTCACTTCCTTGCTCTTCTCTCACACTTCTCTTATTCTGCCCAATTCCCTCCCTTACAGGACTTCCCCAGAGAGAACCCTCAGTTAATCACGTGCTTCCTGGATCCCCATCTCAGACTGTGCTTCTGGGGAACCCCAGCTAATACAGTCGGTACCAGGACTGGTCCCAGGAAACGGACTAGCAGGGTGGGATTCCCAAGTCCCTGGCTGGGGAGAAATGACAGCGTCATCAGTGGTAGCAGAATAGAATAGCCCGTGGCATGCAGTGGCAGTGCAGACACTAAGACTTGCACCTGGGACATGGGATACAGAGGAGGGATGCACTGCCTTATACATGAGCTTTGACGTTTGAGAAGCTCAGAAGAGAAAGTGCCTATGAAGAGCCCCCTTGGCCGCATTATAGAAACTCTCATCTCTTGCAGCTGGAGGCAGACAGCTGGCTCTCTGGCCTGGATTAAGAATAAGAGTGTTTCAGGACTTGAGAGAAACCTCAATTCGAATTCTCACAGTAGGCAAGTGCTTTACACCAAAGTCAGGTCACGGACGAGGAAGGTGCAGGACTGCAGAACTTGGGGAGAGACTTCTGAATGCTTGCATTTGAGGACGTTGAATCCTCTGGGTCTGCAGAAGTGGTCCATTCCACCTGTGGGAGACTATCCAAGAAGCCGTGGATGAGGTTGTAGAGCAATACTGGACCTCCTCAGTGTCTGCTGTCACCTCTTCTCCCTGCCACCACACTACTTTCTAAGGTCAAGTCTCAGCATGAGTCAACTGTGCCAAGCCTGCTAAGGGATAAGAAGGTTTCAAAGTGAAAGACACTGCAGGTCCTAGTGGGCATGCACTGGCAGGGCTAGAGTAGGCCTAGGAGTGTGTGCCCAGGCGTGAATCCCGAGGACGCTGGGTCAAGGTGGGCAGAATATGTTGCCAGATAAAGGAACATTTGTTGACTAAGGAGCTGTCCCCTTTAACGCAGGATTTAACACCCTGGCCAGGCTTCCAGGAGATGAGTCTAGTACCCCCCCTGGGTGGCTTTTAGAAGCTTGGGAAAGGTGTTGGCCCAAAAGGCACAAGAAAAGAAAACTCTAGAGCAATGTCCTTCATGAACATAAACTCAAAAATACTTAACAAAATATGAACAAATGAAATTCAGCAGTATGTAAAAGAATACTGCATCATGACTAAGTGAAGTTTATCACAGAAATGTGATAAACTATGATATGATAAAATACGATAAAGGGTTGAATTAACATTCGGAAATGTGTAAACTCATCGTATCAATAAACTGAAAAACCAAATGAAATGATCAGCTCAATAGATCTCATAACAGACTTTTTAAAGTACCTATCTCACCATTTCTATTCAACATTGTACTAAGGTTCTAAAAAAAAAAAAAAGTCCTAACCAGTGCAATAAGGAAAGCAAAAGAATTAAAAAGCATACATATTGAAAAAGAAGAAATAAAACTCTTTATAGTCAATATGATAATGTACATTAAAAAATCTAATAGAATCTATCAAAAAGCTATAAAAATGTGTGAATTTAGCATGGTCAATGATACGAGATCAATACAAAAATCTGTTATATTTCTATGTAGTCAAAGTGAACAATTGTAAGTTGAAATTTAAAAAAAATGTATGACAGCTTCAAAAAACATGGAATAGTTATGGATCAACTGAACAATATATACGCAGGATCTGTATGCTGATAACTATAAAACATTGCTGAAAGAAAATTTTATAAATGACCAAAATAAATGTGGACAAACTACGTTCATGGCTCAAAAGACTCAATAGTGTTAAAGTGTCAACTCTCCCTGCAAGGCTTAATTTTATGTGTCAGCTTGGAGGGCATTTGGGGATGTGATGAGCACTTAAATCAGTGGATTTTTGAGTAAGGAGAGTGCCCTCCTTGATGTGGGGTGGGCCTCGTTCCATCAGTGGAGGGCCAAATAAAGCAAAAAGGCCAACCCCCTCGGGGAGGGCCCCCGCAGACTGCCGCTGGCTGTACCTGCTCTCCCAGGTCTCAGCCCACCTGACCACACTGCGGATTTGGACTTGTCATCCTCCACAGTCATGTGAACTAATTCCTCATGATAAATGTGTGTGTGTGCATGTGTATATACACATGTGTATACACATGTATATATACACGTGTGTGTATATACATATGCATCTATAGAATCCTAATACACTCTCCAAATATCCTGTGTGTTCAGTGTAATCCCAGTCAAAGTTCTAGCTGGCTTTTTGTGGAAACTGTCAAACTCATTCTAAATTTACGTGAAGAATGAACAACCTAGGATAGCCAAAACAATTTTGGAAAGGAAGAGCAAAGCTGGAGGACTCATACCATGTGATTTCAGATGAGATCATGTAGTATTCACATAATAATAATCATATAGATCAGTGGAAGGAGCTAAGAGTCCAAAAATAGACCCACACCTACATGATCAATTTATTTTTGGCAAAGTGCCATGGTAATTGAATGGGGAAATAATGTATTTTCAACAAATGTGTTAGAAAATTGGGCATTCATTTCAAAAGAAAAGGAACCTTGACCGTTATGTTGAACCATATACAAAAAGTAACTTGAGGCCAGGCATGGTGGCTATGCCTGTAATCCTAGCACTCTGGGAGGCCAAGGCAGAAAGATCACTTGAGCTCAAGAGTTCAAGACCAGCCTGAGCAAGAGCAAAACAGCGTCTCTATCAAAAATAGAAAAAATTAGCCAGGTGTCATGGCCGTGCTCCTATAGTCCCAGCTTCTCGTGAGGCTGAGGCAGGAGGATCGCTTAAGCCCAGGAGTTTGTGGTTGCAGTAAGCTGTGATGATGCCATTGCACTCTACCTAGGGTGACAGAGTGAGCCTCTGTCTCAAAAAAAAAAAAAAGTAACTTGAAATGGATCATAAACTTAAATGTAAGAGCTAAAGATATAAAACTTCTAGAAGAAAACATATGAGAAAATGTTTGTGACCTGCATTTAGACCAGTAATGCTTAAATGGAAAACAAAAACCTCAAGCCATAAAAGAAATAACTAATATGCTGGACTTCATCAAAATTAAAAACCATGCTCTATGAAAGACATTCGCAAGAAAAATGAAAAGACAAGTCACAGATTGAAAGCAAACATTTGCAAAGCACATATCTGATAATTGTATGCATTCTCAATCGAGGTGATATCACCCTCAAGAAGTCAAACATTTATTCTTGGGGGCGGTAAAACCCTTAGATGTTACAATGGTGTGTGTTCCTCCAAAGGGCCACAGTAAAAAATAGATACACAGTTAAAATATATCTGTGGTGTTAAGTCTCATGGAGGGGGAGACATTAGGAAAAAAATACCTAAAATGTCTCTTGGGGGTAGCAATATTTTAAAATGCATATAGAAATACTGGCTTGTATCTAGAATATATAAAACCTCTTGTGCAACATGCCAGTAAGACAAAGAATCCAATATTTTTAAAAATTGGGCAAAAATCTGAACAGATACTACACCAAGGAAGACACCTGAGTGGCAAATACACACATGAAAAGATGCTCAACATCAGTGGTCATTAAAGAAGTGCAAATAAAGCCACAGTGAGGTGATACTATGCGCATGCGAGAACGACTAAAATTGGAAGACTGACAACCCAAGCAGCGGTGAGGATGCGGAACTCTCCTGGAAAACATTTTGTCAGTCGCTGATGAAGTTATACACACTCCCCTCCGAGGCCGGGCAGTGCCACTCCTAGGTAATTTCCCGAGAGAAATGAAAGCGCGTGTCCACACAGAGCCCTGCGGTCACATGATCTCCGCAGCACTGTCTACACCAGCCCACGAGCCAGTGGGGGTGGGATGGAATGCCGTTTAGCAATAAAGAGAAGGAGCCGCGGTCTGTGCGGGCAGAATGAGGGTCAGAAGCACGTGGCACATGAAAGACGCCAGACTCAATGTGCATGAGTCCATTTACATGATATTCTAGAAAAGGCGGAACTGTAAGAGCAGGAATCAGAGGAGCGGCTGCCGGCAACTGGGGCTGGGGAAAGGGGACGGAGGGGAAAGGGGACGGAGGGAAAGGGGACGGAGGGGAAAGGGGAACATTTTTTGGTTACGGGAAACGTCTTATCTCTCGGCTGTGGCTGTGACATGACTGTATACGTTGTCAAAACTCATCAAACTCTACACTTTTTTAAAGTGATTTTTACTGTATGTAAATTATGCCTCAATAAACCTGACAAAATAAAACAAAAATTTAAGGAGCGCTAACTACGTGCCAGGCCCCGAGCCGATACTATTCTCGTGAAACGTGCAGTCGCTTAGTGATTTATTCCGCGTGACTCCAAGACCAGAACGGAAGCGGGTGAGTGGGGAAGGGCGAGGCAGAGGCCGCCGCGGCCGGCCGCGGGAGCTAACCCGCCCACCCAGGGAGCGCTGGCGGCACCCAGGCCGAGATGCGGCCCGCACTCCTCTTTCCCTGAAGTGTCGCCTCCACAGCAGGACAGGCGCTGCCCGGCGGGGGTTCAGAAATACAGCGCCTCACACCCCAGCTCGGGCTGAGTCACCATCTGCTCTTCAGCCAGACGGCAAGATGGCTCCCGTGGTGCGGTCCCCAGAGGCATTCCTGTATGCCGTCCCTAAGTCCCCAGACAGACACCTGCCGTTCAAGCCGCAGTCTGAGAAGCTCTGGTCTGGCCACAAGCTCACGTCCACGTCCAGCCCCATGTGAGCTAGACAATGACCAAGAGCCAGCTGTGCATGTCCCCAAGCCCAGGCATGCCAGCGTTCCTTAGCGAGTTTCCGTGACACTAATTAAACATCATTCAACCGAGGAGGGGGGAAAATTGAAACTAATTTGAAAGTTTGCAGAAGACTCTATAACGGTGATTTGCTTTCAAAATAGTTGTGGAAACGGTGCTGGGCAAGACAGCTGTAAACA
This sequence comes from Microcebus murinus, assembly GCF_040939455.1. NCBI lineage: Eukaryota > Metazoa > Chordata > Mammalia > Primates > Cheirogaleidae > Microcebus > Microcebus murinus. Next base: position 5,687,149 of record NC_134123.1, on the reverse strand, counting down.
CTAGGAGGAACTATAGAAATCCAGGCTGTGTGTTCAGATTGTGTCATGGTGTCTCTGTCACTCAGCCTTTAAAACATTGTAATTGGTCACAGCCGACCCGTCCGGTGGATGTGCTTTACGAAAGGAAGACAACAGCGTGTTGTCACTGCGATGAAATTCACCTCGCTGCGCCCGTCCAAGGGGATTTAACGGTGGAATTCGGGTCTGTGACTTTGTAGTCGGGTGCCAGGACTCAGACCCAACCAGCAGGACCCAGGCAGGGGCCTCCTTTGGCACGACCCCAGGCTTCGGGGCTCCAGCCTCCTCCTCCCTTCCTTCCCAGCCCCCGACTCCCTCCCTCCCACCCACTGCCCCTCTGCCCCACCCCTGTCCTCCCCCCAGGGGGGGACGGACAGGGGACCCAAGCCCAGGAGGCTCCACGACAGGGCCCAGGGCTCGGAGCTGTGAAGGGAACAAACCACGGCCCCTTGAGCCCTTTGCTGCGGCCTGCAGCCTGCGTCCCCTGCAGTCCTCTCGCCACAGTCTAACCGCTGTTAGGTCAGTAAGAGTTGTGACCAGTGTGTTCGTGTCTGGCTGCTGTCACAAAGGGCCACACACTTAGGGGCTTAAAACGGCAGAAAGTTGCTCTTCCGCTTCTGGAGGCTGGAAGTCAGGGTGTGGGCAAGACCACACTCCTCCGCGGCCGTGTGCAGCACCGCTCCTCGTCCCTTCTGGCTCCTCGGCCGCCCCCAAGTTCTGGCAAGTTCCTTGGCCTGTGCACTCAGCAGGCCTTTGTCTCCGTTCTCCCATCACCCTCTGTTAGGGACCGACCTTCCACAGCCCCACCGGACAGAAAAGCAGAGACATTGAGGATGCAATCACAAAAGAGGAGGTTTATTTTCTGGCTAGCCAGGGTCCGAGCCTTAGAGCCCCAACGCAGTGGTCGCTCTCCTTAGGCAAGGACCCCGACCTGAATTGCGGGGTGCCTTTTATCCCCCCCCCCAAAGGGCCCTAGCAAGGCACAAACTAATTATGCGCTGGCCATGAGCTGACCTTTGAAGTGATTAATTTTCTTTGAATTCTGCGCGATCCCTGTGCATCCCACCTCCCTTTTGCCTTTCTTCACAACCCAAGAGATAACCGGAGGTATGAGTATAAACAGATGTGTGCTGTTCGCTAATTGCCTCACCCTGCTTCACATGAAGGGGGGCGGAAAACTCTTTTCTTGTTGTGCCACTGAGACGCTGCCGAAGGGCCATCGAGGCGCCCCCACATTTCCCCCCTTCCTTTACATCGCCGACGAGCACTCTTGCTCGTCTTCTGGGTAATTTACAAGTTCTGGGTCTGCATTATTTGTCCCGATTCTTTGATATTGCTGTTGTAGCACCAGAAGCTGAACGGCACTGACCCTGTCTTTTACAAATCTTATAAGTTTGTTTAATATGCAGGGCCCAAATGTCAGGGCTAAGAGCAAGATCACTAGTGGTCCTACAAGCGTGGAAATCAGGGTAGTCAGCCAGGGGGAACTATTGAACCAGGACTCAAACCAACCTGTTTGTTCCTCGTATTCTCGTTTGCGACGAGCAAGTCCTTCTCTTACTTTGGCCATGGACTCTCTTACCACTCCTGTGTGGTCGGCATAGAAACAGCATTCCTCCCGGAGGGCCGCACATAGCCCTCCCTGTTGCAGGAACACCAAGTCTAACCCTCTCCGGTTCTGCAAAACTACTTCCGAGAGGGAGGTTAAAGACTTTTCTAAGTGGGAGATGGACTCTTTAATCCTGGCGATATCCTCATCGATAGCCGCCCTGAGGGAGTTAAGTCCCCTATGCTGCATGGCTAGGGAGGAGATGCCAGTTCCCGCCCCTATTGCCCCTAGACCAAATAGGGTAGCCAGAGTGATGGCAGTAATGGGCTCTCTTTTTTTATGGAAAATTAGGTTAGCAATTTTTTGCCCTATCACACCGTCATACATTTTTGTAGTGAGGTCCAATCTCCAGGTGCCACAGCCCCGAGTCTGAGTCTAGACAGTATAACTAGTAGTCCAAGAGGAATAGGACTTAGCTGGCTTCTCGTGGCGCTGCTGCTACTTGAGTCAGCCTGACTTTCAGTGGGTTCTCTGGGTCCACCGTTGCTCTCCACTGGCTCTGGCACCATTCTAGGTCGTTCTCGTTGGCTGGCCTCACGTGGGAGTGGTGTATCTAAGTTGATATGCCGTCTACCTTGAGAGCAGTGGGGGTAACAAGAATAATTTGAAAGGGCCCCTTCCACCTAGGCTCTAGGGTTTTACTGTTATGCCTCTTCACCCACACCCAGTCTCCAGGTTGGTGAGGATGATGCAAATGTCCGGCACTCTTCTCCTCGGGCTCTGCGGCGCGGTGTATGGCCTGAAGGGCAGGCCATACCTGGCTGTGAACGCGCTGCAGAGCTCGAACGGCTTGCAGCACGTCCTTGGGGTGTCTTGGGAGGGCCTCAGGGCTTACCCTGGGGACCACGGGTGGAGGAGTGCCATACATGATTTCAAAGGGGGTTAAGCCTAAATGATAGGGGGTGTTCCGGGCTCGGAACAGGGCGAAGGGAAGGAGGGTCACCCAGTCCCCGCCAGTCTCCAGGGCCAATTTAGTCAGGGTCTCCTTTATTGTTCTGTTCATTCTCTCTACCTGCCCTGAACTCTGGGGGTTATAGGCACAATGTAGCTTCCAATTGGTCCCCAGAGCCTGGGCCAGTCCCTGACTGACTTGGCTGACAAAAGCAGGTCCATTGTCTGATCCTATTCCCTCTGGCAATCCATATCTAGGGACTATTTCCTCCAATATTTTTTTGGCTACCGTCAGAGCAGTCTCTTTCTTAGTGGGGAAAGCCTCTACCCACCCGGAGAACGTATCCACCATAACTAGCAAATATCGGTACCCATATTTTCCAGGTTTGACTTCCGTAAAATCTATTTCCCAGAACAGTCCCGGCTGCCTCCCTCTTTCCCTCGTACCTGCATGGGTCCCTTTGACCCTCCCTGGCTGCATGACTTGGCAGGCTCGGCAGTCCCGGACGATGTCGTCTGCCACTCGTCCCTGCGACATGAACCTGAGCTGGGCGGTGTTTAACAGTTGTAACATTTTTCTCTTTCCTAAATGTGTGGTCTGGTGTAGGTGTGTCAACAGGTGACGTCCCAGAGTCTCTGGCACTATCAGGCGGCGTTCTTCGTCTCGCAGCCAGCCATCTTCACCTTTTTCCGCAGTTAGTCGTTTTGCAGCCCAGGCTTCGTCTGCACTGGAGTAGTCTGGCAGGGGAGGTATCTGTCCCATGCCCGGGGGCGGAAGGCTGATGTGTAGGATATTTGGTGGCGTAGCACCCCCCGCCGCTTTCTTAGCCTCGGCATCTGCCCGTCGGTTGCCCCTAGCCTCCACTGAGTCTCCACCCTGGTGTCCCGGGGTGTGGACTACCGCTACTGCCTTTGGCAGCAGGACAGCCTCTAGCAAGCGGAGGATTTCGGGCTTATGCTTGATCTCCTTCCCTTCTGCTGTGATGAACCCCCTCTCCCTGTAGAGAGCTCCGTGTATGTGCACAGTCCCAAAAGCATAACGGCTGTCAGTGTATACCGTCAGTCTCTTCCCTTGGCCCCGGCAAAGAGCCTCTGTCAGCGCTATCAACTCTGCCTTTTGAGCAGATGTCCCCTGTGGGAGGCATGCCGCCCAGACTAGTTTGCCCTGGTCATCGACTATGGCCGCCCCTGCGTACCTGTGTCCGTCCCGGACGAAACTGCTCCCATCCGTGAACCAGATCAAGTCGCTGCTTGGAAGGGGGCGGTCTTTTAAGTCTTTTCGGGCCATCTGGGTTTCGGCCAGGATTTCAAGGCAGTCGTGCTCAGGTGCAGCCGAGTTGGGGATGGGCAGGAGCGTGGCTGGATTCAAGGCGGTGGGGGCTCGGAACTCAATTCGGGGAGCGTCCAGCAGGAGTCCTTGGTAGTGAGTCAGCCTTGCATTTGTAATCCATCGTCCCGGAGGCTGCTTTAAAACCCCTTCTATAGCGTGCGGGGTAGTGATAAGCAGCCGTTGCCCTAAAGTAAGCTTATCAGCGTCTTTGACTATCAGAGCTGTGGCTGCGATCATTCGCAAGCATGCTGGCCACCCTGCCGCCACTGGATCCAGTTTCTTTGATAGGTATGCCACAGGCCTTTTCCAGGGCCCTAGGGTTTGCATAAGCACCCCCTTAGCTATCCCCGATTTTTTATCTATATAAAGGTGGAATTCTTTGGTAGGATCTGGGAGCGTTAAGGCAGGGGCCTCTAGCATGGCTGCCTTCAGGGCCTGAAAAGCATCCGCCATCTGCTCAGTCCATTTCCATGCCAGCCCCGCCTTATACCCTTCATACAAAGGTCGGGCCTTCTCTGCGAATCCCGGAATCCAGAGGCAGCAGTAGCCTACCGACCCCAGGAATTCTCTTAGCTCCCGGCTAGAAGTTGGGGTAGGTATTCTTAACACGGTTTGCTTCATTGCCTCAGTTAGCCACCTTTGGCCCCCTTTTATCTTATAGCCCAAATAGGTGACTTCATCCTTACAAATCTGGGCCTTCTTTGCACTGGCCCGGTACCCCAGTTCGCCTAGTACCCTAAGCAAGTCCTTGGTGCTTTCCAGGCAAGTCCGGGGATCGGGGGCGGCTAACAACAAGTCATCCACGTATTGTAGCAGAGTTACCCTTGGATGGTTGGCTCGGTACTCACTCAGGTCATCTTGGAGGGCCTCGTTGAACAGAGTAGGCGAGTTCTTGAATCCCTGGGGCAGTCTCGTCCATGTCAACTGTCCGTGGATCCCTCTCTCTTCATCCTGCCATTCAAAGGCGAAGATCTCCTGGCAGCGTGTCACTATCGCCAGACTGAAGAAGGCATCTTTCAAGTCTAGGACAGTGTACCACGACAAAGTAGGGGAGAGAGAGCTCAACAGGGTGTAGGGGTTTGGAACAGTAGGGTGGATGTCCAAGGTCCTCACATTGACCTCCCTAAGATCCTGCACGGGCCTATAGTCCTTTCCCCCCGGTTTCTTTACCGGCAATAGGGGTGTATTCCATGCCGACTGGCATTTTCGGAGAACCCCACTGTCCAGAAGTCTCCGAATGTGGGGCGTTATTCCCATTTTGGCCTCCTGGGACATGGGATATTGCTTGACTCTGGCCGGCTCGGCTCCCGGCTTTAATTCAATGTAAAGAGGCGGCCTGTGCTTGGCCCACCCCGTTCCCCCTGTCTCGGCCCAGGCCATGGGAAACTCGCGAAGCCATTGATCCATCGCTTCTCCTCCATGTTCAGTGAGCTGGTATAGTCTGTATTCGTCTGCCTGAGCTAGTGTCAGAACCTGGGTAACCCGGGGGCAGGAGAGGAGGTTACCTTCACTATCAGTTATTGTCACCCCTTCTTCCTCAAAATGGATTCGGGCCTTGAGCTTGGTAAGGATGTCTCTGCCTAACAGCGGAGTGGGACACTCAGGAATAACCATAAAGGCATGACTCACTTGACCTGAGCCCAAGTCTAGTTTTCGTCGTGTAGTCCATCGATATGGTTTGGTTCCAGTCGCCCCCTGTACCCAGCTGGTTTTATTAGAAAGTTTTCCCCTGTCCTGGGTTAGCACGGAATGTTCTGCCCCTGTGTCTATGAGGAAATTAACTGGATTCCCCTCCACTCGCAAGGTTACCCTGGGTTCGGGGAGGGGAGCCGAACCCCGTCCCCCCACTCATCTGCCTGGCCCGCCATCAGGATCCTTTCAGACCCTCCCAACTCTCGTCCCCCTTTCTTTCGGGGACATTCCCATGCCCAGTGCCCATGCTCCTTGCAGTTGGCACACTGGTTCCTGTCGAGCCTTTCTCGCAGAGGTTTGTCCCTGTTTTCTGGTCTCACTTGTCGCCCTCTGCCAGCTGCAGCTAGCAAAATTTTTGCCATTTCTCTATTTGCCTTTCTCGCCTCCCTGGCCTGGAACTTTCTATCCTCCCTTCTCATCCTCTCCACCCTTTCTTTCGGTGTCTCCCTATTATTGTATACCTTCTCTGCCACCTCTAACCTGCAACGTCTTTTCCCCTAATCTATCAATCTTCTGTACCTTACGTCTAATGTCAGGGGCTGCCTGATTGACGAATGCCATCATAACTGCAGCCTTATTCTCTTCTAATGTGGGATCTATGGGGGTGTACTGTCGAAAAGCCTCCATAATCCTTTCTAAATATGCTGCCGGGCTCTCTTGGGGCCCCTGACGGATGTCTCCTACCTTAGCCAAATTGGTCGGCTTTCGTGCCGCCATGCGGAGACCGGCCATCAGAGTCTGGCGGTAGACCCGGAGACGCTCCCTACCTTCAGCCTCATCGTAGTCCCACAGTGGTCGTTCGAGGGGGAAGGTTCGATCAATGGTTCTCGGGTTTGTAGTAGGCCTGCCGTCTTCTCCCGGAACCAGTTTCCTTGCTTCCCCCTGAATCCTTTCCCTTTCCTCTGTAGTGAAAAGCACCTGGAGCAGCTGCTGGCAGTCATCCCAGGCAGGCTGGTGTGTAAAAAGAACAGAGTCTAAAAGGTTAATAAGGTCCCTGGGGTTATCAGAAAAGTTTGAGTTTTGAGATTTCCAGTTGTACAGGTCACTGGTGGAGAAAGGCCAATATTGATAAGTCTGCGTCCCATCGTCTCCCCGGGGCCCTACTGCCCGTAGGGGAAATGCCTTCGCGGGCTCCGGGTCTGGAGTCCGACCTGTGCGTTGCCTAGTGCCATAGGCCGGTCCTCCCTCCCCTCCAGTGGCATCCCGCTGGGGCGCAGGCACCTCGGGGGCTGCTGGGGCCGCGAGTGCTGCTCTGGGATTATAAGGGGGAGGGGCATTAAATGTGGGGGCATTCCATTCAAGCCCGGTCAGGTCAGGGTAGAGGTTAGAGTCTGAGAGAACCTTGGCGGGTGACGAACCTGGCTTCCCCTTCTTCCCAGCCTCTTGTACTGTGAGGATCTCTGTACGTCCCCTAAGGGGGGGCACGAAAGCTCGCATCCAAGGCGGGGGGTTTCTGACCAGGTCCTGCCAGACTATGATATATGGAATCTGATCGGGGTGCCCAGGATGCCCAAAGATTTTCTCTTTTACCTTCTCAACCACGGTCCTGTCAAAGGACCCTTCCTTAGGCCACCCGACATTGAACATGGGCCATTCGGCTTCGCATAAGGTGACCAATTTACCCTTCTTAATCTCTAAGGACAGATTATGGGCCCTGTCCTTTACATCTCTAAAGTGGCCCAGTACAAGGGAAAGGGGCGTTGTCATGGCTTGTCCCATGGTGGCGTAAGACAAGCAACTATAAGGAAGTACCGGCTCCGGTTTTGATCTAGTCAATTCCAGTCCTCGGCACTCCGATGTCTCCTCACGGGTCTTAGCGTGGGCCTGTGGAATCAACAACCTCACTCACAAAACCCATTCATTCAGACAGAACACAAAAGCCGGCGACAAACGAGACAGACGACAGATAACATACGGAAAACGAATTAACAATAAACCTAACCTGGTCCGGACCTGCTCCCCGGTATCCTCCTGACCGAGCCCTTGGCTACAAGGTCAGCTCCAGCTCCTCCTGACCGAGCCCTAGGCTACAAGGTCAGCTCCGGAGTCCCAACGGGGCCAGAGGACGTCTCCGCCTGGCTCCGACCGGCGACCCACCAGCGCGTCCGCCTAGGTCCTGTGCCGGCGTCCTGATCCGGGGTCCTGCAAGGGGATTCCGCGTCCCTTGCCCAACACCACACCCGGCTAGTCCGGGGTGGATTTTCACACTCCTCCCTCAGCCCTGAATTCTATCCGATAGTCTGTGGGGAAGGCAGATCCCGGACGAGCCCCCAAATGTTAGGGACCGACCTTCCACAGCCCCACCGGACAGAAAAGCAGAGACATTGAGGATGCAATCACAAAAGAGGAGGTTTATTTTCTGGCTAGCCAGGGTCCGAGCCTTAGAGCCCCAACGCAGTGGTCGCTCTCCTTAGGCAAGGACCCCGACCTGAATTGCGGGGTGCCTTTTATCCCCCCCCCCCAAAGGGCCCTAGCAAGGCACAAACTAATTATGCGCTGGCCATGAGCTGACCTTTGAAGTGATTAATTTTCTTTGAATTCTGCGCGATCCCTGTGCATCCCACCTCCCTTTTGCCTTTCTTCACAACCCAAGAGATAACCGGAGGTATGAGTATAAACAGATGTGTGCTGTTCGCTAATTGCCTCACCCTGCTTCACATGAAGGGGGGCGGAAAACTCTTTTCTTGTTGTGCCACTGAGACGCTGCCGAAGGGCCATCGAGGCGCCCCCACACCTCTCTCCTGTATGCTGTGTGTCTTCTCCCTTTCTGTCGCCTGTCAGGTACCTGTCATCGGCTTTAGGGCCCACTCTGGAGCAGGTGTGATGAGCTCTGGAGACCCTAGCCTTAATTACATCTGCTAAGACCCTCAGTCTAGTAAGGTCGCTTCTGAGGGTGACAAGGTCAGGGTGGACATACCTTTGGAGGCCACTGTTTTATCACCCCAGGCTCCACCTTTGGTGGACGGCCCGAAGGGACCAGCTGCTCCCTCCTGGCCTGCCACCTTTCCCTACCCCAGCCAATCAGGGAGAAGCTCCACCTGTTACGAACCGGAGCTCCAGCCATTATCTAAGCACAGCTGAGCTCTCCATTTCTTAAGGGCAGGAGGGCCTGGTCTTAGGCCACACAACTTCTGGATCCCCACTCCCTGAAGGCGAGGGCTCTGTCCTTACTCACCCCTCCGGATCCCAGCATGCCCTCAAACCACCGGAACAGGCCAAAGGCCCCTTCAGAGGCGAAGCTGCTGCACAAAGCAGGGAAAAGCGGGTTCTCCGCCTCCAGGGCTTCCCCGGCAGGGGCGGAACTTCCTCGGAGACGCAGACCACCCCCCAGCCCAGCCTGGACTGCAGTCCGCACCCACCTGTCTCCTCAGTTCTCACACGTGCTCTTATTGTACCCCCGGCCCCAGCCGCCCCCTCCCGGGTGACAACGCGTCAGACCCAGCGCTCTCTGTCTCTGGAGTCCGTTGGTAAAGCACCTTCCTTTGCCAGAGACATGCATCAGTGCGGGCTTCAAGGTGTCCCCAGAGGCCCCCCACCCCGCCAGCCACCCACCGCAGCCACCCCTGCAAAGCAGCGCCATGTCTCCTCCAGTGACAGAGGCGTGGGGACGGAAGGGTTCAGGTGTGACGAGAAATGCTCTTTCCTCAGTGGCCACTTTGGCTCACGGGTGGGTTTTCAGGAGAGCCCAGAGAGAGTTTGTTACAGTGCAAAAGCACCTGGGAAAGCAGCTGCTGTCTTGCCACCTGCCAATCCCTACCAAAAAGGCAGGGAGAACAGCAGCAGCTACAGTCTGGACACCACCTACACGGCTGAGTAGAATGACCACAACCAGGCAGTGAAACGCGAGGCGGCTGTGCGCAGATGAACACACTCTTGCTGTAAGTCATCAAGTTATCTGGTTAAATGAAAGCAAAGCACAGCGCCACACGCGGAGTGTCCTGGGTGTCCCCAGAATGGTGGCGTACATTTACCTGCCTGTGTCTATTCATGAAAAGATTATTCTACCAGTGCTTTGTGCACTGGTAAAAATGTGTGACTCTAGGGAAGGGGATTAGAACTGGAAGGAGGTTTGCTTTCCACCCCTGTACTGTCTGACATCTTTTTTAACTAAAGAGTTTTTTTTTAAAATAAACATTTTTTTGTTTAGGAATAATTTTTTTTTTTTTTTTGAGACAGAGTCTCACTTTGTTGCCTAGGCTAGAGTGAGTGCCGTGGCGTCAGCCTCGCTCACAGCAACCTCAAACTCCTGGGCTCAAGCGATCCTCCTGCCTCAGCCTCCCAAGTAGCTGGGACTACAGGCATGCGCCACCATGCCCGGCTAATTTTTTCTATATATATTAGTTGGCCAATTAATTTCTTTCTATTTATAGTAGAGACGGGGTCTCGCTCTTGCTCAGGCTGGTTTCGAACTCCTGACCTCGAGCAATCTGCCCGCCTCAGCCTCCCAGAGAGCTAGAATTACAGGCGTGAGCCACCGCGCCTGGCCTGGAATAATTTTAGATTTGCACAAGAGTTGCAAAGATAATAGTTCCCATATACCCTAATACTAACGCCTTGTGTAACTCTGGGACATTAGTCAAATTGGAAAAACTAACAATGGGACAATCCTATTAACTATAGACTTTATCTAGATTCACTAGTTTTTACACAATGTCTTTTTTCTGTTCCAGGATCCCACATTTCATGCAGTCGTGGCTCCAGCCTGTGAGTTTCTCAGCTTTGCTCCTTCTTCATGGCCTTGATCCCTGAAGGAAAGTCGGAGGCAGGAGGCTGGACGTCCAGTTGCAGCCCGCCCCTGGTTTTGCTCCCTGGGGCCGCTGTGTTGCCACTCCCGGCCTGAGTTTTCTCGTTGGCGAGGAAGGGCTCATGCCAGCAGCTCCCTGCTTTCTCTGGCAGGTACGTGAGAGCTTTGAGAAGGCTGAGTTCGGGGCGCATGACCGAGGGCCATCCAGCCGATCCTCAAAGTCTCGTCCCCTGTACAGGGACTGTGAGTGCCTTTCCGGTCCTGGGCACCCTCGTCTGCATAAAGGACTCTCTTTCAGGCTTCAGCAGGCTTGAAAGACCCCAGCCTGCCTGCCACCTCCTTTCTACTCCCAAGGTGCCAAGCAGAAGCCAAATAAAGTAGGGGATGCCCACCTCCTGCAACTAACCGGGTGATGGAAGTTGGGGGGTGGGCACAGAGAGCAGGGTGTCCCCCAGTGCCCGCCCTTCCTCTGAGCAAGACTATGGCTGGGAGTTCATTCCACAGCTCTGGAAATGAGGCCTGAGTTGACCCTGGGGTCAGTTAGCACAGTCATCTCAGTTAGCATGGCGAAGAAGTTCCCCACCAAGGACTGGCCCCGGTACAGCCCTCGCGCAGGATTCCACCCCGCCTACCACCCCACCGCGTTGCCATCCTCCTGGGCTGGGGCGGAAGCAGGGACCACTGCAAGGGACCCTCCTTCTCCTGCACACTGTCTTCTGCTGCTCAGACCATTCTCTCAGGTGTTGGCCCAGAGCTCCCACCCACCCCCTCTGGAAATCCAAGGCCCCCACGCTGCCTCCTGCAGGCAGCCCAACCGACCAGACGCAGGCTCCAGAAAGGCTCTGGATTCCCTTGCACCTGCATTTGAACCCGGCTCCATTATGGCTTAGCCAAGACACCCTGGATAAATTACTTTGTAAAACAGAGGTACCAGGACATACCACTTTGGGAATGTCACAAAAACTAGCTGAATGTTTGTAAAGCACTTGGCCTTTGGCAAATGTTCCGAAAGTAGGGGATAGTAGTCTCCCAGCCTCCTGGCCCTTTCAGCCAGAACGTGCAGAGTAGCACAGCGTCAGTTCTGTGTCATTCTCTCCTTCATTCATTCAGCATGGAGATCCTGTGGCCAGCCAGAATCTGAGACCCAGCGCTAAGTGGCCGCAACAGGGCTGCTCCCGCGGAGCTTGCAACCCGGCGTGAGAGCCAGACGGCCACCGAATAGTCACCTGGGTGGAAAGCAGCAGCTGGGAGAGGTACCAGTGTGGCCCTGAGAGCCCAGCTTGGAGCTTGATGGAGTCTGGGGCTCAGGGAGGGCTTCCCGGCGGCAGGGTGCCCGAGCGCGCCCGCGTGACCCCGAGGGATGGTGAGGGGTGTGGGCTGGACAGACGGTGCATCCCAGCTCCTGGAGGAAGACCAGAGGACCGAACCCGAGGGAGGGGACAGCGCGGGAGGGAAAGAGGCTGGCGGTGGGCAGTGGCCATCCGTGGCCAGGCGAGCATCGGGAAAGGTGAGCGGGGAAGCCGGGAAGCGCTGTGTTTAGGCCGGGGGAAAAGGAGGCCTTTGGGAGGTGAGCAGCCCCTGGCTCGTGTCCGGAACATTCTACCCCCATCCACCCCAGCTGCTGCCGGAGGGGAGTCCCCTGCTCCCTATCCATTACCTGGCATAACTAATTGCCTGGTGACATTTCCCATATTATAGACAAATGTGAATTATGGGCCCAGCTGGTCCCCTTCTCGTCACCAGGAATCGGTTGATAAATATGTTTATTCGAGGTCAGCCTGGCCTCATCCATTAGAAATATTGTTTTTCTAAACATTACATTGATTTAATTTAACTCTAATCAATTTAAAATGGTTCTGACAATTAACAAAAGCTTCAAATATGACCTTAAAGTAATAGGATTCATTAGCTATGTTTAGGATTAAACTTACCCTAATAGGGCGATTTTTCTTCCGAGGGTATTTGGTAAGCGACTAGTGGTCAGTCAAAATGAAATCAATTATTATAAATTATACAGTTAAAGTTGATTATGTATCCCCTGCTAATTTGTATAAATAAGGGTCTCTGACAATGGGAGTAATTTATTAATAACTATCTCTGCCCCAGCCCGGTATCACACTTCATGTTCCAGCTGCCAGGGCATCTGTAACCCGGGAGGTATTATTTTCCAGGGCTGCCCTCCATGTATGCTAATTAAACCCATAATTAATTGCAACAGTTATAGTTAAAGACACAATGCTGGCGCCCTTTGCCCTATTATTCATGACAGTCGACTCATTCAAAAGGCAATCTGATCAAAAATTCATATGCTAGCTCGGGCGCCCGAGAGCAAGGCGATCCCCACGACAGCGCCCTACGAAGGCGCCTGCGCAGCCCGGGAGGGGCGGCCCAGCCTGCGCCCGCCGCGCCTTCCTGGGTTTCCCACGCCGCCACCACGTGCCAAAGCCCCGGCGGAAGGACGTAGAGCCTAGCCTGGCCGGACAGGATGTCTGGGCCAGAACGCATGCATTGCTGGCCCACACAGTGCTTTCAAACGATGAAAAAGGTCGATAAAGTTTTACAAACCAGGGACTCTCACTTCTCCTGGAAATTTCTAACTTTGTTTCAAAAATCAGAATATCTCGACGCGCTTCTCCCCCTGCCTTACCCACACCCACCCTCCTCCTTCCCTGGCGCACCGGCCTGGCCCCTTTAGGCACACGTGAGAGTCCTGGTCTAGACACCTCATGTCACAGGGAGGGACTGAGGCCAGCAGAAAGACGGGCTTGCCAAGGGGCACAGAGTGGCGCGGCTTGCGTGCGGCTGGCTTCACAGAGCACCCGGCTCAAACTGGGGCCACAAGGGGGGCGGGTCTGCCCATGAAGGGCCCCCGTCCCTGCTACGCGCTGGCCAAGGCCTGGCGACAAGGGCCTGTCCAAGAGAGCCAGAGCTCGGGGCTCAAGGGTCCCGAGACAGTGGGGCGCGGTGGCCCAGCCCCGCCTTGCGGATGTCTGCCGTTGGAAGCAGCAGGCTGGGGGCGGCTGACCCTGAGTCTTTGGGTCGGGCTGGGCAAGGGTGAGGGAAATTCTTCTGTGGCACATCAGGAGAAAATGGGACCAAAAAAGTCCTGACGCCCCACACAGCACGGCACAAAAGAACATTCAGTTTGGAAATGCGCGTGACGATGGCAGGGCCCACGCTGAGGAGACAGGGACGGTGTGGCTTTCGCCCTCTGGGGGCCCCACCGCTGGGGCTGACCAGATGCAGACAGAGCACTGCACATCCAGGGCCTGCAGGTGTCTGGGGCAGTGGTCACCGTGGGGACGAGGGGGCGCCGGCTCTAGAGGTGAGCCGGGCCTCCTCCGCACCAGGGAAGGGCCTCAGAGCGCGCTTGTGCAGGGAAAGCCTTGCAGGCAGAGGCAGGACGCAGGGGGTCGCGAGGAGGGGCGGGAGGGGCGCTGCAGGCCCGGGCCTGGGAGCCTGTCGGCCAGCCGGGGCAGCCGCGCAGTGGCGCGGGCCAGTCGGCGGCAGAGACAGGTCCTTCTGGCTGCACCTGCGCTCTGCGGCCACCACCTGCGCCGGGCTTTGGAACCCTTACAGCCCAAGAGGCCCGAGGAAGGCCAGCCTCTGGGCCACCGGTGCCCTGCGACTCAGGAAGGCCCCAAGTGCACGGCAGGAAGAGGCCGCCCAGGGACGCCTGCTGGGCGCAGACCAAGCACCAGCCCCCTCTGGGCCCCCTCTGGGCCTCCGGCGGCCCTGCGGACAGCGCCCCAGGGTGAAAGGCCCCGCCCGGCAGGGCGTCCCACTCTGGGCTCTAACCCAGCTCTGCCTCCAGCTCAGCAGGTGTCCCGGGCGCAGCCGCTCCTCTGGAGGCTGCGGGCTCTCCCATTGGAGGGCGAAGGGAAGGGCTGAGCGGGCCTGAGGGGCGGAGGGGAGGCTGGCAGGGGCGAGGGGTGGGAGTTTGAATACAGTGCAGGCTCAGGCCCCGCACACCAGGCGGCCCTCCCAGGCGGGCGATGGCGCACTCTCTGGGCACACGGAGCACATGACAGGCACAGGAGACACCGAGGCAGCATCAGACCCCCACCTGCCGAGCGGCGTTGACCCCGGCAACGGCTCCCCACCTGAGGGGACAGTGCTGGGGGCCGGCAGGCATCTCCAGAGACAGCAGACGCAGGTGGGACCCGGGGCGTCATCTCGGGCCAGCACCCCGTGCCCCCCTGTTTCAGAGCCAGGGCCAGCCCCGCGGAGCCAGGCGGTGCTGGGCCCAAGCCCCACAGGCGCTGCCGGCCTCAGCGTCCTCCTGAGGGAGCAGGAGCGAGTCTCGCGAGCGGGACAGCACGCAAGGAACCGCCTGTCCCAGGCTGATGCTCGCCAGTCGGAGGCAGCCCGGGAGCAGACTCCGGCTGGGGCGACAGCTGTGCTTCTCGCTTGTCAAGACCCTGTGGCTTAGGCCGGGCGCTGTGGCTCACGCCTGTAATCCTAGCTCTTGGGAGGCCGAGGCGGGCGGATTGCTCAAGCTCAGGAGTTCAAAACCAGCCTGAGCAAGAGCGAGACCCCGTCTCTACTATAAATAGAAAGAAATTAATTGGCCAACTGATATATATATAAAAAAAAAAAAAATTAGCCGGGCATGGTGGCGCATGCCTGTAGTCCCAGCTACCCGGGAGGCTGAGGCAGAAGGATTGCTTGAGCCCAGGAGTTTGAGGTTGCTGTGAGCTAGGCTGACGCCACGGCACTCACTCTAGCCTGGGCAACAAAGCGAGACTCTGTCTCAAAAAAAAAAAAAAAAAAAAAGACCCTGTGGCCGCAGGGCTCTGTGCTGGCTCTCCGTCCCCAACACCACAGAGCCACTGTGCCCACCAGCGCCACAAGCCAAGCCCACCGTGCCTCCTCCGCCCTCCCGCGCGGCCGGGACTGTCCCCCTGCTGCCCTTTGTCTTTTTTCGGAGCACCCCTCTGTCCGGGCTGGGGAAGAGCGCGGCGATGGCCTGCAGAGGGTGGGGCTGCGGCCTCTCCTCTCCGCCCCTCCGCGGAGGGCCCTGGCCTGCTGCCCCGTCCCGCCCGGCCGCGCCGCGGGAGACACCATCGCACCAGTGTGGTTAACAAGCAGCTCCGTCGGGATCTTCCAGCTCCTTTGGCCTCAGTTTCTCCACCCGTAAAATAAAACGCTCCATTCTGCCCACTCGGAGGGTGAGGTTGACGAGTGGAAAATGTTTTCTAGGCGGCGCCAGGGAGAGCTGGAGGGCGATCCTGGCAGTCTGTTTTATACCAAACACCACGAAACAGTCCTCCGCTTCCTTCCCCACCTCAGCTGCCTCAGTCTCCCCAGCGTGATCCTGATGGTGTACACCGTATGCCACCCCCTGGGGACCCCCGCCCCCCAGAATGGTCCTTCTGGTCTGGGACAGCTCCTGTTTCGACTGCAGCCACCGGCAGCACCCCAGCGCCCGCCAGCCCCACCCCTTGATGTGCTGAGGTCTTGGTGGCCTCGCCCTCCGTGCCAGCTGCAGACCCTCCTTCCCTGGGGCCATAGAAGCCCCTGATCTCCGCGGGCCAGCCGCAGCCCCTGCAGACAGACATGGTCTTTTTCTTCCCAGGATGGCCAGGAAATGGGCTCGTCTCTCCTTTCAAAACTGGTGAAAATCCACTTGGGCTTTTATCGTGCTAAATGACCTCCAAAATGACCACCGCACACCCCCAAACATCCCAACAGGATTTGATTGACAGCTCACAAGCTTTCTCATACCCTTTATCTCCCTCTGATAAATGGCCCCTGCCTGGCCGCCCTCCCTGCCCGCCCTGCCATTCAGTCAACTGCTGGTTTTAATTTGAATAGTACTGACAAGAGAAAAACAAAAACATAAAAATCATCTGCTGTCACTGTCATCTCTGGACTCAGTGAAGTCCCCACTGACAAACGTTTCAGTACACGCACAAATCTTTTCATAAACAAAATTAGATCCACTATGATACCAAGTTTTTTGGTTTTTTTTTTTTTTTGGCATATTATGGGGGTACAGAATACCAAGTTTTTATAACTCACTTTTTTCACCTAATATATCATGAACCTTTGCTCATGTCCTTAAAAAATGATGTTCTAGAAGAACTGTCAATAGCTGCACAGCACTCTAGGGTCCAGCTAAACCGTACTTTATCAAGGCCCTGCACATTTAAGTTTTGCAAGTTTGGCGCTGTTACAAACAATGCTGCCTGGAGTCTTTTACAGCTAATCTTGGGCACAGCTGTGATCATTATTTCCTTAGAAAAATTTCCTAGCGATAGAATTGCTGGGTACAAGGTATGCACAATATTAAGACTTTTGAAAAACCAGCACACATGTATTGAGCACACATGTGACTCACAATTTGTGTGCAATTGTTGAGGGCAGGGGCTGAGAAGGAATCGAAGCAAGAGAAGTCCGCGGTCTGAGGACGGGTCTGTGCACACACCCGCCCCAGACACCGCCGGAAGTGCCATGTGGAGCAGGGGCTTATAAAGCACCGCGCCCCCGAGTGTCAGGGCAGGACAGGACAGCAGAGACAACCCCCTGTGTGATTGATGGAGAAACTGAGGCTCAGAGAGAGACCACCAAGGAAGGTGTCACCCGCAGCAGCAACCTGCAGGCGCACTGGAACCTTTCCAGCAGGCCGGGCGCTTTCTTCGACGTGAGCCCTGAGGACACGCACAGCCGACTTCGTCCAGGCAACAGCGGCGGCAGCAACACGCAGGAACCCCGTGACGTGCCAGGTGCTGGTCCAAGCGGGTCCATTGTCACTTAATTCACCCACGACTCGAGCGGAGGTGGGCACTATCTATGGCTTTGTAAGAGATGCTCGCTGTCTCACAAAAAGCAGTTTGTGCAAGTTTGAATCCAACACAACCCTTTTCGGGATTTCCTGAAGGAAAAAAGTCTTGACAATGGCAGGGGCTGGGGCAGTGGTTGTCGCACTTCAGTGTGTGAAAAAAATTCAAAATGCAGATTCCAGGGCCCTGCGCTGAGAGTGTGACGCTGTGGGTTTGCATGGGAACTCGGAGCCTGCATTCCTACAGCCCCCGACGTCTCGGACACCGGCGGTCCGAAGGCTGGTCTTTGGGAAACGTTGATGAGCGTGGGGTTGGTTTTCTACTGGGACCCTGACAAAGCAAGCTGCCAGCGGATACGAGGCCTGCACTGAGACACGGGCCAGCGAAGGGACCTACTGTCCCCCACGGGGCTAGGGGACGGCGCTAGCCTCTCTCCTCACGGGGCTAGGGCACAATGTTAGCCTCTCCCCCCCACAAGACTAGGGGATGGCGATAGCCTCTCCGAGCCCCATGGGGCTAGGGCACGGTGCGAGCCTCCCCCCACGGGGCTAGGGCACGGTGCTAGCCTCTCCCCCACGGGGCTAGGGCACGGTGCCAGCCTCTCCCCCACGGGGCTAGGGCACGGTGCGAGCCTCCCCCCACGGGGCTAGGGCACGGTGCTATCCTCCCCCCCACGGGGCTAGGGCACGGTGCTAGCCTCTCCCCCATTGGGCTAGGGCATGGTGCGAGCCTCTCCCCCCACGGGGCTAGGGCACGGTGCTATCCTCCCCCCCACGGGGCTAGGGCAGGGTGCGAGCCTCTCCCCCACGGGGCTAGGGCACGGTGTGAGCCTCTCCCCCACGGGGCTAGGGCACGGTGGGAGCCTCTCCCCCACGGGGCTAGGGCACGGTGCGAGCCTCTCCCCCACGGGGCTAGGGCACGGTGCTATCCTCTCCCCCACGGGGCTAGGGCACGGTGTGAGCCTCTCCCCCCCACGGGGCTAGGGCACGGTGCTATCCTCCCCCCCACGGGGCTAGGGCAGGGTGGGAATCTCTCCCCCAGGGAGCCCGGGCGGCCCAGCAGAGGGCGCGACTCCCTCTCCACTCCGAGCGCAACAGGAGCCGGCGCTGCGGGCGGGCGGGTGCAAGGCGGAGCGGACGGCCAGCAGGGACATCATGAGCGGAAATGGCCGGCACTGACCAGCAGTCCTGCAGTGACGTAACGGAGGCTTCGGCCTTCCGGGACGCACGGTGGAATCTGGCGTGCGGCCCCGCCTGCCACATCTGCTTGCAGGAGTCGCCCGCCGCCGCCGAGCCCGGGCACGGCAAGGCCCGCGCGGACCAGCAGGTGGCGCTGCCGCGCGGACGGCGCCGAGCTGCCTAGGCCGGCACACACTGCGGACGCCGGACTCGGACTGGGGAGCGGGCGGACAGACGGACTCGGACTGGGGAGCGGGCGGACAGACGGACTCGGACTGGGGAGCGGGCGGACAGACGGACTCGGACTGGGGAGCGGGCGGACAGACGGACTCGGACTGGGGAGCGGGCGGACAGACGGACTGGCCTCGCGACCGGCCCCTCAGGGTGTGGCCTCCGTGCCGCCGCCGCCGCCGCGCCGCCGCCTGCGTCACCGCGCACTCGGTCGGGCGCGTCACACGCGTGGTTTCGTTCGGTTCCTTGTGAGGGAAGCTCGGCCCCGCTTCTGAGAGGAAAGTTACCTGGCCCTAACCCTCTGGTGCTTTCTCAACGGAAATGGGAACAGTGACCTCACTCTGGCCACAGGGACAGCAGTGCATGGCGCGGCTTCTGCGCTGAGTTCTGACACTCCCCGCCTTCACTCCCGGCGTCCGAGCACCTGCTCTGTGCGCGGATGGCGGCCGAGGCCGGAGGGGCCGCTCGGGGGGTCCGCGTGGAGAAAATGAAAGGCGTGGAAAAGCCCCGCAGGTGTGTCGAGACTACGGTCAGTAGTCTGCCTCAGGGCTGGCACCATGGCCTACAAGAGCGGTTGCTAGATTTTCAGGGATTTCATGAGCCCATTCTTAAATTATCCATTTTTAACATTCAATTACATAACTTACCATGAATTAAGTCATATTTAAAACAAAGGTAATACTTAAAACTCATCACTTCCTAATTATTTTGCATTTTACAGTTATCTGAGCCAGGGATAAGCAAATTGTTTCTGTAAAGGGCCAGATAATAAACACTTTAGACTGTGCGAGCTACGTGATTTCTGTTGCAACTGTTTGACTCTGCCATTGTAGCACAAAAGCAGCCATTGATATGCTACAGGTGGAGCATACCTGATCCGAAAATCCGAAATCCAAATTGCTCCAAAAGCTGAAACTTTTTGAGCAACGATATTACACTGAAACCCAAAACACTCCTGGTCCTGAGCATTTCAGGTAAGAAATACTTAACCTATACTTAAATACATAGTCATGACTGTGTTCCAATAAAATGTTATTTACAGAAACAGGTGGTGGGCTGGGTTTGGTCCCCAAGCTGCAATTTGCCAACCCTTGGTCTGTGCTTGGGTATTTATGTCTACCATGTCTGCATGGTGGAAATGCTATATACTGCACATTCATCCTGCCATGCATCTCTTTCCAAGTCCACCTTCTGCATTGTCCCCTTGGTGGCTTGCAGTAATGGGGACATTTACACTACAAAGTTGGCAGAAGCTACAAATCAGGGCTGCCCCCTGCATCCCCAGACAGCTGGTTGTTAAACATGTGCCAGCACACCACCGGCTAATGTGGTCTGCAAAGGCCTCTTTGGGGAGGTGACCCCTAAACAGAAACCTGAAACTGCACTTAGTCCTTCTGTCCTGCAACAGTTCATCCCACCCACAATGGGCAAGCTGCAGGGCACAGTTTGGAAATACAGACAGAACCGTCTAAAGTTCGCAGAGATGGCCAGAGACAGTCAAACGCACATTTGTTTAAAATGCATACATGCCAATAACGTGACCCACACATGAGCAGCCCATTGAGCAGCTCTTCCTCTCCGAAGCCAATCAGAAGGCCCAGTAAGCACCGTGCGTCATGGCCCAAGGCCCGACTGCATTTGTTCCACAGGCTGGTGAGACCTGCCTGCCACCCCACAGAATGTGCAGGATTAGAGGTTCCCAGGTCACTTCCAATGTCTCACAAAGCTGAGGAGGGACAGGCAGGAGGAGGAAGACATCCCTGGCAAAGTCAACTTCCTCGCCAACCTGTCAAACCCTAGTGTACCTTCAAACTACTCACTTTGGAATAGGCAATATTTAAAACAGATTTGGATGTTATTTGTAAGGTGATAATTTCATACATGAAATTGAAGAGCTTTCATAAACTCCCAGAAAAGTGGTAGGGTGAAAAGAGTGGCTGCAACTTGCAAATTTCAGTTGTGCTTCTGTGGTAAGGGCCACTCGGTGATCATCCTATTCTTATGGTTTCCTGTTCAGTCTTTGCCCACCTAATTACTCTAATTATTCAGGAACTAACTGCCCCCCTTAATAAAATTCAGCACTGCAACACAGTCTACCAAAGTCAGCAACCCCCACAGACCTGCCTGCCCACAACTCAGTGCAAGGAGGGGCTTGAAGGGCTGCACAGGACACAGTCCCTTTCCAAGAACTCTCTCCTCTCCGCACAGTCAACCTGATGGTGTTTCCTTTTATATGACATCTAAAGTTCATGACATCTGAAGTTTATCCACACTTTGCAACATTTTCTAAAGAAAGAGAATAGCATCTTCATCACACCCCTTTAAGGGCATCTTTAAGTCCTCTTCACAAATAGTGAAATTTTCATCCTGCTTCCAAATCCCTTCTCCAGCCTCCAGAACACATTCACCCTCTATTTCCAGAACTCACTCTTAAGGAGCTGGGCCAGCAGCTTTACAATAAATCTTCTACTTCCCCTTTGGAGATTATCCATATCCACAATCCTTTTACTAGACCTGAAAATTCCACCAGGGAATAACAAGTTGATTCTGTCTCCCTCAGAAAACTCCACTCCTCCTGACAAGAGGTTCCCAGTCCTGGCTGCGCGTTGGACTGATATATTAATAAAAAGTTTTGATAAATACCAATTGCCTGGCCCCATCTTCAGAGATTCCAATAGGTCTGGGGTGGACAGACACAGGCGTTAGCATCTTAAAGTCTCTCCGTGTAAATGTAATGTGCAACCAGAATGGAGAGCCACTGCTCTAGGGCAGTGCACCCACTCTCTTCAGGTTACAATGAGGGACAAGGTGCCTTGGCCAGCAGGTTCCCAGGGAAAGAGGCCTAGGGTAGGGTCACTGGTTCTTCTTTCAGCCAGGTCAGCTCTCTTCTGGCAAGGATTCATTTTCACTTAACTGTCCAGATCCAGAGATGGGCTAAAGTATGTAACATCGGTCCAGAAAGTATCCAGCCATTGTTAAGATAAGGAGAACGTGGTGTGACACAGATGTAGCCTGGCAGCCGCGGAGAGTGGCTGGGCGCGCATGTGAACAATGACGACTTCACTGCACTAGTCAGTGGGGCGCTAGACGCCGCTGAGTGAGCACGTGCACTGCGTGGCCGTCACACCCAAAATCACTGAGCAAGCACAACAACGAATCTACATCAAATTTTGCCTTAAGCTTGAACATTTCTCCGCAGAAACTATTTCGATGATTCAGAAGGCTTTCGGGAACGATGCAATGAGTGCTGCAGAAATGAAAGTGTGGCACATGCACTTCAAAGATGGTCGAGGAGCTGTTGAAAGTGATCCACGTTCTGGAAGGCCTGCAACAAGCAGAACAGCTGAGAATGCTGAACGTGTGCGGGTTAGGGTAAGAGACGCCGGGAGAACTGTGTGAGGTCCCAAGGTGCCTACTGTGAAGGGGACTGAGGCGTCGTTGTGCTATGTACAATGTCTCTAGTATCTTGTGTCTTCTTTAATAAATGTCCCTATTTTTCATATTACATGGCTGGATACTTTCTGGACAATCCTGTATGTAATATCACTGTCACATTAATATACCCAAAAAGAGTCAGAAAGAATGGAACTATGAAAAAGTATGCCAACCCTTGAATCTGACAAGGAAAATCAGAGTGATGTTAAAATGGCATTGTTTTGTTGTCAGTGTGTTCATTCAATTATAGGCTGTTGAAACATAAAAAACGTTTTTTTAAGAAAAAGGGACTCACTTGGTCACGTGCAGTGGCACAATCATAACTTACTGCTGCCTCAAACTGTGATCCCCCTGCCTCAGCCTCCCAAGTAGCTGGGACTACAGGTGCATGCCACCATGCCTGACTCATTTACTTTATTTTATTTGGAGATAGGTTCTTGCTATGTTGCCCATGCTGGTCTTGAACTCCTGTCCTCAAGTGATTCTCCCACCTTGGCCCCCCAAAGTGCTAGGATTATAAGTGTGAGCCATCATGCCCAGCCAGAAATGCTCTTGAATGTACTATTAACACCAATATTGCCAACTCAGACCATTCTAGCTCCCTACTTCATACTCTAAGTGACTTACACTCCAAATAATTTCTGAAGATTTGTTTTATCTGAGAGTTACCTAAAGGAAGATCAAAGTAAACATTTCTGTTCATTTAACATCATATCGTCATTCCTCTGGTTGTTACAAAAAAGGAAAGCATTTGATTGCCTCCTTGGCAGCTGAGGTGGAACGGAACCCCTGCTCTTCAGTAAACAGCTTTGTGCCCATGTTTGTAGACGGTGAAATACAGCGCGGGAGGAACAACCTCCGACTGGAGCGGCTGAAGACTGCTGGGACGGAGCTTTAATCAGGATCACAGGTTGGAAGTGCTGAGCTGGATCAAAAAAGCACACGGACTCCTGATGCCACCGGCACGTCTAACCGAGCGAGCAGGATGAGTGTGTGAGATGCTCTGAGACAATCGTCATGGTGGCAGAGGCTTGACGGCGACAGAGATGTGCCCAGGCACAGCATTTCTCAGAGGACCCTTCTTTCCTAGCACCGTGGCAAAAACTCAAGGAGTTGTAGAGACCCAATTCCAGCTTTCCCATAACTCGAGACTCTTCCCCCAAATAAATCCAGGAAAAGGGAACCATAAAAATGTCATTTTAATGGTACAGAAATAGTAGATAGCACATATCTTTCCACAGCAGCGCTTCATTCATCTCTAAAAAGTTTAACAAAATTAAGGCTAAATCAGAGCAATCTGATAGTAAAGGGATATTTTATGTGGTGGTTTTCTTAAAGAATGTTTTCATAAATATAGGATGTTCTTCAGGCAAAAAAATAAAAAATGTTGAACAAGATACCAGAAATGGGAAATGCAGTACAAAATGTGCTCCTTTATACCAATCTACTAATAACCACAACTTCCCTGAAAAGTTTCAAATGTGACTTGTTTAAAAATGAATGTTTATGATATGACACTAAGACTTTCTGAAGTTAAAATTCCACAGTACTAGACCATTTTATAAAATAAAACCAAGGACAGTTGAGTCTCCAAATAATCCCTCTAGAATAAATAAAACTTGAAAGCAGATAGTACTTAAAGGTACGAGAGAATTATATCTGAAGTTGTGGTGCTTGAAAGGATAATCCCCCTGCAACTGGCCCTTCTCCTTGACTATGTTAAAAAAAGAAATGAAGACTTTAAAATATGATGAAATAAAAATGTCCCCACGCCAAGACAAAGGGCTAGGAAATCAAATGGGGTTCTTGAGTAGCCTGGCTACAGATACTGATGTTTACTATGACCAGGAAGGAGGAACAGATTTCTTTGCCCCTTCTTCACTCCCTGGGCCGCCTTTGCTGGTTAACTTTTTACCGCTGCTTTCTGACTCAAGAGAAACCCTTCAGCTGCTAAGAGTCTTTCCCCCTCTCCCATCTCTTCTCCCAGTATGACACCTGGAAGGAGAACAAACAAGTGCAATGCTAACTCCCTGCAGGAAGCCTCACTCTAAAATCCTAGTCTCTGACAAGAGGGACAGTCCCCAGAGACCCACAGAAACCCTGCCTTCGAACGGCCCCATGCATATCTGCTTTAAGAAGTATATCTTCCTTCTTCCTCCACTCCCTCTTCTGCACACGAGTTTCCATTGTAATTTCCCCTTCTCCTCTACCACCTTCCCTTGCTTTGGGGAATGCAAATTTTATCTTCAGTGATAGAGAATTGTGGGTGTGCCATTCACATCACCAACCCTTGGAGAAGATGGTCTTATTTTTAATTACAGGCCTTAAACACCTATTTTAAGAAGAACATCTTACTTTATGATAAAAGGACCTGTTACCCAAGAGAAAAGTCTTCCCATAGGTTGAAATTTACATCATAAAGTAGCAGATAGTAAGAAATAATGTAATTTTTTTCTTTAACTTTTAACTTTTTAACAAAACACAAATTTTGTTTTCTTCCATTTCTTTGGCTCTCAGAGCCTCAATTTCCCATAAATAAATAAAATGGAAGAAAAATATCCAGGTAATAACAAATATCCTCCTAAGACCTATTTGTGTTCCAAAGACCCCTAGGAAACAACAGGTTGAGGTACATACACTAAAACGTGTTCCTTATACAAATTCATATGTAAACACAGATAAATAATATGATAAACATCCAAGTAACCACAATGATGTAGAATAACCAATAACATTATATGATCACACAATCACAAAAAGAGAAGGGACCTCTGACATCTTCCAGTTCGGTGGTTTCAAACCTTATTGGCCATGGTCACCAGGTTCACCAGGTCAGCTTTTTGCTAACATATTTCCTACGTTCTCTTCATGAAGAGTCAGATTCAGCCAGGCCTGGCCTGGGACCCAGGAATTTGTATATTTTTCTATAAAATTCAATAGTCCAACCCTCTTGTTATACAGGGGAGGAAGCTAAAGCCCAAGAAGTCAAGAGATTATCTAAGGCTACAGAACAAGTGACAGAAAAGGGGCTAGAATCCAGGTTTCTCATCCCCTCCTTTTTCTGTGATGCCACACTGCCTCCCAAAGCCTCCCCAGACCTGTCGCCCTTGCACTTAAGCTGAGCAGCCAGTAACAGACATTCTCTTGTTGCATCAGCAGGGAAGCTGTTTGAGGGTAGGGGCATGTCTCATACTCCCTCTGACACAATCCCAGGCACCTAATAAATGTCCACTAAATACTTCTTGGTTGGCAGTTCCTCAGCCAAGACCTAATATTCTATTCTCCATTCACATCTTGGTCTATGATTCAAGTGGATTCAAAACTATCTAACTGGATAATTTTCAAGATCCAGCTATGGAGACTAGTTAATTCCTGAATAAAGATGACATGTATAAACAACCAGAAATTTGGGTGACTATAGGAGTTCCATAAGATTAATTACTATGTCTTCCCCTTATTCTCAAATTATATGAAAAAAATAAATGAATCCAAGGGAGAGGAAGAACCTGCCCATTTATCTACAGAATTTGGCAAATAAACATTTTAAAAATCCTCAACTATTATATGGAGAAAATCCTTAGCAACTGTAACAGCTATATCAAACTGATTTTTGTTACTGTTTATCTTGGTTTTCAATGTGTTTTTCCAGTTTTATAAAACACTCTTTTGTGGATGGTGTCAAAGTCCTTAATAAAGCTGACAGTGAGGGACGGGACACAATTAGCTTCTATATTGTAACATGTTTGTTCTCCTTCCCCTCTCCTCTCTCTCTGCCTCTCTCCTTCTGCCCCATAAACACACACATGTATTTATTTGGAGGTGGAAGAACATGTAGCTATGAACCATTTAGAAATAAGATGATTCTATTCTATTGTCATCTTGATTGAAGATAGAATAATGAAAAAAGGATAACCAAAACATTTAGAAACCCAACAGAAAAATATTAAAGAAAATTTAAGGTTAAAAATTAAATCAACAGGCACATTGGCCACCCGTGTCATGCAGTCCAGCCCTAATTATGCCCACTTGACAAACCAAGCATGCTGAAACAAGGAACAAGGAGGGACCACCCAGATGGAACCAGAACGGACAGGGGCAGAAGCCTTCCTGGAGGGCCCCATGGCGCTCAGGAGCAAGGGAAGGGCCAAGCCTCCCCAGGAACCACCAGAGGCGGCCCCAGGCAGCCCTGCACTGAGCACTCTCTCCCCACGTAACATTAAAAGGATGTACAGCTCCACTTGAAGAAAAGACCTTAGATCATTTATGGATGAAGCCCCTCCCACTTAAAAGAGCCCACACCCCAGGCTCTGCAGTGAGGCCTGCATCCAAACAAGGCTCTGCAGCTCCTCTACCAGGAGAGCCTGGGCAAGACAGAGCTTCCTGAACTCGTATTCTGTTTTAATTTCTACAGGAAAGGAACTTCCTTCTCTCTAATTGTTAAATCCAGTCTTACCTATAAAGTCATCCCTCAGTATCCACATGGGATTGGTTCTAGGATCCCTGTGGTTACCAAAAAGGCAGATGCTCAAGTCCCTTATATAAATGGTGTAGTATTTGCATATAACCTTCACACACTCTCCCATATACTTTACATCATCTGTAGGTTACTTATAATACCTAATACAATGTAAATGCTATGTAAATAATTGCTATACTGTACTGTTTAGAGAATGACAAGAAAAAAGTCTGTACATGTTCAATACAGCCACAACCATACTTTTAAAAAATATTTTCGACTTGTGGTTGCTTGAATACATGGATGTAGAGCCTGCAGATACCAAGGGCTGACTCTATATGGAGTCCTAATCATTTTTCCAGACAATCTTTTAAAATCACATTGACGAGCTCATTCATCCATTTCTTCATCCAACACATATTTATTACAGGACGACTGGATTTCTAGATAGTCAGAGCTAGGGGAGACCTTACACATCCTGCATCCCCAGGTGATAGAGGCAGGGCCAGCCCAGCCCAGCGTCCCTCAGCCTCGCCCCTGAGCTGTGATCCTCTCACCACCCCAACCTCAGCACACAGCAGTGCGCCATGTGCAAAATGTGTGTAATTTTTCATTTCAAAAATGAAATTACAAGATGAAAGAGTTTTTGTACCTTATTATGATTTATAAAGCTAATAAACATTAGCAAAATGGAATGATAAAACCAAAGGGTAAAAGTGCCTTTAAAAAAATAATTGCAGGGTTTGTAAAGATCCTTCATACATTTTTCACATTAAATATTTTATAAAGTCATATGCTATGTACATATGACAACTTTTTTGTCTTTCTGCATGGTTAGGATGTCATTCCAGAAAGACAACGGTACCACAAAACGACTCTCAGAGAATATACATTCCACAGCACTGACATTTATAATTTATGGTTCTAGTCCACAACCACCACTGTGGTCTATACATACACGATGGATAGTACTTAAAGAAACAGCCATTTTCTACTTACTTAATCAGAAGGAGGATGAAGCTGTTGCTAACATTTCAATAAAATATCTGATTCATAACTCAAGGGAAACCAAACTGAATTTAGTGAGAATACTGGCTGACAGATCAAACTTAAGTTCTGGACAAACTTACTGAAAATAATAGAGGTTTAAATATCTATCTCTTCAGGGAAAATTTAATGAGTAATTCTACACGCCAAATTTATTTTCTTATGGACTATATATGTGTATAAAGAGATATTATTCACTTATCACCCCAATTCTTTCATAAATTTACTGTGCCCTATTTCATAAAATAGAGCCTTCAAAATAAAAAGCCTGTTAGCTAACAGTTACTACCATGAATGAAGAGCTTCAATTGCTGAATACCCTAATCCTCCAGGAAAATTACATCAAAAATGGACATTTTATGACAGAATCATTCATTTTTCTCAAAACCAGAACAAATAGAAAATAACACTGTTAAGGGAATTTAAGTATTTTTCTGACCACTATTGCAGAAACACGGAAACTCAGCAGATTGCAGACATGCAGGAGTCAGCACTATATAGGAAAGAATTAACAAATCAAATTCAGTACACCTTTAATAACCAAATTAAAAGTAGACTCAATAAAACCAATTATTTCTTCCTCAAGGCAACCGTTAGCTACAAAGTAAAAATGATTTCATATCCTTGGTCCATAAAGAAGACACATTTATTTACATTCTCAATGGACTAAGAGAGGTTTTAAACTTGCACAATTAAAATTGTATGCTTCCAAAAATATCATATGATTAATGCACTTAACTTAAAGCTCCAGATATTAATAACTTCATTTAGACTTCTTAAAAAACCAACACAAACATACTTTCTAGAGTGCAAAATGCTTCTTATTAAATACTTCAGTAACACAAAAGCAATTTGTTTTTAAACACAGGAATCCTTTTCTGAAGGATCATCACCACAGAGACATCCATTGCCGGCAATGGACGTTGAACAGAACTGCCAGCTTGAATGAAATGCAACGTGAAAACTTTGCCTTCCATTTCTTCACCTGTCTAGATGACCCCGGCTACTTGTACAAACTCATCGTCGGGCTCTGGTACATGCACATGTACGCATCACAGAGGAGTCTTCGTGCGCAGCCCTGGATTCTTCTGGAGTCCAAGGAATGCAGATCTTCCAGGGACATCTTCAAGTATTCTCCCACCTCTGGGCACGGGGTAACTTGAGGAATGTTGAAGCCATTCTGACCACCTGTGACAAAGAGGAAGCGCTCTTTTTAGGGCAGTAAAGTTCTAAGCCCCTTTGCTGCCCTGCCCCACCAAAATAATTTCACAGTCCTACAACTCAGAAAAGGCTAATTTTCAGGATCTAAAAGATTATATCTGATATCTGAAAGTTAAAGCCTCCCTTAACTCTTAAGAGTTTTCTCATTTCTTGGTTTCTGAAAGGATTCTGGGGCCATTAATGAGTAAAACTGCTAAAAAAAAAAAAAAAAAAAAAAAAAAGAACCATATTCTGAGGTAAGCCCCACGCCTGCTTCCAGCCTTCTCTCTGTGTTCAGTCAGGGAATAATGTTACCTACACATGTGCAGGCAGGCTGCATCTTCACATTTCCATATCCTCCCCCAGACACAAGCAGCCCAGAACACTTTCCACGAGACTGTCCAATCCAGAGCAGATCTAGTAAAACGAACACTATTATATTTTCCTGAACTTTAAAAACGTATTTGTACGACTCTAACACAGTTCGTTTTACATGTCATCAGACTGTGGATGATGGTGCTCTAGGGTGTGGTGTCAGAGATTCCACAAAAGGCCCTCCTGGTTTCACACTCTGAGGGGCTTTTCCAAATGTCTGAAATCTCTATGCTTTTGAGTTACGCTGTTCAACACAAATGCTATTAATAACTGGGTCAGGGACACATCTACAGATGGCGCTCGGCTATGTCCCTCGAGTATCTAAGAGCTAAGAAAAGGCAGAAGACTCTTGGTTTAAAACTTGGGCCTCTGGTCAAGAGGCAGCCACAGGGTGTGGCTTAGGTTATTAGAGGACCACACCAGAAGACCCAGGAACTGCCCTTTAGAGAATGGCTAAAGGAAAAATTAGATGTAAGAAGAAAGAAAGAACATGAAAGTCACTCTTCACAACCGTGCCTAGGTAGAGGTGTGGCTGTTTGGCAGCATTTCATTCCTGAAACCTACTAGAGACCCTGGCACTCATTAAGTATTTGTTAAATAATGACCAAGCATCTTAGAAAATGGCCTGGCAAGTATAGTACATTCCCCATTTCAGGAAGAAACGTAGTAAATACAGAACAGGCTTATTTTTCTAAAGAGGATATTTACTTTTGTTCTTAGCTTTTGTCATTTGGAAGACAACATGGTTTAGTATAAAAAAACGTAAGCACTGAGATCAGTAAGAATGAGTTAAATATAAGCTCTGTGACCTTAGGCACCTTTAACCACAGGTTTAATAACAGAAAAATAGGAATAATTCCCATCTCACAGGGTTTAGGTAGAATGACTTCATATACTCCCAGAGAGCCTGGCCTACATGTGCTCAGTAAGTGGCTACTATGGCTTATGCAAAAAGGAGAGGAGCCTGAAAGTAAAGGACAACAAAGCTGAAAATAAAATCTCTCAGCCCTAAAGCAAGAATTGTAGGATTCTTTTTTTAACAAAGAACACATGCATGTCAAAATATCACAACAGTATTATTCCCTAGTTAGGTAGCAGGGTTGTTAATGCATTCAAGATTTAAAACTGTGTCACCAAGATAACCCTGAGAAGATTGTCTCACAAAATATCTTAGTATTCAAAATAGGTGATCCCACCATGAACTATCCCACTACAAACCAAAATGCTGCCACATGTAGAAGAAAGTTTTTCTAAATACCATCCCGATCAGCCATGCTATCAAAGAAGAGCCAGGCAGAGTCGTCCTTCCCATACTTCACAAAGGCAACATAGTGGCTTGTTTCTATACAGAGAACAGCAAATAACTCCATCTTCTGGCAAGGGATGCAGCCGTGTCTCCAGTCCCAGTCAGGTAAATCTTTGGGAAGTGACACTGGGTTGTATTTATGATTCAACCTCTTGGGATGAAGGTGGACCTAAAATGGACCATGAAGAGAATGTCATTAGTAAGCTACAGTGTTTCAAGTGAATGGACTCTACTTACTCTTACTGAATACACACCCCTTATAAAGTTCAATCTTTAGCTATCAAATAAAGGGTCAGAAAAGACATAAACAATACTATTTTATTATGAATTTTTTTAAGTTATGATTTTCAAAGACTTTTCAAAGCCTGCATCTGTTTTTAACTCTCAACAAGAGATCATCCATTAAGTGAAGGAAACTTACTTGAGTGTTGCAGGTTTTGCAAAACTGCTTGATCTTCCCAGCTGAGATGTCCGGATCATCATAGCACTCTCTGCACTCATACATTGCGAGCCCCCCACATATCCGGCACTGCCTGGGAGCTGAAACGGGGGAGTGAGGGAGAGTTACGGGGCCTTTTAAAAATGCATTTGTTTATTAAGAAGGTTAAAAATAAAAGTTATGCTTTAAAAAGAATAATATTCGTGGCTTCAAAAAATGTCTGTCCCTCTCCCATACTCTTAGGGGATTTTCTTGGACTCAAAATGTCTTCAAAGATATTTTGTCTGACCAAGGAACAATTTTTTAAAAATAGCATATTGTAGGGTGTTTTCCCTCCATTATAAAATGTCCACTGATGAAAATTCAAACATATAAGAAAGTACAAATAAAATTAAAAGCATCTGTAATTTCAGTTAGCAAGAGATAACTGTGTCAATATTATTGTAAAATTCTCCAATAATTTTATGTGTGAATATTTACATAACTATGTGTGTATGTGTGTTTATATACGTACACATATACTGAGCCCCTTCTGTAAATGTACCAATGTACTTTTCACTTAATTTTCCATCATGACTGTTTTCATATACACTGGTCTTCAAAACCATGAATTTGAATGCCAGTAGTGTCATTGTACAGATATTCAACTCATTTAACTCCCCTCTATCCCCTCTATTCCCCTCTTGTTAACATTTAGGTTGTTTCTAATTTCTTAATCATATGACAATAAGCACATTTTGCAATATAAAATACTTTTTTTCATTCAAATTATTTTTCTTAAAATAAATTCCTAGAACTAAAATTACTGGTTTGCTATATCCAGGCTCTTCAGATACTGAATTGCCTTTTAGAAGTATTGTCTCCAGTTAGATTCTTACTCACAACTAAGGAGAAGGACCTGACAGATTATTTCTTAAAAACAACAAAACAAACGAAAAAATCTTATACTTACTGTCTTCAAGTAAATCTGTTATATTTAATTCCAAAGAAGGAAAAATTTTTTTAAACAGTTTAAAGTCTTTTCCAAATCGAGGCATCTGAATAATCAGACATGATGGTGCCTATAAAAAAAGATATATATTTTTAGAATCAAAGTGCTGAAAAAAAATTTCCCTATAAAACCAAAATAGTCATGGCTGTCAAATCAAGCAATGATTTTTGCCATAAATTGACAGTCTGTAAAACAGGAACCACACACTGGACATAACAGCACTCACAAGCCACAAGTCACCAAGACCTAGCAGGAAGGAAGTTCAACAATTTTGGGTCTTAAATGATAATAATGACTACTGATAGTGGCATTTACGTTGGGTTTATATTCAATAAAGGTTTTAGAGAAATTATTTTTGCAAATGTGATACAGAAACTGTCACAGAAAGACACAATTCTTTGTATTTCAACAAAGAAATAAGTGTGGCTGTTAAGCTTTTACCAAACATTCCTTCAGAAATGAATATAATAAAAATAAAACATAAGCATGTACTACTAAAATAATGAAGACACTCAGTAGAGAGCAAAAGAAAAATAATTTATATTACTTGTTCCTTAATAAGCCAATATAAATGAATTTATTGACATTTTTGTTTCTTAATGAAGGGGGAGAAGTATACATTGTCTTTTGATATATTCAGGTAATATGACTGGGTAAAATGATAATTTTTTTTAAAAACATAAATCTTCCTTTTGCTTTAAATGACTTAAAAGTTTTCAAGTTACAAATTAGCTTGGTCTTTTCTTTGGCACCAAAAATCCAAAAAGTTCAATCTTAATCATAAGGCATTTTCTATATAGACAAGTTGAAACATTGCACATTTTTTGAAATTTGTGTTTTCATAACAGTTTGTGTTTCAAACTGTTCTCAGCTGGTTAAAATCAATAGATATCGACTCTACCAATAGTCTTTAGAATCCTTTCATATAAAATATAGTGAGTATTACTAACCTCTGCAAATTTCAGGTTACTATTGATAAAGGACCATTCTAACAACTGCTGAATGGTAGGAACTCCAACTTTCTCATTTTTTTCCATAAAAATTTGATAGAAGTAACAATCTTGTACTTTTTGACCTGCTGATCTAAAAGCATGCAGAAAAAAATATAATTTATTTATTAAATGCTTAAATCAAAACGTGAAGTTGTTCCAGTGGTATTTGAGAACAGAAAAATCATACCATCGATGATGCAGTTTGGGATAGTAAGAACGACACGGAGAAAAGAAAACTATTTGGATAAAATAATCAAATGTACTTTGCACAAGACCTTATAAATGATCCCTTGTTTTGGTTTTTATATTGACAAGTTCTCTTAGTTATTAGGAGAGAAACAATGGAATAATGACCCCAATCAAGAAGCACTGTGTGAACAATAATAACTAGAAGCTAAAATCACTTTGTTAAACTTCATAATCCAAATCTAGAAAGAAGCAAACTGCATTTAATGCTCAAAACAGGAAAATAAAACCTTACACTAATGTATTCCTGAATGTGACAGACCCTGAAAAGACCTTCTAGATCAAACTTTAATTTCTAAAATGAAGCCCCTGAGATTCAGGGAAGGAGAATGACTTCCCAGCATGTCAAAGGAAGAACTAGGTAAGGAACCCAGGTATAACCTGGGTTATAATAATAAGCTAACAACCATTTACTATGCTTTCTGCTAAAGTATGTTGTCCTCTAAATGATCACTCATTTATTCAACAAATACCAAGTAAATGCCTACCACAGGGTGTCCCAAAAGTCTCCACACAAATGAAACATTTTGTAAAATTTTATAATGAATATTTTGTAAGTAATGATACTTTAGCTACAGGTTCCCAGTTTCCCTATGTGTAGTGACTTTCGGGACAACCTATATATGCCAATCACAGTGTTACCCTTATGTTAAACATTTTTCTTTCTAAGTATTTTACTACAGAATGCTGTTAATCTTTAAAACTAACTATACCAAAAGGATTAATAATCTTTAAGTCTACCATTTACCTTTTTAGTAGAATTTCTGGATATAAACTCAGACTATTTATATCTAGACTTATATCTAGATTTCAAGATTGGGGGGGAAAATATTAACATAGTTTTCATAACAAAATCTCAGCTATTCGGAGACCAATCTGCAGAAAGCCTCAGCTTCCCAAAGCAACTTGTACCCAAAATGAACAAAATTTATTTGGTAACAAAACAGGAGATCCTTAAGAACCTACAACAAATAAAAACAGATGATAACCAAAAAACATGCAGGTTATGCTATACCAATATTTTAATTGGTTGTTGATGACTACAAAAGGCCAGATTTTTTCTGTGAAAGCCCCAAAGCATAGAAAACTAATAGGCAACAGAAAAAAATAAGACAAGAAACTAAGAAACGAGAAAGTAGTAGAGTCAGTAGTTACAACAAGTAGAAACAATAATGGCAGCGGGAGAGAAGGGATGGTGGTTGAAGGAAGTATGGCATTGCAGATGCTGAGAGCAGGGACCCAGAAATGAGGATGAAGAAGACAACAGCTTTGTGACACTGGGGCAGGAGAACAGCAGAGGGGGAACAGCCATCACTCAAACTTCATTTCTAAAGTTTTAGAAGGGTAAAACCCTAGAGAATCACAACAAAGTTGGTGCTACTGAACAGAACTGTGCAATTTAGATTATAGTTTTCCACTAAGGAAAACCTAAGGGAAGAAGGCTACAACTGTGTTAAC
Source organism: Microcebus murinus (assembly GCF_040939455.1). Taxonomy (NCBI): domain Eukaryota; kingdom Metazoa; phylum Chordata; class Mammalia; order Primates; family Cheirogaleidae; genus Microcebus; species Microcebus murinus. The sequence continues at coordinate 5,652,726 of NC_134123.1, read as the reverse complement.
TTGAAAATAAAATTGACAATTGCAGAGAAGATAAAAACACTTGGAATATATCATTTGAGTCTATCTACCTTTGTGACACAGATCACAATGGATAGCCACTAAAATTCTTCACAGATTCTGGGTTACCCAGCAATATGGAATATAATACAGATATGGTATGTCCATAGAATAAGAAGACCCAGACCATGTCCTACAATGAGAGTTACTCAGTAATACAGTCTGAAAATTTCCCTCCATCTTTGCTTCTTGATTGCTGAGGTTATTCCATTCTTTTTCTTGGAATATTTTGCCACCAATCACCATGCTTTCTTGCTAGTGGCTATGACTTTAGTTTCGCCTTGCCTTTAACACTACACATGCAATTCATCACTACTATTATTACTATCGCTGTTGCTGTCTTTTAGATGTGAAGGCTTAATTTACCCAAATTTACCAATTTCTTCATTCTTCCTTATTTCTTGCATTCCACTCTCTTATTCTAAATTCAATTTTGTTTTACTAAAGTATATCCTGGATAAGTCTCTGAATGGTTATTCAGTCCTAGTTCTTCCTGCTCAGGAATTCTGAATATCTTTACCCTTAGAATTTAAGTGTATTAAAAATTCTGAAAATTCTTCAGCTATTATTCCTTGAAACATTGCTTTTTCCCTATTCTCTCTAGTGTCTCTTTCTGGAAATCCAGTCAGAATCTATCTTCCCTGTCTCTTGTGCATTTTTTCTAGTTTTCTCTTTATTCCTTTGGGCTACATTCTGGGTACTTTCTTCAACTCTATCTTCCAAATGAGCGATTCTCTCTTCAGCTGTGTATACTGCCTCCAGTGAGGTACCCCCTCCCACCCATCATGATATATTTTCTATTTCTGGAAATTCTGTTTTACTTTATTTGATTTTGTTTGTTACCAAATCTGTTTTTATTTTCCATTGGTATCTAGTTCTTCTTTTGTCTCTTCAAATCATTTAGGAATATCTTTTAGATATCTTTCAGGCTCTTTTAGACTATTTTATTATTACAGATTTTTAAGGTACTCATCCTCCTATTGTTGCCTTAACTAACTCTCCCTCAATCAGAAAGAAAGGCAAGAGGAGGGGAAGAATGACATTTGAAAAAATAGAGCTAACTTAAAATTATTTTTTAAACAGTGATTCTCAATATGAAGAGGTTGCTTGGGGGGTGGGTGGGACAGTGCAAGAACTTCCCGGGGCCCTTTCAAATCCACGAGGCCTTAAGACTCTAAGATATATTCCCGGATGTGCCTGGCCCCTCTGTATGCCTTCTGAGGATCACTGCAGTATCCAGCCTATGTTATAACTGGGAGTGTATTACATCCCTTAAGTGGTGAACTAGGAAAAAAAATGAAAACAAATGTTTTAGGCATCTATAATTTATCTCTTTAAAATTAAAAACAAAATTGTCTTTTTTCCTCCCAAAGTACCTGCTAGGTTTCCTATATCATATGTTAAATATATCTTTTCTTCTCTTTTATGTTTGGAAGCCAACCTTTCAGTGTAGACACTGAAATACTACATATCACTAATTCTATTTCTGAGCTTTCTATTTAGTTTTATTAATCCATATTTCTAATATTATACCAGTATTACACACCATTTTAATGTCTATAGCTTTGCCTTTATAGCTTATAATAGAACTATTTTCTAAACTAATTCTTCAATATTTTTACCCACTTCATTTTGTAGAGAACTCTAAAATCACTTTCCTAAGTTCTAAAAATAAAGTTAAGATCGTATTTATGTGCAAATTAATTCATAAAAATTAACATATTTAATCTTCCTTCCTAGAACACAATCTTTCTCACTAATTAATCAAATCCTCCTTTAGCTCTGCATAAGTCTTTTTAAAAATCTACTCAATAAAATTGATTTCTTGGTATTTTATACTTTCATGAAGTATAAAATTATTCTTTTTCATATTTGCTTGAAGGTATACAGAAATGTTATTGATTTTCCCATGGTTTTTTTACACAGCTAAATTATAAATTCTGTTGTTAATTATAGTATTTTCTAGACAATTCTCTAGGATTTCCTAGGTACACATATGGTTATTACCATCTTTGAATAGACAATAAACGTGAGCTCTTGATATTTATGTACTGTGTCTCACTTCATTAGTTACAATTTCCCAAATGATATCAAACCACAATGTGGCAGTATCCATGCTTCCTTCTCCTAGCCCATCAACCCAACACTGGCATCAGACGGTCACTTAGGACATAAGTGAGTAAGAGTACTTGTCTACGGTTAGCTTTTAGGGAAATGTATTGTACATGACCAAGATTCTCAATAGAGAAACCCAGGTTAAAATGTAAAAAGGACCACTGTTTAGACTATGAACATTCAAACTATCCTGAAAGTTTAGCCATTTAGAACATTTCACCAAGAACTTGAACTGCATTCAATTCAAGGCTTTCATTCAACATGGGGTGTGGGGGAAGACCAAGTTACACAACTAAAAACAAGAAAGCTAATTTAAAGATAAATTAATTCTCTGATAGGTACACAAAAACAGTGTTCTCAAAGTGATTAGTTAAAATGAGATTCTCCTAAAAGGTTCATTAATTTAAGTTACAAAAATATTTATATACAGTTTCATAAGAAAATGATTTGTAATAATACTTATCACTACATTTAAAATTAAAAATACAAATTTATATTGGATTTGTTCTCCAAGTTAAGTATGGTATTATGGAGAGGACAATGAATAAAATTAATTGCACCATATTCATCTAGCATATTAAGAGCTCTATATAAATACAATATGAAGTAATCACCAAGGAAATTATTTCTACTCAGTGACGGCAGTAGAAGTGAGGACTGTCTACTTTTCCAATTCTTCTAGAACAATTTAAAAGTTACCTTATTTTTAGCAATGGCTCTACCCTTAAAATATGATGAAATAAGATATTCAAGAATTCTTCAGGATCTAGAAGAAAATGTAAAATCAAATCAGTCACAGACAAAATTTTTTTTTTTTTTTTTGAGACAGAGTCTCGCTTGTTGACCAGGCTAGAGTGAGTGCCGTGGCGTCAGCCTAGCTCACAGCAACCTCCAACTCCTGGGCTCAAGCAATCCTCCTGCCTCAGCCTCCCGAGTAGCTGGGACTACAGGCATGCGCCACCATGCCCGGCTAATTTTCTATATATATTAGTTGGCCAATTAATTTCTTTCTATTTATAGTAGAGATAGAGTCTTGCTCTTGCTCAGGCTGGTTTCGAACTCCTGACCTCAAGCAATCCGCCCGCCTCAGCCTCCCAGAGTGCAAAATTTTTAATCATTCTATTTTTTATTTATAAGTCATATTTCTTACTGAATTCAATTTCATTCCTTCAATATTAATAGTTTTTAAGTTTTCCTGACAAAGGAAAAATACAAAGATATTGTAAAGTATTATGTTTCAACTTTGTTATAACTTTATTGCTTTTAAAGAGTATAGTAATTCACAAATAGCGAAATAATTAATTTGGGGGGGTATAAGATAAGTGGAATAAAACCTGAAGTATGCCCTGTTTTTTCCTGCTATTTAAATAATGTTCAAGCCTTGAAACATTATAGCTGGTTACAATATGCTGCTAACAAGTTCAAAGACAAGCATTGAATCTGTAAGTCCATCAGCTATGAAGAGATTAAAACTGTTAAACTTCATTCTTATCAGCAGTTTTGTAACTCCCTTTCAGAACAAGGAAAACAAAGTAGGAAAATATAGATGACTCCACACAACCCTTTACCACAGAAAGAGAAACAATTCAGAATATTATTGCTGGATGGAAAGGGAAGAATGTTTTATTTAACGTTAACTGCCATGTAAATTGTATTTAACTCACGCTAGTTTTGAGCCTGGGACCTCGTGAAGCGTATGTAACTCATACGTCCCTTTACCTTGGGAGCTGTGTGAAGTGAATTATTTTTCAAGCTGCATGTAACTTACACATAGAAAACAATAAAAAATAACAAATTTTTCATTAAATTAGAAAGCGTCATTTTGTTTTCAAAGTTTTTATTCTATTTCAGTAATAAAACATTGTGGCCCCAAGGAAAAATTTTTCTTTCTAATGTGGCAATCAATGTGTTAAGCATTTAATATGCTAGAACCAGGCATATTCTGAAAGGGGTTCATTATTCCACATTATCATTCACTCTTGGAAGACACTAGGATAAGAGAAGAGTTTACAAAAAGAGGAGAAAATTATATATCACATAGAAACTAACTTGTTATTTAAAATAAAACCCAAAACAACATGTACATTTCAGCTAATAATTTAGCATATGAATATGATTTCTAGTTATTTTTAATGAATATACTATAAATTAAGATAGTCACCTTTTTCTTCAGAGGTAAATCCTGATGCAGCTTCTACTTTTTCAAGTATTTTCCTCAGTTTCATAATTTTTGTGGCACACACATATCCATATCTATATGTTAGTAAAAAAACATTAATTGATAGTGGCATATATATTAAATTATATAACACATCTTAAGAATCACACATTTCTCATACAACTCCAACACATCATAAATCAATAGGCTAAACAATTGTTTTGAAGAATACAATTATAGGCTGCTTCTTGAAGTTTGAAAAATTAAAGATATAGAACCAGAATTATCCTAGATACTATTATACATCTTACATTTGTCACATATTAATACAAGAAAAATATTTTTTAACAAGTTAGTGATGAGTATGCAATTTTGAAAGAGAAAAGTCCTTTTAATACCAAAGGGTGGAAGAATATACCATGCTCATGGGTCAGCAGAATTAGTATTGTTAAAATGTCTGTACTACCCAAGTGACCTACAGAGTCAATGCAATCCCTATTAAAACACCATCATCATTTTTCACAGATATAGAAAAAATAATTTTATGCTTCATATGGAACCAGAGAAGACCCCGTATAGAAAAAGCAATCCTAGGCAATAAAAACAAAATAGGAGGTATCAATTTACCAGACTTCAAACTATACTACAAGGCTATAGTAATTAAAACAGTTTGGGAATGGCACAAGAACAGGGACATTGACCAGTGGAACAGAACAGAGAACCCAGATATAAAACGATCCGCACATAGCCATCTAATCTTTGACAAAGCAGACAAAAACATACACTGGGGAAAACAATCCTTATTCAATAAATGTTGCTGGGAGAACTGGATGGCCACATGTAGAAGACTGAAACAGGATCCACACCTTTCACCTCTCACAAAAATCACCTCACGCTGGGTAACAGACTTGAACCTTAGGGGTGAAACTATTAGAATTCTAGAGGAAAATGCTGGAAATACTCTTCTACACATTGGCCTAAGCAAAGAATTTATGAAGAAGACCCCAAAGGCAATCACAGCATCAACAAAAATAAATGGGACCTGATCAAATTCAAAAATTTCTGCACAGCCAAAGAAACTATCAAAGAGCAAACAGACAACCCACAGAATTGGAGAAAATTTTCACAAGCTACACATCCAATAAAGGGCTGATAACTAGAATATATTTAGAACTCAGGAAAATCAGCAAGAAAAAATCAAACAACCCTATCAATAAGTGGGCAAAGGACATGAACAGAAATTTTTCAAAAGAAGATAGAATAATGGCCAATAAACATATGAAAAAATGTTCAACATCTCTAATCATCAGGGAAATGCAAATCAAAACTGCAATGAAATATCACTTATTTCCAGTAAGAATGGCCTTTATCAAAAAGTCTCCAAACAATAAATGTTGGCATGGATGCAGAAAGAGAGGAACACTCCTACACTGCTGGTGGGACTGCAAACTAGTGTAAGCTCTGTGGAAAGCAATATGGAGATACCTTAAAGCGATACAAGTAGATCTACCATTTGATCCAGCAATTCCACTACTGGGCATCTACCCAAAAGATCAAATGACACTCTACAAAAAAGACACCTGCACTTGAATGTTTATAGTAGCACAATTCACAATTGTAAAGTTGTGGAAATAACCCAAGTGCCCATCAATACATGACTGGATTAATAAAATGTGGTATATGTATACCATGGAGTACTATTCAGCTTTAAGAAACAATGGTGATATAGCACCTATTGTGTTTTCCTGGATAGAGCTGGAACCCATTCTACTAAGTGAAGTATCTCAAGAATAGAAAAACAAGCACCACATGTGCTCACCAGCAAATTGGTATTAACAGATCAACACCTAAGTGGACATACAGGAATAACATTTATCGGGTGTCGGGCAAGTGGGAGGGGGTAGGAGGGGATGGGTTTATACAAACATAATGAGTGAGATGTGCAACATTTGGGGGATGGTCACACTTGAAGCTCTGACTCAAGGGGGGAGGGGGCCATGGTCAATATACGTAACCTTAACATTTGTAACCCCCATAATATGCTGAAATTTAAAAGAAAAGAAAATACCAAATGGTGAAATAGCCACCAAGGGAAATGGGAGAGGGCATTAATAGAAATTAAAAATCTAAAATCTGCAATCAAACCATATAAGCATATCAGCATAATTATGACATTTTCTCTCATCTTTTTCTGAAGACAGGACACATTCATTCAGTTAAATGTCAACGTAAAATGTTAATTCTAAAAACTGCTTCAGAAGAGAACTTTGTGGCCACCATTGGCTTAATAAGGGCAAGTCAGGACTAGCTAATCTTATATCCATTTTTTATGCTGACTATTCATTCACTCATCAGCTCCCTGCAACCAACATGTATTGAGCATCTACCACTTAACACAGTGATCCAACCTGCTCGCCACTGGGAATACAAAATGAGTACGCAGTATCTCCACCATTGAGAAGCTTGCAATGGAGAAAGCCGAGGTTTCAGTATCAAAACCTGTGAGCTATAACACTGATATGAATGCTGCAGCCAAGGGAATCTGGATAGCAACAGGGCATCTAACAAGTTTCTTACTGTGGACAGGGGACAAAGTGTGATTAATTATGATTCTTACCTGGATGGACAATAGCATTCAAAGAATGTTTATTAATTAAATTATAGTGTTTTCGAAGTAAGGAATGAAGTGCCTTAGAATTTTGGATTTGACCTGTCTTGTTCCAGTATTAATTACTTGGGGGTAAAAAAATAGAAAGTATGTTTGAAAATTTGCATAAGACAAAATAATTAATGTAAAAATCAAGACTAGAGAATTCATTACAGAATTTAAGGAAAATAAAAGATATAAACAGGGACATTTATTCTCTTATAATTTACTTTCCTAGTCATGTGATATAATAGGTTATTTAGAATGTTCATTTATTTCAGTATCCTTTTTTGGTAAAAAGCTTACATAAAACTATTTTAATCATTAAATAAAAAAAAAGTATGTCACAAGATTTAAATTTATCTTAATATGGACTTTAAATTAGTTTGCTTTCTATATTCCATTTGAACAAGTTTGTTTTATGATCTATGGTCCTAATTCTTCATAGTTTAAATTTTATAATGTGACATTATCACATATCACTACCACCACCTATTCAAAGTCTTTACTAGATGTCTCCTGTCACTTGTGCTTGTACCATTACAACTTGCTGCCTGGGGCCAAAATAAGACACATTTATAATTCCTAAACTAGGAAATGGAACAAGAATCACCTTTTTAAAGGAGGTGGAAAGAGGTCTAAATATATCCTTTCACATGTTACTAAACTATATCTCATCAGTTGCTAGTATTAATACAAAAGTATTAAATACTAGCTATTCTATAAATAAAAAATTCCACTTGCTCCTTTTCTTTCTTTTTTCTTTTTTTTTTTTTTTTTTTTGAGACTGTCACCCAGGTTGGAGTGCAGTGACACAATCATAGCTCACTGTAACCTCAACCTCCTGAGTTCAAGGGATCCTCTGGCCTCAGCCTCCCAAGTAGCTAGAACTACAGGCATGCACCACCATGTCTAGCTAATTTTTTTTTATTTTTTGTAGATACAGGGTCTTACTATATTGCCCAGGCTGGTCTCTAACTCCTGGCCTCAAGCAATCTTCCCACATCAGCCTCCCAAAGTGCTGAGATTACAGGCATGAGCCACCACGCTTGGCCTCTTGTTCCTTTTCTTTCAGATAAAATTAAGTTTAAGAAGCCAGACTATACCAATATATAGCATGATTATGTTAGGGGTAGTAGTGGAATAAACTATTTCAAAAGATAAGAACCCCAAGTACTATATATCAGTTTTTCTAAACCTACTGCAATTACTAAACTACAGTATACTCTACCAAAATGGTTTAAGTAATTTCATGGAATATACTATGTTCTATACCTTGGCAAGATTTACAAAATTAAATAAGCAAAGAAAGTACAAGGACCAAAGGTTAAAACAATTTATTTTTCACCAAGAGAACTAATTTTCATCCATTTCTTATTACTTCAAAGCAGGGTATAAATTAATTACTGTATCAGTAAACAGCAAGTAGGACGCCATGTAATAGCAAAGTAACTATGTATCTTCTACTTACATTCTCAGAGGATTAACAATTTCTGTCCTCAGTAGCTCTTGAGTTTCACTGTAATATTCTACATCATTCTTTTCTTTGGGTCTAAGTAACACAGTGTCCAGAACAGAACTAAAAGCAAATAAACTGCAAAATAAAAAGAATATTTTTATTCATGTTAGAAATGTAATTTTCAAGAAACAGATTCTAAAAAGAAGCAGAAGAGGAAAAAAAAAAAAGCAAAGTGTAAAACAAATAACATAACAATTTATGTTTTTCCCATTAACACAAGTACCCAAAACCCCTGTGAAGATTCCTGTGATTCAATCACTGAGACCTAGAGACCCTTTCAGGTTAAGAATACTAGTACTAAGAACACATACAATAGATTGACAGTGTTAAAAGATAAAAATGTGCCTGTAGCATATTAAGAAAGAAAACTTCTTTGCAAAAGTTGAAAGAGGGCCTACAAATTTGAGTATTACAAACAGACAGCAGAGGAGGAAGTTTGGAAACTATTTCGCAAGGTGTATCACTACCCAGTATCATACTTCTCTCTCCCCATGTCCATTCGCAAAGATCTAAATTTCTTTAAATGTTAAAATCACTCATGAGTGACTAACAGCAGTAACTTGCTGATATCAAAGAAAAAGAAAATTTGGCTGTTAATACAGATTTTTATCAGGAAATCTAGAGAATATTCTATCAATGCTGCAAGGCTTGTTTTTGTTAACACATCTGAGAAACTGAAAGTATTTTTTTTTTTTTACAGAGTGTCACTCTGTTGCCCGGCTAGAGCAACATGGTGTCAGCCTAGCTCACAGCAACCTCAAACTCCTGGGCTCAACCAATCCTTCTGCCTCCTCCTCCCAAGTAACTGGGACTACAGGTACCATGCCCAGCTAATTTTTTCTATATATTTTTAGTTGTCCAGCTAGTTTCTATTTTCTTTTATAGTAGAGACGGGGTCTTGCTCTTGCTTCGGCTGGTCTTGAACTCCTAAGCTCAAACATTCCACCCACCTCGGCCTCCCAGAGTGCTAGGATTAAAGGCGTGAGCTACCGCACCTGGCCTGAAAGTATTTTGCAAACAAAATGGCCTGTTAGTTTTATTCTCCCTACTTTAAAAATCTGAACATCCCTTATTAACTTCCTAATTCTTACGACATGGCTGTACTGGCAGTGTACAATCCTCAGAGTTTAAAGACTGTTTGTTCAATCCTCAGAGCCTAAAGATTTTTGCCACGTTAAATTGTTTCACTTTGGAAAAAAACTTACCTATACCAGGCAATAGTGATTCCACTTAAAATAATTTTTTTAAATAATGTAGTTTTATGATTGCCTTTACCTCCTAAAACAAATACAGCACACATCATCCAATGGCCTATCACAAATCATGTTATTTGATATATACACAAAGATTTCCCAGATACCTCGGTATAACTGTTCCACTTATAACTGTATCACTCAGCAATTACTCATTATAATTACATTACTTTTTATGGTAATGTTTTGGACACAGAAACTTGAGATAAAATTTAATAAATTACAAGCAGTATATTATGAAAAGCAAATCTTTCTTTCCTGACCCCTAATCACTTGGTTTCTCTACTCAGAGGAAGTTGGCAATTTCTTTCACATACACACACGCATGTATCCCTGCCTATATGACACTGTCTCTACCTGCATTAATTTTAAACTTACCAGAATAAGGTTGAGTCTAAGTAACAAGAATTATAATGACCTTGGATACCTTTCTTCTTTCCAATCATTATCTCTAAACCTTCTTTTTCCATTTTTGGTGGAGTATTTTCTTCTACTACTTCACTTAAGTAGCCTCCAAATGCTGAAAAGATTTTTAAAAATGTAAATGAATTCTTTTAAACTATTGCAATATCTATTCCCATATATATTTCTTCATTTTAAAATGTTTTGGTATTTTGAGCAAAATTTACTCCTCAACTTCAAGTTAAAGATAGGCTTTGGTTAACTGCTATTCAGCTTGGCTTGTAAAAATTGCTATTGATCATTTTCAACTTTACTTCCTCTGTAATTTAAAAAACACTTTAGAGTATTAAGTAACATGTAAAAAGCATCTGTCAAGTAAAATATTTTGTTTCCCAAATATTGTATTATTTATCCAAACTTGAAAACTTCATTTTCAAGTTGAAAAGAAACAAAAAATGTGAAAGTACTACTTCAACATAAAGAAAAATGTTTTTCATAAAGAAAATGTTTTTCATAAAGATGGCTTTTCTATTTACACTTGCTGAACCCTCAAGATGCTTCACCACTATTATCCACAACTGAAAAGGGACAGCTTCAAGAAATTACCACCTACTACAAGTGATGACGAGTGCAGTCCTCCACCAATCAATCTAAAATTACTGATACTAACTCTGAGTTCTTGATAAAATATGTTTATTGGTAAACTTAAACCACACATTGAGAGGGAAGTCAGTGCCAAAAAGAAAGCCACATTTCAATTTCTACCTCCTGTACTGCTAAAAATTAAATGTCTGTAATCAACAGGAAGAGAAAAATAAATCCCACTATTTTTAACTTTTCAAGTCCCAAACACCTTTCCTGACTAATATTTAACACTTTTTTAAAATGTCATCTCTTACAGTAACTTTCTTATATATCAAGTAACAATTTTTATTGATTTAAAAGCTTGATGAGCATTGGTAAGATATTTAAACAATGTCACCATCACCTAATAATGTAAAATGGTGTAAGATTAGAACTAGAATCATTCCAGATTGGTAAATAAATGAAAAACATTCAAATACCTAAAGAGTTACAGCGTTCGATCTGATTGGAAACAGGCTGCAGTGACGCAAACCTAGAGTCAGGCCTGCAGCTCTTCAGTTTAACGAACAGTGCCTTCTTCAGGGCACAGGTGAAATACCGAGTGCCCTTAAAGGTTCCGTCTGTACAGCCAGCACATTCATCTTCCTGAAAGAGAAATGCCTTGACATGCATTACACTACACTTTGCAAAGATAGTATACACAGAACTAAGGTTTCTAGTTTACTCTTTCTCAGAATTCCCTCTTCACACTTGTACTGAGAACTACATTAAGAAAAAGGGGTTGGCTAAAAAGTGTTTCAGCCCACAGCTATTGATTTAAGAAATTAATTCTCTAATCCAGCAAGAAGTCTTCAATACATTTCCTTTCAGAACATATGCTTAAAGAAAAGAATCTATGCTTAAACCTTCCCTGGTTAACTTACTTTCTCACACCATTTCTATATGCATTAAAACTTGGGAGGAGGAAGCTATTTATTTTAACAACTCTTCCCTCCCCCATAGTTTTCACTAGTATAGAAAAAGACAAAATTAAAAAAAAAGAAATATATTTAAATAAAAGTTAAATGTACCCAACTTCTCTTCTCCTGATTATGAAATGTCAAACAATATGCTTTCCTCATCTCCAAAGGGAAAATCTTTCCCTCTACTGAAGATCTCAAAAGATCTCTGAAAATGATGACTAATTTTAAAGCTAATGATATAACTATTAGTACCGACTTGAGGGAAGGAGGCTGAGAAGGAAAAAGAAAAACTGGTAACAGATTTGCTTTCATTACTAAATTCTGTTTAAAATAAGGAGCCTAAATATATTAGACTAAAAATCCACTTTCATTCTATGAACACAGATCAACTAACGTTAGAAACAAGTGTGTCAGAAGCCTCATGAGTAGCAAAGGCAACATGGCAATAAAATTTTTCTCTAGTGATGGCTTTTTGACAAATAGAAAAGTTTGCCAAAAAAACATATAATAGGGGAAAATCTGCACAAAACCCTTTATAGAAAAGAATTGCAATTTTTAAGTCAAATTAAATTACCAGTTCCAGTCCAGCTAGTACTTCATTGAGTCCTGGCGGCTGACCAATCCAACGGATCACCCCATAAAAAGGAGGATTATCTTTAACTTCGGCCAGTGAGCCCACTTCTAGGCCGTGTGAGTTACCAGAAGATATGGCCAAAGGCGGACTCTCCTGAACAGGCGTGTTGTTCAGCTCCCCCATCACAGACTGAGCTGACAGAGAGAGTGGGCTGTGGCCAATACTGCCATTGGTATTGGGCATCTTTGTCAGACTGAAAGGTAAAGAGTGAAATCTGTTCTCACTGGACAGTGAGTTCACAGAAGGAGGCTGTAGTGGTGGTGACGAATGGCCAAAGTCCGAAGATATCTCTGTAAGTGACTTTGCAGGGTCTTCTGCAACTATAAAAAATTAATCCTAATTAGAGAAATTGATTCAGGAATATTAAATATGCCTTACATCTTTAAAAATTAATATACAGACCTAGTCCAACTGCCCACTCAACCTCTCTACTAGGATTCTCAAAGGCACTACAAACTCAGTATTTCCAAAACAGCATTCTTACTTCTCCTCCCTTCCTTCAAATTTATCTATACCAGTAAATGGCACCCAATTGTTCAAATCAAAAAATCTATTAGTGATATGGTATGATATACATTATATTCTTTAAGTTAGAATTCAGTACAAAAAGATAGCAAAAGTTACATCTTACATGAAGCGTTTCTAAATAACCAATGGATCAAAGAAGAAATATAACTTTTAAAAATTAAAGAAAAAAGAGAGAAAGAGGACAGAGAGAGAAAAAGAAAACATTTGTAGAACATAGCTAAATTAATACTTATAAAGGAAATTTATATACTTAATAGTTTATTTTAGAAAAAAAAGAAAAGCTAAATATGAACTGAGCATAAACTTAAGAAGTTTGAAAAACAGAATACTCCCCAAAAGTAGAAAAGAACAAACAAAAGAACAGAAAGAGAAAACAAACATAGGTAAAGAAGCTTAAAGCTCAAAGAAACACAAAACAGAATATATTTAAGAGAAAACAAATATACAGTAAATAGAAACACAGCCAAAAGCTATTTCCTTAAAATGACTAATACAGCTGACAGATGAATGAGGAAAGAATGAACTTCTTACTGGTGTTGAGATAATCAGTTATCCATATGTTTAAAAATATTAAACTGGAATCCTATTCATGCTCTACACAAAAATCAGTTCCAAGTGACTTTAAAGCAAATGTGGCAGGAAAACTATAAACTTTTAGAAGACAATATAGAAGAATGTTCTTCAAGACTTCAGGGTAGAAATTTCTTAAACATAAGTATACAAATCATAAAAGGAAAAAGATTGATAAATATGACCACATTAATATTAAAAACTTGTTTATTAAAAGATATCACAGCAAGAGTGAAATCTGAGACACGAACTAGAAGAAAATATTTGCAATCCATATAGTTGACAAAGGATTCAAATTTAGAAAAGGTCTATAAATCAATAAGAAAAAGACAAAAAGAAAACTAGAAAAAACATAGACAAAGGACTTGAAAAGGCAATTCACAGAAGAAACCCAAATCACCAACAAATCAATGAAGGTATTCTTATGCTTATTAGCAAATAAATATATAAAGAAAAGCCCAAATTAACATGCGATATCATTTCAAAAGTTAAAGGTCTAAGAACATTAACTGTTGGTAAGGATGAGGAGCAATAGATACCCTCATGCAATGCTGATGAGAAAGTGCTATAGACTGCATGTTTGTGCCCTCTACAACTCATATGTTGAAATCTAATTCCTAATGTGAAGGTATCTGCAGGTGAGGTCTTCAGGGGGTGATTACATCATAAAGGCGAAGCCCTCATGAATGGGATTAGTGCCCTTATAAAAGGAGTCCCAGAGAACTCCCTTATCCCTTCCACTGTGTGACAGAACAGCAAAAAGATGGCCATCTATTAACCAGGAAGGGAGTCCTCACCAGACACCAAATCTGCAGGCACCCTGACCTTGGACTTCCCAACTTCCCAGAGGGAAGGAACCTCAACTGTAAAAAATAAGTTTCTGTTGTTTACCAGCCACCCAGTCTATAGTATTCTGCTATAGTAACTCAAACAGACTGAGACAGTGTAAAAACTGATATAACTACTTTGGGGAACAGTTTGACATTATTTAGTAAAGGAAAGATACCCATATCCTATGACCTAGTAATATCACTCCAAGTTATATACCCTAGATATGTATAAGACTGTCAATAGCAGAGATGTTAATAATAGCAGGAAAATGTAATCAAAACAATTCAAATGGCCACCAGTGGTCAAGTGGATAACTGGTATATTCACACCACAGAATACTACACAGCAATGAAAATGAATAAATTACTATCACGTACTGCAACCTAGATGAATCTTAGGAACATAATGTTGAGGGGGGAATTATGCAACAATCATACAATCTGTTTCCCTGTATATAAAGCTCAAAAAAGAACTATAAATATACTGTTTAGATATGCAAACTTAAGTGATAAAATTATAATGAAAAACAAAATAATGATAAAACATTAACCTAAAGATGATGGTAGCTCAAAGGAGACAATGAAGATAATGGGACTAGGAAGAGATAAACCAGGGAGTTTCAAAGGTAATGACAATGGTCTTTTTCTTAAAATGAGTAATGACTACATGAGTGCTTATTGTACTTTATACCTATTGTTCTTTACACCTTATCCATTTAAGATTCTTCAGTAATAACATTTAATCTAAATTTTTTTTTAATTATTCATTTCTTTCCCAAACCCTCAATCCCTCAGGCCCAACACCTGAATCCCTAAGCAAATTCTGTTTGTTCTATCTGAAACTCACCAATTTCTCTTACCCCTACTACCAGCATCTCCTAATCCAAGCCATCATCACCTTTTACCTTATACTTAGCCCCTTACCTCTATCCCCATTCTTGCTCCTCTCCAATCTGTTCATCATACAACTAGTAAAATCATTTTAAAATCTAAAGATCTTAGGTGATCATTATCATTTCCTATTTCAGAACCTTCTAATGGCTCTCCAGTATTCTTATAATAAGTACTAAATTTCTTACCCACACCTACAAGGTCCTGGACAATCCCGCTCCCAAATAGCTCTCTAAACTCATTTCATACACCTTTTCCCTTTCCTACTATGCTACTGCCACTGGCCTTCTTCCTATTTCTCAGATACGCTTTCTTGCTCAGGCCTTTGCCCTTACTATTTCCTCTGCTTCGATTGCTCTTGCCATGCTCTTTCCCTACAAATTCATTCTCATCATCCAGGTCTCAACCCAAATACCCTTTTCTCAAAGAGTCTTTTCCAAACCACCCTGTGGTAGGCAGCTTCTAGGTGCTACCACCCTCTTCACTTCCTTCACCGTGCATGTCACAATCAACTATTACCTTGTCTGTCTAAACATCTGTCTATCATATATACTATGAAACTAGAATATAAGCTTCACAAGAAAAGCAATTTTAGTTAGTCTTTTCCATGGCTAAATCTACGCCACTTGGTATCGCCACTAACACACACACACACACACACACACACACACAAACTTGTAAAATATTTGTTTTTAAAAAAAGTGAATAAATGAATCAAATATTGTACAGAAAAGTTTTTTAAATGTATAAGTGAAATTAACTATAAAAATAATGCTCTTTTACCACTAAATTAGTTCTATTTTCTAACTTAAGGATGAAGGCCTACTGCACACAAATGTCATCACTTTATACATTCCATATAGGTCGTTTAGGACCCATATCCCTTTCTGAAACTATTACGTAACATTAGACCAGAGTCTAGTGGAATCAAGAAGTCAGAAATATTCTACTACAATACAGAATCTGTAGTAAGAATAATAAATATAAAATTATAGCATAAACTTGAAGAACTAATGTTACCTCGATTATTAAAAAACCTGTAGTTTTACTAGATTCCTTTCCTTAGAAAGAATGAAGGCATGCAGAAGATAAAATCAAAGATCACTCACTCAAGTTATTTCCCACATGAGAATACTCCAACTCCTGTAACAGCAGATTTTTATTGTTATATTGGTGGGTAAGTATCTAACCCCAACTCACGAAGTAGCAGATTTTTATTGTTACATTGGTGGATGTATTTTAGCCTATA
Organism: Microcebus murinus; assembly: GCF_040939455.1. Classification (NCBI taxonomy): domain Eukaryota; kingdom Metazoa; phylum Chordata; class Mammalia; order Primates; family Cheirogaleidae; genus Microcebus; species Microcebus murinus. The sequence goes on along the minus strand of NC_134123.1, from coordinate 5,636,326 downwards.
ACTGAATCCACATGATAGCTTAAAAGTCATTCATAGAGTTCTACAGTACTCCTTTTTTTTTTTTTTTTTTTTGAGACAAGAGTCTCACTCTATTGCCCAGGCTAAAGTGCCATGGCATCAGCCTAGCTCACAGCAACCTCAAACTCCTGGGCTCAAGTGATCCTCCTGCCTCAGCCTCCCGAGTAGCTGGGACTACAGGCATGCGCCACCATGCCCGGCTAATTTTTTCTATATATTTTTAGTTGGGCAATTAATTTGTTTCTATTTTTAGTAGAGACACAGTCTCGGTCTTGCTCGGCTGGTTTGGAACTTCTGACCTTGAGTGATCCGCCCACCTCGGCCTCCTAGAGTGCTACGATTATAGGCGTGAGCCACCACGACCAGCCCTATACAGTACTCTTAAATTTTTATTTTCACTTAGTTTGTACACAATTACTAAATCTACTACATGCTAAGCCCTATGCTAAGCACTAGGAATTCACAGTCCAGCAAAAGAGACAGCGAAGTATACAGAACAGTTATGATTACACTTAACCTAACCTAGAAGAAGTGAGAAAAGAAAGGAAAGGCTTTCTGGATAAATTAAAAAGCTGAGATTTAAGAAATGAATAGAGGTAAACCAGACTATGAAGCTGGAGGAACAGGAAGAAGGATTTCCAGGCAGCAGGAGCAACATGCATAGAAAGAGAAAGCACAGCACGTCCCAAGAATGGCCCCAGTCCAGTATGGCTGGAGCGGGGAGTGCAGGGGAAATGACAGAGATGAGTAAGAGGTCACACCATCAGGAGTCCATCATGCCAAAGTAAGGAATTTGGATTTCTATCTTCAGGGGCTAGGGAAACGTTAATAGGTATTAAGCAAAGGAGATACTTGAACACAGAGAGCTTAAGAAAACTCACTTCGATAGATATATGAAGAAAAACACATTGTGGTGATAAAAGTGTGAGCGCTGGTATCAAACAGATCTGGGTTGGAATACTGGCTCCACTACTGCTAGCTGTGTGACCTTGTACAAGTGATTCTACCACTGTAACAAAGGAGTATGTAAAAATATCTATCTGCCTCATAAAGTTATGAGGATAAGGTAAAATAAGGTATATAAAGTGCTTGGCAAGTGTACAGAGTGGTCACTAAGAGGCAGCTATAGTGATGACAATGGTGATTAAGAAGATAATGATGATCATGGTTATTATTGTTCAGAATAAATTCAAAAAGAACAAGACTGAGGCAGGGAAACCAATCAGAAGCCACCATATTAATCCAGACAGGAATAGGGATCTGAACTAAGGCTATGGGCAGATAACTTGGTGACAACTGGATGTGACCAATGAGACAGGGAGGGAGGGGGAGAGAGGGAGGGGGGCAGAGAGAGAGAAAGAGAGAGAACGTGCAGGATGAAGCCCAAACTTCTATTTTAGGCAGCTGGATTCACAGATCCATTTCCTCCACCCCACACTCTCAGCACACTCCTATCTGTGCTATGACAAAATTCCTCCACAAAAACAGAACTCACTAAGGTTAGTGGTGACTTCCAGGTGGCTAAATCTGATGGGCACTGTATGGTCATCATCTGACCTCCCTTTCGAGAGCATTCAGTACTAATATCCACTCGATCCTCAGCTTCTTGACCCAACAGTCTCTTGGTCTTCCCCACACCTCTCTGGTCACTTTCTCTCTCTGACTCTTTTAACAACTTACCTTCCTCCCACCCCAGCCATTAAGTTCCACAGGATCAGTCTTAACCCATACCCTCTGTCCCTACTCCATTTCTTAGGCAATATTATTCACAGGATTTTAATCACCACAAAAGTGAAGCCAACCTACACATTTATTTCTCTAGCTCTTACTTCTCTTCTAAGCTCTAGACCTGTACATCAACTGCCTACCTGACAAATCCCCTCTAGGAATTTTAAAAAGCCCATTCAACTCAACATTTTCCAAATCAAATCCATCTTCCTCCGCCACCATCTAAGTAGGCAAGCCAGAAAACCAGAAGTCAACACTGATATCTCTTTCTTCCTTAACACTCACTTCAAGTCTATCTGTAAGTTCAGTCAATGCATTTCCTAAATATCTCTTAAATCTATTCACTTCTCTCCATCTCTTCCCCAAATCTAGTCCCAGTTACTCTAATCCATTTCTGGGCCCCAAAACAGCCTCCAGTGGTGACCTTGCATTCACTCAGTCCCTGCTTCACCCCATTATCTTCCCTGCAGTGAGAATGATCTTTCCAAGAGGCAAACTTGGTCATGCCACCCCTTGCTAAAAATCCATCAGTGGCTCTGATTCCCCTTTTAATAGGGCAACTAGGCTCCACACAGGCTGGCCCTGTTTGCTTTTCCATTCTCATCACATAAAATGTTATGTCACTCTCTGTTCTAGTCCTCAGCCAACACCAGGTTCCATTCTTCCCTTTACATATGCTATTCCCTCTGCCTAAAAAGCTCTTCTGTTCCTTCTCTCTTTGTTACCTACCACTCCACTGGTAACCCTAAGTGCGTGTCACTTCCCAGGGAAACACCCTGAGCCCCTGAATAAAATCTTCTCTAGCATGTTCTCAGAGCTTCATGCACCTTCACTGCACTCATCACCAAGGCAATGCTACACCCGACTCTGTAACTAATTAATTTCTAGCTTAACAACTTGACTATAAACTCAAAAACAGCAAGGACCATGTCTATTTCTTCTCACCATTGTTATCTCGGTGCCTAAAAGAATGCCTGGCATATAGTAGGCACTCAATAAATATCTGTTGAACAGATGAATAAAAAAAGAGATTATACTAGAAGAAAATGATGCCCCAGAACCAAGGGAAAATAGTTTTTAAAAGGGGAGTGCTTTAAAAAGGGCAGGAAAGACCCAGACAGAAAAGTCCTTAAATTATTCAATTGATTCTAAAGATCTTCTGCCCTAAACAGATCAGTTAAGGGATGAGAACATGCTACTAATACATTTTTAAATGCTTTATTAATCTTAAAGCAGTACATTTCCAATTGTGTAAAATATTTTAGTTCACCAATATTATAAAAAAATGATCTACCCAATCTGTTTCCAAAAATGACAAATACTGGTGAAAAAGCCACTTTTTTCTGATGAGTTAAAAGAGAGGATCATTATAAAGAACATTAAAATTATAGATTACCTTCATCAATGTACCATGTATTTTTTGATTTGGATTGTTGTTGTGAGTCAACAGAAGACCCATTTAAGGTATAAAATAATTCAGATCTGTTTCTATTTCCAGGGTCTGAGGTAGATCCTATAGAATAAGAAAAGTTCCTTTTAAAAATAAAGTCAATATAGCATCAAATTTTTTAGTAAGATAAATTAATATGAATATAATGTTAACAACTGTTTACACAATCAATGGATATATAAAAATGCAATATATTTTATTATTGCCTTCACCTTTAAAAGGCTTTGTAAACATTTTGGCAATGTTAAAAACATTCTTCAACCCAAAAGTCAATATAGAGGGGGAACAGGAATAAGTTAAAGGAAAAGCTTGCTCATTTTTTAAAAAAAACATACTGCTTTAAGAAACTACTCCATGTATTATAGCTTATTTCTAAATGTCAAAATCATCATTCCCTAATTTTATTTGATGAACTCATTGGTTCACACATTTAACTTATTGTTTTAAAACAGCTCATTTCAGAAGAAGGTAATCTTCAAATGCTATATAAATACACAAATCAATGTACAAATTAAGTTCAAAAAGAGTTATGGTTTAAACATTTTGGAATTGTCTGGTCTTTGAATTCCTTGCTTCATTTCCTCATGTCTTTGAAAAAGTAAAGCACTGTTATTTCTTATATATCATATTTGTTAAATGTAAGAGAGAGCTGGTGTAGCTATGTCACAGCTATTTCAAAATACTACCCCACGTTAGTATTAACTAGAGGACATGTCACAGTGGGGAGCAGTAGGGTCTCCAGACCCAAAAAAAGGTGATTTTTTTTTTTTTTTACATTTAAAGCAGGTAGCTCCATACTTACCTGTAACCAAGATCTGCTACCACACAACATCCATGTCTTAAGGAAATCTTTAGGCTATTTTTAGTTAAGTGAGAGTAGCAACTTTGAGGTATCCTATATAGATTTATAAGTTAACATAAAAAAAACTGGCCAGGCACAGTGGCTCAGGCCTGTAATCCTAGCACTCTGGGAGGCCGAGACAGGTGGACTGCTCGAGGTCAGGAGTTTGAGACCAGCCTGAGCAAGGGCTAGACCCCATCTCTACTAAAAGTAGAAAGAAATTAGTCAAACAACTAAAAATAGAAAAAATTAACTGGGGCCAGGCGCAGTGGTTCACGCCTTTAATCCTAGCACTCTGGGAGGCCAAGGCGGGTGGATTGCTCAAGGTCAGGAGTTCGAAACCTGCCTGAGCAAGAGCGAGACCCCGTCTCTACTAAAAAAATAGAAAGAAACTAATTGACCAACTAACATATATATACAAAAAATTAGCCGGGCATGGTGGCACATGCCTGTAGCCCCAGCTACTCGGGAGGCTGAGGCAGTAGGAGTGCTTGAGCCCAGAAGTTTGAGGTTGCTGTGAGCTAGGCTGACGCCACGGCACTCTAGCCGGGACAACAGAGTAAGACTCTGTATCAAAAACAAAACAAAACAAAAAAAACATAAAAAAAAATATTACCTATATATCCTGCAATTAGTCCTAAGTCTCCCAGGGCCCAATGTCACATAAAATAATTCTTAAAGTACAATTTCATTTTAAATGAAACCAAATAGTTTTATTTACTAGATAATTGAAGAAAAAACACTCTTCTCCTAACCCACAAGTAAGTTAACAATAATTCTTATGGCTTATTAAATGAGCTGTTTGGCTGGTAAAACCACCATCCCATAAATTTATGAAGTATGTGGAAGCTAATTAAAAAAACCTATGAACTCCACATGTATTGTGAGGAAGCTTCTGGAAAAAAGACAAAAAATTTTGCTTAGCAGTTTGGAAGTTAATTTGTGCCGCATCTAGTTAGCAAAACCACATAATTAATCTCTAAGATATTTTATCCTATCTAATGTTATCCATATAGGATTATTTTATATAGTTGTAATAGAAAAAGCAGCTGATTATGGACAAGCAAAATATACAGGTCCTCATGGGAAACTTTTCATCAGGTAAAAAAGGTTGGGAACTTTAGGCTTAAAGGACATAAAAATGTCTGCAAGGAGAAAGTCCACATATATGTTAAGGAATAATAACTTATAACCTTTTAATGCTATTGCAAGTCAGATGTCATGTAAATTACTAAGGATTATATCCTATTAATCCATACCTGTAGCCTTTGGTTTATTATGACTGGATGAACCTTTGTCCCCAACACCTCTTGACATAAAGGCAAGTTTGGGAGGCCTCCTTTCTTGTGTCACGCTATCTGAAACAGTAAACATGCTTTTTAAAGATAAAAGTAAATTCCTACAGAAGAGAAACAATCAAGAAAACAAGGACTATAATGGGGGAAAAAAACTCCTTCCAAAAAGAAAGTAGAATTTTTACGGTTTTACAAATTCTTTTTAAAAGCTATCAAAAGCACTGAAAGAGATAATACCATGCAGGTGAAAAAATTAATGCTATACTTCAAAATGTAATTTCTACAAAAAAAAATACACTCCCAAAATACAATTCAGCTAAATGCTTTAAACTCTTAAAATTTAAGAGTTTAAAGCATTTAACATTAAAATTTTAATTACTATAGTCAATTTTACTAGAACACTACAAAGGAAACCTTACTCATAACTTTTTTTCAGCATTTCCCAAATCAGAATGCCAGAAATACCCTATATTATGAAGTGTTCCACGCTCAAATATTTCTTGAGATAAGCAAAAATAAACAACTTCTTTACTGTATGAAATCAGAACCTTTAATAAGCTAATGTGTATTCTGAATCTCTCAAGGAGGAATAAACTTATTTGGTAACATTTTTGTGCCACTCTACTTAGTATCTCAACTTAATATATTTCATGGAACACAGTTTGAAAAAAGTCTGGTTAGGAAGACGTATCATGGTTAAGAATGTTGTGGTTAAGAATATGTATCTGTTTTTAAAAACATATATGTTAAGAATAACACAGATGACAATATAAACACTTATACAGATAAACAGGAAGAATACAGAGACTTATACATAGATTAAAAATGCAGAAAGTGAAAGACATAAAACAATATATTTGAAGAAAACACTCAAAACATCTTTTTGAAATATAGGTGTAATAAATTTGACAAACTTGTTTTCAAAACAAAGACCACCCAACCTTAAAGCGCAGTAATGTTGATAAGATACTCATAAATACTGATCAAGTAAATGTAAAAGAGTCAGTGCGGAAAGTTTTTCCTTTGAAAAGTTCAACAACACATCCGTAGAGTCCAACGTGACACTTAGGATTCATACCTGATAAAGCTGTGTATCAGCAAAACGATATCACCCAGTGGATTTTTGAGGACAGAAAGAAAGAAATAGGAGAATTTTTATATATTAAACACAAGGAAAACACCATTTTAAAAAAAGGAAATCATACTGAATTAATTATATGGAAATGATGCTTGGTAACTTTTTTCCATGGTTGGAAGAGGAGGTAATGTATTATCGAACTATATCTTAAATGTCTCAGAATATGATCAAATAGAATATGAAAATACTCTTTTAACTCAAAAAGTATACTGATTAACCATGATTGTAACCAAGTGATACAGTAAAAGAAAAGCTATTTACTAAAACAGTAGTCCTGTCTTATCCACACCTTCACTTTCCATAGTCTCAGTTACCCATAGTAAACCATGGTCCAAAAATATTAAATGGAAAATTCTAGGAATAAACAATTCATAAGTTTTAAGTTGCATGCTCTTCTGAGTAATGCAATGAAAGCTCACACCATTGAGCTCTGCCCCACCCAGGACATGAACCATCCCTTTGTCCAATGTCTACACTGCATACACTCCCCACCTGTTAGTCACTTAGTAGCCACTTCGGTTATCAGATCAACTGTTGTGTTATCACAGTGCTTATGTTTGAGTCACCCTATTTTACTTAATAGCCCCAAAGTGCATGAGTAGTAACGCTGCCATATTGTTATAATTTTTCCATTTTATTATTATTGTTGATCTCTTACTGTACCTACTTTATAAACTAAACTTTATTATAGGTATATACATATAGGAAAAAAAAACATATATAGGGTTTGGTTCTCGCCACAGTTTCAGGTATCCAATAGGGATCTTGGAAGTACCCCCGTAGACAAGGGGGGACTACTATATTTTTAGGATGTTACCATTCAGATATCTTTAAATATCACCTATGACAACTACTGCAGAAGGAAAATCTTTTTAATCACTGGGGAAAGTTCCCAAATTATAGTATATAAATTGACTAAAGAAAAATAATTCCTACTATTAACTGTAATTAACTGTATAAAGCTCCACTTAAAAAAAAGATATTAACATGTATACCACAATATATATACATTATACAGTTAGTAGCCATCATAACAAATGTGGCAAATGGTCTTCCTTTTGTTAGGCTATTAAGGCACCCTAGCAATACTGAAGGGCCAAACAGATGAGGCAGTGGTGACAGCTCTGCTGGTGACAGTCTGCTGGTAAGCCCTTATGGGGAGGGATCCAAAGATTAGAAACGTGAGCTGGAGGGCACTGGAGTAGGACATTGTAGTAACCTTCTGCCAAAGACTGTCTGAGAGGGGGTCAAATGTAAACTTTAAGGAATAAGACATTCCAACAGAACTCTATGTAGATAAAGGGTCACATACCACATCTAACTCCCTCCACCAATTATATACCAAATATTTCTTGTTACTTTGTCACAACTATGGTTCATGATCCCAAACCTCTTGAGCCATGAAGCAAAGCCTTCTAATTTAAATGAATTTTAAGAGACTACAACTCAGGAAAAGTTATGGGAAATATGGGATAGTAAACAAGGTAAGGAATAAATTTCAGTAGATAATTTTGTGAAACTAAAACAATCCTGATTAAAGATATTGAAAGAGCAAGAAATAGCTACCAAACAACATGTACAAAATGTACACAACAGCCCTATTCATAACAACCAAAATCTAGAAACAATCCATTCTACAGAAGAATGGATAAACAAATTGTGGTCTATTCATATGATGGAATACTGTATAGCAATAAAAAGGAATAAACTACTGACATACAGCACAAAATGGACACTGTGTTGAACAACAGAAACAAGATCAAAAGTATCCATTATATATGTACAGCAAGATTGCATTCAAATGATAAAAATTTGCGTTATGACAAGTAAAAGAATGATAAAATTAATAGCTTATCTGTCTCTCCTATTGATTTAATCAGAAAAAGAAAATCCCTTGAAGAATCTTGAGCTGAAAATCATAGCAATAAATAAGTGAACAAGTTATTGTTCAAAACAAATGTCTATGAATTGGAATGGGAAGATGGAATAAATATACTTTTCCCTATTTCTCCTGCTAAGTACAACTAAAAGCTCTGGACATAACATATAAAACAAACATTAGAAGACTCTGAAAGGTGGAGAGAAGGTGGATTTGCTAGGAACCTCAAGACCTAAGAAATGACACAGTGGATATTTCCCTGGGTTTTCTTCTTGCCTAAGTTCTTATCCCAGACTTAGAGCTGAAGAAGTCAACAACCCAGGAACATTGATGGATACAGACAAAAGAAAGTCCCAACAAAACTGAAAGACACCAATTCTCCCTAAAGTTATATATAGGTTTAATGCAATTCCTATCAAAATCCCAACAAGATTCTGAGTATATGTACATAGGATTATTCTAAAATAAATATGGAGAGGCAAAAGATCTAGAATAGCTAAAATAATTTTGGAAAAGAAGAATAAAGTAGGAAGGATATGTTTACCTGATTACAAACTTACTATTAATATTTAGCTACAGTTTTTGAGATTGTGGTATTGGCCATGGGATAGACTCACAGATCAATGGAACACAATGGAGAATCAAGAAACAGACCCACACAATATGCCCAACTGATTTTTGACAAAGGTACAAAAGCAATACAATGGAAGAAAGTCTTTTCAACAAATGGTGCTGGAGCAATTAGAATACATAGGTTTAAAAAAGAAGATCTATTTAAGTCTCACATCTTATAAAAATTAACTCCAAATGGATCATGTACTTAAATGTAAAAATGTATAAGAGAATGAGGATGTGAAGAAATTAGAACTTTCATACATTGCTGGTAAAAATGTAAATGGTGCAGCTGCTTTGGAAAACAGTTCGGCAGTTCTCTGAATAACTAATCATAGAGTTGCTGTATGACCCAGCAATTCCACTCCTAGGCATATACCCAATAGAACCAAAAACATACGTCCACAGAAAAACCTGTACATGAATGTTCATGGCGGCATTTTTTGTAATAGTCAAAAACTAGAAACAATCTAAATGCTCATCAACTGATAAATAAACAAAATATGGTATATCCATTTACTGAAATATTATTCAGCCATATAAAGGACTAGAGTACTGATGCATGCTACAACATGGATGAACCTTGAAAAGATTATGCTTAAGTAAAGGAGGTCAGACACAAAGGGCCACATATTTTCTAATTCCATTTATATGAAATGTTCCAAATAGGCAAACCTATAGAGACAGAGAGCAGACTGCCAGGGCTGAAGGCAGGAGGCTATGGGGAGTCACTGTTTGATGGGTACAGGGCTCCCATTTGGGAGGATGAAAAGTTCTGGGACTAGATAGCAATGATGGCTGCACATTATAAACACTGAGTATCACTGAATTATATACTTTAAAAGAGCAAATATAATGGTATGTGAATTATATTTCAATTTTTAAAAGCTTAGGAGAAAATCTTCCATATCTAGAGCTAAATAAAAATTATTTGACTTGATGCCAAAAGCATGATCCATAAAAGGAAAATTTTATAAACTGGACTTCATAAAATCAAAATCTATTGCTCTGTGAAAGATTCTATTAAGAGGATGAAAAGATAAGCTACAAACTAGGAGAAAATATGTGCAAACCACATGCCCAACTAGTCCAATACTAGGACTAGTATCTAGAATACATAAGGAATTCTCAAGACTCAACAGTAAAAAAGCACATGATCCAATTAGAACCTGGGTAAAAGAGATGAAGACACCTTTCACTCAAGAAGATATAAAGATGGCAATAAGCATATGAAAAGATGTTCAACATCATGAGCCATCAGGCAAACTCACATTAGAATCACAATGAGATATCACCGCAAACCTCTTAGAATGGCTAAATAGTACCAACCAATTAAAAATAGTAACAATACCAAATGCTGGTGAGGATGTAGAGAAACTGAATTACTCATATATTGCTGATGGTCAAGAAAAATGTATAGTCACTCCAGAAAAAAGTTTAGCAGTTTCTTAAGAAACCAAACATGCAGATATCATACAACCAGCATGTACACACCTGGACAATTATGTCAGAAAAATAAAGATTCATGTTCACTCAAAAATCTGTACACAAATGTTTATAAAAGCATTATTCATGATAGCCAAAAACTGAAAATAAACCAGATGTCCTTCAATAAGTAAACTGTTAAATAAAATTGGAATATCCATAATATAGAATATTACTCAGTAATGTAAAGGAACAAACCATTGATATACACAAAAATATGGATAAATCTCCAGAGAGTTACACTGAGTGAAAAAAGGCCAATCTCAAAAGGTTACATATTGTACAATTCCATTTATGTAACACTTTGAAATGAAAAAACTATAGAAATGGAGAGCAGATTAGTGGTTGTCAGAGGTTAAGGATGGGTGCGAGTGGGAGGGAATTAGTATGGCAATACGAGGGCAACATAAGGGATCCTGGTGGTAATGGGAACATTCTGTATCTTGACCATATCCATGTCAACAACCTGGCTGTGATACTGTACTACAGTTTCACAAGATGTTATCACTGGGACAAACTGGCTAAAGAGTATATAGGATCTCTCTCTCTCTGCATATGAATCTACAATAATCTCAAATATCTGCAAATCATATATCTGATAAAGGGCTTGTATTCAGGAAGCTATACAGATGACAAATAAGCCCATGAAAAGATGTTCAATACCATTGCTCATCAGTGAAATGCAAATTAAAACCACAATTAGCTACTACTACAGCTAAAATTTAAAAGACTGACCATACCAAGTGTTGGCAAGGACATAGAAGAATTGTAACTCTCATATTCTGCACCTGGGAATGTAAAATAGTGCAACAACTTTGGAAAGACAGTTTGGCAGGTTTTGGGTTTATGTATAAGTTACATGATCACCTACAATAGTACCAGCCATTCCACACCTAGGTATGCACACAAGAAAAGCATATGTCTATACAAAGATTTGTGCATCAATTTTCATAGCCATAAAATGGAATACTTCTCAGCAATAAAAAGGATAACATGGATGAATCAAAAAATAATCATGTTGAGTGAAATAAGCCAGACCAAAAAAAGTGTACATCCCAAATTGTTCCACTTATATAAAATTCTTAAAATGTGAGCAGTCTACAAGAAACCCAATTCACCTCTAAAGACACACAGTAGACTGAAAATAAAGGGCTGGAAAAAGATATTCTATGTAAATGGAAACTGAAAAAGAGTAGGAGTAGCTATACTTCTCTCATGTAAAATTGATTTCTAGACAAAAATTATAAAAAGATACAAAGAAGGTCATTATATCATGATAAAGGGGTCAAATCCACAAGAGGATATAACAATTCTAAATATATATCCACTCTACACTGGAGCATCCAGACATATAAAAACAAATATTATTATAGCTAAGGAGAGTAGCAGACCCCAATACAATAATCATCAGAGACCTCAACACTCCACTTTCAACATTGGGCAGATCATACAGACAGAAAATCAACAAAGAAACATTGGACTTAATCAAGTACTATAGACTAAATGGACCTTATAGATATTTACAGAATGTTTCATCAGATAGCTGTAGAATACACATCTTTCTCCTCAGCTCATGGATCATTCTCAAGGATAGAACATAAGTTAGGCCACAAAACAAGTCTTTAAAAAATTTTTTTTAATTAAATTTACCAAGTATTTTCCCTGACCACTATGGAATAAAACTAGAAATCAATAACAAGAGGAACACTGGGAAATATACATAGGCATAGAAATTAAACAATATGCTCCCGAATGACCAGTGGGACAATAAAGAGATTAAGAAGGAAATTAAAAAATTTCTCAAATTAAGTGAAAATACAAGATATCAAAATCTATGGGATACAACAAAAAGCAATAATAAGAGGAAAGTTTATAGCAATAAAAGATTACTTCAAAAAAGCTGAAAAGCTTCAAATGAACAATCTAATGATGCAACTCAAAGAAATAGAAAAACAAGAGCAAACCAAACCCAAAATTAGTAGAAGAAAATAAATAATAAAAATTAGAGCATAAATAAATAAAATTGAGAGCACCTAATCCTAACCACTATATCACCAGGGAGAAATGAAGTTGAAACCAAAAAGAAAAGATAATAGGTCAATGAAACAAAAAAATTCTTTTGAAAAGATAAACAAAATTGATAAAACTTTAGCCAGATTAAGAAAAAAGGAGAGAAGACTCAAAATCAGAAATGAAAAAGGAGACATTACAACTGATACTGGATACTGCAGAAATCCAAAGGATAATTAGACACTACTATGACCAACTATATGGCAATAAATAGGAAACCTAAATGGATGAATTCCTAGACACATACAACCTACCAAGATTGAACCAGGAAGAAACCCAAAGCCTAAATAAATCAATAACAAGTAATACAATAGAAGCAGTAATAAAAAGTCTTCCATCAAAGAAAAGTTCAGGACCTGATGCTGTCACTGCTGAATTCTACCAAGCATTGAAAGAACCAATACCAATCCTACTTAAACTATTCCAAAAAATTAAGGAAAAGCGAATATTCCAAAACTCATTCTACAAGGCCTATATTACCCTGATACCAAAACCAGGCAAAGATACAACAAAAAAAGAAAACTCTAGGCCAATATCTCTGATAAACATTGGTGCAAAAATCCTCGACAAAATTCTAGCAAACCAAATTCAACAACTTATTAAAAGGATTATTCATCATGATCAAGTGGGACTCATCCCAGGGATGCAAGGATGGTTCCACATATGCACATCAATCAATATGACACATTACATCAACAGAAAGGACAAAAATCATATGATCATTTCAACTGATGATGAAAAGCATTCTATAAAATGATAAAAACTCTCAAAAAACTGAGTATAGAAGGAACTTACCTCAACATGATAAAAGCCATAAATGAAAGAACCACAGCTAGTATCATACTGAATGGGAATAAAGTGAAAGCCTTTCCTCTAAGATCTGAAACAAGACGAGGATGCCCACTTTCACCACTGTTATTCAGCATAGTACTAGAAGTTCTAGCTAGAAAGATTAGACAAGAGAAAGAAATAAAGGGCATCCAGTTGGAAAGGAAGACGTAAAATTATCCTTGTTTGAGGACAGTATGATCTTCTTTCTATCTAGAGCAACCTAAAGACACACAAAAAAACTATTAGAACTGATACACAAATTCAGTAAAGCTGTAGGTTACAAAAATCAACATATGAAAATCTATAGCATTTCTATATGTCAACACTAAGCAATTTGAAAAAGAAACCAAGAAAGTAATCCTATTTACAATAGCTACAAATAAAAGAAAATACTCAGGAATAAACTTAACTAAAGAAGTGAAAGATCTCTATGATGAAAACTATAAAAAACTGATGAAAAAAATTAAAGAGAACACACAAAAAATGGAAAGATATTCCATGTCCATGGACTGGAAGATTCAATATTGTTAAAATGTCCCTACTACCCAAAGCAATCTACAGATTCAATACAATCCCCACCAAAAAAACCAAAGACATTCTTCACAGAAATAGAAAAAAATAATACTAAAGTTTATGTGGAACCACAAAAAAAAGAAAAGAAAAGAAGGATGAAATCCTGCCATTTGTAACAACATGTATGGAACCGGAGAACATTATGTTAAGTGAAATGAGCCAAGCACAAAAAGACAAATCTCACATATTCTCACTCATTATGTGGGAGCTAAATATTAAAAACGATTGATCTCATGGAGATAAGAGTGTAGAATGATGGTTACCAGAGGCTGGGAAGGGTAGCAGGGAGGAGGGGATAATGTGGAGATGGTTAATTGGTGCAAAAATATAGTTAGATAAAATGAACAATATTTGATAGCATAATAAAGTAACTATAATCAATAATAAGTTAGGGTATACTTTAAAATAACTAAAAAAATGGAGCTGGAATGTTCCTAACACAAAGAAATAATAAATGCCTGAGGTGATGGATACCCCAATTACCCTGATTTGATTAGTTCATACTATATGCCTGTATCAAAACATCACCTGTACCCATACATATATACAACTATTATATACCTAATAATTAAAAATTTTTAAAAATGTGAACAAACCTACAGTGACAGAAAATCAGTGTTTGCCTGAATTTGGGGGTGCAAAGGCAGAGGGAGGGATCCCAAAGGGCCTATCCCAAAGGGAGTAATGGATATGTTCATTATCTTGATTATGAAGACGGTCTCATAGGTGTACACATATGTCAAAACTTATCGAATTGTAAACTCTGTGCAGTTTATTATGTGGCAAGTATATCTCAATAAAGCTACTAAAAATTTTAAAAAGAAGATATACGAAGCCTATAACATATGCAAATACCAAATGACACAAAATAAAAAACAATCAAGGATACAAAAGGAAAGTAGGTAGTTGGGATCAGTGTTAGGAAAGTTCTCACTAGATACCTTTTTAAAATTCTGTGTAAATGAATATACTGCATAGTCTAAAAAAAATAGCATTATACTCCCAACCCCCACAACTAGAAAAGAAGGTACAGGCTGAACTAGAAATGCAGAAATGTACAAGTTAGGAGTGGCACTAATTGATATGCTTCCTCACAACTTCAAGAACCTGACTATAATGTCAAATTAGACATGTTAGCATTTTTAATCATTTGGAATAGAAGTGAAGAGAGGAAAAATTTTAACAGATTTAAGATTCCTACATCTTTTACTTCAAGGTATCCTTCAGAAGTCAACTTTAACAAGCAATTGACTGGAAAGAATTCTTTCCTAATCTCACCAGCTGTTCAACTGCTCCAAAAAGAATCTTTTTTAAATGCTGGAAATATTAATTTTGTTCTACAAATGAAGGTAATTTGGCAAGAAAAAGAGAAAAAGGAACTAAAAGAGACACTTTGACTCTTTTTTCCCCTCAAGAAAAGAGTGTTAATGATCACATGAAATACAGATGAAGACTCATTCAAATAAACTAAATTAATTTTCGTTTACACAACTTTAGTTTTAAAAGTCTATTTGCAAGCTTTATTTTGTTGGCAAATAAGTGTAATTTATGTATTATCTTATAAAAGCTGGTATCATTCTTAATTATCTCCTATTCAGGGTTTATGAAAATCAAGCTTTAAAAGGAAAAACAAATAGCATTTGTTTCCTCTCTCTTCACTGCTCTGAGCCAGCAATAATGACAATGATGACTGCTGATCCACAACATCAAAATGTGTCTAACAAGTGACTCCTAAGATACTCATATAACTGATTTTTATTATTTTAGTCCTATATCAATATTTAAATAAAATATAATTATAAATGTTTTTAAGGTAAATACTACTAATGAACAATTCCTTCTCAGGTTATACTCAATTCTATCACACAAAAACAGAAATGGTAGCTGTTTTCTTTTCCTTCCTTTTTGAGTGCTACTGCAGAAGCCAAGATAATTTACATTTCAAACCAAATTGAGATGTGTAAAAAATATACAGAAGGAAATATAGCTCTAGAGTGTAGGGAAAAAAGCACTTCAAATATTTATTCTACAGCAGACTGAGAAAAACACAATCAATTATACATAACCCCACTTCATAGTTCAGGTATCTCTTTCTCTCTTAAATTATGATACTAAACTAATTATTTCCTTAGATTCCCAACTTACTCAATATCATGAATTATATTCAGTTGTAAAATGTAAATTTCAAAGAAATACAATTAAGGTAGGTAAAAAGAATGGTTACACTTAATCTAAAATGCCATAAAGGTTTGAGCTTTCAAAAGTACCCTTTGAAATTAAAAAGAAAAATTATAAGGGAAACCCCAAAACATAAAGGAGGTATTTCAGGATTGGTTACAGACCACCATAATAAAGCAAGTATCACAATAAAGTGAGTCATACAAATTTTTTGGCTTCCCAATGCATATAAAAGTTACGTTTACACTATACCACAGTCTATTAAGTGTGCAATACCATATGTCTAAAAAATGTATATATCTTAATTCAAAAATACTTTATCGCTAAAAAATGCAAATAATTATCTGAACCTTCAGCAAGTCATAATCTTTTTGCTGGTGGAGGGTCTTGCCTCAACATTGATGGCCGCTGACTGATGAGGGTGGTGGTTGCTAAGGGTTGGGTTGGCTGTGGCAATTTCTTAAAATAAGACAATTGACTTTGTGTGGTGGCTCATGCCTATAATCCTAGCACTTTGGGAGGATGGCTTGAAGCCAGGAGTTCGAGACCAGCCTGGACAACAGGAAGACCTTCATCTCCACAAGAAATTAAAAAATTAGCCAGGCATAGTGGTGTGCGCCTGTAGTCCCAGCTACTTGGGAGGCTGAGGCAGGAGGATCCCTTGAGCCCAGGAGTTTGAGGCTACAGTGAGCTATGATGATGCCACTACACTCTAGCCCAGGCAACAGAGTGAGACCCTGTCTCTAAATAAATAAATGAATAAAAATAAGACAACAATGAAGTTTGCTGCATCAATTGACTCTTTCATAAAAGATTTCTCTGTAGCACACAATGGTGTTTTTAACCATGTTCACAGCATTGTCACCAGTAGATTCCATCTCGAGAAACCACTTTCTTTCCTCATCCATGAGAAGCAACTCCTCGTCTGTTCTCATTTGATCATGAGATTGCAGCAATTCAGTCGCATCTTCAGGCTCCACTTCTAGGACTAGTTCTCTTGCTATTTCTATCACATTTGCAGTTACTTTCTATATTAAAGTCTTGAACCCCTCAAAGTCATCCATGAGGGGTTGGAATCAATTTCTTCCAAACTCCTGTTAAGGCAGATATTTTGAACTCCTCCCTATGAACCAAGAATGCTCTTAATGGTATCTAGAATGCTGAATCCTTTCCAAAAAGTTTTCAATTTACTTTGCCCAGATTTATCAGAGGATTCATATCTAGGGCAGCTATAGCCTTAAGAAATGTATTTCTTAAATAACAAGACTTGACAGTCAAAATTACTTCTTGATCTACAGGCTGCAGAATGAATGTTGTGTTAGCAGGCATGAAAACAACATGCATCTCTTTTTACATCACAAAGTTCTTGAGTGACCAGGTGCATTGTCAATGAGCAGTAAAAATGTTGAAAGAAATCTTTCTTTCTGAGTGGTAAGTCTAAACAGTGGGCTTAAAATATTCAGCAACCCATGCTGTAAACAGATGTGCTGTTATCCAGGCTTTGTTGTTTCATTTACAGAGCACAGGCAGAGTAGACTTAGCATAATTCTTAAGGGACCTAGTATTTTCAGCATGGTAAATGAGCACTGGCTTCAACTGAATGTCACCAGCTGCATTAGTCCCTAATAAGAGAATCAGCTTGTTCTTTGAAGCTCTGAAGCCAGGCATTGACTTCTCCTCTCTAGCTATGTAAGTCTTAAATGGTATCTTCTTCCAATAGAAGACTTTGTCGACATGGAAAATCTTTTGTTTAGTGTAGCCATCTTCATCAGTGAACTTAGCTAAATATTCTGGATAACTTGCTGCAACTTCTACAACAGAATTTGCTGTTTCACCTCACACTTTTATGTTATGAAGACAGCTTCTTCTTTAAACCTCATGAACCAACCTCTGATAGCTTCAGACATTTCTTCTGCATTTTCCTCATCTCTCTCAACCTTCATAGAATTAAAGAAAGTTAGGGCCTTGTTCTGAATTAGGATTTGGTTTAAGAGAATGTTATAGCTGGTTTGATCTTCTATCCATAACTGAAATTTTCTCCATATCAGTGATAATGCTATTTCTCTTTCTTATCATTCATGTGTTCACTGGAATAATAGTTTTAATTTCCTTTAAGAAGTTTTTCTTTTGCATTCACAACTTGGCTAACTGGTGCAAGAGGCCTAGCTTTTGGCCTATCACAGCTTTCAACATGCCTTCCTCACTGAGCTTAATCATTTCTAGCTTTTGATTTAAAGTGAGATATAAAGCAAGATAACTCTTTCTATCTCTTGAACATTTTTGTTTGTTTTCAATGGTAGCAATACTCTCTTTTTTTATTTCAGAGTATAAAAATATGGAACACTTCATGAATTTGCATGCCATCCTTGTGCAGGGGCCATGGTAATCTTCTCTGTATCGTTCCAATTTTAGTATATGTGCTGCCAAAGCGAGCACTCTCTTGAATATTTAGAGGACACTGCAGGATTATTAATTGGTTTCAATATTGTTGTGTCTCAGGAAATAGGGTGCCCCGAGAAGAGGAAGAGACACAGGGAAAATCTGGTCAGTGGAGCAGTCAGCACACATACATTTACTGATTAAGTTCACTGTCATATATGGGTGCAGTTTATAGTGCCCCAAAACAATTACAAAAGTAACATCAAAGATCACTGATCACACATCACCATAACAAATATAATAATAAAGTTTGAAATATTGTGAGAACTACCAAAATGTGACACAGAGACATGAAGTGAGCATATACTGTGGAAAAAATGGCGTTGATACACTTGCTCGATGCAAGATTGCTACAAACCTTCAATTTGTAAAAAATGCAATATCTGCAAAAGACAATAAAGCAAAGCAAAATAAAATGAGGTATGCCTGTATTTGAGTTGATGAGACAAGTAAAATTACATTTTCCATGTGATTTTGGAGAAACATTAGCACAGAATTGGTTACCCCTGCAACAATACATAAATAATGAAAGAAAGTTTATTTTACAAGGGATTCCCCCTAGCCATCCAGCACATTAATGTTATAAAATTAGCATAACTCTCAGAATTTGGATGTCTCACCCTCAGATCTACTGGTAATTTGGACCAGAAAATTCTTTGTTATGCAGGCTGCTTTGTGCACTGTAGGGTGTTTAGCAGCATCTCTGGCCTCTACCCATTAGATGCCAATAGCACCCCCACCTCAGATGTAGCAATCAAAAATGTCTCCAGATACTGCCAAATGTCCCCTAGGGACAAAATCATCTCAGGTTGAGAACTACTGGCTCAGACCTAAACGGATCTTCTTATGAAAGTTTTATACTAATGCTAAAAAAATTAAAAAGGAAAGAAAAAGAAAAGAGAAAAAAACCTTAAAAGTTCAGTAGTGATACAGTAAAAAAAAAAAAGGTCATATTTCAGACAATAAAAACTATAAAAATAAAATCATAAATGCCACTATACATCCCCAAGGAAATCCTTCCTTCTTCTTGAATAAATGTCTCTAGATTCTAACATATATATTTAAAAAGTTCCTATCAGACCATTTCTCCTATAGAAAATAGATATAAACTTTGATGAAATATAAAAATCAACTGTCAGCAGGCACTGAAGAAAAAAAAAAACAAAAACAGACAAATTATGAGGGGACTCAAAATGTGGAAGAAGGGAATAGCAAAAAGATAATCCAAAATTGCTCAGCATACCCAAAAAAAAAAAAAAAAAAAAAAACACCATCCCATCTTCAAAAGAAAAAAAATCCAACAATAGATACCAATCTACAGATAATTCAGATGTTGGAATTAGCAAACAAGAATTTTAAAGCAGCAATTAGCAATTATAACTATGCTCAAGAAGGTAAAGGAAAATATTACAGTGAAGAAAGAAAATCTCATCAGAGAAATAAAAACTAAATAAAAAAGTTTTTAAAATACTTTGAAAACTTAAAAATACAATATCTGAAAAAATAATTCATTTGGATGGCCTACACAACACAATGGGGCTAAAACAAGGAAAAGTCAGTAAAATTAAAGATAGAACAATATAAGTATCTGAAGAACAGAGAGAAAAATGTTTTTAAAAAATAACAGATCCTCAAGGGCCTAAGGGAAAATATCGAAAATTCTAACATATATCTACTTTAAATCACAAAATGAAAGAAGATTGAATAGGACAGAAAAAGCATTTGAAGATATAATGGCTAAAATTTTTCCAACTTTGTTGAAAGATATAAATTTACAAATCTAATAAGTTTAGTAAACTTCCAGCATGATAACTATGAAGAAAAACATGCTAGGCACATCATAAACTACCATAAACAGATTATAAAGAAAAAAGGTTCAATACAGTCTTTTCAAGTTCACATGGAAAATTTCTGAAAACTGAATATTTGTACAAGGCCATAAAGCTAGTCTCAACAAACTTCAAAGGACTGGTATTATATTCTCTCACCATAATGCAATTAACTAAAAAATTAGTGATGACAAGAACAAAAAAAATTAAAAACACATCTTAAAATAGCTCATGAGTTAAGCAAAAAAATCATGAAGGAAATTAGAAAATACTTCAAATTTAATAATAACAAAATAACTATATATCAAATGTTGTGGAATGCAACTAGGTGGGTATGTAGTGAAAATCTATGGCCTTAGATGCTTTTCATTAGAAAAAAGACTAAAAATTAATCAGCTAAGCATCCAAACTTAAAAAGTTAGCAAAAAACAGAACACCCAAAAAGTCAAAGGAAAAAGATATTCAGAAAACAGAAATTAATGAAATCGGAAACAAATGTATCTAGAAAGGCTTAAGAACACCAAAAGTTGGTTCTTTCAAAAAATGAAAGTGAGAAACTTCTGGTAAGACTGATGAAGAAAATATAGAGGGTACAAATAATTAACATTTTGTATGAAAATAGAAACAATGTTTAATCTCAGATACAGCTGAGAGAAAACAGAAAATAAGAGGATTTTATGAACAATGTTAGCCAAAAACTTTGAAAACATAAATTAAATGGATAAATTCATAAAAAATAAACTTACAAAAGGCATTCAAAAAGAAATAGAAACATTAAAGGACATTTAATCAGTGGTTAAATATTTCCACAAACAGAAGCTTTATAAAATATTTGAGGAACAATAATTCCAATCTTACATAAACTCTTTGAAAGAACAAAAGAAAAGGAATTTTTCCCATGCACTTTATGAGGCAAGCATGACCCTGATTCCAAAACCAAAGACAGCTAAGACAGAAAAATTATAGGCCAATATCTCTTATGAACACAGATTTTTTTAAAAACATGCAAATACTAGCAAACTGTTCCAAGCCATGTATGAATCATGATGAAGTTAATTTGTATCAGGAATGCAAGGTTGATTTAATATTAGACAATTAGCAGATTAAAAGAAACAGGATTATCTCAATGAAGTTTGATAAGATTTAACATTTATGATAAAACTGTTAGAAAACCAGAAATAGTAGATAACTTCCTCTAACCTGATAAATGAGAGCTACCACAATAAGATCATATGATAAATGTAATAATACTTAATAGTGAAATGTTGAAAGCACTCCCTTTAAGAGCAGAAGCAAGACCAAAATGCCTACTGTCACTACCTCTATTCAATATTGTATCTAGAGGTTCTAGTTAGGACAGTAAGAAACCAGTTTTTAAAAAATAAAAGATATAAGGATTAGAAAAAAGAGGCAAAACTATTATTATTTGCAAATAATAATGACCCATTACTAAACCACTGTGAATATGAGATTTTAACAAGAACGTTTATAAACAAAAGCAGTACACAAAAGTCAATTGAGATACCACTTCACTCACACTAAGATGGCTAGAATCAAAAAGTCAGATAATAGCAAGTGTTGGCAAGGACATGAAGAAATCAAAACCCCTATACACTGCTAGTGGGGATGCAAAATGGGACAACCACTTTAGAAAACAGTCTAGCAGTTCCACAAATGATTAAACATGGTATTATCAGACCACCTAGCAATTCCACTCCTAGATATACACCCAAGAGATACTAAAGCATATGTCTACACAAAAGCTTGTACATGAATGTTTATAGCAGATTTATTCATTTTAGCCAAAAGGTAAAAACAACCCAAATGTCTATCAACTGATGAATAAACAAAATGTGGCATATCCATACAATGGAATATCATTTAAGCATAGAAAGAAATGCAGTACTGATACATGCCACAACACAGATGAAACTTGAAAAAACATTATGTTAAGTGAAAAAAGTCAATCACAAAAAGCCACATGTAATGTGACTCCATTTAAACAAAAAGTCTAGAAAAGGCAAACGGAGAGACAGAAAGTAGATTACAGTTGCTTAGGACTAATGAGGATAAAGGGTTAGAGGAGTGATAGCTAAAGCATACAGGGTTTCTTTTTGAGATGATGAAAATGTTCTAATATAGCAATAATTACACATATCTCTAAATATACTAAAATACACTAAATTGTACACTCTAAATGAGTAAATTCTAAAGTAGGTGAATTAGATCTCAATAAAGTGCTTTTCTTTAAAAAAAAAAAAGTCAACTGTATTTCTACACATCAGCAAAACACTATTAGAAAATATATTTTACTTTATAATGTGCCAAAATGTAATCAAGCTCTTCATGGAGAAAATTATAAAATTTTACTAAAAGGAGATTAAATAAATAAAAGGATATACAATGTTCATGTATTAGAAGTCTTAAAAAAAAAAGTCAATTCTCCTCAAATTGTTCCACAGATTAACTGCAATTTCAATCAAAATCCTAAAGTCTCCTGTAATTTTAGGCTGGAGGAAGGGAGGAATACGGAGTTATTTCTTAAGTACGGAGTTTCTGTTTGGGATGATAAAAAAGGTCTGGAAATAGACAATGGTGATGGCTGCACAACATTGTAAATCTCCTGTAATATTTGAGAAGCTGATGGTTAAAACTTATAATGATGGTTAAAACTTATAATGAAGACACAATAGCCAACATTAAGATAAGAAAAAAAGGAAACGTACTCTTACAGCTATCAAGACTTCTAAAGCTATGGATAGGCCTTAGTGTGGGGAAGGTATAGAGCCCAGTAAAAGATCCATACAAATCTATCAGGAAACTTGATTTATAAATAGCAAGCATGGCTGATCAAATTGGGTATCCATACCCCTATCTCATATCTTGCACAAAATCAAATCTGTGTGGATAATACAAAAAGAAATCCTTCATGGCAAATAACATCAAAAGCAAAGTCAAAATATATTATACTAAGTGAAATACACCAAACATAAAGGACAAAAACTGTATGATTAGTATGAGATTTGTATGAATTTGCCTAGAGTAGGCAAATTCATAAAGACAGAAAGAGAACAGAGGTTACTAGAACCTGGAAGGAGGGGAAACAGGGAGTTATTTCTTAATAGAGTTTCTGTTTGGGATAATGAAAAAGGTCTGGAAATAGCACTAATGGCTGCACAACATTATAAATGTACTTAATGCCATTTGGTTGTACACTTAAAAATGGTAAATCTTGTTATGTCTATTTTACCACAATAAATACAAATGAGGGTGATCAGATAAACAAACAATAAAAAAAAAAAAAGAAGACAAATGACAAATGGGAGTGGAGGTGTGGGTTACATTTACACCTCACATCACAAAAGAGTTTATCTCCCTAATACATAAAGAAGAAATCGGTGAGAAAAAAATACCAATAACCTAACCCAATTTAAAAATAAACAGCAGATGTGAATGAACAGTTCAAAGAAAGAGAAAGAGAAATTGCCCGTCATCACATGAAAAGATATTCAACATTGCTCATCAGAGAAATAAAAACTAAAACTGTGCTGAAATATATTTTTCACCAGATTAGGGGAAAAAATTAACAACATACTCTCGTGGGAAAGCTGTAAGAAAAGTTAGCCTTTATACTGCCGGTAGGAATACAAATTGTTATATCCACTACTGAAGGCAATCAGCAACATCTAGAACAATAGGAATGCATGTACCCTTTCACCAAACAACCTCACTTCTGGGAATTTATCCTACAGACATGCTAGCACATGTGGGAAATATATATGTACAAAGTTATTGCAGCATTGTATCAAATAGTAAAAAGTCAGGAACAACCCAAATATCCATCAATAGGAAACTGGTTAAATAAATTATGGACTTTTTCCATACAATGGAAAATTACATACTATAAAAAACAAGAACCTCTCTATTGGGATGTACAAAGAGCTCCAAGATAGAAAGTCAATAGCATAAAGCAAAAAGCAGAATAGTGTATAGTTATGCTTTTGTATTGAAAGGGAAGGAGAAATAAGAATATATATTTATATTGTGTAAAGAAACACTGGAAAGATATATAAGAAACTAATAAAAACTGTTACCAATAGGAAACAAGGGATGGAGTGAGCAGACAATTGCAGTGGAGGAGATAAAAACGGAAACAAGATATTTTACTGTACTTTTTTCTATTTTGACTTGAGATATGTGAATGGATGTCTTATTAAAATTATCTTAACTTGATAGGGGTTTCCAATTCAAGGGTATATGTATTAGTCAAAACCCAAATAATATGATGTACATTTCATTACATGTATGACTTTTATCTAAAATGAAAAAAGAAACCCCTAAATACTTATCTCTAGGTAATTACAAGCATGCTGAAGTATTCAAGAGGAAGTATACTTAATCTGTAATGCATACAGAACATAGGATCCATTACTAGTGAGTGAATAGAGAGCTGGAGAGACATGTGACAAAGCAATTACAGTAAAAAGTTCACTGTAGGATCTAGAAGGCACCTATAGGGATGTTCAACATAAAATTCTCTCATTTGTATGTCCAAAATTTCACAATAAAATTATTTTTTAAATTTTTATTAAAATTTTAAAAATAGAGAACTCATGAATCAATAGACAACTCATAAAAATAGGCAAAAAACACAAACAGGTGTTTAATAGAAGACACCAATGTTCCATAAACATATGAAAAGCTGTTCAACCCTACTTGTAGTCAAAGAACCACAAATTTCAAAACCACCTTGAGATACCATTACTCAACTGTCACGACTGGCAAAAATTATAATCAGTGCTAAGTGTTGAAAAGGAGGTGGAAATAACCCAAAACTCAAATGTCTATTAACATCAGAATGGGTCACTAAATTATGAGATGGTCACACAATGAAATATGCTGTGAAACAGTGAGGGTGAAATGAACTAATAATACCCTCACCCACAGAAAAGAATCTCGAAATACATTTTAAGTAAATGATGCAAGTAATTTAAAAAGTCAGTATGATTCTAATTATATTAAGTTTAAAAACAGGCTAAACAATTTAGGCACAGAGATATGATAAAACTATAAAGAAAAGCAAGGAAATAATCAATGAAAAAAAAACATAATAGCAATTATCCCTTGGAGGAGATTGCAATTATAATAAAGAAAAGGTACACAAGTGGTTTCTAAGGTACTTATAATGTTCTATTTCTCAACATGGATGGTAACATACATGAGTGCTCATTATTATTAATATGTTTTTATACATTCTTTTGTGAATATATTTCACAATAAAGTTTCTTAAATATGAAAAATTTCAGCACTATTACCCATTTTGAAGCATTAAAGAAGCATTCTTATCATTAATGTAAACATTCAAATGAATGGGTATCTCAATCGTAACATGATCAAAACCAAAATTCTGATTTCCAGCCCTTGTTCCCTCATCTCTCTCCTGCGACACAAAAGTCCTTCCTGTTGTCTTCCCCCCTCAGCAAACAGCCTCTACAGCCTTCCAGTTGCTCAGTCCAAACCCTGGAGTCATCCATGCTTCCTCTCTCTCTCTTTCACTCAAACCCCACACCCAAACCATTTGCAAATCTTATTAGCACTCTTTCAATCCATTCACTTCTCACCTACTTCTTATGCTACCCCAATCCAAGTCACCATCTTGTCTCACATGGGGAAGTGCAACAGTCTCTTTCCTGGTCTTTGTTTCTGTCCTCAGTCAACTTTATTCTTAACAGGCAGCCAGAATGATCATTTTAAAATGTAAATTAGGGCAAGTTGTCCTTTGTTCAAAACCCACCTATAGCTCCCTGCCTCTCTCACAGTGAAAGCAAAGATTCCATACAACAGCCCACTCAGCCCTACCTGTTCCAGCTCCGGCTACACGCTTATCACTCTCTCCCTCACAGTGAACTCCTGACACTGCTCGAATGGCCAAACTGGCTGCAGCCCTGGGCCCTCCCTTGGACTCCATGTGCTCACTTCCAAACTTCCTCCGTGTCTGTCAAAAGCTCATATGTCACATTGGAGAGGTTCACTGGAACTACCCCACATGAAATTGAAAAATCTCATCCTACAACCCAGCGCTCCCTTCCCCCTCACCTTGTTGATCATTCTCAATCTCAGCACCATCTAACTGACCATATACTTTATTTATTTACTGTCTTCCTCCACTCACTAGAATGAAAGTGTCATATGACAAGAATTTTTAACTGTTTTGCTTCCTACTATATCCTTAACATCTGAAAGAAGCCTAAGTAAGGGATTAATAATATCTGAATTAAGGAAGAACTTTTATGAAACTGTTTTTTAAACAATAAGCATTTATCATAATAATAAAAGTACTTCAATTCATAAAATGATAAATTGAGTTATCTCCATAAACAGACATAAAAGAATAAATTAAATATCACTAAATAAAATATCAAGCACATGTAAACTTTTCCCTGAATGTAAACCATTGTTTCCAAAGGGAAGCAAAAAAATAGTAGGAATCTAATTCGCAATAAATTAAAAACTGATTTTTAAAGAAATCAAGAAAAGCAAAATATGTCACACGGCACACTTTTAAAAAGCAAAATTGAAATAAAGCTATGGTTTCAATCCTACACCTCTCCAACTAAATTAATGTACTCTTGCTATAAAGCTAAAAGCAAAAGTAGAAAGCATGTCCTAAGTCCTAAAAACAAGCATTTATTACTTGCCACACCAGCAGTGAAACAGTAAGGGCAAACAGTGAAGGAACACTAGGTTTGCCCCTTCATTCTTATAAAAAAAGAAACTGAGGAACTGAAATAACCTGCGGAAAACTTAAAAAAAAAAATAACCAACTCTGTAACAAATTTAGCAATAATGGAAAAATACTAGAAGCAAAACAACAATTTACTTTGCCTGTTCAATTGTGATCTTGCTATAGCAAAATTCGGCTTTTATAGAACTAGAGACAAAATATATCTCCATGGAAACAATATTCCCAAGCATACATGTGAGACTGAGAAGTATGGTTTTCTATGCAGGTCTTCACATCCTAAATATACATATAGGATTTGGGGTAGGGAGATACTGAGAAGAGAGCACAGCTTTGTAATCAGGTCTAGATTTGAATTCTGGCTCTACCAGAATTCACTTTGATCTTAGGCAATTTTTGTCCTATCTGAACCCCAGTTTTTTAATCAACAAAATAGGGATCATTAAGACCTACCTTATAAGTTTGTCAAGAATGTAAAAAAGTATAAGTCACCTAATTCGGGCCTGGTACATTCCTGGCTACAGTCTACCTGCAGGCCTTCTGACATTTTAATCACAGTTACATAATGTTCAGTTAGAATCACCATCCTCTGATTGCCTCTGTTAGCTTTATAGCACTAGCCTATCACAGAATTCTACTAACAGCAGAGGATGGAACTGTTGAAGTTGCTATCAATAGGAACTTAATTACCTGACAGCAGCCATTAGGAGCTACTTGTTAGAGGCA
Organism: Microcebus murinus; assembly: GCF_040939455.1. NCBI lineage: Eukaryota > Metazoa > Chordata > Mammalia > Primates > Cheirogaleidae > Microcebus > Microcebus murinus. The sequence goes on along the minus strand of NC_134123.1, from coordinate 5,608,492 downwards.
AAATAAAAGATTGCTTAAGATTTTTTTAAGATGTAAAACTGACTAAAGAAAAAATAAAAAAAAAAAAACAAAAAAAAACTGACTAGAGTCATGACCCCTGATCAATTATACCTTCTCAAAACTAGAAAAGATCTAGTAGGTCATTCAGCAAAAATCCTTTCCACGGTAGAGTAGATGACCAATTTCTGCTTAAAGCATTCTAGTTTAAACCAAACTCTCACTCAAACAGGTAGAAGGTTATTATATTCTCTGACCCTTCTAATTATCAGAAAAGGCTTTTTTTCCTCCCTTAAATGGATAGATGATGAAAAAGTGAATGATAATGTATAAATGCCACCCTACACTCACATAAATAAAAATCTTCACTGTTTTCATTTGGGGGTAAGAAATGATATTCTCTTTAATTCCATAACAAAAAAGTTCCAAAAATGCATCTTGAAGCTTATATTTACATCTTCATAACAAAACACATCTTAGAAAGTCTGTCTTATAAATATATAAACATAAAGAAAACATACCTGGGATAATATCATTGATGTGCAATAGAATTGTATTTTCAACACTTGCAAAACTACAAAGCTGTACTCCATCGAATCTTCCATCCCAGTTGCCAATAGGGTTATCCTAGAAATTAAATAATAGAATAAACTTTAAAACTCCCCCCAATAAAATATAAATATGAAAGTCTGTATTTTCCATAAGAGAATCCTCCAAAATGCTTTACACTGAAAAATTTTAACTATTTTGCCTAAAAGAAAGAAAGAATATATTAGGAATAATTGTCATAGTAATGAGGCTTTGTTTTTTTGTTCATTTGTTTTTCGAAAAATGAGATCCAAGAATAATCAAATTATAGTAAACCCACGGATGAGCAAGGAATCAAGAGTTCTTCATACTTTACCAGACAATAAATATTAGTCTATATAATAACATCCATATGAGGTTTAGAGAGACATCATTTTGCATAGGAAGGTTTATTAATAATACATTATTTCACCCAGAAACCTGCCTCTAATTAGCCCTACCTTGCTCTGATCACTCTTTTTTATTCCCCGAGCACTTAAATAGTCCAATTGAAATTTCTGTAGGTCTTTCTCTACATAGAAAGTCTGCTTTTTAATTGTTCTTTTCTTATTTTATGGGTATTCAAGAATTTCCTCCAAAGTGGAGATGTTTATATTTAATTATTTTATATTCCAATGTAGCAACAACTAGCACAGTGCTGTTCATGGAGCTAGATAATGAGATGGGCCAGTCAAGCAACTCCTCTGAGCACCAATGTATTATGGCATGCTAAAATGTCCCTGGAAATAGAAGGAGATGGAGAAAAATGTATTTGCTAGAACTTTCCTCTCAAGGAGCATACTGCAAGTGTTTGGAACAAATGCTTGCACAAAACAACTAGGGGATGGGCAGAGGCAGGGAAAAAAGCCACAGGGCAAACCTCTTGGCAGCTCAACCCAGGTAAACAAGATGACCCTTAGACCACCCTCTGAAATGGGTAAGGCCACATTTGGGGCCCAAGCCAAATCACAGTTTCTCCTCTAAAGAGTGAATTAACATTTAAAGAATATTGGTTAAAAGGGGTACTTTATGGTTAGCTATCTTGAGGGACCCAAGTTTTAGTCCAACTTTTCACATAACATGAAATGACCCAACTTTTCACATAACATGAGTTCAGCGAAGGCTTGTTTAGATTAACTAACGAGTATCAAATAGAATTTCCTATTAACAGAATTTCTAAGCACAGGGTAACAGAAACTTATGCTAGAACATTCATACCCTACCAACCAAGAGGTAAACCTGAATAGATAAAAATGACAACCAAAAACATCTCCATTGTAAATACAAATGACTATTACTCACATCCTCTCCCAACTCATTTAGTAATTTTGTGTTCTAGTATTCAGTAATTCTGTATGAATTTCATTCTTTATATCTAACAAATTCTTGCCCATATTTTCAATCTACAATAAAAATGTTCTTGGCCTTTTTCTTCTCATTCTCTTAATGCCACAGGTATAACTCAACTTGCCATATTGGACTGTACCCATTATTACAAGTATAAGGTTACATAAAAAATGAGTGACACAAACCAAAGGACAAATATTGTATGATTCCACTATGTGAGGAACATAGAACAGGCAAATTCAGAGAGACAGGAAGTTGAAAGTATGCTTATCAGGGGTTGGGAAGAGCAGGCAGTGATTGTTTACTAGGTACCCAGTTTCAGTTTGGGATAATGAAAAAGTTCTGGAGAAAGTGATGATGGTACAACAATATAAATATACTTAATATTACTGAACTGTATACTTAAAAATGGCTAAAATGGTAAATTTTATGTTACGTATATTTTACCACAACAAATAAATAAAAGTTTTTTAAATGAGTGATATCCTATGAAAGTACCCTAATTGTCTATTCCTCACAAGCAATTCCTGGCTTTCCTTTATGCAGGCATTTTCTGTAAATAGTTTTTACACTACTCATTTAGATCAGATCAGCAAATACAATTTTGTGAAAAAAAAAAGAAAAACAGATTACAAAAAAAACCCTTTCAGGCCGGGCGTGGTGGCTCACGTTTGTAATCCTAGCACTTTGGGAGGCCGAGGCGGGCGGATTGCTCAAGGTCAGGAGTTCGAAACCAGCCTGAGCGAGAGCCCGTCTCTACCAAAAATAGAAATAAATTAATTGACCAACTAAAAATATATATACAAAAAATTAGCCGGGCATGGTGGTGCATGCCTGTAGTCCCAGCTACTCGGGAGGCTGAGGCAGTAGGATAGCTGAGCCCCGGAGATTGAGGTTGCTGTGAGCCAAGCTGATGCCAAGGCACTCACTCTAGCCTGGGCAACAAAGTGAGACTCTGTCTCCAAAAAAAAAAAAAAAAAAAAACCCTTTCAAAATAAAGAAAAATAAGATATCACATAATACATTTGGGATGTTTTTGTTTGTTTTGTCTACTGGTCAGCTATAATAAGGCAAATTTTAAAGACTGAGAACATTATTCTAGTTTATCCAAACTGGAAAAAGAGTAATTCTATATCTAGACTCTTTAAGAGAGAATTATACACTGTGTAAGACTGGCCTCTTTCAATGTTCCTCTACCAATAATAAATTAGAACATGTTCTTTAAAGTACTCCAAATTAGTCCATTTTAAATATTCAAAGTATTCAATTTGTAACTAAATTGGTCATAAAACTAATACATATATTCATAAAGATATTTAATCCAAAATTTTCTTACCATGTCCACACCAACAAAATATCCTAAGCTTTCTTTTCCTGGCAAAACATCACAGAATATAACTGTTCCAGATTCTATTGTTTCTCCAACCTTCAAAGAAACTCTGGAGTTTATTTCCAAAGGGGGAAGTTCAACCTGCATTGTGTCCACTGGGCCTGCATAATCACTTTCCAATCCAGTGTCATCATCTTCTATGATTTCTAGCTTGTCCAATGCAACAAACACTCCACAATCTTCATCACACTGAAAAAGCTGTTTCCCTTGATATACCCCATCAGTGAAACCTTGGCCACGACCTTCTTCCTAGTTTTTAACAGAGAGAGAGAAAAAAATAGTAGATATAGAAAGATGATCCATGGGAAAGAGGATCAACTCTGGGAATTTCAGGAAAATCACTCTGGAAAAATTCTAAAGGACACATATAATAAGAAATATAATTATCAGTAGTTGCTGTTGGATATAGGATAAAAAATAAGGAAGAAGGTATATCTGATGCTGAAATAAAATTACCTGATAATTTCAAATCATAATTCTATTATGAGAAAGCTGGGCTGGTTATACATTGTGATTCTAACATTAATAATTCTGTCATAAAAATAAAATTTTACTTTAAAAGAATAATGTTAGCTGCATTTATTGAGTACTTATATGCCTGCCACCATGCTAAATCCTCTATCAACGTGCCACAAAAACACTACAAGTTGTGTACTATGAACACCATTTTACAGAGGTGGAAGCAGATCTAGAGAAGTTAAATAGCTTGATTAAGTACTCTGACAACCCAGCTAGTAAATGGCTTAACTGGGATTCAAATCCTTAATTGTTTACAATCACTGTTTGAAAAAATTATATCAAGAAGCATTCCATTCTTCCTCCTGACCAAATATTAAAAAAAAAAAAAAAAAAAGAAGCAAACAAGATATGCAATTCCATTTGCAAGAATGTCAAAATGTAATTGACATTTAAGTTCTTGAGAATGAATATTAAGTTTGGAAATATATCACACAGTTCTTGGGTTTATTTCCAGTAGAAATAAATTCCAGATGATTTTCACAGATATTATCTGAGACAACTATAAGCAAGTTTAAATTGCCGTAACTTATTTTAAAAAGTCTTATATCTCAATTGTCATTACTTACTAGCACACATTAAAAATTGAGAAACCTATAGATGATAATGTCACAATTAACAATTTTTGATGTAACTATTTATAACTGATAATAGTTTATTTTTAATAAGGCAATGTTAAAATTTCTAAGATATAAAAGTCTGCAATAACCATGCGATCTACTTGTATGTTCCTACTACAGTATGTAGTTTTTTAAAAGTTTCATGAATCATCTTTACATCATCTCAATTCATCATTAAAAAGTAAATCCTAAGGATCATGAACATTAAAAGTTATAGAAGACTTCTGGGAAAACGTATTTTGTACTTAAAGGGGAAAAATACATATGTGCATACAAATATACACAGACACAAACGAACACAGACACAGCCCACTAAAATGGCTTATCAAACTTACCAGCAATTCTACTCCAAAGAATATTCCCGACACCGTCCTCTCTGCTAACAAGGGTCCTCTGAAGCGCACAACTCCAGGAAATTTTTCTTCCCCAGATCTCAGCTGTACTTTCACAGGGCAGCCCACGTCTATTTGGAGGCCTTTACTTAGTCTGTTTCTGTTTTTAAACAGACTGAACCTCTCCTCACAATTGGTAATTGCCAAAAGTAACTCTGTGAATTTTTCATTTATTTCTACAACATCCTTTTCATCAACAAAGAGAACTGCATGAGGTGGCTCTAGAATTTTTAATCCAATCTGATTTTTCTTGCCTTTTGTAGAAGGAATCCTCGAATGCCCCACAGAACGATCTTGGATATACTGTCCTATACTCCCCTTTGGTACTTTAAGGAGCTTTTGCGTTTGTTTGTCTGTAACGCTGCATTCTTGAAGAAGCAAATAAAAAATCCGCTCTTCCCAGTAGGGCGAAGTAACTTTTTCTTGGCTCCATAAGCCTGAACTCATTGTGATATTAACTTCAAAATATTAATTCAAAAAAAAGGGAACTACTGATAAGTTTGTAGTAAAACCGCAAAAGATAAATTCACTGGCAGTTCCCCAAAGCATGTTTTTAGCAATTTGGTGTCCATGCTGTAAAAAGACAGCAAATCAAAATGCCTGGTGAACAAGCAAAAATAAACTTTAGACTTCATTCTACATGACCTAAAATTAAGGTTAAAGACTTTTTAAAAAAATCTCATTTGAACCATAAAAACACATACAATAGAAATAATCCCAAAAATATCTAAAAGGGCTAAAAGACATATAATACATTACTTTTATCTACTATAACTGTGCATAATTAAGGAAATCCTATTGCAAAGTAACTTCCAAGACAGTACAATAATGTTTGTTTCCAAGACATTGAAATTTGTAAAATCAGATTCTAGTAAAAATTTTAAAGGTTACCCTTACATACATATTCTGACATTTTTAAACTTTAAAAAGTAGCATTCTTAATGCATCCTGTCTAATTTAAATGGCTAAGTTGCTGTATTTGAGCAAAATACACACAAATCTTATACTTTATCTAAAAGCTATCATTTCCAACCACATAGTTTAAGTAAAAAGTGACCCATCATATGATATTGAATGTCTTTTATCAATAAAAATATCATAAAATTACATTGTGAAACTTTAACCACAATTCATCTGTATGCTACATAAGATCAATGGATGGAACATTTTACCTCTGACCCAATTTCATTTCCTTAATCCTGTACATTTTGTCCTTAGATGGGCAAATGTTAATCAGATTAATCATAGCTTTCATTTCATTTCTCACAATCACAAATATAATATGATTAAAGATGTTTTAAAAACCAATTTTGTAACATCAAAACTAGGACTATGTAACGAGGAGATATAATTGCATTATAGTATCAAATATAAAGTGTTTTTACACCTCAATTTTAACTATGTATATGAGAAAGGAATAGACAAAAGATGACTTATTTTTATGATTTCTTTTTTGGCTTCAAATTTTCATTTAAAATTTTTACAAGGATGATAATCTTTCATAATTAAATAGCTTCATTCTCAACCCTACTTAAACTGATGGTTAAAAACTACACAGTTTCATTAATTCAAATTGAGACTTTACTTCCTTATTTTAATTAATTATCTTGCTGAAAACAATAGCTCCTATGTATTTTCTGTCACAAGAATGTGGCTATTTGGTTTCTAAATACAGTACTTATTTCATCCTTCTTTGAGATAGAGGTATTCATTTCCATTATTCCAGGTAATGGCTGCAATTGATAGCACTATCAGATTTACCTATTTAATTACCAATTAAAATATAAAAACTCCTAAAACTAAAGAACCAAATTTTAAGTTTAATTATTTAACTTAATCATGAAACAATCTGGCAAATCTATACACAAAGTAACATTCCTTTTAGAAAACATTGTTAGATAATGAGGTATTCCATAATGGTAAAGCTTTTTAAATGTCTGTCCCTCTATAAGCCAAAATGAGACATATGGGTTACTCAAGACAGGCCAAGAGTTTGGCACCCTTTCAAACCAACATTATTGAAATATCTGTAACATTTAGTGATGGCAAAGGCAAAGGTAGCATGAAGTAGTTATCTTTTTTTTCCTCTTTTGGTAATGTGTTTGTTTTAATTCCACTTGAGGGCACTGTCTACTTCAACAGGAATGGGATCAATTTATATTTGCCACTTATATAAGACACCTGTGGAAACCTCAATCTTGGCACCACATAAACAAAACTCCTTATAAGGGCTACCCAACCCCTCAAATTGGCTCTATTCCTTTAAAGTACCAACATGAAATGTTATTTTTGACTAAAATGCTTTTAAAATGTCAACACTTGCAACAAGGAAATGGCTTTTTTTTTTTTATGGATCACTGAATTATCATTATTAATATAAATTATTATGTGTGGCTCTCAGTATGCAAGGCTTTTCATTGCACTGTGAAAAGACTTTGCATTGTGCATCCTGAGCACCTGTCTGCTTTCTACAGGCCAGCATCTATAGTCTCTCCTTGCGATCAGCCATTGTCCGTGGTTTCTGCAGTGTGCATTGGACTCCTTTTACAGTCTTGTTGCTCTCCAACTCACTGTTTCTAACCAGTTCTGAGAAGCCAGATGGTGAAATGTGTTTGGGTGTTTGAAAAAACAAACAAAGCAACAATAACAAATATACAAAATACATTAATTTTGAAAGGGTCTTTAGGAATAAAGTACACATAGGCTTTATTGAATAGATATTAGTTTGGTCACTCCCAAACAGTTGATAGTCAAAAGGCAACTTCCAAAAAAGTGAGCTATTGTTTAGGTTCCTTTAAAAAGGTATTTAAACTATTTTTGGCCAAGATTTTTGTTAAAAAGGCAATTCTATTTTGATAAGAAATTATTTTTTAGAATTCCTAAAAATATCTTCAAATATTAAAATCAGAAACTTCCTTGAGTCTTAATAGTTATGTATATACTAACAAGTCCTACTCTATTGGTTCTCTAGCCTTAACAATTCATGTCACAATTTAAAATAAAAACCATTAGTACTAATAAAATATTATCCAGACAAAACTCAAAATTACTATATGTAATGCATTAGGACATTATATTTTAAATGAATGTGATTACAAAATGGCTTTTTGAAAATCATTTAAGGGAGATGATCCACAGTAAAATTGATATAACTAGTTGGTCTATTAAAAAGTCGAGGGCAACAGTAGATTCCAAGTATCATATTTTAAAGTGAACACAAGGAGTGGTAACTTTTTTTTCTAACTTGCATTAGCACAGTGAGAATGAGCTTAGACTCAGTAACAGGATGGGTCATATTAGACAACTGTAACAGCCAAAGCAAAGTTATGAAATATTTAAAAGGCATTATCCAAAATAAAAAGAATGTGGCCTTTTCGCTTTTAGAAAGAATACATTAAGAATAGGTTTGAAATGATCATATTAAAAATTAATTGTCTTCATTGCAACTGATACAGAAAATTGAATGGGTAAGTTTATGGCTCTAGTCTAGAAATATACCAGATGATAAATTTAATGATTTTAATATCCTCAAAATACCAGTATTACAACAGAAATGTGCTAACACATATTTCCCCCCACTGTAGAAAAGACATAATGCCAACATTCTTCTTTTACTGGGATATGCACAATAGTTAACATCTTAAGTACTCTAACCAGTAAAAACTGCCTCAAGACAATGGGAGGGGAAGACTTAAATCACATTGTAAATGAGCTCTTTATCAACCAGGAAGACTGGCTTGTTGGTTTGTATTTTTATGCTCTCAGTACAGTGTTAAACACTGAAAAATACAATTTAAGACAAATCATCCCACGTTCACTCTGCTTCTGCCTTTAACAAAGGCCACAGGAGCCGTAAGACAACACAAGGAAAGAGAAGCACAGCCAAATTCAAAATCACAGCAGGGCAAGTGGTGGGTCAGTGGGAAGGGAGAAATTTTCATTTGTATTTTCTTACTACATTGCAGGTGGAGTCATTTTTGAGAGTGAATATATCACAAATGACTCATCTAAATACTATCTTCAGGCTGAATAACTGACAGATTATGAATATCCTGATAAGTACTGAATGAAGATTACCAAAGAGTTAAAGCACAATAAAATATTTAACCCTAAAACCACGTTGAATGGAAGCCCTTTCTTTTGAGGACACTGAGATGAGGGAATAGTTCAACAAAGAGTTGAAAATATATCTGGTTATCTGAGCTTGTTGATGGTCTGGATTCTGAGTAAAAGGGAATTCAAATGTGATAAGATAAAGTCATTAAACCAAGATGAGGGTTGGAAGACACAAATATTTATCAATTTTCCATGGATGCAATGGGAAGAAGATGATCAAGAAATAAGTTTTACATGAAAATATTAAGGAGCAGAATTACCACATTCTAAAAGTCAACATATAGTACAAGTGAACATCAGTAGCTACAGAAAACTGACAATGGTTAACTTATCCAGAAGATACTATGTCATTTTGATTCTCAAGTTATCAGGTTATACTGTTCATAAGAACCTCACAAAGACAGATCTAATTGAAGAATTTTTTGCATCTGCTAAGATATCCTGCTTGTTCTAGAAATCACAGGAGGCTATCTAAATCAGGATAAAAATTGCAATACTAAGTTCTGCCCCTAACTATAAATGGCAAAGAGGTGAGAAGGTCAGCATAAACACCAAAGAAAAGAAGACACAGGAGCCTTTTCCCAAAAGCTTCTATATAGACAGAATGATCATCATTTTAAGAAAGAGTATCTCTCACTAAAAGAAAAAGTTGTTATATTTCTAAACAGCTAAAGAATAGGAATACAGAGATTCCATGACCAGAAAAGAAACTGAGTCACTTTTAATTTTCCTCATAGATTAACCTGAGACACAAATACACGGTCCCTAAAACAAGTGGGATTTATGAGGTTAAAAAAGAAAGTCTGGCTCCCACATGTACACGTGCAAATCAGAACAAGGACTACTGTTGTCACAGGAGGGTTAAACCTAGCCCCTCCACTTCCAAACTGTAAACTCCTCAAGGCCTTCACCTTTATATTTCCAGTGCCCAAACCAGTGCCTGACATGTGGGGGCATTCAACACATGAGAAATGAATGAAGGACTCAAGTGATAACAGTGAAAGCCAAAATTCCATTTCCTCACCCTAAGTGATTAAAAGCTTCTTCCAGGTTAATAAAAAAGAGAGAGAGAAAGAGAAGAAAAAGACTCAGGAGTTGGGAGTATTTAATGATTTTTGCCTAAAACTTCACTAATTATCTGGATAAAGGAAGTCACCGTCGATTTTTACACCACTTCATTGTTATACATATAAGAAGAAAGAAAAATTTCACAATTAAGAAACCAAGTTGCTTTGAGGTTCCTCTGAAACTAGCTTCCTAGGACCTCATCACCATGTATGATGCTTATAAATTCTGTATACCCACTGTAAAAAAAATTAAAAAAATAAATTGAAGAATAGTGTGAAAATCAGGAATAAAATACTAATGGTTTGATGAGCAGGATAATTGCTTTCACTCTTCTTGTGTTAAAGACTTTCTTAAATCAAACAAAAAACACAGTGTAGGCATGCCAGACTACAGAAATCATTACTCTTTCGTGTTTGTTGTTGTTTTATATAACAAGTGGCTTGGCCTTATCAGCTCCTTACAAAAGTTACTACCCAAAGGAAGGCATCTCTGCAAGAATACCATTAAATTTTGCAGCAGAACATTAGAGAATGTTCTGGGTGTTAACATCATTCAGAGTACATGAACTTCAATAAGAATCTCCAGCAAATCATTTTCTCCTAATACTATTATAGTTCAAATCCACCCACTACCCAGTGGGAAATGGCAGGCTAAATCCTTAGGGCCATTCAATCTACTTGGGGCACGAGTGGGTGTGTAGAAAGCCAACACTTAAAGAACACCTTTCAAGGCCTGGGTTTTCTCTGGGAGCCAATGATTGCAAAATGAACAATCTTATTAAGATCCCAATTAGCCCGAATTGAGAAGCAAGGTAGGAATGCTCCTTAGCTGAGGTACGGATATAACTTTCCAGGGAAAACTGGGGAGAGGAAGGTGGCAGGGACTGGGGGGAGGGGAGTTGGAAGCCTGCGCAGGCTTGGTGGCTGAAAGATGACAACCACCCTAAAACATGCAAATGCCAAGGGGTGGAATAGAAAAGATGCCAAGTACATGAATAAGCGGGCAGCTGACCCAACTGTGCACCAAACTCAAGAACACTATCTTCCTTCAAGATTTCGTGATTTCCCCACTGATGGTTAATATGAAGGAAAAACAAAAAGAAAGAATACCTGTCTCAGCAGGGAGCACCTTTCAACTAAAGGACTCCAGATTGTTGTGTAAAACCATCTTCACCCTGGAAAGACAGAAACTGAAAGAAAAAGCAGAACACGCCATTAACGAGGCCAGAACCCCGACTGCTGTTCCTGGAAGAGAGCCACAAACACCCCAAAACCGAACGATCCATACACCCCACGGCACAGACGTGAGGTATGACAACCCGGGGCTCTCGATGCCAACTGGGGCAGTCGGGAGCCAACCAGTGGCCCGTGCCTCAGTTTCCCCAACTGTAAATGGAGCACCGAAGAGGGAGACTGCGTCCGGCGCTGCTCCCACCCCAAGCCCTCTCTTCTCCCGGGGTCCCGACGGCGGCGACCCGTCTCCCAGGACTCGGGAGCCCACCCGGGAAGGCTCAGGGGGGTGGGGAAGCCCGGGGGTGGGGAAGCCCAGGCTGACGTCAGCGGGCTCAGCACACCGCGGGCCTGGCCGGCTCGGGCCGGGACAACTAACGGGCCAGCGCCGAGGGCCCGACGGTCGCCGCGGCGGCTCGAGGCGCCTGAGGCCGGGGAGGGGCGCTCGAGGGGACCCGGCCGCCCGCCGCTCGCCGCCCGCTCTCTCACTCACCTCAGGCGGCGGGGCGTCGCCCCTACCCCTGCCTCCCCAGTCCCGGTCCTGGGCCGGTGCGGCGCCCCACACCCACCGCCCTAGTATTTACCTCGGACGCGCGGGCCCCCGCGCAGCCGAACCTGCTACCTGGGCCCGCCCCCACCTGCCCCGCCTCCGAACAGCCCAGGGTAGAGGGAGGGAGCGGGGGCGGAGGGCAACAGCCGTGCTAGCCAATCGCAGCCAGAGTTGCATTCCTGCGCGCGCCCTGATTGGGTCTCCCTGTGACAGACCTTCCTCCAATGGCTGCCGGCCCGGCGCCAGCTGAGGGGACTTTCCGCTCTGTCAAGCTCGGTGGAGCCAAAGGGAAAGCGGAGGGGAGGGGCGGAGAACAACGGGATGGGGGCGGGGAGCTCAGGCTGATTGGGCAAAAGCCTGAGGGTGCCGTGTCACCATTGGCTGATTCTGGAGCCGGGCGGGGCGCTGTGCTTCTCCCAGCCCCACCTCCCATGCCCGGGTCTGGGCTCCTGCCTCAGCTGTCAACACTGTAGTCTCCAAGGTTTGGGGCTGGGTTGGGGAGCAGTGGAGAAGAAAGCTGAGAATACGATTCCAGGATTCCACGAAAGAGCAAAATTTTAGAATCAGACCTAAGTTTGAATCTTTTGTGCTTTCATTTAGACGCCGCGTGATCTGAGGAAGTCACAACCACCCTGAGCCTCAATTTCCCCATCTGTGAAATGGAGATAGTAGTTGTCACTTGCCTGACAGGATTGAATAGCTTCTTAAACTTTCTGACACGCAACAGAAGCTCAGTAAAGGTTACACCTTTCTCCCCCTCAGATTCAGCCTGGGACACCTGCTGTTTCCGAACCTGTTGCCACCTACCCCAGTTCAGAAGGAGGCCTCCTAAGAGTGGCGAAGAAGGGATTTCCGCACGGCCGCCTCACTCAGCCCTGCACCCCTGGCCACCAGCCAGGACTTGGGGTGTACTTAGGGATCTTTCAATTAGAAGGGAGGCTTCTGATTCCCAAAAGTGCTCAAAATATTTAAGAAGGTGCTTTTTATAATCAGTCCCAGAGCCTTGCTGCGCTGGATACTCCTGTTAATTAATTCCTTCTCCTTTGACATTTTAAGTACTAATTACGGGAGAAGGTGATTAATACTGAGAAAGGAGGAGGAGGGGTGTGAGTGTGTGTGTGTGTGTGTTTAATCATGACACAACTTTCCCCAGTGGAAAGTGACATGTTTCTGAAGATCTGGGAATTTAAACCAGTGAATACTTAAAAGTAGTCACATGAGTGGCAGTAGTAGAAAACAGGCCCCCCACTCCCTTTTCATAATCACCCAAAATGAAATGCACATCTTTTGAAAACCTAAGCCACAATCCACTCCTGTCCTTCCTTTAGTCCATCCTCATCCTGTTCCCAGGCATTGTGGCCACATTGCAATAGGAAGCAATCAGATGGGAATCAACAGGCTTGGCTTGCACTGTGGCATTAGGCTACACCATTCCCCTCCCGGTCCAGATTCTCCAATAAAGCTAGCAAGACTCAGAGGTCACAGTCTGGCTCTCTGGGAGCAAATTTCAGCCTTAGAACTGTTTTTGCTTGACCCATACAGTAAGGAGGAGGAAGGAGAAAAGAAAAGTGGAGTGGCAAAGATATTTTTAAGCCTTTTAGACAAGGCAAAGACTCCCACTTTCTCCATTTTGCCACACTCCCCACCATTCCCTATATTAAGCCCCTGGAAGACTTCTCTCATTTGCATTATCTACTGGCCCCTGAAGGTGTTTGAGTTTGCCACTCCTGGACTGGAACATTTTCATGTCCTTTCTGATCATGACATTTGGTGCTACTGAGCTCTCTGCTTCAGTAGGGCTTTCTTCTCCACCAGCAGTGGTCAGATGCCTCCCTCTGTCCTCCTGTCACACGTTCACGGAATCAGACAGTGTCAGGGCCTGACTTCATCTTAGAGATCTCCATCCAAGCCAAGCCTGACAGACAAGATTTATCTCAGTTGCCATCTCCTGTCAATTGGTAATGGCTGCCTCGAACATTGTGTTAAAGATAATTCTGAAGCTGTATTCAGGCTCACAGGGAAGACAGATGTCTGCCAGGGTATGAGATGGGGAAATAGTGTCATGGTGCTATTACTTGCAATCCTTGATAAACCAGCCTATCATCTTACAGATGAAAGATTAAGGTCCAGAGAAGGAAAATAACTTGCCCCCTGCCACCCAGGAGATGGGCTGAGACCCTCATTTTCCTGATTCCAAGCCAGGGTTCCTTTTGCCTCTGTTTAAATGGATCCTTCAACTGAAATGCCCATCCTCTCTGCCTTCCAAATCCTCCCTTCATGTAGGGCCCAGCCAAAGTCCAGCCTCGTCCAGCAGTCTTGGCAGATGGCTCCAGCCCCCAGGGATTCACTCTGTCAATCCCCACCCCCACAGTCTGTTCCACCCAGCCTGGCCCTGGGTTCCTGTAACTGGTGGTTGAGTTACTGGGCAGGTACCAGGAAATGGCAGTGTACAAGTGAAATGCCACCCCTGCCTGTGGCAAGAAAGGCCCACATAAACAACTAATTGCATGATCACTTGCTTAATTATGGCTATGGTAAGCCTCAGGAGGACACTTGCTCTGTGCACACCTAAAGGATGGTTGGGCACTCAGGAAAGGCTTGTGTGAGGAAGTCACCTTTAAGGCAAGGTAGGAAGAAAACGGGCATTGGCAGTGAGGGGAAGCAAGCACTCCAGATAAAGGGAATGGAAAGTGCATGCCCTGTTAGAACTTAAAAAAGGCAAAGCACAGAAAGTGCGGGCACAAAAGCACCTTGGTAGCCGGGGCCAGGGCTTGGTCTGCATCCTAAGAGCAATGGGAACCCTTTGGAGGGTTGTTCAGGGAAGTTAACTGTGATTCTAAATTGTCCTGTGCAGTTCTCTTGTTGCACACAGCAGCAACCCAATAAGCCACTGAATTGAATGTGGCTCTCTCTGTAGGGGGTGTTAAGCTACAGGTAGCCTGGAAGGGGCCTAGGTCAGGACACAAGAAGACCTCAGCAGCACTGGTTATGATTGGTGATCAGACCCTGCCCCCTGCTTCCCAAGCTACCATGGGTACTTCCTACTTCCAGCCTCAGCAAGTGTGGTGTTCATTGCATGCCCTACCGCCTTCTCTGTGTCTCCACCAAGCACAGCCAAAAGTGAACTCCTGAAATCCCCACCCCTGCCATCCTTCTGCCTCCCCATCTCAGGAATGGCAGCTTCCCGTTGTTCATCCAGCCTCCCACAGCTCGGCCACTTTCCCACCAGCCCTGTAAATATGGGCGCTCAGAGTGGGCACTGAGCCAAGGGGCTAGGCTCACTGGACCAGGTGGCCCACAGCAATCGCACTGTACAAGTGCTTCCTCCACCGGCCCCAGCGCAGGGCTCTGGTCAATGGATAGCGAGTGCGGAGTCCTCCATGCCCCAGATGCTCTTACTTCTCATGGGAGGGAAACTCCAGGTGCGCCAAAGCACTCTGTCTAGGTAGGGGCTTTTACTCTGGTCACCTAAAAGCTCTTTTTGATAAGATAAAAGGGATTACTTTAATCATCTTTACACTAATCCAGCTGAACTATAAATCCATGCTCTCCTGTTTGAGCCATTTGCTGGTATCAATGACAAGTGATTTCTATGTTTGATTTTTAAAGACACACACAGAGTAAAAGGGCTTAATGCTCTTTACGGGAAACTCTGTGTTACATCTGGATCCTATTTGGGGTAGTTGATGCACTAGGAATGGTCCCATGTCTCAGGAAACCTTTCTCCCATAGGAAGGAGACACTAATGGCATCAGGAAAAAGATGATTCATTCTTATAGTCTGCCCAACGTCTATTTTCTGCCGCCTTTGAGTGGATTCTTCATTCAAGTGAATGTCAGGTGTACTGAGCACCTGCTATGGGCTCTTTCTGAGCACCTTTCTAGACTCTGAGGACACCACAGTGAGCTTGGGCCCTCTCCTCATGCAGCTGACAAGCCAGGAGAAGGAAGAAACGAATGTGTCTCCGGTAGTGCATGCCAAGGAGACAATATCAATGAGGGTAGGGGGTGGCTGGGGACTGCTGTTTTAGGTAGATTGCTCAGGGAAGGACTACCTCGAAGAGGTGGCATTTGAACAATGTGCCGAAGGACATGAGGAAGCAAACCATGCCGCTGTCCAGGGCAAGCTTGTTCCTGTAAGAGAGAATAGCAGGTGCAAAGATCTGGAATCTGCAATGTGCGTGGCCTGATCAAGGACAGCAAAGTAGCTGGTGAGGCCGGAGCACAGAGAACGGGGTGTGAGTGGCAACGGTGAGGCCAGTGAAGACACGGGGCTGGATCAGGTCAGCATGAGACCTTGACTTTCGCCCTGCACCAGACAGGAAGTCCTGGTGGGTTCAGACCATAGAAATGGCTGATCTGATGTATGCTTTAATAGTCTCACGCCCTCGGTCAAAGGCAAGACAGGGACACTGGTTGGGGGGCCAATGCAGTAATCCAGGCAAGGGGGTCCCAAAGGGCCCCCTCGTTTTCTGGGGTTATGGGCAGAGCAGATGGGGAAGGGTAGAGAGGAATGTGGAACTGAAGATGGTAAGAAAGGAGCGCTCCCAAGAGGAAGGATTCTCAGGATAAGTGATTAGAGGAGGGGTAATGCTTAGAGACTGGATTTGTGGATTGTTCTGAAAACGACAATAAGTTGGGATTAAATTTAGAGCAATAAAAAAGTATCCTGGGGAGGCACGAGCCCAAGATGTTGGATTGCCTGCCTGTCCAGCTACAGCCTCTCCAGGGGAACACCCTTTATGACCTTCCTGTTCACTGGTAACCTACCACAAGGGCCTGGGGCTGTGCATTCTCTCCCGCGTGGGCAGGACCAGGCTGTTGTCCTGTGTGTGTGCTTCACCACTGGGTTGGACCAATCACCTGCGTCGAGAGAGAGGCTTGGAGTTGTCCTGGTACAATAATAGAATGAAGCTCTAGTCTTCACTCAGCCCGCTTGGAATATGATTCCACCTCTCACATTTCTGTGTGGCGTATTCATTTCAGCATCTTGTTTTGGTGCAACGGCTGGGGGAGGACACTCAGATTGGCATCTTTTTTCTCCCAGGATGATGGTGAATATAATTAAAATCTGAGGCTCTTTTAGAAATTCTCCTGCTCTAATACCGTGGTTTTTTGTGCATAAGAATTATGTATTTTTAGCCACAAAACTGGAATCTGTCTGCTCCTGGCTAAGCCACTGGCCATGAGCACGTACATACCTTTCAGGTGACCTCCGTATCAGAGAATCTTAAAATCAAGAATCCTAGTTCACTTGTTATCTGCCAGGCTCGGGATGCTTTTGGTGGTATCTGCTGGACTTTTGAAAGTTAGGAAATTCCTTCTACTCTGAGCTCTGTCAGTAATCACATATCAAGATCTCAGCGCCCTCACCTGGGCCCTTTGACCTCTTCTTTCTCTATCTATAATCGCTCCCTGGGTTATGTCATCCAGGCTCAAGGGCCCCATTCTCATTTCCGTGTGTAGGATGCTGCCCACGCTGTTATCTCTGGCCATGACCTCGCCCATGGGCTCCACACTGCTACCACCACTGAACGTCTCCACTTGACTTCTCCATTTATGTCTTTCGAACTTGACAATCCAAAACAGAATTCTCCTCACTGTCACACTTGGTTCCTACCTGCCTTCCCCAGTGCCCCAGTCAGTCAAGCTCCAAGTCTGTGAGTCATCCTGGGTTTTCCCCTTCCCCTCATCCCTCTCGTCCAATCCATCTGCAAGTCCTTGGGAATCCACCTCCAGGATGTCTCTGGAATCCACCTTCTTCTCTCCCCTCCACTGCCAACTGCCTCTCCCTGCAGCAGCTCCTGGGTGGTCTCTCCACTGCTTCCCACCTTCACCCCTGTGTACTCCAGCCCCATCTCCAGCCGTGAGCCATGGAGATCTTCTTTAACCGTAAATTGTGTTGCATCTCCCCTGCTTAGACCTCTCCGATGGCTGGCTATTATTCTAAGATCGAGACCAAACTGCACCATGGCCACCAGGTCCTCCTGAGCTGGTCCTACTTAGCTCTGAAAACCCATCTAGCGACACCCTTCCCTTAGTTTGCCTAAAACATACCTTATTAGTTTCCTACAGCTGTAGGAAATGACACAAATTATTGTCTTATAGTCCTGGGAGCTAGAAGGGCCAAATGGGCTGGAACCAAGGCAGGCAAGGCCATGTTCCCTCCAGAGCTTCTAGGGGAGAGTCTGTTTCCTTGCCCTTTCCAGTTTCTGGAGCTGCATTCCTTGGCTCACGGCCCCTTCAAACCCCCCAGTGTAGTGTCTTGCGTTAGTGGTCACATTGCCTTCCCCTGTGTCAGATTGTCCTTTCCTCTCTCTTATAAAGACGCTGTGATTGCATTTAGAGCCTACCCATGTAACCAGTGTAGTCTTCCCAGCTCAAGATCCTTAATCACATTTGCAAAGTCCCTTTCGCCATGCAAGGTGACATTCCCGGGTCCCAGGGATTAAGATCTGGGTATCTGTGGGGGCCATTATTTAGCCTCCCATGCACATCAGACTCTTTCCTACATCAGGGTCTTTGTGCAGCTTGTTGCTGGTGACGGTAATGCTCCCTTCCTCCCCCTACGCGTGGCCAGCCCCTTCTCATCCCCGGGGACACACTTACCTGGCACCTTCTCAGAGAATCTGTCTTGGACCAACCCTCGACAGTCTGAAGACCTTATTTAACGTATTTTTCAGTTTACTTGTTTCCTGCCAGCCTCTCCCTCCACCCGCTCCTAAGTGCCTGGAGGACGGGGACAACATCTGTTGTGTCCATCCACTGATTTTCCTGACATAACTGGTCAGTCGTTGCCGAATGAATGTAAGGAAGATGAATTTATAACCCCATACGGTGCCATGCAAACAAACGGGCGCTGTTTGCTCCTGGAGAAAGCAGACCCCTTCCATCTCCCTCCCAATCTTCTGTCCCAGAAACAGTGGTCTGCGCAGACAGACCAGCAACAAAGAGGACCCACAGACGCGAGCAGACGCGGGCGATGCGGCGGCACTGGGGCGCCCGACGCACACAAGACCTTTCAAGGAAGTGGGGTTTCACTTTGGTGAGGGGCCTCCTGAGTCCTTGCTCCTTAAATGCGGCTAAGAATGATTGCAATGCAAGGCCCGCACCGCAGACCGCTGGTGAGGACAGCCACTCCACGCTGTCCCGCTAAAGCCTCCCGGAGCCACTGGAGAGAACGGAGGGAGGCTCTGCGCAACTCGAAACTTCACGCTGGGCTAGACTTTTCTAAGCTGAAGCCAAATGTGTTTTGCTTGCCAGGTTATTTCTAAGAATTGCTCTTGCCTTAAATTATAATATGCCTTAGATAATAAATTATCTGGTTGAACACATCATTTTCCCCCCTTCAAGCATAAAATTGTGCTTTAAAATTTGACAACTTTTAGGAATATTTAAAAATGTTTGGTCACAATGAAGAGGGCTGTGGTGACTCCATAATTTATTCCTCTGTGATTATTTACAGCATAAAGTTCATGGTCATGTTGTCTATAAAAGTATAAACTTGGGAGAATAAAACAAGGTAGTTCATAAATATTAACCAGTTTTCACATATAATAATGTTTAAAATAATAACATTTGCACAGCACCTGACAATTTACAAAGGCTTCGACATGCATCATTTTGAATAATCCAAAAAGTCACATGCTTAGAAGGAAGAGCCTGATTTTGCCCTTGTAAACTTTCAATCCATAACTGTATAACCTAAAGCATTCCGGCACAAATAAAATGGACCGTCTCTTACGGATGTATTTCAGAAGTCTATTGTCCGAGTTCAGCTCACAGGCATCCACCAGCAGCCTAGGGGGCCGTTTGAAATTCTGGCCCAGATTAATTTTAAAAAGCTGCATTTGGAGCTTTTTAAAGCGGGGCCATTTCCAAAGGCTTAACTGAAGAGTAATTGATTTCACTGGAAAGAAAAGTCCACGTGTGATACCAGCTGGAGTGTGGTCATATTTTTCTTGCAAATCCAGAATGTTTCGGGGAGCAAATGGCTGTCACGTGTCCCCATTCCTAGGATATCTTAAGCACCAGAAAGAAGAACAGGCTAAGTTGCAGCTCTTCCCGCCTGGGGTGCCAGGGCTGAGGTGGTGTGATGTGAAAGCTGAGATCACGGACGTTCTGAACCTCAAAGGAAGTAGCATGTGCAAGCCCAGGACGAGTGGAGGAACCAGAGGTGGGGAATGGCCAGGATGGACAGTCCATGAGTCCACATGGTGGAAAGATGCTTCCCGAATACCCCTCTCTTCGTGAGAAATGGGGGAGGGTCTTTCATTCAAGGCCAGGTCTCTACACCAAGAGACACTCAGTTAACAGGCATGTCCGTGGGCCCCGCTGACCCAGGGCAGAACCCTGGAGGGTCAGGGGAGGCCAGCCCCTTGCTACGGAGGAGGGGCTGCTCCTCTCATACATCCCAGGACTGAATCTTGGGGAGAAGTCGCTGGCAAAAGCAGGCTCGGGGAAAGTCTATTCTGAAGGGCACTGACGCTCCTTCCTGTGCCAGAATAAAGGTGACCTGGTGTGTCCCGAACATGAATTCAGCCCTGGGCAGGAGGGAGCCGATGTGAACAGATGTCAGATGTCATCCAGCTGCTGGGGCCCGGGCCCACGGCTCGCTCCCAAACAAGCCGAGATGAGCGTCCGCCTGGAGACATCAAAGCAAGAGTCTGCCGTCCCTGTGGCTGAGCGTCTCAATTTCCTCTGGAGAGAGGGTGTTCCCTCGGAGCCTACAGGAGATCAAGTGAAGGGAGGGCTGAGTGAGGACAAAATTAGAGCAGCGCTTTCAAACGGAAGCTGCCACTTTTCAACCCATGCCTGGGACGGACTGACCCCGCGGCCCGGCTGCAGCGCCCCTGGGAGGGACATCTGTGCCGTTTTTACCCTCTGTCAACCAGGGCAGCTCATGAATCATGCTGCATGATGAACAAGGCTCCGGGACTCTGCAGGGGCACAGTCCACAGGCCTGGACCCGGCCGGCCGCAGACTCCCCAAGGCCAGGGATTCTTTTTAAGGCAACAACAGAATCTGCCGAGAATGCAGTGCTCGAGTCCTGGTGCCCTCCCCGGCTCCATCAACGGCAGCAAACAACATCAGAACTCTTAAAACACCAACCGGAGGCTGGTTTGCTCCCCGGACACAGAAAGTGACATTTTTTAGGACTGTGCAATGGTTTCAAAAACGAAAAAGGACCCACACTTTACCCAGAACCTGACGACCTCGCAGGCTACAGGGATGAGATGATCATACAGAAGGAAAAATCTATCCCGGGACAGATTTTTGAAGTTTTTGTTTTTAGCTTTGTCACTTGATATCTTGCGCTACCTTGATGTGCTTGTTGAGAGAGACAAGGCCTCACATCTAAAGCAGCGGTCACAAGCTAAGGGGTGCAGATCTAAAGGGACTGGTCAAAGGCTGTGGCTTGGTGGCTCTGTCCCTTCCTCTATGCTGGTTAACTACTAGCGTTGTGAATGGGGGTCCAGAGTTGCCAGCTCTTCTGAGAAAACCCTGAAATATAGATTTTTATAGGAAATCTCCTAGTTTTTAAATACTGATATGTGGCCTGGGATCTGGAATATATGCAGTAACATTCATACAGAGCATGTTAGACCAGACACTTTTCTATTCATTGTCTGAGTGACAAATAGATACCTGGAAACAAGGAGGACAAACTTGGAGGCTGTGACTCAATGCTTTTGCAAATACACAAAGGACTATGGCTTTAATTGTTTAGACTTGGACACAGTGAGCAAGAGTCCCCACGCTGCGTGACCTCCCTCCAGAACTGCAGAGCGCCCGGCACAGGATCCTGGGCCTCGAAGGCAGCAGCTGCGTTCTTCTCCCTTCTTTTCATTCTTAACCACACCCCCATTCCTACCCTACTGCTTAGAATAGAGAAGGTTTTGAACAAGCAGACAAGATTTTAAAATGAAAGCATTGCTCCATGCTTAGAGATGTGAAGTCTTCTTTCCCAAACAACTAGAGCCACCACGTGCAGAATGACACTGAATGTCAGAATCAGAAGGGATCTTTGACATTCTGACATTCTCTCCCCTCCCCCCTTTGACAGATGGGAAAACTGAGGCCCACAGAGGTAGAATATGCCTGCCAAGGGGCCTTACCAGACTTCCAGGATGGTGCCATTCCTTGCAAGGGCCTGCAGAAGGGCTTCCGCCCCCAGGGAGCTGATGCAGTTGTTGGACAGCCTGCAAAGAAAATGGACTGGTGAGCTTCTGGGACTCTTGGTTTTCCTCTTGAGAACATCTGATCAAAGGAGGCTTCAGCCCGGGCGCGGTGGCTCACGCCTGTAATCCTAGCACTCTGGGAGGCCGGGGCGGGAGGATTGCTCGAGGTCAGGAGTTCGAAACAAGCCTGAGCAAGAGGGAGACCCTGTCTCTACTATAAACAGAAAGAAATTAATTGGCCGACTGATATATATAGAAAAAATTAGCCAGGCATGGTGGCGCATGCCTGTAGTCCCAGCTACTCGGGAGGCTGAGGCAGGAGGATCGCTTGGGCCCAGGAGTTTGAGGTTGCTGTGAGCCAGGCTGATGCCACGGCACTCACTCTAGCCTGGGCAACAAAGCGAAACTCTGTCTCAAAAAATAAAAAAATAAAGGAGGCTTCAGAAGCCAGCCTACTGGAGCCCATCAGTCCCCGAGACACGCCCCTCTCCTGTCTGAGATTCCCAATGAGCTCATCAACAAAGGTGCGAGGCTATAAGCAAAATGCACCCTTTTCTCTTCCATTCAGATTAGTTTATCTAATTAAGTAGCCCCTTCCTTAGAGAGGTGCTATGGCATAGTGGTTCAATACCTACATTTCAGTGCCAAACTTTGTGGGTTCAAATCCAACCTATACCACTGCCTTTCTGATCTCCAGAAAATTAGCCTCAATTTCCTCATGGGTCAAACAGGCCCCAAAGAGTATCCACCTCGAGGAGTATGAGACTCATACCTGTGGTGGCCACTAGGCAGGCTGCTGTTCGCATCTGCCATCCATCTCCTCATGGCACAGGTCCCTGGCCACTGGGTCCGCCACCAGAGGAAGCCACAGTGCCTCCCACTCCTCCCCCACCCCTGCTTGCTGGGAAGACTTTCCACACTCTGCATGGCGAAAGCACCTGGCACGGTAGCACTGGTGGGGAATAACCAAGGGACAGGGATATTTCCATCTGCGGGGCTGTGAGGGCGCGGGGACATAGAATAGAGAAAGTCTGAGGTGGTTGGAAATGGGGAGGGGAGATGGGACAGGGTCAGGGAGAGCGAGGGAAGAGCCACGTGCCCCAGGGTGCTCCTCGGCTTACAGCTGTGCCTTCTAGACAATGTCTTCTCCCTGTCTTCCCCTCCCCCACAATTTTAGAGACTCTTCCAAGTTGACCCTAAGGCATTGCTACTAATAATAGCAATATTTGTAGAGCTTTTACTAGGTGCCAGTTGGTTACCTACTTTCTATCAGTAAATGTTCACAAGCTTATGAGGAAGGTCCAAGTGTTATGTCCATTTACACTGTAGGCAACTGAGGCATTCGACCAAGGAGAAATGGCTGGAAGGGGTGGCGCTGGGGAGCAGACCCCAACTGCCTGGCCCTAGAGCCTGGACTCCTGACAGCTCTAAGCCTGGAAAGGAGAAATGGCGGGCATCTCTCTCTCTTTCTCTCTCATTTTTTAAAGATATGTCAGAACTTTAATTTTTGTGGGGGATGACACAGTGCAGGATGCTGGGTAAAAGGCTGATGGCGAGATGGCGTGGGCAACCCCAGTGCCACTGCCGGCACCTGCGGGGGTCACGCGGGTGAGTCCGTGGCAGCGAGGAAAGGCAGGCCCACCACGTCCACACCTGGTCAACAGTGGCCCGAAGGCCGCGTGCGAAGCCGGCATCCGGCCCACACCGCCGGCGGCACCCCAACCTCCCCGCCCGCTTCCACCCGAGTGAGAGCGGGAGTGCTCTCCCCAGACAGTCCCAACCTCCAGCCCCCGAGAAGCAACACAACCAAGCGTCGCCAGAGAGGGTGGCGGTCTGGCAGCAAGGCTGACACGCTCGAAGACACTGTCTCTGAAGGCAAGTGTTTCCCTCAGGCCACGTTCCTCAGGGAAGACACCACCTTCCTCTAGCGAACGGTGCCATCGGCGGTTCCCTGAGTCCCCTGTGAGGTGGGGCTTTGGCACCAACCCCAGAGAGCACTGGCACAAGCTCGTGACGGTCACTCGCTGGACTTCCGTTCACATCCACCGCCCATCTCCTGTGGCATGGGTCCCTGGCCACTGAGTGTGCCACCTTAGGAAGCCACAGGCCCCTACCCTTTCCCTGCCCCCGTTTGCGGTGGAAGACCTGCCGTGCTCCGCCTGAGGCCACTCTCCTGACCCGGCAGCAGGCTGAGCCATGCAGGGGTGGCCGGAGGGCACGCAAGCCCAGCTCCGCACACGCTGAACACCAGCTCCCTGCCCCTTGGTGGGAGATAACCAGGCGTGTCCTACACTGGCTCCCGGAGCCCCAACAGTTCTGAGGTCAGCTTCCCTCAGTGACAAGTGGCTCAGTGACCTCACTTCACTACTCACCCCGTGTTTGCTGGGACCACCTACCTCCCCAGCACACAGCCTGCCCTGGAATCCCTGTCTGCCCAGACCGAGACGAGGCTGTCTGCTGCCAGGCCAGCTCGTGCCAGTGACCCGGCCGGGAAGCCGCCCAAATCTCTGAGCGGAAACGCCTCCCCAGGCCAGCCACTGCTGTCCCCGCTCCCGCTGGCGGGCTCCTTACTTCAGGACTTTCAGACTGGAATTTCTCTTCAGTCCTTCCGCGAGAGAACACACACCTTCATCCTGGAGACGGTTCTCCTCCAGGCTGGCAAGAACAAGAGAGAAAATCCAGCTGATATGATGACATTTGTTATGGACGTTGATGCCAATAAAGGTTCACCCATATGCCCCCCACCCATTAGAAAATCCAACAACTGAAAATCCAAACTTATGGAAAAAGTAAAAACAAAGTTCCAGAGACATCTTTGCATGAGAATTCACTCCAGGGTTCTTTTCTATAATAAGTTCCCTCCAGCCCCAGCTACCCAATATCCATTTTCCCTTCCTTCTTAATTAGTGGGGGCCTCACTTCGTTTGGGGCAGCCATTCGCCTGGTGAGAAAACTTCCTTTCCCACTCTCCCCTGCAGCCAGAGTTGGCAAGTGACAAACACCTGGCCACAGGTACACAGGGGACATTGACAGGTGGGGCTTCCGAGAATACTTTTTAAAGGAGAGAAACCCAGCTGGTCAGTGCCTTTTGCCCTTCCCGGGTATATAGACTGAATCCCGGAACGTGCGAGCAGTGCTGTGGGTGGGGCAGCCACCTTGCAATCACAAAGCAACCGACCATGATGACGAAGCCACAGGCTGAGGATGGTGGAGCAGAAGGAGAAAGAGACAGCCGAGGCCACTGCTGGCCTCCTGTAGCCACCATACCAGCCCTACACCACCCACCTCCAGACTACCTGTGCATGAAAAAATAAACCTTTTCCTGGATTAAGCCTCTGTAGATGGAGGTCTTCCATCATGGGCAGCCTAATGGAGTGTTCAATTAAACTAAATTTGGCCTGAGGCTGCCGCCATACTCTGAGTTCCCATGTGGCAAACTGCAACCCAACTTAGCATGTAAACAAACTGCAACCTAATGTAAGAATATAGCCTTATAACAAATAGCTGAGTCTCAGCCAGTCACAGAAACCAGGCTTCAGCCAATCACAGCCTGCCAAGCGTCAGACTATGTCCATATAAGGCAAATGCCTCATCACACCATGACCAGATAGGGCAAATGCCCAGCTGTAACCCATCCAGCTGTTTCGGTACAGCACTTCCTTTGTCTGTCTATACCTGCTGCCTGTCCATATTGCTGAGTGAAGCTCTCTGAACCTCTACTGGTCCAGTGCTGCCTGATTCGTGAATCACTCCACGCTCAAACCAACTCTGCTAAATTTCATTTGTCTAAAGTTTGCCTTGTAACAGTGGTCGTGTCTAATGCCCTCACAGTGAAGTGCTCCTCTACTAGAAATTCCAAGCGGCAAAATCCAATCAGGATATAATCAATGGCACTGAATACAGCCAGTGGGTCCTGCCCACCCAAGGTCCATCCACAGTGTCTGTCTGTGGCAATGCCCATGTTTTGGTGCTTTTCTGCCTCTTGGAAAAATTGATCGTTCAGCACTTTATCTCCCTGATGTGATCTGGAATGCCCAGACATGTCAGAAGACTGTACTAGTAGCACCTAAAGGATGGAAAACTTGGAATGAGCTTCAGATCAACATACAAGGATGCTTGATGGTTCACCTTTCAGTTATCCCAAACTCCATTCCACCTTCCAAAGTGATCCCTGACTCCAATACCCCGTGTTCTTAGGAATTCAAATTCACTTCAAAATGATAAAACTTTACTAGTACTAGTAGTCATAGTACTAGTAGCAGCAGTAGAAGCAGCAGTAATAGTAGCAGTAACCCTGCCGCTGTTACAATTTAACATCTATGGCGAGCACTTACACATGCCAGGCACTCTAGTGTACTCTTCACAGGTATTACCTTACTTAGATCTCATGAAAATCTTCTATAGTTGGAAACATTCTTACCTTCATTTTACAGGTGTGAAACCTAAGATTCACAGATTGCTATTTAACCTGCCTGCTTGATTCCAGAGTCTGTGTCCTTAACCATCATGCCATTCAGAGGCACTCAACAAAGCAGCAAGCCAATACATTTAATTGAATAAAGAGAAATAGCACCCATATGCCATGCTCTATAAGCTTCATGCCACTTAGTGCACATAACGACAAGCACGATCAATCAATTGTCCAGGCATCCCCCTTTGTCTCGTCCACACAGCCACTCTGATGGCTGAGGCCAGGGAATCGAGAAGGGCTGTCACCTGCCTCCGGAGCAAGGAATCCCCCAAACTCACCAGAGCTCTTCCAGTGCGGAGTTCTTTTCCAGCATCAGTGCCAGGGCTTGGGCACCCGCACTGCCAATATTGTTCCCCACCAGGCTGGATGTAATATGGGATAAAAACATGTTAGAGCCCTCAGCGACAAGCTAACGTAAACAGCAAATACGTGGCAGTCTCCTAGTCTGTTCCATTTCAGACATCGCTAATTGATTACAGTGCTCTTTTTGTACATCTTTTTTAGCCATCACTAATTTTTTTTTTTTTTTGAGACAGAATGTTACTCTGTTACCTGGGTAGATGCAATGGCATTGTCATAGCTCACTGCAACCTCAAACTCCTATGCTCAAGTGATCCTGTCACCTTTAGCCTCCCAAGTAGTTGCAACCACAGGCATGCACCACCACCCTAGCTATTTTATTTTTTTAGTTTTTGTAGAGATGAGGTTTTGCTATACTGTTGCCCAGACTGGTCTTGAACTTCTGGCCTCAAGCAATCCACCCACCCTGGCCTCCCAAAGTGCTGGGATCACAGGTGTGAGCACTGTGCCTGACCAAGACATCACTAGTTGATTACAGTGTTCTTTAAGCCCAGGAGCAGCCCTGGAATCCTTCTCAACATGGAGCACTGGGCAGCTACTACCAGTGGATTGGAGTTGGTCCTTAAGATAAGAGGTGCTTGATCCAGCCCAAGATCTTCAATTTACAGATGGGTAATCAAGACCCTCAGAAGGCAAGGGACATCCCCAAAGTCACCCAGAAAGACCCAAGTGTCCTGATTCCAAATCCAGTGATCTGTCTTCCTTCCTTACTCTGCTGCCTGACAAAGTGAGGCAGAAATGAAGTTCAAAGACCTTTAAAACTGGCCCAAGCTACTCTCCCTTCACCTGGCTCTCCCTGTGACAACGGCTGGACAGCCTCGGAAGCTTACCTGAGCCACTTCAAGCTCTGGTGATCACTTATGGCTTCAGCTAGGGCCTGGGCCCCCTCATCACCCACTTTGTTGCCCCAGAACCTGTAAAGGCCACGAGAGTCCACAGAGAGTGTTAGTGAGTGACTACCTGATATGTGTTCTAGATATGCTCTAATATATTAGAGCTGCAGCCCCAGCCAGAGGGGCAGGACCACCCAATCCCAGAGAGGTCTCACCGGGGCACCTGGACCCAGCAAAATAGACCTCCCTCCATCTTTTGGTGGGTTGGCCAAACTTCACCCAGGGTTTTCAGCAGCTTTAAATTACAGACTTACAGAATAGCACAAACCCACCTAACCCTTCCCCTCACGGAGGGGGAGCTTGATCTCAAGAGCAAGTCACACAGCTGTGACACTTTTCCTGACATTTAGTTCAGATCTCTCCCTAGTAACTCTACCTACAAGTCCTTAGCTGTACTCTGCTGCTGCCCACTCAGAACGAGTCCAACACTTCTTCCCCAAGCCAGCCTTCATCTCTTGTTACTTCTCAACGCCCCTCGTGGTCTTGAACTCCGTTACCTGCTGGGCCAAACTCCTCTGAATCACTGTAATTTGGAAGCCTCCCTTTTCAAAAGTTAGAGCCCAGCTCAT
This sequence comes from Microcebus murinus, assembly GCF_040939455.1. Lineage (NCBI taxonomy): Eukaryota > Metazoa > Chordata > Mammalia > Primates > Cheirogaleidae > Microcebus > Microcebus murinus. The sequence continues at coordinate 5,580,227 of NC_134123.1, read as the reverse complement.
GCTGTCTGACCCAGCCACTGTCCCCACTGGGCCTTACTCTGGACATGTGTGGCTCAAGGGAGCAAAGACAGCTGGACTAGGAGGTTGGCTCCACTTTCACTCACAAGGCGAATATTCGTTGAGTTCTGGCTCTACGCCAGTGCTGCTCTGTGCTGGGGATGGAACATTGTAAACAGCAAAAAACTTGCAACAACCCGAGCACGTATCAACAGGTGACCAGTTAAATAGATTATGGATATCTAACCAGTAGAACACTATGCAGCTCTTCTTTTGAGGAGCAGCAATTCAGTATGAGGATCGACTGTAGTCGACAGCCACAGATGGACTCGCACAGCCCAGCGCACAGCCCAGCGTCAACTTTGGAATATAACTTTGGATTGACTTTTCTAATCTTTCATTTATCAAAAGAAAATTGTGAACATTTAAAAAATAACCTAATGAAAACATACGTGTACATGTTACCTATTCTGATTTACATGACAAGGAAAGCTGCCTGTGGAGTGAAACCGCCGTCAGTGCTTCCAAGCTTTCCTCGTCACACAAGAGCAAGACGGACCCGCCGTCAACGCGCAGCGCAGACCGCCGTGCGGCTGTGCGTGCGGCCGTGGGCGAGGTGTCCCAGCCGTGAGCGCCGCACCGAAGTGGTTAAAAACGAGGTCATCATGACCCGAAAAAAGTCCTATTATATAGTATGAAGCAAAATATGAAATGAAATAAAACAAAGCAAGTTACAGAACAGTTCGTATCATACGATAGTGTTGGTTTAGCACTGGCCCAGACAGGCACCCTAAGAAATATGTGTTGGAAGGGAAGTAAATGCCCCAGCTGTGGCGGATGTGACCTCAGGCAGCAGAGAGCTCGGTGGGCCTGTGGCTCCTCGTTCTAGACTCTGCTGCTATTGGCGCAGCATGGAAAAGGTGCTGCTTTCTAGAGCAACCCAGTCCCATTCCTGGCTCAAACTGAGCTTGTGGGCAGCTTGCTCGTCTACGAAATGGGCTGTAGCATCTGGGTCCTAAGGTTGTTCTCTCTTCCTACAGTCTCAGGTTTTAAAACCCCCAGTTCTTGTCAAATGGACCCCAGTTCACACCAGGGCATGACAGGATAGGAGAGTGGCTGCTGGGGACAGTGGGAGTGCAACCCTGGGTGGCCGTCACGCTATGTATGGGGCAAGCAGAGGCTGCCCTGCAGTGCGGGGGAACAGCCCCGCCTGTCCTGAGCCAGTGGCTCCCAGCCCTGGCTGCACATGCCCTGGGGGGCTATTTAAAATGACTGATATCTGGACTGCACCTAGATATTTTCACCTCATCAGTCTCCGGAGTGGCTTCAGTGTGCAGCCACAGCACAGCCCCAGGCACCCCAGGACAGAGGCTTCCTGTCACCAGTTCAGGGCACTGCCCTCCCCCGCCCGCCATCCTGAACTTCCTGTTTTTCAGGTGAGGAAGCAAGTGTGAGGCAGCCAGGGGCCGCCCTCTCCCTGGCTGGCCCGCCCCACCTCCCCACTGTCACCCAGGCCACCTCTGGGGCCTCCTGGCTGAAGAGTTTCATAAACCCCTAAATCCTCAAGTCTCAACCCCTCTGTGCGGGTCCCTCTTCCGCGAGATCGGACCTACCCCAGGAACTGCAGTGAGGCATTGCCTCGGAGCCCCTCGGCCAGCGTCCGGGCCCCGGCGGCGGTGATGTGGTTATTCCCCAGCCTGGAAGACGAGACAGAGAGACTGAGAGAGCACAGGTGAGGCCAGGAGAAGAGAACCACCAGTGCCCTGGTGGGGGACGCAGGAAGAAAGCTTGGAGGACCCTCAGGACGCAGCAGCCGCAGCGTGTGTGGCTCCCTCGTGGTCACGCTTGCTCAGTGGCTCCCACCCTTCGTTCTCCACCCGCCAAGGGAGGGGTGGGGTGCTGTTCTGCAAAGCAGTGTGACAGGTCTGGCAGGAGCCACAATGGGCCGCTGTCCTGGGAGGTGGTTTCCCCAGGGAGTGAGGGTGACTCACTGTCACACCTTTCCCTCCAGTCTGGGCCACCTTTGGTCTAGACCCGGCCACAGCCTTCCCAGACCCACTGCTGCTGTACCAGGGCCTGGGGATCCGCAAGAGGCCAGGCAGGCTCAGCGGCTGGGAGAAAGGAGGGGTTCCCGCTGAGCCTTCCCGGAGTCAGGGAGGGAGACAGAGCCAAGACTGGGGATGGGGGAGGACCCCAGCAAGGGAAGTTCCAGCCGCACCCAAATCCAGACAGACACTTTCAAAGAAGTCCCCATAACTCACACCCACAACCCCAGGGTTCCTGGAATAATACGCCTGCTTGAACCTTTACAAAGAACTTTAAGCTACCCGGCTCACAGCAACCGTGTTGGGCAGGCATCATTGTGCCCTTCCAGCGGGCGTGTGGCGGCATGGGCCTCGCCCCTCAGTCCCCACCCTCAGCTCCCGCGAGGAAACTAAGGGCCGGCTGCTGGCTGCCGGGCACCGGAATCTCACTGCGGGTGCCGCGCCAGGGCCCCCTCCCGCAGGCTCACTGAGACAGGAGACGCCCTGCTAGCGGATGGCTCAGAGCCCACCCCACCTGCAACAAGGTGCAGCAGCCCCCCCTTATCTCATTTTTGCTTTCCATGATTTCGTTTGCTTGCGTATGACCTCAATCCAAAAATATTAAACGGAAAATTCAAGAAACACACAATAAGTAGGTTTTAAATTGCACGCTGTTCTGATCACGGGCCACCCCATACCCTACTGTATCCCACTCAGGACAGGCGTCCTCCTGTGGCCCAGCATGCCCACGTAGTGCAGCTCCCTGACACCGTCCACTTCTGACACCCAACTGCCAGCATCGTCATGGCTCGGCGATCCAGGACCGCCGGACACGGATGATCCACTACATCACAGCGCCCACGTCACTCACCCCCCTCACCCAGCACACGGGAGTTTTATCTTCTCTCTCGTCACCACAAGAAGGGTGAGCACAGTACAGTGAGATATTTTGAGAAAGAGAAAGACCACATTCACGTAACTTTGATCACAGTATAGTGTTGCATTTGTTCTATTTTATTATTAGTTATTGCTGTTAATCTCTTACTGGGCCTAATTTATAAACTAAACCTTTCATAGGTATGCATATGCAGGGAAAAGCATAATATACATAGAGTTCGGTACTATCTGCAGTGTCAGGTGCCCACGGGGGGCTCGGAGCGTCTCCCCTGCAGATGAGGGGAGACTACGCTGTTGGCCACAAAGCCAGGCCTCCAGTTCTGAGTCCAGCGCCCTTCTGAAGGGACGGACCAGCCCAGGGAGGGCCACAGCCTCTTCCAGCTTTGTGGGTCTGGGCAGCCGTGGTGGCGGCGGACAGAGTGCTTTGTACAATCGGCACCTGTGGTCTTGGCCTCCTGAGCCCTTGCCGAGACTGAGCGACTGGCCAGCAATTTTAAAATGGCAGCTCCCATCCCTAAAGGCAGCCCCCCAGGCAGAAAGGATGGGTGGAGGCAAACCTTCGCTCTGTCTCCTTTCACTGCCTCACAATCCAGGAGGCAGGAATGTCCAAGAGACAGAGAAGCCCGGCCAGCCTGGGAACCGGCGGGAGGGGCAATGCCATGGTGTCAGGGGAGACTCTAGTTGAGGCCGGGAGGCTCAGGAGCAGCAGAAACGGAGACTTCCCAGAGGGAGTGCACGCCTGGCATGCTCCAAGTGGGGAAAGCTTCCGGAGTATTTCAGCAACTGGCTGCCACGGCTGGGGCGGCAAGTGACTGCGGATGCCTCCCCAGCTGATGCGCTCTTAGACGCAGGGAAGGAAAAGGGCCTGGCAACACTTCTTTGCTCTGAGGGCTAAAGATCCAAAGGTGGGAAGCCCTCAGCAGAGCAGTCTGGTGCTGGCGGGGGAGGTGGCAGGGTCACAGAAATCTGCTCGCAATGGGACACTTGCCGTGTGTTGAGTCCAGAGATCACCAGCCCAGTGTGGGCAGGGCCAGGGCCAAGACCAGACCAGACTGACTCCACCGTGGGGAAAAAGTAGTTTCCAGGAAACGGGGAAGCCCCAGGCTCACCTCAATGCCAGGAAGTTCCTCCTGCACGCAAGGAGCCTGGCCACGGCGTGGGCACAGCCATCCGTCAGTTTATTGTTGAACAGACTGCAACGTTCCAGCGAGAAGAGACACGGAGACGCGGCACGTCACGTAGTGAGCACAACCACAGGCTGCCCGCTCCCCAGGGCAGGAGCCACCTGGACCCTCGGTCACGCAAACACCCACCCCGGCCGTCATTCTCTCACAGTGCCCAGGCGGCATGTCATGTAGTGAGTGCGACCACAGGCTGCCCGCTCCCCAGGGCAGGAGCCACCTGGACCCTCGGTCACCAAACACCCACCCGGCCGTCATTCTCTCACAGTGCCCAGGCGGCAGGCCTGGGGCGAGACTGGGGGCCCTGGGGCCCAAGGCCCCGGCCCAGGCCGACTTACGCTAACTTCTGCAGCCGCTCGCAGTGAAGAACGTGCTCGATGAGCGTGCAGATGCCTCGGTCTGAGATGTTGTTATCTCGCAAACTAAAAAAGACAAAACAAACATATTTGAAAATGGAGCTGATGAGACAGGAAAGAGCACACAAAATCCCAAACGACACTTCCACTCATGCCCAGCGTGCCGGTGCGTGTGCTTCGGGACCTGCCACGGGAATGGAGCGTCCCAGGAAAGTGGAGACTCCTCCATCCCTGGCCAGGGAGGTGACCTGGTGCACTTTGGTGGGGACAGCCCAGGAAGTGGGGACCCAGAGCGCCTATTAAAGAACACTGGAAGCCTGAGGAACTCACAGGTACAATCTGAGGCACTGTTTCCACCTCTGTAAAAGGAAAACGATGATCACAGCATCCTCACTGAGCGGTCCAGGTGGAAAGGAGCTGATGGGTGGCACAGGTGCAACCGGAACGAGACACGCTGCCCCTGGGGGCAACGGTGGTTATCAGCACCTAGGCCAGCAGATGGCAGACCCAGTAAAGAGTGGCCAAAACTCTGGAAACCAGCATGCCCAGTCCTTAACCCAAAGACACCACTCCTACAGGCCAGACCCTGCCTGACAAGCCCCCTCTAACATCCCTCTTGGGTATAATTCCCAAACTTGACCTGATCACACGATCATCTGAAAGTTTCCCCAAAATACAGATTCACGGGTCCCTCCCCTGGAGCTGGCAATTCCTTATGTGTGGGGCTGGGCCCGGGACCTGTACATTTTAACAACTGTACGCATGACTCTTTATCTTCAGGCAAACCTGAAGACAGGCGCAGTGGCTGACAGCTCAGGCTCTGCAGTCCCTTAGCTGGAAGTTCTGATCCCGATCTGCCACTTACTAGCTATTCGCTGGCCCCGCCACCTACAAACGGGAAAAGTAGCATCCCCCACCTCACTGGACTGCGCACATAAAGCCCTGTGAGCACCTGGCGCATGGTCAAAGTCACCTGCAGGCATGACCACTGGCATTCACGGAGCGTTTTATGTGCCCAGTGCTATCCTGAGCACTTCCCAGTAATGACATTATTTAATCCTCACAACAAGCCCATGAAGCAGGTAGTTTTGTTACGTTCACTAGAGAGAACGAAACTGAGGCACAGACAAGTGAAGTGAGTTTGCCAAGGTTGCACAGCACATACAGAATTGTTTTTGTTTCCAAAAAAAAAATTTTTTTTTTTGAGACAGAGTCTCACTCTCTTACCCGGGCTAGAGTGCCGTGCATCAGCCTAGCTCACAGCAACCACAAACTCCTGGACTCAAGCAATCCTTCTGCCTCAGCCTCCCATGTAGCTGGAACTACAGGCATGTGCCACCATGCCTGGCTAATTTTTTATATATATTTTAGTTAGCCAATTAATTTCTTTCTATTTTTAGTAGAGATGGGGTCTCCCTCATGCTCAGGCTGGTTTTGAGTGATCCGCCTGCCTCGGCCTCCCAGAGTGCTAGGATTACAGGCCTGAGCCACCTCGTCCGGCCTGTTTCTAAAATATTAAGGGGGTACAGATGTTTTTGATATATGGCTTGAGATCGGGCTATAAATGTGCCCATCACCTAGATAGCGTTCACTGTGCCCACTAGGTGGGTTTTGCCCTTCCCCTCCTCCTCCTCCCCCTGCTTGATTTCCAATGACTTTTACTTTCCTCTGTGCACTTGTGTGCCCATCGGTTAGTTCCAATTTATTAAAGAGTACATGTGGTGTTTGTTTTTCCATTCTTGAGATATTTCAATTAAGATAATAGTCTCCAGTTCCTTCCAAATTTCTGCAAAAGGCATTAATTCATCCTTTCTTACAGCTGAGTAGTACACCATGGTATACTATCCCACATTTTGTTAATCCACTCATGGATTGATGGTCATTTAAGTTGATTCCAGATCTTTGCTATTGTGAATTGTGCTGCAATAAGCATTCAAGTGCTGGTGTCTTTTTGATAAAACTGCTCCTTTTCCTTTGGGTAGATAACCAGTAGTAGGATTGCTGGATCAAATAGTAGGTCTACTTTTAGTTCTTTAAGAAATCTCCATACTGTTTTCCATAGGGGTTGTACTAATTTGCAGTCCCACCAACAGTGTATAAGCATTCCTTTCCCTCTGCATCCACAACAGCATCTATTGTTTTTGGACTTTTTTTTTTTTTTTTTTTTTTTTTTGCGACAGAGTCTCACTTTGTTGTCCAGGCTAGAGTGAGTGCCGTGGCGTCAGCCTAGCTCACAGCAACCTCAAACTCCTGGGCTTGAGTGATCCTTCTGCCTCAGCCTCCCGAGTAGCTGGGACTACAGGCATGCGCCACCATGCCCGGCTAATTTTTTATATATATATCAGTTGGCCAATTAATTTCTTTCTATTTATAGTAGAGACGGGGTCTCGCTCTTGCTCAGGCTGGTTTTGAACTCCTGACCTTGAGCAATCCGCCCGCCTCGGCCTCCCAAGAGCTAGGATTACAGGCGTGAGCCACAGCGCCCGGCCTTGTTTTTGGACTTTTTAATAAAAGCCATTCTAGTCTCATTGTGATTTTAACTTTATATCTGGGTTCTCTGTTCTGTTCCATTGGTCTATGTCTCTAGTTTTGTACCAATACCAAGCTGTTTTGGTTACTATAGCTTTGCAGTGTAGTTTGAAGTCTAGTAATGTGATGCCTCCAGCTTTGTTCTTTTTGCTTAGGATTGCTTTGATGTTTTGGATTCTTTTCTGGTTCCAAATGATGTGTAGAATTATTTTTCCTAGATCTGTGAAACATGCCGTTGGTATTTGATGGAGATTGCATTGAATCTCTAAATCACTTTGGGTAGTATGGATATTTTAACAATATTAATTTTACTGATCCATGAGCATGGTATGTTTCTCCATTTGCTTGTGTCATCCACAATTTCTTTCCTCCATGTTTCGTAGTTCTGGTAGAGATCTTTCGCCTCCTTGGTTAAGTATATTCCTAGGTATTTTATTTTCTTTGTAGCTGTTGTGAATAGTATTGAGTCTCTGATTTGACTCTCAGCTTGACTGTTACTGGTATGTAGAAATGCTACTGATTTGTGTTGCATACAGGATTTGAGCCTAGGCAGTCTGGCTCCAAATCACACTCAAAATCACAACACCACACAGCCTCTCCCTTATGCCTTTTATAGGCTCTCTAGAGCAGTGATTTTCAGACTGCCGGTTGTGTGACCAGTTAGTGGGTCATGAAACCAATTTTGAAGGTTCTGAGAAGCATTTTTTAAACTGAAATAGTACAGAACAGAAGAAGACAGCAGAGTGTATCAGAGTTAATATGGGAAAGTCATTTCGTGAAGCTTTTGTTTCAAGTTTACATGCTGGTGTGCCTTTCTCTTTCTCTCTCTCTCTCTCTCTCTCTCTCTCTCTCTCTCTCTCTCTCTCTCTCTCTCTTACTGTGAGTCACAGTCAGAAAACTTTGAAAGCCATCGCCCTAAAGTCAGAGAGAGCCAGGATCTAAAGAAACCTATATAGGGGCACTTTGTATATGGGGTTTCCTAGAGGGATTTTGGTTGGCATGGAAACCCTTCAAGTGGGAGAGATACAGCTTGGTGCTGTGGGAGGGGAGCCTGTCCCCTCCCTCCCTCCTTTCCCCTCCTCCGTCTTTCCCTCCCTCCCCCCATCTCTCTGTCTCTATCACACACACACACACACACACACACACACACACACACACACACAATGCCCATGCAGCAACTTCATTTAGTGTACGAAAGCTAAAGAGCAGGGGAACTTGCTCAAGGACTTTGATTGCTGATGGGAAATCAAGCTGGTTGCTGCAGACCGTAGCTCTCACAGTGTGAACCCACCTGCATCAGAATCACCAGGGATGTTTGTTAAAAATACAGATTCCTAGGTCCCTGTCCCCAACCTACTGAATGGGGATCACTAAGGCTGGGCCCAGGAATCTGCATTCCAACAAGCACCTTTACACACGGTACTGTAGTGTGCGTACCCCGAGAGCTAGAACCAGGCCATCCTCACCTTTCTCTGAAGATAGAGACAGACCCCCAGTCTCCCCCAGCCCTTCTGCAAACCCGGGGAGGCATGTGGACATCCCTAATTGAGAAGGGAAGTTCCATTCAAGAATTCTAGGGATGGACTAGTCTATGGGATCATCTAGACATGGAGACAGTGATGTCTGGCCTCTTAGGGTACAAGGACCCCTTTGAGAACCTGGGAATATCTATGGGTCTACTACCCAGGAAAAGGCACATTGGTATTTCTATCAGGGAAATAACTCCAACAGACAGGCCTCCAAATTCCCACTCAACATTTCAGGATTCTTCCTTCCTAGGGAAATGCAGCTCTCTCCACATCTTCCTCCCTCACAAGTCCTCCCTCCCCCTGCCCCTCAGGGCTACCCACAGCCCCCCAACACCAACACTTACTAACCCCAGGTTCCTGGACCCCCTCCAGCTCTTCCTAACTCCTGTCCACCTTGGCAAACTGAGTCTTTATTAAACTCACCTCAAATTACCCAGTTTGGGTGTGGTATTTGTTTCCTCCAAGACCCTGATGGGTATATTCATATTCGTATTCATATTAATTATATAAAATACACATATTACATATGTTAACTATGTATAATATGTTATATATAACATTATCATTACATTATAAACCTATGGCCATGGACCCTGTGTGAGGGCTAACCAATGTCACTGCACAGTTCCTAGCAGATATCCATGTGTTTGTTCCGTGGAGAAAGAAACATCTTGCTGCTTTGCCCAAGACATACCATCCTAATATATTCAAGGAGAGGCTCATCCCTTGCTTAGGGTCAATTAAGGTCATTTGGGGTAGCCCAAAGCCCCAGGAGGCTGCAGAAGGATTTGAATTTGAATCAACAACTTCTGCTTTCCCGTAGGTTCTACACAGGGAACAGGACATCCCTTTCAAAGCTGGAAAGGGGCCGGGCTCGGTGGCTCACACCTGTAATCCTAGCACTCGGGAAGGCTGAGGTGGGGGGATCGCTCAAGGTCAGGAGTTCAAAACCAGTCTGAGCAAGAGCAAGACCCTGTCTCTACTAAAAACAGAAGGAAATTAATTGGCCAACTAAAAATATATATATATAAAAATTAGCTGGACAAGGTGGCGCATGCCTGTAGTCCCAGCTACTCAGGAAGCTGAGGCAGAAGGATGGCTTGAGCCCAGGAGTTTGAGGTTGCTGTGAGCTAGGCTGATGCCATGGCACTCACTCTAGCCTGGGCAACAGAGTGAGACTCTGTCTCAAAAAAAAAAAAAAAAAAAAAAAGCTGGAAAGGAAGTCGGGGAGCCTGAGACACACCCTGTGCCCTCACCTGTCCCCAGACATGGAAAGAGGCCCAGGGCTTCAGGGACACAGGCGGTCCAAGGGCAAAGCCTCGCATCTTCAGCCAGGGGCTGAGAGCAGTGTGGGAAACGCCAAAATCCCGCTTGAACGCTGACATCTAGACTAAAAGCGTGGACAAAGCGCTGCAGCCACTTTCTACCTCTTGGGTCCTGAAATTCCCGTCTTGTTGAGATAGATGGGAAAGCCTCTGAGGAGGCACAAGTCGCCCCTGACCGGGGCGGTTCTAGCAGACACCTGTCACACAGAGCTTTGCACGTGGCCCCAAGGTTTCCGGAGCCTCTGAAGCTGCGGGCAGCTCGCTCAGAGGAGCAGGGGCCTGCACTAGAAAGCGTGGATTGTGAAGCCGGCTCTGCCATTTCCTGCGTGACCTGGACAAGTGACTTCACTTCTGTAAGCCTCAAATCAAGGTTAATGGAGATCCTGTTGTCCCTGGCTGCAGCCCGGGGTGGCTGTGGAGGCTGGATAAGGTAACTGTGGGAAGTGTTGCACCGTGCCTGGCACACAGGCCACTCAATAAAGTGGGGCTGTCGTCACGATATACTGACACTAAGGCCCGGAGGGGACGGGCTCTGGCCAGGGCTGTGTGGAAGGGAGGCGGAGCCGGGGCTGGGCCTAGACTTCCGGACTGCAGCTTGGTGCTCCACGCGTAACCTTGGTGGTGGCAGTGCCCCGTGCCCGGCCAACAGTGCCCAGCAACACTTACTACAGAGCCTTGCAGACGCCAAGGCAGGGCACCAGCTGCTCCACGCCGATGTCACCCACGGAGTTGTAGTCCAGCTGCAAGGCCACAGGCCGCCGGAGGTGCTGCAGCACAAAGGCCAGGGCAGCACACTCAGCCGGGCCCACGCTGCAGAACGTCAGCTTGAGGTGCCCCACGTCCAGCCGGCGCACAGCCTTGCGTGCCAGCCGCTCTTCCTGCATCTCGTACAGGCTCCGGATGAGCCAGACGAAGCCGGGCAGGGCGTGCATGCTCTTGGCCTCACCCGGCACGGCTGGCGGGATGGAGTGGAAGTGCTTGCGGAGGCTGCGGGCCAGGCACCAGCGGGCACAGGCCTGGCGCCGGAGCAGGGCCGTCTCGGACACCTGGCACACAGCCAGCAGGCCTCGGTGCTGCCGGGACAACAGCCCTGCCAGGAAGGCTGCCGTGATCTGAAGGTTGTGTGGCTCGGCCTTCTGCAGCAAAGCCTCCACACCGTCCTCCTGGCGCCCCGAGCCCTGGACACACAGCACGGGCAGCAGCCTGGCCAGCGGTGAGCTGCCCGGCCTGCGGCAGTTGAAAAGGTGTCTGAGTGAGGCTGGCGGCGTGTCAGGGCTGAGCGCCAGGTAGAGCGCAGCAAAAAAGCACTGGAAGGTGATGTGCAGGAACTCCAGGTTCGCCGAGCTCCCAGGCGCGACACTCTGGGCACGCACCAGGAAGCCGAGAGCAATGTCGTCAGAGTCGACCCGTGCTGCCTGCAGCTGCTGCGCTGAGAACACGTAGCAGCACGTGCCCAGGCCCCAGAGGGCCAGCCAGCCGAGGCGCAGGAGGGTGGGCAGCCTGCCTCGAAGGAGGCCGGGGTCCAGACCGCGGGAGGCTGCGTCTGGCGGGGAGGCGCGCAGCAGGAAATGCTGCAGGATCAGCAGGTACATATCCGTGGTGGTCTTCGGGGAGCCCCCTTCCTGCAGCAATAGTTCCTGGTGGCACTTGGACACCATCCACGAGAAGACGGGAAGGTGGCACAAACCGTGCAGGGCTGAGGTCGCCCGGAGCAGGCGGATGAGGCGTTCGGCCACGCCAGGCTCACGGTGGCACCTCCTCAGGTACAGCTCGATGCCTTCCTGCGAGAAGCCCTTGAGGCTGAACTCCGTGCGGACGTACTTCCTGAGGAACGCCGACACGGCCGCCGGGCGGCTGGTCAGCACCTTGCGGGCGCCCTTGAGCAGGTTGCCCTGCAGGAGGTTGAAGAGCAGGCTCTGCACAGATGTGGGGTCGGTTGGCGAGCAGTGACGTTCGCCGTCCGTGAACCTGAACCTGAACTCATCAAAGCCATCAAAGGTTAACAGGACGCGGTCCGGGTGGTCAAGGAGGAACTGGAAGATGTCCTGCCCGCCAGCGTCCGGCCAACAGCAGTGTTCGAAGAGCAGCGTCTGCACGGACAGCGGCCTGGCCACACACTGCAGCTGCCGGCAGCTGAACGGGAAGACGAAGAGGAATTCCTGGAAGTGCCGCCCCGCGGCCCACAGCGAGTGCAGCCGCTGCAGGAGCGTGCTCTTGCCGCTGCCCGCCTCGCCCACCACCAGCACGGTGTCCGCGTCCTCGTTGAGCCGGCTGTGGGTGCCGAAGAGCTCCTCCAGGCCCAGGGTGGCCGGGCTCGTGGCGGGGAGGCCGGCCACGCCCAGCTCCGCCCGCAGCTCCAGCGTGTTCTCCGTGTATATGTCCTCCAGGCAGAGCGTCTCCGCCCCGTCGTAGGTGCTGAGGAAGCGAGACTGAGCGGAAACCGTGGTCCTCAGCTTGGACGCGTACTTCTTACACGCGGCAGCTGGAAGGCAGAGGAAGAGGCAAGTGAGGGTGGAGATGGGCCCTGGCCAGAGGGTGGGCTGCGGCGGGGGAGGGTGCCGCTACTGATGGCACAGGACGGCCAGCGGGTGGCCACCCGTCTCCTCCGCTCGCGAGCTTCAGACTTCGAGGACAGTCACAGAACCTTCCTAAGCCTCAGTTTCTGCCTTGTAAGGTGGGAGAAATGGCGGTCACTGCCTTAGAGAGTTTTCACACGGAGCAACAAAGACAGCGCACGTCAAGTGCTTAGCACGGCGTCCAACACAAAGCAAGTGCTCGGGAGACGCCAGCCGACACCAGGAAGGGTGCAGAGACCAGACGGGCTGGGGCCAGAAGACCTGCGCCCCGATGTCTGTCCCGCTGTATGGCCTCAGTGCCCCTAGTCAAGTCCCTCCACCTCTCAGCCTTAGTTGCCTTTTGCTAAAGAAACACAGAAGGCCACGCAGTTGCTGGGGTCAGACACGCCTAGTTGAAGCCTGGGTCCACTACTAACTTGGAGAAGCCACTTAGTTTTTCTGAGCTTCACTTGTCTTGTCTGTAAAAATGGGGACAATCCACACCTCAAAGGGCTGTTTCAGGAGGCAATGAGATAAAAATAGAGTTTAGAAGAATATGTGACACTTGGTAAACTCTCAAGAACTGGCGTTTATTATCACTGTCAGTGAGTGTGGCTCCCCAAAGATGTCCACGTCCCGATCCTCAGGACCTGTGACTGTGCTGCCTGACACGGCAACAGGGCCCTGCAGACGTGATTAATCCAAGACCTTGAGCTGAGGAGACAGTCTTGCATTACCCAGTGGGCCTGGCAACAGAAGCCTCAGGGTCGCCAGGGTGCCCTGGCCAAGCCCTCGGACAAGCCCCTGCGGTCCTGCCTCCACCTCCCCGCGCTGCTCACGCACCCCGTGCAGGGGCAGTCCTCGTGCACAGGGTGTGCCCAGAGGGCTGCTGCTCTTCCTTCGTCATCCTGAAACCAACAGGAGCAAACCACTTCCGGTGACAGGGGCTAGTTCCCCCTTCCAGAAATGGGGAAGTGCTGGTCCAGAGACCCAGGCTGGTGGGACCTCGGCACAGCTCACCCCATCACAGCCTCACTGCCCCAACCAAATGCCGGCCTATTTATCTCCAACCCAAAGGCTACAGAGAGCTCTTTGCTCACTGAGGAGTATCCATAGAGTCACACAGTGGGCATGCTCTGCGTTTATGCCTCCTCTTTTGTTTCCAGAGCGAATGATCACTGTTGCTCCTTCCGCCCTCTGGATATACCAAGAGCACCGAACAGAGACCACAGATACAGATCTTCCTCTCCAATACATATCAAATATATATCTTTTTCTTCCAACCTGATTCCCATGCAGGTTTTCCAGCCACTACCAATGATATCAAAATCCTCCAGAAAAAAAGAAACTCTCATTTTCAAGAGAAATTAACATGTCACTTGTCACCTTTAGAAGCAAAAGGAATCTTGCATCCTGGCATGGTGTTACAGTGCCTGAACAGCCAGCTATTGATGATATCAACAGCAAATATTAACCGAGGGCTGAGCGGGGCACCGTGCTGGGTGCTGTGTACACCCGTGTCGTGCACTGATGTCCGCGTCCTGTTCTCCAATGAGCTGCTGCACACCTGGGTTCCAAGCACAGGCCGCCAGCCCTCCCTCCCCGAGGCTTGCTCGCTGCCCAGAGGGTAGCACCCCAGGGTGACAAGCCCATCGGCCAGCACCGTCACAGCTCAGGGGCTTCAGTGTCAATGAGCTTTCCCTACAGTAATGTGGGAACAAGCTTTAAAAAGTGTCAGGGTGGCACCTCTCTTTCCAACTGACAATTGCTTCTCCCAAGAAAAGAGAAAGTGTAGGTGGGGACAGTTTACTATCAGACCCATCTTCCCCTACCTCATCTCTTAACCTCCTGGCCCATTTTCCACAGCTATAAGGTGGAAAAAACATACCTGCTTCTCGGGGTTTTACAAAGGGCAGATATTGTCCATAAAGCACTTGGCAGGAACCCGGGTGTGTGCTTGGAACCCGGGTGTGCAGCAGCTCATTGGAGAACAGGACGCGGACATCAGTGCACGACACCGGTGTGCACAGCACCCAGCACGGTGCCCCGCTCAGCCCTCGGTTAATATTTGCTGTTGATATCATCAATAGCTGGCTGTTCAGGCACTGTAACATCATGCCAGGATGCAAGATTCCTTTTGCTTCTAAAGGTGACAAGTGAGATGTTAATTTCTCTTGAAAATGAGAGTTTCTTTTTTTCTGGAGGATTTTGATATCATTGGTAATGGCTGGAAAACCTGCATGGGAATCAGGTTGGAAGAAAAAGATATATATTTGATATGTATTGGAGAGGAAGATCTGTATCTGTGGTCTCTGTTCGGTGCTCTTGGTATATCCAGAGGGCGGAAGGAGCAACAGTGATCATTCGCTCTGGGAACAAAAGAGGAGACATAAACGCAGAGCATGCCCACTGTGTGTGTGCTTGGCATGTTCAAGCTGTGCTGGCCAAGCCCCCCCATTCCTGAGCTTGGTTGGTAACCGTGAGTGCCAGGGGAGGACCACATTATCTAAATCCACTTGGTTCTTGCATTTCTGACTGTGAGTAGATAAATTTCAGAGATAAAGCGATACTAGCCTTATCTCAAAAATATATCCACATCTTTCTGGGACAGATAATGAGAGTTTGGCTAGTAGGAAACACCGTCAGTTAGCCCTCAACAGCTCCAGTTATCACTACACAGTGTGGGAAGTAACGAAAACTACTGGATAACACTACACACTTCTACCCTTTTAATCTTCCCGAAAGCCCAGTGAGATGCATGATAATGTTAGCCTTCAAATGAGGAAACTGAGTCTTAGGGAGGCTTGGCAGCCAGTACTTGGAACACTAAGTGACGTGTATTTTGCCCGTAACCGCGAATCTGCACTGACTTTCTTCCCCTTTTCATGCACTGAGAACAGATACTTGCCTTCCAAAGGCGGGGCCACCGGGACCGGTAGTTCCTGAACACGTTGTAGAAGGAAGGCAGCCAATCCATTTGTCTTCACTGTGGCAAGATCAAGCAGCCTTCTTGCCTGTGGGAAAGGCAAAAGCCGTTATTTTTCCAGAAAGGCTGATGGAGCGTTGTGGGGAGGTTCCTACTGATTACTGTTGATGCACGTTCGTGGGCACCTCTCTTCCACCAGAATAAAAGGCTAGAGAAGCAACCAAACAACCACATGAGTTTAACAAGTTAAATGCATCCAATCTGGTTCCCTTGCAAAACCCAGTAAAAGAGTGAATAGCTAAACAATAAACAAAACAAAACAAAATAAAGACATAAACCTACAAAGATGGGGAAATTTATTCCAGAAGCTATAAATCATTTGGAAGAGAAGTGATTTCATCAAATCTCATAGCTTGAATGCTTGACTAGCATCTCTGCTCAAGACTCTCACATTTTCATCTCCAGCCTGAGTGGCTCCTGAGCCTTGGATTTGCACAGCCAACTGCCCACCTTTTGTCTCTACTCAAATGTTTCATAAACACCTCCAACTTCACATACCCAAAACTAAACTTCTTATCTACCCACATAGATGCCAAACCTGCAGCCTTCCTCATCTCAGCTTAGTTAACTTCATCCTTCCACTTGCTCAGCTCCAAGGTTTTGGAGTCACCCTTGAAACCTCCCCTTGGCAATCCGTCAGCAACCCTGTTGGCGCCACCTTCAAAGTATGTCTGGAAGGGCACTTCCCAACAGAAATACAATGCAAGTGCCAATGCACACCACCTGTGCAATTTCAAATCTTTTAACAGCCACATTTTTAAAAGTAAAAAGAAATAAGATGAAACTAATTTTAATCATATATTCTATTTAACTCAAGATACCTAAAATATTACCATTTCTGCATGTAATCAATATTAAAAATTCACAACATGTGTCCCATTCTTTATTTCATATTAAGTCTTACAAATCTGATGTGTACCATGCACTCGTAGGAACTCGGTGTGGAGCCGGGTTTCAAGTGCTCAACAGCCACCTGTGGCCAGTGTCTGCAGACCAGACATACAGCTGTACTGCCTGCCTTTTCTCCACCAACTTCCTGATCCAAACCAGCATCACTGCTCACCTGGCAAACTTCAAAGGCCACCAAACTGGTCCCCTGCTTCTGTTCCTGCCTCCCCGGCCTATCCTCAATACCACAGCCAAAGTGTAATTCTTTACAAATAAAGGTCAGTCACACCAGTCCTGTTACAAACATCCTGGCAGCGTTCCCCAGTCCAACAGTAATCTGCAAGGCTCAAAACACACAAACTCCCTGTGTATAACCACCTGGGCCCAGGTTACTCCTCTGACCTCACCTCTTACCCCAGGAGCAGCCTGACCTCCTGCTTCCTACAAACACCAGGCATGCTCTCACCTCTGGGTCTTTGTCCTGGCTGTCCCCCGTGCCTGGAATCCCTTCCCCCAGCTACCCACACAGCTAATTCTGTGACCTTCTTCAAGTCTTTGCTCAAATTTCACCTTCTCAGTAAGAACTCTCTGACCATTCTATTTAAAATTGACATCATTTATCCCCTATCCCCTTCCCAAACTCTCAACTCCCAACCCCACCTTCCTTCCTTCCTCAGCACTCACCACGCTCTAACACACTCTGTGATTTGCTCCCTTTCGCTTACTGTCTCTCTCCCACCCCCGGAGTGTAAGCATCTCCAGGACAAGGATTTTTGTCTGTCCTGTTCACTGAGGTAGCCCCAACACCTAGAAGAGGGCCTGGCATGGACGAGACGCTCAAGGACTTGCTGAATGAATGAATGGCAATGGACTTAGAAGGCTCCTGAGAGCCAAATCCTAACCCCAAAATGGGAAAACTGAAAACCACACAATGTACATCCTAGAATCTGTAAAGGGCACTGGAACTCTCAGCGTCAGGTCCCTCTAGAAGTGACTAAGATAAAGAGGACTGAGTCAAAGAGGTTTATAAAACAGATCTCTGGTCTCCCTTCCCTAGTCCAAGCAACTAGCAACTGTCCCTGCATGCCAGGACAAAGTCTGGAGATTTATATTCTGCAAAGAGTAAAAGAGAGTCCCTGCACTGTGAGATACCAGATACAATTACAGAAGTGGTTGTCACACCCCAAACAGAGGGTGTAAATGACAAATGCAAAATAAATTCTGAATGCTTTCCCCCACCACCACCGCCACTCAGCCCTCTCACCCACTGGGCTCTCAGACCTCTGGCAGTCAGACTTTACCCCCAGGCAGGAGGCCTGTGGTCTACTCAGGATACTTCCTTAACCCAGGAGGAAAGATCTAAAGATATAAACATTTCCATTTTCTGAAGATATCTACAGCGAAATTCATGGTAGACAAGGTGCTGCATGATCAGGAAGTTTTAAGGTCCTCCATTTCAATAATGAGAAAGACAGCCAAATGCTCAAAGAAAGTATCTAATATGGAGGATGGAAACCAAACAAGTGGGAGAAGGGGAAAGCTACTTGTAGGATAAAAAGTTTATGTATGGTGAAAACCAACCAACCAACCAAACAAAGAAGCAAAAAAAAAAAAAAAACCCAACTATCACTCTGATCCTTAAGTAAAAGAAGATATTGCATCCATAAAACAATAACAAGACATTATAATAAAGGAACAGTAAAAAATAGCTCTTGCAAATTAAAAGCTTGATAGCAAAAATGAATTATTCAACAGTTTCAAGATATAGCTGAGACTATCATACAGAAAGTAGAGCAAAACGACACAGAAATGGAAAATAAAAGAAAATTAAGGATCAGTCAAGGAGTTCTAACATTCAAGTAATAGTAGTTTCATAAAAAGAGGAGAGAGAAAATACAAAGGAAAAAATCATCAAGAAACTAATCAAGAAAATTTCCCAGAATATAAAGATATGAGTTTCCATATTCTTAGGTGACCAGCGCAATAGAAGAACACCAAGGCACATAATTGTGAAATTTCAGAATGTTAGGAACTAAAATAAAATTTTATGAACTTCCAGAAAAAGTTATAAAATGGTTTTGGAATTCTTGGCAGCAATACTGAAAAGAGTAGATAATGGAATAAAAATGCTGAAGGAGAATGATGGCCAGCCCAGAATTTTATACCCAACCAAACTATCAATCCAGTATGAAAGAACTTTTAGACATGTAAGAGCTCAGAAATTTTAACTCCCATAGTCTCATTCTAAAGAATTAACTGTAGAATGTGATTTATCAAAATGGAGTAAACCAGGAAAGAGGAAGACATGGTATTTAGGATACTAGAGACTCAACACAAAGGACTATGAAGGGAAATTTCAGGATGATGGCTGTGTACTAGAAGCGGAGGGCAACCAGTTCAGACAGAATGGAGCAGTGACTCAAGACTCAGACATATCAAAGGCAGTTATCTCCTAGATGTCTGGGCAAGCCTGGCCCTAAACTTTACCTATATTTGGCTTGTCTTCACCTGGGACTAATATCATTCCTTTTCTCAACTCCTGCTGCCTCAGTCAGCTGAGGATATTCATTTCACCCCACCAGTGTGTTTGGCCTCAACCTATTCCTGGAAGCTAGAATAGCCTTTGGCATGCTCACAACCAAACGTACAGAGAAGCCCACTTGCTCTGACCATCTCCCTGCTGCACATCCAGCACGTGGCTCATATCGGCCCTGCCAGAGCCTCCCGTGGTAATGGGCCCTATATTTCCCCAGACTCATTCATGAACTTGCCAACTGACTTCCAGAAAGAGTCCTTATAAACTCCCAACGAAGGTACAGCCAGAAGGTACAGCCATGCCCAAGACTCTGTTCAGCTTCCCTGACTTGGGAGCCTTCATCTAAGAAGGGGCAATGGTGCCCCTTTTTTGCACAGCTATGTTTGGCTTGCTATTCAGTTTTTCAAAATAAAGTAAAACATTGTTTGAGGATTTATTTCGAAAGGTGCTAAAATGATAAAGAAGAGCAAAGGAATGATTAACACAAAAAGTCAGGTTAGTGCTTACCCCTAGTACTTACAACTGAAGGAGGGGCCAAGGTACGGGCAGCATCCTATTTCCTAACCTGGGTAATGGCAATGCGTTTACACCGTACACATGAAACGTATACACTCTTCTGTAGGCATGAGACATTTCCCAATTTAAATATGTTGAAGTTAATATCATGACAGGAGCTAAGCAATTTAGATTTCAGTCCGATACCTCAGCCCCATCAACTTTAGCAGTTGCGTGAGTCAGACAGACAGCTGGTATTACAGCTGGTGTTACAGCTTCAGGTTTCCTGACGACTGTTATGCCCAACTGAGCAAGTTTACCACACAAAGCCCCCACATTTTATGACAGAGAGAGAATAGCACAAGCTTTGGAGAAAAACAGGTCTGGATTCAAATCCTAGTTGTGCCACTCCCCATATGGGTGATTTGCGCAGTTTCTTCATGGTTGAGCAGCAGTGCAGTCAGCTCCACACCCTTGGAAGGACATAGTGGGGCTTAAATGAGATAACACAGGGAAAAGGCTGAGGACAGTGGCTGGTACGCAGCAGGCATCACTCAATAAATGGTAGCAATGGGTGTCTGGGGGATTTAGTCTTCAAATTGCATTTTGTTTCATTCCATGGTGTTTTGCAGTCCCCAGCCTACAATCAATGGCAACCACTTCTTTACGGGAAATTAAAAGTTTGATTGGGTTCATGTTAGTTGGGCATATCACAAGTGCTGCCCAAACGGAATCAGAAATTCAGCCACTAAGGGAAGGCCACCAAATCAGAGAATCATAAAATGCCAGTGCTCAAAGGAGGCTCAGAGAAAGCTGGATTCTAAAAACTTACACCTCAGCAGTGCAGTCCCTTTGTAACCTCCTGCCGTTCCCAGATCTGTTGCCCCATCGGCTCTGCCCACTCAGTTCGGTCCTAGCCTTCAGTGTTTGCTTTTACTGTCTATTCAGCCCTTTCTTAAGATTAATTCTCAGCCCCTTAAAATCCAGCCTTTCTTCTTTCCTGCTCTAAGCTGTTTATGGT
The DNA here is from genome assembly GCF_040939455.1 of Microcebus murinus. NCBI lineage: Eukaryota > Metazoa > Chordata > Mammalia > Primates > Cheirogaleidae > Microcebus > Microcebus murinus. The sequence continues at coordinate 5,559,908 of NC_134123.1, read as the reverse complement.
TATAAATTTCTCTCTATTTTCTGCCTTAGCTGCATCCCATACATTTTGATAAGTAATATTCCCATTATTGTTCAGTTACGAATATTTTATGATTTCCATTATGATTTCTTCTTTGACCCATCAATTATCTCATTTTCCTCTCTTCACCAATCCAAATACTTCCTCTATTCAGGCCCTGTCTCCTTTGGGCTCTAGGGACATCACCGGGCCACACTCTTGAACCTTGATCAAAGATGACAAGACTCAACCTTGTAACATCTCAGCTGGGCTTATTGGACCCCATTAACAAATCATAAGAGGCATAAAGGTAGGTACATTGAGGAATATGTCTTCTGTAATTCCCTTGGAGCCAGGCTCAAGGAGTTGGTGCTCCTACCTTGGGTAAGGTTGTAGGTTTCATGTGCACTAATTAAAGGGGACCATATCATGTCTGTTCTGTAAATACTTAGCCGCATAAGCCAGCTTTAAAATCAGCCTTGAAGACACATTAATTTATTTCATCAGTCTTAACTTAGGCTTACCTAGACTCACTTGGACACCAAATATATTCTTTAAAAAATAGATGAAAATAAAAACTAAAAAGTTCCCCAACCTAGCCCATCCTAACACTGCAATGCAATTCCAATTTATTCATTCATTCAACAATTCATTTATTTCCTCAACAAGTATTTATCAAGTACCTACCATGTGCAAAGCACTCTGAACACAACAAACTTTAAGAAAGAGCCTGGCACATAGTAAGCACCTAATAGACTCTGGCCGAATAAATAAAAGAATGAACAAATGAATGATTAAGGAATGAATGAGTCAAAATCCTAGGTCCAGCACTGGCCCTCTCATTAACTACTGTGAAATTATTCAAACCACTTTCCTGGGCTCTAATTTCCCAATCTATAAAATGGGATGTTAATGAGGGTTCCACCTGCCGCACAGGAGCACCGAGGATCACTGTTTGGAAACAAAACAGGAGAGTTTCAAGAATACCCAGCAGATACTTTTCTGTCCTTGTGGTCTCTGTTGCATCATTACATTTTCAGGGGCAGTTATATGTAGCCCAACTCTGAACATACATGATCTAATGTAATTTCATATCAGAAATCCTAGGTGGACATTTAAACTATATTAGTGTATAATGTGCTATATTAATTATCAAATAGAGATTTAATGAATGATATGTTTTGATTTGTTGAGCTATTAATCTAAAACACAGCAACAAAGCGCACAAGCGCAGAGCATCATTATAACGGAAGTACTCGCCATGGGCGGTAATGTCAGCGGGTGTGCACCATGCGGCAGACACTGCTACGAGCATCACACAAATGAACTCACTGAATCCTCACAAGAACTTTATAGGATAGGTGCCAAAAGACTATTATCCATGTTTGACAGATGAGGATACTGAGGCAGGAGAGATTAAGGATGCAGAGGTTCCATAAGGAAGTGGGAGGTCACACAGAGCTGACTTTGAACCTGCATCATTCTAGGTCCAAAATCCAGGCCGTTGGCCACCACACCACACCTCTTCTCATCAGAAGTGGCGTGTTGCCAACAGTCAAGAGCAACTGTCACCTACCTTTTTAGGGGGAATCCCACGGACCGAGTTTCCCCCTTGTGACTTCACAAGGACAAATCAGTCTTGGTGACTAAGTTCCCCTTTCTGTGAATCCGTGATGCAGGGCGGAGTGCCTTACCCTCTGGGAGGACGTGAAGATCGGCAACCTGATTTCGTCACACTCGTACTGGCTGAGGAAGCCCCGCTCCCGCGCCAGGTCCAGCACGCCCTCCACATGCCTGTAGAGCCTCCTGACGATGACTGGCCGGTGACTCTGCAGGCCCCGGGCCGGGTGGAGTGAGCGGGGGTCCCAGCAGTCACGCGGCTCCGGGGTCTGGCTGTCGGCCTGGGCCTCCCTGATGGCCGCGATGAGCTTCTCACAGCCCCAAGCACCCTTGTTCCAGACGGTGTCCAAGAGGCGCCTGGCCGACTGGGAGAGAGGGTGGCGCAGGAGGCTGAGGCCCTCGTAGTCCTCCCAGGAGAGGACTTCCCAGGACAGCAGCCAGTCCAGGATGCTCTCAAAGCCTTCCAGGGACCCCGAGACCAGCAGCCCCACCAGCTGGCTTCTCTGTGCCTGAAAAGCCTCCTGCGAGCACATTTCACAACCTGGGGAGGAGAACAAGGTCAGCACAGAACTCCCAGAAGCCAGACAGGGCGCAGGGCAAGGCCGGCGCAAGTCAGCCCCACCTGAGCCCAAGTGGATTGTGGCTCTACCCTCAGACGTTACTTAATCCAAGCTCCCCATGTACAGATGTGCTCATTGAGGCCCCGAGTAGGCAAGTAACCCTTTAAGGACCCACAGAGAGTTTGAAGTAACCAAGAATTAAAGCAAGACTCCTGATTCCCCTATCCATGCTTGATCTCTGCCTTAAGAAGTTTTAAAAGGCGTGAGCTAATATTAGGAGCAAAGTCTCTCTAGGGATCAGGAAATTAATTTTCTTCAAGACAGGGTAAGAGGGCTCTTTCATGCTGGCTGGATTCAGGCCACAGCAGTTTCATTAATGGTTAATATTTATTAAGCACATACAATATGCCAAGAACCATTCTATAGAAGTGCTTTCCTGTATGAATTCATTTAACCCTCCCATGGGTTGAGCCCAATTTACAAATGCAGACACTGAGGCACAGATAGGCTAAGTGATTTGTACAACGTATCACAGCTAGACAGGTGGAGCTAGGATTTGAACCCAAGCATGTGAGTTCAGAACGCATGCCTTGCCCTGCGGGAGCCCATCCTGTGTACGTGACACATGCTGCTGCACGAGGACGGACCCAGAACTTGCTATAAAGATCCCAATCAGGCGAAGTGAAAAATCATGGTGCAAAGCCATTTCAAAGCTTAGTGGTGCCTTGTCCCCGTCAACATTCCCTCTCCCTTGCAGGGCCCTCACCTTCCTTCTAGGTCCTCATCACCACGCCACCGCGTCCAGGCTGCCCTGCCGCTGCCAGTAGCCTGCTCTGAACCCGGTCCCCAGAGCGCCAGGAGCTGCAAGCCTGGGAGGGTCCCTGAGCGGCAGGGAAAATCTCTCAGCATAGTCAGTTCTACAACCGCCATGCGGTCCAGGACAAGGGCTCCTACTGTGCCCCAAGAAACCGAAAGTGAAAGGGTGAGGCATGGAAAAAGAAGAGAGACGTCAGCTTCTTTTTCTAATTGGGAACGTTCTGAGACGCTCGAGGGAGCAGATGCCGAGTGCCTCGGGGATTTTGCCTCTTTCCTGTTGGATGCTTTTGTGTCTCACTCCCTGCTTGGCCCCTGCAGAGCCTGGGTCTTGCTCGTCTGACCTGGCATCCCGGAGCTTGGCACAGCGCTGGGCGCCTCAGAGCCCTGTGGGAATGTCCATGAATCAAAAATCCACCGAGGGAGGGGAGGGCGGGAACACTCTGTGCCTGTCCTCCTGGGGCAGCCACGGTGAGCAAAAGGAGAAAGCGCCAGTCTCTCAGAAGGCTGCCAACACACAGGCCAGCGCCTTGTGCTGGCCAGATGGGGAAACTGAGGCATGTAGGTTAATTGAGTGTCTGGCAGCTTGGGAAGGAGCAAGGGAAGGTGTGCCCACTGCAGAGATTGCTCTAAACAAGAAACAAAAACAGTTCTTTCCAGCCAAGCGGGTCCCTTCCTTGTGCCTACCCCCAAGCAGAAGAGCAGGGGTCAGTGGGGGAGAGAAGGAGAGGACAGGAAGGGGTAGGACAAGCTCCAGGCTTGGCCCTGGAGTGGTTCTCAGCTTTGGCAACACCTGCCAGCCCTGCCCAGATCCTGGGAAAATAACCACCCACCCACTTTCCCCCCATGAATAGCCCAGAAGTGCCGTCAGCCCTCTCCCTCCCACCCCAGTCCCGGGAGTCGGTGCACAGCCTGGAGTTGAAGAAGGTGGAGAGGTAGCTGAGACAGGACAATACCTGCTCTGCTTGCTGGAGAACGTCTGAGGCAGACACCTGATCTTTCCTTCTCACTGGGACAGCCTGCACCTCCTTCTTCCCCCATCAAAGCCCGTCAATGGCCACGCTGTCTGTGTGCAGCCCTTCGGCAGGAAGCCAAAAGCCCAGTGGCACAGGACTGGCTGGCCCGGATGCGCCCACAGACCCCACCTCCTGGGGAAATCCCAAAAGGATGAGGCAGAAGCCGGAGTTGGCCAACCAGCCGTGTGGAACTAGGTAGTTCTCGGCAGTTCTGGAGCAAAGCCTGTGCTCCCTCCACGACCCTCGCTGAGAGACCCCACGGGGACATGGGACACACCATGGAGGGGACACACCACAAGGGGACAGGCTGAAAGTAAGCAGGGCCCTTCCCAAACACACCACGTCTGGGTCTGGTGCAGCCAGACGGTCGCTTGAGCCACACACACCCAGCCTAGTGATGTCAGAGTCCCATGAACACCAGGAAGGAGAGGCAGACGCCAGCCCTGAGGCTCGGTGCTCTGTCCTCCCACCAGCAGCCGGACAGTCACATCTCTGCCCTGCCCTTCTCCAGGACCTCACAGCAGAGAGAACGCCCGAGGACAATTCAGCCAGCCCCTGTCCCTGAGCAGGCATGCCCTCGTGTCATCTTATACATCTGGGGAGGGGACCTGGCCTTGGCGCTGTCCTTGCTAACCAGCTCAGGAAGTTCCTCTTTATGTCTAGCTTAAGCTTCTCCTGCTGGAGATTAAATTGGGAGAGAGAAAGAGAATAGATGATATTCACTCATCACCTATTTCATAAAAACCCTCCCTAATACCCAACCTCTTGCCCCTTTATCACCTCGTCAGACTTGGCCTCTCCAGACTAAATATTAATATTTCAGTCTCTCCACTGCCTTTCCTTCTCTACTTCACTTATTACAACTTCAAAGATACCACTGTTCTCCCCAAATGAGGCCCATACAAAGAAAGGGGTACTCCCTTGCTGAAAGGAAGGGTCCAGGGGTGACCCATGTGAGCCCTCCCGCTACCCCAGGCCTAGGCTTGTGCCCTGCCACCTCCTTCCTTCCTGAGCCCACAGCCAGACTCATCTCTTTGGAGCCAAGAACCGGCTGCTTTGCTTAAGCGCCGAAGTCTCAGCCCACTGTCCCTGCAGACTGGAGAGGAAGCCGGGCCAAGGGAAGCCCAACTTCTGAAGTGCCCTGGGCCCCAGCTGGGACCAAGCCCCACCAGGGCACTGGGCCCACCCTCTTCGCCTCCCCCCCTCCATGCTCCCTCCCCTTCGCTGAGCTTCTCTCTCTAAGGGACCGGTTCCCACAGACACATGTGATTTCTCTGTTGTGGAGGCAAAACCCTCTCGACGCCCTCCCCATGGGCTCCAGTCCCATTCCTCAGCAGCCCCCTTTACAGACAAGCCTGCCCGTCTGCTGCCTGCACTGCTGCCCCAGGTCCCCCCCCCCATTCCCTCCAGTGGGGTTTCCCCACCCAACGCGGCAAGACAGCTTTGGTCACAGTCACCAGTGACCTCCCATTGCTCAGTTCACGGCTCTGGCCTTGCTCGCTCTGCCAGAGGCATGGGTCGTGCTCGCCCCTTCCTCCCCGGGGGCATCTCCCCACTGCCCTCCGGCTTGGGAAAGCCCCGACACTGGCTTTCCCCCTGCCTCACCGGCTGTTCCTTCTGTCTCCTTGGCCGGTTCCTAATGCTGGGCCCCTTCTTTCTTTCTCCATAGCCCTAGCTGAGCCCACCTGCTCTTGGGACTTTAAAGACCAATTACAAGATGACGATGCCCCAATCTTATATCCAACTCCAACATCCCCCCAAAACTTTCCCCAGCTGCCTACTCAGCAGGGATGTCTCCCAGTGTCTCAAACTTGGCACACACAGGACCGAATTCTTTTTTTTTTTTTTTTTTTTTGAGACAGAGTCTCACTTTGTTGCCCAGGCTAGAGTGAGTGCCGTGGCGTCAGCCTAGCTCACAGCAACCTCAAACTCCTGGGCTCAAGCGATCCTCCTGCCTCAGCCTCCCGAGTAGCTGGGACTACAGGCATGCGCCACCATGCCCGGCTAACTTTTTATATATATATCAGTTGGCCAATTAATTTCTTTCTATTTATAGTAGAGGCGGGGTCTCGCTCTTGCTCAGGCTGGTTTTGAACTCTTGACCTTGAGCAATCCGCCCGCCTCGGCCTCCCAAGAGCTAGGATTACAGGCGTGAGCCACAGCGCCCGGCCAGGACCGAATTCTTGATCTCCCCCCAAACTGCTCCCATCTCAGCTGATGGTAACTCCAAACTTCCGGATACTTGGGGTCATGCTTGGCGCCACCTTTCTCTTGCATCCCAAATCCTATCGACCCAACCTTCAAAAAGATCTCTCAAATCCGAAAGTCTGAGATTGTTCTCACCACCTCTGCCAAGGTGCAAGTCCCCATGGCCTCTCCCCAGAATGACAGCAATGACCCCCTCACTGCCTCCAACCCCTCTTACAGTCTGTTCTCCACCCCACAGCTAGATGACCTGCTAGACCCCAAGGCGGAGCAGGTGGCTCTGCTGGAAGCCCTCCAGTGCCACGGCACTGACAGTGAGAACCAGAGCCTTCCCCCAGGTGGCCACGTGGCCTGCCCTCACCTGAGCCTGCTCAGGTGTCACCGTCCCTGCTGTGCTCTGTAAAACTGCAACCCCCAGTCTCAGACCCCCCCACTCCGTCCCTGTTTTGTCTTTCTCCACAGCGCATCTCACCGCCAGACAGACCATGTATTTAGGCATTTCTTTGCTGTCCAATCCTTTCTAGAATGTGCCCTCCATGAGGGCAGGCAGTGCCCTTATTTTCCCCCTGCTGTATCCCAGCTCTCGCCCAGCGGGGCCAGACTGTCGGAATGAAGGCAAGAAGGGACGTACTAGCCAGCTCAGAGGCAGGTCCTCCCTCCACAGCCCCCAAGGCGAAGTCACAGCCTCTTCTCAGACCTCAGAGGCCACATCCTGACAGGGCCCCCACCTCCAGTCGCCCCTTTCCTTCTACCTGCCATCTACACCTCAGACTCCCCCAAGGGAAACCGAGGTTTCCCAAGCCTGTCTGCCAGGACAGCTCTGAAGCCAGGTGTCCTAGTCCCGAAGGCGGCCCTCGGCGCCACAGTGTCCACACACCGCACACCGAGCCCCCAGGCGCGGGGCAGGGCGGCTCCCCGGCAGAGCACTCACCGCCCGCCTGGCCACCAGCTCCTGACTCCCGCTCCGGCTGGGCTCTGGCTCCCCAGGCCGGCCCTCAGCTCCGCCCCGGGCCCAGCGCCCTCCCAGCCCTGCTCCGCCTCCCAGCCCTGCTCCGCCCGCCCCGCCCTGCTCCGCCTCCCCGCCGGCGGGCTGGCAAGACTCACCTGGGCCTGGCAGGGCAGAGGCCGGGCTGTGTGCCCTGGCCAAGTGTGTCCTCCTTTCTGGGCCACATTTCAGCCAGGAGGGACCGGGAGAGTCTTCAGTGCACTGCCCCCCCACCCCGCCCCAGCACTCGCACAGCCAGCACCCTGCGAAATGAAAGCCAGGGGCTGTCGGCGCCACTATGAACTGAGACACACTTGAGGGACTAGTAAGTCCCAGCCTTATACTGTGACATTCCAGAGCAGCGTTTCTGGAGTGTGATGAGTCACGTGTTAGGGGACAGTGGACAGGCATTTGAAGTTCTTCCTTTTTCATTTTTTCCCCAGTCCTTCTGTTTAAGTTGAGAAGAGAGGTCTCAGTTTAGTTCCAATACCTAACACTGGCCGGCCAGTCTACTTGGGTCTGAAACAGTATCTAATTAGAATATAATAGCATTGTTTTGTTTCCATGAAGTTTATTTTAGTTTACAATTTTTTATTCTCCTGAGCAAGAGTCATTGGTTTTCCACTTAAGGTATTAATATAAATGTTCCTTTTAAAATTATTTGTATTTGGGTTTTTAAAAGATGTGAAGTCTATTTAAAGAAAAACAATGACAATAAATGACATTTCAATAGCTCTTACTATGTGCTAGGGTTCACAGGCATTAACTCCGTTACTTCCACCTATAGGGTATGGACTACTATTACCTCTAACTTACAGATGAAGAAACTGAGGCACAGAAAGGTTAATTCACCTGCCCAAGTGGTGACAGGAGAGCTGGGATGTGCCCCAGGCCTCTAGCACCAGAGGTCATGGCCATGCACTCGCCAGTACCCCACACTGCTGCCAGGTAAATACCCATACAGGTGCCGCACGGTCAGCTGAGGCTGAAAAATGCTGCGTTCGAAAAAGGATGGAATCTGCACCAGGAAACTCGTCCCGGGTGGTGCACAGACCCATCCAGGGGATGCTCACCACCATCTCGCCTCTAACGGCGAAAAGCTGGAAGCCTCCCAAATCCCCAATAATCAGTTACTCAAGAAAACTGACAGAGCAGCTCGACCTTCTCTCACACTCCACATCCAACCCAGGAGCAAATGCTTCAGCTTGACCTTCAAAATACTTCCAGAATGCAGCCACTTCCTACCCTCTCCACCTAATCACCACCTTGCCCCAAGTCTCCAACATCCCTCACCTGGGTTGTGGCAAGAGGTCCTGGCCATTCTCCACAATTCCAACGACAGGCTTTCTTCAGTACAGCAGCCAAAGTGAGTCTGTTTCTTAAAAATTCAAATTATGTCACTCCCCTGCTCATGACTGCCATCTCAAAGAAAAGCCAGGGTCCTCACAACTGCCGTCTGGCCCCGAGCACCCTCTCTGCCCACCTCCTCCCACGCTGCTGTCACTCACTGTGCTCCAGCCACACTGGCCTCCCGACAGTTCCTGAAATATACAAGCCTGCCACCACCCCAAAGCTTCGCATCTGCTGTTCCCTCTGCCCGGAGTGCTCTTCCATTAGAATCTGCATGGCCCCTCCGCCATCTCCCGCAGGCGTCTGCTCACACGTGTCTTTCTGGGCGAGGTTTCCCTGCACGGTCTGCGTGCGACTGCACACCCACTCCATGCCCTTCCCACTTTATTCTGTATTTCCCTCCAGAGCACTTATCTCCACACAACATGCCTCGTATTTCACCTCTGTTGTCAGTCTCCCGCCCAAGGGAACACGAGCTCCAAGGGAACAGGGACCTCCCGCTTTGTTCCCTGCCTTGTCCCAAGGGCTAGAACAGGAGCTGGCACTCGGTAAATCTTTGTTAAGTGAATATACTGAAAATAATGCTGTGATTCTAATAACCGATGAAAATGAATGAACCACTGCAGCCCACAAGAGCTGCTGCGTGAAAGAAGCCAGGTGCGGAAGCGTACACACTCTGTGACAGCACGCTAAGCCCCAAAGCAGGCAAAACCAAACCCCAGTGGCAGGAGCCAGGGTGCAGCCAGAGCAGTGCAGGGCCCACTGGGGAGGAGGTTGCAGGCAGTGACTGCAGGGGGCGTGAAGGGGACTTCTGGGGGCTAGTAACGGTCTATTTTTGGTATAAATGGTTGTTGCACAGATGCAAATACATTGTGAAAACTGACCAAGTTAAGCACTTAGGATATTTGCATTTTCCTTCATGCTTGTTACATTTCAATAGAAATTCATTTTTTAAAGATGCTATAAGTTTATGCTTATTAGCATAGAAAGATGCCCATAATAGAAGGCTAAATTTTAAAAGTAGATTGCTTTTTAACAAAGATGCCAAGACAATTCAAGGGGAAAGAATAGTCTTTCTCAGCAAATGGTGCTGAGAAAACTAGATATCCACATGCTAAAGAATGAATTTGGACTCCTACTTCACACCATATATAAAAATTAACCCAAAATGGATCAAATTGCTAAATTTAAGGGCTAAAGTATGAAATTCTTAGAAGAAAATATAAGTATAAATCTTTTGACCTTGGATGAAGCAATGATTTTTTTAGGTTTGGCATCTAAATGACAGTCAAAGAAAAAAAATAATTGGTCTTTATCAAAATTATCAACTTTTGTGCTCCAAAAAACACTGTCAAGAAAGTGAAAAGACAGCCAACAGAATGGGAGAAAATATTTGCAACTCACATCCAAAATATATAAAGGACTCCTAAAATTCAATAATAAAAAGACTAATGCAATATTTTGAATGAGCAAAGGATTTGACTAGACATTCCTTCAAAGAAGATACGTAAGTGGGCGACAAACACACGAAAAGATACTCAACATCATTAACAATTAGGGAAATGCAAATCAAAACCCCAATGAAATACCACTTCACATCCACAGGGGCAGCTCTAGTCAAAAGGACAGGAAATAACAAGTGTTGGGAAAATTCTGGAGAAATCAGAGCCCTCGTACACTGGTGGTGGGAGTGCACAATGGTAAAGCCACTGTGGAAAATAGTTTGACATTGTCAACTATGGAAAAAGTTAAACATAGAGTTACCATGTGATCCAGCAATTCCACTCATAGGTGTACATTCAAAAGAACTGAAAACATATGTGCACACAAAAACTTGTACACAAATGTTCACAGCAACATTATTTGTGGTAGCCAAAAAGTGGAAACGACCTACACGTCCATCATCTGGGAAATGGGTAAAGAAAATGTCATATACTCATACCGTGGAATATTATTCAGCCATAAAAAGGAACAAAGTACTGATGACTGCTACAACATACATGAAGCTCAAGAACCTTATGCTGAGTGAAAGAAGGTAGACACAAGGCCAACTGTTTTTTTTGTTTGTTTGTTTGTTTTTTTTTTTTTTTTTTTGAGACAGAGTCTCACTTTGTTGTCCAGGCTAGAGTGAGTGCCGTGGCGTCAGCCTAGCTCACAGCAACCTCAATCTCCTGGGCTCAGCGATCCTTCTGCCTCAGCCTCCCGAGTAGCTGGGACTACAGGCATGCGCCACCATGCCCGGCTAATTTTTTTATATATATATCAGTTGGCCAATTAATTTCTTTCTATTTATAGTAGAGACGGGGTCTCGCTCTTGCTCAGGCTGGTATTGAACTCCTGACCTTGAGCAATCCGCCCGCCTCGGCCTCCCAAGAGCTAGGATTACAGGCGTGAGCCACAGCGCCCCGCCAAGGCCAACTGTTATATGGGCCTATTTGGTTATACACAGTGGCCCACAGGCAAACGCACAGATGGAAAGTAGCCTTGTGGCTTCAGGGACTGGGAGGAGAGAGGCAGGTGCAGTGACTGCTAAAGGGTACAGGGTTTCTTTTTGGCATGATGAAAATATTCTGGAATTAGTTAATGGTGAAGGTTATACAACTCTGTGAATACACTAAAAGCAACTGAATTGTACACCTTAAAAGGGTGGGTTTTATGGTATCTGAATTATATTTTAGTAAAAGAGAGTTGGGCTGCAAAAATGTTTTGTGTGGTAGTTTCTATTCCATAATAAAAATCTATGAATATGCACATTGAAACATCTAAAAAACTATCCTTCAAAATTTGTGGTTGGATTGTAAGTGGATTTGTAAAACTCTTTTTCATTAATCTGTATTTCCTGATAAGCATATATTACTTGTATAATAATTATTTTAAATTTTCAATGAGTTAAGACACATCAGTTTAAAAACTTTCTGTGTGCAGGGCCCCATGCTGGGGACAGGCAATTGGCGTGCCCTGGTGATGTTTCTGTCCCCATGTGCTCTGACCTGGGCACCAACCAGGCAGTGCTCAGAAGGGACAAAGGGACAAAGCCTCCTGCAGCCCCAGGCCAGGGAAGGGAGAGCTCTGGGTTGTGGTGTTTAAACTTCCCCCAGGTGGAGAGCCTGCCTGCACCTGAGGGCCGTCGCCCAGGAGTGAGGACCGTCTCCAGCTGGCCAGGGATGGTAGGGGCCCGCCCAGCGCCACCAGACCCTCCGGGAGCAGGCCCACAGGAACGAAGGCTGAACGGCTCTCCCAGCACCTCGCGCACCCCCGCTGCGCCAGCTGCCTCCAGCTCGTGCAGGCGCCCCACGGGGCTACAGGCAGAGCCAGCAGGGCTGCCGACCCCACAAGCCTGCGCGTGCAGCCGGTCTGCCACTAAGCAGCCGGATGCTCTTGGCCGGTTATTTAACCTCTCCTGGCCTCGTGTCCCTAACAGTTAAGAGGGGCTGACAGTCCGCTCAGATCTTGTCATGAGGAGCACATGAGGGCCTGGCACAGAGCGGACACTAAGCGCTCTACAGAACGCGCAGGTTACTGGCGCCTGCCAGGCCCAGGCGCTGTGCTCTGCCCCGTGACCCCCGCAGCGCCCCTGCACAATAGGCACTGCTCGTCGTCACCACCCTCGAGATGCGGAATCCGAGGTTCTACTGGGTCAATAAACTTCCAAGGGTGGCCCAGCTACTAAACAGTGGAGCTGTGGGTCAAGTCCACGTCCTTCCCCCTTCGATTGGGGCCTTATCCATCCTTCGGTGCCTCCTTCCCAAGGAAGCCTCCAGACCCCACTGGCCCTGGGCTCGCCCAGTCCTCCCCGCTGCCAAGGAGCAGCCTGCGGGCTCCCGTGTGCCACCCATCAGCCAGGTGGCCTTCCGTGTCAGCCCAGGTTCCGTGTGTCCTCTGTTCCCCTCAGACCGAGAGTCCTTGAGGGCCCAGGCATCCCTTCCAGGCTGCTGGGCCTCAGCCTCTGGCCCAGCGCCCGGCCCAAGTTTGTTTGTCGAGTGACTTATCAAAAGAGGGGCGACGCTTAAGAGAAGGGCAGGCTGGAGCGGGCAGCTCCCCACAGAGCAGCCTCGCACCTGGGGACCCTCGGGCGGCCTCCGCTGTCACCCTGTCCCCACCTGGAGACCAGGCCTGGCATTTGCCCCCCCCCCCCCCGCCACCTGCCCTAAGCCCACTCCAAGCCCTTCAGTGAGGTGGGCAGGTTTTGTTGAAGATCAAACAAACTCCATCCTCGGGCCAAGGCCTGTGGCACAGACCCCTGCTGTGTCTCGCTTCTTCCCTTCCCCCATGCTTCCGTCTAGAAGCTTTGAGGAACTTCTAGAAACACCTCTACCTTCCCAAACTCTTGCCTTCTAGCCCCAAGCTTGCAAACCCCACTTGAGTGAAAGAAAATGTTCTATCAGCTGAACCCACTGGCCTTGCAAATCGGTCCCTCAACCCTCCACGTTAACTATGTCACAGCAGACCACGTCGCGCTTCCCTCCACGTGGGAGAAAGGCACCCTCCGCCCGCGTGGACACAGGGGCCGGCCTGGAGAGGCAGAGGCAGGGCTGGATCTCAACGATTCCTCTGGTCGTCAGGGGCTCTGAGCAGGGCGAGAGCCGTCAAATGACATACAATGGCCCTAAACCCCACCCAAACCACCCCCACTCCTTTGCCCAAGCACATGTCCTGAACGGGGTGTGCTCTCCTGATAAGGAGCCAGGTTTCCTCCTGTCTCACCACGAACCCTTGCACAAGCCAGAAGCTCGACAGCACAGTCGAGGACTGTCGGGTCAGTTGAGTTGGGAGGCTGGGTGACTGTGACCGGACCCCTCCCCGCCCGCTGTGTAGAAACAGGGCCCACACCCAGCCCCACCCTGCTACGTCCCAACACAACCACAGTGGCGTCCCTGCAACACAGCACTCCGTCTGGGGCCCGATTCCTAAATCCTGCAATGTTAAGAGCCTTTGACATTTGAAGACGGGCTGTGCACGCGCATCCAGCTGTGGAAAACCAAGACTGACGTGACCAGGTTCCGCGTCACCTGTGAAAGCACCTGGCCGGTTTGCTGCCAGAGCCGGGAGGCCCAGCTGCGATCGCTGAATTCTTGTTGAGTTCCTCAAAGAAGGGCATATCAGGGGCTTGGCCGCAGCCGCATCAGCCGTCCAGAGCGGTGCTGAGCAGTCCTTTCTAGCACTCGCTTTCGCTCGGGCGGATGCTTCGGTGCCAGGAAGACTTAACCTAATTTCACACGGTGAGCAGGAAAGCCGAGATTAGGGAGGGGTGGTGGCGGCGGGGATCCCACAGGGAGTCGGGCTGAGCCAGGGCCACGGCCTGATGGCCACTTCTCAGCATTCACAGGACAATCACTGAGCTCCCACTATGTTGCAGGCGCTGTGCTGGCTGCTGGGGACAGAATGCTGGCACAAAGTCCCTGCCCTCGTGGGGTTTATAATAAACTATCAAACAAATAAGGCAAGCAATGACAGACCTTGCCAGGGGCTCGGGAGAAGGCTGCGTGGAGGAGTGATGACGAAGCCACCGCGTAAGGGCGAGAAAGCCAGTCGTGGCAGGAACCAAGGCAGGGTTTCCCTGCTGAGGGAACTGCAAAGGCGAAGGCATGCTTAGGCGACAGGAGGCAGTCTGGGGTGGCCGGTGTGCGGTGCATGGTGCTGGGAGCGTGCCAAGCGAGGTCAGAAAAGAGACGGCCATCTGCAAACCGCGAGTAGGGCCCTGGCTGCACCTGCAGCCCTGACCCTGAACTGTCGGCACGTTGGTCTTGGACTTCTCACCTCAGAACTGTGAGAAGCAAATGCTTGCTGTGCACGCCCCGCTGTCTGCTGTTGCAGCTGCCCCAAAGCGCTGTCCTTGTCTGCTCGCCTCTGCCACGCAGAGCTCTGTGCTGCAGAGAAGAGCCGCCACCCGGCAGGTGGCCAAGCGTGGCAGCCCCCGGCCACTCTGGTTCAGCGGGGTCCTACCTACGCAGAGCAGACGCCCTCCATCGGGGGCTTTCCGAAGAACATCTCGTGTGCCCAGAAGAGGAAGCTGTGGCTACCACATGCTCCTCCCCGCGCTTGCCTTCTGCCGGGTGAGAGGCTCGGAGGGCTGCAGAGAAGGACTCAGAGTGTGCCCTGGGTCTCACAGAGCAGGCAGGAAGACTAGAAAGCTGCAGGACATGCCCAGAGAGGGAGGGGACCGGGCGTTGCAGCTTCGCTCTGCAAGGGAGCACTGCCCGGCAGTGCCCGGCGGAGATGGACGCGCGGCGGCCCCTGCAACAGCTAGCAGGCCAGAGGCACGCTGCTCATGGCAGTCCTCGTAGCTCTGCCCAGAAACTGGCCATTGCAGGTGTGGGTGCTCCTAATGACAGCAGTGGCAGCTCAGAGAAGTGGGACTGGATGGCTAATTCAACAAACAAAGCCAGTGGATAGTCAGGTGTATTACAGAGCCCCCATTGGGAAAGGCACACTGTGAGGGTTTTAGAATAGCAAGGATTGCCAGCGCTCGTACAGCATCAGACAGCGTTGTGCTAAGTGCACATCTTAATTCATCTGAAGCCTCACAGTGGCCTGTGAGGTTGTTACAGAAGCAAATACGAGAGAAATCTCCAGGACCTCAAAGTATGGAACTGGCTATGAGAGAAAAGATTGATGTGGTTGAACACTTTAACGCTGGCCACTTGTTGGCTGGGCGTGGTGGCACATGCCTGTAGTAACAGTACTCTGGGAGGCTGAGGCAAGAGGATCACTTGAGCTCAGGAGTTTGAGCTTGCTGTGAGCGAGGCTAATACCATGGCACTCTAGCCTGGGTGACAGAGCAAGATTCAGTCTCAAAATAAAATAAAATAAAAATAATGTAAAATAAAACTTGGCCACTATATTCATTGCGAGACCCCATTAAGAGAGAGCCAGTGCAAGCCACAGGGTGGAGAAGGCTGCTACAAAGCACACACATCCAAATGAACACATAAACAACACCTACAGACCACTGAAAAGCAATCCAGTTAAAAATGAGCGGTGCACTTGAACAGCCACCTCACTGAAGATGGTATAAGGATGGCAAACACGCCCATGGAAAGATGCTCAACTTCATTAGTCACTAGGGAAACGCGACTTAAAACCATGATGAGCCACCACTACACACATTAGAGTGGCCACAGGAAACATGCTGAGCACATCAAATGCAGGAGAGAAGCTGCAGCACCTGGAACTCCCGTACGCCGCTGCGGGAGTGCAAGATGCGCGGTCACCCTGGAGGCAGTTTGGCGTAGTCTAGCACAGTGGAAGCCACCCGTACTCCAAGACCCAGAGTCTTCCCTCAGGGAAACACACGGACTTGGGCCGACGTGTAAGCATATGACCAGCAGCGCTGACCATGACCCCGTCCCAGGAACAACCCAAATGTGCAGCAACAGCCAAAGCAAAAACAGCGATGGATTCAAATAAAGTAGCAACACAACAAGGGGAACACACTCCAGCTACACACACACACAAAAGAAAAACATCGGTGAATCTTACACACGTAAATGTTGAAAGAAAGAAGCAGACACTGGAGAGTACACACAGCGTGATGGCTCCATTTATATAAAATTCAAAAATAAGTAAAATGAAACTCAGTTGTCTAGGGACTGATTCCCTGGCAGCAAGTTTGTGAGCAGGGTGAAAGCAGTAACCCCCACCAGGACTGCGACTGCCTCTGACAGGAGCAAGGGAGTCATGGCTGGGACGAGGCACACAGTAAACTTCTGGGGGAGCCAGTGAGGCTCCATTTTTTGTCCTGTTCCAGCTCCTTGTCCTCAAGGCCACAGATACTGGTGGCCGTGAATCACGCCACCACCCAGGGTTCCAGCTTCCCTGGTACTTTCCGTTGGTGGTGCTGGTTGCAGCTTTATCCAGAGAAAATGCCCGGATGCAACTGTGATTCTACCGCACCACCCTTCCGTGCCAGCCACTGGCTCTGTGTCCCAGCAGCTCTATGGTCCAAGCCTCAGTTTCCCCGTCTGTTACTAGGGCATAATGGCTCCCACCATGCCCGGCTCATAGAATGTTAAAAGGCTTTGGGAGCTAACGACTGAACGCCGGAGGCTGAAGGGGACTCTGGAAGGACAGCCGGCTTACCGCAGGCTGACGGGAGAGCGAGGCCGGGGTAGGCCTCTCAGTGCCGCCCGCCCTGCCACGTCCTGCCCTGTGGGGCGGCGGAAGGAGACGTGGGGACGGCAAGCTGTCAGTTTCACTCTCTATGCCATGTTTCGCCAGCCAATGGGCTGGGGCACTCGGCCGCAGGTCACACAGCCTATTTCCTGTTTTCAAACAGGGAACTTCGCAAGCGGCAGCCACTGGGCTGGTCGCCAGAGCTTGGAGCAGAGATCCGGAAGGGCGATGTGACACCTGCCCGGACCCCCGGACTCACGCGGGGCCCAGAGACCTCAGGTCAGTGTTTGATCCCAAGCTCAGCCGGCCGCTGCCTGCTGTGGCCTGAGTCGTCGCCTCGGCGACCGCCCTGGGTACCTGCGGGGGGCAGGGTGGGCCGGCCGGCCGGAGACAGCTCTGTGTGGGGCTCTCGCTGGCACACTGGGGCAGCGCAGGGGACAGCGCCCAGGCCCTCCATCGCCTCGACTCCTTTTGGGACGCCAGAACTTGTACACTGCTCTGGTGGGGATTACCGCTCTGATTTTCCCTGGGCCTGAAGAATAAGTCACCACGCTTGTGTTTCTCAAAAAGTGGTTGCAGGGGCCCCTGCCCCAGCATAGCCCTAGGAAACATGCGGAAAATGCAGAGTCCAGGGGCCACCCACCCCCCAGCCTGTCTTTGGGGACTCTCTTGTGTTGGGAGCCAGGAAATCTGCTTTTGAACAAGCCCCGGCACCCCCATCCCGCCTCGCCAGGGGCCCCTGACGCCGCCCAGGTGGGGAGCGCCCGCCGTGGCAAGGCAGCTAGGTGAGTGTCCAGCCTTCCCCCCATCCCGCCTCGCCAGGGGCCCCTGACGCCACCCAGGTGGGGAGCGCCCGCCGTGGCAAGGCAGCTAGGTGAGAGTCCAGCCTTCCCCTCCAGAGCAGCCAGTGTCCGGGATCCTGCCTGCGGGGGGGGGGCAGTGCTTTATTTCACTCTGCTGGAGAGGAGGCTCTTCCCGTAAAAGTCCCCTGCAACCCGCTCAGAAAGGTAGCGGGGGCTCCGCAGGTGGCCCTGTGTGCCCCTCAGAAGGAGGGCTGGACGTGGCAGGCAGCCCTTAGAGCGAGGGAGGGCCGCGGCACCCGGAGACAAGGAGGGGAGGATGCCCGTCCAGGCACAGGGCTGAGGGTGGAGGGGCTGGGACGCCGCTCTGTCCTCTGGGCCGGGTACAAGCCCCCAGGCCAGCAGCACCAGCACTTGCAGTATTTTGTTGTAAAGTCTAGAAATCTTTGCTATAGAGGGTGTGGGGGGAGAGGGAGGCCCCACAGGAGCCCCTACGTGGCTCTCCCCAAAGAGCTTTTAGAGAGATGGGATTGCCTTCCCATTTCACAGATGAGGAAACTGTGGCCTGAAGAGATACAGGAAATTGCCCACAACCTCATGGATGTGCCAATGCAAGACTCTTTCCTTCCCACTCTTTTTTAAATGGGTGACTTCCAGTTAGACCCCTAAGAGAAAATGTAAGGGAGCTGGCTTTGGCTGCTGACTTGAATTTTTATTCTAAGCCCTGTTTTCATGATGAGATTTGCCAGGACTTCACCAGAGTGTGCAGGCGAGGCATGATGTCTGGGTGTTACAGGGTCTCTGGGAAAACAGCGCCCACTTTTGACCTGGGAGCGGCTGCCTGGTCACGAAAGCCGTGCTGGAAGGGCTGGGGCCATTGAGCCCAAAGGCACTCACCGTCACCCATTTTACAGAGGGGCTGACTGAGGCGAGTGCAAGGAGTGCCCACGGGAAACACCGGGCCCCCGAGAACGCCCGCCACCAAGAGTCTGCAAGGTAAGACAGCACATGCCCCCCATCTTGCTTGGGCACCTCCCGAGACATAGCAAACACATCCTGCCACCCATCTTACCATCAGGACAGGGCTCGTGGCCACTTTTTTCAGGTGGGGAAACTGAGGCTGGAAGGCAATGTCTCCCGCCCCCTGAGGGGGTGAAGTTTGCAAGCTGTAGTGTGCTCAAGCACGTGCAGCCCTGGGCTGGCCATGGCCGGCTCTGTGCCTCAGTTTGCCCATCTGTAGAAGGCAAAGTTGGACTGAGGGTCCCAGAGGGCTGCCCACTAGACAGCTCCACGGAGCCCCCTGGAGAATCCCGGGCTCCTGGCACCTGGCGCCGCGAGCACCTCCCAGCAGTGGGGGGTCCTGGCCGCAGCGGCCTCACCCCTGCCCAGTCCAGGCCGCCCCCCAGAGCAGAGGACAGGCTCAGGCCACGCTCGGGGTCACAGCAGGGGACGATGGGGCAGCAGTGGCTCCCCCTCTCTAGGCCACAGTCAGCGCAGGGGCTCAGACCCAGGGCCTGGAACCCAACAGACCAGAGTTCAAGTCCCAGCTCTGCCTCTGTGGGCCGCTGGCAGCCCCCTCCGGTCCCACAAGAAAAGGGACGAAGTCACTGGCACCCTCCTTATTTTGAACCTCTGTGCCCAGGTGGCACCAGCTACTCACTGCGTTTCAGCTAATGCTTTAACTGTCCCTTTTTGTGTTTTGTCTCAAACATCTGTAATTCTATTCCAACTTCTCCCTTAATTTAGAGTCATTTCCTTCACAGCTCTCTCTCAAAGCGGCTAGCACTGCAGACGCTGGTAACAAGGCCTGCGGCACAGGCCCTGGCTGTGCAGGCTCTGCCCGGTTTCATCCTCACACCAGCCTTGCCAGCATGGCCTATCTTTATGCCCGACTCACGGGAAACTGAGGCACAGGGAAGTGAAATACCTTGCCTGCTACCAGGCCATCTCGTTCACGTTCCCGGGTCACAAACAGAGTGACGACATGAATCGGCCCCGCCGGCCTGCTTTCCGCCCCGTGCCCCTGGGTGGGGCAGAGGGTTCTGAAGTCAGGCGTGTCCCGCCCTGCACTC
The DNA here is from genome assembly GCF_040939455.1 of Microcebus murinus. Lineage (NCBI taxonomy): Eukaryota > Metazoa > Chordata > Mammalia > Primates > Cheirogaleidae > Microcebus > Microcebus murinus. Next base: position 5,540,378 of record NC_134123.1, on the reverse strand, counting down.
ACTGGCTCCTGGCCTCAGGCAACGCCGCGTCCCAGCTCCCTCATCATAAAGGGAGGTGAAAACTGTCCCGTGGAGGACAGTGGCCGGAGGGAGGGAGGCGTGCGTGTCAAGTGCAGGGCACGCAGACAGCACACATCCAGCTCTGTGCGCTGAACTCTCCAGCTGCGTGACCTCGGGCTGACCTCAGTGTCCTCTCCTGCCACTTGCTGGTGAGGACAGATTTCTGTGGGTGTCCGTTAGGGGCCGTGCAGAACCTGGGGGGAGCCATTGGTGAGCTCTGCAGACAGATGGAAGAGACACGCCAGTGTCTGCCGCTCTGAACGCTGAGATGTCGTTCACATCTGCCACTTACAGTTCTCGGGACACCTACCTGGATAAGCCAGTGTCTTTCTCCCAAGCGATCACGAGAGCCGTTGCTTTTGCTCGAATCACCTCATTTAACATGCAGAGCAACTCAGTACCATAAGGTCGTCACGCCGAGAAGGCTCTGCTCTGCCTTGGAGTGACCTGTACCGCAGAGGGGCAGAGCCGGTCTGGGGTCTGGCCGTCAGCCGGGCATCCGGGCGGGAAGTGGCGTCTCAGCAGTGGGCTGTGACAGGGGTCCCGGGCGCCCCGGGCCCACCAGGAAGCCCAGCACGGGCGGCACTCACTGTCCTCTCCTGCGCCCCGGCAGCCTCGCAGCATGGCGAGCCCGGAGCAGCCTGGACAGGACCCCGGCTGGACAGGACCCACAGCCCAGGGCACGGCAAGGGCCGAGCAGGATGCGGCAGCCACTGGCCCGGACCTCCCACGTCCAAGACCTGAAGGACACCTAGGTAGGCTTGGGGCCTGAGGCTCGGTCGGGGGAAAGAGGTTTGAAGACATTTGAAGTACGATATGGGTCACTGTAATCGCAGCAACGAGAGAGCTGGGAGGTTCGTTTGTATTCTTCTGTCACCCCGAAGAAGGATTTGGTGCACGGTGCTTACCTGGGAGAGGACCCTAGGGGCATGACGGGAAGTGAGAGTGGGGAAGGGAAGGGCAGGCGCCAGCGCAGGGTCCGAGAACAGGTGACCGCTATAGGTAACTGAGGCGCAGTTGCAGTGGGGCCTCTGGGCGGCTGCAGGGAACACCTCCCAGAGGTGTCCTGTCCTCGGGGGGAGGAAGCCAGGCTGCCGCCCTCCAGTCCTGTCCTGCACCTGCTGAGGGACGCTCCTGAGCGTGCCACTGTGGCCTGAAGACGCCCTCAGGGTGAGGGGCATAGCTGCTTGCAGTAGGAAGCCAGCGGCATGCCCGGAACAGTGAGCGCAGGAGCGCAGGGCCGGCACTGGGCCAGATGGCATCTGCTGTAGCGCCATCTCCTGGAGAAAGTCTCTTCTTACAGTCACCCAGGATGTGCTGTGGAAGGCTGCCCGGTTCCTGGCCCTGCGCAGGGCACGGGGAAACAGGACTAATCAAACACTGCTCTGGGCCTCCAGTTTGGCAGGGAAGCAGATCAGAGAAAAACAACCAGACAAGCCACGAGAAAGGCTGCAGGAGGGGGCAGGAGCCCCTACTCTAATGCTGAGGGGCAGGCGAAGTGACGTGGGGGTGTCTTGGAGGACACCCCAGAGAGAGCTCCGGGGATGCAAACCCTGCCACGAAGTGCGGAAGTGGTTGTGCGGTTTGGGTAGGGAAGGATTCGAAGCTTTCTCAAACTTCTCAGACGGTGCAGGGCTTAAGTGAGGTTTAAGAAATGCTGTGGTTTTCCAGGAGGTTTAGATTCAAGGCAGAGGAGTGGCATGTTCGGGAAGAATTACAGCTCACGGGAAATGAGATGAGAGCCTTGGAGGGGCCAGCCCGCCTGCGGCTGGAACGCAGCACCCGCAGGACTCCCCCCGCCACTCCCTGCTCCTACAGTCCGGGCGACAGCCAGGGAGCCCGTGCTGCAGGGAGCGCAAGAGGAGCCAGCCACAGTCCCTGCCTGTCGGGGGCACGGGGTCTCGCTTGGCCAATCCGCAGGCCAGAGCGCACAACCCAGCGGGCCCACGCCGCCCCTCGCAGCCCATACGCCACTGGGGCTGATGGGCTGCTCGAGGTGTCAGTGGCGGGTGGATTCAGCTGGGCTGGGCACAGATGTCTGGCGCACGCCCCAGGCAGCGTGGCGAGGTGCTCCCCACCGCCCTTCTGGATTCTGAGTTCCACCCGGCAGACCCAGCCGTCCCCCAAGCCCTCGCCTCTGCAGTGCGCTGCCCTGGCGCAGGTCCCCAAGCGTGCTGTCCCTCCAGGTGCCCACGGCGGCCCGAGCTCCAACTCCAGCATGACCACGCGAGAGCTGCAGGACTACTGGCAGAACGAGAAGTGCCGCTGGAAGCGCGTCAAGCTGCTCTTCGAGATCGCGTCGGCCCGCATCGAGGAGAGAAAGATCTCCAAGTTTGTGGTAAGAGATTGGGAAATGATGGAACCCCCTGGCCGCCTCCTTTCTGGCCCTGGGCAAGTCTTATGGGGCCTCAGCTTTCCCAGCCATGACATGGGTTGACTCTAACTCACAGAGCTCTTCTGGGGAAAACGGGCAGAGAGCAAGATTTTGCACCCGGCACCATGCTAGGTCCTGGGGGGACCAGAGCCGTGTGAGTCACACTCCTGGATCCTAAGGAGGAAATAACCCGGTTTCATCCCACGTTATCAGATGTTAGGCATCTGTGTCCTCTCTTCCCAATTTTACCACAACCTTGTGTCATTTATAATTACTATTTACTTATTTTCTTCTTTAAATTGATCAATTTTTTTTTTTTTTTGAGACAGAGTCTCATTCTGTTGCCCAGGCTAGAGTGAGTGCCATGGCATCAGCAACCTCAAACTCCTGGGCTCAAGCAATCCTCCTGCCTCAGCCTCCTGAGTAGCTGGGACTACAGGCATGCGCCACCATGCCCGGCTAATTTTTTCTATATATATTAGTTGGCCAATTAATTTCTTTCTATTTATAGTAGAGACGGGGTCTCACTCTTGCTCAGGCTGGTTTCGAACTCCTGACCTCGAGCAATCCGCCCGCCTCAGCCTCCCAGAGTGCTAGGATGACAGGCGAGAGCCACCGCGCCCAGCCAAATTGATCAATTTTTAAAAATACTAAATACATTTATTTCAAAGAGATAATACCCTAAATGGAAAACCAACATCACATACCACATGGCATAAGAAAGGTCAGTATAAAAGTCAATATGGGTGCCGCGTCAGGCAGGGCAGAGGAAAAGTCAGTACAAGGAAAGCTCTGTGCTGTTATAGACGCTAGCGGGGAGAGCCCTGTGCACGGGCACTGCTGTCTTGCCAGGGTGGGGTTTCAGCCTGTGACCAGGAGCCACCCAACGCTGCTCCTTCACTTCACTGGGACCGGGGTGGTGACAATGGCTCCCACTGAGTGCCAGCTGCCCGCGGGCACAGTTCCACTGGCTTCAGTGCACTCACTCATTTAATCCTCACCGGTCAGGTAGGTGCTACACATATCCTCGCTTTATGGATGAGAAAACTGAGGCTCAGAGATGCTAAGTTACCTAACTAAGACCACACAGCTAGGCCATGGTGGGGCTGGAGTGATAACCCAGGCAGTCTGGCTCCCAAGTCTGTGTCCTTAATCAGTATTCTCTTGGAGAGGATTGCAAAGGAATAATTCTCGTACTGTATAACGTCACTGCCAGTACACCCAGATGATGTTGCAGAGCAGCTAAAGCCACCCCCCAGGTGTTCCACCTGGGAAAGCACAGTAGCCATCCTAGCACCCCGGTACAGAAAAGTGAGGACCCCACTGCTGACAGTGTAGGGCCAAGGCATCCCCAGGCCGTCCGCAGGCCCATCCCTGTGCCAAAGGCTCCCTCCTTGCGCCCAGATGTACCAGATCGTCGTCGTCCAGACCGGCAGCTTCGACAGCAGCAAGGCTGTCCTGGAACGGCGCTATTCGGACTTCGAGAGGCTCCAGAAGGCCCTGCTCAAGACTTTCCGCGAGGAGATCGAGGACGTGGTCTTCCCCAGGAAGCGCCTGGTGGGGAACTTCACGGAGGAGGCGATCTGCGAGCGCAGGCTGGCCCTCGAGGAGTACCTGGGCCTGCTCTACGCCATCCGCTGCGTGCGCCGCTCCAGCCAGTTCGTGGACTTCCTCACGCGGCCCGAGCTGAGCGAGGCCTTCGGCTGCCTGCGGGCCGGCCAGTACGCCAGGGCCCTGGACGTCCTGGTGCGCGTGGTGCCCCTGCAGGAGAAGCTGACGGCCCACTGCCCCGCGGCGGTGGTCCCGGCCCTCTGCGCCATGCTGGTGTGCCACCGCGACCTGGAGCGCCCGGCCGAGGCCTTCTCGGCCGGCGAGAGGGCCCTGCAGCGCCTGCAGGCCCGGGAGGGCCATCGCTACTACGCGCCCCTGCTGGACGCCATGGTCAGCCTGGCCTACGTGCTGGGCAGGGACTTCGTGTCTCTGCAGGAGAGGCTGGAGGACACCCAGCTCCGGAGGCCCAGCCACCGCGGCGTCACCCTGAAGGAACTTGCCGTGCGAGAGTATCTGTGATGAGCCAGCCCGGTCCTCTCGCGGGGCAGCTGCAGACCTGGGGGCAATCAGCAGGCTGTTGGGGGTCACTTTTAATGGGAAGAGCCACTGGGGGTTCTACGTTGCTGGGTGACTTTGGACGAGCCCCTCGTCTGGCCGCTGTTTCCCCGTCTGTGTTGAACAGAGGTGCTCCTGGGACTCTTTGGAAGCCTCCACTGTGTCCTTGTCCCCCTTGACACCAGGGCCATCCATCACAAAACCACAGACCCAGCTGCCACAACACTGGGCAGGAACAGCGCCCTCGCCAGCGTTTCCGTAGAAGCCGGAGGAGAGGTTCGCACTGCACGTTGCACACAAAGCACGACCCGCTCCTTGCAGAAAGCTCTCCCCTGCTGTCCTGGTCTTTTCTCTCTGTTCCTCTCGTCTCAACGTTGCTCACAAATATTTCCGCGCATTATCCTAGTATCATCCTAATACTCGAGCTCTTCCTCTTTAGCAAGTAGACGCAGCGCAGCGAAGCACAGGCTGGCCCACTGCCCGCAGGAACAGCCTCTCCTCAGGCACTCGCAGCAGGAGCTGCGTCGTCCTTGGCCGGGTAGGAGGCCCTGGGCTGGGCAGCGACGGTGCCGTAAGGTTTTATGAGGCAGGCGTCTTTAGCGAGGGAGTTTCCGACTCTTTCTCTGGCTGGGATGACACCACGCGCTGCCTGGGGGTGGTTACCACAGAAGGTGGCTTCCCCGGTCCGCAGACACAGCCCTGCGGGGGCAAAGCAGGGCACTCAAGGGTCCGGTGGGTAGAAAAGAGACTGAATCCCCAGCTCCGCCTCTTTTCAGGGTCAGAGTTCTCAGAACCTGTCCGATGGACCGGGATGCCCTCGCCCGGGCGCTGCTGTCAGGAAAGGGCCCAGAGTGAAGGGGGCTGGGATTGAGCACAGTCTCAGTGACTGAGGTGGGACACAGGGCTTGGAGGTGACAGTACGGGCTAGTGTGGGCCCATCTGTGTGAAGCTCTAAGCCCCCAAAGACTCAAGCATCAGGGTGAGCTTATTAGAGTGAACTAAGCAGACTATGACTTGGGAACCGCGATGTGGGGCGCCCTCTAAGGGCGGAATCCAGCCCCGCAAGGGTCACCACAGCCCTGACCCCGCAGGTGCCAGACTGCACCGGAATGTGTCCGACAGTGACACTTTGTGGTCACAATGGTAGTGGCCCCATCAGGCTCTGTCCTAGTGGCTACAAACAGTCTGTCTTGGGACAAAGACACCCCTCAAGTCTCTCAGCTTACTCCAAGGGAAAGATGCTTTAAGTGGAGACACTGAATTTACTGAAAAGCTGGGTGTATGGAAAATTAAAATGTCTAATGAAAAAATTAAAGAGCTGTGACCCTATTTGTAATGACGAAACTGATCATACTGATTTTACAAGTTATCTGATCAAATCTAAAATGCCATCAACTGTAAGATGCACCAAATATTTACTAACAAAGAAAAAAATGCTCAACACGAGTTTAATGGGAAATTCCAGGAAAAAAGAGAAACCAAAGACTAAGACATCCAATGTAAAGGTTAGCACCAAATAAAACTGTCATGCAGGAGGGGACATTGAGAAAATGTGCATGACTCAAACTTGGCACTGGACGGAGGGTAGGAATCTGTTGAGAATTCGGACTGCAAGCTGGTGCTCACCATGTTTGGGCACACCTGCAGTGGCCCGAGATTCCGCAGTGGCAAGTCATGTTTGGTGGTCTCAGGTAGAGCTGTTCCAGGTGCCTAGCACTCCAAACGTAAATTCTCTCTGAAGGAAGTCAGCATGGACCCAGGCCAGTAAGGAGTGTAGGGTGCCATTGAGTTCAGGGGGGGCTAGCATATGAAAAAATGTGCGTCTCGAAATGTGCGTGCACGTGTGTGTGTGGTATGCACACAGAGAGAAGATACCTTTTTGGGGTAGAAGGGACCTACAAAATCGTGTGGGGGATTCACCATCTGTACCCCTGAAGACAGGTGGCTCCCCACATAGTGCACAGGTAATGGACTTGCTCTGGCTTCCTGAAGGGGACTGGCCACAGAGGAAGCTTCCAGACTCCCACCCGGCCCCTTCCTGACGACACGCGGTGCTGCCCTCCCCAGTGCTGCCGACAGCCTTGGCCTGTGGGGCCACTGGAGTCTCTTCTGGCCGTGTGCACTGATGGCCTGGCTGGCTCCCCACAGCCAAGCCCTCCTGGCCTTTCCCGTTTGCTGAAGTCAGAGACCCACTCGTTCCCTGGGCTCCTGGAACAAGTCCTTGAATTACTTGAGCTTTTTCTCCAGGAAGCCTTCCTGAGGGCTCACTGTGGCCCCACCAGCGTACCCCACTTTCCTGTTTGCCTGGGCCTTCTCCCACCCACTCCACCTGTACTAGTCCTTCCTTCCAGGGGACTGTAGAGTGGCAGCAGCTGGAACCAGACCCTCTTCCCCTGACCTCTCAAAGCTGGTCCACAGGAGAGTGAGGAGTCCCCGCCCTCCATACTCGGGGTGGGAGGGTGCCCTGTTAGACATGTGGAATTTCAGGCCCTGTCCGAGACCTGCTGGATCAGAATCTGCATGTTAACAAGATTGGCACCCCCAGCCCCAACCAGGAGATCCCTCCCTGCCTGTGTGCCTTACAGTCTGAGAAGCCTGAGTTGAACTGACGCAGGGTGCCCTGTAGAAAACTCCCCACGAAGCCTGGTGGCCTGCAGTCTGGGCTGCTCCCACTCCTGTGTCCTCCACCCAGGCCTCTTCCCTACAGGTGCCCCTTCAGGCCCGGGAGCCCCGCACCGTGCCAGCCTCACATCACACCTGCAAACCTGCTCTGGGCACCAAGTTCTGGAGCCCAAGGGGGGCCTTCAAATGAAGCCCTGCTGCCTCCCGTCAGCTGTGACAAAGAGTGCTGTGGTCTCCCCTTTGGACAGGGGTTGGCCATCCTTGTGAGGCCCTATACCCTGGGACACCAGCTGTTCTCTTGCCTGCCAGGCCCATGATCAAAACAAAGCTGTGCACGTAGCTACTTGTGCACACAGCCCCCTGTGCACACAATGCCTGTGCACGCAGCCACTTGTGAATGCAGCCCCCTGTGCACACAGTCCCCAGTGCATGCAGTACCCTGTGCATGCAACTACCTGTGCACACAGCACCTGTGCACCTAGTCCCCTGTGCACGCAGCCCCCTGTGCATGCAGCCCCCTGTGCACACAGTCCCCAGTCCATGCAGTACCCTGTGCATGCAGCTACCTGTGCACACAGCACCTGTGCACCCAGTCCCCTGTGCATTCAGCCACCTGTTCATATAGCACCTGTGCACGCAGCCCCCTGTGCACCCAGTCCCCTGTGCACGCAGCCCCCTGTGCACACAGTCCCCTGTGCATGCAGCTACCTGTGCGCACAGCACCTGTGCATGCACTCTCCTGTGCATGCAGCCCCCTATGTACGCAGCCACCTGTGCACACAATCCCCTGTGCATGCAGCCCCCTGTGCACGCAGTCCCCTGTGCACTTGGACCCTGTGCACGCAGTCCCCTGTGCATGCAGCCCCCTGTGCACGCAGCCACCTGTGCATGCAGTCCCTTGTGCATTCAGCCACCTGTACATGCAGCACCTGTGCACGCAGCCCCCTGTGCACGCAGTCCCCTGTGCATGCAGCTACCTGTGCACACAGCCCCCTGTGCACGCAGCCCCCTGTGCACACAGCCCCCTGTGCACGCAGTCCCCTGTGCACCCAGTCCCCTGTGCACGCAGCCCCCTGTGCACACAGTCCCCTGTGCATGCAGCTACCTGTGCGCGCAGCACCTGTGCATGCACTCTCCTGTGCATGCAGCCCCCTATGTACGCAGCCACCTGTGCACACAATCCCCTGTGCACGCAGCCCCCTGTGCACGCAGTCCCCTGTGCACTCGGACCCTGTGCATGCAGTCCCCTGTGCATGCAGCCCCCTGTGCACGCAGCCACCTGTGCATGCAGTCCCTTGTGCATTCAGCCACCTGTGCATGCAGCACCTGTGCACGCAGCCCCCTGTGCACGCAGTCCCCTGTGCATGCAGCTACCTGTGCACACAGCCCCCTGTGCACGCAGCCCCCTGTGCACACAGCCCCCTGTGCACGCAGCCCCCTGTGCACACAGCCCCCTGTGCATGCAGTACCCTGTGCATGCAGCTACCTGTGCACGCAGTCCCCTGTGCACGCAGCCACCTGTGCACGCAGCCCCCTGTGCACGCAGCCCCCTGTGCACGCAGCCCCCTGTGCACGCAGCCCCCTGTGCACGCAGCCCCCTGTGCACGCAGCCACCTGTGCACGCAGTCCCCTGTGCACGCAGCCACCTGTGCACACAGCCACCTGTGCACGCAGCCTCCTGTGCACGCAGCCTCCTGTGCACGCAGCCCCCTGTGCATGCAGCCACCTGTGCATGCAGTCCCCTGTGCATGCAGCTACCTGTGCGGTAAAAATCAGAGTCCCCAGGGCTTTAGGAGCCCTGCTGTGTTGTCAGGTGTCCCTCAGCACTGCTCAGGACCTGCTCTTTACCTGTTTTACAGACGATAACAAGACGCTCTTAGTGGTTAAGTGACTTGCACAAGGTCACACAGCTAACAGCTGGTAGAGCAAGAAATTAAACCCAGGCCCGTTGGTCCCATGCATTGCTTTCCTCACTGAGTCCCACACTGGGGGGAGTGGAGGAGAGGGGAGGGGACATGTCCCTGGTCCTCTCACTGTAAGGGTCCTTAAAGGTCATTTCACTCATCTCTGCTTACATATGAGGAATCCCATGACTCAAGGTCACATGGTGAGACAGGGATAGCACCAGGGCCAGACCTGGGTGTCCACATCAAAGTGATAGACTCCGGCAGGCAGCAGAAACAGAATAATCCTGGGCTCAAATTCCAGGAAGCCCTGGAAGTCTCCCAGCTGGACATGGGGGTGCAGGGCTGGTGTTGAGGCCAGGGCAGGGGCCACTAGTCTGGCTTCCTGACCCTAGGCCAGGAGACACAGGTCAAGGCAGCCTGTGGTCCCAGGGCTAGCACGCCCTTAGCTCTGCTCCCTAGTGGGCATCGCCTACCTGCAGACCTGCTTTGGAGCCGCAAAGCCAGTTCCATTCCACCTGCTGGCAGCGGCAGGTGGGCTTCCAGGGGGCTCGAAAGTCAGGCTGCACGGAGCCACTCCTCCAAATGCTTCCCCCACCTGCAGCCACTGCAGAAAGCTGCTTTTCCAGAACTTCCTGCAGAGTCACTCGCCCCCCCCTTGGGGCCCAGCAATGCCACACCTGTTCTATCATCTGCTTGCCATTTTCCTTTTAGCAATCTCCTTTCACTTATGCAAAGTTATTTGAAAAAGGAACTTCCTATTACTAGCCTAAGTTGAAAATCAGAATCACTATAATTAAAAGGTAGCTATAAAAATAAAAACAGCAAAATCTATCACTGTTACTACAACCTAACAGGCCTTTGCCCGAGACAGGCCCTGAGTCTGGGCCGGCCGCTGGACTTTGTTAAAAGGGAGAGACAGAAAGAAACAAGTGTTGGAGACCTGCTATCACCATGCTGAGACTTCTCTTAGATTACTGAGAAGTACTGGAAAATACTGAGCTACGGAAGGAAATACGTGTCTGAGCACATGGTCCTGACCACCAGTGCTGTCCGTGCTCCCCCAGACGTCTAGGGCCTCGCCCGAGCGCACCGGAGACTCTGCTCCCCGCTGCCGTGCCCCAGCCCTGGACTCAGCCCTGCCTGCTCCCCCGCCCCTGAGTCACGGGCCGACCTCGGCTTTGATCGACCATCCTTGACTTTCAACCCCCGGCTCCAGCTCCTGGCTTCACACCTGGTATCAGGTAGGACCCCAAGTGGAGGGAGGCTCTGAGCTGGTCAAAGCCTGAACCTGCGGCGTGTCCTCAGGGGGGTGTCACCATCCATCCAACTGTGCCCTGGTGTAAGAGCAAGAAAATGCCCTCCCCCAAGGAGGCTGAGCCCCGTCCCAGCCAGCTCTCAGACTGGCCCCTCACGAGCTGTCTGTCTGTCTGCACACTGTCTCAGGACCAAGACCAATGGCACGCCTACTTGCCCCGGGCCTTCTAAAGAGCTGGAGAGACGGCAGCACCAGGACAGACCTGCGCCCTGGCCTCACGGAGGTGGCACAGCAGAAGGACGCTGACAGAGCAGACAGGAGCTGGACAGAATGACGTCCCTCCGCCAGGTGGTCGGAGAGGCTTCTCAGAGGAGGAGCTGTTCGAGGCGCCACAGAGAATGCAAAGCAGCACGGGGAGGAGAGAACTTCAGCCCTGCGGCAGGAACCTCCAGTGTCCCTCGGGGTCCTCAGCTCAGGTCTGCACCCAGAAAGGGGCAGGCCCAGGACGCACCTGTCCTGGTGTGTCGCCTGGCTGTGCCGGCTGAGAGAGTGAGTCCCAGGCCCTGACACAGAGGAGCCTTGCGAGGCCTGTCCACCCCGCGCCTTCTCCGCGACTGCTCTTTGCAAAGTGAACGCCCTTGCATCTGGGGCAAACAGACCTGTTGGGTTACAAGTGACAAAAACCCCAGTTAACCTGACAAGGAAGGAATTTATTACCTGAAAAGTCCAGGAGTAGACTAGTTTCAAGCCAAATTGGCTCCAGGAACTCACACTCTATCCTCTCGTCTCTCTCGCTTTCACTGTCTCAGTCTCTCGGTTCCGCTTTTCCTTCACTGTCCTCGTGACAAGACGGCACAGCAGCTCCAGCAACCCCAGCAGGCTCCCGCAGCCAGCCTTCTTGTGAGGCCTCGTCTGCAGGACGCGCGGGGAAACACCCACGCGGCGTTTCCTGAGGAGCCAGGGGGGGAAGCCCCGCCCCCACCCCCTGCAGACTGGACTGGCTCGCCCACGAGGCGACCCTGAACACATACTATGTCGTACATAATACATAGTTTTGCAATCTGCTTTTTAAATTGCAACTACGCATATGAGCATTTCCCTATGATATAATAATATTCTTCCACGTTATTTTTAGTGGTTTCATCATATCCTAATGCATATGCCATAGTTCCTTTAACCATTCCATAATGTTGCAAATTTTCCTTATTTTGTGGCAACACGAGAGCAAACACTTTGATCCAAATGTCTTTTTGTATTTGTGCACTCTTATAGAAATTTCTAACAGTGGCATTTCTGAATCAAAGCACTGTTTTTACTCTTTAAATTTTTATTTTGTTTTTTTTATTGACAAAAAGTGTACATATTTATGAATCACAAACACTTTATGATTTTGATATTATCTCTCTCCAGAAAGGCTGTACTAACTCACTCCTCCACCAAGCGTGGAGGTGCCCATAAGTGTGAGAGATGCCCACTTCCTTGAACCTTTTGTAACTCTGGCTGTTAGCGTTATAAACGCTTTTTCGCAGTTTATCCTTTTTCCCTTTGCAGGGGGCGCTTCTGCGAGTTCAGACCCAGAGGCCCTAATCGCGCAGTTTAAACACTGGCCAGCAGATGGCGCTGCCGCCCGGCGGCTCCGACGGCCTCGCGGCGCTGGGGAGCAGGGACGAAACCGCGGACGGGCGGGCGCTGGTCTGGGGCGGGCGGGGGACGCGGCTTCGGAAAGCGCTTCGGAAGGGGTGGCGATGATGCTAGGAGGCGCTTTGCTGGGAAAGTGACGGGGCTTCGCTGCCTCTGTTGTAACCGCTCCCTCTGCAAGTCTTGGGAGGTCCCCTGGCGACCCCCCAGTTGGGGGTCAGGACCTCGCTGGCCCCCTCTTTGCCCCTCCACCCCTTCCCGCAGCCCACAGGCGCCAAGGCAAAGGAGGCCGTCGTTCTCCACCTGCTCCTCCACCCCGTCTTCCACGCCATCCTCCTCCTGATCCTCCACCTCGTCCTCCACCTGATCCTCCATGCCATCCTCCACCTGGTCCTCCACGCCATCCTCCACCTGGTCCTCCACGCCATCCTCCACCTGGTCCTCCACTCCATCCTCCACCTGATCCTCCACCCTGTACTCCACGCCATCCTCCACCTGGTCCTCCACTCCATCCTCCACCTGATCCTCCACCCTGTACTCCACGCCATCCTCCACCTGGTCCTCCACTCCATCCTCCACCTGATCCTCCACCCTGTACTCCACGCCATCCTCCACCTGGTCCTCCACGCCATCCTCCACCTGATCCTCCACCCTGTACTCCACGCCATCCTCCACCTGGTCCTCCACGCCATCCTCCACCTGGTCCTTCACTCCATCCTCCACCTGATCCTCCACCCTGTACTCCACCCCATCCTCCACCTGGTCCTCCACTCCATCCTCCACCTGATCCTCCACCCTGTACTCCACCCCATCCTCTACCTGATCCTCCACTCCATCCTCCTCCCGGTCCTCCACCCCGTCCTTCACCTGATCCTCCACCCCATCCTCTACCTGATCCTCCACTCCATCCTCCACCTGGTCCTCCACCCCATCCTCCACCTGATCCTCCACCCCATCCTTTACCTGATCCTCCACTCCATCCTCCTCCCGGTCCTCCACCCCGTCCTTCACCTGATCCTCCACCCCATCCTCCACCCAGTCCTCCACCCCGTCCTTCACCTGGTCCTCCACCTGATCCTCCACCCCATCCTCTACCTGATCCTCCACCCAATCCTCCACCCTGTCCTCCACCCCATCCTCTACCTGATCCTCCACTCCATCCTCCTCCCGGTCCTCCACCCTGTCCTCGACCCCATCCTCTACCTGATCCTCCACCCCATCCTCCACCCAATCCTCCACCCTGTCCTCCACCCCATCCTCTACCTGATCCTCCACTCCATCCTCCTCCCGGTCCTCCACCCCGTCCTTCACCTGATCCTCCACCCCATCCTCCACCCAGTCCTCCATCCCAGCCTTCACCTGGTCCTCCACCTGATCCTCCACCCCATCCTCCACCCAGTCCTCCACCCCATCCTCTACCTGATCCTCCACTCCATCCTCCTCCCGTTCCTCCACCCTGTCCTCCACCCCATCCTCTACCTGATCCTCCACCCCATCCTCCACCCAGTCCTCCACCCCGTCCTTCACCTGATCCTCCACCTGATCCTCCACCCCATCCTCTACCTGATCCTCCACCCAATCCTCCACCCAGTCCTCCACCCCGTCCTTCACCTGGTCCTCCACCTGATCCTCCACCCCGTCCTCCACCTCCCACAGCAGAAACGTGACTCTTAACAAAACGGGGGCGTGGGAGCCGCCAGCGTGGGAGCCGCTGCCTCTTCAAGTCAGGTCTCTGGGGCCTGCGGCAAACGTGGTTAAATGAATGAATGCATGGAAGGGAAGAGAAGGGGGAGGAGGCTGGGAGGAAAATAAAAGAAAAATATCATGTCTTGGCTGGTAGAGTGGTATAACCACTTGGGAAAACCATCTGGCACCGTGCCCTAAAGCTGAGCAAAAGCTGCCAAATGAGGACCCCACGATGCCACTCCTGGGGTACAGACAGGCAAGCAGGAGCATGCCGAACTGCATGGAATTTCAGGGCAGGACTATACCCAGTCTTGTCCCCGACCTGGAAACAACTCAAACATCCATCGACAGGAAAACAGAGACGTCCACTGCGGTGTTTATCTGTCGGAATATGGCGGAGCCATGGAAACAAACTACACCTGGACAAATGGGAGCGGATGAATTCCTCAAGCACAACTGAGTAAAGAAGCCAGACACAGAAGAGCTTGTGTGATCCCATTTACTGCAAAGCAAGAACAGGCCACACTAAACCACAGTGCTAAAGGATGCTTATTTAGATGGCAAAACTCCTGAATTAGGGTTCTGCAGAGAAAAGAGCCAATAGCAGAGACTGAGATGAATATGGACGTATAATATGTCTACATACCTGTATTTATAAAGATTTACTGCCAGGAATTGGCTCACAGGACCATGAGGCTGAGGAGTCCCACAGTCTTCTGTCTGCAAGCGGGAGACCCAGGAAAGCCGTGGTGCAGTTCCCAGGCCTGAGAGCCAGACGGCTGATGCCGTAGATCCCAATCCAGGCCTGAGGACCAGGAACACCCAGGCCGGGAGAAGATGATGTCAAATCCAACCTTCCTCTGCCTTTTGTTCTGTTCAAGCTCCAGTGGCTTGGATGACGCCCACTCACCCTGGGGAGGGGTGTACCTGCTTTCCTCAGCCCACCAATCTAAATGCTAATCTCTCCCAGCAGACACACTCGGAAATAATGTCCAATCGGATATCTGGGCATCCTGTAGCCCAGTCAAGTTGACATCTGAAATTAACCATCTCAAAACTCCTAGGAAAAAAAAAAAAAGCAGAAAGGGTTACCATAAAGTCAAAATAGTGGCTGTTACTGCTGAGAGAGTGAGGAGATTTTCACTGGGGAGGGGGGGACAGTTAGGAGTCTCAGGGAGTCAGGTGGTGTTCTAGTCCTTAGTCTTGGATAATGGTTACAAGGGTATTTCCTTGGTAATAATCTGCTAAACTGTACATATATTTTATGCGCTTTTCTCTGTGTACTATATTTCACAATAAAAATACTCTTATAAAAGAATGAATGAATGCAGCAAATATGAATTCAATTTATTAGGCACCAAGTACTATGGCAGTCAGAGCTGGAATGCAGCCAGTGCTGGAGTGGAGTCGGGGGCTGGGAAGGTGGGTGTGTGATTAGATGAACATCAGGCCTCAGACTAGTGGATGGTCCAGACACCCACCAGCTAGCATGGCATCCGGACTCCAAACCCACAGTTCCCTTACCTACGGGAATGAACGAGGAATAGCAGTTAGCTAGCAAGGCAGGGAGACCCTTACAGGTGCCTCATTAAAGCAATAGCGTGTGGTAAATTGCAGGGATGGCCCAGTTTTTCATTCCTCCCTGTCTTCCTACCTTTTGCCTCATACCTTTGCAGTTCCTCCAACTAAAGAGGCAGAGTTAATTTCCCCAGCCCGTGAGTCTGGGCTGTCCTGGACACTTGCTTTGGCCTATATGATGTGGCAGAAAGGACAGTGTGCCGGCTCCAAGCCTTGCCTCTGGAGACCGCATGCATTTCCCTTGCCCTCTTGAGCCCCGCTGTTGCCAAGGAAAGCGTGTGCGCAGGGTAGCCCGCTGTTGCCAAGGGAAGCGTGTGCGCAGGGTAGCCCGCTGTTGCCAAGGGAAGCGTGTGCGCAGGGTAGCCCGCTGTTGCCAAGGGAAGCGTGTGCGCAGGGTAGCCCGCTGTTGCCAAGGGAAGCGTGTGCACAGGGTAGCCCGCTGGCGACACATGACGAGCTGGCACATGAAGCTGGGCCTTGGGCAGCTGAGGTCAGCTGACAGCGCAGACTCCCAGACACGCAGGAGAACTCCGTCAAGATCAGCCAACTCTCCACCGTGTGATTCGTGAACACGAATCATAAATTATTGTTGTTTTAATCTGCTGAACCTTGGGGCTACTTGTTATGTAGAAATAGCTCACTGATACATTGCCCAGCGGCAGCTGTGAGGTCCGGGCACTTGCTGGAAGGGTTTCTGAAAGGAGCCGCCCTGCTGGGAAATGGTCAGTGCCAGTCCACCCACCTGCCTCTCTGAGGCTCCAGGCAGCCTCCACGTCAACACAGCCTCCGAGGCTACCAATGCCTGGTACGGTGAGCGCACTCCTGCCCCCATTTTACAGATGAGGACAAGAGAGAGGCTCTCCTGAGGTCACATGTCTTGTAAGAGGTGGAGCTGGGATCTGACTTCAGAGCCATCCTGCCTGCCCAGCCCCCAGTCAGCTCCCCTCAGACCCTCCTCCCCCGCCTTGGGACCCCACGCCGCTGCGCTCTCGGAGGAGGGCTGCCCCCCACCCGCTCACCTTCTCCTCCCCAGGGCCGCCCAGGTCCCGGGCGTGAAGATTACGTTCAGCAGCATCCTGCCCCAGAAGACAGTGCTTCCTGCGGCCACACGCGAGGCCCGCGTGCAGGAAGCAGTGGGCACAGAGGGTGCTCCGTACCGCTTCTACGCGGGGCCGAGGGTGCTAGAGCAGCACTTGCTATTCTGGCGGGGAGTCTCGCAGTATTGGGGTGAGGGACTGCAGAGCTAATCCAGTAGCAATTTCAGACTTTTTGCTAAAAGCCACATAGCCTTTTCTTCACATGAAATTTGATACAGGAACCCTCCACATAAGAGAGACCAGAGCCAAGCTTTGCTGGCTGGGAAGCCAGGGAGCTAGCTCTGCCGTAGACCCATCTGGGGCGCCCCTGGGGCTCCCTGGAGCACCCCGAGGGAGCCACTGTGGTGGCCCAGTCCGGTAGTTTCACTGATGGGAAAGAAGCCTCAGGGTCACAGAAAGCAGGAGTAGAAGAGCCAGAAGCTGAACTCGGATCTCTCACCTTCCACCTCTGGGCTCCTGTTATAAGTGTTCAGTAACAGAAACACACATGCCAAAA
Source organism: Microcebus murinus (assembly GCF_040939455.1). Lineage (NCBI taxonomy): Eukaryota > Metazoa > Chordata > Mammalia > Primates > Cheirogaleidae > Microcebus > Microcebus murinus. The sequence continues at coordinate 5,523,559 of NC_134123.1, read as the reverse complement.
GCAAGGCATAAATCTCATTTATTTTAAACATTTATTTTTCAAAATGGTGTACTTGGCTTCTCATCTAGTCACTAGGACAGAATCATGCAGTCATCAAATGTCAGGGCCCCATTCATATGTAGCGCTGCCGTGTCTAGCATGGGGCCCCTGGGCCCTGGGGTCCTCCCCCCTGGGCCCTCCTCCCTGGGCCCTCCCCCCTGGGTCCTCCCCCCTGGGCCCTCCCCCCTGGGCCCTCCCCCCTGGGCCCTCCCCCCTGGGCCCTCCTCCCTGGGGTCGCCTCTCTCGACTCTTCCCCTCCACCTCGCTGCACAGCCCTGTGCCACCGGCTCCCTTCAGAGCAGCTACTTCCCAGAGCCGCTTTTTCCTGGTGTCTGCACAACCTCCTCTACTCCTGCAGTGACGACAGGCTGCAGGTGTGTGCAGATGTGACAGGATGCTCCGGGACATTCCCAGGTTATGAGGAGCCAGAGCGGCCAGGTGAGGCTCAGAGGACTAGAAGTTATGTGTTGGGTGTCTCCAGGTTTGACCTGCCCAGCTCTTTCTGGAAACAGCACCTGGTTATTCTCCGGGGGGAGACAGCCCTCCCCGGCTCTCTCCAGTGCAGCTGGGTGTCTGGGCTCGGGCCGCCCCGCGCCAGCCACTCCGCTCATGCATCCGGCCTGTTTCTCTGCTTGTGGGTTGTGCCAGCTTCCTAGGGCCACTAACAAACTGCCACAAACTGGGAGGCTTAAGGCAAGATTGGAGGCTGGGAGTCCGAGCTCCAGGTGTTGGCAGGGCCGTGCTCCCTTGGAGGCTTCAGGGAAGAAGCTGTTCCATACCTGTCACCTGGCTTCTGGTGGCTTCCAGCAATCCTTGGTGTTCCTTGGTTTGTAGCTGCATCGTTCTAATATCAGACTTTATCTTCACATGGCCTGCTCCCCTCTGTGTGTGTCTGTGGATTAGGACCCACTCCAAGCCAGTGTGACCTCACACTGACTTGATTACACCTGCAAAGACCCTATTTCCAAATAAGGTCACATTTGCCGGCACCAGGGCTTAGGGCTTGAACATATATTTTCAGGGAACTCAATTCAACGCACCACGTAAGCGAAGGGTTGGGCAAGGTAGCCTGCACCTGACACCCTGGGATTTTGTGGAATAAATGCTCCGAAGACTGAACCAAAAGATGGTTTCTCCAGCCTCGCCTGCAGTGGCCACGCTCTCGTCCTATCCCAAGGGCCACACCCCACAGGCCCTGTCTGGGCCACCCTTAAAGTGCAGGTCGCTTTCTACTTGCTCTCCCGGTTATTTGGCAGGTGGGTCTGCTTCCTCCTGACCTCAGCCTTGGCACCTGCATCCACAGCTGGAAGGTGCGGGAGCAGACCCCAGGCCTTGGATCCACCTGTGACTCCTTTCTCCGAGCATCCCCAATTCCATGACGTCCCAAGCGCCTTTCTCCTCTCCCCTCTGACAGCTGTAAAATCTTCGCGCCCCCACCCGCCTCCTCCCACATTCTGCGCAGCTGTGGGGGCCTGGGAGCGTCAACGGCGCCTCCCTCCCCAGCGCAAAGCTGGGGCTGGGGCGGTTCCGCTCACTCAGCGTAGAGTCCACATTCCTCCCCCAGCCTGCAGGGCGCATGCGGCCGGGCCACCGCCCGCCAGTGTGCCGCCTGCGCCCGCTGGTCCCTCTGCCCAGTGCCTCCCGTCGCCGTGCGCCCCGGGGGCCTTCCTTGGTGCTCCTCAATCTTAGGTCGCCCGCGAGTCTTTCTCACCTTGCCCCACTCACCTCTTTACTCGCCACATCCCGGGAGAAGTCGCCCGGCTCCCTGGGGCACCGCTGCCCCCTCTGCAGTCCCTCGGCCCGGCTTGGCTCCAGCTCCGCCATCACTGCCTGGAAATACTGAGTCGCTTTTGACCAGCGTCTCGCTGTTTCATTCTGTACGTTGGTCGCCTGACATCTGCAGAGAGAGGGCGGCGGCGCCCGCGGGAGAGGCAGCGCCCGCCCTCCGGAGTCTGCTTCTGAGAGCCGGGCCAGGCCCCAGGCTGAGCAGAGACGCGGAGAGGGAGGTGGCCAGGGCAGGCGGGCAACCAGGCCAACCCTGAGCCCTCTGACTCCTCTCCTCTTGTCCCTCCCATGCCCCCGGGAGGCACCTGGGAAAGAGTGGCAGCTGGGGCCTGGGGCCAGGGGGGCTGCGGGGAAATCCCCTGCCTCCGTCCCCACTCCGCGCCAGCCCTCAGGAACGATGTGGTGACCTCACCACGCTCGCGGCTGGGCTCACCTGTGCGGCCAGGAGCACACCTGGGCGCCCAGCACAGCGGGGCCCCCGGCTCATCTGGTCCAGACTGACCCAGGGTGGCACTGCGGCCTCCCCAGTGGTCCATCCTAAGGCCACCTGAACCCCGGAATTTGACATCAGCCCCAGTTCTCCCCCCATCATGGCAAGGAAGAAGCCTCCCGGCACCCCTCCCTCCGGATTGCCAATCTCGGCTTTTAACGAGAGTGAGCTGGTCTCCTCTTGCGGCTCTCGGTGGGCAACATGTCCCGCTAGAATTTGCTCTTCACTGTGTATCGTTTATGGCTATTTTTCTTATTGACGACTGACACTGTTTCCTGGTGTGTTTTGTCATTTATGGTGGTGACATAAATGTTCCTTCTTAAATGCATTTCAGTTGGGAAAAGGGAATCTCTGCAAGTGACAGCCGGGTGACGGTGGATATGGCAGAAGCTATGAAGGACGCCTAGGGAAGATGGCAGGGACATTCTGGACTCTGGTCTGGGACCTGGTGCAGAATGGACACTGGGGCCCAGCAAGGGGCCCGCTGGGACACCAGTGCTCCCGTCCGGCTGTGTGATGCATCAAAGTCCACGCTGCTGCCTTCCTCCCAGAACCCCTCCCACCAGGTCCTGGGGGAGCCCCTTCCCCACCTGGGGTCCCGTGGCCCATTTAAAAGCCCCAGCCGCAGGTGAGTGGGGAGTACATCCTTTTAACAATGCTCAGACAAGCAAGCCTGGCGCCTGGAAATCATGTTTCTGCTTTGAAAACTGCCACCGACTGCCTTTGCCACCTTCTGCTTAGCAAATCTTCACAGGCTGTGTTTTAAATACTCTTTCTCCTTTTGCTGTGATCAAAGGAATTGCTTGTTCCCCTGATAGGTGACAAAAGATGTCAGAGAAACTAATGAGAGAATGTGGTTTCCGCCACCTTCCTTTCGCCTGGAGGAAGGAGAATCACAGGGCGTCTTGGGCTGGGTGGCTTTAGGACTGGGGCGGGTGGGGTGCAGAGATAAGGGCAGAAGTTACAGGCTGGGGCAGAGGAGGGGACCCCAGGCAGACTGATAACTTGTCGCCAGCAGTCGACATCAGTGGGGCAGGCCGGCAAGCATTTGCCCTCTCCTGGGCGGAGCTTTCCAATTTTGCTTTAGGGTGTCCACCTCTTGGGAGGTGTTGCCTGTGCCCCCACCACGGGGCTGTGACTCAGACCTGGCCAATGGGAATCTCGCGCACTCCGGCCACAGTGATCAACTTCAAGGTGGGCGTGTGACCCAATCAGAACCAAAGAGAAGGAATCTTGAGGCTCTTTTTGACTGCTAAGAGGGAGGACACCTCTTCCTGCTGGTCTCGGTGCAGGGACATCAGCCTTGGGCCACCAGGGAGCTGGCCAAGAGGGACTAAGGAAATGGAGCCAAAAAAATGGAATGGAAAATGGACAAATACTGGGTGCTGCTGATCTGAAGCTTCTAGATCAAGCCACACCTGAATGTGTGACAAAAATCTGTCTTTTTTGTTAACCTGTTGAGTCTTTCCTCTCATTTGTGACAGAAGACAGAGCCATTTCATGATCATCTTTTATCACTTGGCCACGTACCTTCAGGCACCTCATTCTCTGCAGTGTCTCCCCCACCTCCCCCAAGGACTCGCAAATACAGCTCTCTACGTCTAGCCACAGTTCTCAGCACAGTTTCAGCCCCTTCCAGGCTCATGACATGCCAACTGGAAGAGTCTGTTAAACGTCCCAAGTCCAGATGGGGAAACTGAGACCTGCTCAAGTGGGATACCACAGGGAGTTTGTGGGATGGGTCGGTCACACCTTTGCAGTTGTCTCTGTCTGGGCTTCTTCCTGCTCACCAGACAGTCTGAAGGTGGCCCTGTAAATCCTGCAACCCGAGCCACGCTCCTTGAACTAGACAGTCCCATTTGACGGGTTCAGGAACAGAGGCAGCAGGGACAACGAACTCTGACACTCCCACTCTTACCCCTTAACTTGACACATACTCGGCACTTACCCTCCCCTTTTCAGCGGGGAGACAGGGAGGCTGAGCGCTGACTGATTTTGCTCCTGGATCCAGCCATGCCTGAAGGTCCCAGAGCTAGCTATTGGATCTTTCAAGGTCAACAAATCCTCCCTTAGGCTTAGGCCAGGTTGAGTTTAGATTCTGTCACTTGCAACCAAAAGAGTCCTGATTATATAGCTGCCTTTCAATCTCTGTGGGGCCATTGTCATGGGACAAAGAGAGCAGCTATATCCAGCCAGCTCTGGGGTCAGGGAAACCTGTCACAGGGAGCTCAGGTATGTCGGGTTAGGGCTCCTGGGAGCAGTGAGAGGGAAGGCTGGCAGTGTGGGGACATAGCGGAAGCCAGGATACACAGGATGGGACATAAGGGCCAGGGCACAGTGCCCCTGGGAGAGGAGCTGGCTTTGCAAGAGCTGGGCACATAGAAGCCTCAGGCCAATGGTTCTCAAAGTGTGGTCCCCGGACCAGCAGCATTAGCATCACTAAGAACTTTTTGGAAGTGCGAATTCTCCAGCCCCGCCTCAGACCTTCGGATCAGAAGCTCTGGCTGTGGGTCAGCAGTCGGTGTTTAGCCAGCCCTCCAGGTGGCTCAAGCTTGAGCGCCACTGATGTAGACATTGCAATGAATTAAGTATGCTCAGGGAAGAAAGCAAATTATTTATTGTTGGGAACAGATGTTAGGGGCTCAGAGCATACTGTTCACAAATGTCTCGGGGACCCCCACAGCTACGAGGCTGGGACAGTGTCCCCATCCCTCTCCCCACAGGCACGTACCAAGGAAGGTACAAAGCAAGGGGTGGCCACCACCTCCAAGTCCCTCTGATCCTGTTTCCCTCGGCCTCCTCCTGGGGACCCTCCCCCACTGGGGAGACCCCACGCAACAGCCGGCCTGCCTGGCGCACAGGGAGGAGGGGATGGCCCAGGGACGTGAGTGCTGGGCAGGGCTAGACCAGGCGACCTTGAGCCTGGCACACTAGGCTCCTACACCAGCCAGACCCCTGACCGCGGCCCCTCTCTCCCTAACTCCAGCGCAGAGACCACGCCTCATGCTCGCCAGGGTGGGCTGAGCTCTGCGTCAGGAACGGAAGTCTGACTGTGGGCAGGAACCTGGAGTCTCAGTGGCTTGACGCGTCACAGGTTGCTCTGTCGCCCGCACAAAGTCCAGGCAAGCTGGCGGCTCTCCGGGATGCTTCTCTACCACGCAGCGCCCACACGCCAGGCCGCTGCCCTCTCCCCGCTCTGCCGTCTCAACGTAAGGCTTCAGGGACAGAAAGGACACAAACTGCTCTTAAATACTGTCACCCCAGGCACTTGCAGCCCGTGGGCCAGAACTAGCCTCATGGTCCCGTGTAGCTGCAAGAGGTCAGGGACACATGGGGCGCTGGTGGTCACACGGAAATCTCAGTGATCTACCACCTGCTGCAGCCCCTCCTCCCATGGGATCCCTCGTTCCCTCCTCCAGCACCTACTGAGGACTGAGCGAGCGCCAGGCCCCGTGCCAACATTGGGTCTACTGTGAGGAACAGGACAGGCATGGCCCAGCTCTTCAGGGGCTCATAGTGGAGAAGGGGAGGGGGCTGAGCAGACCCCAGTTCCCCTTTCTGTGCCCCTTTTTGTCAGCACCGCCATCCTATTTGACTCACAGACTAAGTTTCAGCAGCTCTGAACCCTCAAAAGAGCCTCAGTTTCCTCATCTGTACAATGGGGATAATCAGAGACTAACAGGTCATCTGATAACAGTGAGAAGAGTGAGCCTCAGACTGGCGCAGCCCCCCGCCACGGGGCAGTGGAGCCAGGATTGAGACTCCATCACCTGAGTCCTGTTCCGGCCTCTTCAGTGGCCCATCCCCTTCCTCCCTGGGTGGGTGGGTGCCACAGAGTTTCCCTCAAAAATTTAAGCCAGCACCCCCCAATCTTTTTGGCACCAGGGACCATTTTCATGGAAGACAATTTTTCCACATATCTAGTGGGGAAGGATGGTTTAAGGATGATTTAAGTGCATTACATGTATTGTGTACTTTATTTCTATTAGTATTACTTTGTAATATGTAATGAAATAATTATACAACTCACCATAGGTTGGGGCCCCTGGTTTAAGTTTTCAATAAGGAGGAGGGGCTCTGAGAGCCCAGCCTCCCAGCCACAGCCAAAGTCAGCTGGGCCCAGCCTGGAGCCAACTTGGTCCCCCAGGGACAACTTGAGCTAGCTCAGCCTGATCCCCAAGGCATCCCTGGAACTGGCCCCGGCTCAGGTCATTCCAGGAGGGCCACAGCAGCTGTCCTGCCACCCAGGACTCGGACAGGACCAGCTCCAAGCTCCTCGCCCCCAGTGCCCTTTCTGCACATGTGGATGTGGTCGAAAAGCTTGCCAGGGGACCAGGAAGGCCACCACTGCCACCATTAGAAACCCGATCCGGAGTCGCTGATTAAAAGCAGGAGGGGGTTTTAATCAGCCAGGGCCATATGCTATTAACTGAAGATGAAAGTGCACATGATAAGCAGCATCTCAGAAAGGATGTCGTTAAAGGAAGAGCAGAACAGCAAGTGGCATCTTTTATCATTACAGCAGCCCCTTGCAAAGCTCTCGTTAGGGGCTTTGAGGAACATCTGGGCCTGGTCTATTGTGCAGCGCTCACAGTGTCATTGTGTTTGACGCCGGCTCCTGAGCCCGCGCCACACTAAACTTCTAAATATACAATTAATGCCTATTAATTATCGTTTTCAAATCAGCAAAATGATCCTTCATTAACTTAATCGCCTCTTCTATTTTATCAGGAAATTGTACTGTGTTCATAATCCCTGCATCTGAAACCACCCTTTGGCGGGTGGCGGGTGGCGCTTGGCTGACTGTTCATGGGGCGGCCTGCCTGTCTTCCCCGCATCTCGAGCCCCCGTCCCACCCTCAGCTGTGGGACGGGAAGCCACTGAGGGCCCCCAGGGTGTGCCACAGGGTTTGTGGGCAGGCCAGGGGCTTGGGAGATGGGGATAGCAGTGAGGCTGGGGCAGCTGTCATCGGGGCACCTGGTCAAGCTCGACCCCAGATCAGGCGGAAGTGCATCTAAACCAAAACGAATTGGGGGCTGATGTGCAGAGGAGGCTGCTCATTGCCACCTGCATCACCTTGCACTATGGGCAGCCCTCACTGTCACTGTCAGCAGCCTTGGGGATCACCCTCCCTGCTCACACCAGCTGGTGACTTATGGTATCATTGACCCATTGCAGAGATGGGCAAACTAAGACTTGCAAAGGGGAAACAATTTCCTCCAGCCTGCAGAACAAACCAGCAACCAAGCCAAGCCTCCAGCTTAGCTCATCTAACTCCCCAAGACAGGGCCTCACCCTGAGTTTGCATGTATGACAGATGGCATTGGGTGCAGTGGATTCTCATCCCCCCTTCTCCTTCACATGGAAGGGGCTCCCCAGCCCCATTGCTTTTGGGCTGGGCCATGTGACTTGCTTTGGCCAATGGGATGGGAGCAGATGCGATGGGCTGGGCCATGTGACTTGCTTTGGCCAATGGGATGAGAGCAGATGTGATGGACTAGGCCATGTGACTTGCTTGGGCCAATGGAATAGGAGCAGATGTGATGGGCTGGGCCATGTGACTTGCTTTGGCCAATGGGATGGGAGCAGATGTGACGGGCTGGGCCACGTGACTTGCTTTGGCCAATGGGATGGGACCAGATGTGATGGGCTGGGCCATGTGACTTGCTTTGCCCAATGGGACAGGAGTGGATATGATGCCCCCCAGAGCCCCTGCTTCTTGAGTGGTCAGGAGATGCCCAGAGAAGGGGAGAGAGAAGGAGAGAGAATCACAGGGCACGTGCCTTAGGACGCGATTGGGTCAAGTGCCTTAGACTAACCACACAGCGTCCCAGCCGTACCTTCCTGACTGGTAAGACGGAGGGGACGGGACACCGACCTGCTACAGCTGCCGTGAGGAGGAAGCGGGCAGGCTTTCCTCTGGTGGGACTGGGCACCAGGGCACCTCAGGGCCCAGAGCAAAGAAGGCTGCCCCCCGCCCCACGTCCGAGGCTTGGCCAGCCTGTCTGCACTGTTCCAGCCCAGTTACAGCTTCTGTAAGTGCCAGTCGTCGCTACGGTTCACTCCCTCTGCTCCAACTTTGCTTCCTCAGCCTTGTTTTAAGCCCTGGCATCTCATCCCATGTATGCCTTACAGTCTCCAGCCACGGGGGACAACAGGTGAGCATTTGTGATAGGGGCCTGTGCAGGAAAAGTGGCACCTGGGCGTCAGGGAGGGCTTCCCGGAGGAGCCGGGTCTTGGAGGAGTGAGGCAGATGCACACGGGCCCACAGCCACCTGCAGTTTCCGCTCTGGCTGCCGGGGGCAGTCCAGCAAACACGAATGCACCTCATCCTGGCAGAATCGCATCTGGTCTTCCCGCCAGGTCCCAGGGCCTCCTCCAGTCCTGCACACAGGGAGGGGGCATCAACACCCCTAGAGGCACCCCCGAGACACAGGCCAGGACCAGTGGACACATGCTCCAGCCTTTTGTCCTGCAGGTGGACACCCCAGAATGCTCTGTTCTCATTCAGAGGGCCACTGCCTCCCATGGCAACCTCAGCAACACACCTCGTGTTGCCTTGTCACCTGCCATCTCACTCTCCTGCTCCCTCACGCCTGTCCCAGGCATCACTCCACCAGTGATCCATCTGTCCCCACGTCTCTGTCTCAGGCTGCGCCTTGGGGAGCCCAGGCCAAGACCAGGGGTAGCTGAGTGAGGGGCAGGAACAAGTATTGCAGGGAGCAGCATATTCTGGGATGGAAGGGAAAAGAGAGTCCTCCATTGTTCAAAGACTGTCAGGAAGCTCAGGGCAGCAAAGCCGGAGGGAAGGCAAGACATGCGAGACAGGAGGCAGGAGACAGGCAAGGCAGCTCCGAGGTCCTGGTCTGCTGGGCTGGGAGTTGGGCCCTTGTCCTGAGGACAACAGCTGTGTTTGCAGCAGGAAGTGGCATGGCCAGATGGTGTTTTAAAAGTGTCTGCAGTGTGGGGACCGACGGGAGGGAGCACGGCCAGACAAGGAGCTGTGCCCAGGCCGGGGAGAGCAGACCGGCCTCTGTACTGGGGCGGTAGCCGCTGGGATGGAGGGCAGAGCGAGGAGGTAGAAGCGAAGGGTCTCGGTAGTCGGATTCATGATGAGGGGGGTGGAGGGGTCGAGGGTGACACCCACGCTCCTGCTGTGTGGGCTGCTGGGTAGACTGTGGCCATTTCCTGAACTCGGAGCACATTTTGGGGTAAGACGATGGGTTTGTTCTAGGCATGTGGTCGGAACTCCTGGTAAGCACCCTAGAGATGGTCGTGGAGGCCACAGGCAGAGGTGACATCCCAGGAAGAAAGTTCATGAAGCAGGCAAGGGGGCAGGGACAGAGATCTGAACAACACCACCATTTTTTAAATGTTTTATTTGGAAATAATTATAGATTTCAGAAAGTCACAAAGATAGCACAGAGAGGTCCCATGTACCAGTTTCACTGTCACCATTTTTAAAGGAGCAGGCAAAGCCGACTGCTAAAAGTAGCCCAGAGATGCTGGAGAAAGTCCAACAGGGTTTGATGTCAGGAAAGTGATTTCACTTAGAATTTGGTTTGACTACAAGTGAAAGGTTAAAACAAGTGAAAAGTTGATTTTTCCCCTCATATAATAATCTAAATGTAGGTGTCCAAGCCTGGAACAGAGGCTCTGGTTCTCTAAGTTCTCAAGGACACAGACTTCTTCCAGCCACCTCACCATCTCTAGGGTATTGTCCTTGTCCTCATAGCCCAAAATGGTGCCTACAATTCCAGCCATCACATCTGCTTTCCAGGAAGAAGAATGGAATAAGGGACAGAGAAGAAAAGAGATGATGACAGGTAGAAACAAGCTCTCTTTTTAAGGAAGATTACCAGGAGCTGCCACATGACACTTACTATTGACTGGAATTTAATCCCAAAATTTAGTTGCAAACGAGTCTGAGAATGTAGTCTTTATTCTTGAACTGAAAACCAGAGGTTCTACTACTGAGGAAGAAAGGAGGAATGGATACGGGGAGAACTAGCCGCCTGTGCACAGAATCCCAAGACAGAGGGTGTTCTGAAGCATCCCAAAGACAGTCAAGAAGTCAAGAAAGATAGTTACTGAAATGCCCAGTGGATTTAGGGACAAGAAGGTCAGTGGCAACTTGGGGGGGATGATGACAATTGTCCATCTGACCCAGAGCCCTGATCCTAAGCACTCGTTTTTCTCTGGAGTCAGTGTCCATCCGGTGGGCGGAGCAGAAAGACAGGCGTTGGGGACGAGAGTACTGGACAGAGAGTGCGAATCTAGACCGGGGGCGACGGTACCGCAAGTGGGACACGGAGATGAGAGAGTGAAAGGGACACCAGGAAGGGACCAAGAGGGGCTCCGAGAAGGACAGGAGTGAGGACAGAGGGAGATGGCAGGCTCTGTGGCTTCCACGGTGGGGCACTTCTGGGTCCACAGCGGGGCCCAGGAGTGGGGACTGCAGAAGAGGGACAAAGGGGTTTGCAGGGGTAGGGTCACAAAACGGAGAGGTCGGGGTCCAGGTGAGGCAGAAAGGCCCAGGACGCTGGCAGCTTGCCGGGTCGAGGCAGACCCAGCGTCCTCAGGGTCCTCCCGGCACCTCTGCGCCACCCTCTGCTGCCACAGAGCCTCTTTAAGGTGCTGGTGGCCGCTATGGCGCCTGCCCGGGACCTCGGGCGGCTCCTCATGGATTCCAGGGAAGCGTCCAAACCCCTCACTTTTCCTTTGAGGCCCTCGCCTGTCAGCTGGCACGGGTTAGGGTGCTCTCAGCTGCGAGCCACGGAACCCCAAGTAGCAGACGCCGCCGGTGCCTGGCTCGGTATCCCCGCGCGGATCACTGCGTCTGCTGGCCGGTTCCAGCCACCCGCGCCTGGGCCAGGAGCAGCCCTGGGCCGGGGACCGCAGGGACGTGGGTGACGCCGTGGCTCCTGGCTGTGGCGGCAGAACTCCGAGGGCGATCCGCACGGGCGCCCGGGGCTCCCCGGGATTAGGCTGCCGCCGCTCGTCTGCTCCCCTTCCTGCCTTGCGTCCCACTCTCCGCCCGTGTGGCCAGGGCCACCCCAAAAGAAACAGCCGGCACCCAAATCCACGCCTCGGGATCTTCTCCCGAGCAAAGCCAAGCCACCCAGTGCGTGCGGTGGCTGCCGCGTGAGCGTAGCGCCACGTCACCCTCGAGGCCCGGCCCTGAGTCTGCCGTAGGTGCAGGAAAGAGTGAAAAGACGGAGCCGGGTGGTGCTCCCCGCCAGCCAGCTGTTTTCTCACTATCTCTCTCTTTCTTTCTTTCTTTCTTTCTTTCTTTCTTTCTTTCTTTCTTTCTTTCTTTCTTTCTTTCTTTCTTTCTTTCTTTCTTTCTTTCTTTCTTTCTTCCTTCCTTCCTTCCTTCCTTCCTTCCTTCCTTCCTTCCTTCCTTCCTTCCTTCCTTCCTTCCTTCTTTCTTTCTTTCTTTCTTTCTTTCTTTCTTCAAGCACGTATGGAGTGTTCGCTACGTCCCTGCCCTGTGGGGAACGGCAGTGGGGAGACAAGAAAAGCACAGAGTGCCAAGTGTGGCCCCTCCAGGAGACCTTTCCTGACATCCCCAGACCCCAAGGCTCCCTCCTGCCCTCGAGCCCCAGGCCCCGGGCTGACCCTGCCTTGGCTGGCTCTGAAGTGTCCCTGTGTGCCCACCACCGGTGAGGGTGTTCTCTTGTCTTGTCCATCAAGGCTTGTAGAGGGCGGGTGCTGTGTCCCCAGGGCCTGACCCGCAGCCTGGCCTACCTGCCCGGCCCAGCCCAGCCCCCCACCTGCCCCGCACCTGCCGCCAGCCGCCTCCCACGTCTCTCCCATCAATTTCTTATTTCATAAAAATCAATTTCTGTCCCGTTTTTGCCGTGTACATAAAAGACTGTGGCATCAATTAGCCTCCGTTTTCTCTCTCTCCCCCTCTCTCTTTTTCTTCCTCATCTTTTTTGGAAACCTCTTTGTAGGGAAAATCTCATATTTCAGCAATTTGCATTATCCACACACTCAGCTTTGAAGTTCTAAGTTATGGTAAGAAAAGGACCCACTTATCTGCCCATAAAAAATGTTCAAAGCTTATAAATTCCCTGAAACAGATGTACATTATCATTGGATTTGCCTTTCTTTTTGCTAGAGCATGCCTAATAGAGTTTCGGCCGCCCCCTGGCCCCCTTCCCCCGCCCCCGTTAGCATCTTGTCTCCGCAGAAGCCTGCACCCCACTGGGCCAGCCCGACTTCAAAGGTCCCAGGCTGTCTGTTAGAAGCAAAGCACAAAGTGGGAACATAGGGGCCTTTTAAATCCCCCACGTTTAAGTCAATATCATGCCTCCCTTCTTCCCCTCTCCCGGCAGAGGGGCATGAGTGAGCCAGTCCCGTCCGCCTTCGCGCGCCAGTTCAGTCACCAGAGAGGAAATCGAGGCCTCTTTCCCTCGCAGTCTCTCTCCTTGCCCTCTCTTTTTTCAATTTTTCTTTCTGCTCCTTCCTCGCTTAAGATGTTGTTGGACGGCAGGGACGGTGGCACTGATCCCGGATGTCGGTGAACAAGTGGCTCCTTAGTGCGGCACGGGCACAGTGTGGACACACAGCTCTCACCCATCAGCTCAGCATCGACCCAGTAATGACAGCCCCTCTCCACGCCACTGTTCCCAGCGCAGGGCGGCAGGCCCTGTCTTCCTGCTGCTGCCCTTCTCACTTCTTGATATGTCCCTCAGGGTGACGAGCAAACTCCCCACCACGGCCCCACGGCCCTGCCCAGGGGCCTCCCCTTGCTGCCGTCCCCAGCGTCCTGGCCTCCAGTGGCCACTCAGTGGCCGGCCCCTCACTCCCTCCCAGCCTTTCCACCCACTGTTCCTCCGGCCATGCACCTGGCTAACTCCTCGCCCTTGAGGTCTCCGCCCACGTGGCTTCCTCGGGAGGCCCTCCCAGCCCCAGGCCTCTCATGTCCCCTCTGTCATTCCGTCTCCCCAGCAGTTGTCACAGTTTATGCAGTGTCATTTGCGTGTGACAGCTGCCCCCACTCCACAAGACTGTCAGCTCCATGAAGTAGATAGAAATGACATCTGTCCCTAAATATTTGAAACATGGAGGGATAGAGGTGCCTGGAGAGGAGCGTGGCGGGTGTGGTCCAGGGAGAGGCGGGGGCTGGGCAGCGAGCGCCACGTGCGCGTCTCTCTTGGCTCTGCTGAGTCTTGCTGAGACGTTCCACCTCGGCAGCTCCTTGCCACCGGGGTGGGGGCGTGTTCGGGCGCGGGTCACACTCCAGAGACGGACTTGCAGTAGCGAAGCCACATTGCATGGCTGAGCGAGACACAAATGCCAAATTCTTCGTCCCATTGAAGGAGGGAGGGAGAGAGGCAGGCCAGGACGAAAGGTCACATGTACCACACTGGAATATTCTGGCCAAGAATTTCTAGGCCAAATCACAATCAGATGCTGCTTTTTGAGGACAGAGTCTGAGGAAATGGAATCAGGAGACCTTGGCTAAGATGGCCAGGAGCCGCCTCCATCTGGAGGGGATCTGGCCGGGAACCTGAGCTGCTCAGAGTCACCCGGGGGCTCTGTGTGGGCTGTGCTGAGAGCCAACAGGCCAAGTCCAGTGATGCCACCCAGAATATCCCAGCAGATTCCCGGTTTTAGTTTGTCTAAATGCTGCTCCCCTCTCTGGTGGCAGGGTCAACGTGCCAATGAGTCTGAGCACAGGGCCCCTGTGAGAGGGACGCTCCGTGCCCGACTGTGGTCGTGAGTCCAGCCCACAAAGACATACTGAGGGCCAACAGCAGGCCACGCCAGGGGCAGGGAGGCTGGGAGTGTGCTATCCTTCAGTCTTCCTACAGACAGTTAACGCATGCCTGTCTTTGCTGGGCCTTTGGGATTACAAATAATCTTGAAAAGAAGGCAGTGCTGTGGTGGGAACCAAATGACCAGAGGCATAAACAAGTGTATACGGTGGATCCCCATTATTCATGGATTCTGTGTTTGCAAATTCAGCTACTCACTCAAATTCACCTGCAACCCAAATCAGCACTCAGCTTTCGCGTACTCGTGGGCATGCTCAGAGTCGTCTGCCTGCACAGGCCCAGCTGGGCGAACGCGGCGCTGCTCTGCCCTCTTGCTGCGGCTCTCACCCTGTAAACACACGTCCTCGCGGTCTGCTTGGCGCCGCGCTTTCTGCAGGTCTGTGCCTTGCGTGGGTGGTGTGCTGTTTCCGATGCTCCCGGGCGTGGTGCTGAGCCGCGGTCTGCTATCTCAAGGGCAGGGGTGTGCCGCGCCTTGGGTGAGCTTGCGCAGTCCTGAGTTGCGGTGCTGTCGGCTGAGTTCAGTGTCAGCGAATCGAGAATATATAGTAAGTCAGTGTCTTTAAATAAACACACGCAAACAAGGTTGTGTATCGATTGGGTGGTGAAAATGGGAGCAGAGGCCGGCAGGAACCCAACCCTGTATTTCCGCTAGGAACAAGAGTTCTGTATTCACTAACTCAGCCACCGAAGAGAGTTCACAGGACATGCCTACCACACAATTAACAAGATCGCCTGCAGGTGCAAACACGGTCAGCATGTGAATAAAGGGGACCACGGGACACCCTGAGATCTCAGGGCACCATCTTGCTGAAGCTGGAGCCTCGGCCACACCGGCCGCCCCGCTCCCCTCCCGCACATACCCCCGGACCAGGCTGGGGTGACAGTAGGTGAGGGGGTAGCACTGGTCTTTGTCAATCTTTGCCAATGTCCACAGGCTCCTGGGAAGTGTGGGTCTAGTGGCTAACTTGTCACTGCGGACAGATGTCCAGCTTCTGTTTAACCCTGCCACGCATAAACCACGAGTTTGGTAAGTTGCTTAACTGAACTGTAATTAACTCAGCTTTCTCATTGGTTTCCCTACAAGGCTGTTCTGAGGAAATCAGCAAATGGGCTGAGCATACAGTAGGCGCTCCGTAGCTGATGGATATGGCAATTTAGACTCCTCAGCAATCTGGGGCTCAGCGGCTGGGCGAGGGCAGCCCCAGAGGCAGGGCAGCCAAGAACTGTTCCGAAGGTGTCCCTGTCCCTGAGGAAGGCTGCTGGGTGTGGCTTCACCGCCACAGCCCCACCCTTTCGGGGCCAGAGCTGTCACCCCTGCAGTCCAGCTTCAGAGCCGGGGTAGTCTTCTTACGCAAATGTGGACTTTAAGGCCCAGACAGGGCATGGGTTCATGCAAGTCCACACTCCAAGTCAGGTCGGCAAGGAATGGAATGACCCCACCGAACCTGAGCAGGAAAAGCAACAGAGTGTCCCTCAAGTGTGTGGCGGAGGCCGTGTGGGCGGCAGCTGCCCCACGGTTCCGCAGCCAGGGTGGGGGCAGGGCACCCTTCGCTGGTCAGGACTGTGCCTCCTTCCCCACAAGCCCGCAGGGTCACAGTCCCCTCACGGCGGCTACTGTTGCTGTTGTTTTTTTTAAATTAAGGGCCTACTATGTGCCAGGCTCTGTGCTGGACACTTCACACTCACTAGACCAGCTAATCTGGTCCTCGAGGCAGCCAGTGAGGTGGGTACTCTTGATTAGCCTCATGTGACAGAAAAGGAAACCAAGGAACAGAGAGGTTGGGCCACGTGTCCCGCATCACACAGCTGGGAAGCAACAGAGCCAGGACTCAGCGTAGGTCGAAAGTGCAGACTCTCAGGCATGGGCGGTTCTGCCAGCTCAGCCGGGCCCCAGCCTGCACTCTCTGGTCCAGCCACAGGGTCCTGCCGCCTTCGCAAACTGTCCATGAAGCCAATCGTGCAGGATCTGGGACATCACCTCCAGAGAATTCAGAGCTGCATCCTCCCAGATCTGCAGATGGGACCAGACTCTGAGCTGAACGCCGAGACGCAGCCCAGAGGTGCGGGAGTTCCAGCCAGGGCCTGGGCCGGTCGGGACAGCAGCAGGACTACCCGTGTGCCTGCCTGAGAGGCCCCAGATCGGCAGCCTCTCCTGTGCCCCCCGAGGGAGTCGGGGCATTCATTCAGGGAGCCTGGCCTGAAAGAATCTCCTCCCGCATTTCATGCCTTGTCAAATCACCAAAGTCCCTGGCGCTGAAGCAAAGCAGGCCTCCTTAGGCCCACTCTACAGAAAAGCAAACTGAGCTCAGAGAGGGAAAGTCACGGAGCCAGATAGGATCCAGCCAGTCCTTGGGCTTGGGGCTCTTTCCACCCCTCTTGGCTCTTTCAGGAGTCGAGCTGGGTCTCCCACAGACTGGGACCCTTTGCTGGGGCCTCCAGCCCGCCCTGCCCCACGCAAGGGAGGGATGGGCCACGTTGGGAGTAGGCGTCTCCAGGACCTCCCCCAGAGGCCTCCCCGTGAAAATCCTCCCCTCCCCCCAAACGCCTCCTTAGCCGTGCTCCTCGCTACAGCTCTGCCTGGCACCACTGGCCTGCACAGGTTAGGTGCTGGGGCTGTGCAGGGTCCCCAGCAGACTCGCCCCGGGGCCAGGCCAGGGAAGGCACAGGTGGCCCGGGCCGGGCGGGCTCTGGCAGGTGAAGGAAGGCACATGCCCGTGCGAAGCGGCAGCGCTTCTCAGTGTCTGCGGGTGGCTGCCAATGGGAATGCGAGCCGGGGCTGAGCACACTTTGTGAGTTTGACCAAAAGAGCCTCAAATCTGGAATTTTTAAGTGAAACCATTAGATTTTGGAATTAATTCAAAAATTTTGAAAGCCTGGATGGGTCAAACATGACATGCCAGGTATGGTCCCAACCAGCAGAGGGGGCTCTGGGGACTCAGAGTGAGCAGGGAATAGGAAGGGAAGGGGCAGAGTTCCAGCCCCCAGGGCTTCCTGGGGAGTGTGACCCCAACCCCCTACCACGCACTGAGAAACACCGCAGGGGCCGACCACTGGCCAGGCCGGGCCGTGACAGGCCGTGCAGCCTGCCCGCACAAGCGGGACACGCAGTGGCCTCTGCAGTCACGGACCGGTGACGCAGGCTGTGGAACCCCTCCCCGCAGATCACGGCTGCCACCCTACCTCCACGCCCTAAGAGACAGCTAAGGCCACAGACTGGAAAAGGGGCCCAAGAGCTGGTCTGGGCTCAGCTTTGGAAAGAAGTGTCATTTGGACCACACCCCTCCTGGAGTCTCAGTTCTCCTGTCCCTAAAATGGGAAGAATAATTCTCGCCCTACCACAATTAGTTGTCCAAAACCACAATGAACAGTTGACCAAATTTCTGCTGGCTTCCGGGGGGGGGGGACCAAAAACCAAGACAACACAATGAGAGTTTTTTCTTTTTAAATAAAGCTAAATTATGTCCTTCCTTTATTTGGTTTTCATTTAAACAATAAGAGACTGCAGTTTTCTATTCTTTTCCTTTTTTTTTTTTTTTACATCCTTATTTAGCAACATTAAAAGTTGGCAATGCTGTGTGGCTTTCCCAAACTTCTACTTGAAATGTTGCTGCTCTGAGGATGTGGTGAACGGGTGGTAAAGGATGTGAAATCTTCACCCCTCCTGCCACCTCCCTCTCCCACTTACTAACCACCTATTCCACGCAGCAGCAGCGTCCTAAGGAAACAGAAGTCCCTGCCTGGGGGTGTGTCAGACCGCGAGGACAGCGACCGACAGCCCAGGATTCTGACAGCCGCCGCTGACTGCCCTCGGCCTGGGCACCAGCGGCTCCAGGAAGGGAGCCCTTGTTGGAAAATAAAAAATAGCAAAGGTCAGTGTTGATGAATTCATCCAGAATTTTGTGATAAGAAACATCTAGAAAAGAGTTATTTTAGTGGAGCAGGGGAAATCCAGGGCCCAGGGTGGGAGTGAGGAGTAACCCTTTCAGTGCTTAGGACCCCTTATTAAGGACTTGGTCCTGTTCAGTGGCCCAGGGGGATCTTGACTGCTCTTCCCTTCCCCCAGGGCCCGTCCTCAGTCCCCAGAAACTTCTCTGGGGCTGCTTGTGCCCTAGTCCTTCTTCTAAGCTCTAATGCTCCTCCCTACCTACTTCTCCCCCTGATTTAGGGGCTGGGGAAGGGCACCCTGAAGGGTCTGCCCACATGTGGTCCCCAAAGCAGACCCCAGCCGGGGCAAGGCAGAGCCCCCACAAGCTTGGAACCAAGCCTGGGTCCTGCAAAACGGGAGAGCGGTTTGTGGCCCCAAGCCCTCTTCCCCAGGGCTGGCCCTGACCAAGGCTCCGAAGCAAAGTGGGAAGGTCGGGAAGAGACGTTCTCAGGAAGGCCACTCATATCTCCCCATTTCAGATCCCAGTCCTGAGCCAAGGGAGGGAAGACAGTGTGTGGTCCCCACACCAGGGGTCACTGTGGACCTGCCCTGGTCGAGGACATTCCGAGTCTCACTAATCTCGCTGTCTTTGGGTGCCTGTAGTTTTATGGCAGGGAGGAGAGGTAGTTTACTCGGGCGCCAGAAAGCAGGGCAGCTGGGAAAAGAACTCAGCCCAAACACAGAGGGCTGTCACTGAACCTCCATCCTGTCCTCTGCTGTGGTCACGGTCACTTGCTCCAACATTCATGAAGTTTTTGGAGGCCCCTGGTGCAGCAGGGGCGGGGGGAGCTCTCCCTCTGCCTCCTCTACCTAATGCACACACTTCCTAAGGCAGGGCTGCCGGGGCTCCACCCGCTAAGCCAAGGCGGCCCCACTGCAGTGCCACCTCCTGAGGCGGGGAGCTTGTTAAAGGTACTCATCCCTGCGCCCACCCCCAGACCCACCTCGTGCCACCGAATCTCTGGGGGAGGGCCTGCGTATCCGCAGGTAACATGCTCCCTGGGGGTTCTTACAGCCTGTGAAGCCAGGCGCTTCCCTCAAAGGGGCCCTCTGAGGTCATCTGGGCAAGACGCAAGGCTCCAGAGGGTCTGAGCTGGGCTGCACAGAAGCCGCCTGGGAGCTAGAAACATTTTGATGCCTGGGCCACACTGCAAACTCACCCCTTGGCACCGTCAGAGGAGGAAAGGTACTTTCCAGGCAACAGTATTTTTTAAACCTCCCTAGGGGATTCTGAAGTAGCCATAGGATGAGAATTACTGGACGGGAGCACCCATCTCTGCCTTCCCCACCCCCTGCCAGCAGGCTGGTCCACGCGAGTCACATCTGGAGGGTCTCATGTCATAAGACTCTCTGCCAGGCTCGAAGGCTAAATGTGCCAGGATTCTTCTACTCTGTGAGAAAGTGGGGAGAGGAGGAAACCCACCAGTCAGTTAGCCGGAGGCAGGGGGCAGTCTCGGCCAGGCTCTGCCACTTCCTCCCCAGCGTCACCTTCCGCTATTGGAAAATGGGTCCCACATCCATTCCCCCTTCTTATGCTAGAAGCAGATGCTAGATACAGAACACCCTTTGCCTGGAAATACATTGTGAATTAAAAATACAATCCTAAGCCCTCTGATAACTGCATAGACCCCTCTTGGCCAAGGGGACCCCAGAAACACCTTAAAACTGAGTCCCCAGACATGATGGGATGGGAGAGAGATAAAGCACAGTTACATGTGTATGATTTTCCCTTCGTGAGCATTCATGCCTCCTCCTATTGCTTGTTGAATATGTATATTTGACCACCTCACTCAATATAAAACCCTGTTCCCCTCGGCCCCTTCTCTGAAGCACACGCGTCTGGCTCCTCGCCGGGGCTCTGCGTCCCACCCTGTTGGAAAGGCCACCCAACGGGTTGCGAACCTTTATGAGAAATAAAGCTCTCCTTTTCCAAAGTGTAAACCGCGTTAATTTTTTTTAGTTACCTACGTCAATCAGGAAAAACTCTCAGGGTCGTGAGCCCCTGAGAAGAGGGACTGGGTTCAAGGTTCTGCTGGTTTGGGAGGTGATGAGACCAAAAGCAGGTCAGAGCCCCAAAGAAAGGGCATGACCGTGGCAAGTGATAAAACTTACAGCTTTTAGGGGTCGGTGATCCTTGTGGCCGAGCCACCTGTATTTGCTCCTCGAAAGGCAGCCTGTGCACACCTGGAGAAGCCGAGTGGGGGTAGGAGGGTGCATGCTGGAGCACGCCTGTGTTGCCCCAAGGTAAAGCTTACCCCCCAGGTGTCTGCCCTGCGGCAGGTAGCCCCATCTCCAACAAGGAGGTGAAGGCGGGGGTGGGGCGTTCACAGCCCATAGCACTGAGCGCATTTTAGGAGTCCCCTTGATTCCCAAGGGCGCTGGCAGGCCTCAGGGAAGCCGGGTTATTAGTGGCAGCATCTGACAGACGCAGCGCTGAGGTGCACGCAGCCTTCCCCTTCCTCCTGCCACCTCTGAGGCTGCTCCCCCCCCCCCAGTAATGAGATGTAAACGCTAAGAAAAAGAGGGGACAGCGAGAGAACCTGCTCAGGCTGTTTCCTTTGCCAAAAAGTGTAACTGGCACGGCTGGATGTGACACGTACCAGCCTCCCAGGCTCTGGGAGATGACAGCAGGCCCTTGAGCGTGGCTGGGCATCCCACCCAGCCGTCTGCCTTGAACACACCCAGCCCTCGTGCCGGTGACAGATCAGCAGAAACAGGCCACCTCTCGCCACAAGTGGGGTCTCCTCACAACCTCTCCAGATCCCAGGGCAGCCCCATGCTCAGAACTCAGGGCCCCAGGGCGACTGCTCCTCTGAAATGGGTGTCAGCAGGTCTGAAGTGAGACGAAACTACCATCTCACCCACACCAGCCCGCAGGAAAATGTGCTCAAAGCCTCACCAAGCAGTTGCCCCCTTCTAGATTTTCCTCCTTTCCTCCCTTTCAACCTTCCTTCCTCTTTCTTATTCCTTCAATTTCTCATTATTCAGTATAATCTCTTCAAGAGGTCACTGACAAGAGCGTCGCAATTGAAACCACACTTGCTCCTGAACTCAGCATTCCATGTGGACACTCCGCGTGCCTGTGCTCCTGCCGTGGTGCACTCCGTGCAGTGTGTCCCTCAGAGCCCAGGAGAGACGGCCACTTGCCCACCGGGAGGGGATGGGCAAGCTGGTGACAGCGCCTCTAGCAACAGAAGGCGGAGCAGCTGTTAGAAGTGGGCAGAGCTATAGGACCGAGGAGTGATGAGCTCCAAGTACTAATAAATTAGGTTTCAGAGAAAAACAGTGCAAGTATGAACACTATGCTACTCCTTGTGTAAAAATTAAAGAGTGGGGTGGGAGGAAATTAAGTGGTAACTGCAGGATTTTCTTTCTTAAAAATAAATCTGAAATAAATATTGCAAAAATATCAGCATGCGTAAATTTTAGGTGATGAGCTCACAGTTGCTGTTACACAATTTTTCTGTTTAAACTTTGTGTTTGAAATATTTAAAAAATTAAAATTTATATAGGAAGATATTTTATGTGAATGCATTTACTCTGGTAAAGGGCAGCTAACACTTTGATAGTGTTCACAGGGGCCAGGCAGTTTTAACTTGTTGGGGTCTCACTGTGAGGTAGGTACTCTCAAGAGCCTCCCCATTACAAAGGGGAAACTGAGGTTCACTATTTCACTTGAAGCACAGAGCTACAATGAGAGGGAGTCAGGCAGCCTGTGCCAAAGCCTGTGCTCACGACCACCACTCCACACTGAAGGGTCCCAAAAAGCACCCAGGAAGCTGGTATCAAGGATGCCGACCGGCCTGGGCTGGAAGTTTACTTTTTACTGTACACCTTTTGTACCATTTGAACTTTTTACGTGTGCACGTTACTGGTTTTAAAAATGATTTTTGTGAGTGGGGTAAAAACCAGTTAGGAAGCAGTAACAGAATCCTGACAGATGTGGGGCTGCGGAGGCGGCGGAGGACCTGCGTCATATCATAATGGCGGCCACGCATTTCACCGGAGCAGCAACGCAGGCCCGGGCGCCATCTTTTCCTGTCCTCTCTGCGCCTCTCCCACCAGCCTTGCTGCACACGCCACGCCCCTCGCCGCACGTAGGGCACGTGACTCCTGCTGGTCCACAGTCATTGGTCCATAGCTGGGCATCTGATCTAAGCCCAGCCAATCACAGTCCTCCCCTGGGCCTTTTCCCCTAGGGAACGACCCCTTTTCTTCCGGGGATTCCCCGACCAAACATGCCAGGAGTTATACAAGTATAAATCCAGAAAGAGGGACCAGAACCAGGCTCAGCTCTGCTAGCATCCTGGATCCTGTTATCGCAAAGCCCGCTCCCTCCCTGCCTCCCCAGTTGGTTTCATGCACCTCAGTTTGCGCTGGGTTCTGACTGAACAGAAACCCACAACCCCAAACAGGGGAGCCCAAATTCAGTGGTAACGCCCTTCACCAGTGGTTAAGGGATATCTGGAGACCAGAATCCCAGCGCTGCCACTTAGTGTGTGGTCTCAAGAATCACTGAACCTCTCTGAGCCTCAGACACGCTCCCTGAGTTGCCACTGCTTGCCTTGTACGGTTATCCTAAGTATTAACGAATTAATCCAGTCCCAGGCACACCAATAATTAGTAAACTTAATAACACAGACACAACAACTAAGCCCACTACCTTCAGAAATGATGCTTTACTCACTACCTTAAACCCAAACTCCAGGCTCAGGAAAAGGGGATCCTCACTGGGCGACAAAGCAGCAGAAAGGCAGCTGGAGCCACGTTTCCATCCCGTGTTCCTCCAGATCCACTCTCCACTGCCCCGGAATGCCCGTGGTGCTTTGGCAGGACTCACAGGGGCAGGAGAGAGAGGTCAGGACATTTATTTTCCTGGGAGTCCCCAGGGCTGGTGGCATCCCTCGACCGAAGGTCACAGCTCCTTCAGGGGTCTCCCCTACCCCCTAACCCTCTGTCTGCTGAAGATGACGCCCCCTCACCCCTCAGGGGCAGGGCAGGGAGTGGTGCCCCACAGCGCCAGCCCCAGGGTTCTGCACTCACTTGAGGCTTCACTCGCAATGTGTAAATATTCCCTTTATTAAACTCTCCTCACATTACCCATTTGAGTGTGTAATCTGCTTTTCATGGGGACCCCAACTAGTTGACAGTGGTTCTTTTCCAGGTCACTCTGGGCTCTGGCCAGACAATATCCTTCTCTGCAGAGGACACTTCTCCAGGATCCCAACTCTGGCCACTGTCCCCATTTCCCTCCAAAATGTCAGATTCCAAATTCTGAGAAAGGACCTCTGATGAAAGCACTGGAGGGACATCCAGCCTCAATAGGAGGCACATAGGGTCACATCTGGGCTCATGAAGCATCTAGAAAAGCAAACCATTGATCTCTCCCACCAGAAAAGATACCTGAGAGTGTATATTTACAGAAAGGTACATAGAAATGGACAGCTGGCACCTGTCTATAGATAGGGACAGCTCTGTTAGAGAACCACGTAGGTACATATATACTTGCCAGTGGTAAAACACGAGATTTCCACATCCTCCTTCACAACCAACAGCACACAATTGCCTGATTTTGGAAAACCATGGTTGGTTCCCTCTCTAGAAGTTTCCAAAATGAAAAGGCTGGTTTCAGGAACAGTCCTTAAATATGTGTGTGTGCATCTTTCTAAAGAAGAATGAAGGAAGAAAAGAAGAAAGTGTATTTTTATGTTGTTCGTGGCAAAAAGGATGGGACTGGTTTGGGGCAAGGGCCTGATCCCACTGGAAAAGCGCCAAAGATAACTCCAGAAAGGACAGCCAAGGTTTCTAGGTTGGGACATAAAAACACAACAGCAAGGAGGTCGCGTGTCTGCAGTCCGCTGAAATCCCTTGTAGCACATTACAATCAGTTAAGGGCAAAATAAACTCAGAATAATACTAAGAGGTAGCAGCTGTTTATCTTCTCAGAGATTTCAAGGGTGTCTGGAAGCCGGGCCAGGTAAGGTGTTCTCCTGGAAGAGACTGGGTGGAGGCGGGCAGAGCTTGGGCCCAGGGCTCCCACGGCTCTGGAAGGGTGTGGCCAATGCGTGAGGACACTGCCGCTCCCGAGCCCTGAGGGAGTCTTTGCCGTCTCTAGGCCCCTTCCAAACCAGTCATTTCCTGGGTAAGTATGCAGTCCCCACAACATATAAATAAGAGTTTAGTTCTGTGTTTCCATATATCTTCTACATGAAGGCTAGCTAAATATTAGTGGAGTAACAATAATTATTAATAACAATAATCGTCATAATAACAATAATTAATAGAATAATAATGCCTTGGGGTGTCGGGAGAGGGGGTCCTTCATATGGCGGGGGGCCCTGGGGAGGGGCTCTATGTCTGGTAGAAGTGGTGGTAATGGTGGTGATGTTCGTGGTGGTGGTGGTGCTCGTGTCTCTGGACCGCCTGGCCGGCCGGGCTCTCGTACACCACCACGGCGGGCAGCTCTCGCAGGTGCTCCCGCCCCAGGACGGCGCCGCCCGAGGCCAGCGGCGCCTGCAGGCCCCGGCAGCCCTGCTGGCTCTCCTTGGCTCGGTGCTTGTGCTTCTTGTGCCCAAGGGGGGCCAGGGTGGGGAGGAGGGCCGGGCTGGCGGCCAGGTGGGCAGATGGGGACACCGCAGGGACGGCAGGTGCCAGAGGGGGCTTGCTTCTCGCCCCCCTGGCCACATGGCCCACACCCACGCTCTTGCCCTGGGCCTTGGGGGACCTCACAAAGTGCTTGCTCCCGTCCTGGGTGCCCCGGAGCCGCTGCTGGAGCTCTGAGACCTTGGCGACTGGGCTGTCAAGGAGGTGGAAGGAGCCCGGGTCCGCGCCTTGGGGCTTTCGCTGGGGCGCGTGGATGGCGTCCGGCTCATGGGAGCGAGACCGAGTGGGGTTGGAGGTGCGGGGGGGCAGTTCTGACTTCTGGGCCACAGAAGGGGAGCCTAGGAACCAATTCAACAGACATTTAATGAGCACCTACTGTGTGCTAGGACTTGTACTGTACCCTAGAAATCACGCCGCCCCCAGTTCTCCAAGACTGATAAATGCCAGCTGTTCTTGATCAGAGCTACCCCCATGCCCCGGCTGCCTTGTAGGAAAACCCTGAAATGGACTTTCCCATCTGCTGAGTGGAAGGAACTGGTTCTTCGGTTGGTCTTCAAAAATAATAAATTCTCCTTCCAGGAGACAGCTGAGAAAGAGAGATCATGACAGAGACCCTGAAACTGTCTAAGGCCACTGGGGCAAGAAAGAATGCTAAGTACATTACCAAAAACATGCAGAAGTGACCCATGCAGGAATTAAACATATTGGGGGCAAGGGAAGAGGGGGTGGGGAGGCAAGCGAAATTAAGCAAGAGCAACATATTAAGCAACATATGTCACAGGCTGGTAAAGACACAGCAAGTTCTACTTAGCAAAACTGGGGTTCTCTATGGAACACACAGCCACAAGGAGTTCACACGGTTGCCTTGGGGAGGGCTGGGGAATGGGGCATGGAACTGTTGTTTTTCATTATACCCTAAGCACTCAGATACTATTTGATTTTGTTCAACTTTGTGTAGGTATTACTTTTCATTTTGAAAAATTTTTAATGTCAATTCCTCCAAGAAGAGTCTTTGACCTGTCCAATAAAAGCTACATCTCCCCAGCCTGCAGCAGCAATGGATGCTGCCCGCATGGCCATCCAGCCACGCCCCCATCCCCTCCCCTCCCCCCATGCCCCGGAGCATGCCTGAGCCCCTTACCAGGCCCAAACTGGGATGTGTAGTTTTCTATCCCAGCGAGATCCAGGTAGTGGTTTCTCCTCTCGATGTTCTCATCCACGCAGTGGTGGTAGCAGTCAGACTGCTCTGGGCGGCTGTCACCCTGGAACCTACAGCGGGGACAGCAAGTGGGTTTGCCAGCACCAGGTAGGGGCTACTGGAAGGCCACTGGGATAAATCCTGGACCTGTTGTTAATTTCCTTCCTGGTCTTGGGAAGAGAGTAGGGGAAAAACAATCAACTCTGCAGTCTGGCCTCCCTGGGGCCCCTGGCAGGAATGGAGAGGACTTTGCAGGGAGCAGGCCCGGAGCAAATGTGAGGGGCACTGGTCGACACCTGAGCATCTCCCACAGCCAGGCTTAAGCTGCATGTACGCACTACAGGCAGGTGGCCCCACCCCCGGTCTGTCCCCCAGACCGCTGGAGTTGAGGCTGGCAGATTCCATGATCTGCCCTAAAGCCCAGAGCAGGCCTCCCACGCGTGCGTGCGTGTGCGTGCGTGTGCCTGTGTGGAGCGGCAGGCGAGAGAAGCGCTGCCAGAGGCCTCCTTTCTCCGCTGCAGGACTTGGGCTCCCTGTCCCTCCCCTTCCAGGACCTCTGTGATCTTCCAGCCCCTCCCTCCATCTCCAGCCGGCCTTGTCACCCCCGATCCCCAGCCCTCTGCCCACACCACGCTGTGTCCCTGCTCTCGCCTGCGCTGGCACTGACCCAACTCCGTCATCTCTCGCTGGCACACACTAGGGGCTAACACACCCTGGCGCTTGCTCTACCGCTCTTACTCAATGCTTCCCTCTGAACAGTCTGCCTTTCCTCTCCACCCCCTCCCTCGCGTTAGAGAGAGAACAGGTGAAAGGTAGCTGCAGACTGACAATCCCTCATGCACAATTCGGACATCAAAAAGCCTGAAAACAAATATTTTTCATGACCCACTTACTTGGCAGCAGAGCTCCCCCAAGGGATGGGAAGGTGTTTATGGCGTTTATCCCATTCAGTGGGAGTCCCCGCACCTCCCGGCTGACCGTCAGCACCAGCGGGGAAACCCGAGGCGCTGCCCAAGCCCGCATACGATGCATGAGAAACACGCGGGATGCTTTCTAGAGCCCAAATGCTCAATTCCAAACCATGTCTGGCCTGAAGTGTTTGGCATAGGGGATGAAGGAGACTGCATTTAGTCATCCTTTACGTTTTAGAGTTTTATTTCTGTGTCTAACATTGCTGGCCCCCTGCATGAGAGCACAGACTGGAGCCCCCTGCTGCGAATCCTTCGGATGCAGGTACACCACTGGTGCTTAATATGTGCTCGTGCGCACTGTGCGCGCCATACCTGAGCGGGGCTCGCTGCTTCTTCTCCCAGCTCCGCAGCTCCTCGGCGGGCTTGGTCTCTGCTCGCGGCCTCGTGCCCTGCAGGTCTGCGTGGCAGTGGAGAAGCGCAGGACGCCACAGTGAGCCGCAGCCCTCGGCTCTGCCCCAGCAGCCACGCGGGGCCTCTGTGGGGGGCTCCCCGGGCCAGGTCTAGACGGAGGGGCTCACCGCTACCTGTCCCACTCGCCTCCTCCCCCATCTCAGATGGCCCTGAGGCGCTACACACCCGCCCAGCCTCAGCTATGGCTGCGCGCCACACCCGTGGCTTTGCCCGTGCTGGGCCTCCCCTCCCATCATCTGATCCTGTCCTTCAAGGGCCCGATCCATCCCCATCTGACCACAGCAGCTCCGCGAGAGCCCCGGGTCCCCAGCGTTGCCTCTCCCGGGAGAGGGCAACGCACTGCCACAGCCGGCCCGCAGCCCTCACCGGCCTGGTTGACAAGGACGCTCCTCTTGCTCTGGCTGCTGTCTGGGGCCACGGTGAGCTTCACCCGCAGCGTCTTGCTTGACGTCGGGGAGTGGTTGACAGAGGAGTCGACCACCTCGTAGATGGTGTGCAGCAAGCTGGTGATGTCCTGCCCGGGGAGGGAAGCGGGAACGCACGCGGGCTTCAGCCACGTGCACTGAACTCGCTGCAGGGCCGGACCCCTCTGGTCCCCCCAAGGCGGAGCCTGAGGCGGAAACCTGGATGCCGGGGTTCCCCGGGGCAGATGGGGGAGCAGGAGCGTGAGGGAGGAAACACCCACAGGGGAAACGGGAAGGGCGGGCACAGCCATGGGCAAGGCGCTCGGCTGCACCGGGCCCCATGGGGCAGGCCTACCCGCGCAGGGAAGGGCTGCTACACTGGCTTTCCCCCCGCCGGCCGAGAGGTGCCCCGAGGAGACGACACCCCCTGAACTTGGGCTGCCCTGCACCCAAGAAAGCTCTTATCACGGGTGCCGTCCACCTTGGCGGCAGGTGGGCTTCAAGGCGGGCCTGGAGAACACGGGGTGGGCAGCATCGCACCTGCCCCCGTCCCGCGAGCTCCTTCCGAACGGACGTGGGTGGGGATGTGGCCCTGCTACAGACCGAGCTGTGTCCCCACTCCCCAACTCGCGTGTTGAAGCCTTAACCCCGAAGCGACTGTCTTTGGAGCAAGGAGGTAATTAAGACGGGAGGAGGGCGTGAGGGGCGCTAATGCGACAGGCACAGCGCCCTTCCACGGGAGGATGCCAGAGGCCTTTCCCACCGCCCGCCCGTGGGCACAGGAGGGGCGGCGGCAGCAAGCCAGACGGAGAGCCCTCACCAGGGCCGGGCCCCGTCCCAGACGTGCAGCCTCCAGAACCGTGAGGACGAATTTCTGCAGTTTCGCCCACTGTGGTGCGTTGTCGCGGCAGCCTGAGCTGGCCAGGACAGTCCCTGGGAGACAAGCTGCTCTGTGAGAGCTTGACCAAGTCTCATCGTCTCTCTGGGCCTCAAGTACCCCTCAGCCGAACAGGGGTCCCCAAACCATGCCCCAGGGGCGACCCTGACTAGGTCAGAGAGTGCAGAGTCCCCGCCCTCGGCCTCCCATCGTCGGGCATCTGCTGGGGTGTCTGTCTCGTGGGGCAGCGACCGGCTTTAAATGACGTTAGAAACCTCTGGAGAAGACACCGCGCTCTAAGTCGGCCCGGGCGCGGCCTGTATCCTCCCCGCTAGGCACGCGCACAGCAGGCCGGCCCTCCCTCCCAGGCCGGCCGTGAGCCCTCTAGCGGGGGTGGCAGCGGCGGCGCCTGCACAGCCATGCCCAGGCAGGAACGTGGATGCGTGACCCGGAGCGGTGGGGGCCAACCGAGGCAGGGGCCCTGTCCCGGGGGAGCCGGCTTGCCTTTTGACAATGCAGGCTGAGGGTCATCCCAGAACAGCCACAAGTCCAGAATCTTCTGTTAAATCTTCAGAATCTTTGATACTGGCAACTAATTTAATTTTTAACAAAAGCCTCTGGGGTCCCAGACTAGAAGACCTGGGGGCCAGACTGCAAGTGTGGGGGCCGCCAGCTTGAGCCCCAGGCCCCAGCTGCTGATGTGGCTCACTCGGCGATACCAGCTCTTCGGCACAGCCCGTAGGGGACTCCTCTCCTCCCTCTTCCCTCCTCAGCGCTTCTGCGCGGCCGCGGCTGCTCTCGCCCTCTCGCCATGGCGGGAGGCCGTGGAGGAGGGCCGCACGCGGGTGAGGCAGCCGAAGTCCATCATCATGCCCAGGCCTCTTACACCCCGAGAGGCTGGGCCGGCGTGTGATCCAAGGTCCCGGTTGTCTCGGGGTCTAGGATCAGGCAGGCCCTGATGATCCCAGCTTGAAAATCAACCCACTGGCTGCACAGGGTCAGGCATGCAGGAAAAGGTGTGATAACTCTTTCTTGCATGAATGAACACCTGAAGGATGAACAGGTACTTTTTTTCCAAGTTGGAGAATTGGCCCAGACCCTGGCTCTGGTCTGCAGGTGCACTGAGGTGGAAGCCCCTCTGCCTGGCACACAGAAAGCACAGGGGGCATGGCACTTGCAGCCATGAGGAGTGGCTTTGGGCTATAAATAGACGGGGGCACCAGGCTGAGCCCTCCTTCAACTGGAAGGAGTCCCAGCTCCTTGTTGGGAGGAAAACACGATCCAGTGCACTCCTTCCCTGGGGCCACGCTAGGCCACCCTCCTTGGAAACCCTCTCTCCCTTCCTCTCGTTACCAAGGCGGACAGGAGGACAGGAATACGGAGCCAGAAAACAGTGTCTGCCCACGGGTTTCTGCAAGGTCCCCGAGGTGGGGGACAAATCCTTGCGTGGTCAGTACGTGAGCTCCTCAGCACCTTCCAAACCAGGAAAAATTGGAGGTGGCAGCTGCAAGGGGCTGAGTCATCCTCACCACTGCCCAGGTAAGGAAAGGAAGATGCCGCTGTACCGAGAAGCCCAGCCCAGCTGTCAGAGTTGGTTTGGGAGCTTGTGCTGACATTCTGAATGTGTGGGTTGCTGAGAGGACGGGCCATAGGTTAAAGCTGTCAGCGGCCAGCTTGCCACTACCAGGGGGACAGCCTGCCTGATAGAGAGCACAGAGGAAGCAGAACCATGAACTTCTGGTCCTAAAGACACAGAGCTTCTGGATCCAGCCATACCTGAAATCAGCCCCCCAGACCAAATTTCAGTTCCAGGAGCCAATATATTCCCTTTTGTTTTTAAGTCCACCAGTTGGGGCTGGTATTGTCACTCACACATAAAGAGTGCTGAGTGATTAGTCAGTCCCTGTTTCGTCCTCTAACCCGTGGGATCAGCCCCTAAATCACAGCCTACGGAGGAGGTGGCCTTTCTAACCCGGTCTCCCCCGGCAGCATAAAGGCCAGCTTCTCCTGTACCACGCACAGAGGAGGACAGACACCGCCCGCTGGGCGCTCCCGGAGCTGTGCCCGCCGCCCGCCCCACGGCCCGGCTCCCCCCAGGAGCCTTCCCCAGACCTCCGCCCATCCCCGTGGCCCCGTCCTGTTTATTTCCTTCCCTGAACGCGTCGTCACTCACACTTATCCTATAATTGCTTGGACCTGTCTCCCTCATCAGGGTGTCAGGGCCGCGAGGGGAGGAACTGTGTCTGCTTTGACCCCCGCTGTGTCCTTGCACTGCGTGCCTGGCGGATGTACAGGGCTGGCGCCCCGTCTGCAGACACAGCAGGAAGGAGGGACGTGTGGGGGCAGGGCCCTGAGCGGACAGACAGACACAGGCACGCAGGGAGGATGAGGAGGACTGGCTCGGGGGAGGCCGTGACCAGGGCTGTGACCACAGAGCCAGCAGCAGGGCCCTTAGCGATGGGGTGCTCACCCCTGGAGGGGAGGTGCCGCGTGGCCTGTGTGCTCGCCTCCCATCCGAGCTCCTGGGCAGAAGGGCTGTGCGGGGAGGTGGCCCGCAGTGGCCCCAGCCCTGGAGCTCGGGGACCAGAGAGTGAAGGAAGCAGGGCAGGATTCTGTTGGGTCCGGGATCCTTTTCTGGGGAGGCCCTGGGGCTCTGTGCCTGTCCCTGCCTCTCCCTGTCACCTCTTCCCACTCGCTGGCAGCTCTGGGTCATCCCTTGAGACCTCCTAGAAGCTCCCAGCAGCCCTGCTGCCCCCCTCCCTGCCCAGCCGCTGCCTGCTGCAGCCACCCCTGCAGGGGAAGGGGCAGCCGTGGCGGGCTGCTGTCCCTGGCCCCGTGCGTGAGGGCGGGGCGCATGGTAGGTGTACTTACCTCTCGGGTGACCTTGCCATTGTTGTCAAAGTCGTACAGGGTGAAGGTCCACTCCTGCCGGCTGTCCTCCTCCACTGACACGTCACACTGCAGCTCCTGGACACAAAGAGACAGGCGGGACTGGTCACCGACGGGCTGTAACACCCACCAGGGGTGCACACTTGGGCCCAGAGGCCAGGCCAGGGGCAGCCACCTGCCCTCTGCCCTCCCCAGACCCTGGGTGCAGGAGGAGCACAGGACTGGCCGGGGAGGGTGGCCAGAGCCCGGGCAGGGGAGGTTCGGCCTCACAGGGACACGTGCAGGGGTGCCAGAGGCCCTGGGTCTGTAGAGACAGAGGAAACGCAAGAAGCGGGGATCTGAGAAGAGGCTTTTAGCCTCAGGATGGCTAAGCTTGGACCAAGGGCTGGAAGCAACTAGAAGGCAACAGGAGCAACACCCAGGGAGGCCCGGAGAGGAGTGTCAGGGTGGCAGGAGATGGGCACGAAGGGCGCAACTTCCAGCCAGCCTCAGGCCCTCTGCAGCCGGGTGACTCCGAACCTGTCACTGCACTGCTCTGTGCCTCAGTTTACTCTCGTATAAATTATGGAAAATAACAGTATCTTCCTACGAGGGTTGCTGAGATCAAATACCCGACTCACGTCTCCTTGGCCCACCTGAGCCTCCCGCGGCTGTGGCGAACAGTTCCCAACCTCCTACCTCTCGGCCCTGAGTGTGTCTGTTCCAGGGCAGCTCTGAGAGCCGGGCGCCAAATGCCCAGAGACGCCTGAACAGGCGGGACAGGAAGCCACAGGCAAATGCCAGCCTCCCCCTCCAAGGGACCACTCTGAGCACAGGACACATGGCCCCTCCGAGGGTCCCCAGCAGGCCTGAACCCACTGCAGTCCCTGTGCAGGTGACCCCGCATCAACCCACCCTTCGCTGGCTCCTCTCCCTCCCTGCACCCGCTGCCTGGGACCCTCCCAGTTCCCCGCCTGCTGCCAAGGCTTTGCGTCCGGGTCTGCTTTGGGGAAACTGGAAACGAGACATGCTTGGTACACTGTCTGGGGCATGGAAAAGCCGAGTTAATGGTAGTAGCTATTTCTGCTCTGTTGATCAATCCAACAACGATTTCATTACCATTCGCAGCAACCAGAAGTGTCTAATCCCAGGGAGTCTGAGCTGGGAAGTGGTGAGCTCTATCACTGGAGGCCTGTGGACAGAGGCTGGCCAAGTGCCACATAGAGAGTTCTAGAAAGCATGCTGTTTGGGGAAAGAGGTTCCACAAATGGCCTTTAAGATTCATAAAACTCTACGAAACGAGCGGATGTTCCCAGGCCATTCTGTTCTGTGTCTGGCCCACACTAGGGCAGGCCCCACGGCGCAGGCATGCACCTGGCCCGCGTCCCTGGCCCGCACCTGGCCCGTGTCCCTGGCCCACCTCTGCAGCTTACAGCCAGCTCCCTCCAGCAGTTCTCGGGCGGCCACACTGGGTTCCAGGTCACCCTTGCCTCAGTGTGACATGCTCGTCTGATACCTGCCGAGGGCCTGCTCTGCTCTGAGGCACAGCTTCATGTGGCATGACGCGTGCTGCACACACCTGTCCACACACACCCACACACAGGCCACAGCCTGCACGCGCACACACACTGGGTTTACCTGTTTCCAAGACAGCTTGGGTTTGAAGTTCAGAAACACGGGATGAGTAACTACAGCCACCTGCCCCCGTAGCCCCGTCATGGGTGGGTCTCCTTGGTCCCCTCCCCCACCCGGACTGCTCAGGAGAGTCCTCCTGGACGGTGGCTCAGTCCCCATCAGCAGCTGGCCCCTCTCCAGAAACACGCTTGGGCTTCCTGGGAAGCACGAGCCCAGGGCCGGGCCTTCCTTCTGCTGAAGGCTCGGCTCTTGGCCTTTGCCAAGCCCCCTAGAAGACCCCTCGGGGACCTAGGTGGGCTCAGGGCAGGGTTGGGTCCAGGAAGAAGCTGGCAGCCCTAACATCACCAACAGACAGTTCCTGCCCTGCCCCGTGACCGTGTATAGGACCCTCGGTGTCCGGCCTGGCCCCCCTGTCCTGTACCATAGCCCCCCAACGGCTCCCCACCCTGTGCCAGCCACACGAGGTGGCTTGCCACCCCCACACAACGTGCAGGCACGTCAACCCCCCAGGCCTCTGCCCCTGCGTTCTCTCTGCCGGGAACGACCTCCATCCCCAAAGCGCACCTGTGCGGCACCTGCCCACCCCACAGCCCTGCTGCTCCTCCAGGCACTGCAAAATCTGGAACGACCGGAGTGTCCATCGCTCCACACCCCTCCGGCCTGCCTTAGGTGACCACCCAAGGCTCCCAGATCCCCGTCACACTGCCAGCTGTGCAGTGGCTGGGTCTGGGTCACGTATCTGTCCCTTCACCACTGTGCACTCCATGAAGGCAGGAACCATGCCCAGGTCCCTGCTGGGTCCCTGGTAACCAGCGGTGCCCAGTCAGCGTGGGAGAGCAGAGAAGGGAGGAAAGCGCTGACTCCGTTCCGGACCCGTCTCCGGCTCTCCAGGAGCGAGCCCGCGGTGCCCACAGGTCCCGGTGCCTTGGAATTCACTACTGGTCCCCTTCAAAGGCGAGGTGAGTGAGGCCACAGAGACTTTAAGGAACTTGCCCTGACGTCACGCAGCTACTGCTGGGTATAGCTAGGACTTGAACCCTGGCCTGCTGAGTCAGGACTAGGCCCCAGTGGCTAGGAGGACACACGGGGAGGAAGGCGGAGGGCAGAGAGAAGCGGGTGCTCCACTCGGCAGGCCGGCCTTGCTCTAGCACCTGGTGCTGAGCTTGGCGCATGGACGGGGCTCAGTGCACTGCTGGGTCGGAGGGACCGACGGACCGTGAGCTCACGGAGGGCACAGCCTTGTGTTGACCACACAGGGAAACTGAGGCCCGGAGAGCATCCAGGACCTGCCCGAGGCCTCCTGCCTACCTGAGAGCCCCCACATGTGCCTTAGAACAAGCTCTAGGGGAAGGTTTTGCTGAGGAAACTGAGGCTCAGAGGGGTAACGGCAGCAGCAGGCCCAGAGCCCTATTGTCCCACCTCCCCGTCCACTCGTGGGCCACTGGCCACCACGCACGCAGAGAGCGGGCGGCCAGGCTGAGACGGTGGCAGTGGCGAGTTTCTGGAGTCTCATCCTCAGCCAGGGCGGCCGGGCATGACAGCAGGAACCTCCCACTCGGGGCCCTCCGGTCTGGGCGGGCCTTGGCTTCCCTCCTACCTCTCAGCCCTGCAGGCACCAAGAGGAGAGGGCCCCTCTCGCCCCCCAGGCCGGCACCAGGGAAGAGACTTACTTCAAACTTCAGCTGCTTCTTGGAGGCCGGGCAGGCCTCACTCGCCTTCTCCATCCTCTTCTCATCCCCGCTGCCCAGGCCGTCGGTCTTCTCCGGGGGCAGCGCCACTGCGGGAGGGGGTGAGAGAGCGTGAGGAGGGGCCCCGCGCGGCCTGGCGCGGACGACGTGCTCCCCAGCGTGCTGGCCCTTCCTGAGGCCCATCTAGGACGAAGTCACTGCTCTCGGGCCCTGGTGACGCCGGGCGGCCTGGGAGGGGACCCCAAGACGCCCCAGGGTGCGTCTGTCTGCACCAGGCACCCGGTAACCCAGTGGGCCCCTCTGGCCCCCGTCAGCCCGAGGCCTCTGTGCCCGCAGAGGCACACGGGCACCCGGCACGACGCCAGGCCAAGGGCAAGCCGATGAGCGCAGGGAGAGCTTTGGGGGCCCCAAGACCGTGGCCATTTCTGCCCAGCCTCACTGCCTTCCACGCTGACATTCGGCCTCTTCAAAGTTGCCGCCGCGGGGCCCAGCGCACGGTCCCGGCCGTGGGCAGTAACCGTCGGGGCGAGGACGGCCTCACCACCTTGCCTCTTGTGGGAATCAGAGCAGGCGGCACTAAGTTTTCTCAAAACTGAGGCCTTGGGAGCAGAAACGACACGCCAGCACTACAGCAGGCACACACGGTCGCGTGGACAGCAGCGCGGTGGGGAGACGCCCGGCCACCTGCTCAGACCGGGCGGGGGCAGGAAGGCCACAGCAGCGCCTGGCTGGCCCACAGCGGCTCCACCAGTCCTGCCGCCCCTCGCCCCAGCACACCGGAGCCTCACAGGGCCACCCACGCGGTGCTCGGCCAGGCTCCCCGAAGCTCTCCAGCTAGAGACCCGGCTCTCAGACACGGACCTCGGTTCCTTCTGGTGGCTTCCCTGCGTGAGGCCAGGAAGAACAAGCCTGAGAGACACCGCTCCTCAGAAGGCCTCGAGGACGGGGGCCCTGGCACTGTGGGGAGGCTCACTGGGGCCAACGGCTTCGATTACACTGTATGAAACCAAGCCCCGCTCCTCCACAGCAACGCCTCAAAGGCCGGGCCGCCCCACTGCAGTGGGAGCCTGAACCCTGGGGCAGGTGATTGGCTAGGGACCCAAGGACACCCAAGCACACAGCCCAGCACCCCAACTCCTCCATCCCAAATCTACCTGGTGCCCTGGCGAGCCAGGGCTGCCACCACCACAGGGCCAGACAGGGCACAGGGCACAGCCCTCTCCACCAGCCACAAGGCCGTAGGCACCAGCGTCACCCACTGGGGAGCCAGGGCTTTCCCCATTCCCAGCACTAAGTGAGGGTCTCGGCCTTGGAAGACTCCAGCATTTCTAGTGGGTGCAGCTGGGCTGGGCAGGAGAGTCACATTTGAGAGGACACATTCGGATTCATGCCCTGGGCTCATACTCTGACCCTGCAGCTGACCGGTTGGGGCAGCCTTGGCCAAGGCACTCGACTTCTCTGGACCACAGGCCCCTCATCTGTAAACTGGGATGCAATGGTCTCGCCCTCGCAGGGCTGTCACGAGACACCAATGAGGAGAGTGGCCAGCACACAGTAAGTGCTCAATAAATGCTGGCTTTGCAAAGGATGTAGATGGGCCATGGAGCCAGCTCATACCCCACATCCAAAGGATCCCTCTTACCCAGAACTGCTCCACTGGAGAAACCACAGTGATATCACTGCCTGCAACATCCTCCATTCACCCCTCCCAGGGGGGATGAAAAGAAGAAAAAGCAAAAGCAGAAAGAAAAACAAAGCCCAGCTCCATCTTCAAAGCTGCGGCCTCCCTCCCCAAAGGTCCTGGCCGGAGATGCAAGCTGGCCAGGCTTATCGAAACCAAACTTCAAGTTCAAAGGGAACTTATCAGAAAACCTCCTTCAGGTTCAATGTTGCCTTTCATGTTCCACTTGATAAAACCCAAAGAAAAGGAACCTCTGTCCCTGCTCTCTCCTCTGGAGCACCCCTCCTCGCCACACACAGAGAGCCTGTCTTCCCTTAGGTCCTCTCCTGCCTCCTTCCTTTCTCCCCTCCCAAGAGGGATGGAAAACATCCCCCAGCTCCTTATATGTCTTCTCCAAAGACCAGCGTGGCCTGGATTGTCCCAGGTCCCTCATCCCATCCCAGCTCAGACCACCATGCAGACACCAATGGGGCAGCCAGCGGTCAGTAAACCCACCAGACAGCCACTGCCGTCATAGGGCTGGACACAGGCAGGCGGCAGGACTGTGATCCTTCCTGCCCTGGGAACTTTGGGGTCAGGGACAAGGACAGTCAGCACCCTCTTCCCCCACCAAAGGTCTTTCGTCCTCTTGCCATCCCCGCCCAGTGGCCGGAAGAGGTGGCAGACAACTAGCCAGAAAGCCACGCGGATCGCAGTGCCAGGGGCAGGCACTACGTCTCAGGGCCCTGCACCTACATTCACATATGAACCCTCTGACACCAAACCAAGTCGAAGAGCCACGGCCTGCAGCACCCTGCACAGAACCAATCGCCCATGGGTGGCACTCACCAGCAGGCAGGTGGGGCGAATGGCGCTCACGGCAGGTCACTCAGGTCACGCCGACCAGGGAATGGAGTCAGGATGAGTCCATTCTCTGTCTCTTATTCCTATAGCCCAGCAATTTTGTTTTCCTTGGGAGATCATCTTTTGGGGGGTCAAAAGATCAAAATTTCAGGGGGTCTCTGATCACTCATTGATGGCAAGTCAGAGTAAGTGCAGGAGATACTGTTAATTTGGAAGAAGAAAGGACAGCACGGAACAGGCAGGGGAAAAGGAATGACAGGAACAGAGTAGGGAGGAAAGCACAGCCGTCCACTTGCCTACCAAGCACCTCTGGGTTGACAAACTACACCCCGTGAGCCAACCTGGCCCACCACCTGTTTTTGTAAATAAAGTTTTATTGGGACACAGTCATGCTCAATCACAGTGTCTATGGCTGCTTTCACTACAACAGCAGAGCTGAACAGTCACAACAGAGACCATATGGCCCACAAGCCTGAAACACATGCTATCTGGCTCTTCTTGGAAGTCTGTGGATCACTACTGTAGGTGAACGCAGACCTCCAGCCCCCCCAGGGTACACGCTGGATGAGCAAGGCACAGCCTGGATTGCACCTGCTGCCTGCCACTTGACTGGCAACCCTTACTCAGTACCCAACCTGCCCAACCATACACAGTGGCCATGGAAGAAAGAAAATGTCAGCTCTGCTTTTCTAAAACCAATTCCCAGCCCAAACAAGTCTGGGGGCGGTTTGTGGACTTCTTCTCTTTGGAAGCTGCTCCCTGTCCCTCCTCATACCATGGCCACGAGGCGGCGGCTTGCTGTGTTTACCAAATGACGGTTCTCTCCCCCACGAGCTCCCAGCCTGGCAGCTCTCCACCCCCAGCAACTGCCAGATTAAATGCATTACTTGACCATCTTCACCCGGCTCCCTTTGATGTTCCCTTCTCAAGCTTCAAAATACCTTTTGGAGGGAGATCAGACAGCATTAAACAGAATTACTAATTAATTAAGCAAAGTTAAATTTTAAACACTGTTTGTTGTGTTAGCCAAAAGCCTGAACAGAACAGACTTTTTTCCTCCGCTGAGATCAAAGACAGTCTCTTCCCTCTCCCCTCCCCCAGTTTAGAAAAAGGGATGGGAGGGAGGAAGAGAGAGAAAGAAAAGAGGAAGTACCTGAATGGTGGCAACTTTGATCATGGGTCTAAACTCCCGCCCCCACCCCCATGGGCCCCGCGGGAGGCTCCTTTGGGACCCCCTGCTGGGAGAGTCCCAGTCACCAGGGACTGTTTACCCTGGCAAACAGCAGTGACCAGGGAGCAGGACGGCACAGCCCACCCAGCCTGAGCTGCTGGCAGATGGCGCCACCCAACAGCGTGAGAAGGGCTGTGAGATGAAACAGCCCCGCCCTCTGAGCAGCCCAGCAGGGTGATCACCTCAGGACTCCCCCTGCTTGGTCGGGTCACTGGGGGTCACTGGTGACCGGCTCTGAGAAGCGGGCTGCACACTGCACAACTCCAGGAGGCGCCACTCACACGGCAGGCACCACAGACATGTGTATTACTCACAATGTTTTCTAGGCGGATGGCAGAAAGGTCTCTTGAGGAAGGGCGCCTTTCCTACTTGGTGCAAACGCGTCTGGAGCTGGCAGGGGGCCGTCTCCCGCTGGGTCTCGCGGTTTGCTCTGTCTAGTCCTATCTGGGACCCTCTGCCCGCGTCACAGGAGCCTCCACACCTGCACCGCCAGGGCGCAAGCTTCTCGAGAGCAGGGGCCCTGCTGGCTTCTGCCCCGGTCGCCCAGGGTGGCCCACCCCACACGCGCACGGAGCAGGCATTCCACCAGCTTGCTGGGCGGCAGCACACGCTGCAGGCAGGCGTGAGGACGGCTGGCTACAGGACAGACACGCCATGCCTGCTGCCTCGACTGATGCTAGAAACTGGCATGGGGAATAGGTGACAATCTAACACCTGCGTGACATTGGCAAAAGGCAGCTTATTTTAACACAATCCAGAAAGGCGTGATTGGTAGGAAACTTTGAAAGAAGAAACAGAATTTGAAACACAGTTATGACTAAATCAGCCCCACTGAAGACCGGGAATTACTAACATTTCAAATGCACGGCAGATGCCTCCCTTAGCCCAGTTACCTGGCAAGTTCTTCTCAGCTAATACAACGTAAGATTTAACACAAGCCAGAGCTTCCTGGCTGGAGTTTGGACGGTCGCCCTAACATATCCATAGTCCTTTTCCAATTGTCCACGTACAGATTATCTGCTGCAAATATTTTAGTCTCAGGGTAGCTTGCCAGGATGTTTGAGTCCCCGACCTTCTGACAGCAGCTGTTAGAAGGAATGCCGATGAATTTTAATATTAGCCTGTGCCAAATATAATTAGGCGGGTAAATCTGCTGCCAGTGAAAAGAGAAAGATATCGTATGTGCATTCCAGGCCGAATGGCTTCTTGCGTTATCTGCGTCCGGCTCTCCTTAGGGAGTGAGTCCCAGACACGCACGGATCCGTTTGTAAACACAGCCGCACACGTGGGTGGGCTGCCCGGAGGTGCGGTGACGTTAGTAGTTACACACGTTGTTCCATTAAGTCCTCCTCCTACCCGTGTGGAGTGAGCTACTATTTGCATTTTACAAAAGACGGAACTGAGCTAAAAAGGAAATTTGATTAAACCACGTCCCTGCTTAAAACCCTCCGATGGCTCCACGCCTGGCTGCTGCCGCCCCCAGCCCCACGTCTCCACGGAGCCACTTCCCGCACCTGGCCTGCGTGGCCGCGCTGCCGCCCCGCCAAGGACGCCCTTCTACCCCGCCCGCGCTCCTCCTGCAGGTCCTCGGCTAAGCTCCCTTCGGGGAGAGTCGCCTCGCGCACCCTCGGGTGAGGCTCGCTGTGCCTGCTCCATGGGCCTGTGTCACGGCGTTACTGTCGTCACTCGATGCATTGTCCGACTCTCTCTTCTGTCACCCCACCATATGCAGTACAGTGTCCGTCACAGCATGGGTCCTCCTCCACCTCCTCCTCAGCAGAATGAAGCAATGTAAGAAACAGAACCAGGATTTGAACTCAGGAGTTGTGGAGCGGGAAGAACTAAAATTCCAGTGTCCTGACTCCCCAAGCCACTGGGTCTCCACTCTGTCACGCACAACAGCGGACAGCTGTTCCCGCCTGTCCAGCAACCCTCCCCTCCCTCTGATGATGGCACCACTCCTCTGCCGAGCCTCCCTCCCCCACTCTCAACGGGGCCGGCCCCACCCCAGCACCAGGGATGTGCCCAGCACCCACCCGACCCAGCCCGCTCACACCACGCCGCCGAGGCCGGCCCTGGGTCAGCGCAGGAGGAGGGGACCTCGTGTCCCGGCCCCTCGCACGCGCCGGCCCTTCCCAGCCGGAGTGGCCCCCCACGGTGTGTTCGCAGGGTTGTACGTTTCTGTGACGTTTTCAAAATTAGGCATTTTATCTTCAATCAGTTAAGACCATCATTTCTTTCCATTCTGATGTCCCGGGGTCCCATGCCTCCCCCGTGTCCAGTGACGCTGCGGGGAAGCACGGGCATTTCTGGGAATGAGCCAAGGGGACACTGAGATGGCAATATTACGTGTTTAGATTTAGTCCCAAAGTTTCGAAAACTTCAGATCCCAGAAACCGAGATCCGCCCTGATCGGTAAAGTGAGAGTCACGCATCTGCAAGGAATAGCACGACTTGGGGGCCCATTCTCACGGATGGGCACGCCTGGAGCTGGGCCAGGGAGAGAGAGACTGTGTGTGTGTGCACATGTGTGTGCGTGTCTATGGCACGGTCTCAGCCCCTGAATCTAGCCAGGCTGTTTTACGCAAGATCTGCCCCAGGATTTTTCAATATCAAGTGCCAAAAGCTTACATGAGTTTGGGGTGAATTTCCAAAAGAACCGAAAGAATCCTGACTTAACGAATCCATCGCTTTGAGCTCCTGCTTTTCAGGAAAAGGCACCTCTGTGGCCACCCCCACGCAAACAGCCATCACCCGTGCAGTGCTGCCAGCGCGGTCTGGGGCCCTGCTGCCGGCGGTGTGCACCCCTCCTGAGACCGGGAACGCCACTGGGCTTCCCTCCACAGCCCCGCCTCCCCAGGTGGCATTTTACCGTCCCCTGATTCTGCTTGCGGCCCAGCTGTGACTGCGGGAAGGAGAGGGGCAACCTCCCCAGCACGCACCTCCGGCCCTCGCCCGCTCTGCCCTGCCGGACGGGGACATCTGCTCGGGGCGGGAGGGGACCGGGAGAGGGAGGAGGTAGGGGCCTCCGTGGGCTAAAAATACCACGTCCCTTCCACTCCTCCATCCCCACCCAAGTTAAAACACGTGATGAAATCCAACTTTTACAACGTAACCCCGAGCTACTTGAAACCATTAAACCTCCTCAGTATCTGACGCGAGTCAGAATTTCCACTGTTCAAGCTGAGCTTTTATGAAGAACAGACTGGAGAGAAACTGCCGAGGTACAAAGTCCGCTTGTCCTGCTGAAACTCGGCTTCTGGGGACTTCGGGGGAGTGGAGTCCGGCTCAGCAGACTCTCCGCGACAGGATGGGATCTGAACGGAGGGACTCAAGCCAGCAGGGTGTGGCCACCTGCCTCTGGCCGGGGTCCCCGCTGCTCTCTGTGGACCCCCTTCCTCCCAGACTTCTGGGGCGCCACCAGCCTCGCCCGGCCTCCGTGGCTACCTCCCGGGAAGTCTAGACTCTTTGTCCCTCTCCTGCCCAGCTGTCCCCATGCCCAGCCGCACACGCCAGGTGCCCCCTGCCCACCCGGCTTCTCCACCTGGGTGGGTGGCGGCCGCCCGCCAAAACCTCCGCCTCCCACACGACGCTGCCACTTCCTCAGTTCCTTAAGCCGAAAGTCTACGATGCACCCGGACCCTTCCCCTCCCCACCTCCTCACCCCCCAGCCCAGCCCCGGACCCTTCCTCCTGCCGCCATTGCCTCCTGGTCCCCCCCTCGTCCTTCCCCGTGGCCATCCTTCCCAGCAGCCAGCTTCACCTTCTTCAGCTGGAAGTCAGAACGTGGCAGCCATCTATCTGCCTAGGCCTCCCACCCGCCTCCCTGTCCCCCACCCCGTCACACCGGCCTCCTTTCTGTTCTTCCCAGAACTCCAAGTTCCTTCCGCCTTGGGGTGTTGCTCACTCCTCCTAGCTGCTTTCCCTCCACATTCTCCCATGGCTGGCTCCTTCCTGGTCTCTGCATCTCCGCTGAAATATCACCTTCGTAGACAGGCCTCACACTCTGCCTTTCGCTGAGTCTTGCCTCTTGACAGATCACCACTGCCAGAAACTTCCTTGCTCATTCGCCAGTTTATTTCTTCACCGCCTGCCTCCCTCCTGTGAAGGCCCTGATGGCAGGGCCTATCTTGCTCATGGCTGGGAACGCAGGGCCCAGCACCAGCAGGTGCTCAGCACATGCTGACTGAGGAGGAGGTGGAGTCGTAGGTTCTGTCCTCAGTCTGCTGTGTGACCCTAGGCAGGCACTGGTCCTCTCTGGGCTTCAGTATGCCAACTACAAATGAAAGGGACTCAAGGCCTCCATAGGGCCCTCAGCTTTGTCAATGGCTATGACATCTCACACCAGGGAGCCAGGACGGACTGGCCTGAGCCCCAACATGGGAACACAGGACCTGCCTGAGTAGCCCAAAGGAGGGGGTCACCTGATTTCAGTGACTTTATGGTGTCGACTTTCACTCTTCTAGTATTTATTGAGCACTTATAGCATGCCAGAGCCTCAACCACGCCCTGGGAGCACAAGGAGGCATCAGAGACTCTAATAGGATCAGGGAGGCTTTGACCAGGGGCCGTCTTTGATCTGGACTAGGTGAATGATCACAAGCATGCGCCGGCCGTGAAACGACAGCACTCGCGACAGCTCACGTGCACCGCGCCCCGCTCTGCGCCAGGGCTGCTCTGGGGCTCCTTCGCTGTCGTTGCAAAACCCCGAGGGAGAAGTGCTACCGAACCCCAACGAGGAAACACAAGTGCAGAGAAGCCAGGTGACTGGCCCGAGGTCGCGTTGCGTCTAGAAAGCCAGGCTGGAATGGGGCCCTGAGGCTCGAGTTCCCAGGAAGGCAGCGCAGAGGCAGGACAGATGAGGAGGCGAAGTCCGGGCAGCACAGAGCTGAAGAGGCCCGGAAGCCCCGGAGCCACTGGCCCAGGTCTCAGTCCCCATATCTCCGCCCTGCGGGGCAGAGCCGATCCTCCGGGCCCGCCCGCCCGCCCGCAGGCTGGGGAAGCAGAGCCGGCCCCCAGGCTGGCAGGGCCGCACGCCAGGCTGGCAGGGATGGCCGCCGGGGCAGAGCAAGGCCTGCCCTGGGAGCCTGGAGGGACGGGTTGGCCCCTGCAGGGGGAGGGGCTCCATGGCTCCAGTGGCTTTGAGCATCTTCTTTGTAAAGGTGGGACCAGCAGGCTGGCCTGGGTTCTGCGGAGCGGGCTTCCGACAGGTGATGCCAAGAGATCAGGAGACAAGAAACAGGCACTTGGCGTAGGGAGGGACAGTGGGCAGAGGCCCAGAGGAGAGACACAGAGCCGGGTGGGGCAAAGTCAGCCCTGGAGAGGCGGAAGGGGCCCAGGGAGAGGGGCCGAAGTGACTCCTGCAGGCCACGCAGGGACCGCGGTCTGCCAAGCAGGCCTGGCACAGGTTCTCCCCTCAGGGCCCGAGCGGCACGCTGCCACCACCTGGCATCCTGCCAGCTGGGGGGCGGGGACACTGGGTGGGTGCTGGAGGTGAGTGTGGGGTCGCCCTCCCCGGTCCTCAGACCCCAGCTGGGTCAGCAGGAGGGGTCCCGCTCCCCCTCTCCCCATGAAAGCCTCACTTCCCCGGCCCTGCCACGCCCAGCCAGCTCTCAGAGCGCGGGACTTTTGATGTTTACTTTGTTCTCTCCCCAGTTCAAAAGGAGCTGCGCAGCCCTGGCCCCCGCACCAAACCCAGCCTTAATCTCCCATCCCTCACGCTCCCAGCTGGCCAGTTAAGGCGGTTGAGACGCTGGATTAGGGCCGGCTTTACACAGCAACGCGGGGGCTGGAGCCAGCCTCTCCTGGGATGCTAAAAGACTTCTTTTTATCTTCACGCCTCAGATGGCCTTTTTTCTCTCTTAAACAGCTCTCCAGCCCGCCAAGAGGCAATGAACTTGGCCAACACGAAGACAAAGGAGAGATTCAGGACTCAGCTTGTTCTCCCTTGGCCAGTAGCACAGAGGGACGCCCGCAGCCCGGCGCAGAGCAGGTGGCTGGTTCTCTGTGGCCAGGACTTGGTGGCACCTGCTCTCACCAGACCGTCCTGGGATGGGCGGCTTCAGACCATGGCACCGAGGTGGCCAGGGAGCCATAGACAGTCGCTGGGCCCAGGGTCCCTCCGAGGGGCCTCAGGGGCCGAGTGGACGTGGCCAGGTGCCA
The DNA here is from genome assembly GCF_040939455.1 of Microcebus murinus. NCBI lineage: Eukaryota > Metazoa > Chordata > Mammalia > Primates > Cheirogaleidae > Microcebus > Microcebus murinus. The sequence goes on along the minus strand of NC_134123.1, from coordinate 5,478,960 downwards.
ACCTGGCTCACACCAGAGCAGCTCCACCCTTGATGCTTTATTTATTGTTTCACTTTTAAATCATGTCATTAGTTTTTAATTTCATAAGGAATACATGATTCCAGTCTTCTTGTAAAAGTTAAAACATGAATTACAGATAATGCTACAGCCTTCTTTGGCCACCTTTCCAATTTTAGTCTCCTCCCATGTTTGAAAGAGATATTGCTACCCACCCCCAGGCCTCTATCCGCACAGTAACATACCGCACGTGGTACCCCAAGAAAATACATCGGGGGCTGTCGGGTGCCTTTTTGTTTCATATGAAAGATATCAGACTGTATGCATCTTTCTGAGCCTGTTTTAGCTATTTTACACTTTGCACTTCTGTTTGAAGAAAGGGGCTGGTTTTTGGCTCTGACCAGGGAACCAATAGTTGGTGGCTAGAGGACAAGGCAGAGGGAGAGACAATGACCAGCGGACGGGGGCGCGATGGGCCGAGGAGGAGTGGCGGACGCTGCACAGATGGTGAGGGAGGAGAGTGGGGGAGGCCCTGGTGGCTGGGCGGGTGGATGGAAGGTGGAAGGAGTAGATGGAAGGACGGACGGACAAGAGGATGCACTTGCTATTAAGTGACCACGGGAATGAGCGCAGGAACAGGTAAATGGACTGAGTGCTGAAGACCACGTAACCAACGTCTAGGGACACCTCAACCCCCAGCGCCTACGTCCTGCAGACTTTACCTGGCTCCCCAGAGCTCCTCCAGGCACCAAATCCGGCCATCTCTCCACGGGCATCTTGGAGGCTTGGGGCGCCCAGGGATGACAATAATCAAAGACACAGGGCCCCTAAGCGCAAACACGCTCCAGGGATACACCCACAGCCAGGACAAAGCTTTCTATCCATGGGACTTCTCCCCATTCCTCCCCCTTGATTTGGAGCCTGCTCACATTTAACGAAGTTTGGTGGGTCCCTGGAGCTCCAGCTGCCTCCAACTTCTGGGCAACGGAGTGAATCTCTTCTATCAGAGCTCCTCCAGGTGCAATGTGCATGCGAGTCACCTGGGAGCTTTCTGGAATGCGATGGGATTCAATGGGCCTGGGGTGGAGCCCGAGAGTCTACGTTTCCAGCAGCCCTCAGGCCACAGGGGCCCAGTCTTTGGGTCAGGCCCTGGTGCCCTGGACCCTCTGGCACCGAGAGCCCACCACGTACAGCTCTCCTCGCAAGGCCCTTGGGACCCCCCGGACCTCAGCCCCCCCCCGGCCCCCAGCCCTCCAGCCAGAGCCTGCCCTGGCCTTGGCACAGAGGTCCTTACTCTCCTAAGGCTGCCCGTTCGGTGAGTCTTTCTCTCATTCTGAACGAGACTCGGAAACGCTAGCCCATTCAGCAAACACGCTCAGCTTCACGCTGTCGCCCACTCCTTGTACCAGCTCTGGGAGCAAAGCAGGGAAAAGGCCCTCGTCCCCATTCTCCAAATGTGGAAACCGAGACTCGGGGAGGCTCAGCTTGTCCCAGGTCAAATCAGTAGGTCAGCGGCCGGCCGGCGCTCTACCTTAGCGTCCGCGTTCTCGCCACAGTGCGGCGCTTCCGTGAGGAAGGCATGAATGAGGGCTGCAGACTCGACAGGCGAGAGGCGGCTGTGTGTGTGTGTGTGTGTGTGTGTGTGCGCGCGTGCGTGCATGTGTGTGTGTCTGTGTGCATATATGTGCATGTCTGTGTGCATGTGTGTGCATGCACGTGTGTGTGCATGTGCGTGTCTGCGTGTGTCTGCATGTGTGTGCGTGCATATGCATGTCTGTGTGCGTGCGTGTGCGTGTCTGTGTGTGCCGGGCAGCGACGTGAATGGAGAAAGGGAAAACACCACAGCGCCGACGCAGTGTGACTAAAGCCTAGCGCCGCGTGAGGGCCCTCGCACACAGCCCTAGCGGCCACTGTCACTACCTGCAGAGGTTCAGAGACACCGAGGTTCAGCATCCTGGCCACTCGCACGGCCAGTCGGCGCAGGGCGGGTGTCAGGCCGGTGGCCGGGCTCCCACGCGGCCTCGGTCCTTGCGCCAGCCCGCCCCACCGAGAGTCACGAAGGCCTCATCCTCTGGCGCATGCGCCGATTTTCTGGAGTAGCGTGGGGGTCACAAGGCCCGCCAGACGCCCGCTGCCCACCCGCTGCCGCCGGGAAGAGAGCCGCGGGCTGCAAGTACCTTCCAGCCGAAAGTCGTCCTCCTCCTCCTCGCTGAGCGCGTCTCTGAGCACCTCGCCCACGAGCTCCTGGGGAGACAAAGCAGGGCGTGAGGGAGTCTGGGGGCAGGTGGGACCCGGGTGGGGACGGCCAAAGCGGCGTGGTGAGGACCCGGTTCTGATGTTCTGGCGGGAATTTAGGTCAGCTGAGGCAGATCCTACCATGCTTGAAAAGTTAACTACTGAGATGCTTTCTCAGGAAGCAGCAGTTGCTCCGCCTACAGCCCACCACGAAGCCCCACACTGGACCACGCTGCCCCGTCAGGAAGGAAGTTCTGCCCGCCACCCTGGACTGCACACACCGGGTCAGAAAATGTCCCTCGTCTATCCTGTTATGGACCCAGGACCAGCACACCTCCCCTGCCGGTCCTAAGAGCAGACCTCAATTTCCCAATTCTGGATCCTTCCTCCAGCGCAGGGGCCCAGGAGGGCTGTCTCCGGGGATTACAAGGAAGCCACAGGGCCTGGTGTGCCCTAAGTGGGTCCCCACTTCCCCGAACGTAACCCAAGCTCTTCGGCACGACTCTCGGGGCCCACACGCGCTGGCTCCAGCGGTCTCCGGTCATGCCTCCCACGGTTCGCCCACACACCTTCCGGAAACCAGCCTGAGCTCGGACACACCTTGCCTGTCCCCACCAGTGAGGCAGAGACGCCTGGCATCTTATCCCACGTGGCAGGGCTACTCCCAACCTGCCTCGCCAGGGGATGTCAGGCTGACAGGGGGAGTCTGGTTGGTCCACAGGCGGGGAAATTTCTGTGATGTCAACAAAGGCTCCATCGATCTGACCCACCCAGCAGGATAACTCTAGATATGGAAGATGCTAGATGACCGGGGCTTATCAAACTGTCTTCTGTATTTATTGGTATTCTGTCAAGAAGAGTTCTGTGATCAAAGAAGACTGTTTTAAACAAAGTTAAACAGGTCCCTTACTACAGGACTTATCAGGACTTTTACTGTGGTTATAAACACTGTGAATCTCCAAGTGCTAGTGTATACTGCACTCTCCAAACCGTTTTAGACCGTGGAGTTTTGTTTTTCAAAGCATCACGTCGGATTCATGTCCCAAGGAAAGCATTTTGGGAAATATTCCTAATGTGGGGGCACACAGGTTTGGGGGGGTTACGCTTATGTCTCCTAATGCTCCCAATTATGCTATGGGAGCGCTTCTCAAACCACCAAATGACAAGCAATAAAAAAGCCCAAACTCAGCAGCTGTCACCAACTTCTCTTTGTGAAAAGAAAAAAGGAAAAAAACGCCCTCTCTTGGGGGAAAAACCCCACACCTCTGATGGATGCTTGAAAGAAAGGCCAGTCCTCACCGAGACGAACAAAAGGCAACGGCGCTCCACACTGCCGGCCACGGAGCGGCACGGCTGGGGCCAGCGTCTTGTTTTGGTGGTTTGTCCTAAAGACATTTTGTGGCTGCTCCCTTTCTTCTTTCAAATCTTTCTAGGGCATCACACGCTCTGTCTTAGAGGTTGTTAAGCCGCGGCCATTCGGGCCCGCGGCCACTTACTTCAAACCCGGCACTTCACCCTCAGTCAGGGTGGCTTCTCTCCCCTCCGCCGCCAATTATCATAATCACCGAACACTTTCTGGGCTTGTAAACTGGCTGTTTGTGTTAACACAGCCAGAGCTGACAGGGAGCTGGGAGACGGTGACAGGAAAGGGACGCACACAGGTGGCATCCTTAGATGGCTGGGACGCCGCGGCAGCCAATTAAAGCCCATCTTTCATGCTGGAAAAAGACGGATGCCGCCACCCTCAAAAGCTGGCAGGCAGCACTTCCTCGAGGGAGCGGCGACAGCCTTCAAGAGAGCCCGAGCCCTTGCCTGCGGAGCCCTCTGCAGAGATGGGACCCCGCGCTGCCTGCCACCACCCCGCACGGCGGCCAGGCGCGGCACTCGTGTCTGTTCTCCGGCACGCTTGGAAGGGCTGAAGGCTCCAACACGGCCCCCGACAAGGCAGCCGGGCGGGACCCCGTGACAGTGCCCACGGTGTGCACGGCGCCACAGCCACCACTGACACGGCGGCAGTGCTCCCTGCTGGGGGAGCACGCTCTCTGACACACTCACCAAGCAGAGTTCTAGCAAGTGCTGGGTCAGCCCCTTACTGCTAAACAGCCCCTGCTCTGTAGAACTGGCGAGAGCTCCTCAGTGCCGGGGTCCGTGGACACGCTGAGCCACACAAACGCTCAACCACAGCGAAAAGTCATCTCCCTGCAGAGCCACGCAGCCCGGGGGCTGTGGCCTGCCGCATCTGCGCCCCCAAGCGTTCAGTCCCTGGGCCAGACGATGTGGGATGTCAAGCCAGGCACAGGATCACGTCCTGGCCCCACTGCCTGTCTCACCTTTAGGCCTTGGTCTACTTATCTGTAAAATGGGCACAGTAATAAACCACAACAATAAGACAACTGACACAGCACATTTCCCACGTGTCAGGCACCATGCTAGGCACTTTACATACACAGTTGTCCCTTGGTATCTATGGGCAAGTAGTTCGAGGACTCCCCAAGGCTACCCAAATCCATGGATGTTCAAGTGCCTTATATAAGTGGCACCGTATTTGCGTATGACATGCACACATCCTTCCTTATACTCTAAATCACCTCTAGATTTCTTGTAATACTTAATACAACGTAAATGCTAATAGGTAAATAGTTGTTACGCTGTATCATTCAGGGAATGACAAGAAAAAAGTCTGTACGTGTTTATTTAGTACAGACACTTTCCCCCCAAATATTTCCCATCTGCGGTTGGTTGAGTCCACGCACCCACAGCCATGAATACGAAGGGCCAACTGTGTGCATGCGTGTGTGTGCACATGTGTGTGCATGCGTGTGTGCATGTGTGCACACGTGTATGTGCATGTGTGTGTGCATGCATGCGTGTGTATTAACTCCTTTAATCATCGCAACAGCCCTGCTCTTTCCATCTCTCAAGAAATAAACGCTCGTTACAATGATTTGCAAATTGTAAAGTGAGAGGTATAATCTTTACCATTTTTCCCCACAAAGAAAGTAGCGCCAACCCTCGAGGACCATGCAAGACAGGAAAGCAATCTAATGACAGCCACCCGCGTCATCTGCCACTGCTAAAGGCGTGAGGCCCACGGAGGGAATCCTGGCGGGGGGCCTCCCAACAGCCATGCGTTTCCACGAGGCGGAGGGAGCCCGGCGACCGGCTCTGGGTCATCAGGCAGTGAAAGCCACAGCCAGGATCCCAGCAGCTCTGCCGGCTGCCCCAGACAGCCAACCAGGCTCCTGCAGCCTGGGAGCAGAGGTGGCCAAGCGCCCTGGCACTGGCCAGGGACCAGGGACCATGATTCAAGAAGCACACGAGAAACAGCCCAGCAGCAGCTCCGGCAGTCAGTGACCAAGTGCTCCCGTGTGTCCTGTGGGTCCTCCCCACAGTCCTCCCCACGGTCTGTGGACTCGGCCCCGCCCTAGAGCTGAGCCCTGGCTGGCAGCCCTGTGCCAGGTCCAGGGGCCAGGCCCTCGGCGCCAGGGGAGCCACGGTGCAGAGAGCACTCAATGAGGGTGGCCAGACCCCAGTTCGAATCCCAGCGCTGCCGCACACATTGCACCCCCTGGTTGAGGAACCCGATCTCCAGTGCACCTCGGTCTCCCCGAGTAGAGGCCGGGACGGCAGCACTCAGGATGTCTGGGGCGCCAGAGCAGGGAGCAACCGCGGACGGAGCGCTGAGCAAGGCACCTGGTGCCACAAGAGCGGCTGAAGAGATCGGTAGTTACCACGTGTTCCTTCCACTGTGATCACCAGAGGAAACACTGCTGGGAGGACTCACCTGCCGCCAGGTGCCCACACGGACACGCGGAAGCAGCTCCTAGCCCGCCCAGCACGCTGTTTCCGGCGCTTGGTGTTCCATCCTCGTGGCAATCCTTTCAGGTATTTCTACTATTATTGTCCCCACCTTGCAGATGAGAACACTGAGGCACAGAGAGGTTAAGTGACTTGCTCAGGGTCACACAGAGAATATGTACCAGAGCCAGAGCCCAAGCCCACCCTTCACCACTGTTTTTTTTTTTTCTTGAAATCTTTGTATCTTCTAAACCACTGTTCTTGTAAGAAACGCATGTGGGCCTTGGTACGTAGGGACTGCCCTTCCCTGCTTCTTTGCTCTACTCAGCTGTCACTCTGGCCCCTGGGCCCCAGCGGGCCTCGGCCCCAGGCTCTGATCAAGGGCTTCTCCCTGGGGCCCCTGACCTACCTGGCCTGGTGCCAGGCTGCCCCTGCCCGGCAGCCCGGCTTAGTGGCCTCTCGGGCCGCAGGGCCCAGACGTGCTCCCTCCTGAGCTCCCTGGGCCCTGGGTGCGCGGCCAGCTCCAGCCCGCAGCCCCGCGTCACAGGCCTGACGCCTTATAAGGCCGCCGGGGACGGGAAGACCACATCAAAGCGGGGCCTTGGGGAGCAGGCTGGAGTTCGGTCACGGATTTTCCTCTCTGTCTCCGGACCTCGTACTTCTGCACTTAGTATCTTCCCTGCCACTGCCCGGCGCTGCTCTGTCGGTCTTTCTGTTCTCTGAGAGCTAACAGAGGTGGTGCCGCAGGGTCTCAGAGCAAACCCCAGATGCCCACAGAACATGGCACGGCTCACAGATCCCAAGGACGGACAGGGCTGGAACACGCTGGGGGAAGAGCAGGGAGGAGAAGGGCCCAGGCCACCCCTGCAACCCTTAGATCCAGGCAGCCGGCCCTGGAGCCGCCCCAGGAATTTCCTGGCGAACTCTTCCTCCCAGCTCACTGCAGACGCAGCCGGGCCAGGCCATCCCAGGGCCTCGCTGAGAACAAGTCCTTGCCTCCTGTCCCTTCCCGGAGGCAGGCCCCTTCCCCAGAGCCCAGTGATCTGGCAGTCAGGCACCGGGCAAAGGCCCAGGCCCACCTTCGGCAGCTGAGTGGCAGCAGACACGTCACTTGACTTCTCTGGCCCCAGTTTTCCTCTTCTGTAAAATGGGCATTTAGATGTCAGGGAGCAGTCCTCGGAAAATGCAGACGGAACACCTAGCATGGCACCGAGGCAAAGCTGGGGAGCACTGCACACGCTTCTCCTCCCCTGCACACGCCCGGAACATTCCAGCATTTCACCCTACAACAACCCGACGCCCAGAGTCCAAGCCTCAGCGTCTACCCTGGGCTGACGCTCACGCGTGCGTGAGGCACACTCAAATTCAGCGACTTCTAGGGCAACACGCCTCCCAGCGACCAACAGGCAGGAGCACCCGAGTGCCGCCAGAGGGGCTGCTGGGCCTCCACAGCGGGTGCCACCAGGATGGGAAGACGAGGAAGACCTGTCCACGCGGCTGCAGCGCGCCAAGCCGCGGCATGGGTGCGGGGGCAAACTCGAGGACTCGAGGTGAGAGCCACCCGCACGTCGAGGAAGACGCGGCACACTCGAGGCACCACGCCCCCCCCCCTCCGTGCGGGTGAACACAGAAGGCAGCAGCCGCGCTTCCCTCCGGGGCGCGGGGCGTGGGCGTCGCAGGCTCCAGCCCCATCAGATCTGTCCCAGTCTCGACAAGTGAGCATGTTCACGTGGAGCAGGTGAGTCCTCAGAACATAACTTAACAAAGCCCCAGACAACCAGCTGCCTTTGCCAAAGAGGACACCGAGGCCTGGCCAGCAGGCTAAGTGGCAGGTCCGGGTCTCACAGACAGCAGGAGACAGAGTGGGCTCGGGCCCTCCAGGGACGGGGCAGGCCAAGGCGAAACCAGTCTCGCCCGAGGGCCGGGAGACGAGGAAGAGCGTGCTGGCTGCAGACGCTAGGAAGGGCCCGGAGGACTGGGAGCAGTGAGTGACAGGACGCGCTGGCAGCATCCTCCTCCCTGGGGACGAGAGCAAACAGACATGCTCCTCCCCGAGAATGGCATTCGGCCCAGACTCAATGTGCAGCTTCCAAAGAGAAGTGGTATCTCTTCCCAAATGTGGGGCCACTCCCCTGAGCACCCCCGAGGCTGACGGCCACAGGTCACCCAGCGGCGGCTCCCGGTTCCCCCGGCCCACGGGAGCTGGCAGGAGAGAGCCCTTCTCTGGTGCCACGGCCGCGTCCACGGCAGCCCTGCTCCTCGGACACGGCTCGCTCGAGGACGCTCACACAGGGACAGACGGTGGCCGGCACCAGGACAGGCCTCAGGCCCGGCTGGCTCCGGAAACAGGCTGCTCGAGGACAGGGATGTGGGTCCGTGTGCTCTAGAACATGCCTGACCCACGCAGCAGGCACACGGAGCGTCCGAGCCGGGTGACCCTCAGGGCAGGCCGCCTCATGCGCCTTTCCCGGGACGCCGCCACTCCGCCTGGCCGCGCACGGCAGTTTGGGCGCGCCGCCCTCACCGGAACGGAGCCACGCCCACCGCCCGGAAGCAGCACCAGCTCCTAAAGCCCCGTCCCAGGTGCGCGGCCACGCTTGGGAGCCAGCGGGGAGCTCCCGCCACCGGGCCTCCCAGGCCGCTGGACTCCGGGCGGGCTGACGGGAGGAGGAAGGCGGCTCCCACGCTGGGCGCGGGGCAGGCCTTCGTGTCTGGCCTGCAAGGACCGGCCTTCGAGACTCCAGAGACGTGGAGTAGCAATTAAAATTCCTCAGATTTCTCCCTGCCTATTTTTATCTGCCAGAGATGGAATCAATGTGCTCCTGACTACAGATGCCCGGCCCTGGCTCCCCACATCCTGCCCCAATCACCCGTAAGGCCTAAGTGACCGCCCCGGCTGGCTGCCCGCACTAGGTGCTTGTCTGAGTCTCTGTCCTCCTACCCACGCAGGCCTGCCACCCACTACCCGCGTGCCACGGACCCCACGTGCCACTGGCTGCCACACTGATGACCCCACGTGCCACTGGCTGCCATGCCACGGACCACACCGTGCCACTGCCTGCTACCCTGATGACCCCATCATGCTGACATCATACACTGCCTGCCACACTGCCAGCTTGCCATGCCACTGCCTGCCATGCCACTAGCCCCCCCATGCTGCTGGCCCACCCCACTGCACACCAAGTGTTGATGGAAGGAGAGGCCGAAGGGGCTGTGGTGTGTCCCTGGTCACTGGGCAGCTGGGGAGGCTTCACCTGCAGTCCCTGGCCCTGGGACAGGCCCTGGGTCTGCTGCCAGGGTCCAGTGCGTGTGCCCCAACAGGGTGGCCGTGAGCCAAGCCGGCTATGACAGGCAGCACTGTCATCTGTCGACGGAAGAATAATGCCCACAGCCACGGCCCACCTCCTCGTGGGGAAAGGCTGTGCTCCTGCCCCGGGCAGAGGCCTGAGAAACCTGGCCTTCCTCACTCTAGCCTCGGGGTCAGGGGTTTTGGCCTCATGCTTCCCCATTCCAAACAAAGCATAAGACCCTCTCAATCCATGCACCCAGGAGTCCTCACTTTCTGGAGAGGACCAGAAAATGTCAGTTTGGGCCAGGCTCGGGGCCCTCCTCTGCAGGTGCACACAGTCCACCCCACGTGGCCCTGGAGGGCTCTGGGGACACCATCTCGCAGAGGCCACCTCCTGCCCGCTCTGGCCACACCGCCGGCCTCCCTTCCCGTCCCCGGTCCACGCGCAGCTGAGGAGCCTGGCCCACGCCCCACACAGGCGAGACCACCGCTCTCGGCTCCCAACCCCGGCCCGAACGGCCTGTCCCCCGCTGCGGGCGAAGATTTGCGTCCCCAGGGCAGCTGTGGAACCGACCCCGCCACCCACCCACGGAGTCTGGAAGTCAAGGCTCGCTCCTGCGGGCCTCCAGAGGACTCAGCTCCTTCTGAACCTGGCATGTTATGTGTCACCAGAATTGTGACGTGTGAGTCTCTGTGTCCGCAGCTGTCAAATGGGGCCCCGACCCCTCCTGTCCCCATAGGTGGGCACGGCGGAGCCCAGAGTTAAAGCTGCTGGTGGGGGGCTCCCAGGCGCGGGCGGGGCGGGCGCTGCGGGGCACAGCGGGCGCTGCGGGGCACAGCGGTGAGGGACTGTGGTAAGGACCAAAGGCGCACTTTCCTGAACGCTTCTGGGAGGCCGCGCTGCGGTGCGCTCAGACGTGGGGCCGCGGTGCTGCCCCTCAGCTGCCCTGCCTTCTGGACTGAGTTTTGTGTTGTCTCTTCTCTTCCCTCACCCCCCTTTCCTTTTTCTTTTTTTTCATCCAGAACACGCAATACTTTTATACTAAAAAATTACCTTTTCCCAAAGCGGCTGTTCCATTAAAGCAGATGGTGCCTGCTCGACGTCACCAAGACGTTCAACAAGCTCCTCAAATTTCACGTGCCCGAAACTGACTCCTGACGCCAAACCCGTCCTCCCTGATCCAAGCCGGACAGCTCCCTGCTTCCCTGGCCAGACGCCTGGGAGCCGTCCCCGGCTGGTCCTTCGACCCTCCCTTCAATCTGTCAGCGTACCCTGTCGGTTCTCCCTTCAAAGCGTGTCCTGAAGGACAGCAATCACTCCTCCACACCTACTGTGCGTTCCAGGCCACTGTCCTTTTCAACAGCCACGGTTTCCTCTTCTCTGCCCTTGCCCCAGCCCACCCCCCTCGCACCCAATTCCCTAAAGTCCTGCCAATGCCCAAGCAGGCCCCGCCCATCCGCCTGCCCCGCCCCGCCCCATCCGCAGCTCCCGTCCACTTACTCTGCCACAGGCACACAGGGCTCCCTGCTGTTTCTCCAGCACGCCTGGCATGCTTCCACCTCAGGGCCTTTGCACGTGCAGGCCCCTCCGCCTGGAGCTTCCTCCAGATAGCTCCTCCTTCCTCTCCCTCCTGCCGGTTTTAGCTCACCGTCGCCTTGTCACCCAAACCCCTCTATCTAAAATTTCAGCCTCTCCCCTCCTCCACTCATTTTCCCCCAGCACTTTCAGCCATATCTGAAAGGGTACAGCGTATCACGTGCCAGCGCCCGGCGGGGCAGGCACTCCACGAGCACGTGCTCAACGGCCCAGCGCAGCTCTGTACTTACTGACTCAGAAGAACATTCCCTGCGTTTTCCTGAAAGAAAAAGCAGTTGCCCAAGAGCAGAGACAATGCGATCACACCCACCGCAACCGTCCGCACTCGTTCCCGCGCGTCAGTCGGGGGCTGTCTGGGGAGACAGGCGCCCAAATGCTCCCAGAGGCTGTGCCTGGTGCCGGATTCCCGGCCATCCGAATGTTTGTCAGACACGCATGGTTACTCCTGCCATCAGAAAGGACGGCAAAACACTGTCAAGAAAGCACACTAATGCAAACTTAGGTGAGACTCCAGGTGGTTCTAGAAGGACTCACACACGTAAGTTGGCTACAAGGGACTGGGCGCCAGCAGTGGGGAGTCTTGCAGCTTTGCAATGAAAAGGGTCGTCTCTGATTCCAGCTGCGAGCGGAGCAGGAGGCTGCAGGCCTGTGAGCACCCTCCCCGTCACCCTCCAGTGTGCACAGTCCACACAAAGGCCACTGCCAGAAACCCAGCAGCTTCTCCATGCTCTCAGCTACACGTGCATAGGGAGCCAGGGGCTGCAAGACCCTTTTCTGTGGTTGTGCAACATGGACAGGCTTTGATTCCAGAATGGCATGAGACCAGCTGAGCATGTCAAACCGGGCTGTCACCGGGGCCTGGGGTGGCAGCTCTTCTCCTCTGCACCCCAACCAGCACACACTAAATTCTGCTGTTTCCCTTCTCAGGTAACCAAAGATCTCAAAGCAAGAAGTGGCGCTCCGGAAGGCAGCCGTCTGTCCCTGCAGGTCTGGTCAGCAAGGCAGGCAGGGCCCATGTCACCACAGGGGCCCCGTGGCAAGCTCATGGAGAGGCTGCGGGTCAGCGTGGAAGGTCCGGGCCCACTCCGGGGGAAGAGGGTCTTCAGGCAGCTTCTCTGCCCACCACACCTCACCCGCCAGCCCTCAGGGGTCCCCAAGTGAGCTATCACCCCTTTTACAGAGGGGGACTCGGTCACGCGGGAGGCAAGCACGCGGGAGGCAAGCAAGCGGGAGGCAAGCAAGCGGGAGGCAAGCAAGCGGCGCAGTCGGAAGGGACCAAGTCCTCCTGCGAGGAAGGCCACGGCTCAGGGACGCAGCCCTGGGCGAGCTCCTGGGGACGGACAAGAGCTGCACCGAGGCCCACACCCGCCCAGACCGCCGGCGTCAGGCCAGGCTGGAGCTCTCGTCCAGGGCTTCTGACCTGTGACCCCAAGCCCCTCTGAGAATGTCCCCCCAGAAAAACGCCACACAAAGAAAACTGCAAACTCAACATCAGGGGCTCAGTTCATCTGCAAACCTCTCAGAGTCTAGCTGGGGAAACTGAGGCCTCAGAAAGTGGCAGGACCTGCCCAGGGCCACAGAGCCAAAGAGCGGCAGAGCCACGATCAGAATCCAGAAGCCCCAAAGCAGGCAGCAGCAGAGCCAGCAAAGGACCAGTCCCCTCTGGGGGCAGACACAAGGGACGAGAACCCCCCAACCCCACCAGCAGCCGGGGAGCAGGTATGTCCGGGCCGGCAGCCCAGCTCCTGGGACGCTGTCTCCACGAGGGTCCAGGCGGCTCGGCCGTGTCTCTGGGGGATGCCATGCCAACAAAGACCCACAGGACGTCTCAAGCCCGTGGAGACAACCTGCGTTAGGACCCCCACAAGGTGCTCGCAGCATGCGATCTCCCCAGCGTCTGGTCTCTAGACCCTTTCATCATGCCACCTCCCGGGAGGTGCAGCACACGCGTGCGGGTCCCCTCTGGCCTGCCGGCCCCACCCCACGCTCCTCCAGCTCACACCCGCGGGCTGCTTCAGAGGCCTGCCCTGGGGCTGTGTCTGCAGGTTCAGAGAACTGCAGGCCCCACCCCAGGTGGCCCTGAGCCTGGCGCAGGAGAAGGAAGGCCCATCCCCAGTCTGGACAAACAAGGAGGCACAACTGACCCGCCAGAACTCCTGTCCGGTCAGCTGGAGCCCAGCCCTCGCCCACAGTGGCACCTTTTCTTCGCTTCTTCCCTCCTCCGTCCGGCTCCCCTCCCTTGCTGGGCTGCCCCAGAGAATGTTCCTCGTGCATCGCTGGCGCCCAACCTCGCCTCAGGCTCTGCTACTGGCACCTGACCTAGATGGCTGTCCCCTGGACCGCCTGGGTCATCGGGGAGGAATCCTGACCCGTCTGGGACTCACAGGAGCAGACGGGCTGGCAGACGGCAAGCTGCTTAGTCTCAGACCAGACGGACACCGGTCCGGCCCAGGGAGGCAGTGCCGCACTGCAGCCAGTCCAGCCAGGGAGCAGCCGGCCAGCCTCACGCCGACGCGCAGATGCAATGAACGTTTTCTCCCACCCCACCCCAGCCCATGCCCACTCGGGAACCCCTGTCCGCTTTCAGTGCTTAATGCAAGTACAGGAAGCCCTTTCTGAACACCTCATTCCCAGGGGCGCCTCTCACTGAACACGCACAGCATTTAGGGCTGACTGTGCAGACCTGACTCCAGGGGGCATCCGAGGGGAAGCAACCCTTTGTCCCCTCTTCGCTCCGACAGTGGGCGCCTGTGATTGGAGCCCCTGCCCCAGCAGCCCTGCCTCCCTCTCCTAACACTTCCATCGTCCTTGGTGGCTTCCAGACTTCACAAATAAAAACACAGAGCACTCAACTACATTTGAGTCTCAGACAAACAAATGCATTTTTGGTATAAGTATGTCCCCTGTAGTGTTTGGGATAGGCTTACAAGTGTCATCTATCTGGAATTCCAACTTAACTGGGCCTCGTATATTTCATCTGGAAGCCCTACCCCGCCACTGCTCTCATGTGGGTGGCACAGGCAGGGTCGGTTTCTCCCCAGCCACGAGGGAGGGCGTATGACCCAGGCCGGACCCACGAGGACTCGGCACTGCCCTAGCCACAGGGACTGGTCAGGCTGGACACTCACTCAAGCCAGGCCAAAGAGATGTGATCCCAGGACATCTGCTCTTTCTGCTGACATTGGGGAGATGTGAGAGTGGGAATCTGACACTGCTGAGAACATTTTACCTCCTTACAGGGAAATCCTGGCTAAGAAAAAAGCCAACACAGAGGAAAACAGAGCCAAGAGGTGAAGCAAGAGAAAATGGGTCCTGGCAACATCATTTGAGCCCCTGGATCAAACCATGCCTGAAGCTCATGCCTCCCCTAGACTTTTTAATGGCATAAACCACTAAATCTACCCTTTTTGCTTAACCCAGTTTGAGGTTATTTTCAACATGGGCCTCTGAATGTGTCCCGCTCCCTCCCTGCCCCACCCATTCCTAGTGCTGCAGTGGGGACCACGCTCAGCGAACATTCGGGTTTATCTCCACCATGGAAGGTGGTGTGAGGTGAGGGCTCCTGTCCCCACTCTGTCCCATCCTCAATCCAAGGCCTCACACAACTAACTCCAGCACCCGTGAACCTTGGTTTCCTTATCTGTAAAACAAAGATATCTGGGTGGCCATACAATTTACTGCCCACACCAGGGCACTGAGGAAAGGGACCGGTGTTAATACCCAGGCCCAGACAATGGCAGTGGCTGGAACCGTCCTGGGTAAATGGACCAGGGATGCCCCAGCCACACCTGACCCTGCCCAGCTCCACCCTCCCCCACGGCCACGGCCATGGCCTTCCATCCTGCCGCTCCCCTCCCCCGTCACTGCCCTCTGCCCAGGATGCGCCCAACGCTCCCCCAGCCGCCTCCTAATTCACTCTTCCAGTCTCAGCTTTGCCGTCCCAGGGAAGTCGCCCCAGAGCCCCAGGCTCAGCACGGTCCCCACCCTGTGACCCCGAGGCCCTGGGCACTCTGTGTTGCTACTCCTCATGAATCGCCAGTCTCCCCACTGGGCTAAACCCGTTGAGGACAGGGTCCGTCATTTCTTCCTCATGCTGAACGCCCTGCGGGCTGGCACGGTGCCTAGAACGCGTGACACTGCAGAGGCAAATGGCGAAGCCTCCTTTCCTGCTCTCCGCGGGCCCCGTATTTCCTCCGTGCGCCCACGAAGCCGCCCTGGCCGAGACGCCAAGCAGGGAGGGAGGGCATGCAGTGGCGCAGGACCGCCCTGGCGGGCACGGGACAGGCTAACAGTGTTCTCGGAGCCCGTGACTCGGGGACAGCGGCCTCCGGAGGCCCCGCCCAGCCCAGCAGCCCCGGGCAGCAGCGGCAGCAGCATGCTGGCCCCACGACAGCTCCCACTGAGCCAGCGTGCAGGACCAGAGCCGGCGGCCGACGCCAGCAGCCAGCCCTGGCCCTGCTCCAAACGCAGCCCAGCGTCTCCCTGTGGCCGCAGCCAGCGCCGTCCTCAGCGGCGGCCAAGTCACTGCCCAGAGTGCAGACTGGGCAGGTGCAAGGGCCTGTCCAGCCTGAGGCCAAGGCCCTCACGTGGCACACACAGCGGGCCGTGCCCCACGAGCACACGTGGCCCCTGCGCTGCCTGGCCCTCCCACACGGCTCTCCCCGATTTCACGCTGTAGCCAGGCCCACCCAGGCCCGCTACCTGGAGGACGCTCTGCCACACCTACTTCCTGGCTCCACCGCGGCCCAGATGGCACAGTCCTTTATTTTCACAGGACCCCTCCCCTGCTCTGCAGCCTTCTGTGGCTCCCTATTCCAACCCACTCAAAACCCTTTGAAGTCTTGCCTGCCTTTTCAGTCCTGCTCTCAGGGAAACTCGCGGTTATGGTGGGGAAAAATGCTAGCCCAGGAGCTGGGTGTTCTGCCTCAGTTTCCCCATTTGTACAAAGGGAGAAAGCGGGGCCATCGGGTGTCTCTAAAGGCTTTCCTGCTCATTCCATGGATTCATGACAGGGTCACTTCAGCCAGGCCCTGACCGTCCCTCCTCCGTTGTCTTCAGGCCACCCAGAAGAACCACGACCCACTCGCGAAGTCACTGACTGGCCAGTCCTCAGGACTATCTGTCTCAGGAGGCAAAAGCACTTGGGGGAAGGAAAGAAAAGTGTGCAGTTCGAACGCTCCCCTCAGGCAGACTCTGCCCCAGCACAGCACCCCCCTCTCTCAGCCCCAGACACCCTGTGCCCGGCGCCGTAAGGCTGCAGACCGAGGAGCTGCACCTGTGCACCTGCCCGGGACAGACGGCTGACGGCTACCTGCGGGGAACACCCCAGGAAGGACCCCAGCAGCCTCAGCCTGACAACCAGCACCTCAGAAAATAATTATCAGGGTAACTTTAAAGTGGCCATGAGCTCATAATGGTTTTAAAGCAGCAAGCAGCACTGCCAAGGGGTATGGGGCCCAGACTCTGCCACTTACCAGCTGTGTGAGGCTGGGCAAATTACTAAACTTCTCTGTGCCTCAGTTTCCTCCTCTGTATCATGGGAAATCATATCTACTTCATGCAGTTGCTGGCATGATTAAATTAGGTAACATTTGTAAAGCACTTAGGAAAGTGCCTGGCTCATCAGAAGCACTATACAAATGCTCACGCGATAAACAAAAATAAGAGTTAACATAAAGCACAGAAAGACACACTTGCAATATAAAAGATTAACTCCCAAGCCGGGAGCGGTGGCTCACGCCTATAATCCCAGCACTCTGGGAGGCCGAGGCGGGTGGATTGCTCAAGGTCAGGAGTTCGAAACCAGCCTGAGCAAGAGCGAGACCCCGTCTCTACTAAAAAAAATAGAAAGAAATTAATTGGCCAACTAATATATATAGAAAAAATTAGCCGGGCATGGTGCCTGTAGTCCCAGCTACTCGGGAGGCTGAGGCAGAAGGATCACTTGAGCCCAGGAGTGTGAGGTTGCTATGACCTAGGCTGACGCCACTCACTCTAGCCTGGGCAAGAAAGCGAGACTCTGTCTCAAAAAAAAATAAAAATAAAAAAAATAAAAAGATTAACTCCCCCCTTTCCTCCAAGACAAAAAAGGATGACTGTTTCTAAAGATCTTCAGCATTCACTGGCTTAGCATATAGGAGGGCATGAGCACATGTGGGTATTTCCGCTTCCTCTGTTGGGCTGGCGCCAGTCCCCTACAAGGTACTGACACGCTCTTGTACCATGTGTGCAAGCACAGAGGGATGGACATGGGGACTTGAAGTTAAAAGCCCTGGAAAAGGCTGAGCCTCTTGCAAAAATGGGAAGGCTACACTGGCAGGGGAGGGCACCTCTAACACCAGGGTCAAAAGAGCATGCAACAAAGGCCAACACGCCCCATTTGCCGATGCCTTTACAAGGGAGTGGGAACTTCCCAGACTCGAGCCTCCGCCTGCTCTGCAGGTCAGCACTAGCAAGGCGCCGCCAGCCCGCCTGCACAGCGCCCCGGCCGGGCTGGGCGCAGCGGGCTGCAAGTGCTGGCTGCCCAGAGCCCTGCCCACAGCCCCTCAGGCCACGCTGGGCTGTAGAAAAAGCAAAGCCAGCAAAACCCTTGAGGAAGGCAAGGCTCAAACTTCGACTGTGCCACCAATGAAATTTAACACTTAAAAAGGAAGGGGGAGTGAGGGAAGGGTACACACCTACATGGTGGGTGCAGTGCATACCACTTGGGGGCTGGGCACGCTTGAAGCTCTGGCATAGCGGGGGAGGCGGGGGCGCAAGGGCAAGATATGTAACCCTAACAATATTTGTACCCCCATAATATGAGGTAATAAAAAAAGAAAGGAAGGCAAGAAAGCCAAGTAGCTGTTACATCTGGGTGACTGGTACAAGGACACTCATTTCTGTACTCTCTTTACTTCTGTGTGTGTCTGAAAATTTCTAAACTAGCTTTTTATAAGGGGCCATATAAAGATCAGGAGCCTGAGCATTCCTACGGTGATTCTAACGGGCAGCCAGGCCCACAGCTCACCAGGAACCAGCCGGTCAACCACCAGGACCCTGTGACATTGCATCTGAGAAGATACAAGATTTCTTCTTTTTTTTAAATCTTTTTAATTTATAGAGAAGGGTCTCGCAATGTTGCCCAGTTGGTTTCAAACTCCTGGCCTCAAGCGATCCTCCCACTTCAGCCTCCCAAAGTGCTGGGATTACAGGCACAAACCACAGTCCTTGCCCAGCCAGACGCTAGATTTCCTTTAGGCACAGTGAGATCACAGCAAAACGGAAAGGGACCAAATGACGTGCCGTACTGACTATAGGTTATTAACTCATGACTGTAAGGTAAACATTGCTACTCCCCCATTCTAGAGATGGGCAAACTGAGGCAGAGAGCAGTTAAGAAACTTGACTAGGCCATCTATCCAAAAGAACAAAAGACATTCTATAATATAGACATTTGCACTAGAATACTTATAGCAGCACAATTCACAATTGCAAAGATGTGGAAACAACCCAAGAGCCCACCAATACAGGAGTGGATTAATAAAATGTGGTATATGTAGACCATGGAGTTCTACTGAACCATAAAAAACAATGGTGATCTAGCACCTCTTGTGTTATCTTGGATGGAGCTGGAGCCCAATCTACTAGGTGGAGTATCACAAAAATGGAAAAGCAAGCACCACATGTACTCACCACCAAATTGGCATTAACTGATCAATACGTAAGTGCACATATAGGAATAACATTCATTGGGTGTCACGCAGATGGGAGGGGGAGGAGGGGATGGGTATATACACGCCTAATGGGTG
The DNA here is from genome assembly GCF_040939455.1 of Microcebus murinus. Classification (NCBI taxonomy): domain Eukaryota; kingdom Metazoa; phylum Chordata; class Mammalia; order Primates; family Cheirogaleidae; genus Microcebus; species Microcebus murinus. The sequence continues at coordinate 5,460,254 of NC_134123.1, read as the reverse complement.
TGGTGCGCACCGTCTAGGGGATGGGCACACTTGTAGCTCTGGCTGGGCAGACAAATGCAATATATGTAACCTACTAAACATTTGTACCTCTAATATTCTGAAATAATAAAAAAGAAAGAAACTTGACCAAGTAGCCAAAAAGTAGTAGCCCTGGGACTCAAACCCAGGCCACTTGGGTGCACAAGGCTGTGTGCTAACCACTATGCTGAGCAGCTGCTCCATGTCAGCCAGAGTGGGTCTCAGCCCAGCAGGGTCAGGTGCGCAAACAGCAGTGAAACAGGACGAGAGCTATGGCATCAACAGCATAGCTGTGGTCCGGGCTCGACGGCTCACACCTGTCATCCTACCACTGTGGGAGGCCAAGGCCACAGGATCGCTTGAGGTCAGGGGTTTGAGACCAGCCTGAGCAAGAGCAAGACCCCGTCTCTGCTAAAAATAGGGGAAAAAATTAGCCAGGCATGGTGGTACGCACCTGTAGTCCCAGCTACTTGGGAGCCTGAGGCAGGAGGATTGCTTGAACCCAGGAGTTTGAGGTTGCTGTGAGCTAGACTGACGCCACTGCACTCTAGCCAGGTGAGAGATTGAGACTCTGTCTCAAAAAAATAAAATAAAACACATAGCTTTGGAGCAGGTTTAATCATAAGTGCAATGATAAGCTGACAATTATTGTTATCTGCTATTAGGGTATCTGATCTGTCATTTTAAACTTGCAGTCCCAGTCCCAACTGTTAACTTTGAATCAGCATTTAAATATTTAAGAAATACTGATTCCTCAATGAGACAGGTAAATTGAATGAACTGAGCAACAGACAAAGTACGCAAGGGTGTAGGTTTCCTTTCCCTGCACGAGTGATGTCACCTGGACACCTGGAGTCACTCCAGCACTAGGCACCGGCCCAGCCCCCGAGTCGCACCCCCGCACTCGAGCCACCGAACCCGCCCACGTGCGGAACCCCCTGGGGCGCCGCTTACCAGCCCAGCTCAGACTTAGTCACACGACACTGCCCCAATCCAGGGCAGAGGAGCTCAGAGGGAAGGCCTCTCTCCCCAGGGCGCTCGCCTCCTCCCGATCCTGCAAGACACACGCAAGCTGCACGGCCACTTGCCTGCAAGGCAGACTCGGAAGCCAGAGGACACTTTCACCCCTAAGCAATACGGTGTCAGGCTGCGTTCTAGGGATGTTACACCTCCGCCACGGGAGGTGATGACTCTACACCACTGGAACAGGACGGAAGGCACCTGGAGAGTGGCGTTTCCCGAGTGAAGAGAGCGCAGCTACAGCAGCCGCGCTCCCCGCAGCGCGGGCTGAGGACCGGCAGTCTTGACGTGGTCCGCGGTCCGGGAAGTTGTGGGAAAGCAGTCTCAGGCCCCACCTGGCCTACTAAATCAGAATCCGAACTTGACGTGGTTCCTTGTGATGCATGCACACATTCGAGTTTGACAGGCCGTGGCCTAAGGATGGCCAGAAAGAGGACTGCACGGTTAGAGCTGATACCGACGCACTTAGCACGGATCAGGCCCTATTTTAATGCTTTCCATGCACATGGCTTTGGAGCAGCAAGCTGAGGGCATAATGGTGGAGGGCGGGAACTCAGGGAACAGCTGAGGACGCTAAGTGGCCTGAGAGAGGGTGGAGGAAGCCAGCTCCTGCCCTCGCATGGGGAGAGCGACCCCTTAGCAGAGAGCAATGGCCAGCTCTGGGTGCCTCTCGAAGGCACAGCAGGACTAATGGCAGGGAGGGCCCAAATTCTCTATCTTTCTAGGAGCTGGAAGCATCCATCAAAGGAAGAGGCCACTTCAGGGAGTGAGCTCCCTGGCACAGGAAGTATTCAAGCAGAGGCTGGGAGGCCTCTGTACAGGGTGCACTGGAGAGAATTCCTGGTTCACGAAGGAATCAGCCTTGATGGGCTGGGCTTTCCTCCCTGACCTAAGGCCAGGAGCATGTCCTCTACATCCACCAGGCGGACTGGAAGCTGGCGGTGGGCAGCTGCGGCCCGCAGGAGCCCCGGGCGCCTCTGCGGCCCTGAAAGCCAGGACAGACGAGGCCGCCTTTAACCCCCGAGCCCAAGCGCCTGCCTCATCCGGATGCAGACGCATGGCACAGGCGGTCCCCGGATGGCAGGCGGAGCTGACTGAGCCCTGGCTGAGGACGGTGGGGAGACGCCCCCACGAGGAGCGGCCTCTGCGTCCTCGCACAGGGAAGCCCCTTGAATCGGGCCCCATGCACTCGCGATGGGCCCCCGCCTCGAGCAGCCAGACCCACCTGCCGGCGACTTCACGTGACCGGCAGAGAACACGGCGACGACGGAAACCCTGCGGGAGATGTGTCCTCTGGCATGCCGAGGACCGGGGACGTTCTTCACAGGGACACGCAGCTGGCACGGGCGGCAGGGCTGAGGGCCGGCCTGGCCATGGGAGTTCAAGTCTCGGCCCCCGCGTGAGCCGGCCACCCGGCGCCCCAGATGCCTCGCTGGGACACGAAGCCAGCGATCACACCCGCTCGCGATCCGTCAGCGCGCAGCAGGCACGCGCGGGCACTGCTCCCAAGCGCACGCACGCACGGCGGGCAGACGCACGCACGGCGGGCAGACGCACGCACGCACGGCGGGCAGACGCACGCACGCACGGCGGGCAGACGCACGCACGCACGGCGGGCAGACGCACGCACGCACGGCGGGCAGACGCACGCACGCACGGCGGGCAGACGCACGCACGCACGCACGGCGGGCAGACGCACGCCCACGCTGCGACAGGAGCGGAAGCCTCGCGGGGCGCTGCAGCGCAGAGACTCAGCGACGGCGCAGAAGGCGCGCGGCTGTCTGGGCACACGGCTGTCTGGGCACACGGGAGCCCCTCATCGAACAGGAGCTGCCACCACTGCCGCTCCTGCAGCTGCCACTGTCACCAGGAGCCAGTTCTAACTGGGGAGAAGGGAAAACGGCACAGAGCAGAGTGCAGCGGGGCTGGGGGACGAGGACGGCGGGGCTGGGGAGGGCGGGCCCTGCCCGGGCAGAACTTGGCGGCTGCATTTTGGAGGCAGGCGGGTCTGGGAGAGCCAGCTCCACAGGCCTCAGAAGTCAGGCCAGCTTGCGCTTCCCGGCATTCCGGCCCAAGTCCCCACTCGGGCCCGCTGCCCGGCCGCTCGGGTTCTTCCAGGGCCCAGGGTGTGCTTCCAAAGCAGCCCCGGCCAGGCGCAGGCCCAGAATTCCTTGGCCGGCAGGGACCTTGTCCCCGCGAGGCTGACAGAGCCCAGCTGCCGGGGCGCCACCTCCCGCACTCCCACCGAGGCCCCGCTAGCCCCGGGCAGGCGAGCCCGGACCGCCAGGGTCCCCAGCCCCTGCCCCAGCCCCACGCTGGGTGCAAACGCCCCTGAGGGACTTTAGCTACCCTCCCCTCCACCTCGGTCCCTCGGTGCCTGAACGGTGGCGGGTACCACGTGGCCAAAATCAGAATCTGATGACAGGTTTTCCCACTCACCTCCTTCGTGACCTTCTCCAAGCACTGGAACAAAGTCCTATGACAGGGTCAGTTTTAAGGGAAAAGAAACAAAAAAGAACCCTCTCTGTTCTCCTGAGCAGCACACCCCAAATCTGGCAATTCCCAGACCCTTCAGGACAGACAGGGAAATGCCACTCCTGGGCCCCCTGGGAAAAGAGATGCCCGGGCCTGCCTGCGGGAGGAGAGTGAAACACACGTGACAGAGAGGCACCTGGTCCCAGCCAACCGTGCCCTCGCCCAGGCAGCCACTGTCCTGCCAAGCATCCCAGAAGCATGAGCAAGCCCAGCCCAGATCAGCCGTCCTGCACCCAGCAACCCACAGATGGGGGAGGGATAATCAATGTTTATTTTTAGTCCCTAGGTCTTGGGTTGGCTTGTTACGCAGCAACAGCTAACTGACATGCTAACTGCACTGCCTGTTCTCTTTCGACATCAGAAAAAACGTCCTGAGAATTAACAGGGTGAATAGTTCCTCCTTTGAATGAGAAACTCACTTAAATCAAAGGGCTTGCTTGCGATGAGGGAGTGTGAGTTTCTGTGTTTAGATCAGGATCTGAACCCCAGAATTCGCGACCCTATGCACTCGCTCCACCACAAGCTGGGCTGCGGTGGCTTCCATCCGAACCGACCAGACACTAGGTTACACCTCTGCATCGGCTGTCTGTCGTCCTATAACAAACCGCCCCCAAACTCAGCAACTAAAACCACCACCAGGGTATCTCCCGTGACGCTGTGGGTAGACTGGGCTCAGCCAAAGTCCGCAGGCAGATGGGGGCTGGGGCTGGGTCACCGGGAGCTCAGAGGGACACTGTGACGACTGGGCCTCTCTCTTGCCCAATTCTGCCTCAAGCCTCGCTCTCTCCACGTGACCTCTCCAAGCAGTTTCTCTAGCAAGGCAGGGGGCCCGGTGTGGCAGCCTGGGGCCCTGGAAGCGCAGAGGCAGAAGCGGCCGCCGGGCTTCCTTGGCGGTTCCTCGTGCACTCTGCTGCTCACAGCGGCTACAGGGGCTGCCCAGCTTCGGGTGGGGAAACTCTGCCCCTCTGTGGAAGGGCAACGAAGAGGTTACAGCCATCTTAACCCATCCCAGCCTCTCGCCTCCTACACACAGCCCACGCGGCCTAACGCCCACGTCCACAGCAGCGCACACCTGAGGGCACTCACGCCCTGGCCCGCGCTTGGCGGCAGGCCTGAGACGGGTGGGCAGCACGTGCGCTGAGGCAGCCAACGGTGCACCCCCAGCCGAACCATCGACAATTCACGGGATGAGCACCAAGACAAGGCAGTAGCCTTTGAACCCCAGAATCCCTGCTGGGTCACGAGAGAACCCTGAGGTCCCCTTCCAGAATGAATGCGTGGGACGACCGTTGAATGGCAGTGCTCCTCTCCCTGCACACACACAGGGACGTCTGGCAGGGCTGAGGCATCACACTCTCTGCAAAGACTTCAGTCTGGAAACAAGCACCTGCAAGATCTAGACTCCTCTGGGCCCTGGGAGGGGCAGCCCTCTCTCTCCCAGGACAGGAATGAATGCAGCCATCTTGGCTGGGGCTCTAGGCACAGGCCTGAGGGACTGCTGTAGGGAGGACAGCCCTGCGAGAGCCCGTAATCATTTAACTAAAATCACATTCAAGGCATAATTAGCAGACAGCTCCAGATTCATGATCCGAGGCCCACAGCTCTAATGGGCTAATTAGCTGAGACATTCTTGGGCGGGCAACACACTCTGGCCTTCTCAGAAACATCCCAGGGAGCTCAGCAGATCAAGGCTGGCATCCGGTCCACAAGCTGCCTGCCGATGGCTGGGCAGAGAGACAAGCGCCATTCCCAGGCAAGACATACATGTCACACTGTGCATGGCACAGAGAGACCCACGAGGCCATCTCCCCACTCCGCTGCCCAACATCCAGGTCCTGGACACAAATCCTTGGCTCTCAGCAGTCAGCAACGTGCTCTCCACCTCCTGAACGACCCGCCCTTCCCAATCAAGGCTCACAGCAATAAAGGGCGCGGTGCCTACACACGCAGTGCCGCCCCAGACCACTGCCCCACTGCTCCTGCAGGCTCACGGCCACTGGGAGCTGCTGCGAAATGGCGCGTCATCATTCTGGATCAGAAAAATAAATGAACAGCCCAAAAAGTACCCAGAGCCTCAAAACCCACCACAGATGGCAGCAGGCACTTGCTGTTTAGCCAGCTCTCTCTATCCCAGTCGCAGGGGCCCCACGCAGCAGCGAGGACTGGAAATCCCAGCGAGGAGTCAGCGGAAGACAAGGCCTTCGCAAAGGCAAGGTCTGCGTCTCTGGGAGGCCCCCGATGCACTTGGCGGGACAGCAGGTGCGTGCAGGGACACAATACGTGTGCTGAGAATGCAAGCGCTCAAACCCACAGGACAGTTTGCCAAAGGGTTCCCTGGCCAGAGAAGCTTGGGAAACCAGTCCCTAAATGGAAGGGTACTGAGTTATACTAAAACCCCATACTCGAGATTCACAGTGCACATTAGGACAATAAAGGCTCTTAGAAGTCCTGCAGCAAAGAAATTTGTTTAATTGGTTGTTGCATCCATTGTTCCCCAAACTTACTTTTGCATAGAATCTTTTCTCCCCTACAATCCCTAGTGGGATAATACATTTGGGAAATATTGTCTCTGGAAAGCAGTGTATCAGTACAGGTCAGATGCTGTAAGCTCCACTCCAACAGGAGCCAAGTTATTTGAGTGAAGTGGGCCAGGTTTAATATTTGCATAGGAAGATGAAGAAGTATGTGCTCGCTCTCATTTTTCCTAAAACAAAGGACCATCTTGGTTCATCTTTTCCCCTCCATCTTTGAAAGCATTTTCTTTTCCTATGATAGAAATAGAAACAATTATTTAAAAGAAACATCTCTACAAGAAAAAATGTACAAGAGCAACGACGAAAGGCAACAGAGAGAAGTAAGAAATGTTGCCTCAAAGTTTTTCAAAACTGAGTGGGTCAAATAAAACATTCATGGTGGCCAGATTCAGCCCACCCAGTTGCGATCTCTGCCAAGCGAGGTGGAGGGACGCTCATCAAACTGGAGCTGCCACTGTTCCCCAGGCCTCTCTGGCCAGGGAGCCCTCTGGCAAAGGGTGCAGGGTATGCGCGCTCCTGCCGTCCTGTGCCGTCTCTCGAGTTCCCCCAGCACGTGTACCGCAGCCTGCGCGTTCCTGCCGCCGCGCCAGACACACTGAGGGCGTCCCCCAGACGCAGACTGTGCCCGTGCGAAAGCACTGCCCCAAGCACTGGGCCCCGGCCCCTACTGGGGCTGGCCCTGGCACGGGGGAAGGGTAAGCTCCGGGCCTGGAGCGCAGGGCGAGACCAGAGTGGCCAGTCTGCCAAGGGACCCCACGCGGTGCGGCGACAACACTCCCTCAGTCCCTTTCAGAAATAGGATGCATTCTCAAATCAAAAAGAAAAGCAGAGACCTACCTGGAGAGACTAACAAAGGAAGCCGCAGCATGGGACCGAGGGGACGCGTGCAGCGGGCCGGCCTGCGGGAGCTCGTGGGCGACGACAGCCCCACTGGACGCTCACCCAGCAGGCAGGCTGGCCGACACGCAGCCAGGGCATGCTTCGAATGTTTGTTTGTTTATTTTTAAAGATGAGGTCCATGGATGCAAAGTGGCTTCTCTGGAGATCACAGTGACACTTGCAATCCCAGAGACAAAAGCAGCCCCTGAAGAATGAGGTGTCACCAAAGCAGTGACCCAAACACAGCCAGTGGCCTGCAGCCAGGCCGCTCCCAAGCCACCCAGGAGACCACAGCCCACAAGGAGGCCTCCTGAGCACCTGCAGATCCAGGATACCAGGAGGGTGGGCTGTTGTTCTCACATGCTCCCAGAAGCCGGGGGACAGGCATGCAGTGTCAGAAGCCCACACGGTGCGGGCGCCCAGTCAGAACCTGCATGTGCGTCTCTCAGCAAAGCACGGGCAGCCCCCAGCGTAAGAGCAGCCCTCCATGTGGTCAAAGAGTCAGAAGCGTCTGGAACATGGAGCCAGACAGGGCCGGTTGAGGAAGAAAGGAGGCTCAGGTACCAAGGGCACCTGCAAAGGGAACCAGGACTCAAGCTGGGCCTGTGGCAGAGACGGCCACGGATTCCTGCCCCTTCTGCCACGGTGCGGGGGTGTCCCACGGGGTGGGGCCCAGATGGGACCACACTTCCCGGCACCCCTTGCATGAGGGTAGGGCCACGTGACTGGCTCTCACCAATGGAATGTGGGCAGAAGTGGTGGGCGCTATCACACAGCCAGGGAGTTTAAGAACTGGGGAGAGTTTTTCCACTCTCTCATTCCCCTTTCGCCAGAGGAAAGCAGAGAACTCAGAGGCCCTGGCAGACGAACAAGCCACAACACGGAAGGAGCCCGGGCCCCTAAATCACTGCGAGGGCATTCCAACCAAGATGCCGGCTTTGGACTGGTATATACAGTGATAAATAAAACTCTAGTGTGTCGAACCCCTGCAATGTCAAGGTTTATTTACTATAACAACCAGGGTTCTCCCATCTAAATTAACAGGAGTGGAAGGAGAGAAACATACCATGAAGAAAGAAATCCTCGCCAGGGTGAGCAGCACAAGGCAAATGCAGTGCCGGGAAACCCCACCTTGCTAATAAGCTGGATCAGCCGCCGCCTCCTACATGCAGCCCACCTCGATGCCCTGAGGTAAAGGTCAAATTTAAGACCCCTGAGTGTTCAGCTATGCCTGCTTGATCAAGAGTGATTTATGAAGGCAAACAATGCATGATCCCACTTACATGTGGAATCCAAAATAGTCAAACTCACAGACGCAGAAAGTCGATGGTAGCTGCTAGAGGCTGGGGAGGGCACGGGAAGGCGGTGGTTAGGGTACGAGGTTTCAGTCATGTGAGAGAGACAGGTTCTGGAGAACTACTGCACAGACTCCACGATGTAATAAACATTTTCTAAGAGGGTAGATCTTAGGTTAAGTGTCCCTCTCTCTCTCTCACACACACACACTCACGCGCATATTCACACACACGTAAATAATAACAATAAAGGGCAGGGGAACCTCTGGAAGGTGTGCGTATCTCTGTGGTCTTGACGGTGGAGGCGGTTTCATGGGTGTATACTTATGCCCGAGCTCTCGGAGTTGCATGCGTTAAACAAGCATAGCTTTTTACAAGTCCATCAGACCTCAATAAAGTGACTTTGGAAAAAACAAAAAAGAATGACTCATAAAAACCCATTTTGGGGAGGACAAAATAAATTTACATAATTACTCTGCCCGCGGGGAAGTGCCCCTACCACCTCCATCACAGGTGAGGGCCACAAGGAGCTCGTGGAGGCAGAGCTGGGCTCGCATAAGCCCCTGATCCTCCCACCGGCCCCACCTGCTCTCAAACTACTCTCTGCCTTGTACGAGGCAGCCAGGCAGGGTGGCCCTCCCGCTACTTGGGGTGCCTTGCGGGGCTCAGGTCGTCCTCAGAGCAGACTCACCCCAGCGGGGCCCCCATCACTCCCTGCGGCAGCTCTCGGGCCAGCGTGTCCTCAGGAGGCTGACACCCCATCTTGCCCTCTACCCCAGCTCTCTGCACAGGACAACCGGAAATGTCAGAAGGAACAGGATGCTCCCACTCCCAAGCGACCGCCACTTGGTCACAGTTTGGCTGTGGATGGGTAATCTTACTCGTCCTAAGCTATCAATATTTAAACCAGGAATTGTCGACACGGGGGGTTGCATCTTCCTTGCTGCCTGCGGGAGGGGAGGAAAGGGCGGGACCAAATGTCTCCGCGTAGTTGGACGCGGCGGTGAGCACAGCTGCTCCCCCAGCTCTGTTCTGAGGCTGAGCAACGTACGCACCCGCCCGCCACCAAGCGTCCACTTGTCCAGGGCTTGTTCAGGGCCTGGGAGGACACTTGGAGGAGTGAGGCAAAATTGCACATAGTCCCCACTTTGAACAAAAAGCAGGAATAAGGTGAGAGGGCAGTAACCAATCTCAGGAACTCAGAATCTTCTGGAATATTCTGAAGTCCAGGTGGGGGTGTGGGGGGCTCTGCAGCCCACACGCTACCCTACAGAAGGGTTTCTCAACCTTGGCACTATTGACATTTGGGGCCAGATAACTCTGTTGTGGGGCAGAGCTGGGTTCATAAGCCCCCCCCCCCCCCGCTCTGAACTGCTCTACACCCCCGGCCCCCAGTCACTCCCCGCCTTGCACGCGCTGTGTCCCGAGCACCGTGGGACGCTTCGCAGCATCCCTGGCCCAACCCCAACCACTCACGACAACGGGGGGTGTGTCCAGACACCAACGATGTCCCGCGCTCCCAGAGAGCACCCCTGTTCCAAATGGAATGACAAGCCACGGCCACGCCGAAATTTAGACCTGGTGTTTTCAGATCTTCCATCTTCTCCTATCCAGATTTGTATGGGATATGTCTCAATCTTTAAATTTTGGCAACTAATTAAAATATTTTATGCTGTGAAAGCCAAAAATCATGTGTGCAGATCACTAGCCACAGTGTCCGCCAAGCCCTCTGCTCAGTCCAGAAGGAAATGAGTAAGGACATAACCCACTTTGCCAGCATTCGAGCCCCAGAGCTCCCGAAAGACCGAACCGGACCCCACGGCTCTCAGACAAGAGAGACAGACAAGGAGCTGCTCCTTCTGGGTCACACTGTCACATCGCCTGTCAAACTGCCTTTCCAAGGCCGCTGCCTCCCAGCAACCCTGGCTGACAACACCCCTCAAGAGGCTTTGTAGGGACCCAGCCCCGCCCGGCTCCTTCTCCCCCGAGTGTAATCGCCCTCCTGCGCACGTTCCTGGGGCCGGGCCCCAAGCCCACGCTGGTCTGTGAGGCAGCTCCTGGGGACCGCCCCCGTGAAACCAGCGGCCTCTGGGCGCCGGCGAATCTTCCAGGGCCAGCGTCCCCCCCAGACCGGCCTCCCCGTCTTCCACCCTAGTTAAAGGACTCGATCTGAGCAAGTTTCCTTTACTTAGAGCGAAAATCTGGGTTACTAGGGGGAGGGCAGTGGAGAATCTAATAAATCTTAGAATATACTCCTTGGCTAAAGGGAAGAAAAAAAACACCTACTTGCTGGTGTCATGAAACAACTTTCCAGCGCTCTGAAGAGAGCGGGTTCAGAAGTTACTATTGTGTTCAAGCTGCATTAAATCAAGCTGGGAGAAGCCCCAGGGTTATGCTTTTAAAGAATGCCCTCAGCCAATTCTGATGTTTAAAGGGAAAAGGGAAAAGTTTCCAAGGCTTCCATAAATTCCGAGGAGAGGAAGTTTCAAACTTGGGTGTTCACAGTCTGTGGCCCCCACATGGAAACAGCTTGCTCTCATGTATTTGGTTTTACTGTTCAAACTTTAGGGTCTTTTAACTTTTTATTTTTACAGGGCTCAGAAGAAAAGGGAGTGGGAGCCATTTGCTCACCGAGTGCCAAAGAAAACGCCGGCACCTCCCTCGGAGGGGCTCTGCCTGCGCCAGCAGCGAGGCAGGGTGCGGGGAGGGGACCCCCGGCTCCTGGCACAGCCAGGCACAGCTCCTCCTGCTCGCTGGCGGCAGGACTGCCAGGCCAGCTGCTAATTACCTCCACGGAGATCAGCTCAGGCCAGAGCTCTGGAGCGAGCGGGGAGCACGCCGGGCTGTCACTTGGCGGTGGCTGCCGCGGGAGGAACAAGATGGAGAGCTTCCAAAAACAAGAGGGGCCCCCGCCAAGACCCAAGGAATCCTAAATTTAGTCCCTGGGGGAAGACGACCACGCCTGCTCAGCCGGGGCACCAGGAAGGCCCAGCATCCTTGGAAATGTCAACCAAACCCAACAGGCCCTCCCAGGGCACCTCCACCCCAAGCCCTGACTTCAAGATCACCCGGAGTCGGGAGGGGTGACGCGTGCACACGAGTCCAATCCCCAGCTCCCCAAGGGCTGCACATCCAGGAGGTGGTCAAGGCAAGTGAAGTATGTCCACTGGACAGGCGAGGAAACTGAGCCCCGAGGTGCAGTGGTGAGGCAGAACGGGCACAGGCAGCTCTCCGTTTGGATCAATACCCGTGTGACCTGGAAGAAGGCACTCTGTCGCTTAGAGCCTCATTCTTACCGTCTGCAAAATGGGAGAGAATGCCTTCTTCAAAAACTCTTGAAAAGACACAAATAGAATTTTAAAATGTATATGTGTATACACATATGCATGTATTATACATTCACACATACATGTAGACATATATGTATGAATGTTAAAAAGAGTCTCTCGGGCCGCACCCCACACATATATAGTCAACAGCTGTTGTTTATGCTGCTCAGTACCCCTCCCCCATCCTGAGGTGACAACACCCTGCTATTCCACCCCTCCCCCCAGCCCCTGTGACTGAGGCCAGCCTGGCCGGTTCCTGCAAGAGTTCTCAGACCCGACTGAATTAGTACCACCAGGAACTGAACCCAGGTTATTTATTTAATTTCCCCAAGTTATTCTGATACACACAGGCGGCCTTTGGAACAGCTGCCAGGAAAACTGAGCGGGCTCGGAGGCTGTGCTCAGAGAGGGCGCAACGCCCCCACCCCCGCCCGCCCTACCCGCGCCCCGGAAGCTGCACATCTGCAAAGGCTCCCGGATCCCCAAGGGCCGTCAGGGTGAGACCCTCGCCCAACCCTGAGCCAAGACGCAGAGTCCACAGGGAAAGCCCAGAGGGCAGGGAGCAGGCAGATGCTGGGGATCAGAGGGGTGGGGAAGAGCTCCAAACCCCGGCCTGCTGGGGGAGGGGCAGGGAACGTCCACCTGCCCACAGGACAACTTCCACATAACCAGGTCTCCACGGCAACCCTCCAGCTGGAGTAACTGAGCTACCTGGTGACCAGACAGGTGCAGTGGGGACACAAGTGGGATGGGGGTTGGGTGGTGCTGAGGGTAGAGATGGGGGGTGGGTTCCAGCAAAGAAAGAAATAACAAAGAACTTTCCATGGCAGGGAAGAGATTTCTGGAAAGGACTTTTCCTTCTTGGAGGGAATGATAGTTAATCATAGCAAGAGCAACTCTATTGAGCTCTTCTTCATCTATACCAGGCCACGTGGGTACACATGCAACATCTTACCCAATTCCTACACCAACCCCAAAAGGGAGATTCAACCGCTAGTCTCAGTCCACGGTCGGGGAGACTGAGGCCTCAGAAAGATTAGGGAAGTTGCCTCAGGTTGCACAACTGCTAGGTAACAGGCCCAGGACGCAAACTCATCTGAAGCCAGAGCCACCTCTCCTACCCTCTTCTGACCTCAGTACTCTCTGGGGTGGGCAGGGACTGGCCTCGGGTCCATCTCCGTCTGCCTCAGAGACTCCCTCAGGCCCCAGCTGTGCAGTGTCTGAGCTGGTTAAGAAGAGGAGCCATGGGGGTTCCATTTTTAGGATGGGCTATTTGGTGTGCAGAGGATTTCTGTTTCCCAGGGTGCCAGGGCAGATCGTCTGAGCCCCGCCCCCGAGCTAGGGCACAGAGGACAGGGGGGCAAACGACCCCCCCACCAGCCTGCCTGCCAGCCCCAAATAACTTATGGGGTTAATTGCAAAGTGGCCAACGTGGAAGCAACTTAGAAGTGGCATAGTCCAACTACCGGCCCCCTATTTTACAGACAGGATAACTGAAGCCCAAAGAGGGGAGGGGCTTATCGAAAGCACACAGCAAAGCAATTTCACTCTCTGAGTATTGACGGACGCCCACTCTATGTCAAGCACTGTGCTAGACAACCAAGGCCCAGGGGTTAATGACAATGCCCTTCTCCACCACCACAGAGTTGCCTGTCCCTTGGAGGTGAGCAAGAACTCAACTGCCACATGAATAAGTTGCTAAGGACCAATGATGACGGTGACCCAAGGAAGTGGCAGGAGCAGGTGTTACACACAGCGTGGAAGGAAACCGGTGCCGAGTGGGGCCTCCGCTGAGTCCTGAGGCTGAGCAGGGCAGAACCAAGGAGAGAGCACTGGGAAGCGGCTCAAGCAGTGTGTGCAAAGGCCCTGAGGTGGGAGCAGGACGGGCGGCTGGGACAGCGAGTAAGGGGAAGGGCGGTCAGGGACGAGAGGCAGGAAAGGGACAGGTCGTGTTCCGTCTGTGGACTAAGGGAAGGAATTGACATGTTCCTCTAAGGCACATGCCAAGTCACAGGGGAGACTCCGGTAGAACGCTGTGATCTCGTCGGGTGCTGTAAAATCAGCCTGGCTGAAATGTGAGGGCGAAGTCACAGGCCGCTGGAGGCCCCCAGCTGCAATACGACGGTGGCTTAGGACAAGACGGGGGCTGCGCCACGCCGTGGGCAAACCTGGGATTCACACAGTCACAGGTTGAGGGACCAGGGGGTCGGAGTGACCCGGGTTCCTGGCCTGAGCAACAGGTAGATGAGAATGTGCAGGGAAGGCAGCTGGGGCTGTGAGGGTGTGTGAGCGACAGCGAGTGAGCGGCGGAGGCACCCAGGTCTTCAGACTGCTCGGCCCCACCGCCCCCACCGCTGCACGCCGCCCGCCCTCTGCCCATCCCCTCCGCCCACGGGGCAGAGCGCGGCCCTGGCCTCTCAGTCCTGATCTCCAGAGGAAACCCGGGTCTGACGCTGGGAGGCTGCTGTCTCCGGTCCCAGGCCAGGCCCACGCCACTGACAGTCTCCAAGGCCTTGAAAGGGCCCTTCCGTCCACTGTCTGAGTCGGCCAGTCCGTGGGCAGCCCCCCAAGTCAGCCCCGGGGAGGAGATGCCCCGCGGACGGCGGACACTCGCACCCCCGAGTGTCTGCCGCGAGCCCGGCAAGGGCGAGCGCCGGCCTGCCCTCAGAGCCTCCCGGGGCCTGCGCCATGCCGCGCGGCCGCGGCTGCTCGGCTCCAGTGGCCTCGGCCACACTCCGCACTCAGCGCACGTCCCGGCTCTGCCGCCGGTACACACCCCAGACGGAAAGCCACGCTGACGGGCCTTGCGGCCACTCCGCACGTTCCAGACAGGAGTCCCACGCTGTTCTGCCTCCAAAGGCCACGCTTACTGCATGTGAGAGGAGTGACGGGCTGTCCTGTGCACCACCTGCTTCTGCGGGCCAGGCAGAGCTCAGGGCTTCACAGGCACTCCCGCGTCTACACAACAGCTCTAGGGGCCAAGTCCCACTTTTACTCTCGTTTTACAGACGAGGACACAGAAGCACAGAGAGGTTAAGGCACTTGTCCAAGGTCACAAGCTAATAAGTGGCAGAGCCAGCATCTGATCGGGCCTGGCTGTAGCTAGAGCAGTGTTTCTCATTCTTCATCATCCCCTGCCCCATACAGAGCCTATTTGGATATTTATTTTTCCTAATTACCCCAACCATGAAATTTTAACACCACAGACATTCTATGGATCTGTTTATATTCCACATATACATGAAACAAATAAGATTTTTCTTTTTTTTTTGCTAATCCAAACCCAATTTTTGCCTCCTTGAGGACAATATCCTCATTAAGAAGAGGTCTTGAGTGGAGGCCAGTGTTGTCCAACAGGAACAGAATACAAGCCATTTATGCAATTTTAAATTTTCTAGTAGTCACATGAAAAAATAAACAGGTGAAATTAAATTTTAAAATGCTATTTAAGCCAATTTATCCAAAATATTGACATTTCAAAATATTATCATTGCATGTGAAAAAATGATTATTAATAGGAAATTTAACATTCTTTTTTATCCGTCCACACTAAGCCCCTGCAGCCCCCGTGCATTCACACCCCGGACAGGCACACCTCACACGCGCAGCAGCCGCGCAGGACAGAGGGAGCCACGGCGGGCGACGCCACGGGCACTGACCACGGCAACGCCACGGGCACTGACCACGCCCGAGCAATGCGCCCATCCTCCCCAGACTTTCTCCCCCAAGGGATGCTTCGGGAGCCCCGCCCTCACAGCGGTGCCACCTAACAGGTCTCAGGACCTACTGTGGACAAGACATCACGCTAAGACGCTCAGAGGATGCACAAAGATGAATGAGAACTGGCCTCTGGCCTCAAGCAGCTTATAACCTAAGGAGGAGAAGGGGAGTGAAATATTGAGCAAACCTTACTGCACGCCAGGTCCTGAGTCCCCCCACCCATTATCTTTCTCTTTTTTTTTCTTTTTTAGAGACAGGGTCTCGCTCTATCACCCAGGCTGAGTGCGATGGCCTGATCATAGCTCAGCGCTCACTGAACTCCGAAGTTCAAGTGATCTTCCCATCTCAGCCTCCTCAGTAGCTGCAACTACAGGTACATGACACTACACAGCTAATTTTTTTGTTTGTTTTTTGTAGGGATAGGGTCTTGCTATGTTACCCAAGCTGGTCTGAAACTCCTAGGCTCAAGCAATCCTTCCACCTTTGCCTCCCAAAGTGCTAGGATTACAAGTGTGAGCCACCCCACCTGGTCCCACTATCTTCTAATCCTCATAGTCACCCTAGGAGATGGGTTCTATTGTCACCATCCAATATCTTGCCCAGGGCTCACCTATGGTCCCAGCTCAGAACAAAGGAGGTGTCAGGCTTCAGTGAGGGAGTGAGCGAACAGGGAGGGAGTGTGACAAGGAAGAAGACAGCAGAGTTCCAAGGATAAACAAGGAATGCGAGTACTTGCAGGGAATGCAGAAGTAATAGGCAGATTCCTGAGACAAGCAGAACCTCGGAGCTAGGGAAAGGAGGTAGGACTTCTGGGCGCTAAGATGCCTTAGCACGAAGCTCGTGCACTGGGCACGGTCTGAGAAGAGTCCAAGTTCAAGCACCTAGTCACGGAAAGGCACCCGCTGCCCAACCCATAGGCCATAATGCCAGTGGAATCCGCCTTCCCAAAATATTTATCAGAAAACTCTGGGCACCAGTCTCCGTTCTATAAACTTGGATGCCATTCCAAAGCTGAAACGATAGATCTCCCGGAGAACAAGATAAACTCTCCCTCACATTCTAAATAATGAAAGGGAGGCGGGGAAGAGAAGGAAATAAATCAACCTGCCCCAGCCTCCCGACTTAAAAGGGATTATGTTCAGCAGCGAGCGGGGCGCTGCGCCCTTATCGGGCAGGCGGCCGGGCAGGCGGCCTCGCTCCTCGGGGAAGGGCTGGACGAGCCTCGTCCACACGGCCAAACCCGTCCTCCTGAGTACGAGCAAGCACTACTTTTTTCCTGATTTCCAGGCGAGAAGAGTCCCTTCCACGAGCGAGCGGAGGTGAGCCGGGAGTGTGAGGAGCCAGGCGCACACGTCCCCACTCGCCTCGCGGCCCCACTTCCCCGCCCGCCCGGCGCTGCTCGCTCAGAGGCCGAGCAGAGAAGTCGAGGGAGGAGCTGGTCCGGGGTGAAGGACGCCGGCTGACTCCGGCAGGCACCAGGGACCAGGGACTTCATGGACTGAGTAAACGAGTAAGCGCTTGACATGGGTGATCTCGTTCAACACTCACGACAAGCCATGAGGCAGGCACTGCTGGCATCCCCAGCTCATCAATAGAAAAGCCGGCGTCATGTGACCGGTTAATGGCAGAGCCAGCTCTGTTCCAGGCTTCCTGTCTCCAGCTGGGCTCACGCTGGTGTGCTACCCCCAGTCTCTGTCCCCCCTGCCACACAGCCCAGGCTGAAGCCCAGCGCTGACCACCTCCCCTCCCTGCTCAGCACCCTTAGGCCTCTGCCGCCTGCAAACTAAGCCCGAAATCCCCAGGGAGGGTTAAGAGAAGGTGGGCGGAAGCGCAGTCCCTCCCCCCCAGCCCTCCCAGAGCTGTCCCATGTCACCCACTCCCAGCTTCAGAAATGCGGCCCAGCCTCTCAAACAGCCCATCCAAGAAGCGGGCTCTCTAGCATAATATTTTCCTCCCACAGAACGTGAGAATAAAGGGCTCTTTGCTTGTCTCCTGAAATAACTGGCTCTCACCATAAAGCAATCTTCTGCCTAGTAAAAATATTTCTGTAAAACTTGGTAACTCTATCTGCAGTCCTTTTTCTGAAAGTCAAAAATCTTGGAGAGTGAAATATGGCAGGGGCAGACTTTATGACAAGCTCATGAAGTCATGTCTACCCAAGACGTTCCCTCCTTAACGCTGTGATTAATTTGCTGTTAACCACAGGGACTTTGTGTCTTAATACACTCAAAGCAAAGCACCAGTTCACATTTCTACCAGAACAATACTCCCCACCCTGAACCTGGTGTCCAGCCAGGCGGGCAGCAGAGCCATGGCTGGCCTCAGGGGCTGGGAAGGACTTGGTTGATATCAGGGCACTCCTGCAAGGGGGAGTAATGCACCAGGGAGCTGTCACCTGTGGCCTGTCCGTGGCCAGGGAGGAGGCGCAGCTTATAAAATAAGTGAGGGGAGTCCCAAGATCAGAGTGTAAAAGCACTCGCTACTAGACCGAACTAACTCCCAGATACCTGGATGAGTCACTGAAATCTCCCTAGGGCAGTTTCCCATCTGCAGATGCAGAATTATCATCTCAGGGGAACTCCTGAGCAAACAAATGAGATGTCCCCTCTGAACCTCTCACCCACCAAACAGCAATTGAGCCCCTCTGGGTGTTGGCTAGGTCCCAAAGAGATGGAGATGAGCTTACTGGGAATCCTCCAGAACACAGCAGCAGCCCTAGCGGCCTTGAAGGGCCACCAAGTACATTCACAAAGTGCTTACTGCATACTGAGCCTTATGCGGCTGTGTGCATCATTTCATTTAATCCTTGAAACAACTCCAAGAGGTGGATGTTCTTTCTGTTCCTCATTTTACAGGTAAGGAAACTGAGTCCCACCATTCACCGGTCAGTATAAACCCAGGTCTGAAGCCCAGGCCCAGAGCTCTGTGTCCCCTTGAATTAGGAATTATTTACATCTTGAATAATGTAAGGAGGTAGGGGAAAAAAGCCATACAATCTAAGGCAAGAGCTCTTAACCTAGGGGCTGAGAGTGCCCTGAAATTGGAGTCAAGGATATAAGAGCATTTATCCGAGGAGAGAAACATTCAGTGGATTCCCACAAAAGTCTTGTCACTCATTGACCTATGATCACCAGAGAGGTTAGGAGCCTTAAAGGAAGGCTGTGACCCAGGTGGGCTGCATGGAGGAGGCGGAAAACCACCCGGGCTCTTCTGATCTGATGGCAGTGAGCAGTTCTCCCCAATAGTCAGCTACTTAACTACACACTCCCCCTGAAGCTGCTTCCCTCCTGGACTTTGCAGACACCAACAGGGGGAAAAACTCTAGCTTTGCCAGAAAAACAGTAGAGCCCCCCCTGGAGATCACACGCGGGTGTGAAGCACATATGTCAGGGGCACGGTGGGGTGGAGGGGAGAAGCACAACGACAGAAATGCACACCACGGATTAAAGCCAACTACAGCCAAAGCCCCCAGACGATCCAAATGCCCAGCGGGGGGTCAGTGCAATAGGAGGCGGCCCATGCTTACACCGGGAGGCTCCACAGCCACGAAGAACAATACGATTAAACCTACTGACTTACAATGATTCCCAGGATACACTGTTAAGTGAAAATAGCAAGGTGCAGAACCAGACGTACAACATGCATCTTAAGCTCAAAGAAAATATTTAAGGTCTATATCACTTTTTTATGGTTTCCATCTTGAACAAATTTTTCAATTAACCTACAAATACCAATGCTTCCCCATCTTATTGCCCAAGTAGCTCTTCTACTCTCTGCACCGGGACAAGCGTGCACGAACACAGAGCGTGGCCAGGAGCATCTCAGGGGTCCCGGAACAGCGGGCGTCTCTAAAGAGGGGCAGGAGGTGGAGGTGGGAAGAGGCTTCCGTGCACTCCCGTTAGTACTATTTTGGATTTTCTATTTTTTTCCCGCGTGCATGACTTAAAAAGCTGAGGACCCTTTATGAAGGGCAGGGGAGAAGCCGGCAGAGGCTCTCCTCAAAGGCACAAAGCAGCGTGGCTCTGGGACAAGGGGTAAGGATCGGAAAGGACGCCCTGACCTGTCCTGTGTGCCCTCTGGCCAAGCTGCTGGGCGCCGTGAGCCTCGCCCACCTGGCAAATTCTCCTAGCGCATCTGCAACACGCCAGGCGGTGCGACAGGCCGAGGACACAGCAGGGGGCCACTCAGAAGCTGCCCCGTGGCCTCTGCAGGCTGGCCTCAGTTTCCCCGTAGTAATAATACTGAACCTGGCCAGGTTTCTGTGAATAGTAACCCCCCCACTAGTCACTGCAAGGAAGGCTTTGCAAACCATAAAGCCCCGGATAAACACTGGCGGGAGAAAAGCTGGCCCCGATTTCAAATCTCCCACGCACTGACGCCCTGCGCTCAAGCAGAGGAGGTGCGGGAGGAGCTGGTCCAGGGCCCTGGGTGACGGAAGGCCTGTCTCCCGACTCCCAGCCATCACCGGCGGGTCAGCGCTTGACAGGGATGATCTCGTTTAATCCCCACGACAAGCCCCAGCTGCAGCCTCCAGCCCCAGCAGGGCTCTGCCTCCCAGTGCCCCAGACCAGAGCCAGGGCACCGAGTCCTCACCCACGAACTCCAGGAGAGCTGCCAAGCAGCACCTCCGGGGTCAAGAAGGCTAGACGGCCCTGATCTGGGCCGCCAGGAGAAGGTGCTCCAATCCACACAACCAGAAGGAAGACCGCTGTCATTCCCAGCCATGACTCAACCGTGACAGCGACAGCGGCCAGCCAGGACCGCAGCCCGCCAGGACCAAACAAAGCCACGCTCCAAGGAGCGTGCTCTGGGTAGCCGCCAACGAGGGTCGAGCCCGTGCTCCCTGGGGAGGGACAGCTTCCTTCCCACTGCCGTGGGGTGCGAACACCCCCCTCGCCCCTCCCAGGGTGGGGCTCGGCCCGCCACGCCACAGCACAGGAGCCGCTCCACGGCCCAGAGCTGCGCCGTCCAATGCAAGAGCCGCTCTCCTCGTGGGGCTATTTAAATTTACACTTAAATTCATTCAGATAAGAAAGAAATTAAAATTCGATTCCTGAGTTGCAGCAGACACACTCCAGTGCTCAGCAGCCACAGGTGGCCAGCAGCTCCCACACTGGACAGACAGACGCAGAGCATCCCGTCGTCAGAAAGTTCTGCTGGACAGCACAGGCCAGACGGCCTCCTAACATCTTCTTCCCGCCAGCTCCACAAGGAGGTACCTGGCAGCCCTTCAAAGAGAGGCCAGATGTCAGGGACTGTCGGGAAAGCTGGAAACCTGCCGCGGGTCTGAGCAGCCACAGCCACGGGGAAGTGGGAAGGGACGGACTGCTGACCCAGAGCTCACCACGAGCAGGGACTACGCTGGCTCCGCAGGGCCCTCATTTGACCCCACTGCTCTACGAAGGGGGGGCCATCCGCTGCTCAGCTCACCCCACCCCTGCATCCTCCCCCCCTTTGCCTCGGGGCTCAGGCAGCCCAGCTGTCACCCGGTGCCACAGACCTGGTGCAGCCCAAGGCTCTGCATTTTAAACAGCACCCAGGAGGTCCGGATGCAGGTGGTCCTCAGGCCACACCCTGAGTCCTTCCCTCCCCACACACCCCTGCAGCTACCTTCCCTCCCCACACACCCCTGCAGCTACCTTCCCTCCCCACACACCCCTCCAGCTACCTTCCCCGCCCCACACACCCCTCCAGCTACCTTCCCCGCCCCACACACCCCTGCAGCTACCTTCCCTCCCCACACCCCTGCAGCTACCTTCCCCGCCCCACACACCCCTCCAGCTACCTTCCCCGCCCCACACACCCCTCCAGCTACCTTCCCCGCCCCACACACCCCTCCAGCTACCTTTCCCGCCCCACACACCCCTCCAGCTACCTTCCCCGCCCCACATACCCCTCCAGCTACCTTCCCTCCCCACACACCCCTCCAGCTACCTTCCCCGCCTCACACACCCCTGCAGCTACCTTCCCTCCCCACACACCCCTGCAGCTACCTTCCCCGCCCCACACACCCCTCCAGCTACCTTCCCCGCCCCACACACCCCTCCAGCTACCTTCCCCGCCCCACACACCCCTCCAGCTACCTTTCCCGCCCCACACACCCCTGCAGCTACCTTCCCTCCCCACACACCCCTCCAGCTACCTTCCCTCCCCACACACCCCTCCAGCTACCTTCCCTCCCCACACACCCCTCCAGCTACCTTCCCCGCCCCACACACCCCTCCAGCTACCTTCCCCGCCCCACACACCCCTCCAGCTACCTTCCCTCCCCACACACCCCTCCAGCTACCTTCCCTCCCCACACACCCCTGCAGCTACCTTCCCTCCCCACACACCCCTCCAGCTACCTTCCCCGCCCCACACACCCCTCCAGCTACCTTCTCTCCCCACCCTTCCAGCGAAGCTTCTCCACAGCGTTGTCTGCATACCCTGCTTCTTCAACTCTTGTCATACTTAAAATGTACTGGCTTTTTGAAAAATACAAAAAGTAGTCATTTTTTTAAAATGTCAAACAATGTAGAAACATAAAACATGAAAAGTAAAATTCTCTACTCAGGGAAACAGTCTTTGACATTGTATATGTTTCCAGATCTTTCTCTATGCACCTGCAAACATACAGAGACACACGCCAAACACACTTTTGTGCCCTGCAGGAAACAGAACCACGGGCTCCTTACGGTTTGCACGTGCTCTGCTCGCTCAGCAGCATTTCGGGGTCTCCTTGCCGCCACCACGAGAGGTCCTGGCTCGCCCTGCTCTGACCAGTTGCAGAGAGCGCCATGAAAAGGTTCCTCCACTGTCAACTTGTTCCCTAGCAATGGATATTTGAATTGTCGCAGATTTCTCATTCTTTCAAATAATGCAGCCATGAATGTCACTGAAAGTCTGTGCCCTTGCTCACGTGCACGTTTCTCAGTCCCTAATGACCCACCCAAGTGTCCCCTCTGCTGTCACTTCACCCAGACAGCTCCTGCCAAACCCAGCTATGGCCACCAGGACCCTAAACCCAGCGGACTCCTCTCAGCAGCCGCCCCTCCGGGAGAGCTCACGCTCGCTGGCAGGCTACACCGACGGCCCGGAGAGGCCCGCTTGGCAGCACCATGCCCTAAACCTGCGCTGAAGCTATGGCGTGCTTTACGGAAGAAAACGTGTGGTTGCTAATTCCAGGCGCACAGCTTGGCAGCAGTTTCCACATTTTTATACTCTTGGGGAAGCCCGCCGCCACATAAATCTGACTACCCTGATACCGCCATACTGCGAGCAAGCCCAGGCTACCCACGAGGGGAGGCCATCCAGAAGAGAACTGAGGCCCCAGATATGCCTCCCAAGTGGCTGCTATCGCCAGGCCCTAGCTGTTTGAGCCACCCCAACTATGCCACCAGGAGCCATAGCCAAGCTGCCCCGCCAAGCTCTGCCCAAGCTGCATACTCTTAAGCAAGTCTTCACGTGATTAAGGAGTAAGTTCCAGAGTTGTATTCACAGCAGTAGAAACAAAGCACCCTCCTCCCCTCAGTACATTTCTGGGAGGAGGAAACAAAGGCCAACAGAGGTCACAACAGATACCCAATAGCTAAGCTGAGGCCACCCCCAGGCTCGCGGCTCCCATCCCAGTGCTCTGTCCTGTCCCCGAAGACACAGCCATGTCTTCCTCCCAAGACGTAGCTGCTGCTGTCCAGGCGCAGATGATGGCTTCCCAGGTGACAGGCCATGGGACGCCCCAAGGGACTCCTCATTCTCTTCATCCCCCATGCAAAGGGAGTGGGTCAGCAAGAAAGTACCCACGGCAGTCCCCGGGACAGCTGCCCAGCCAGAGTCAACAAAGCGAAAGGCTCTGAAGCCAAGAAAGAAAACCGGGGCACAGAAAGGTCAGGGAATTGCCCAGGGTCACACCGCTCGTGAGAATTAGCACTAGGGACCGCACCAGTGCTGTTCCGACAGTTTGAGCGTGACCTCCACATGTGTGGGTTTGAGTAGGTGTGTGTGTATACATACATATATATATATATTTTTTAACCAAAAAAGTTACACAAAATAATATTTATTCCTACTTACGTGATATTTTCTCATATTTTTGCTCTTTTCTATTTCTTTTTTTAAATGCTGGTCACAAATTGATTTCACGAGCCTTGAATGGGGTTGTAACACACAGTGTACAAAAACCCAAATTCCTCTACACTGATTTAAGACGGATCCAAACTCTGACCGGCCTGCACGTGCGCCGTGCTGGAGCAAGACTCCACTTGCAAGTGCCAGCGGTCCCGGGCAGGGTGGGGCCTCTCTGAAGCCTCCTTGGCCCTATGGGTAGAGGGGGATAACAACTCCCACCCCATAAGGTGCGCAAGAACTGGGCAGCGTGCCTGGCGTGGCGCGGCCCGCAGCAGACGCCACTGGCAGCAGCGACGCTGTTGCCGCCTCCTGGCTGGGCGCGGGGCACACAGTAGGCGGTTAATAGACGCGCTGCGCCTGCAGCCACAGAACACGGAGGACGGAGGCCGGGCCCAGGGCTGACCGAGGCGGCGGCTGCGTTGGGCGGCCCGTGCTGGGGGGCTGCTGCAAAGGCAACCTCGTCCGCCACGGGAGTTTTCTTCAGACACCATTTGGCCTTTGAAGGGGAAGGGAGGGTGAAGCCAGGAGGTCAAGGTCAGAAACTGCCTGCATGGAGGCTCCTCCTGGAAGGCAGGCGTGGGTGGGCGTGGCGCCACAGCCCACTACGTGGGGCCCTGAGTGGGGCCCGCAGCCCCGGCCTCCTGCAGCGGGAAACACCCGCAGGCCCCAGCCACCGGGAGGCTGCGGCCAGGGCAGCCGGGCCCGTCCATAACGGGGCTTGCTCGCCTCCACCCCGGGCCCGGCTCCTCAGGGACGCCACAGTCCTCACACGCAGGCCAGCCCGCCAGCCAGGACCACGCTTGCCGTGGCTGAGCGCCTCTCCTCCCTCCCCTCCCCCGGCCGGAAAGGAGAGAAGCTGGAACCCAGGAAGGCTGGCGCTGGGAGACGAGGACTCGCGGTGGCAGGGACCCACGGCAGCTCCCCCAGCCCCAAGGGACACTACCACAGCCCTGCCGGGGACACGCGTCTGCCCCTGCACCTCAGAGACGGCAGCGGCGGCCCGGCCTCTTTGCTCCAGAGGCGGGTTCATGAAAGACGGCATTTCCACAGATTGGGAGGGGAGCTCAGGCCTGTTTCCTAACAGGCCACAGACCCGGCCCAGGCCCAGCCCCGGGATTGAGGACTAGACCCCGGCCCCAAGTCGGACACCGAGAGTGCGTGCCGACTGTGCGCTGGTTGCGCGTGCTCCCTGGCCTTCGCCTGGAAGGCTTTCAACACGCCCTTGGTCACCTGGCTGCGTCCCCCTCATTCCTTGGGCCTCAACAACTCTAACGTCGCTCCCTAACTCGAAGTAGAATCCCCGCCTCTCTCCTTGCCCACGCCCGGCCCTTCCCCTCCACACACTGGGCACGCCTCCGCGTGCTCACCAGCGACACCAGGGAGCGCAGGAGGGCTGACGTCTGCTTTCTCCCCCAGTTTACTGAAATGAATGCCTTTCACCCTTAGAATAAGTCCACGAGGTAGGAACTGTTACTCCACCCATTCCACAGAAGTGAAAACTGAGGATGGGGGTGAGCCATCTCTTGGCCCGAAGGCCACCAAGCTGGGGAGAGGTGCACCTGGAACTCAGACCCAGGAAGTCTGACTCTGGGAGTTCTAGCCGAGCCTCTGGCACCTTCCACGTGCACATAGTGGTCTTCGGTGTAAAGTCACACGCCCCACATCGCTACCGTACTTACCCTACCTGCCGCCCCTCCCGCCCCGTCCGCCCGCCAAACTAAAACACACTGCCCACACTCCCAGGACTGGCCTTTGCCTGGGCTGCACCCTGCATCTCAGATACAGCCGGAACCCGCTCTCCTGGCTGGGCGCGTGCCTTCAACTAGCTGGGCCTCTCCTCCACGCCACAGGGCTCGTCTGCAGCCGCAGCAAGGGCTCGGCCAGGGAGCGCGTGCACCCAGGCGCACGACACACACTTGCACGCACTGCCGCCACCACTGACCCCACGTCTGCCACCGTCAGGATCGGCGCCCACAAGCCAGGGTGCTACAGGCCACATCCAGCCCTCCGAGTCGCCCAAAGATAGAGTTTTCTCAAAATGTTAATTGGTTGAAAATAATTTTTTTTAATTGTGGAGGTTTCACACAAGAATCCAGACGGCTGGATTCTCTCAATGATCAGATGAGGTGGCGAAGCCAAGGCTGTATCCAGACGCCTCCCCTCTGGACAAAGACCAAGCTCCCTACCTCGGCCGAGAAGGCCCCCAAACCTCTCTTCAGCCAACTGAACTCAGCAGCATCTCAAACAAACCGCCCTCTTCCCTCCGGGCCTCCCCGCCCCGCCCGGGGTCTACCAAATGCTCCGCTGCCCGCACACTCGCCGCCGCCTCTCCCCCATTCACGTTTGGGTCTCGGCCCCTCCGAGACACCTCTGCCCCGAGACGGGCCGGCCCTCCCCGTCTAGAACCGACGCTCAGAGTGCCCAGAGGGTCCCGGACCTTCCCTGAACAGCATCTTCATGGCTCAGTATCAATCTTCCCCCTAACTAAGAGCTCATCTAACTCACAAAGATCCAAAGTAAAATGTGAGCACATCAAACACAGCCACATGTTAAAAGAGGAATCTATCATGACAAGGATTTAGTTTTGGGGCGCAAAGAAGGTTGAACCCTAGAAGATCTAACAATGTAAGTCAAGCACACAAGTCTATCACATCAGCAAAGAATGAGCCGTTCCATCAACACCCCAACAGCATGTGACAAAGTTCGAAAATTATTGCTGATTTTATAAAATCTTAGCAAGCAAGGAGTTGAAGAAAGCTTTCTTAATTAGATAAACAACAAACATCATACTAAATGGCATTGAACAAAGTATAGGAGATTCTAACCAATGCAATAAGAGAAGAAAAACAGATGAGCGGCAACGATGAGAGTTTAGTTCCACTAACCCTGAATTCTGTGAGGCAAGAACTACGTCCTGGTCCTCACACTTTCTACACATCCTAAGCGCCGCACTTGGGCTCGAGAAGGCAGTCAAGTATTTCCGGAATGAACAACCACCCAGATGAGCTCTGATCCCTCGTATATGTTCTCAAAACAACCAGTACTTTTTTAAGCCACATATCACAACTTAAGTTGTACACTTTAGTTTATAAAAATATTTGTCTTTTCCTACTAGATTGTAAGTTCCATGAAAACAAGGACTGTATTTACAGACCAAATGTATACCCGGCCTGGAGCAGGCACTCAGCGCCCACTGCAGATGCGTGAATGGCCTGACCACGCCACATTCACCAGCTGCCAAATTATAACGATTTGATCCTATTTCTCAGCTGGAGAATCCGAAGCCCAGAGAAGGGCGGGAATGCCTTCAGCTGATGCCACGCCACCGTGAGCCACCCTGGGGCCCTCTGAAAGGCGTCAGCCACACGCAAGGCCACACAAACACAAACACACACACCACACACACACCACAGCCCACACAGCCCAACAAGTAAGGAAAGCGAAGCCCAGACCAACGCCCCATGCCCTCCGAACACACACACCCAGGACCCACGCCGGGGCGCGCGGCCGCGCTGAGGCTCAGAACGGCTTCGGTGGCAGGACCTGAGGCTTTCCGCCCAGGGCCCCGTGACTGCTGCCCACGTGGATAAACAGGCTCCTCTGCTTTCCCAGGAAGCTATCAAAGAATTACTTATGTCTCTGGAAGTGCTTGTTTATTGAAGGCTCCCCACCCCACCTGGGCTTGGCAGCGGCAGCATCACCAGGCTGCCCAGGCTGCCCTTCGGGGCGATCGGCCCGCCAGCCCGCAGGGGCTCGGCCATGCTTCATGCGGGGAGGCTGAAGCCATGAAGACGCAGGCAGCCTCCCAGGATAAACGGAGCAGGGTGACATCAAAGTCTTCCTTCCAGATTAAACAACTGAGGCCTTCAGCTATCCCTGGCGTTTCTTCCAGGATATTCTGGGCTCCTGCCTCAGTTCTCCCTCCGATGGAATGGCAGATATTTTGTTTGTGAGAGACTGAATTTTTTCCTTCCTCGAGGAGAGGAGAGAAGGAGGAGGAGGGAGAGGGAGGACGAGGGAGAGGGAGGAGGAGGGAGGAGGAGGGAGAGGGAGGAGGAGGGAGAGGGAGGAGGAGGGAGAGGGAGGAGGAGGGAGAGGGAGGAGGAGGGAGAGGGAGGAGGAGGGAGAGGGAGGAGGAGGGAGGAAGAGGGAGAGGGAGGAGGAGGGAGAGGGGAAGAGGGAGATAGGGAGGGGAAGGGAAAGAATGTCTGTGAGACAAGAGCCACTAAAGGAGCATGTGTGAGTGAGCAAGAGAGCGGGAAGTCAGGGAGGCAGCCGGAAGTGCCTGCTTTGGAATCCAACAAGCAACCTAAACATTCCGAAAGTTTCTAAAGCAAAGCCGGTTGTGAATCCACAGCCACTGCATGAGGCTGCAGGAATGACGAGCTGGGAGGATTCTGGGGCACCTGGCTCACCAGTGCGGGGGTGTCCCCGAGGGCCACTGCACTAGCCCCTGCCTGCAGGGCACCCTCACACCCCTTCCAGGTCTGGGAAGGCAACACAAGGTCGTCTTCCCTCAGCGCAGGCTCCCTGCCCTTCTGGGGCGGCGTGAGTTCTCTCTGGGGATGGCTTGTCACTGCCTCTTATCCCCTGGCCCTTGGGCAGCCACCCCTGCCCAGTCCTCCACACCCACCGCAGCGGAGCCTCTAGCCCAGCTGACCCCTCCGACACAGCACAGGGCTCCGACCCTTGCACACAGCTGGGGTGGCGCCCCAAGTCCCCGTATGGGCCACCAGGGCAGCACAGGGACTGTCCACCCTTCTCTACCTCACACCTGTCCAGAGGGACGGGTAGCTCAAACATGCCAGGAGCCCCCCACCGCCCCCCGTGTGGGGTTTCACAGGAAAACAGTCCCGGGAAGCCCTGCCAGTCCCCGCAGGCCGCAAAGCCACGTGGGGCCCACCTGACCCAGCTTCTCACGAGGCCTCCCCACGAACACAACCACCCCATCTTCCGGGGGCAGCGGCGAGCCTGGGCCGTCAGCTGCTCCCCCACAGCCTCCTCCTTGCTGGCTTCCCCACCCCTCGCAGCCGCCCCCCACGGCGCCCCCGCTCCTCCCAAGTGCCGTGCCCACAGGTGCCTGCGTGCCTGCGCTCCCCTGGAAGCCACAGACGGACGGGGACCACGTCACTCTCACACTCCACTACATCCCCAGCGCCTGGCACAGATAGGGACTTGTTAACTAATAATTAATAATAATCCATTATTGAGAATGATGCATTCATATTAACTAATTGAGCTGAGTGCCTAAAAGAAAAGGCCTGGTTCTGCTCTTCCACTCTGGACAGTGGGACCTGGAAAAAGATGGGCCCTAGGAGGAGTGAAGGGAGAAGCTGTGGGCAGAGGGGCTGGGGAGGTGGGGGCGGTGACCTAGTCCATCTTCCTCCCTCCCTGCCTCCCTCCTTCCAGACGCATGGCGAGCGTCTACTCCGTGCCCGGAGACCACAGCGAGAAGTGTTATTCAGAAAGCGACCCTTTTGTTGTCACACTTCAGCCCTGAAGCCCACATGGGGACAGTTTGGTCCCCGAGAGTGAGCTTCCTGGTACAAACAGAGCACTGTCCGTCCTTCCATCCCCACCGTCTCCTCCCTTCCGACATCCCCACTGGGCGAGGGGAGGAAACATCCCCCAAGCTCTAGCACCTTGCAGGACACACAGTGGATGCTTCCTGGATTCGCCTTTCCCTAGGTTTCCCACCGAAACGTGAATGCAGAGGGCGACGGATCCCGAACTCTGTCCCCTGCGCTCTAGGGGACAGATGGCACACACAGCCTGGCTGGGGGGATCCAGCCTCCTTTACAAAGAAGAAAAGTTTCAAAGGGAAGCCAAGACACTCCTCAAGCCTCTGCCAGAGATCACAGCACAAAGACAAATTAAAGCACTAAGAAGGGGACCTCTTTGCCCTGCCACCCACCCATCCTGAGGGACTCCGACCTGTTGAAAACCAGGCCGCCTGGTCCTCTGCCCAGCTCCAGCTCTCCCGGTCTCTGCTGCCCACTCCCCAGAGCACAGACAGCGCCAGGCCGGGCCATGGGTCTGGCCCTGGGTGCCTGCGGGCAGGCCCTCCATGGAGAACTCAGAAGCGCCAGCCAGCAGAGGCCCAAACGCCTGCACCCCGAGTCCGTCCCCAAAGCAAACCATCTTTTAATTCTGAAACACCAAATATTTATGCTCTACCTCAAATGTCAAGTCCACCTCCCAGCACATAGCTTTGAAACCACGTAAAGAAGCCTAACACTTTCCATATGGGGAAGACATGGGGCCTTTTAATTGTGCCAACTGGTATCATTCAAGGGTAATTCCCCTGGAATCCGCACTCGGGCAGCAGCTGGGCCAGCCTCCAAGCTTGTCACCCAGCCCCACACGTCCCCCCGGGCTCCAACAGGGCCTGCACCCTCCTAATCTTCCCCAAACATCAAAATGTACTAGGTGCCCCTAATCAAATTACCAAACCGCCTGGCAGCCGCCTTTGACCCAGAGGTGGGCTCGCCTGCACCACGACTCAGCCTATTTCTTGAGGCAGCTCTGCTACAAAGGAACAAGAGGGCAGCCCAGGGGGTGGGGAGGGGACTGCTTTAAATCTGGTTGTATGCATTCACATATGCACACACGTCCACACGCAGGTTCTGCCCCTCCAAGCGCTCTCCTACCTGATGCCTGCCTCCATTCTGCTATTCAATCCATCTATTACGCTTTTTATTCATTCGTTCTATTTTCCATGCCCGGCATTTCCAATTGATTTTCTTTTGTAAGTGCCTGTTGCAGCTTCATGTTTCCAGTATCTTTGAGATCACTGTGCTTAGTTTACCTCCAATTCTGTCTAGCACATTGTCCTTTGCCATGCGTGTTGCTCCGTTTACTGGTCTTCTTTCACGGTACTTGTACGCCTCCCATGAGCTCATGTTCCCTGGGACTCCACCATGTCCCCATGGAAAGGGCAGAAGCCCAGGCGTTAGCCTGTGTCCCTCCATGTGAGCCTGTCACGTAGGGGAAAGGGGCAGAGAGCCTCTGGTTTCATCATCCCGCCCCTACCCCTCCCTGCTTAGGGGCTCCATCTCCACCCCTACGAATGCCTCAGAGAACCTCCCAGTACCTTCCTTCCCAGGTTCCACTCTCTTTGAAGAGTTATCTGCCATAACCCTGCAAGGGATGAGACTCTTATTACACCCATTTTGCAGATGAGCTAATTGAGGTATACAAAGATCAAATGGCTTGCACAAGGCGACAACTAATCGTGACAGAGCCTGACTGCATTTATTTCTGTATTTAGGAGTACAGGCTTAGTTTAGTGCCAGTGCGGTCACCCTCTCACACCCCCGGACCTTGCACGCAACTTGGCCCCACCCAAACATTTACCAAGCTTCTCAGACCCTGTCGGGGAGGAGGCGGGCAGGCAGGAGCCACTCTCGCCTCTGCCTGCCCCAACCAGCTGATCTCAAAGCGTTCAGTAGCTGGCCAGCTGGTTGGAGCACCAACTCTCTAGGAATCAGTAAATGCAAGCCCCTCCGCGCCAACGCTCCAGTACAGGGCATCCGTCCCCACACACGGCCTCCTCGTCCTAGAAAGTGCTCCAGAGAGGGGGGACACAGTCCACACCAGCTGGCTGGCAGCTCTAGACGGTTATGGGGAAGATTAAGATAACATAAGCAAAGTGCTGCTCACATGCAGACACTCAATAAATAGTGTTATCGTTGCAGTAACAATAATGCCAGTTGGATGAGCCACTAATGTGTCCCCAGCCACCCTGGTGACAGGCCAGGCAAAGGAGTAGAGACAGATCCCCAAAACAGGCGTGGGGCTGGTTGGAGGACTTCTGCCAGCCCACCGGCCCCAGCAGCGCCCAGGCCCTCCCACATCTCGATGATTCCACGGGAGAACCTGCCAGCCACCTCAGAGCTGACGGCAACCAGGGAAACGCAGCCAGAGCCGGGGCCGCCCTGCCGTGGTGCTCAGCGTCCCAGCCTGTGGCACTCCACTCCACATTCACACGCACGTGCCGCTTTTCCCTGAATCCACTTGACATTGGACTGTCTCTTTCAACTTAGCTTCGTCCTAAGCAATAATATCTGTGAAATCACGGGTTGGATGTCCTAGTTATTTTTTTCCAGTAAAAACTAAAAAAAAAAAAAAAAAAAAAAATTGGTAACTCTGAAGAAATAGCTTCGAGGCCCCAACACTGTTGGGCTCCCGAGGGCGTGCGTGCTATGCCCACCCTGCAGCCCGGCCCGCCGCCCATCGGGGCCACGGCCGGTGAGAACCAGGCGTCCAGGTCCCGGTCACGGGAACAACTCCCAAGGAGGCAGAGGCTCCCCCCAACATCTTTGATGGCTGGGGCCCACTCTCCAGCCACCTGACACATGTCACGCCAGTGCCTCAGTGCCTCACATCTCCAAAAGTACTTTGAACAAACATAAATGACCCCTCAGCGTTTCTACGAGAGGGACGAGGGGGCGGCGAGCACACCCCATGCTGTCCTCAGCTGGGGGAAGAAACCAGGCAACAAAATTCCGTGACTTCACC
Source organism: Microcebus murinus (assembly GCF_040939455.1). Taxonomy (NCBI): domain Eukaryota; kingdom Metazoa; phylum Chordata; class Mammalia; order Primates; family Cheirogaleidae; genus Microcebus; species Microcebus murinus. Next base: position 5,428,298 of record NC_134123.1, on the reverse strand, counting down.
AAAGCCACAGACTTAAGCGGGGCCCCCTCCCCACCCTCCCGCACTTCCCCCAATGGCAACTTTTACAGGCTCACATTCCTCTTGCTGGGAACACTACTATTTAATTAAAAACGACAGACTTTTGTTTTCCTCTCCTTCCTCCTCCCTCCCATCCTCCCAGACTGGATGCCAAGGAGACCCACCAAAAACATGCGGGTAACATTTGTTATGGCTTTGAAGATAAAAGTCAATTGAAGTAAGCCCTCGCAGTATTTCAAGTTTCCCCTCTAGCATGGAGCAAGCTGCCGGGCAGTTTAGGAAAGGGAAAAAAAAAAAGGGACTGCAAATAAATGTCATTCTGCAGGAATACTTTGTAAAAATAAACAGGCTGAAAAAAACCCAAAACTTGATTAATGGAAATCCACTCAGTTGGCCTCTGTCTGGAGCTGCAAGTGCATTTGTTCATATGGCTAAACTGGATCGTTTTCATTGGCCTTTAAATAAATAAGTAGATCAAAAACTAGAAATGGTCAGGGAAGAAGGGGAAGTTTGTAGTTCTGTTTTTAAAGGGCCTCAACGGCAGCGCCCCCCACCCACCAAGTTTTGACCTTTACTAAGGGACAGCAGCTCCAATTCCACCCCAGCCAGCAGATGAAGAGGAATGGAGAGGAGAAAGCCCCCAGCCAAGCAGTGGTGGCGGAGGGGCTAGGGGAGCGTCTCCACGACCCAGAGGTTACTTCCTACACACACAGGAGTCACTTTGTCCAAAGGCCCACCTCCCACCCGGCCCCTGCAAGTGACCTGCCAGGCCCTGTCACCCAAACACACACGCACATCTGAAGACTCCACTGGCCTCTCACCAGCCCACGGACAAGACCAAAGAACTAACCAGACCTAAGACTCAGTCTGTTCCCCCTCTAAGTTAAAAAAAAAAATTAAATGTCACATCAAAAAGTTGATTCATCCTTTGATCCTCAGCCTGCAAGAGTTCCACGCAGACCACCTGAAAGCCCGTGCAGAGCTCTGGAGCTCACAGGACATCTGTGAACACCAGTCCCAGGCCAGGAGCTGGGACTGGAGTTACTCAATCCCATCACACGAACTGCTCCTCTGGGAACAATTCCAGCCTTGGGGACCCATGGGGTGAAGGCTCAGGCTTGGGCCCAGGCTACAGCATAATGAGGCCTTCTCTCTCCTGTGGGCCAAGTAAGGGGTGTGCCAGATCTCATTGCCCTCCAAGCTCTGTCACCCCGAAGACAGCCTGCTCTACTGGGGTTCCTGGACAGACAGCACTAATGAATGCCACAGACAACTGGAACATACTCAGAGGCGATCACAAGATCCTGGGGCCAGTACAACCCTGCCCTCCCCCAGACACCCTGATACCTCCCCTTTCACCCTAGCCCCCCCCTCCAGCTCCACCTTTGAATGCTGGCTGCAGAAACATGGTAGAAGTCAGAGCAGGCCCCCAAGCCCCTCCAGCACAGCCAAGCTTCCCCATCAACTGGACCTGAACCACCTCCTCACCTAGGACCTCCCCCCCAGGCAGCCCTCTGCCCCCAGCTGGGCAGGAGACTGGTGTCAGCCTGCCTTTAGGTTCCCCAAGGGGGAGGAGGGGTGTACACCATCATGTTAAGGGATTTTTAGACCCTGAAGCTGTGCAGGAGAGTCTAAAAGTTGGGGTGAGTAGGTATGGAGACCCTACTCACTCCCTGGGGTGGGGTGGGGATCGTACCCGGGTGCCTGGGCCAACGGTGCCGGCCAACCGCAGCTGTCGGGGTCCTGAGACGCCGCCCGGGCAGCGCTGCCTCCCGATCCACTCCTCGATGCCCTTCCGAGCCCAGGCAGCACTCACGGCGAAGCTGTCACCTAGAGCGGGGACAACAAGAAGCCCCTGAGTCTGGCCCTGGGGCCAAAAGTTACCGGAGAGAGTGGAGGGGAGCAGTACGCGCGGCAGAGGGCGCAGGGCAAAGGCATCCGGGCTGGAAGGGGGTTCGAGATCTGAGACAGAATCCAAGAGAGGGAAGCAGGTTCAAAGAAGGGGGTTCAAAGAAGCCCCAAGAGCAAGGATCCAGAAGGGGGCAAGAGGGGCGAGCAGTACCCAGGAGGAGGGGCTTGGGGATCAGAGGAGGGAGCGCTGGAGGCCAGCACTGCGGAGGAGAGGGTTGCGGGTCAGGAGAGGGGGCGCAGGAGCCAAGACCTCGGGAGAAGGCTCTGGGGGCCAGAAAGAGGGGAGCAGGGTCTCGGGGAGGCGCTTGAGGGTATGAAAGGGGGCGCAGCGAGCGCGAAGGGCAGGGGCGCGGGAGAGGGTTGAGGGTCCGCGGTGGGAGCGCAGGACCGCGGGGAGTGGGCGGGAGGGGCAGAGGAGGGGGCTCGGAGGCCGCTCCGGGAGCACATTTAGGGCACTGGCGGCCGGAGTTGGGGGTGGAGGGTGGCCCTGGTGGCAAGATCCGGCGGGCTGGGCATTCGGCACGTCCGCGGCGCTTCCCCGCCCGTCCCCGGGGCCGCTGCCCCGCGCGCCCCTACCTTCTGGGCTCTCCCTGCGCTTGCACACGGCGGCTGCGGGCACCATCGCGCGGCGGCGGCGGGAGCCGGGAAGAAAGGAGAGGGAGAGAGTTAGCAACCGCGGGCTGCGGGCGGCGGGGCGGGGGCCGGCGCGCGGGCTGGGGCACTGACCCGGCTTGGAGTGAAGTTTCCCCATGCTGGGGGCGCGGGGGCGGCCCTAAGCCATGCGCCCGGCCCGCCGGCCCGCGCTTCGCCCGGCCCCTCCTCCCGGAGCAGTCCGCGAGCCGAGCGGAGCCGAGGCGGCGCCGGGACGCGCTCCTGCCGCCGTCGCCGCGGCCCGACTGACGCCCGGGCGCGCCGAGCCCCCAGCCCGCCGCCGCGGCCCGCGCCTCCCCGCGCGCCCATTGGCCGGCGGGCGCATCAAAGGCGAGGCGGCCGCGGCGCGGGCGGGGCCTGCGGGGGGCGGGGCTGCGGGGCGGGGCTGCGGGGCGGGGCTGAGCACCGCGTGTCCGCGGGCCGGGGCCGGGCCGGGCCGAGGCTCTGTCCAGGACGCCTACTGGGACAGACACGCTCTTGGGTTCTGCCTTTTGTGGACAGCCGGTCCCTCGCCAACAGTACTGCGCCTTCCCTCGAAGCGCGCCTGGCAGGACTTGAAGGCGCCAATTTACAGGTGGGGAAACTGAGGTCAGGAGAGGAGACCTGAGCTGCAGCGCGCCTGCTGCCCCGTGCATGGCGCTGTCTCCGTCTCCCCACCACCCGCCTTCTACAGAAAGTATTCATTACCCTCCCCGCGCCCCCTCCCTCCACGACCCCTCCAGCGTTTTATTTCGGAGTCCAGGAGAGGCCCCAGCGCACCCCGGGCCAGTGTGGGCCCAGCGCACTCCTGGCGGTGACAAGTGTCCAGAAGCCGAGTCAGCCAGTCGCTCGCATCTCCTGGTCCGCCGGGAGCCGTGGGTGCCGCCCGGGTCGGGCGCACTGCCAAGCTGCGCAGCCGGAAGGGGGTAACCGCGGGGCCTTTGATCTTCCCTGGCTTCCGCTCCCCTGCAGGTCGCCAGACCCCAGGGCTTGTTTGTTTTGTCTGGGGAGGTCTCTGCGGAGGGGAGGGCGACTTCAAGGGGTTCCACCCCACCTTCGTGGTTCTCGGAGAGGACGCCTGCTCTGCCGGGATGGCGGGCCTGTGTTAAGCTCATCCTGGTCCCTGGCAGTGTGGGTTGGGAAGGGAAACCCGAGCTCAGAGCGAGGAGACCAGCCCTGCACTTTGCAGTGAATTCCCTGTGTGAGCCTCCGTTTTACTATCTGGAGAATGGAGGCTCAATTCTGCCCTTTCGCCGCCTCCCTAGAGCAGCACTGTCCAATAGAAATACAATGTGAGCCATATTTGTAATTTTTAATTTTCTAGCAGCCACATTTTTAGAAAGTAAACAGAAATAGGTGAAATTAATATTAATAGTGTATTTTATGTAACCCAAAATACCATCAGCCTTCCCTATACACAAGTTCTGCATTCCCAGCATCAACCAACCATAGACTGAAAATATTTTGGGGGGGAAATGTAAAATAACAATACAACAATAAAAAAATACAAATTTTTAAAAGCAGCATAACAACTACTTATATAGTATTTACATTGTATTGTGTATGTTAAGAAATCTAGAGATGATTTAAAGCACACAGGAGGATGTGCCCAGGTTATATGCAAATGCTACAGAACATTTTATGTAAGGGACTTAGCGCCTGAGGAGTTTGGGGTCCAAGGGAGTCCTGGAACATGTATATCCAAAATAGTATAATTTCAACATATAATAAGATATTTCACATTCCTTGTTTTGCACTAGGTTTTTAAAATTCAGTGTGTAACTTACTTACACTTAAAACCTCTCAACCCAGGCTAGCCACCTTGCAAGTGATCATGTGACTAGTGGCTGCCGTACTGGGCAGCACAGCTCTGGAGCATCTCCCTGTCTCAAAAGGACTTTGGGATCTTGTGACCCTCCAGAGTCATAAATCTCTCCATCCTACAGTGTCTTGCTTTCATCTTCTCATCCTCTGAGCTTCCTTTTTCACACACCTTTTTTGGTGGAAATGAAGGCTGATCTTATACGCAGGTACATTAATGCTGTTGGCAGGGTGGGTGCATTTGTGGAGTCTGGGACCAGAGGAAAATATTACTGTTGTCATTCTTATATTGAAGTTCTTTATTTAGCACCTACTATGTTCCAGTCATTGTCCTGTTTTGTGTACAGCCCTCACAACCACTCTCTGATGCAGACTCACTGTAGAAAGGAGAGAACCTATTAGACTCAGAGAGGTGAAGTCACTTGCCCAAGATCACACAGCTCGTCAGTGGCCCAATTAGGGACTGAACCTGAATCTGCTGATTTCATTGCCCATGCTTATTTTCACGATATCAAGTTGTCCAAAGCTAACATTCTACCATTAGAGAGAGAGTTCACCATCTGGAAACAATATTATGTGGCAGGTATGTGACAAGGCCCTTAAGATACATCAGTGAACAAAATAGACACTTGCCACTCCCATGGAGCTCATACTCTCCGGGGGTGGGGGAAGATAGGCAAGAAACAATAAACGAATGAGTAAATAATGCGCGGTAGGTTAGAAGGCAACACCAGCTACAGCAGGCCATTTTGCCCCCCAGGGGACATCTGACAATGTCTGGAGGCATCTTGTGGATTGAGAGGCCAGAGTTGCTGCTAAACATGCATGAGGCAGCCCCACCCACAACAAAGACATACCCAGCCCCAGCTGTGGCAGAGTGACAAAGTGAGAACCTCTGAGCTGTAGGAACAGGAAAAAGTAGAGCAGAATTTGGGGGTCAGAAGTGGGAGAAATGCAGAGGGAGAGAGGCTGTGAGTCTCTGAATCAGAGTGGGAGCCTTCCTTCAGAACCCCCAAAAAGGAAACAGAATGTGCTTGGGGTTCTCACCCCCACTCCTCACCGGTGCCCGGATACATCTAAATCAAAGCGAAACTCCGAGAGTTCTTTCTCACACTGCTTAGAAAGTTGGTTACTTTCTTAAACCAGTCGTGGCTTTCTTCTTTCGTGAGAAAAAAGTATCCCCTCTTCCCCTTGGGAATTTCTTCTTACAGTTCAAAAAGAGATAAAAGCAAGAACTAAAACTCTGCAGTTAGCAGTGTGAGTCTTGGGGGAGAAAATCCTAAATGTCCAGCCCAGACACGAGGCCCCCCACCTTCACCCTGGCGCCGCCCCGCCCAGCAGGTGCCTGGGACGCCCACCCCACCTGGCCCTGGGGCCAGGCCCTTGTGGTGAGATGTTAGGCACCTGGCAGTGCGCTGCAGAGGGGCTCCCCAGGGGCCACCAGCATGCTGTCCACCCGGGTGGCTGCTCAGCCTCCAAGGGCTCCCACCCCACGACTCACTGTCTTTTTATGTGTTTTAATAATTTATCTGGCCCATTTCTTGGGCTGTATACTTAACAGTGACACATCTTTTTCTTTGAAGATTTCCCATCCTTTGGGGGAGGAGAATGGGAAAGGAAAGCAAGGAGGAGATAAGAGAGAGAGATTATAACAGAACCGGGTTTCATGGGGCTTGAGATTTAGCAAGGCTGGTTTAGGTGAAATCTGTCAGATGTAGCACTGGGAGATTTTTTTTAAACCACATCACTCTGGTTGCTTGCGCGCCCCCCCTCCCCCCACTTGTCCCCAAGTTAAGCCATCTGGCCGGGCCCCCTTCAAGTGCCACTTCCTAAAGAAAGCCCTCCTTGACCTTCCAACCTGAAGAGCTCTTCTCTGCTCTGAATTGCCAAGGTGTCCCTCCCCCCCCATCTCTGCTTATTCTTTAACCAGGAAGCTAAGTTTTCCCCCAGAGCCCGGCCTTCTTGACTTCTCAGCTGACTGGCATCGCATGGCTGGATGTGGCACCCAGCACCCAGCACCCAGCACAGCACCGCCCGCGGCGCTCTGTATGGAAGGAGAGAGCCGCATCCTGCCCACCTTGCCCCGGGGCGTGCTGGGTCAGCAGGAGGAGGGAGGGCTGCCAAGAATAAGATGTGGGACACACTAAGGGAAACTCAGCTCCCCTGTCCTCGCAGGCTCCTCCTAGGTCCCTGGAGTCGCCTCATTTCATAGTTCCCTAGTGGTTTTGGCGTTGCTGAGGGGCCTGGAGGCCTGGTTTGGGTGAGGAGGGGGATTCCCACCGCTCTGCGTGGGCATATAGCGGGGGTCGCGGAGGGACGGGAGGAGAAAGGCCTCCGGCATGAGAAGACGGTGATAATACAGGCCTAGGGAGGGCATGTCCAGCGAGGTGGGCGCTGACGTGCGGAGGGCAGCTGTCACCTGTTCGGCTCTGTGCTGTGATCACCTCTGTCCCCCTCAGTGGCGCAGGACAGGAGGAAGGAACCAGAAAGGCTGTTCCACGCTGGTCACTGAGGGGCAGCGGGCCACCCACGGAGTGGGGCTGCTCAGCAGGAGAAGGGTGAGAGGGACAGGCCGCCGCGAGAGGAGGCTCCAGGCCCGGAGAGGAGGCAGGGGAGGCTGGGCTTCCCCCAGAACAAGGGATGGGGTCTCCAGACCATTCTGCTCGGGTCCCAAAGGAAAAAGGCCCAGAAGACAGCTGTTTTCGTCCCCTCTAAATGATGGTTGAATTGAATTGCATTTTTGTGCCCCCAGCTCCTCCCAGGTCCAGGGTGTTTTCGCAAGTTCAGAGCGCCGGTTTCTGGGGAGGCTGCAGGAGGCAGGAGGCCAGCCCAGCCTCGCCTTCTCCTCCTCGGGGGTCCTGCTGTCCTCCCAGCCCTGCCTGGCTCGGCTCGGCCCCGGGCTGGGCTGAGAAGCACTTCTGGTCATGGTACCAGTTGGCAACTATTTCCAGATTTCATTTATGAAAGAGAGAAAGAAACACCTATCTTTGCAAGCCTTTGTGTTGCAGTTACAAGCAGCCAGCCTAGGCCTGACAGGCACTCTCAGTGTCCCCAGCCATACACTAAAAGGAAGAGTCAGGCAGACGACCCTTTCCACAGTGGGTCCCCTCGGCCCTGGTTTTGTGAGATGCTACTATTGTAAAAGAAAGCTCCGAGAGAAACTCTGGGCAGCCCTGGCTGAGCCAAGGGAGACAAGTTCTTTTTCTGCAGGACTTGTCAGAGCCTTCATGGAGTGGCCAAGCTCTAAGAAAAGGGCATTGTAAGCAGGGCTTCTTAAACTCACCGGACCAGGAACCCTATTTGGAAAGTTCCAGTGAAAACAAGTGTTCATGAAACATGCTTTGGGAAACACTGGACCAGATGATTTCTCAGGTTTCTTCCAGTCAGAGACTCTAAGTACACGAGGATGTCAGGGGACAGTGGGTCTAGGCAGAGAGAGCAGCAAGTGCAAAGGCCCTGCGGTAGGGATGTGCTGTGAATATTTTGGGAACAGCAAAGAAGCCACTGGCTCCGAAGTGGAGAGCGAGGGTTTGGGAGTAGGTGGAAGAGGATGTGATTGGAGGTGGCAAGGCCAGATCATGAGACTCTCGTGGCCTCAGCAAGGGCCTGAGCTCTCCTTGAGGGAGACGGGGCCATAGAGGACAGCCGTGACCTAGAGCAGCTGGGCTGCGTGGGGACAGGGGTGGGCTTCGGGGCGATGGCGGGAGGCCAGGCCTGAACGTGGGGCTCAGACCAGGTGGTAGCGTGGGGCAGGTGGAAGCAGCTGGGTGCTGCATGTGCTCTGGAATTGGAGGCGACAGACCAGCTAGTCCACCGGACGTGGGTGGGAGAGACAGAGGGAGTTAGGGAAGACGCCGAGGTCACGGGCCTGAGCCACGGCAGAGATGGAGCTGCCACTGAGCGCGCCGAGGTCCCTGGAGGGTGAGCAGGGACGGAGGACGGGAGGGCCAGAGAGAGCCCTGGGCCTGCACGGTTTGGAGGGCAGGAGCGCTCCGCGCGGCCCAGCGCCTGTCAGTTCTGCCTGTCGCCCGCACCTCTCAGCACCACGGGCCTCCTGGCCCCGCTCCGTGCCTGGCGAAGCCCCTCCTCAGTACCTGCTCACCTCCCCTCTCCCCCCACGTGGCAGCGGCTTCTGCATCTGAACTCTCAAAGCACTTCTTTGTTCAAACCCAGCCAGAGATAAAGGAAAGGACGTGTGCAGCGCGAGGGCACGCAGTGGACGCCAGCGCTCTGCGATGAGCAGGTGGTGGCACGGCGCCTGCGCCCGCCTGTGGGCCTGAGGTGTCCTCGCTGTGCCTGCACACAGTAGGCGCTTTCGCGGCGTTCTCTGCAGGCCTGAATGGCTGAACAAGCAGGCCACCAGGCCAGAGGTGACACTGCCCCGTCGCACCTCCTGGCCTTCCCCAAGGCCCCTCCCTCCCATAGACAACATCATTCTGTGTCTTATGACCCAAGAGAAGGTCATACCGCCTATGGTTCTCAGAGGCCTTTGCCCCCTTCGAGCCCACCCCAGCGAGGGCAGGAAGCAGACGCAGCCTCTGCCCGTGCCCCCAGCTCTGTCCTCCCTTTCCTCCAAGACCGCAAGGGGCAGGTGTTTTCTTCTCCGCAGAACTGAGAATTCTCCATTTGCATCTTCCAACAGCGAGCTGGGGTGCATCCTCCACCTGGCGCCTCTTTTAACATCATTTCTGCAGACTTCTGCGGGTGACAAGTATCTTTGTACTGAGCCCCCCAGCTCCCCCTCTCTGCCAGGATTCTAACTCTCTCGCAGGCTTCCGCCTGCACAAAGGGGCCATTGAGAGGCAGGCCGCGGGACGCCGCCTTTGATCTGGGGTTCTAATAACGTGTGTATGTTTGCGTCCCAAAACAAGGCAGCAGGCTCGCTAGCTGGGCGGAGGCAGGGGGAGGAAGCGACAGTGGGCAGACCGCTGCACCGGAGGCCTGGTCGTGAGCGTCGGCACGCCTGGAGGGCACCCCCACCCCCACCCACGGACTCCCCCGGGGGAGCTACACCCATCCCACAGACAGCCTCCCTGGCAGGGCCATGATTTGCCAGACCAAGACCTGAGAGGTCACGGGAACTGCCTGGGAGCTCCAGAGAGCCAAGGTTGCACGTCCACCAGGGGAGGGCAGGCAACGTGAGGGAGGGCTAGAGCAGGAGGACTTGGTGGCAAACTGGCCAGCAGGTGCCAGCACGAAGGGACAGCTGCTGCTCCCCATCGGCTGCGGGCCACGGGCCCAGGGCTGCTAGGTCTTTTGATTTTTTTCAAGAACAGCTGGAAATTCAGTTTCTAGGTGAAATCACCAAATTGTAAAACATTGGCAACCAATTTAAAAAATGTGGAGTCGTGGTGCAGGCCAAATGACACGTGTCTCTGTCTCTGCTGGAATCCAGCCTGTGCCCACCACCGCTCTGGTGGGCGAACTCGTCCCAGAGAACATGTGCAGTGGAGGCAGGGGGGTGTTGCGAAGGCAAAGAACTCGGACCAGGCCCCTGGCTGCTGGGAAAACGGGGGGTGAGGCCAGACTGGCGCCTGCTGCACCAGTGTCCCCCAGATACCCTCACCCCCTCGGCATTTGCCTCCAGTCCCTTGGCAAACGGGCAGCAGTCCCTCCCATGTGTGGACAGGGCTGGGCACAGGGATGAAACAGTGAATTAGGGCCCCGGCCAGCCCTCAAGTCCAGACAGGGAGATGGAGCTTCCAGAAACTAAGCTACTCAGGCCGCACTAGCACCGGGCCTGTGAGAGAGGCTGTACACCGTTGTCATCTCACGTGGCTCTGACAATGCCCTAGCGAGGGGACACTGATCACCCTCATCACCTTACAGACGACGAAATGGGCTCAACAAGAACAACAAAGCCTCTCAACAAAGCAGCAGAAACTAGATGCAAACCCCACTGCTCGTCAGCCAAGCCCTTACGAGTGCCACCACTCTACACAGCCTCACAGGCTGCAAGATGGGTCCCCCAGGGTTATGCCACATAACTCCTGGAATTGTGCAGTGCATAACCTGCACAACTGTACATGCTGACCCTGTGGCAGAACAGACAAATTGCAACACATCAAGTGCTCATCATCAAGGTATGTATAAAGCCCTGGGGCTTAGCCCAGGAATGTCAAGGCTGAGGCTTCCCCTGAGATCCCTCTTCCCAGAAGCAAGTCTTGCTTCTAATAAAGAAACATTCCTTCTTTGCCCAGACTTTCTGCCTTCCATGGGTCCCTGAGAGAAGCAAAGGCCTTGCAGAACACTAGCATTTCTTGGCTCCACCATTTGCCCTCAGTTTTCGCATCTGTAAATGGGGATTATAGCACCATCCCCAGAGAGCTACTGCTAGGAAGTGAATCAAACATGTCAGAAGCAACAGGAGAGGGATTCTACACCCAGTGAGGTGGGTGTGACGCCCTGACTTGCCAGCTGGGTGGCTGTGGCCACCTATTTGCCCTCGCTTCCTTCATCTGTGAGTGGCACGAGGTGCATGGCTCAGGGTGGGCTCTCAGGAGGGTTGGCCTTATTGTCATCATCATTATCTCTCTGGCTTCCCACCAGTGCAAGCAGGCTCGGGAGGGGCCGTGCCCTTCTCCTGCATACAACCTTCCATGGCTCCTCCTTCCTTCAGGCACGGGCCAACTCCTGGAAGCACCCACCGGGCAGCACGGCAGGGCCGACTTTCCAGGAGCGTTTGCAACACAGGAGCACAGGGACAGAGCTCCCACGCTGCCTGCGCCCGCCATGCTCAGAGGCCGTTCCCTTGGTGGGGCAGCGACGGGAGACGAGCTCCTCCATCCATTGCCCTGGGCCCCTCCGGGGGGACACGAGGAAGGAAGGCCTGGCGACAACACAGTCTCCGAGGTTGGCAGGTCAGGCCCTAAGAGAAGGGAGCTGGCCTCAGAAAGAAAAGGGGAGGGGAGGGGAGGGCTGAGCCGGGGCCGGGGAGCCCCTCCCTGATTCCTCCCTGTCCTCCCCAAAACCTATAACCTTCCTTTTCATAAGAGGATGCCGTGGGGTCCTCTGGAACTACAGGGGCCCAGATGGCTCTGGGGCCGAGCGAACCTTTGCAAGCTCCTTCCCCTCACTAAAAACCCGGGAATGGGAACTCGACAGCACTAAGGTGTCTTGAAAGGGCGTCACACAGTGGAGAGCTGTGGTCACTTCCCAATCCAGAGCTCCCTTCACTCAGTTCAGCCTTGTAATGCACACGCAAGGCTCTGGATATCTCTAGCTCCAGAGGAAAATAATTCCCATCTCAAACATTTTTTATTACCAATAAAAATGCCAGGTTTTCCATTCTTAAAAACTAGCGAGGTGTGTGGAGTACACGCACCCCAGGCCTCCTGGCCCCACCCTCTGCCCGCGTGGCCTCCTGAGTCTGGGCTCTGTGCGGGTCCCCTCCCTGCCCTCCCGACGTCTGGCTCCCGCCCGTCCTCAGTCCAGCACAGATGCCACTTCTTCCCCCATGGGCCAGCTAGGGCCCTGGGAGGCCTCACCTTCACCCCAGGTGGCTTAGCGGAAGCAGAATGTTCCTCATTGTCCCTCTCCCCAGCCCCAGAAGGAATTCCGGAGGCAGCTGTTAAGATAATGACAGCAAAGGCTGCCGAGGAAAGGAGAGACTGAGGCTGGGCTTTGCAGGATCAGCAGGAACCGGGACCCTCCCACTTTCACGCCACCCCATGAAGAGTAGTCCCCGCCAACCCATGGCCAGAGGGACAGCTCCATGTGGCCTGTAGAACCTGTGTGGTGACAGACTGTCTGTACCCCTCCCGTGGCTGCACTGACCACCCCACTCACCTCACACCGGATGCTGAGTCCAGTGTGGCCCACGAGGGGCTGTCACCAGGCCACCGTGTGCCTAGTGCAGGACAGGCACCAAGCTGGGTGCTGTGGGCAATGCTGAGACAAGACCAACCCAAGGAGGTTAGGTGGGGCCAGGGACTGCCACTAGGCACGCAGATAGCCACAGATGGGAGATCATGACGAATAGGTAGAAGTGCTTGGCACGGTCTGGCAAACAGCAGCATGCAATAAAAATGGCTCTCATTATTATTATTATTATAAAAGCATCAGAAAGTAGTATTTTCTTCGGGACTGTCTGATTACAAGGTATAGCAACAGAACCCAGCTGAAACTAATTTAAGCAAAACAAACTTATGAACCAATATAACTCAGGTGTTGGGAGGATCCATCACAGACAGCCTAAGACTTATAATCTAACAACTTTGTGTTGAGAGCGAACAGAAACTGATTCTTCCCCAGCTCAGGTAGGAAAAGTCCTGGGGAAGGGCTCTGATTGGTCTAGCTTGGGTCACGTGTATATTCCTGGACCAATCACTACAGGAGTTTGATTGGTCCAACTTGAGTCCGATGCCCAACCCTGTGGCCAGGTGGAGTTGATTGGCAGCCCCGCCCCAAGCACAGTATTGGACCAGAAGGATCAAGTCCCCTGTAGGAAGGGGAGGGGACATTATCTCTCCACTGAGTAGAGCCATGAGACCTTCTCACGGACGGGCCCGGGCTTCCAGGGTGGCAGGAAACCATGAAGCAGCGTCGTCAAGACCACCTACCCCTAGACCAGCTGACACCGCTGGGGGAGGCCGTGCTGCTCTTGAGCGGGGGCAAGTCAGTCTCTGGTAACGTCTGGAGGACGTAACACTTCAGGGCAGTCAGAGGCCAGTCTCTGTCCATCTCGCTGGCTGCCCAGACTGCGCCCTGCTCTGGCTTCTGCAGGAGTGCTCTTCAGCCAGTGCTCTGTGGGAAGCCCGGCCACGGGACTGGCTGCCGGCTGCTGGCCTGAAGGTAAGTGTCCTGGACAAAGGCACCGAGCCCCGCCTCTCCCACAGAACATGCCATACCTGGCCGAGGGGCCGTTCCAGGCCAGAAGCCCACAGTGACTCCAGGGTTCGAAGTGGCCACCCTGGCAAATGCTCAGGGCAAGACGTGTTGGCAGCCCCAGTCCTTCCTTCCATGACCAATATGGTTCCAAGTTCTCTCCATTCTTCTAAATCTCTCCTGATTCCGCAACCCTCCCCGCAATGCCACCCCTGCCCAGCAGTGATGGACTAAAGGGGCCACGGACGAGTCATCCCCTCCCGACGGAGCCCTTGGGTGCGGGCTGGCTGTGACTCCGCACCAACAGAGCGAGGTGCAAGTGCTGCGCCTGGCATTTAAGAAGACGAGGCACTTCTGTTTCTTCCCTCTTGCAGTGCTCACTTCTGGAACATTCCTTCTCAGAGCCCCGCTGCCATGCTAGAACTCCAAGCCACGTGGAGAGGTCACATACGTGTGTCAGTGGACAGCCCCAACAGACAGCCAGCAGCAGCTGCTAGCCATGGGAGTGGCCATCTTGCATGTCCAGCCCAAATGAGTCCCCAGCGACTGCAGTCCCAGCGGGTGTCACACGCAGCAGAGCTACGCCACTGAGCCCGGTCAACCCCTAAAGTCACGAGAGCTAATAAAACAAATGCTTTTTGAGCCACTGAGTTTTGCGGTGGTTTGTTACACAGCAAGAGGTGCCCAAAGCCCAGGACCAAGTGCTCACCACCCCTTCTCGGTCAGTTGCAACTGTTTGCAAACTGACTGGGCTCCCGGCCTCCACAGCCACCTGCTCCCCAAAGTTGTCCTCCCAGCCCAGTCCTGCTGGTACCGTTCCTCTGCTCAGAAGCCTCCAATGGCTTCTCATTGTCCCCAGCAGTAGTGCCTATCGCATGACAGCGAGCTTCACCAGGGCAGCCTTTTCAGAGTGCAGACACTCCACTCTGACCCCCTGGAATCGGGGACCAGAACGTGGTGAGATAGATTAGATTATTCGTCCACAATTTCCCCTTTCCTCCCTCTAGCGTGATTCCCTGTGAGCAGAGGCGGCTCTCCCACACCACGACGTTGGACTTGGCCCTGTGTTTTGTTTGCCTGATTGAGTACAAGCAGAAGTGACACTGTGCCAGTGCCAAGCCAAGGCCTTAAGAGGCATCGCATACGTCCACTCCTCTGCGTTGCATTTCTGCTCACCCCCAAGAGCGAGTGTGGCCCAGATGACACGACCCTTTCCGCCCGAGGGAGAGACAGACAGAACAGACCTGAGCCCAGTCCCCAGCCTGGACGCAAGCTCAGCCAACATTAGTCAAGTTCGTCAACATCACCCTGACTGATGTACAGACCTGTAGCAAGAAAGATAAGTTTTTTTTTTTTTTGAGACAGAGTCTCACTCTGTTGCCCAGGCTAGAGTGAGTGCCATGGCGTCAGCCCAGCTCACAGCAACCTCAAACTCCTGGGCTCAAGCGATCCTCCTGCCTCAGCCTCCCGAGTAGCTGGGACTACAGGCATGCGCCACCATGCCCGGCTAATTTTTTCTATAGGTATTACTTGGCCAATTAATTTCTTCCTATTTATAGTAGAGACGGGGTCTCGGTCTTGCTCAGGCTGGTTTCGAACTCCTGAGCTTGAGCAATCCGCCTGCCTCGGCCTCCCAGAGTGGTAGGATTACAGGCGTGAGCCACCGCGCCCGGCCGAAAGATAAGTTTTTGTTGTTGCAAACCCTGGTTAAGGTCAGCGGTGTCCCTTGTCACGCAGCGTCGCCGTAGCAATAGCTGATGAACACACCAGGCGGGGCTGAAGCGCGGCCATGATTAGGAGTGGTGAGACCAAAGGGCGAGGGCACAGACAGCCCAGCAGTCAAGACCTTCTCTCTGCGCTCTGTTTATGTCTGGCCTCAGCTCCCAGCTTCCTCTTCTGAACCAGTCAAGGTTCTGGAGGCTAAAACAGAATCCAACCCTGACTGACCCTGAAAGAAAAGGGACTCAGAGGTAGCTGTAAAATCAGACTGAGAAAAATGGACAGAAAGCAGGAAGAGTCAGGCAGCTGGGACTGGGGCAAGAAGAGGCCAAAAGCACAGTAGAGAGAGACCACCACGGTTGCCCAACACCAGGCGCTGGATCCTCAAGCCGACGCAGGGCAGGAAGCTTCGGCTCTCCCTGCCGCTTTGGGGAGGAAAGCGCCCCTTTGGCCCCGCCACAGCCGAGCCGTCACGGAGAAAGAGAACAGGTGTCAGAGTCCTACAGGACAAGGGGCTCACCAGGCAGCCCGAGCCCACGAACGTCCCCTGTAGCTCCACATTCCCTGCAAACAGCAGGGAGCTCGTACTTGTAAAGCTCCTGAACTTTTTCTGGCACATGGTAAATACCATGTGAATGTTTTTCAAATACATATTAAAATATATAACCCCTAGACCATGGGCTAAGGTCTTTTTGACCATTCTTTTCCAATTCAGTAAATGCAGGTCCTTTTGAGGCCAATTAAAAAGCCACCCCTTCCCTGCGACTTTCCACGACAGGCGGAAAGTGATGTCTCTTTCCCCAGCACCCAACGCAGTTGATCAGATGTCTCTGTTGATGCAGAGAGGGGACCAGAGTCTTCTGTGGACTTGGGAGGCACGAGGCCTTCCCCTGGCGAGGCCAGCTCCAGGCCCTCTCGGGCGCTCAGGAAGCACTGAGAGAATGCCTGGGCACGTGGCCCTTTGCCACTGTGAAACCCCAGACTGCCGCTAGACCTCAGGGTGTGCACAGTGAGGACAGCCACTCATTTCCCCTACTGCCGTGAGCCTGGGCGGGTATATGCAGCCGGCCCAGCCCAGAGCCCGAGGGTGAAATGCCACAGTGCAAACGCTCTCCGGGGCAGAACCCTGATCCCGCAGCCCGGGATTTTAAACAAATGCCCCAGCTTCTGAGGTTGTTGAGCCTCCTATTTGGAAGTGCTTTGCAAATTGGCAGCTCTGAGCACAGCCTGACCCGGCGGGGAGAGGTTGCTGAGTCGCACCTTCATGCCCTCTCTAGCCCGGCTCCTTGGTTAAAAGCATTTCCCTCTTCAGGTCTGTTGTGTGAACAAGAGTGAGCCACTGCAGACAGGTAGGGCGCTCCACTCACATCCCCCCTTTGCCTCCTTCCTGACCCCCACGGTGCTTTGACTCCCGAGAGCAGCACCTGCCTCTCATTGTCCGAAGGCCGTTCCCAGCCTGCCAGACACCCCGACCAAAGACTGGCATGGGAGTACCAATGCCCCAGCTCCCTCGCTCCCTGCTCGTGCGACTCCCAGTTGTGACTCGTGTGTCCCCAGAGATCCCACATGGAACGAAGCCAAAATTACTCTCTGTGGGACTCTGCTCCATGTCACAGCCTTGCACAGCCTCCTTCCCTTCCTGCCCCACTTTCTCACCCGACACACACTTCCTCCTCTGGGGGTCTGCTTCTGGGAACCCAGCTAAGAGAGTAGAGGGAGGAAAATTTAAATGATAAAAATGGCCACTCTACTTGAACACTCACTCTCCTGCAAGACCCCTTCATGCACTAGCTGTCTCAATTACCTCAACTCCCCTACCAGAAATTCTTGTCCTCATTTGAAAGATGAAGAAATCAAGTTTCAGGGAATTTGAGTAACTTTCCCAAGGTTATGTAGTTAATAAGCATTGAGCCAAGATTTTCTAACTACTGTTTGTACTGCCTCACATTAGAAAGATGCCATCAATAAGGTCTGTACATCATCCTATAAGTTAAAACTTGAGAAAAAATAACCAATCTATTAATCAAACATGGATAATGACAGTATGCATTTACAGGGGAATCAAAGGTGTGGTGGTGATGTTTTGTCTGTCATGATCAGATAGGGTGGGCATGCAGTCAGAATTTCCCTCCCCAGACTTGGCCGTTGTGTAGAGACTTGGGGTTGGAAGGTGGCTGTGACATTAGGTGGCAGATCTTTCTGCTGCAGACATCCTCCAAGATAAAAGTTTCAGATCTGATTCTTCAACCCTCTTTCCAATGCTCTGACTGAGGCTGCCCCAGGCTTATTCCAATAAAATCCCCAAAGGGTCAAGTCAAAGAATGTTGCTGCTGCTTGTCAACAAGATACAGCAAGTGATGTAGAAATTAGTACCAGGAGCAGGGTGTTGAAAGTGGCCCACTCTAAAAATATGGAATTAGAGAGTATACGAGCCAATAACTCCCCTTTAATTATGTGAGCAGGTTTCAGTGGGATTTTTGCACCTGCATTCAAAAGGCTCTTGAGTGATGTATGAATGAAAAAGAATGGGAAAAAAACCCTTCTCTGAATAACCTCCCTTAAGCTACATCCCTGTGCTTGTTCTTCCTTTGGACTGTGTGATACAAGTTTGGTCCATGCCTTTCCTATTTAAAGGATAAGGAATCAGATGGTCAGTCAGGTCGGGAGGTATCTGATATGTTCAGGAGGGAATGGGTCTGATATTAATGCATCATCACAGGGATAGCTGCATGGTACGGCAAGAAAGCCATGGGCCTGGGGGTGGGAGCTTGGTTCTAGTCCTAAACCTGTCTCTGATTCACTGTATGTCATCAGGCAAGAGTCTCCCCCTCTGAGGCTCAGCCTCCCCTTTTATAGACTGAGGGGAGATCTCTAAGGTCCCTTCTAGATCTACATATTTATGTTTGGAGAAAAGGCGAGGACACGTGGCCTGGACCCCGAGTACAGACTGACAGGGTGAGAAGAGATAGCAACACCCCTGAGTCTAGGGAGGCCCTTCTGGGTTTCGCCTGAGCATCTCTTTGAAGCTGAGAGCCCCACAGGTTCCACATTTTGGCTATTCTCACATTGTCCCTCCTGATCCTGCCCTGTTCCAATTGCAGCAGAAGCTGGTATCTGTCTCCCAGAGCCCATTCTCCCCCTGTGCTTTTCCGTACGGGACCGGCCTCCCAGCTAGAGACCACACTCTCCAGCCCCGGCAGCTGAGCGTGGCCGTGTGAGTGGCGCGCGGGCAGAAGCAGCGTGCGCTGGCCTTCACTTCTTCCCTCTGCATAGACACGGTGCAGGCATCCGGCTCCAGCCATGGAGAGGGCAGAGAACAAGACGGAAGTCACTCGAGGCCCTCATCCACTTCCTGGACTCAAACTGCCCTCCACTCCCAGACCGCCTCCTAACACAGTTTTCCGTGAGAGAAATCCTCCTATTGTGCTTAACTCGCTGTGTTCGTGGAAATGCTCTGACGCCAGCTCGCCCTGTGCCCCGCAGTACCTCTCCGACGCCACGCCAGCGGCCCGGGAGCTGAGCGCTACAAGGGAGGGGAGCGGGGAGAAGGGGAAGCCCGCGGGGAGAGGCAATACTGGACATCCTCTGTCCAGGCATTTTTCTCCATTATCTTGGAAGCTCGAATTCTATCATTTGTTGCATTCTATCAATGCAACAAATATGCTGCATTTCCTTCCCTGCAGTGCCAGGCACACTCCATACATTTTAAGAAAATGCCTACCAATACTTGAGCCGGAATAACCATAATTCTTCCGTTAGTCTTCTTTCTTCAGGTCAAAATGGTGTTGGGCTAGGCCAGCTCACAGGTCAGTTGCACAAGTGCTTTTCCTTAAGACAAGTGGCAGACTTCCGTATCCACGAGAAACGCTTGACACGGTCTTCCGCTTGGTCACACCGAACGTTAACATGGCTTGTACTTGAGGGTCAGGAAATGAAGAAATTAATAAATGCTCCTGCTCCAAGGACATTCTTAAGCGACACTCTCTTTCTCTGTCTTCTGTTTTGCTACAAGAGCGTCCCAGCCCGACTCGTGGGACAGCACTAGCAGGTCTACCCGCCATTGCTCTTGCCCGCCAGCGCAAACGTCAACGCAGGGAAAAGGCAAATAACATCTTAGTAGTATTACGAAAATAGTTTTGACCTTGTAAACCTGCTGGAAGTGTCTTAGGGACCCCCAGGCATTCTCAGACCACACTCTGGTAAGCATGGCCTTTCACGAGCCTGCCTTTACTCACGAGCATACAAACATGCACGCGCGCACACACACACAGAGCTGCTATCATTTGATTTTTAAAATGGCATTTAAATATCAAAAAGAGAAAGGACGTCATCTTGGAAGAAAGCATGGTCCGTTAAACTGGGTGCGTTTAGTTCTGTGAACAACTCGTTGCATTGTCCTTATTTCTCTGGTTTTGCCAAGGCCAGGGGCCGATGTTGGCATGGAAGACGGATACTTGGAAACCGCCTGCAGCCTGACACACCCCCCTTGTGCAGACGAGAGAAACTACGCCGCAGGGCTGCGCACTGGCAGGGAAGACAGCTGGAAACGGCTCGACTGAGCTGAACCCGGGGCGCGCCCCGCCAGAGCACCGGCTGCCAGCAGGTTCCGGGGAACTTCCAGCCCCCCAGGGCGCCGGGGCCAGCCGCCGCTGGAAGCCGCCAGGAAGGTCTGCGTGGAGTGGGTTGAGTCTAAAGTGGTTGGAGACCTCAGTCCTCTAGTGAGGATCCTGGAGAATGGGTTTTATTCGCTTCACGAACTAGCTGGGCCCCTGCCCAACCCCTTTCCCCGCCCAAGCCCAGTTCCGTGGCCTGCGGTCATTTGGTGCGAGCCACACAAGCACGAACACAGACTTGTGTGCACGCGGCGCACACACCTGCCACACCCACAGCTGCCTCCACCCCCCCCACGCGCTCCTCTCATGTCCTCTCTACCCACCACGCGCCCGCCTCTCCCACCGCCCTCCTTGGCCACCACCCCAAGGACACATGTGAGGACCAGGCCTGAGAGCAGAGCGGCCGCCCCAGGAGGGCCCCTTCCCAGCGCCGGGCCTCCGTCTCCGAGCTGTAGTCCTGCGAGGACTGGAGGGGATGCTCTGTGTCCCCCTAGTGCCAATATCCCATGCGAGGAGGACATTCTGGAGTCCACCCTGGCAGCCCAGGCCAGCTGGGGAGAGAGCGGCCTTCGGGAGGCAGGAGGTGAGAGGGTCAGGCCCGAGGGCCTGGATTGGTCGCGAGGGTGAGTGGATTTGGAAGCTGGGGCCTGGGAGGCGGCGGGAGAGGACAGCACACGCGGGGGCGGGGCTGCAGGCATGGTGGAGCTAAGGGCTCCTCTGCAAGGTTGGGAAGGTGAAGCACGGTCAGATTCACCCCAGAACACGCCCGCCGTGGCGCGCAGCGCGGCACAGGGTTGCTCTGCGTGCTCGAGCCTTCCCGCACCACGCCGAGCCAGCAGGCGCCCGCCCCCTCTGGAGCGAGCTGGCCTCCGGGGGCTAGGACGGCCAATGTCATGTGTCAACTTGACTGGCCACGGGGTGCTTAGACATATGACCAGACGGTGCCCTGGGTGTGCCTGCGCGGGAGTGTCTGGAGGAGACTGGCATTTGGAAAGGCAGACTGCGCCAGGCCAACCACCCTCCCCAGCGCTGCCGGCCCCACCCAAGCCACCCAAGGCCTGAGCAGGAGCAGCGTCCTGCCTGGCTGCCCCCAGCTGGGACACGGTCTCCTCCAGCCGTCAGACAGGACGGCAACGTCAGCTTTTCCTGGGCCTTGGGCCGGGCAGCTTTCAGACTGAACTTCCACCGCCGCCTGTCCTGGTTCCCAGGCCTTCTGCCTTGGACTGGAGCCACTCCATTGGCTCTCTGCCGCGGACTGCGGACAGCTCAGCCTCCATCATTGCATGGGCAATTCCGTACAATAAATCATGCCATATAAATCATATGACACATGTCTGTCCCATTTACATAAAACCCATGGCTCTGTTTCTCCGGAGGACCCTGACTAGCACAGAGGCCATGTGGCATTACACATGAGAACCACGCCTGGGCAGTCCCCACCTGCCCCATATAAAGTGTTATCTCCCTCCCCCGCCTGCCTCCGTCTCTGTGGCATCCTCTGGGTCGCAGCGTCTGAAAGCAGACACCGAGGTGGAGTCAGGACTTCCAGCAGCCCACGGGGTAGCGCCTGGGAGAGACACGGGGCGGGGGTGCAGGGAGGGTGGGGGAGCCTCGGACGCGATGCAAAGCTGACAGTCTCAGCCACGTCCAGAGACAGCGCCAAAACAGACTGCCCAGGAGAGGGGCTCCACGTTGCGAAAATACCAGTTCCAGGCCCCAGCGTGCCCACGTTGCTCTCAGTCACGGGCTAGGAGCTGCCGGAGAAGGCCGCGGCCTCGGCTTGGAAGTCCGAGCTCTTCGAAGAAATACTCTAAGAAAATAAGTCTACCATTCCCCTCGTGGCAGCCCCTGCCCGGCCAAGGTGCTCCAAAGACGGTGAGAGAGCCCTGGGCCCGGGGAGGGGAATGCCAGCTGGTCAGGGAGCCTCGGCCACCCTGGGATGCCGGGAGGGACCTTCGTCGGTTTGCTGTGGGTCCCACCGGGGAGCAGACTTCGCACCGTGGCTGGGGCTGCAGCAGGGCATGGGCGTGGCTTCAGGAACCTGCCGCAAAAGCACGATGGACTTCAACAGTTTGTGACCAGCATGAAGAAAGACACACACGTGTGTCTCTAAGCTGCCTCTGGATGACCTTCTGTAACAGCTTGTCCTTGCTCAGAGGAGAACCGACTCAACGTCCCGGGCTCGGTGACCCGTCTGTTTTAAGAGATAAACCAGAGCCACCGCTGCAGAAGGCCCGCTCCCTGGGCCGGCCCTCTGGCAGCCGCTGGGAGGACAGCCGGTGCCTCCTGGGGACCCCTGTTGTCTCTGAGAAGGCGCTTCCCACCTCGCTGAGTAGATACAAGTGAGGTGATGTCCCACCACGCCTACTCACTGGTAATTTAGAAGCAATGGGTGTTAAGTCACACCCAATTGATTGAAGCTAATACTTAGAAACAGAAAAAATAAAAAGTAAAAGAATTCCGTGTCAAGGAAAGGACGCTGTCCATTTCGCATATCACAGACCAATCCGGAGTGTCCTCAGGAGGCTTCCCGGGCAGCGCGGCCCTCCCACGGCGGGCAGAGCGGGAGTGGCTCCTGCTGCCCGGGACCCCGGCCACGCGCAGGCGGCTCCTGGGGAGAGGGGCGCCCGGCGAGTTGGTCCCAAGACGGAGGGAGACCCCGTAACCCCGGTAAGTCACGGCCACTTTGAAGGGACGACGCGATCGGGGACAGGACGAGTCCTCTCTCCCCAGGCCTTCTCGGGCGAAGGAAATCACCAGCTATGAGGGGCGAAAGCGCACGGTCAGGCGCCCAGACGTGAGGCGGAGAAATGACGCGAGGCCGCGCGGTGGCTGATGCCGCGGGCTTTGGCAGCCCGGCTGCGTGAGCTCGAGCATTCGTGACTCGCTGAGTGTCCTTGGTCAAGTCACGGCGCGTCCGCTGTGCCTCGGCCTCCTCCCCGTGAAATGGAGACGACGACACAAGGGGCCAGGCCGCAGAAGTGCAGGCCTTGACGGGCTGGCGTGCACAGAGCCCTGGAACGGGCCTCCGATTCCACGCTCCAGCACCTCACACGCTCGGCGACGCGTCCTCATGTGGTGACTAAGAGCTCGGGTCCGGGAGGCCACACGCTCCCAGCTTAGTTATCTTGTTTGCGGGCTATCACGTAATCCCTCTGAGCCTCAGTTTCCTCATTTGAGAGCCGAAATGGCTGCCTTGCAGCATTATCATAAAGAAAAATGGAATTGTGAATCATTCCTGAAGCAGTAAACGGCATCTCTGAGGGCCGTGCAGTGCACAGTCTGAGCAGCCATATGCAGCAGCCGTGACGATGGACATGAAACAGCTAGCATGTTGGGCGCACCCCAGGCCTCCTTTTTCATAGGCTTGCATATCAAGCCATTGCCTTTAACCCAAAGTCTGTCCTGCAAACCTCCCTCCTTGCCGAGCACAGTAGATGTGAACGCTGAGGAAGGTGTGTGCTGCCCCCGATCCACGAGGGTCCCGCCCTCGAGAAACTAAAGTTCCAGGCAGGAAACAGCCCAAGCCGTGCCATAACGCAGGACCCAGCTCCCCGGGGCAGGCTGCAAGAGCACAACAACCCCACCGCAGGGCGGGGAGAACAAAGTTCAGGAACAGCAGGGGTGTCTTCCCCAAAGGAGGTCGCCGGGCACCGCGGCTGGCTCGAGGCGATGAAGGAGGTTGAGTGGCCTAGTCTGCGCAGGTGAGGGGGGTGCGCTTCCGAGAGCCCGTCCCGCCGCCCGGCTGCCCTCCTGCGTGCACCCAGACGCCCCCAAGAGGGGTGACAGCGACGGCTGGGAGGGGCTGTGGGATTGGCCCTCGTGCCCTCTCCCGTACCACTCGGTGAACCCGCTTCACATAGGGCAGCGCAGGGAGTCTCGAGGGACACGTTTTCCTATTGCCCTTCATTACAGCCACTCAGATCTTCTGTTTTATTACAAACATTCTGTAGCCCAGACGCAGGCTGATCTCCTGATTGGAGCCGCTGCCTCCGCCCCCACCCAGATCAAAGCCGCCCTGCTTGTTTGTGGAGGATGGAGGGCGAACCGTCTTCGGCCTTTGAACATGAAGGCCCCTTTGTCTTCCAGCTGAAGTCATCCCTGGCACCAGGCAGGGAGGAGGCTTCCGGGGGGAGAGCGAGGGGCAGGAACTCCGCAGCCTAGTGGGAGCCTCGGACCAGAGCTTGAGTGGGGACAGCGTTCAGAGCAAGGCCCCAAAGTCCCCTGCCTGCCTCTGCAAATGGGCTGCAAATGGCAGCCCCAGGTGTGTTTGATTTCACCCCCACGAGGATGTTTTATTTAAGTACTGATTCAAATATTCAAATATTTCTCATGGAAATAGTATATTTCGTTTCTAATTTCTCTTTACAAATCAGGCTATCTGGCCATACTGGACCTCTATGAGCGAGTGAGCTAACCAGTGTGCTCAGGGATTTTCCTACTCCATGGGATATTTGAGTTTTCAACACTATTCAGACTTTTTAAAATAGATTATTGCTGTAAACTGCTGTTTCTCTTGACATTTCTGCTTTTATATCCCTGGACCCACCAGAACCTCACCCCTGCCACTGACAATGGTTGGGGACAGGGGAGAAAATGATTGTCCCCATTATATAGATGGGGAGACTGAGGCCCTGTGACATTCAAATAGCTGGCCAGAGGTCACACCGAGGTCAGTGATAGACTCAGAAAGCAAGAAGCACAAGACAAAAGGAATTAACACTTTCTGGTCTTCTCTTGCTTTGATGTCACGGTTAGTACAGCTATTGTGAAAAAGACCAGCGCCGCAGAGCTGCCTCCCGAGACCCAGAGCGGCGTGATGCTGGCGCTGGGGTTGCTACATGTGAGGGGCCGAGCGGACACACTCTACCTAACAATCCCACGTGGCAGTTTCTGTTTTCTAGATTTTACAATTGAGAAAACTTAGGTCCTTGGAGGTTCAAGGACTCGCCCAAGGTCACTCAGCGGGGCCAAGGTGGAGACTCGGGTCCGCCCTGCTCCAAAGCCGGGAGAGAGGCTGCGTGCCGGTGCATGGCGAGCTGGGTGACCTCAGACAGTCTCCCGAGAGCCCCAGTGTCCTGCGCGGGGGAGAACACGCCTCCCCGCGGGGCTCCCCCTTCCCTCCCCGCCTTGCCCAGAGCTCCCCGCCCGCCGCCCTGAGACGGCCGCCCGCAGCTGCGCGTAGCGCTGTGCCCGGCTGACCCGAACCGGCCACAGGCCAGCGGGACGTCGCGGAAAGAAGGACAGGCCGGCGTGCAGACAGAGACAGCCGCTCGGAGGCTGCGCGGTCCCAGCTCTGCGTGCGGCCCTCCCCGTCCGGCTTCACATCCAGCCCTTTCCTTGGACTTCACGCGGATCCTGCCTGCGAAGCACCCGTCTCTGTTAGCCGGTTTGGAGACTGCCTGCTCTTGCAGTGGGATAACCCCCGTGTAAACGGAGTTAGACAGATCTGGGTTCAAATCCTGCCTTTGCCCTGGCTGTGTGCTTTTAGACAAGTTACTGACCTCAGTTTCTCCTACGTATAAAGTGGGATAATAAATCCCTACCTCATGGGGCTTTGGGGAGATTTAAACTGAATAATGGAACTGGAGATCCTTGCACACAGTATCCAAGACAGTAGGTCTTCAACTCCGGGCTAATGCTTTTATCAGTGTTACTGTTATTCTTGTTGTTGTTGTTGTTAAAAAGCCTTGGTGATGGGTAGAGCTAACAGGAATTTAACCAACTTTCAATTATTCCACTTTGCTAATCCACAAATCAATTTTTATCATCCCTTGATTCCTTTCCATCATCAGTTTCTCCCTGCAATTGTAAGACAGAGGTGCTTACAACTAAAATCATGTAGAGCAGGTATGACTTTTACTCCATGATCTTGAGTATATATACATTTTTAAAGTCACTATTGCATTTCTCTAAATTAAATTAAGGTTGGAGAGTGATGTCACCAAGAAGGCAGAATAGGAGTTTGAACCCTCAATCCCTCACGGAAACATCAACTTGAACAACCCTCCATGCCAAAGATGCCCTCATGGGAGCTAAGGAACCAGGTGAATATCAGGCCACCGGGGTGGAGCGCAGAAAGAAGAAAACACTTCAGCCGGAAGTAGCTTGATGACTGCGTTCCCCCCCAAAGACATGGAAGGCGACTTTGACAGTGGGGATACGTAGCAGAGAAAACGGCCCATAAAACATAAAACTGTTATCTGTCTCTTCAAAACCCCCTTACGCTCTCTGAGAACTACAGCCGATATCCCTGCCTCGGGCCAGTTGTCCAGACGGGCAGAGGAGTGTCCTTTGTTCTTCACATCACAGGAGGTGGCTCAAGAGAGCCGTCTGGGTGGAGGTCACAGGACTGTCTTAGCCTAAGACAGGATGAATCAGAGCCTTTCAATCTCTGTGCTTCTGTTCAGAAGCAGGATGTTGGTACTTTGAGATGGGAGATTGCCAGCCTCGTCATTTGCTGGCAAATTGATAAACTCCTCTTTCTTTCTCCTCAAACAAACAAAAAGAAATGAAAAACACATGGGGGGGGGCGGAAGAACAGCTTTACCCTCCCCCAAGCCCAGATGGCACAGCACAGACCTGACTTCACCACAAACCCCAACACCAGGCCCATGCAATTCAATCACAGCAGCAGGCCAAACCCTATAGCCCCCAGACCGGCCTCCACAGGATCTAGGCACACCCAGCACCAGGTTCCAGGCCTACTTCAGTGCCAAGCTGGCTCCAAAGACCCAGGTCTGTCTCTGAAGACCGAGCTTCTAGGTTTGCCATAGCACCAGGCCTGCCCAGTGAATCCAGGCTCCAACCCAGACCCTGTGGCCTTAGGCTCCAGGTCTGCCCCTATGACCCAGGAACCAGGTCCACCCCTACATACTCAGGCTGCAGGCCCACCCCTGTGAATCCAAGTGCTAGAGTCCATCCAGTGAATCCTGATGTGATGACCTGAAGACTTAGGACCAGGCCCATCCCAGCACCCACCTGGCCCCAAGGGACTATGGCTCAAGGCTCACCCCATGAACCTGGGTACCAGACCCACCTGCCCACTGACCCAGAGACCAGGTCAGCCTGCCTGAGGACTCCAGCAGCAAGCCTTCCCAAAGATACCACCTGTTGACAGCCTGCCCAGAATATCTGGATGGTAACTGCTCATGGGCTTTTTCTGCCAAAGCCAGCTTGTAAAGATTATAAGAAGTGCCTATTTCTTCAAGTGTGCAAATATCAGTGCAAGGCTACAAGGATGACAAACAATCAGGGAAATATGATACCACCAAAGGAACACAATAAAGCACCATTAACCAACCCTAAATAATAGATAGCCATGCACTGCTTAACAAAGAACTCAAAATAATTATCTTAAAGAAGCTCAGTAAACTATAAGAGAACACAGCTAGACAACAAAATGATATAAGAAAAATAATATATGAACAAAATAAGAGGGGCAACAAAGAGATATAAAATATAATAAAGAGCCAAACAAAAATTCTGGAGCAGAAAAACACATGGCTGAACTGAAAAAATCCATAGAGGACTTAAACAGAAAACTCAATCAAGCAGAAGAAAAAAAATCAAGCAAGCTCAAAAACAGGTCATTTGAAATTACCCAGTCAGAGGAACAGAAAGAAAAGAGAATTTTAAAAAGTGAAGAAAGTATGCAAGACTCATGAGAGACCATCTAGCAAACTAATATGCATATTATAGGATCTCCAGAAAGAATAGAAAAAGAGAAAGGAATGAAAGAAAACTACCCAAATCTGGAGAGTGAAATGAAGATCCAGACCAATAAAGACCAAGGAACCTCAAATAGATTAAATATAAAAATAATAAGAAACATTACAATCAAATTCTCAAAAGTCAAAAACAAACAGAATTTTCAAAGCATCAAGAGAAAAATGACTCATCACATACAAGGGAACTCTAAAAAGACTATTAAGAGATTTCCTAGAAGAAACCTTGTAGGCCAGGAGAGAGTGGGATGAAAAGAGGGAAAAAAACAAAACAAAACAAAAAAACAGTTGGCCAAAAATACTATATCCAGCAAATCTGTCCTTCAGAAGTAAGGAGAGAAAAAGATTCCGAGATAAACAAAAGCTATGGGAGTTCATCACCACTAGACCTGCCGTCAAGTTAAGATTAAAGGATACTAACTAACAACATGAAAACAGATGAAAGTATAAAACTCACTGTTAAGGTAAGAATATAGTCAAATTCAGAATACTTTGATACTGTAATGGTGGTGTATAAATCACTTTCAAGCCTATAAAGTTAAAAGGCAAGTATTAAAGATAACTATAGCTACAATAATTTGTTAATGCATACACAGCATATAAAAATATAAACTATAACATCAATAACATAAAATTTAGAGGGAGAAAAAGTTAAAGTGTAGAGTTTTTGAATGTGGATGAAGTTATTATTGGCTTAAATTAGGATGTAATGACTATAATATATTTTATGTTAGCCTCATGATAACCACACACACACACACACACACACACACACACAAACTTGTAGTAAATACACAAAAGAGAAAGAGAAAGGAGTCAAATTATACCACTACCAAAGAACCCTCAAATCACAAAGAAAGAAAGAGGAAGAAAGGAACACAGGAATTATAAAACAGTCAGAAAACAATTAACAAAATGACAATAGTAAGCCTTTACCTATCAATAACTACTTTATTTATTTATTTATTTATTTATTTATTTATTTAGAGACAGAGTCTCACTTTGTTGCCCAGGCTAGAGTGCCATGGCATCAGCCTAGCTCACAGCAACCTCAAACTCCTGGGCTCAAGCAATCCTTCTGCCTCAGCCTCCTGAGTAGCTGGGACTACAGGCATGCGCCACCATGCCTGGCTAATATTTTTTGTATATTTTTAGTTGGCCAATTAATTTCTTTCTATTTTTTTAGTAGAGATGGAGTCTCACTCTTGCTTAGGCTGGTCTCAAACTCCAGAGCTCAAACGATCCACCCGCCTCAGCCTCCCAGAGTGCTAGGATTACAGGTGTGAGCCACCTCGCCTGGCCAATAACTACTTTAAATGGATTAAATTCTCTTTAAATGGATTAAATTCTCCAATCAAAAGACATGAGTGGGTGAATGGATTTAAAAAATAGGATCCTACTATATACTATATACTACCTACAAGAGATTCACTTTAGCTTTAAGGACACATATAGGCTGAAAGTGACCGGATTAAAAAAGATATTCCACATAAATGATAACAAAAAGAGAGCAGGAATGGCTATACTTATATTAGAAAAAATAGATTTTCAGTTAAAAACTGTCACAAAAGACAATAAGGTCATTATATAATGATAAAAGAGTGAATATATCAAAAGGATATAACACTTGTAGACATACATGCACTCAACATTAGAGCACTTAAATATACAAAGCAAATATTAACAGAACTAAAGGAAGAAATAGACAGCAATATAATAATAGTAAGGGTCTTAAATACCCCACTTTCAACAACAAATAGATTATTCAGACAGAAAATCAAGAAGGAACTGCAGGTTTGAACAACACTATAGACCAAATGGACCTAGCAGACATATACAGAACATTCGATCCCACAGTTGCAGAATACACATTCTTTTCAAGAACATGCAGAACATTCTTCAGGATAGCTCATATGTTAGGTTACAAAAAAGCCTTCACAAATTTAAGAAAATCAAAGTTATATCAGATATCTTTTCCAAACCCTATGCTACGAAACTAGAAATCAAAAACAGAAGGAAAATTTAAAAATTTGGAAACACATGGAAATGAAACAACACACCTTTGAACAACCAATGGGTCAAAATAATCAAAATGCAAATCAAAAAATATCTTGAGACAAATGAAAATGGAAACACTGCACACCAAAACTTATGGAATTCAGCAAAAGCAATTCTAAGAAAGAAGTTTATAGCAATAAATGTTTATATCAAGAAAAAAGAAAGATCTTAAACAATCTAACTTTATACAACATACAACTAGAAAAAGAATAAACTAATCCCAAAGTTAGCAAAAAAAAAAAAGCAATAATAAAAATCAGAGCAGAAACAAATGAAATAGACTAGATAAACAATAGGAAAAATCAAAGAACTAAGTATTGGTTTTTTGAAAACCAGTAACGAATAATGAGATTGAATCAGTAATCAAAAAATTTCCCAAAAAGAAAAACCCAGGACCTGATGGTTTCACTGGTAAATTATACCAAACATTTGAAAATTAATTAATGCCAATTCTTTTCAAACTTTCCAAAAATTTGAAGCAGAGATAACATTTCCAAGCTCATTTTACATTATGCTCATACAAAAGGCAGGCAAGGAAACTACAAGAAAAGAAAATTACAGGCCAATAACCCAGATGAACATAGATGCAAAAATCCTCAACAAAATACTAGCAAACAGAATTCAACAACACAGTAAAAGGATTATACACCATGATGAAGTAGGATTTCTCCCTGGGATACAAGGATGGTTCAATATACACAAATCAATATATGTGATACACCACATTACAAAACAAAGGATAAAAATCATATTGTCATCTCAATAGATGGTAGAAAAAGCATTTGAAAAAATTCAACATCCTTTCATGATTATAAACTCCCAAAAAGTTAGGTATAGAAGGAAGGTATCACAATATGATAAAGGCCATACATGACAAGCCCACAACTAACATCATACTCAATGGTGAAAAGCTAAAAGCTTGTCCTCTAAGATCAGAAACAAGACAAAGATGCCCACTATCACCACTTTTATTCAAAACAGTATTGGAAGTCCTAGCCAGAGCAATTAGGCAAGAAAAAGAAATAAAAGCCATTCAAATCGGAAAGGAAGAAGTAACATGTCTCTGTTTATAGATGACATGATCTTATATATAGAAAACTCTAAAGACACCAAAAAATTGTTCGAACTAATAAAAAAAATTCAGTAAAGTTGCAGGATTCAAAAACCAACACACAAAGTCCAGTGGCATTTCTCTACCTAACAACTAACTATCTCAAAAAAGAAAAAAATTAAGAAAACAATCCCATTTACAACAGCATAAAAAAATACTTAGGATTGAATTTAACCAAGGAGATAAAAGATCTGTACACTGAAAACTACAAAACATTGATAAACGAAATTCACGAGGACACAAATAAGGAGAAAGACATCCCATGTTCTTGGATAAGAAGAATTAATGTTGCCAAAATATTCATACTACCTGTCTTAGTCTGGTTTTTGTGTTGCTATACGAGAATACCAGACACTGGGTAATTTATAAAGAAAAGAAATGTATTTCTCACAGCTCTGGAGTCTGGGAGTCCAAGATTGCAGGGCTGGCATCTGGTGGGGGCCTTCTTGCTACATAATCCATGGCAGAATGGTAAAGGGGGGCAAAAGCAAACATCAGATCCCGTTTGCAGCCTCAAGCCCTTTTATAATTCGAATTAACCCATTCATGAGGGAGGAGCCTCCCATTAGGCCCTGCCTCCCAACACTGTTGCTTTGAGGATTAAATTTCAAATACATTGCTGTTTGGGGGACACACTCAAGCCATAGCGTTAGCCAAACTGAAGTACAGATTCAATTCCTATCAAAATCCCAATAGCATTTTTCACCAGAAGTGGAAAAAACAATCCTAAAATTTATATGGAACCACAAAAGACCGTGAATAGCCAACAGGAAGAACAAAGCTGGAGGTATACCACCTGATTTTAAAATATAATACAAAGCTAGAATATCAAACAACATGGTACTGGCACAAAAGCAGACATGTAGACCAATGCGGCAGAATAGAGAGCCCCAAAATAAGTCCACGCTGTTACAGTCAATTGATCTTTGACTAAAGAGCCAAGAACAAATGGAGGAAGGACAGTCTTTTCAGTAATGATTTTGGGAAAACCAGGTATTCACATGCAGAAGAATGTAATTGGACCTTTATCTCATACCATATACAAAATCAACTCAAAATGGATTTAAGATTTAAATATAAAACCTGAAACTATAAAACCACTGGAAGAAAACATAGGGGGCTGGGCATGGTGACTCATATCTATAATCCTAACACTATGGGAGGCCAAGGCAGGAGGATCACTTGAGGTCAGGAGTTTGAGACCAGCCTGAGCAAGATGGAGAAAAAAAAATTAAAAAATTAGCTGGCATGGTGGCGCACACCTGTAGTCCCAGCTACGAGGGAGGCTGAGGCAGTAGGATCGCTTGAGCCTAGGAGTTTGAGATTGCAGTGAGCTGTGATGATGCCACTGCACTCTAGCCCAGGTGACAAAGCAAGACTTGTCTCAAAAAAAAAAACAAAAACATAGGGAAAAACCTATATGACATTGATCTGGCCAATGATTTTTTGGATCTTACCCCAAAAGCTCAGGCAACGAAAGCAAAAATAAAAAAATGGAATTACATCAAACTAAAAAGCTTTTGCATAGCAAAGTAAACATTCAACAGAGTGAAGAGACAACCGATGAAATGGGAGAAAATATTTACAAACCATACATCTGATAATGGGTTAATATCCAAAATATATAAGGAACTCCAACAACTTAATAGCAGTAAAACAAATAATACTTTAAAAAGGAACAAAGGTCCTGAATAGACATTCCTCAAAAGAAGACATACAAATGGCCAACAGATATATGAAAAATGTCCAACATCAGTAATCAGGGAAATGCAAATCAAAACCACAATGGGATATCACCTCGCACCTGTTAGAATGGCTATAAATAAAAGAGGCAGAAGATAACAAGTGTTGACCAGAATGTGGAGAGAAGGCAACCCTGTCCACCGAGGTGGGAATGTAAATTGGTACAGCCATTATGGAAAACATGGATGTTCTTCAAAAAAGTGAAAATAGAACAACTTAGCTTACACAACTATATGATCCAGCAATCCCCCCTTCTGGTGTATAACTGAAGGAAATGGAATTAGTGTCTTGAAGAGATAGCTATACTCCCGTGTTTATTGCAGTGTTATTCATCATAGCCAAGTTATGGAATCAACCTAAGAATACATCAACGAATAAATGAATAAAGAAAATTTGGTGCGTATACACACAAACACACACACAGAGCAATATTATTCAGCCTTAAAGAAGGAAATCCAGTCATTGGCGACAGCGTGGATGAACCTGGACATTATGTTAAGTGAATAAGCGGGGCACAGAAAGACAAATACTGCATGATCTCACTTACATGTGAAGTCTAAAAACATCGAACTCATAGAAGTGGAGGGTAGAATGGAAGTTGCTGGGGCAGGGATGGGGAAATGGGGTTCAAAGTTTCAGTTATGCAGAAGGAATAAAGTGCGAGAGATCTGATGTGCAGCAGCATGGTGACTCCAGTGAATAAAACTACACTGTATACTTGCAATTTGCTGAGAGAGTAGATGTCAAACATTCCCATCACACACACACACACACACACACACACACACACACACACACGCACGCATGCACGCACACACATGAATGTAACTATGAGAGGTGATGGGTATGTTATTTAGCTTGATTTTGGTGGTAACTATGTCGCAATGTATATGTATTTCAAAACATCACATCGTATACCATCAACACAGGCAGTCCCCAGGTTATGGATGGCTTACGTACTTACGAATGGGCTCCCAAGGCTGCCCGTAAGGATAATTTACAATTAAACAATGACATTAATCATTCGGGAACTAGTTTCTTCCATGCAGGTAGACAAACCCGCACGGGGCGAGCGACCGGCTGGCGCAGCGTGGCGACACTGGCGGCCAGTCTCCCTGCGCACAGCGCACGCTCATCCTCACTTTCTATTTGATTTTGTGAGTCTGTGCTTACCCTGTGGCCACGCTTCCAAGGCGGAAGTCCACTGCGAACCCAGGGAGCCTGCGGCGAGGAGAAAGGCGGTGACAGTGGAAACGAAGTAGAAAGGAGTGTTTGGAGAAAGGCGACACCATCCTCACAGGAAAGCGCTAGGCTCCAGTCCCTTGGCTACCGGAACAATCACAAAGGATAAGGTGGAAATGCTGAGCCATGAAGGGCAGAGCTCCAGGGTGCGTCCGCTATTACTAAGCAGCCGAGTGGGCGAGTCGTGGAAACGGAGAGGCTATTTCTGATTTGGTCAGAGGGCAAAAGAAGTGGAACATCCCTATTAGCCTAGGAACAACACTCAGCTAGCTAATGTTGTTGATGCAACATGAGCTGAGTGTTAACATTTAATAACCTTTTAGAAATTTCTCCTGTCGCCTATCTAAACTTTTTGTATGAGATTGTTTCTACGGTTTTTGTGTGAATTAAAAGAAAGAGCACGACAGTGTCCGTAACGCATTACAGTACAGGGGTGTGGTTCTCATTGTCACGGTGTTAGGCTGTGTCACTGTCACCGCGCGTGAGCCATTGCAGCATCGCTATTACTGCCGTCATCATCATACCGTGTGTGCTGTTCGTCAGGGACGCCAGCTGCATACAAATCCGACCTACAGACGTTCTCAGGAGCGTGTGTCAACCGTGGCTGGGCAATGCCTGTGTACACAATTTTAATTTGCTAGTTATACCTCAGTAAAGCTGGGAAAATATTTTTAAACAATAAATACTTAAAAATAAAACCTGATTAACTCACTCCCAGCGCCCTCCCCGCAGCCTGACTGGAGGTTTGCTCCTGGCCACCGTCGCTGGGCCACCTGCGGGAGCCGGGCAGCCCCACAGCGCCCTCGGAGGCCGCAGTGCCGCCCGGCTACCCCGTGCACCTGGCGCCGCCAAGGCCTGAGGCTGCGCTGCAGCCACGCCGTGTGCCATTTCCTCCGGGACGCGCCGTCTTCCCAGCACTGTCCTGTGACCTCAGGGGTCACAGAAGTCACATGCCCCTTTCCTCTCCCTACTGAACCCCCCTCTCAGAGTTACTCTCCTCTCCCGGATGGCCCAACACGGGGATCCTCAAAACGTGGTCCCGGCCAGCAGCAGCCTCGCCTGGGAACTGTTAGAAACGCAGGCTCTCGGCCCCTCTGCAGACCTACTTCCTCGGACACTCTGGGAGTGGCGCTCAGCACGCTGCGCTTCAGCACACCTTCCGTGAGACTCTGGTGCATGCCAAGTTGGAGGACCACCGGTCCAGTGTAATCCTCACAGAGAATTTATGCTTTGCAAACCAAGAAGGGGGCTTGTCTCGAGACAACTTCAGGTTCTGGTCTGCTACATAGCATCTTCCTACCGGTGAACAAACAACACCAGAGCCCTGGACTAGGGAGGGACAAAGGATGGGCCAGAATGTACGGCAATGTGGGTTGCACACTGCACAACTCTAGGGGGTGCCATCCACATAAAACTACCATGTGAATGGCATAGCATGGTGGACAGGTGGGAACACCAGGGAACGAAGGGCATAAGGATAAATCTTGTGGTCGTCTGAATAAATAGGTTTTGGGGATTCAGTTGCCCATAAGGGGCAATTGGGGAGATAGGAAGAAAAATAGTGCAAATCTTGAACTCAGCTCCAGGGGGCGCTGTATATGTGGGCAACATACATGACAGGCCAAAGAATGCATTATTCAGGGTCTGGAACTTAAATGCCCACGGGAGCATGTAAATGCTGGCATGCAAAGAGGCAAAGCTGGGAGACACGGCCCTGTAAAGATGCGAGCAATACCGGGCCCCTGCCACAGTGGCCGTGTGGAACACTGAGCTCAATCTTGTCAGATCTTCCTTTTTAGAATCAAAAACAAAAACAGAAATCCATACTTCTATACGAAATCTCCTGACATCTTTAAATATTTTAAATAGATCCTGATTTTTAAAAAACGCTTTGTATTGTATCCAGATTACATAAATCACTCTCAAAGCCCAATTAAAAACAAAATAAGCAAAGGAGATGGATTCTTCAAAGAAGACACACAGATGGCAAATAAGCACATGAAAAGTTGCCAACATCATTAATCATTA
Organism: Microcebus murinus; assembly: GCF_040939455.1. Taxonomy (NCBI): domain Eukaryota; kingdom Metazoa; phylum Chordata; class Mammalia; order Primates; family Cheirogaleidae; genus Microcebus; species Microcebus murinus. The sequence continues at coordinate 5,392,851 of NC_134123.1, read as the reverse complement.
GGGAAATGCAAATTAAAACCACAGTGAGATAACACTATGCACCTATTAGGATGGCTAAAATGTTTAAAAACGCAACACAAAGTGCTAGGGGACGTGTGGAGCCACTAGAACTCTCTGCCGTCACTACTGGGAATACAAAACGCTGCCACCACGTTGGAAACCACTTGGCAGCTTCCCATAAAGTAAAACATACTCTCACCGTGTGACTCAGCCATTTCACTCCTAGGTATTTACCCACAAGAAGTGAAAATTTATGTACACACCAAAACCAGCATGTGAGTGTTTATAACAGCTTTGTACATAATCACCAAAAACTAGAAACACTCCAGATGTCCATCACCTGAGGAATGGACAAATTGTGGTGTATCCTTGATGGAATACTAACCAGCAATGAAAAGGAACAAGCAACCTGTACATGCAGTAAAAGTACTGAATCTCAAATGCATCCTATTGAGTGGAAGAGCTCTGACTCAAATGCCATGGTGTAGGATTCGTTTCTGTGACATTCTGGAAAAAGCAAAACTATAGGGACTGAAAACAGATCAGTGTTAACAGTGGTTACCAGGGGTTGGCACGGGGACAGAGATTAATAAAAAAGGAGATGGAAGGGGACATTTGGGGGAGTGATGGAAATGATCTATGTATTGATTATGGTGGTGATCTGTCAAAATTCACTAAAAAGGCTGAATTTTACAGTATATAAGTTATACAATAAAATTATACCTTAATTTTAAAATGAAAAGTAAAATAAAAATCACTCTGTGGGCCAACAGCAGCGCTGTGCGTGGAAGGTGAAGGCAGGGCGGGGAGAGCCCCTGCCCTCAGGGAGCAGCAGGGAGACGAGAGTTTTCAACCCTGTACCTCAGTGACAGCCTTTTCCTCTGTTTTCTACTTGGGGTTACCTGTAAGATGTCACTTGAAGCAAACAAAGACTCCCTTACCTACAATTTTCTGGAAAATAAAAGCGCCCTGGAAACAAAGGCGGCTTGAGAGTGCAGACCCAGCGTGAGCCCCCGCTCTACCTGCCGTGTGACTTGGGGGCCCTCCTGGCAGATGACAGGTGAGAGCAGCCCCAGGGCTCCTGGAGCCTCAGCTTCGTAAGCGGGGCGAGAACGGGCGTGTTCCCCTGACCTGGCAGGCCTGGGAAGGAAGGGCAACCTCAAGACCAAGCTCTGTAAGGAAACCGAGGACCGTCCAATCTGAGGGCAGAGCCACTATGGAAACAGCTAGAAAATCCCTCCACAATGGTGTCTTCACTCTGCCGGGTTGTGGGAGCCTTGAAGGCTAAGCCCGGAGCACCGAGACTGGCACGGCAGAGCGTGGAGGCTGCGGATTTGGGAGGCAGTCACACACAGCACGCTAAAGGTGCCATCGTGCCCACGAGCTCTGGGTCGCAGGTCAGCTCCTTGAGGGACTGTGTTTACCTCCATTTTCAGAGGAAGAAGGTGAGGCCCCACAGCACACGCTGCCACCAATAAATGACGGACCCGGGCGTCCAGAGTCGCCTGGATTAAGGTTCCAGCTCTGCCACTCGCTCATTATGGGAGCTTGGGACAGTTCTTGCTCCTGTCTGGGAGCAACAAGTTTCCACCTCGTTTTTGGTTTTGGTTTTTGGTTTTCTGAGACAGAGTCTCACTCTGCTCCCCAGCTAGAGTCCCGTGGCGTCAGCCTAGCTCACAGCAACCTCAAACTCCTGGGCTCAAGCAACCCTCCTGCCTCAGCCTCCCCATAGCTGGGACCACAGGCACATGCCACCAAGCCCAGCTAATTTTTTCTATTTTTAGTAGAGACAGGGTCTCACTCTTGCTCAGGCTGGTCTCCAACAGCTAATCACAAGCGATCCTCCAGCCTCGGCCTCCCAGAGTGCTAGGATTACAGGCGTGAGCCACCGCGCCCGGCCAAGCTTCCCACCTTGTTGATGATTCGAAGGCCTCTCAGGTCCCCAAACTGTGTGGTGCCCCAACACCCCACCCTGCCCTGGGCGAACAGTGGCCAGGCCCCCACCTCTGGGAGTCACCCCAGATGGAGCATTCGGCTTTCTGGAAGAGCGGCCTCGTTCTTCTCGCTCACCCTGAACCAGCAGTCCCTGCAGACAGTGCCCCAGGCCCAGGCCGAGCCCTGCTCCCTGCCCAGCCCTCCCCCACAGCCTCCCCGACACGCACTCCCTCGCCCCACCCCGCCCCGCGTCAGGCATCTGCCCCCTCTGGAATCGTGACAGCAGGGCCAGCGGGCAGGCCTCCAGCCCGGGAGGCCAGGGCCCCTGAGTGCCCTCTGGACCCCCCGGGGCCTGCCCAGGTTGCTCGGGAAACCATTTCAGGTCATTTGAGACGATGAGCAGCCCTAGCTCCGCTGGAGCTGAACAACAGGCAGAAACAAACCCGTCTTCAAAGTCCCTCGGGCAGAGCTCTGGGGCGGCGCGCTCCCCGGGGGCTCCCCGCGCTGCTGTGCACCCCGCAAACACCCCCAGCCGCGCCAGCACTGACTCCCATCCCAGGCCACCTGCCCTGGGCGAACAGTGGCCAGGCCCCCGCAAACATGGATCAGGGAGCCGCCGCCGCTGTCCCTGTCTGGGGAGGCTGGAGGGCAGGGGCCATTGGGAAGAGAAAGGGAACCCCGGGAGACACTGGACTTGGTCTCTGTCCCCAGGGACTTGGCTGCCTCGAGGAGGGCAGAGTGGCGCCGCTGTGAACAGCCTTCCCTGCGAAGGACCCAAAGTGCTGTCAGCCGGTTTCTCACCCGCGGAGACACTCTCAGTGTCCTTTCCTGGGTCCTCCAATTTAGCACCATGAGTAGTTATTACTTTTAAAACTGGAGAGCAAACATGTATGGGCTTATACATTTTTTAATATGGAGATGGTTTATTGGAGGTGGCTATGAAAGTTATTCTGCTCATTGTGATAATTCAGAAAATAGCAAAAAACAGTAAGGAAAGCAGAAAGCCACCCATGATCACTGCCTAGGCAGGAAGCAGCATGTCCTTTCTCCAACCTGCAGCAATGTAAGGCGGAAAGAAGCTCTGAGAACCAGAGCGGCAGGGGCCTGGCTGCCAACTTCCTCTCGAGTGGGGGCTCCGGCCCCACCTGCAGGCTCAGGCCCCAGCCAGAAGCTTCTCTCGGGCTGTGCTCCCCAGAATCACATTCCAGGGGAGATGGGAGCTCCCATCAAGAGAGGAGTTCAGCAAATGCTGGTGCACACGCCTCTCAGTGTGCCGGGGGCACGTCCTCCTAGGCATGGGCTGTCGGGGAGCATCTCCCCGAGTTTGGCTTGTCGCTGTGGTATCGCCAATTGGTAACGTGTGCTTTAGGACTGGGCACAGTGGGAGACTGAGGTGGAAGAAGCACTTGAGGCCAGTGGTTCAAGACCAGCCTGGGCAACATACTGAGACCTGTCTCTATTAAAAAATAAGAAAAATTAGCCAGATGTGGTGGCGCACGCCTGTAGTCCCAGCTACTCAGGAGGCTGAGACAGAGCATCGCTCGAGCCCAGGAGTTGGAGGCTGCAGAGAGCTACGATTGAGTGACTGACTCCAGCCTGGGTGACAGAGCGAGACCCTGTCTCTAAAAAGAAAAAAGTGTATTTTAGGTCAAGCAAAGACATTTAAAAGGAAATTAGCAACTACTCTTTATCACTTGGGTTTTTCAGAAGAACGGACATTTGAACACCAAAAGTAGGAAAGACCAACTCTGGATAAAGGGCTTCATGGAAATCTCAGCGACACCGCCCCACTCGCCTCGTCTCTCTGTGGGTCCAAGGTCTCGGGGAGGGGCTGCCGCTCAGAGCCAGGCGGGGAGATGGCTCCTGTCTGGGCCTGCGTGTCCTCATCTGTCCAGCACTCTTCGTGTTTAAGGATTCTCAGCCCCCTCCACACCCATCACTTCTCTTTTTTTTTTTTTTTTTCTGGTGACAAACAGTTTTGTCCCAGTGGTCACCTTCCAACATCCATACCCAGCGGGTTGTCTGAAAGTGCCAGCACCTAGACAGACGGACAGAGGCAGGGGAAGCAGCCACCTGAGGAGTCTGGGGGAGGGGACGGGAAAAGGGACAGAGAGGCGCCACAGAGGCAGGCAGGGCTAGAAAGGCAGGGGAGGGAGGGAAGGCCGGCCCTGCTGGGGAGGACCGCCGTGTGCTCTAGACCATCTAGACAGGGCGGGAGGCGGGAGGCGTCGCGGGCTGCTGAGAACACGTCCAGAGGTGGAGCGGTTTTCTGGGGGGCTGCTCAGGGCATGAAAGCTCCACCCTATCAGTCAGTGGGCTCAGTCCACGTGGGGGCCCAGCCAGGAGACCGGCGAGGGATGGAAGGAGGGGCCGATCCCCGCTCCGTGGGCCCCAGACTGCTCTGAAAGCCCCCGGCGGAGGCCTGTCCTCCCAGGCCCGGGGGCTCGTGCGGAGCACAGGATGGGCACCCAGAGGACTCAGGCACCTGCCCTTCCTCCGGCACCCTCCTCTCCTGAGCAGCCTCCCACCTCCCCGGGCTCGGGCCCCTTCCCAGCTGAGAAATCCGCGAACAGACTAAGCGCGAGCAGGGGAGGCAGGGCTGAGGCGGGTTCGGCGTCTCCTTCAATCGTCCCCACTCTACGGAGGGGAGACTGAAGCTTGAGGAGGGAAGCCATCCTGTCAACAAAGTCACAGCTGTGCTGAAACAACAATTCTATCAATAGTAACGACAACGTAATAACCACAAGCACTTGTTGAATCCCACTGTCCCGTCTCGCACTCGGGACTTAAGCTGGAGCTGGACTTTCAGCCCCTGTGGCCTCAGGTGGGAAAGCACCTGGGGACAGGAGCATTCTGGGCCCCCAAGGGCCCCCACGCGCACACCTCTCTGAGCGTGGGAAGCCCGCTCAGGCGCACGCGGTCTGGGTGTCCCCAGACATGGCCGTTTCTAAGCAGTTAGATTTTCTGTCCTTTCCAGCCCCTCAACCCCACCCCACCCCCACCCTCCCAGCAAATGGATAACAGGAAACAGCCAAAGCTTCTTAACTTTTCTTTAATCTTCCCCTCTCCGGCAAACTGAAAATCAAACGATAATTGTCTGGGTGATCTCATTATTGTCAACAAAATCCAAGCCTTGAAGTCCGAATCCACTGAAACGCTGACACATGAAACACAAAGGAAACTGTGCTTGCATGTTGTTCAATAAATAAATAAGGCCGGTGGGAGCTCGTCGCAGGCCCGGCACATGGAGGGGCCGGGCTGGCAGAAGTGCTAGGACGGCAAGGTGACCACGGGGACCCAGGAGCAGTGGCCTCTGGGAAAGACTAGGTCTCGGAGGTCAACGTTCCATCCTTCCTGTTTGTAACCAGCAGGCCCAGCAGGAAACAGATGGCACCTTTCCTAGTGATGGGGTACTCACAGGGGGAGGGGACCAGCAAGGGGGGTGCGGCACCCCGGGACTTGCACCAGAGAGAAACTGTTACCGCCTCTAGGCCTGAAAGACAAGGGACCAAGCAGTTATCAGCTCCCAGAGAGCGTGACATTGGAGAGGGCCACCTGATAGGAGCTGTGGCGTTAGGGAGGAACACCGAGACCCCACAGTGTGCCCTGGCAGGGAGAGGACCAGAGCCGGGACAGCCTGACTGCTCTCTCCTGCCTGCTTGCGACCTCCCAGAGGGCAAAGGAGGCTGGAGGATGCAGGTGTGTGGACCAAGCTATCCGGGGCACGGAGCAGGGTCTGAGGGGCAAGCAGAGGTCACCCAGCACCCATGCACAGCGGGACGCCGCCTGCAGCATGCCACATCTGTGCCACCCTCCACATGCACGTGTCCGAGCACGAGAAGCCCCTCCCACACCTGCACCGCAGGCTGTCCATCCAGGTTTGAAGACCCCCAATCTCAGTCCCTGGTTCTGGGGTTAGGGAGCAGGCCACATTCACACGGGGGAGCTGGCCCTATTTGAATGTCGGGAGGGCCAGGGCAGGGCTAGTGGGCAGGCCTGCTGCGCTGGCTGGGGGTTGGGGGTGAACACAGATCCAAAGGTGTCCCCCATCCATTTGCCTTCTCTTTATGCCTCTTGGTCTTGCTTTTTCTGCCCTCGTACCAGACTCCTAATAGATGTCATGACAACATATTATGTATCACCTTTCTAGAAAACAGGACACTTCGGGAAACTGAAGGCAGTGGGGTGTCACTACCCCTACCCCCTTCCCGGCTGTCCTGGAGGAGAAGGGACAGCAACTCCCCAGCACTGAGCCAGCACTGCCTACACGGCGCTGTGGCAGCTGCTTGTGACATCACGCCACACACCTCCCTTTTTCTCTCTCAGTTGCAGAGGCAGGAGTGAGGGGACTTGTGGGGAGGGGACTGGCCCTCAGGAGACCTGAGTCCTCAACTGCTGCTGCTGCTGCCTGGCCACGTGACCCTGGAGAGACCCTTCCCCTCCCTGGGTCTCAATTTCAACTTCACGAGGAAAGGAGACTTTGACGCTGATCCTGGCCAGCCTAAGATCCCAACATGGATTGAAAGACAAGAGAGGTCATCATTATGTCCTTCTTTCTGTCCACAAAGAACCCCTGAGGTGCCCGCCTCGTGTTCTGCCCCCTTGGAGGATGGAGTTCTCCTGCGGAGCCAGCTGGACACCTGTTAAGCCACTGAGCAGTCCCCACGCTTCATTCCCTGCCCCCCTTTCCCCAGGCTGCAGGAGAAAAGTGCTCACCAGGAGACCTTGGAAATGAGGCTGAAAGAAGCCTTCTATACAATGCAAAGGACTGCACGCTTCTAAGGAATGAGGAAAATATGTTGATCTTTTCATCTATATCTGCCTCGTCACCTTGAAAGCGTTCTAAACTGACTGAGCGTAGACAATAAAGGCAGGAAATGAACGTTTATTGAACACTATGGCAAATATTGCAAGGGCTCCCCAATATCTAGCTCAGTTTTCCTTCCTGGACACGTAGAAAGCCACGCATCCCAGCACCCTCGCTGTGCGGTGGAGCCACTGGCTCGCCTGGCCCGTCAGTGGAGAGCAGAGTGTTCTGGCCAGCTCTTCGCCTCCGCCCTGCCACAGTGAACATGCGGCTTTGCGTTGAGATGGTGGAGCCAGAATTTGACCTTGTGGATCATGTGTCTTATGCAGAAGAAAGCTGGCCTGGGGAGGGGTCTGGCCCTCTCGAAAACTGTATGGGAGTGGAAAATAGACTTACCTGTGATAAGCCACTGAGCTTCCGGGGATGTTTGTTACAGCATAGCCTCACCTGCGCTGACCGCTGTAAGCCCACCCTGTGCACGCATTTTCATACGTTCATTTCCCATGTGATCCTCACCACAACTCTAGGGGTAAGTAGCATTATTGCTATCTCAATTCTCCAGATGGGAAAACTGGGACTCATACATGTTAGATAACTAGCCCAAAGTCGATAAGAGATAGATCCAAAGGTAAGGTCTTAACAATTAGGTAGGTTCCACCACCCAAAAAAGGGGGAAATTTGAGAGGCAGGCATGTAAATGGCCAACTTACTGTAGAAATGTCCCTGGTCAGTGCGAGGTCTTTGTTGAGTAAACCACAGCCCTTCAAGTGTGGCCTTCTAGAGTCTGGGAAAAATGTTCCCAGCTAAAAGTAGCTACACGAGGGGGTCCCAGCCAAAGTCCAGCTCTAGGTTGGCAGAATTCTTGGATGCCTTGGAATTCCTGCTGGCCAGGGCTCCACTGGCATGGAAGTGTTTACACTCGCCTCAAATTAGTTCTCCCATGCCTTCTAGAGCCCCAGCCCATATTTGGGATGGAAAAGAGAAAATGATTCCCAGTGGGGATTCGAAAACATCAGAAAAATTCCACAGGGGCCGTGGCCGTTCCGTGTGGCTCAGGGCTCTGAGTAGTCACATTTCTTGGTCCCTCATACCGGATTCTGTGCCCAGCAGGGCAGCCAGGCCAAAAGGACAAGAACTCCCTCGCACACCGAGTCAGAAGGAAGCGTTTCTGGAAGGGCTCCCGCGAGGGCCGGCGCGGTCCACCACGAACGAAGTGCAAGGAGCGAGAAAGAAGAGAAGACCCGACCGTGGCTCCTGTGCGCGGAAGCCGGCTTCCCTCCCTCCCGTCAGCGAGGCTGTGTGACGGCCGCGGCAGCCGTGGGGAGCACAAACCCCAACACACGTGTCTTCGCAGAAAGGGAAACTCCCAGAAGGCCACGCGGTGTGAAACCTTTTCCGTAAGGCTCAGAAGCAGGCAAACAAAGCGTGTGCGTGTGGTAGAACTACACACACGCGTGCACACACGCGCGGGAATGATAAACCCAGAATTCAGCACGGTGCTTTTCGGGGGGTGGGGAGGGGCGAGGCGGTCAGGCCAGTGCAAGAGAACCCACCCGCGGCAGGAGTGGCCGCTCCTGGCCACCTCTTGCTCTCGTCGTGAGTGGGGGGATCACAGGCGCTTGTTACTGTAATAAATGTCCCAGCGGCGTGTCCGAACCAAGCCTCATGAGTAAGCCAATGCTGTCTACCTAAGACTATTTGTAAAAGGGACCCAGTAACAGCCGACACCAAAACACCATTTCCCGAGTACCAAGCGCCGCTTTAAGCCCTTCACCTACACAGTCACATTCACACCTCGCCGCAGCTCCTGAGATAGGTCCTGCTTTATGTCCATTTTACACATGAGCAAACTGAGGCAAGAGAAGTTAAGTAACCTGCCCAGGGTCACACAGCTGGTAGGTGGCAGGAGATAAGCCTTCAGAGACCTTCTTAGCTGTGTACAATGTGAATGAATTATGTCACTCGACTACAAGCCCAGAGACAGCTGCCGCGGGCTGGGTCGGTTCCGTGGTTCAGTGACATCACCACAGATGCCACTGTGGGGCCCAGGGCTCGGCCCCTTGAGGGTTCACTGAAAAGTCAGCTCACAAAGGGCAGATTCATTGGAGAAAAAACACACAAGTTTATTTAACATGCACACACGGGAGCCTTCGCGGTGGAGACCCAACCAAAGACACGGGGAAACGGCCCGTTTTGATGCTTAGGGTCGATGCGTACGACAGCCACGGAGAAGCATGGCTGCACAACGGGGGTGATCTCACGCTGACAGACCAAGTGGGAAGCCCAGCCAGGCTGGCTGTCTAGACTCGTCCTGGCCTCTCCGGGCAGCGTTCTTTACTTCTGGGCGTGGGGCAGGACCCTCTCTGCTTGGGCTCTTCTGACCTACGGTCCGACAAGGCAGGTCAGGTTTTACACAGAAAGGTGGGGGCAAAGCCGGAGTCATATTTTAGGTTTCATGGCTGGCTTCGGGGAGACAGAGTTCTGGTTTCTGGGCCCCGCCTTGGGGAAGAGATCCCAGCCTCTGTGGCTGGTCCCGGGGAGAGTGGGACTGGGCAGGAGGAGCCCAGAGAAGACCCTTTGCTGCTGGGGCTGCTTTGAGGGCCTTCACTTGGAGTGCCGTTTCTGCGCCCAGCACTGTCCTCGCGGTGCCCCCCCCCCCGCGCCCCTCGCCCCGGCCGTTCTGCACTCGCCGCATTTCCACGCAGTCATGTGCAGTTCAAGTCCAACAACACGAGGCATTTCCTCTTGCGTGCGTGCTTCTCTGGCGAAGAAATCCTTTCCCAGGTCTGCATTTGGAGACTTCCCCTCGGGGCCATTGACCAAGCTGAGTCCATGCCTAGACCCAATCCAATCACGGGCCACAATAGTGAGCTTAGAACATTCACAGTTCTCCCCTGAGATGGCAGGAACTAGCAGGGGTGGCTGGCGAGGGGCAGCCAAGAGTGTCGCCTCCGGCACTGCTTACTCACGGTCCCCCTGCAAGGACTACGCCCCGCCGGACTGTGAGCTCCTGAAACAGAAATCGCGTCCAAGTCGTCCTGCGCTCCTCCCCGCTCACGGCAGTCAGGCCCCCAGTAGCAGGCAGGGTTTGCGCCGGCCGCGTGGGTCATGCTGGCGCCTGCTGCACTCACAGCCCCGCCGAGGGAAGAGGGCGTCCTCTGCCCTGGAGCCCAGGCGCTGCCGTCTGTCCCATCCTACCTCTGGCCAGAGATGACTGGTCTAGAGCTGTCACCCAGCCTAAGGGAAGTCGTGTCCCAGGCCAGCCAAACGCCTGTGGTATACCTCGAACAAAGATCTCCCCCCCGACCAGAACGGTGCTGGCTCCGTGGGTGCCTTAACCCGGTGTCCCAGGACAGCAGCACCTGGGCAGCTTGCCTGCTGGCGCTTCTCAGCAGACACAATCCCGGGGAAGCGGAAATGAGGGGGCATAGTGGGTTCCCCTTCGGAACCAAAGGGCTGAAGGGCCCCCAGCCCCGGGGAGCGCAGCTGTCAGACAGCTCCCCACCACACGCTGCCACCAAGAGCTCTCTGGAATTGCTCTTACAAAAGCAAGTCATCCTGCCCAGGTCACGCGCCCTTCCTGGGGCAGCCCCATCTATGCCTGTGAAGCACAGGGTGTAGACGCCGAACCCTCACCCCAACTTGGGATGACCACACAGGGCTGTCCAGCTTCGGGGCTCCCCACTGAGACTGCGGCACAACTCACTTCTCCCTCCGCGCGGCGCTGCTCCCACCCAGCCCTTCCACCAGGGTGACCCCAAGAGCAGCCCCATAAAACTCCTGCACGCTGAGCTTCATCGTAGACACTCTCCACAGGGAACCCAGAGGGACAGAGGGAAGGCACACTCCAAACTCGAGTGTGTCCCAGCGTGTCCCAGCTTCCCCAGAGAGCACAGCGGGCGGCCCAGCTCTCAGGGACGTGTCCAGAGAGGACAGGGGAAACACTGCATCTCCCGGGAGTCCATCCGCGCGCGGACAAGTGAGAAACTTCCGCCATCTGTCTCTCACTTGTCCAGATGTGCCTTACGGGGTGCTAACCCTTCTTCTGTGTGTCACTGGGCCCCTCCAGGCAACTTCTGGGGGAGCCAGAACCTCTGGGCCCAGTTGGGCCGATCCCAAAGGCAGCCCGAGAGCTAAGAGGCGAGGTGACAGCCAAGCAGCCAGGGCGTCACAGCCTCGAGAGCAGCCCAGCCACCGTGCCCGGGGACTGAGGCAGGCGGCGCCGAGAGCAGATGGGGCCGTGTGGATCCGGTCGAGGAAAACTGAGCCAGCCCGGTCTCCTCTCCTGGACTAGCAGCAGGAGCAGAGCTGAGGGGCTGTGAGGGACGAGGAGCCAAAAGGAGCCGTGGGAACGCGGAGGCCCGAGTCGGCAGAAGTTAGGAGACGCTGAAGCAAGGAGAGGGAACCGGCAGAGCACGCGCGGAGAGCGCTCCGGCCACAGCGACTGTCGCCTTTGGGACGGTGATCTGCGCTGAGGGTGTCACCAGTGTCACCTTCGGGATGGTGCTCTGCACTGAGGGTGTCAGGAGTGTCACCTTTGGGATGGTGTTCTGCACTGAGAGTGTCGAGAGTGTCACCTTCGGGACGGTGCTCTGTGCTGAGGGTGTCACCAGTGTCACCCTCGGGACGGTGCTCTGCACTGAGGGTGTCACCAGTGTCACCTTCGGGATGGTGCTCTGCACTGAGGGTGTCAGGAGTGTCACCTTTGGGATGGTGCTCTGCACTGAGAGTGTCGAGAGTGTCACCTTCGGGACGGTGCTCTGTGCTGAGGGTGTCACCAGTGTCACCCTCGGGACGGTGCTCTGCACTGAGGGTGTCGAGAGTGTCACCTTCGGGACGGTGCTCTGTGCTGAGGGTGTCACCAGTGTCACCCTCGGGAAGGTGCTCTGCACTGAGGGTGTCGCACTCCTCTGAGGAGACAGTGACACGGCCCGTGGGGCGGCTGCCTGGCTCTCTGAATGACCAGCCCTATTCTCAGAGCCTCAGGTGACTGGTCGGGGTAATTTGGCGGCTCTATGCTTGGGCTGGGGACAGGGTCACACCAGAGAGGGACCCCCGACTCCGCCCTGCTGCTGGGCCGTCCAGCGAGCGCCGGGCCCTGGGTGGGTTGGACTGTTGGGGAAAAGGTCTCTTGCTTTGGGGAGGGTGAAGCTGTTCATCCAAGTGCTGCTCCCTCAGTTTTGGCAACTCAAGGTGGCCCTGGAGCAAGGAGGGCCAGGTAAGAGGGAGGACCATTGGAAGCCCATAGATGACACCAACACCATGGTGGGCAGAATGAAGAGACCACTCGGATGGAGAGAAAGGAGACCTAGTGCGTTGCTTCAGCTAGAGCCTTCATCTGCATTCCTTCTTCCATCAACAATTACCCTTCCACAGCACTATACCAATCTCTCCGGGCCTCACCGGGAAATTAAAACCAAACAAGAAACAAACAACCCAATTAAAAAATAGGCAAAGCTCTTAAATAGACATTTCCCCAAAGAAGATATACAAATGACCAATGAGCACGTGAAAAGATGCCAACATCACTAATCATTAGTGGAATGAGTATCAAAACCTCATGAGAAACCACTCCACATGCATTAGGATGGCCATTACAAAACGAACAACAAACAAAAGCAAAACAGAAAATAACAAGTATCGGTGAGGGTGTGGAGAAATTGGAACCGTTGTCCATTACTGTTGGGAATGCACCCCACCCAGGTGACCAGGTGCAGCCGTGTGATAGGCCTGGTCCCGGCCACAGGTCCCTTTCTTGCCTCCCCTGACTGTGACCTAGTGACATCTAGACACACCAACGAAAACCCCCATGCCTTTTGCTTGTGTGCTTCGTACATCTCTCTGTCTGTCTGTCTGTCTGTCTGTCTCTCTCTCCCCTGCTCCCTGTCACTGCTCCAGTGTGGTCCCCTGAGGAGCAGACTGCACCTCCCTCTCCACGACCTGTGGTACCAAATCCCTGAATTCCATATGCCTCTCTGAGTGTCATTTTCATGGCCATGTTGGAACAGTCCTTAAAGACCTCACAAGGGGGACCAAGTCCCCCATTTACACCACAGTGGTGGTTACCAGGCACCGGGAAGGGGGGACTGGGGAGTTGTTTTATGGGTACAGAGTTTTAGCTGGGGAGATGAAAAGTTCTGGAGATGGATGGTGGTGGTGGTTGCTCAATGATGTGAATGTGTTTATGCCACAGAACTGCACATTTAAAGTGGCTAAAATGATAAATTTTATGACATGTATATTTTACTACAATGTTTTTTTAAAAAACTTGACTATGTGACTGATCAAGTGTAAGAGCGTGTAGGAATTCCTGAGACCACTGGCCCCACATCCAGGGTGTAGACGGGCTGGGCGGAGGAGGAGAGTGCTCTACTTCCCCAGTGACGCCTGCAGAGCCAGAGGAGAACTCACTCTCCCGACACTCGGGCCTCAGCACTGGCTGTTCAACTAGGGCACTCTGTGCTCTGTGACCTGGTATCCCAGATTCCTCTCCCCCCCAAAGCCTGACTCTTCTGAGGGCCAGATGTACCACCAGCACCACCAGCCCACCGCCCCCCCAGGACAGCCCTAGTGGGGGTCACAGCTCCGGGGACTAAGAAGGGCCACAGCGATAGAGCCTGATCATCATCAGAAGACCCTTACAGTGAAAAGCCTTGGGAATGCCCGCTTTATAGTCCTGACCATCAGTCCCTCTTAGCACGTTGATGGCAGGTCACTGACAACTTCATGGATTTCATGCCCCTCTCAGTTCTGAGTCTCAGTTTCTCCACTCAGACAAAACCCTCCATGATTGCCCACCTTCAGGACCAATGTCAGAGCAGCCCTTGGACAACTAGGCAGAATGGCAAAATTTGGCACATGAACCACCCTGCCCCTACCACTGCCCAGAGCAGACATTACTAATCAATCAAGAGTCTGTTCCCCACTGAGCAAGATAAAGGCCTCAAAATCATTATCAACACAGCCTCCAGCTGTCCAGTCATTTGGCATTGGCACCCGGGGTGAGATTTACTTGCCAGCTGTCATCCACACTAACATAACACAGTCTGGGATCTTGGAGAGATCTCTTTTTCTCTTGGCCTCAGTTTTTTCACCTATAATACGAAATGATTTGCATGTCCCTGCCAGCTCTGTGATCCAATGAATTCCTTAATAGAACTGGACAATTCTATATTGTGGATAATGGAGGGAAATTCTGTTGGTTTCAACACAAATTCTATGGAGATTTTAGTGTATTTTTTGGCAGTAAATCTGTCCTTTCCATTGCATTTGCATCAGAGTGGGTTAGAGCACTGTGGGCTCCCAGGACACTGGAGTCCGGCTGAGGACACCAGGTTCCCCATCCCCAGCCAGACATCGAGGTCTGGCTGTGCTCCTGGCCAGCCAGGTTGCTGGTGGCCTCTGGGAGCCATTTCCCATTTTCTGGAAGGTTCCAAGCCAAGACGAGCCTCACCTTCCTCTCTGCCATAGGACACGACTGCCCAGCCCACCACCTCCAGCAGGAGAGAGCTGGGATTGACACTCCTGCCCCTCACACTGCCCCCACTTGTGCTGTCCCTGTCCGGGAGGGCGGCCGTGTTCCTCCCGCGGGGCCTGGACGGCCTTCCCGTCTGCCTGTCGGGAGCCGGGCCGCCCTTCCCACCCAGCTCCGCCCGGCAGGAGGGGACGCGCCAGGGGGAGGGGAGCGGCAGGGCAGCCGCTTGCCACCAGGCACTGTAAAAGACAGAACTTTAAATCTTGGCCTCCACCAGGGAACTGCCTTAATTAGGGTGGCGCCGAGCGTGATGCTGTAATTAACTGCGTGTCTGTGTTTCCATCCCGAACGCCTATTTCCAGACCTTTGTGATCCAGTCTTCTGAAGACAAGCTCCAGCCAGAGACTTGGCACCAGCAGCCCCAGAGGGGAGGGATGGCCGGTTTCCCTGCTCGTTCCTCCCTGAGCCCCACTCGGGTGAATCCTTAGAGGTGGGAGCCCTGGGTCCCTCCTAAAAAGGGCGTTTATGTGTGCTCAGAGCTGCCGGCCCTGCCTGGTCCCCAAAGCCAGGGAAACCCGAAGGCAGGGCATCGGCCTGAGCTGGGAGAGTGCACACCTGCTAGTTTGACTTGAGTGACATCCATTTTCCATCATTGCAGGCACTTTAATCTTCTTTGGGGAGCCAGCCTCAGCCAAGTGTAGCTCTAGGGAAGGAGCCACGACCCAGGCTGCCAATCAGAGTGCCCATCCTCTGGACACAGCGAGTGGTCCAGTGAGAGTCACGCGGCGGTCGCAGGACTTGGGCAGTGCTCTCGGGGAACCGTATCTGCTTTCCACTGGGGCTGCTAAACTGGAAGGATGCCAGCCGGAGCTGCTGGGGGCTGTGTGTGCCACCTCCTGTGGACAGTCTGTCTAAGAATGAGGCCAAAGTGAAGAAAGCATAGAAAAAAAAATGGAGGGTGCCAGAGAGTAAGGGGGGATAGAGAACGGGAGGGAGAGAGAGGAAGGGGAGGCCCGGTGACATCCTTTAAGCAGGTTACTCCGGCTGTACCTGAAGCAAAACACTCCCATAAACTTTTAGGTATTTATATTAATATGAGAGGCAACAAATTCCCCATTTTTGTTTGTGTCAATTTGAATAGAGTGTCACTTGCAATTTTAAGAGATTTGACTAAAACTTAGGTCACTACATGGACTCTAGTACTGAAACCAAATCCAGCCCCAAACTTTTCAGGCATAGGTGCTGATTAATCTCCTTTTGACTTTACGCAGGGTTGAGCTGGGTTTCCGGCTCTTACAACCAGAGCCCCGATGGTGCATATTTCTCCCTAATTATAAAAGTAATAGGTACCCATTGGAGACCGGTACCAAATACTGATAAACACACGAAAGAAAATAAAAATGACTCCTAATCCTACCACCCAGAAACAATTTTAGATATAACAGAGGAAATGTCCCTTTAATCTTTTTGCTGTACGCATGAGCACCAGGCATTCAGACGCGCTCCCGCGCCGACGCGCAGGCGTCCGGGCTCTGCGCTGGAGCGGAGCGCGTGTGCGGAAAGGGCAGCACGAGGCCCAGCCGACAAGCCTCACCAGTAACCTGTCTCACCAGCTCCCAGGTTAGGAAACAGAACGTGACTAGCATGTCACAGGGTGGTGGCTTGGGCCCTCTCCCAATCACGACTTCCAAAAGGGACCGCCATCCTGACTTCCAGTGGCACAGGTTAACGCTGCCTGTGTTTTAACGCTAACACCATGTGGAGTCACATGTGACGTGCCCTTCAGTGTCAGGTTTCTTTCTCTGGGCATTTTGCCTGTGAATAGCGTCTTGTAACCGGCGTTTCCCCCTTCCCCCATAGTCTGAACACTTTCCAGTGTCTATAATTATTCTACATCCTTGTGTCATGTAGAGGAATCGTTCTCGACTTTGCCGACCTCCTATTGCAGGCACTTCGCTCATTTCCTATTTTTTGCTGTTATAAACAATGCTGTCATAGACACCCTGGCATCTCAAAAAACGCTGAGTAAACAAATGAATAAATACAAAACGCCAACAATGGGGAAGGTCTGAGTAACAGTTCGAGGCAGCAAGGGGCACACTCCCTTTGGCAGTCGATCTGTCAGGACAGGAGAGGGGTCGGACTGCGGCGAGAAGGAGCGCCAGCCAGGGACCGTCAGACCTTCTCCAGCGCCCTGGGCGTCACTGAGGGCTCTGTCTCCCCGAGTTTGCCTCCTGAATCCTCGGTGCGCAGTCAATCTGTGTTCGGGTTTTTGCTGTTGAAAACAACATGGCAGAGAACACCCCCTGCACACACATCATTTTGCACATGGGAGCCTACATCCCAGGACAAATTCCTAAGAACATAGGTCACACCACTCAAGCCCTTCCTGCCAGGCACTGTGTTTCATGTGCTTTATGTAGGATGAGCTCATCTGAGCCTCTCCACAATCCCTGAAGCAGGGAGTCTTGTCCCCATTTTACAGAGGAGGAATTGCTGGGTTAAAGGGCACGCACACTTCGTGTCTTGCATCATATTTTCTAGCTGCTTTTCGTATGACTGTACCAATTAATTCTCCCCCCAGCAGTGCAAAGGGTCAGTTTCCCTTCCACTCTTGCCAACTGGACACCATCAATTATTTTAACTGCCAGTCATGGCCAAACTGATATGTAAAAAATTATAGCCCAATAAAGATATTTGTTCATTTCTTTCAGTTTTTAGTGAGTGTCTTAGTCTATTTGGGCTGCTATAACAAAATACCATAAGCTGAGTGGCCTATAAACAACAGAAATTTATTTCTCACAGTTCTGGAGGCTGGGAAGTCCAAGATCAAGGTGCCAGTGTCTGGTGAGGGCCCTTTCCTGGTTTATAGATGGTACCTTCTCACTGTGTCCTTACAGGGTGGAAAAGGCAAGGTGACCTTTTTTATACGGTCCCTAATCCCAATGATGAGGGCTGAGCTCTCCAAGGCCGCACCTCCTATCACCACCTGGATTTGACGTGAGACTGTTTGAGAGACACGAACATTCAGACCATAGCAGTGAGAGCGAGCATCTTGTTTCATATTGATTAGCTATTTGTATTTCTTTTCTCAATTGCCTATTCATGTCTTTTGCCTATTTTCTTTCTGCTGAGAGCACTAGATTTATTTTTTGCATATGAAAGGTATTTACCTTTTGTCTTTCATATATCTGCAAAGACCCTCGGGTGGGACCCCCTCTCACGCAGTCTGTGGGTTTCTCTCAGGTTTTCCCATCACCCCTGCCTTGGGACCTACTTATGTGTACATAAAAGCCGTGGAACTGCATCCCTGGTTTTCAAAGTATCATCCTGGGGCCCCCGAGATTCTCAAGACCTTCTCAGCAGTTCCGCTGCCCTGGCCTAATCTCCAGAAACCGTGAATGTGACCTTACTTGGCAAAAGGGTCTTTGCAGATGTAATTAAGGATGTTGAGATGAGGTCGGCCTGGGCTATCTGGGCAGGCCTAAGTCCGGTGACAGTGCCTTTGTCATATGCACGCACAGAGGAAAAGGCCACGGGAAGATGGAGGCAGAGACAGAAGTGACGCGGACGCAAGCCAAGGACAGCAGGGCGCCACCAGAAGCCGCAAGAGCCAGCTCCGCCGGTCCCTTGCAGTCTCCGGAGGAAGCACGGCCTGCACAGCACCTTGGTTTTGGACTACTGGCCTCCAGAACGATAAGAGAATAAACTTCCACTGTAGTATGGGACTGGGTAGTGGCAATTTGTTGTGGCAACCCCATAAAACTACTACAAATACTGAGACATTTGCCTTTTCCATCTCTTTCTCGCATGAGCGTACAGTGGGGTTTTCCAAGGCTACATGACATATGGTGCTGGGACAAATTGAATGCAGGAGCAGATATTGGAATCCAGATGTCTTCTATTAAGCCAGATATTAGGCGATTTGTGAAAATGAAAAACAATGCCACTCTTCAAATAAATCTTTTCTGTTTTGGAAAATCTAAGTATTCTTCATTTAATAATGTTATTTATGTCAACATAAGATGGGACTTTTTAAAAATATTAAATATATATTTTTTTAATTTTCTCCATTTTAGTTTCTAATACATAAATATTGATAATTTTAACCCACATAAACAAAAGTTCCTTGAGGTCCTTAATAAATCTGAGAACATAAAGTGGTCCTGTGATTAAAACACTTGAAAACTGCTAAACTAGATAATGTCTCTCTCACCTCCCCAGTCTGACTCTCTGGTTCTACCCCTGCAAAATGTGCCAAGATCAGCTGCATGTGACTGCAATTGACAGAAAATCCAACTCAAAATGGCTTAAACAAGAGAAATGTACTGACTCACAAAATGAGTCCAGAGGTTGGGCCTTCTGTGTTTGGTTAACTCATTGGTTCAACTGCATCATCAGTCCTAACCACCATGTTTCTGCCACCCTTACAGAGCCTGTGTCATGGTTACAGAATGGCTGCAGCTGTGCCAGCCATCATGTCCTCACACAACAATGGCCAAAGCTGGAAAAAGGAAGCATCCTTTCCTTGAGCTTCATTTTGGAAGCAAAGAAAGCCTTGAAGAAGCTCAGGAAATTTCACCCCAAAATAGGACACCTTGGTATACAGAGTATTTTGAATTAAAGGCCCTTAGAGATCAACAGGCCTTGGAAGGGGCTTTCCCTCTATCTGCTTAACCAGAGGGACCATCAAAAGAACAAGTGATTCCCCTTCCTCTCCCTGTTATCTCAATATATTGCAGGAAAGACAATCTAGACTGTAACCAGACCTGGCCCAAATCATTTTAAACATAACACCTTTCTCTCACGTTAATTTATAAGTCAATCTGTTTCTCCCATCCATTCATCCTCCCTAGCAATGATGTATTGCCCCTAAACAGAATTACCTACACTCCTCATCTCTAAAAGGAGGGCACAAAAGTATCCGGATCCCACTGGAATATGGGGTAATCACTCTGATTCGCCCCATGCGCAGGGTAAATAAACCTCTTCCTGTTATTAATCTGCCTTAATTGTGAGTCGGTCTTTCGGGGGGAAGGGGAAGCTTCCCGCTCACCCCCCAGCCCCTCCCCTGACTTCTCTCGTTGCCCATTTCTGCCCAGCGTGTGAGGAATGGCATTACTATGTGTGACGGGCTTAGTCTGGTCAAGATTGACCTCCACGACTGGCAGAACCGTCTTCCTGAAAGACATGACCATCTGATTGGGGTTGCATCCGCAAGAAATGGGGTCAGGCAGTGAGGAGGTGATCAGAGTGCCTGCCATTGCCCCTGGGGATTGCCAGCCTGTGGAAGCAGCAGCCCCATGTCCTGCCACCGTGGCTGTCCAGTCAAGCACGTAGCCACAGCAGGAGTCTGGCGGAACCTGCGCCCTGCTCCTCAGAGCCACCCAGCCCCATGAGCTCCAGACCCAGGGCCCCTTAGCACCTGGCACGGCCAGTCCTCCACCTGCCCTGGGCAGGGGCCAGCCTCCCTGGCCCGCCTCTTCTACCTGGGACAAGGTTCTACCAAAGGCTTTGCGCCCTCCCTGTGCCCAGTCATGCTTGGAGGCCACCCCTATCCACTTTGACAGGTTTCAGTCATCCTAGGAAATACCCAGGTTGTTTCACAAGTTCCACATAATCTCCCCCTCAAAAAAATGTCAATTTCCCCTCACTCGACTCCCTATGACACACACATGCAAACATACACACACATACACTGACACACAGTGAAGTGATGCAAGTTCTAGAATCTTTGCTTTGCCGCTTACCTGCTGTGCAACCGTGGGCATTAACTTACCCTCTCTGAGTCTATGTTTCTTTATTTCTAAGGGTAATGGAACCTATGTTCTAGAACTACTGAGGATTAGATGGGATGATGCATGTACGGTCACAGACTGTCAAGACTCAGAAATGAGTGGCTGTGACAACTTCTGCGTAGTGTTTCAAATCTCACAGAGCACCTGAACCTCCATTTTATCACCTGAGATTCACAACCCCCGAGAAATCCAGCAGGGCCAGGGTCACACCCCACCTTTCAGATGAGGCAGTTGAGGGCCAAAGAGGCCCAGTGATTCAGCCAAGGTCACGCAGGTGACTCAAAGCCACCCAGGTCTCCAGGGCTCTTCCGGGGTGCACCTGCCGCCTTGCCTCCCTCCGTGTGACCCTGAGAGCTCGGCTGCCAAGGGCCTGGAAGGTTTTGTAGGAAGCAGGTCCGGGGCCGCATGGCCAGGAGTAGCAAGGTAGCAGCAAACATGCAGGAGAGGCGGCGAGGGAGGCCGTCCCAGCTCGCGGCCCAGGCCGGGAGAGCAGCTTCTTACAGGGCCCGAGGAGGGAGAGGCCTTCCAAGAGCGCAAACTCAGAACATAGAAACAAAAGAGACAGACACACCTGACTACATAAAAATGTTCGTGTTTTGCGAGGCAAAAGATACCATAAGCAAAGGTAATAGCCAAAGAGTAAATGCAGGAAAAAGTATTTGTGATGCAGGGGACAAAGGGTTACCATCTATAATATACAAAGAGCTCTTACAAATTGAAAAGAAAAGGGCAAACAACCCAAAAGAAATTATGGCCAAGGATGTGAATAGGCAATTCACCAAAGAATGAAGCCAAATGGCCACAGACAAATGAAAAGATGCTCACACTCATTAGTGGTCAGGAAAATGCAAATTAAACTGACAATGACATATCACAGAGAAAATTCAAAAGAACAATAACACAATGGCTGGCAGGGACTTAGGGAAAAGCTACACTCACGCATTGCTGCTGAAAATGTGAATTATTACAGACTTTTTGAGAAGTCCGGCAAGTTGAATTAAAACTTAAAGAGCAACATTACATTTTTGCATTTAAAATATAAATTCTGCATTTAAAATTTTTCCTTTGACCCAAAAATCCTAAGCCTGGAAATCTTATAGAAATCTAACCACTGTATCCTAAGGACAAGTGATGGAAGATGTTTATTGAATTGATTTTCATAATGACAAGGGAAAAAGAAAACCTCGGGGCAAAGCATGGCAGAGAGGGTCACACTGGGGACACCTTACTGCCCAGTCTCCCTGGCAGTCTGGTCGGGACCGTGTGGCTTGGTTCTAGTTAATGGACTGGAGGAAGAAGTGACACGTGGCCACGAAGCCCATGGCATGCTGCCCCTTCTCGCTCTTCCCCTTCCGTGGCAGCTCCGGAGACCCCATGGTGGAGACAGAAGGAGCTCGGTCCCCGAGTCACGGCTTGGAGGAGACCACCCAGGGCTGCCCCGCCTTGCCGCATTGGGACAGGGACAGAAGCCAACCCCTTGGCTTTGTTCAGACGCTGCAGGGTCTCCTATGGCCACAGCATAGCCGCAGCTCACCTTAATTGACGCACAGGCCAAGTGTCCATCAGTAGAAAACGACTGACTGAAGGACGCATAGCACATTCTGGAACATTACTCAGCACGGAGATTGAATAAAGCCAGACCAGGGGATTGCACAACCTAGGAGCAGAAATGCGAAGTGCAGAAAAGCAAACGTGACATCTCACGGGGTGATGGAAACAACAATCAAACAGACCCCATAAAAGCGGCAGTGTGCTGTGTGCGCACGTGCATGTTGTGTGCAATGTGATCGCGTGAGAGGGACAGAACATGGCAGGGTGCTCTCTAGTCTGCTCCGATGGGTCAAGGGGAAGAGGGAGAAAAGAGGGTGAAGAAGGGAAAAGCAAGGAAGTAGAAAAAGAACGTCAACACAAACAGGCTACGTGAGCACGTCTTGCACCTGTGAGTGTGCAGATGTGAACACAGAAAGGTTTTCATATTGAAGAATAAAATCGAGCTTCCTCAGCGAGAGAGCTAGGGCGCTCGCAGGCCCCGGCAGGCGCGGAGGGCGGAAGGTCCCGTCCTTGCCGCAAACCCGGTGACACCTTTGTGCTGGCTGGTCCTACACCTCCCGCCCTGCGATGTGGCTGGAGCCCAGGGGAGGGAAGGCTCTGTGACCATCCCGGGTGGGGGCTGGGGCCGAGGGTGCGTGCCACCTGCCCGTCCCCACTCCCCAACACGCTTTCCTCCAACCCTCACCACAGTCCACCCAGAAGAGGACTTCCGTGAGGCTCCCCACGCAGCCAGCAGCGGGCACCGCTGCCCACAGCGTCAGGTCCCGCGGCCGGGCCTCAGTGCCCAGGACGCGCCCTGCCCCCACACCGGTCTCCCGTCCGGCCTCGGGAGTTTCTGGCCGGCCGGCCTCCAACTGGGGTTCCCACGATCCCCTCCCTCTTCGGGCTGGATTGACTTGCTGGAGCGGCTCGCAGAACTCGGGCAACGCGTGCTCCGATTTATCACGACGGATGCCACAGAGGACGCGGACGGGGAGATGCGCAGGGCGGGGTGTGGAGAGGGCACGGGGTCCACGCCCTGCCTGGGCGCCAGCACCTCGAGCCCCCTCGGCGCAGCTACCCGGACGCTCCGGAACCCAGTCCCCTGGGGTTCTCATGGAGGCTTCATGGCACGGGCACGATTGACAACGGCATAGAAACGCGATCACACGGAAAGCTCCTGATCAGCCCAGCAGGGCCTGTGTGCCCAGCCTCGCCTGGCCACTGTGCGGCTTTCCTCCTCGCGGCCTGGGCAGGACTGTCTCTGAACCAGGGTCTTCTCACCCACAGTCAGGGCAGAGTCCTGCGTGCCAGGTGGAAGGCGGGCAGAAGGCCAGAGAGAGCCTGCCGCCTAGGCCTCAAGTGCCGGCCCCACGCCAGGGCTGGGGAGTGGCGAGCCAGGAGCCGAGCGCGGAAGCCTTTGGGCAGCAGCGGGGATCGCAGCGTTGGGGAAGTGGAGGCGGGTGTGGGGCAGGGGCTGCCGCCTGGGCTCGCTGGGGGCGAGCCTCCAAGGCGAAGGCTCAGAGACTGGAGCCGAGGCCAAATCCAGGCCATAGTCAGCATTTGTTTGGTTTACACAGTGATGTCTAGAAAACTCGCATCAGTTGCCAACTTACTCAGATTGGCAGGTTTTATACGCACATGCCCCAAACTGAATATCCCCAGTCCATAGTGAGAAGGACAGTCAGATGACCTGGCCACGCCATGGCCACATTCCTGAGTGGCAACCACCGCTGGAGCCGAAGAGTGGCGCCCTCTCAGATGCGGCACGCGATTCAGTTGGCCGCAGTCTCCACCACTCCCTACCGCCCCAGGTCATGTCACCCACTCTGCCCCATCCCAAAGTCCCGTTGGCGTATGCGACCCCAACCCCAGGAGCCCCTTATCCACCTACCTCTGCCAGAACGAGTGGAAACCAGGCTCCACGCGCTCCGGCACGGGACGGGCAAGGCTGGTTCCGGCTCTGCCCCTTCGCATCTGGATGCCTTGGCCCTGCCTCAGTTTATCTGAGCTGGAACCACATTGTCCCAGAGTCTCCATGTGGTTCTGAGCTCGTGTTGACCAGAACAGACACCCGTGTGGGACACCGAGGGCGGCGGCGAAGCAGCAGCGTACTCTCACGCTGGCTGTCTGCGCGGGCCAGGCCCCGTGGCGCCTAGCCGAGTGCTGCTGGCCGCTGGCCACCCCACCGGCCGGCGGCGCGCTTCCCGGCTTCCTGCGGAGCTCCCACACGTCCCCTGGGCCCAAGCGGGCATGCAGCCGCGCGGGGAGTGTGCCGGTCCCCGCAGGTCTCCCAGGCCGTGGAGGTTGAAAGGTGAAGGCAGACACTGCCCACTGCTCTGCTCCCCAGACCCCGCCCGGCGCTGATGCAGCCCGACCAGCCCTGGGCGCACGCGCAGGCCCGCCCACACAGTGACCTGAGGCCTGAGCCCGCGGTAAGCCCGTCTTTCTGCATCACCTCTCCAGCCCGTGCTCCTCTGCTCAATCCCTGACGGATACCCCACCTGTGTGATCTTAGACAAGTCTCCTAACCTCTCTGAGCCTCACTCCCCTCATCTTGAAATGCCCGCGATGATAAGACCTTCCTCACACGGGTAAGGCGAGGATGAGCAGGGCATGTGGAGTGCTTAGCTGAGTGCCTGGCACATGGTACATCCTCAGTAAATGCCGTCTGTTAAAACTGCAGTGTTTTTAACACATTGACTGCCACACTCGGAAGAAAACAACTTTCCCTGGGGCCATGGTATTTCATTACAAAAACAGAATGAAAACTTCAAAAACTAAGTTTTCAATTCTTTCTAACTTAATGAAAATTTTTTTATTTTTTATTATTTTCTGTGCATGAGTTACATGCAACTCATGCCGTACTAGAATAGGTTTTTTTTGTTTGTTTTTTTTTTGAGACAGAGTCTCACTTTATTGCCCAGGCTAGAGTGAGTGCCATGGCGTCAGTCTAGCTCACAGCAACCTCAAACTCCTGGCTCAAGCAATCCTCCTGCCTCAGCCTCCCAAGTATCTGGGACTACAGGCATTTGCCACCATGCCCGGCTAATTTTGTGTATATATATATTAGTTGGCCAATTAATTTCTTTCTATTTATAGTAGAGACGGGGTCCCGCTCTTGCTCAGGCTGGTTTCGAACTCCTGACCTCGAGCAATCCGCCCGCCTCTGCCTCCCAGAGAGCTAGGGTTACAGGTGTGAGCCACCGCGCCCGGCCTAGAATCGGTTTTTACACTGCATGCCAGTTGGGTGGTATGTGACTCACGACATACTTAGAGAATTTGTTTCGGAGGATTGAGTCTTCACATTGCTTCATGAGGCCCGGGGCTCAAAACTAGCATGAATTCAATGCAACTCACACGGCAGTTAATGTGTTAAATAGGAGGTGTGCACCTCCCCGTATAACACTGGGAAAGAAACCAACTGAATATACCTAATATGATCCTTTGCCATCTAAAGGAAAACTGCCTCTCCCTACTCTGCAGTATTATTTTAAAAACCATAGAGGTGTGTGTATGTGCATGTGCATGAGCATTAAATGGGGAAATTTGACAATTCTAAAATATTTCTTTCATTTGTAGTACAAACAATCTCTCTTAGATCGGGTCCCGGGGATCCAGGCGACGCCATGGAGATTCGCGCCTGGGGAGCTTGTCAGAGAGTGCTCCCGGGGACCCAGGCCTGCGGGCGAGGGGACCAGGCTGGGCAGAGGGCGGTGAGAGCAGAGGCCTCTGCCCACCGCACAGGGCTCTCTGGACTCCAAAGGCCTGTCAGAGCTGGCCCCAGCTGGGGCAGGGCCTGGGCCTTTGTGCTGCACCTCAACCACTGCGTGCGCGTGGACACCGACAGGTGTCACGTGGCAGGCAGCTCCCTTCTGCCAAGACCTCCACGCTGGGGCTCCTTCCCCGAGGGCCACAAACGGCGTGGGGGAGACGTGGCCCTGACCACGTGAGCCGAGCGGACGCTGCCACGCAGAGGGTGGAGCGGGCAGTCCCACCTCCTTCCGTGGGCGTGCTGGAGGCCCGGGGACAGGGGTAGAGCAGGTGCGTTTGTTAAGTGAATGGAAGAGGGTCTCTGGATTCAGACTCCAGTCATATTTGGAAGAAACAGTTTCTCTGTTCAAGAAATGTGCAGATGAAAGACACGTCTGGTGCCGCGGCATCCTCGGCCAGATGTGGCTGGCGATGCCTCTGCTCTTCCCAGCCCAGCCTTTCGCCCGCAGCCCCTCCCCCCGTGTGAGCATGCTCCTTGTCTCCGCTTCCCACAGGGAGGCTTCCCCGGCCGCACAATCCCACGCACACACACGCTGCTCCCCAGAAAGCAACTGTGAGCCTTGGGGTCGTCGGGACAGAAAGAAGAAGGCAGGCTCGGCGTCCCGCCCCTCCTTACCCCCTGCCTCCCCCCTGCGGCCAGGGCAGGCCTTCCTCTCCCCAGACCAGCCGGACCAGGCTAACCAGCCAGGGGCCGCGCACTCCCCATGGCAGGGTCAGCCCCAGGAGGGACAGCTGGGCTTTTGTGAAGTCTCTTCAGGGATAAAACGGGCTACGCAGGAAGAGGGGGCGTCCACCATGGGCCAGAGGGTGTCGGCTCGGAGTGCCCTGGGAGCTGCGGCTGCTGCTGCGCTGTGCTCGTGACCGTAGCCCGAGCGCACGCAGACGGGCAGCAGGACCCCGCGTCCTGAGGAGGCAGCTGCCGAGCCCATCACGCCACTGCCACGACAGCCGCGGGGACACCTGGCACCCTTCCGCGCAGCGTGCCCTGCTCCCGGCCGTCTCTGATGCCCTGCCATGGGCCTCCGTCAGACACCTGGCTGCGGGAGACAGGGCAGAGAGCAGCCATCCATGCTCGGGAGGACCTCGCTCTGCCCTCCTGGACACAGCCGAGGGAGCCTGTGGCCCCCTTGTCACAGGCAGCCTGCAGCTCACAACCATCTAGCTTCAAGGGTGGCAGAAGACAGAAAGGATGATACCACCAAGCTGCTGGGTCCCAGAGCCCTCCCCACATCTACACTTGGGCGGGTGAGAGAACAAAGCTCTTCAGACCAGGCGTGGTGGCGTATGCTTGTCATCCTAGCACTCTGGGAGGCTGAGGCAGGAGGATCACTTGAGGTCAGGAGTTCGAGACCAGCCTGAAAAAGAGGGAGACCCCGTCTTACTAAAAATAGAAAAATTAGCCAGGCCCAGTAGCGCATGCCTGTAGTCCCAGCTACTCAGGAGGCTGAGACAGGAGGATTGCTTGAGCCCAAGAGTTTGAGGTTGCTGTGGGCTAGGCTGATGCCACTGCACTCTATCCAGGGAGACAGAGTAAGACTGTGTCTCAACAACGACAAAAAAAGCTCTTTACTATCTAAACCAGCTTGAGGTGGGGTTTCTGTGATGTGCAGTCAGAAGCATTCTAAGTGACCTAAATGTCCTGCTAGTGTGGCTGCTTCATACACACACATACGCATGTGCACACTCAGGAATGTGCACACAACTGCAAGGCCAGTTTCGAAAAACCCAACAGCTTTCCTACACACCAGCACAAAAACCCAATCTGAAGTAAATTGGCACAGCCAATGTGAAAAACAGTATGTCAGTTCCTCAAGAAATTAAACACAGAACCGCTATGTGGTCCTGCAGCTCTACCCTGGCTACACAGCCAGGAAGAAAGCAGGAACTCAAACAGGTATCTGTACACCTGTTTGGGAAAACTCAAGCCATGTTTTCCTTCTGTTCTCAACACCAACACAACAGCCATCAACACGGGAGGACTTTGGGACTCCAGAGTGTGTGAGAATTTCTCCGCACCAGCAAGCAGGCCACGAGTTCTGCAGTGGGCACCAGCACGTGTCCTCCCATTCAGCTCCAACACTGTCCACTCGAGACAGCGTCAGACCCCCGGGTGGAGGGCTCAGCCCCACAAGACTGCCCCGCCGGACACCAGCCACCAGTCTGGGCCTCTGGAACTTCTGACCCACAAGCTCAAGTTGGGGCTCCCACAACTCCTTCTTTGGGTTCGATTAATTTACCGAGAGCAGCTCACAGAACTCAGGGAAATGCGTTTACTAGTTTATTGTAAAGGATATTTTAAAGGATACGAATGAACAGCCAGATAAAGGGATACCGAGGGTGAGATCGGAAGGGTCTCGAGCTCAGGAGCATCTGTCCTGGTGAAGTTGGGGCGCTCCGCCCTTCTGGCGCTTGGATGAGTTCTTGTTCCCCTTCCTGTCCGCCTCCGCGTGCTGAGCTCTCTGCAAGCTCCCCAGACCCTGTTCTATTGCACTTTTATGGGAGTTCCATTGCACAGGCATGACTGACACCACTGGCTACTGGTGATCAACCTGACCTTCAGCCCTCCCCATCCCCAGAGATCGGAGGGTGGGGTTGAAAGTCCCAGCCCTCTAATTCCGCCTTGGTCTATCTAGTGCCCAGCCCCAACCCTGAAGCTACCAGTCAATTGTTGGCAAACAAAAATATACCCAAGGATTTTAAGAGCTGTATGCCAGGAAACAGGGATGAAGATTAAATGTATATTTCACAGTCTCATAACAGCCACGTTCATAGCAACATTATTCCCAATAACCAAATGTGGAAATAACCCAAATGTCCACTGATGGACGATGGATAAAGAAAATGTGCTATATACATAAAATGGAATTATTCCACCTTAAAAAGGAATGTTATTCTCACACACATACTACAACATGGCTGAACCTTGAAGACACACAAGTGAAATAAGCCAACCACAAAAGGACAAATATTATGTGATTCTACTTACATGAGATACACAGAATGGGCAAATTCATAGTACATAGAATGATGGTTTTCAAAGGTTGAGAGGAGGTGGGAGTTGGGAGTTATTGTTTAATGGGAATAGAGTTTTGTTTGGGGAAGATGAAAAAGTTCTGGAAATGGACAGTGGTGATGGCTGCACAACACTGTAGATGCCACTGAACCTAAAAATGGTCAAAATGGTAAATTTTATGTTATATATATTTTACCACAATAAAAAAAATTGAAAACATAAAAAAAAACCCTCTTCACAATAACAACAACAACAAAAATACACACTACCTTGGAATAAACCCAATCAGAATTCACAGGACTCTGGAGAAAATTGTAAAACATTACTGAGATGTAAAAGTTGACCTAAATAAGAGGTATACCATGTCCATGGAGAAAAAGAACCACTACCATAAAGCAGGCGAAGGTTCCCAAACTAATCTATAATGTGATCTAATCCCAATCAAGATTCCAACAATTTTTCACTGAATTCAATAAGCTGATTCTAAAAATCCTTCAAAGAACTGTACTACAAAAAAACCCACAAGATACAAGTTTTTGAACTTTTGATGGAAGTATAACATAATTGCAGAAAGTATACAAATTTTAAATGTGCAGCTCTGTGAATTTTTACAAAGGGAACATACCAGGTAACAAGACCCAGACAAGAAACAGAATGTTGCCGGGACGCCCCTCTCGCACCCCTGCAGTCACTCCTCCACTTTGAGGGTGATCCTCTCCTGGCCTCTATCTTAACTGACGAGTTTCGCCCGTTTTTAAACTTTCTGTACATGGAATCATATTGCATGTACCCTCCTGTGTCTGGCTCCTTTCTCCCATCACAGCTGTGCAATCCAGCCATGTAGTCGCCTAGCTGTCAGTTGTTTATTCTTGTTTCTGTGTGACTTCCCAGTGTACATCCGTCTCCTCATGCATTTATCCTTCCTCCTGTTCACAGGCACTCGGGCAGCTTCCAGCTTGGAGATGTTACAAAATAGTGTTCCGTACTGTACGAGTAACAGTGCTTGTCTTTTGGTCTATATTTGTGCACAAATTTTGTAGGGCATATTCCTGAGAGTGAAGCCACTGGGTCACCAAGAAATGTTCTAAAAGGAAAACAGGATGTTTGTGTAGAGGGTAGGAACGAGGCAGTCTTGCCCTGCTAGGGATCAAAATAAATACTAAAGCTATAGTAGTTAAAAGGCACATATGTTGCCTGCCTCCAAGTCCACACACCCGTGCACACAGCATTCATGCACGTGCACACACGTCCACACACGGGCACATGCTCCCGCCCCGCAAACCCCTCAGTCAGCGCTGACAACTCCCAGGCTGGACTTCCCAGACCAGATAACTGAGTGTCTCGGTCCCTTTCAAGTGGCGTCAGAGCACAGGCTCGCAGTATCCAGGAGACGGCGATGGGGAAAGGGAAGAAGAGAGAAAGCCCCCTCCCCCACCGCCCACTGGCTTTAAAGGGAGAACAAAGTGAGCGGGATCAGAGTGTGCACGGTGACGGCAGCGACGCCGAAGCCATTTATCACTGCCAGATGTGTGAAGGGTCAGACTTCAGGGCACGCTGGGAGTGCCGGCGGGAGCGCCTGCACCCCAGACGAGGTGAGAAATAACCTGTCCCGTCGGTGAGGGACCACGGAAGGGCTGCCAGGACCCCGCTCTTAATAAAATGACACTGAGCTTTCTTTTTTGTCCAGGCCAGAAGGGGCTGGGGGCCAGGGCGGAGGCAGCACAGCTTCATAAAGGGCCGTCAGTCAAAGCTCTAAAAATACCCTCCCGCTGCCAGCAGGCTCCCTCTCAAAGGGCCTGCGGGCTTTCTGCCGCCTGAATGGCCCCTTGATGACGCACAAGGACAAATGTTTGCCAGAGAGGCCTGGTGTCAGGCAGCACGCAGGGCCAGCTTGTGGCATCTGCCCTCTTCCCCGGGCCTGAGCCCCAGGCCCCTCTCACAGGTATACCTGGGCCAGGAAGGCCATCACGAGAGCCCTGGGGTGAGCGCCGAGGGCAAGCCACCACCCTGGGCTCCCGCCACAGGGAGAGCGAGGACGCAGCCACCTGTCCTGCAGGTGGCTCCCCACACAGGCACCCCACGAGTGATGGACGGAGACCTGCCTCTGCCTCTGCTAAACGCCCTCCGTGGGGCGACCCCAGCCCGCTGGTAAGCGCGGCCGCAGCGGGAACCACTTCCGATCTGACCGAGAGGCTCGCCTCTGCCCGAAGGAGCCCCCAGTCTGATGGGGAGGCCGGGCTTCCACGACAGGCCCACACGGTGGCCGACAGTGGGCTTCACCTGCGGCGGATGCCAGTCGCGGGACACTGCAGGGCAGACTCTCACAGCGCAGGTCTGGCGGGGCCTGGGATGGAGTCTCCGACAGGACCGGGGAGTCCGTGGGTGGGAGCCCGAGCAGAGGAGATGAGAAGTGGCCGGGTGGGTTGGCCGAGCTCTGCGGCTGTTGTGCAGTGACGGAGCCCTGCGCCCGCGCCTGCAGGCCGTGGGGCCTTCCAATTAGTGTCTGCATTTGTTAGCTGTGTGGCCTTGGGCAAGTTTCTTGACCTCTCTGAAGAAAGGACATGGGTGTGCCCTCACGGGGTCGGGTAAGCAGATGGACACCTGCACGCATCTTGGCACAGCGCAGGGCTCAAGACACGCCAGGCGCCGCGTCTGCCATAAACGGAGCCCTGCGCCCCCGTCAGAGAGGCCACCTCGACGAGTGCCAGCGCTGAGGGGGCTCCAGGCGGGCCTGCAGGCCCCGAGTCCATGGCCTGGCGACTCGGGGTTCCTCAGTTGGGCTGGGGGGTCCGAGCACCGCCTGCCCCCGCCTGCACTCTGGGGGGGTCACAGCATGCCTGCCTCGGCAACCCCCCCCCCCGCGACCCCCCCCCACTCTGGGGGTCACAGCACCTCCTGCCCTGGCCACCACCCGCCCCCCCCTCGCCCGCACTCCGAGGGTCACAGCACTGCCTGCCCTGGCCACTCCCCCCCCTGCCTGCACTCCGGGGGTCACAGTGCCGCTTGCCTCAACCCCCCCACCCCCCCGCACTCTGTGGGTCACAGCACCGCCTGCCTCGCCCCCACCCCCTGCCCACACTCTAGGGTCACAGCGCCCCCTGCCTGGGCCCCCCAGGGCCGCGCTCCGGGGGTCCGAGCACCGCGAGGCCCGGTAGCAGGCGGGGGTGAGAGCGCGGAGGCTGCGGAGCGGAGCGCAGCTGGCACACAGCGGGCGCGGAGCGGGCCGGGCGGGACAGGCGGGACAGGCGGGACAGGCGGGCCGGGCGGGATGGCGGCCCCCGGCCCCGCGGGCTGGCGGAGGAAGCGCCCCGCCCCCACCGGCCCCTTTGAGCCCCGCCGCGCTTTGAAGTCCCAGATGGGCCCGCAGGAAAGAGGATCCCCGCGCCCAGCCCCCACCGCACCTGGGTAAACACGCGCGGCCCGCCGGCCGGACCGACGGCCTGGCGGCAGGGACTGCGCGGCGCGAGCGCCCGGCCCGGCTCACTTCAAAGCGCCAGCGGCCGCCGGCGGGGCCCTAATCAGGCCCGGCTGCGCCCGCGGCCCCGCCCGCCATCTGCTCGGCGTTAGCGCACCCGGGCGGGGCGGCGGCCAGGAGACGGGCCAGGAGACGGGCCAGTCCGGCCAGTCCGGCCCCCGCTTCGCGAGCGCAGTCGCCGTGCGGGACGGGCCGTGTCCGCGCGCCTGCGGCGGCTCCGTGGCTGGGGAGACGCGGCCCGCGCTCGCTCGGTTAGCCCGCGCTGCCCGCTCCGGGTAGGGCCGCAGGCCCCGGGACCGTCCATGCACACATCCATTCAGTGAACCGCTCTTTTTTTTTTTTTTTTTTTTTTTTTTTATTTTGGCATATTATGGGGGTACAGATTTTAAGGTTTCAATAAATGCCCATTTCCCCCCCTCCCCCCAAAAGTCTCCATCATGACCATCCCCCAGATGGTGCACATCTCACTCACTATGTATGTATATACCCACCCCCCTCCCCCCTCCCCCCTGCCCAATACCCTATTACTGTAGCACCTATGTGTCCACTTAGGTGCTAGTCAGTTAATACCAGTTTTCTGGAGAATATATCTGGTGCTTGTTTTTCCATTCTTGGGATACTTCACTTAGTAGTATGGGTTCCAGCTCTAACCAGGAAAATATAAGATGTGCTATATCACCATTGTTTCTTAGAGCTGAATAGTACTCCATGGTATACATATACCACATTTTATTAATCCATTCTTGGATTGATGGGCACTTGGGCTGTTTCCACAGTCTTGCAATTATGAATTGTGCTGCTATAAACATTCGAGTGCAGGTGTCTTTTTTGTAGAGTGTCACTGGATCATTTGGGTAGATGCCCAGCTGAACCGCTCTTTTAAACAAGCCAGTTTTGAGCGTCTACTGTGTGCTGGGCACTGCCCTCGGGGCCTTCTGCCCATGCCCTCCGGGCTGCTCCGAGTCCCGCCCAGTGCTCTGCCTGAGACGCCTCCGCTGCCCCACCAGCAGCCCATTGCCCCAGGGAGCCGCCGCCCTGAGGAGCCGCCGCCCTGAGGAGCCGCCGCCCTGAGGAGCCGCCGCCCTGAGCAGCCGCCCCCCTGAGGAGCCGCCCCCCTGAGGAGCCGCCGCCCTGAGGAGCCGCCCCCCTGAGGAGCCGCCGCCCTGAGGAGCCGCCGCCCTGAGGAGCCGCCGCCCTGAGCAGCCGCCCCCCTGAGGAGCCGCCCCCCTGAGGAGCCGCCGCCCTGAGCAGCCGCCCCCCTGAGGAGCCGCCCCCCTGAGGAGCCGCCGCCCTGAGGAGCCGCCCCCCTGAGGAGCCGCCGCCCTGAGGAGCCGCCCCCCTGAGGAGCCGCCGCCCTGAGGAGCCGCCCCCCTGAGGAGCCGCCGCCCTGAGGAGCCGCCGCCCTGAGGAGCCGCCGCCCTGAGCAGCCGCCCCCCTGAGGAGCCGCCCCCCTGAGGAGCCGCCCCCCTGAGGAGCCGCCCCCCTGAGGAGCCGCCCCCCTGAGGAGCCGCCCCCCTGAGGAGCCGCCGCCCTGAGGAGCCACCCCAGGCCCCGCGGCGCTCCCGCACCGCCCAGGCAGGGGCTTCCGCCTTTCCAGGCCCTGAGGCCGCGGGACACAGTGATAGCCCCCATCTGGGCCCTACCGTGGGCAGCTTTGTGACACTTGCAGTCTCCCTGTGCCTCAGTTTTCACATCTGAAATTTTAGGACAAACCCCCTTGCAGAGTTGAAATAAGGCGGTCAGACACAAGGCCAGGCCGGCAAGCGTCTTTGTCAGGGCAGCGCGGCGGCGCTTCTCTCTGCAGCCCTCGGCCTCCCCGTCCCAGGAAAGGAGGACGCTGGTCCAGGAGGCAACAGGCGGGGCTGCCAGGGTCTTGAGTGCAAGGGGCAGGTCCCAGAGATGCTGGCAGACAGGGACAGCACGGGACCCCTGGGTCATGACCCTCCTTGGGCCGCAGGCTGTCTCTCTCTTCCCCTCGGTCCTGGTTCCCGGCAGCTCACAGTCTCTGTCCCTGCCTGGCCTCCGCCTGTGGGGCAGTGGGAAGGAACCTGGACGTGGCGCACTTGCAGAAGCCCCAGGCACAGGACCTGCAGACAGCCGGCAGGCTGGGGCAGGGAGGGGAGACGCTTGTTTTAAGCCATAGACTAGTGACAAAAGGCCCGGGTTCCAGTCCCACCGACTTGATCACTCACTAGCTAGGGACATGGAGAGTGAGGGCACTGGGAGGCAGTGAGGCCACAGGTCCTCCTGGTGTCCCTCAAGGCACAGGTGTCCTCCCACCACCGTCCCCAAGCACAGATGTCATCTCATTCCCCAAGGGATGACCACTGGGGCGAGTCGGTCCCCACCCAGATGGGGCAAGCAGAGCCGAGGGCTTCAGGGCACTGGGAGGCGGGAAGGGCTTGCCCGGGAGGGTGTGACCTCAGGCAAGGTCCCGCAGGAGGCTCGTCCACCAAGCCTGCAGGGAGCCTCGGGAGGGCGAGTTACACTGAGCCGTCCGCCTGAGGACAAGGGAGTGAGCGGGGCTCTTTCCCACTCCTGCGCCAGCTCGCGGGACCGCCGACTCCCTGCGGAGTGGGTGAGCAGCAACACCCTAGGGAGTCTGCCAACGAGAGGCGCTGCTGCCCTGACGGCACGCAAGGCTGGGCCGGGCGCTCAGAAATGACAAGGGCCCCAGGGGCCGGGCGGAGGCCGGATACCGTGCACGGGTGCAGCCAGCCCGAGGTCTTCCCTGGCCAGCACCTGGGAACACTTTCTGGGAAAAGAGCCCCCTGGGGGCAACTCCAGGTGTGGCAGGCCTGAGGGGTTCCAAGTGGGTCCAAGTGTCCCGCAGCAGCTGGGGCTCACTGTCAGGGCACCTGGCGCCTCAGCAGGCGGCCTTGGCACATGTGGCCTGAGAGGATGGTTCATAAGCTGTGATTTGACCAAGTTGCCGCCCAGCTGAAAAAGGCTCCCTCCCAGTCAGCACAGAGCAGGGCCTGGGACCCAAGAGCACCCAGAGCCCGGCACCACCACCGACCGCTGTGCGCCTTTGGGAGTGTTGGTTCCCTCTCTGATTCAGCTTCCTCAGCAGTGGAATGGGGTAATCATAACAGTCGCTGAGCACTGGCGACCCGGCACGGTGCCAAGCTGGAGTTAGCTGCGGGGCTTCCTTGGCCCTTCGCGCTTCACTTCTCTGGCAGTGGGTCCCGCACAGTCTTAGCAATCAGCCACCCATCTTGAATCCCACCATTTCACCAATGAAAACAACTCCTTATAACAATCCTCATGCTAATTAGCAAATCCTGGTGTTGATTTTGTTAACAATATTTGAGAACGTGCGTTCCTGATGAGGACCCTTCATATATTATTTTACCACACCTGGCAGGGGCGCCATGTACAGTTGCACAGGTTGTACACTGCACAACACCTGGAGATGCCATGACAAAATGACAGTATGAATGGCACCCTCTGGAATTTTGTAGTGCCCAACTTGCTTCCTGAAGCCCTGAACCCAACGATATGGATCCTTGATTTTAGTAGTTCAGATGCTAACACCCAGTCCTAGGATGTAGTTATCTTGTGTGCACATATTCACCAAATGGTTAAAAGTGAAACAGTTTTAAGGTCATCACACAGGCAATAAAGCGAGCACTCAGCCCCATGCCGGGCACACACCACACTCAGTAAACAGTCCTGCTATTTTGATGTTGCCTCCAGCACTGTTCTGTCCAAACACGGGAACTGGAGTGGACTTCAGCTTTCAGAGCCCCCGGCCCAGCTTGGAGACCCTTCTAGGGGACCCTAGCGGCTAGGAATCCTCACCCGGCCCCCAGCGCCCACCCCCAGGCCCTGTTCCCATTTAAGAGTACCTCCCACACCCCCCAAGCCAGTCACTGCCCTGGAGAGAGAAAGGGCTAGATCACCACATCCCTTCTCTTCTCGGAGTTCAAAGCCACCGCCAGTCCCCACGTGGCCGGCTTGATTTGTTTCTTATCTTTAATTTTTTTTAATCGGGCAGATCTCCTCTGGTTACATCTTACAGCATCTTTGGAGCGGGCAACAAAAGCATTCTTTTTGGAGCCAGCGGGGGGGCTGGGGCAGAGCCACTTCAAAGGGAATGCAAAGCGGCAGCAATGTCCCTGTCATTGTCCTCCCCTGCGTGTCTGCCCCCCACTGTCCTGAGGCCGCCCTGAATAGGCAGGCACAAAGGCCACATGTTCAAAGTGGGCACCACATGCTCCAGCAGAAGGCCAGCCTCCGCCTCTGCTCGCTGCCTTCATCCCGGCACACGCAGGTTTCCAGCCAGGGAGGGAGCCGGCCTTGAAGTGGTTATTCTCTCCTGTTGTTCCTCTCGCGCTCCCTCCCCAGCCTAAACTTATGACTACATTTGGAAGCGGCCTCTGATTGGCAAACTTCCCTCTCACTCTCTGCGGAACAAGCGGCCGCCCTCTGCCGCAGGGCCCTGCAGGGCGGCCTGTCCCTCTCGAGGGCAGGTGAGCCTTTGTTCAGCCCCTTGGTAAGAGGGAGGGGGAATCCTCCTCCTGGCACCAAGGGTCTGCTGCCAACGGGGCCACATGGGAATTTAGATATAGGTTATCCAACCTCCATATTTTAGAAGAGGAAACTGAGGCCGAGACGGGGAGCGCCTTGCCTGAGGCCCACAGCGTGCTGGGGCAGAGCCAGGGTGGAGTCCAGGGGCCCGAGCCCCAGCCCAGTGCTATTTTATTACCTGGCTCCCAGGTAAGGCCCCTGAGTCGAGGAGACCTGGGAGCTTCATTGGCTCGTGGGCAGTCAGGTCACCAAATGTCCCAAACCACAGAGAGGGTCCACGAAGCTGGTCCCTCTGGCCCCACTCGGAGCACGCTGCCCTCCTGGAAGCAGGCCAGCAGGCGCGCCCCACGAAGAGGAAACCGAGGTCCAGTTCATATCAGAGCCAGGCCTCCTGAGGTCTGGGGGTTCGTGCACCAGGGGAGGTGCAGAAAGGATCCGCCAGGAGGGAAAAAGCAGCACCAATCTACAGGAATGCTGCCAGCACCAGTGGGGACAACGCCACCATTTCATGACTTAGATATCACACACCCAGCACTTGACACTTTGGACTTAAGCCAGTAATCCTAGGGGAGACCCATTTGAGGGAGAAGGAGACCAAGGCTCAGAGAGGTTAAGTAACTTGCCCAGAGTCACGCAGCTGATAGCGACAGCTGGGATTTGAATCCAGCTCTGCCAAACTCAGCAGCATTTGTCCTTTGGTCCTGGGTTCTCCTCAGAGGCAGGGACCAGGTCCAATGCCTCGGGATCAGGTCCTTTGGACGGTCAGAGAAAGGGAAAAACAGTCACCTCCTCAAATCAAGTCAGCGAGCCTGAATGGAGGGACTTGGTGGCATCCTTGGCCCTGAGGTGAGACGTCCCAGGGAGGGGCGCAGGTGGGCAGACTGTACCCCCAGAAGGCTGAGGGACCACAGGACAGGCAGGGGACGCTTTGTGAGGACGCAGCCTGGCTGTATATAACTAAGGGGTCCTTCGAGTCAGACTGAGCCTGGCACCAGTCCCGGCTCTACCGCCTGAGCCGTGGGACCCTCGGGGGTCACCGGCACAATGGGGCGGGGTGTCTGCGCTGTAGGAAAAGAGCCTCAGGCGGCTCCCGCAGTTGTTGCGCGATGGCATCAAGCAAACAGGACAGGCCTGAGGGCCGGCGCTGTGGGGCCAGAGAAGAGTCTGCGGGGCGGGCACCACCGGGACGCTGGAGCCGGGGCGGGAGGGCGGAGGGGGAGAGCAAGAGCAAGGAGCAGACCTGACCTCCAGGCTGGCGTTAGGACAGTTCCAGAAGGGATCCCGCCCCAGCACGCAGCCCAGAGCTGGGACGGCCCAGGCTGGCCGCGGGGGCATGGGGCTCCGCTGACCAGGGAAAGGGAAGCGCCGAGTCCCCCCCTGCGAGGCGAAGAACTTGTTCCCGCCTCAGGAAAGCTGGAGGAAGGGCCCACGGGGACAGGCCCACCCCGAGCCATGGCGACGGGCCTCCTCGCTGAGGGCGTCTTGGAACGCAGGCGTGTGGGCCTTAAAGCACCAGCTTGAAAACCGCGTGCCCGGCATTGCGCTAGACCTGTCCTGTCTATTCGCCATTTAACATCCATGTCAACCCCGTGAGGCGCACACAGGTGTCACCTCCAGGTCACAGACAGGAAACCGAGGGGTCTCACCGCCACCTTTGCTGCCACATGCACCGGCCAAGACTGCCGCCCCTAACCACTGCACAGGACAGCGCCAGGACACCCCTAATTAATTTCTTAAGAGGTGCCCCGAAGAAAATTGAGATTTAGAATGGGCTTTCCTGCCTTGGCCCCAGGGCCTCTGCCTACGGTCAGTTCCTAAGGAAATCCGTCTCCCCCTAAGGCACACAAGCTCTGCTTAATCTCATTCCCACAAACAAACAGCCTAATGAAATCTCTTGCTGTTACATAAATGAAGGGGAGGAAGCAGCTGTGTGTAAACAGAGTTGTAGGTTGCCTGTGTAGACGCCATTGACTTTCAAATCAGCCTGCTTTCTCCCTCCCCGTGGCAGAAGTAGAGTCAAAATGCAAATGTAGCATAAACGACTCTATAATAAATGCTCATTCAACATTTATTCTTTCTCAAATCATCTCTTAAAGCTCTTTCATGCTAATGTCTAGGAGATGTGACATTAGAAAAATTGCTTTGACATGCTAAGGGGCTCCAAGATTAACAAAAAAAGGAAGGACAAGATAAAGCTTTTGGAAGACCTATTTCAGAGGAATTATTCCCGCCTTTGAAAGTGTTCCAAGGTTGCTGCACATTTCAGCTTGTTGGCATACATGTAAATGAAGTGATACAAAAGTCCTCGGCTAAATTCCCCTCGAATGAGGCTCCCAGCCACCAGCGCGGGACGGGGAGGGTGGCAGGACTTCAGGGCCAGTGGTGAAGGCTGTGGGTGGGGAAGGCAGGAGGGAGCGGGCGCCAGCCTGGGCGCAGGATAAAAACATCAGGGTCAAGGTGGCTGGTGTGGCCAGCACCTGGTTGCCTCCTGGAAGCAGGACATCTGCTTCCGGCAGATTATCCAGCCACTGGCCACCCCACCGTGCCGCCTGTTCCTTGTCGTGTGAGTGCTTAGGGAGGATGGTGAGGTGGCTCCTGCAGAGCGCTTCCTGCAGCTCTGACACTTAGTAAGTGCTCAAGAAACTGTTTGCAGTTGGTGGCATGATAGCCTTGGCCTTTTCAGGCCCAGCTGGAGCCCGGGCTGGAGGTGAGAGAAAGAGGTAGAGGAGCAGAGATTTCACGATGAGGTGACAGGCTGCATGACCGGTGTCCCAGCGTCCTCGGCTACAGGAATCACGGCCCAGCCGAGTCTGCGGCCCACGCTGCTCCCCTTTGAGTTGGTTCCTCTGAATTGAAGTCCTGCGTGGCATTCCCCGACACTATTTCAGAGCAAGCTGGACGTGCTGTGGGCGTCACGTTAATCACCGAGCGCCTGAGCGTCTCCCGTAGGTGAAGGGACGGGACATTCACTGCGCACCTTCTAGACAGTGTGTATCTTTAATCTTGGTGACAGCCCATTGATGTCATACCCTCATTTCAAAGATTTCCACATCAGTGAGGGTGCACAAAACACTCTAATCATCCAAAAACTTGGATGACTTAATGCAGTCAAAGTTTAATTCCTGCCCACGTGGCAGCCCAGTGGTGGTGTCCGTGGGTGGGGTCCCGGGCAGCTCTCCTTCGGGGGACCGGGGGGCTGGCTCCTGCCATCGTTAGTGGCAGATGGCAAACAGTAAATGAAGGATCACCCCTGGGACAAGCCTGGAGGCGGGCATCCCTTCCGCCCCCATTCTGTGGCCAGAACTCCACCACGTGGCAGGCAGGGCGCGTGGCTTAGCGAGTACCCAGGAGGAAGGAGGAAACACTTAGCGAAAACAGGAAAACAGATTCTTGGAGAGATTAGGCGACCTTCAGAAGAAACAGCAAGGAGCGGGACCTAGAGCCTGCTCTTTGGAGGCCCCCCACCCTTGCCGCCACATGCACCGTCAGCAATTTCAGCAGGCGTTTATTGAGCACCTACTGTGTGTCCAACGGCGTCTGGAAGCTGGGACTCAGCTGGGTTATGACATGAGTTCGCTGTCTCTCTGGGGAAAGAAGCAGCGTGCTGGGAGTAAGAACACAACCACATCCAGCGCCGCGTGGGGGCGAAACGGGGCCACAGATGGTCTGCGCTCCCAGAGCCTTCCGGAAGCTAGAGCTGGGGGCGCCCACAGAGGGAGGAGGGACAGGCGATCTGAGAGGGACGGGGAGGGTGAGGTGGTGCATGCAGGCAGGAATCCCAGAAGCCGGCGCTGAAGGCGAGGTCTGGGGAGGAACAGAGCCGATGCCGCGGCCCCTCCCGAGTGCCCTGCCCCCCCCCAAGCCAGGGTCCACATCTCTTTGCCCAAGGGCGTCCTCCGGTCGCCAGGGGCGCTGGCAAGTGAGCGCTCTCCAGGGGCAGCCCTCGAATGCACCAGCCCCTCACGACTCAAGAGCACCTGTCTCACCCTGTTTCCCAGAGTCCCTGGCAAGGCTGGGCTGCAGTCGCCTACGGTGGCCACGTGCCTGCCAGCACGCCTTCCCTTCCCCGTCTACCACCCTATGCCAGTGCTGTGTTTCCTGAGATCGTTTTCCAGATAAAGTGCTGGAAACAAAACTGACACCGCGTCAGCAGGACTCTGCCACAGTCGCCACAGAAACTGCTGGCGGGAGTCCCTCCACCAGGCGACAACTTGCCAAACGCATCCCCGTCCCAGGAGCCCGGCGGTTGGAGGAGGAGGGCTCAGGCTCCGTCAGGGCAGACCTGGGGGCCCTCCCAGCTCCCTGCCTGCTCTGTCCTCTGGCCACCCCACTGGCTCCTGCAGGGCCTCCCTCTGGGACAGCTCGCCATGGGCGGGGCGGGGCTGGGCAGAGA
Organism: Microcebus murinus; assembly: GCF_040939455.1. Lineage (NCBI taxonomy): Eukaryota > Metazoa > Chordata > Mammalia > Primates > Cheirogaleidae > Microcebus > Microcebus murinus. The sequence continues at coordinate 5,352,119 of NC_134123.1, read as the reverse complement.
CAGTTTCAGGGCCACCCCCACATACAGAGAGCAGCAGAACTGCACATGGAATCAGCTAGTAAACTGCGAAACCCAAGCCACGGTTCTATGTGTTATGGTGTGAAAAGTACAAAAAAATCAAATTTAAAAAATGAATGAAAGGCTATGAGCTGGCGGAAGTTGGCTGCATTTGCTAGCGCCCAGCCGGGGATGCAATGGAGCTCTCTGCCTCTGCGCCTCAAACGCCACCCCGGGATGTCTTTGGTCCTGCTCCCCAGAGCCACACCCCGACCGGAAGCCTTTCCGGTGTGTCGGTGAACAGCCTACCGCTACCTCTGGGCGCCTGGTGGGCAGCTGGGACTGCATCAATCCCGCTGGAGAGCTGTGCCCCAAGGGGAGGGAGAGCTGTCGGGGGTTGGTTGAAGTCTGTCCCGGGGATGTCCCTGTACTTGTGCTACTCCAGTCCCAGCAGCCAGACAAAGCCTCAGGATCCGCCTGAACAGGAATGGGGCCGGGGAGTTTGGAGCAGAGAGCCAGCCACATGTGTTACACCTGTGGGGACAGGGACAGGGCCCTGTGCTCCCTGCAGGTTCACCCATCTATCTACGACTTCTGCCAGCGTCCCCTAAAGCAGAGACAGGAGACAACGTTCCGGGTGGTTGACAACTTGCCATGCTCCCCCAAAACTTCACAAGGTGGAGCAAGGGGTCCTTCCCCTCTGCTCAGTGACAGGACCGATGCCCAGCTTTGTCCTAAAATGGGCCCTTCTCCCAGGCTGTCATCGGGCTGCTTGAAAAGAGAGAAGCCATTGCACACTCCAAGCAACCCGGGACTCCTCCGGCAGCACGAGGGAGAGGGACCCCCAGCCAGGGTCTCTGCAGGGGAGAAGACAGTGGAGGAGCCGCAAGCCCCTGCCTGTGCAGCCCAGGACCCTGATTCCTCTCTGCTTAGATGAGTGCTTCCCAAGTCTGCTCCGAGCTGCAAAGGGAGCTGGACTTCCGGCTGCCCGTGACTTCCCACTGCCAGCTCCCAGAACCGCACCTCCTCTTCCAATCTTGAGTAAGAAGGCGGACTCCATTTTAGGGAATCTCCAGAGAATGGATTCTCAGAGTCTGAAGACCAACTCGTGCCTTTCAGCCCCGGCTGCTCAGAAGAACATAACCTGGGGAGCCGGACACTCCCTGGAGAAGCCCCTAGCGGGAGGGAGCTGGGACGGTAGCCGCGTGTTAAGCGCAGGGCAGGGGCCCGTCCGAGCTCTGCCACATCCTTCTGTGGCATGCATCTCCCTGGTCATGAGCAGATTGAGTATCTTCTCACGCCTCGGTTGCGGGCAGACACCCTGCCAGGCTGCGCCTGCCGCCGCCCGTGGGCACTTCACGCCCCTCCTGCCTCACGCCCCATCCCGCTACCAAAGAACCACTGCTGCCCGCACCTGGCTGGGCGTGGTTGGCACGCCCCACATCGTAGCTGCAGCCTGCAAACTGCTCGCCTGGGACTCGCCTGCTCCTACCTTTGCCCACTTTCCCGTGGGGCTGTCTGCCTTCTTTCTATGTTTGCTGGTTCCTTGGGTGGCGTAGGAAGGCGCGTTTTCAGGTGTATGCATGCCAGTGCCACCTCCCGTTTTGTCGCTGATGTCTTCTGTGGCGTGGGAGGCCACTCAGCGGGACAGAGTGTGCACGGTCCCTCAGCTCCCCGCTGGGACCCCCATCAGGTGTGCAGAGGCTCGCGAGCTGCTCCGTGGGGTCATCCGGGTGCTGCTGGGGTGTCCGGTCGATAAAGGACACTTGCCAACCAAACATGTTCATGGTGGACACTTTTTAATTATGAAAAGTCTAAAATTAAAAAAAAAAACAACCTAGAAAACCTCCACTATCTCACCTACTACATGTTTAGCTGTTTTTTTGTTTTTTCTTTTCTTTTCTTTTTTTTTTTTATTTATTTTTTTTTTGGGGGACAGTTCTGCATGTGGATGTTTTTTTTTGTTTTTTCTTTTCCACCTAACATTACGGGATAAGCAGAAGCCTCTAGAGGGGTCGTCTAACCCCAAGAGGCACAAGCATCCGTGACCCAAGGAGGTGTCCCTCCACGGGACTCACCTGAACCTGCGACCTGATGAGGACTCTGCCGAGAGGAGGCTGGGAAGGCCTGGGATGGGGAAACCGACCGATGGCCAGCGTCTACCCAAACCTGGGGCCAAGCAGGATCTACCTCGTGGGGGCCGGTGGCTCTCGGTCCCCACCCCTGAAGCTTCAGTCTAACCGGAGGAAGGAGGCAGACGCGGGGCTCAACAGCGTCATAGGTGGGAAGGCCTTGGCCTCCGCATCGGACCGACCTGCTGGGCTTCCTGGGACCAGGGCTTTGACGTCTCTTATAGCTCAGCCTCCTCATTTATAAAATGGAATAATAATGCTGTTTACCTCCCGGTGCTGTTCTAGGGGTGAAATGAGATAATGCCTGTAGCACGACACCTAGTACGTGTGAGTGTTGTACAAACTGTTTATTGTTGCTATTTGAAATCCCAGGGCGTAGCAAGAAGCTGCCCTATATATTGTAATCAAAGCTAAATTTTGCTGCGTTAGGCTTAGGGAAGGGCTTGGACCGGAGGTGGGTCGGGATGGGACAAAGAATCCAGCAATGTCTGCGGTGAAAGTAACCTAAGGGGCTGGGCCTGGACCGAGGTCTGCAGGCCCCTCAGGAGGCTAATAGATGTGAATGTTTATCCATGCTTGACTAGAGCAGAGCCGAGCTCTGTGTTAGCCGCCCTCAGCCTGTCTCTCCGCTGCTGTTCCTCCAAGCGGTTCAGCGCTGGCCCCAAACCTGCATCCCGCACTCAGCTGCACAAAAGCCTACAGTTTGCAGGATGGTCTGCAGGTGATTTGGGGACCATCCTTTATCACTCGTGCATGCTCTTTAGGGTCTCACCCCCCCCCCCAACTGAGTTAGCAAAGAATTTCTTCCAGAACCACCGAAGTATTCTTCCAGTATACTCCTCAATGGGGAGGCCTAGCAAAGACAACTTTTTTTTCATCTTGCTTCATTTCCGATGACCCCCAACCCCTCCCATACCTTCTCCAAGCCCTGTTAAGAGTCATCTAGTCTATATTTTATGGAAGAAGAAACAAAGACCCAGAGAGGGTAAGTGACTAGCCTAAGGCCACACAGCAGATTAGAGACAGGGCCAGGCCTCCCACCCAGTACTCCTACCAAAGAACCCACCCGATCCCCTGCGTCTGGCTGGGCACGGTTGGCAGACCCCACATTGGAGCTTTTACTCTCCAGGGCCCTACGGCAAGCTACTGAGCACTCTGCTTGCCAAGGGAGGCCAAGGGTGGGTACAGGATTCTGAAAACGGGATCCGCATGGCCAACCCTGGGCACCCCCCACCCCCACCTAATACATATTTTATGGGGCCGTCCGCCTTTCCTTGCAAACAGTGTCATTAATCTGCTCCCTGGCTGTGCGGAATAACATCCCTCAAGAACAGACCGCTTTCTGAATATTTTATCATTCCTCATTCCTTCTCCCCAAACTAATATATATTTACACAGTCTACCTCCTGCAGGAGGGCTGTATTGTTTTCTCTCAGTGCCCAGGAACTTAGACACAGAATTGCGCATAAGTAAAAAAATGTATGCCTTGCTCTTGATGTTGAAAGTGAGAACCAATCATCCATCAAGCTGTGAGGGAAGCCGAGAGGAAGATTTGCATATAGTAAAAAAAAGAAGAAAAGAGCCCCCTGCCCCTCAGAGGGCTCCCACAGGAGGAGGCAGACATCTTATCTCTTCCCCCTAACTGGTTTTCGTGCCATCCTTCCTGCGTTTGGCAAATCTCAGCAGTGGGGGAGCGAAGAGCTATTTTGTTCGCAAAGTCAAAAACTTCCCGCTCTGCTCCAAGATCCAAACCAAAGACACTGAAGTTCTTGCAAAGTTTTTTAAAAAGTGCCATTTTTATCGTCATGGGACATTTATTGCAATAGGGATTCGAACATGTGCACGGCCCTCTTGCTTCCTTGTGCAGTATCCAGTCCTGACCCCCTTGCAAAAACCAGGCTTGTGGGCTGGGAAGGCAGAGATGGTGACCCCCATTTACAAATGACAGAAAACAGACCCAGAGAGGGTGATGTCTGGCAGGCAGGTGTAGCGAGGTTTTGTTGTTTTTTTAAAAAAGCTAGTTAACAGTTGGTTCCAAAGTCCCTTTTTAAAGAGAAACATTTGCTTAGAAAAATGCCTTGCCAGGCCACTTTGCACGGGCAGGTGGTTCGTGGCAGCCTGTTTGGAAGGTGACGGCCCATCCACTGCCTGCACACGGGTCAGCAGCACAGTGAGCGGAGCTGGGGAGAGGGCCTCGCGGCTGATAGGGCTGGGGCCCGCAGAAACAGGTATGGGGTGAAACACTTCTAGAAGGCAGGGGCCAAGGGGCTTTTCCAGAGAAGGATGACTAATACCGATTTTAACTTGTCAGCTCCTGTAACATGATCTTCCCCCCCCCAAACCGGCAGCCGCTGCAGCGTCCACTGCTCAAAGGAAAGGCTTGGGTGCGTGGCCTTCGGGGCAGCGTGGAGAAAGGGTTTGGGGCCACTCTGGAGCCAGGAGAGAGAAAAGAAAGAGTCAAGGAGGACAGACAGGAGGCAGGAGGGGGCAGGCTGGTGAGAGCACCCAGACACTTGCAGAAAGCTCGGGGGGCTGGGTTACCCGCCACCCCCAGCCAAAGATGGGGATAGAGGGCTCGAGTCCGTTTTATGTCTTATAAACGGGGCGACTTCCACTGCGGGCTCTACCGAGATGAATAAAGCCTCTAAGCTCAAGCAAACTCAAAGGTCTAGGCAAGTGCGAGGCGGGCGGTTTCATCCATGGGGAGCAACGTGGCCAAGGACTCAGAGCTGGCAGGAAGTAGAGTGAGGGCAGACACTGCCTCCAGGCTCCCACAGCAGGGCTCCTGCCCTGGCAGCTCTCTCTGCCCCAGGGGAAGGCCAGCAGGCCGCCTCCCTCTCCCCTCCCTGCTCAGTCCAGCCTTCGCCCTTGAGAGCCTTTTGCATCCAAAGGGGGAATTTCACACTAGGCCCAGACACCTGCCTGCTGGGCCACCTCTGCAACACACCGGGCTCAGGGTGAGCCGGGAGCCTGCGCCCTGTTCCCTTCAAAGTGGCCCTGGCCTCTTCTGACCTGTTGGGCTCTCTCTTGTGGCCCTGGTCCATCAGTGGCTTGAGTGGCAGCTATAGCTGCTTGCAAGAGCGCCAGGCCAATGTCCCCATCTTCCTCAGACCACTGACCACGTGGATCCCAAGCCCTTTTCCCGGGATCTCTCTCCCAGCACTGGCAAAAGAAACTTGGCAGGGCCCAGGCAATTTGTCCCTGGGGTGAGTGGGGACAGACAGCAGGCACGGACCCACAGCAGAGGGGGAGTGGGAGCCGCCGCAGACGCCCGCTGTCCTCGTTATTGGAACAAAGTCGGCACAGCAGGTGCCCGTGCTAAGCCTCTGCTCCGCACCTGGCTGCAGGTGTCCTCTTTTGATCCTCACTGGGGGATAAATTAATGATAGTAGGTACCGCTGTCATTCCCGTGCCATTAATGAAGAAACAGGTCCAGAGAGGCTAACCGGTTGCTCAAGGTCACATGGCTGGTGAAAGCCGGGACTCAAACCCCACTTGTCTGGCTACGTGACTCTCGGCTCCCCAGCGCCTCAAATTATTAGTATAAACACCCCTGGGGTCTTCCTCCTGCAGAAGCGCAGTGGGAATTGTTTGGGCTCAAGTGGCCTGAAGTCTTATCCCTACTAGAACAGAGGTGCTTAGGGACAGGGTTTCTGTCACCTCCCAGAGTGAGCGTCACGCGCAGGGCTCAAGACAGAAGGACACGTTTGTGCATGGGACAAAGTGGGGAGCAAGGGGAGCAGGGCTGGGCAGTTTGGTGGGGGCTGCCTTCCTGGTCCCCCAAGCCCGAGGTCGACACAGAGAGTCTGGCACGAGAAAGAGGAGGAGGAGCCGGCCACCCGAGCCGGCCTGCGTGTGCCAGGTCGCGGGGCCTGAGCTATGCGGACCAGGCGGCCGCAGGGGCCCTGGAGTCTGTGATGAGTGGGGGCTTCATGGCCACCTAGGTGGACCAAAGAGAAGACAATGTGGTTCTGCCCGCTTATGTCCTAACCTTATAAACTCAAGATTATCAGATCAAAGGCGGATTCGGCACAGCTGAGGGACGAGGTGGCTTCCGAGAGCAGTTTGGCTCCATCCTGCACGATCAAATGGGTCACTGATGAATAAGTGGCAGGCCTGAGCCGGCGCAGACGCCTGTCCTGGCAGAGTTAACGAGCCGCAGGGGGCTCGGGGGATCCCAGCAGTGGCCATGAGAAGGGGTTCAGGCAGCACCCTCGGTGGGGCAGGGCCCAGGGCTGCCCTCCTCAGCTGCCCAGGAGCTAAGAGCGATGGCTGGAGCCAGAAGAGATGGATTCAAGCCCAGCACTGCTGCCGGCGAGCGAGGTGACCCAGGGGGGGCGTCCCAGGACCTGTCGGCACCTCCGTCCTCAGCCGTGAGGTGGGAAAGGGTCGCGTGACTGTAATGACGGTCTGCATTGAGCACTGATCAGTGCCAGGCTTGTGCTGCCAGAGGGGGGTCACTCCGCCCAGACTCACGTCCCTAAGGACAGGCGAGACCAGCCTTGCAGGGCGTCCGCAGCGAGGAGCACAGCGTCCGGAGCGCCCGCCAGGCAGGCCCAGTTCTCCCGCTCCCTGCCTGAGTGGCCGGGGCAGGTGCTCCATCACCGTGCCTTCGTCCCCTGTACGAGGGCTCTCCTGGGGTGGAGGGGTCACTGCCCGCACGGCACCTGGTGACGCAGTTAATCAGTGGCTGCTGTTATCGTCCCTGATGCTGTGTGCCCCTTAAGGATGCGAATGACCTTGTGCCGGTCACCTGCCGCTGGGACTCAGCTCCCACCCCTGCCCTTCTCTTCTGCTTCGTAGCAAGGAACGGCGTTCCGCAGACTCCCGGCCACCTGGCTTCCGGGCTGGTTCGGCCGATGGGAGGCAGGGGGAGAGTGAGCAGGGAAAAGCCGTGGTATTTCCCCCTCCCTGTGTTTCCTGTGGTCTCTCCAGCAGAGACTGCGTGGGGTCCGTGGGCCAGGGCCCACCAAGACCCCAGCTCCTGCGGGTCAGCCCCACTCCCAGGCTCTCAGAACACCGCCTTCTCCTCTGCCCTGCAGCCCGGGGGAGACAGCAGTTTCCTGCAGCTGCTAATTTCTAACCTTTCTCTGTTTGGAGCTCGGCCCTCATATCTCTTGTATAATCAATCCCTTCTACGGAATTCTCTAACTGAAAGATCTAGAGAGATTTCTGGCCGTAAAGCCCTCAGTCATCTGTGCAGTGTTTCTCTTTTAGCCACGCAGAGATAATTCCACGAGCGCTCTTGGCTAGATCTAAGCAAGGGAGACACTGCAAATGAAGGCCCTGCCTCTCACTCAGGTTGATGGCGGGAGACGGGCACCTGCCTTGGTGGCTACAGGCTGAACAGGCTCGGAGTGTGTGGTGGGCACAGGCCAAGGGGGACACAAGGCCACACAGCTAGCACCCGGGAGCCAGGCCTGTCCATTCACCAAGCACCTTCCTGTCCCTGACAGCATGCGAGTCAAGCTGGAGCGACTGCTCCTGTTGCCGGGGACTCAAAGGGAAGCTGGGGAGAGGCGGGGCCTGGGGCGTCTCGCACAGGAGCAGGAGCCCTGGCTCAGGGTCAGCACCCGGGCACAGCCCCTGGGCACCAAGGACCCTCCGCTGTCTAGGCCTCCATTGCCTCCGTGTGGTTTCTCCAACTGCAGAGTGGACAGCTTGCAAGGGGGGATGTGCACAGGTCTGCACACTCCTACACTTCAGAGCTTCTGATCGCTCATAAAGAGGAGAGAACATAGAAAAGAGAAAAAATGCCCCTGAGCCATGGATTTGGGCTCTTAGCCTGAGGAAGTTTCTAGGTCAGAGGACTCACTGTGCAGAGTGTGCTCCTTTGGGGGCAGGTGGGCTGTGTTGTAATTCTGTGTGGCTCCAAGTAAGTCACTCAACCTCTCTGAGCCTCAGTTTCCCCATAGGAACAATGAAGCCCACAGCAGTACCTGTCCCAAAGGGTTGTACAGATTGAAAGAAATGATGTGTGAAAAGCACCAGGCACACAGTAGGTGCTCAATAAATGCTAGCGAGGCCACACTGCAGTGCAAACTTGGTTGAAAGCCAGGCAGGAAGGGTGAGGAACAGGGTGGAAACTTGACAGAAAAGACGTTAATTACCCAGGACCTCCTGACAGGTGTCCCTGAAACGGACACTGCACCCACGGGGCGGGGCCCAGGAGGAAGCTGGGGGACGACAGCCGGGCACCCCCGCGGCCAGACCACGTTTTGCAGCAGCAGAGGAATTTCAAAGGGCTGGCAAAGGTTGCGTCCGCTCACGTACAGTCTCCGAGCCGTGCTTGTTCCCCTCCCAAGGGCTTGGCCTCACCCAGAGCCGACACCTGTGACAGTGGGGGCGCGCGCCGTGGGGGCGGGGCGCCACGCAGGTGTGGGAGGCGGCCGGCTGCTCTCGCTGGCTGCACAACAGACAGCCTGGAGCCGCGAGACCCCCGTCCCCAGCAGGGCCTGGCTCTGGCAGCCAGTGCTGGGACAGACTGTGCCTATGGCGTCCTGGCGAGGACGGGGTCCTGGGATACACAGGTGGGTGACCAGCCGCTCGTCCAAGCCCCAGCCCTCTCGCATGCTCCAGCTAAAATAATACCTCCCTGGGAGACCTGCCGCTGCTGGCACAGCCGGACCATGCATAAAACATCAGCCGCTCGGGTTTCCCCTCTCAATAGCTTCATTCAGAGCACGCAGGGGTGAAGGGCTTGCCGGAGGGATCACTTGGCTTCCTGGAGGGGCTGGAGCAGCCCTGGCCTCGGCATGGGCCCCCAGCCTCCCCTCTCTGAGCCTGGCACCTCGGCCCGGTGGCCCACACAGACGCTCCCGGGCTGGGGCTGGCTGCGGGTAGCTGTCCCCTCCCAAGGTCCCCCAAGGCTTTGCTCAGGACTCCTGTAATGGAGAAAGAGGGGCTGCCCTGGCAGGAGTCCGACAGCTCTAGGCTTGAATCTGGCATCTTCCGCATTCCAGTTGTGGGCGCCTCACCTTCTGAAATGTGCTCAGAGAGGTTGAGTGAGTTGTACAAAGACACACAGCCAGTAAGAGATGGAGCCATCCAATTCAAACCCAGCTCTGGCTGACTCAGAGCCATTTACTGCTGTGCCTTTCGGTCATGGCCCGAGGGCAGAGCGAGTCAACAGATGGGTCATGAAGCAAAGAAAGGTCCAAGGGAAACTTATGTGAGGTCAGCGATTCTCGAGTAGGGCCTTCCCACACAAAGAGCTCCCTCCTTTCTTTCTCTCTCCCTTTTCTTTAATTCATTTTTTCTTTCTTTCTTTATTCATTCAAATATGTCCTTATAAATATTTTCTTAATCTTAAAAACATATGCCCACAACAAAAAGAAACTTGAAGTTTCACAACAGTAGGCTTGAAAGAATACAAGCTTCCTATAACCCTGCTGCAGTGTCACCACCCAAATCTGCTGGCCGAGAACCACCGTGCAGTCACGCTCACAGACCCTGTGAGCCACAGATCTGGACAGGGCACAGCAGGGATGTCTGAAGCCTCAGCTGGAAAGACTCAAACATGGGGCCTCGATTCTTCTGGGAGCTGCATCATGCGTCTGTGGACTGGGATGATTCTGCTAAGGCTGTTGACCCAAGTGCTACTCATGCTCTCTCCATGTGGCTTGGGCTTCCTCACAATATGGCAGCCTCAGGATAGTTGCACTTCTTAGCTAGAGACTCTTGGTTCCAGCACAGAAGTTTCTAGCAAGTGAAAGGAAACTCTATGGCCTTTTATGACCTAGTTTTGGAAGTTACATTATGTCATTTCTGCCATGCTCTATTTGTCAAAACAGTCCCAAGCCTACCCAGATTCAAGGGGAGAGGTCGTGGGAAGAAGGGCAAAGGATTTGAGGTTTGAAAAATCACAAAGCATGAACCCTCACTCCAAGATCCTAAGCACTGGTGATATGGCATGCTTATGTCCTTCTGGATACATTGTACAAATTATTTTTGCAATCTAATTTCTTATTTTCAATTTAACAATGGATCATGAGCATGTTTCCTTGTCATTAAAAACTCTTTATAAAACATTACATTTTAATAATTTTTCAGGCTTTAAAAGAAATACATGTTCATGACTTAAATTTTTTAAATATAAAAAGTCCAAAATTTTAAAAAGCAACTATGTCACCTACTACATGTACATTTTTAGCTGATTTTTTTCACTTCACATTATAGAACAACCAAGTTCACACTTTATTAAATATCCCTCTACACACAACATTTTCAATGGCTCTTTCTCGTCCCATCGTGGATTACCAGAATAGATTGAAAACATCCCGCGTGTTGGAGTCCGATGCTATTTCCAGTTGAGCACCGCTGTGAACCCGGCAGCGGAGGCGGTGTGAGCGCCGTGATGGGCCGTCGCGCGCGGGCTCTCCCCAGCGGCCCTGCGCCGCTGTCCCGCCTGCCGGCCGTCCTGTGACCGCACCCACGGCCGGCGCACCCGCGTGGACACTGAGGTGGTCCCGCGGCCCGGCCACCGAGAATATGCGCTGCAGGGAGCGCAGGGTGCGGACTTCTCTCTGCCACGCCGGTTTCAAATGTTTGGGGTGAATACTCAGCAGTGGAGTCGCTGGATCATAGGCAATCCCGTCTGCGTCTCTTGCGGAAAGTCCACGCAGTTTCCCCGCACGGCGGCACGAGCGGCGCCCCACCCACAGCGCGGGCTCGTGGCCTTTGCTCCAGTCCCGCCGCGCTTCTTGTCCTTTGTCTTTTTCGTAATGGCCGTCTGACAGGTGTGAGGCGGCGTCTCATTGTGCTTTTGATTTGCATTTCCCTGATGCTTGGCGATGGTGAGCACTTTTTCATGGACATGTTGGCCATGTGCATGCTTTCTTTCAAGAAATGCCTATGGATTAAAAAAAAGTGGTGCATATATACACAAGTAATGTTTGACTTCAAAAAAGAGAAAGATGTTGTCATTTGCAACGACATGGATGGACGTGGAGGACACTGTGGCCGGCGAAGTAAGCCAGGCACAGAGACAGATACCGACGCCCACCTGCATGCGGGATCTAGAACAACAGACTCAAAGCAGCAGAGAGTAGAACAGTCGCTGCCAGAGGCGGGGAGGGTGTGGAGACCCATTAGGAGTGAGTTTGGTGTTTTATTTTGTTTTTTACTTTGAGATATATTGCACAGCACGGGGAATATAGTAAGTAAGGATGTACATTTCAAAATCACTGAAATTTTCAAATGTTCTCACCCCTAAAGTGGTATTTTAGGTGATAAATATGTTCATTAGCTTAATCTAATTGTTCCACGTTGCATTCACAAATCATAACATCACTTTGTGCTCCACAAATATGTATGACTGTAAGTTGTCAATTCATGATTAAAAAATAAAACTGTATTCATGATCCTCTAATGTCAAACAAACAAATAAATAAAACTTTAAAAAATAATAATGCTGTATCAGGCACCTACGAAGCGCCCAGCATTTTTCTGAGTGCTCTATATGGAAAACTCATTTAAATCCTCACTACAGTTTACAAGTTAGGTGCCTCCCTTCATACAGATGAGGAAACTGAGGCACAGAAAGGTTAATAATTCTCCCCAAGTTCCCACAGCTAATAGTATTATTACTGGCAGAACCTGGCCCCATACCTAGGTCTGTCTGACCCCAAACCAGGCCTATAACCACTGCACGAAACCACTGACGACATCAGGACTGGCTTCAGCCCTGGAAGGGCCAGCCCTGAGCGTGGAGAGACGGTCAGAGCCCCCAGCTGCCCCCAGCACCGGGGGAGGGAAAGGTCCATGCCCAAGTGGCTGACTCTCTCCCCCAGCCCTGGGCATCAGAAGACACAGGGGGAGTGCAGGGCCCATGGGCTGTGTGTCTTGGGGTTTGGGTCCCCTGCCGGTGAGTGTGCCGGAACTGAGTGTGACTTGGAGAGGCCCTGCTGGCTCTCTCTCCACTCCATACGGAGCCAGGGACAGTGGCGCTTAGTTCCAAGCTCCCCCCACCAGCCCACCCCACATCCCCCATGGCAGCAAGGCCTTTCAAAGCCACCCCCCTTTCCCCACCCCACCGCCCCCTCCTGGCCCAAGCCACCTGGCCCATCGCCACCTCACTGGCTTCCAGCTTCCCCTCCCGGCCCTGCGCTCTGTTTTCCACGCAGCGGCCAGAGTAATCTTTACCAAAACCCTGATCAAATCAAGTCACCGCCTGGCTAAAACATTTTAACGCTTCCTATTGCTCTTAAGTGACAGACAAAACTCCTGAACTTGACCCACAAAGTGCCGCAAGACTCAGCCCCTGCCCACCTCTCCAGCACCATCTCCAAGTTCCTGTCACTTTGCATTCAGCCACACTGACCCTGGAGGCAGGGATCCCCAACCTACGTTGAGTTGTATAATTATTATACATTACAATGTGATAATAATAGAAATAAAGTGAACAATAAATGTAATGCACTTGAATCATCCCCAAACCATCCCCCATTCCCTGGTCCATGGAAAAATTATCTTCCATGAAAACGGTCCCTGGTGCCAAAAAGGTTGGGGACCACAGCTTGGAGTTGCTGGGCTTCCTCCTGCCACCGGGCCTTTGCATATGCTATTCCCTCTACCTAGAAAGCTTATCCTTTCCTTCTTTACCCTCATAACTACCCCATTGTTTTTTAATTTAATAGGCTTTATTTTTTAGAGAAGTTTTAGATTCACAGCAACAATGAGCAAAAGGTACAGAGATTCCTCATACACCAGCCTCCCACCACGCCCCATTATCATTGTCCCCCACCGGAGTGGTACATCTGTTACAACTGATGGGCCTACCTTGACCATCATTATCACTCAAAGCCCACAGTTTACATCTGGAGTTCACTTGGGTGTTTGTTCTGTGGGTTTGGACAAATGTATAATGACATGTGGCCACCATTACAGTATCACAGAGAGTCAAAAATGTCCTAAAAATCCCCTGTGCATCACCTATTCATCCTTCCCTTCTAGCTCTTTGCAACCCCTGATCTTTTGATGTTCATAGTTTGCCTTTTCCAGAATGTCATATCATTGGAATCGCACAGTTTTAGCTTTTCAAATTGGCTTCTTTCACTTAGTAATATTCATTTAGGTTTCTTCCATGTCCTTTCATGGTTTCATAGCTCTTTTTTTAAAACACCAAATACTACTCCAGTGCCTGTATGTACCATAGTTTATTTATCCATTCACCTACAGAGAAACAAGTGGGAGGCTGTTGTCTTCCAATACCAAGTCTTGGCAATTATAAGTAAATCTCCTAAAACCCCATGTGCAGGTTTTTGTGCAGACATAAGTTTTCAGTTCCTTTGGGTAAATACCGAGGAGTGCAATTTCTGAATATTACGGCAAGAGTATGTTTGGCTTTGTAAGAAGCGGGAGGCTGCTCCGAAGTGGCTATGCCATGCTGTGTTCCACCGGCAGCGCGTGACAGTTCCCGTTGCTCCGCATCCTATCAGCATTCGGTGTTGTCGGCGTCCTGGATTTTGGCCATTCTAATCGCTACGTTGTGGGACCTCATTGTTTTAATTTGCATTTCCCTGTCGCCATGTAACGTGGAGCATCTTTTCATATGCCACTGCCATCTGTTTATCTTCTTTGGTGAGGCGTTTGTTAATTTTTCAAATGGGTTGTTTGTTTTCTTATCATTGATTTTTAATTCTTTGTATATTTTATCTAACAGCTCTTTATCAGATGCGTCTTTGGCAAATATTTTCTCCCAGTCCATGGCTTTCGTGACATGTCATTCTTTTGACATTGTCTTTCCCAGAGCAGAAGTTTTTAATTTTAATGAAGTCCAGCTTATCAATTCTTTCTTTCATAGATTGTACTTTGGGTATTGTATCTAAAAAGTCACCGCTGAACCCAAGGACATCTGGATTTTCTCCTGTTGTCTTCTAGGAGTTTTATAGTTTTATATTTTCCATTTAGGTCTGAGATCCATCTTGAGTTGATTCATGTGAGGGATGTAAGATCTGGGTCCAGATTCATTTCTTTGCATGTGGATGTGCATTTGTTCCATTTGTTGGAAAGATTATCTGCTCCATTGTTACTTTTGCTTCCTGACAACTTCCTCATTTTGAGGTCTCTGCTCAAGCTCCCCCAAAGTCCCCCAGAGTGACTTTCCCTGACTTCCCCACCCAGTGAAAACCTCCTATCATAGGCTCCCTTCACGCCGTGGACCTCTCTCCCCAACACTGGACCCCATTCTTTTTTCTCCTTTCTTTCTATTTTTTTTAGAGACAGAGTCTTATTCTGTCACCCTAGCTAGAATGCAGTGGCATCATCATAGCTCACTGCAGCCTCCAACTCCTGGGCTCAAGCAATCCTCCTGCCTCAGCCTCCCGAGTAGCTGGGACTACTGGCTCATGCCACTATGCTTGGCTAATTTTTATATTTTTTTTGTAGAGATGGGGTCTTGCTCTTGCTCAGGTTGGTCTTGAACTCCTGACCTCAAGTGATCCTACAGCCTTGGCCTCAGCCTTCAAGAGTGCTCGGATACATGCGTGAGCCCCACACCTGGCCTAGACCCCGTTCTGATGTGTCATTTGCCTGTGTACTTCCTTAGCCACCCGTCAGCCCCACTGGCCTGCAAGCTCCATGAGGGCAGGAGCCACATCCGTTCCGCCATCACTGTGCGCGTGCAGGGCGCCTGGGCAGCCGCGGGATGCCTGACTTTCCGGTGATGGCAGCAACCACGCCCCAGGGTGAGCCACACGCGGTTCCCTTCGCTTCCATGAACTCAGTTAATCCTCACAAGCAACACAGGTGTTATGATTACCTTCCCCAGTGGCGCTCGGTGGGGTCAAGTCACTTGCCCAAAGTGCATAAATCACCAAGGAGAGGGCCCGTGGCGGAGGCCCGCAGGGTGACTTTGGAGCCAGCACTCGGAGCCCGTCTCAGCAGCCGTCCACACTGAGCACACCCCCGGAGCCAGGGCTTGGCTCACAGCTCCAAGCCAGGCCTGGAGACTCCTGGGCCATCGAACCCAGCCGGCCTGCAGCCACAGTCAGGCGACCGATGGCTTTGACAGCGTGACTGTGAGGCCAGGGCAGCCGGCCCGGCAAAGACGACAGGCCACTCGTGGCACAGCCCTTGTTTGCTTTGTATCCGGTTCCCTCTCGGCAGTGCCTGCCAGGGGCTGCCGGGCCGGGCTTTTCCATCTAATGGTTAAAATTCTTAGAAGCATTATTCTCTGCTTTGCTTGGCAGCACCGCAGAGCATACCTCTGATGCGGCAGGTAACTGGATAGGGCCTCGGTCACGGCAACTTGCTGAACGCGGGGTTTTGTGCACAAAACACATTACGGCACTTGGGGGTGTCGGTCAGGCACGCTGCCAGCCTCCCGGCCTCTTTAGGAGTTTTGTGTGTCGGGGAGGAGGGGCAGGCCTGGGGGCCCAGAAGAGGGAGGCTTGTGTGGGTGACTTAGGAGCCCTAAAGTGCCCGGCAAGGTGGGCCGCAGGACTCACCCCAACAACAAGCCCCGCTGGAGAGTGCGAACACAGCCATGATGTCAGTTGGGCCGGGGCTGTGTGACCTTGTGGAAGACAATTAACCTCTCTGAACCTAAATTTCCTCAAGTGTGACGTGACTTACGTCCTAGGGCTCCTGAGAAACGCGCACGGCTGGGGTTTGCCTGGTGCGTGCTGCGTGCCCAGGCCTGGAGCGCCTGACGCGGCCGGGGCTCAGCAGACACTCGCCGCGGAGCCTGAGCTGCTCCGGACCTGGAGCCGCGCGAGGCAGCTCCTCGGTGCTAAAACACATCGGCTGAGCTGGCTTGGTGTGCACAGCTGCGCCAAACCCAAACCAGGCACAGGGCACATGCGGCACGCACTCGAAACGTAGCGCTCCACGCGAGCGGACACGCGTCTAGCACAGACTGAGGGCGCGGTGCTGGTGTTGTCAGCCACTGTGCTTTGTTCGTTCCGTGAGCGTTCCCCGAGCGCCTGTGCGTGGCATTTCGGACACCAGCCCCCGGCTGCAGCGCCAACTGCACGTCCGACGGCACAATTTAATTGTCTTTTTTAGGTCATCTCGTCCAGTCAATTTGGCTCCGACACTACCCAGAGCTGCTGTCAGACCCCGCAACTCACAGGAGTCCCACATGACCCCCACTTCACAGGCCAGGCACAAACGGGGCGTCCGGGTGGCACTTCTGCCTGGGCCCCCGCGAACCCGAGGGTTTCCACAAGCCCCTTCTCCAGTCCAGTGATCCCCTAGAGTGACCCACAGAACTCAAGAACGCGCTTCACTTCCGATCGCCAGCTTGCTGTGAAGGGCACAACTGAGGCACAGCCCAGTGGAGACACGCCCGGAGCAGGGTTCTGGGGTGACGGGTGCGGAGCCTCCGCGCCCTTTCGGGGCGTGCCGCCCTCCAGAACAGCAGAGCGTTCAGCAGCCCGGGGCTCCCCAACGCCTTGGCCCCTCTGTCCCCCAATCATGCCGAGCCTGTGGGGCGCCGGGCGCAGCGCCCCGAGGTGGGGCGTCTGGGCGGGGGAGCCGGGCAGTCGGAGCCCAGACACAGCCCGAGCTGTGCCCCTCTGACCCCCACTCGCCCCCACTTTGAGATCTGCTCTTGAGCCCCAGGGCCGCCTGGACGGCCTGCGCGGCAGCTCTCGGCCTTGGCGCGGGGCCGCAGGGCCACTCGGCTCTGCACGCGGCCCACCTCCTCTCCTCTGCGGCCCGGGGTCTCCAGACAGGACTGGGGCAGGGTCCAGGCAGCCCTTACGACCCCTCCCCAGGCCTCTGAAGTGGCCACCACAGGCTGCCCCTGCTCCTGTTAAGGGCAGCTGGTCCTCGAGCCCGAAGGCCGACCGAGGCAGAAGGGTCCCCCCAGGGTGCCCCTGCCGCTGGGGTGTGCTGGGTCCACTGGGGTCAGGGGTTCGAGTTCAAGTGAGAGGGGCTGAAAATTCCAGCCCTCCAATCACTTGCCCCAGTGACCTTTTCTTCCCCCTGAGCACTGAGAATGTGGTGCTCTCTAAAAGGAAAGTGTTTCTCTGCTCACACTTCCGACACCAAGTGTGTGGGGTTCCCACGCCGACCAGTTCTCTGTTCTCTGGGGACACCACCTGGGTGCCCTATAGTTTAACTCAGTTCTGACACTAACTACTTAGTGCAGACCCCACAGATTACGGGCTAAGTCTCCCAGGACCACCCCTGGCCTCAGGGGCCAAGTGCAAGGCCAGATCACCTGTATTCTGACTGCCAGGCTGTAAGTCAAGGGCTCCCACGACCACCTCCAGGGTTCAATCACAAAACTCGGGGAAACGTATACTTACCTTGCCTGTGTGTTATAAAGGACGTGGTGAAAGCTACAGATGAACACCCAGGTGCGGAGATGCACGGGTGCGGTCCAGAGGGTCCCAAGCGCGGGAGCGCGGGGCCGGCTGGGCTGGGTCACCACTTGCCGGCACGTGGATGCACTCACCAGGAGGGCAGCCCGTCACGCTCCTTTCCCAGGGTGTTCACAGACCTTCGGCCCCACTAACGCCTCCCTTTCCGGGAGGGAGGTCAGTGAGAGGGCTGAACGCTCCAGCCCTCCAATCCCTTGGTCTTCCTGGTGACCAGCCTCTTTCTGAGGCTGTCTAGGAGCCCCACCTGAGTCACCTCATTAACATACACTCAGGTGTGTCTCAAAGGGGCACCTTGTGAATAACAGAAACTCCTGCCGCTTGGGAAATTCAAGGGTTTTAGGAGCCTCGTGTGGGTATCAGGGACAAAGACCAAATATATTTCTTTTTGTTTGTGTGTTTTGAGGCAGGGTCTCCCTCTGTCATCGGGGCTAGAGTGCAGTGGTGCCATCACAGCTCACTGCAACCTCGAACTCCTGTGCTCAAGGGATCCTCCCGCCTCGGTCTCCCCTGAGATTACAGGCGTGAGCCTCCGCATCTGGCCCCAAATATATTTCTTATTGTACCACGTGTTCTCACAGGCCTTTGCAGCAAAGACTCCCAGGATTCCAGATCCACGGGGACGTGCCTGGCAGTAGCCGCTACCGAGCAGCCAGTGCGCCAGCGCGAGCCTGCTTGTCCTCCTTCTGGCTCGGCAGGGCCTAACCCTAGCTGAGTCTCTAGGCTCTGAAAATTCCTACGTTGCTCCAATGCCCAAGAGACAAAGTCCGTTTGTGCCCAGGAGTGCACGTGAGCATCAGCCTCGGGCTAACAGATGGCTCCCTGCACCTCAAATGTTGCTACCCTGGGGCGGAGACAAATGCCACTGGAGGGAAAGGGGAAAAGATCCTGTGGGGGCAGAGAGGCGCGAGGGCATGGCTGCAGACTTCTCACAGTGGGAGGCGATGAATCAGCGAGCCCCCAACGCCAGCTCCTGGGCATGCCCGCCCGGCCTGTCCTCCCGGCAGACATTGCTGTTCAACTGCTACCCTCTTCCCTCGACCCTCGGACCATGCGACCAGTCAGGGGCTGATCGGCGTGGGGCCCCTACTTTCCATAGGAGGAGCCTCTTCCGCAGGAGGTAGATGCCAAAGTCCTGGCATAAAAGGAAAACTGTGTAAAGTCAAAGGTCATCCTTGAAAATCTCCGCAATCTCGAAGTGTGGGGCAGCCTCGCCTCTCAACGAGTCTAGTCAGGCGCTTTCCCGCAGCCTTGGCGCGGGTGGCCGAGTCGCTGGCGTGGCGCCGGCTGCCGCGGGAGGCTGGGTGTGCCCACGTCTGTCTGCAACAGCTGGAGCCAGTCGGGCAGTGCAGAACCCGGGCCCCGCTTCCTCCTGTCACCCCCAGGCGACTGCACGCCCACTGGCGGGGGAAGCCCGCGGTCCAGACGAGCTGCAGTTTTGTCCCCACAGCCTGTAAGCGCACGGCGGAGAGCACACCCCGCGCATCGGGTAAGTGCCCGTGGGATGCAGATCCACTCGCTGTGCCATCCCCACAGTGGTGCCAGCACATCCAGGAAGGAAGAGGACGTGACTGAGGCCTTACGAGTGAGTACCTGTTGGGCAATTCCACATTCTACATTTCCTTTGAGCCCTCAGTAACTTTGTGAAGTAGAGATCCATTCACACTGGGAAAGATGCTTATCATTTTTTTTGAAGTAGACATTCCCAAATCTGACGCCCTTCTGAGTAGCACGTCACCTTAGGAGACTGCGTGAGAAGCTGAGGACACCTGCGGCTCCCGAAGCTGAGAGCGCCAGCGCTCGTGTTCCTGGCTCTCTTGCAGCTGAGGGGCAAGTACCTGGCTTGAACTCTCAGACAACCGGATACCTGTCCAGACACAAAGGTTTGGCCAGGTGCAGTGGCTCCCACCTGTAATCCCAGCACTGTGGGAGGCCAAGGCAGGAAGATCACTTGAAGCCAGGAGTTTGAGACCAGCCTGGACAACATAGCAAGACCTTTTACATAATTTTTAAGAATATTTTTTAAATTAGCCTGGCATGGTAGCACACACCTGTGGTCCTAGCGACTTGGGAGGCTGAGGCAGGAGGATCCCTTGAGCCTGAGAGTTTGGGCTGCAGTGAGCTATGATGGAGCTGCTGTACTCCAGCTAGACAAGAGAGTGAGACCCTGTCTCCAAAAACAAGAAAAGATTCAAAGGCTCTGTCAGCGGGCGGGTGCAGGGAGGCAGTGCCTGGAGCAGCGGCGGCGCTGAATCCACAGAGGGAGCGTCAGTGAGCAAAGTGACCAGCCCACAGCCAGTGAGGAAGATGGAACGCCCCGGGGAAAGGGGCGCCGGGAGGGAGTGAGCTTGGCGCGGACACTGCGGACAGGAAAGAGAAAGTCAGGCGCCGAGGTGCGACTGCACGCCTGCCAAGTCGACAGCGACGGTCACGACCGAAGGGTGGGAAGCAGCGTCTCCCAGTCCTACAGACAAAATGCCAGCGTCTCATGAAGCTGACGGTGCGCACCCCGCATCCAGCGACCCCCTCCCAGGCACACCCGGACCCAGAGCAGGCAGGCCTTCGGTGGAGGGCGAAGTGCTGACCCTCCAGGCCTCAAGGCAGCAGTGAGAGGAAAGCGGCGCCTGGGTAGCTTGAGCCTGTGCCCGCTGCCACACAAGCCGCCCACTCGAGGGCTCCAGCCTCGTTCCTGCTTCCCCCAGCGCGATGCACACGCGTCATGTTCTGTTTACACCGTGCGGTGCACACGACAGGGACTTGTTGCTCAAACACGTGCGCAAGGAGAGAGATGTGAAAAGATGTTATTACAACATTAATGTGATAACAGGGGAAACTGAGAGCAGGAAGCTCACCGCTCTGCAGAGGGTGCTGCGATGAGCCGCCCAGGTCCCCCGCTCCGGGCTGAAGCGCTCACCTCCCCACCTTCCCGGAGTGCGGGCTGCTAATGGCTCACACCTGAGTGCCTCTCCGAACGTGGCCTTCACTTGCACAGAGCTGCTTTGCTCAAGGTGACAGACCCTCCCTAGAGGAGCAGACATCGACAGGTGGGTTAGAGAGCACAAGGCCCAGCTCCCTGGCCTCTGTCCACACGATTCAGAAGGGCTCTCCCAGCCCCAGAGCTCCCCAGAGCGTCAGCTGAGCTCTCCAACGAGCCTGCACTGCAGCCCAGCTTCTCCTCGCCAGCCCCACTCTGCACAGCCCCTCACAGGGATTCAGCCCCTAAAAAGCCCCCTGCACACTAGTCCCTGTCTGAGTCCATTTCTCTGGAATCCCATCTGCAACAGAGGTGGTCCAAGGATAGACACCGTGCACTGGGATTTTGTGGCTGCATCTCTCTACTGGCTAGTTAGCAGGGAAGACCTCATTACTGGTGGTCGGCAGGATACAGAAACCACCTGGCAGGTAAAAGGGGTGCAACTGTTAAAATTTTCACCATGGCTGAACTGGGAGAGGATATGGGTGGAAGGGAAGGCCACTGACAGCCACGGTTGAGGGCTATCAGTGCACTGCAGAAAGACAAGGCTGAAGACGACCCATCACCAGTTTAAGGCTGAAATACAAGACCCTCATCTCCTTCAGCAAGAGGACGTGAAAAGCTCCGGATCAAGCTCAGGACATAATTTAAAAACTGCAGCACTCCAAAGACAGTTGCATTTGCAACCCAGACAAATCTGTTTATGCCACAGCTAGCACCCTGAGTGGGAAGGAATGGGGCCTTGACACTTAGATGGGGTCCATATGCTCAAGAATCTTGAAACCCTTGGTCCTCCTGACCCCTCTGGCACTGCAGAAATGGCCCCTCCTCCCGTTTCAAGGTCAGTGCTCCTCCTTGCTCAAAAATGGGGTAGAGACTCTACCTTGTAAAACAGGACATGCCCACTCAGGAATTACCCCTACCTCTCCTCCCGGCCACCAGACCAACACTAAGGTCAAGTCACAACGTGACCAGGTTGCTGGCCTGCTGAGTGATGGAGAAGAACATCTCCTAGAGGACAGAGGTGTGGGGACCTCATCAGCCTACAGTGGCAGGAGCCAGGGAGTATACCTGGGACTGGGTCCTCAGGGTTCTGAATTAAGGGGGTGGGAGGGGAGCAGACTAGCGGGGGGGTAAAGGAGAACGTATTGAGAAGGCACCCTCCGTGGTCAGACTTAACACCCTGGCAAGGACTTGGGAGATGGTACTAACTGCTACTAGAATGGCTCTTATAAGCTTGGGATTGCCCCTCCTGGAGGGATGGGTGTGCAGTGCAGCGAGGCCATGCGGCGTGCCCAGCACGGTGTCTGGCATGTCTACAGCCCTCCCTGGATGTCAACCTCCAAATCACCAAGGAGGACTCTCCCACAGCCTCCTGCCACATGCCCTTCCCAAGAAAAAATTGCTCTGCCTTGGGAATTAGCAAGGAAAGGCGCTCTTCCTAGGCTATCCCCAAATTCCTCACTCCTCGAACAGGAGGGATAAAAGAGCTCCTTAATTGGTACCACAAAGACTTTTCCAGGGAGAAAGAAACAGAGCTGCTAAATTGAAGGCAGATTTCTCTGCAGGAGGGGCAGCTGGCCTGGAGTCAGAGCCCAGCTGCTGAGCCATTTTCCAGGAGGGAGGCCAGGGTGGAGGACGTGCACCCCGCCCAAACTTGCCTAAGTGTCCTTGTCCGTTATCTGATGGGCACCGTACCGGCGGTGGCAGCGCCAGTGTTGCACGACCCTGTCTCCAGTCATGGCTTGCCATGGTGGGCTCGTTGCGAAGGGGCCCCAGAGAGCAAGATAGGCGCTAGGAGTCTAATTCAGCAGGCAGGTGGCGCTCTGCCTGGGAAAGATGCAACCTGTAACCGCAGGCAGAGCCCAGGCCTGGGGGCATTGGGTGTGGGGAGGGACATAGGCACATGGAGGCGGGCTGCCCACGGAAGTAGGTCCTAGTCACCAGGTCTCCCAACAGCCCTCACCCCGTCTCAGGCCACCTCTGGCCCTGGGCCTGGTGAGGGTGGGTCTAAGCCAGATGATCCCACCCAAAGGGGGGTCAGGGACCAAAGCCAGGCTGATTTCAGACCGAACGCCAGCTCCACAGGCTGGAAATGCTGGGTCGGAATTCCACTCTGGCCCCAGAGGAAAGCGTTGCTTCAGGCAAGGACTGTCAGTTGGCGTGTGAAGGCCATGTCCCAGTCTGTTCTGGCTGCTGTAACAAAACGCCTCAGACAGCGCAGTTCACAGACAACAGACTCTGCTGCTCCCAGTCTGGAGGCTGGGAAGTCCAAGACCAAGGTGCCTGCAGACCCGGTGACTGGTGGGGGCCACTGCCCACGGGGGCTCCTTCTCGCTCGTCGTCGTGTGTGGCAAAGGGGCACAAAGGGCTAACAGGCTCCCTCGGGCCTCTCCATAAGGGCACTAATCCCATTTACGAGGGGGGCATGGCCCAATCCCTCCCACGGGCCCCGCCCCTCATGCTGCCGCCGGGGCCTTGGCTCTCACAGACGGACTGGGGGCCACAAACACTCACACCGTAGCAGCCCACTAGGGAATGGCCAGGGCATAACGGGACATTCAAATGGGGCCAAAGCAAGACCCCCGGACTTCCTGGCGGCCCAGCAGGCAGAGACAGAACTGGAGATGTCCGGCCGTCCCCACCCTGACCGGGCCGTCCGCACAAGCAAGAGCAGGACGGCGGACAGCAGCGTCTCCTCCAGTGACGCAGCAGGAGCGTCCCGGCGTCCCCCACGACCTGCTCAGCCAGCAGCGAAGGCCTGCCTGGAGTCCGCCACACTTCAGATTCGACTGCCGGCTCGGAAGATGTAGAAGGATAAAGGAACGTGCTCAATGAGGACAACGGGCAGCACTGATCCACACGGTGGGCTCTCCCAGGGCGGCAGACCCTCTCTTCAACCCACCCCAGTAAGGACACGGCCAGGTGGAAAGCAAGCGGCGGGATGCAGAGCCCCAAGGCAGCGCGTGGCCCTGACCAGATCCTGCTTTGCACAAAACAGCTAAAACCCATTGTTGAAACAACCGAGGAAATTTAAATAAAAGGGAAAGCAATAAAAGGGAATGAATTACTGATACACACAATGACTTGGATGAATTTCAAAAACATTATGTTGAACAAAAGAAGCCAGACACAAAAAGATTGTGGGTCTATGATTGTATTTTATGATTCCATTTACGTGCTATTTAAGAACAGGCAAAAACTCACTTACGGTGATGGAAATCGGAACTGTGGTTTCCTTTGGGGGGAGGGGAGAGGCGATCCCCTGGGAAAAAACATAAAAAACTTTCCAGGGGTGATGAAATTGTTTTATATCTTCATTGGGATGTGGGTTACATGGGTTTTACTCCTTTGTGAAAATTCATCAGACTATATACTTAAGTTCTAAACATTTTACTGTATGTAAATTATTCCTCAATTTAAAAATAATAATTCCACGCCAGGTGTTTAGAAGTTGGCAGACGTTCTTCCTGAGTCTGGGGGAGGAGAACAATGGGCAAGGGGACGGGCTTCAGTGCACTCACACTCACACGTGCTTGCACGCACACGCACACACGCACACGCACACACGCACACGCACACAGATGGCGGCATTCCGGGCCGAGTGCAGCCCCCTTTGGCCTTTGCCTGGTTTTATGTTGAGAAAGCAGCTGCCTCCCAGCTCCTGGGTCGCCGCTGTGAGTCCTCCTGTCGAGATAAGAAGGCAAAGGCAGATGCTGCCCATTACCTGGCCTTTCAAGCGGCGGGCCTCACATCTGGCTCCATCGCCAACATCCAGCTTGAGCCAATAAAAGACAAGTCAAGTCACGAAGGGGTAACTGGGTGGTCAGGGCTCCGACAGACTGCGCATGAGGAGGTGTGGGGCAGAGCAAGGACTTGGGTGGGAGCCTGGGGCAGGAGAGGGCTCGCTGACCGGCCGTCTGCCGCCGTGCCAGTGGGACAGAGAAGGTGAGAATGCCACCTCTCCTCGAGCTAACTGCTCTGCTCTGACCAAGACCGAAGCAAGTCCTGGATAAATATTTGCAGCTTAGATTTATTTTGCTGAGCGCCTAGAGAGGCACCACCTTCCACACCAGCCAGCAGCCAACGCCGGGCCATCTTGGGAATTTCATGGCAGACCTGCAGGCAGAGAAACTCCAAACCTGATCCCCAGAGTTCCGGGGGTCCAGTCCCTGTGGGAACGAGCTTGCGCCCCAGCAGGTTTGCGGGACAGGAGGAACCTATCCCAGATGTTGGTGGGGTGGGGAGACCTACGCCAGGACCCACCTGGGACTCGGCAGAGAGGACCATCCCCTGCATCGGAGGGACTTCTGAAAAGCCCTCAGCCGACTGCCCTGTCACCGTCTCTGAATTCCACCACCGAGGAAAGGCATGGCGCAATAAAGGCTTTTAGGTCTCTGTTATTAAAAGGCAAGTCCTGGGGACATGTCGTACCTTAAGTCTCGTATCTTGGAGAGTGACATTTTAAAGTCTAACATCTTAGAGGAAGGAGGCCGTGGGTGGAGGAGAAAGGTCAGTGAGATCTCTGAGTGATGGGCCTCAATTTCCCCATCTGTAAAATGAGGCCGTTATGTGGGACCGGAAGACCCCTCAAATTACAGAAGAGAGGCGAGTCTGCCCTCCCCACTGCTTATCGCTGCCCGTGGGCCGGAGCTTGGGAACTGGCCACCCTGCAAGCCAGATTCCGCCAGCAGACATGTTTGGTTTGGCCTGTAGAGTATTTTAAGAGAATTTGGGCCAACATTTAAAAATGGAGAGATTTCATATTTTTAAAATGCCAAATGCCTTGCTTCTTTTGGAAAATGGGAAGCTCGGAGGGCACTGAGCCCACATTCCCGTGAGGCGGCAATTGCTGGTGCTGAGGCCAGCGGCCCCGAGTGACAGGGTCTCCAGTTAGCCTCAGACCCCACCACTCCCTGTCGCTTCCCCCCGCTCATGCAGCCATGACTTTGCTGGGCGAACACTGGCAGGCGTCTGAGTGAGCAAGTCCTGCGTGGTGCTGGCTGGCAGCCCTCGTGGACAGCGGACGGCTGACCCTGGACCCCCACCCCGCGCTGTCCTGTTCCCGCTTTCCAAGGCCAGCACAGAGCTGGGGACAGCGTGATGCTGAGAGCCCTTTGAAGGCAGTGCCGTGGGATTATTTTGCTAAACGTAAAAATCCAGAGCGGCAGAGCCACTGATGTGTTTTTGCAAATTCCAGCAAATTAAAAAAATGTGTGTGCAGAATTCAACTGGGGATCGTGGGCTGGCTTTCATGAAAGCATACGTCATCGGCCAAGACAAAGCGGCGGATTAACTTCTACTGACCGTGTTTCTCTCCGGGAAGCAGCTCCCACGAGCGGGCTCCTCGCGCCCGCCACAGCCGCGCCCCCGACAGCCGCCCCCCACAGCCGCGCCCCCACAGCCGCGCCCCCCACAGCCGCGCCCCCACAGCCGCGCCCCCCACGAGACCCGCCCCCCACAGCCACGCCCCCCACAGCCGCGCCCCCCACAGCCGCGCCCCCCACAGCCGCGCGGGCCATGAGACCCGCCCCCCACAGCCGCGCCCCCCACAGCCGTGCCCCCACAGCCGCGCCCCCGACAGCCGCCCCCCACAGCCGCGCCCCCACAGCCGCGCCCCCCACAGCCGCGCCCCCCACAGCCGCGCGGGCCATGAGACCCGCCCCCCACAGCCGCGCCCCCCACAGCCGCGCCCCCGACAGCCGCCCCCCACAGCCGCGCCCCCACAGCCGCGCCCCCACAGCCGCGCCCCCCACAGCCGCGCCCCCACAGCCGCGCCCCCCACGAGACCCGCCCCCCACAGCCACGCCCCCCACAGCCGCGCCCCCACAGCCGCGCCCGCCACAGCCGCGCCCCCCACAGCCGCGCGGGCCATGAGACCCGCCCCCCACAGCCGCGCCCGCCACAGCCGCGCCCCCCACAGCCGCGCCCCCCACAGCCGCGCCGGCCATGAGACCCGCCCCCCACAGCGGCGCCCCCCACAGCCGCGTCCCCCACGAGACCCGCCCCCCACAGCCGCGCCCCCCACAGCCGCGCCCCCCACGAGACCCGTCCCCCACAGCCGCGCCCCCCACGAGACCCGCCCCCCACAGCCGCGCCCCCCACGAGACCCGCCCCCCACAGCCGCGTCCCCCACCAGACCCGCCCCCCACAGCCGCGCCCCCCACAGCCGCGCCCCCCACAGCCGCGTCCCCCACGAGACCCGCCCCCCACAGCCGCGCCCCCCACCAGACCCGCCCCCCACAGCCGCGCCCCCCACCAGACCCGCCCCCCACAGCCGCGTCCCCCACCAGACCCGCCCCCCACAGCCGCGCCCCCCACAGCCGCGCCGGCCACGAGACCCGCCCCCCACAGCAGAGCCCCCCACAGCCGCGCCCCCCACGAGACCCGCCCCCCACAGCCGCGCCCCCCACAGCCGCGCCGGCCACGAGACCCGCCCCCCACAGCAGAGCCCCCCACAGCCGCGCCCCCCACCAGACACGCCCCCCAGGAGACGCACCCCCCACAGCGGCGCCCCCCACAGCCGCGCCCCCCACAGCCGCGCCCGCCACCAATCGCGCCAACAGTGCGCCTGCAGTAGGACTTTAAATGGCTCCGCAGCAAATGTCAGAGCTGTTTGATCTGCTCTTAGAAAATCACCTTTCAAGGTGCTGGAAGATATTCGACACTTTGCAAAGAGATTAGAAACTTTTCAGCTGACTTGGAAAAAGGGACCCGGCAGGTTTGATTCCACGGAAGCAGGAGGGTGACCCCAGAGGCGCCCACGACAGAGAGTCTGAACCGGGTGGCTTCACTTGAAAAGTGAAGAGTCAGTTCCCAGCTGCCAGCCCCTGACCTTGGCGTTGGGGACGGTCCTGGAGCAGCTCTCCTGTCGCACTCCCAGGGAGAGGAGGCGGCTAAGGCAGGGCTGAGACGGAAAGTAAAGGCGGGGGCCGGCGCCAGCAGCCTGCCGCTGGACCAGGAGCATGAAGCAAGATCAGCTGACACCAGGTGACCTGAGACGTGCCGGGAGGGGCCGTGCCGCTGGCACCACTGCCCAGCTCTTCCCTCACTGGGTCTCTCGAGATGGTCCTTCCCGAGCACACCGCTGTCCTCGTTGCCGACCTGCAGCAAGTCCTGCTCGCCTCATTGCGACTGCTCTCCCTCCGGGCTTCCTCCTCCCTCTCCCATGCACCCTGCGCAGGCCACCAGCCCGGTCTTCCTAAAACATGCTGCTGCTCAGAAGTCTTCTTGCCACCTACTAGACAAAATCCTGCCATTCGAACGTCCAGGCTTCCCCTCCTAATAACAGTGATTTTTCTCGTGGCTTACTACTGTGTATATTTCCATCCTGTGTCAAGTGCTTTACACGGTTTAACTCATTAATTCAACCTCTTTCTTACGGGCCTCATTTTACAGCTGAAGAAATGGAGACTTAGGCTCGGCGTGGTGGCTCACGCCTGTAATCCCAGCACTCTGGGAGGCCAAGACAGGTGGATCACTCAAGGTCAGGAGTTCAAAACCAGCCTGAGCAAGAGTGAGACCTCATCTCTACTATAAATAGAAAGAAATTAATTGGCCGACTAAAAATATCTAGAAAAAAAATTAGCCGGGCATGGTGGCACGTGCCTGCAGTCCCAGCTACTCGGGAGGCTGAGGCAGAAGGATTGCTGGAGCCCAGGAGTTTGAGGTTGCTGTGAGCTAGGCTGATGCCACGGCACTCTAGCCAGGGCAACAAACTGTCTCAAAAAAAAAAAAAACAAAACAAAACAAAACAAATGGAGACTTAAAGAGAGTAATCGACTGACCTAAGGTCACAGAGCTCGTAAGTGGGACTCAGTGACCTAAACTCATGCATAGAACCACTGGGCCATACACAGGTTCCCTCTTTCCATAAGTCCTTGCCAGAAAAGCCCATGTCAGAGACCGGTGAGGTCTCTGATAAACTGAAGCAGGGCACACGCACACCGCACCCGCAGCCACGTCCACAGTGGATGGATTCGCGTTACAACAGGGAACGACGCGTTCCACACGGACTAACGCGGGCTTCCAGGCACAGGAAGCACGGGATGAGAAAGCTACGCTGAGGGAAAGGATCCTTCTGGATCCTCACATCAGGACCCCTGGAGGTGTCAGGTAAGCCCATTGCAGGAAGCTACACACTGCCAGCGGACATCAGGAAAGAGTCTAGGACGGGATTGGGGCTGTGGGTTTCGTGCCTATTGCTAAGACTACATGAGTTGTGTGGCGTTGGGCAAGCTCCTGAGGCCCAGCCTCCCTGGCTGTCAGCCACGGATGACAGCCCTGCTTCACTGGCCAGGGAAGGCGAGGCCACGCGGTGGTGACAAACACCCCCAATCTCTGTGCCTCACCGCAACCCAGGTTTATTTCTTGTGTGCATTGCATATACGATGGTCGGCAGAGGGCTGTGCCCCACTGTAGTAGTTGTCACTCGGGGACCCATGGTGACAAAGGCTCCCCAACCCACCACCCATGACCAGCATCTCAAGACAAGACTCCAGTTCCTGCAGTAGGCACAGAGGGGCTGGGGAGTGAAGCCCAGCAATGACACGGCACTTCTGCCTACGCTGCCTTGGCCAGAGCTTGCCACAGGAGTTGTGGACTCACAGTCCTATCTAGCTGGAAGATAAGAAGTAGATTCCAATGAGCATCGCTCGTGTCCACCACATTCAGGTTTCGGTCAGCGTTGAACCAGCTTCTGTGGAACAGTGATAGGAGAATCAGCGTGCCATGACTCTGATCCCAGATAGACACAGGTTCAGATCCATGATAGAGAATCAGCGTGCCATGACTCTGATCCCAGACAGACACAGGTTCAGGTCCATGATAGAGAATCAGCGTGCCATGATTCTGATCCCAGATAGACACAGGTTCAGGTCCATGATAGAGAATCAGCGTGCCATGACTCTGATCCCAGATAGACACAGGTTCAGGTCCATGGTAGAGAATCAGCGTGCCATGACTCTGATCCCAGATAGACACAGGTTCAGGTCCATGATAGAGAATCAGCGTGCCATGACTCTGATCCCAGACAGACACAGGTTCAGGTCCATGATAGAGAATCAGCGAGCCATGACTCTGATCCCAGACAGACACAGGTTCAGGTCCATGATAGAGAATCAGCGTGCCATGATTCTGATCCCAGATAGACACAGGTTCAGGTCCATGATAGAGAATCAGCGTGCCATGACTCTGATCCCAGACAGACACAGGTTCAGGTCCATGATAGAGAATCAGCGTGCCATGATTCTGATCCCAGATAGACACAGGTTCAGGTCCATGATAGAGAATCAGCGTGCCATGACTCTGATCCCAGACAGACACAGGTTCAGGTCCATGATAGAGAATCAGCGTGCCATGATTCTGATCCCAGATAGACACAGGTTCAGGTCCATGATAGAGAATCAGCGAGCCATGACTCTGATCCCAGACAGACACAGGTTCAGGTCCATGATAGAGAATCAGCGTGCCATGACTCTGGTCCCAGATAGACACAGGTTCAGGTCCATGATAGAGAATCAGCGTGCCATGATTCTGATCCCAGATAGACACAGGTTCAGGTCCATGATAGAGAATCAGCGTGCCATGATTCTGATCCCAGACAGACACAGGTTCATATCCATGATAGAGAATCAGCGTGCCATGATTCTGATCCCAGACAGACACAGGTTCAGGTCCATGATAGAGAATCAGCGAGCCATGACTCTGGTCCCAGATAGACACAGGTTCAGGTCCATGATAGAGAATCAGCGTGCCATGACTCTGATCCCAGACAGACACAGGTTCAGATCCATGATAGAGAATCAGCGTGCCATGATTCTGATCCCAGACAGACACAGGTTCAGGTCCATGATAGAGAATCAGCGAGCCATGACTCTGGTCCCAGATAGACACAGGTTCAGGTCCATGATAGAGAATCAGCGTGCCATGACTCTGATCCCAGATAGACACAGGTTCAGGTCCATGATAGAGAATCAGCGTGCCATGACTCTGATCCCAGATAGATACAGGTTCAGGTCCATGATAGAGAATCAGCGTGCCATGACTCTGATCCCAGATAGACACAGGTTCAGGTCCATGATAGAGAATCAGCGTGCCATGACTCTGATCCCAGATAGACACAGGTTCGGGTCCATGATAAGAGAATCAGCGTGCCATGATTCTGATCCCAGATAGACACAGGTTCAGGTCCATGGTAGAGAATCAGCGTGCCATGACTCTGATCCCAGATAGACACAGGTTCAGGTCCATGATAGAGAATCAGCGTGCCATGACTCTGATCCCAGACAGACACAGGTTCAGATCCATGATAGAGAATCAGCGTGCCATGATTCTGATCCCAGACAGACACAGGTTCAGGTCCATGATAGAGAATCAGCGAGCCATGACTCTGGTCCCAGATAGACACAGGTTCAGGTCCATGATAGAGAATCAGCGTGCCATGACTCTGATCCCAGATAGACACAGGTTCAGGTCCATGATAGAGAATCAGCGTGCCATGACTCTGATCCCAGATAGACACAGGTTCAGGTCCATGATAGAGAATCAGCGTGCCATGACTCTGATCCCAGATAGACACAGGTTCAGGTCCATGATAGAGAATCAGCGTGCCATGACTCTGATCCCAGATAGACACAGGTTCAGGTCCATGATAGAGAATCAGCGTGCCATGACTCTGATCCCAGATAGACACAGGTTCGGGTCCATGATAAGAGAATCAGCGTGCCATGATTCTGATCCCAGATAGACACAGGTTCAGGTCCATGGTAGAGAATCAGCGTGCCATGACTCTGATCCCAGATAGACACAGGTTCAGGTCCATGATAGAGAATCAGCGTGCCATGACTCTGATCCCAGATAGACACAGGTTCGGGTCCATGATAGAGAATCAGCGTGCCATGATTCTGGTCCCAGATAGACACAGGTTCAGGTCCATGATAGAGAATCAGCGTGCCATGATTCTGATCCCAGACAGACACAGGTTCAGGTCCATGATAGAGAATCAGCGAGCCATGACTCTGGTCCCAGATAGATACAGGTTCGGGTCCATGATAGAGAATCAGCGTGCCATGACTCTGATCCCAGATAGACACAGGTTCAGGTCCATGATAGAGAATCAGCGTGCCATGATTCTGGTCCCAGATAGACACAGGTTCAGGTCCGTGACAGAGAATCAGCGTGCCATGATTCTGGTCCCAGATAGATACAGGTTCAGGTCCTGAGTCCAGGGAGCTACACATGGCCTTGGGAAGATCAGTAAAACCCTCAGTTTCCATTTCCTCATCTGTGAAATGGGCATATTAATACCTATCTTATAAAACTATTGTGAGAACAAGATAAAATAATACACAAAGCACTCCAAGCACAGCATTTTGTAAGTTTATGACAATGGTTAGTGGTATAGATGAAATGAGATTGGCCATGAGTTGATCATTTTTGAGACTGGTTGACAAGTTCATAGAGGTTCATTAAAACACCCTCCTTACTTTTGTATGTGCTTACATTTTTCCATAATAAGAATTTTTTTAATTAGAAAAAATCCTGGGAGACATAAGTGATGTCACAGAAAGGGGAGAGTAAGGAGCTCTAACAATCTGTCCCTCCATAGAAGCAATCATTAAACTGGTAAAAATTGATAGAATCAACTCTTTTGGAACTCCAGAATCAAATCAAAAGTTTCTGGCTACTGGGATAAGGTTTAAAGAAGAAACAAGTTGCTAAATTCAGTAGGCAAGCATGTAGCATGTTTGTTTATAGCCACCCACCGTCCCCCAGTCCACAGCTCAGCGGAGGCCGTTTGGATGGCAGCCTGCATTCCTACTGTCGCTTGCTGGAGGTGGAGGGCAAATACAGACCTTGTTCTCAGAAAATTGAGGTGGTGCATTTTGACCTGTGCAGCAGTTCCCTGGGGGACCAGCACAGAAGCTGACTTTTGTTTTAGCCCCTTCAGGCCAGAGTGGCTTTCTGCATGGCATCTGTAGAGAGCATTTAACAAGGGTTAGACAAGAAAAGCAGCAGATAGACTCAAAAGTCTGGAAAAGAGGAAGGTAAGGAGGAAGATTCTTGGGGCAATAAGGGCTTTGAAGGACTACTACATATACGAAGGAATCTGGAGTCAAATACACATGCCTGGGGATGGAATCATGATCTGAAAAGATGAGATAGGACACTAGGCTTTCACCTTTGACTGATCTTTGGGAACCACACAAGCAAGAGGTGAAGGCTAAGGTAGAGTTGTATGTAGCCTGGCTTAATACGAACAAAGTTCCCCAGCTTAGAGCCAATCTACAAAGACTGGGAAGATATTTTTCTACCTTTTGGCTCCAGGTGTTTAAGGAAATCTCTGACAGTTCACTGGCTAACTGCTGATATAAAGAAACAGAGGCTTCAGTGACCATACACAAGGAATGTAGTCTTTGCAAAAAATAGGAATAGTCATTAAACAAATGGATGGATACAGTCATCCACAATCAACAACAGCAAATCCTGGGAGGGGGA
The DNA here is from genome assembly GCF_040939455.1 of Microcebus murinus. Lineage (NCBI taxonomy): Eukaryota > Metazoa > Chordata > Mammalia > Primates > Cheirogaleidae > Microcebus > Microcebus murinus. Next base: position 5,319,189 of record NC_134123.1, on the reverse strand, counting down.
GAATCTGATTTGCAGAGGTATCATATAATAATATTCAAAATATTCACTTTAAATTAAAAATTATGACATATAAAGAAATAGGAGTGCCCAGGCATGGTGGCTCATGCCTGTAATCTTAGCACTCTGAGAGGCCAAAATGAGAGGATTTCTTGAGGTCAGGAATTTAAGACCAACCTGAGCAAGAGTGAGACTCTAGCTCTACTAAAAACAGGAAAAATTAGCCAGGCATGTTGGTGTACACCTGTAGTCCCAGCTTCTCAGGGAGCTAAGGCAGGAATATTGCTTGAGCCCAGGAGTTTGAGGATGCAGTGAGCTATGATCATGCCACTGCACTATAGCTGAGGCAACAGAGTGTGACTCTGTCTCAAAAAAGTAAAAGAAAAAAAGAAAGAAAGACATGGGAAAGTATGGCTCCTTCATAGGAAAAAAGGATATTGACAGGAACTATCTCTGAGGAAGCTTAGGTATTGGACTTACTAGATAAATACTTCAAGTCAACTATCTTAAATATGCTAAATGAACTGAAGAAAACCAGCAGAACAATATATGAACAAATAGAGAATGTCAATAAATAGATGGGAATTATTAAAAAAAATAGAAATTCTAAAGCTGAAAAGTACAATAGTTGAAATGAAAAATTTACTAGAGACATTGATAGCAGATTGGAGCAGACAGATGAAAGCATCAGCAAACTTGAAAGTAAGAACACTGAAATTATCTAATCTGCTATGGACTAAATCGTGTCCCCCCAAAATGCATATGTTGAACCCCTAACCCCCAATGTGACTATATTTGGAGATAGGGCCTTTAGGAGGTCATTAAATTTAAGTGAGATTAGGGGTGGAATCCTAACCTGACAGGATTAGTGGTCTTATAAAAAGAGGAAGATAGACAAATCAATCTCTCTCTCTCTCTCTCTCTCTCTCTCCCCCTCCATGCACCAAAAATATCATGTGAGCACATGACCCATAAGCCAAGAGAAGAAGACTCAGAATGAAACTTACCTTGCTAGCATATTTATTTATTTATGTTTGAGACAAAGTCTTGCTCTTGTTGCCTGGGCTCAAGAGATCCTCCCACCTTGGCTTCCCAGAATGCTAGGATTACAGGAATGAGCCACCAAGCCTGGCCCTTGCCGGCATCTTGATCTTAGACTTGCCAACCTCCAGAACTGTGAGAAATAAATTTCTATTGTTTAATCCACCACTCTATGGTATTCTATTATTTATAATAGAGTAAGCAAATTAATACCCAGTCTCAGGAGTGGAAAGGAAAATACAGAAAGAAGGAAAATTGAACAGAGACTGAGGGAGCTGTGGGAAACCATCAAGAATACTGGCATATACATCATAGGAGTCTCAGAAGGAGAAAGAGAGAAAAGATGACAGGAAGAATATTCAAAGAAATAATGGCAAAAAATATTCTCAAATCTGAAGAAATACATGAACATACACATCCAAGAAAATTAATGAACTTCAAGTAGAATAAACTCAAAAATACCCACATCAAGACACATTACAATCAAACTATTGAAATCCAAAGATAAAGAGAATTTTGAAAACAGCAAGGGAGAAGCAATTTATGTCACATACCAAAGAGCATCAATAAGATTAACAGCTGATTTCTCATCAGAAACCATGGAGGCCAGAAGGCAGTGGGATTACGTATTTAACAATCTGAAAGAAGCTGTCAACCAGGAATTCTATAGCCAGCAATTCAATTCTTCAAGAATAAAGGGGGAATTGAGAAATTTCCATATAAATAGAACCTGATAGAATTCATTACCAGTATATCTGCCTTACAAGAAATGTTAGAAGAAGTCTGAAATGAATGGACACCAGAACATACCTCAAAGCCATAAGAAGAAATAAAGAACATTGGTAAAGGCAACCACATAGGTAAATATAAAATCAGTGTTATTGTTCTTTGGGTCTGTAACTTCTCTTTTCTTCCTATGTGTTATTAAAAGCAAATGAATAAAATAATAATTATAAATCTATATTAATGGATACACATATAAAAATGTAACTTGTGACAATTACAAAATAAAGAGGGAAGGACAGAGATATATAGGAGCAGAATGTGTGCATACTTTTGAAACTAAGTTGGTAATTTTCAAATAAGTTTGTTATAAGTTTAAGACCTTAATTATAACCTCCAAGGTAACTGCTAAGAAAGTAAATTAAAAATATACTTAAAAGGAAATAAAAGAACCAAATGGTACACTATAAAAATATCAACTAGATACCAAAAAAAAGAATGGAGGAATTGAGGGGGAAAAACCATTAATACATCTAGACAGCAAATAGCAAAATGGTAAAAGTAATTCTTCTTTATCAGTAATCCCATTAAATATAAATTAAATTTTCCTATTAAAAGGTAAAGCTTGACAGACCAAATCAAATAAAAACATAATCCATCTATATGCTGTTTACAAGAGAATCACTACATCTATCAACAGAAAGAGATTGAAATTAGAAGGATAGAAAAAATATTCCATGCAAATAGTAACCAAAAGAGAGCCCAGTTACTATATTATTGTCAGACAAAATAGCTCTTTAGGCAAAAAAAGTTTACAAGAGACATACAAGGACTGTATATATTGATAAAAGGTTTAATTCAGTAAGAAAATACAACAATTATAAACCTACGCACGCCTTGTAACAGATCCCCAACTTTTATGAAGCAAAACCTGACAGAATTGAAGGGAAAAATAGACAATGGAAAAATTATAGTTGGAAACTTTAATACCTCACTTTCAATAATGAGTAGAATGATAGGAAAGAAGATCAATAAGGAAACAGAGGACAAAAATAGCACATAAACCAGTTCGACCTAACAGACACACACAGAACATTCCACCGAACGCCATCAAAGTACATAGCCTTTCAAGTGCACATGGGACATTTTCCAGGATAGACCATATGTTAAGCCACAAAACAAGTCTTATTAAAATTTTTAAAAATTTAAATTATACAAAGTATTTTTTCTAATTAAAATGGTATAAAATTATTAATAGAAATCATTAACAGAAGGAAAATGGGAAAATTCACAAATATGTGAAAATGAAACAAAAATCTTAACCAATGGGTCAAAGAATAAACCACAAAAAAAATCAGAAAATACTTTAGGAAAAGTGAAAAATATAACACAATATACCCAACATATGAGCACAGTGAAAGCAGTGCTACAAGGAGAATTTATAGCTGTAAACACACACATATTAAAAAAAGAAAGATTTCAAATCAATAATATATACCTCAGGAACTAGAATAAGAAGAAAAAACTATATTCAAGCTACCAGAGAAAGGAAATAATAAAGATTAGATTGGAAATATATAAGAATATACATGAGAGAGAAAGAGAGAACAGAAAAAACAGTAGAGAAAAAGCAACTAAAAAATATTGGTTCTCTGAAAAGATCAACAAAATTGATATACCTCTACCTACATTGACTAAGAGAAAAAAAGCAAAGACACAAATAAAATCAGAAATGAAACTGGGGACATTATTATCAATTTTATAGAAATAAAAGGAATTCTAAGAAAATACTATGAACAATTGTATGCCAGCAAATTGGATAACCTAAATGAAATAGACAAATCCTAGTAACACACAAACTACCAAAACTGACTCAAGAAAAAATATAATATCTGTGTAGATCTATATCAAGTAAGATTGAATTTGTAATCAAAACCTCTCAACAAAGAAAAGCCCAGGACCAGGTGGCTTCATTAGTGAATTCTATCAAATAATTAAAGAAGAATTAATACCAATCTTTCTCATATTCTTCAAAAAAAATGAAGAGAAAGGAACACCTCCTGACTCATAGTATGAGGCCACTATTACTCTGATAACAAAGCCAGGCAAAGACAGTATAAGAAAAGAAAACTTCTGGCCAATATGTCTTATTAATATAGATGCAAAACCCACAACAAAATACTAGGAAACAAAATTCAGTAACATATTAAAAGGACTATACACCACGACCTAGGGGAATTTATCTCTGGAATGCAAGGATGGTTCCTCAAAAGAAAATGTATCAATGTAATATACCACATTAATAGAATAAGGGGAAAAAACATATCATCATTTCAATTGATGCAGGAAAACCATTTGTAAAATCCAACACCCTTTCATGATAAAAATCACTCAATGAGCTAAAAATAGAATGCAATTGCCTCAACATGATAAAGGCTAAATATGAAAAAAACAGCTACTTCATATTCAATGGTGAAAGACTGAAAGCTTTTCCCCATAGAACAGGAACAAGATAAGGATGCCTGCTTGCATCATTTCTGTGCAGCATAGTACTGGAAGCTCTATCGAGAGCAATGAGGCAAGAAATTAAAGGGCATCCAAATTTTAAAGGAAGAATAAAATTATCTCTATTCACAGATGATATAATCCTATATGTTGAAAATCCTAGAACACACACACACAAATGCTGTTGTTGCTAATAAACAAATTTATTAAGTTAGGATATAAAATCAAAACACAAAAATCAGTTGTATTTCTATACACTAACAATAAGCAATCTGAAAAGGAAATTAATTTTAAATTTTCATTTACAATAGCATCTAAAAGAATAAAACACTTTGGAATAAATTTAGCCAAGAAAGCAAGAGACTTGTACACTGAAAACTATAAAATATTGCTGAAAGAATAAAGATAACTTAAATAAATGGAAAGATATTCTGTGTTCATGCCTTGGAAGACTTAATATTGTTAAGATAACAATTCTACCCAAAGCAATTTATAGATTCAATGGTGTTGAATATATTAAAATCCCAATGGGTTTTTTTTTACAAAAACAGAAAAAACTCTATTCTAAATTCATATGAATTTTAAGGGACCCCAAACAGTCAACACAATTACGAAAAAGAAGACAAAGTCAGAGGACTCACTCTTTCTGATTTTATAACTTACTATAGCTACCGTAATCAAAGCAGTTTGGTACTGGCATATGGTTAGAGTCCAATAATGGACTAAAGAGCTCAGAAATAAACTCTCACATACACGGTTAATTAATTTATGACAAGGGTGCCAAGACCATTCAATGGAGAAAGGGGAAACTCTTCAACAAATGGTAGTGGAAAAATCAAACATCCACATGCAAAAGAATGAAGTGGGACTCTTCTACCATAAACAAAATGAATCAAAGACCTAAATTTAAAAGTTAAGCCAGGGGTAGTGGCATATGAATGTAACCCCAGCTACTTGGGGGGCTGAGGCAGGAAAATCACTTGAGCCCAAAAGTTCAAGGCCAGCCTGGGCAACATAGCAAGATCCTGTCTCTAAAATAAATAAGTACATAAAAGCTGAAACTATAAACTGTCAGTAGGAAATATAGAAGAATATTTTTATTACATTGAATTTGGCAGTGATTTTTTAAATATGATACTAACAGCACAGGCCACAAAAGAAAAAATAGATAAAATGAACATCATCAAAATTAAAACTTGTGTCCATCAAAAGACACTGTAACATAGTGAAAAGACAACTCATAAAATGGAATAAAATATTTGTAAATTGTATATCTAGTAAATTATGAACATCCAGAATATATTAAGAATTCGTATAACTCAACAACAACAAAACAACCCAATTCAAAAACAGGTGAAGGACTAGACATTTCTCCAAAGAAGATATACAAATGACCAACAGGCACATGAAAAGATGCTCAACATCACTAGTCATAAGGGAAATACATACATAAAGAGCCTACCTTGTAGTCCCAGCTACTCTGGAGGCTGAGTCAGGAGGATTGCTTGAGCCCCGGAGTATGAGGCTGCAATGAGCTATGATTGTGCCACAGCACTCCAGCCTGGGCAAGAGAGTAAGATAACATATCTAAAAAAGAAAGAAAAAAAACAAGTGTCGGTGAGGATGTGAAGAAGTTGGATTCCTGTTCGTTGCTGATGGAAAGGTAAAATGATGCAGCCACTATGGAAAACAGTTCAGCAGCTCCTCAGAAATTAAACATAGAATTACTCTATGATCCAGCCATTCCACTTCTAGGGATACTCCCCAAAGAATTGAAGTCAGGGACTCAAACAGATACTTATACACCAATGTTCACAGCAGCATTCTTTTCAAAAGCCAAAAGGTGGAAAAAAACCCAAAAGCCCATCAACAGATTAACGGATAAACAAAATGTGACATATATACACTGTGGAATATTAATTAGCCTTAAAAAGCAACAAAATTCTGATACATACTACAACATGAATGAACCTTGAAAAATTGTGCTAAGTGGAAAACACCAGACCAAAGAGATCATATTGTATAATTTCAGCTATATGAGGCACCTAGAGTAGTCAAATTCATAGAGATGAAAGGTAGAATAGAGGTTATCAGGAAGCAAGGTGCAGGAGAGGGGGAGGAAGAGGAAGAATGGGGTACAGAGTTTCTGTTGGGATGATGAAAAAGTTCTGGAGATAGTGATTGATGATGGTTACACAACATTGTGAACGTACTTAATGCCACTGACTTATGCACTTAAAAATAGTTACAATAGTAAATTTTATATTATGTATATTTTAGCATAATAAAGGAAAAATTAGCACATTCCCAGATAAACAAAAGCTGAGGGAGTCTGTCACTAGCAGACTTGCCCTACAAGAAAGGGAGTTTTTCAGGCTGAAATGACGGTAATTAAAATCCATAGGAAGAAGTTAGGAATTCTAGTAAAAATAACTACATAGGTAAATCCAAAAGCCAGTGTAATTATATTTTTGGTCTCTAACTCTTCTTTTCGTTTTCTATCTGATTTAAAAGATAAATGTGTAAAATTATAATTAAAAATTATATTAATAGACACAAGGTGTATAACAACGTAATCTGTGACAATAAAAGGGCCTGGATTGAGATGTATTGGAGCAGAACTTTAGCACGCTACTGAAATTAAGTTGAAATCAATACAAACTAGATTATTATAAATTTAGGATGTTAATTGTAATGCTCATGATAAACCCAGAGATAAATAAATATTCATGACCTTATATTTGGCAACAGAGACTTAGATAGAGACCAAAAGCACAGGAAACAACAACAAAAAGATAAATTGAACTTTGTCAAATTTTATTTTATTTTATTTTTTTGAGACAGAGTCTCACTTTGTTGTCCAGGCTAGAGTGAGTGCCATGGCGTCAGCCTAGCTCACAGCAACCTCAAACTCCTGGGCTCAAGCAATCCTACTGCCTCAGGCTCCCAAGTAGCTGGAACTACAGGCATGCGCCACCATGCCCGGCTAATTTTTTCTATATATATCAGTTGGCCAATTAATTTCTTTCTATTTATGGTAGAGACGGGGTCTCACTCTTGCTCGGGCTGGTTTCGAACTCCTGACCTTGAGCAATCCACCCGCCTCAGCCTCCCAGACTGCTAGGATTAGAGGCGTGAGCCACTGCGCCTGGCCTTGAACTTTGTCAAATTTTAAATCTTTTGTGCACCAAAAGACATTATTAAGAGAGTTAAAAGACAACATACAAACCGTGAGAAAATATTTGCAAATCATACATCTGATAAGGGATTAATATCCAGAATATATAAAGAACTCCTACAACTCAACAGCAACAAAAACAACCCAATTCAAAAATGGACAAAAAACTGGAACAGATATTTCTCCAAAGAAGATACACAAATGGCCAATAAGATGTTCAACATCATTAGTGGTTAGGGAAATCAAAACCAATACTGAAAGCCGGGCGCGGTGGCTCACGCCTGTAATCCTAGCAATCTGGGAGGCTGAGGCAGGCGGATTGCTCAAGGTCAGGAGTTCGAAACCAGCCTGAGCAAGAGCAAGACCCCGTCTCTACTATAAATAGAAAGAAATTAATTGGCCAACTAATATATATATAAAATTAGCCGGGCATGGTGGTGCATGCCTGTAGTCCCAACTACTCGGGAGGCTGAGGCAGGAGGATTGCTTGAGCCCAGGAGTTTGAGGTTGCTGTGAGCTAGGCTGACGCCACGGCACTCACTCTAGCCTGGTCAACAAGCGAGACTCTGTCTCAAAAAAAATTTAAAAAAGCCAATACTGAGATACCTCTTCACACCCACTAGGATGGCTACATTCACAACATGGAAAATAAGTGTTGGTGAGGATGTGGAGACATTGGAACCCTCAAATTTTGCTGGTGGGAATGTGAAATGGTTCAGCTTCTGTGCCAAAGAGTGTGGCAGCTTTTCAAAAAGTTAAACATAGCATTACCACATGACTCAGCCATTTCACTCCTAGATCTGTGCCCAAAAGAACTGAAAGCAAGCACTCAAACAAATAACTTACACATGCGTGTTCATAGTAGTGCTATTCGCAATAGTCTCAAAGAGTGGAAACAACACAAATGCCCATTAACAAGTGAACACATAAACAAATTGTGATATATACATACAATATTATCCAGCTGTAGAAAGGAATTAAGTTCCTGTACATGCTACAACATGGATGAAACTTGAAAACATTATTGATATAAGTCAGATACAAAAGATCACATATTATATGATTCCATATATAGGATATATCCAAAATAGGTAAATCCACAGAGACACAAAGAAGAAAAGTGGTTCTCGGGGGCTGGTCTGAGAGGGAAATGGGGAGGCATTGTTCAATGAGTGCAGAGTTTCGGTTTGGGAAGATGAAGAAGTTTGTCAGGTTTCCTGACAATGAAAATGTCGGTTCTCAGTGTGCTCGTGGCCGAGGAATGCCCAGACACACCAAAGTAAGACAAGCGTGAAAATGAGGTTTACTGAGGAGAGATGGGATTGCAGGGCAAGAGCAAGATACAGGTTTACAGAGCAAGATTCATACAGCACAAATGACAACCAGACCCACTGTCACAGCAAAGGCACAGCAAAGAAGGGCACAGAAATGGCACTGGCCATGATCTGCCTCGTATTTTATGACGCCCACATTGGGACCTCCCTCGTGGTTCAGAGGTCACCGTGGAACCACTCTGATTGGACAGTTGGGAGCGGCGTGACCTGCGTTTCACTGTGCGTGCGGATATCCCATGAGCCTCTCTGAAAGCCCGTTTCCGGGGTGAATCACAGCCGCGCCCACTTTCCTCCCCAGGGACCCCGAATCCCCCGCCATCTACCTCACGAGTCCTGCAAATGGATGGTGATGGTGGTTGCACACGCCGTGTGTGTTCTAAGCGCTCCCGAATTTCCTCTAAGATGGTTCATTTATGTTCTGTGAATTTCACCTCAGAAACAAACCTGGGAGATAGGTTTTGCCATCGCACTCTTCTGATGAGAAAGCTAATGCACCAGGAGGCGAGTAACGTGCTGGAGGTCGCGCGGGCCTCTCTTGGCAGCGGAGGTCGAGGGTCGCAGCTTCCGAACCCAGCGCGAGCCGCGGTGGCCTCGCCTCGGGCGCTGCAGAACAGGCGGCGGGCGGGCGGGGTGAGCGCGGTCTGCAGACTCCACACGGGTTTTATGGGCCTGGTGGTTTGTTTGTCGTTTTGGGATTTTTAAAAGATTTTCCAAGGGCACACTCACCTTCACACATGTATTTCTTGTACAAGCGCCAGAGTGTTGAATGCATTTCGTAAACCCAGCCATAAACCCTGGCAATGGCTCCCAGAGGAGCTGGCAGGCCACCGGCATGGAGGGTCTCCCGAGCCCGGCAAAGCCAGGGCCCAGCACACCGCTCCACACCCAGCTCCCTCGGCCTACTGTCGCTGCGGGGCCGCAAAGTCAGCATTTCACAGCGTAGCGCATTTTCCCCTGACTTAGTCACTGCCCCTGTACTTTTGCTGCGTGTGACCAGACTATTTAGAAATTTAAAGATTTTCATATGCACAGGAATATTTTTAAGTTTTTTTGAAGACATGATGGAAACATACTGAAAAACAGAATAAGAAAATGAACTTCCATAAACCTCCATTCTAGATTTAACAGATTTGTTTCTTGTGTTTTGTTGAACCAATTTAAAGTAAACTGCAAGGCCAGGCGCGGTGGCTCACGCCTGTAATCCCAGCACTCTGGGAGGCCGAGGCAGGCAGATTGCTCGAGGTCAGGAGTTCGAAACCAGCCTGAGCAAGAGCAAGACCCCGTCTCTACTATAAATAGAAAGAAATTAATTGGCCAACTAATATATATAGAAAAAATTAGCCAGGCATGGTGGCGCATGCCTGTAAAAAAAGAAAACGAAAGTAAACATCGAAACAGTAATATTTAGCATGCACTGCTAAAAAATAAGGACACTTTCCACAATACCCTTATCACGACTAACAAAATCAACATTAATTCCAAAACATCATCTAATAATTGCTTTATATTCAAGTTCCCATTTGTTCCAAAAAAGTCTTTATGGTTGTTTCTTTAAACTAGGGTCCAATCAAAGACCCCACCTTACATTTGATTATATCTCTTAGATCTCTTTTAGTCTAGAACAAATCTCTCAAACTTGCCTTATTTTTAACTCCCTGACTTTGACTTTGTTGAAGACACCAGACCTTTAATTTTAAGGAATATTCCACAGTCTATATTTGTCTGCCTCACTGTTTCCTTGTCCTCTACATTTTCCATAAATGGGAATTAGGGTGAGAGGGTTAGTTAGAGGCAGGTTCAACACGGCTGGCGAGAGTACCTCCCAGGTGAAGCTACGTGCTTTACCACAAGGCCCGAACGACAGAGCTCCACTGTCAGGTGGCTCTGCTAACAACAACGGCCAGTGCTGCGACAGTGTCTACCATCCACAGTGGTGGCAACAGCCAGACCTGCCAATATACAGTGACGTATTTCCCTTTGCAAGCAGACTGTAGGGCTTGTGCCCTGACGTTGCACAAAATCCATTTCCCTACCAACTTCTCACCTAATGCTTCCCACGTCCATTGACGACCCTGGCCCGAGCGACTCCACCGGCGCTGTGAAATGGCCTTTTCTAGCCGTCTCCTTCCTTCGTTCATTAGCTTGCGCAGTTGTGTAAGGAAGAGCCCTCCCTCCGCAACTGGGGCTGTTTGGCCACATTGAAACGCACTTCCTGGGGCAAGCGCAGGATGAATGGCCCAGCATAGTAGTCTCTACAGAAAATCCAGAGCCACAAGCTGGACAGCAGCAGTGGCCCAGCAGGCAGAGCCAGACGACACCCCGTTGGGGGCGGGAGATGTGTGGGTGTTGGGTCTGCCCGAACCTTCCCGGGTCCTTCATGAGTTTGATAAATATCTATAGCTCCAGGTGAATCAGCGGGTGGAGTAACAATCAAAGTGACAAACTGGTCGGAACTAGTCACTGGTTTTCCTTTCTTTGTTGTTAATATCTTGTGAATTCGTTTTTTCACAGTTTCACTTTAAGTTTGGCCACAGTTTTTTTGGTTTGGTAGGTTTGATTTTTTGTTTTTGTTTGTTTATTTTGAGACAGAGTCTCGCTCTGTCACCCTGGCTAAAGTGCAGAGGCATCACGATAGCTCACAGCAACCTCAAACTCTTGAGCTCAAGCGATCCTCCTGCCTCAGCCTCCCAAGTAGCTGGGACTACAGGTGTGTGCCCCACACTAGGCTAATTTTTCTGTTTTTAGTAGAGACAGGGTCTTGCTCTTGCTCAGGCTGGTCTCAAACTCTTGAACTCGAGATCCTCCTGCCTCAGCCTCCCAGAGTGCTAGAACTATAAGCATGAGCCACCAAGCCCAGCCGGCCACAGTTTATGTTATTTTAGCTGGTTTTCACGATTTGGGGAGCTTCTGGTTTCTCTGAACTCTGTTCTCATACAACAACATGCTTTTTAAAAATGTATTTGTTAGTCTTTTTGTTCATCTTTAAAATTTTAAATCTCAAAATCATTTTCAGGCAATCTTGGCTGCCCCAATGGCTTCCCAATCCTGTCCCAAATTTTTTAATTTGTCTCTGGTGCTATATGAAATGCCCAAAACCAAATTTAGTCAAAATGAGCATTTTCATTGTTAACTTTGGTTGCACCAAATGGTGATTTTTTTTTTTACAGCTTTCCAAGACTTATTTCAAGGACTATCTACAATCTAAGTTATTTTTGCATTTCTAAATTATAAATTCATTTAAGCCTAATACTTCTTACTTTAATCTCTTTAGCTATGTTTCTCACATTTTTATTACATATTTACTTTGTACTTAGGTAGTTTTCATATAGAAAAACAAAATCTCCAACAGTGACAAAGGCATGGCCAATTTCTTTTATTGGCTGTTCCTGAAAACAGCATTAAGATTTTAAATGTTATCCTAAGATTGGAATGTGGAATAAGGAGGTGAGAAACAGCTGCATAAATCATTTCTCACGTCCATCGTTCCGTCCATCAGAGGCAGCACTGTGGCTGTCACCCTGTGGATGTTGCTCACTGTGGGACAGAGCTGTGACTTCAGCTGAACGGATCATTGTCGGAAAAGTGCTGATGCCTTCGTCTGGCTATTCTTTGTTTCAGGGAGCTAAGCCGCCATCATGAAAAGATAACTCTGATTCCAACTTACTAAGGGCCCTGACATGCCTGAGGGTCCGGGAGCCTTCCAGCCCTCCTTTGGCGCAGCTGACTGACGCGGGTTAGGGTGTTCTCGTCCGCTCTCTAACACTCTCTCCCTGCCTTTCCCAGAATCCAAATGCCCTTCCTATTTTAGAGGAACATCCGTTATGGAATCTCGGAAGAGTCTGGGCTCCACCCCACTTTCAGAGGACTCCAGCCTTCCGTTGGGCTACCCAACACCCCTCTGATCCATCCCCTTCCGCTCACGTTTGCCATTGCCCGTTTCTGTTATGAAACCAGAACCCAGACTGAACTGGAACCCCTGAAATATAATTCCTCCTGAAGGAAAGAAAAGTCTGATGTAGTGGGCCAGACCTGGCAACTGGCAACTCAGCCTGAGGGTGGGAGAGTAATAATAGATCTTGCCTGGCTGGCTCTTGGCCAAGCCCCCCCATGCCAATCGCCATGGCAACAGGAGCCAAGCCACCCAGGGCCCAAGCAACTCTGCAGTGGGATGCCTGGCGCAGTCGGGGTGGGGTGCCGTTCCCCCACCCCTTTCCCGTGGAACACGGGCAGCGCTCACTGGATCGAAGCCCGAGGAAGGCCAGGGCAGCATGGCCCAGAGCAGCCCCGGACAGCGGCCAGGAGGCAATGGCACACCGAAGGCAGCAGCCTGCGCAAGCCCTGAGAGTGCGGCTTTCATGGGGGCCCAGGGAAGAGGAAACATGGCCCAGGGGCTTTGGCACATGCAGACTGAGCTACAAGGCCGTGTGCGATAGGGTTAGGGGGAGAAGCTCTGAAGCCAGACGTTCTGGGGTTTCCATATTAACGCTGCCACTCACCAGTTGTGTTTCCTTGAATAAGTATCCTCTCTGTGTCTCAGTTTCCTCATCTGTAAAATGGGATGACAGGAAGTACACCCACCTCACACTGTTGTTTTAGGGATTAAACCAGCCAACTCCTATACAGTACTTACAGCACGCACACAGCAAGGACTCAATAAATGCCACAGTTAGTGATTGACTAATGCACTATTTTACTATCTATAGTTCTGTGGAAGAAGACAGGAGCAGGTAGGGCTGTCCAATCAGGGAAAGTCCACTAGGATCGTGAAGGTGACTTCATTTGAACCCACAGGCTGGTGAAGCCCAAGTTCATCAGAGCACCTGAAAACTCGATGGCTGGCTGCAAGCCCTAATGCAATCATGGGTCTAGAGTGAAGGAAATTCTTAGACGCTGTGATAGGGATGTAAATTGTCTGGCAGTATTCAACTGGAATTAAACATTTGCTCTGCAAAAACCTAACTATTCTACTCCTAGGTATGTACTTAGAAATTCATGCATGTGGTCACCAAAAGATACATGCAAGAGTGTTCATGGCAGCATTCTACATAGTAGACAAAAAATGGAAAGTACTCAAATGCCCAGCAAGAGTAGAATGGTAAATTGGGGGCGGGGGCACACACCTGTAGTCCCAGCTACTTGGGAGGCTGAGGCAGGAGGATCACTTGAGCTCAAGAGCTTGAGGTTGCTGTGAGCTATCATGATGCCTCTGCACTTTAGCCAGGGTGACAGAGCGAGACTCTGCTCAGCGGTGAGAATAAGCAAACTAAAACTACACCCAACCAACACCATGGATGAATCTCACAAAATGTTGAGCAAAAGAAACCAAACACAAAAGAGTACTCACTGATGATTCCATTTATATAACATTCAAGTTCACAGCCAGGCAGAACTAATTTATGCTGTTAGAAGCCAGGAGAGTAGCCACCCTTGGGAGGTGGGGGCTATCTGGGAGGCGACATGAGAGGAATTTCTGGGGTGCTGGTGAAGTTCTATTTTTTGATCTGGGTGCTGATTTCATGAGTGTGTTCACTTGGTAAAGATTCATCAAACTCTTATGATTTATGTTCTTTTCTATTCATATGTTATACATCAATAAAGATTCGCTTTTTTTAATGGCTAGAAAACGTCACTTTTAATTAGTTCATTTTCAAGCAAATTATTTGCTTTGCACCGTTAAATGCCAGGCACAGCACTAAATGCAGAGGGACTCCAGAGTGGTCCAGACACAGTCCTCTCTCCCATTGGGCTCAGACGAGGCCTTGACACTTGGCACAGCAGATTAAACCTCTGCCCTTTCCTGTCCAAGTACTGCCCCCACTCAGGCCTGAGTCTCAAGTTGCTGGTTCCAGGGGGCATTTTCCACCATGAGCTCGAGAATCGGAGCTTCCAGAGACGCCCTCGTCTCCACCGGCCATACTAGAGCCAAGGTGGCCATCGGCTCCGTCCTCTCCTTTCTCTCGCCCTCCCCCACCCACTCAAACTTCCTGGACCTTTCTCAGCGGGGCCAGCCCCCTCCCAAAGCCCCAGGGAGAGGGACTGGAAACAGGACTCAACCTGGCATTAAGGAGATGCGGTTTCGAGTTCTGGCTCCAGCGTCCCCTGGCTGTGTGACCTTGGGCAAGTGATCCCACCTAGCTGAGCTTTAGTTTCCTCATCTTGAAAAGGAACTGTCACTCATACCTACTTCATGGGGTTGTTGGGGAGGACATAAGGGACTAACACATTGAAGCGTTTAGCACAGAGCCTGGTACATGGTGAGTGGCAGTGACAATGGTTCAAATGTCCCAGGTATACGTGAACTTAAATTTTATAGGGAACAGTCTCAACCATGATATATAAAAACAGCCTAAACCTCATGGTAAAAGAAAGTCATAACCAGAGGGCGAGGGCAGAGACAGGGGCCCACTGACCCCTCTTTGCCCTCAGAATTGATGACAATGACGTGGAGGATTCTTTCAGGAGGACGTAGGGAGGTAGAACTCAGGGGCACTGTTGGCAGGATAGACCGTGCAGCCAGTCTGAGAGCAGCTGGCATTATTCAGTGCCATTAGGTATGCTTACGACCTGGTAGAGGGGTCCACAAACCTACAGGCTCAAATATTTTTGTAAATAAAGTTTTATTGGAACATAGCCACGTACGGTCACTTACATGTGGTCTCCCGCTGCCTTGGTGCAACCACAGCAGAGTTAAGCAGTCACAACAGAAGCCGCATAGCCCATGCAGCCAAAAACATTTACAATCTCACCATTACTGAAAGTTTGCCGACTCCTAGGCCAGGGACCCCGCTCCTGGGAGCAGAAACCCTTCCACTGGTGGCCAGGGATCCTCACTGCTATGTTGTCAATTGAGTGTCCATCTCCAAGGAATTGGTGAGCAAAACGTAGGCAATGGCCCTGTGGAACACAGTCAAAAGCAAGGAGCCAGATGCACGTACCGCGACACATGTGGTTCTCAGAAACATTGGGCCAGAAAGAGAAAATAAAAAGAGAAATAGAACAATCAACACGGCTAACACTTTTTGGGCATTTACCTTACATAGGCAGTGTTCTGAATGCTTTTTAAGCATTAACTCATCTAATCCTCTGGCCAACGCTATGAAGTAGCAACAATTACCATTCCATTTCACAGGTGGAGAAACCAAGGCACCAGGGCTAAGGGCAGGGCTGGGGTTTTGAACTCAGTTGGTGGTGTCCAGAGCCTGTGCTTTTCACTGCTACACTGCACACAACACAGTACCTTTCTGTGTATTAAAAACACAGCCATTCAAAAGGTAAATTTTATGTTATGTATATTTTACCACCAAACAAGATAAAAAGAAACACGCAGCCACATGTAAAGCAACATATGTCTGTGGGGACATTTACCAGACACAGTGGGGGGCTGCCTGCATGCGGGGACAATGGCGGGGAGGGACAAGGCCGTGGAAACCACAGACGGATGACGGGGCCTGCTGTACTGCCGACCGAGCAGGCGAGCACCTACGATCCATAATCTCCTCACCTTAGACACCTTAGAGACACTAAAGAGGATTCTAGCACTCCAGGTCCGGCACGGGGCCGATGGGAGCTGTGGCCATCGCGGCCTCCCCCGCTCCCTGCAGCCCAGAGGCTCCGCCCGGCGGCCGCATGTCGCTGCAAGGCTGGCAGGGCCGACAGGGCCGGCGGGGCACCGCAGGGCACCGCAGGGCACCACGGGCTGCGCCTTATCGCGCCGGACAGAGCGATCAGCGTGGGGCCTGACTCGGGCCCTCCCCTGGCCGCGGCGGGGCAGCCGGCTTCTTTTCCCCGACCATCTTTGAGCTTGAGATCAGACACAGGGAAAGATTAAAACAAATATGAATTTAATCAAGGGATTCTGCTGTCCTGGGGTGGAAACAGGAGCCTGCTGACATAAAGAGAGGCTGCAGCGCTGGGGAGCCGGAGTCGAATCAAAGCCGCTTGCTTACCACTAACCGCTCAGATGATCCATATCATAACAACAAAAAAGAAAAACAATTATTTATTCTTTTTGATGTTGCAGCTCAGCAGCAACTTGCTTTTTGAAGAGAGCAAGGTCAAAACCAAGTTATTGTTTTTGCCTGAAACTTTGACAGGGACTGCGAGTTCTTCCGTGTGACCTACTTAGATGAGAGATGTGGGGAAGTTGGAGATGTTCATTTCTTCTGGGCCACGGATTAGGGGTCCTTTCTTCTCCCTCCTCCTCCTCCTCCTCCTCCTCCTCCTCCTCTCCATCTCTTCCCGCTAAGGACCTGAACAGACGTCGTCGCGGACACAAAGCAGCCACGCCAGAGTCCTGTCTGCGCTGGGAGAGCCGCAGAGAAGGCCGGGCCCTGGAGCGCTCCTCCTGCCCCTGCTGCCCTCCAGACGGCCGCAGCGCGACTCGGCCGGCGTGCGACGCCAGGGCCACGCCCGCGAACAAGTCAGCCTCGGCCTGCTCTGGGAGAGTTTGTCTCTCACGGGACAGACGTGTGAAGAGATAACGGGTCGTGATTCGGGGCATCCGAGTAGCCAGGGAGAGCACAGGGTCATAAGGAAACGGGCTCTTGCAACCCAGACCCGGGATCCAGGGGCACCTGGTCGGTGGAGTCGGGTTGGCTGGGGAGAGGGGAGGGAAGAGAGCTGGGGCAGAGAGAACAGCACGCACGGAGGCCCGGAGGCGAGGGGGTGTGGGTTCAAGGAACTCAAAGCCGGTGGGCTCTGTGGGTGTGGGGAGGGCGTTAAGGAGAACAGGACACGTGGGGACCAGAGGTTTGGCAGGAGCAGCTCCGGCAGGGCCTCGTTAGGCCGCCGCAAGGAGCTGGGCTTCCTCCCCACGGTGACGCGAGCCGCGCTAGGCGTGTGGGCCGTGAGCTGCATGGCCAAGCCGCTTCCGAAAGTCCGCCTGGTGCCGCAGAGGGATTGCGGGGCGCGTGACCGGAGGTGAGAGATGACTCTGGCAGGGGCCAGAGAGGTGTCGGGCGAGCCAGACACACGAGGGGAGCTTTGGGAAAGCCGCGCATGCTAACAGAACGCGGCCCTGCACGGCAGAGGGAGGGAGGAGTGGCGCCCGGTGCCCCCCTTCCCGGCCCGGGACGAGCCACGCAGGAGAGAAGGCAGGTTGGCTGGCGGGGGGGGGGGGGGACGGTGACAAGCTACACGTTGAGCGTGGGGGCCCAGCTGGAGACGGCCGTCGGATGCACAGGTCTGGGCTCACGCGGGAGACAAGGCTGGACCTGCAGATCCCGGAGGAGCCGGCACCTGCAGACACGGCCATGCCTGTCTGCCCTTCAGCCTTCAGCCCGTGCTTGCTTGGACTTGGACTTGCACATCCTTTGAGTCATCAGCCAGATGCTGAAACCCTGGTGACACCCTCATGCTGTGCCGAGCTCTGGGGAAACCAACAAGCACCACCACGTGTGGCTTCAATCCCATCAGATCAGCTTGGAAGCCAAAGTCTGGTGCGCTGTGTCCCAGCGTGGCTTCCCGGAAGATGCCGGACAAGGACAAGGATGTGAGTGCGGCTGCTGTGGGAGCACCGTGGGGGGACGGGAGAGAAGGAGCTAGCACAGGGCGGCCGGCGGGCAGGCTGCTGCCGTGGGCAGAACGGGCTCCCCCAACCAGACCTCTGGGGCACACCAGAGAGGTAGCCATGCAAGGGTAACAGAGCTGAGGGCTGGAGCCATCATTTCCCGATGGTCACCCAATCGGGCCTGTCCTGCGCCGGGCTGGTCACCCTCCTGCATCCTGAGATTGACCTCAGGGGGCTGCGGCATTTGCGGTAAGAAGCCAGAGGCGGGAACTGCGAGTGGAAAAGGCCCCGGCACCGGGCACCCTAGCTCTGCCCGCACAGCCCCACCAAAGCCAGGGCCTTTTCACAGATGCATCGATTTCAGCTATTTAAAAAAAACAAATTAAAAAAAAAGCCTTTTCTCCAGACTCTATGGAAATTTATTTCTGCAAAGCCCAGCTCCAAGAAGGAAGCATCAGAGGGCTTGAGGAAAAAAACAAGAAATAAAATAAACATAGTATGATCCTCATTCCCGCTCTTACAGAGTCCAGACAGAAGACCAGAGAATTGAGAAATCTGAAAATATGCCAAAGAAACACTTCCAGATCCAGAGGACATCAAAATGGTGTTGTTGAAAATGCTAAAGATGTTTGCTTCACTTGATTTGCTCTTTGAAGGAGGCGGCGGCGCGTGCTTTTGTGGAGGGAGGAACGCATGCCGGGGCGGGGCCGCTGTGCCCACAAGTCCCGCACGGCCCCGATGCGGCCCTGGACATTTCCACACACGCGGGCCCAACTGGCATCTTCCAGCCCCTGCGTCCCTTTCTCTGGCCATCAGAGCCCTGGCCACAAGTGCCATCAAATTACCGACCCCTGGGGAGCAGCCTCAACCAACGACAGATGGGGAGTTGGGGAGTATATGCCCCAGCCTTCCGCCCTCAGGGGGTAACACGGAGCACACAGTCTACACCACTTCCCAGCCCTCCCCAGTGGTGACGGGCTTGATTGTGCACCTTTAGGGCGACCCCCCGCAGCGTCTAGTGGTGAGCCGAAGCCAGCTGTGCCAGCTCCCGGCGCCAGATGCACCTGACTCCCCACTCAGGTCTGTCACGCTAGTAGCTTGAGACCAACCATGGTGGGAACACTTACACCATGGAAATGGGCAAACGCTACAAATAAGGGATTTGGGTTTTGTTCTGAGAGCCAGTTTACCAGCACACCCTGCTCATTTTCCTACTCTTTTGTTAGTGCTTCCTGGCATTACCTCCCAAATAAATCAACTTGCACTCAAATACCTGCTCAGGGTCTGCTCCTAGGGAAACAAAAATTAAGACAGCTCCCCCAGGCCTGGGGACCAAGTACAGTCACCTAGCTCACAGGGCCCAGCTCGTTCTTACCTCCAGCCTCCTCTCCCGCGGCCTCTGCTCTTACCCTCCTGCCTCCCACACCCAGGCCACAGCCACATCTGAGTCCCCTGCTCTCCCTAAGGCCCCCAGTGGAAATCTGTCGCTTATACCCTCCCTTAGGGAAGGGGGAAAGTTGTTGTAACATTCTAGTTTCTCTCTTCTCCACATCTCTCCTGTCTCCATCTGACTTTACAGTTCATCTCACTAAAGAAGTAAAGTTTCTGTCCCCCCGTTTGCATCTGAGCTCAGTCTTGTGACTTGCTTTGGCCAATGGGACGGGGCAGAAGTAACGACGTCCCCGTCTGACCCAAGCCCTGCAAGGGCGTCTTCGTTTCTGCTTGCCGTCTTGACTTTGCTGTCACCATGAAGTGGACATTGCAGGCTGGCCAGCTGGTCCCAGGAGGAGGAGGGAGGAGAGAAGCAGACTGTCCCAGCTGACGACCCCAGAGGAGCCCAGCCTGGAGCCAACCGCAGATGTGGAGCAGCCAACGCTTCCCGTTGTCCCTACCAGGTTCCCCGGCTATCTGTTGCGGCAAAGGGGGCCGTCCCGCCCACTCTCCACCCGCGCGGCTCAGGGGAGCTGACCCGTCCCGCAGCTCCAGAGAGACTCGTGCTGGTCCGTGTACTCTGCACCCTGGCCAATGGTTATGTGGTCCAAGCCAGGCCAACGAGACACAACCCTGGGACACTTCCTGGAACTTCTGGGAAATAGATATTCACTTTCCACTGCGGTTGCATAGGTGCCGGGATGTCAGCCAGCTGCTTCAGGCCACCATCTTCCCATTATGAGGGAAAGACTTGGAGAATGGAGCAGTCACGTGCTGGTAAGCTAGTTCCCCGCCCCCGCCCCCACACACAAAAGCCCTGATTTGTAGCATTTGCCAATTTCCATGATATAAATACTCCCACCGTGGCCAATTTCATGCTACCAGTGATTTAACAACTGGTGCCCAAAATTCCTGAGTGTTTTACAATTGGCTCCAGCACACCCTTGAAATGGAACCTATCCCACAGAAAACAGAGCCAAAAGATGGAGAGATAGGCAGTATCCTGGTGGTATTATTTGAGCCCCTAGATCTAGCCATGCCTGAAATCCATTGATACCTCTGGATTTTACTTTTATTTGAGCAAACAATTCCCTTTTGTTTCTTCTAAAGCCAATTGGTTTGGGTTTATTTTATGTGCAACTGAACAAAGATGAACACCTATTGACATCCCCATGCTTCTCCATGCCTCTATGCCTTGAGGAATCACAATAAATCATTAAAAAATAGCAACAGCAGCAAAGCAACCATGTATGCAGCACCTACTATGCACCAGGCAACTTATTTATAGAAAAGTTACCCCGGCAATCTTCATATCAGCCTTACAAGATAGACATCATTGGGCCCACCCTCTAGATGAGCAAACTGAGGCACAGAGAAGCTGGAAGACTTGCCTATAGGTCATCCTTGAACCACTATGAGAGCCCAGATCCAAGTGACACCAGAAGCCATGACTCACACACTGCCCTCTGGGCCTCTCTCACCTTAGCCGCCAGCAAGTCCCTCTGCCTAGAATGTTCTCTGAATTATCTCTCCCTGGTCACCTCTGACTCACCTTTCAAGCACTAAAGTATTAATGATTTCCCCAAGACCACCACAACAGAGTAGAGCAGAGCCAGGATATCGAGTTTGGTCTTTAGCCTGCCCAATCCCCAAATCGCTTTGCCAGTCACCTACGGAGAATGAACTTTCCAGTTCAAATAATTTCCCAGACGGCTCTGAGTAAAGCAGAAAGAAAAACATTGCTGAACGCTGCTGAAACGCTCACTGACGTGTGGCCAGTAAACCGGGGGCCTCAGAGCCAGTGTCTGGCCCTGCCCTACACCTGGGCTCCGCCGAGCAAAGCCCTTTGGCCCGGGGGGTTCTGCTAGTGGCCAAGTGCTCAAGAGCAACAGGGTCTCTTGGAACTGGCTTCTTTCTTCTGACAGTAGAGAATGGTAGCCACCTTGTGTCCGAGCTGGTGTGCGGCATTCTGCACCCCCGCACAGGATGGCTGCTTCTCCCATCGGGCCAGTCCCTGCCAGCTGTGTCACCACCCTCCCAGGTACTCAGGCCCTGACCACTCCTTCTCCTTTGCCCTCTCCCCGAGTGCACACACGTGCACAGAGAGCTGGGCAGCCACTTAAGCCTGACTGCAACTGCACCAGTCCTGGTTTGCAAGTTACAGAAAACTCAACTGACAAGCACTGTCTCTGGTACCTGAGCCCTCCAGGGACATGTCTGATGTAGGGGCTCCAGTGATGTTCTTTGTCTCCCTTCCCCAGTGTGGGGGTCCCAGAAGTGTCAGGTTTACTTCCTGCCAGCCACACATCCACAGGAAACAGAATTCCCTTTCCCTAAGTCATCTGACAAAATCTCACTGGCCCAAATTGGGCCACCCTTGAACCAACCACTGTAGTCAAGGGACAGGCACACGGGTTAGCTTGGGTCAGGGTTACATGCCCTAGGTCTGGGTGTGGTGTCTGTCCCACCTAGACCACAAGGACTGAGTTGGGGGGAAGAGGTGGTTTCCCCAAGGAAAATGGGGAGATTCTTACCAGAATAAGAGAGAGTGGACACTGAACATAAAACACAAAATTGCCATGATGTCCACCTCCCTTCTAGATCACCATCCAAGTCTAGACCACCATTATTTCTAAGCTAGTCCTCTAACCGCGACTTGCAGCTCCCCATCTTGGGACAGGGTCTCGGTCTGGTACCCAGGCTGGAGTGCACAATCACAGCTCACTATAACCTGCAGCTCCCAGGCTCAAGCCATCCTCCCACCTCAGCCTCCTAAGTATCGAGGACTACAGGCATGTGTCACTATGCCCAGCTAATCTTTTACAAATTTTGTAGCAATGAGGTCTTGCTATGTTGTCCAGACTGGTCTCAAAAGCCTGCCTTCCAGTGGTCCTCCCACCTCGGCATCCCAGAGCGCTGGGATAACGGGCGTGAGCCAGTGCACCCGGCCAACCTTCCCATCTCAACAACCCTCTGTACGTAGCTCTCTTTCAACTTCCACTCAAAAAAGCCCCCACTCCAGTGGCTCCCTATCGTCCAGCCCATAAAATCCAACGTCCCACACCTGAAATTTGAAACCTTCATGGTCTGACCCCAGCGTAATTCTCCAGCCTCACCACCCTCAGCCTTCCTCCCTTCACTCGTCTGCCCGACACGCCAGCCAAACCACACGAGCTGCTGCTCTTCCAACAACACCTTGTATTTCTCTCCTTGGAGCCTTCAGCTCATGCTGTGGCCTTCACCTCGGCTGCTTCCCAACTCCCACCTCCACTTTCCCCTGTCCCTGAAATCAAGCCAGCTCAACAACCACCACCCCAGGCTCATTTCTGCTGAACCCATACCAACCCCAGTTCTCCAGTCCAGCTACTCCTGCCTCAGCCCCCAGCCCTCATTGCCTGGGCCTCAGCTCCCTCCTCTTGGCGTGGTTCATCTGCAAAGGAGCCGAGCGCTTCTGAGCAACAGTGATGTGATCACCTGAGCAGGCACCCTAGGTGATCGAGCCAGCTTTGGCATTGATCAAGACTCTTTCAATTGCACAAAACCAAACTCACATCTCTTTAAATGCAAAGGTAATTGGCTCAGTCATAAGCACACACAGAACAAGAGCAGCAGGCATGGCTGCATTCAGAGTATGCTATTCCTCCCTTTCTCTCTCCCTCTCTCTCTCTCCCTGATTTCTACATTTTGGGGACATGATGGCCTCTTTTCCTCCCACCGTCAATAGCTTCCTTCATGTGGCTGGAGAAGGTAGCTCCTAGTGATTCCAGCTTACATCATCCTTATAACGTGGATCTCAGAGGACGGAAGACTATCTTCTAGCACTTCTGGTAACAAAATTCTGGGGAGGACTCTGGCCTGGCTTGGTCACGTGTCCTTCCTTGAACCAATCACAGCGGCCCGAGGAATAGCATTCTCTGACGGGCCAGGCATGTGTCCCAAGTCCATGGCAGGCTCAGCCCCACCCTTAGAACCACATGGACTAGGCCCCCTAGGAAAGAGGGGTCTGTTGCCAGAAGATAAAGAAAGAAAGATAATGACTTACCCCAATGCCCTCACGGCACCCAAGCACGAGGACTGATCCACGTGGTGGTTGATCAACTTAACTGTTGCTGACGACGATGGCTGGAGAGGTGCAGATGGCGATGACAACAATAATAGCGCCCACCTGTTGAGCACCCACATGCCAGGCACTCGTCCAGGTACTTTGCAAGTATTAACTCCTTTACTCCTCATGACAACCCTATAAGGTAAATACAATTATCAGTGCCATTTTGCAGATGAGAAAAGTGAGGTACAAACAGGGTAAGTCACTTGCCCAAGGTCTCCCAGCTTAGAAGTTAAGAAGCCAGGATTGAACCCTGAGAGTTTGGTCCCAGAGCCTGTGCACTCCCCACTGCCCAATACCATCCACAGGGAGAGCGCGGGGGTGTCCAGTATGGAGTGTCCTTGCAGGAAAGCAGAATCTGCCACCGCAGGGCCACAGTCTCTAATCTACCCAAATTCTCCTTCATTAAAACAGGCCAGGGCCAAGTGCAGTGGCTCACACCTATAATCCCAGCACTCTGGGAGGCTGAGGCAGGAGGATTGCTTGAGGCCAGGAGTTTGAGACCAGCCTTGGCAACACAGCAAGACCCACCCCCACACACACTACAAAAAAAAAAAAATATTAACCAGGCATGATGGTCCACACTATTGTCCAGCCCATAAAACAAGTAGGACTACTACTTCCCTAGTCGGAGTCCCAGCTATTAATATCTGGGAGGCTGGGGCAGGAGGATCACTTGAGCCTAGGAGTTCCAGGCTACAGTGAGCTGTGATGGCACCACTGCACTACAGCCTGGGTGACAGAGCAGGATTCTGTCTCTGAAAGAGAGAGACAAAGAGAAAGAGAGAGACAGCCCAGAGGCCTGGCCCTGCCCCCTGCCCTGAGGAAGGAGGTGTGACATGACCCCAACCACCACTCCCCACCTGGCCACTCTCCCCTCCAGCTAGCCCCGTGTTCCCCACCTCACAGCGCCCCGCTCAGCTGCGGGTGCTGCAGGGCAACATGGCACCGGGCCCTGGAGGCTGCAGGAGGCTGGAGGCCACAGAAGCCTCGGTGCCAAGAGCAGACGCCAGCGCCCCAGGCCAGGGCCCCACTGGAGAGGGTGGGAGAGGACAGACAGACAGCCGTGAGAGACGCACAGGGAGCAAGCAGCGGCAGAAAGTGGGACAGAGGGATGCAGACACAAGGGAGGGCCTCCTCCTCTTCCCACAGCCCTCACTGTCAACACGTCTCACTCTCCTGTCTGGACTGGGGACAAGAGGGGGACAGGATGGGTCAAGGGAAGCCCTTTTAAAACAGGCAGGCAAAAGTCGAGCAGCACCTCGGGCCTGGGTCCCTCTAGCTCCAATTCTCCTCAAGCTCCTAGCAGGGCACCAGAGGTGAAGCGAGGAGAACAGATGCCCACGGGGACGCCCCACGTGGCACCCCCTGGGCAGTGGGCCTGATGCTCAGAGGCCCCAGGATCACCTTGGCCACTTGGCCAAAGCTCCAGAAGCCAAGGCCTATGGCCACTGAGCCCCCAAAGGGTTGGGGACGGGGGGGAGCAGGGGGAGCCGCAGCAGGACAGCAGGGGTGGCGTGCCAGACCCTTTCCGTCTCTCCCCATGGGATCGAGCTCCCTCCTGACCCCACACCACACAAGAGCCCTGTCTCTCTGAATATCTGCTTGCTCCAGTGGGACACAGACTTGAGGTCTTGCTTTGTCCCCAACCAGCTGTGTGACCTGGGATAAGCCCCCATCTCAGCCTCCATCTCCACAGAGAGGGGCCCTTCGGGGCTGGCGTCCCGTGGTCCCGTGGTCCCATGACTGCATTGGTCCTCACCAACCTTGGAAGCCAGTGGCGCGCTCACAGGGATGCTACTCAGGGACGCCCTGCATTCTGCCCCGCCCTCCCCAGGAAGCCCCAGCCTGTCCAGCTCCCCACTGCCGCCTGCCTGGCCAACCTTAGCGGTCCCCTCCCCGCCAGGCCTGGCCAAGTAGCTGACCAACCATCCACGGAAACTAAGATGACCCAAGGTGGGGTGGGAGCTGAGAACAGCGGCAACGACCAGGCTGAGGCGGGGACTGAAGGCGCACACAGAAGAGGACAGCGGGGACACGCCCCGGCGCTGCCCCTCCGTCTCCACCGCGCGGCGCTGGCCCCTAAACGACACACGTGGGGCTGCAACTGCAGGTCAGGACCCACCCTGCAGGTCCCAGGAGACAGACCCGGAAATCTTAAAGGGAGGCGGGAGGGGGGAGGATGACCCACGCGACATCTGCCTCCTCCTCCTCGCGATGACAGGGCCTTGGCGGCAGCCGCGAGGGCGCCCCAGCCCCGTGCGCCCGCGGCGCAGCGCGTCCCCACAGCTGCGCCAGTGTCAGCCGCGGCGCCCCACCCCATCCCCGACAACCAAAGGCACCCCTTCCAGAGAAGAGAAAGAGGGAGCTTCATCATTAATAGCGCTGGCGGCAAGGTAAAGCCGCCCGCCCGCCCCCGCGCGCCCTCGCCGTAATTATGCCAGCGCGCCTTTCATCCCCACGCGCGGAAAGTTTATTGTTGTATTCCGGCCTTTTTTCAGTCTCCTCTGCCTTTCATGCAAGGGGAAGGGTGCTGAGGGGTCAAAGCACCTCCCCCACCTCCTCTCCCTGATGCAGTCCTTTTAGAAAAACACCCAAAGCCATAATTTGTCTTAGAATTTCTTTTGAAACAGCTACAAGAAAGACTAACGACTGCTCTTTTCCCTCTGTTTCTGATTCCAGCCATCCCTTTATCTGGCTTTCATTAGAGCCTCGGCCGCGCCTCTTTTGTGGGGGAGACTTGAGGGAGCCGAGGCAGTTTCCCAGCCGCTGTGATGTTGCTAAAGATTAAAAAGGAGCTTTGAAGCTGCACCAGTTCTCTCTGCGCCCCCTCGGTACAGGACCTCAGAAAGACCCAAGCCATCTGGCAAAGCTGACATAAAGACAAAATAAAGTGATTGAAACAGTCTCTTCAAAGCCACAATGGCAGATTTGTTGATTTGGGCGTTATCTTTCATGCGAGGCCCTCAGAAGTCACCAGAACACCTAGGTAATCTCGGGCGGGCCTGACTGGAGTGGATGGAGCCTTCCAGGCCGGGGACGCAGAGGCCCGGCGGAGCCTGGCAGGGGCTGACGGTGGACCAGGGCCTGGGAAACTCCACAAATGGATCCAGCGCCCGGCCTCCGCGACAGTTTCCAGCGAGGCCCGCTCCCCTAGCCCCCGCCTGGGCCCGCCTGCGGAGGGGCGCCGGACTCGGCCGGACCGGAAGCCCACGCCGGGCTGTCCTACACAGGAGGGGAGTGGCAGGAGATGAAAGGCCACCACTGCCCTGATTGCAACCGACTGCCTCTTGGTAACACCCTGGCAGCTTCCGTATCAGAACCCGCTTCTCCCGATGGCTGTCTGCCGGGGCCCGGGGTCTCCTCGGCAGCCAGGCCCTGGACCAGCAAAGAACCCAGAGACACAGAGCCACAGGCAGCTCTGCCCCAGTTCTGCACTGCACCGCGCGACGCAGAGCCGGCCCTCAGCCTGCCCTCAGCCTGCC
Source organism: Microcebus murinus (assembly GCF_040939455.1). Taxonomy (NCBI): domain Eukaryota; kingdom Metazoa; phylum Chordata; class Mammalia; order Primates; family Cheirogaleidae; genus Microcebus; species Microcebus murinus. The sequence goes on along the minus strand of NC_134123.1, from coordinate 5,291,882 downwards.
CTCCCACAAAAGGGGCAGGGCCTGTCCCAACCGGCAGAGCTTCCTCATCCTGTTGGGTGCCAGTACCTGGAGGCCTTGGGTCAGGGTGCTCTGCTGGCCTGGAAGGGAAGCCCGGAGGAGGTGGAGTTGGGACTACCGCTCAGCAGACCCCCGCCCGGTTCCAGTCCGGGGATCTGGGGAACACCACTCCACACACCCACTACTGATGCAGCCTCCTCGCGGGGCCTCAGTTGTCCCAGTGGTAAAATTCAAGGGCTGGCGCGCACCGGAGCCATATTCAATTCCTGGGGAGAATTGGGGTTCCGTGAACGTTCCTGAAGGGGTTGAGGCAGGGTCTAGGTCAGCTGAGCAGGCAGTCCCCAGGGTCCCCGCCTGCTGCAAACCGAGCTGCTCTGCTGTCGTCTCTTGCACACGCCGGGCTTCACAATGAGATCTCCGGGCTTTTGTTAAGGGTCTGCTGATTAAAACACACATACAGTTTAAAAGCCACAGGTCTCAGGGGGCTCCGCTCCCTCCTTGTGACCTTCTTGGGCCTGTGATTCTAATCAGACCCTGATGAGCTCAATAAGAGCTACACTTTATTCTACCCGGTTTTAGCAAAATAATGAATTCACAAGGTCTGACCATCAATCAAAACCCAAGAATCTATTGAAGGCCTGCTCTGCCTTGCCACCCCGAAAATGTAATACCTGCCTGTCCTCGCACACTGGGCCCAGAAAAGATTCCTAAAGGCTGGTCACACGGCGGACACAATAAATTGCTTTCTAAACCAGGGAGAGAGGGCCGCTGGCCACAGGCCTGGGAGACAACTCACCCGCGTCTTCCTTCCCAGCTCCTCCACTACCCTACCCACTCTTCAGAGGACCCAGAGAGGAAATCCCTCATCACGGCTGGTCCCCAACCACCCTTCCTTCCTCCCAGAAGCAAAGTTGGCTCTGCCACCAGGGTGGGAGGCCCACACCAGAGATTTCCTGGCATCTTGGCAGTGATGGGCCAGTATGAGATTAGGCCTCCATCTGCGTGTCCTCCCAAAGAGGGAGAGGAAGGGCAGCTGCCCAGAGAGGCAGGGCCACAGAAGAGCACATGTGAGAGGAGGCAGCCTGCCCACCAACCGCTACAGGGAACCTTCCAGATAGAAAATTTGCCCCTCCTTTTCTAACTGTGCTTCCACATTTTCTCTGTCTGGTGAACTCCTACTCATCCTTCAAAACCCATCTCCAATGTTACTCCAATGTTACCTTCTGTGAAGCCTTTCTGAGCTTCCTTCTCTCTCGGCTCACATTGTTTCATCCACATATGTCTCTGAAATTAAATGACAGTATTTTCAGGGAGAGGGCACACATCTGGAAGTCAATGGACTTTAGTTCAAATGTCAGCTCCCTTACTCATCAGCTGTGAGACTTTGAACAGGTCACTTTGCCTCTCTGTGCCCCAATTTCCTCATCTATAAAGTGGCTAACACAAGACGCATCCTCTACAGTTGTTTTGAAGATTAAGTACTGTATGTGAGAGAGCGTAAAATTATGTCCAATACATGGGCTTGAGAGGCACTCAAGAGAAGTGAGCTTCATTTCTTCCTTAGTAGAGTGTGAGCCTCTCAGAGGCAGGAACCAGATCTTCATTCACTCATTCACACATTCATTCATTCACCCAGCCATCACCACTGAACTCCTGTTGTGGCCCAAGCCCTGAGCCAGAAGCCAGGTTATACGGCAGGTCACAAGACAGACTCCGCCCAGGGACCATAAATCTCAGTTGCTCTTCCTCATTTGTGCGTCTCCAGCACCTGCTTTTGCTGGCACTGTCCCCACCTTCCCCAGGTGGTTTGGCCAGGCTGCAAGTTGCCTGTGCCCAGGATGGTCAGCAGGTCTCCTTCCTGCACTTGGCGTCCTCCAGGGAAGAGCCTTGTCTGGCCACTCTGGGAGGAGAGAGTTGAAGAGGAGCCGTCTTCCCCATTCTCGGGGAGCTCCTGGTCAGTGGGGCAGACCCTCATGTCAGCCCTGGGGAGTTTCAGCCTGATGGAAGAGACAGGCACGTAGCTCCCAACCCTGGACACTCCCAAATCTAATGGTAGAGTCACATTTTCCTGATTTGGGGAACCCCAATTCTGGGAGCAAATAGTAGGGTCCCATTTTCCCTGACACTACTAACTCTTAGTCTGGTCAGGGAGATACATGGCTCCCCATCTTGGCCCAGTCTGACACTGGTGGGGGTGACATTGTTCTGTCATAGGAGGGCACCTCTTCTGATGGGAGAGGCAGTCTGTGCCCACAGATAGCTTAAGAGTCAGATAAAATAACATGTATGGGAGGAAAAAAAAAGAGATCAACCTAAGGTCCCTTTAAAAAGCTAGCTGTGCACGGTCTCTGTCTGTTTGTGGACTCAGAAGTGACATCCCTGGCCCTGCAGATGCACCCTCCTAATCCACAGGGCTGGACACAATGACACAATCACTGCCTCACAAGCATCCAGCCAAGCTCCCTCTCCAGCGGATGCAAGCCAGAGCTGGCCTGAAGCCCCGTCCCTGCCATCTCGTGCCAGCCGTGCCAGGGGAGGCTTTCTCACGATCAGGGACATCTGGGCTGGCCCAGCTCCCAGAGGCCACCGACATGAAAAGCGAGGGGCTCCACGGAAACACCATCTGCACATCATAAAGCCGCTCGGTGGTTCCCAGAGGCTGCCTCCAGCTGTGACTGTGTTGCCCGGAAAGCTGAGGAAGGCACCAAGTGGCCGGCCGGGAGGGGAGGCCAGGGTGGGAATGAGGGTGGCCAAGAGGGGAGCCGGACTGGAACCCCTCCGCCTGGCTCTTGCGCACTTGGAATCAATGTCTCCCTGTCACCGCCTGGGACCACAGTGGGCTATGCCTACCCCTGAAGATGACGCGGTGACGGGGAAGAATACAGGAGCGGTTATGCACTCAGATTCGAGTGGCACTGCCTAGGTTCGTATCCCAGGTCCACTCTTTAGGTGAGTGGATTGACTGGCTGAGCCTCCGTGTTCACATCCGTGCAGCGGAGATGGTCACGATCACCCCGTGCGGCAGGGTTGCTATGGGAAGTAGAAGGATGCACGTATTGAGCTGTGTACTTAAGGTCCATACACTTAACCCCTGTAATTTCTGTCCCATACCTGATTTAAAGTAAGTGCCCAGTCACTGTTGTCATCTTCGTGCCTCCCAGACAGGCTCCTGGAACTCCATCAGCAGGCATCTGTAACCGGTGGAGAAGCAAAACTTACCCTCTGCAAGTTTGGAGCTTTTGAGGACATTTCACTGCCCCTCCTGCCCGAGGCCCCGCCCCAGCACCAAGGCCGCAGCTGATTGGACGAGGGCTGGGGCGTGGCGCGGGGGAAGCTCACCTATTGGCAGTGGAGCAGAGCCTACAACATTCTCTGAGAAGAGAATGGGCTGGGGCAGGGAGGAGGGGAAAGAGACAGAGATGTGGGAACAGCAGAGATAAGGGAGACACAAGGTTCCTGAGAGGCAGAGAGATGAGAGGGAAGAAGGCCGTGTTCCGGGTGCCACAGGAGTCCCTGAGACAAGGCTATGAGTCCTGACAAGAAGCACAAACACAAAAACGCACGCCGCACACCCGACACCCCATCACACCAACACATGCACGCACACACATGCACGCACACACACGTGGACACACATGCACAGACACACGCACACACATACACACACGCACGTGCGCACGCGCACACATGCACACACCTGTGCACGCGCGCACACACACGCACGCTCCTGTTCTCTGTTCTTCACAAGGCCCCGCCCGCACCGCGAGCAGCCTGCAGGCCGGAGAGTCGCGCAGGAGAGCGGTTTGGCCCAGGGGGCTCAGAGGCTTAGCAGGCCTGAACGACAGTATTTGGAGGGTGGCGCGAGGGAGAAAGCGTGGGAGACGCAGAATACAGGCGCACAGAGAGCTGGTGGGGAAGTCCACAGGGTGCCCGAACTGCGGGCGGGCCGGGATCTGCACAGCAACGTGTCTCGAAATCACCACCTGCCACCGCTCAGTTCTGCGTCCTCGCGTGGGCTCCACGCGGGAGGTTGCCCCGCGCCGGCAAGACAGGGCGGCCCCTAGAGCCGGTTTTCCCTCGACCACGGGCTGGGGAAGCCGTGCCGGGTCTCGGCTGGGGCTCCCCAGACGCAGACCTGAGTCAAGGATTTTAGTGCAGGTGGATTCTTCGGGAAGTGGTCACCGGAACGCTGGTAGGGCGTGGGAAGGAAGCCGACAAGGCTGCTGCCGTGCAGGGATCTCTGCGGGCACCCGGGCCCACCCCGGGCCTGGGAGAGACAGGGCACATCGTGCGCCTCGGAGGGAACCGGGTTGATCGGGCAGCGTTTGGCCCCCAGATCTCTATTGGAATGTGATCCCCAGAGTTGGGGGCGCTGGTGGGAGGTGTGTGGGTCACGGGGCGGACCCCTCGTGAATGGCGCGGTGCCCTCCCTGCCATAGGACCGAGCTCTCGCTTTATTAGTTCCCCAGAGCTGGTTGCTAACGGGCCTGGTCCCCTCTGTCGCCATGTGACAGCCTGCTCCCCCTCGGGGCCTGCCGCCTCTGTTGGAAGCTCCCTGAAGCCCTCACCAGAAACAGATGCTGGTGCCACATTCCTCGTACAGCCTGCAGAGCCGCGGGCCAAACCAACTTCTTTTCTTTATAAATTATCCGGCCTCAGGTATTTCCTTGACAGCAACACAAGACGCACTCGCACAGCTCCCTTCCGTGTTGGCTGAGGGCTGCTCCAAGGGCTGAGACTAGAACTACTTAAATTTTGCACCACTGGCACCTCACTTGTCTTGCCTGGCTATCGCGGCTGCTCCTAAGTGGCATTAGCTCCCTGGCCCTGGCTTGCCGCGCACATGGGTAGAGCGGGCCCCAGCAGCCTGAGAGAGCCCACAGGCAGACAGCCGAGGACTGGCAGTCGGAAGTTCAGCCACTGTGCAGGGAAATGGCAAATGCCAAGGGGCTAGGGGTGGGGCACAGACAGCTGTTGCTGTACCTAGCAAAAATCTGCCAGTGTCTCAGAGGTTCTGTTTGGGTCATATGTTCATCCCTGGACCGATCACAGAGGCCGGAGCAATGTGCCGTGCTAATTGAATTAGTCTTACGATAGAGGTTGGGGGATGGGAGGGTGGTGAGGTACGCCCCTCGGTACCGCATCAAAATGGTAAGAGTGGACTGCAGCAGGTCTCAGAGGGAGGTATTATAAACGGATGTTGAGTGGCTAGAAAAACAAATCACACAAATGACCATCGCTCAGCCCCAAGTTGCCAAGTAAACTGGAAGGTGAGAGGATTGGATTTGGCTCGTCAAAAGCCTTTCCAGCCAAACCCTTCAGCTGGCCACTTGCCCTTAGCAGAGTTTAACGCATTAATTGAGCACTGACCTGTACCAGACATTGTGCCAGGCTCTGAGGGGGCACAGATGGAAGGTGCCATTTCTGTTCTCTGGGAACTCACAGGCAAGGCTGGCAGTGGGGATGGAAATGACAATGACCACAGTTTCAAATATCATTTCATCACATCTGTTAATGAGATGCCACTGATTGCAACACACACAATTATTTCATGAGCCACCAAGAAAAACTAAGAGCTGCCAATAAAATTATGTTCCACCATAGATAAGATTCATCCCAATTTCAGAGATATGAAATGTAAAAACAAAAATGTGTTTTAGAACTGATGGAGTATGGTAATAGATTTATATTAATAGTTTATAAAGGATTTTTCATAGACTTTATCCCATTACCTTCTCACTACAAATCTGTTGAGAGTGATATCGCTGCTATTTTCCATTCCACGAAACTGCACTCAGAGAGACCAAGTGACTTGCCCAAGGTCACTAATCTAGCAAATGGCCAAAGTGGGACTCAATCCCAGGTCTGGTTGCAGAACAGAGGATACCACCAAATCTCCCTGGGAAACTTCCTTAACTCTTTGTCCTTCTTTTTACCAAATATTGACTCCTCCCACGTCTGCTTGCCTCTCGGCTCAAAACAGGGAGCCCAGGAAGCACCAGCTCCTCTGCTCCCAGCCACCCACATGCCCAGGCTTGAGATTTCTGTTCCTGGAAACCCTCTTCCCCTCCAGGCAAAACAGTCTTCCTTGTGACCACAGGCAAATGGTATAGTCACCCACTCGTTCCCAACTTCCCTCCAGGCTCCTGCCAAGGTAAGCACTTCTTAAACCTGGGTCCCTGCCAAAGATTCCATTCTTAAGGAGCCAGGCTCTTGCCCCTCAGCACACCTTAAATTAGATCTGTCTGTTAATGGTTTATATGAGAGTTTCCTCATATATGTGCCTTAACTGTCCCAAGCTGAAAACCAGGGCTGGCTTTGGAGGTGAGTGATATGCGCAGTTCCCGCAGTTCCGTAGCAGTTCACACCTGCTTTAGCGCTCTGCTGCTGTTGCCTTCACATTCTTAGTAATTCTGAACATAGGAACCTGCATCTTTCGAACTCCTGACCTTGAGCAATCCTCCTGCCTCGGGCTGCCTCGGCCTCCCAGAGTGCTAGGATTACAGGCGTGAGCCACTGCGCCCGGGCTAGGAACCTGCATCTTTGTTTTGCACTGGACCCTAAAAATTACATAGCTGGTCCTGCTAAGAATGATCCCACTGCTCTTAAAAGCATCTGAGCAAGGAGTCTGCTTTGTTGCTCCCATTCCTGGGATTCCTGAGGTCGGGAACTGCAGCCTGGTCACCTCTGTCCTCTGGAACAGGCAGTGCTCAGTTCCCTGAACAGAGGGCGTCCTCAACAGCAAAACGGAATGAAGGAATGAAGCGTCTGTGTGTGTGCACGCGTGTGCCTGCGCACGCACAGGTCAGCCTATGTCCAAGGGGAAGTTATTGAGCCACTGAATTGCAAAGTGTAAGAGACTGATGAGGGTCAGGCCCGGCTGCATCCAGGGACTCAGCACCGTCGCCAAGACGCTGGCTCTTGGCTCTGCTTCCTCCACGCGTCTCCTCTCAAGCTCTCAAAGCACCAGGCCGACATACCACCAGCGCAGCCAGCTTTCCGAGGAAAGTTTCCACCAAAGCCAAGTCCCAGGCACATGCCCCTGTACCAATCACTACCAGAGGCTGTGATATACTCATTGGCCAGCCCCCAGTCACATGCCCACCCCTGAACCAATCACTGGCCCTGGCAGCTCTGATACTCTCATTGACAGGCTTGAGTCACGTGCTCAACCCTGAACCAGTGAGTGGCCCTGGCAGCTGAGACGCTGTCATTGTCAGGTCTGGATCACGGGTGGGGAGAGACACCTTTCCAGATGGGCATCAGGATGCTGTTCTCAGAGGAGGAGAACATTTGGTGCTGGGTGGCCAAAAACAACTAGTAACACCACGGTTTCTCTCTGCCTATCTCCCAGCTGGTCCCTCACCTCCAAGCAGCCTGACAACCCTGGTGACTGGGAAGAGCAGCCTTGGGAACCTAGCAACAGCAGGAGGTCCAGGGGACATCATGGGTTCAAGCAAGCAAAAGGCCAAGACTGGAACCTCAGCGGGGCAGATCAGGCAGGTGCTTGAGGCCAGGTGGTCATTCTACATAGTTACCACCAGAGGGCAGCCTTGCCTAGAGACATGGTAAACAGGAGAGGGTCTGGTAGCTACAGGTGACTCCTGTCCCCTGCCCCCTCCCCAGGCATGGCCCACCAATGCTGAGCCTGGCTCTAAGTACTTTTTATGTATCAACTCAATGAGTTATCACCAATAAGGTTGGTACATTTATTACCCCCATTTTACAGATGAGGAAACCAAGGCTTTGGAAACGTTAAGTAACGGGTCCAAGGTCATACAGCTAGAAAAGGAGCAAGTCATGTACCTTTTCCACTAACCTCTGAGCCTCCTGAGGTCAGAGGCTGTATCTTGTCCTTATTTGAAGCCCCCATGAACCCTGTTTGCTTAATTAATATCTGTTGAAGTGAGAGCCTGGGGGGCTGAGGGGCTGTCACTGCATTCCCTCCACCCTCCCCCTTCCAGGTACTACACCACACAGGTGGAAGACAGAGTTTTCGATTTGGCAGTGGCACGGCAACTCCACAGTCTCAAGGTGTAGGGCGACATCTGTGCCACTTTCTGGAGTGGCTGGCGGTGTGACTAGGCTGGGAGGAAGAACACATTTAATGTGAATTCATTCAGCAACCCCCACTGGACTCCCACCTGGGCCCAACACCATGCGGAGTGCTTTGAGGGGGACAGAGGGAAGCATGGTACAACTCCCTCTCCCCAAAGCCCTCTTGGGAGAAGAAACAAGTCACAGGCAGAAGGAAGGGCACAGAAAGAAGTCCTGCACACCATGAGAGAAGGCTTCAACCATCTCATCGTTTGGACTAAAACGTACGATATGCACGCCAAGTGCCAGGTGGAGCCAATACAGCGGCGAACAGAACAGAAAAGGAGACTCAGCTCTTGCAGTCACCAAGTTCTCAGTGTAACAGGGAGGCAGACAAAAAACAAATATGTAATTGCAAATGCAATGTGTTTTAAAGGAAACAGGAAAAACACGCGGTGCTATAAGAGAAACTAAAAGAGGACTTGTTTGAGCAGGATTTTTAGGATGGCCTTTGTGAGAGATGAGGAGGAGCCAGCCATAGGAAGAGTGTGGGAGCAGCATTCCAGAACAAGGGAACAGCATGCAGACGGTCCTTCATGGTGGGAGAGTGTGGCATATTCAGGGGACTAAGATTAGCCAAATTATGTCTGGAGGATAGTGAGTAAAAGTAGAATGTGGCAGAAGACAGGGTCGCAGAGGAGGGCATGAGGGAGAGCCTCATCAGCCAAGGAGAAGAGATTGGGCTTGATCTAAGCAGAATAAGAGGTCCCCAAAGGGTTGTAAACAGGGTGATGATGCCGTCTATCTAATACAATCTACATTTCTAAAAGCCGAGAGAGTGGATGGACAGTGAGGCAGAGAACTGGAAACACAGCAGCTCTTGCTGAGTCAATATCAAGGGTCACAGATGAGGGGGCTATTTCCTCCCAGTGGGGACATCTGCAAAGGCTTTGAGAAGGGGATTTTAGCCCAGGTGAAAGTTGGACAGGCAGGCAGGAAGGAGAAGCCTGTATTCCCCAACCCAACTCTTTTCTCCTAAATAAAGGGAAATTTATTTTTCCTTTTTCTGACTCAGAAACTAAAAAGAGATGGCCATCCATCGGTGCCTTCCAAAATGCCTATGTGTAGAGTTAAACGACAGCAACAGATCATCAGCAGTTCCAAGTGCAAATAACTCAATGACGATGTAAAACCTGGCGTAGATAGACCTGGCTGAGCCTCGCGAGGTTTCTCCGGGAGACGACAACGTCAGCACCTGCAAGTCTGACCCCGCTGGCTCTGAAAGGCAAGATCGCAGAGAGGAGGAGAAAATGCCCCCTAGCTGCATTTCCCGAGCAAATGGGCACATTTGCCTCTCTGGTGAGCAGGGCAAGTGTTGACCAAGCCAGTCAGAACTGGACTAGTAGGAAAGAGCCCCTCTGCCAACTCCATTGGTGACCAGTCTCATGAAGGGCAAGAGCTGACCTTTTGTGAAGTGCGCTGTGTTTGTTAAATAGGGTATGTCTCTATTCAACGAGGTACTTGCCTGCCAGCCAGTGGGCTCCAGTCATCTCTGAACAGATACTGGTCCTCATTGATCACTTCCTCCTTCACGAAACTAGTCCCCTCAAGGCAGGTAGAGAAACTGAGTTCAGAAAATGTTTTGTTTTTATTTCTGCAGGGTTACTTGGCCCATCCAGCATCCATTCTCCTATCTTGTGGTAACAGTGCCCTAATTTTTCTTGGGGATCTCAACTTAGGTCACGTACCACACGCACTAGCCTCCCACCCAGGCTCCAGGGGCAGAAGACTTGTGATCCATGTGTGGCTTGTCCCTGAATTTTGCCACACTGTGACCACCCCACTACCTCCCCTTTGTGGTCACAGGTTCCAGGTGGGCATACGATCTAAACTGCCCAATCAGATAGCACCATGGCTTTGGCTAGGCCCATAGGGAAAGGCACATTCTCTCTTATCTAGACTGGGATCCATGAGGGTGTTTCTCTGGAGCTTCTGCAGCCCATAGAGCCTGAGAATGAAACCAGTGCAAAGGAAGCCAAGCCACGAGACGGAGAAAGCCTGAATCTTACGGCATCTCTTGAGCTCCTGGATATAGCCATTCCTGAAGCTGAACCTCACTGTGGGCAGGTTTCTGACTGTCACATGAGAACCAGGCATTCTGATTTCTAGTCTAGTGCTCTTATCTTGTACTGAGTTCCAGATGACTTTGCCCAGCCACACGTACAAATTCGACTAATCTGTATGTGGCTTTATGGTCTGGTAAAAGGCAGGTATTTCAAAAATAAAAACATCTGATCATAATAGCATTTTATCTAACTGAATCACAGAGCCTTGGAAGGACCCCCTGAGTTCATATCATTGTGTGGTTTTCAAAAAATTTTTAGCAACTCCTTGTTTCAAATGAAGTTTTAAGCAGAACTCCTATGTGTAAGAAATAAAAGCAGTATCACGTTAGTGTAAACCTACTTTATCTTTTAAGTTAAAAGTTTTAGCATTTACTTTTTATAATCAATGAAGACCCAAATTTTAATGTGTTGTTTCCAATGTATAAAATGTTATTATATAATACATTTGCATGTATGAGTTATCAGGTTTTTTCTTTTTTTATTATTTATAATTGACATGCCAGGTGTGGTGGCTAATGCCTGTAATCCCAGCACTTTGGGAGGCAGAGGCAGGAGGATCACTTGATGCCAGGAGTTCAATACCAGCCTCAACAACATAGCAAGACCCCATCTCTACAAAAATATAAGAAAAATTAGCCAGGCATGGTGATGCGTGCCTGTAGTCCCAGCTACTTGGGAGGCTAAGGCAGGAGGATTGCTGGAGACCAGGAGTTGGAGGCTGCAGCAAGCTATGATTGCCCCACTGCACTCCAGCCTGGGCAACAAAGCAAGACTTTATTTAAAAAAAAAAATTGACACATTATAATTGTACATATTTATGGGGTACAGAGTGATATTTCAATACATTTATTTAATATGTAATAATCAAATCAGAGTAATTAGCATATCCATCACCTCAAACATTTATCATCTCTTTGTGTTGGAAACATTCAAAATCCCCTCTTCTGGCTATTTGAAAATATGCAATAAATGATTATTAACTATAGTCACCCTACAGTGCTAGAGAATGCTAGAACTTATTCCTTTTATCTAGCTAAATGTCTATCGACAGACGAATGGACAGAGAAAATGTGGTCTGAATACACAGTGGAATACTATTCAGCTATTAAAAAAAGAAGGAAGCCCTGTCATTCACAGCAACACGGTAAACCTAGAGGACATTCCGTGAAGTGAAATGAGCCAGACACAGAAAGATAAACGCCGCAGGTTCTCGCACGTGTAAGCTAAAAAAGTGATGTCACAGAAGTAGAGAGTAGAACAGTGGTGTCTAGAGGCTGGGAAGGCTGAGGGGATAGAAAGAGGGTGGTAAAATGAGAGGGATAAATTCTAGTGTTCTGTCACTGTTGTTTTTTTAACGGTTAAAAATATTTTTTAAATAATTGGGGTAAATGTTGGGTACCGTGGCGTGTGCCTATGGTCCCAGCTACTGAGGAGCCCAGGAGCTCAAGGCTGCAGTGAACTTGTAAACAGCCACTGCACTCCAGCCCCGGCAACATAGTGAGACCCATCTTGAAATTTAATTAATTAATAGTGTAAATGAAAAATTCCCTCGGATCTATTCCATCTTTCTGAGGGCTTGTGAGTTAAAAAAAAAAAAAAAAAAGAATGTTTCAGTTTGTCTGGCTTTGTCAAAGGTCTCCTTTTGGTGGCTACTTGTTCCTTCTAAGTTTAGAGAGGCTCTGCTTCTCTTGTCCAAGAAAATTGTCCAGGTATAAGCTAATGTTCTAGAACAGTGCTTCTCAAATTTCAATACACATACACAAATCACCCAGGGATCTTGTTTAGAACGTAGACTCTGAGTTCTGAGAGTCTACGCTCTGAGATGGGAGTCTGAGACTCTGCAGCCCTACCAAGTTCCTGGGGCGCTGATGCAGCTGGTCCGTGGACCACACTTTGAGTAGCCAGGCTCCCGGGCGCACGATGAGGAGTGTCGTGAATGCATCTCCTGAAGCAGGGAGATGAGAGTCACTGCCAAACTCTAACTTGAAAAACAATGGGAAAATATCTGGAATGACTTATGTCAAAATGTTACAGAAAGTGGTGAGATTATCGACGTAAAAAACAACGGTGAACTAGCACCTCTTATATTACGCTGGGTGGAGCTAGAGCCGATTCTTCAAAGTGAAGTATCACAAGAATGGAAAAGCATGCACCACATGTACTCACCAGCAAATTGGCGCTAGCTGATCAACACTTAGGTGCTCACATGGAAGTAATATTCATGGGTGACGGGCGGGGCGGGGGATGGGTAAACCCACAACTAATGGCTGCAGAGCGCACCGGATGGGGGATGGGCAAGCTCGGAGCCCTGGCTTGGGCAAGGCAAAGGCAATTTACATAACCAAAATGTTTGTACCCTCATAATATTCTGAAATTTAAAAGAAAATTAATTAATTAAGAAAAAAAAGCCCCCCAAAAAGTGCTGAGATTATGAGCACTTTAAAATTTCTTCCTTATGCCTATCTGTATTTTCACATTTATCTGTAGTGAGCATATACTACTTAGGCAATAAATAAATTTAAAACTAAATAACTAAAATAAGAAAAATCTAAAATGTACACATATTTAAAACATACCCTTGATGAGACCCTGACCGGGCGTCAGGAGCACTGTCCTAGAACCAGCAGTTTGAGCAGCCGGTCTCGCCCTCGGCTGCGGCCCGTGTGGGCGGCGAGACAGGGAGGGGACGTGCCCAGGCCTCACGGCCAGTTTTCGGCAGAGCCAGGGCCGTGACGTTAGAGACCTGGGCAACCGGTACAAGCCCACAGCCGCAGTCTGGTAAGAGCTATCGGGCGACACCCTAGGAGGGAGTCTGTACTGAGCCTACCTCCAGAACGGGACTCCAGGAAGCAATGGTGGGCCGTGAGCCTGGGCCTGTGGGGCCGTTTCTGAGCCACTGACCGTCTGTCCCAGCCCGGGGCCCCCGGAACAAGACCAGTCTCTCCAAGGAGCCCATTTCTTCTGGTTCATCCACTTACAGAGTGAAGTCCTCGCTCCATGGCGCGGCATTCAAGGCCTCCACCACCCTTGCTCTGCCTCTCTGTCCATCACACCTCCTGCCCTCCACATCCCCACCCTGCACGCACGATTCCCCTTGTGTGACCCACCCTTCCCCAGCCCTGAACTAACCCTTCCAGGGCTCAGAGACCCCTGCAGCCCAGCCCGCCTCTCCCCTTCCCTGCACGCCCCCAGCCAGCCGCCGCCCTCCCTCCTGGGGTGTCCGGCTCCTGCCTCTGGCTGCCCCTTCCAGTCGCCTCCGCTGCTTCCTCGTCCTCTGCTCAGTGTGAGATTTCAGAGGTCCTCAGGCTCCCTCTTCTCTGACCGCTCTCCTCTCCTGGGCGGGCTCGCTCACCCCCGAGGCTCTGCAGGCATCTCCGTGCCAAAGCCTGTTTCCAGGCACCCCGCCTCCCCCTAGACACAGCATTCCGCTTCCTCCGCGCTGCTCCTCTTGGGTCCTTCCTGGGCATCGCTATGCCCAACTTGGTGCTTCCTCCTGGACAGCGCCCGCAGGCCCCATTGCAGCCCGCACACAGCCCCTGCCGCCCCAAGCCACCGCCGCCTCCCCTTGGGGGACCACATGGCTCTAAGTGGTCTCTGCCTGCACCCGAACCCACTGCAATTCTCTCTCCGTGTGGAGGCCAAAGCGCTCTTCCTAAATCTGGTCACGTGCCACTTCCACGGCCGTCACAGGCATCGCAAATGAAACCAGCATCTCTGCCCCGCCCCGCCGGGCTCTGCTAAAAGAGGAAGGAGGTCCCTGTGCTGCCTGTCTCCCATTAGATTGAGGGCTGCGGATTTAGCTTTGTCATGGCCAGGAGCTGGGCCCGAATGACTCTGGGGTTGGCAGCCACGAGCGCCAGGGCCTGGGGTCGCTGCCCTCCAGCGACAGCCCGGAGACCGCGGCAGCGACAGTGCAGGGTGCCCCTTGGACGGCTGCCACCGCTGCCTCTCTTTTCCTCACTCGGGCAGCAGCTGGGCTGCTGTGCCAGTGACCATGAGCAACCCTGGGAGCCGCACTGTCCCCACAAATCTCCGCAGGCCACCACATTCCCAAAGTGCCGCCACTGCACACGCCCCTCAGGCCTCTCCCAGCAGCGTCACAGGCTGGCGCCGGGCTGGCACCAGGAAGGCCCAGGCCTGCCCGTGATGCCAAACAGCAGTGCCTGCCACCGCTGCTGGGCCTGGGCGCAGAGAACGCCTCCTCTAGCCCTCCAGGACCGAGGGCGGCTCCCTCGACAATACCGGAGACAGCCACAGTACCAGCGACACATGCCACACAGGGCTGGTGCTGCCCATTCCTCGGAGGGAGAAACTGAGGTGCAGACGAAGGAAGGCAAAAGAAGAGGGAAGTAGCTGAGGACGCCCGTCCCTGCCGTTCCCTGCCCCACTGCTGCACGAGGGGCTGTGAGGGGCGCAGCCGGGCAGAGGCGAGGGGCTCTGGTCTGTCTGGATCATACTCAGCGCCCAGCAAGACTCTTACTTCTTGGCTGTAGGAGGACAGTTTTAACGGGTCCCAGTGCGTCTTGCAGAACCAGGCCACTGAGTTGGCCCCAGCCCCTACCTGCTCCAGGGAGGCCACGCTCTACCGCAGGGTCAGGTGGCCAGCACACCGTGTGTGCCAGAGCACCCTCTCCCCGGGAGCACCAAGCCTGCAGGCCCGGCTGTGGCAGGGTGCGCGGCTTAGGCAAGGGGTCCACTAAGGGCCGGGCAACAACCCCCACGGAAAGCTGGAGAGGGCCCTGGGAGCCGAGCAGGGCAGAGATTTCCTGGGCATGCCACACCCCCCAGTGGCGGGCCTTCCTCGGTGCCTCTCTCCTACTGCACAGACTCTCTTGGAGGCCACCGGTCACCTCCTGTCCCCACCCAAAAGGACCCTAGAGGACGAAGGAGGGGGAGGGATCGTTACCACAGCACAGCAGTCATTCCTCAGTCTTTTGCCCAACAAGTATTTCCTGAGGGCCTGTGCTGGGTGCAGGGGACAGCCGCGAGTGAGAAGATCAGTCCCTGGCCTCAGGCACGGG
The DNA here is from genome assembly GCF_040939455.1 of Microcebus murinus. Taxonomy (NCBI): domain Eukaryota; kingdom Metazoa; phylum Chordata; class Mammalia; order Primates; family Cheirogaleidae; genus Microcebus; species Microcebus murinus. The sequence continues at coordinate 5,276,680 of NC_134123.1, read as the reverse complement.
GAGTCCAGCGGGGGAGACAGATGCCCAGCATGCACACAGCCGGGGAACAGACGCGCGGCACGATGTCAGCAGCCATGGTCTCCATGAAGAGAACCCGGGAATGGCTGGAGCTGAGGGGCAGGAGGAGGACTGTGTGCATTGCTGGTCCAGAAGCTTCTCTGGGGTGGTCCCAGGGGAGTTACGAGGGCAGGAGCCACGCCAGGAGCTGAGGGACAGGGTTCCAGGCACCGGGAAGGACAGAGGCCATGGCCCCAGGCAGAAGGCAGCCTCCTGTGTCGGAAGCAAGTGAGGTCCTGCGCGGTGGCTCACGCCTGTCATCCCAGCACTGTGGGAGGCCGAGGCAGGAGGATCGCTGGAGCCCAGAAATTCAAAGCTGCAGTGAGCTGTGACTGCACCAGTGCACCCAGCATGGCTGGGCCGCTGGGCCGGGGGATTGGGGCTGGAGAGAGAGCCCAGATCCGCTTTGAAAGCCGAATGCAGATTTGGCTTTGACTGAGTGACATGGTGGCCGTGAGACAAGTTTGAGCAGGGAAGCGACATCAGCCATGTTGTTAAGGGATCACAAATACTTACAGATTAATATTAGCACTTACTATAATATCTACCGGAACAGGCGTTACACTCGCACTCCGACCCAATTGTCCTCTTCCGTCCTCACAGCCACCCTGCCGCAGCAGCAGGCCCGATCACCTCCCCGCGTTCCGGCAAGGGGGAGATGGAGGTTGCGAGGGGCCGTCCCCGCAGGCTGTGCCGTAGGGGCAGAGCTGGTGGGCGTGAAGGCAGGATGTGAGCCAGGTCTGGCTTGCTCCAGAGCCGGCGGGTTTGCCGGCCTGGGTCCCAGTTCTGACTCCCGCCAACGAGCTGTGCAGCAGGCGATGGCTGCTCGGTCTGGACATGGCTCCAGCAGGTGCTTCTCAACCCAGGTAGCAGAGACCCGGGGAGGGCCCTGGAAGGAGGAGACCTGCAGTCAACCCCAGCTGTGTGGCCGCTGGGGGTCGCTGCCCTTACTGAAGCCCAGCTCCACCCTCTGCGAGATGGGCAAACGTGTCCTCCTCCAGAGCCTCAGGGAGGACAGGGGTTCAGGCTAGTGGCAGACACAGAGCAGGTGCTTGACAGCCTCACACCAGTTACTAATGCCCCAAGTTTTGGGGGCTGTCTGCTAGGGACCTGTGAATGACGTGGCCGGCTGGGCCAGCCTGGCAGGAGAAGGCAACCATTCTGCCCCCACGCGGAGGGCGGCAGCAACCCGCTGCAGGGGAGGTGACGGCGACGGAGGCCCGCGGATGTAGGAAGGACTAGCCAAAGTGCAGAGCCAGCTGGGTCCTCTCCCCGAGATCATCCCCGTCCTCCTCAGCCGGTAAGTGTGCGCAGAGACGGCTCCTGAAGTCCCGCCGTCAAAGAACCATCCATCGGGGTAAGCCGTCATCTTTTGTTGGTCAAGTTCTCCTTAGACATTTAGCTCCACAGGACCCACAAAAATCCATAAACAGCAAATAATATCTATTACAACTACTTCTGGGGCTTTTGTTTTTGTTTTTGTCTTTAGAGACAAAGACAAATCTGGAGTGCAGTGATGCACTCACAGCTCACTGCAGCCTCAAACTACTGGGCTCACGTGATCCTCCTGCCTCGGCCTCCCAAGTGGCACTAAAGGTGGGAGCCACCATAGCTGGCTAGTTTTTCTTGTTTTTTTGTACAAATGGGGTCTTGCTATGTTGCCCAGACTGGTCTCAAACTCCTGAGCTCAAGCGATTCTCCTGCCTCAGCCTTTCAGAGTGCCAGGTTACAGGCATGAGCCACGGCAGCTGGCCTATTTCTGTTCTTTAAATTGTCTTCTGATCCTTTCTGATGCACAAACATGCATATATGAGCCCATGCATCCTCTTCTCGAATTTGTTTTGCTTTAACACTATTCCCAACACGCAGGAAGGGATGCTGGAGATGAGCTGGCCACGCTCTTTTCGAAGAGCAGTATGGCATGTTGGTTAGAAGGTGAGTTTGAGAGTAGGTAGACATGGATTGAAATCCAGGTTGGCAAGCTGTGTGGCCTTGGATAAACCGCCTGACCCCTCCAGGTCTCAGTTTCCCCACCTGTGGATGGGGATAACAGTGCTCCTCCCACGCGGCCAGAATAAGGACAAAAGGGGTAACGTGTGCAACACTTTAGCCAAGTGCCATACACAGACAGGTGCTCAATTACCAGTGGCTGTCGTCACCATCGCTGTGGTCCTTCTCACCGAGATATAAATACACAGCAGGCTCGGGAAGTTTCCTTGTTTGGGATGATATTTATGTAAGCTACCTATTGCTCTGCAACAAATTACCCCAAAACTTAGTAGCTTAATAAACACACATTGATAACCTCCTTATTTCTACGGGTGAGGAGTCTGGCCGTGGCTTAGCTGGCTCCTCTGCTCCCAAGCCTCTCACAAGGCTGCAACCAGGATGCCAGCCGGGGCTGAGGTCTCATCTGAACGCTCCACTGAGGAAGGATTTGCTTTGAAGCTCAGGTGGTTGTTGGCAGGATTCAATTCCTCAAGGGTTGCTGGACTGAGAGCCTCAGCTCTGCAAGATGTCAGCTAGTGAGCGGCCTCAGTTCTTTGCCATGTGGGCCTCTCCAACATAGCAGCTTTTTCATCAAAGCATGCAAGCTGAGAGGCGAGACAGAGAGGCAGCTAGCAAGACTGGAGTCTTACATGTCCTAATCACAGATTTCTGTTGCTTTTGCCATGTTCTGTTGCTTAGAAGCCAGTCTCTAAGTCAGTCTACACTGATGGGAAGACATGAATGCTAACAGGCAAGGGATCTTTGGGGGTCATTTTGGAGTCTGCCTGACACGCACGGTGCAGTTCAACTAGTATTTTCTGGTGCTTTCTCTGTGCCAGGCACTGTACTAGTGCTGGGAATTAAAAAATACATCAGTTGAGCTTCCTACCTTCCAGGAACGTTTTCTGGCAGGTGTTTTCTGCTTCATGCTCTTATTCACCTTTCACTTCTGTGAACCCTGTGCCCTACGTAGGATCGCTCTTGAGGGGGAAGGAAATTACTAACTCCATAGTGCGAATGAGTTGACCAGACCCTTTTGCTCCATCACAGGGTGGCAGAGGAGAGAGAGGGGGACACATTAGCTCCGAGGGGCATTTGGAGAGTAGTGGTCACTGTGCCGGGCCCTGTGAGTTCCAGGGAGGACAAGAGTGGACCCGGCCCTCAGGTGGCACACAAGGCGGTGGGGAAAGACAGGACAGCCTGCAGGTTCAGGCTGCAGTGAGGGGCCAGAGGAGGCCAGAGCCACGGCGGGAGTTGGCACAGCAGCTCTTCTTAAAGCAAGAAGAGTTACAGCCAGTGGCTGAAAGCTGAAACCAAGTTTTGCCCTATACTTAGGAGGCCTTGGTGGCTTAATTTCAGAGCAACAGAGGTTTCCTTCCCCCAAACAACTCCTGTTCCCCAACCCTGGCCTCTACCTCACAAGCACTAGAGAGGCTTGCTACTGGGAAGTAACAGAAACAAATATTTAGCTTTCATGAAAAGGCAACTCCTTCCAGGAACCTCATCTTCCCCGGCTAACCACAGGGGGCTGGCGAGGGCTGCCAGTCACAGACCACCTCTCTTGGCCACTGAGGTGGACTTGGCATCCAAGCTGGGTCAGTCTCCCATCCCCTGTCTGCTAAAACATGTGAACCAAGCCAAACCAAAGTCCTTTCCTGGGATTTTTTCTGGGTGAAGCAGACAGGGAAGAGATCTTTTCCCAGTTGATTCAGACATTATAAAGAAGAGCCCCTAGAAGCAGCTGGTGGCCATGTTTCCAGACATATGGAGGTAGGAAGATGGAGACCAACACACATTGGGGTAGGGCGGGGAGTGCCAACAGCATCAAATTCTTGGTTCCCATCTTCTCTCAGACAAGATTTACTTCTGCCCTTTCTGGATATGTGAACCAATAAATCTCTTTTTATTTACCTGAAGTAACTCCAGTTGAGTTTCTATTACTTGCCAACAATAGAGTCCTAAATAAAATACAAGCCTACCATTTCACCACTGGCATTCACGATAAAGCTATAAATCTTCCTGGGAGAGGTGGTGATCCAAGGGTCCAAATTCTTACTAAAGTATAAATGACTAATATCAGATCCTTTCCTGAGAGAAGGCTATAATCATGAGCTTATCTGAAAATAGCACACTGTAAGGCTAAAAGATAATCAAGACATCCTTTACCATGTTCACAGATAAAAAGGACTGGTGATTCTAATTCAGAAAACCTTGGTTTGAATCCTGGTTCTACCACTAACTGGCAACCTACCTCACTTCTCTGGGCATCCACTTTCTCATCTATAAAATGGGAATCAGAACATTATCCACCTTACTATTTTACAATGTTGTCATATAGAAAAATAAAGACATTGCATTTCCCTATAGCCAACATCCCTGGGTGTGCTATAGTAAACACATCTCAACACTGTATATTTGGACACATGCCAGTGAGCAGAAAGGTGACAAACTCTTTACTCGCGTAGGGCTCAGCAGCTAAGGCTAAGAGTGACTGAGGATGGGCTCACAGCAGGGCTGAGGGGCGGACACCCAACTACAGAGCAGCAGTGCCAATCTGGCCCCCACTGGCACCAATCCCACAGTTGCATTTTCATCATTTTCTCCGGATCATGTAATTCTGGCTAATTTAATTTCTAAATTTTATCTTTTTTTCTTTTTAAAATGTTAACAAGACACTAAAAAATTTTAAACAATAGACAGAAGGCCGGGCGTGGTGGCTCACGCCTGTAATCCTAGCACTTTGGGAGGCCGAGGTGGGCGGATTGCTCAAGGTTAGGAGTTCGAAACCAGCCTGAGCGAGACCCCGTCTCTACCAAAAATAGAAATAAATTAATTGACCAACTAAAAATTATATATACAAAAAATTAGCTGGGCATGGTGGCGCATGCCTGTAGTCCCAGCTACCCGGGAGGCTGAGGCAGTAGGATCGCTGAGCCCCGGAGATTGAGGTTGCTGTGAGCCAGGCTGACGCCATGGCACTCACTCTAGCCTGGGCAACAAAGTGAGACTCTGTCCCAAAAATAAATAAATAAATAAATAAACAATAGACAGAAATATAAAACTAAAATAATCCACTCCCCATCCAGCACTATTCACCCAAGATAACCACTGGTGACCATTAACAGCCCTTTTATGTAGATATCAACATCTGTTTTCACAAATAGAGATTACTAAAAAGCACTCTGCTCCATACTTTTGTTATAAGGTCTTGGAGGCCTTTACCTATCAGCACATGCGGTTTTTGTTTAGTTTTTGTTTTTTTGAGATTAGAATCTTTCAGTCACTAATGTGCTGAGTTTGCTGGATCTGGCACCCAGTACAGGGTTCAATAAATATTGTTAAAGGGAAGAAACAGAAGCAAGGGAAAATGGAAAGAAGGGAGTAATCAGGGAAGGAAAAAGGGTAAAAAAAAGAAAAAAAGAAGGATGGAGGGGGGAGAGGAGGAGGAAGGAAGAAAGGAAAAAGACAAGGGGGGAGGAGAAAGGAAAGAGGAAAAAGCAGGAGGAGAGAGAGAAAGGAAGGAAGAGAGAGAGGGAGGAGAAAGGGAGGGATAGGAAGAGAGACAGACCGGGAAGATAAACGCAGGGGGTCAGAAAAAAAGGGAGTGTCAGCGCGGTGGACCCGCCCCCGGCCCGCGGGCTGCAGCGCCACCTCCGGCCACCAGCGGCCGCCACACGCAGCTGCCCGCACCCTGCGCGCGCCGCGGGCCCTCTCTCCCGCCTCTGCGCCGCCGCTCGCCGCTCCGCCGCCGCTCCCGGGCACGGGCGGTCTCGCGCGCGGTCTTCTCGTGAGGGGCCTCGCGCCGCCGGGCGCGCGCCGCCCCCCTGCCTCGCGGCGCGGGGTCTCGCGGGCCCCGCTCCCGCCCTCCGCTCGCCTGGCCCGGACCGGAAGCGGCGCCGCACGGCCTGGGCCTGGCGCGGGGGGCGGGCACCGGGGCCCGGTCGGACATGGGCAAGAAGCACAAGAAGCACAAGTCGGACAAACACCTCTACGAGGGTGAGAGGGGCCGGGTGGGCGGCGAGCCCGCGGCGCTCGGTGGGGCTCTCCTTCTTTCGAAATGGCTGTCGAGCGCCGAGACCGAGCCGGGCCTCCCCGCCCGCGGCAGGCCCAGAGCCGCGGAGGGGCGCGTCCCGCCGAGGCTCGCAGACCCCGCGGGCGGCGTTCGAACCGGTCCCGCCTGCCCGGCTGGGCCTCGGGCGGGGGCTGTGGGCGGCCCCGAGAGGCCCGGGAGCGTTCGGGGCGGGCGGCGCCCTCGGCGGCTCCGTCATTCAACAGGTGCTCCGCGCGGCGCCCCCGCCGGCCTCCCCGCCTTGCGGGCGCCCGGCCAGCCCCTGCTCTCATCTAATCGCGGCGCTTTCCTTTCGTTTAAGAGTATGTGGAGAAGCCCTTGAAGCTGGTCCTCAAAGTGGGAGGGAATGAAGTCACCGAGCTCTCCACGGGCAGCTCGGGGCACGACTCCAGCCTCTTCGAAGACAAAAACGATCATGACAAACACAAGGACAGAAAGCGGAAAAAGAGAAAGAAGGGAGAGAAGCAGGTTCCGGGGGAAGAAAAGGGGAGAAAACGGAGAAGAGTAAAGGTACAGGTGGTTGCACTGCGCCTGCTTTGCTGGCTGCGCCGCGTTGTGCAGTCCCCCTCCGGCTGCCAGCCTAACTTTATCTCGTGTGTGTGTCTGCTGAGACGGAAACGCTTGTAAAAGCTGGCTTGTTTTGAGGAGGAGCAAGACAGAGTAGAAACATGAGTCATCTATGAGTTTCAGCAAATCTTTATCTAATTGCACTCTTAGGCAGTTGTACTCACATGTCAGGTGTTCTGGTTTTCAGGAGCTGTTTCAAAGAGTGCTTATCCATCTAGGAAGGGTGAAAAAGTCCTCGAGAAAGCCTCAGTGTTCGAGGTTGTCTAAAGTTGTCATTTTGAAAGCGAATGGGATCTCTTAGGGTTCAAATTTTGTTTTAAATAAATATTATAACACCACATCTATAATTAACAACTTTCATCTTTCAAAACAAAGTTTGAGTCTACCAAAGAGAAAATTTGGTTTCAGAGACCTGTAATGGTTATAATACCAGTAATAAAAATGAGTATTTTCTTAGCCACTCTTCTCTTAATAGAAAAGAATAAGTAGCTGCTGTCTTGCTTTGCAAGCTGAGCCAAATAATAATAATTAACTTTCCAAATTTAACCTGACACTGAGTGACTTATTAAATCAATTACTGTATATGTAGGTTAGTTTTATAATTTTTCTTATGTTTATAAGCAAAAGTGTTCTGTGTGATTAAACACATTCGTAAGTCACCAAGTCTTAGAGATTTTTCTCTTTGGGATTTATTCCTTCCTTTCTGCCCCAGTTTTTATAATATTTGGCTAGACTCTGACAACATATAAGACTGTCTGATGTTTCCCTTTATTTCCTAAGTTATAAAAGCCATATATGCATCTGAAATTTTTGTATACAATTCAAGTGGTACAAAAGTAAGCAAAATGAAAAAGTTTTCTTCACCCAGTCCCTTGTATAGTCTTCCACTATAGAAGTAACTAGTTGTTTTTTATTTAATTAATTTTTATTAGTATAAAGTAATTCATGAAGGTACTTTTAAAAAGTCCAGAGTATAAGGCTTTTTAACACAAAAGCAGTGTCCTGTGTTACTCTGGAGTTTAAACTGTTCAGTTTTTTTCCTTGGCTGTTTGTCTCCATTTATAAATGTAGGTTTGTAATGCTGTTTACTGGTTTATCAGTTTACATCTTTTAATGACATGTTGTCTATGTGTATGTGTGTGTATATATTTATTTTTATTTTTTGAGATAGGGTCTCATCTGTCACCCAGGCTAGAGTGTGGTGGCATCATCACAGTTCACGGCAACCTCAAACTCCTGGGCTCAAGCGATCCTTCTGCTTCAGCCTCTCAAGTAGCTCGGACTACAGGCATACCCCACTGTACCTGGCTAGTTTTTTTTATCTTTTGTAGAGATGGTGCCTCAGTTGCTCAGTCTAGTTGTGAACTCCTGGCCTCAAGCAGTCTTCTTGCCTCAGCCTCCCAAAATGCTGGGGTTATAGGTGTGAGCCATTCTTATACTGTTTCACACCCCTAATTTCCCCTCCTCCATTTTCACAGTATAGGTACATCACAATTACTGAGTAAATCAATATACAGTGTTTTTGGGGTTTTTTTAGTTATTATTCACTAGAGGTAAGAATGTACAAATCTGATCTTGACCAATTAGTTAATTGCTGTCATTTGTTTGCTTATTGCTACTAATTCTTCCCCAACTCTCAGATTTGTAAAACCCCCATCTGAGTTCCATTTTTCAGATGAACTAACACTTCCCTTTTTTTGGAGACTTGTGTCTTGTAGCTCTCTGTATCCTGTTCTGGGCTGGATGAGTTGCTGTATGTCTCTAGGCCTCCTGGGATTCTCCTTTGCCTACTTCCTGGATGTCAAGTCTTCCCCTTTTTGATTTATACTTTTGTTCTGGTGGAGTCTTAACTCCAGGGGCTTCCTAAGAAAGCATACATAGGAGGTAGATTTTTGTGTTCTTATGTTTGAAAGTCTTTGTTCTACCTTTGTGTAGATTACTCATGTAGGTTGATGGTTTGAATCAGTAAGGAATTTTTGATGGAAAATTATTTTCTCCTATAATTTTGAAGGCATCGCTCTTTTGTCTTCTAGCTCCGAATTTGCTGTCAAGAAGTCTTGCCATTCTAATTCTTAGTCAATTGTCTGTGAGCAGTATTTGCTTTCTTGGGACTTTTAGGCTCTTCCCCTTTATCTTCAGTGCTCTGTCACTTCACAGTGAATAATTATATCTTCAGTTCAGAGATGTTTGCTTGAAGTATTTTGGTGATAATTTTCTTCCCTCCATTTTTCTCTTCTCTCTTTCTGGAACTTCCTTTTTAAGGCTGATTGCTGTTCCATTGTATGGATAAACCATATTTTATCTATTCATCAGTTGGTAGACATTTGGTTTGCTTCCACCTTTTGGCTACTACGAATAATGCAGCTATGAACATCTCTACAAAGATGTTTATATAAAGAGATCTACAAAGATCTCTTCAAGACCCTACCTTCAATTCTTATGGATATATACCCAGAAGTAGAATTGCTGGATCATATTATTACTATATTCTCTTTTATAAATGAGAAAACTGAGACTCAGAGAGGTTAAGTAACTTGTCCAGGGTCACACAGTGCCAGTAGAATAATTCAAATTCTGACCTTAAGAGGTTTTTAGTCTAAAAGAATTAACAAAGTGGACACCAGCCACTACCCAGAGTGCATGAAAGAATAGTCAGTGCCCTAACATTGGCAGGGTTCTAGTCCTAGGGCTCCTGAGATTATATGGAGTAAGGAAATTCCAGAAGACTTTGTTCAAGAAGTAGCATTTGAGTTGGGCTTTAGGAAGTCAGAATAAAGTGATATTATACTATATATCCAGTTAACGTGGGGCTAACTATATGTCCTGAGGGAAATAGCCCTATTATAATGGTATGGTAGAAGTAGTCTTTTATATTGTATGATTACATGTACATTTTACTATAAAAGATTATAAAATCGTGAAAGTTGTAATTTTGGGCTACCTCAGGTTTTTTCAAAGGCGATCTGACAGCCCAGCTGTCATTAATATACTGACTGTAGATGCTGGGCCCTGAATAGAATGCTGGGCCCTGCATAGAGATTTGAAGGTAAGGAAGCTCACACCCCAAGTAGAGGATTAGTATGAGCTCTTGTTAGAGGATCAACATGAAGATAGGCAAGTGTGAGGGTGTGTATAGGGGATGTTAAAGTAGTTCTCTTTGTAAGTACAGAATGCATAAGGGGAGTATAGGATACCATCTGAAGGGCAGTCGAGTTGTCAGAGAAGGAAGTTTAAACTAATGCTGTGCAAAGTCAGAAACTTTCTGAGTGAAAGAATGACAAAAGTTGAGTCTTAGTAATATTAATCAGTTAATAGTATTTAACAAATATTGAGGAGATTGGAGACTATAAGGAAACCTCAGAAAGCTTGACTTCTGCTGCTGACTTTAAGTGATGATAAAGTATGTCTGAGAAGAAAAGAAAGAAAAAATAAAAGAAATCTTGCCATCGAAATAGCTCAAATGACAGGTCTAAATTCCTTTATTGAAACTCACTTGTTCTTCTGAAAAGCATAATCCTAACCCAAACTATGTTTTTAACAGCTTTGCAAGTCAACTTTAGGTTTAGATGCTCAAAGAAGTTAGGCCTGTCCCATTGCTAGGAATGTTGAGTAAGATGAGAAAGATAGTTGTCATTATTAAAATCTTATTAAAAGGCAAGCATTTAACGCATATAGGGTATTATTTATAAAGCTAATTTTATATTTATAAAAATAAAATTCTTAATGAAAATTTAAAACTATTATACACAGTAAATTCCAATAAATACCTGTTTTATTAAACTGCCATAATAGGTCCCAAAGGGAATACGTATTCATAAAAACTAACACTTGAGTATTTACTATATACCTGGCACTGTTCTGAGTTCTTTATATATATTTACTATTTTAATGCTTACAAATAACTCCATGAGGTAGTACTATTAGTATTTCGTATTGCTGAGTTAACTGAGGCAGAGTATGAGGTAGCTTATAACTAGACAGAAACTATAATCATTTTAAGCAAAATAAGAATTCTGTCAGAACACAGTTTCTTGACTTGTTTGGTATGGCACCTGTCACACCTAGGATCTTAGGGCTGCTGTGGTTTATCTGGCTTGGCAGAAATCCTCCCCTTTCCCAGTGCTTTTGCTTGTATATCCCTGCTGAGATAATTCTCTAATCCCAGAAGATCCTCCCAAAGAAGGAAAAACTCTGACTAAGGGCATATGAGTAGTGTTGCTCCCATAATAGAAGGGCTATATAGTTAACAAATATTTACCAGATACCTATTGTCTGTCCAGACTCTATACTAGACTGAAATGATAAAGATAAATAGGTTAAATAAATAAGTAAAATCCTGCAAGAGCTCAGTTAGGCTGGGGAATCAGACATAAAAGGATAAATAAACTGCATGGCCTGCTAGGTCTTAAGAGAGTTATGAAGACAGTATCCCAGGAGTCCAGGAGAAAGTGCTTCTCATTTTGCCTTGTAAGCCAGGGGAAAGCATTGTAGAGGTAACAGCTGACCTGTGTGGCAGATGCTGTTTTTAATCTGGAGCCAAAAACGAGGTGTATGTGTAGAGCTGGAATTCATTCTGCTAAGTGGAGTATCACAGGAATGGAAAAGCAAGCACCACATGTAGTCACCAGCAAATTGCTATTAACTGATCAACACTTAAATGCACATATAGTAATAACATTCATCAGGTATTAGGCAGGTGGGAGGGAGGAGGAGGGGATGAGTATGTTCACACCTAATGGGTGTGGTGCGCACCATCTGGGGGATGGGCACACTTGAAGCCCTGACTAAGATGGGGCAAAGGCAATATACATAACCTAAAATTTGTGCCTCATAATATCTGAAATTTAAAAAAAAATTTTTTAAATGAGGTGTAGCTGCAAAGTAAAGAACCTGATTTTTTTTTATTGGATTCTGAAATCAGCTGGTAAAGAGGAATTCTGAAATTGTTCTGTACATTGGAGGCATCATTTGCATATGTCTCTGTATAGATTCTCCTCAAGTAGCCAATCTGAAGGGCACTACTGCTAAGGACATCAGCTGTTAATTCACATGCTTTTATGTTCCTCTTTTATGCTATCTCCTGTAATTCTGCAAATACTTATTTAGCAAATAATACATATTAGGCATTGTTGAGCTTAGGGGTATAGAGCTGAGTAAGACAAGGCCCCCAGCTTACAGGGAATTCCAGTGAAAGAGGCAAATATGTCTCTAATATGGTGCAATGAGTATTATATTACTAATTGAGCAAAGATTTGCTTAGAAGTATTACAAATTAAGAAAATAACTTGCCATCAAGTCATAGACAAATTAGAATCTCATCTGAAATAAGTACAATGTGTTGTGGAAATGGCCACTGTTCCTTTCTCCTGCCTTCTACTTTCAAGCTCACAGGATATATGCCATTTCCACCCAGCGCCTCCACCCCCAGCCTGGCCAAATTCTCTCTTTCAGTTCTCAGCTCAGGTGTTACTTCCTCATAGAATCCTTCCTATACATCTCCCCAGTCTAAATTATTTTCACCCAAAGGTTATTCTGTCCTTTGAAATCTGGGTTTTTTTTAATGAGTTGTTTAATGTGTGTCTTTGCTGTTATACTGTGAGCTCCGTGAGAGCACAGTCATATATGTGTTTTATCTCCCACTGTATATCCACACAGTAAAGCCTCATTTATTTATCGAATGAGTACACCTATCGTGTGCTAGGTAGTATGCTAAAATTTCACATACATTGTCTTATTCAGTACTCTAAATAGTCCTCCGAGGTATGTATTGTGTCTATTTTAAAAATGAGAAAATTAGACCGTAAAAAATTATATCATTTATCCATGATGTCATAGCTAATTAGATAGTTTATCCATGAGCTCATAGCTTTGCCACTACTAGTGACAAAGCCAGAATTTGAACCCATTTTACGACCTGTAGCTGTAAACTTTTCTTCCTTGGCTACTTAAAGTTAAATGGCACTGATACTTTTGGTTAGTTTTCTATATATAATCCACAAAATACACTATCTGTTAACCAGAACTATGTTAATTTTTGGTTTTGCCATATCTGTGTTCCTTTATTAAGTGGTAACAGTAGGACTGTATAATCTGAATTATAAAAAAAAATTAGAAGGTTGGGATCAGAATTTTAGGTGGAGAGAGACCTGCAGAGATTAAAATGCCTCTTGTTATTTAGATGAGAAACAGACTAAAACAGTGGGGTAACTTATTCAAGGCCATGTGCTAGTGCAGTAGAAGCTAAGGCTCCTGATTCTCAGTCTGGAGATAAATTGCTACGATATCTCTGTTCAAGTTTAGGGTGGTTTCCAAGTAGTGTATGTTTTTATGCTTCGCTTTTGGATACGCTAGCCAAGAAAGTTACAGTCTTCTTTACTGAAAAAGTGGTTGCTGTAGACCAGGCTAACTAGGTAAAGTTACTAGGCTGGGGTAGTTCAAGACATACCTGCTTTTAGTACTTTTTCTACTTTTCTATTTCATGGCCTTACTTGATCATCTCATTGACTCTGTAAGATACAGTCATCAACAATTAAATCTCTATTTTTTTAGGTTTCTTTCTTTTTTTTTTTTTTTTTTTTTTTTGAAGAAGAAATAAGATCTTGCTCTGTTGCTCAGGCTGGTCCGAACTCCTGGCCTCAAGCAGTCCTCCCACCTCAGCCTCCTAAAGTGCAGGGATTACAGGCATAAACCACCATGCCTGGCCTTAAGAATGAAGCTAGACTATAAGTTAGCAAACTAGCCAGCACCATCTGTCTTTATAAATAAAGTTTTATTGGAACATAGTCACACCCATTTATTTATGTACTGTCTGTGGCTGCTTTTATGCTACAACAGCAGAGTTTAGTAATTGTGGCAGACCTTAATAGACCACAAAGCCAAAATATTTGCTCTCTGGCCATTTACTGAAAAAGTTTGCTGACCCCTGCTGTAGGCTCTTCGCATTGGCAATAGGCTTTAGTTTTTTCCACCTGGGAGAGTGCTTATTGCCTTTTAGGCTGTCCACTCTTCTTGTTTCACATTTAAGGAGAAGGAACCTATATCTCTAGAGCTCTTATTCCATAGAATGGATGTTCTAACCTACCAACCTACAAAAGATCCATGCTATTAATACTTTTTCTGGGCAAAGGATAGAAAAAGAATTTTTGCTCCAGAATGTGTTGTGAAGTCATAAAAAACAGACACCAATCAACTAACATTAATGGTAACTGGGATCGAGAGCACAATGACTGTAGTTTATAACATTGTTCTCTGGAGCTTTTAAATGAATCATATATTCTGTATTAGGTGCTTTGGCTCCTTAAAATAGGGTGATTCTCAAAGTGTGATCCCTGTACTAGCCACACCCACATGGCCTAGAAACTTGTGGGAAATACAAAGCCTCAGGCTCTACCCTGAACCTGCCGGATCAGTAGTTCTAGGGACAGGGCCTAACCATCTGTGTTTTAACAAGACCATCAGGTCATTCCACTGCTCTAGATACTAGAATAAGAACATAGAACATAAGCCAAGAAGACAGTTTTTTGAGTCAATAAGATAAGAGCATAAAGTAGACATTTTTGGACAATTTTACTTTGAAATTTTAAAAATTGCAGAGTACAGAGAATAATAAAACTACTGCCTGGAAACCAACCGTGCAGTTTTAGCAGATACCAACATTTCACCTTTTCTATGTTTATTTTTTAAAGAGTTGAGAGTACAGACACAGATGAAGCTTCCCGTGTACGCTTCCAGAATCCCATTTCTCTTTTTCCTTAGAACCCCAATCTCCTGAATATTGTGTGCATTACATGCATACCTGTTTCTATAATTTTATTAGTTCTGTAAGCATCTGTGAACAACAAATGCTTATACATTTTCGAACTGTACATAACTGATCTTGTGACAGTTATTCTGCAGCTTTTTTCTCTAGAGATCATGTTTCTGATTATTATCCATGTTGATATGATATAATTTTAGCTCATTTATTTCACCTGCTATGTATATATGACATAATTTATTAACATCCTTTTTTTTTTTTTTTTTTTTTTTTTTTTGAGACAGAGTCTCACTTTGTTGTCCAGGCTAGAGTGAGTGCCGTGGCATCAGCCTAGCTCACAGCAACCTCAAACTCCTGGGCTTGAGTGATCCTTCTGCCTCAGCCTCCTGAGTAGCTGGGACTACAGGCATGCGCCACCATGCCCGGCTAATTTTTTATATATATATCAGTTGGCCAATTAAATTCTTTCTATTTATAGTAGAGACGGGGTCTCGCTCTTGCTCAGGCTGGTTTTGAACTCCTGACCTTGAGCAATCCGCCCGCCTCGGCCTCCCAAGAGCTAGGATTACAGGCGTGAGCCACAGCGCCCGGCCTATTAACATCCTTTTAATAAGCATTGAGTTGTTGCTAATTTTTTAGTATTTCAAACAATGCTGCAATTATGCTCTTGTACATGTCTCCATGCATCCTGTGTGAAAGGAGGCTCTTCCAGGGTATGTGTGCAGAGAGCAATAGCTCAGAAGTAAGGCAAAGGCTTTGCTAGCTGTGCTCACTTTTGCTCATTGTTCTCCCAGTGACTGTCTCCATTTACTCACCCAACTCCAAGATAGACTTCCATTTCTCCACATTTTTATCAAAACTTGACATTTTCAGACATTTTAATTTTTGCCAGTCAGGGAGATATGAAATGCCTTCTAGTTTTTCAATTTATAATTCCCCAAGTTCCAGGAAGCTTAAGCTAGTTTTCATGTTTCATAATACTTCAGATTTCTTCTGTGAACTATCTGTAATATCCTTTACTCATTTTTTTCGAGGTTCTTTGCCTTTTTGCATGGATATGTACATGTCCTTTACCGGATCTTTGTTAATAATTTATGAATTATTTGTGTTTCAAGTACTTTTATCTCACTCTATAACTATATTTTTAGCTTGGCTGGTGAGTTTTGTTGAGCTACCAAAATTTATAAATTTAATGTCAAATTTATTAAGTTTTTCCTTTGAGATTTATTTTTTTGTGTGTGTCTTGAGAAAATCTTTTTGTATTCATAGGTCTTACAGATTCTTTTATCTGAAGTTCTGAAGCTCTCCCTTGTACATTTAAGTTTTTATCTGGAATTTACTTTTCATGTATGGCATGAGATAGGGATCTAATTTCATTTCCCTTTC
Source organism: Microcebus murinus (assembly GCF_040939455.1). Taxonomy (NCBI): domain Eukaryota; kingdom Metazoa; phylum Chordata; class Mammalia; order Primates; family Cheirogaleidae; genus Microcebus; species Microcebus murinus. The sequence goes on along the minus strand of NC_134123.1, from coordinate 5,260,856 downwards.
CATGTAGATAACCAGTTGCCCCAGCACTACTCTTTTGTCATTGATTTATGTCTTTTGTCGCCTCTGTGATAGGCTAAGATTATCTATATGCATGGATCTGTTTCTGGGCTCTCCAATCTATTCTGTTGGACTATTCGTCTATTCCTATGTCAGACCTACATTGTCTTAATTATTCTCACTTTATACAAATACTTAATATCTGGTAAGACACATTATCTTATTTTGCCCTTTTTCAAAACGGTTCTAACTGTTCTTGATGATCATTCACTCTTCAAGATAAACTGTACAATTGGCTTGTCAAATTCCATGGAAAGTTCTGTTTTACGGTTTTGGTTGGCATTACATTGCACTTATTGATTACTTTGGAGAGGATTGACTGTCATTTAATTTATGAACATAGTATATCTTCTTTTTTCAGGTCTTCTATGGCTTTCAGTAATGTTTCACAATTTTTTCTAAAAGGGCTTGTGCATCTTTCATTATATTTGTTCCTATGTATGTTATGTTACTTTTGTGAATAGTATTATTTTTCTAATTTGTTATTTCCATCATAGAGAAGCACTGTTTTTTTCTTTATGAGCATATTATTCTCTCCTTTTCCAGTAGATGGCAGTAAAATACATTAAGATTTCATTATTAAGTTTTTTTTTTTTCAATTTTTTTCCCTACTGAAATTAAAATGATTTTTATATTTAAAGGTATTGGTTATGAAGTATTTCTAAATTATCTCCCTTTGTTCCATTTAGGAGGATAGAAAGAAGCGAGATCGAGACCGTGTGGAGAATGAGGCAGAAAAAGACCTCCAGTGTCACGCCCCTGTGAGATTAGACTTGCCTCCTGAGAAGCCTCTCACAAGCTCTTTAGCCAAACAGGAAGGTTAGAATAACTCTGAATAAACTATCCTGAATGATGGGCTTAAACTGTTATAGCCAGGGAAAGTGACTAGGTTTTAGTTTCTGAAGTTTAAAAGCTTTGTAATTAAGTAGTTTTTTGTTTTGTTTTGTTTTGTTTTGTTTTTTTTGAGACAGAGTCTCACTTTGTTGCCCAGGCTAGAGTGAGTGCCGTGGCGTCAGCCTGGCTCACAGCAACCTCAATCTCCGGGGCTCAGCGATCCTACTGCCTCAGCCTCCCGAGTAGCTGGGACTACAGGCATGCACCACCATGCCTGGCTAATTTTTTGTATATATATTTTTAGTCGGTCAATTAATTTATTTCTATTTTTGGTAGAAACAGGGTCTCGCTCAGGCTGGTTTCGAACTCCTGACCTTGAGCAATCCACCCGCCTCGGCCTCCCAAAGTGCTAGGATTACAGGCGTGAGCCACCACGCCCGGCCTTAAGGAATTTTTTGTGTGGGGGTTTTCTTATTTCTGTTTCACTGCAGAAGAGCTTTAAATTAGCTTGAAATTTGAATTGATATTCTCAGACATCAACATATTTTTAACACAAATGGAATTTCTATATGAGATAATTTTATAACCAATATAGATAAATCATATAGAAAAATTATACTCTCTAATCCTTTTTTAACCACTGTTTTCCTTTCTTCTTTGCTTTAGAAGTAGAACAGACACCCCTTCAAGAAGCTTTGAATCAGCTGATGAGACAATTGCAGAGGTAAATATTTTTCCAGCATTTTTATGACATAGAAATTGAAATGGTAAATGTGTAGGATCCAAACCACTTCTTCATTTTTGATTATTTAAAGCCACATTCTGTGGCCTAAATCCAAATGTACTTGATTTTAAAGTGGATAGTAAATATTTTGCCTGGCAATAGAAGTACTCCAGGAGGAGAACTTTTAGATGTTCTTACTTGGTTTGTTTTAACTGGCAACTTGAAGGGTATTGGCACATTTCTCTTTATCTAAAGTAATTTCTGATGTTAAAACTTTAGGAATAAACAGTACAGATATTTCCACTTTGCTAACAGATGAAAGTACCTTCTATATATTTGTGCAGTACTTATCATGCCATGAGTGTTCAGTAATTATTAAGTCTGAGAGAGAAAACAACATACCATAAATAGGATTTATGACTCTATATTAAATGCAGAACTTTGTTCTGAAAATTTTAATATCTAGATTAAACCAATGTTAAGTTCTTAAAAGGAAAAAGAATAATTCAATCTTCATTAAAATATTTATTTTGTAATAAATATTTATATTTATTTATTTTAAATATTTTAAATATATATTTTATAAAATCAATATTTATTAAAATATTTATATATTTATTTTCTTTACTCAGAATTTAAATTTTCAACTCAAAGATATTTGTATTGTAGAGGAGTCATGATTACAGGGCATACATTCTAACAGTGAACTTTTCACTGTGTTGTACTTATATGTCAACCTAGAAGACATTATAAATAATTTTTTCTTTTTTTTTTTTTTTAGTTGACAGCAGCCTGTATCTGTATTTTTTTTCTTTTTTTTTTTTTAGTTGTATAAATAATTTTTTAAGATAAAGTCTCTAGCGTGATCTGTATTCAACACTTAATTAGCTTTTTAGTTAAGATCAGCAGTTACTAGCCTCTCTTCTTTATGGTGTTAACAGAGTAGTTGAGAAAATTACATATCTAGCCTTTACAGTTACTTGTCCCAAAGGAGTGAGCAGGTTTTGTGTGTTCCATTCCAGTTACAAGGTTTAATAACTATAAAGTGTTTTGGCTGCCTGTTAGTTTTATTTCTTGTAACATTAGACCAGAATATAGATTAGTGATGTCAGCCTAGTCTCTCCAATTAGGTGACCTTAATTCTTTAAAGAAGACATTCAGACATCCAATGGGTATATGAAAAATGCTCAACATTGCTAATCATAAGGGAAATGCAAATGACTGTTATCAAAAAGACAAAAAATAACAAATGCTGGCAAGGATGTGGAGAAAGGAGAACTCATACACTGTTAGTGGGAATGTAAATTAGTACAGCCATTATGGACAATAGATGGAAGGTCCTCAAAAAATTAAAAATAAAACTACCATATGATCTAACAATTCAACAACTGAGTGTATATCCAAAGGAAAGGAAATCAGTTTATTGAAGAGTTATCTGCACTCCCATGTTAATTACAGCATTATTCACAATAACCAAGATACGGAATCAAACTAACTGTTCATCAACAGATGAATGGATTTTTTAAAATGGGGTATATACACACAATGGAAAGAACAAAATCCTGTCATTTGCAACAAGGATGAACCTGGAGGACATTATGTTAAGTGAAATAAGCCAAGCACAGAAGAACAAATGCTGCATAATCTCAGTCACATGTGGAATCTAAAAAAGTTGATCTCATAGAAGTAAGTAGAATAGTGGTTACCAAAGACTGAAGAGAGTAGAGAGAAGGGGAGGGGCTAGGGAGAAGTTGCTCAGCAGGACAAAGTTATAGTTAGGAGGAATAAGTTCTGGCATTCTGTTGCACAGTAGTGTGACTATAGTCACTAAATAAAATATACATCAAAATAGCTAGAAGAGAGGATTTTGAATGTTCTCACTATGAAGAAATGACAAGTGTTTGAGGTGATAGATGTGCTCATTACTCTGATTTGATCATAACTCGATGTATTAATGTATTATGTCAAAATATCTCATTGTACCCCATAAATTTATACAGTTATATGTCAGTTGCTAAGAACATTTTGGAAATTAGAACCCAGAGTCATATTCTTTTGATTGGCTTTATTTTTTTTAATTTCAGCATGTCATGGGGGTATAAATGTTAAGGTTACGTATATTGCCGATGCCCCCCCTCCCCCTTTGAGCCAGAGCTTCAAGCGTGACCATCCCCCAAACATTGCACATCTTACTCGTTACGTTTGTATATACCCATCCCCTCTTCCCCCCTCCCACCTGCCCGACACCCTAATTAGCTTTAGTGATTGGATGATTCTTCCTCTTTTAAGGCTCAGAGCTAAGCCTGGTTAAATAGTACCAGATTGATCAAATCTGGTAATAATATTTTTGGTCAAAACTAGGTGTGGCTCCATATTAAAATGACTAATTTTAGGGAGTGTAGATAATTTGCTCTGAAAGGTAGTTGGAAGGGGTCATCCAGAGATAAATTCTATCATTATTCACAGTAACAGCTATGGACAATACACATTTTGATGCATAAATTTCTGACTGGATATGTCTTCTTATTGTCATAAAAAGTCTCTCCACTTAGGCATCCTGGTATGAAAAAAGGCAGTTTCACATAGACCTGAATTCAGATTCCAGCTCTTTTTTTTTTTAAGACTAATCAAGTGCAATAGTGAGAAGAGGGAAAAGTTGTAGAACAAGTAGTTCAATCTGTAACTGTAGCAATCAAGTGAGATAACTCACTACCTTCATACCATCCCCAGCTGTCTTTTATTAGATTTATGCCCCAGAACAAATGCTTTTGCCCTGTCTGAGCCTCAGTATCCTCATCTCCAAGTGAGGATCCCACCATTTTGATGGCTCTTGTGAGGATTAGATATAAAATATGTCCAGTACCTACAGGCACTCACCACTATATGCAGCTAATTTTTTTTTTCTTTTTTTGATAGAGACAGGGTCTCACTGTGTTGCCCAGGCTGCCTTAATCCATCCTCCTGCCTTAGCTTCCTAGAGTGCTGGGACCACAGGCATAAGCCACTGTGCCTAGCCACAAGGACCTTTTTTTTTTTTTTTTCTTTTTTTTTGAGACAGAGTCTCGCTTTGTTGTCCAGGCTAGAGTGAGTGCCGTGGCGTCAGCCTAGCTCACAGCAACCTCAAACTCCTGGGCGTAAGCGATCCTTCTGCCTCAGCCTCCCGAGTAGCTGGGACTGCAGGCATGCGCCACCATGCCCGGCTAATTTTTTATATACATATCAGTTGGCCAATTAATTTCTTTCTATTTATAGTAGAGACGGGGTCTCGCTCTTGCTCAGGCTGGTTTTGAACTCCTGACCTTGAGCAATCCGCCCGCCTCGGCCTCCCAGAGAGCTAGGATTACAGGCGTGAGCCACCGCGCCCGGCCTAGGACCTTTTTCTTTAATGTCAGTTTTTTGAGCACCCCTACTTACACATGAAAAAACTTGTATCCATTGATTGAGAAAATATGCATACATGATGAGGAATGCTGGCCTATTAGTTAGAAACTAATATGGATGATTGTAAACATGCATTCATGATGACTATTTTTGCCTTTTCCCCTATGGTTGATAAAAATATATATATGCAGTACTAATCTCCCAAAGGCCAAAATATTGGTCAGTTAGTCTGGGATGTTTAGTTTGCTTCATTTTTCTCTATGTAGGAGGTACTATTAGGCTGCATTAATTAATCAGGCTGCATATTTTAAAAGATCTTAGTTGTGTTAAGGGTACAACTAACGTGTAAGAAATCCTTGTTATTAAATAGTTATTAGTCTTTAAAATCGCTTCTTCATACAAACTGAAAGACAGAACAAAAAAAAAAAAATCGCTTCTTCAGTTTTCAGTTAAAAACATGTCAGCTTACTACAAACTCTTCCGACATCCAAAGGAATGTAGAAAGACTTTAGATGAAGTCTGCTGACTTCTGCTCCGAGCTACGCCTAGACCAGTAGACTTGTTTGTAATAGAAATAAAATATAACATTGCCTTTGCAAATCTTCACAGAAAAGACCCAAGTGCTTTCTTTTCATTTCCTGTGACTGATTTTATTGCTCCCGGCTACTCCATGATCATTAAACACCCGATGGATTTTAGTACCATGAAAGAAAAGATCAAGAACAATGACTACCAGTCCATAGAAGAACTAAAGGTAATTATAATTATTTGTTTTGATTGGAGAAGTAGACTGAACTATAATGCAGAGTAACATCTGTTAAATTAGGGGTCAAACTCTATATTCCTATATACACAAAATCCTGGTGGTAGATATATGCATAACTGGTACTCAGAATCTTTCTGATTGACCTTTTATTTTGCAAAGAGTTAAGTTGATTTTAAAATCCAAAATCTTTGTATTTTTGTGGTTTAGAAAACGTTATGAGCTCGGTGATGGAAAATCAGGTGATAGAAGCCATCTGCTATCTTTTATTTTTTTTGTCTTTGGTGAAATTTTTAGTTCGGTGTGTGTTCTACAGTATGTTTTCCCTAAACTTAAAAATGACAAGATGTTATTTTTTAATTTCAATTCAAGTAAAATTGATGTTTTAATAGAAGTTGAATTAGAATAGTTTTCTATAGACATATAAGGTATGCATATCTTATAAAACAGAGAATAAATTGGCTTCTCCAAAAAACTAAAAAGAAATTTAATTACATTTTTTTTTTTGAGACAGAGTCTCATTTTGTTGCCCAAGCTAGAGTGAGTTCTGTGGCATCAGCCTAGCTCACAGCAACCTCGAACTCCTGGGCTCAAGCAATCCTACTGCCTCAGCTTCCCAAGTAGCTGGGACTACAAGCATGCGCCACCATGCCCAGCTCATATTTTTCTATATATATTAGTTGGCCAATTAATTTTTTTCTATTTATAGTAGAGACGGGGTCTCTCTCTTGCTCGGGCTGGTTTCAAACTCCTGACCTCGAGCAATCTGCCTGCCTCGGCCTCCCAGAGTGCTAGGATTACAGGCGCGAGCCACCGCACCCGGCCACATTTTCTAGTTTGATGAAAATTAATTGTTCCCAGAATTCATTTTGGCTCTATTAGTTAGGCATATTTTCTTCAACTTTAAGAAGAGAATAAAAAACTTAAAGAGGCCAGGTGTGGTGGCTCACACCTGTAATCCTAACACTCTGGGAGGCTGAGGCAGGTGGATTGTTTGAGCTCAGGAGTTTGAGACCAGCCTGAGCAAAAGCGAGACCTCCTGTCTACTAAAAATCGAAAGAAATTAGCTGGACAACTAAAATTTATAGAAAAAATGAGCTAGGCACGGTGGCGCATGCCTGCAGGCGCAGCTACTCGGGAGGCTGAGGCAAGAGGATTGCTTGAGCCCAGGAGTTTGAGGTTGCTGTGAGCTAGACTGATGCCACGGCACTCTAGCCTGGGCAACAGAGTCACTTTGTCTCCCAAAAAAAAAACAAAAAAAACTTAAAGAACTTTTAGGTTCTTTCTGGGGGCCTTTAAGCCCCCAGGACAATGTATATGGCTAATGTTGTACTTGAGGTTTCTTTCCATCTTTAAATAGTCTTGGTATATGTCGATTTCAGGGGTACACTTTTCATTTTAATCTTTCAAATAAAAGGAACCATATGTGCTTAACATTTTCTGTGTATTAAACCACCACAAACTTAATTGATTTAGAAAATACTAATTTTACCTGTTTTTCCCACATAAACATAGTAGTGTTCACCTGGAAAATTAGATAGTAAACATTTTTTTTTTAATGGGTTCCCCCTCTGTTGCCTTGGGCTAGAGTGCATTGGCATTGTCATAGCTCACTACTGCAACCCCAAACATCTGGGCTCAGGTGATCCTCCTGCCTCAGACTCCCAGGTACCTGGGACTATAGGCACGTGCCACCATGCCCAACGTTTTTTGTTTTATTTTGTTTTTTGTAGAGATGAGATCTCACTTTGGTGCTCAGGCTGGTGTCGGACTCCTGGGCCTCCAGCGATCCTCCTGCCTTAGCTTCCTAAAGTGCTAGGATTACACGTGTGAACCACCGTGGCTAGCCTGTCTTTACTTGGTTTCTTTTTTTATCCACATGTTGATAAGCTGAGATTTATGAAGAACACCAGTATTTAATTGTCTTTGCTATTAATTTGAGTATATAGATAATATTCCACTTACTCCGAATTACATTCTTTCTTAGAGAAATGGAAACTTTTCTCAACTTTTCATCTGGTGAAAATTAGGCTAAAACTGTTTATTTCAGCATATTTCTGACCTTACTGTTGCTTAATAGAAAAGAATTTTCTCAATTATTTGGGTTTTTTTCTTTCTCTGAACAATTTTCTTCTGATCTCTCTCTTGTGATAAGAGGAGAGAGTAAAAGTGTGCCCCCTGGCCGGGCGCGGTGGCTCACGCCTGTAATCCTAGCTCTCTGGGAGGCCGAGGCGGGCGGATTGCTCGAGGTCGGGAGTTCAAAACCAGCCGGAGCAAGAGCGAGACCCCGTCTCTACTATAAATAGAAAGAAACTAATTGGCCAACTAATATATATAGAAAAAATTAGCCGGGCATGGTGGCGCATGCCTGTAGTCCCAGCTACTTGGGAGGCTGAGACAGAAGGATCGCTTGAGCCCAGGAGTCTGAGGTTGCTGTGAGCTAGGCTGACGCCACGGCACTCACTCTAGCCTGGGCAACAAAGTGAGACTCTGTCTCAAAAAAAAAAAAAAAAAGTGTGTCCCCTGAGTGTTTTTAAGCAGGTTCGGGTTTATCAGAATTGAAGTGAACTGATTTTTAACTCTGAAGTTCTCTACATTATTATACTTTTTTCTAGGGAAGGCTCAACAGTCTGAAGTCATAATTACTAACTTATTCAGCTCATTAGGCTGTTAAAATCACAAAGAAAGCGCACGTGTGTGCGTGCTCGCGTATGTGTATATATCTCAAAAGTGTTGAGCCAGACATAGTGGCTCACACCTGCAATCCCAGCACTGTGGGAGGCCACAGTGGGAGGATCACATGAGCCCAGAAGTTCAAGATTATAGTGCACTATGATCACACCCCACTGCACTACAGCCTGAGCAACAGAGTGAGACTCTGTCTCTAAAAAATAAATTTTAAATAATCTACATATTGTCTTAACAAATCGGACTGGTGATCATTAGAACAATCCAATACTCTATTACCAGTTATAAACCAAATGGTCATTTAGTATGAGTGTACATAGTCATCTAGTGTCTCTGCCCACTTACATTTCCTGCCCCCAAATATATATTTAATAATTCTTAGTATAATGGAAGGTTTTCAGAATATCTATAGCAAGGGTCTTTAATCTGGGGTCCTTTGGGTAGTCATGGATGAGCCTTTAGGGGGCCCAGGAACCTGCTAAAATTACGTGAACATTTCTTTGTTCATCTCCTGTCTGTATACCCTTGAGGAGTGTCTCCATAGCTTTCATGAGATTCTTAGAGATCCAATACCCAGAAAAATCCTAACGAATTAGAGACTTAGCCCAAACTGAAGATCACATATACTTCATCCAATTAAATAACAAATTTGTTGTGACCCCTCAGTCAGTCTTCTCATATACTTTTATATAGAATTCAGTCTACCTATTTTTGTTCCATTTAAGTGTTCTAAGTTGTCATCACTAACTATTAAATAGTGGAATTTGAATGGTTTTGGTTTTGAAGGAATTTGTGGGGGGTGGATTCTTTTTCATTGGATTCTTACCACTTTAACTTAGTAAGGCCCTGGCATAATTGCTCTCACATTTATACTTGTAAAAATTATTTAACCATGAAAAAATGCAATGGGATCAAGTTCTCTAGTATATGTACATACTTTGAAATTTAAGCCAAAAATACAGGTTTGATAATTTGGCTATTCTAGTATATGTTTTAATTCCTTGAAGTTGTATGGTTTATTTCTCATTGGCATGATTTTGCAACATTCTGCAAATTATGTTTAGTTTATGATAGTATCCAAACACTTAAAAGAAGAATAGTGTAAATGTTTTAACATTTTTGCTCAGTTAATTTGAATTTGGCAAGAAATATTATGGTAATTTAGCACTGTTCCATGTTTTCAGTTAAGATTTGAAATAAAATATTTAATTCCTCAATGGAAACTTAAATGCTTGTTTTAAAACTAAGAGTAATATTTTTTAATTACATTAACTACTCAGCAAAGATTATTAAATGAGATAGAAATATTTTCTTTACATTCTTTTTGTGTACAGTAAGATTATACTGAAGAAACTCATTTAAAAATTTATTTCTGGGATCTAAAGTTTATACAGAGTTACAATAAAATGTTTAAGAATTTGGAAAAGAATGTTGTAACATATTTAAATTTAGCAATATTTGTTTTGTTGGTGAGTCTTAAAGCTTAATAAATTGCTATTAGTATTGTTTAGTAAATAATGAAAGAAAAGGATGTTGCTGTTTTTTAGAGTTTTTTTTAAAGTTTTTTAGTGGCCCTGACCTATATGGCTTCAGACTGGGCGCTGGGGAGTTTGTTTTGTTGTAATACATTTTCCCCCTTCATATTCTGTCTGCAGGATAACTTCAAACTAATGTGTACTAATGCAATGATTTACAACAAACCAGAGACCATTTATTATAAAGCCGCAAAGAAGCTGTTGCACTCAGGGATGAAAATTCTTAGCCAGGTAAAGGAACCTCTTCATCATAAATAATAAAATCTATATTTTATATGTTTGCTGGTCTTAGTGACAAAGATCAATATTGATTTTATTTTATTAGCAGCTCATATTAAAGTAGGAGAAATACTAAATGAAAAAATTTCAATAAAGAGAAGAAAATTAAGGCAGGAATAATCTCATTTGGGATTGATATAAATAAATATTAACAATCTCTTGTACTTATTTCTTCAGAGGCTTTTGAATTGATATTTACCAGATAGACTTAATTTTGCTATGGGCAACATAATTTTGCTGTGGAAGAAATATCAACCTGAATTCCAGAATAAGACTGGATGAAATAAGAGACCTTTTATGAGGAAAGAAAGCTCTCTGTTTCCACTTGCAATGATTGAATCTAATGTTCTGGTCAGTCCTGTGCTTCTGGATAAAGCATAGAACTTCCAGTAGAAAGAAAATGCCGTCATGTACTACATAAGATGTTTCAGTGAATGGACAGACCATATATAGGTATATACCACTAACTTATTTTTGTGCTTTTGCTCTGTTTAGATACACAATTACTTACCATTGTGTTACACTGCGTCGTGTTACAGTACTCAGTACAGTAACATGCTGTGTAGGCTTGTAGCCTAGGAGCAGTAGATTATACCATAAAGCCCAGGTAGCTATACCCTCTATTTTTTTTTTCTTTTTTCCTCTCCCAAAATGATGCAAACATAAGCTATACCCTCTAGGTTTGTGTAAGTATACTCTATGATGTTCACACAATGACAAACTCACCTACTGACACATTTCTAGGTATTCACGTCATTAGGTGATGTGTGATGATATACAAATGAGAAATAATTTGGAAGTAAATTAAAGCCACCTCTCCACAAGAGCACACTCTTCCTTGAAGGACACGGATGGATGTGTAGTAAGGCATTTGAAGGGGGCGAAGTGTGTGCACAGGCACAGACACATCATCGTGAAGCTCTGCGTAAGAGAAGTTAAAGCTGAGATACTGTAGATAGTGGCAAAACATTATCTTCCGAGAGTAACAGCTGATGAAAAACCTTAGAGGATAACCTGAGGTGATCACTATATGCATCTGCTGGGAGAAAGAAATCACGGGATAAGTCACATCTTTTGAGGTTTCCCAGCTCTGTGTAGGATGAACCTACTGGTAAGAGAATACTATAGGGAAACTAATCGAGGATGATCCTGGCACCAGACCATGACAGGCAGGCAGAAGACTAAGTTCTAGTTTTAGCTTTCTTCCACTAACCCGTGGACCAGGCACCACATTAACTACCCTGGGACTCTGTTCTCCTCTGGAAAGAAAGGTTTGATTTGTGATCTCCAAGATTATTTCTAGCATTAACGTTCTGATTCTAGGTAAGAGCTAAGAGTAGGGAGGATACTATGAAAAAGAACAGCGAGATAGGAGAGGGATTTTACAAGGAAGATATGAGTGAGTGTGATATACAAGAAAAGGAGAAAGGAATCAGAATTGAGAGCTTGAGCTTAGACTCAGGAAAGTTAAAGGGTCGATAGAAATGAGTCACATGTTGTATATGATTTTCTGATTTTTATAAGAGTAATCTGTATTACAGTTTTACATTTAAAGAAATGCCTTGGTGTTTAAATAGCTGAGTGTCTGTGTGCTTGGCTCTGAGAGATTCTTGGATTCACTTAACTAAGGAAAGAAAAACATTTGGATTGATAATTATTTTTGTACTCTAGTATTTGGACAACATCAGTTCCCACACTTTCCTAAAGACTTAGGATACTGTAAGCCAGTTACACATCTTGGGCAAAATTTACTGGAAAGAGGAATATAAAATGTTTATACCATTCTTTGTAAAAAGGCTCTCAGAATCTAGAACCAAGCCATATTCCAGGTTTAAAAACGTAGAAATCCTTGTTATTGTATTTGAAGTAAAAGTGCATTCAGCAAATATAGTCTTTGGTCACCCCAAAATGTGTACATTGAATTGGGGGAGGAGAGTCTACTTTGATTTAAAGGTATCTTCTCTTCCTTAAATAATGTAGTTAATTCAACATGCAAAGGATTCCAATAGCTCTTGAATTTTACTGAGGATGGAATGATTAGAAGCACAGAAAATAAACCTGTCTCCACTTTCCCATCTCCTTCTGCCCTCCTCCCTCTCCCCCCCCTTCTGTCTCTCTCTCTCTCTTCAATGTTTTTCAGATCTCTTCCTGTTGAGGAGCCCTGCCCATCCTGTGTTATAGCTTCCTATTGACTGTTCTCTCCACCCTGATGGGAGGGATCATTACAACAGTGATTTTTAAATGTTTAAATTTAGACTTTCTGAATTAACTTTTCTAATAGTAGTTAGTGCTACCAAGAGAGCCCAGCACACCCACCAGTGAATGGTGTCTTTTCAAAGATAACTGTTTTTGAATGTTCATTAAAAAGATTGTGGAGTAATCATTCATCCTTTTTTCAGTTACACCCAAATAGTGACTATTAGTAGACATGTTATTTTTGTAAAGACTAAACAGATGAAGGATAACTCTTTTTGTTGCCTGAGTAAATATTTGAGTAGAATGCTGCGTTATAATGTGAATAAACAGTACAAACAGTACAATGTGTAGTGGCTTTGGAGTCAGACCAGTCAGGGTTCAAGTCCTGGCTATACCCTATTAGAAGCTGTGGGATCTTAGGTCATGTAACCTTTCTCAGCCTTTTTCCTCTACCATAAAATAAGGATAATAATAGTACTTACCTCATAAGCGTTATGCCTAATATGTGGGTGAGCACTCAATAAATGTTAGCTATATTAATAGCAAAATATCAGTTCTTTTAATCATTTAATATTATAAAATTGGGGATCAATGAACAATATGCTGACTTGGAGACATTTTAATTACCAAAAAAAAAAAAAAAGACAGCATTGCTTTCAAAGTAAAATTAAAACATTCTTTCCTGTGGCTTGTTTCTAAATTTAGGAAATTCCTCTAATTGAAATATTTTAATTTTATACATGGCAGGTTAAAAAAATTCCAAATAGTCTTGATATAGGTTCTGCTTTAAAATTTTAGAATGAAAATAAAAAGGTTATTGAGAACTCTGTAGTCTAAGCCTATTTGTTCAGCCAACATTTACTGAGTACCTACTATATGCCAGCCCTTATTTTGGGTCCTAGGCATGCAGAGATGAGTGAGACATGCACAGAGGAACATAGAGCAGTTACAGAAATAATCAAACTCACTGATACTTTTAGAGTGGGTAGCAAAGTAAGACATGGGGTTTTTAAAAATCAAATTGGCTTTTATTTTTTGAAAGACAGGGTCTCATTCTGTCACCCAGGCTGGAGTGCAGTGGCGTCATTGTAGCTCACTGCTGCTTCAAACTCCTGGGCACAGTTGATCCTCCTGTCTCTGCTCCCAAGTAGCTGAGACTACAGGTGTGTACCACCATGCCCAGCTAATTTTTTAATTTTATTTTTTGTAGAGACAAAGGTCTTGCTGTGTTGCCCAGGTTGCTTTTGAACTCCTGGCCTCAAGTGATCCTGCTTCCTCCTTGGCCTCTCAAAGCTCTGGGATTATAAGCATGAGCCACCATGCCTAGCTGGCTTTTCTTTTTAAATGATATTATTCAGTTTGTCAAGGATTCAGAGAAACTGTCAAACACTAATATAAATTGATGTAACTTTTCAGGAAAGCAGTTTGGCCGTAAGTATCAAAAGCCTTAGAAATACTCATTCTCTTTGACTTAGTATTTCTTTTTCTAGGAATGTATTCTAGGGAGAGAGAGATTCCTACCTAGAGAGATTTATTTACAGTAATATTCGTGGAACTTTTATTTGTAAATAGTAGGAACTTGTTAATTAAATCAGGGTATATGCACAGGATTGACTGCATTGCAATTACTAAAAACATTTTTTAGGCTGGGCATGGTGACTCAGGCCTGTAATCCTAGCACTCTGGGAGGCCAAGGTGGGAGAATGGTTTGAGCTCAGGAGTTCGAGACCAGCCTGAGCAAAAGCAAGACTCCATCTCTACTAAAAAAATTGAAATTAGCTGGACAACTAAAAATTATATATATATATATATATATATATATATATATATATATATATATATATAAAGAATTAGCTAGGCATGGTGGTGCATGCCTATAGTCACAGCTACTCAAAAGGCTAAGGCAGGAGGATCGCTTGAGCCAGGAGTTTGAGGTTGCTGTGAGCTAGGCTGATGCCACAGCACTCTAGCTGGGCAACAGAGTGAGACTCTCTCAAAAAAAAACCCAAAAAACCATCTTTTAAAATATTTATTGATAGGGACAGGAAATGCTTATGATTTATTAACTGAAGAAAATGCTTTTTATCAAATATTTAATATAATTCCAGTTTGCTAATATATATAATGCTAAGAAAAGTACTGAAACAATAAACCTGTTAGTACTGTTCCTCTCTGGATTAAGGTTTTTAGTTTCTCCTCTACCCATATCTTTATTTATGTATGATAAAATGTGTTGCTTTAGCTGGGCTCAGTGGTACACAGCCTGTAATACCATCTACTTGGGAGGCTGTGATGGGAGGATTGCTTGAGCCCAGGATTTCAGAACCAACCTGAGCAACATAGTAAGACCCCATCTCAAAAAAAATTAAAATTAATAAAAATAAAATATATTGCATTTAAGATTGCTTTAAAAGTCTAGCAAAAATATCAGAATTGGTTCTTAAGGATCTCGCCGTCTGCACCACTAACACGGCATAGTGTGGTGAGAAAAGGCCTGTCGTGAGGTAACAAGAGGCCTGATCTTAGTTGCTGGTTTTGTGACCTTAGGTGAGTCATTTGGTGTTTCTGGGATGCATTGTTCTTGTTTGAATAACCTCTGGTCCTTTCCAGTTCTTAGTTTCTATTATTCTTTAAAAGTCTTCCCTGCTGTTTTTATGTAGCCCTAAAGAGACTAGACTCCATATTTTATCCAGTGACAACTCTCAGAGTTAAAAGGCAGAGTAAGTCAGTAGGAACGAATTTGCCTCTTTAAAATTTATCCAGAAACCTCAACCCTTAAGCACAAATGAAAATTTTGCAGCACATCATTGCAGTGGAAACAAGACTTCTTAGTAAGAACATTATGCACTCTGAAAAAGGAAGTCAGCTATCGACCTTTTATTCTCACAGCATGTTGTTTTCACACACAGCAAATGCCGTAGTTATTAGTGATCACTGTAGGATGCTAGATCATAGTGGTATTTCACATGCTCACATGCTTTAGGTTTTATTTTTTTTTCCCCACTTTTAGGACTATCATAACGAACCATGCTTTAGGTTTTAAAATACCTCATAATTCTTAAGTTTCACAAGATTAGCCAGTCTTTAAAATATAAAATGTTAACACACTATTAAACTAAATTTTATTTTTTCAGTACTACAGAGAATACTAGTCTTAATTCATACCTTCTCTTCTGTTAACATACTGATGGTACAATAAAGTTGTAAAGCTTTCTCTTACATTGGAAATTAAATTATAAAAATGGAAGGAATAGACATTATTGTCTTGCTTACTAAACATAGTAGTCTCTTGGTATAATTACATGTAATTGTTTTTCCTCCCTGGTTAAGGATAGGAGAAGGGCAAACGCTTATGGGGAAAAAATGCATTACTTTAAAAGTTAATGATTGGTAAACAATAAGAATATTTTTTAATATTTTTAGGAAAGAATTCAGAGCCTGAAGCAGAGCATAGACTTCATGGCAGACTTGCAAAAATCTCGAAAGCAGAAAGATAGATCAGACACCTCGCAGAGCGGGGAGGACGGTGGCTGCTGGCCAAGAGAGAAGGAAGTCTCTGGAGACGCCGAAGCACAAGCCTTCAAAAGTCCCAATAAGGAAAATAAAAAGTAAGGAATCTTTGAAATAATAAGGTTAAGCTGTCTTTTTCAAGCCTTAAGGGGGGAAAATACTGATTCAGGGCCTGACTTGGGAAGACATGTCCTAGTATGTCAGTGGTGGTGGGTTTTTGGCATGAAAGTCCATTTTGATGACGTGATATCCATCTTCTCATACAAAGCACTGTATGGAATTGTCCAAACATAGTTCTGAATGTATATTCTTAAAGTAGTTTTAAAACCGATAAATTATCCTTAGGGGCTCATCTTGTCAGTGAGTTTATTTAAACAGAACTATTTGTTTAAAAAAAATGTATATTCATTACCTCACTCCATAAAGAAGCAAAGAGTTCACAGGAATGCAGTTAAAGCTGCCTGCTAAATAGATGGGCTGTCACCGAGATGCATGCATGTTTTCCACTAGACGTCAGCTGGTGGGAGCAGTGATGAACCACTGATCCTCCCAGTCAGGACCCAGCAAGGCCAGCAGCAGCCGTGCCCGTCCACTCACACCACTGACAGCCAGCCCCGACTGCCCAGCACCTCCCTGGCAACTTTGGAGAAGGCTGTAGTTTACAGTTAGGATTTCTGCTGTCATAATGCAAAGAAAGTAAACTTGTGACAAATTTCTTTGTTCTCTTCCTAAGATTTACACATTTTAAATGTCTGTTTATCTTGTTTTTGAAAATCGAACTTTTGCGCTCGCTTCAGCAGCACATATACTAAAATTGGAATGATACAAGAAGATTAGCATGGCCCCTAAATTGAAAAAAAATTGAACTTTAAAAAAGCAAATTATATACTTCTTCCCCTTCAAAATAATGTTTGAGGTAGCATTCATGTTCGTGAATGTGCCCAGAAAAACATTTAAGACAAGTAACACTGGACAAATAAGGGAGAGAAATAGCATATTAAGTGTGCCTTACTGCTTGTGTGTTGTTAGGGTCCTTTACCAGGTCATTAAAATAGGTGACAGTAAAATGCCTCCACTTCACTTGTATTCATGTTTAGAATTCATTTTAATATTTTCATGTTGTTTATCTTTTTTTTTTTTACTTAGTATTAATGTGTGTTTTCAGGAAAGACAAAGATATGCTTGAAGATAGGTTTAAAAGCAATAATTTAGAAAGAGAGCAGGAGCAGATCGACCGCATCGTTAAGGAATCTGGAGGAAAACTGACCCGGCGGCTTGTTAATAGTCAGGTGATTGAACTTTTCCTTTTTTTCCCATCTATCTACTAATATGAGTCATCTGAAACTTGAAGTTTTCAATTGCTTGTGTGCTTTTAATCTATATCTGCCATAGAGCTCTTTTAACACTATAACACTCAACAGTAGAAAAATTAATAATGGACAGATAGTCCCCTACTTAGGATGTTTTGACTTTACAAGGGGTTTCTCAGATTTCTCATGCATTTCCAACTTAACGATATTTTCAACTTACTATGGGTTCATTTGGACATAACCCATTGTAAGTTGAGGAACATCTGTATTTGTTTGTAAAGTACTTGATTAATCTTATCCTCTGTTACTAGATTTTTTTAAAAAATGAAGTTAATGTGTTCTAAAATTAGAAAGTGAACTGCATACTTTAAGCTTACCAGAAAATATACTCTGGTCGTTTGAAATCCTATTGTTTAGCACATGTATTTTAAAACCAAGTAGATTCATATATGACTTTGAACTAGTCACTCCCTTTCCCTGATCCTCCCTTTTTGATAGAGTTGGGAGAACTAGGTAGCCCACACAGCTCTTTAAAATTCTGGCATTTCCTTAACCTCCATTTCCTTAGTCCATCAACACCTATATACATGAAGACAGATGAAAAAGTCAGTATTTGAGTTTGATAATGATAGCCACCTACAATATTAGTTTGATTAAAGTAAGATTTCCTAGTGGGCTACATATATATATATATGGTACAGGTTGAGCATCCCTCATTCAAAATCCAAAGTGCTCCAAAATCTGAAACTTTTTGAATACCAACATGACGCCACAAGTGGAAAATTCCACACCTAATCTCGTGATGGGTGTACAGAATTATTAAAAATACCTAGAAAATTATCTTCAGGCTATGTCTATAAGGTGTATATGAAATATAAATGAATTTTGTGTCCCATCTCCAAGATACCTCATTATGGATATGCAGATATTCCAAAATTGGAGAAAAGTCTGAAATCCAGTGCATTTCTGATCTCAAGCATTTCAGATAATTAGTACTTGATCTATTTCTATGTATAAAACAGTTTATTCCATTTGAATACTTGTGGTCATTGCAGTGTGAATTTGAAAGAAGAAAACCAGATGGAACAACAACATTGGGACTTCTCCATCCTGTGGATCCCATTGTAGGAGGTAGGATCACAGAGTAAGACTGTGCATGAAATTGATACTATTTGTCCAAGAACAGTAGTAACCTGGTTTAACATTTTAAACAAGATCCTAAATATTGATAAATCCAACTATGTCATTATCCACAAAGAATTTGGCTAGAGCAGGCGTCCTGAAACTACGGCCTGCGGGCCACATGTGGGTGTTTTTGCCCATTTGTTTTTTTACTTCAAAATAAGATATGTACAGTGTGCATAGGAATTTGTTCGTATTTTTTTTTTTTTAAACTATAGTCTGGCCCTCCAACAGTCTGAGGGACAGTGAACTAGCCCCCTGTTTAAAAAGTTTGAGAACCCCTGGGCTACAGAGCATGCATGTACTTCATGGTAACAGCCAGCCTGACTTTCACTTCACCCTAAAGTAGAGACTATAGATCAGAATAGCCTTAAAATACAAAGTCCCTGAAATATTGTATACCCATCATCAACAAAGCCAAAAAATTTAGGCAGTAATTTCTAGCCCTGGTTTTAAAAGAACTGGTATATGTACTTGGTTATTTCTAGAGGTATCTCATACCCTCAGATTATTTATTTATAAATAAATTTAACTGCTGTTTTCCTTTCAGTGAAAAAAATTAATGTATATGCCACATAGTACCTTAATAAAATGGAGTATTTATACTAAATGACATTATGTCTTTCACTGTGGTCAGTAGAAAGTTTATAAAGGTTGGGAATCAGTGTTTTAGAACCTCAGTCATAGTTTTCTTTCTCAGATGATGTCTTAATGGAAATACAGGGAATATTTTGAAATTTGACACAAGAATAGGAACATTTTATTCTGAGGGGAAAATCATGTATTGTGATAAGCAAATGTGAGAACATTATTTAATATCCATTTTAATACTGTCATGAGAGATAATTGGGAATACAAAAATGAATGACAGAATTCTTACACTTAAGGGAGCAGTCATCAGTATTGTTTGATGTGGGCAGGTGCTATCTTAGGAGCTGTCAATAGAGCTGGGTATTTAGTAGGGAAAAAACAGGAGAGATGAGTCCCTTCCCCTTCAGTTCTGTGGGGAAGGGACAGGAGGAGGGCACAAACAAAAAATAATATTCATACAAAGACATGTCTGTCATGAATAAGTACTACAAAGGAAGAGAACACCTGTGATTGTGTATAACAGAAGGTACCTGCCTAATGTTTGGGGGTCAGGGGAGGATTCCTGAAGGAGGTGATGTTTAGGCTGATCCCCAAAAGGTGAGTAAGGGATGGGGGGGGGAGTAACAGGGAACAGCAGCTGAAAAAACCGTAACACAAGGAAGAGCCTAATACCCTTGAAGACTGAAAGGCAAGCCTGTTGATGTTCTCTAAAGGAGGTGAACACTAATAGAAGAACAGGAGCCAGTGCTGTGTTTTTAAAACAAAACTCATTTTCTACTTTGATGTGAATTTTTCCTAGCAGAATTTATATGGTCATAGGTCAGAGAAAATGCCACAGGATTGAGAACATTTTTTTAGTGTAGCTGTGGTAAAAATTTGGCAACAGGAGATGAAGTTAACTGATTTAAGTGACACCTGAAGATCTAGCCCTTTCTTTGAAGCCAGGCTGGTCTGTGCTGTTGGTCTGCTTTCCTGGGTTTCCTGCTCCTGTGGACACAATCAAACGTGGCCCAAGCTAACCTGACTCCTACACCACAGCAGGCCCCCTAGTGGGCCACTTCACTGGATTCAGGCAGAAGATGGCCCATCCATCTTCTCAGCTTCATCCCCTAGTACTGTCACTCATGAGGAAACCAAACTCCAGACTGATCACTGAGAAGGAGAGATCTGATTTAGATATTTGAAGTTTCTTATACCACACTGATCACCCATGGCAACAGCCTGTGTTCCAGGGTGATCGTGTTACAGAAACCAAGACTCTTCTTCAGAATATAAGACAGCCCTTTCTATTCAGAGGTCACATTTTCTCCTGATAGCATCCTTTTCAGTCCACCTTATGATTTCTGCCTGTGTCTCATATTCCTAGTTTCATTGCAGGGATTCATTCCTGGTTCACAGAGATCACATTTTTAAAGGCTGTTTTTCATTGCACTAAAACTATGCCTCTCATAGATACTATTTTATCATTAATGTATTAATATTATGAATTCATGTTCTTTAATCCAGGTATTTGCCCATACTCAGTCTTTGACTAATTTTTCTACTGATTTACTTTCATCTTAACATGAGAAGTCCCAGCTTTTAAGTGTTTTCTTGGTTTTTGTTTTCAATAAAAATCTTATTTTTAAGGGAAATGTAACATCAGTATAAAGAATTCCAGGAAGCAGGAGCATATAATGAAAAGGTCCAGGTTTTAGTCCTGGCTACATTTCTTGCCTTTCTAAGCTCTGATTTTTTTTATCTTAAAAATGGCTATAGTGGCTGGGAGAGATAGCTCACTCTTGTAATCCTAGCACTTTGGGAGGCCAGAATTTTGAGACCAGCCTGAGCAACGTAGCGAGACCCCATCTCTACAAAAAATATAAAAATTAGCTGGACATCGTGGTGCACACCCATAGTCCCAGCTACTCAGCAGGCTGACAGGGCGGATCCCTCGAGCCCAGAGGTTACAGTGAGCTATGATGGCACCTCTGCACTGTAGCCTGGGCAACAGAGCAAGACCCTGTCTTAAAAAATAGAGACAGAGAGGAAAAGGTAGAGTAAGGGCTATTACTACAACCTCTTCACAGTTATGTAGATGATGTGAAGTAATATACATGAAAACTCAGCAGTGTGCCCTGTGGATCATTACCACTTATGCCTCCTTCACTGTGCTCCTTGTGATGTTTTAGAACCAGGCTACTGCCCTGTGAGACTGGGAATGACAACTGGGAGACTTCAGTCTGGAGTGAATACTTTGCAGGGCTTCAAAGAGGATAAAAGAAACAAAGTAACTCCAGGTGAGGCTCCTCCTGCATAGTAGTCATGTTTTTTTCTCTTCTGCTTCGGGGAGTTAGGAAAGGAAGCATAATTATTACCATTCACTATTTTATTCAGTAACTCTCTTGGTGATATTTTTGCACCATCAATTAGGTATTTTATTAATTTCAGAACAAACTGGAAAATCCGGTGTTAGTATTCAAAATCAGTTTGTTCTTTTTTTCTATTTCTCTCTCCCTTTTGGGGGGAAGAATTCACTTGAGTTGCAACTTTACAAGTATCTGTTAGGAAGAAAATATCTTAGATTTGTATACCAGTCAATGAAGTAAAGTTAGAAGAGAATATCTTTTTTAAAACAAGAAAACAGATTGACATACGAGTTAAAGAATAGTACTGCAGTATTTAATTTTTTCAACAGTGTTGTACTTGAATTATGGACCCTACAGTTCTTATGCACCACATTATGACTCCACGTTTGCAAATGTCAGCAAGGATGATTCTGACTTAATCTATTCAACCTATGGGGAAGACTCTGATCTTCCAAGTGAGTTCAGGTGAGTCACCAACTAATCAATATTCTAAGTCCCATATTGTTCTAAAATATTAATGTACATATGTGATTTGTGGGTAGATTTACAAAGTTATCCAAATGGTAGAATATGTGTCCAGTAAACTTCTTAATTGACAATAATAAGCCAGTGGTTATCATTATCCTTTAATGGATAATGAGAGAACATATCTCCTTGATACTGACATCTGCAGTATTTTAATTATTACAAAAATATATTTTTTAAAGACACTATGTACCTCAACTGATACCAAAGTTCAAGATCGTGATACTTCAAAATGTTGATGGTACCATCTGCTCTGCTGTAACATTTTTGTGTGTCAGTGAGTTGTGTTCCAGACTTGACCAGTTTGGGAACCCACAGCACATTTTCCCCAAGACATTGAGGTAGGACATGATGGCTCAATACCTAAGGCAATCCACTTACAAGCCTGTTTGACCCAACACGTACCGGATAGACTATTACAGTTACACTGTACCGTCCTTATTACATGTTCCTGTGGGAAGACAATTTCTGTGTTCCTATTTAAAATGCCGAGCACTTTGCATCCGTCAACATGAGATGCCATCTTGACTTACCAGGATTCTGGCTCAGAGTGCAGCATTGACGTTGGGGTATTCCTTCTTGGGACTGGTACCTTGTTAACTTTCAGTATGTAAAATAATTTAACCCTCTAGATTAACCAGTCCTGTGGTTTTCTGACAAAGGAGGACTGTTCACATTTACATAGTATGTGTGGTTTTGTTGTTGTTGTTTTTAGAAGGCAGGAATCCCTAAATCAGAGGTTTAATGTGTTTTCAGATCAAGCATTTATATTCTTTAGACTTTACCAGCTTAAATGCATTCTTTCTGGACTATCTGTGCCTTCCATGAATAGGCATTGCACACCCACTGTGTGCCAGGCATTATTCTACTAGATCCTAGGGGTTTTCCAGGGAATCAGTGCTGACAAAGACCCATGCCCTCCTGTGAGATGGTGACAAGTGCTTTGGAGAAAAGTAAAGCAGCAAAAGAAGATAGATGGTGGTGCTGTAGTTGGGAGAGGGGTGCATTTTAAAATAGGGTTGTCAGGGATGTCTTTGCTACAGAAGAGAAAGTGGAGCAAAAACTAAAGGAAGTAAGGAAGCAAGCAGTGCTGCCATCTGAAAGAGGAGCATTTCTAGCCAGTGAAATAGCTGTGCAAAGGCCCTGAGGTGGGAGCCTGCATGGCACATTCAAGAAACAGCAGAAGAACGGTAAGGAGCAGAACAAGTGAAGCAGAAGGTGGTCGGAGAGGTAACAGGTTGGAGTGCTTCTTTGTATGAACTTGAAGTTTTATTCTAAGTGAGATGGGAAACCACTGGTGGAATGTGAGCAGAGGAGTAACCCAGTATGGCTTACAATTTTAAAGGGAACATTCTGACTACAGAGGGACAAGGACAGAAGTTGGGAGGTGAGAAATGGACTGGGGAGTGGCAGTTGAGGTGTTGAGAGGGATCAGTGGTCAGCCAGGAGGATTCCTTTGCTGACTTGAGTGGAGTATGAGAGACCGAGAAGGTAAGAATGACTCCAGGGTTTTCAGACTGGGCCTAAAAGGCTATAGTTGATATTCACTGAGAAGGGAGAGAGTTTGGAAAACTACTTTTGGGGAAGATCCAGCATTTCTGTTTTGGATATTTTAAGCTTGAGATGCTTATTAGACATCCAGATAGAGCTGTCCAAAGAGTGTGGTCCAAACTGGAGGTATAGCTTTGAGTATTTTAGGTGCGTGGAAGTCCCAAGGTGAGTAAGATCACATTAGCGAGGAAGTGAGAAGGGGAGGTGGTAGAAGCTCGAAAGACTGAGTCCTACACCCCACAACTGACATCTTATTTTTGTTTGGGGGTCCTCAGGAGCATTTCATTTTCACTGTGTTCTTGATATTGTTTAATTCTCTCAATAAAGTAATCAGTGGTAAATATGTAAATACAGCATTGCGTCTAGACAAAGTTTTACATCCTGGTGTATAAACTAACGGCATCTAATGGAAACAGTTGGCCTGGATGGGAGGATTGAGCCGAGGGATGTGACTTACGTGGAAGTGACTTTCTTGCCTCTCTCTTTCAGCATCCATGAGTTCTTGGCCACATGCCAAGATTATCCATATGTTATGGCAGATAGTTTACTGGATGTTTTAACAAAAGGAGGACATTCTAGGACTCTACAAGAGTTGGAGACGGTAAGAATGGTGCTGAAGAAACAGGGAAATTTATTACTAGCTCCCAAGTATTAGTCATTCAGTGTTGTGAAACCATGGGATTAACCAGTATGACAGCTGGACTCCCTTCCCCTGAAAGACAGCCCAGCCGGGTTGAGGCCATGGGTGGAGGACAGTGAACGGAAAGGAGCAAGTCAGCCACAGGGATCTGTGAGGGCCAGAGCATTGGCATTAACTCCAGATATTGGGAGTGTAGGATCCCAAAATGGAGTTTATAACTAGGAAGTCAGCAGGTGCTACATACCCTAACAAAAAAGGAAAGTTTTGCTCACTGGGTTGAAACTAAGTTGGCTAAAATGATAGGAAATGGCCTTTTCCTTATTCAGTCGTAGCACCACAGGAGGAGCCTCAGTTACAAAGTAAAAAGCTTCCTTGTTGCCGTCTTTTATTAACACTTGTAAACTACCTCTGGTTCAGTTGGAGATAGTTCATAATCTGGAGTGATTCAGAGTCTTGACTCGAGAATTAGAACCAGAAAACGTTCCTAATGATGCAGAGGAGAATTGATCTCCACAATTGTCACCATGGTTATAGGAACCCTTTATCTCTTGGAGGTCAGAACTCTTAATGGTGGCTGTGACTCTGTTGCTTTGTACCCTGCCCACACTGCACATATGGTTGCTGGGTGACCTGTCAGCACAGCTACAGTCATTCCTCAGTACCTGACTGACGTCAAGTTCATTGATAACTGCTATAAAATTCTAGCACATGAACTGCTTTCTTCACATGGCCTAAAAAATATTAAACTTTATTATATCAATTCAAAATATTTTTTACTATGTCCTTCCCATCAATTAATCTGAATTAATTAATACTCTAAAATAGAGTATTTTTCATTTGATGAATGTGGCAATGTGTTTGAGAATGTGAAGTTTCTCTGTCCTTTGATCCAGCAGTATCAAACTCTTAGAATTTATAGAATTTATCCTAGAAAATAAGAAGAGTTACATATAAGGATACATTGCTTATCATTTTTAGAAATCAGGAATTGGGGCTGGGCATGGTGGCTGGCGCCTGTAATCCTAGCATTTTGAGAGGCTGAGGAAGGAGGATCACTTAAGGCCAGAGTTTGAGACCAGCCTGACCAAGACCAAGACCAAGACCCCATCTCTACAAAAAATAGAAAAATTAGCCAAGCATGGTGGCACATTCCTGTAGTCCCAGCCACTTGGGAGGCTGAGGCAGGAGGATCGCTCAAGCCCAGGAGTTTGAAGTTGTAGTTGATGACACCAGTGTACTCCAGTCAGGGAAACATAGCAAGACTCTTTTTCAAAAACATAAAATAAAACAGGAAAAGAAATTGGGGATTGGTTACGTAAGTCACAATATACAACCTTTCAAAGAAAGATCACATCATTATTGATTGATGTCCATGACACGTTTGTCTGTTGTTTATATGTGTATTATCTCTAAAGAATAGGATTATGAGAAGCTTTCACATTCTCTGTAGCATTTGAATATTTTATAGTAATCCTTTGCTTTCTGAGAATATTGCTTTTTTAATGCACAGTAGTCCCTAGAGTTCCTCCCTGTCTTTTTCTTGTCAGAGATTTACCTGTTGTTGAAAACAGACTCCATTTATTAAGGTATTTATGTGCTGTTTACCAAATACCTTCTTAAACATGCATATAGCTTTTTAATCTAGCATGGGAATATTTCATCTTCACTAGTAATAAGTATGCCAACTCAAAATACTCTGAAATGCTAATAATTCATTTGGTTTAAAAAATCATATTCTATTAGCCTATATTCTTATTCCTTTTTTCTTGCCATGAAAATCTTGACAGTTTTCTATTTCCCTTGATATTTGCCTTTGCATATATTTTCATAAAAAGTTGTTTTTCTTTATCCTTATAGTCACCACCTGAAGATGATGGTCATACTAGGACACTTGACACAGCAAAAGAAATGGAGGTGATTATATTTTATTCTTTATAAGAAATACTTTTGTGGATAATAAGCTAAAAGGCCTTATAGGCTAAAAGGCTAAAATGATAAAAGTTTTATTTTAAAATAAAAATATTTATTGAGTATCATCTAAGATAAAGTAAGGTCTTTTTGCCTATGAGGAGCTTGGTGGTAGGTAGTGCAGTAGACATGCATGTGAAGAAGGGGCCCGAAACCAGTTACTATACTATGTAATGTATGAGTTATAGTCACCCAGGTAGGAGCAGCTCCTCGCAGCAAGGATGCTGTCTGACCTGGGTCTGGAAGACTGAGTAGGCAGGGCCACTCATCTCCAGTGGGCGGAACTGCATGTATAATGACATACATGGAGCTGAGAGAACAGGGCCACATGTGCTTTGATCCCAGAAAACAGGTGACCAAGCAGTACCTTGGGGAGAAGAGGAGTTACACAAGTGGGGACCCAATGATGAATTTTTCTGTGTAGTGCTAAGAAGGTGAGATTTTTATCCTAGAAGGTGGGATACAGTGATAAAATGTGGAGGAAAGAGCTAGTGAAAAGCTACAGGACTTGTCTAAGCAAAAGAAACAACTAGCATACCAATAAAAGGAAGAAAATAAGGATGTAGGAATATAAGGAAAACTGACCTGGTGCATAAGGTGGGAAATAGTGCTGTCAGCTCATAGAGGAAGTACAGGAAAAGAAGCAAACCTCTGATGGCTAGTGTGATCTGAGACATTGCTGAAGATGTAGGCCTGGAACTCCAAGATTTGGGCTATGGGTGTGTATCTGAAAGTTGTTGATGAAAAGGTAGAATTTTATTTCAGTCATTAGAGTGGACAGGATTGTCCAGGGAGAACATGTAGCCTGGGAAAGGTCAAAGGACAGAATCTTGGAGAAGACCAGTGGTTATGGTAGGAAAGCCATGGAAGATGATAAGCAGGAAGAGAGGCAGTTCAGCAATGTCACGTGCTGCACAGAAGTCCATTGAGAGGGGACCGGCCAGTGTAATGTGTAGCCTTGATCAGAGAAGGCTCAGTAAAATGGGCAGCGGTGGGGGGTTGACTTCAGTGAGTTAAATGAGTGGAGGGAAACTGTAAAGGGACCTTCTTTAAGATGGGAGATACATAAGCCCTTTTAGCTGAGGGGAAAGAAAAATTGAGATGGGAGAGCAAGTAGAGATGATGAAGATGTAGATGGTAGTTACACAACTGTGGTGTTTTTGAGGAAAGAGGGGCCAAGCAAGGTCATATGCTTAGCAGAGGGGCAAGAATGAAAGAAATCTTGAGAATGGGAAAGGATGTTGTGTAAGAAATAAAATGAGTTGTGAGGGCCCAGCTGAAATGGCAAACCATAAGTGCATACTAGTGCCAAGTTGCACAATTGTACACTTTTTCTCCACCACACACTTTTAGCCTGCATGTATGTAGGTAGATCGAGTGTTCAGATTGATTGAGCTTGGAGTACAAATACCATAGTGTAAGTGAACCATTAACTTTTGGTTACTTAATATCTGGGTTGTTCTATTCCTAAAAAGCATTGTTGAGGTTATAGAAACTGTGTCTTACAATTCCAAAAATAAAACTCCACTCTTTTTTAAGATTTTGTTTTTCCCATGCAATATTGACAGGCTAGTGTTAGAGCCTGGAGGAGACCCAGGAAGCATCTTAGGTTACAGGTCTATAGGATTGCAAGTATATGGACTGCCTGGGCTGAAACATTTGCCTTTGAGTCTCAGGAACATAAGGCATTGTCATAATCACCAAACTCTCTTCACAATTTAAGCAGTAACAAGGCTCTCATTATTTTATCTTCAGAATGGTTACCATATGAAACAAATGACGCAAATTGTCTAAGATACATCATTGCAGAAAAGTATGGATTTGTGTACACTTTTTTTGCCAAGATTTGGAAATAGCATTTTTAAAGGGTGTTCTGGAAAGACATTTTCTGTAAGCATCAAAATTAGGACTCCAAAGTAAATGGGTAGAATAACTTTGCCTGTAACGCAAGCCATTTTAGTACTTTCTAGTTAGCACTGTAATGGTTTTTAGCAAGCTTAAATAATTGCCTTTCTTTTTTTTGAAGCAGATTATAGAAATAGAGCCAGCAGGGCGTTTGGACTCCAGTACTCAGGACAGGCTCATAGCCCTGAAAGCAGTAACAAACTTCGGTGCTCCAGTTGAGGTTTTTGACTCTGAAGGTGAGTATCTCCAGAGGCTCTGACAGAAACACTACATAACACAGGCAGTCAAGATTTAATGTCACATTAGTTCAGATTAGCATGGCATTCATTCATCATTCATGGGAAAATCTTGGCTAGCCAAGTTAAATGAATAGTAAAGAATGGCTGCGGTGTTGATTTTGTTTTTAGGGGGGTTACTCCTTTAGAGGGAGAAGGCTAACCAGTAATCAGCAAAGCCCTCAAGTGTAGGACTTTGTTTACCACACCAGGTCAAACACAGGTATGTCCATGTTTTCTTTAGTGTGTTCTTTTTCTTACCACCCAGAAGCTGAAGTGTTCCAGAAGAAACTTGATGAGACCACCAAATTGCTCAGGGAGCTCCAGGAAGCCCAGAATGAGCGTTTGAGCACCAGACCCCCTCCCAATATGATCTGTCTCTTGGGTCCCTCATATAGAGAAATGCATCTCGGTATGTTACACCTCCAGTAAGAGAAGAATCGGGATACTTAAATGAAAAATATTCTGAGTAGAGTTGTGATACCACTGTAAAGTAATGCTGAAATATGAATACTGTGGTTTTTGCATTTATGTGTTTGCTGTTCCTTTGGATTTTTAAAAAATTATCCAAAGGAATGACTTTTCAATAAGTGGAACTGTTTTTCTTTTTAGCTGAACAAGTGACCAATAATCTTAAAGAACTTGCGCAGCAAGTAACTCCAGGTGATATCGTAAGCATGTATGGAGTTCGAAAAGCAATGGGGATTTCCATTCCTTCCCCCGTCATAGAAAACAACTTTGTAGATTTAACAGAAGGTACGTGCCCTTTTTCTCTGGGATGAGTGAAAGGCTATTGTGAGTACAGTCGTCCCTCGGTATCTGCTGGGGATTGGTCCTAAGACCCACGAGGATACCAAAATATGTGGATACTCAAGTTCCTGATATTAAATGGCATACAACCTGCGCACATCCTCCTGTATACTTTAATTCATCTGTAGATTACTTGTACAATGTAAATCCTTTGTAAATAGTTGTTATACTGTATTTTTTTATTTGTATCATTTTTAGTTGTGTTGTGTATTGGGTTTTTTCCCTAATATGTTCTGTCAACAATCGGTTGAATCTGGAACCCGCAGATACAGAGGGCTGACTGTAAAAGGAACATCAGTCCTCTTCCTTCAGATAACATGTGAAAGACTTTATCTCTGTTCTTGGTATATAAAACTATTGGTTTTCTTTCTATCTTGTCCAAAGAATAAAGATTTCACACATTTGCCAGAAAACTACAGTGATGACTTGCTAGTGCCCCTCGCCTTTAACCTTGGATGTGGTCAAGGACTGCTGTCAGCACTTGCTCTTCTGGCTGGTAGCCTTACCTTCACTTCCTTTTTCAAATTAAAAATGCTGAATAGAATGTGGTGTCTTTCTCTTTCAGATTTCGAAGAACCTAAAAAGACCGATGTTGCTGAGTGTGGACCTGATGGGATTTAAAACCAACTGGTATTTGATTATATATTATGTACATATTTTTTTCATTCTTAACTTGGAAATGCTTTTCAGAAGATATTAAATATTTGTAAATTGTGTTTTTAATTAAACTTTGGAACAGTCAATTTTAATGTTCCAGAGATTGGACTTATATATTAGGTAATAAAGCTGAACCTGGGACTCTGAGAGGAGTATTGTACATGTCAACTGAGTTACCCGACCTTCCCCCGGGGCGCTGCGTCTGTGGATAAGTGACAGAGAAGCTCAGGGAACCAAACCATCACCCACAAAAAGAAGCAAATCCCCAAAGTAATTGAAATCACTGATTGTTCACATTTGCCATATTCCCCATTAAAGAAATCATAACCAAATAGTTCCAAACTTAGCAGCTCTCCTCTTGATAATTTATTCAAAAAGTGGCCCTTGTGAAGAAGAAATACAGCTTGGGGCTGCCGCCATACCCGTGCAGCGTTCTTTCCAGATAGTGCTCGTGCTGCTTTCTTACCTCTCACAGATAGGACCAAGACTAAGAAACTCTAGAAATGGTCCCTTCCAGTGAGATTTCTCATTCCACAAACATGCTGGAGGCAACTTTAGAGTTTAATAGTTTGGTCCTGCCCCCAACGTACCTAATAAAAATGATGGTCTTATGTAGGATAATAGGTTCCCTTCAAACCCCCTCCAAAAAGCAAAACAAGTTTTATAGCACTATAACATGTCTGGTGTTCTTTTTTGTTTTTTCCCATTTTTTTAAAGAGCAAAGGAACTATAGTAAAGGGCTAATAAGCCAAATAAGATAAACCAAATCATCCTTGAATATATCAGGGAATTACTGAGCTTAAATGAAAATCTATGTTTCTGTCCACTGTTTTTTATCTGAAATACAAAGGTCAAGTGCCCGAGTTTATGTTAGGAGTCCATGATAAGTGCCCCATTCCATCACCAGTCCTGTACTGAGATGAATGGTAATTTTTCTGAATCTGGTTCAGTGTATAACCTGTTTTAAAAGCAAAAGGAAAAATTCAGGATGGACATAGGTTAATTCAGCAAAAAAATTTACATAGAGTCTTCCTGTGACCTCCCCTCTGGCAGGAAGTCATTTTTTTTTTTTATTTTCTTGGCTTTGAAAATTAATATTTAGGAAGAACAAGTAGGGTGAAGGAAAACTGATTCTCTTTAATCTCTAAAATATAATTTAGGTGGTAACTGATTCTTAAACCTTAGATCTACTTGGGTAAATTCCTAAAGACCAAGAAAATATTTAAATTCAAAACACCTTTAGGACATTCAGGTTTTCCAAATTGTTAATTTAATGTATAAAAAGCAGCTAAACACTGGTACTTTATAAAAATGGATCATAGCATTTTGAAACAAATGTTATAGATCTCTAAATATTCAGTATACAGAATAAACCCTAGTTATTTGCATGTTCCATCTCAAAGCATATTTCTGTACACTGACCTATTATATACATAAAGTATACAGTGGTTAATGATCTTCTTTTCTGTTAGGAAATGTCCTTAATAAGTAAACCAGGAAACTTCAGGGTTGCCAGTCAGGGTGAGGCCACCTTAGGAGAAATGGTAAGTCCTTGATCCATAGAGAAGGAAGGTCATTTTTAGAAAAAATACTTGTTTCTGTCATTAAAACAATGACACCTGTGAAGAAATTACTCAGTAATTTGAAAAAAGATTAATAAAAAAAAAATACAGGTGATTATTATGATCTTTTATACTCCATGACCTGAACATTGAAAACTAAAAACTTAAATATTCTTATCTGAGCACAGTACTTTAGTTGGAAATGGAGAAAAACATATGAATGGTAACCATTTTTTTTAAAACTCCTAACTGGGCTTTCTGTTACTGAAGAAAAAAGGTAACTTCAATACTGCAGGAGTAGAAATATGTCGACCTCAGAGAGGCCCAGTGCACTGACATTTGTTTCTATGTTTCTATCAGCTGCAGAACCCAGCCTGACTTGCCTGGAGAGCACAAATTTCAGCCCAGTACCTAACTGAAACCAGCCCTCTATGTGAAAAGTTGTGTAGAAAGGGCAATTAAGGCGAGGCTCATTTCCCTTAGCAGCGTTTTTGCCGTAAAATTCCTTTAAACAAACAGCAAGTTCTTATAATGTATTCACACTCATTCCAATTACATGCGACACATCAGAGCTGCCACTAGTTCACCCAACACCTTTGTGCGGATTAGAATAAACCCATCCCTCCTCCCCCAGCAGATAAAGCCCCACAAGATGACACAGCACAGGCAGTTTCGATTTCAGTCTTCTTCCCCCTTGACTATCCCTTACTCTGCAAATAGGGGGACAGCTCCTCTCAGGACCTCCTGAGTCCCAGGCAAACAAGGCTGCTTAGTCACCCTACCTGCAAGCCCGTGTGATCTTTTGAAGGCCCCTGTATGCAGGATCTTGTGTGTAACTTCATGGGTGACTTCTAGCTAAGAGTCGCTGCTATGACGGAAAATTCGGTTGTATTATAAATTCTGGGGATGCTCTGGCTGTGAGGCCACGGTTATAACTTCTGGTTATGAAGTCAGTTCAGAAAAAGAAAGGGCAGTTTGGTTATTTTGCACCTTGAAACAGGTTGACTTTTCAGTTCCCTGGGAGTCTGAAGTGTAGTAATACACCGTCTCAGAAACCTGGCTTTTTGCATTTGCCTCGACTCGCTCAGGTTCAGAACAAGAACACATCTCAGCATTTTCCAGATGGCTGGCTTCCCAGATATGGGAACCTCTACACACGCCCATACTGAGTAGATCCTTCTACTTTTGAAGCTCTCCAGAGTTAGCTATGAAGACCAAAGAAAAGCAAAGAAACACTGACAGGTTGTCCAAGTTCTCTCTATACATTCCATTCCTTTCTAGTAAAAAAAAAAAAAAAAAACAGGCCGGGCGCGGTGGCTCACGCCTGTAATCCTAGCACTCTGGGAGGCCGAGGCCAGTGAATTGCTCGAGGTCAGGAGTTCGAAACCTGCCTGAGCAAGAGCAAGACCCCGTCTCTACTAAAAATAGAAAGAAATTAATTGGCCAACTAATATATATGTAAAAAATTAGACGGGCATGGTGGCGCATGCCTGTAGTCCCAGCTACTCGGGAGGCTGAGGCAGGAGGATTGCTTGAGCCCAGGAGTTTGAGGTTGCTGTGAGCTAGGCTGACGCCACAGCACTCACTCTAGCCTGGGCAACAAAGTGAGACTCTGTCTCAAAAAAAAAAAAAAAAAAACACCATATATTTGGAAGATTACAGGGCGAGCCCAAAATGCATGAGTGATCAGGGCAGAGCTAAAAGGTTGTACTGTAGTTCTAGGCTTTCAGCTTATTGCACCTAACCCCGGAGTGCTTGCATCAAAGCTACCTGTTCAGAGCTAGGGCTGCACTGCTCCTTGCTTTCTTGCTGTGAGCCACGTTCCTCACAGCCCGGCCCATGCCATACGCCGACACTGGACTGGTCAAAATGGCAGCGACTACGCTGGAGGGAAGAGATTTTATCTAGTGTCTATGAAGTCATTAGAAAGGGTAAAACCCCCATTAATAATGTATCTATTGGGCCAGGCGTGGTGGCTCACGCCTGTAATCCTAGCACTTTGGGAGGCCGAGGCGGGCGGATTGCTCAAGGTCAGGAGTTCGAAACCAGCCTGAGCAAGACCCCGTCTACCAAAAATAGAAATAAATTAATTGACCAACTAAAAATATATATACAAAAAATTAGCCGGGCATGGTGGCGCATGCCTGTAGTCCCAGCTACTCGGGAGGCTAAGGCAGTAGGATCGCTGAGCCCCGGAGATTGAGGTTGCTGTGAGCCAGGCTGACGCCAAGGCACTCACTCTAGCCTGGGCAACAAAGTGAGACTCTGTCTCAAAAAAAAAAAAAATGTATCTATTTAAAACAAACATGTCAGAGATGGCAAGAAGTAAATGTTAATTTTTTTTCTCTTCTACTGTTTGAAACCATTTACAGATATAAAACACTTTCCAATTCCATTCACCAGGATGCCAATGTGAGAAACACAGAATCCCATAGCCAGTCTTGCTAGGGAGAAGGGAATCTTCCATCCAGCTCATCTTAATCCACTCTAGCTAGAAGGCATAAGTCTCCCTTGGGCATGCTCACAGGCCACTGAGATGGACATGTGTTTTGGTCATGTTCCAAGATCGCCTCCACAGTACTTCAGGGAACAAGATCTCAAGGTCACAAGTACAGTAGTTGTACCAGTGATCCCTTTCCAGCTGACCCGGAAACCCTTACTGACCAACAGCACAGAGGTTCTGGCTGCCACCGTGTGTTACGGCTCAGAAGTTGCCTTAAGCCGGGATCTGGTGCACTTGTCCAAGAAACCTCTAGCACAAGTCCAAAGAAGCCACTCACAGCCAAGCCCATTAAGTGCCTTTGTGCCTGGTGTTGGCTGAGTCTTCTCCTTGGCTTGCTTCAGGGGAGGAAACTGGCTTCCCAGCGTGTTCTGAATCCAGCAGAAGCCCTCAGTTCAGCCCCAACCCTTGAAACTTGGCAGTGTCTGTACAGACAAAATAAGTCCTTAGTTCGCCTTTGCCTTTAACATTAATTAGCC
Organism: Microcebus murinus; assembly: GCF_040939455.1. Lineage (NCBI taxonomy): Eukaryota > Metazoa > Chordata > Mammalia > Primates > Cheirogaleidae > Microcebus > Microcebus murinus. Next base: position 5,226,586 of record NC_134123.1, on the reverse strand, counting down.
CACGACATTCACAGGAATACCCTAGGCCCTGGAGGATGGTGCATGTCTCTTCAGTAACCTGAAAAGGAAAAGAAAGCTAAGTCCTCAGAGGCAGGAAGGAAAGCTGCTGGGGAAGGGGGGACGGGTAGAAGCTGGCACACTTCCTTTCTCTCAGGACATGTGATAGCTCGAGTCACAGGCTGGTTGGTGGCTGAGGCAGGTCTCAAGCCCAGGTCCCCTCCCCTCTCGGGACATTCTTTGCTCTTGGTCACATGCTACCCCTCACCTGGATTTTCCCAAGTTCTCCAGTGCTCTCCATCCGGCTGGCCACATTGACCGTATTTCCCCAGATGTCATACTGAGGCTTTCGAGCCCCGATCACTCCAGCAATCACAGGCCCGTGGTTTATGCCTGAAGACAATGTTTACAGTTGGCTGATCACAGAGCCAAAGCCTCAGGCTTCTGTCCTTAAGAGAGGGAGGCCACAAAATTCCCCCACTAAGCACAGAAAGCAAGAACCACACTAAATAGAAGGTTGGGTTGGGACAACTTCAGGAATTCTGCCCCGTGGATTGTGCTTGGGATGTGGGAAAGGCACTCCCTGCCCCGGCCAGCTCTCTGGCAGGCTCTCCAGGACTCAGGAAGTCTGGGTTTGATGGTGACACTTACCTAGTACCCACTAATCTCACTTCGAACACCTAGGCTTTGAGCATAGACCCTTCCGGCTAACAGTGGCTACTCTAGATTGTATAACTCTATTCTCTGTACGTTAGGGTCACCTACTTACAGTTGGTAATTTTGGTTCTCTGTAGTGATAGTTCGTTCATTCTTAAAACTTTCAAAGGTAACCATGTAAGCAGTATACAAAGAAGGCCTCAGTAATTACCCCATCCAGCCACCGGGCCTGTCAGAGGTTTCTAAAACTTCGTAGTAGATGGCCACGTGCAGCCTCGCCACACGCACCAAGTGGGCCTGCCTGGAGGCGGGGGCTTCGCTGCCCACGCCCCTGCCCCCGCTCCCCTGCCCCCAGCCCCGCCAGCCCCTGCCCAGGGCCTCACCGACGCGAAGGCGGAAGGAGTTGAAGGAGTGCCTGTTGATGCCGTCCAGCTTGCTCATGAGGGCGATGCTGAACTCCACCATGACGCCGATGTGGGCGTGCTGCCGCTCCAGGTCCTGCGGCACAGAGCGCCGTGTGCAGGGCCGTGGAGGGCGGACCCCGTCCGGCCCCTCGGCTGGGTGTGTGTCAGCGCCTTAGGGCTCCCGCCCCCTGACCTGGCAGGTGCGCCACTATCCTTGTGGATTTTGTGGGAGGGGCTTTCGGTGGCAGAGATGTGCCAGGGTCTCCTCACAGGGCTCCCCTGCCCCCACCAGGGGCCCATCGCCCGCTACCAGAACTCTCGGGGCTCAGCCGCACAGGCACCTTTGCCCTTCCCGGACAGGACGGGGAAGCTCCCATTTAAGTAAGGTGATCGGTCCAGGGACGGTTGAATGTCCCCTCGTGGGGCTTTCATACCTGGTTCTCGTGCCCTGGGGTGACGCTGAGCCCTGCAGCTGCCATGTATGTGCTGCCAATGGTCTTGATCTTCTCCACACCACTGAACTTGGGCTTGAGCAGCAGCTGCGGGACAAGGAGCAGTGACGCAGGGCCGCCGCCGCACCGCTGCAGCCCGGCCTGTCCCAGATCCTCAGGAAGGGTATGGGGTCTCACGCACAGGGCCCTTCCGTCCATGCTCACAGCTAAGGGCAAGTGGGGGCGTGGCCTCGGCCCCTGCTCCTGTCATCTGCATCTCCCCAACACCGTCTCTCCCTTGTCCCAGCCTGTGCACTCCTCAGTGAAGGAGCGGTCACACAGCTCGGCGTCATCCACACAACGTGGATCACCCGTCTCCAGCACAGGCGTAAGCCCAAACTGACAGGCTCTGGAACAGGCTGACAGCGCGGGCTCAGCTGGGAGTCCGACTGTTCTACAAGGGCAGAAGCTGCCCATCACAGAAAAGACGCCAACAAAATATTTGCTGAATAAAACGGAATGAAAAAGACAAAAGTGTGCCTTTTATACTTCGTGTATGTTCCCCCAAGGGAGCCGTGTCGCATTTTTTAATCAGGCTTTAGGACGCCCATGCCTCCGCGCGCCCACCCAGCACGGGCGCCGCGGGCACCTCGTCGAAGTCGGCGATGATCTCGTTGAGCAGCCGCAGGCACTCCAGGCCTTCCTTGTTGACGTCGCACTCCGTGTAGAACACTTTGAAATCCGGCACCGAGGCGAACATGACACAGACGCAGTCGTAGGACTGATGGTACCAGTCCTGGATTCAGGCGGGAGGAAACGGGACCTTAGGGCCGCCTGGGCTCTCGCGGGGACAGAGCAGCAGAGTGAGGCTCCAGGAGGGGGGGCACTGAGCTGCCCCGCCAAGCGGCACCAGCCCTGGCCGTGCGCAAGTCCCCGGGCCGTTAGGACACGGGCCACGGTGACTCGGCTGCTTGGGGAGGGGCAGGCTCGGGTTGGTGTCCTGCTCCTCTGGGCACCGTGGGTGTTTGTGCACAGCTGGGGGAGAGCCCCTGGGGAGCAGAGGGGAACAGGAGACCTGGGCTCTATACTAAGCAAGGCGCTGGTCCTCAGTTTCCTTATCTAGAAAAGCCCCTGCTACACGGAACTGGTAGAAATACAGACATTTTCTTCAATACAGAACGTCCAGATTATAAACACCTCAACACGTGTCCTCATGACACTCCTTCAGGGTGAGTACTGTCAGCCCATTTCACAGAGGGGAAGATCGAGACACAGGGAAGTGAGGTGTCTTGTCCACCATCACAGTGGCGCCCAGGTCTCGAACCCCACTCCCACGTCCTTACAGCTAATCCCATGGGGTGCTTCGTGGCTCTGCACGGGAACCTCAGCCTCCCCACGTGACCGAGCCCCCTCTTCCCACCACACCTCATTTAACTTGTCACCAATAAAGTGAGCTGCCACGTGGGCTGGCAGGACGTTCTCCAGAAGAAGGCGGTTCACGTTCTCCATGGTTTCAAACTCCTCGTGCTCCTTCTTGAACTTCTTCTTCCACAGACAGTCCAGGCGGCAGTAATAGTCAATCTGCAACAGCAGGAAGCATCAGCGTCCTGTCCCCAGGCGGCAGTAACAGTCAGTCTGCAACAGCGGGAAGCGTCAGCGTCCTGTCCGCAGGCGGCAGTAACAGTCAGTCTGCAGCGGCGGGAAGCGCCAGCGTCCTGTCCGCAGGCGGCGGTAACAGTCAGTCTGCAGCAGCGGGAAGCGCCAGCGTCCTGTCCTCAGGCGGCGGTAACGGTCAGTCTACAGCAGCGGGAAGCGTCAGCGTCCTGTCCTCAGGCGGCGGTAACAGTCAGTCTGCAGCAGCGGGAAGCGCCAGCGACCTGTCCTCAGGCGGCGGTAACAGTCAGTCTACAGCAGCGGGAAGCGTCAGCGTCCTGTCCTCAGGCGGCGGTAACAGTCAGTCTGCAACGGCGGGAAGCGTCAGCGTCCTGTCCTCAGGCGGCGGTAACAGTCAGTCTGCAGCAGCGGGAAGCGCCAGCGTCCTGTCCGCAGGCGGCAGTAATGGTCAGTCTGCAACGGCTGGAAGCGCCAGCGACCTGTCCGCAGGCGGTGGTAACAGTCAGTCTACAGCAGCGGGAAGCGTCAGCGTCCTGTCCGCAGGCGGCGGTAACAGTCAGTCTGCAGCAGCGGGAAGCGTCAGCGTCCTGTCCGAAGGCCGCAGTAATGGTCAGTCTGCAGCGGCTGGAAGCGCCAGCGACCTGTCCGCAGGCGGCAGTAACGGTCAGTCTGCAACAGCGGGAAGCGTCAGCGTCTTGTCCGCAGGCGGCAGTAACAGTCAGTCTGCAGCAGCGGGAAGCGCCAGCGACCTGTCCGCAGGCGGTGGTAACAGTCAGTCTGCAGCAGCGGGAAGCGCCAGCGACCTGTCCGCAGGCGGTGGTAACAGTCAGTCTACAGCAGCGGGAAGCGTCAGCGTCCTGTCCTCAGGCGGCGGTAACAGTCAGTCTGCAGCAGCGGGAAGCGTCAGCGTCCTGTCCGAAGGCCGCAGTAATGGTCAGTCTGCAGCGGCTGGAAGCGCCAGCGTCCTGTCCGCAGGCGGCAGTAACGGTCAGTCTGCAACAGCGGGAAGCGTCAGCGTCCTGTCCGCAGGCGGCAGTAACGGTCAGTCTGCAGCAGGGGGAAGCTCCAGCGACCTGTCCGCAGGCCGCAGTAACAGTCAGTCTGCAGCGGCGGGAAGCGCCAGCGTCCTGTCCGCAGGCGCAGAGGCCGCCCGGCCGGCCAGTGCTCGTCTCCCAGGCAGGTCAGCCTGTCCCTGTGTCCCGGGGGGCCGAGGACCCTATCTCAGAGCCCGTGACCAGGGGACTGAGCTCTCCAGCAGGGCTCTGCTGCCTCCCTGCTCAGCCCCGCTGCCCTGTCCCCGCGCCAGGGCCAGCTGGGGCACGGGCGGCCTCGGCCGTACCTGTCTGGAGAGCAAGAGGAGGGTGGCATAGAACAGGACCAGGTAGAAATTGATCATGGTCTTCAGGTGCCTCCAGGAACATCTGGGGACGATGCTGGAGGTGAGAGGAGGCTGCAGTCACTGCCAGCGCCCAGCGCCCAGCCTGCCACCTCGCAGCGCTCTGCCACCAGAAGAGCGCGCCCGCTGACGTGGAGACGCGCCCTAGCAGGGAGGGACAACTTCGGGGCGTAAAGGAAAGGGGAGGGGTGTGGAGGCGGAGGAGCCCTCACAGGGGCTCTGTGCTCCCCCTGAATGACAGCCCTGGCAGGGTGGCCAAGAGCTGCTCCCAGGGAACAGGCAGGCCGGGGCCTTGGAGACCAGCATGGGGACGGCGCACGTGCGAGCCCCACGCGGAGCAGCTGCTCTGTCCGGGAGGCCAGGCTCTGGCCTGCAGTTCAAGGGCGGCCAGGCCCTCTCCTCATCCCACACGGGCCGCACATGCCAGCCCTCCTGTGCCTCAGGTGTCACCGCCTGTGCAGGAAGAGACCAGAGCAACTGCCCTTTTCAAAACTGGAGACCCAGCACGCCCCCGAAAGAGAGGTGCTGAGCCAGAGCTGAGGTCTCCCCCTCCGCCCAGACCGGCCTCTGGTGGCCCAGGACCTTCCCAGAGCAGCTGCAAATGAGCTACATTCCTCGGCGCTGCACGCTGCAGACTAGGCCGGGCCACGTCACTGTCCTTCTGTGAAATGAAACCTTGCCATCTGCCCATCCCGCCCACGAGGTGGCGGTCCCCGGGAGCCGGGCGCACAAGAGCACCCAGTCTGAGTAGGCACCAGAACAGAGCAGGCCACGGGGCAGGCGGGCGGCAGGACCAGGTTCAGGTCCTGGCAGCGAGCTGCCCGGGGCCCCACCTGAGAGTGTCAGTGGTGTTGGTGAGGTTGCCCGGGACGTGGCCACAGCAGTCCTGCTGCCAGCACGGGGACAGGTTGAAGAGCACCAGGTAGGCCACCAGGGCAACGGTCAACAGCACGACCTTCGGCTCCAGGCTCATCCGCAGGAAGACGGAGCAGGCGATGAAGCCTAGCATGCAGCTGCAGGCATAATACTGGGGAGGAGGGGGATGTTACCAGGGTGGCAAAGGTCACCCCACCATGTCCTGTCACCCAGGGGCACACCGCAGGCCTGGCAGTCACGGAAGGGAGAGATGCGTTAGCACTAACCCACCCCCTTCCGCCCTGGGCCCGGGTCTCAGCACCCCTCTCTCGCCCTGCTGAGCTCCCGCTGCAGCAAAGAGCAGGCGGAGGGATCCAAGTTCCCAGCGCTGTGCTGCGCTTACTGTGGCTGTGCTGCTTAAGGAACCAAACGAGTGCACGGTGCAGTGGACACGATAAAGGCAAAGGCGTCGCTCCTGCACAGCCTGTCTCCCGAGTTCTGCCGCAAGCTGGCCCCATCCCAAGTGCATCTCTCCTGCTCAAGACCATGCCCCCAGAATAAAGGCCACATTCTTTCCCCTGGCATTGCTGCAGCACCCTGATCCAGGTCGCACCTGCCTCTCTGGCTTGATTCCCCCGCCCATGACACACCACCTGAAACCCACTGCTCCCACCACACACCTCAGCTCCCCGTGCACTGCCCTCCCCACCTCAGCACCTCTCTGCCCTCAGACACAGCCCGGCGCACCGCTGCCCCAGTGCCAGAGCCCGCGTCTGCTCATCTGCGGGCCACGCCAGGCCTGGGCTGCTGAGGCTCGGTGTGGGCTCGCCACCTACGAAGCCAACCGGCCAACCGCCCTGGGTCCCACTTACTCGTGAGTAAAACAGAGGTCACGAGGGGCCTGCCAGAGACGTGAGCGGGAGACACCCACCAGCACAGCGGAGGTTGTCCCTGTCGCTGCGCGCCCCACACGGCTTAAGCCACGCACACCAAGACCCAGACTCTGTCCCCGGGACCAGGGCTCGGCGCGGCCTGGCTGAGGGCTGCACGAGCTCCGGCACACCCTGTGGTCTCAGGCTCGGGGGCTTCAGCTCGGCCGCACCGGGCAGGAGCGGTCGGTGAGGCCCACGGCACCCGGGGCCGGGCCAGGGGGCACCCACCGGGAGGAGGCGCGCACACAGGGTCCTCTCCCCCACACTCGCATCCTGCAGGTCCGTCACGTTGCCCTCGGGCAGCTCCAGGGCGGGGAACGGCGTCAGTGGCTACGGAGGAGGCAGGCCCCGTTAGGACGGTCCAGGGCGCGGGGACACGGAGTGAGGCAGGCCTGGTATTTCCCACCAGGCGCACTCCGCACACGGCCCTGCGCAGCTGTGCCGCTTCCCGCAGAGGCAGAGAAGAGCAAAAACGTAGCCAGGTGGACGCCCCAGGGCATCAGCGGCTGCCTCAAGCCAGGGGGCGGGACCCCCTTCTCCCCAGGTGACCCTCAGGGCTGTGGTCACAGCGCACTCTCCACCACTGCAGCTCTGGAGAGCCCGGGGCAGGAGCCGGTGGGGACGGCACACGCGCCCCTGCAGGCTGCTTTCTGCGGCATCAAGCATGCCGGCACGGGCAGGAGGAGGAAACTGAGTCTCGGGGGGCAGCTGGGACCTCCTCAGGGGCCCAAAGAAGGAACAGGACGTCAGGACATTCTGGCGGCTCAAGATAGGGCTGGCCACTTATGCTCTCCAGGCACCCAAAGTCCTCGTGAAAACAAGGGGAAGGGGCCCTGGCCTGCAGGGGCCTCGGGGCGCCCACGGCTGGGAAGGCAGCGCTCCAGGCATCCGGGATTCTGGACTCTGGAGACCCCCAGCGCCAGAGACTGGCTCCCCCCACCCAGGAGGCGGGCGGCGGGGCAGGACCCACCAGGTTGACGACGGCGACGGTGAGCACACCGCCGATGGTCAGGACGGCCAGGGACAGCCTCAGCAGGGGCTGCGTCTCCACCCTCTCGGAGATGGTCCGGAGCGCCCCGCGGGCTGGGCGGCACCTCTGCGGAGTAACGGGGTCCGGTCGCCCAGGGCCAGCAGCCGGGACAAGGAGGCCCAGGGAGGCAGGCCCCTCGGGAGAAGCCTCCAGGGCACTCAGCAAACTGTCCTCACGGCATGAGGGCAAGCGCCCAGCCCTGACCAGAGCCAGGGGCGCACCGGGGAGACAGGGCCACAGGGCGGGGCGCCCACTCACCGAGGGCTCACTGGCAAAGCACAGGCCCAGCACCAGCCCCAGCACACAGGCCACCAGCCCGAAGGACACACCCAGAGCCGCTGTCCTGGAGAAGAAGAAAAAACCTAAGTTCCAGTGGGTCATCTGCCCGGACCCCTCCCGTCATCCCAACTGTCTGGCTCACGGCCACCTGTCCCCTCCCACCTGCCATGCTGCCCACAGCAAAGGGGGTCTTTGAGAAGGAGGACTGTGGTCCAACAGCCCCACTAGGAACACACAGGCCCGGCCAAAACATGGAGAGCAAGGTCAACATCGCGTGTCCCTGTCGGGGCCAAGTACTTAAGAAATGAGTCGTGCCTGTACGGCCTTTAGACTCGTATCTGGCAGGTAAAAATCACGTACAAGTGTTCCCTACTCTGTGTCTATTAAGCACAACCAAAACAAGAATCTCGGTCGACCCTTTGGCCTAACTGCCCTTCTAGAAACCACCATGTGGCTGACCTTGTCCCCCAGCCCTGTCCGCCACCAACAGGGCCAGGAGCCAGAGACACGAGTCTCAGGGACTCCTGTTCCAGGCTGTGCCACCCTGGACAAACTATAACCCTCTGAGGCTCGAGGTCCCCACACGTAAAAGGCAGGTGACGCTGCCTACAGTTTTCGGGTTACCTTTCTAGGATTCCAAAACCTAAGGTGAGGGTCACCAACTAAAACGCCAACAGGCCACACAGCAGGTGCCTGGGGAAGTGAGAGGCGCTAGGGGCTGGGGCGCAGCAAGCACATTCCACTGAAAAGCAGTGCCGGTAACCCCAGGCGTGCAGCCACGACCCTGGCCCCACGCAGGGCCCTCCGCCAGCCAGCACCCCAGCCCAGTCGCGCCTCCTGCAGGGGCTCCGGTGGCCCCCAGGGCCCCGCCCCTCCGGCCAGGACCGCGGCTGGCTCGAGCCTCCTCGCCCCCCAGCTGACCTGGGCATCAGCAAGACGTGCACGAGCAGGATGCAGACGAACACGAGGCCGGCACAGGCGAAGTCGTGGCGGGCGCGGGGGATGGGCGCCAGGCGGTACTAGGGGCGACAGGACCGTGAGGGGCCACCGGCACACCACTGCCCCAGCCCCAGCCAGCTTAGAAAAGGCTCAGACCCCTCGTGGCCCGGGCAATGTTCCATTTCGTGACTTCCCTTGACTTCCACTTTGCAGCTGCTCCTTCGTATTTGGAGGCAATTCCTTCCCTCCCCTGTGCCTGCCCAAGTCTGTGACTATTTCCAAAGTCCCTGCAAAGCTCCTGGCCCCAAGTCCACAGATGGGAACCGAGTCTGAGCTCCCAGGACTGCCCTCGCCCCAGCGAGGAGGGAGGCTGGGCCCGCTGCACCCCGGCACCCAGCCCGGTGCCCCAGGCAGGCTCTGCTGCGGGCGCAAAACCAGGCTCAGGGCCCGGCCAGGCGGCCTGCCGGGCACTCAGCCCGCAGCAAGCCTGCCAGGCTGGTGTCCAGTGACCTCCTCCTGTGGGGAGCCCCAGCTCAAGGAGCCCCAGTAAGAGGAAGTCCCCCAAGTCCTGGACACTGGCCCCACTTCCTTGGCCAAGGAGGGAGGGCTGCCGGCACTGGGGCCACACGTGAGGCAGAGGGCGGCCCGAAGGCCCTGAGAGCCCGGCGTCCTTTCTGGGAGGTGGGAGAGCAGCGCCCAGCCCGGCCACCACGTGAGGCCAAATGACAGGCACACATGTGCCTGGCACACTGCCAGCACCCAGAAGGCACTCAATAAAGAAATGGTCACGACTGGCACAAAAAGCTGGTCGTAGCAGCCAGACGGGAGAAGCCTCAGGGGCTTCGACACGCCCGAGTCGGGGAGGCCAGGTCGGCCTGAGCGCTGGTGGCAGGGCAGGGCCGGGGGGCGGGGGGCCGGGGGCGGCAGGGCAGGGCCAGGGGCGGGGGCGGGGGCCGGGGCTGGCAGGGCAGGGCCGGGGGCGGGGGCGGGGGCCGGGGGCGGCGGGGCGGGGGGCCGGGGGCGGGGGGCCGGGGGCGGGGGCGGGGGCCGGGGCCGGGGGCGGCAGGGCAGGGCCAGGGGCGGGGGGCCGGGGGCGGGGGGCCGGGGGCGGCGGGGCGGGGGGCCGGGGGCGGGGGGCCGGGGGCGGGGGGCCGGGGGCGGGGGCCGGGGGCGGCGGGGCGGGGGGCCGGGGGCGGGGGGCCGGGGGCGGGGGCGGGGGCCGGGGGCGGCGGGGCAGGGCCCGGGGGCGGGGGGCCGGGGGCGGGGGCGGGGGGCCGGGGGCGGCGGGGCGGGGGGCCGGGGGCGGGGGCGGGGGCCGGGGGCGGCGGGGCAGGGCCGGGGCGGGGGGCCGGGGGCGGGGGGGGGGGGGCCGGGGGCGGGGGCCGGGGGCGGGGGGCCGGGGGCAGGGGGCCGGGGGGGGGGGCCGGGGGCGGGGGGGGGGCCGGGGGGGGGGGGGCCGGGGGCAGGGGGCGGGGGCCAGGGGCGGGGGGCAGGGTGGGGCCGGGCGGGGCCGCGCGCACTCCACAGGCGATGCCTCCCAGACGCTCCCAGACCCGCGGGCAGATCCCTGACGGCATCCCAAGTGGAGGCGGCCAGCGTGAGGGCCAGGCCTGCGCCCCGAGCCCCGCCTGCCCCAGGAGCAGCTGCGCAGACCCCCGCCACCCTCCCTCACGCCCCAGCGACCCCGCGCTCCTCTGGGCTGGGGCGGCCCAGGCGCGCTCACCTCTCGCTCGAAGCCCTTCTCCAGGAAGATGGAGCCGAAGGTGTGGAAGTCGTCGGACTTGGAGCAGCAGGGCCTGGGGGCGGCGTGGAGACGGGCTGGGCTGCACCTTCACGGCCAGCGTCGTCAGGGAGGGGAGGGCCATCTGTGCCACGGCAGGGCCTGCCACGTGGGGGACCCCTCTACCCCCCAGGGGGAGAGGTCTCGGGGGTCTCACCTGGTAGAACTGAGCCCCTCGATGGCCGACAGCATCTCGTCATCGTATGAGTCGTCCTCTGGCCGCCCCTTGGGGCGTGCGGCCCTGGGATGGGACACCCCACCACGTCACCCAGGGACCCGCATGCACCAGCCCCGAGGCGGGTGCGGATGAGAGCCGGCGAGGGCGCAGGCCCTGATGGTTCCCGGGGCCTCGTGCACGATGGTGGAGCGGGAGGTGCCATCAGCCAGCAAGGGCGAGTGAAGAGCCGGCCCAGCAGAGGCCTCGCCTGCTGCACCCACAGGGTGGGCATCGGGGCCAGAACATCCTCCTTCCCGCCACCGGCCCCGCCACAGGGTAGGCACCCGACACGTGCCCGCTCGTGGCCACCCTGAGCAGCCAGGGGCCAGGAAGTGCTGGGTCCTAGAACCGCTGTGACTCGAGCGTGGTGAGCTCCACGCAGGTCCTGGGCTGGGCCTTGCGCAGCTGCCCCCGGACAGAGGCCAGTCAGGGCGGCCTGCCTGGAGGAAGTGGCTGCGGCAGGCTTGTTCAGGAGGGCAGGGCACAGCCTGGCAGAGGGGAGGGCAGCACACGCACCTGTCAGGGGTCCGGCGGTGCCGCAGGGGAATGGCCTGAAAGGGAAGGGAGGAGAGGACACGGTTATTCCCGAGGACGCTGGGCCCCGAGGTCCACGCTGGGGCTGGGTGTGCCCCTGGCACCCGGCACCCGGCACAGCGTCAGCTGGAACCACAGCTGAGCACCAGCAGGGACTGAGGAGCGCAGGGACACTCCTGGCCACCCTGGAGCATGCTCCAAACGCCCTGGCTTCCCCCGCGGCGCGGGAGGGAGGCGGGCGGAGACCGAAACCACCCTGCGCCTGGGAGGGAGGGCACCCACCTTGGTCCTCTGCCCGCTGGGGACAGGGGTCTCGCCGCTGCTCACGCTCGCGCGGTGGCTGAGGTGCGCGAAGGGCCGCGCGGCGCCCCAGGACTCGAGGTAGCGGGTCACGCGCACAGACGCCCGCATCTTCAGCGCCGCGGCGTCCCCCTTGGGCCTGGGCAGGTGCTGGCTGGGCGGCGGCCGCTGGCTCTGCGGGCAGACCGGACGCGGGCCTGTGCCACCCACCCCCCTGGCAGGGGGAGGGACGCCCCACCAGCTCTCCCCAGAACAGAAAACGGGCAAAAGGCGTCCCGGCCGCCGCCCCTCGACCCTCGGAGCGGAGCGCAGCGCAGCTGCCCGGCAGGCAGGAGCCTGCGGCGCTCAGGCCAGGCTGCGGGGCGGGCGCTGGCCGAGCAGAGGCTGGCAGCCACACGCCACCACGCACAGCCCGACCACCTCCCCGAGCAGAGACACGCACCAAGGTCCTCAGCCTGAGGCCCCAGTGCCCCGTGAGGCTCCCTGGGCCAGACAGTCCTTGGGGCCTGCGCCCCCTTCAGCCCTGCCCTGCGGAGGCGCCCCAGGGAGACAGCCCCAGGGAAGCCACGGGCGTCCCGCCCCACCCCCACGTGGCCAGCACATGTGCCTCCTACCTGTGGGGGCAGCAGGGGAGAGGAGTGCTGGCCCCACCCCAGGGCAACACTGGGGGAGTGCACTTCAGCGGCCCCCAACCAGGATGGCACGTGTCCGTCACCTGCCACATGCATACCCATGCCAGGGAGCTGGTGGCTGAGCCAGCGGGGCCACTAAGCCCAAGACCCCACAAGAACAGCATGCCTGAGGCTGCCCCAGTCTTGGTGGCCAGGCAGGACAGGAAAGGGGAGGGACGAGGAAGGCAAGCCTGTGCCATCTTGGGGTCTGCGGGGTGTCCCCTCAGCCCCCCAGACGTTCTCCTGCCCTCTGAGAGTCCTGCCTCCTGGGACCCCTGCAAGCCACAAACACACACTAAGCCACAACGGCAACCTTCCTGTAACTTCCAGCTGCCTTTTGGACAGAAACATTTTTAAGCCCTTAGCCGCACTGTCTGCCCAGCCTGAGGGAACCACATGCAATTCAGCACACGGTGAGTGTCCCGGGGCAGGAGGAACATGCCGGACCCTAAAGGGAGCAGTCTTGCTGGGTGGGGGTAGGGGGCACGTTTCCATGGCCAGCAGCCCTGCCTGCACAACACTCTGCCACTCAAGTTCACGGCTGCCGCCACTTCTCTCAGAACCGGGAAGCCAGACACCCCGGTCCCTGAGAAATAAAAATAATGGTAAGCACGCACTAAAGACCCGCCATGGCCAGGCACAGGGCTCAGGCTTGTGACTCAGCACTCTGGGAGGCCGAGGCGGGAGGATCCCTGGAGCCCAGGAGTTCAAGACCAGCCTGGACAACACAGCAAGACCTCATCTCTAAAATATTTTTTTTTAATTAAAAAGATCCATCATATCTGAGTAAACACACAACTGTTCAGAACGGGCATGGGAATCCGTAGGAGCCCACAGCGGGCACCTGCAACCTCCACCAGGCCACGGGCGCCCGCTCTGCCCCGCCAGGGCTCCGCTGGGCCGCCAAGCACACCTCCTCACTCCCAGAGCGCACGAAGGCCGCCACCGGCGACCACGGGGCCACCAGACAGGGGCCGCAGGTGAACCCACACAAGGGGGCACCGAGCGCATGGATGGGAACAGCCAGGCCAGTGGGGGCCAAGCGCAGTGGGGGCCAGGCCAGTGGGGGCCAGGCAAGTGGGGGCCTAGCGCAGTGGGGGCCAGGCCAGTGGGGGCCAAGCGCAGTGGGGGCCAGGCCAGTGGGGGCCAAACGCAGTGGGGGCCAGGCACAGAGGGGGCCAGGCCAGTGGGGGCCAGGCCAGTGGGGGCCAAGCGCAGCGGGGGCCAGGCCAGTGGGGGCCAGGCCAGTGGGGGCCAGGCGCAGCGGGGGCCAGGCCAGTGGGGGCCAGGCGCAGTGGGGGCCAGGCCAGTGGGGGCCAGGCGCAGCGGGGGCCAAATGCAGTGGGGGCCAGGCCACTGGGGGCCAAACGCAGTGGGGGCCAGGCCACTGGGGGCCAAACGCAGTGGGGGCCAGGCCACTGGGGGCCAAACGCAGTGGGGGCCAGGCCACTGGGGGCCAAACGCAGTGGGGGCCAGGCGCAGCAGGGGGGCCAGGTCAGTGGGAACCAGGCGCAGCGGGGGGGCCAGGTCAGTGGGAACCAGGCGCAGCAGGGGGGCCAGGTCAGTGGGAACAAGGCGCAGCGGGGGTGGGTGGGAGGGGGACCAGGAGCAGCAGGGGGGCAGGCGCAGCGGGGGGAGGGGAGCAGGCGCAGGGGTGTGGCAGGCGCAGCGGGGGGCCAGGCCAGTGGGGGCCAAACGCAGTGGGGGCCAGGCGTGGGGGGGCGGCACAGCGGGGGGCCTTAGCAGGGAGGTGGCGCCTGCAGCTCACTGGCCCATGGGTCTCTCGCAAGAGACTCCGCCCCTTGGGTGGGATGTGCTGGCCCCGACAGGATGGGAGCAAAGCTCCCTGCAGCGTGGCTCCTGCCTTTTGAATCTTCAACTGCGCAAATGAATGAAGTTAAAAAGGTAGAGCTGCGGGGAGACGCAGGCCGCGGGTTCGGTGCCGCGCTGTGCCCAGACCCCACCCACGCGTGTGCGAGCCCCGCGGGCTGGGCTGGGCTGGGCTGGGGAGGGCTCTGCTTCACCCATTCCAGAGCCGCCCGCGCCTGCCCGCCAGCGCCCATCAGGCTCGGCAGAGCCTGGAGGGGACCCCACCCTCGGAGCTCTCGACACCGACACTGAACAAGGAGACAGGGTGAACGGCCCCTGGCAGGGCGAGGGGCGGCCTGGGGCAGGGCTGGGGGCGAGGGGCGGCCTGGGGCAGGGCTGGGGGCGAGGGGCGGCCTGGGGCAGGGCAGGGCGAGGGGCGGCCTGGGGCAGGGCAGGGAAGGGCGAGGGGCGGCCTGGGGCAGGGCTAGGGGCGAGGGGCGGCCTGGGGCAGGGCGAGGGGCGAGGCGCGGCCTGGGGCAGGGCGAGGGGTGCCCTGGGGCAGGGCAGGGCGAGGGGTGGCCTGGGGCAGGGCAGGGCAGGGCGAAGGGCGGCCTGGGGCAGGGCGAGGGGCGAGGCGCGGCCTGGGGCAGGGCGAGGGGCAGCCTGGGGCAGGGCAGGGCAGGGCGAGGGGCGGCCTGGGGCAGGGCAGGGCAGGGCGAGGGGCGGCCTGGGGCAGGGCAGCTGAGGTGAGACGAGGCCGGGCTGGGCGGGTGGGCAGGAGAGCTCAGGAGGGGCTGTGGGCTGGGCCGGGGCCGGGGCCGGGTCCAGGGCGAGGGGCAGCCGTTTTGGGGGCGGGGTGGGGGCAGCAGGACCCCCATACCCGGCAGACCCACTGGGTTTCCCACCGACTGGCAGGACTGGTACCGTGCCACAGGGCCCTGGGGAGCGCTGGCAGGATGGAGTCCAAGGGGACACGGCAGGCCAGAACCAGGCCAGCAGCGTGCGGGCGCCTCACAGACCGCCCCTGGGCCCCGCCTGGCAGTCGGGCCAGCCCCGAGGCACGGCCAGGCCGAGTGACAGGGAGCTGGAAAGCAGGGCTCATTCCTGAGCAAGCCCCAAGGGTGATTCACAGAGCGGCCAGACGGGCTGGCCTCCCACACGCGGCTGGGCGCGGGCGGCAGACAGGCCAGGCGGGGCTCCGCGGCAGCCCCCCACCACGGGCTCCTGGGCCGGCCAGGCAGCCGCTCAGGTCAGAGCCCGGGACACGCTCAGGGCCCTGCCCAGTGGCTCCCTGGCCACGCCCTGCCCTCTCCAGTCTTGCCCAGAGCATGTTTTGAAAATGTGTCTTTTGAAAGTCTGGGAGATGAGTAACAGCCTGGTGGAAAACACGCTAATAGCGACTGTTATTCATCGAGCGCTCACAACACGCGGGCACGCCGAGGGCCTCGCCCGGTGAGCTCCTTCCCCAAGGCAGGCCCAGGGGTCGTTCCCATCGCACAGAAAAGCTTGCTGAGGCCCAGGGTGCCTAGAATACACCCAGTGATGGGGAGCTCTCCCCTGCGCCAGCCAGGCCCCTCTCCACCTCCCACAGCCTGGAGAAGAAAGCACTCTCCCCCCACTGGCTGTCGCGGGCGCCCCCAGCCCCGCCCAGCCTGCTGCGTCTGAGCGCCCGTACCCGGGGGTCGATGACCAGGTAGGTGCGGATGTTCATCTCCTTCAGGTAGGGGTCACGCTCCTGCCCGTGCCCGTCCTCCACCTCGTACGCCTTGTCCAGGTGGTTCAGCGTCGCCTCTGTGATGTGCACCCGGCTGGGGGACCCCCAAGTCAGGCAGAGCAGCAGGCCCAGAGAGGGCTGCACCCACCTGGGGACGCACAGCAGGCAGCCCAGGCAGGGCCGGGCGTGCCCCCTGTGAGGTCGCTGATTTTGTCCCCTTCCTCCACACCTGACCCCACCCAGAGCCCGAGTCTGCCCTGGCCTCTGCCCCCTGCTGCCCTGCCCAGCCTCCGAGCCTCACCCGGGGACTCCGGCCGCCTCCATCCTGTTGGCCAGGGACACGTCGTGGGACCACACGTCGTACTGCCACTTGCGCAGCCCGATGACTCCGCACAGCACGTTCCCCGAGTGTATGCCCACGCGCATGTTGATGTCCACGCCCGTTGCCTCCCGCACCTGCCTGGGCAGAGCGGCGGTCACGCGCCCCTGGAAGGGCTGCTGGGGGCACCCCGAACCCCGGAGAGGCCGGAGGCCCGGGCGTGGGCGTGGCGTGGGGAGGGCATGGGGTCGCTGTAGCCGTGCGAGGGCCTAGGTGCCATCACTGGGACCCTCCCCACCTAGCAGCGCTGGCTGCGTGCCAAAGGGTTCTGGGGCCGGGTGTGGGCAAAGGCAATAGATGTGGCCTAAACGTTTGCACCCCTGTAATATGCTGAAATTAAAAGCCTTTTTAAGAAAAGGCTTTTGGGGTCTCCAGAGGGGGCCGGGTACCACCCAAAACCCAGCATAGATGAGAAACACAGGGCCAGCCCCTGGGGGCCTCTGTGCTCCCCGAGGAGGAGCCCTGCAGTCACTGGCACCACTCAGTACGACAAGCCCCAGGTTAGAGCTTCCCGGATGCCAGGGCACCCCCAGACACAGCAGGGCCTCTGAGTCCCTGTGACAAGTGGGTAGGGCCAGGGGAGCAGCCGGCACGTGTCCACTGCTCCAGCCAGGGATGGACCAGGCCTGCCGGGGCCAAAGCCGGGAAAGCAGAGGGGCCCGTACGGCCTTCACATGTTACGGGGCGGGGACCTGCCCAGAGTCCCAGGCAGTGGCACAGAGCCAGGCCCTTCCAGCGCTGGCCAGGGTTCCTCCTGGCAAAACTGCCACTTCCAGTGAGACTCAGGAGACGGGCAGAGCCGGAGCTGGACTCGCACCCCGAGCCCACCACGCCGGCACCACCTGCTGGGCAGCGAGTTTTTCCCACAGGGCCACTGAGAACCGTGCGGGAGCTGGATTCTGGCAGGACGGAGCCCGGGAGGCTGTGGTCCCCTGCAGCCTGAGTCTGTCCCCGACCCGATCAGGACCTTCCCAGGGGCCGCAGCGAGCAGCTGGGCCGTGGGACTCAGCAGACCCTGCGCGGTCCTCCTGCCGCTGCCAGGCGCCTGGGCGGGGAGGGGGCCCACTGCCCTGTCCGCACGCCACCGGCTCTGAGCTTCCGGGACGCTCCAGGACTCGGAGCCACAGGCAGGCCCAGGAGACGCAGACGGCCTGGGTTCAGACCCAAGCATGCCGCGTGGTCCCCACAAGCCACCGACACCCAAGCCTCAGTGCCCTCATGTGTACAACAGGACCGCACGTCCCCACTGCCCCGCCTGTCCTGCACCTACTTAATGGCCTCGCACATGTCCAGCCCCATCTTCACGCAGTTCCGGGCGTGCGTGGGCAGCGACACGGGCAGGCCGGACACGCAGTAGTAGCAGTCGCCCAGGATCTTGATCCGCATGCACTCGTGGGCCTGCGGGGCGGGGGGGCCGGGTTGGCAAAGGCTGGGGCTGGGGCCACACCCGCCGGCCACCTCCCCTTGCCCAGCGTGAGCCGGGCTCCCTCCCAGCCAGGGGCTGCCTCCTGCCAGCCACCAGGAGTAGCTTCAGGGCCTGGCAAAAGAACTGGGGACACGGGGCCTCTCCAGGAGGGACCCCAAGCCAAGCATGGGGTGAAAGCAAGTATTCCCCGGGGGGAGGGGCTGCCTTTGTTTCATTTGTCCGTGTAATGTCTGAGTGCCTACTGCACACCCAGCCCTGGGCCAGGCAGAGGACAGAGCAGTGAACAAAATGGAGCTCACGTGCTGGTGGGAGGGTCGGACGCCAAACTAGGCAAACGAGATCTACGGCGTGCCCACCAGTGGTCAGTGCTAAGGAGAAACGTGCGGCCCGGGACATGAGAGATGTTCCCAGGAGGCCAGAGAAGGCAGCCTTCGAGCAGAGACCCCAAGGGGCCAAGGGCGCCAGCGGGCCAGCATGTGGAGGAAGGGTACTGCAGGCACGTGCCAAGGCCCTGAGGCCAGGGGGCTGTCTGAGGCACAGCAAGGCAGCCAGGGCGGCTGAAGAGGAATGGATGGGGGAGACAGGACAGAGGTAGCAGGTGCAATAAACCAAGAGGTTGGCAGGTGCCAAGGTGACCCAAGAGATGGCCAGGCTACTGGGGCTTGGGGAGGGCGAGGGGGAGCCAGAGAAGGGCGAGTCTGGGTCTCAGAGGAAAATGCCCAGGAGGGCTGCCTGGGGTTCCACCTGAGGGGGTGCAGCAGCCACCGGACCCTCCATGTCTGCAGCAAGGGCAGCTGCAGCACGAGGGAATCTGGGGACTGGGTGCAGACACCTGCCATGGCTCTCCCGGCCCCACCTGCCCGCCCCACGCAGCTGACCCTCTGGGACTAGCAGGTGGCCGCGCCCTCACTCCTGGTGGGGACGTGCCAAGGTGGCTCCCTCCTGCAGGGTCCCTGGGGCCAGGCTGCCCCTAGAACACCGCCAGTCTGCAGGTCTAGAGCGCCCGTGCCGTCCACTCCCACGCCCAGCCAGGCCCACGGACAGACCGGCTTTCCCTGCCCCCGCCCAGCCTTTGTGAACAGCCCCTTTCTGAGCCCTCCTCCAACTGCTCCATCTGCGCGTGTGCCAGGTGCTTCCTGCTGGGCCCCGCCTGGCACTTGCTGAGCTCTGAGTGGCCGAAAAGACACGGGACAGTGCTTTCCTAGAAAGCAGGCAGCCTGGAGAGGGTCTGGATGCCCCAGTGCTGACTCGGGGCTCCGGCCACCTGTGTCCCCTTGGCCAGGCACAGGGCTGCCCCCGAACCCAGGCCACACGCTCCCGGCTGCTCCTCCACTGGCCGACAGGTTCCCGCCTGTCAGAGAGGGAGGGAGGAGTTCCCCGAGCACAGGGGCAACAGATGCCTCTCAATGAGGCCCTGGCACGTAGGAGGAGGCCACAGTTCTGGAATCTGATCGCTGATAGGGAAAAGGCTGGGACCAGCCCTGTCTGGGGACCGGACGCTCCGACTGGGAAGCTGGCCCTGCCACAGCCTCCCTTCCCCCACCTGCAGCATGGGGCAGGGCCTCCCAGGCCTGCGAGGGTGGGAAAGCCATGCTCACGTGGGCAAAGGACAATCCTTGTCCTTCATGGTAGGGAAAGGGCCAGCTGCAGCCTGAGACTCAGGTCCCCTGCCTCCCATGTGGCCCACCCTCTGGGGGCTCCCAGCAGCTAGTGTGGAAGTCACACAGCTCATGCCCCTAAAGGCAGGGTCCAGGCTAGACAGGCCCTCTGAGTCACTAAGTCCATGGAACCCAGGATGGGACAGCTCTCCAGAGCACCTTTGGCCAGTGGTGTCCTACAGCAGTTTGGTTACCCCCTGTGATGGGGAGCTCACTGCCTGCAATGGGGAGCCCACCCCTAGGATTCCTCCTAGGATTCACCAGCTCTGATCATGAAAAATTCTTCCCAGCGTAGGGCCAGAACTTGTCTCCCATAAAGTTCTAGACCACTGGTTCTGTGAACAGAGTCACCTGGGAAGGCTGTTGAAAACGCTGATGGGTGTGGGCAGCGGTGTTGGTGCTTCATTTAAGCTTTCGATGTGATTCAAATGCGCAGCCGAGAAGGGGCCGCTGCCGTACACCTTGCACTGCAGTCTCTACTTAGCAGCCACTACTTCCAGGGAGCCTGCCCTGACCACCTGAGGCCGCGCCGGGTGCTCCCCAGCCCCCGGCCTCTTGCTCCTCACTCCTCTGCACAGCACAGACGCGCGGGCCGGGAGCACGCCGAGGGCAGGCGGGGGCCCACGGCTCAGAGCCTGGTGCTCCGCGTGTCTCAGGGCCGAGTGGGCCACGAACAGAAACCCTCCTTGCCCCGTGCCCCTCCCTGCTCGGCACCTGCCACGCTCCCAGCATCCTCAGGACACGCCCCAGCCCTCACGTCCTGGAACCACGTGACCTTGTCCCCTCACTCCATTCCACGCACACCGGGCCACGTCCCCCTCCCCCCACCCCCCGGGCACACGCAGCTTTCCTGCACACGCTCCGCCCAGAACCGCTCCCTCCCCCAGCCCTCTCTGCGGGTCTCTCAGACTCCAAACGTGCCCTGCCGCCTGCCAGGGCCGGACCCCACAGTGCTCCCGGCTCCCAGGTCGTCCCGGGCTGCTCCCTGGCACGCACGGGGAAGAGGCCGTCTCCTCCCGCCTCCCGCCTCCCGCCTGCGTGCTCCTCCCCGCCAGCCTCACACTGCGGGGAGGGGACGGGGTCTGGCTGCTTGGCCGCCACTCGACCCCCACCTCCCCACGGTGCTCGGAAGCGTCTGCGCTGGATGCCGAAGTCGGCCACCGTGTCCCATCCGAGGCGGGCGGGTGCGGGCTGCACCGCCTGGCGTGACGGCAGGCGCCCGGCGGCTCACCTTGGCGATCTGGTCGAACTTGCCGAAGAGCTCGTTCAGCACCACCACCAGCTCCTTGGGGGAGCAGTCGCTGGCCAGCCGCGTGAAGCCCACGATGTCCGCGTAGAGGATGCTGCGGCGGGCGGAGGAGGTCAGAGCCGGCCCGGAGAGGGCAGCAGGGCCCTGGCGACCGCGCAGAGCCCGGCGCCCAGCGCTTGGCTCTTCCTCAGCCTCCGCAGGCATGGGAGACGGCCCGGCACGAAGACAAATCCAAGTTCCCGAGCTTCGTGACGAAGCAAACGGAGCAGACCCTGGAGCCGCGGAGCCCCCAGACCCCACCCGGCCCACACCCGGACGCCCGGACGGTGCCCGCACAGGCAGCCCAGACTCCGCCTGCTTTCCAGCGCTGGAAGTTCGCCTGAAGCACGACTTGGGACCAGACTCCCTGGTGACATGCGACTCCCTGCTCTCTCAAGCCAGCCTCCGTGCCCAGTGCTGCACACCGCGTCCTCACACAGCCCTGCAGGACTCCTGTTCTCCAGGGGAGCAGACTAAGGTTCAAGGAGGTTGAGACTCGCTGGAGGCCAAGAACTTCAATTAGCACTAGATCGCCCTGCTCCAAAGTCTGTGAGTCATGACCATCCATAGCCCGGCCAAAAAGGGGCCAGCCTCAGACGTAAATAATGCTGAGCCTTCTGGCAGAGGACCCAGGAGTAGTTCACAGTGCCCACATCTACACCTAACAACAGTTCACAGTGCCCGCATCTACACCTAACAACAGCTCACAGTGCCCACATCTACACCTAACAACAGTTCACAGCGCCCACATCTACACTTAACAGCTCACAGTGTCCACATCTACACCTAACAACAGTTCACAGTGCCCACATCTACACCTAACAACAGTTCACAGCGCCCACATCTACACCTAACAACAGTTCACAGCGCCCACATCTACACCTAACAACAGTTCACAGTGCCCACATCTACACCTAACAACAGTTCACAGCGCCCACATCTACACCTAACAACAGTTCACAGCGCCCGCATCTACACCTAACAACAGTTCACAGCGCCCACATATACACCTAACAACAGTTCACAGCGCCCACATCTACACCTAACAACAGTTCACAGTGCCCACATCTACACCTAACAACAGCTCACAGTGCCCACATCTACACCTAACAACAGCTCACAGTGCCCACATCTACACCTAACAACAGTTCACAGTGCCCACATCTACACCTAACAACAGCTCACAGTGCCCACATCTACACCTAACAACAGCTCACAGTGCCCACATCTACACCTAACAACAGTTCACAGTGCCCACATCTACACCTAACAACAGTTCACAGTGTCCACATCTACACTTAACAACTCACAGTGCCCACATCTACACCTAACAACAGTTCACAGCGCCCACATCTACACCTAACAACAGTTCACAGTGCCCACATCTACACCTAACAACAGTTCACAGCGCCCACATCTACACCTAACAACAGTTCACAGCGCCCACATCTACACCTAACAACAGTTCACAGCGCCCACATCTACACCTAACAACAGTTCACAGCGCCCACATCTACACCTAACAACAGTTCACAGCGCCCACATCTACACCTAACAACAGTTCACAGCGCCCACATCTACACCTAACAACAGTTCACAGCGCCCACATCTACACCTAACAACAGTTCACAGCGCCCACATCTACACCTAACAACAGTTCACAGCGCCCACATCTACACCTAACAACAGTTCACAGCGCCCACATCTACACCTAACAACAGTTCACAGCGCCCACATCTACACCTAACAACAGTTCACAGTGCCCACATCTGCACCGCCCAGGCCACGCCCACCTGACGTTCTGGTGCCGCTTGACGTAGAGGCTGTGGAAGTTGTTGTCGGGCAGGTGGCGCCGGTCCCCATGCTCCTTGAGCCGCTCGATGATGGCCAGCTTCATGCCCATGGAGATGTGGGCCGGCAGCACGGACAGCAGCAGGTTCTCCTGGGCGCAGGGAAGCAGACGGGCCGGTGGGGGCGGGCGGGTGGCATCGGGCCACAGGCCTGGCCTCCGCAGCCTCCGCCTGCCCTGTCCACCTATGCATTCTGCCCTCAGTGTCCCCATCCCTGCTGGCTCATGTCCTGCCACCAACCCGGCTGGGCACCCATCCCCACGGCGCCAGCAGCCCCGGGGACTCAGGCTGGGTGAGAAAGTTCTCTTTCCGCCGGCGGCTGAGCGGATGGGCGGGCGACGCGGGGCTGCCGCAGCCTCCTCCGCCCCAGCCGGGGACGGCGGGAATGAGACCGCGCAGAGGAAGGCAGAGCCAGGAGTGCAGGCGCTGCTGTCCCCAGCTGGCCGGGGCGAGCCCCGCATGGGCGTCCGGCCCCACGCTTGACGCACACAGCTGCTCGCCGAGCGTCCGTTCCCGCAGCGAGAGGAAGCTCGGGGCTGGGCGGGGTGTGCAGGGTGCGGGCTGCCGGCCGCGAGGGTGGGCCAGGGAGGACTAGGCAGGGGCCAGGCCGTGGCTCCGGGTGGAGGCGGGGTCCCACCTGCTGGCGCTTCTCAATGCGCAGCTTGCGGCGGGTCTGGATGCACTTCACGGTGTAGGTGAAGAGGTCCCGGGCGGCGTCCTGCATCTGGTGCTTGTGGAACGCGCCCGTGAGGTTCCCGCACAGGAAGATGACAGCATTGGCCAGCAGCTGCGGCCAGCCGAGAGCGGGGCTCAGCTTCCGGCCCGGCCCACGTCCCTGGGCACCCGCCCGCTGGGCACACTGGTATGGTACACTCCCCGTTCCCCGACCCCAAACCGCTCCACTGGCACTCTCCCTAGGACAGGCAGGGAAACTGAGGCCCAGGCAGGGGCTGGTCTCTGTGTGAGTCACCAGGCCTACACGATCAGGACTCAGGCCCCTCTCCGCATCCACCGGGCACTTGCCCTGCCCAGGAGGGCCTGGGCCCGGGCGGCAGGGGGGCAGAGGCAGCCACCCGACAGGCCCAGCCGGCGGGAGTGCCGGGGCGGTCTCAGAAGCCACAGGCCCGGCCTGCGCCCTGGAGAGGACCCAGACCAGTCCGGAGGAAAGCCTGTCTTCAAGTCCCCGAGCTTATGAATAAAGGGTCACTTGACACAAAGCCGCAGGCGCCTGCCCTGCAGGTCGCTGCCGCCCACGCCCGCGTCACCCGCCGGGCCGCAGCCCGCCCCACTCCAGCCCCGCCTCACCTGCAGTGCCGCCTGGACGCTGGGCGTGGAGAAGGCCCCCGTCAGGGCGCCGAGCACCAGCAGGTGGGAGGCGGTGGAGACGGCGCCCACGGCGACGGCGGCCCGCGTGCTGAAGGGCAGCAGTGTGTACACCACGAAGACGACGAACAGGAAGAAGGGCACCTGGGGACGGGCCCCGTGAGCTCGGCCCAGCCACGCGCCAGGCGAGGGACACGGCCGGGCGAGCTGACGGCGGGGCCCACAGCCTCCCGTCTCCTGGGGCGACCCCAGAAACCCAAGTCCTAAGCCCTTCAGCCCCGGAACCGGCCCATGCCGTCCCTCCGTCCTGGGGCCAGGCCCTGTCCTCTGCCCTGCACGCGACACACAGCGGCAGGCACAGAGGGACAGAAAGTCCAAATTGTGTTTCTGGGCAGCCAAGGCTGCGCCTCCCCAGGAGTGAGGCTCCTGCCCCGTGACCCGGGGTGCGCACCTGGCACCCTGCGCCCTGTGGCTGGCCCTCCAGGACGGCCAGCGCTGGGAGGCCGGCAGGGCCCGCTCACCTGCTGGCCGCGACAGCGCAGCCCCTACCCTGCCCGCAGCCAGCTGCCACTCTGCAGTTTCCGTGGGCCCCGCCCCCACCCTAGCAGCCACGGGAGTGGTCACACGACTCCGGCCACCAGTCAGAGCATGCCACCACTTGGTGACAGTGGCCACCCAGGGCTGGGCCTAGTGATCCGGGCAGGCCGTGTGGCTTGAGCCTGGGCTGAAGCTCACTACGGAAGGGCTCTCGGCCAGGCTGGCCGCGCCACGGGGTGAGCGAGGCTTTCCCTTCCCGGTAGGCGGCATGGAGGAAGCGGGTCGGGAGCCGCAGGGCCTGCTCGCCCGCCGAGCCGGCCGAGCCCTCACCTCCCCTGGCACGGAGCCGGCTCGCGCCTTTGTGCCTCCCGGAGCTGGAGTCTGTCGTCCCCCACCAAGCAAGGGCCCCGAGAGCCACAGCCAGACCTCGGGCAGGCGCTCCCTCCTCAGCCCCAGCGGCCAGAGCGTGGGGACAGGAGCGCGAGGCAGCGAGGCCGCGGCGGCACGCCGAGCGCAGGCCCGTCCTCCCCCAGGGCCCTGCGGCCCACAAGGGCAGCGGCTGCTGAGGGCACACTGGCTGGAGGCACCTAGCCCCGGCGCCGAGCCCCACCGTTACCTGATCCCACGCACAGGCCGCGTCCGTCCACGCGTCGAGCACCAGCACGTAGCCCAGCGCCACCAGGCAGGCCCAGGCGAGCAGCGCCCAGGCGCTGAGCCACCGCCGGAGCAAGCACTCGGTGCACACCAGCACGTAGAGGGCCGCGAACACCGCGAGCGAGAAGAACGCCGTGCCCAGCACAGCCTGCTGTCCAGACGGGTCCTGGGGGCGGACACACGGAAACGCCTCAGCTTTCCCCAGCAGGCCGCCGCCTCCTCCAGGAAGCTTGCCCGGGTCGGCTGCCCAGCTGCCCTGACCAGACTCGCCTCTGACATCCTCCACGTGGGGGACACCAGTGCTCTCCCGACGCCTGGTTCTTCCTCGCCCCAGGCCTTGCTCGTGCTGTCGTGTCTGCTAGGGCTGCTGCACCCACCCTCTCCGCCAGCTCAGGATCCCGGGCGCCCTCCACAGCCCAGCCCGCACCGCCACCGCCCACACCCCGCACCCACCCCGCGAGGCGGCGCTGTCGCTGCTACAGTGGGGCGTGAGGACGGGGCACGGGGTGGGGCCTACCCACAGGCACAGCCTTGGGGCCACCCGGAGAGGGGGCCGGGCTCCTGCTCCCAGCGGCCCAGCAGCGCCCGTGAGGGCAGCGGTGTCTGCCTGGCCGGGTAGGAGGGTGCCGAGGCCACGGCCTGGCTCGGCGGGAGCGGGGCTGACTCGTGGTGCCTGCCACGCCGGCCGGGAGGGCAGAGACACACGGGCGCCCTGACGGTCTTCGGCAGACCCAATCTCATCGTGGCGCAAACGAGGGTCGTTTATTCGGCCACGTTAATGTCGCATCTAGAACCACCCTGGACTCAGAGCTAAATAAAAGAACCCGCCTCCCACCGCCCGAATGAGCCTGCAGAGGCTCGCGGCGCGGCGCACTCACCCCGCGGCTGAAGGCGATGACGATGAGGGCCGCGCAGGCAGACAGGGCCACCAGCAGGAGCGTGAGCAGCAGCGGCCCGTGCTGGCTGGTGAGCCGGTACTTCTCGTAGAGCGCGTCCTGGTCCGGAACCTCCTCGCCCTCGTTAAGGAGGTAGCGCCCCTTGGCCGGCATCCTCTACGCTCGGCCGCCCGGAGGCCCCAGGCCTGGGCACGTATGCGCTGCAGCTCCCGTGGGCCTAGACCTGCGGCCGGCGAGAAGCCCCGGGCGCCCGCAGCTCCATGGGCAAGGCGGGCCGGCCGGCTCCCGCACTCGGGTCCCGAGCTCTGCGGAGACAAGCAGACCCAGACCTGGACCTCGATGGCCACGTCGGGGAAGGGCTGGCAGCAGGGCCGAGCAGCCCCAGCCTCGCAGCACCTGTGTCTGACCTGCCGGTCCTTACCCTGGCTAGCTTTTACGTCCTGTTCAAAGCTTTGCCCACCCGCAGGTCGTAGAGCGAGTCCTCTGTGTTCTCTAGAACTGCACTGTTCAGCACAGTAACCACTAGCCACACGTGGCTATTTTAAGTAAAGTCTAAATTCATGTAAAATAATATTTAAAATTGAATCCCTTGTCGCAATAGCCACATTTCGAGTGCTCGGCAGCCACACGCAGCTGGCAGCCCCGGTGCTGGGCGACACGGACACAGAGCACTTACGTCCTCACAGACACTTCCAGGGCCAGCACTGCTCTGCAGCTTTCACTGTTGGACCTTCACACGTAGGCCTTCAACCCATGCCATCTCGTTCTGTGTATGGCGAGAGGCAGGGATCAACGTTCATTTCTGTTTTCCGGGCGGATATCTAACTACCCCAGCAACGCTCAGTGCGCCGACCGCCCTCTCCTCTCTGAACTGCAGTGGAGCCACCTCTGCTGGAAATCAGGTGCCCACGCACGTGGGGTCTGCTTCCTGGTTCTGTTCTGTCCCCACGGGCCTGGTGCAAATGCCGTGTTCACCAGATTACTGGGGCTTTGCAGTAAGTCTTGTGCCTCCAGGTCCAGAGGGTTTCAAGCTGTGATCCTGGGAGCCCTGGGATCCGGGGACGTGTCTCAGGGCCCAGATGGGATGGGGCGGTGGAGGGACACAGGCTCAGGCCCCCACGAGCACTTCGGCCAGGGCATCCTCCCACATCTATGTTACATTAAGCTTTCACACAAGACCACATTTTCTCCAAAATAGATTTGAGAAGTTTGCAAGCCCACTTCACACAAAAGGAAGCTGAGTCTCAGAGAGGGCACACAGAGGACTTTTTGTAACAAAGTTGGGAGAAGACCCCAGGATAGCAACGCGGAGCCCAGCTGGGCTCCCTCTTTCCCCAGCACCATTCACTCCTTAGCACATTCATTTATTCCAAAATGGCTTGTCCATCACACCTATGGCCTGCCAGCCACTACAGCTGCGTGCAGGCCGGCGCTCTCCCCTCAGGGCTCCCAGTCTGTCTCCAAAGGGAGGAAGTTAACAACAATGTGCAGCCCACACACAGAGCAGTCAGGGCTTGGGGACAGCTGCCATACACCCAACAGGAACTCTGCACTACGGGAACAGCCGTGGACCAAGAGTCTAGGCCCCCACGTCCTCCAGGCCTGCCTTGGATGAGGGACAGGCTGGAGGCAGAGGGCGAGGAGGCCGAGAGGCATGGGAAGGCTCAGGGTAGTCACAAAGGGCACAAATGACCAGCCGCCAGCACAAGCTGCAAAGGAAAGGGGGTCCAGAGGAGGGAAGGCGGCCAGGAGAGCCCAAAGGCAAATGAGCAGGGTACCCAGAGTCCCTGAGTGCAAGGGAGGAGCCAATCAGCACCCACTGCTGGGCGGTCCCCGGGGCTGCCTCAATTCCAGCAGCCACCCTGGGCTCTTCTTCCCCGAGAAGTCGCTGCACCCTTACCACAAACCCCAGGAATAAAATGGGGAAACTGCATATTTGGGAGTGGAATGAGGGGCCGTTCGCCAGGGATTCTGGCTCCTTCCGTGCCTGGGCAGGCGTCCACGGCCCTTGGCACCTGCCTAACTGGGGCGACACTTCGAGGGTCGAGCCCAAGCCTGCTTAGTGTCCACGCTGATTAGACAGCTACAATCTGGTTTCTGCATGAAAGAATGATTTTTTAAATGTTGGCAGCTTATTTTAAAATTTTAAGTGATGCAGCCCACTACTTTACAACCTCTTAATCTAAACGAATCAGCCTTTACTCCACAAGAGGCATTTACTGAGCACTAAACATCTACGCCCAACCCCATGCTGTGGGGTTTGCAAAACGACACAAGGTTCCTGCCCTCCACCCCTTCCTGGACTCTCGGGCACCCTAAATAGCTCCTTGTAGTCACAAGATCAGCTACTCCTGTCACACCCAGTGTCCACCCTCTCACCCCCTCTCATCTTCACAACATGCTAAGGCGCTGTCACCATCTTATAGATTCAGAACTGAGCCCAGAGAGGCAGAGTGGCTACCTAAGGTCACACAGCTGAGGCTGGCAGGCAGAAGGGCTGGGACCCAAACCCAGGTCTGCCAGCTCCCAGCCCAGGCTTCCCCAGCCCAGGCTTCCCCAGCCCAGGCTTCCCCCAGACATCCCACGGGGCTGACCCAGATGCCACAGCACACAAACAGCAGCACCGCCTGCCCCTGTGGCCTGGGACCAAACACCAGTGCCCCAGATTGCCAGGCTAAGCAGCCCCAACCACCAAAGGGCAGGCAACTCCCCGCAGCCACTCTGTCCTCCAGGCAAAGCCTCCAGGCCCGAGCCGTGGGCAGCAAGGACATACACATGCAGGCGAGACAGTGCAGGCACATGCTCACACACACGTGCTCACACACACGCACAAGCGAGAGAGTGCAGACACGTGCACACACACACATGCTCACACACCGCAAGCGAGTGCAGACATGCACTCACACGCAAGCAGGAGAGTGCAGGCACGTGCACACACACGCATGCTCACACACACACAAGCGAGTGCAGACATGCACTCACACGCAAGCAGGAGAGTGCAGGCACGTGCACGCAGACACACACGCTCACGCACATGCACACGCTTACCCCTGCCACCCTTCGTCCCCCAGACACTGACCTGCCCTGCCAGGCACACAGGCCAGGCGGAGTCGGGCACGGGGAGAGAGGAACCAGCGGTGGCAAGCCAGGCCTGGTAAACTCTTCTCGAGGGTCTAATGAGGCCACTTCCCGGAAACAGCAGGCAGAAAAGAGGCACACAACGGACAGCCCTGGGCACAAGGACGTCAGCCCATCCAGGGACCTCGTCCAGTCCTGGAACAAGTCAGGCAGCGTGGGGCACAGCTGGCCTGGGAGGAAAGAGGTCACCTGTCACTCATCAAGACATGGCCAGGAAGCCACCAGCGACGGGCACAGGCCAGCTCCCCTCCAGGACCCCCTAGAGCCAGGTCAGAGTACCCGCCAGGGAGGGCTCCAGGCCCTGTGCGATCACGAGTTGGGCGGCCAGTCGCTGACCCGGCTGCCAGCGGAGGGCCCCTCTGAGGCCCCGGGCGAAGGCCCTGCTTTGCCACGGCCCGCGGCCCCCGTGTCCCGCGGCCCCCGTGTCCCGCAGCCCCTGCGGCCCCGGCTTGCAACCTCAGTGATAGGGAGCTCATCAGCGCTCAGCCTTCCTCACTGGGCACCTTCTCCGTCAGGTCAAGCCCCCCTCCCTGTCACTTCCCCACCTGCACCCCTCTGGGCCTGGCTGAACTCAAAGCCACCAGGAGCAGGGAAGAGCACCTGGGGAGTCAGGGCCCCTTCACTCGGGACTCGCAGGGGTCCCCTACTGCCACTCACACCTCATGACCACCCCATGTCACAGAGGAGGGGGACCCCACCGCAGTCCACTTGGGGGAGAGTGTGTCCTGTTTCTGCTGGGCAATGTCCCCACCCCGATCAGGGGCCACAGGCCCCCGGCATGGCTGCTCAGCATGGTCTCCGCCAGCCCGGCAGCCGAGATCACCCCAGTGAGGACCCTCTTTGGGACTTCTGCTGACGCGGGGAGACAGGGGTGTCTCTTTTCAGTGGCCCGCGGCTGCTGGCACACACCTGGGCCCCTAGGAGAGAGCCAGCCTGAACGCAAAGCTGACAGGGAGAACCAGAGACACGGGCCTAGCGACGCCCCCTGGAGCCCCTGGAGCCAGCTGTGCCTGAAGCTCCAGCAACCAGAAGGAACTTCGATCAATGCCCCTTTCAGCTTAAGCCAGTCTGAGCTGTCACTTGCAACTGAGAGTCCCAAAGTCCACGCCGGGCTTCCTGAGCCAGGCTGCCATGTGCAGGAAGCACTCGAGGCTCCTCCGCGGGGCCAGAGTGCAGGAAAGGGCCCCTGTGGCACAGAGGGGAGGACGGGCCCTGCACACACAGCCGCCCGGCTGAGACCACCTCGCCAGGGAGGGCCACCGCCATCCCCCCTGTCACCACGTCCCAGGCTCCACAGCCCTGGCCCAGCCAGGCTGCAAAGGACCCAGGGCAGCAGGCAGGTGGAGGCTCCCACGTCCTCTCCGGTGACCTCCAGAGACCCTTCCCTTCCCGCGGGGGACTGGGGAGCCCAGGGCACAGTCAGGTGTGAGCTGAGTGGCCGAGGTGGGCACGCCAGGTCCTGCGACACAGCAAGAAACGAAACCTCCTACGTTCACCGCACACCCGGGCCTGTGAGCCCCGCGGGGCCCCACGCCTGCCCTGTGGCACGGCCGCTGCCCACCGTGTGGCTGTGGGCACCGAGGCACAGAGACCTGGGTCCCGGGCCCGTGGTCACACGGCCAGTGAAACGGCGCTGGGGTCTCCACACAGGCCACGGGGGCCGCCTCTGGTCCTGCCATCACCCTCAAGGTGCTGGCATCCAGAACGCCCATGGCATCCCAAACACCAAGCCCGTCCTGCCCCCACAAGGCCAGACAGCGCTACACCCTAGAGCGTGGCGGCTGAGCGGACCCGTCACAACAGCCCTCTGCCTTTCTGGAGCAAGGTGCCGCCAGCGAGCTCCACGAGGGCCTCCCCCTCCAGGAAGCCCTCTGAGCTACCCCCACACACCCTCTTCTCCCTTCCCTGTAACCAAGACAGGACCGTGGGCTCCCCACCAACACTGACCGGTGAAGTCCAGGTTCACAGCCAGGAGCTCCGCTGAGGTGGGAGGCTGGGCCTGCATGTCTCGACTGCAGGACTGGCCCTCGGTGCTCAGGAAACCCCTCCCCGTGCAGCTGGCTGATCCGGCAGCACCCTGAGTGCAACCACATGCCATGGGGAAGTATGTTCTAGAACACCCTCAGCTTTCACGGATGCAGGCAGGGCACCCGCTTCCTCACCCGAGCGGTGCTGGCAGGAACCCTGGCCTGGCTTCCTCTGGCCGAGCCCCGGCAAGCCCAGAGCTGCACAGGCCCCGGGGCCCTGGTGGCCTTAGAAGAGGAAGCGGGGGCCGGGGCGCACAAGGGGTGGCAGGGCTGCAGAGGGCCTGTCTGAGCACACGGCTGCAGCCGAAACCCACGGCTCACCTTCTGGGCGGCTGAGCTCCCTTGGGCTGGGCCCCGGGCAGATGTTCCGTTTTGAGTCTCACCCTAACACCATCCCCTCGGGAGCCCCTGTGCTTCCTGAAGGTGCCACCAGCGCTGCTCCACCCCGCACGGGCCTGACACAAAGGGGCACCCAGGAACCCTCGTGGGCCTGGGGATTCCGGCCCCACACCTCAAGCCCAGCCTCCCCGACACCTGCCTGTCCCCAGAGCCCGGTGGCCCTCTGGCCTCCCTCCCCAGCCCTGCTCTCCCAGAGACCTCACTGCTGGGAGACATTCCAGACTCCCGTTCGGCATTCCTGGGTACCAGACCCCCCATCTGCCGCAGCAAACTGCCGTGGCAGGGTCTGTGTAGCTGTGTCCCCCGTTGGTCCCCGCCAATACTTGTGGACTGAACGGCCAAGGAAGCCAACCAGCTGGAACCCCGAGCCAGGCAGAGGCGGGGAAGGGGGAGAAAGGGCCGTCCTCAGCAGAGCAGGACCAAGCGCCCGCCTGCCGCACCTGTCCCAGCTGCGCCGGCCTGCAAGGGAGGGGGCCTGGACCCAAGCCCGGCTCTGCCACTGCCGGCAGTGAGTAGCAGTCGCCTCTGGGCCTTAGGTACCCCCTCAGCAAACTGGGGTGCTGGTGACCAACCTGTCTGCACAAGTCACAGTGCCCTACAGGCTAAGCTTTCGGAGACAAAGTGGCAAATGAGCCCAGAGAAGGCTCGGTACCCAGGGCTGGGAAAGCCCTGCGGGCCCACGGCCCAGCCATGAGGGCCCATGACAGACGGCATGGAGCGAGAGGCCGTCCACCCAGACCCCCACCCTCTCCCCTCTCCTGACGGCAGCCTGCACAGCCACCTGGGCAGCCTGCACAGCCACCAGGCGGCGCAAAAGCTGCAGCTCCCCCGCGTGCGAGCCCCTACCAGCCCCTGTCCCCACGCTCCCTGAGACCCCCAGGTTGTCTCCACCTGAGCCCCAGGGACCACAGGCTGCCAGTGAGTCTTGGGATCCAGAGACCTGCATTCCAGTCCAAGCTCAGCCACCAACCTGCTCCGTAACCCTGAGCGAGCCCCTTGCCTGATCTGGGCCTCAGTTTCCCCTCTTCCAAAGAGTGGTTGTGTCAGCGCTCTGAGGCCTAACTCTGGCCTAGACTGGGGCTGGAGGCTGAATCATTAAATGAAAAGGAAGGACTGGAGGAAAACTGAAAAGGAAGGGATAGGTGTTGCCACCTGGCCCCAAGGGGCTAATTCTCGGGTGGGTAGAAGCTGTTCTTGGTGCCTGCACTCCTCCCTCCGCGGCACTCCTCTGGTCACGCTTTCCTGCTCAGTGTCTCCTCCAAAGTGCGCGAGGCCCTGGCCGCCAGGGACGACAAAGCCCGCTTGGCTCGTCCGTGCCCGCCCCCACGGCAGTCGGCGCCTGCCCCGAGGAGCGCACCCACTCCTCCATTCCTCTCGGGCTCGTGCGCTCCTGCGACAGACAGGCACTAGCACTTGTGCCAGGCGCCACCCCAGGCGCCAGAGGAAACTCTGCTCAGAGCACAAGCCCCCGAAGGCAGAGCCCGTAGTGCCCAGGTGCCTGCCAGCGCTCTGCACCAGGGCGCTCACCGCCGAACGCCCAGCCGGCCAGGCTGCCCGGCTGGAGGACGCCAGTGTTTCTCTTCTCTTGCCCACAATTCCGCCGTTAGTGACTCGTTTCTTTCAGCACTGCCCTCACGAGGCTCCGTCTGGAATGGAAACACTTTCGCCCCCGTGCTTAACAGATTTCCATCCCTTTCCCCTGATAAGCAGAACAGAAGGGGGAAGTCCGGCTGGCGGGGGGGAGGCCTCGCGTGGTACCAGTCCTCCCAGGACAGCGGGCGCCATGCTGCCCGCCCCCGACAGGGCTCCCTGGTGACAGGAAACGACACCACGTCACAGGCCCATGGCACAGCCCAGGAAGCGGCAGGCGAGCTGGGTCCGTGGCGCGTGCCGGCAGGACGTCCCCAGACAGCGAGAAGCCACGCAGGACTCCAGACAGCACGCGGGCGCAGGCCTTCTAGCCCGACACAAAGCCAACGCCACCGGGACTGACAATTCAATTATGTGGAAAAAAAATTTTTTTTTACTACATGGTAAAAACTACCAAAACACAATCAAAAAACACATGACAGATTAAGGAAACATATTTGCAATTCATATCACAAGAAGCTAATCTCCCTCATATATAAAGGGCTCCTACAAATCAAAAAGAAAAAGATGAATAACCCAATAGAAAAATGGGAGCGGGTCAGAACAGCAAGTGCACAGAAACGGTAATGTGAATGGCTCTTAGTAGTTGGAAAGAAGCTGACCTTCCCCCATAAAGAGAGAAACACAAATTAAAACTACCATGGTGGCAGGCATGGTGGCACGCACCCGTAGTCCCAGCTACTCAGAGGCTGAGGCAGGAGGACTGTCTGAGCCCAGGAGTTTAAGTGCAACCTGGACAACACAGAAATAGGCATTCAGGTTCACTCCTGGGCAGAAATTCGAGTGGGCACGACCCCTGGGGAAGTAATATCTAACAGAGTTACTAATGTGATAGAAACCTATTTTTTTGAGATAGAGTCTTGTTCTGTTGCTCCTGGCTAGAGTGCAGTGGCATCATCACAGCTCACAGCAACCCCAAACCCCTGGGCTCAAGTGATCCTCCTGCCTCAGCCTCCAGAGTAGCTGGGACCACAGCACATGCCACCAAGCCCGGCTTTTTTGTGTGTGTGGAGACACGGTCTCAATAAGTTGCTCAGGCTGGTCTCAAACTCCTGGCTTCAAGCAATTTTCCTGTCTTGGCCTCCGGGAGTGCTAGGATTACAGGCAGGAGCCACCGCACCCAGCCCATATATACCTTCTGACCTGCCGAAACTACTTTGAGTAATTTATCCTACAAACACTGTCACATGTGTGAAGGACAAATGCAGGACACTCACTGCAGCATTGCCTGTAACGACAGAAGATTGAAAGCAATGCGTGCCAGTCGGGAGCTGGTGAACTGAATCGCAATACAGCCTTACAAGGGAATACCACACAGCTGCCAAACAGTGTGAGGTCAAGGGTGAGGTCGCTTGACACTGACGTCCCAGGGCTGCCCGTGAAAACCCGGTGGTAAAAGCAAGCCTAGAACGAACAAGGACCAAACCAGACACAGGAAACCCAAGACTACTGCTCGGACACAGTGGATAAATCTCGGTCTCTATTTCTAGTGGCATTATGTTACTTACATAATTTTAAAACATATCTAACAGAAAAAATAAATTTCAGGCCCATCACATCCAAATTACATGACCTGGCTTCCCCCCTCCCTGCCTCAGTTTCCTCATTTGAACAAAGAGGAGAAGAGTGTGACCACGCAGGATCCCGAGAGGATTCAGTGGGGTGACGCAGGCAGCATGCTGGGCACACCTGGCACAGAATGCCCCGGCTGGACGTCATGGATGAGCAAGTTGTCAGAAAGGGCAGGCGTGGGCCGGGAACCTGCCCCCTCCGCTCCCCCTGGCCTGGGCCCTCAGCCCTGGGGGAGGGCGTTGAAGAAGCCCGCCTCCCCTTTGCCCAGCCCGGGTGGGGGAGCAGTGGCTGGCAGCTCAGGCGGCTTGCGGGGCACGCTGGCTGACTCCCGCCGCGTGGGCCTAGCTGGGCAGCACGGTCCGAGCCTGAGGGAGCACGCAGGTGACAGCCAGGCAGCATCGGGTCCCCTGCAGCCCTCCAGGCAGGTGGCAAGGCAGAGAGCAGGACACCCGGCCCTCAAGACGCGCTCTGAACCGCTGAGCCCCGCTGGGGAGACAAACTGGGCAGAAACCCCGGCCGGCCTTCCTCCCCTGGGAGCCCGCAGCGTGCAGTGGCCCGGCCGCACGGCCCTCCCACCCGACTCCAGGAGGCGGGGCGGGGCTCTCACTCCATTCCAGCCAACACCACCCCTGGGACCCTAACCTGCTGGTCCGAGGCCCACTGGCTGGGAAACAACAAGGCTGAGATTTGAACCCAGGCCTCCCCACTCCCAGACCCAGGCTGCTCTTTCTTAGCCCTCTGTCTGCATTTCCTAAGGTGCACTCTGCCCACTAGCGGGGCCATGAACTACACACAGCCACACACGTCCACGCTGGTCTCTGGGCACAGGCGGCACTAAGTTCAACATTCTCCTTTCCCCACTACAGATCCCCCGTACACATTAGTGAATCAAAGGCTCTGACAAGTCCTGCAGGAAAGAAACCTGGTGAATTAGACACAGCTAAATATTTCCCCATCATTTTGGTTCATGGTGCTCTTTTTGCATTGAGTCCCTAGTGAGCCTTCTTTAGGAAATGCTGACTTTGCAGTTTCTAAGATTCAACTTGGAGCTTCTTCCCCAAGAACTCCATGGACTCAACAGCCCCTGCGCTCATGGATCAACAGCCCCTGCCATCAGGCAGTTTGCAGCTGGGGAAGCACCCTGCCCTGGGCAGAAGCAAGCAGGAAAAGAGCTCTAAATGCCAACCAGGAAAAACACTCCTATCACATTTCCTGCCTCTTCCCTGCAATGCAGAGAAGGGCCCTGCTTGCCTCAGTTTCCCTACCTGCCACAGGCAAGGCAATGCAGGGGATGGAGCCCTGGGCTAAATGTCAGGAGACACAAGGTCCAGCGCCAGCTCTGCCTCTCACCAGCCGTGTGACTTGAGCAATTCTTCACCCTCTCTTGGCCTGACTGCTCCAAGACAGGAAAGGCCTCCAGGGTCTCCGAGGTCCCTTCCTGCTCAACTCGCAGAGAAGGTGGCCACAGAGAGGTCCGTGGGAGAGGCCTCTCCCACCCAGAGTGCAGCGGGCACCCCTGAAGTCCAGTGAGGCACCACTGCCTAGTCCGGCCCTGTCCCAACAGCAAGCCCGAGGCCATCACCTGACCTGCAGGCTCCCATCTGGCCCCCACAGCACCCGCTGCCGAGCGCCCAGCCCTAACCAAGGAGCCGAGACTCCCATTTCCTGAGACCCTGGTCACGGCCGGGGGCACGCAGGGGCGGGGGACCGCCCCCCGAAGCCGCCGAGAGCCCGGAAGAGCCCTTCTGTAGGGGAAGCAGCCCCACCCGGCCTCCCCACCAGCCACAGCCCAGCTTCCGGAACTGCCGGCAGGGCCACGGAGTCTCAGCGCAGCTGCCGCCCGGAGCCCGCGGCCCGGCCCCAGCGCGCACGCTCGCCTTCCTCTGCGGCGCTTCCCGGCACGCCAGGCTCGCGGGCCCGGCCACGGGAGGGCCGCTGTGACGGGGCTCGGTCCGTGGCAGCCCCACGCTCCCCCAAACCCAGCACTGCCCCTAGGATAAGCCACCAGGATTCCCCCCACATGCTCAGGCCCCCAAGAATGCCAAGCCCAGTCCTCGCTCACCCCCTGGCCAAAAACTCCTCCAGAGCTTCCCAGGGCCTTCTTCGTGGCTGCCTGATTTGACTGATTTCGGTTCCCCAAACAAGCCCCACCCTTCCATCTCCAGGCTCTGGCAGCCTAAAAACACGCCTCCTGCCTCACCTCCAAACTCCCTCCGCCTGGCGAACTCCTGCCAGCCCTTCAGAACCTGCCTCAGCCGCCACCTCCTCCAGGAAGGCTGCCTGGTCCCCTCCCAGGCTGGCCTCAGCGCCTGCCTTAGCTTCCCCAGTGCCTGCACCTCCCACACAAGCACAGGCCGCCTCGGCCTGCCACTGCCTGGCCGCGTGGCACCTCCCTGGGCCTGAGCCATCTGCCACACTGCCCAGCCTCCAGGCTCTAACACTGCCTGGTACACAGGGGACATCAAAGCCCAAACTCCGCTGACTGTCAAACATAGCCAGCCCCCACCGGCAGCCGGGGGTGGGCCCCAACCCTGGCGTCTGCAGTCCCATCTGCATGTCATTGGCAGGTCACCTGCCTCTCCAGACTCTTTCTCACCCGAGCGACAGCGTCAGAACCCTCCTCACCCTCCAGGCCTGTCCTAGCAGCGAAATGACCTCATGGCCACA
Source organism: Microcebus murinus (assembly GCF_040939455.1). NCBI lineage: Eukaryota > Metazoa > Chordata > Mammalia > Primates > Cheirogaleidae > Microcebus > Microcebus murinus. The sequence continues at coordinate 5,189,563 of NC_134123.1, read as the reverse complement.
AGGCCTGCTTACGAATGCAGACGCACCGCGGGAAGGGCGTGCCCGCACGGGAACCAGGCCCCAGCTTGGTGCCCCCGGACCTCCAGCCATCACTGGGCTCCGGCCCCGCACCAGGCCCAGGACAAGGTGCCGAGGCCACGACAAGCGAGGCGGACCCGGCACCCCTGTGGGACTCACGCTGGGGGCAGGAGACAGTCACAAAGGAGCTAAGCAGGGAGAGACGCAGGGCGGGCATGGGGCGGCCTCGCACGCGCAGGCAGGGTTAGGTGGCTGAGAGCGACGCTCGGGACCAACAGCAGGGCACAAGTCCCAGCTCCGCTGGAGAGGGCCTGTGTGACCTTGGGCAGGTCCATTAACCTCTCTGGGCCTTGGTTTCCTAATCCACAGAACAGACTGGTAATGGCAGCCAATCCTCAGGCTTCCCACTGAGGCTGGCACAGCGAGTGCCATCACCCAGGGTCGCCCCGGCCGGCTCCAAACGCGAGGTGTCAGCAACCTGAGGACCCCTGACATGAACAGAAACTGGGGGCACTTCCAGTCCAGGGGCTCAGTTTCACTTCCTGCCAGCCCCCAAAAGGCAGCTCTGCTCTTCTCCTTCCTCTCCCCTGCCTGACACAGCAGGGGGAAGTGCGGGCCCTGCCCCAGGGGCCTGTGCCGAGGCTCCACGGAGCGGGGTGTTTCAAAAGAGGCCCTTCCCCACCGGCCGGCCCCATGAAGCGGCGTCTGCAGCCTACTTCAAAGGCTCCTGCTGCCCAGCCAGGCTGCATGGGCAGGCGCGGAAGGAGCTGGCAGGGAGGTGGGGGCGGGACGGGGAGGAGGGCGGCCCACAGAGAGCGGAAATCCACCCCAAGGAAACGTGCGCAACCCAGCTCCGACCAGAGCACTCATGCCAGCCCCGAGGCGTGCGGCTCGAGGGGCCTCTGTTTCCCCATTTCTGCAGAGCAGCTGCACCCCGGGATCCAGGCCTCTCCCTGCTCTGCCCGTCAGCGGCTCCAGGAGCCCCGGCTGCGCGGGCTGTGCCAGGCCGGAGAGGCCGAGCCGCTCCCACGCAGCCGCTGGCCCGCCCTGGCGGAACGTGCTGGGGGTGTGCGCACGAGGGCCTGGATGCGGGAAGACAAAGAGGCCCCGGGCGCTCTGGGTCCTGGTGGCTGCCCGGGATGGGGCCCTAGGAGGAAGGTGGGGCACCCCTGCTCATGCCCGGCCTCCTGCTCCGGGAAAGCCAGGCCTGCCACGCCGCCACCCGCACACGGGCACAAGCTCCTGCAGGGGACAGGCCAGGGTCCGAGGCTCATCACCCCTCCCGCTGCCCGCACCTCGGGCTGGGCCTCGATGCCCTGCGGGGGGGAAGAAGAGGTGGCCTTGGGCCAGGAAACGCAGCTGAGAACCGAGGCGCCCACAAGAACGGCCTCCCTGTGCTCCGCTCTTCCCTCAGGCCCAGTCGCAGGGTCATTCCTTCCAGTGGCCAACTGTGGTGGGGACAGAGGGACGGGGCATGCCAGAGGAAGGAGAGAGGTATCCCAGTGTCCCCGGCCCCAGCAACAGCAAGCGGGGCTCAAAGCAAGGCCGAGGCAGAGGGCGCTGCCAAGGGACGGGACGCAGGAGCACACAGGGTGGTGTCCTCGTGTCCCTGAGCTCGAGGACCTCGCTTGGGGGGACACGAGCCAGAGGGAGCGCACAGGTGGGGGTAGGAGGGCAGAGCTCACCAAGCCAGCCTGACAAATCAGTGGAGCAGCCACAGGGGAGGCGGTGGGGTGGAGCCAGAGCCAGCAGGAGCACGGGGCCCAGGGCCTCTTCCCCCGGCCCAGGTGGCCGCCCCTCCCCAGCGGGATGACGGCAGCACAGCGCCGGGTGCTCAGAAAACACCTGTGACAGAGGCTGTCAGCGAGGACAGCAGGCTCGCGGGGAGGCACAACCCCCGCTGTCCCAGGAAGGAGGCCACCCAGGGGGACTGCGCTGTGGTCCAAGGCTCACTGCCCGCCCCACCCCAACACCGGCCCGTCTAAACAGGCCTCCAGGGACAGCCGGGACGCAGGGCCCTTTGGCCGAGCAGGTCTCGCCCAGGGTTGGGCAAGGCCTCAGCCATGACGTGGCCACCTGTGAAATCCGTGGGCAGCGGCAGGTTGAGCCGGATGCCTGTGGCTGGCCAGGGGGCACCATGCCACTCTCCTGGGGGTGGCACCAGGCAGGGGAGGCGGCTGACAGGTTCCCCACACAGCTGCCTCCCAGGGCAGCAGCCTCAGCCCAAGGGCACCACCGTGTTAACCCGAAAATAAGCCCTACCCGTAAAACAAGCCCCAGCAGGATGTCTGAGCAGGGGCGCAATAGAAGCCCCACCCCGAAAATAGACCTAGCGACGGCGCGGCCACGCAGCGCATCTGCACAGCCACGCGCCTGGCCGTGGGGCGGGAAAGAAGACGAGCAGCCCTCCTCTGCCCCGTGACAGCTCTAGCGCTCGGCGTGAGACATCGGGCCGATGGTTCTAAAGGAAACAGAGTCGCAAGACATTCAGGATGGAATTGGGGTTTGGAGAGTGGCGATGAGTTCCAGAAGAAGACGACTTCACTCTATTTGAATCAGTGTAGATGGTTGCACCGTGCTTAAAACAATAACACACCCCCTGAAAATAAGCCCTGGGGTGTCTTCTTGAGGAAAACTAAATATACACCCTGTCTTGTTTTCAGGGAAACACGGCAGCCTCAGGGGCCTGGGAACCATTTTCATGCATCTCAACCTCCATTAACCTACTGGGCACGGCCGTCAGCCCCATTTTACAGATGAGGACACTGAGGAACAAACAGAGAAAGAAAGTGATTAGCCCAAGGGATGCGGCCGTCAGGGAGACCGCTCAGCTCAGGCCTGCCCAGCCCCACACCCCGGTTTCCCAAGGGACCTCCGTGGCCCACTGAGGCAGGACAGGGCAGAGGAGCGTTCGACCTGCAGCGACCAGCAGGTCCACTCAGGCCGCCGCCCTCTGCAGGCGCAGACAGGCTCCCACTCAGTCTGCACGCCCGCGGGCGCAGCAGCAGGCCCAGCCCGCACCGTCTCGCGCTGCTGGGAGGCGGGGGGCTTGCACCCCCCAGCAGACTGGAGCATGACCGGCTCTGCCCAGAGGCGGGCGCGCCCCACGGCCGTCAGGCCCTGCTGCCTGACCGGTGTTCGCACATCGCCCTTCACTGATCCAGACTAACTTCCAGCTCTTGGCTACACACACTTTCTGTGTGTGTGTGTGTGTGTTTGTTTTTGTTTTTGTTTTTGCAATGGAGTCTCCGTCTGTCAGCCGGGCTAGAGTGCTGTGGCATCAGCCTAGCTCACAGCAACCTCAAATTTCTGGGCTTGAGCAATCCTCCTGGCTCAGCCTCCTGAGTAGCTGGGACTATAGGCATGCGCCACCAGGGCCAGCTAATTTTTTCTATTTTTTTAGTTGAGATGGAGTCTCACTCTTGCTCAGACTGGTCACAAACTCCTGAGCTCAAGCCATCCTCCTGTCTCAGCCTCCCAGAGTATTAGGATTACAGGCATGAGCCACCTTGCCTGGCCTTTTTTTTTTTTTTTTTTTTTTTTGGAGATAGGGTCTTGCTTTGTCACCCAGGCTGGAGTGAAGTGACATGATCATAGCTCACTGCAGCCTTGAACCCCTGGACTCAAGTGATCCTCCTGCCTCAGCCTCCCAAGTTGCTGGGACAACAGGTATGCACCACTGACACCTAGCTAATTTTTCTATTTTTTGCAGAGACAGAGACTCACTATGCTGCTCAGGCTAGCCTCGAACTCCTGGCCAGAAGCAATCTTCCCCCCTTGGCCTCGTAAAGTGCTGGGATTACAGGTGTGAGCCACTGTGCCTGGCTACACAGGTCTTTTTAAACATAGTAAATGCCTCCCTCCAACCCCAAGAAAGGCTAATGGGCTGCTCTACAGGTGCCCAGTGTGACTCACTCTGCTCCCCCAGAGGCCCAGAACTTTCTCCAGCCGGGTCACACACTGACCTCTGCCCGGGCAACAGGACAGGGGCTGCCATCGCCTGTGCGGCCTCCAGGGCGGGAGGAGGAGAAGCGTGCGCTGAGGGGCGGGCCCCAGCCGCCGGGGTGGCCCTGGGAGTGGGCAAAGCTGAGCTGTGGAGCCCCCGGTGGCTGGCCATGCCCCGCCGGCTGAGGCCAGGGCCAGCCACACCTGCAGAAAGCGCGGCCCTGCCCGGCGCGAGGCCCCCACCTGGCCCCACGGGCAGAAGGCCTCGTCCCGCCGGACCTCCGGCCGCGCAGCGGAAGGCCAGGCACAGGCGCCCCCAGGGGAGCCCCGGCTCCGCCACCAGTAAGGAGCACCCCCTCTGGTCCTCCAGCTCCACCAGGGCCGCCTGGCGCCCCCGCTGTGCGGAAGACAGTGCCGCCCGCGACCCCAGACCTCACAGGCGGCGGGCGGCTTGCTGCTGTGGGCACGCGTGGCCGCGGGGCTGGCTCGCAGGCTGAGCCCGCCGAGCCAGGACCCTCTGGGCCTCGGTCTTGTCTGTAAACTGGAGGGAGCGACGCCAGGCACGGCAGGGGGGAGTCGAGCCATCGGGTCAAATCAATAGTTGCAAACTGTAAAGGGGGGTGCACGGCCCTATAGCAACATCAAGTGGGACCTGTCTCCCTCGGTCCAGAGGCCTCGCTCCTGTCCCTCCCAGCCCAGTCCTCAGCCCTCGCTGCGCCAGCCCATTCCCGCAGGGCCTGCGTGAGAGCGCCCGCCCAGACTCATTCCTGCAAACCGCGGCAGCACCCTCGCCGCCACCCGCCGTCTCACAGCCTCCTCTTCTCTCTTCCAGAAATCACCGCTGGAGACTGCTGCACAAAGTCACACCTTCCCTCCTGAGGGCCACAGGACCCGAACAATCCGAGAGCCTCCCTGCTCCACACCTCACCCTGCCCCAGGAGCCACAGAAAACCCCAGAAAACCCAGGGCCGTGGAGGGGAGACACAGCCAGCGAGAAAGGAGAAGTGCAGAGGGCAGGCTCCAAACTCCAGCCCGCCTCCGCCCCGTGTGGCAGGGCCGGCCTGGCACTCCTCTGCAGTCTGCTCCCTCCTCACTCACGTCTTGGCCGGCCTCCTCCAGGACAATGATGCGGTCGCCACGGTGCAGACGCAACGTCCTAGCTACTGTCTTTTCTGAAGCATATTAAAATACAGACTTACATTTTACTGTAGACACTCCCATCGCGCACAGGCTAAAACCATCTGAGCCCCGCCGCAGCAGGGCAGGGCCCCCTCACAGCGTTGGCCTGCACGGCAGTGGCCAAGTGCTAGTGACGGCCCAGTCGCACAGCCCTTCCAGGCAGCCAGCCCACGCTCTGGCTGCCCACGCAGGCCTTGGAACCGGGGCCCTGTCACTTGGAAGCCCAGCCAGACCCCACACCCAGACCCTGCTTCCCTCCAGCCGCCCTCCCCTTCTCCTAGTCCCAGCCGTCCCTGCCCCTGAACTTGATGCGATGACACAGAGAAGAGGCAACTGCCTCGTCACGTGTCTGTGCACATGTGTTTAGATGAATGCATAGAAGAATCCAGAAGGACCCACTCCAGATGGTCCACATGGGTCCCAGGGCCCCTGGGCTGAGAGGAGTCGGGGGAAGGAAACCATTCCAGTTTCTTGAGGTGTCTGGTTCTCGGGCTCTCGGACACGTACCACTCTCAGAGCTTTTATTTGTTTGTTGTTTCATAGTTTCATAAAATAAGCTGAAGTGCTCTTCCCCGGCCAGTTTTTACTTTCATTGAGAAAAGTAGTTGTTGTTGTGCATGTGAAATTACAGCCTTGAAAAGAAACATGGACTCTGTGGTTCCTAGAACGCTCGGCGGGCTGAGCCAGAGTGACAACGCAGGGTCACAACAGCACCTTCTGGGCAGACTGAGAAGCGCGGCGACAAGAAGGCCCTGGTCCTCTCAGAGCCGCCCTCCCAGCTGTCTGCCCAGGGGCTCCGGCCCCCCGGCCTCCTGGCCCAGCGCCGTCGGGAGCTCCTCCAGGCCAGGCCCGGGGGTGAGCTGCTTCCCACCCTCCTGGGGCGAGGGCCAGGCCGGCCCGCCCCGCACCCTGCTTTACCTGCTGTCCTCCGGGCCCCCGCAGCCGGGCCGGGCTCTGCAGCGAGGTGGCCCGGCCTCACCAGCCCTTCCTCGGCCGTCCAGGCTCACACATGTGAAGGCCCCTTCCTCCGCTACCTAGCAAGAGTGAGTCACATCTGGGACCCGCCACTTCCTGCCCCGGAGGCGGCAGAAAGGCTAAGACTGAGCCTCAGCTGGGAGCGGAGCCGGCTGGGTGTGCAGGGCCCCCGCCCCCAGCCGCAGCAGCGCTCTCAACAGGAGTGGGGGGGCTGCCAGGCCAGGCTGCCGGCTCCAGTGACTTCATGGAAATTTGAAGCTTGAAGCTGAAACAATTTTGAAAAAAAAAAATAATAAAACAAGCACCAAAAACCTCCATTAGAAGCCAAGACAACTGCTCCGAGCCAGGAGTAAATGCATCCTTAATAAGCAATTAGCAGCAAGCGGCCTGGCACGGAGCCTCGTCCCCGCTCTGACACAGGCAGACCCTTGGCCTCCCCATGACTCAGTTTCCCTATCCATATAGCGAGTGGCCTCACCCACCTCTGAGAGGGGGCCCAGGAGATGGCCTGAGGGGTCAAAGTTCTTCTAGTCCAGCCTGCTGCCTCTGCATTTCCCCTGCCCCTGTGCAGGGGCGAGGGCAAGGCCCATCCTGGGAGTTCATGTCCAAACAGCCAGAGTCCCTGGAGAGCCCCAGCAATCTCAGGCACCGTGGGGCCTGGAATCAAACCCCAGCTCCCCTCTTGCTTTGCCAGCCCTCAGTTTCCCCACAGGGACCACGGGGAGCTCAGTGTGAGGAAGCAGACTAGGAAGGGCTAGAAAGCCGGGAGGGGAGACCTCCCACGACAGGGGAGCCTCCGCCTGCCGCAGCATGGCACCAGGAAGCCCTTCTGAGCATGCGGCTTGGGGGCCTGGGGTTATCTTCTACCTTTTATCCCAACACCCCAGCTGGCAGGTGAGCTCCTCACAGCCAGGTCATTACCCGCCTCTGGGCCTGCTAGCCCCCACCTTGCCCCTCACAGCACCTCCGCGGTGCGGCCTCCGCGGCTGGCCCGTCTTCCCCGAGCACGCTGCTGGAGAGGGCAGCAACACTGCCAGAGCTGTGTCCCCGGCACCTCCGCGGCGCGGCCTCCGTGGCTGGCCCGTCTTCCCCGAGCACGCTGCTGGAGAGGGCAGCAACACTGCCAGAGCTGTGTCCCCGGCACCTCTGCAGTGTGGCCTCCGTGGCTGGCCCGTCTTCCCCGAGCACGCTGCTGGAGAGGGCAGCAACACTGCCAGAGCTGTGTCCCTGGCACCTCCGCGGTGCGGCCTCCGCGGCTGGCCCGTCTTCCCCGAGCACGCTGCTGGAGAGGGCAGCAACACTGCCAGAGCTGTGTCCCCAGCCCCCGCCCCGGCGCGTCTTGGCCAAGTGGGACAGAACATGGCAGGTGCTTCCTCTGTGCCATACCTCATGCTGAGGTAGCAGGTAGAGAGACAGGTGCAGGACACACACAGGGCTCTGGGCTGCTCCAGAGGCCACAGGAGAGAGTGGGGGACCTCACAGGGAGCCTGACCATTGGCACCCCTCCTTTCAGCAAATATCTCCTGGGCCTGGGTGTTCCAAAGGAGAGAAGGAATAGGTGTCACTGAGAGAGGGCAAGGCAAACCGCCAATCAGAAGATACTCGAAACATATATGACTGACAAACGACTCCTCCAGAATATATAAAGATCTCCCACAACTCAATAAGAAAAAGACAAATGGCCCAATTAAAAGATGGGCAAAAGACTTACACAGGTATTTCAATAAAGGGGATATCAAAATAATCAATAATCACATGAAAAGGTCCTCAACATCATTAGCCATCACCAAATTAAAACCACATCAAGATTCCACAACTGGCCGGGTGCGGTGGCTCACGCCTGTAATCCTAGCACTGCAGGAGGCCAAGATGGGCAGATCATTTGAGCACAGGAGTTTGAGACCAGCCTGAGCAAGACTCACGACCCCCGTCTCTACCAAAAAAAAAAAAAATAGAAAGAAATTAGCTGGACAAATTAAAAAATATATATATATATATATACATACATACATACATACATACATATATAAAATTAGTGGTGCATGCCTGTAGTCCCAGCTACTCAGGAGGCTGAGGCAGGAGGATCACCTGAGCCCAGGAGTTTGAGGTTGCTGTGAGCTAGGCTGACTCCACAGCACTCTAGCCTGGGTGACAAAGTGAGACACTGTGTCAAAGGGGAAAAAAAGATTCCACAACTGCACTAGGATGGCCAAATTGAAAAGAAAATACTAAGTGTTGACGAGGAGGTGGAGCAACTCCTAACTCTCATATACTGCTGGTAAGAACATAAAATGGTGCAACCACATTGGAAAACTGGCAGTGTGGACTAAAGCTAACCATATGTTTCCCCTGCGATTGAGCAATTCACTCTGAGGTATTTACCCAAAAGAAATGAGTATATCTGTCACAAATGACTTGTATCCAAATGTTCAAAGCAGCTGTTTATTTGTATTCATTTTTTTTCACTGGCCCTGAGGAAACAGCTTAAATCAAACCAGTCACACTGGAAGCAACCTAAATGTCCTGCAACAGGTAAATGGAGAAACAAATTGTCCTATATCCACAGAACAGAAAATGCTTAGCAATAAAAAAGAATGGATTACTGACAACATGCAATAACACGAATGAATATCCCTGACAGCAAGCAGAGCGGAAGAGCCAGACACAAATGAGCACATTCTGCGTGTTTCCATTTATACGAAACTTCAGAAAAGATCGATCTAACTCACAGCACAGACAGCAAGACAGCGGCTGCCTCTGGGGAGCTAGTGCCTGGGAAGGGCACAGAGGGGCCTTCTGGTGGCCAAAGAGGTTCTGAATCTCCACCTGGGTGCTGGTTACCGGGGTGTGTGCCTAAGTAAACCCTCCGCTCTGTGCACTTCCCGTTTGTGCACTTGACTCTATGTCAATTACACACCCGTCTTTAAGTGCGCACAGACTGACGCCCACCCGCCCGTGCAGGAGGGCGTGGTGCTGGGTGCTTGTAGACTCCGGGAAACAAAACAGACCTGACCTGCCCTGGTGGGCAAGAGGCTGCCAGAGCACAGGAAACAGAGGAAGCCGCGATCAACATGCTCGGCCAAGGTGGAGCTGGAGCCTGGAGGGGGCAGGGCGCTGGGAGCAGAGGGGAAGGGGCACAGGAGAGGCAGGGCAAGTCCAGGTGGGCTGCGCCTCCTCTGGGCACGGGGTGGGGAGTCTCCGGCCCGGCTGATACTCCTGCAAGATGAGCTCAGCTGCAGCGTGGGGCGGCTGGAGGGGCATGTGTGGAAGGCTGGACACAGGCGGAGAGGCACCCCCGGCCAGCAGGAGCTACCGGGCCGGGCTATCCAAAACGGGCCCTATAGCAGGGGCGCACGATAATAAACCCTGCAGTCTGATAATACAAGGGGCTCAGTAAACTCTGCCACTCGATCACAAAGGCTCCCGCCCCACACGCGACACCTCCCAGCCTGCCGGCCCCTCCAGCTTGTGCCCAGGACGCAGCGGTTAGACTCTTCCCCATCACAGTCACCCTCTGCCTGGAACAGCTGCGCCTGCCGGCGCTGACCAACAGGGCACCAGACCCCACCCTCATGCCAAGTAGCCGCAGGGTCCCGGCGGGCAGGACCGGTGCACACAGGCCAACGCTTCTGGGACCACCACTCAGGCCGTCGCCGGGCGCTTGGCGCCAGGCCAAGACTTGCTCACGCAGCCTCACGCAATCCCCACCAGCCCCACGAGGAAGGCCCTGCCATTATCCCCCCCTTTAGAAGAAGAAACCATGTCTCAGACACGCCATGTCGCTTGTCCAGGCACATGCAGCTGCAAAAAGGCAGAACAGGGATTGGAACCCAGGTCTGCCTGACCCCACGGCCCACGTTCTCGACCACTCACCCGACCCTCCCTGGGAGCAGGGAAGGGCTTCCCTGGGGACAGGCTGCTCCGAACCCCATGACGCCCCCCAGGGCGGGGTGCCCTTGCCCAGGATCTCTAAGCCATGGCGCGCGGTGCTTCCGAGCCTGTGAAACAAATGCCCGAAGGACAGACTGAGGCTTCCGAAGCACCAGACAGGGAGGACCGGTCTCCGGTGCTCACGCTGTCAGGCCCCACGCCCGCCCGCCCTCCCGCTGGGAGCCCAGAGGAGACCTGGACGCCCGCTGTGCAAGCCCCTAGGCCAGGAGGCATGCCCGCCGCTGGCTCGGCACGAAGATGGGAGAAGCGTCCCAGGAGGGCCCGTGGCCCAGAGCTCGGGCAGAGACCTCACCCGCCCCGGAAGGGTCGAGGCCTCGCTGCAGGCCGAGAGGTAGCGAGCAGGACGGAATAAAACCTCCGTGGAAGGTGGACGGGCTTGTCGGCCAGCCCAGGGACAGTAACGCCGCCACCTGCTGAGCAAACAGCGTGGCGCCACGGACAAACCCAGGTGCCCAGCCTTCCTGGGCGGGGGGACGCCACGGCACCCCAGCACGGTGCGGCCCCGCGGGTCTGCGTGGCGGGTGTGCCGAGGGAGACGGCCATGGGTTCCACAGTCACCCTTTCCTTCACCTAAAGTTGGGGGTGCACGGGGCTCACCACACTCCAAGGAGCCCTGGCGGGATCGGGGCCATCCGGCTGGCTGCTCATCCCGCCACCCCTCGCCCTGGTGGGATGCCGAGGCTGGAGAGCCCTGGGGGGAGGCACCACCGGGCCACATGGCCAAGCTACGGGACTTGGTAGTCCAGGGAGCCACCCGTGAAGTGAGGACCATCCAGCTCCTTGGGAAGCTGCGCAGTACCTGAGAAATGCACGGGGGGCACATAATAGGTGCCCAGTCAAAGTCAGCAGGCAAGGGAGGCCAGCCAGAGGTGTTTTCTCAGTTCCAAACCCTAGATCCTAGCCCGCCCTCCCCACCACCTTCCACGGCTTGCCTGTGCCTCCCAAGCGGAGTCCCAGCTCCTCCTCCTGCTCCTTGAGGCCCCAGCCTGGCCCGACTCACTTTTCCATCTTTATCTCCCCTGGCCTGCTACCCAGCGTCTCACCCCTCCATGCCTTTCTCAGGCCTTTCTGCCTCCAGGAATGCTCAGTACCCATCCTGCCAAGACAGGTGCAAACACCACCTCTTCCAGAAAGCTTTCCCCAATGCCCCGGCGTCACCTGCTATGGGCCACAATGCCACAGGCCTCCCCCTAGAGGATGTCATTTCCACTCTGGTAACAGCTCCTTGTTCCTGTGAGGAACCAGCCGTCCAGACGTGGGCTCGCGACCGGTGGACGCTGAGGCGTGGGCACATGGCTCAAGGTGGTCTGACAAGGGTCAGCTCAGGGTCTTGTTGGAACTGTGGGGGAAAGGTGCTTGGTTGCACTAGACAGGTAGGATGTGAGCCAGGCGCCACCGGAGCCATCTTTGCCACTGTGGACTCAGCCTCCTGGTGTTCACCTCCTGAATGTCCCCCTCCCAGAAATGACAACACATGACCTCTGAGGTCATGCAAGACACCACAGCTTGCACTCTGCTCTTTCTCGGATCACTCCCGCTGGGGGGAGCCAGACACCAGGCGGTGAGGACACTCGGCAGCCCTGTGGAGAGAGCACATCGCTAGGAACTGAGCCCTCCTGCCACCAGCCAGCGCCAACGTGGCAGCCCTGGGACCAGGCCACCATCCCTCATGCTCCAGCCCCAGTCAAGCCTTCAGATGACTGTGGCTCGACAGACAGTTTGACTGCAACCTCATCGCAGACCCCAAGCCAGACCTACCCAGCTAAGCCTGAATTCCTGACCTATGGAAATTGTGAGATAATTGAGGTAATTTATTAGGCAGCAATAGATAACAAATACAACCATGTAGGGGAACATGCCTGAAAATGAAGCCAAGACAAAGAAACGGAAAGGAAACCAATCTTCTAATATCACTTGAGCTCCTGGATACAGCCATGCCTGAATCCACACTAAATCTCCCCCAGCCTTTTAATTACAGCAAGCATTAAGTCCCCTCTCTCTCCCTCTCCCTTCAATCAGAGTAGGTTTCTGGCCTTGCAGGTCAAAGAACCTGGACTAACACCCTCTCAAGCAGCAGCCCTGTCTGCTCAGGAGTGATCAAGGGCCCCACCTCTCTTCCATCAGACCCACATTGCCAAGGGCAAGGACCACCTCTCCCCAACGCCAGGCACTCAAGAGACCCTTGTGACATTTTTGCCAGATTGACCTGTCCCCAGATTCTCCCAACAAGAACACAGAGCAAAAACACAGGACCCCCTCTACAATCAGCAGCATGAGTCCCCCTTGGGGACTTGAGCTCACCCCACCTGGAAGCTCACCCCACTTGGAAGGACAGAGCAGGCTGACTCAGTACTGGCTTCCGGCCCCCAGCTCTTCTGCACCCTGGATTGAGGTGAGAGCCCAGACAGCAGCCCCGCTGAGGCAGGCACAGCGCCCGGTGCCATCGTCTCCGCCCAGATTGATTTTTCACACTGTGGGCGGGAGCATTCCAGTGCATCAACTCAACTCCTCTGGGCCCTCTGCCGTCATCTCCTCCCAGCTGTGGGCTCGGCGTGTGCAGGGATCCCTTCCTTTCCTAGGCTGGGAACACAGGGCACTGCCCTGGGCATGCCTTCATTTAACAGGCAGCAAAGCGGTTTCCAGAGGGAAGGTGCTTACTGAGGTCACGCAGCCAGCTGTAAGTCACAGGAGACAGCCGGGGCCCTGGGACTCCTAATCCGTGGTGGTCCTAAGGAGTGGCCTGGGGTGAGCCCCAAAGCACTCCAAATAAACACACATTCTAAGAGAACAGCACCTCTGCTATCAAACTCAGCTCCCCTCAGCGCTGCCCCTACGTAGAAACTGAAATAGCTGCTGCTGGCCCAGTTCCAATGCCAGAGCAAGGAAAGATGAACAACGCTACATCGTGTGAGTGACACAGTCTGACAAGGGCAGGGAGCCCCAGAGCCCCAGTCCCTGCCAGGTTTGGGACACAGGGCTTTGGAGAAGGAAAAGGGCAGCCGGGGTCACGGTGTGTTGAGTAACAGCAGAGAATCCTAAAAGAACAGATGTGAAAGCAACTGCCCTGCCAACCAAAAGCCCTTATTTCCTTTCAAAAACTTGGCAGCTGGGCCACACCAGCGGCCGCCTGTCCTTCCCTGCATGTGGCCCAGTGTGACCCTTGCATGGTGGAGGAAGGCCACCCCCGCCCCGACCAGATCCAGGGAAGGGGGCCACCAACATGCCGCGAAGTGAAAACAGCAGCTCATGGAACTGCATGTGAAGTGTGATTCATTTTCATTTAATGATGTCACCGAGGTACATATATTATTTTGTACACAATGGGGAAGAATATATTTCAAATCTTAGGAGTTATCACTAGGTGATAAAATTTAGCACAGATTTACTTTAATATTTATTTTTTTATATCTGTTTTTCAATTTTCCTCTAATGAAAACACACTAAACACACTACCCACGTAATTAAAAAGTAACAGGAGAAAACGCAGGAATGAGCAAAAACAATGCCCTGAGATTGGGAGTTCCCCACCCAATGCCAAACTAGACACCACCTGTGACCAGCTGAAATCTGGTTTTTATCCTAACCAAAAGGACTACCTTAAAGCCACTGAACATCAATGGCTGCCAGCACTACAAAAGGCCATTTAACTGGACACGACTGCCTCCCAAAACTTGCAACACCATCTCCAGTGTGCAGCTGTGTGAAAGATAAAACTGGACTAGATCAGGCCTCTGGACACAACTATCCATCTACAGTTCAGGGACAAGGGACACGTCACACACTCCAGGAAGCCCCCTGCAGGTGAGGACCGGCTTCCACACAAGCACCGCACGAGAGGCAGAACACGGAATACAGCCAACGGATGAAAGACTTCAGGAACATATCAACCAATCTCCTGTGGATCTCATTTAGATCTTGATTTTTAAAAATGAAAAAATATAGTTTTTGACATTTAAACACTGAAGGCATAATTATGATCTTAAAGCATTGTTGGCTGGACATGGTGGCTTACACCGATAATCCCAGCACTTTGGGGAGCCAAGGCAGGAGCATCACTTGAGCCCAGGAGTTGGAGGCTACAGTGAGCTATGATTGCACCACTGCAATGCACTCCAGCCTGGACAACACAACAAGATGCTGTCTCAAAAAAAAAGTTAAAAAATAATAATTGCTAATTTTTAGGTATGGCAATATTATTATGTGGTTTTTATAATTTTATTGTAAATTGACCAATTATAATTGTATATATTTATGGTATACAAAGTAATGTTACATATATACAATGTGGAATGATTAGATCAAGCTAATCAACATATCCATCATCTCAAATATTTATCACTTTTTGTGCTGAGAACATTTAAATTTTACTCTTAGCAATTCTGAAATACACACTATTATTAACTATAGTCATCATGTTGTGTAATATATCTTAAAAAATTTATTTCTCCTAACTGAAACTTTGTACTCCTTGACTAACATCTCTCCGTTGCCCTCCAACACACACACACACACACACACACACACACACACACACACAGCCTCCAGTAACCACCATTCTACTCTCTGCTTCTGAGTTCGATCGTTTTAGATTCCACATGTAAGATCATGCAATATTCATCCTTCTGTGCTTGGCTTATGTCACTTAGCATACTGTCTTCTAGATTCATCCATGTTGTCATGAATAACAGAATGTTCTTCTCTTTTAAGGTTGAATATGATACATATACATTTTCTTTATCCATTCATCCGCTGGTGGACACTCCAGTTGATTATATACCTTGGCTATTGTGAATACTGCAGCAATGAACACAAGATTTCAAATACTGATTTCAAATTCTTTGGATATATACCCAGAAGTGGGATTGCTAGATCATATGGTAGTATTATTTTTAGTTTTTGAGGAATCTCCCTACTATTTTCCACAATGTCTGTGCTAATTTACATTCCCACAAGTGTGCAAGGGCTCCCTTTTCTCCACATCCTTTCCAACACTGGTTATCTTTTGTCAGTTTGAGAATAGCCATTCTAACAGGTATGAGGTGGTATCTCACTGTGGTTTTAATTTGCATTACCCTAATGATTAGTGATGTTGAGCATGTTTCATTTATATGTTGGCCATTTGCATATCTTCTTTTCAGAAATATCTACTCAGGTCCTTTGCCTATTTTTTATTTGGGTTATTTATTTTCTTGAGTTGAGTTCCTTACATATTTTGGATATTAACCCTGTATGGGATGTTTCGCTTGCAAATATTTTCTCCTAATCTATAGTTTTCTCTTCACTGTACTAATTGTTTCCTTTGCTGTGCAGAAACTTTTTAGTTTGATGTAATTCCATTTGTCACCTGAGCTTTTGGGATCAAATCCAAAAAATCATTGCCCAGACCAATGTCAGCCACACAGGTTTCTCCCTATGTTTTCTTCTAGTAGATTCAGAACTCACATCTTATGCATAAGTCTTTAATTCACTTTAAGTTGTTTTCTGTATATCACATGAGATAAGGGTCCAAGTCATTCTTCGGCATGTGGATATCCAGTTTTCCAACACCCTTTATTGAAGAGGCTATCCTTTCTCCATTTTGTGTTCTTTGTGGAAAATCAATTGACCGTAAACGTGTGGATTCATTTCTGGGCCCTCTATCCTACTCCACTGGTCAATGTGTCTATTTTTATGCCAGTACTATGCTGTTTTAATTACTATAGCTTTGTAATATAGTTTGAAATCAGGCAGTGTGATGCCTCCAGCTTTGATCTTCTTGCTCAAGACTGCTTTAGCTATTTGGGGTCTTTTGTAGTTTCACATAAATTTTAGGATTTTTTCCGTTTCTGTGAAAAATCATTGGAATGTTGATAGGGATTGCATTGAATCTGTAGATCACTTTGGGTAGTATGGACATTTTCACAATATAAATTCTTCTAATCCATGAACATGAGTCACTTTCTATCAATTCGTGTCTTCAATTTCTTGCATCGATATTTTATAGTTTTCAGTGTACAGATCTTTCGCTCCTTGGTTAAATTTATTCCTAAGTATTTTTTGTGGCTATTGTAAATGGGATTGTTGTCTTGATTTCTTTTTCAGTTAACTGGCTAACATACAGAAATGCTACTGATCTGTGTGCGTTGACTTTGCGCCTTTACTATATTTACTTATTAATTCTAACAGTTCTGTGCTATGTGTTTTTGTAAAAGTCCTTATTTTTTAGTAGCATAGACTACTATTGCAGATGAAGTGAGAGGATGTCTCAGAGCCGCCCATGGGGGAGGAGCACATGGCAGCAGAGAGGACCCTGATGAGCCCAGGGCTGGGAACTGCTGGCGCGGAGGGGCGTCTGCGGGTGGGCGTGCCTTCCCGTCCCGGCAGCGCATGTTTCATTTCCCATCATGAAATGCTGATGCATCGTCACGTCGCAGTAAGAGCTCTGGCCTCTGCTGTCTTATTTGGGTCTCACACGGTGAAGGGACGTGCGGGCTTGAGAGGGAAGGGGACTCCCCCAGGGCCTTGGGGCCAGTAACACAGAGAGATAGAGACACACACAGAGACAGACACACCGCCAGAGACAGAGCGACACTTGCTGGAAACAGGCATGAGGCTCAGGCGCTCACTGGCTCACTGGGCTCTGCCTCCCGGGTCACCCCCAGCGGGGACCAGCAGCAGACACCTCTCCACGCACCCCACCCCACCTCACCCACAGGAGCTTAAAGGCTTCAAGCACCAGCCCAGGCGGCGGCCTCTTAACCCTTCTCCTGGCAAAGCCCTCTCCTGGGAGCCCCTCCCTGTCTCACCCTGCGACCGCAAAGGAGTTTAGTGGGGTGACGGAGAGCTCTCGGTGCCCGAGACCTCCACGCCCCAAGATGAGGCCTACCACAAACCCAGGCCAGTCTGAGAGCACACCACAAAGCTAAAAACTGGACCCATTTTCATTTACCCTAAAGAAGCACTCCCCAATATATGTGAGCACGTAGCTACTGGCCGCTTAGTGCAGCACTCTAACTGCAAAATGTTGGAAACACCCAAACAGCCAGCAATACGGACAGAGAAGGCCAACCAGGGCTGCTCCTGAACCACGGCGGGGCCACCCGATGTCTGTCTGAGAACACCCCAAGGCCCCCCGCCCCCCAACTCTGCACCCGAAGCCTGGGGCAGACAGAACTCCGCACACAAGCTGGACAGACAGCTCTCTCCTTAGAGGACAATAAGGAAAGTTAAATGCTCAATTTTTTTCCTTGTAATATGTTTTTTTAAAAAAAGTCTAGAATATATACCAATATATTAATGGGTTACTTCAAAAAGTACAGACTCTTAAGGTTTTTCCCACCTTATTGCTTATATTTTCTGGTTTTTCAATAATTAAATGTGAATTAATTTATTTTATTTCTGTAATTAAAAAATTAAAGCCATTTAAAAATAAGAAATGAGGCTTCTCCATCCAGGAATGCAGCTCAGACACTTGGCCCAGGAGGCAGAAGCTCCTGGCACTGCTGCTGCCTGGCTGTCCCACCTCTAAGGGTCCCATCACCTCTCTGGGCCTCAGTTTCCCCATGACAAACACAAACTCACCAGATTGAGCTCCTCCTGCATCCTCACTGGGCCTGCTCCCTCCATGACATGGGGACCCTAAGGCACAGCTACCCAGTCACATGAACAACACGTGGACAGGCGCGCCCGTCGCCAGCCTCTGCTCTACCCATTCCTGCAGACCCTGCACCCAGGCGGCCGGCGACCAGCAGCACCAGGGGCCCGGCACCGGGGTGAAGCTACCACCTTGGCCACGTGTGCAGAGTGCCACCTGCTCCAGACTGACAAGCCGTCCCTCCAATCCTTCCAGCCACCCTCCAGTCTGTGCGTTCCCCCTGCGCCCGCCCCATGGGGGTCAGCGAGCCCCTGCACCCCCTCTTCGGGGCCAGGCACACAGTTCAGGGCTAAGGGCAGGCTGGAGGCGGGACTGGAGTGTGACAGGATGGCAGGCTGCGGCCTGAAAGCTTCAGGCTCCTCCTCCTCCTCCCCTGCAGCCCCCAGCCGCGGCTCACACAGCCCAGACGGCTCAAGTGCTGGCGGAGCAGAGGGGCTGCAGTGGGGCACCCCCAGGACCGAGCGCAGGTGGGTGGAGGGGAAGAACCCAGGACTGTGGCAGGGTGCCCTGACAGCACGTCCCGGGAGAGCACACTCGAGTCACTGGAGGCAGGGACATCCACACGTAAGCCCAGTAAGGTGGCCAGGTAGGGCCTGGGGCAAACTGAGCTCCTGAGCCTCACGTGAAGAGGAGCCGCTGCCAGTAACTGCCATGCAGTGACATGGCCAGTGGCACAGGCCTGCTAAGTTGGCAAAGGAAACAAGAAATCTGGGTATTCTTATGTTAAAATCTTGTGGTTTTAAAATGTTGGCAATTAATCCAAAACAAATTTTAAGCACTTCTGCAGCCCTTCTATCAATGCCCTGGACTCGCTGCTGTGTAGCCCAGAGCAAACCACTTAACCTCTCTGGGCTTCAACTGTGTCATCTGTAAAGTGAAGAAACAAGACCTGCCTCGCAGGGTTATCGTGACAATGAGAAGAGGCACACTTTCCCACAACAACGACAAAAAGCAACAGCAACAATAACAGCTAAGCTTCACTGAGAGCAGAGCATTATTTTAAGTCACAGGAATTAATGTCATTTCCATTCATAGCAAAGACCCATTAGATATGCTTTTTTAAAATTGTATTTTGAGCCGGGCGCGGTGGCTCAAGCCTGTAATCCTAACACTCTGGGAGGCCGAGACGGGCGGATTGCTCAAGGTCAGGAGTTCAAAACCAGCCTGAGGGAGACCCCGTCTCTACCATAAAAATAGAAAGAAATTAATTGGCCAACTAATATATATATATAAATCAGCCGGGCATGGTGGCGCATGCCTGTAGTCCCAGCTACTCGGGAGGCTGAGGCAGGAGGATCGCTTGAGCCCAGGAGTTTGAGGTTGCTGTGAGCTAGGCTGACGCCACGGCACTCACTCTAGCCTAGGCAAGAAAGCGAGACTCTGTCTCAAAAAAAAAAACCAAAAAAAATTGTATTTTGAGATAATTTCAAAAAACTGTCAGAAAAGGCATAAGTACAAAGAACTCTCCAACACTTTTTAATCCAGATCTGCCTATTAGTACCATTTTGCCTCATTTTATTTATTATCTGTCTATATATTAGTTTATCTTTACTAATTGAGAGCGGGTTACTTATACTGTGCCCCTTTACCCCCAAATACCTTAGTGCATATTTCCTAAGAGCAAGGACTCATATAAATAGTAATCAGATCACTTAATATTGATATAATTTACTCTCCAGCCCATATCCAATTTTAACAACTGCTCCAATAATGTCCCTTATACCTATTTTGTCAGCCTAGGCTCAAGTACTGCATTTTGTTGTCATGTTTCTTTTGCCTCCTTTAACCTGGCGACTAATGAGAAACTGAGGCTCAGAAAGGCTGAAGCACTTGCCCAAAGTCACACAGCCAGGAAATGCTGAGCTGGGACTCCAGCGTAGGGGCTCCCTGGAGCCTGTGCTCTTGTCCTCCAGCCAGGCCTGAGAGCTGGCACATAGTGGCCTTTGTTACCAGCTGAAAGCAGGCTCCCTGTGCTAACACCTGGACGGCTGCTCCAGCCGCCTCACTCGTCGGGTGGCCATTAACTGAAGGAGCACCCTCCTGCGCGCACCGGCCAATGACCCTGGCCAGATGCCCACCACTCCCACCCTACAGAGCCTCATTAAGCCATTTCCAGATAAAGCATGCTCTCAGGTGCAAGGAGCCTCCCCAGCTCCACACACTAGGGGACAATGAGGGCTGTGGAGGGCTGGAGCCAGCGGTGCCCGCCTTTTCCTCCCCTTAAAGTCACAGTCCAGGCCCAAATGTCCATGTCTAAATGGCAGAGGAAGGTGTCATAAATGCCCCAGAGACAGGGCCTGAAGTTACACGATGCCCCAGGCCACTTCCCTGACCCACAGACCAGGGCTGAAGGGGACCGCTGAGGTCAGCTGTCTAAGACACAGACAGGGCTACAGGAAGGGTCACAGGAGGAAGGAACAGCGAGGGCAGGAGCTGGGAGGTGGGAGTGGTGCGAGTCCCCCAGCACAGAGCAGTAAAGACTCAAGGGGTCGCGCGCAGCCTGCGTTATCTGCCTCATGGGAAGAGGCGACAAGGCACATCCAGCTGTCTGGCCCTCCTGAGCCACAGTGGGAGAGGTGACTGTCACCGCTGATTAGGCGTCTGCAACCAACTGATTAGGGCGTCTTCTGCCTGAGTCTCAAGCCATTCTCTTAGGTTTTATGGCTGATTTGTATTGAAATATCTCAAAATCCTGGACTTCACGATTTGACACCCCATTAAATCCGCAACCTTGTACCAGCCTCCAGACCCATCTGCAAACCCAATTCTAAGTTTCAGAAGCAGCAGAACTGCTCTCAAGAACGTACCCAAACAAAACGGGAATAAAATTTTGGTTTTCTTCCTCATGGTAGACAATTTTGAGAGCACAGAAAGCATGAATAAGAAAATGATTTGTCAACAAACTCCCCCAGAAACTTCGATCAAGACCCGTTCTCCTGGAACATACAAGCACAGCCCCGCCTGCCCGCCTCCTCCCGTTCGGGTCGGGTCGGGTGCAGCCCTGTCTCCCCCACGGGCGGTGCAGCCCTGTCTCCCCCACGGGCGGTGCAGCCCTGTCTCCCCCACGGGCGGTGCAGCCCTGTGTCTCCCCCACGGACGGTGCAGCCCTGTGTCTCCCCCACGGACGGTGCAGCCCTGTCTCCCCCATGGACAGGACAGTGCAGCCCTGTCTCCCCCACGGGCGGTGCAGCCCTGTCTCCCCCACGGACGGTGCAGCCCTGTGTCTCCCCCACGGACGGTGCAGCCCTGTGTCTCCCCCACGGACGGTGCAGCCCTGTCTCCCCCACGGACGGTGCAGCCCTGTCTCCCCCACGGACGATGCAGCCCTGTCTCCCCCACGGACAGGACGGTGCAGCCCTGTCTCCCCCACGGGCGGTGCAGCCCTGTCTCCCCCACGGACGGTGCAGCCCTGTCTCCCCCACGGACGGTGCAGCCCTGTCTCCCCCACGGGCGGTGCAGCCCTGTGTCTCCCCCAAGGACAGGACGGTGCAGCCCTGTGTCTCCCCCACGGACGGTGCAGCCCTGTCTCCCCCACGGGCGGTGCAGCCCTGTCTCCCCCACGGGCGGTGCAGCCCTGTCTCCCCCACGGGCGGTGCAGCCCTGTCTCCCCCACGGGCGGTGCAGCCCTGTCTCTCCCACGGGCTCGCTCCCTCTGCCGCCGCCAGGACACAGGCCGGCCCGCCCGAGGCTCCCTTTCTGGGTCTGCCCAGGGAGGGGTCAACAGAAGCCCCTCTCCCCTCACCGGCGGTCTCTTGGTGCCTGCGCAGCTAGCGCCGGGGTCCAGGTGGGTCGGGACCAGCCCGCGGTGCGCAGGCAGTGCGTTCTGCCGGGACGGGATTCAACAGGCGCCTTGGGTCAGGCTCACCGAGGTGTCCTCACATGGCCCCCACGTGGACCACGTCACGACCCCCACGACCAGGAGCCCGCGTCCTGACTGCCACGAGACCGCGGATGCCCTCGGCACTCCAGCCTGTAAACCGGCTGACCGCGCCGGCCCTGCCCAACTCGCGAAGGTGACAGGGCCGCGCGGGGCTCCGCAAGCCCGGGCACTCGGAAACTGCAGGGCCCAGCTCTCCCCACCCTCCTCCGTGGAAGGCGCAAGCGACACTCGCGACAGCCGAGGGCACCCAGGGCCCGTGCGGCAGTGAGCACTCGCCCCCCGGGGAGGCAGTTCTGAGAGACACCCGCCGTGTCGCCCCGCGGGGGCTGCCCAGCTCTGTCCCCGCCCGGCCAGCCACCCTGCGGGCCTCCTGGGTGGCTGGGGTCTGGCCCTCCCCGCCTCGTCCCGGCCGGCACAAGCTCCCTGCTCCCGGGAGGCCCTGCCGGCCGTCCCCACGGCGTCACGCCTGCGGGCCCGTAGGTCGCCCTCACTCCTGCACATCTCTGCGGAGCACGCGGGCGCGCCAGGGCGCCTGGCCACCACAGGCCCCCGGTGCCCTCCGCTCGGCGCGCTGCGCCCGCGAGTGGGCCGGGCTGCCACTCCCGGCGCGCGGGACCCCGGCCTGGAGGGAGGGCTGAGACGGACGCCAGGAGACACTCCAGCCACACCGGGCGGCCCGCTCTCCCCGCCCGGCAGTCCCACCCCGTCGTCTCCCGTGGGAAGGTGTCTGGCTCCCCCCAAAGGGGTCCGCAGGCAGGGCCCGCGCGCTCTGCGGGGGTCTTCCCGCCCCACCCTTGTCCCCCGGAGCCCTGTCCCCTGGCGCTACTTTTACTCCCAACGGGCGACACCCGCCAGGCCCTGCCGCACCCTGACAAAGCGGCCGTCGGAGAGGTGGGGCGGGGGCAGCCCGCGCCGGGACAGGTCGGGCCGCCTCTCCTCCCTGCGGCGCCGGGGGACGGAGGGCGAGGGCACCTGGAAGACCCAGCCAAGCGCTGGAGACGGACGCGAGACGGAGGGCCGGGCCCCGCGCCCCGCCGCAGGCCGGGGAAGGGCGGGCGCCCCGCGCCCAGCTCCGCTCCGCCTGGGTGGCGTCCGGCGGGCGCGAGCCGGGGACCCGCAGACAGCCCCGCGCGGGCGCAGCCCCGCCGGCCCCCGCCGCCCGGCCCGCGCTCACCTGCGCCACGGCTCCCGCTCCGGCCGCCGCCGCCGAGTGGCCGCCCGAGGGCCCGGCGCCCCCGGGCGGGGCGGAGAGCGGCGCAGGCGCCCCCCGCTGGCCGCCCGGCCAGGCCCGGCCAGGCCCCGCACGCCCGACGCCCGCGCCCGCGCCCCGCCCTGGCCCGCCCGCGAGACGGAGACGGCGGCGTCCCGCGCCCCGCGCCGCCGCCCCACGCTGCGGCGGAGGAAATAGAGCCACTCCGGAATCGTCTCCCGCACGTGCCCGGAGCGCCAGGCCCAGCGCCCCCCAGAGGGAAACTCTTTCTAGCAAACTCTGAGCTGCTCCTGCTCCAGACCCCTACCGCGCCCGTTTCCGAAGGATCCACCACCTGTAGCCAGTGTCCTCCTGCCACGGTGGGGGCAGCTTCGGTCCCAGCGCCTGTCTCACCCAGGCCTCAACCCCCCGGCGGGGTTCAGAGGTGGGACCCCCCAACCCTTGCGCGTCCGGGCTGTCCCAACCCCAGGAGGACAAAGCCTGCCCAGGAAAGTAGGTGTCGTGCTGACCCCAGTCCAGGGCGGGGCCCCGGTGCTGGCAGCAGACGGAAAATCTGCCGTTTCCAAGGAGCCCGGGCCTGGCCAGCGAGAAAACGTTCCTGAGTCATGCGGGGGGCGGAGGAGCCGGTCAGAAGGGGGTTACTTGGGTAAGTCCGGGAGCCCCTTTCTAACCCGTAGACCTCATGAGTCCCTCCCACCACCTGTCCAAAGCTCCTGTGCCCACGAATCCGGGCTTCCCACTTGACTGAGGGGGTCACATGGGCATCTGTTATGTCCATTTCTCAGGTCCAACCTCCAAGGCCCTACTCAGATCTCCTCAGGAGGGCGTGGGAGCCTGTAGTTTAACAAGCACCCATGTGATCTATGCCAAGCAGGTTGGAGAAAGCCTGGTCTACCTGGAACCCAACAGAGGGATCCTGGCACCAGGTGCCCCAGCTAACCCTAGCAGGAAGAGACCTGCTATGGCACAGCCTCCGCCCCTGACAGTGGGCCTGGAACCCAGCCCAGAGGCCACTCACTTTGAAAGCATGCTGAGGACTCAGGTAGAGGAAGGCTGGAAGGTGGAAACCTGATTTCCATTCCAGATGGCCAGTGGGAGGGCCCCAGCTGAGATTTATATTCCTGTCAGCAGCAAGCCCTCTCAGCGACCCTGAAACTGGCCAGGCCTCTCCTCGGGGCTCCAGCAGCCTCTGGGCATCGGGCGTGGTGGCACTTGGCTCTCTGGGTTGATGCTGGGCAACTAGCTGTGGCCCTCCCCAAAGGGCCCTGGCCAGGTCAGCAACATCGCAAGGGCTTTCGGGGGAGATCTGAGCAGCCGGCCCGCCCAGGAAGTGGGAGCCACCCGGCGGTCAGGAGGGTGGTCCCCAACAGAGCCAACTTCTGAACCCAGCACCCCCCACCCCGCCCCTCAACAGAACCCAGGGAGTCAGGAGCCCGCCTGCTGGCCCCCAGGCCTCCAGCTGCGCGTCCTCCCACAAGGCCAGCCCGGGAGAGGGCAGGGAGTGGAGCCCAGCCCAGGTATGGGGCGCCCTGCTGGGCTCAGCCTCAGCCTTTCTGGTGTGGGGCGGGAACAACGCTATGACAGGCCATCCTGTCATTTGTGTGTCATCTACAGGCAAGTCTGTGAGCAACTCTCCTGACAGCAGACAGGGACAGAAAGCTGGAGCATGTGGGTTAAATGCCGTGCTTGCACCAGCACTCGCCATCAGCTGTGAAGACGTCCCCATCTCTGCCTCGGACACACCAGCGTCAGGCACCGCACTGGGCAGCTCCCAGTCAGCAACTCTCAGACTGCGGCCGCAACGGAGTCAGCCGGAGGTCCAAGGACAACACACATCGCAGGCCCCACTCTTGAGTTTCTGGTTCGGCCCATCTGGGGCAGGCACCAAGACCTTTAACTTCTAACAAGCTCTCGGGTGATGCTCATGCTCCTCATCCTTGGCCAGACTGGGCAGCAAGGCTCCCATTCCCACCGCCAGAGGCTCCAATCCTCGGGTGCGGTCTGGGAACCCCATTATTTAAAAAACCCAGGTGAGTTTAGTTGGTGACTAGGATGGCACTTCAAATTAGAAATGAAATGGAATGGCTTCTTCAGTACGTAGTGTTGGGTGAATTGGCTACCATGCAAGGAAAAAGTATTCGACACTGTACTTTAAAAAATTAGAAGAAAGATCTTTGTGTTTAAAAACAAAACCTATTTTCGTTTTAGTATTTTAGTAATTTTGGAGTGGAGAAGTGTGGTGGGAAAGTGAGCCCACACTGCAGGGCTGCAGGTGAAAGTGACTGTCTCGCTCTAGGGGCGGGGGTCTCCATATGCCCACACCTAATGTGTTTGTGATTCTAATTATCCACTGTGCTGAAAAACCCCACAACGAATTTGCCCGCAGAATCCCTTGTGATGCCTGAGTGCCCGGCTGGTGTCTGCCAGGGGAGGCCCAGCCTGCTGCTCCTGAGCACTCGGCGCGGCGGCTGAGCCAGCTCCTGTGGCAGGCAACGGTGTGGGGGCCTTGCTTCACTTGTGCAGAGAAGACAATTTGAAAACTTCAAATTGATGTCTACAGCAGAAGCTCAGAATCGCTCATCTCGGCCGACTCAATCCTTCTCTTCACCAGGCGGCAGGAACCACGGCCAACAGGGCAGCAGGGGCGTCCCCGAGCCTGGGCCCGTCCTCCCGGTCCCTTCACAGCTTCTTCAGCTTCGCCACGCAGAGCACAGCGTTGGCCTGCCCAGCCAGGTGAGCCGTGCTGCCTGCCCCAAGGAAGGAGCTCCCTGCTTCCCCTCGATTCCGCCAGCGGGGCTCCCAGCGCCAGGGGCTCCCAGCGCCAGGGGCTCAGCGATGCGGACCATGCGGGCACGGGCAGCACAGTGCACAGCTTTCCATCAGAAAGCGGGTATGTGTGGTAGAAAATGAAACGATCCAAAGGTAAGAAATGGCAATTTCCTCCTCTCCTTCATCTCCCAACTGATGTTGGTGGTCTCCCTGAGAAAATGGATTCCAAAGGCTTGGGATATATTCTTTCTACACCCTTCTTCCCTGCCAGTGCAATTTTATGCTAGAAAACTGGCCAGGAAAGATGGTGAATTGAAGGCCGGGCGCGGTGGCTCACGCCTGTAATCCTAGCACTTTGGGAGGCTGAGGCGGGCGGATTGCTCGAGGTCAGGATTGCTCAGCCTGAGCGAGACCCCGTCTCTACCAAAAATAGAAAGAAATTAATTGACCAACTAATATATATATACAAAAAATTAGCCGGGCATGGTGGTGCATGCCTGTAGTCCCAGCTACTCGGGAGGCTGAGGCAGTAGGATCGCTGAGCCCCGGAGATTGAGGTTGCTGTGAGCTAGGCTGACGCCACGGCACTCACTCTAGCCTGAGCAACAAAGTGAGACTCTGTCTCAAAAAAAAAAAAAAAAAGATGGTGAATCGAACCCACTTTCTACTTGTGCTGCCTCCTTCACCCCACTAACCTGGCAATAAGAGGATTTTTTTCAAGCCCCACAAGAATGGAGAAAATGAGAGAGGCAGTGACAGCAATGCAAATGTGGAAGGTGGCGGGCAGGTGGGTGAGCAGTACTGACTTGGCAGTACAGGAAACCGAATCCTAAACTGGCAGTTGGGAAAACAAGGGATCAATCCCAATTATACTGGGCGAGCTCCAAAGACTCAGAAGTTGGAAGGGCCAGGCAATGGGGGGAGGGTAGAGCTCAAATGAAGGGAGGTGGAAAATCTAAGCTGCAGTTAAGAGTGCCAGTCCCTCCGCCACACCCGCAGCTGGCTGCCCTTCCCACCCCAACAGCCTGCAGGCCTTTTCTCTGGAAAAGGTAAGACACTCGGAATCGGAATCGGAGAACACCAAGCCCAGCTGTGTGGAGGGCTACCCAACTTACAGCAGGAAAGTTTAAAAGGCAAATTATATGGGAAGCCCCGACACACCCAAGCCAGCCTTCTCCCCCACTCAGCGCCCAGGATGTGGGTGGCCTTGCGCCAGTCTGGAGTTCTCTGGGGGACCCCAAAGCCCACCCACCCTTCTGGAAGCATGCCACTAACCAGCCACGTTGACGCACGGCTGCCCCGGCGTTTTGGTCCCCAGCTCTTAAATATGTGCAGGCAACCTGGAATCACCAGAAATCTGAGAAAAACCTTCAACCCAAAAAGAGAGTCCAAAACAACAAAAGAGAAAAAATCTAACAGACTATGCAGGCAGACAAAAGACCTAATAAAATAATATCGTTAATATCTTCAGAGATCCAAAAAAATTGTAGCCATGAAACAAAATAGGATACTGTTTTTAACAAGGAACATCTGGGGACAGAAAAGAACTCGGAAATGAAAAACATGATAGCGGAAATGAAAAGCCAACAGAAAGGTTGGAAGTTGAACAACAAGTCAGAGATGGAAAAGAGAGAAGAAAAGAAAATTAGAGGGTCGGCGCGGGAGCCCCAGCACTTGAGTAACTGTGGAGTTGCTGAGCAGACGGAAGGGGGGAGATGAGAACGGACGCTCCGGCCCTGAAGGGTGTGCAGGCCAGGTGGAACTGCCCCAGCCTCGGCTGCCAGGTACAGCAGACGGAAACAGGCCCACCTAATTCCCATAATAGTGACATTTTAGAACATGGCGAACAAAGACAATATCCCAAAAGCTTCAAGAGACAGAGGGAAAAAAGGTCACAATGAGCTTTAGACTTCTCACAACGCTGGGAGCAATGAAGCAATGCTTTCAAATTCCGAAGGAAAAATATTTTCCAACCCAGAATTCTGGCCAAACTATCAACTGAATGTAAAAGAAGAACGAAGACACGTTCAGATGTTTGCTGCCCGTGCGCTCTTTTCCAGAAAGCTGCAGGGGACACGCACCAACGACAGAAGACGGCTTCCGGAGGGAGGAGAAAGGGTGCGGGGACGGCAGGGGCGGACGGCGGGCGCCGTGGGCTCCAGGAGAGATGCTCTGAGGAGAAGGTGCCAGGGCACCTGCCGCAGCTGAGCATTTGGAGGGACTTCCAACACGGGCAGAGTTTAGGGAGAATTAGTAACTCCATGGAAGACACCACCACCAAATTAACTCCAGGAAACAAACAAAACTTATGAAGAAAAAGAAATCATTTTATTATACATCTCAGTTGGTAAGAATAGCATTTACAGAGTCATGGTAATGTAAACACTGAATGTTGTGCTAAACAAAATTCAGCATAACTCTGTTGGGAGCTGGGGCACAGACACGTCTCAGGGCTGGGGAGTCAACACAATGTCAAGAACTAAAACGAAGTGGTCACAGAGGCATGTTATGTAGAGACATGGAGGTAAACACTCCGCCCCCAAAACCACACAAGGTCGCTTGGAAGTGGCTGCCTTAGGAGAGGGGGAAAGCGGAGGAAGGGGTTGGGGACACATTTTCAGAACTCTCTGGCTCTAAAGCTGGGAGCGGTGGTGCGAGCCTGCGGTCCCAGCGAGGCAGGAGGACCGCTTGGTCCCGGAGTCTGAGGCCGTGGCGAGCCATGGACTGCAGCCTAGGCAACACAGCAAGACCCTGCTTCTTAAAACACTATTTGGCTTTAACTGTGACAAAACTGGTGCCCTGCCCCTATCCACCTGCTTTTTAATCTCTTGGCAGCGCCCACCCCCACTCTCCCCTCACACCTTGCCTGGCTGCCTTGAACACCTCATCTCCACCGCCCATCCTGTGTCCTTTCTTGCTTACCTTATGTTGTCCTGCGGAGATGTCTTGGGTCCTTATGCCTGACACATGAAAGCACCGTTTTCTTACAATGGATTTGAAAAACCAAAGATGCATGTTATACTCCACCTTACAACTGTTGGAGGGGCGCTGTGCAAGGCCACGTTGCTGAAGCTGCCTGCTGAGTGATTTAAGTACAAAAGTAGTTTGCAACCTAATTTGAGCAATAACTCTTTTGAAATTTGATAACCATTTAAATAGGTCACTTGATACTTTTTTTTTAATTGAAAATGTTTATTAACAGAAAAAACAAAAAGCAAACGAATATACATCTCAGGTCACTTGATACTTTTAATAACCCTCTCCTTTCCTTTCCTTTCAATGTTGGCAATAAACATTAAGACATTTTTATCTCTAGTCTCATCTGTGCTTTGAATGGTTCCTCATCAACAAAATCTTAATCCCATGTTTTCAAATATTAGTTAATGCTTTAAAATATACACACATAGGCCGGGCGCAGTGGCTCAGCCTGTAATCCTAGCACTCTGGGAGGCCAAGGCAGAAGGATGGCTCAAGGACAGGAGTTCGAAAGCAGCCTGAGCAAGAGCAAGACCCTGTCTCTACTAAAAATTAATTGGCCAACTAAAAATATACAGAAAAAATTAGCCAGGCATAGTGGCGCATGCCTGTAGTCCCAGCTACTTGGGAGGCTGAGGCATGAGGATCGCTTGAGCCCAGGAGTTTGAGGTTGCTGTGAGCGAGGCTGACACCATGGCACTCTAGCCCGGACAACAGAGAGAGACTCTGTCTCAAAAAAATAAATAAATAAATAAATATATATACACACACACACACACACATATGCAATTATAAATTGTCAATTTATAATAAAAGAAACACCGCCCTCCCAACACAGAGAAATTTATGCTATTTACAAAATGGATTATCAGATTACTAGTTTATTTGAGTTTAAAATTGTTTTCTTGGACAAGCAAGGAATAGAATTTTTTTTTTTTGAGACAGGGTCTCACTCTTGTCACCCAGGCTGGAGTACAGCAGCGCCATCATAGCTCACTGTAACTTCAAACTCCTGGGCTCAAGTGATCCTCCTACATTAGCCTCCCAAGTAGCTGTGACTACAGGTGTGCACCACTACACATGGCTGATTTTTAAATTTTTGGTGGAGATGGAGTCTTGCCATGTTGCCCAGACTGGTCTCAAACTCCTGGGCTCATATGATCCTCCCACTTTGGCCTCCCGCAGTGTTGGAATTACAGGCACGTACCATTAATCACTGCACCCAACCAAGAAAATGTAAAGCATTTTACTTGAAAGGCAAAATGTTTCCAACTTAAAAGAAATTGCATTGCTATGATAAACTGGCAAAAATGTAACTCACAGTAGACTTTTCTGAGCCAGTTGCAGTGTTGGTGCCTATAGTCTCAGCTATCTGGGAGTTTGAGGCCAGTCTGGGCCCCATACATAGCAAGACCCTATCTCTTCAAAAATGGGTAGACTTTTCTGAACATGAATGAATAGAATTATAGCCGAACTTCTGCAATCACATAAGGACAGCCTAAAAAAGTGTTTTCAAGGAAAACATCTCCTTAAAAAAAATATTGCTGTTCTCCTAAGGCTTAGGGGATCACTGTTTGGGATTCCCCAAAGCTACCTTCATCCCCTTTTTCTCCAACAGATTTTTTTTCTCTTTTTTGAAACAAGAGTCTTGTACCATTGCCCCAGCTGAAGTGCCATGGGCCACCTCCAACTGCTGGGCTCGAGGGATCCTCTTGCCTCAAACCTCCCGAGTAGCTGAGACTACAGGCACGCACCACCATGGCCGGCTAATTTTTCCTATTTTTAGTAGTTCACAGCTACTTATTTCTATTTTTTAGTACAGACGGGTCTCACTCTCGCTCAAGCTGGTCTCAAACTCCTGACCTGAAGCGATCCTCCTGCCTTGGCCTCCCAGAGTGTTAGGATTACAGGCGTGAGCCACACACCTGGCCTGGAACAGATTTTTCCAGTGGATTTTCCCAACAAAATTCGAGGCAGTACTCTGCCTTCTGATTCTTTACCCCAAATAACTGGATTCTTTTCTCGCCTGAGTCTCCTCCCTCTGCCCAATGTGTGACTCATTCCTCTTCTAGACAAATAACTTATTTTTTAGAGGGAGTTTTAGTTATTGCTGCTGTAGTAATTGGAGAATCTCACAATTAAAAGATCGAGTTTTAAGGGGTAGGTGGTGGTGAATGACCAATATTGTTGGTTTTTCATCAGTTGTGCCAGGGCAATGTTTCCTAAAAGTGAAGTAAAATATAGAAAAAATAGCAGGTTGGCCAGGTGTGGTGGCTCATGCCTGTAATCCTAACACCTCCGGAGGCTGAGGCAGGAGGATTGCTCAAGGCCAGGAGTTCGAGACCAGTCTGAGCAATATAGTGAGACCTCATCTCTACAAAAAAATATAAAAATTAGCTGGCCATAATGGCATGTGCCTGCAGTCCCAACTACTCAAGAGGCGGAGGCAGGAGGATCGCCTGAGCCCAGGCATTTGAGGTTTGCAGTGAGCTGTGATGACGGGCATTCTAGCCCAGACCACAGTGAGAGACAAATAGCAAGGCACTGTTGCAGATGATCACATTGTATTTATAACATTTAAATCCCAGCAAATTATCAAAAGATGAAACACTTCTCAAAGTAACTCAGGAAAATTCACCTAAAACATTGTAAAATTTTAGGGAAATTTCCTTCCCTTGGTAAACTCAGTTCATAAGAAAAGTACCATCAAACAGCAATACTTTATAAAATACTAACTCAAGGTAAGCTGAAAAATACTGGACATTTCATAAACGTCTGTTAGTTTATTAGAGGTTACCTGACGTATTAATTAACCAAAGCAACTTGCAAGCAAAAAAGTCAGCATAATAAAAAAGAATGTGTACTGACACGGAAAGATATAGTAGAGGAGTTGCACAGTACTACAGTAGATCCTGTTTATGCTGAAAGAGAAAAGACTCCCTGAAGTTTTTTGCATATAAATGTACAAAAAAAAAATCTAGAAAGATGTATCCCAAAATATTAAAATGGGGGCTCTGGGGAGCTACGTGGGATTACAGAGTGAAGGGCAACTAGACCCTTTTATGTAGATATTTAGTCTCTTCGCAATGGAGCAAGCATTCATGTGTTATTACACTTGTTAGGCCCGTTTCCAGGGAGAGGGCCAAAATTGCCCTGTGTATTCAGCTCATTCTCTAATTTACTATTTGAGAAACTTCTGGGATGTTCTTTAGAATTATATACTTCTTTGCTTTTTAAATAGAGCACTACTCAACACAGTATTCCTGGCAGCAAGGGAAAAAAGGAAAGAGAGCACTTCAGTACCCATGTCAGAAGTGAGTAGAAATCGGGCTACCGCGGGCAGTCTCGTTTTACCAGCCAGGTGTCTACTGAGCGACTTCACTCTGCATCACTTTGTGATCATCTTGAAGCAAACTACCCAGTATTTTCTTCATCAGCGCTCAGCTGGCTCCCAGGCAGGCATCACCAATCCAAGCCAAAGGACTCCCAATTCTGCTCTCCTGAAGGAGACTTGTGAAACGTATTTTGGGTTGCACTTTACCAGGTTATTAGCCCTGCCTTTCTCCTTTCTCTGGAGAACCATTTTTATTATTCTACTGCAACAGTTTGTGTGCCTTGTTGCCCCACCCAATCTATAGCAAAGTATTTCAACCTCTTAGTATAGCAAGCATAACCCCCAACATTAAAGTGGGAATAAAATTGGGCTGGTATTTACAAATAACCAAATTCTATGGGGTCAGTTTCCAGTTTCGCAATGGCTGGGGGTGGGGGTGGGGACAACCAATACTGTCGCCTAAGACAGGGCAGGAGAAAAACAGCATTCTAAAGCGTCTCCTACTCCTTACTACTGGCATTAAAAAGGATGAAAAACAGTCTAGAGATTATTCAAGAACCAGCCACAGAAATGCTGTATATTCAAGAAAACCTCCCATCTGTCTAAACAGGACTTAGAGTTACCAAAAAAAAAAAAAAAGAAAAAAGAAAAAAGTAGCAG
Source organism: Microcebus murinus (assembly GCF_040939455.1). NCBI lineage: Eukaryota > Metazoa > Chordata > Mammalia > Primates > Cheirogaleidae > Microcebus > Microcebus murinus. The sequence continues at coordinate 5,157,033 of NC_134123.1, read as the reverse complement.
TTCAGGTTTTACATAAAGGCTCATACCAGAGGTTTTGAAGATAAATGAAAGCACAAAGCCTTTATTGAATTGCAGATTATGAATAATAAACCCAATGGTAAGCACTGGGAACAGATGTGAGTAGAAATGCAATTTATAAAATTTTCAAGGCAAACAATTGACATCTTTGAAGAGACTGTCGTTAGCTTAAAAAAAAAAAAGCTTCCAGGTGTGCAATTCATTCATAGTTTTCGTAACTGGTACCCAGTGACATGACCTCAGGAAAAGTCAAGATTTCATAAATCATTTGTATCAAATCTCTTTTTCTGGTAAATTCCTTAGTGCCTCTGCAGCGGTAACTAGACAAGACTGGAAAGCTTTCAAGATGATTCAAACCTCCAGCACCTCACAGGAGTCCGCATTTCTTAACACAGAAGTCAATGCTAATCAAAGAAGGAAATAAATAACAAGGTTATTAAAAACAAACACTGGCTTCACCAAACTTTCTACACACATGTATCTATGTATATTCCACTAAAAAATGTTTATCCCAATAGTCCTCCACATTTTATATCTAGAAACTATACCGGCTGCTACCTCTTTTCACCTTTAACAACATGCACTAAGACAGTGATTTTTAGAAGTCAGTAAGTGAAGTGTGAAGACTCTGACACAACAAACAAGCCAGCCTTTGGTTTAGAATTATAAGACTTTCAAAAGCTTTTTTTTTAAAAAAAAATGACTTCTGAAAATTTTAACATATAAAACCAGAAGAGGGGAATCTTAAAAATAGATTAAATCTAGGGACAAAGTGACATATTACGATAAATTGCTACTATAAAAGGTAATAATGAAATGATCTTAGGCAACAGTTATTTACAGAACGCAATTGAAAGGTAAAGATAAATGTTAACTCAAAGAACGAGGCTGATAGCTCATCATCTCTCATTTAAAGGTATGGGCCGACTAACCTCTAAGAGTCAAGTTATCAACTTTGCCAAGTTTCTGGCTTTGGAGAATGCTTCTCCAAGGCCTCCTTTCCCTCCCCTCTCCACCCCCCTCCCTTACAGATAATGAGTAACCAGCTTTTACTTCATAATCTCTCACTGGCACTACATAGGTCTTGTTTCTACAGCATCTTTCAGATAAAACAACGCTCCCAAAAAATTCATCCAGACTGTCCTTAGTGGAAAGCTCCCCTGTTATCAGGCCATGCAGAAGCTGGTGCAGTGAAAGGCAGCCAGGGCATGGAACCACAATGACTTAAGTTAAAACGTAAACACAGGGATGATGTGCAATACTATTAAGAACTTTCACTGAAATACACGAGAGAACAGCTGATTTCCAAATTATTATCTATTCTTACTGACATAGCTAAAATGTCTCTAAGTAAATCCAGGAGATAGTGCAAGTTTATAATAACCAAAGGAGATGAACTATCTCCATCTCTGTGGTTCAATCTCCTACATAGTGTTATCTCTTTCAGGCTACTAGACTATGAACTAGGTCAACCTCAATAAAGCACACACTTAAGTAGAAAATGTAAAGGCCAAGTACATTAAGAAAACACCTGAGATAGAGTAAAACAGACATCAGCAGTTTATTATCTATAAACTATCCTTAAATAAGTATTTAGTTCTGGATATCAAACAGATCAGCAGACTTTATAAGCAACTTTCTGGTTAATAATCTTGTCAACATTCAATTTCTACATATATTTAGCTCATTATTTTTGACCAACATAAAAATTGTCTAAGGTGTTAAGTCAAGACAGCTCACAAGAAGATGGTTGAGATAAAAGCTTTTGGTTAAGTCAAGTTTTCATGTCACATAAATAACTTTCACAGTAAAATCTGGCTTGAAATAAGAAGGAACTTATTAAAATATGTTCTTTAACATTTATTCCACCCATAAATGTTTTGACAAAATGGTGATAGCTAGAGTCTTGAGGTTTAGAAGCTGAGGCAAGATTAAGAACAATTTCAAGGAATTGCTTATACGAATTGTTTCCGCTTTGATGCTACATCATCCTGGAAACATTTTAGTAGATGAATTATGACTCTGATGAAAATTACTCTAAATATAACTTTTCTACTCAGATTTAATAGAGCCATTTATGGAATATTTTGCTCACAAAATACTTTGAGAATATTGCTTTCCACTAATTGAAACAGGTTAATGAGCTAGGAGAGTAAGAATAGATGAGTAAGAATAAATTCTTCTGATCATTAATTTAACATGTCAATATTTATCACAGCAAAATTGGGAATGTCTTTTTTATAATTTACCATCTAATTTTTGAAAAGATAATTGTGAAGCAATTGCCTAGAAACATTCTTGGTTAGTGACTGAAACACTAAGAAATCAACATGTTAAAACTGAAAAGACTCATCAGTTTCAAATTATCAATATTATCAATATTAAAACTGAGATGTAGTCATGACCAATAAAAACATCAGTAACACTTATCAGTAATACCTGATAATGGTGATTTCTAAAGATTTTTACAGACTAATCTTGATAACATGTCTCCTAGCCATCGGGGAGGTCTATGCAATGAACACGTCGCAGCACTAGGGGTCTGCACTTCATAGTGATCACACTCTCTTCTGACCCTCCTGCGTTTCCCGAAACCCCAATGCTAGTCCATAGGTTAAGGCAAACACAACCCACACTTACCATCACATGGGGGAGGGAATAAGAAGAAAATACATGGGCATATAAGGTTCCAGAGGAAAAATACTATTAAAAATGCTCTCCCTATCACTCAGGTTTTGCCCTGTGAAGACATTAGGAATATCTGGAACAAATCAAATAACCTAAATATTAATTAGAGGCTCAAAATGCAAGTAAAGGTAAAATACACTCAAAACAAAAATGTGACATGATCAAATGTTGATTGGAGGGCAGCTACATGTAAAAAGTACAGATCCTCTAGATCAAAGCTAGACTTGAAAACCAAGTGCAACATCTCCAATCAAAACAAGGTCACTAAAAACTAGGCACCTTCATGGACACCTTAAAACTGGAAGAGAAAAATGCATTTGCCTTTACCATCAAAACATAACCACTCAGGTTTTGTGCTGACACTTCGCTGACCCATCAGCACCTCTAAAAACCAGTTTTTAAATGTTTCTTATGACCAGGTAACACATGACTACCAGAGAAATGTCACCACAGTGAGGCAAAATTTGCAAAACCCCGTTCTACAAGTTCTAGCAAAGGAAAGTTATGATTCATGGATATGAATGGACTGTAATATTTAAATGACACATTTCTGATATATTCACAAAGTTTTTATAGAAAGTATTAAAACTCAAAAAAGAAATAAGACAGGAGTCAAATACAGAGATGAAATGTATAAAACAAATGAACAGGCAAACTAAAAGTTCTTGAAAGTATTTTACTTCAGATTGAAAAATGAACAGCTTCCACACTGTTCACTGCAAGATACACAGTATTCACGAATACAATGCTGGTCACCTGAGGAAATGTATACACACCTCAATTTCTCCTCCATGCGTATTTTTAGAAAGATACTGTTTACCAAAAAGAAACTTCAGCAGTACAGGAAAAACTATTTTCCCAATAAATTTACGAAAACCTAAGATTCCCAATGGAATCAAGATTATCTTCCCGCTACCACCACCTTAATATAATCACATGCTTATTGGAACACTAATATTCGCACCCTAAAGAATACATTTACTTTCAACAATGAGGGTGATTCTTTAAAAAAAAAAAAAAAATTCAGTGTGGTAAATGTAACATGGATCTCTGCAAGTATTAAGTGTCTGAAATAGGCAGCTAATACTGAATTTAATATTATTTTATAAATAATTGTTCCCTTAGCAGTAAACATAAGTCTACACATTCACGATAGTCCTAGAAAATAAATACTGTGATTATGCACAATGTTATGACAAACTAGTTTCAAAAACAAAAGCTCAACATCTTGATAAAAATTCTGATCAGAATAAAATGTGACTCTAAAATTTAAAACATTGTCAAAATAACATCACATTTAAAATCCTCCATGGTTTACACAAGTACTATGAGTTTCCAGTTTTGGAACATATTCTTCCGTTGTGGATTAAAATACGAACACATTGAAAATTGTTAATTGCAGTGATGACATCAGTTTTGGTCTTATGTTAGCATTATTTTCTTTATAAAAAGTTACACTAAGTGTCCATTAATGGTCTCATTGGTCTCCAATATTTCATAAATGTATATAAAAGAAATTCCTAAAAGCCAATGGTACTTTATATGTATGTATAAAAAAAGAATCTCATCTCAGAAATGGCTGCATTTAACAGAGCCACACACACTGATGCTAAACATAAGAGCTTTCACCTTAAAAGAAAGCATTTTCAGAAATGTCACATACATTCTATCATATTAAATATTCCCAACTGAGTGTCAAAACTCAACAGGTAATGAATAACAGAATTATACATCTCATTTGCACTCAAAGCTGACCACAACCAAAATTTACAGTATGATTGAAACAAGCCAATGTTTAAAAAAGTTTTAATTAAAGGTAACAATTCCACGACAGGAGAGGATAAAGGGTGGGATGACAAGGAGCATCTGGTCTTAATGAGGCAATACAAAATAGACCAAGACCATGTAATTTTTAAAGATCAACAATACCAAAAGCATAAAGTGGAGTATAAGAAAATAGTTTTTTATAAGTATGATTTAATTAAAGCTGTTTACAGTTATCCTCTCCCACAGTAGTTAAGCATGAATTTTTAAAAGAATAAGATGAGAAGCACAAGCACACGCAGCATACAGGGTTAGAGGAGCTAGCATGCAGAGTCTGTGGAACTCGAGATTGCACTGCAGCAGGAATGAGACCAGACATAGGTGGCCTTTTTTTTTTCTATTAGGAAGACGGGTGGAAAAAAAAAAGACTGCAAAGGAACAAAGACAAAATCATGTAATTGCCCATTGCCCAAGACGACAGTACTATAGAAAACAGTTGCAAGTTAATTATCAGAGATGACTAGAGATTTTTCAGTGTTTACACAAAAGTACATAGTACATATTCTTTTTTTTTTTTTTTTTACAAAATAAAGTAAATGTCATTTGCCACCATAAACCTTTTCTTTAGAGAGGAAAAATTTTTGCAGCAGGACACAACGGTTCTATTAAGTCATTTCAATGCTGAGAAAAACAAATGGAGTAATAGAACTAATCACTCCCCTATATATGGATGTTAAGATGACAATTCAGATTATTTTTCAAACTAATCCTGAGAAAAAATCTGTTTACAATTTAAACAGTAATGTTATGTAAAAAGTATTAACAAATCCACTATTACAAATACCAATTTCCTATATGGTCTTCTATATATACACACAATAAAATGGTAAATATATGCAAAAATATTAAAAAAAAAATAACATGCACGGATCACTTTACCCTTTGGAATCTGGACTTCCTATCAGATACCTTTGTTTTCTTCCCCATCCCATTCTCTGAAATTGTTTTTGTTTCTATCACCCTACCCACACTGAATACTATTCCCTATAACTCTGCATAAAGCCAATGAGAAATATATTTATTTTACATTCAAGCTTTAAATCTTAAAATGACCCTGTTGTAGCATATGACTTATCAAATAAGCAGCCTTTTTTCCCCCCTTTTTTTGCTTGCTTTTTGTTTTTGAAGTTGTCAGTCTTCATGATCCATTCTGTGGCGAGCTGGGAAAAAACGCAGTTGCTAAATCAATGTCTGAACAGTGTGAGGCTCCTGAATGTCTCCCAGGAGTCCCTACGCAACTGTCCTGAGCAAGAAATCATTGCACATAGAAGACAGTCCATCGCACAGCGCCGACTATCTACAAAGGTCTGAGAGGGGCGCGTCCCTCTTGTGTTTCCTCTTTTTGCCATGGTAATACTGATTATTGGATTTGCCTTGATGCTGTTTGTTTGTCATCAAGGAACCATGGCTTGTTTGAGTTGTACCTTGGAAGCCTTTGCTGGAAGAACGAAAGAGCCTTGTTGATCCATGCTGTAGAAAAAGAAAGCCGTCAAAAAGACATCAGTGTTAGGGTATACTTTAAAATAACTAAGAGCAGAACTGGAATGTTCCTAACACAAAATGATAAATGCTTGAGGTGATGGATACCCCAATTATCCTGATTTGATTAATACACATTGTATGCCTGTAGTAAAATATCACACACATATATAAACATATAGAACTATCATGTACCCATAAATAATTAAAAATTTTCATTTTTTAAAGACATCAGTGTTGCAGATTAGCAGGGTACTTTTTTCTTTTTTTTTTGAGTCAGAGTCTCACTCTGTTGCCTGGACTAGAGTGCCAAGGTGTCAACCTAGCTCATAGCAACCTCAAACTCCTGGGCTCAAGTGATCCTCCTGCCTCAGCCTCCCGAGTAGCAGGGACTATAGGCATGTGCCACCATGACTGGCTAATTTTTTTTTTGTATATATATTTTTAGTTGGTCAACTAATTTCTTTCTATTTTTAGTAGAGACAGGGTCTCACCACCCTTGCTCAGGCTGGTTTCAAACTCCTGACCTTGAGAGATCCACCCACTTTGGCCTCCCAAAGTGCTAGGATTATAGGTGTGAGCCACCGCGCCCAACCCAGCAGGGTACTCTTGAAGACGTGAATTCAGGGGGGCTTTCAAAACTAGAAATATGCTGGCTACAGAGGTACTGAATCACTGCCTTATCTAGCAGGCAGGAAAAGATGTTATGGGCTTGAAATCTTTTAGCTCTAAAACTCTTACGTTATTTTAATGCCTTTTTAGCAGAGCCTGCAGAACTAAAACTTTTCTTACAGAACTTACCAACCCATATACTACATAATAAGTGGCATTACTGGAAGAGGCTCTTGGACACACTCGGGTACACTGGCAGGTCAGGGTTGGCATGGTTGGCTGCACTTTTCTTGCTATTTATCACCTGTGGCTTTCTCATGACCCCAGTCCCTTCTGTCAACCCTGTCACTTGAACTGGAATATCTCAGTGAGTCTGTGTTTGGTTCACACAGCTAGGCTGGACAGGTAAAATGAATTCAGAAAGTCAAACCAGACACAGGTGGCTGACAAGACAGTAATCCCGAATGCCAAGGCCTTTTCCCAGCTGTACTCAGAGAGGGGTGGAAAGCCTTAGGCCAGAGCCCAGTATAAATGGCTTCCTCCCCTCACTCTGATTCATTATTCATGGTTAATAACAATTTTAGGCACCTAGAATAATCAACTGACCTTGCCTGACACCTACCTAATCATTTCAACATAGGTAACTAGGTATTGAATATTAAAATATTTAAAAAGGATATATTATTCCCAGATATGCAAAACATTGCCATGAGGCCACACAAAAACTCCATGCAAGTTTATTTCAATTACAATTGAAACCTTTTTATAACTTAATGCAATTTATGTCGAAGCTGTAATATGGTTCTTGGCTGGAACATCTTAGAACAACTGGTCACTAGATTCCCGCAAAGGTTTATGTTATAACGCTGTCTCATAAAGATCCTCAGGACATCTGATTACCAAAGCACTGTCATGCTTTGCAACCCCTTAGAAGAAAATAAGTTTTCTTCAACCCAGAGTTCTCTTCAAACACATGATGTGTATCATTCACATGTAAGACATTCTAAATATTTTGTATTGAATACTAACAACTAAAACACAAATCCCACACACCTGAGATTTGTTGGTGCTGTTGGATGTGTTAGTGGTTTGGGTGCTTTGCATCTTCCCAACAGCCTGAGAGGACTCCAAGGACACATCTTGCGACCCTACTCGGTTCCCAGCGGACGGACGGCAGAGCAGCTGTTTCGGGGTTTTGCATGGTGTCGCATCGGAATCCTAACGCAAGTCACATGAGTTATAAGGTGACATGTTAGTAATTCAGATATTCAATATTCAGAAAGGAAAATAATTTAAGCTAAGTACTCTCTGGACTAAATTTAAACATTTGGGAGTTAAAGGAAGCACACTAAGGAATTTACAAAATTAATTGCTTAAGCTTTCCAAACATTTAAAGTGAATATGTTATCAGAAGGATTCTGCTCACTGTTAAACCACAGCCCACATCTGATCCTGACGCTCATTGTTCTGGGTGTATATGCTTTTTTATTTACAGAAAATGAATCATGGTATATGGAAAGAACATGGTAAACAGTAAGGAATCTAGGTTCCATGGCTTCAATCAAATACAAGATGATGGGTTTAAGAGGCTCGATTTCTGAGAGTCTGTGATCTCTCTAGCCAAACACACTGTGTGGTGGGTACAGACTCTCCAGGGGCAGTGGGCTGAGCTCCATCTGCTTCTGGGCCTCCCCCTTCTCTCCTCAGGTTTGTACGTTGGCCCTAGCACTTTACCCAGCATCTCTGAGTCACATCATCTCGGTCCCTAATGCTTTACCCTGAGTGCCTGTGACATCCAGCTTTGCATTCTGTCCCCTACAGCACACAGCTCTAAGAACCAGAAAAGGGCATGGGTAGACTAGACATAGGAGAATTTATGACTTCATAATGATATGTGATCATTACCAACAACATAAAATTATGTCCCTTATGTATTTACTGTTTATGTCATATGCTTAATAAAGTCAAAATTCAAATAATAGGTAAGCCTATTTTGTATCTCAATTAAGTAAACTCAAAATTAACCTTGGTTTTAAAAAACTAACTTAAGTTGCAATTGATAGTTAATATTTTATCAGAATTGTGGGAAGGAAAAAAATTCTATGATAGAGACAGAAAGTAGATTAGAGGTTACCAGGGGATAACGCAGTAAGAATCAGAAGAAATAAATACTGACTATGGGCCAGGTGCAGTGGCCCAGGCCTGTAATCCTAGCACTCTGGGAGGCTGAGGTGGGTGGAATGCTCAAGGTCAAGAGTTCAAAACCAGCCTGAGCAAGAGCAAGACCCCGTCTCTACTAAAAATAGAAAGAAATTAATTGGCCAACTAAAACTATATAAAAAAAATTAGCTGGGAGTGGTGGTACACGCCTGTAGTCCCAGCTACTTGGGAGGCTGAGGCAGGAGGATTGCTTGAGCCCGGGAGTTTGAGGTTGTTGTGAGCTAGGCTGACGCCGCAGCACTCTATCTCAGAACACTCAGTGAGTCTCTGTACACCAAAAAAAAAAACAACTGCTAAGTATGTTGTTTCATTTTAGGGTGATGAAAATGGTCTGGAATTAATGGAGATGGCTGTATAGCACTGTGAATATACTAAAAAAATCCTGAATTGTATATTTTTAAATGGTCAATTTTACATTATATAAATTTGTTAAAATTCAATCAAGAAGATCAAAAACATTCTGAATGAAAGAAGCTTTACATAAAAGACTATACTCTATATGATTCCATTTATATGAAATTTTTAAAAAGGCAAAACTAATCTAAGGTATTAAAAAATTGTAACAGTGGTTCCCTCTGAGGGTAAAATTGGTAATTGTCTAGAAAGTCATGAGAGCCCTCTGGAGTGATGGTAATATTCTCTGTCTTGTCAGGATTTTGCATAACACATGTGTATACATTTGATAAAATTTAGTCAGTTTACAAGATTTCCTTATATGTCAGTTTTATATCAAAAGAGAAAAATTATAAACAAATATTAAAGTCAGGTTAAGAATCTGTAAGCCACAGTACTTTGGGGGAAGTGTAGTGATGTCTGCAATCTACTTTGAAATGGATCTAAGAATAAGATGAATTGATTGGCAGATAGATTGTTAGGTACATGACCAGCAAGTAAAATGTTAATGGCAGATTCTAGTGGCGGATATATGGATGTTCACTAAAACTCATTCACTTTTGCTGTGTGCTTGAAAATTTTAATAATAAAATGCTGAAGAACATGCATGAAAGTTATTAAAATTTCCCATAATAAATAAGAAAAGGAAATAGCCTTAGCTTCTTAGACAGAGTTAGCCCCAGCAAGAGAAGAACACGCATGTGTTGGAGTGCAGAGGGGCCGAGTCTTTTGTACTTACTACATCGCTAGAGCTGGACTGGGTGGCTGAAGAGGAGGACACTGGACCTGATGAAGAGTTTGAAGAATGTTTACTAAGAGATTCCGAAGTTTTACTTCTACATTTTCCAAAGGCTTCATTTTCTTCAGATAGATTATTATTACATTTATCTAACTGCTGAGTATCTACTATCAAGGTAACACCATTTCCTGAAAGAGTGGCAAAAGATTGGAAAACGTTTCTTCCCATTAAACACACACAACACAGAAAAGCCTCTAATACTTGGTCAATTAATCAATAAAAACATCTTACCATTGCATGAAGGCTCAGGTCTATTCTTCAAGCCCCACTGCTTGGATATCCAATCTCTATATGTGGCAACTTCATCCGTTACTCTAATTATTCTACCTAATATGCTGCATGTGTTTAAAAAGGGGGGGGGGAATAACATTAATTTGAAGATAAGAAGCCACAACCAATTTTGTCATAATGCGCTGATTTTAGTTGAACTATTACCTCTCTGTTTCGTTGTTGGGATAGTACTTTGCTATTGGCGATACGGCGTGACTCAGAACAACATAGGCATAATCAAAGGCCTGTTTCACTTGCATGGCCCCATATGAACTCCTTCCAACATCATTACCTTTAAAAGAAATGTATACATAACATAGTAAGCTTGACCATTGTTTAATATGAACTAAATATTGATGAGCCCTCTTCCAGGAGAGCAAGGAAGATGGCGCCCACTAGAGCTGCACCCAGAACCTGATCTGCCCCATAGCTCCCTAGTCTCTGAACCAGTGTAGCACAGTCGGTACTTTAATACAACATATAAATTGCTTAAATGTATTCTGGCCAAAAAAACCCTATTCTATCTCCTATATAAGTAGTTGTGTAAGCAAAAGAAATAGCTGCCTGTTTTCTCCTAAGAGTGAAACTGAACTAAATTAGAAATACCTTTGTATTTTTTGTTGTTTCTATTAGATAGACAGACAGACAGATAGATTTCCCACACTAAACTATGGCCTCCTAAAAAGCAAGGATCATCTTGCTCAAAAATCTTCATGTCTTTTGCACAGTGAGGATCCCAATAAATGTTTCTTCAACAAATAAACACATAGGACAATTAACCCTTTGCACTCAGATGTCGAGTGTGACTCAACACAGCAAAAATTATAGAGATTAAAATTGCTATTTGAATGTATCAATAATTTGAAATATAAAAAAATCCAAATAAATAAGTTTGTATGAAAAGAAACTCTAGTTTTTTATTCTACTGCCGTGCTTTGTAAAATCTGGGGTATTTAAAAAATTAAATCCCGAGTAGAATAAAGGAATCGAGAAAAAAGCAAGCAAGTGCAAAGGGTTAATGTTTGTAAGGTAGCTCAAAAAGCCACAAAGAGTTCCCAGGCAACTACTGTATTTCTTCACTGCTTTTCCTTATCTTCCTTATTTTTTAGTTTACGCTAAAGTCTTGATAATGCAGAATCTAAATATTTTATGATTTTATCAGGAAAATTGTTGTCCAGAAAAATGAGGATACAAACAAGGAAATATAACTTCATGAATGCATTGACTTGCAAGCCAACAGAAGGTGGAAAAAGCATAGGGAGATCATGCAAAATTAAGGAGAAGAGTTCCCCAAAGGAAATAAACAGTTCTCCAGGCCGGGCGCGGTGGCTCACGCCTGAAATCCTAGCACTCTGGGAGGCCGAGGTGGGCGGATTGCTCGAGGTCAGGAGTTCAAAACCAGCCTGAGCAAGAATGAGACCCCATCTCTACTATAAATAGAAAGAAATTAATTGGCCAACTAATATATATAGAAAAAAATGAGCCCGGCATGGTGGCTCATGCTTGTAGTCCCAGCTACTTGGAAGGCTGAGGCAGGAGGATCGCTTGAGCCCAGGAGTTTGAGGTTGCTGTGAGCTAGGCTGACGCCATGGCACTCACTCTAGCCTGGGCAACAAAGTGAGACTCTCTCTCCAAAACACAAAAAAAAAGTCCTCCTGAACTCCTGCTCCTGAATTCAGATATATATTACTATGCTTCCTGTCTCTAAGAACTTTAGAATTATCTCATTAAAGTCCTGCTCACTACTGGTTGGAATTATGGGCAATGAGGACCCATCTCCTATATCATCAAACTGGAAATGCACACAAATCCATTCTACTTTGCTTCTAAAAATCAACTGAATTCTACTCTCAATTCATCTGGAAGTCTGCAAGGTTTTTTTTTTTCTGGTTTGTGTGACTATTTTGGTATGTTTGTTTATGAAATATATTGATGAGAAAAGAATAGCTATAATTAGAAGTTATTCCTTCATTTTTCACCTAAAGAGAGTTTAAAGTACAAAGTGACTGACAAAGCCCTCTCTAAATACCCACAAATTTACCTAATTTCAATACCTGGTTGTAAAGGATCTTCAATATAAAGCATTGATGGCCTGTAACCATCTAGCATATTTTTCTGTACTTCATCTTTGGCTACATATGAACCACCATCCTTTATCCGGATGCCAGTCTTTAAATAATTGAAGTGTCGTCCATATAATTCAAAAAATTCTATTAGGAGAACTCCGTAGTTTGTATTGGGGATGCAAGCATCTTCCCTGGGATGTAGCTAAAAATAGAAAAAAGGAAGAAATTATTTTGGATTTTTGCTAAATTATCAAGTGGATGTATAAATGACATCCTAACTTCTATAAGCAACATTATGATAATTTTGGTCTAGCGTATCAGTCAATAGATAAATGGGGTAATAGCAGGCTATACACTGCTGTTACAGACAACACTAAAGCTCCATGGTGCAGAACTGGTGGGAGACAGTTTGTAAGGCTGAATTTTATGGCTACCCCATGATGTTGACAGGGCTGGCTTGGCCCAACACATCAGGGAAGTTGGCAACCCCATGCTACATAAAAGCCACTGATAATACTAAGACTCTAACTCAGGTGTCCTCAGACTATGGCCCATAGGCCACATACGGGTGTTTTCGCCTGTTTGTTTTTTTACTTCAAAATAAGTATGTGCAGTGTGCATAGGAATTTGTTCATAGTTTTTTTTAAACTATAGTCCGGCCCTCCAACAGTCTGAGGGACAGTGAACTGGCCTCCTATTTAAAAAGTTTGAGGGCCCCTGTTCTAACTCATCTTACCCAAGTAACAGGTCTCAATTCCAACTAAACTCAGAAGATTAGCCACTTAGAAGACATTCTTATGTGTGGCATTTACACTACTATACTGTTTACACTTATGGAAACTAGGCCATATCTTTGCGTGTTAAAATTTGCAGTGAAAACTCTCAAATATATTAGAATATATGAGATTAAAAACAAAAAATATTCTTTCCCAGGAATTTTTAAATACTTATTTGCTAAATAATAAGAAGGTACCCAGTTTAAAGGGAAAAACCACAAATAATCAAGGGAAGCATTCCAATTAGTGGTTGACTTGAGTTTTTTCCAAAATGTTTCTCTACCTGATTTCTTTTACTTTTAGCATGTGCTGGTGTGGAATACCTATATGACTTACCTGAAGGAAACTGACTGCCATTAAAAAGAGACTATAAGAACCAATTCCACCTGTAAATACTTCATTAAGGTCCCTCTGTAGTAGGAATTGTTTCAATACTAAAACCAAGTATGGCAATACAGGATATTTCTGAAAAAGAAATAAATATATTTTTTCCTATGTCAATAATAGATCTAAGCATTAATGGAGCATAAATTGGTCCTTACATTACAAAACTCGGTGGAGATATGCAATATACTTAATTTTTTATTTTAAGAGTAAGCTATATAAAAAGTAAGCTGTAAGTAATGAGTTTTCTCCCCACATCTAAAATCTAAAACATGTATACCTACATAATGGCACCCAAGTACTCACTACAGGACAGAAACACTTAACAGTATATGTCTGATGATGCTCATTTGTGACCATGACCACATCATATGCATTTTTAAAAAGATAATATAAACAGTGCAAGGACAAAGTCTCTCAACATCTTAAAGCACTAAATCAAAGGGATTTTAAAGAATCCCTTTTCTTAGGTGGTGCTCTGCCACAGCCCTGGGGTAGGAAGACCCTGCCTGCTGTCTTCCACATGAGCTGGTAACCACACACAGAGGGCCCCCCCCCCCATGCTTTACAGAGATCGAGGCAGGACTATCTGTGAGAACACTTGAGCTGGCAAATATGTACGGTGTGAGTTCATCTTACACCCATGCACATATTCATTCAGTACTCCCTGCAAGCCAGGCAGGCCGTAGGCTGGGGACACTGAGGGAAACAGAACAGATACAAACATCTTGAAAGAAGTCTTAACAGCCATTTCCTAGGGTTGGCAGAATTACTAGTGATTTCTATTTTCTACTTTAATCTTATCTGTTTTCTAGACTTCCTACAACACTGAACATGTATAGAAGAAAAAAAGTTTATACTTTTGCAAATCATATCAAAGCAAGCAAGCATGGGAAAGAACAACAAAAATATGGAGAAGTTTCTTTTCTCTTCTTTTTTTTTCCCTGAGACAAAGGCTCATCCTGTTGCCCGGGCTAGAGTGCCAATGCATTAGCCTAGCTCACAGCAAGAGAAATAAGTATTTTTAAACATCATGGTTGAAGTCAGACTAGAAATAGTCCCTTTTTAAAGAACAATTAGGCAAATATCCATCAGAATTTTATCTGGATATACCTTTGACCCAGAAATTTTGTTCTAGGAATCTTCCTACAAACATTTGCAAGTGTAAAGAAAGATGCATGTATGGAAGGATGTTCGCCAAACCCTTTGTAACAGTTAAAAAAAAAGTTGTTTTCTCAAGAAGAAAATTCTCACACACACACACATCTTACTTCCAAGAGAGTGAAATCATGAATAATACTTCTGTTGTTCTACTTTTCTGTCCTCCAAACATGTATATGAGAAGATAATGTTTACAACATGATAGTTACCATTTTCTCTTTAAAAAAATAAAAACTGTAGAGCTACTAAGGAAAAAATTTTTGAATGTATAAAAAATATATTCTAATGTAAACCAAAGCAGTTAATGGTTTTAGCTTAGGAAGAAGAAAAAAAATTGGAAACTAAGTATGTAAAATGTCCTGAAGATAATGTTGATAAAGTCTTCCTTATTTTGGAAGAAAACAGAACAAACAGAAACAAACTTAAATCACTTCAAGATAGAAGTAAAGAAACCTGGCTGGGCGCGGTGGCTCACGCCTATAATCCTAGCACTCTGGGAGGCTGAGGCAGCCGATCACTCAAGGTCAGGAGTTCGACATTTCTAATAATTTCATTGTATAAACACTATAAATTCTCTAAGCAAGAGCAAGACCTATCTCTACTAAAAATAGAAAGAAATTAGCGGGACAACTAAAAATATATAGAAAAAATTAGCCGGGCATGGTGGCCCATGCCTGTAATCCCAGCTACTCAGGAGACTGAGGAAGAAGGATCGCTTGAGCCCAGGAGTTTGAGGTTGCTGTGAGCTAGGCTGACACCACTGCACTCTAGCCAGGGCAACAGAGTGAGACTCTGTTTCAAAAAAAAAAAAAAAAAAAAAAAAAAAAAGTAAAGAAACCTATAGGAACCACCTTATAGGTGACTTGGGGATCAAAATCTAGAAAAGGCTCTTAAGGTTCTTAAAGGAAATGTTCTTAATCTGAACTTTTAAGAGATTAAAAACTGATATGAATTAATTGTACACCATGATTTCAGCCTTTATGCCCTCAAGAGGAAGGATTCCTCAAGAAGAAAATTTCTTCAAAAGCTTTCTCAACCTTTAATTCTTACTTGAGGTCACATTATAAATTAATTACTGATCATTACAATCAGATTCAAAGAAAGCAAAACCACTGCACAGAAAAAAGGCATTTGTCAGCAATATGCATATAAAATTATTTAGCAAAGTATATAGGATAGTATCACAAAAGAATTCTCAAAACAAAATTACATTTCTAATAATTTCATTGTATAAACACTATAAATTCTCTAACCTTAGTGAAATCTTTGATTAGGTCAGCTGCTCTCACACCATTCTGTACATTAAAGCTGATATCAACTTTCACTTCAGTAAAAGAATCTGTTAATTTAATAATGGGTACCTAGAAAGAGAAGAGAGGTAAAATTAAAATACTTTAACTGAATTAAATGATAAAATCAGGGGATGGAAGGTTTCTAGATTTGAGGTCAATACTATGCACCACAGTTAACCTTGTCTTCCACAAACACATTACATATTTAGTATTTTAAGCTCATACAATGTATTTTGTAATTTCTATCAATTGAGAATTTTTGTTTATTTTGGTGTCCAAACAACTTTATCTATTAGTTTACTATTTATCTTTTATTGTATATATTTAAGGCATACAACATGGTATTTTGATCTACTTATCTTGACTGAAGTGATTACTGCAGTCAAGCAAATTCATATATCCGTCATCTCATATAGCTGCATTAACTGACATAGTTATATTAATTGGGAATCCTGAAATTATGTAACAAAAGCCTTTCTCAAGACTGTTTGGCTTCCAAGAACAATTTCCAACTCAGTATCACATCAAGAATTATAAATGTCAGGCACTAAATGTTTTTATCAAACTGTTCCTGATAAGAACACTGCTAGATTTTTAAGTCACACACAGTAACCCACTGGCATTAGTGGTCAGTTTTGCAAATAACCCAAAAACTAATCCAACAAGATAAAATTTAAGAATTATTTTCAAAGAAAAACTGATAGGATGATTTATACAAGATATTAGGGGTTCTTTTTAAAAATGCTCTATTTGCACCAGACATCAGAAAATTCAAGCCAGCAAATTCTGTATGCAGAACTGACTCTTCAAATTAATAGCTTTTTGTAGGAAACGTCACTGTTTTGCTCTAAGAAAACCTAAAATGCAAAAATCCAACCTTCTAAAACAGATGTTTCTTTCTACAATGAGCTTCCATCAAAGTTCCAGATGATTAAAATAGGACTGATTTCAAAATCTCAACTATATAAAATTTTTCAAGGCACAAAATAAGTTAGAATGGAATGGCAATACCTTCTGTGTAACTATAGACTGTTTATAGAAATTTGTATTTTTATTTATACTTTTTTATATTTTGAAAAACCTCTATGGTATTATATATGATAAAATTGGGTATTGTGCTCGCTTCACCAGCACATATACTAAAATTGGACAATACACAGAAGATTAGCATGGCCCCTGCGCAAGGATGACACGCAAACTCATGAAGCATTCCATATTAAAAAAAAAAAAAAAATTGGGTATTATTTTAAAAGAAATACATAGCCAGAACAAGTTAATTTGTTTCAGAAACAAAACTTTTTAAGTACAAGCACTGTGACATTAACAAAATGAAAAAATCATGTACCCCCAATCTAACTGTGCTCATTAAAACTTAAATTTTAATTTAAGTTTCATATGTAAATAACTAGAGATTTTAACACAAAATTCTAAAGAACTTACAGTTGCTTTGTCTAGAACCTTCACTGAATCCTTGTCTGCCACTTTGTGCTTCCGAAGAGCTTCCTCGAGGGTCCAGAGGGGTAGGTTCTCCCACTTCCCAAACACCACAAGATCGATGTCACTGAACACAGAACACGCACACAGAAGGATTTGAAGAAGCAAGAAACTATATTTGTCTTAACTGACATTTGTGCTCATAGACTTTATTTGTAGAATTAAAACCTATTTCTCACCCTGTCCAAAGAAGAAGACTAAATGTGTTAGTGATAATGGGGGATTGTTTGGAGGGTGGAGAGAGGAGAAGTTGTTGGTTTTAACCACCTCCTCCTCACAGTCATTTCGCATAACGTAGGCCTCAGGAAATAGAGTGATTTTGAAAGAAGTAAAACCTCAAAAAAATACCAGTTAATGTTTCTTTTTCATAAAGGTTTCTGGTACTAAACCTAAAGACTTTGCTATCTGGATGAGATTGTGACTAAGTATAAAAAGCAAAACGCAGTGCACTGTATGTGGTATGCTACCACTTATGTAAACACACCCACTGCTTTTTTTTTTTTTTTTTTGAGAGAGAGTCTTGCTCTGTTGCCCAGGCTAGAGTGTCGTGGAGTCAGCCTAGCTTACAACAACCTCAAACTCCTTGGCTCAAGCAATCCTACTGCCTCAGCCTCTGAGTAGCTGGGACTACAGGAGTGTGCCACCATGCCTGGCCAATTTTTTTCTATTTTTAGTAGAGATGGGGTCTCTCTTTTGCTAAGGCTGGTCTCAAACTCCTGAACTAAAGCGATCCTCCCACCTCGGCTTCCCAGAGTGCTAGGATTACCGTCACGTGCAGACACACATTTCCTATAGGAATAGATATCTCTGGAAGGATATGTCAGAATTGCCAACAGTAGCTGATCCAAGGAGGAGAACTAGGGGACAGAGGTGGGATTTGAGATTTTCACTGCAATTATTTTTCTGCCTTTTCCAAATCTGAACTATATGAATGTACTACCTATTCATAAAATTTAATTAAATTTTTTTTTTTTTTTTTTTTTTTTTGAGACAGAGTCTCACTTTTGTTGCCCAGGCTAGAGTGAGTGCCATGGCGTCAGCCTAGCTCACAGCAACCTCAAACTCCTGGGTTCAAACGATCCTCCTGCCTCAGCCTCCCAAGTAGCTGGGACTACAGGCATGTGCCACCATGCCCGGCTAGTTTTTTTTTTGTATATATATTTTTAGTTGGTCAATTAATTTCTTTCTATTTTTAGTAGAGACGGGGTCTCGCTCAGGATGGTTTCGAACTCCCAACCTCGAGCAATCCGCCGGCCTCGGCCTCCCAGAGTGCTAGGATTACAGGCGTGAGCCACCGCGCCCGGCCATTTAATTAAATTTTTAAGAAAGATGTCTTTTTGAGTTTTGATGAAGCTCAGAACCTAAATAAGGAATAATATTAATGAACTCAAAGTTGAATATTTTATGGCTCTTGCAGGCCAAGGACATTAACGGGAAGAATGGAAATTGCCAAGGTCTATACACTTCAACATATTTTAAGTTGGGGTAAAGTAGACCAATCAAGCTCAAATAAAAACCACACTAGAATGTTTTTCCTTCATAAAGACCAAACCATTTCAATTCTAAGGGGGCAACTATCTACCCTTTAGGCAAACATCACCCAAGAGATCCTCCAAGGCTGTGGGTTAAGACACATCTTATTTGAGAAGACTGAAATTGAACAATGGTATTGAAAAGCCCAGGACCATCCTCAAAGAAGAGTTTTGTACCCTGAATTTCTTGTTCAGGATTGCTGGAATCACACCAGCAGAATGAGTTCTTAATTGAGAGAGAGAGAGAAAGAGAGAGAGAGAGAGAGAGACAGACAGAGAGAGAGACACACTGACCTTAAATTCCAGAGTCTATCTAGTGCTACATATAATCAGGCATTTTATCATGATACTACATTAACATCTATGTTAGTAGGTTAAGTGATGGGATTGAATGGATGAATCTTAAATGCATTAACCTAAGTGAAAAAAGCTAGACTTAAAAGAGTACATGCTGTATGATTCCATTTTTTGAATACTTTGGAAAAGGTAAAACTATAGGGACAGAGAACAGATCAGAGGTGGGGAAAGAGTTTTAATATAAGGTGCAGCAGGAAGGAATTGGGAGGTACAAGGAAAATTCTTCTATATCCCGATTGGGGTGGTGGGTACATGATTTTTTACATTGTGTAAATCTGTAAATTAAAAAATATTTATATATAATTAAATAAAAATAAGGGGAAATAAACTTTGAAAGAAAAAAAAATATTCTGGGGTTGAGCAGTTCTCTGCCAAGTAGTCAATTTCTATAAATTAGTAACTGATTACACTGCTACATGCTCCCTTTGACATCTCTCTGTATCATCTCAGTCTTGATCTGAAATGATAGTCTACTTCAAGGTGATTCAAATAAAACACCGGTGTAAGAATTTTTGGTTTATAAGTGTAACTATTTTGTTTGCTCATAATGCATTTAATAGCCAAAATGAATACGCTCTTTGTACAATTCCTTGAAACCTTCATAAGTGTACTAACCTAGTAGGTAAATACAGCCCAGTTTTAAAACTTCCAAATATTTGGACCTGAAATAGAAAAAGAAGTTATTATATTAAGGTATCAGATAAAAAGTAACCTGGCTGTGGAGAAATGCCAGTTTTTGCTGCCCTCTACTGGTACATTTTAGTACTACAAGAGCACTTTTTTTCTAACACCATGCTTTCATCAATTGGGGACTCTTTCACAAATAGACATTCAGAATATAATTTAAATTTATCAGATTCAAATATGAAACATACAGACTTAAATGCAGTTTTCCCTTGATATCTGAGGAAGCCTTGTTCCACCCCTCCCACACCAAAATCCAAGGATGCTCCAAGCCTATAATATAAAATGGCACAGTTTTTGCATAAAACCTATACAAGCCCTCCCATATAATTTTAGTCATCTGTAGATTACTTAGAATACCTAATAAAATATAAATGCAACATAAATATTTGCTATACTGTGTTTTTAAACATTTTTATTATTTTTATTTGTGTATTATTATTTTTATCAGGTTTTTCTTTCCTAAATATTTTCAATTCGAGGTTGATTGAGTATGACGATGTGGAACCTGTGGATACACAGGGCCAATTGCAGAAAGCTTTCAAAAGTAATATTCAAGTCACGGATGCTCCCTTATAAGCCAGAGACGCAATCACAAATTCTTAATTTGTGTCCTCTAAACAGAAGTCTTCTCGTAGATTACTAAATTAGGATCAGACTACTTCAACTACAGGAAGAGAGCTGGCCCTCAGGTCAACTCCAAAGAGAACATCAGGCACCATCATTATAACATCATGCTGTGGCATAAACCTGGGACACATTCCATCTCAACCCATGGAGAACAGTAGAACTCAGGCAGGTATGTGTATGTGCTTAATTACAATAAAGGATCAATGGTAACCAAAGCTCAATCTTTAAGGTGAGATGGAACTGGGAAACCTAACCACGACCTCATGTTTCTCATCTGTTTTGGTTTTTTTTAAATGGATAAAATCCCCCATCTCAGAAGGATAAGGATTAATTTAGATCAGGATTACTCAACCTTAGCACTACTGACATTTGGGTAGATAATTCTTTGTTGTAAGGGCTATACTGTTCACTGTAGGATGATTAGTGGCATCCGTAGCCTCTGTCCACTAGATGCCAGAAGTGTTTGACCAGTCACAACAATGGAAAATGTCTCCAACATTGCCAAGTGCCCTCGGGGAGGCAAAACAGCCCTGAGTTGAGAGCCACTTATTTCGATGGCATGGAAGAAACAACATGGCATAGGGCAGCTACTCAATAAAATATCAGTGTCTTCCCTCTGCCCTTAACCTGCAGTGTCATATTCAAAATCCTCTTGGTTTTGCCAACTGGACAAAAACCTTCCATAACTTCCCCTCTGCCACCTCAGGACAGAATCTAAAGAAAACCTATATATAGATAAAGTAATGGATTCTAATAAGTTACTTCTTTCAATGCACAGAATTATAGAACAGACCCATCAAAGGAGCCCTAAAAAGTGAGGTATTATCTTAGTACCAATAATAAGAACCACAAATAAGCCAAGAAGAAATCCTGGGCAAAAATTTTGCTTGATGAGTGGGGGGCTGGACTGGGAGACGAGCTGGTCAGAGAGAGAGGAAAAGAAGAGCAGTTGCAGGAGGGGGAGAAAAGTCTTACACCTGCTTTAGCCTAAGAAAATTTCCTTCAAGTGACAAAAATTCTTATTGACATTTTCATACAGCTATAAACAATTATAAAATGTTTATACTGGAGATTGGAACAAAATAGTAATGGGATTTTCGTATGTCACATCCAATAACAGATTACTATAATGAGGTTTGATTTCTTCCCTCTCTTCACACTAATAATTCTTGAATATAGATTGCCTCTAGTAACTGTTGTTAGCACTACAAAAAAAAATGTTTTGAGTCAGCCATCCAATTCCAATTCCAATTCCATGAAATTAGGAAGCCCCAAATCTAAAGGTTGCCTTTAACATTTAATTAGACCATAACTCTACAGAGACACTCCTACTTGCATGTGAGAACTCTGCATGGGATATGACAGACAACTTCCCGCTCGTGGACAAGAATGGTACCCTAAGCAGCAGCTCTCCAGACAAGGACTCACATCAGCACTGGGCCAGAGCTCCTTAATCACACTCTCGATCCTGTTCACCACCTCCATTCGCATCTTCTCCTCCTCAGGCCGTGGAGACATGTACTCATAAAAATCACTGATTTCTTCATGCAGGCTGAAGAAAAATGAAGAAAAGTTAATATGAACATGGCCGATCTAATGAGAAATCACTATCTTAAGTAATCTTATCTAATTAAGTCTTACAAGATAATTCAGCTGATAACTTTATATTCATAGATTTTTATCTTAATGTATAACTCATGCTAAGCTAAAATGGGAATGTACAGAATTTAATCAAAAAGTCAAAACAGTTAAATAAAATAAGAAATTCCCTGCACAGAAGACAGAGGACTTGCTGGGTACAGGTAATTTAGACAAAAAAAAGCACAGGACCTGGTTTCTGCCTTTCCACTCAGGATCCAGGAGACACAACAGAAGAAGATACTGAACCCAGGCAAGCTTCCTGCCAGTGGGGACTGACCCTCTTACCTCTCAGTAATCCATTCCTCACAGTGAACCAAACAGTATGTGTTTCATGTTTGCTCAGTGAATTAAGTGTCAAATGAACAAGTTGGCCAGTGCACATCAGCAAGGTCTTCAAAAGAACGGCTGGCAAAGGCTCCATGAAGGAGCTGAAGACTCTCAGAGAGAGTGAGGTATGAGGCAAGGAGCCAATCGCACAGACTGGGGAGGGGGGGACAACACATGGACAGACCGACATCTGGAGATGAAGGCAGGCCCCAGTAGAGGGCAACAGGGAGGTATGCAAATCTGCTAGGAGGGACTAGGGAGAGACTGACTTCAGAAATGCAGCATTTTAAAGAAGGTTAAAACCAGCAACTGTGCAAACACTGAATCTGCAAAGAAACCGGACTAGATGCAGGGAGAACGAGTCATAAATCACTGAGCTGTATAGAGACTGGATGCAGGCCTAGAGGATGGCAGGCAGGAAAGGAGGGGTCCTCAGAAACCACACTCACCCAGGCACAGAGCCTGACCAGCATGCAGACGGGTGGGGCTGAGGATGCCTTGAAGGCTGAGGGGACTGAGGGAAACCACTGGCCAGGATAGGACAAACTCAATGGCCCCGCTATGAGTTGAATGCAGTCAATACCGCAGGACACTGAGAATGAAAGACGCATTTCTTACGAAGTCGGTGAGACTATGAACAGCAACCTTTGGAAGGGAAAAGTGAGAGTGAAACGGAAGGGAATGAAAAAGGAAGAGATGTGATCTGCTCAAATTCCCTTGAGTGCCAACCACAAGCACGGCTGGCACACCTCCAGGTTGAGGAGGTCACCCTAAGCTGCTGTGAGGTTACCTCATAGGGTCTCCCAGTCTCTCCTGCCTGGAATGGACCAGGAAGCTGGAAAAGTGCTTTAAGTAATGGGTGGCAAGTGCCACGGGAGCTTGAGAGGCAGGGGGCTCAGACTGAGGGACGGTGGCCTGGAAAGGCAGCCAAGTGGTAACAGAGTGTTGAAGGGAGAGTGTGCCTGCAACTGCACAGCCCCTTCAGGGTCCAGAGCAGGAAGCTGGAAACACTGAGAAACCAAAAATGGTTTGGGAGAAGGAAAAAAAAATGTCTACACTCCAATCCCCATGGGCTATATAACTTCTGCTACATGAAACTCTGGAAACTTTAAAATGTGATTAATTAAGCAACCAACATTTCCTGTCTCTTCTGATGTTTTATTTTTGGACTGAGAGTCAAAAAACTTGAGTTCTAGACTCAGACTCTGCCTGAGGGCAGCTGTGTTCCCTTTGACAGGTGACTGGCACTTTCAGGCCTCAACATGCTCAGGTACAACACAACGCTAAGCTCCTTTCAAGCCCTTAGTTTCAAAACTTGAGCCTTTGGTAAGGAATGATTTATAACAGCGCTCTGCCTGTTTGCTGCACAATACTGCATAAAAAGTGGATTTTAAAACTCCAGAGAATTCTGCAAGTAAATTCAGAAGATATCCCAGTGGAGTCTATTTTTCCTTGGTATGTTTCTGGGTACCTTAAATCTTCAACTTCTAAGGTTTACTTATTTGTCTGTTTGTCTATTTGTTTTTAAAGCTTCCCAGATTTTGCTATATTTTCTAAGGTTATCTATCCCTCTGCTTCTCAAAGACAACGGCTAAAAGAGAATAGGTGTTAGAAAGTTCACAGCTTGCCTCAGTCTCTCTTCTGCACAGGTCTGCTGGTAAGGAAGAGTGCCCTGAGTAAACAGCAGAACAAAGAGGCAACCCCCTTATCTCACTGGATAGTCTGCTATGGGTTATCAGAGTTCATCTGTAGTTTAAAAAATGATCTCTATAGAAAAATGGCATCTTAAACAATGGAGACCACCACCTACGTTTCCCTGAATCCACAGGCCCGCTTACACATTTTTAAATTCAATTTCAGACAAAAATAATTAGCCTAACTGCCAGTCAACCTTTAAGTCATAAGAAATTAAGAATTCATTCTCTAAACACTACTGAGTACCTGTGTTTGCTTATCAAAGATGATCCTTGCCTGGGTAATCCTAGTTAACTGTGAAAAGAAATATTCATCTAACGCAGTTTTTTTTTTTTCTTTTGAGACAGAGTCTCACTCTGTTGCCCAGGCGAGAGTGCCTGGGACTACAGGCATGTGCCACCATGCTCAGCTAATTTTTTCTATTATTTTAGTAGGTACGGGGTCTTGATCTTGCTCAAGTTGGTCTCGAACTCCTGAGCTCAAACTATCCGCCTGCCTCGGAAACGCAGTTTTATGGTGTGTGCAATATGTATGTTCTGCACTGTTCCACAGGTAGGTTTCAGATAAGTGATTCAGAGCTTTCTAAAGACCACAGCTGCCCAGAAGGAACTGGGTTGCCTTGTAGGGTAGTGAGGTTCCTGTCACTCCAAGGGTAAAGAAACTAGATGACCCTGAGGCAAACAAAGGTCCAATAAAAGGGATTTCTGACCTTGGTGAAAAGTTGGAAGAGACTCTAAAATTCACATTCAGCACTGGGATTCTAGGCTTCTATTTAGTACATTAATTTGGAAGGACATTATTATAGGTTTATAAGACAAGCTCTTAAAACAAGACCACCTTAAACAGTTAATAGTCCATGGAATCATCTTCTTATTTAAGGAAAAATGGCCCCACAGGTTACTATATTTCTTTAATTGATGTATATTTGCCATACTAGAAGGCAGAAAGAGGAATATGGGTTGGGGGAGGCTATTAAAGCAAAAATACACTTGAACAGTAAGAAGACTGCCCCCCCAACCGGTCTGCAGGATCATCTTTCTACCTATCCCAAGCACAAGCATCACAATCTCACTTGTATGTAACTAGCTACGAACTAAGAAAAAAAATCTTGGTATATTTAGGAAATAAACTTCCAGTACAGATTTCTAAATAATTCTGAGGGACTCTCTATCTCCATGGACTGCATAATTAACTGGCATGTGCCTTTCATATCTGGGTGCTTAAAAAGGGCTGAAGGACCTGAATTCTGTTTTGGGGGTTCCCACTACAGGATTGATGTACATTTGAGTGGCAGAATGGACATCAGAGGAATTTTGTAGGTTTGTTTTCACATGTTAATGTCATTTTCTGCCTCTGAAAGCATCCAACTACACAGAGACCATGTATGGATCAAAACTCCTATGATTCACTAGTAAGTACTACTGAACACCACATACCTAGCCTTGTCGTTTTTTGTGTTTTTATTTTTTTAATTCATTGGCCTCTGCTTGATACCTAGCCTTCCCAGTTTCTAATATGAAATTATTAATGTAAGATTCAATTCTTCTGTGATCTGAACTCACTCAGGACCAAAATGCAGTACCTTCTACTACAATATCAATGTTTTCCTTTTAAAAGGAAAAGCGAGCAAGAAAACATACCATTCTCTGTTTATAAAGGAAAAGTAAAGTAATATAAAAGCAATGATGAAATGAGTACCACTATACAACTGGAAAGGATGCAAAAAAAAAAAGAAACAAACAAAATTAATTTGCTGGGGTAAAATTTACATTACTCTCAATAACAAAAATTTCATAAGATGTCAAAAAATACTTTATATATTTTTTAAAAAGTACAAGTTAGATAATTTAGATCAAAATAGAGACATGAAAAACTCCACTTGTGCTCTGAGGAAAGCTCTACTACAGGAGGAACTGCTAACCTAGCAAAACTGTATTAATTTTATAATGTCCCTCTCATGATGGGGAGAGAGAGGTAGAGAAAGGACCCTCAAAGGCTGTGAAAGGGAAAAACTCACTTCACATTCTTCCAGCTGGGCCACCTTTGAGGTTACCTCCTCATCAAGGTCAAGGTTTCTAGGTTTCATAACTGAAGTAAGAAACCTTTAATTGCCGATTTCATCCTTACAGGACGGCAATGACAAAGTTCTATTTAATAACTGTCAATAAATAGTAAGACACTACACACCCACCCACCACATTCACCCACACACAAAAAATTTCGTTTTGTTTTTTTTAGAGATGAGGTCTCACTCTGTTGTCCAGGCTGGAGTGAAGAGGCAGGATCATAGCTCACTGCAGCCCTAAAACTCCTAGGCTCAAGTGATCCTTCCACCTTGGCCTCCCAAAGTGCTGGAATTACAGGTGAGAGACACTGCACCCGGCCCAAACAATGTTTCTAAAGTTAATAATATCCAATTTGACAAGAATACCTGGAAAAGGCACTCATCTACATGTGCAGAAGTATAAATTACTACAACCTCTCCATATTATCATTAGATTGTGCTAATATATATAATAACAGATAACATTTATACAAATAATTTTAAAATTCCCCTTCTTTCTATTCTCCAGAAATATTCCCATGAGGGAACAAGGATATCTGTACAAGGATGTTCACAACATTATCTGGAATACTAAAAAATTTAGAAATGGTATCACTGTCTACCAATGGGATCCAATTAAATAATAATAGATACATCCATTGACTGACCTTCCCTTTATAGCCAATAACCCTTTAAAAAGAAAGAAGTAAAGATGATAGAGAAAGATGTAAGATATGCTAAGTTTAAAAGAAAAAGCACAATGTGTTTAGTAGGGCTGCAGCCTCCAACCCGCAGGGCCGAGTCGCGGTACTGTCCGTGGCCTATTAGTAAACCGGCCTCACATCACCACCTGAGCTCTGCACCTCCACCCACTTCCGGTCTGTGGATAAACTACTCTCCATGATACCAAAAGGGTTGGGGGCCACTGCAGTAGGGTCCCTTCTGTCCGCATTAAACACACACACACACACACACACACATTATATTTCTATCTGCATCACAAGTTTTCTGGAAGGAGAACTGTAATAAAGATTCCCTTGGGGAGAGGGACTTCTATCTAGCAGTATGGGCAGGAGAGTTAAGAAGACTAATTTTTTATCTTATCACTTTCTGTACTATTCTAGTTTATTTTGTTTTTTTAACCACTGGCATGCATTTGTTTGCTTTTCTAATAGGGATTGCTGTCTGCTTGGTGAGATTATAGACCATGAGATTTATTAACTTCTTTATATTTTCCCATGTGGAAAATGTGTGTGTCTTCTACCCCCACTCACCTCCCCCCCACATAAAATGGGGCCCATATACTATACGGCTAACAGATTGAATCTGGGGAGTGACAGGCGGTGTGAATTCACTTCTTAAAATGTATGTATCTATATAGACTTTCTAAAATGCATACATGTTAATTATCATTATATATTTTTAAAACAAGATCTTTATAACTAGGAAAAATATTCACTAAAGAAAACTAACACAAGAACAAAGACTCAAATTACTCTAATAATCTAGCCTTGCAAACAGTGGGCAACAGTGGAAGGGGCTCAGTGGCCCGCCTATGAGCAGCACTGACTCTTATGGACACAGAAGACCCTCAAATCCAGGCACACAGCGACGGCATACACCAGTACACTTTGGGAAGTTACTGTGTGTCCCTCACAGTGTGTGTAGTAAATTTCCTTTGGTGTCTGACTCATCCTTTCTAGGGATTTACATGCTTAGATGTATGTGTACATCCAAGACAAATTTCTGGAAGAATCCACAAAAATTATTACCAGCACTTTTCTCTAAGGTAGGACTGAGGTCTGAGTGGCAGTGATGTTTTTTGTACTGTGATCTGTCTCAAATGCACAGAGGCATCAAGAGAAAGAAGTGATGAGAGGCCGAGGCGGGTGGATTGCTGAAGGTCAGGAGTTTGAAACCATCCTGAGCAAGAGCAAGACCCTGTCTCTACTAAAAATAGAAAGAAATTAATTGGCCAACTAAAAATATATAGAAAAAATTAGCCAAGCATGGTGGCGCGTGCCTGTAGTCCCAGCTACTTCAGGAGGCTGAGGCAGGAGGATAGCTTGAGCCCAGGAGTCTGAGGTTGCTGTGAGCCAGGCTGGCACCACGGCACTCTAGCCCAGGCAACAGAGAGAGACTTTGTCTCAAAAAAAAAAAAAAAGATAAAGAAGTGAAAACCTCAAGCCCTGGGCAGTATAATCTGAGTGACAACTCCAGGAGGCTCCAGAACCGATCCTTTCAAAGAAACTGCACACACACATCCAGGCTCCGCCTGTATTTTTCAGCTACCAGCTAGACACCTTCTACTAAGATGTCGCCTCAAACTCAGCAAGTTCAAATTGAAATTCCTTTTCTTTCTCTTAAACCTATTCCTCCTACTTCTTGCATTTTCCTTTCTGAGTTTGTGTTTCCCTAAATGGAATCTTCAGATTCTTCTCTAGTTCACCCTTCTTCATCCTCTGGAGCTAACATGGCAAAGTAGCCCAAATGTTTCTACCAAAAACCAAAACAAACACTTCCAAATCTCCCCTGCCCCTGCTTTGAGTTCAAGTCCTTTTTTCTCCCATTAGGACACTGTGGTAACCTCCAAACTGGTCTCTCAGCCACCAGTCTTTCCCTTCTCTAAGCCATCTCGGTGGGACCACTGGGGTCCCCTTCCTCAGCCTACTTGTCATTTCCAAACCCCTTATTAGATCACCACCTACCTTTCCAGCCTAACTCCAACCCCTCTTCCCCAGGACAGTCCCACAGAACTGTGCCAGAACAGGCCCTGCCTACTCAGAACTCACCCTTGCACAGGCAGGCCCCGTGCCTGGAATACCCTCGCCTGGAGAGCTCAGTTATCACCTCCTCCGTAAAATTCCCAGAGGCAGAATGACTTGAGAGCCACCTGAGCTCTCCTGGAGCACAGCAGGCCGGGAGGGCTGCCCGCTCGGGCTGCTCTCTCCCTGCTGCGGCTCCGTGTGCCCAGACCCATGCTCCGCATGCAGAAGCACTTCCTTAGGTCCACAGGGGGAAATCTACCACATTCATGTCCACATAGTCACAAAACGGAGGTGACATTCCCTTCAAATGAGCTCCAAACCAGAACCCAAGGAAATGGACACTCATATATTGTGGGTGAGAACTGACAGAAAAAGAAAACAGGGTCATTTGGCCCAAGAACTATAGATGTCTTTTACAGTTAAAGGTGGCAATTCCACATCTCAGAATGTAGCCTAAGGAAGTAAGTTCGCATGTGCACACAGATAGGGCTATAAATATCTGCAATGAACATGTAATTTTTTTAAAGCCAAGGTTTAGAAGTATTTCAAGAATGCAATGCCCTAATGGCTTTATATTTTAAAGTCTGTACAATATGTCTAGTTTTCTACAGTACTGATAAGGATACAAGGTCACTTGGAAAAAAGCCATGCCTAACTACACAGGAAAAATACCACCTCCAAAGCTGAAAGGAAAAAAAACCCTCTCTCTCTTCTATTTGTGGACAGGAAACTTTTTCACACCCCCAAATAATTCTCACTATATCCCAGGCGTTTAAAAAAAAAAAAAGCATGGGAGAAAATATGGATGACAACATAAAATTATTTAAAAAGAGCCCACATATCTTTTATGAACGTTACAGGAATTTACAATGGTTATTCATAGTTTAGGAATGTCTTATTTGCTATGTTAACCCATCCTTCGTTAGTAAAGGGTAGTAAAAAGTGTCTGCCTATCCTAAATTGCAGTATTCCTTTTTTTCTTTTCTTCTTTTAAAAGGTACTTGTACCTGCTTTCCTAGAAATTAGAGCGCTTCTTTTAAATACCATTGCTGGTGGCATTGAATTTCTGTACTACAGTTTTTTAGGCCAGTGTTCAGAAGGATGGTTTTTCAGATGATTTTCTCTCTGTCCTTTCCCTCTTTACTGCTATGAAGAGAGAGAATAAAAACTACCTGTCTTCTTCCCCAGGCCTTTCCATTGTCATAAAACCCTGCCAACTACTTTCAATCAATTATTAAGAGAGAAAAAAGAAATCATTACCCAAGAGTTGCTTTATCTGGTAAATAATTCTTTCCCCTTCCAGTAAAAATTCTGAACTTATCCACCACTTTGAGTAGATCTGACCAAATGTGGGTAAACTTAGGAAACCAAAAGAAGAGTGGTTGTTAGTATTCCCTAAGATCAAATAGCTTAAAACAAAAGCTTAGGAAATAAATTTATTCCCCAAATGAGAGGCCCTCAAATATCTGTCAAGCGAAGACAAAGAAAACAAAACACTAATAAACCAAGCTGAACCTTTCCTCAGCTACAAGGTCCAAATGCCAATAAGAATATTCAACAGAAGTTTGTTATATTCTTAAATAACACAATATGGATTAGTTTAACTCACACGATTCTAATACCAAACGTCATTATTTATTTTTTTAAATTTATCTTTGATGGAAAGACTGGTATTTAAGAATAGACACATAGGCCAGGTGCGGTGGCTCACACCTGTAATCCTAGCACTCTGGGAGGCCAAGGCGGGCAGATCAGTAGGTCAGGAGTTCAAAACCAACCTGAGCAAGAGCGAGACCCCATCTCTACTACAGATAGAAAGAAATTAATTGGCCAACTAATATATAGAGAAAAAATTAGCCGGGCATGGTGGTGCGTACCTGTAGTCCCAGCTACTCGGGAGGCTGAGGCAGGAGGATTGCCTGAGCCCAGGAGTTTGAGGTTGCTGTGAGCTAGGCTGACACCAATGGCACTTACTCTAGCCTGGGCAACAAAGCGAGACTCTTGTCTCAAAAAAAAAAAAAAAAAAAAAAAATAGACACTGCACTATAAATACAGAACTACCTATACCATCTTTACCTACGTTAAGTGTACTGATAAAAGAACAGAACCAAACATGTGGATATCTCACTTTCATGGAGCCCTAGAGTTGAAAATCCCAATATCCATTATTTGCTTAATAAATAATTTACATTAACTAGGGCAAATTTCCAATACATATTTAAAATATTTTATCTTTTAATAGTGATTACCTTAAATAACGAAACTGAGAACAAGACTAATTTGGAGAAAGGCTTTCACAATTTACTTCTTTTTCTGTGCTGTTGAGATCTTTTAGATAAGTGCTAGTATTATTTAGGAATTTTTAAAAGCTTTAGTAAAAAAATAAAAACAAATTGATTCACAAAGAATTCATTTACACATATACCAAAAATATACTGTATAAAACCTAGGCTGCTTTTTATGAGGTTCTATATTTTTTTCACAATTAACAAACAAAAAACTCTGAAAGAAATAGGTAAATTTTCAGCTGTTTGGGGGAAAACACACAGGGGAAAAAAAACATAAAAATAACCCATAATATATGCCCATGCCCCTGTGCCAAACACCTGATGCAAAATGCTTTGCTCACATACCACTTTCGAGTCAGTGGAAAAACACACTGGTCATATCAGGATCACCATGCATGTTATTTGCTATGATAAAAATGAATTTTTAATGGCTGGATAGTACTTCAGTATATGAATATACCATTATTTATTCCACCAATCCTTTAATGTTGAGAATTAGGTTGCTCCCAATTTTTCATTGCTATAATTAACATCATAATGCCTATCTTTGCACATAAATCTATAATCAACTCTAATTTTTCTCAGAATAAATTGTTAGAAGTGGAATCCCTGGGTGAAAGGCTATGAAGGCTTAATACTTTTGAAAGATATTCCCAAAATGCTCTCTACCAGAAAGGATGCTGGTACATTCTCCCACAGAAATGCCTGAGGGTCCTTTTCCAAGCTCCGTATCAATGGAGAGTGTTTTGTTTTTGTTCTCTGATTCCTAGTAAGGTTGTAAATTTTCTTCGTATTTATTGGACATTTATATTCCTTCTTATTCAATTCATTTTAATAAACTATTAGATATAATTAATATAATAATTTAAAGAGCAAAGCTAGAATCAAACCCTGTGTCACCACTTACTGGGAATGCCTGGACAGGTGTTCTACCTCTCTAAGCCTGTTTCTCTTATGTGAAATAAGGACAACAATATCCCTAAATGTTATTAGGATGACAGAAGTCCCAATAATGGCCAAATAAATGTCACGGTGCACCTGTAGTACCAGCTACTTGGGAAGCTGAGGCAGGATGATCCCTTGAGCCCAAGTGTTCTGGGCTGTAGTATGCTATGCCCATTGGGTGTCTGCACTAAGTTCAACATCAATATGCTTGTCTTGGAAGGTTTCTATAGGAATTAAACAAAAGTATGGAAAGGGCTTAGCACAGGGTTTACTAGTAAGTAAATATCAACTATCATTATTATTATTAACAAATATTTAATTTCAAAAGATAAACAAAACAGTACAGGCAAATCATAACAGGTACAGGTCTGATCTAGCTACCAGGCCATCAGTGTGTAATCTCTGCTTTTAAATCCCTTTTTAATAAATGTTTCAAAAGGCTTTTTTACCTTGAGATAAAAAAATATCAAGAGAATGAGAAAACACAAACCACAGAAGAAAATACTTGTGAAAGACTAGTATTTGAAATATACAAAGAACTCTTAAAACTCAATAGTAAGAAAATGAACAAACCAATTAGAAAATGGGCAAAAGACCTAAACACACGCCTCACTGAAGAAGACATACAGAAGGCAAGTATATTAAAAAGATGTTCAACATCATATATCACTGGGGAATTGCAAATTAAAACAACATGCCTGTAATCCTAGCGCCCTGAGAGGCTGAGGCAGGCAGATCATTTGAGCTCAAGAGTTCCAGACCAGCCTGAGCAAGAGCAAGAGCAAGACCTCGTCTCTACTAAAAAAATAGAAAGATATTAGCTGTACAACTAAAAATATAATGTAAAAAATTAACCAGGCATGGTGGTGCATGCCTGTAGTCCCAGGCAGGAGGATCACTTGAGCCCAGGAGTTTAAGGTTGCTGTGAGCTAGGCTGACGACACCGCACTCTAGCCCGGGCAACAGAGAAAGACTCTGTCTCAAAAAAACCAAATAAAAACAAAAAACAACAGTGAGATAACACTATACACCTATTAGAATAGCCAAAATCGAGAACACTGACAACACCAAATGCTGTTGAAGATGTGGAACAACAGGAACTCTCATTCACTGATGGTGGGAATACAAAATGGCACAACAACTTTGGAAGACAATTTGGCAGTTTCTTTTCTTTTTTTTCGTATGTCTAAAATTTATTAATTGCGAAAGTCATGTCCAAATATTAAGTCAAGGCTTTTGGAATGCCAGAGTAATTCCACATTTCTAACTATAACTCCTTTTAAATCATCATCTTCATTTTACCTCCTTTTTACATGAACAATACAGTAGATTTGAGCAAATTGCTATAATTTTCAATTCAACCAATGTATGTATTTCCCATGGATCCATTTCTTCATTTCTTTACTAACAGTACATTATGGTTATATTTAGTTCAAAATATTCTTCTCTAAATATCTACCAATCGCTTTCATTTAACCTTACATTTTGAGATGAAGAGAAATCAAACAGAGAAACAATGCCCACAATCGCTCAAATGAAAACCATAGACTATGGTTTTCATTAACCATGACCATTCAATATTTGTAATCAGCCACCAGAAAACTATGCAGAATGCATAGCACCACTACTTTCTCTAACTTACTGTCAGCTAATAGAATTCAAGAGAGAGGAAAAAAAAAAAAAATTAAGAGTATTTGAATTTTGTCAGTAAAAAACTTAATCAAATATAACATAAAATAGCCAAAATATAATGAGATCTATGCCAGGTTTTAGGCAGAGCACTTCACATGTATGATCTCACTTAATTCTCACAACAACCCTATGATTGTTATCCTTTTTTAAAAGATGAGCAAACTTAGGCTCAGAGAGAATAAACAACTTCCTTAGGGTTACACAACTAAGATGTGGTGCAACACAGATTCAAACCTAGAAAATATAGGTCTAAAGCATGCATTTTTGAGACCACTGAGCTATATACTAGCTCTCACTTATGTCACTCATTTAATAAAGGAGATTTAAAAGTGACATGACATGGACCTCTTTTAATGATAAGTCTACGAGTCTTGAACCATTCTTTCCCTATTAAATATTAGTTTTCGACCTAAATAGCCAAAAAAGGAAAAACTAGAGCAACAAAAGAAAAACTCCCAAATATCCCTAAATGTTATTAGGATGACAGAAGTTCCAATAATGGCCAAACGTCATGGTGCACCTGTAGTCCCAGCTACTTGGGAAGCTGAGGCAGGATGATGCCTTGAGCCCAAGAGTTCTGGGCTGTAGTATGCTATGCCCATTGGGTGTCTGCACTAAGTTCAACATCAATATGGTGACCTGGCTGGGCGCGGTAGCTCACACCTGTAATCCTAGCACTCTGGGAGGCCAAAGTGGGCAGATCGCTCAAGGTCAGGAGTTCAAAACCATCCTGAACAAGAGCAAGACCCCGTAAGACCCCGTCTCTACTAAAAATAGAAAGAAATTAATTGGCCAACTAAAATTATATATAGAAAAAATTAGCCAGGCATGGTGGCACATGCCTGTAGTCCCAGCTACTCGGGAGGCTGAGGCAGAAGGATTACTTAAGCCCAGGAGAACAAGGTTGCTGTGAGCTAGGCTGACACCATGGCACTCACTCTAGCCTGGGCAACAAAGTGAGACTCTGTCTCAAAAAAAAAAAAAAATGTGGTGACCTCCCCGAAGTGGGGGACCACCAAGTTGTCTAAGGAGGGGTGAACCGGCCCAGGTCAGAAACAGAGCAGGTCAAAACTCCTGTGCTGATCAGAAGTGGGATCATGCTTGTGAACAGCCACTGCACTCCAGCCTGGGCAACATAACCAAGCCCCGTGTCTTTAAAAAAAAAAAAATGTAAAGATGGTGGGGAAAACTAAACAAAGGTAAAAGGGGGAGATATATGAAATTTAAGGTATTTAAGGTATATGAAATATAGAGAACTTGAATAGAAGATAACACACCACTTTCTGGTAATGGTTACATACAGGAAGGAGGTGGAAAAACGGAGAAAGGAAAAGATCAAAGAGGGTTACAAAGGTTACCATAAATGTATGAAAATACTTAGCCTCTTAAAAAATGTTTAAGGTTGGCCAGGCACAGTGGCTCACACCTGTAATCCTAGCACTCTGGGAGGCTGAGGCGGGCGAATTGCTCATGGTCAGGAGTTCGAAACCAGCCTGAACAAGAGCGAGACACTGTCTCTACTATAAATAGAAAGATATTAATTAGCCAACTAATATATATAGAAAAAATTAGCTGGGCATGGTGGCGCATGCCTGTAGTCCCAGCTACTTGGGAGGCTGAGGCAGTAGGATTCCTTGAGCCCAGGAGTTTGAGGTTGCTGTGAGCTAGGCTGACGCCATGGCACTCACTCTACCCTGGGCAACAAACTGAGACCCTGTCTCAAAAAAAAAAAAAAATGTTTAAGGCCCTCTTTTTAATACAGGGGGTCTGTTGACTGTCTATGGCAAGTGTATCTTGCTCTTGCTCTGTAAACCTAGCTTGTCCTTCCTCGATAAACTTCATTTCATCCAAACATTTCCTGTACTGTCAAAGCTAGTAAGAACATCTTCGACATTTAAGGATCCATTATTATGCATGGAGATCCTCTATTCAAGATATAAGACACTTGTATATTAGATCCATGCACCAACCTCTTCAGTTTCCCTTTTTTAGCCTTCTGTTACTGAAAACGGATTAAGTGATTCAAATCTCCTTACAGATACATGTCACAAACAATCATCCGTGTGTTTTTGTTTCAGAACCTTCCACCAGGCTGCTCCCAGAGGCGCCAAGACTGGGGGCCCGGCAGCAGCGCTGACCTATTGCCAGATCCCACCCACCAGCTGGAGAGTCTGTAACTCAGGCCTCCATCGCACAGGAGCTCACTGTGGCAGTTTCTTACAAAACTAAATATACTCTTACCATACAATCTAGCAATCAGACTTCTTGCTCTTGCTTAATGATTTGATAACTTACATCCACACAAAAAAAGTACACAGCATGTTTACGGCAGCTTTTTTCATAATTGTCAAAACTTATCAGTAGGTGAATGGATAAAACTATAGGACATCTATACAATGGAATATTATTCAAGGCTAAGAAGATATGAGCTATCCGGCCAGGAAAAGACAGGAGGGGCTGGGCGCAGTGGCTCACACCTGTAATCCTAGCACTCTGGGAGGCCGAGGCAGGAGGATCATTTGAGCTCAGGAGTTCCAGACCAGCCTAAGCAAGAGCAAGACCCCATCTCTACTAAAAATAGAAAGAAATTAGCTGCACAACTAAAAATATATAGTAAAAATGAGCTGGGCATGGTGGTGCATGCCTGTAGTCCCAGCTACTCAGGAGGCTGAGGCAGGAGGATCACTTGAGCCCAGGAGTCTGAGGTTGCTGTGAGCTAGGTTGACGTCACGGCACTCTAGCCCAGGCAACAGAGCGAGACTCGTCTCAAAAAAAAAAAAAAAAAAAAAGACATGGAGGAACCTTAAATGCATATTACTAGGTAAACAAAACCAATCTGAAAAAGCTATAGCCTTTTCATACATACGCTATGATTTCAATTATGCGACATTCTGCAAAAAACAAAACTGTGGAGACAGTAAAAGGATCAGTGGTTGCCAGGGTTTGGGAGCGAGAAGGAATTAAAAGGCAAAGCACAGGGTTTTTTAGGGCAGTGAAACTGTTCTGTATGATACTCTAATGTTTTTTGTTGTTCTTGTTGTTTTGAGACAGAGTTTCACTTTGTTGCCCAGGCTAGAGTTAGTGCCATGGTGTCAGCCTAGCTCACAGCAACCTCAAACTCCTGGGCTCAAGCAATCCTCCTGCCTCAGTCTCCCATGTAGCTGGGACTACAGGCATGTGCCACCATGCCCAGCTCATTTTTTCTATATATTAGTTGGCCAATTTATTTACAGTAGAGATGGGGTCTCTCTCTTGCTCAGGCCGGTTTTGAACTCCTGACCTGGAGCAATCTGCCCGCCTCGGCCTCCCAGTGTGCTAGTATTACAGGCGTGAGCCACCGCGTCCAGCTGATACTCTAATGTTGAGTACATGCCATTGCATGTTTGTCAAAACCCCTAGAATGTTCAACACCAAGAGTGAACCTTAATGTAAACCATGGACCACGTGATGATGGTGATAATGATGTATCAATGTAGATTCAGCAATTGTAACAAATGTGTCAGTGTGGTGCAGGATATGGATAGTGAGGGAGGCTGTGTATATGTTGGGGCAGGGAGTTTACGGAAAATCTCTGTACCTCCCACTTGATTTTGCTATGAACATAAAAGTGCTCAGAAATATAAAGTCTATAAATATTTTAAAATTCTAAAACTTGTTTATATTTTATTCAACTTATTTTTTTCTTTTTCCTGTTTAACTATCACTTATTCATTTGGGATTTAATTAAACATGGCAAAAGGTAGGAATATAACTTTTTTTCAAATAGCTAAACCAGTTTTCAGTGCCCTTCATTGAATATCTCTCATCTTTTTCTCAATGAGTTGAGTATACACTTGCTGCACCAGTCTACACAGCGGTCTGTCCCCAGCTCCCCCCAGTGATTCCACCACTCCACCTGCTTTCCTTAAGGAAACAATTCATGTCCCTACTATTTCATGTGATTCTGGTAAGGCTGTATGACAAAGCCACCTGGTGGTTCTAGACAGGAGCAGGCATGGGTGGAAACCAGTGAGTGCAGCACCCCCATGGCCATGGCCCAGTGATGAGCACCTGCACCCAGCAGCCCACAAGGTGTCCCTTCCTTAGGACTGTACATACTGACATTAAGGAAGGCCACTTTCATCTTTGACCTCAAGCTATAAAAATAGGAGCCTGGAAGTATCAACAACCACACCTCCTTTTCTGCTAGCTACACAAAGGAAGCCATCAGTAAGAAGAGAGAATGGAGCCAACTGCAAAAGGAACCAAAGTCAGGGAGAGACAGGGCATTTGAGCCTCCTCTGACGTCACTGAAGCAAGTATTACCCAAAGGGTATCCCTGGTACTTGACAAAATAAATGCCTTTGTTTGGTTTTTGCTTAAGCCATTATGAATTTCTTTCCCTTGAACCTGAAAAGACTCCTTAATCACACACAAAGCTCTCGTGCATAGTCAGGTCAGATCTTAAGGCTTTCTTCAGATCTATGGCTCTTTCTATTCTAGGGCTCAAATTACCCTTTAAAATTCTTGCATAAATCTATAAATAGTTGATAGTACAAAACCAATCGTTCCCCCAAACTCATCTTAGTATGCAAAATGTTCTTGGCTATTCTTGCCTGTTTCTTCCAGATGCTCTTTAGAATCATTTTGACAAGTTATTCTCCCACCTTCCCCCCAAAAATCTCAGTGGGATTTGTATTTAAATTATATTATTTGACAAATTAATGGGTTTACCTAGTATTTTCAAGTTTTTTATGGTACTCATTGTAAAGGTTTTTATTTTCTTCACTTCTGGCTTTGTTTTGAAATTATTTTGAGATTCTGATGCTCTAGTTGAGTGAAATCTTTTTTTCTTTTTTCTTTTTCAATTATATTTTCTGACTACTACATGGGAAAGCTATTTACTTTCATATATTTATTTTACAAACAACCAGATAATTCTCTTGCCCTACTACATTGGCTAGAATTATTAAGATTAGGTCAAATAATACTGGTGTGGTAAACAACCTTGTTACTGATTCAATGGGAAATGTTTCTAGTGTCACGTAATGTATACATTTGAAAGTACCACTCTTGGCCAAGCGCGGTGGCTCACGCCTGTAATCCCAGCACTCTGGGAGGCCGAGGTGGGCAAATTGCTCAAGGTCAGGAGTTCAAAACCAGCCTGAGCAAGAGCAAGACCCTGTCTCTACTATAAATAGAAAGAAATTAATTGGCCAACTAATATATACAGAAAAAATGAGCCGGGCATGGTGGCGCATGCCTGTAGTCCCAGCTACATGGGAGGCTGAGGCAGCAGGATTGCTTGAGCCCAGGAGTTTGAGGTTGCTGTGAGCTAGGCTGACGCCATGGCACTTACTCTAGCCTGGGCAACAAAGCGTGACTCTGTCTCAAAAAAAAAGAGAGAGTACCACTCTATCAGGTTAAGGAAGTATCTGTATATCTGCATATTAACTAAAGTTGCACTCTTTTGTTTCTTTGTTTTCAATAGACAGTGTCTCACTATGTTGCCCAGGCTAGAACTCGGTGGCTATTCACAGGCACAATCATAGCTCACTGCAGCCTTGAACTCCTGGTGATCCTCTTGCCTCAGCCTCTCCAATAGCTGGGGCTACAGGCACATGCCACCACTAAGCACAACCACAACGCCTGGCAAAAAAAATTGTAACTTTTAACACACACATTTCATTTAAGACTTCACTAATAGTTATTTTCAACAAGCGTCTGCAATACTTTTTACAGAATAAAGCAACAAGGTAGCTTTTTCCTTTATTGATAATGTCAATGATGACGAAGGAAGAAACAGAAAAGTAAAAGCTACAACTGAATATGTGCCTTCTCCATGAAAAAATTTCACAAATAGGCAACT
The DNA here is from genome assembly GCF_040939455.1 of Microcebus murinus. Classification (NCBI taxonomy): domain Eukaryota; kingdom Metazoa; phylum Chordata; class Mammalia; order Primates; family Cheirogaleidae; genus Microcebus; species Microcebus murinus. The sequence continues at coordinate 5,117,106 of NC_134123.1, read as the reverse complement.
AATACTGCAGTAACAACAAAAATGTTTAAAGTTAAACAAACGCCCACAACCTTATTAATAAATCAACTTTTTCTTATCCCCAATTAGGTAACTTTCTTAACCCAACAAAATAGCAAACAAAACAAAATAGACACACCTGATACTTTCACTGCATAGCCAGCCAACAGATCAAAGGAAGACATTTTCTAGGTGTGCATAAGATCTAAAACATTTAAGATTTTCTATAATTCTTTGATTATAAAAATTATCGAGACTATGTACTGTTTAACCTTGTTAAATTTCTCAGACCAAATCCATTTTAGATGTCTCATTTACCACCTAACTTCTCTTCAAATTTGCTGTTTACAGAAGTTATTGGTGGAGACATCTATGTACAGTGAAGTTTTTCTACAATGACTATGTCTTCTACTTCAAAGTAAAGCCTGAGATGTCTGCCATTCCAAGAGTTATTTTTACTGTATTTACACTAGGCAAGATAGCATTTTATAAAAGACTCCACTCAAGTTACCATTTCCCTGAAAGTAGTATAAAATCTTTAAGACCTGTGGGCAAAGTAAAGGACATACTAGATAGTCCACCAAATTTTAATATATAATATGTATATTTTTATACATATACACATATTATATATATATAATTTTTTAGAAGACACTGTGAACACTTTGATAATTTTTAAAAGGCCCTATAATTGCCTCATTTAATTTTGCTAATAGGAAATGAAATGTGGCCAGACACAGTGGCTCACATCTACATACTAGCACTTTGAGAGGCCAATGTGAGAGGATTACTTGAGGCCAGAGGTTTGACACCAGCCTGAGCAACACAGAGATTCCATCTCTACAAAAACTTTTTTAAAAAATTAGCAGGGTGTAGTGGCCCATGCCTGTAGTCCCAGCTACTTAGGAGGCTGAAGTAGATGGCTGGAGCCCAGAAGGAGTTTGAGGCTGCAAGGAATATATATATATATATATATATATATATATATATGTATATATATATATATGTATGTATGTATGTATGTATGTATTACTTACAAAACTTTCCTTGCTATATGCTAAAACTTTAGTAATGATATAAATATGCTATGTTCCTAAGCCATACATAATTTAAAGCCCTCCGGCCAAGCGCAGTGGCTCACACCTATGATCCTAGCACTCTGGGGAGCCAAGGCAGAACTGCTTGAGGTCAGGAGTTGGAGACCAGCCTAAACAACAGCAAGACCCCATCTCTACTAAGAATAGAAAAAATTAGCTGGGCGTAGTAGCATGGGCCTGTAGTCCCTGCTATTCAGGAAGCTGAGGCAGGAGGATTGTTTGTTGCAGTGAGCTATGATGACACTATGCACTCTAGCCTAGGTAACAAAGCGAGACTCTGGTAGGGAGGGAAAAAGACTGCCTCCCACACTTCCTTAGCTGTGCTTTGGAGAGGGCCTGGCCTGGACAAACCAACTAACTTCTGCATAGTACTTCATATTTTTCCATGAGCTCTTGCCTATTCTTTGATTCAACCATCTACAATAATTCTGTGAGGCAAACTATGCAGAAGTTAACTTGTAATTAAAAGAATTTTTATGGGAAATAATTTATTTCCCTAAGACCATAAAGAAAAATCAACAACAGGACCAAATCTGAAAAACAGATCTCCTCACAAACACGCCAACCACTAGAAGGACCACAGAGGTAAAATTACTTTCAAATTCTGGCTCAGACTCTTCTGAGTGACCTTTCAATATTCCTCATTCTCAGTCTCTGAGTCTGTAAAACAAGGATGTCAATGCCCATTCCACAGCTGAGCACACACTGCCTGGCACATGATGCACTTTCAAGTCCCCACTTGACCCTCAGGTTTCAGCAGCCATGGGACTTCATGAGCTCACACTCCCACGAGAGAGAGTACAATGGTCATTTCTCTAAGACAGGTCCACCAAAACGGCAATCACTTACCATGGCAGCCACCACCCCTCCTCCTAACCCTTCAGACATCCTTTACTCCTCCTCCTCGTTACCTACATTCCCACATTTGTGGAAAGCAATGACATGCCAGGTGTTGTACCAGACCTTGGTCCAATCACTTAATCTGTCACATCAGACACACATCCCCTTGGAGATTTCAGGACCTGCTGCTCTGGGCTTACCACTCCTTTACCAGCCTAACTCCATTAGCCCTTGGCACTTTGCCTGAACCAACACCCTAACTCCAAAGGATCTCTACAAAGGACCTAAGTATCACATGGTTCCACAGTGCCTCTAACATATACTAATTCCCCTCTGCCAGAGGTCAGCAAACCACACCCAAAGGCCAATCTCAGCTAACCCGGGTTTCGGTTTTGGTTTGCACAGCTCACAAGCTAAGAATGTTTTTACATTTCTAAATGGTTGAAAAGAAGTCAAAAGAAGAATTATACTGGGGACACATGAAAATTACATATAATTCAAATTACAGTGTGCCTAAATAGACTTATTGGAATACAGCCACACTCATTCATTTACATATCATCAATGGCTGCTGCTTCTCAGTAGAGTAGTTAAGACAGAGACCACAGAAGCAACAAAGCTTTAAATATCCATTATCTTTACAGGAAAAGTTTGCTACCCCTGCTTATACATAGATTCCATAATATGTTCAAGAGTTACTTAATGGACCAAGTTACGCTGTATATTTCTCTGCATTGCCTTCTACATTATTTGGGGGTAAAAAAATCTATAGAAGTAGATTTATACTTAGTACTCCTAGCAACAATTGTCTTCTCAACATCCTCCACACCATCGTGGTTCATAGCAAACAGTCAACTAATTTTTTTTTTCCCCAAAGAGACAGGATCCCTTTTGCCCAGCCTAGAATGCAGTGGCACGATCCACATCATATAGCTCACTGTAACCCCGAAACCCTGGGCCCAAGAAATCCTCCCACTTCAGCCTCTTGAGTAGCTAGGATTATAGGTATGTGCCACTATGCCTAGAAAATTCTTAATTTTTGTAGAGACAGGGTCTCCTCTCCCTATGTTATCCAGCCTGGTCTTGAACTCCTGATCTCAAGTGATCCTTCCACCTCAGCCTCCCAAAGGACTGGGGTTATAGGCATGAGCCACTGTGCCCAGCATCAATTGTTATTTTTAAAAGGCTTGGTGTTATCTGCTAAGTGCTTAGTTATACATTAAACTTTAAAACATAATTTTAAAGTAGCCAATAGGATGGTTTCTACCCCAAAAAAAGCAGAAAATAATAAGTGTTGGCAAGGATATGGAGAAATTGGAACTCTATACATTCCGTGGCGGGAATGGGAAATGGGGTCCCTGCTGTGGAAAACAGTTAAGACAGCTCCTTAAGAAAACAGACACAGAATTACCATATAATCCAGCAAGTCCACTTCTGGGTATGTACCCAAAATAACTGAAATAAGAGACTCAAACAGATACTTGTACACTCACAGCTGCATATTTGTGATAACCAAGAGGTAGAAGCAACCTGCATGCCCGTTGATGGAACGAAAAACATCAACGGAGAAAGAAAATGTGATATACACATACAACGAATTATTATTCAGCCTTAAAAAGGAAATTCTAACATATAACATTGATGAGCCTTGAGGACATTAGGCTAAGTGAAATGAGCTAGTCACAAAAAGACAAATACTGTTGGTTCCGCTTATATAAGAAATAAAATCTCTATCATAGAGACAGAAAAGTAGAATGGTGGCTGCTAAGGTCTGGGGATGAAAGAATGAGGAGTTAGTGTTTAATGGACATAGAGTTTCAGTTGGGGAAGATGAAAAAGTTCTAGAGACAAATGGTGGTGATGGTTGTACAGCAATGTGAATATACTTAATGCCACTGAACTGTATGCTTAAAAATGGTTAAGACATTAAATTTTATGTTATGGGTATCTTGCCACAATTTTTTTATTATGATTTTCTCTTTTTTTGTTCTATTTAATTGTTTTCTTTAGTGTTGAGGTTGAGTTGCCACAATTTTAAAAAGCATTAAAAATGCACTGTTCTTTAAAAAAACAGCCAACGGCTCACTTATAGTTAATAATAAGCAGAGACACATCACTGAAGAACTAAGACCTACCCTACTATCAATCATAGCAATGTTATTTCACAAAAACCTTAGTCTGTGAAAAGAGACACCAAAAATACCATTTTCTTAATAAATATGATTCTCTGATTATTTTCTGACACAAATTTAGAAAACCGTTATATTTTTACTAGAAATATTGAATCACATCCTGGAATTAGATTAGGGCACTACTTCAGGTCATGCATAGAAGATAAACAAGAGTTTGATTTGGGGTGTATTATATACGAGTTCACACCAATAAGAAACACACCATACACTGAAACATTCCAGCAAGAATGTTAAGGGGATTCCTCATAGGAGACAACAGGGCCTCAGTTCATGTTTTAGCCATTTGCCCCCGATCCATCTGAAGAGTTCAGAGATTTCCCCCCAAAAAGCACTAGGAACATGTTATCTTCAAGTAGAAACAAGTGCCAAAAGCACTGATAATCAAAGAAACATGGAGATTCTTCCTTTGCAGCTTTATCTCACCATAACTTACTTGCAGTATTTTAAAATCAATTTGGCACAACCTCAAACTGTAGATAGGGACAACTCAGTTGAGAATTTAACCGTGAAAAGACGAGATATTCCAAAATCATGCAAAGCACATTAAAGAAACTAATGTGGTAAAAGTCAAGATAACAGAATTTTGGCAGTAAAGCTATTTTTAAATACAAACATCATATCTAAGATGAAGAATATAAGCTTTTATTTTGGTTGTATTCAATGTAAACAATAAGATATAAGCAATAAAAATAAATAATAAAAAAAGCTGAAGTTACAATGGAATTAAGAAAAAGATGTGGATCACCAGCTAAAAACTAAGGAATCCTAAGATTCCTAGATCTACTACATAGAGGAGCAGAAGCAATAGATAGTAGATAATAGTGAGATGTTCTATATATTTTTTAAATTTATTTTACTTTTTAGACAGGGTCCTGCTCTGTCATCCACAGTAGAGTGCAGTAGTTCCATCATAACATCCATATAACCACAAACTCCTGGGCTTGAGTGACCCTCCTGCCTCAGCCTCCTGAGTAGTCGGGAGTACAGGTGCATGCCACCACACCCCGTAATTTATTTTGATTCCTTTTTTCTATCTTTCTTTCTTTCTTTCTTTTTTTTTTTTTTTTTTTTGTAGAGACAGGTCTCACTGTATTGCCCAGGCTGGTCTTGAACTCTTGGCTTCTAGTAATCCTCCCACCTTGGCCTCCCAAAGTGCTAGGGATAACACGTATGAGCCACTGCATCCAGCCTGAAATGCTTTATAATGATTACTATGGAAAAGGGGAGAAACAAAAAACAAAACAAGCTCCTCCTGACAAACTAGAAAGTCAGTATCTCTATCTTAACTTTTTGTTTTGAATAAATAGACACAGGATCTCACTAGGCTGCCCAGGCTGGCATGCCATGGCTATTCATAGGTTCAATCATAGTGTACTACAGCCATAGAACTCCTGGGCTCAAGTGATCCTCATGTTCCAATCAGCCTCCTGAGAAGCTTGGACTACAGGTGCATGCCACTCTGCTCAACTTGACTGTTTAAATTTGGGTGAAAAAATTAAATGTATAAGCAGCATAGGGAAATACTGCAGTGTTTTTCAACACTGAGAAATGTCACAAACTGGGTCTGCAGAAACTTCTCCAGGTCCATAAATTCTCTATGAGGATTTTTAAATTGTGTGTTTCCATTTCAAAATTATGCTAAAGACATTAGCATAAGCCTGTTCTGGATCATCCAGATGCTTCCCTGGAAACAGAGCCACCTGGGGATTTCCTAGCCCATGTGTACTGTTGTATGTACTCACCAGACAGGGCACGGCCAAACAATAGGCTTTTAATTGATGTGAACCAACAGTGAAGAACGGAGTAAGACCTGACCCCTGCATAATACACACATGCCAAAAGAAGGGCAAAGGGCACCCCTGCAAGGTTTTATAGCTTTCAGAATAGAAAAAAGTGATGAGGAAATGGAGTCACCCCATGGCAAGGTAATAAAACCACTCCCAAAGTCTCCAAGTCAGCTAACACAGGCCATACTATATTCATAATGAGAGAAGCAATTTAAGTAAAACATCATCTGTTTCACAAAGTTAATTTTAATTTTATTGGTTCTGTCACTTATCTGCATTTAATTTGTGGATTTTTTTTCTTTTTATAGTCTTTAAGTATGAGGTGTTTAAACTTGTGAGCATTCTTAAGTAGCATTATAATAAAAATGACTTCAGCTAAGGTACCAAGACCATTCAGTAGAGAAAGGACAGACTTTTCAACAAATAATGCTAGCAAAACTGGATATCCACATGGAAAAGAATGAAGTTTGACTCTTACCCTTAAACAAAATTAACTTAAAATGGATCAAAAACCTAAACTTTTTTTTTTTTTTTTTTTTGAGTCAGAGTCTCACTCTGTTGCCCAGGCTCAAGTGCCATGGCATCAGCCTAGCTCACAGCAACCTCAAACTCCTGGGCTCAAGCAATCTTCCTGCCTCAGCCTTCTGAGTAGCTGGGACTATAGGCATGTGCCACCATGCCCGGCTAATTTTTTCTATATATAATTTTAGTTGGCCAATTAATTTCTTTCTATTTTCAGTAGAGACCGGGTCTCGCTCTTGCTCAGGCTGCTCTCAAACTCCTAAACTCAAATGATCCGCCCACCTTAGCCTCCCAGAGTGCTAGGATTATAGGTGTGAGCCACCATGCCCAGCCCAAACACCTAAACCTTTTTTTTTTTTTTTTTGAGACAGAATCTCGCTTTGTTGCACAGGCTAGAGTGAGTGCCGTGGCGTCAGCCTAGCTCACAGCAACCTCAAACTCCTGGGCTCAAGCAATCCTCCTGCCTCAGCCTCCCGAGTAGCTGGGACTACAGGCATGCACCACCACGCCCGGCTAATTTTATATATATATATTAGTTGGCCAATTAATTTCTTTCTATTTATAGTAGAGACGGGGTCTTGCTCTTGCTCAGGCTGGTTTCGAACTCCTGACCTCGAGCAATCTGCCTGCCTTGGCCTCCCAGAATGCTAGGATTACAGGCGTGAGCCACCGCGCCCGGCCCCAAACACCTAAACTTAAGAGCTAAAACTATAAAACTCTAGGGAAGGTAACACTGAGAAAAAGCTTCATGACACTCTATTTAACAGTGATTTCTTGGATGTGACACCAAATGGACAGATAATAAGAGAAAAACTAAACTAGATACTTCATCAAAACTGAAAACTTTAGTGCATCAAAGGACACTATTAAAAGAGCAAAAAGGTAACTTACTGAATGCAATAAAATATTTGCAAATCATGTATTTGATAAAGGAATAATATTCAGAATATATAAGTAACTCCTACAACTGAACAAAAAACCAAACAATTCAATTTAAAAATAGACAAAGGACTTAAATAGACACTTGTCCAAAGAAGATATATATATCAATGGAAGTTTATTAAGAGAAAGAAAGAAAGAAAGAAAACAAAGAACATACACAGGCAGCCAATAAGATACTCAATGTCAGTCATTAGAGAACTGAAAAATCAAAACCATGAGATAATCACTTCACACTCACTAGGATGGTTACATTTTTAAAAATGAAAAATAACAAGTGTTGGTGAAGATGGGGGAAAATTAAATTTTGCTTGTGAAAATATAAAATGACAGCCATGGTGGAAAACAATTTGGCAGTTCTTCAAAGAGTTAAGCATAAAATTAACATATGACCCAGCACAGCAATTCTACTCCCAGGTATATATGCAAAAGAACTAAAAATCAGGGACTCAAGCAAATACATGCTACATCAATGTGCATAGGAACTTTATTCACAACAGTCAAAAGGTAGAAACAATCTAAATGTCCAGCAAGGTTGAATGGAAAAGTAAACTGTGGTGTATACATACAATAAAATATTAATCATTCATTTATAAATGAAATTGATAGCATGCTATGACATGGATGAACCTCAAAATCATATGTTAAGTAAAAAAAGCCAGAAACAAAAGGACAAATATTATATGATTTCACTTATATGAGGTACGCAGAATAGGCAAATACATAGAGACAAAATGGTGGTAGCCAGTGGCTGGGGGGAGGGAGAAGTAGGAAGTTATTGTTTAATGGGTATACAGTTTCTGTTTGCGATGATGAAAAAGTTCTGGAAATGGATAGCAGTGATGATTGCACAACAATGTGAATGTACTTAATACCACTGAATTGTGTACTTAAAAATGGTTAAAATGGTAAATTTGAGGCCTGGCATGGTGGCACATGCCTGTAATCCTAGCACTTTGGAAGGCTGGGGCAGGAGGATTGCTTGATTCCAGGAGTTTGAGGTTGTAGTGAGCTATCATGACACCACTGCAACTCTAGCCCTGGCAACAGGGGGAGAGAGAGAGACCCTGTCTCCCCCACATCTCCCAAAAAAGATAAATTTTATGTTATATGTGTTTTACCCCAATTACATAAACAAAAACATAAGCTAACACTGGGTATTTATAAAATGTTTCATGCAGAACTTAATTTGATAAACACTGCTACAAAGTTAGAATATTAAACCATTTATGTAATGTTAAAACTATAGATAATAGTAAACTAACAGATATAAACATAGATGAAACATGGATGAAAAGGGCACACATATGCCACACAAGAGTAGTCACCTCTGGGAAAGGATGAAGGTGAACAAGAGGCACACCAAGGGTGTGCAGGTGTCCTAAAAAGTTGTATTCCTTACAGAAAAGGGGAAGGGGTAGAGGGAAAAGAAAAAGGAACTCAAATGTGTTAAATCCAAGTGGTAGGTAGGTACTCAGGGGTTCAATATGTTACTCTGCATCCATAAAATTAGAAATGACTAAAAATCAAAAGTGTACGTGAGGAATTAAAACTTCCTAAAGACATTCTAAACAATGAATGAATACACAGCCCACTGACACAGGGAAATGTTCCAGAACTTACCATCAGGTGCACCTTGGACTTCCCTTCCCTCCACTTTCCCCACAGATCTAAGAGGCCATCAACAGGCGGAGTTGCCAATCATCATTCACTAGCTAGACCTATCTCTCACACTAACAGCATAACTGGTCCTACAATTTTTGCTTGCCTCCAGAACTGCAAGTTAAATAAACATTAATTCCTAGCAGAAGTAATGTAAAAGATGCAGCATTTCCATCAATATACAAAAGCAAATTTCTATCAGACTAGTAATATAGATTAAGATTGGCCCATAATTACTTATTGTATATAACTGAAAAATGTCATCAATAAAACGTAAAAATTCCCACAGAAACCAGGAACTTGAAAGCAACTGCAACATGGAGCTTGCTACTTTGCCAATCGTTCCAAAACTAGACAAATACTATCACAATGGAAGTAACTCTAAAGTCATTCTCCCTCTCTCTCTCTCTCTCTCTCTCTCGACTAGGTCTTTTTTTATTCCCATTGTAGCCAAAACACTATTTCCATGTAAGTGCACACAATGTGAGAGCACAATGGGCTCAAAATGACAATAAGAACCAAAAGTGGGAATACTCTTGGGTATCTACCCAAGAGAACTGAAAATGTATGCTCATGAACATGAATGTTTATAGCAGCACTATTCATAAGTCAAAAGTTAAAAACCTAAATGTCTACTAAACAATGATTAGATAAATAAAATGTGGTATATCTAAGCAATGGAATATTACTCAGTTACATCAAAGATGAAGTACTGATAATTGCTATAAACTGGATGAACCTTGAAAACATTATTCTAAGTGATAGAAAGGAGACACAAAAGGCCACATATCAATATGAAATGTCCAGAATAGTCAAATCCATAGAGACAGAAAGTATGCTGGTGGTTGCCTAGGGCTGGGGGGTTTGAGGAGAAAAGAAGAGGAATGGATAGTTTCTTTGGAGGATGATGAAAATGTTCTTAAAACTTATTCTGATGATGGCTGCACAACTCTGAATACTCTAAAAAAAACCATTAGAGGCCCCGCATGATGGCTCACGCCTGTAATCCTAGTACTCTGGGAGGCCGAGGCTGGCGGACTGCTCGAGGTCGGGAGTTCGAAACCAGCCTGAGCAAGAGCAAGACCCTGTCTCTACTATAAATAGAAATTAATTGGCCAACTAATATATATAGGAAAAATTAGCCAGGCATGGTGGCGTATGCCTGTAGTCCCAGCTACTTGGGAGGCTGAGGCAGCAGGATCACTTGAGCCCAGGAGTGTGAGGTTGTTGTGAGCTAGGCTGATGCCATGGCACTCACTCAAGCCTGGGCAACAAACTGAGACTCTGTCTCAAAAAAAAAAAAAAAAACATTAGATTTACACGTTAAATGTGTGAACTATATCTCAATGCTTTTATTTTTTTTTTAAGGTAGAATGAGCCATCATTATGGCTACTACATTGTGCCCAAACTTCCACATTGTATGATACCACAAAGCAAAATAAGACGACTGACCAGGAGAGTTCATAAGTCAATAAAAAAGAAGACTTGTACATTATAGGAAAGAATGACTTACACAAACCCAAAACAATGCAACTTAATATTTTAGTTAACAGGAAAATTGTTTGCCTTTCTAAATACTGACAATACTTGCAGATCACTTTATATTAGGACTCATGCCCACAGGGGAATCTAAGAATCCCAGGGTCACCACTTATACGAAGTGTTAAGAGCTTTTAATGCACAACAATCTAATCCTAGATTCCTGATAGCTTCTCTGCAGGTCATTAGAGAGTCCATGAATCTGCATCTGCCCAATGCAGCCCACAGCAATGCAGTGGGCCTTGCTATTTTCACAGAATAATTTTCAAGAATCCACACAAAGTCAAAATACTCTTTTTGGCTGGGCACGGTGGCTCACACCTGTAATCCTAGCACTCTGGGAGGCGGATCACTCAAGGTCAGGAGTTTGAAACCAGCCTGAGCAACAGCAAGACCCCGTCTTTACTAAAAATAGAAAGAAATTAATTGGCCAACTAAAAATATATGGAAAAAATTAGCTGGGCATGGTGGCATATGCCTGTAGTCCCCTTGGGAGGCTGAGACAGAAGCATTCCTTGAGCCCAGGAGTTTGAGGTTGCTGTGAGCTAGGCTGACACCACAGCACTCTAGCCCTGGCAACAGAGTGAGACTGTCTCAAAAAAAAAAAAAAAAAAAAAAAAACTTACTCTTTTCACCATTAATTTCCTTATCAATGAGCACATATTACATGTTCTTAAACGTACCCTTACTTAGGGAGCCTTGTCTCATATTATGGAAAATTACATAGATCTGAACAATTCTCTGGCAGATTCTTATCCATTGGAAGACATAAATGCCCATTTCTGGAATTGCTGAATCTTATCTAGTTCCTGTGTATGTGATCTTCTGGTCAAGGACAGACAATTTTCTAATGCAATGGTGCCAAGTACAATATTACTCCACTTTCAGATAAGAAAGTGATTAAACATAATGAGGAAAAAAGACTCACACACTAGTGAAACTTTAAAGTATAATGGCAACAGAATACAGTCACACATTATCTCAACACACCTCCCCCCAAAACAACCACTCAAGGCAAAAATCTCCCAACCACCATACCAAAATAAAAATAAATAAAATGATAAAGCCTAATCTACTTGGGTGAAGAGCAGTGGGAAACCCGTGTTGTTAATAGTTTCCTATCATTCACTGCTAACCTTCAAGATTGTTCTGGCAACATATAACAAAAATCCTACCAATCTTATTTTGAGGCACATGGGTGGAGATACTAGCTGGAAAGTAAATAATACTTTGTTTAAGTAAACTCCTAGTGCTTTTTTGGCATATTTGTAAAGAAAAATACATTTACACACACACACACACACACAAAAAAAAAAGGTGCATGTGTAGACTATGTAAATACACAGAAAAAACCATATAAAATATAAACTAGGAGATAATTTTAAGAGATTTCATGTAGATGAATAAAACATTTTTTTTGGAGACAGTGTCTCACTCTGTCACCGTGGCTAGAGTGCAGTGATGTCATCATAGCTCACTGCAACCTCAAACTCTTGGGCAATCCTTGTGCCTCAGCCTCCAAAGTAGCTGGGACTACAGGCCCATGCAACTGCACCTGGCTAATTTTTCGATTTTTTTGTAGAGACAGGGGTCTCACTCTTGCTCAGTCTGGTCTCAAACTTCTGACCTCAAGCAATCCTCCAGCCCTGGCCTCCCCAAAGTGCTGGGGAAAATTGTTTTTTAAAATGGATCTTTTTTTTTTTTTTTAAATTATTAAAATGGATCTTTGACAATGACGCAGATACTAAGAGTTTATGAAGACGTTCTTTGAAATTCTTAGAATTTTGGTTGTTATTTTATACTCAAGTTGAATAAATATGGAAGAAAATTATTAAATATACAACCTAAAATTTCTAACATTCATATGAAAGGCAAGCACCAAAGAAAATGCAGAACACATCAAATGAAGTTTTCTCTTGCTGTTTCTTAATGTTTTGACACAATTATTCTGGTTACCATGACCTGGTAATCATCTTCACATCACTATCCTAATTTAGCACTTTTAATAAAATGTGTCCAAGTCAGCACCCAGCATATTGGCACTAAGCATGCAGATACATAGGGCCAGCAAGGCCCACTGAAAGATACCACTCAAATTTAAGACAACAAAAAGCAAAAAATTGGCATGTGCCATATTAGTCTGTGTCTTGACTCAAATTTTTATGAGCTCAGTGATGTCCAGCAAATTCTCTGAGTCTCTGCCTCACCTCTATCACCGCTACAATGATAGCGGGGGACAATTTAGCAGGATCTGTTAAACATTTAAATGTCCACCCCTGTCCCAGCAACTACAGCATATGTGCACAAGGAGGCCTGAGCAAGAATATTCATTGCAGCACTGCAATATAAAACACTGGAAACAATCTTGATGTTCACTAGGGGGAGGATGGTACAACCATACAACAGAAGTCTACATAGCACTTACATAAATCCTACATGAAAAAATTTCTAAGATACATTATGGGGAAAAAGTAAGTTACAAAACAAAATATATACTATAACACCATTTATGCTATACAAAATAAGATACATTTTCTATGGTCTACCTGATTTAAAAAAAAAACCCTGGAAGAATCCACAAAACACTAGAAACAATCACTACCTCGAAGCAAGAAGCTGGGATTAAGAATGGTGGTTATGTGAGACTCCTGCCTTTTAGGTAATGTTTTAAGTTTTTACAAGTAGGATAAATTGATGCCTTACTTATATAAATAACATTTTGATTTTAAGAAAAATCTCTGGATCATAAATTACAGGTGGTTTATCCAACATTCCATTAAGGGAATTCAAATCCACATGAGTGCAGGTGGTTTGATTCAGACTGATAAAGGGCATTCAAGGCACACTGTCTTCATATTTAAATACACACCACACACACACACACACACACACACACACACAAATCCCTGTACCTCTCCAACAATATAAACACTGTCTTGCTTAAAAACAATCCCAGTCAAAAAACAAACAAAAAACTCCCAGCATTTTTAGCACAAGACCAAAATTTTTAAAAGAGATCTTACACACAATCTCAAATGCCTTAATAAACATTTTTACTTTTAATTCAAAAAACAATAGTGTTACAAAGCCAGAGCCAAGCCTCACTTCATTAAATTAAAATCTGTTGCCCACATAACCATCTTGAAGTTGCTTAATTCACTTGGTCTGGTTTTAATCAATACAGAGAAATTAGTGGGGGGCACAGCTATTCCATCTTCAGTGAACTTGAGGACTCCCAGCATCTTCTCTCTCCCATGAGCAGGAGTCCTCTCTACTGCAATGAGCTCCCCAGGGATTCTGACAATCAGCCAGGTTTGGAAACCCACACTTGATCATTCCTCTCGCAGCAGTTCTCAATCTGTGTTGCATATGACTATTATTTTTAAAAATACGAAAGCCACCACCCTCTACAGACTTATTCATTCAGAACCTCTGAGGAGTGGGTTCCAATCAAAAAAATTTTTTTTAACTTCCTCAGATTGAGAACCCTGCTGATTAGCAGAACACCGTTACCTGCATGGACTATAGGAAATGCAGTGGCATAGTGGGAGACGGGGTGCGACACCAACTCTTGGTCTTATCTGTTATCACAGGCTTAGGCTGACAGGACCAGATTCTGATGGTACACTAGGACCCATTATGGACTACGGCTAAAGCCTAGCTTCTAGTAAAGATAAAGTCACTACACTGGCAGAACTTGATAAAGTCATTTAACTTCTCTGAGGCTCAAGTTATCAATTGTTTAAAAAGGAATTGGCATAAATGGCCTCTGAAGATCCTCTGATCTCAAATGCCCTGATGATTCTACAAATCAGTCAAATAATTAAGCAGACAAGTTCTTAAGTAAATGCAGGCGTAACTTCTACAAATATCAGATTAATCAGAAATATATAATTTTTTGCTGACTTAAATACAAACCATACTCATCACACCATAAGAAATTCTAGTTAAACAAAATATGTTCTGTCGGGTTAATCACAAACGAACATTAAACCAGCCATAGAAGTCCCCAAATAAATATAAACATTTGGAATAAAATAAAATTTTAAAACAACTATTTAACCTTTTCACTGTCAAAACCATTCTGACTTTTAAAATTTTTTCCATTTTTAAAAATTGTGGTAAAATATATGTAACAGAAAATGTACCATCCTTTTTTTTTTTTTGAGACAGAGTCTCACTCTTTTGCCCAGGCTAGAGTGCCGTGGCGTCAGCCTAGCTCACAAGTACCTCAAATTCCTGGGCTCAAGCAATCCTTCTGCCTCAGCCTCCAGAGTAGCTGGGATTACGGGTATGCGCCACCATTCCCGGTTAAATTTTTCTATATATATATATTTTAGCTGTCCAGCTAATTTCTTTCTGTTTTTTAGTAGAGTCGGAGTCTTGCTCTTGCTCAGGCTGGTCTTGAACTCCTGACCTCAAGTGATCCTCCCGCCTCAGCCTTACAGAGTGCTAGGATTACAGGCGTGAGCCACTACGCCTGGCCTGTACCATCTTAATCATTTTTTTTTTTTTTTGAGACAGTCTCGCTTTGTTGCCCAGGCTAGAGTGAGTGCCATGGCGTCAGCCTAGCTCACAGCAACCTCAAACTCCTGGGCTCAAGCAATCCTCCTGCCTCAGCCTCCCAAGTAGCTGGGACTACAGGCATGCGCCACCATGCCCGGCTAATTTTTTCTATATATATTAGTTGGCCAATTAATTTCCTTCTACTTATAGTAGAGACAGAGTCTCACTCTTGCTCAGGCTGGTTTCGAACTCCTGACCTCGAGCTATCCGCCCCTCTTGGCCTCCCAGAGTGCTGGGATTACAGGCGTGAGCCACTGAGCCTGGCCCATCTTAATCATTTTTGATGTGTATAGTTCTTAGGGCATTAAGTATATTCACACTGGTGTGCAACTATTACCCTGTTTCCCCGAAAATAAGTCAGGGTCTTAGATTTATTTTTAATCAAGACACCCTAGGGCATATTTTCAGGGCATGTGTTATTTTCCCCTCAAAGCCTCAGCTTGCAGCACACACAGGATGGCTGGGACCTGACAGGGGAACTGACCTTGTTAGTGGGGCTGCCCGCACCTTTCCAGTCACCTCTGGGATAGCAGCTGTCACGATGGGGCAGATGAGAAGGGCTGCTCATCTTCTTTCCTGCTCCCCGACGAAATGCGTGGGTTGTGCAGATGCGCAGAGTAGCTTCGCCCACCACTAGAGCTTATTTTCGGGTAGGGCTTCTATTGCGCAAATGCTTAAAAATCCTGCTAGGGCTTATTTTATGGGTAGGTCTTGTTTTTGGGGAAACACGGTAGCACTAACTCCCCACTCCCCCAAACCCCCAGCCACTGTAAACCACCACTCTAATTTCTGTCTCTGTAAGTCTGCCTACACTAGTAAGCTCATATAAGTGAAATCATGAAAATATTTTGTCCTTTTGTGTATGGCCATTTAGCATAATGATTTCAAGGTTTATCCATGTTGTAGGATATATCAGAGTTTCCTTCCTTTTTTAGATTGAATACTGAGCTCAGGAGTTCGAAACCAACCTGAGCAACAGCGAGACCCCGTCTCTAAATAGAAAGAAATTAATTGGCCAACTAATATACATAGAAAAAATTAGCCGGGCATGGTGGCACATGCCTGTAGTCCCAGCTACTCGGAGGCTGAGGCAGGAGGATCGCTTGAGCCCAGGAGTTTGAGGTTGCTGTGAGCTAGGCTGACGCCATAGCACTTCACTCTAGCCTGGGCAACAAAGTGAGACTCTGTCTCAAAAAAAAAAAAAAAGGGCCCGGCGCGGTGGCTCTCGCCTGTAATCCTAGCTCTTTGGGAGGCCGAGGCGGGCGGATTGCTCAAGGTCAGGAGTTCAAAACCAGCCTGAGCAAGAGCGAGACCCCGTCTCTACTATAAATAGAAAGAAATTAATTGGACAACTAGCCGGGCATGGTGGCGCATGCCTGTAGTCCCAGCTACTTGGGAGGCTGAGGCAGGAGGATTGCTTGAGCCCAGGAGTTTGAGGTTGCTGTGAGCTAGGCTGATGCCACGGCACTCACTCTAGCCTGGACAACAAAGCGAGACTCTGTCTCAAAAAAAAAAAAAAAAAAAAAGATTGAATAATATTCCACTGTATGTATATACCACATTTTGTCTATCCATTCATCCACTGATGGACACTTAGGGTGTTTCATTCTTTTTTTAACCCTCTGTTATTTTGAAGTCACATACAAAAAAGATGAGAGAACTTGATACTATCAGCATTTCTTAAAATAAAACAAAAATAAGCCAACCACATACTAAGCCATAAAATACACCTTAACAAATTTAGAGAATAAAAATCATATAAAGAATGCTTCCAGAACACAGTGGAATTAAACTAGAAATCAATAACAGAAAGAAAGCTGGAAAATCCCAAAATACAAACTTGGATATTAAGCAACACACTTTTAAATAATAGATGGGTCAAAGAAGTCTCAAGAGATATTTCTAACTAAATGAAAATGAAAATAGAACTTATCAAAATTTTTGAGATACAGAGAAAGCAGTGCTTAGAGGAAAATTTACAGTACTAAATGCAAATATCAGAAAAGAAGAAAGATCTAAAAAATCAATAATCTCAGTTTCCATTTTGGGAAACCAGAAAAAGATAAACAAATTAAATCCAAAGTATGCAAAAGAAAAATAATTAAAATTACAGCAGAAATCAATTAAATTGAAAACAGGTAGAGAGAAAATCAATGAAACCAAAAGTTGGTTGTTTGAAAATATCAATATAATTGATACACTTCTAGCCAGATTGACAAAGGAAAAAAGAGAAGACACACATTAGTAGTATCAAAACGAAATACAGCCAGCACTACTGATCCTATGGACAGTAAAAGAATAATAAAGTAATATTATGAAGGACTCTATAACCACAAATTTGATAACAGATTAAATGGATCAAAACTCCTTGAAAGACACAATGTACCAAAATTTACACAAGAAGGACAATTTCAATAGATCTATATCTCTAATGAAATTGAAGCAGTAATTAGTAACATTCCACAGCAAAAAGCAATAGCCGCAGACAGGTTGATTGGTAAATTCTCCTAAACTTTTAAATCAGAAATTATCTCAATCCTTTATAATCTCTTTGAGAAAAGAGAAGCAGAGGCAATATTTCCTAACTCATTCTAGGAGGCCAGCATTGCCCTAGTCCTCAAACCAGAGAAAGAAAATGGACAAAGAAAGGAAAACTATAGACCACTATCTCTCATGAACACACATGCACAAATGCTAAACAAAATACTAGCAAATTGAACCTAACAATGCACAAAAAGAATTCTACACTACAACCAAGTAACATCTATTTCAGGTATGCAAGACTAGTTCAATATTCAAATATAAATTAATGTAAGCCTGGCATGGTGGCATGCACCTGTAGTCCCAGCTACTAGGGAAGCTGAGGCAGGAGGATTGCTTGAGTCCAGGAGTTCAAGTCTAGCCTGGGCAATACAACAAGATCCCACCTCTTAAAAACTGATGTAATCCCTTACCTCAACAGGCTAAGTAAGAAAAATCCTACGACCATACCAACAGACATAGAAAAACCATTTAACAAAACCAAACATCCATTTCATGATAAAAACTCTCAGCAAACTAAAACCAGAGGGGAGTTCTTCAACTTGATAAAGAATATCTACACAAAACCTACAGCTAACATCATACATAATGGTGACAATTTAGATGCTTTCCCACTATGATCAGGAATAAGGTAAGATGTCCACTCTCACCACTTTATACAACATCATACTGGACATCCTAGCTAAGGCAATAGACAAGAAAAGGAAATAAATATATACAAATTAGCAAGAAAGAAATAAAAGTTTGTTGGCTGGGCATGGCGGCTCACGCTTGTAATCCTAGCACTCTGCTTGAGGTCAGGAGTTCGAAACCAGCCTAAGCAAGAGTGAGGCCCCATCTCTACTAAAAACAGAAAAAAAAAATTAACTGGGCAACTAAAAATAGAAAAAATAAGTCAGGCATGATGATATGCGCCTGTAGTCCCAGCTACTCTTGGGAAGCTGAGGCAGGAGGATTGTTTGAGACCAGGAGTTTGAGGTTGCAGTGAGCTAGGTTGACATCACAGCACTCTAAGCCAGGCAACAGAGTGAAACTCTGTCTCAAAAAAAAAAGAAAGAAAGAAAACTTACTTTTCGTCTATGTAGAAAATCCTAAAAAAAAATTAACAACCACCACCAAACCTCCTGGAACTAAGTAATTACAGCAAGAATGCAAGATACAGGGTTAATATACAAAAATCAATTGCTCAAATTTCAGCAACAAATGAATTTGAAATTTATTTTTTTCTTAAGACAGAGTCTCACTCTGTTGCTAGGGTTAGAGTGCCATGGCGTCAGCCTAGCTCACAGCAACCTCAACTCCTGGGCTCAAGCGATCCTCCTGCCTCAGCCTCTCAAGTGACCGGGACTACAGGCATGCGCCACCATGCCCAACTAATTTCTTCTATGTATTTTTAGTTGTCCAGCTAATTTCTTTCTATTTTTTTAGTGACGGGGCCTCGCTATTGCTCAGGCTGGTCTCGAACTCCTGAGCTCAAATGATCTGCCCGCCTGGGCCTCCCACAGTGCTAGGATTACAGGCGTGAGCCACTGCGCCCTGTAATAGATGATGTTGTGGATAAAACTACTTATACAGTGAAATCCCCGAGCTAGATTTCTCTCTATGCAATATATGACCCATTATAGAACACTATGACCATTTCATACACTGTGAATTCAAAAGGGGAGTAGGAGGAATCTAGCACTCTGCATCCTGAAGGTCAAATATTCTTCTGTCAGCTATTAAATATTTTGGATTGAACCATTATTAAATAGGTCTCAGAATCTTTGTCTTTCCTTTGTGATAAAAACTATTTCTGGCCTGGCTCAGTGGCTCAAGTCTATAATTCCAGCACTTTGAGAGGCCAAGGTGGGAGGAGGAACCCTTGAGGCCAGAAGTTCGAGAATGGTCTGAACATCTATTAAGAACCCATCTCTTAGAAAAATTAGCTAGACGTGGTGGTGCACGCCTATAGTCCAAGGTACTTAGGAGGCTGAGGCAGGAGGATCGCTTGAGCCCAACAGTTGGAGGATGCAGTGAGCTATGATCACTGCCACTGCACTACAGCCTGGATGACACCTGTCTCTGAGGGAAAAAAAGAGAGAGGGAAAAAAAATTAAGGAAAAAAAAGGCCATTCATAATGGCTCTTGTTTGTGAGGCAGCAGGATTGCCTGTGCTCAGGAGTTCGAGACCAACCGGCACAAGAGCAAGATGCAGTCTCTACTAAATAAAAAATTAGCTAGGCAACATGGCATGTACCTGTAGTCTGAGCTACTCAGAAGGCTGAGACAGGAGGATTGCTTGAGCCCAGGAGTTGGAACACCACTGCACCCTACCCAGGGCGACAGAGTGAGACTCTGACTCAAAAACAGAACAAAACAAAACAAAAAAAAGCAAGAAACTGCACTCCCCTGCTTAAAAATTAAAAAAAAAAAAAGAAAAAGAAAAAAACAGAATTGCAAATTAAAACGAGATATCACTACACATCTATTAGAATGGTGAAAAGTCAAAACACTGACAAAACCAAATGGTGACAAGGATATGAAGTGACAAGAATTCTCATTCATTGCTTGTGGGAATGCAAAATGGCACAGCCACCTTGGAAGACAGTTTGGCAGTTTCTTACAAAACTAAACATACGCTTACCATATGATGCAGCAATAGTGCTCTTTGGTATTTACTCAAATCAGCTAAAAACATGTCCACACAAAAAACTGTACAAGGATGTTTACAGCAACTTTATGCATAATTGTCCAAACTTGGACACAACCAAAATGTCCATCAGTAGGTGAATGTGTAAACAAACTGGTACATCCATACAATGGAATATTATTCAGCACCAAAAAGAAATCAGCTATCAAGGAAAAGACATGGAGGACTCTTAAATGCATATTGCTAAATGAATGAAGCCAATCAGAAAAGGCTATATACTGTATGGTTCCAACTGTGACATTCTGGAAAAGACTAAACTATGGAGAGAATATGGTTACAGATTAGTGGTTGCCAGGGGTTCAGAGAGAAGGAGGGAACCATGAATAGGTGGAGCAGAGGGGATTTTTAGGGCAGTGAAACTATTCAATTATGATACTATAATAGTGGATACATGTCATTATATATTCGCCAAAATACATAGAATCTGTATCACCAAGAGTGAACCCTAACATAAACTATGGGTTTTAATTAACAGTAATGTATCAATAATTGGCTCAACAATTGTAAGAAACGTACCATACTATCGCAAGATGCCAATAACAAGAGAAGGCAGAGGGATGGAAACTGTACTTCCTGCTCAACTTTTCCATAAACCTATTAAATAAAACTGCTAAAAATAATAATTTTTATGTAAATATACAACTGTCTCTTGATATACATGGGGGATTGGTTTCAGAATCCCCCACTCATACTCCAGTCCCACAGTCAGCCTGTGTAACCCACATATAAGAAAAGTAGGGCTTCTATTCAGGCGGGTTTCAAATGCCAAGAATATTGTATTTCTCTGAGTACAGTTGAAAGCAATCTGCGTATAAGTGAACCCTCACAGTTCAAACTCATGTTGTTCAAGGGTCAACTGTATATACCCTGGAGAGGAAAAACTGAGGAAGAGAAGTCCATAACTACGCCCACCTTGCCCAGGTCTCAGAGACAGCGTTGGCTCCCGACTTCCCCAGAAGGGTTAGTGCAAACTCCTAAGGAAGCTAAAGCCAAACTATGACCTAGAGGCTGTTTAGCCCATCTTCTTGGAGCCTTCCTTTATAGCTGTCACGCTGTCCTTTCTTCACACAGCTGTAACCATGCTTGTTACACAGTTTTCACACATAAATAGCTGCTTCTAAAATAAATATTTGATTTGGGGGGAAAATCATTTAACAAATTTACTTCCAGTAGGTAATCTTCCTATAAGGCTGTAGTTTGCATTAGCCTGAGGGCAGGAATGATTCACACTAAGGTTAAGAATATAAGCACAAGATGAAGAAATATAATTCAAGTTTGATTTAAAGGAAAAATAAATGTGTCCATCCTGGTTACTGAATTGAGGCTGTGAGAACTTTGTCTCCTGAGCAGAGGCTCACAGGTCATAGATCATCTGGTTTGTTCTGTTACCACAAGCTGAACGCAAAGACCAGCTATGGCTGCAAGCAAAGGGCTCCCTTAACAGGCTTGGCCACTGACCACAAGCCACCCAGAGATCACTACAGGGAGAATTAACTTCCATTGCCACACACACAGGACCAGTCATCCCAAAGCCTACTTCAGCTTTTTGTAGCCTGCCTTGTTTCTCTTTGCCTATGGATGACAGCTCATTAACAGAGCTAGTTAGCAATTATATCTCCTTCACTTGGTTGCAGTTCTGGAAAATATATTAAAATTTTCAAAAAATAAAAGAAATTATATCTCCGTTCTCACTCTTAGTCTGTTTTACCCACAAGAACAGAACCCTCAAGATAACCAAACAGCAGAGGAGGGAAACTTTCTCCTTTTAGAAGCATTCCAGCTAACAGTTGAAAAAGAACCAATTGGTGGCCAGGTACAGGAACTTATGCCTATAATCCTAGCACTTTGGGAGGCTGAAGTGGGAGGTTCGCTTGAGCCCAGGAGTTTGGGACCTGGGAGGAACATAGTGAGACTCCATCTCAGCAAAAAAAATTTTAATTTACCCAGGCATGATGATGAGCAGCTGTAGTCCCAGCTACAAGGCTGGGATAGGAGGATCACTTGAGCTCACGAGTTCAAGGTTATAGAGAGCTATGATTACACCGCTGCACTCCAACCTGCACAAGAGAGTGAGATGCTATCTCAAAAAAAAAGAGAAAAAGAAAATAAAAAGGATCAAGAGAATTAGACTATCATAGGTTTACAATCCAAATAATGAATTAATAAATACAGGGAATGATCATTAATGACTACTAATATCACAGAAAGATATCTAGACATTACATGTCTTCTGAGGATACACCACCACCTATGAAGCATTCTTGGGGGCAAAAAAACCTAAACAAATCCCTAGATCTAATTACAAATTTACACAAAATACGAGGAAACAAAGGAACACATTTAATGGACACCAGAGAATGCAACCAGTAAAATCCAGAGAGTAGGAAAGTCTATAGAAAAAAACTTGATTTCTTCAACAAATAAATTAAGGGGGGATGAGGGAGGATGGATGGCAGAAAAACCTATAAAATTTAAAGATTTAATGTCGGATGTGGTGGTATATGCCTGCAATCCCAGCTACTCAGAAGTCTGAGGTAGAAGGATTGCTTGAGCTCAGGAGTTCAAAGCCAGCCTGGGCAACATAGCAAGGCCCTGTCTCTATTAAAAAAAGAAGAACATATTTATATGAAATTATTTGACATAGAATTTGCTTCGAAGTAATGTGGGGTGGGCAATGGATTGGAGTGTGAATGAGATTGATTGAAATAAGTCTGGCTGAGTTGATAACAGTTAAATCTGCATGAGTACACAGAGGTTCATCATCAAATTCTCTCTACTTCTGTATTGTGTTTGGCAATTTTCCATAAGAAACGTTTAAAAAAATGAATTAGGGAACTTTCAGATCTCAAAATTCCTTTGAGAGAGGTCAACTATCATAATAGTTACTAAATTCTGTTCACCATCTATCTCAATTATGCTAATCACTGTTTTACAACAATACAATCAGTTTTTCCTTACAAATCTTCCCCAATCTAACCAATCTTTTGAAACTGCAGTCCGCTTGCGGCCTGTTAGGCACTGGGCACATGACAGGAGGTGAGCAGAGGGTGAGCAAGTGAAGCTTCATGCGTATTTACAGCCGCTCCCCATCACTGGCATCACCACGTGAGCTCCGCCTCCTGTCAGATCAGCAATGCCACTGGATTCTCAGAGGAGCACCAGCCCTACTGCAAACCGTGCATGTAAGGGATCTACGCTGTGAGCTCTCTGTAAGAATCTAAGACCTGATGATCCGATGTGGAGCTGAGGCAGTGATGCTAGCACTGGGGAGGGACTACAAATACAGATTATCATTAGCAGGAAAGTTTGCACAATAAATATAATGCACTTGAATCATCCTGACACTGTCCATCCTCCCCCCAGACCATGGAAAAACTGCCTTCCATAAAACCAGTCCCTGGAGCTAAAAAGGTTGGGGACTGCTGTTTTAAACCATTAGCAGAAATCTTCATCCTCTAAAACTTTGCCCCCACCTCACTAATTAAAAGCAATCTCTCCACCTTATGCATTGTCTATCCAGCCAAACCATAAGTTCTTAGAAGAAAAGGAATGTTTCAGTGTCTACTTCCTACAGAAAGCCTAGCATAGTGTTTTACACAAGAGCAGCTGCAACCCAAAAATGTGTGGATCATTTCTGGCCTGTTCAGACACAAATCGCAAAACCAACAAGTGATGTAATACCAAAGGCAGAGGACATGTTTAAAAATTCTATAGATCATAACCAATGGATAAACAAATCTTGGTAGATCCATGAAATAGTATACTACTCAGCATTAGAAAGTAACAAACTGCTACTACATGCAACAATATGAATGACTCTCTGAAACATCCTGCTATAAAAGATGATAGACACAAAATACATAGCATATATAATTCCATTTATATGAAACCTCAGAAAAAGCAAAAGTGGTTGTTGCTTACGGCCACGGATGGGGTAAAGGGACCAACTGTAAAGGGAATGAAGGTGCCTTGTGGGGTCGCGGAAATGTTCTGTATCTAAATTGTGATGGTCACATAACACTTACATTTGCCAAAAGTCACCTAATCATACAAATAAAATAGGTGTCAACAGGGAGTGAGCTCATGCCTGTGATATCAGCAATTTGGTAGGATGATCACTTGAGGCCAGGAGTTCAAAACCAGCCTGGGCAACATGGCACGATCCAATCTCTACAAAAGATTAAAAAATCAGCCAAGCATGGTGGTACACACCTATAGTCTGAGCAACTCAGGAGGCTGAGGCAGGAGGATCACTTAAGCCCATGAATTTGAGGTTACAGTGAGCTGTGACTGAGCCACTGCACTCCAGCCTGGGCAATAGAGCAAGACTCTATTTCTTTTTCAAAAAGGAAAAAAAAAAAAAAAAAGACCAGGCGTAGTGGCTCATGCCTGTAATCCTAACACTCTGGGAGGCTGAAGTAGGCAGATGTTTTTTTTTCTTTTTTGAGACAGAGTCTTACTTTGTTGCTCAGGATAGAGTGAGTGCTATGGCATCAGCCTAGCTCACAGCAACCTCAATATCCTGGACTCAAGCAATCCTCCTGCCTCAGCCTCCCAAGTAGCTGGGACTACAGGCATGAGCCACCATGCTCGGCTAATATTTTGTATATATATTTTTAGTTGGTCAATTAATTTCTTTCTATTTTTAGTAGAGACAGGGTCTCGCTCAGGCTGGTTTCAAATTTCTGATCTTGAGTGATTCACCCGCCTTGGCCTCCCAGAGTGCTAGGATTACAGGCGTGAGCCACTGCGCCCCGCCCAGGTGGATCCTTTGAGCTCAGGAGTTCGAGACCAGCCTGAGCAAGAGAGAGACCCTGTCTCTACCAAAAATAGAAAAAGAAATTAGCTGGACAACGAAATATATATAGAGAAAAAAGAAATTAGGCCAGGTATGGTGGCTCACGCCTATAATCCTAGCACTCTGGGAGGCCGAGGTGGGTGGATTGCTCGAGGTCTGCAGTTCGAAACCAGCCTGAGCAAGAGCGAGACCCCGTCTCTACTATAAATAGAAACAAATTAATTGGCCAACTAATATATATAGAGAAAATGAGCCGGGCATGGTGGCGCATGCCTGTAGTCCCAGCTACTTGGGAGGCTGAGGCAGGAGGATTACTTGAGTCCATGAGTTTGAGGTTGCTGTGAGCTGGGCTGACACCACGGCACTCACTCTAGCCTGGGCAATGAAGTGAGACTCTGTCTCAAAAAAAAAAAAAAAGAAATTAGCTGGGTATGGTGGTGCATGCCTGTAGTCCCAGCTACTCAGGAGGCTGAGGCAGGAGGATCACTTGAGCCCAGGAGTCTGAGGTTGCTGTGAGCTAGGCTGACGCCACAGCACCCTAGCTAGGGCAACAGAGTGAGACTCTGTCTCCAAAAAAAAAAAAGAGGAAAGAGAGAAAAAAAGAACTAAAACTATAAAAACTTTTAAAAGGAAACATATAATACATGAGTTAATCTTCATGATTTTAGATTACGCAATGGTTTCTTAAATATGACCCCTAAAGCACAAACAACCAAAGAAAAATAGAAAACTAGACTTCGTTGAAAAAAAAAATGAAACTTTGTGTTTTAAAGAATACTACCAAGAAAATGAAAAGACAACCCACAGAATGAGAGAAAGTATCTGCAAATTATCTATCTGATAAGGGTCTGGTATCTAGGATATCAAGAACTCTTGCAGACCAGGCCTGTGGCTAACACCTGTAATCCTAGCACTCTGGGAGGCCAAGGAGGGAGGATTGCCTGAGGTCAGGAGTTCGAGACCATCCTGAGCAAGAGTGAGATCCTATCTCTACTAAAAATAGAAAAATAAGCCAGGCATTGTAGTGTGCACCTGTAGTCCCAGCTACTGAGGAGGATGAGACAGAAAGATCACTTGAGCCCAGGAGTTTGAGGTTGCCGTGAGCTAGGCTAACGCCATGGCACTCTACTCTGGGCAACAGAGTGAGACTGTCTCCAAAAAAAAAAAAAAAAAGAATTACTGCAGCTCAACAGCAAAAAATTAAATAATCCAAGTTAAAAACAGCCATAAATAATTTGAATAGACATTTCTCCGAAGAAGATATACATATGGCCAAAAAGCACATGTAAAGATGTCCAACATCATTAGTTACTAGGGAAATACAAATCAAAACAACAATGAGACCCTACTTCACACCCACTCAGATGTCCATAATAAAAAAGACAGATATTAAAAAGTGTTAACAAGTTCCTGGAGAAATTGGAAATTTCATTCATTGCTGGTGGGAATGTAAAATGTCCCAGCCACTTTGGAAAATGGTTTGGCAGTTCCTCAAAATGTTAAATGCATAGTTACCAAAAGATCCAGGAATTCCACTCCTACATATATACCTAAGAGAAATGAAAACAAGTTCATATAAAAACTTGTACATTAAAATCCAAGTTAGTACTATTAATAATAGCAAAAAAGTAGAAACAACCCAAACATCCATCAATAAGTAAATGGATAAATAAAATGTGGTATATACATACAACAAAATATTTAGTCATAAGGCCAGGCACAGTGGCTCACGCCTGTAATCCTAGCACTCCAGGAGCCCGAGGCAGGCAGATTGGTCAAAATCAAGAGTTTGAAACCAGCCTGAGCAAGAGCGAGACCCCATCTCTACTAAAAACAGAAAGAAATTAATTGGCCAACTAAAAATATATACAAAAAAATTTAGCCAGCCATGGTGGCACATGCCTATAATCCCAGCTACTCGGGAGGCTGAGGCAGAAGGATCACTTGAGCCCAGGAGTCTGAGGTTGCTGTGAGCTAGGCTGACGCCATGGCACTCTAGCCCAGGCAACAGAGTGAAACTCTGTCTCAAAAAAAAAAAAAAAAAATTTAGTCATAATAAAAAGGAATGAAGTACTAATATATGCTACAACACGGATGAGCCTTGAAAACATTATGCTAAGTAAAAGAAGCCAGGCACTAAAGGCCACAAATTATATTATTCCATTTACACAAAAGGTCCAGAAATCCAGAGACAGACAGTCTCTATGTGGTTGCCAGAGTTGGGGGGAGGGGTGTGAGAGAATGGGGAGTGATAATGGGTATGGGATTTCTTTCTGGGGTGATGACAATGTTATGGCATTAGATAGTTGTGATGATTGCACAATCCTGTAATATAATAAAGCCACTGTATTGAACTCTTTAATAGGGTTAATTTTATGGTATGTGAATTATATCTCAATAAAAAAGTAGAAAAATAAAAGAAATAATACTGAGGCAAATACTGAGGCTTTGTCTGAGGCAAAGCCTCTGCTAAATGCACGTCTTTTATAAAAAACAAAAAGACTAGAAACAAACCAAATGGCCAATACGGAATTGGTGAAATAAATAATGCACATTAAATCAATGGAATATCATGTACACACATAGTATCCACAGAGTCATTCCAAAGATGAAATATTTAAAATTCTACAGAATATATAGTTCATCTGAAAAGATATGTCATATTAATAAAAAATCTTGTAAGTCAAAAAAGTACACTGAAAATATTCTGATACCCTTCTCCCAAAGAAAACAATCTTACGACTAAAAACCAGTTTTAACTTCTGGCCTCCAGACTATAAGAGAATAAACGTCTGTTATTAAAAATAATAAAACAAAAAAATTTCTCTGCATAATCAGTACTAAAAAAATAAAATAATAATTCTTTAAATTGGAAAAAAATTAAAATTATATCCATAGAAGTCCAGAGTGATTTAAAAACAGGAAAATATGTATAAACACATTTAAAAGTCTAAAAGCATTTACAACAAAATGTTAACAGTAGTTACATTTTGGTAGTGGTATTATAAAGGTTATTTTTCTTCCTTTGCTTTAGTGTATTTTCTAGATTTTTGACAATTAGCATTTATTAGTATAGAAAATACATATTGATTTCAAAAACAAGTAATCTTAAGAGACAGTGGTAATCAACACCTCATACAAACAAGAAAATAAAGGGTGAATAAGTAACTTCAAGGAATAAAGACATAAAGATTTCAAACCTCATCAATAATACTTCATTAAATCCAAATTTCCAGGAATTAACTGTAACCCTCCACACTTACTATCTTAATGGATTCTTATTCTTGCTTTAGCAGAAATTTACAATACTTGATTGCTAAGACCTGTTAATTTGACAGAATGAAAGCAGTGACTACAAAAGCCTAGTAAGGGAAAAATGAGGGATCAACTCCCAAATCTCAGTCCAGAAATCGGTTCAGATTAAACAGTTTACGCTAGGATAGATCTGAAGATAAAGTATTTATTCTAAACAGTCTAAAGGTATTATTCAGATATAAAAATACTGTAGGCCAGGTGCAGTGGCTCACACCTGTAATCCTAGCACTCTGGGAGGCCGAGGCAGACGGATTGTTCGAGGTCAGGAGTTCAAAACCAGCTTGAGCAAGAGCGAGACCCCGTCTCTACTATAAATAGAAAGAAATTAATTGGCCAACTAACATATACAGAAAAAATTAGCTGGGCATGGTGGCACATCCCTGTAGTCCCAGCTACTTGGGAGGCTGAGGCAATAGGATTGTTTGAGCCCAGGAGTTTGAGGTTGCTCTGAGCTAGGCTGACGCCACAGCACTCACTCTAGCTTGGGCAACAAAGTGAGACTGTCTCAAAAAATAAAAATTAAAAATACTGTAAAAAACTTCACTACCACTATACCAACACCAAACCACCAACCACATGGTTTACTCCCCAAAATAAAACCTAGCCAACAGAAAACGAAGTATACTCATACAAATACAAAAAGACAGGACTCTCAGCTATAAATTATACTATTATGTGTTTAGAAAACCAGACTGAAGATCTACTAAATGCCAATAACTAGTTTCTAAGAGAAAACAATATGCAAAGGAAACACTGAAAATTACTTCAAAGACAAGTTAAAATGATACTGCTAAGAGCAAAACCAAAGAAAAAACTTATAAATTAAAGCCTTTTTTTTTTTAAATTTCTGAGGCAGAGTCTCGCTCTGTTGCCCAGGCTAGAGTGCCGTGGCATCTGCCTAGCTCACATCAACCTAAACTCCTAGGGGCTCAAGCAATCCTCCTGCCTCAGCCTCCCAAGTAGCTGGGACTATACGGGCATGAGCCACCATGCCCAGCTAATGTTTTCTATATATTTTTAGTTGGCCAATTAATTTCTCTCTATTTTCTGTACAGACGGGGTTTCGCTCTTGCTCAGGCTGGTCTCGAACTCTTCAGCTCAAGAGATCTGCCCACCTCAGCCTCCCAGAGTGCTAGGATTACAGGCGTGAGCCACCACGCCCGGCCAATTAAAGTCTTTTAAGTCACAGTTTTACTTACAGATTTCTTTTCTCTCTTTCTTTTGCTTTTCTTTTCTTTCTTTTTTTTTTTTTTGAGACCAAGGTCTCACTCTGTTTCCTACACTAGAATGTAGTGGCATCGTCATAGCTCACTGCAACCTCCAACTCTGGGGCTCAAGCCATCCTCCTAGACTACAGGTGCACACCACCACAACTGGCTAAGGTTTTTAAAAAATGTATTCTGTAGAAATAGGGTCTTGCTACATTGCCCACACTGGTCTGAAACGCCTGACTTCAAATGATCCCCTCTGGCCTCAGCCTTCCAAAATGCTAGTATTATAGGCATGAGCCACCACTTATCCCCATACCATACTTAATGATTTCTAATTGAGACAGTTCTCAGTACTGTCAAGAACTTTTTAAAATAAAAATTAAAGTTAAAATTAGGTGGGGCTATTTATGGGAAGGATAATATGATAAAAAGCACAATGAGCTATCTCACTATACATCACTAAAATAAAAAAACAATGATAACACTTAAGAGGATGCTAGAAAAAAGTTTAGCAGTTCCTTTACAAACTACATGTGAGACTAGGCACGGTGGCTCACACCTGTAATCCCAGCCACTGGGGAGGCTGAGGCAGAAGGACTGCTTGAGCCCAGGAGTTTGAGGTTGCTGTGAGCTAGGATGATGCCAGGGCACTCGCCCGAGCCAACACAGTAAGATTTTGTCTCTACTAAAAATAGAATATTAGCCAGGTGTGGTAGCGCACGCCTGTAGTCCCAGCTACTCAGGAAGCTGAGGCAGGATTGCCCAGGAGTTTGAGGTTGCTGTGAGCTAGGCTGACGCCAGGGCACTTACCCAAGCAACAGAGTGAGACTCCTTCTCACAAAAAACAAAACAAACAAACAAACAACTAAATATGTATTTACCATATGACCCAGCAAGTCTGGGCATTTATCCCCCACAAAAGGAAAACTTAGATTCACATAAAAACATGTACATGTCACATAATGGTGGTGGGGGGGAGTATATTAATGTTTATAGCAGCTTTAGTTCTAATAAATAGCCAGAAAACTAGAAACAACCCTTCTGGAATGTGCTTCAACAATTGAATGGTTAAACAAACTGTGGTTCATCCATACTGTGGACTACTACTCAACAACAAAAAGGAATGAACTATTGATACATGTAACAATTTGAATGGCTGTCAAAGGAATTAAGGTGAAAGAAAAAAAGCTAATGTTACATACTATATGATTCTATTTACATAATATTCTCAAAATGGCAAAATTACAGAGACTGAGAACAGATTAGGGGTCCCTGGGATTAGGGAGGTGTGAGTGGCTATAAAAGGGTAGTACAAGGGATCTTTGAGGTGATGGCATAGTTCTGTGTCCTCATTGTGCTGGTGGTTACACAAATCTACACATGATAAAATTGCACAGAACTACAAATATACACAAATTAATTTATGTGAAATTGGTGAAATCTTAAAAAGGCTATGGATTATAGCAATGTCAATTTCCTCATTTTGACATTAAACTAGTTGTGTTACAGTTACCACTAGGTGAAATTGGGTGAAACGAACATGGGATCTCTCTGTACTATTTTTTGCAACTTCCCATGAATCTATAACTATTTCAGAATAAAAAATTAGGTAAAAAAAACTGAATGGGGCTATGTATGAGGTTAACATGATAACAAATGGGAAAGGTTTAACACAGTATTTGAAACATAATAAAGGCTTCAATTTTATTGAGTACTTTAAAGTCATTAGTACACCAAAGTCTTTTTTGAGACAGAGTCTCACTCTGTTGCCCAGGCTAGAGTGCCGTGGCGTCAGCCTAGCTCACAGCAACCTCAAACTCCTGGGCTCAAGCAATCCTTCTGCCCCAGCCTCCCTGGTAGATGGGACTACAGGCATGTGCCACCATGCCCAGCTAATTTTTTCTATTTTTTGTTGTTTGGCTAATTTCTTCCTATTTTTTAGTAGAGACGAGATCTCTCTATTGCTCAGGCTGGTCTCAAACTCCTGACCTTGAGCAATCTGCCCGCCTTGGCATCAGCCTTCCAGAGTGCTAGGATTACAGGGGTGAGCCACCACGCCCGGCCACACCAAAGTCTTTTACATCATCACTTACTGGATGTAAATAAATGTATCACCTGCAGTGTGGTTCCAAATTAATGAAAAGTAGTTCAAGGCCATCCTCAATCTCAATATATAATCTCTTATAAAAAAATAATTACAGGTAATCTTAAAAACAGTGAAACAAATCTGAAGTCTTTTTAGTGTTCTACAGCAGCTGAGTCCCTAGCAAATATTTTGAGAGGTGGAAAGAACATTCTATTGGACATCCTCTGAATTCAGGAGACTCTGAGCTGTCCAGCCAGTCTGTAAGAGCGAACAAAGATCAGCAGCTGATAACTAGACTTTAATTCTTCAAAAAAAATCCCCTTTGGCCTATAGCCCCTTCAAGATTACTCTATACCTATGTGTTTGTAAGTGATTAATACAGTCCTCAGTGTCGTGGGTGTGATCCTGAAATAGTTTCCTCCATTAAATGTTACTCTAGCGGAGTCAACAAAGAGAATAGAAAGCTGCGTGAAATCATACAACAGCTTGCTTTTCTACTTTCCAAAGAAAATGTGACTTTAATTTTCCTCAGCTTCGACAATATAAGAATACCTAACCATTGCCATCGTATCTACACCATTCCTGTGATGTACAGTTATGCAGATTATCTGGGAACCAACTAACAAGCAAGACAACCATCTGACCAGAATTCTCTTCCCATGGACCCTTCTGGACTTCTAACACCAGGATTTGTTGGTAGCAATTTTATGGAAGAAGCTGAAATATAAGAACATCTATCTTAGCATTCTAAGATCAGAATTTTTCTAACACACACCCACCTCCCGCCTTAGACTTTTCTAGCATCCCTTTCTCATTCTATTTTTCTTGCAATGTACTAAATCTTTTGTGTGAACACAGGGTAGACTCCAAAAAGCCTGTTTCTTTTTGCTTTTCAACAGCTAAAAACTTAATGAGGGTTAAAAAAGAGCCCACACACTGAAATGCCAATGATTCTAATAGTGACAGCACTCACTGGTCACAGATTTTGGATAGAATATAGAAGTTGTGGCATGAAAGTAACTTAGTTGAACACAACATACTAAATTTGGGAAAATCCTCAAATATGAATTACACTATTAGGATAGCATCTACACTATAGAAAACCTAATGTCTTCTTAAAAGCACATTTCAGGCCCGGCACGGTGTCTCACACCTGTAATCCTAGCAATCAGAGAGGCTGAGGCGGGAGGATTGCTTGAGGTCAGGAGTTCAAAACCAGCCTGAGCAAGAGCGAGACCCTGTCTTTACTAAAAATAGAAACAAATTAATTGGCCAGCTAAAAATATATAGAAAAAATTAGCCGGGCATGGTGGCGCATGCCTGTAGTCCCAGCTACTCAGGAGGCTGAGGCAGGAGGACAATCACTTGAGCCCAGGAGTTTGAGGTTGCTGTGAGCTAGGCTGACGCCACAGCACTTTAGCCTGGGCGACAGAGTGAGACTCTGTCTCAAAAAAAAAAGCACATTTCTGTATCCAAATTAGTAAAATTCAATGACCGAAGGTCCCAGTTCACTAAAGAATTACTGTGGGCTACATTTGCAAATGCACAGAAATTAAACATAGCACAAAGCCCTTAAAATAAGGGTTCTAAATTCTTTCATACTCAACCTATTTTAATCTGCCTGATCACTTTGGAGCCCAAGTAATACCAATCTCACTGATGACACTGTGTAGAAATAAGAAATAATTCACCTGTCATCATGTCACAAAAAAAAAAAAAAAAAAAAAAAAGAAATAAGCCATAATGCCAGAGCTGAAGGAAAAGCCATAAGCATCTTGGGCTTATTATGATATAGTGAACAATGGGCACTACGATAGCAGCACATACAAGAGGATAATGCTCCACCACAGCAAAGAGCACTACATTTCGGCCCCCAAACCTCAACTCCCTGCGAGGCATGTCCCGCCTAAACATCCCATCTTCTGTCCCAAACCAATAGTCCTTCTAGCCCTTATTTTCAATAATACCAGCATTTCCCCATCTACTCAAATTCAAAGCTATAGCATGATTGTTAACTGACTATAGGAGTCACAATTCTCCGCAATCTTACCCTATAATACCTCCCATTCATTCATCCTTCTCATCCCCATTACTACCATCCCAGTTCAAGAAATTATTCCTTAAACCCAAGTTTCCCAACAAGATCATCTTCATGTTCTCACAGCCAAATTCATGCTTCAAAACATCATTTTGAACAAGTCAAAGCATCTACAGAGATCAAGTAGTGCAGCCAACAAAAATCTATCCTCATGAGCTTGGATAAGCACCAAGCACCTTCCACAATAAGTTTCTGGACCCAGTGCTCAGAACCTCTCTAAGTTCCCTGTGTTGCTACTTTTTGCCATCCCTTCTTTCTCCATGGTAATCAACAATTAAAGCTTTGCTGGGGTTTGGGGGCGGGGGTATATGACTCATTTTCATGGACAAGCCAGGAGCAGGAAGTCTGCACCCTACCCCCAATGCCGGCCCCAAAGGGTAATGAAGCTCAAGAAAGAGCATAAGTGGAAGCAACTTATGCTTCCAAAAAAAGGAAAGAGAACTCCCTGGATCTGTGGGTACAGGAAGAAGTCTGAGACGGTGAGTCCAAGAGAGTTTCACTTTGAAAGAAGACTTTAGGATGAAATCCAAATATCTTATTACTCTAAAGAAACTTCTATCTAGAAGGTAAGAGGGAACATATATATAAAAGGAAAGTTAAACGTAAGTGAGCTATACTAAGAGCATGTAGCACATATTTCAAGAGTTCAGAGGAGGAACCAAAAAAAAAATCAAGAACTTTGGGCAATGGAAGAATTCAGGATTTTGAACTATCTAAAAAAAGTGTGCAGAGAATATGTCAACTGGTTTTGGCTAAAGAGAGAAAAGAACACAGAGGTAAAAGAGAGCTGCAAGAGAGTATGCAGTTGTCTCACACCTATCATCCACTTTTTACATATTTTGGTCTTATTTCCCTATCTAGACTGTCAGTTCAGATGCCAAGGACCACCCACATTACCTAAGTATCAATCGCACCACAAGAACTCAGAAACTAGTGGTAACAATTTTACTATATGTAATCTAAGAACAGTATAACATTGAGGTACAATCTAAATTCAGATTTTTCAAATACCTGTATTAAAAATAGCAAAACTTCCTTAAAATTTAAGAAATAAGGATCTATAAGTCAAAATAATAATTTTTTTTTTTTTTTTGAGACCCAGTCTCACTCTGTTGCCTGGGCTAGAGTGCCATGGTGTCAGCCTAGCTCACAGCAACCTCAAACTCTTGGGCTCAAGTGATCCTCCTGCCTTAGCCTCCTGAATAGCTGGGACTACAGGCATGTACCACCAGGCCCAGCTAATTTTTTCGATATATTTTTAGCTGGCCAATTAATTTGTTTCTATTTTTAGTAGGAACCGGGTCTCACTCTTGCTCAGGCTGGTTTCAAACTCCTGACCTCCAGCGATCCTCCCGCCTCGGCCTCACGGAGTGCTAGGATTACAGGTGTGAGCTACTGCGCCTGGCCAAAATAAGAATTTTTAAGTACTTAGGCCCTCTTACAAATACACTGTTAGGAAATGCTTAATGTATTTTTCAAAACTAGGAGGTCTCAGAATTGGGAGGAAAAAAATTTAACTGTTGACATTCTCACAAAGGAAGAGTCAAAAGAATGGAAAATCTGATGAAGTGATAAGCAGTTTTAAAACACGTTTACAGTCAGTTTTTAAACAGTAATCCCACTGGGAAATGAAAATTCCTCTCCTAATCTCTTTGAAGACAATATAATATTTAAATCAGGAAGAACATCTTGCTTCTACATTAAGTTAAAATGTGAACCTTGTGCAATATCCTTTACATTAAATATCATGTAAAGAGGACAGCTTCTAATTTATCAAAATAAGAGGCAGCTAGTATTTTGGATTTATAACATTTATTTTCTAGACACATGCAAAGAGACTCCAGTAATATGCAATTAGGGAAATTCGAGGTTTTAGTTGACAGTGATTACTTAACTGGAGCTTATTCCTGTGAAATGAAACTATCAGAAGCCCTCAATATCAATTTGCTTGTCACTAGACCACAGGTTTACATTTGGAAATGCTAACAGGATGGAACCACAAGCTTTTAATAAAACGTGATGACCATGGAGAGCGCCCTTGAAGCTTAGCAACAGAGGATTCAACCCTAAAGGGTTCCCTCTGGAAAGCGAGGACAGCTTTGACATGTACCCCAGCACCAGTTCTAAAATGCTTGACTTCATTTTCCATAAAAGGTGGGAGTTGTAATAGTAGCGTATAGCAGACACCAGCCCACTAGAAGCAGATGGAACCCACCAACTCATTTTACCCAGACCTTCAAAAAGGTACAC
The DNA here is from genome assembly GCF_040939455.1 of Microcebus murinus. Classification (NCBI taxonomy): domain Eukaryota; kingdom Metazoa; phylum Chordata; class Mammalia; order Primates; family Cheirogaleidae; genus Microcebus; species Microcebus murinus. The sequence continues at coordinate 5,080,973 of NC_134123.1, read as the reverse complement.
AAAACTATCTCTCCTTGCCAAAGCAGGACAGATCTGAATGGGTATATCTAAGAAAAGGTTCACACAGGACTAGTAATTGGTGATTTCATTTTCATACTGTTGCACTCAATGAAAAAAAGACCTGAAAAATGAAAAGCAATTTGAAAGCCATTTCTCCATACTCGAGCTAACTGCACACACACATACACACAATCCAAAAGCTGTGTTTTACAAAAGAAAAAAGATTCAGTAACCTATTCCAGCACAGGGGCTCTTCCAAAAGGGAAATCTAGCTGGAAACATTCCCTGCTTATGTGCATAATTCACTAGGGGTCAGGTAAGATTCCATTTTGTAAGAGCTGAACTTTAAACAGAAAGTCACTAGTGGTGCAACAGTCACTCATTAGCATAGGTCTACCCCCTAGAATGAAAAGCATTGGATGCCTCTGCCAGGATGATAACTTTACAGTGAGAAGATTGAGCCTTGGACCATGAACTCCTGGAAAGTTCTATCACAAGAGCTCAGAAGAGGAGCTCACCACCTCACCAGCGTAAACTTAGCTGTCACCTCACCTCTCCCTCCCTCAAGACAGGACATCATTAATACAGAAAATTTTTTAAAATTAAAATAAAAAGACAGGCCAAAGGGTCAAGAGCAGGCAATGCCTTACAGGGCTGACATGATTCCTGTCTGGGATTGGGGGAGGGGGAGGAGCATTCTGGATGTTTCTATTCTTGGCAACGAAAGCACCTCCGGGTCCTGTACCATCAAAAGATTCTAACACATGAATGTTGTCAGAGAATGAACGATATGACCATGCTAAACGACCTCATCTTGGGGTGTGACGATGGGGACAAATCTGTAGAAGCTGGAGGGCTGGTGGGGGGGATTGGAAGAAGGTGTGTTTGACTAAGGGGGATGGGAGGGAAGACTGAATGGATAAAGGGGGGCCCAGGGAAAGTGTGGGCAGTTAAGAGGGAGGGGAGGAAGGTAGGGATGACTAAGGGAGGGGAGGGAGGAGGGGTATGGCTGAGCGAAAAGGTGTGGACAGCTAAGGAGAGTGGTGTAGATGGCAGGGGGGAGGAATGGGGGGATGGGGGATGGGGAGATGGCCATCAGCCCTCCGTGAAGCAGCAGCGAAAGCAGGCCCTGGGGTGGCTTCTCCCAGACTCCCTCCCACCCGACTCTGTGGGCGTGTGCCCGGCTAAGCGTTAGCATGGGCCAGGCCACCAGGCCGCAGGGCCAGCACTCACCCCACGACTCCCTGGTGGTAGTTCCTTCGCTTCCACGGGGTCCCACTGTACACGCCCCCGCTGCCGTCGGCCCGGCCGCCCCCCGCGGCCCGCCCTCCGCTGGGCTGCAGCAGGCTGTAGTTGAGTCCGTAGGTGCTGGCCTTGTTGTCGCGCTTCCTCTTGTTACTGCTGCCGGAGGCCGAGTCGGCGGGCTCGGTGGCCGCGGCGTGCGGGGAGGACGCCGAGGGGGATGAGGATGCCGAGGAGCCCGCGGCTCGGCGAGCCCAGGCCGCGGGCTGGTGGTGGTTGTTGTTGTTGTTGGTCGTCTCCAGGGGCAGGAAGTCCCGCTGCTCCGCCGGCAGCGCGTGGCCGCCCAGCAGGCGCTCCCCGGAGCGGTACATGCCGGCCGGGGCCGGGGCCGCGCCGCCCGGGCTGCCGGTGCTGCTGCCGCTCCCGCCGGTGGCCGTGCTGCTGCCGCCGCCGCCGCTCGCGCCGCCGCTGCTGTGACAGTGGTGGTTGAAGTAGAGGTTTCTCAGCCCCTGAGTCGTCTCCCAGATCTGCATCCACAGACTGTTGGACGGTCCGAGCTGCTCTGGCTGGAACCAGGCGATCCTCGGATCCATCAAACGGCGGCGGCCGCTGCCCCCGCCCCTCCCGGCTGCCCGCAGGGCCGCCGCCGCCGCCGCCTCAGGCGCACGCCCGGCCTCGGCTGCCGCTGCCGCCGCTGCTGCTCGGGGCCCGCCGCGGGCGGCGCGGTCGCGCAGGGAGCCCGGCCGGCGCCGGCGGCGTCGCTCCCGCCCTCGGGGGCTCCGCGGGCCGTCCCCCCCTCCCTCCGCCCCTCCGCCGAGCCCCTGTCACCAGGGTCCCCGTGCAAATGGCGGCGGCGGCGGTGGCTCCAGAGAAGGGCGAGCGGCGGCAGCGGCGGCGGCAGCGGCGGCGGGACGCGCCTGCTCCGTAGCGTCCTCGCTCCTCCGGCCCCGGGGCGGGGCCTCCGCCGGCTCCGCCCCGCTCGCTCCGCCCCGCCCCGCCCCCCGCTCGCGCAGCCCCGCCGCGCCGCGCCGCCCAGCCAGCCCGGAGGCCACGCGGTGCGTCACAGAGGCCGCGGCGCGGCGGGGCGGCAACCGCCCGGCCCAACCGTCCCCGCGCCGGCCGCAGAAGCGGAGTCACGTACCTGGCGTCCGGGCGCCTCCGACGCGCGCGCCGCCACCCGGCCCGGCTCCCCGCCGCCGAGACCCGAGAGGCCGCACGCAGGCCGCGCCGCCCGCAGGAACGGCGTTGTGGGCGGCGCCGCCCGCCCCGGCCCTCCCCTCGGCCGCGGGCCCGGCCCCTCCCGCCCGCCGGCCCGGCTCCGGCCGGCTTTCCGAGACGCTGAGAAAGTAGACGAGTGGAAAACGGCCTAAAACACTTTTCCTGGCCGGACAGGCACGCCAGAGGGGGAAGCTGCGCCCTCCGAGCACGTGCGGGCCCTGACGCCGGTCCCGCCGCTGCCCCGCCTGCCTCGGCGGAGGGCCTCACCCGCCCGCGCCGGAGGATCCCGCGCCGCCTGCGTGGCCGCCGCGCGTCCCGGTCCCGTCGCCAGCCCTGGCGAGCCGCGGGCTCGGCGCGGTCACGCACTGCCAGCCCTCGCACGGACGCGCGCTGCACACGCACAGCTGCTCTGCGGGCAGAGCAAGCTCAACTCGGGAAGTTCTCGGTTCCGAGTTTAAGAAAACCCAAACCCTTTAAGCCTAAAATGAGCACCAAAATGGTCCTTAGTAGAGATTTTCCACAAGGGGGTTATTATATTTGGATGTCTTTCCAATCCCTATGGCAAAAAAGGCCAGGAAAGGGGAATCTCAAGTATCTTTAAATCAAGAGAAAAAAGTGAGTAGGTGAACACATACTATGTGTGACCTTTAAGGTTGATCCAAAGTCCAAAACAAGTTCCTGGTGCCTGATTTTTGGCCTTCTGTTTTGGGAGCTCAATATCCTGGAAAGTTTTGTTGGCAAATGATGAAAAACTATCAAAGAAGGAAGCATTCCTCTTTTTTCTTGGTAAGAGAATAACATGACCATAAATATGGAAAATGAAAACACTTCAGAATGTTGGTTCATTCTAGTTGTTTGATTGTTGCTACTACTTACTAGAAATCAGTATTAAAAGCTTTTCTCCAGGCCGGGCGCGGTGGCTCACGCCTGTAATCCTAGCACTTTGGGAGGCTGAGGCGGGCGGATTGCTCAAGGTCAGGAGTTGGAAACCAGCCTGAGCGAGACCCCGTCTCTACCAAAAATAGAAATAAATTAATTGACCAACTAAAAATATATATACAAAAAAAATTAGCCGGGCATGGTGGCACATGCCTGTAGTCCCAGCTCCTCGGGAGGCTGAGGCAGAAGGATCGCTCGAGCCCAGGAGTTTGAGGTTGCTGTGAGCCAGGCTGACGCCACGGCACTCACTCTAGCCTGGGCAACAAAGTGAGACTCTGTCTCAAAAAAAAAAAAAAAAAAAAAAAAAAGCTTTTCTCCAAATGAAATTCGCTATGTACTAAGGACTACTTAGCTAGGAAAACGAGTATTATATATATATATATATATATTTTTTTTTTTTTTTTTTGAGACAGAGTCTCACTTTGTTGCCCAGGCTAGAGTGAGTGCCGTGGCGTCAGCCTCGCTCACAGCAACCTCAAACTCTTAGACTCAGGCAATCCTCCTGCCTCAGCCTCCCAAGTAGCTGGGACTACAGGCATGCGCCACCATGCCCGGCTAATTTTTTCTATATATATTTAGTTGTCCAATTAATTTCTTTCTATTTTTGGTAGAGACAGGTCTCGCTCTTGCTCAGGCTGGTTTCGAACTCCTGACCTTGAGCGATCCACCTGCCTCGGCCTCCCAGAGTACTAGGATTACAGGCGTGAGCCACCACGCCTAGCCACAAGTAGTATTTTTTTTTTTTTTTTTTTTTGAGACAGAGTCTCGCTTTCCTGCCTAGGCTAGAGTGAGTGCCGTGGCGTCAGCCTCGCTCACAGCAACCTCAAACTCCTGGGCTCAAGCAATCCTGCTGTCTCAGCCTCCCAAGTAGCTGGGACTACAGGCACAAGCCACCATGCCCAGCTGATTTTTTATATTATATATATTAGTTGGCCAATTAATTTCTTTCTATTTTTATGGTAGAGACGGGGTCTCGCTCAGGCTGGTTTTGAACTCCTGACCTTGAGCAATCCACCCGCCTCGGCCTCCCACAGTGCTAGGATTACAGGCGTGAGCCACCGCGCCCGGCCCACAAGTAGTATTTTTTATGCTACTCACACTGACAAAACTACAACAGTTATAGAAATAGATCTTGTTTGATTACTTCAAATTTGTTTTAAAAATTCAAACAAGAAAAATGGAAAGCCCAAAAAGTAAACTATATCAAGGTCTTATCATCTAGAATACCCACAGTGAAGGCTATTAAATATTCTTCCAATAATCTCTCCATGTACATATATGTGTTGAAATGCAGGTATAAATTCAGTCTTTTGTAATGTTTCTTTGGATGTCCAAGAACAACACATTAAATATCACTGATATCTAAGTCAAAAATGTATTAAAAATTAATGCATGTCAGAAATTAACATTTGTTATATTTGAGTGCTCATTTCTTCAGACAAATGTTAAGAACTACTAAAGTATTAACAAAATGATCAAATGAGTTAACGTACATTAAAGTACCTTGTAAACTGTAAAAGTGTGGGCTGAAAGGCAAGGCATGACTATGCTCATTCCCCAGTGGGGAATGCTACTGGTTAGCCCTTGTAACTCATCCACGTTTCAAGGCATTCAGAAAGTCTTGGTTAAATGTCTATCATCCATCCAGAACCGAGCTAATTGCTTTAGAGGAGATAAATAAGCAACCAGGGACTTTGGCTGCCTTCCATGAATTTACTGTCTGGTTGAGGAGGCAAAAAGAGGTAAATATTTAAACTCCAGTTGCAGTTCAGTTAATTCAACAAATACATCTTGAGCAATTATTGTATGTCAGATTCTGGGGATATAGCAATGAACAATACTAATGAGGTTCTTGCCTTCATGGTCTTTGCATGCCAGTGGGCAAGGCCAGCATGTAAAGTCAGACTGTAGTAATGCTATAAAGAAAAAGGAGGCAAGCTAAAGGGTTAGTGACAGCATGGTGTCTTTAGATGGGCTAACGGGGAAGGCTGCTCTGAGGAGGTGGTGTCTGAGCCCAGACTTAAGAGATGGAGTGGGCCCTGACTACTTAAGGAATGCTTCATTAGACAGGGACTAGCAATCACAAAGGCCCTGAAGCAGGAACATGCTTCGTGTGCAAGATGATAAGCCAATATGATGGTTTTTTGGTTTTTTTTGAGACAGAGTCTCGCTTTGTTGCCCAGGCTAGAGTGAGTGCCATGGCATCAGCCTAGCTCACAGCAACCTCAATCTCCTGGGCTCAAGCAATCCTCCTGCCTCAGCCTCCCGAGTAGCTGGGACTACAGGCATGCGCCACCATGCCCGGCTAATTTTTTTTTTTTTGTATATATATTAGTTGGCCAATTAATTTGTTTCTATTTATAGTAGAGACGGGGTCTTGCTCTTGCTCAGGGTGGTTTCGAACTCCTGACCTTGAGCAATCCGCCCGCCTCGGCCTCCCAGAGTGCTAGGATTACAGGCGTGAGCCACCGCGCCCGGCCTGGTTTGTTTAACAATATTTTTTTGAGATAAAAGTCTTGCTTTGTCACCAGGGCTAGGTGGCATATGCCTGTAGTCCCACCTACTCAGGAGGCAGAGCCAGAAGGATGGCTTGAGCCCAGGAGTTTGAGGTTGCTGTGAGCTAGGCTGATGCCACGGTACTCTAGCTGGGGCAACAGAGTGAGACTCTGTCTCAAAAAAAAAAGAAAAAGAAAAAAAGAAAATCACAAGGAAGAAAGAAAATACATTTACAGTACTATACAGTGTTTATCTATTCTGTAGTTTACATTGTCTGTTCACAAGATGAATCATCTGAAATGGCAGCCACCCACCGGAAGCTTCAGAACTAAATCTCTGGTACATATGAAGCAATCCAACTTTTTCTTGTAGTTCCATGACTTTTCTCTTGCTTTTGGGAACATTTCCAGTATCACTAGAATGGGTCCCCTGGTGTTATTCAAGGTTTACAGTATTGCACTAAAGATGATGAAAAATATTTCAGAACCTCGAGAGATGACTTTTTACTGCAATACACAACTTACTCAAGAGACAGCTGTTCACATGGAGATGATTAGCATCATGGCGCATTTTAAGCACTAAACTTGAGTTCACTGCAATAGCCACAGGAGGTGACTAAAATTATTACAGTAGTACAGTATTACCACACTTAATTTTATGCAGTTATGATTTAATATCCCATCTTTATGTTTACTTTTCTCTCAACTGTGAATAGTGCCATGTGTGGTCCATAAGTCTTTTCGTGTATAAGTTTTGATAAGTTTTAACTTTTTATAATAGATTTGTGTATATTTTATGATAGTAAATGATGAAATAAACTAGTATCTACATGTATTTAATGCATTAATTCCTAACTTTTTTTTTTTTTTTTTTGTGAGACAGAGTCTCGCTTTGCTGTCCAGGCTAGAGTGAGTGCCGTGGCGTCAGCCTAGCTCACAGCAACCTCAAACTCCTGGGCTCAAGCAATCCTGCTGCCTCAGCCTCCCAACTAGCTGGGACTACAAGCATGTGCCACCATGCCCGGCTAATTTTTTCTATATATATATTAGTTGGCCAATTAATTTCTTTCTATTTATGGTAGAGACAGGGTCTCGCTCTTGCTCAGGCTGGTTTCGAACTCCTGACCTCGAGCAATCCACCCGCCTCTGCCTCCCAGAGTGCTAGGATTACAGGCGTGAGCCACCACGCCCGGCCTAATTCCTAACTTTTAAAAAGATTTTTCAATATTTTTAGGCTTCGAAGTTCATCTGTGAGTTTTTTCAAATTGTCCCAAATCTCCAAAAAATTCTCCAATATATTTTTTTTAAAAATCCACATTCAAGTGGACCATGAAGTTCAAATCATGTTGTTCAAAGGTCAATTGTATTAGCTTTTCCTCAAAAAATCTACAATGTTTTGTTTCAAAGTAATCTACTATATCCAAAGAGATAGACTATACTAATTTCAGTAATCAATTTTAATTCCTCAACCTTTTCATTTTGCTATTTAGAACAAGATAACAGACATTTATTACAGTCTTCAAAACCATCTGCATTAAATTGATGAGCCAAAAAATACAGCTATCACAAACCCAGACATTTTCCTCCAAAATCTGGTGTCCTATTCATTCTCAATATTTTTATTCCTAGATGGAGAAAATGTTGAACTGATGGTCTTAACTTGCAAGATTTACTGAAACACCAAGTTTCTACAGAGTATAAATTGAGTAGAGAAATAAGAAAATTACCCAAGAATCACACAAATTTAAATATGTTTTCATTGATTTATTAACTTGAATAAAACAGAAGGGGAATTACACAAACTACTACATATTATCATTAATAATTGTCATTACAACTAAATCTGAGTATGTGATTAAATTACTGTATTCTGGAGTTAATAATAACCATGAATAATAGTTACATAGTTATTAGTATCTGCATTGTTTAGGTTATGAAGCATTTGTTCTAGGTATTAATCTTGGACTAGGCCGCATTTACAAACTTTCCCTTTTTTGCACAAAATATACATCATTGTTTCATGTTATTTTTCTCTTTCATTAACCACAAAGAGGATTCCAAGTAGGGAAATGTTTTCCAATGAGACTTCAAAATAATTAGCAACGTGAAGGCTTATATCTTGACCAGGACAATAAAAATTTCTCTTATTCCTGCTGTTCTAGAAACAAAATTGCTCTGATTATGTACGTGTATGTGTGTGTGATGGTTAATTTCATGTGTCAACTTGACTGGGACACAAAGTGCCCAGATTAAACACCGTTTCTGGGAGTGTAAGTGAAGGTCTTTCTGAATGAGATTAGCACTTGAATCCTGGATGAGTAAAACATTTTGTGTCAGGGCTTTCCTGTGTGCCCTGAAGGAGTCACTTATCTCCTGTGGCCACAGGGCTAAAACAGCTGAAAATCAAATGCCAAATCTCATCCTGTGACTGACTGGATTATACGCAGCCTCACAGGGCGTCTACTGTTATGCTGAGGGCATTGTCAGGAAAGCAATAGGGTCCTGTAAATTGGAGTGGGGATGTATGGGAAGATCCTGATAAGGGACATCTAACTCCTAAATTCTTCTTTTTCTTTACAGACAGGGTCTCACTATGTTGCCCAGGCTGGTCTCGAACTCATAGCCTCAAGCAATCCTCCCACCTAAGCCTCCCAAGTAGTTGTGAGCTCCTAAATTCTGATAAGGAAGGGGCCTCCCCACCCCAGTGATATTGGTGTCTCCACCACCTCTCAACCTCATCTCAGGGAATTAAATGAATTGCCTGAGATCAAGTGCAATGGCCTCCCCTGAGGCAGGTGCCAGGTGAGACAACGCTGATTCTGTTGAGGACCCACCCTCCACCATCCCTTTTTGCTTCTAGACCTATAACCAGACTCAAGTCCCAGTAGGCCCCTAAAGGTGAAGTGTGACCCATGAGGAGGTATGCTACATTCCAAGAGAACTACCATAGTCTGCCCTTAACCATGGTTTCACTCTCCTAGGTTTCAGTTACCCATGGTCAACCACGGTCCAAAAGTATTAAATGGGCAAGGCATGGTGGCTCACACCTCTAATCCTAGCAGATCCAAGACAGAGGCGGGAGGATCACTTGGGCCCAAGAGTTTGAGATTTCAGTGAGCTATGATGATGCCACTGCACTCTAGGCCAGGAGACAGAGCAAGACCAGTCTGGGCAAGAGGGAGACCCTGTCTCTACAAAAAATAGAAAAACTGGCCGGGCATGGTGACACACACCTGTATCCCACCACTTGGGAGGCTGAGGCAGGAGGATTGTTTGAACCCAAGAGTTTGAGATTTCAGTGAGCTGTGAGCTATGATGATGCCACTGCACTCTAGCCCTGGAGACAGAGCAAGACCCTCTCTCCAAAAAAAAAAAAAAAAAAAAGTATTAAATGGAGAATTCTAGAAATAAACAACTCATAAGTTTTCAATTGCATGCTGTTCTGAGTAGCATGGTGACATTCTGTGCCATCTCGCTCAGGATGTGAATCCTTCATACCTCCATCCGGCTTACCCTATACACTGGATATGCTATTTGCCTGCTGGTAGCCACCTTGGTTGTCAGTGCCGGTTGCTGTATTGCAGGGCTTGTGTTCAAGTAGTCCTTATTTTACTTAATAACAGCCCCAAAGTGCAAGAGTATTGATGCTGGCAACTCGGGTGCGCCAAACAGAAGCCGTAAAGTGCTGCATTTGAGTGAAAAGGTGAAAGTTCTCCACTTGATAAGGAAAGAAAAAGAATCCTACACTGAGGTTGCTAAGATCTGTGGTAAGAACAAATCTTCTATCTGGGAAATTGTGAAGAAGGAAAAAGAAATTTGTGCTACTTTTGCTGTCGCACTTCAAACTGCAAAAGTTAGTTACTGCCACAGTGATAATTTTCACTACAGTATATTGTCGTAATTGTTCTATTTTATTATTGGTTGTTACCATTTATTTCTTGCTGTGCCTAATTTATAGATTAAACTGTATCATAGGTATAGGAAAAAATAGTGTATATAGAGTTCAGTACTACCCAGTTTCAGGCATCCACTGGAAGTTTGGAATGTGTCCCCTGAGGATAGGGGACTACTGTACTTGAGCTCTCTAATTTATATAGACAGAAATGGGGCACATGTGTGGGAATGGACACTAAGGGAGTGGTTAATGGAAGGAACATAGGGAGGGGTCAAGTTAAATTTATTGTCATAGATTCACTAAGCAGATATTCTGCCTTTAATGTTGCATCTCAAGGAGTTCAAAGAGGCTTTGACCGTTTGTCTGGTTGGGTGGCTCAAACGTGGACCAAAACGTTGCCCGCAGTGAGTGAACTGGAAATGCCATAACTGCCTTGTATGTGTAAAGAAGGGGTTCAAAGGCTTAGGGAGATTGGAATGTTAAAATGGATTTGGGGCCGGGCGAGGTGGCTCACGCCTGTCACCCTAGCACACTGGGAGGCCGAGGCGGGCGGATTGCTCAAGATCAGGAGTTCGAGACCAGCCTGAGCAACAGCGAGACCCCGTCTCTACTATAAATAGAAAGAAATTAATTGGCCAACTAATATATATAGAAAAAATTAGCCGGGCATGGTGGCACATGCCTGTAGTCCCAGCTACTCGGGAGGCTGAGGCAGCAGGATTGCTTGAGCCCAGGAGTTTGAGGTTGCTGTGAGCTAGGCTGATGCCACGGCACTCACTCTAGCCTGGGCAACAAAGCGAGACTGTGTCTCAAAAAAAAAAAAAAAGACCTACTCATCCACACTAGGAGGGTTCAAAAGACTTATCCTTCACCAGTACTGTGAAAAGTCAATTTGTAAGGGAGACCCAGCATCCTTGGAGAGCTCTGTGGTCACTCTTCTCTGCAGGCCAGGCCTTACAATGGGAACTATGGTCACAGAATTGGGAAACCTAAATGCAGTGAGAGTAATCAGATCCCACCCCTGCCCAGGGTGGCAGGGGCCAAGTTTTGGCATTCACCCGACAAAGGTGAGGTGGGCATGGATCATGTGATGAACAGTAGGATCAAGACAGCAATCAGAATAGTCTGACTCATGGAGACCTTTGGCATCGGCTAGTTTATCAGGGTGTTCCTAGAAGTGAAAGAGATTCTTACTGGATCTGTATAAGCAGAAAAGTTCTAGGTCAAGTGAACAAAAGTCTAACCAGAATCATAAAAATTGAGACGCATAGCCTCTCAGTGAATCACTAGACTCCAGCCAGGTCACTGACCCGGAGCCACCTGAATGAGGGAAAGACCTGGTCCCTTGGGGAAGGACCCTGATACTGTGGAAAACTTATGCTGTCAATCTTTCTCCCAACCTTCCCCAAAGGACCTATGGACTTTTACCAGGGTGACTGCACTGGGAAGAAGGAAATAATTAGAACTGTTGGAGACTACTGGACACTAGCTGTGAACCAATACTAATTCGAAGATAGTGACCAAAACGTCACCGCGGCCTACCAAAGAGAGCAGGGGTTTAAAGTTCAGGTAATGGATGGAGTTTCAGTTTATGTCTGTTTCATGTTGGGCCCAGTGGGTCTCTGAACCCATCCTGTAGTGACTTCCTGTTCCAGAATGCAGAATGGATACAGACACACAAAGCAGCTGGAAGAATCCCAGTGTCAGTTACCCAACCTGTGCAGTGAGGGCTATTATGGCGGAAAAGCCACTTAGAAGCCACTAGCAGCGCCTTGACCTAGAGAATGGTAAACGAAAAGTAATAGCACATCCCTGGAGGGAGGGCAGAGATGGGTGCTACCATCAGGGATGTGAAGGATGCAGAGGTGCACTCCCACCCTGTCGCCATCCAGCTTGCCTGTTTGGCCCGTGCAGAAGGATGGATCTTCGGGAATGTGGTGGATTACCATAGGCTTAAACAGGCGGTGTTTAATTGCAGCTGCAGTATCAGATGTGATTTCATTGCTTAAGCAAATGAACACATTCCCTGGTACCTGACATGCAGCCATTGAACTGGCAAGCGTCTTTCCCCCATCCCAGCCAACAAGGCACACCAGAGCAGTTGCTGTACACCTTCACTGTCCTACTTCAAGAGTCTATAATCAGGCGTCCTCAAACTATGGCCCTCAGGCCACGTGCGGGTGTTTTTGCCAGTTTTTTTTACTTCAAAATAAGATATGTGGGCCGGGCGCGGTGGCTCACGCCTGTAATCCTAGCTCTTTGGGAGGCGGAGGCAGGCAGATTGCTCAAGGTCAGGAGTTCAAAACCAGCCTGAGCAAGAGCAAGACCTCGTCTCTACTATAAATAGAAAGAAATTAATTGGCCAACTGATATGTATATAAAAAAATTAGCCAGGCATGGTGGCGCATGCCTGTAGTCCCAGCTACTCGGGAGGCTGAGGCAGGAGGATTGCTTGAGCCCAGGAGTTTGAGGTTGCTGTGAGCTAGGCTGACGCCACGGCACTCACTCTAGCCTGGGCAACAAAGTGAGACTCTGTCTCAAAAAAAAAAAAAAAAAAAAGATATGTGCAGTGTGCATAAGAATTTGTTCATAGTTTTTTTTAAACTATAGTCCAGCCCTCCAACGGTCTGATGGGCAGTGAACTGGCCCCCTGTTTAAAAAGTTTGAGGGCCCCTGGATCAACTGAAGGCCAGGCGCTGTGGCTCACGCCTGTAATCCTACCACTCTGGGAGGCTAAGGCGGGAGGATCGCTTGAGGTGAGGAGTTTCAAGACCAGCCTGAGTGAGAGTAAGACCTTGTCTCTACCAAAAATAGAAAAAATTAGCCAGGTGTGGTGGAGCATGCCTGCAGTTCCAGCTACTCGGGAGGCTGAGGCAGGATCACTTAAGCCTGGGAGTTCCTTGGTTCCTGTTCCCACGATCTTCTGCTCTGCTGGACTAGAGGTCCTAGTTCCAGAGGGAAGAATGCTTCCATCCAGAGACACAACAAGGATCTCATTGAATTGGAGATTAAGGCTGCCACCAACTACTTTGGGCTCCTCAACCATCTGAATCAACTGTCATGGCTGGAGAGATTAATCCTGGCAACCAAGGGAAATTCCAACCACTACCCAACAACAGAGGTAAGGAAGAGTGTGTGCAATGCGAGGGATCCCTGAGGGCATCTCTTAGTATTACCATGCCCTGTAGTTAAGTCCAGTGGGCAAATACACAACAACCCAATCCAGATAGGACTACTGATAGCCCGGACCCTTTCAGAATGAAGATTTGGGTCAACACACCAAGTAGAGAAGTGTGACCAGCTGAGGTGCCTGCCACAGGCAAAGGGAATGCAGAATGGGTCATGGAAGAAGGTAGCTATAAATACTGGTCACAGCCACATGACCAGTTACAGAAATGAGGAGTGCAATTGCCATGAGTAAATTTCCTCGTTATTTTGTTATGAATATGGTTGTGTATGTGTAGAAAATAACTGTTTTCTTTTCTCTTGTTTTATCACATAACATATAAGATGTATTGACTCTATATCATAAGATTCACAGTGTTTAAGTCCCAGAATATCAAGGAGAACGATAAACTCCACTCAAGGACTTTACTCCTCTTCTGGGAAAGGGTTAGTGCATTTTCAGTGGTACACAGAGTAGATACATCATGTTAGGCAAAATTATGACCTGTTATTGTCTTATTTGGAGATTAAATATGGTTCAAGGGCTGGGCACAGTGGCTCACGCCTGTAATCCTAACACTCTGAGAGGCTGAGGCCGGCGGATCGTTTGAGCTCAGGAGTTCGAGACCAGCCTGAGCAAGAGCAAGACCTAACCTCTACTAAAAATAGAAAGAAATTAGCTGGACAACTAAAAATATATAGAAAAAATTAGTCGGGCATGATGGCGCAGGCCTGTAGTCCCAGCTACTCGGAAGGCTGAGGCAGGAGGATCACTTGAGCCCAGGAGTCTGAGGCTGCTGTGAGCTAGGCTGAAGCCATGGCACTCTAGCCTGGGCAACAGAGTGAGACTCTGTCTAAAAAAAAAAAAAAAACAAAAACCTATAAAAATAAATAAATATGGTTAAAGGAGTTGGGTATGAGTGCCAAGTATATGGCACAGTGGTGGACTTGTGATGGTAAATTTTATGTGGGGATTGATTGGGACTGGGTGCCCAGATAAAACACCACTTCTGGGTGTGTCTGTGAGAGTGTTTCTGCATGAGATTAGCACAGGGATCAGTGACCTAGTAAGCTGAATGCCTTCTGCAAAGTGTCTATCCAGCCAATCCACTGAGGGCCTGAACAGAACATAGAGCAGAGGAAGGGGGAAATTTGCTCTCTCTGCCGGACTACTTGAGCTGAGACGTCAGCCTTCTTCCGCACTCACTGAGACACCACTAGCCCTCTGGTTCGCTGGACTGCGCTAGCAGCTCACTGGGCATCCAGTTTGCACACAGCAGATTGTGGGCCTTCTCAGTCTCATAGACATGTTTGTTAATTCCTTGTAATAAATCATAATGATGGCATAGAAATAGAGGCAGATAGAAAGATAGATACACTGGATCATATTGGCCTGTTTCTCTGGAGAACCCTAACATAGTGTGTTGTGCATTATAAGAGCTTTGTTGGGGATGGGAGGAGATATTGGTCAAAGGGTACAAAGTTTCCATTAGACATAAGGAATAGTTTTTGAAATCTATTTATTTATTTATTTATTTGAGACAGAGTCTCACTTTGTTGCCCAGGCTAGAGTGAGTGCCGTGGCATCAGCCTAGCTCACAGCAACCTCAAACTCCTGGGCTCAAGCCATCCTCCTGCCTCAGCCTCCTGAGTAGCTGGGACTACAGGCATGCGCTACCATGCCCGGCTCATTTTTTCTATATATATTTTTAGTTGTCCAGCCAATATCTTTCTATTTATAGTAGAGACGGGGTCTCACTCTTGCTCAGGCTGGTCTCAAACTCCTGACCTCCAGCAATCCTCCTGCCTCGGCCTCCCAGAGTGCTAGGATTATAGGCGTGAGCCACCACGCCCAGCCAGTTATTGAAATCTATTGCACAGCATGGTGAATATGTTAATAATAATGCAATGTACATTTCAAAATTGCTAAGAGAACAGGTTTTGAATATTCATACCCCAAAAAATGATAAATATGTGAGGTGATGGATATGTTTATTAGCTTAATTTAATCATTTCATAATGTATACATATATCAAAACATCATATTGTATTAATATCTCACAGATATATTAATATATGTAATTATTTCTTGTTAAGTAAATATTTCTCTTTTTATGAGATATTAGAAACACTTTATTTAATAAAAGTTAAACATACAAAACTAAAGTTAACATACATCCTAAAAATCATCTTCTTCCATTAATAGGAAGACCCTTTTTTATGCATATATTTGGCTTAAACTCAATTGACAGTAACTGTGATGTTCACTTACACCAACAAATGCTGACTTGATCTAGTTAAAAATTATAAACTCAGCTACATGAACATAATATACAGGAAAATTATGGTCAGATTAATGCACAAGAAATACAGGAAATTTTAATGATGAAACATTCAGTACTCTTGTTCATTAATTTATCCTTTTTTTTTTTTACAAAAATAGTATCTACACTGTATACAGGGCTATACATCAGCTTTTTGTCTTCCCATATAAACATTACACATCCAAAACATGGTACCACAACTAAGTGAAAAATCAACACAGGGAAAAAGCAAACATACAGAAAACAAAAATACCTTAGAAAAGGTAGCTCATCCTAAACATGGTTTCTTACATAAAAGTAAAACTCGAATAAAAATAAAAGCTGGATCAACTTTAGTGATGGCATAATAGGCCTAGGAAACAAAGTATTGAAGGAAAAACCTCAAAACAAACTTTGCCATTTATAAATTAACCTATATTTAGGCTGAAATGGACCAAAAGCTAGGTTTCAAAGTTGAAGATTAAAAAAATGGTAAAGATCTCTTTAGCAGGTTGTTGTTTTGTCTTGATGTTTCAATGAATTGCTAGAATATGTATCAAGTTCAAAGCATCTGAAAATTCCAAGTTATAACTTACAAAAAGTATATATCATAGATTAAGTGGGGGCCTGATAATAGGAAGATCAACAATTCATCTAAGTGCTGTACTAAGCAGCATCTAGAAAAGTTGCTTTATTCAACAAACTTTGAGAGAACTGTGGTAGTAGTAATGAAAGAAGTTAAATGAATAGCAGTTATCAAATTCAATTTCTTCAAGTTTCATTCTATTGAAGTCAAACAATGACAACAATGGTATCTTCCTTACTCATCTAACAAATAATTTACCTTTAGAAAAATATAAGGATAAAAAGGTAAATGAAAGCCCTGCAGAGATGAAACCCAACAGTTTTTCTGGTTATTGAGACATCAAATGCCTAACATTGTATTTAGAGGTATCTTGATATTGTGTCACAGGTTTATCAGCAATTGCACAAGTTCCTACTCCAACTTTGCCCGTTACACTCTCAGGTGAGGCAAAAATACTCCTCTTTACCTGGCCTTTTTTGTTTTTAGAATAGGCTCTGTTGAACTATTGCCATTTCACATCCTCTTTTTCCTGCTCAAGTTCTTTTATTCTCTGTGCTTTTTTCAAAGCCTTCCTCTTTTTATATTCATGCTGCTGGGCCATCATTTCTTTTTTTGACATGGGTTTGTTGCCACTATCCTCTTTTGCCTTCCTTCTACAGGCTTGAGGCTCAACAGTGGAGTCACTTCAGCATAGCCATGACCAGCAAAGGTGAGTGCAGCGGTGCCATTTTCTTCATCTGTCTCCTCGACCTCCGCTTCATAACACTGTCCATCTTCACTCCAGATTGCCATGCACCTGTCTCCTACTTCCACGAATGAGTGGGCTGAGTAGAAGCAAAACGGTCTGAGCTCGTAAGAGTTTCAGAAGGTTGAGATGGCAGAAGGTCTTTGGTTAGTTCTATGACTTCTTGTAAATCTTTCTTCAATTTTAGCCAATCTTCATTTTCTCCATTTCCAGATAATGCAGCTTCAACTTGCTGGAGTTGAGCTTTGTAGCTTGCCAGCTGCTTTGCTAAATCTTCTGACATCTGGGTTCCGGCTTGCATCAGGGAGCTTTTCTTTTGGGGCAGGTGCCTTTGGGTCCTTGAGGTTTTCAGACGAGTAGTCGCCTGTGCCTTCTTAGGCCAGCGGTGCTGGGAGGCGAGAGGAATGGGTTTATTTTTTTTATTTTTTCTTAACTGACAAGTCTTGCTTCTAAAGGGAGGAATGGGTTTAATGCAGCCTTTACACTGGTGGTTGGTTCTCAAAATGTGGTCCCCTAACTAAATGTTTCTTAAGAAGCTTTATTAAGGCCAGGTGCAATGGCTCATGCTTGTAATCCTAGCACTCTGGGAGGCCAAGGCAGGAGGATCGTTTGAGCTCAGGAGTTTGAGACCAGCCTGAGCAAGAGCAAGACCCTATCTCTACTAAACACAGAAAAATTAGCCAGGCATGGTGGTGCACACCTGTAGTCCCAGCTACTTGCGAAGCTGAGGCAGGAAGATAGCTTGAGCCCAGGAGTTGGAGGCTGCAGTGAGCTATGATGATGCCACTGCAGTGAGAAAGCAAGACTCTGTCACTCACTCACACACACACACACACACACACACACACACACACACACACACACAAAGGAAATGGTGCCCTTGGCTGGGTCATGCAAAGCAAGTGATGGTTCCCGGCAGCCACTTTGGAGAAAAAGCCCAGAAACCCAACCAAGACCCAACACCCAAAAGTGCTGTGCATTTTACCTTTTCTTTTTAGCTCATCACCGCTAGGCAGTCTGTGGATGAGGGAGAAAACCTCAGACGAGGTGGTCTTGCCTTAGAAGGTACTCATGACTGTTACTACGTCACCTGCCATTAAACAGTCCAAGAAGAGAGATTCCATTTCTAAAGACAAAGGCTCTTACTGAACATCAAGTCCTCACTCCAGAACCTTCTCTTACCAGAGCCTGCCTGCCTTGAAATCCAGTCTGGGCCTTTTTCTCAAAAAAGAGTTACTTGGTCATTTCTGAAAGAAGTTTTCAAAGTACATGTGTAGAATCCAATTTTGCTATTGTTCTTGTTTTGTTTTGAGAGTCACATTCTGCCTGATGCCTGGGAGACAAAAGCAATCTTTCTGTTCCTCCTACATTCAGAAGAGCCCCAGATCTTCCCTACGGCACACCCAGAACACAGCACAACCCCACTTGCCACCCTCCGCTTCCGCCCTTCCTGCCTAGCTCTTGTCTAGGCTGTCACCTGCCTTTCTAACTGTTGGTCTGGGGGTGTCCAAACTTTAAGCCCTCATTCCAACCTTCCCACAGCGCCCAAGGGAAACTTCTAAAAATACGAATTTGACAATGTCACTTTCCTTACAGTGTATGATAAAATCAAACTCTAGATTTTTTCTGCCAAAACCCATTCCTCTTGGCTGTCTTCCACATCTCAGTAAATGGTGACCCCATCCCTCAAGTGCCACAAGCCACCACCCTTGACATTTGTTTCCCTCCCACCACACATCTAATCCGCCATTGATGCTGCAGGCTCCTCCTTTAGACGACAGCTCCTTACTGTCCTGGAGCATGCAAGCACCACCTGGGTCCTAACCAACCAACCTCCCTCCCTCCCTCCCTCCCTTCCTTCCTTCTTTCTTTCTTTGAGCCAGGGTCTCACTCCGTTACCCAGGCTGAAGTGCAGTGGTGTGATCATAGCTCACTGCAGCCTCGGACTCCTGGGCTCAAGTGATCCTCCCACTTCAGCCTTCCAAGTAGCTGGAACTACAGGCATGTGCCACCATACCTGGCTAATTTTTTTTTATTGTAACCGGCTCCATCAGCAACAGCTAATTATTTTTTTTTATTTTTTGTAGAGAAGGGTCTCCTTGTGTTGACAAGGCTGGACCACCATTTCTTGCTGAGATGACTGAGACTGGCTTCTCTGCTTCCAACTATGCCTCTCTTCAACCCGTCCTTACCCCAGGAACAAAGTGACCTTTTGCAAAGGTAACCCAAACACTGTTTCTCCTGTACCCCAAATTTTCCAACGTCTATGCATCACACTCAGAGAGCCTCAACACAGCCTCAGGCCCCCACTTGGTGCAGCCCCATCTCCGCTGCAGCCTTCATCTGCTACCTGCCACGATGCTCCAGCCGCAGAGGGCTCCTCACTGCCACAGAGCCCTCCCGCGTGCTGACGGGCAGGGCCGCGCGCCGCTTCCCCTCAGGGCCTGGGGCTCTGCTCCAGTGGTCCTGCCTCCGAGGCCGTCCCTGACTACCTTCTGCAGTAACACTCCTCCACTCCTGCACTCTTTATCCAACTTTACTGTTCACTTTAGCACTTATTGTCAGCACCCAGCATACACGTTTGTTTATTCATTTGTTGTCTGCCTTCCGCACCAGAATGTAAGCTCCAAAGAAGGCCTCCCATGATCTGCACTTCCTGGTGGTCCCGTCTCTGTGCAATTCCTTCTCCTTCAGTGTGGGTGGGACCTGTGACTTGGTTCTAATAAACAGAATATGGCAACATGATGGGACATCATTCTCATAATTGTGCTACATGATATAAGACTCTATCTTGGCCGGGCGCGGTGGCTCACGCGTGTAATCCTAGCACTCTGGGAGGTTGAGGCAGCAGGATCGCTCAAGGTCAGGAGTTTGAGACCAGCCTGAGCAAGAGCGAGACCCCGTCTCTACTATAAATAGAAAGAAATTAATTGGCCAACTAAAAATATATACAAAAAATTAGCCGGGCATGGTGGCGCATGCCTGTAGTCCCAGCTACTCGGGAGGCTGAGGCAGGAGGATTGCTTGAGCCCAGGAGTTTGTAGCAGATGCCTCCCTCCTGCTGGCCCAGAAGAGGCAAGTGGCCACTGTGAACTGCCTGAGAGCAGCTTCAAGGAACAGACAGTCTCTGGCAAACAGCTGTGAGGAGCCAAAGTTCTCAGTGCTACCACCCAAGGACACGGATTCTGCCAACCAGTGGAGTGGGCTTGGAAGCAGAGTCTTCTGCAGTTGAGCCTCCGGATGAGAACACAGCCTGCTGACACCTCCACTGCAGCCTGGCGAGAGCCCAAGGCAGATAGTGCCTAGACTCTCGGCCCACAGAAACTGAGATGATAAATGTGTGCTGTGATAATTTGCGATGCAGCAATAGAAAACTAATAAGGTTTGGCTTATTCATTGCTCTATCCTAAGTATTTAGAATAGGATTCGGCATACATTAGGTGCCTAATAAATTATTTGTTGAATGAATACATTGCCATGGAAAAGCAAAACAGCAAACAAAGTGGGCAGCAGTGTTGTAATATGCTACCAGTTGTGGGGGTGTGTGTGTGTGTGAGAGAGAGAGAGAGAGAGAGAGAGAGGTGGGGGGTGTCTCTACGTATATATCTGCATAAAGGTAGAATGTCCTAGAAGGATATACTAAATAAAAAGTCACAAATCCAAATCCATGAAGAAGGAAGACTTTTGCTTTATACCCCTCTGAAATGTTTGGATTTTTTCCCTCTATGAATGTATCTCTTACACACACACCTTGAAACAAAATAGCCCCAAGACTTTGAATGTTACAGGTTTCCAAGTAGAGTCACTTCTTCAGCACCCATTCCTTTTCCTGGAGCTCTGCCTCCCCTGCCAGGTGCACCTCTCTGTCATCCATCTCCACCTGCCCCTCCAGGGCACTTCGTGGCCAGCGTTTTCAACACAAGAATGCTGCAGACAGAATTAGACAGTTAGAAGCTACCTGTCGGGCATGCTCTGCCGACCTCACAGAGAAGCAGAAAGGCAACTTTGTTCCCAGACGTATGTAAGGCCAAGCCACAAGGGACCTGGCGAAGGCAAAATGCAAAGCAAAGGGGCCGAGCTTTCCCTCATTGCTACTGAGTAACCAGCCGAGCAGCCTGTCCATTTGAGAAACACACAAGCTGTGGGGCTGCCTTGGAGTTTTCTGACTATGGTCTGACTATGCTTTGAAAAGTGTGGCTGGCATCGCCAGGGTGAGAAGAGCAATTTCCATATCTGCTTGGCTAACATGAAAAAATACAACAGAAAACGTGCAGGCTGAGGACAATGGGCAGAACCCCTTACACAGCAAGAAAAACTGAGTCAGAGGACACAGCCTGGGGCTGTGGAAGGCCACACACCTGTGCCAGAAGTAGAAGCTGCCGAGGTCATCACTTACAACCTAGCCTTGGCGCATCATGCTCGTGGGACAGTTTTGAATTTATAGCCCCCAGTTTACTTTGAAACTAGCCAATACAACCAAGCTAAGACACAATGAAAGTCATTTCTCTTTGGACTATGGAGAATATTTGAGACAGTGAATGGAACATTCTTGCGATCACATCTTATTTACCCTCAGTAATTGGTGAAGGACTGTAACCGCAGCAACACAAGACTATGGACCTTGTTCAAAGTTCTAAAACTGGACCTGCAAACATACAGCCCTAATTAATGTTGAATGGTTAATCAACATCTGTGATGTGATGGCTAGAAAACAGTGAGTTGTAAGATACTATCTGTCTAGCTTCTTAAGTCATAATTAGTTCTGTGAGTATGTGTGTGCATGACTGTGTATAAAACATTACAGTTTTGCTGGGCACAGTGGCATACGCTTATAATCCCAGCAACTAGGGAGGCTGAGGTAGGAGGATCACTTGAGCCCAAGAGTTTGAGACCAGTCTGGGCAACACAATGAGACTTTCAAAAAACTAACAAACAACAACAAAACCCCAATAAAACATAACAATTTCTCACAGGTGACATTATGGCTGCGTCTAGTTGATTATTCAATCTGTTTAAGCCACACGTCTTGTGAATGTGGCTACAAAGTCATGACTTTGAATCCTATGAAGATCAAAAGGTGTGCTCAGCCTCTTGGCCAAAATAACAACTTTCCAAAAAACATACGGATACTTAAAATAGCCGTGTTTGCCATTCGTTCATTTATTCTACCAACATTTAATGCTGGCCTTCAAAGAGGCCTAAGTCGTGGGCCTTACTCACATTCCGATGGTCCGTGGGTCCGTGGGTGTGCTTTCTAGTCAGTATGTCGTTGTAGCCAAACCCTTTTTCAATTGTCAGGGATGCCAGCTCCTGGAGGACAGGTGCAAAGGATGTGTAACTCAAATGGGGAAACTGATGCCCCTGGAGCAGAGTGTCCTGGTGACATATCCTCAGATTCCCAAGTGATGAGAAGGAGGGAAGAAAAATGACCAGGAAGAATCTAACTGAATATATTTCTTTTTTTTTTTTTTTTTTTTAAGACAACTGTAGAAGATGAATAACTGAATATATTTCAAAGAACAAAACTCGCACCCCTCCCCCGCCCTACTTCTAACAGTGCTGTGGATTCTGCAGCAGCCACTTCTGCTCCGAAGTTGTTCAAATCCATTTCACGCCGGGATCAGGCAGCTGAGGAAATTGGATTCCACTGGGAGCTCATGTTCATTGATGATATTATAGTGACCTGTAGCTCATGTTTCCAAATGACTGTAAATACCTTGCCACCAAATATAACAGATTCCAAAAAAAAAAATTCTCTTATCTTTGTTTCTTTTAGAGCCATTTCAACCCATAAAATATGAAAGAAATAAAAGGAAATGGAAAATGGATGAATGAGAAGATTACTTAAACCTCCTCATGGAATTGGACAGGTTCTCATGTCATCACCACACAATGGGCTTCCAGGGCTGGAGAGTAAGGATAAAGGGTTCATTCATGAAATGCCATGCAAACATTTGGGGAAAGCTCAACTTCAAGTGTACATCAAAATTAGGTACGGTTTTTGTGTGGAGCAGGATGGCAAAGGTTAGACGGTATGAGAATGCTCGGTGTGTGAGGGTGCAGGAGGGAAAGTGCTGCTCATTCTGTAGGGCTCTTTTGGTTCTATCGGTCAAGTTTAAAATGAGGATGTCCTTCGACCCAGTGCATAAGTCAGGGTGGGCTGCCATAACAGAATACCACATACGGGGTGGCTTAAACAACAGAATCTTTTCCCCCATAGTTCTGGAGGCTAGAAGTTCAAGATCAAGGCACCGTTAGGGCTGGTTTCTGGTGAGGCCTCTCTTCCTGGCTTGGAGGTGGCCACCTTCTCATCGTGTCTTCCCATGGCCTCTTCTCTGTGCAGAGAAAGAAAGAGAGTGAGAGATCTCTGGTGTCTCGTCCTCTTCTTATAAGGACACCAACCCTATCAGGGTAGGGCTTCACTCCTGTGACTTAATTTAACCTTAAATAGCTCCCTAAAACCCCATCTCCAAATCCAGTCACTCTGGAGGCTAGGGCTTCAGCATATGACTTTGGGGAGAACACAATTCAGTTCATAAGTTTTAGGAATTTACCTTACATATAGGTTTGCATATGTGCACGAAGACCTTTAATTAAGAATATTTATCTGTCTGGGTAGAAAGGCAGAAAAAAAAAGAAATAAAAAATAAAAAGAAAAATAATTTTTAAAAAAAGAATACGTAAGGTCACATTATCTGCAGCAGCGAAAAACTGCAAACACCCTAAGCATCCATCAGGAGGGGACTAGTGAATCAAATGAAGGCGCATTCAGTCAATGAAACACTACGTTGCAGCCACAACTAAACATAGTGACATAAAGAACTCACTAAAATACAACATAAGTGGAAAAGCAAGGTGTGGAACAGCATGTAGACCATGACACAGTTTCTGTAATAGTAATAATAAAAGCTTAATATTTCCTGGAAGGATTTATGAGAAACCTCTGATAGTCATTACCTCTGAGGAGCAGACTTGGAGGATGAAGAGGAAGAATTTGTTTCTTTTTTTTTTTTTTTAAAGCCAGTCAAATTTAGCAGTGGGGGGTTGAATACCAACTTTAGTGACACTAATGTGAATAAGTTCTGATAACCCACTACCATCGGACCAGCCAAGAATTTGTTTCTTATACCCTTCTGTACTATGTGCTTTGCCTGCCCTCACCACTTATGTAGGTATTATTTTTATATTATGTTTAAAATTATTATTTTTAATATATAATTTTTTCCATTTAATTTTTAATTTTTTTATATAGAAATGGAGTCTCACTATTTTGCTCAGGCTGGTCTTGAATTCCTGGCCTCAAGCAATCCTCCCACCTCAGCCTCCCAAAGTGCTGAGATTACAGGCATGAGCCACTACACCGAGTAAAAATTATTTTTTAAAAAGAAAAAAATTAACCCATGATGGGGGCTGTTTTTTATGTGGCCTGACAAGTTCTTGCAGCCGTGGGCAGATGGACAATGCCATGTCACAGTGTTTAGCTGAAGATACCTACTTTAGGACGTTCATGATTGTTCTTTTCTTTTTTTTGAGACAGAATCACAAAGTCTCACTCTCTTGCCTGGGCTAGAGTGCCGAGGCGTCAGCCTAGCTCACAGCAACCTCAAACTCCTAGGCTCAAGCGATCCTCCTGCCTCAGCCTCCCCAGTAGCTGGGACTACAGGCATGCGCCACCATGTCTGGCTAATTTTTTCTATTTTTAGTTGTTTGGCTAATTTCTTTCTCTTTATAGTAGAGACGGGGTCTCGCTGTTGCTCAGGCTGGTCTCGAACTCCTAAACTCAAGCAATCCTCCCGCTTGGCCTCCCAGAGTGCTAGGATTACAGGCATGAGCCACCATGCCCAGCCAGGACATTCATGTTTAAAGGTTATTTTTTATTGAGATAAAATTCACAGAGCAAAAAAATTCATCATTTTTGCCCATTGATGCTTAGTGAAGAAAAAAGGAAGAAAAATTCACCATTTTAACCATTTAAAAGTGTACAATTCAGGCTGGGTGCAGTGCCTTCATGCCTATAATCCCAGCACTTTGGGAGGCCGAGGTGGGAGGATCACTTGAGCCCCAGAGTTGGAGACCAGCTTGAGTAACATAGTGAGACCCTATATCAAAGAAAAACGAAAGAAAGAAGAAAGAAAGAAAGAAAGAAAGAAAGAAAGAAAGAAAGAAAGAAAGAAAGAAAGAAAGAAAGAAAGAAAGAAAGAAGGAAGGAAAGAGGGGGGAGGGAGGGAGGGAGAAAGAGAGTGGGGGGAGGGAGGGAGGGAGGAAGGAAGGAAGGGAGGGAGGGAGAGAGGAAAGGAAGGAAGGAAAGAAAAGGAAGAAAATCAGTCTGTTTTGGTGGCGGGCACCTGTAGTCCCATCTACTCGTGGGAGGCTGAGGCAGGAGGATCTCTTGAGCCCAGGGGTTTGAGGTTGTCGTGAGCTATGTATGATGCCACTACACTCTAGCCCAGGCAACAGAAAGAGACCCTGTCTCAAGAAAAAAAGGAAAAGAAAGAAAGAAAAAGTGTACAATTCAGGGGCACTTAGTACATTCACAATGTTATGCAACTATCTTCTCTAGTTGCAAACATTTTCATTACCCCAAATGTGCAATCACTCCCCAGTGTCCCCTCTCCTAGGCCCTGGCAACCACTAATCTGCTTTCTGTGTCTATGGCTTTGCCTACTCCAGAGATTTCATATAAATGGAATAATGGAATATTTGGCCTTTTGTATCTGGCTGCTTTTAAGATAGGGTCTCACTATGTTGCTTAGGTTGTTCTTGAATTCCTGACCTCAAGTGATTCTCCCACCTCGGCCTCCCAAAGTGCTAGGATTACAGGTGTGAGCCATCACATCCGGCCAAAAAAATAAAGATTTAGTAGACACACTTAGAAACATACATATCTCTATTAAAACAAGTATCAATTTAAAAACATAGATGTGCATTTTGTTGTGCAGCTTTCTTTTCACTCAACAATCTTAGAGACCTCTCAATGTTAGTACTTGCAGATCCACTTTCCTTCTTTTTTAAGTCCACAGGGAATTCCATAGTGAGACCACGCTGCAGCGATGCAGCCGCAACTCTGTGGGCGGACATTTAGGTAGTCTGCGATCTTTTCCCACCATTTCCAATCGTTTACTACTATAAACGCTACCGTGAGGAAAATCCTTACATTAATAGAAGCCCATGCTATTCTACTTATTAAAAAAAGGTCTTTTAAAGAAATTCCTTAATTTCGTATCCTCCTTATTCCTCCCTTCCTCTACTCTTCCCAGCATCTAGTGTCCTTTGTTCTACTTTTTACCTCTATTCGATTTTTAACTTTTTTTTTTTTTAGCGTTCACACATGAGTGGGAACATGTGATGCTTGGCTTCCTGTTTCTGGCTTATTTCGCTTAACGTGATGTCTTCCCATTCTCTCAGTGTCGCTGAGAATGACAGGATTTCACTCTTTTTATGGCTGAATAGTATTCCATTGTATACATACATCACATTTTCAATCCATTCATCTGTTGTTGAACACCTATGCTGATTCCATATCTTGGCTACTCTGAATAGTGCTGCAATAAACATGGGCGTGCAGATGCCTCTTTCATATACTGATTTCCTTTCATCTGGGTAAATGCCCAGTCGTGGGATTACTGGTTCTTATGGTAGTTCTAGTTTTCTGAGGAACCTCTATATTGTTCTCTGGAGTGGCTGCACCAGTTTACATTCCCACCACAGTGTGTAAGTGGTTCCTTTCTCCACATCCTCACCATCACTTTTTAGTTTTAGTCTTTTTGATAATAGCCCTCCTAATTGGGGTGAGATGATATCTCATTGTGGTTTTGATTTGCATTTCCCTGATGATTAATGATGTTGAGCATTTTTTCATATATTTGCTGGCTATTTGTATGTTTTCTTTTGAAAAATGTCTGGTCAGGCCAGGTGCGGTGGCTCACGCCTGTAATCCTAGCTCTCTGGGAGGCCGAGGCGGGCGGATTGCTCAAGGTCAGGAGTTCAAAACCAGCCTGAGCAAGAGCGAGACCCCGTCTCTACTATAAATAGAAAGAAATTAATTGGCCAAATAATATATATAGAAAAAATTAGCCGGGCATGGTGGCACATGCCTGTAGTCCCAGCTACTTAGGAGGCAGAGGCAGGAGGATTGCTTGAGCCCAGGAGTTTGAGGTTGCTGTGAGCTAGGCTGATGCCACGGCACTCATTCTAGCCTAGGCAAGAAAGCGAGACTCTGTCTCAAAAAAAAAAAAAAAAAAAAAAAAAATGTCTGGTCAGATCATTTGCTCATGTTTTTTTTTTTTTTTTTTTTTTTTTGAGACAGTCTCACTTTGTTGCCCAGGCTAGAGTGAGTGCCATGGCGTCAGCCTGGCTCACAGCAACCTCAATCTCTGGGGCTCAGCGATCCTACTGCCTCAGCCTCCCGAGTAGCTGGGACTACAGGCATGTGCCACCATGCCCGGCTAATTTTTTCTATATATATTTTTAGTTGGTCAATTAATTTATTTCTATTTTTGGTAAAGACGGGGTCTCGCTCAGGCTGGTTTCGAACTCCTGACCTTGAGCAATCCGCCCGCCTCGGCCTCCCAAAGTGCTAGGATTACAGGCGTGAGCCACCACGCCCGGCCCATTTGCTCATTTTTTAATTGGACTGTTTATCCTTTTTGCTGTTGAGATGTTTAGGTTTCTTTAATATTCTAGAGATTAATCTCATCAGATGTGTGGTTTGTAAATATTTTCTCCCATTTTATAGCTTATCTTTTCATTCTGTTGATTGTGTCCTTTGCTGTGAGGAAGCTTTGTAGTTTGATATAATCTCATTTGTTTATTTTTGCTTTTGTTCCCTGTGCTTTTGAGATCTCACTCATAAAATCTTTTCCCAAACCAATGTCCTGAAGCATTTTCCCCTCTGTTATCTTTTAGTAGTTTTATAATTTTGGGTCTTATATTTAGGTCTTTTATCCATTTTGAGTTGATTTTTTTTAACTTAAAACAAAAGAAATTTATTGTCTCACAGTTCAGGAAGCCAGAAGTCTGAAGTCAAGGTGTTGATAGGGTTGATTCCTTCTGAGGGCTGTGAGAGAGAGTCTGTTCCAAACTTCTCTTCTAGTTATGGTGGTTGCCGGCAATCCTTGGCATGTCTTGGCTTGTAGCTGCATCACTCTAATCTCTGCCCCTATTGTCATATGGCATTCTCCCCTGCGTATTGAGTTGATTTTTGTATAATGGGAGAGTTGGAGTCTAGTTTTATTTTTCTGCATATGGATATCTAGTTTGCCCAGCACCATTTATTGAAGAGACTGTCCTTTCCCCAGTGAGTGTTCTTGGCACCTTTGTGAAAAAATCAGTTGGTTGTAGATACATGGACTTATTTTTGAGTTCTCAATTCTGTCCCATCACTCTATGTGTCTGTTTTTATGCCATTACAGTGCTGTTTTGGTTACTATAGCTTTGTAGTATATATTGAAGTCTGGTAGTGTGATGGCTCCAGTTTTGTTGTACCAAAAAACTCTTAAAACAGATAACCATATTCAGAAAAGTTGCAGGATACAAAATCAATATACAAAAATAGTAGTGTTTCTACATATAAACAATAAACTGGCCGGGCGTGGTGGCTCTCGCCTGTAATCCTAGCACTCTGGGAGGCCGAGGCGGGTGGATTGCTCAAGGTCAGGAGTTCAAAACCAGCCTGAGCAAGAGTGAGATCCCATCTCTACTATAAATAGAAAGAAATTAATTGGCCAACTAATATATATAGAAAAAATTAGCCGGGCATGCCTGTAGTCCCAGCTACTCGGGAGGCTGAGGCAGAAGGATTGCTTAAGCCCAGGAGTTTGAGGTTGCTGTGAGCTAGGCTGATGCCATAGCGGTCACTCTAGCCTGGGCAACAAAGCGAGACTGTGTTTCAAACAAACAAACAAACAATAAACTAGCTGAAAAAGAAATCAAGAAGGCAATCCCATTAGGACAAACTAGGATGGAATAAAATTAAAAATAATAAAAAAAAAAAAAGAAAAAAAAAGAAGGCAATCCCATATACAATAACTATAAAAAAAAACCAAAAAAAAAAAAACCCTAGGAATAAATTTAACCAAGAAGGTAAAAGACTTCTACAAGGAAAACTATATAACACTGATGAATGATATTAAAGAGGATATAAATGGAAGATATCCCATGCTCATAGATCGAAAGAATTAATATTATTAAAATGACAATACTACCCAAAGCAATATACAGATTCAATGTAACCCCTTTCACCATACCTATGATATTCTTCATAGAAATAGAAAAAAAATCTAAAATTTGCATGGGATCACAAAAACAGTCTTTTAATAACAACTTTATTTTTCTATCTTTTTTTTTTTTTTTGAGACAGAGTCTCGCTTTGTTTCCCAGGCTAGAGTGAGTGCCATGGCATCAGCCTAGCTCACAGCAACCTCAATCTCCGGGGCTCAGCGATCCTACTGCCTCAGCCTCCCGAGTAGCTGGGACTACAGGCATGCGCCACCATGCCCGGCTAATTTTTTCTATATATATTTTTAGTTGGTCAATTAATTTATTTCTATTTTTGGTAGAGACGGGGTCTCGCTCAGGCTGGTTTCGAACTCCTGACCTTGAGCAATCCAGCAATCCGCCTGCCTCAGCCTCCCAAAGTGCTAGGATTACAGGTGTGAGCCACCACGCCCGGCCTTATTTTTCTATCTTTTTATGAATGTATTCCCAGAGGCTATCCAAGTAATCATTAAGGTGATCCCCCTGACAGATATAGAAATGGAGGCAAAGTTTGAATAAGCAAGTTCCTATACTTTTTACACTGGTCTCTGCTGGATTAAAACATAATTTTTCAAACTAGGGTGTATTGCTCTGATTTTCCAATATTTCATTTTATCTCATTCCCATTAGGTAAGAATTTATCAGTTGGCTATTTATTTACCTACTTATTTATTTATTTAGAGACAGAGGGTCTTGATTTGTTTTGCAGGCTGTATTTGAACTCCTGGGCTCCTGCCTCAGCCTCCAAAGTAGCTTAGATTACAGGTGTGCACCACTATACCTAGCCCACTTTTACTTTTTTGAAAAGTAAAAATACTTTTTTTTTAGTTAAAAAAAAAGATAAAGTGTTTTGATACTAAGTACATCTAAATGTAATTTAATCTAGCATTAAATTAATTTCTATTGAATAGAAATTTGGATGAACTTAAGCAACTTTTGATTCCATAGAAGGAAATTAGCTTGATAAATGGAAACATGTTTATCTTCTATCTTAAAGCAAGAAATTGAAGATGATCGCCCTGCACGTTGACAAGCACTACTCCATGGGTGTGACTAACAGAACTCTGACACCCCCAGAATGTAAATTTAAAAAATTTTTTTTTTCTTTTTATAAAAAATTTTAATTTTTACTTTTTCTTTTTGGACTCATCTTTAATTGTAATAGCAGAAAACAGAATGTAAATTTATGAACTTACATATCTTACACACATTTTTCCTCATTAAATATAATTCAGAGAGTGAGGTGGGCACTGATGGGAGGCTGCTTGTCGGGCACAACGTGCATTGCTCCAGCAAGGTGCACCGAAGGCCCTGACTTCGCCACAGCGCAATTTATCAATGTAGCAAAATCGCATTGTACCCAATGAATATATATACATAAAAAAATCTTTAAAAAACATATAACTAAAATATGTCTTGTGTTGTGTTGGATTTTCCCAGAAACCGACACTGAGAAAGTCTGTATGTATGTATAGAAATGCTACTGATTTTTGCATATTTTTTTAAATTATTTTTTATTTCATCATATTATGGGGTACAAATATTGTTAAGGTTACATATATTGCCCTTGCCACCCCACCCCCCAGTCAGAGCTTCTAGCCCATCATCCATGGTGGTGCGCATCGCACTCATTATATAAGTATACGCCCACCCCCACTACCCCCTCCCACCTGCCCAACACCTGATAAATGTTTTTGGGGTTTTTGTTTGACATTTTGGTAACATTTTATATCTTTGCCTCTCCCTAGCAAGGGTCTACCCTCCACAATGCTCACCACATCCCTAAGATGTGGGTCTACCCCCCCAATCCCTGGTGAACGCCACCACCATTTGAGCACCATAGTTTTAATCAGTCAGTACCAATTTGATGGCGAGTACATGTGGGGCCCATTTTCCTGATCTTGTGTCGCCTCACTCTGGATAACGGGCTTAAGCTTAATCCAGGATAGTATAAGCAGTGCTAGCTCGCTGTTGTTTCTTAGAATTGAGTTATATTCCATTGTCAACATATACCAAATTTAATTGTCTACTCAAGAATTGACGGGCACTTGGGTTGTTTCCATGTCCTTGCAATAGTGAATTGTGCTGCCGTAAACATTCAGGTGCAGATGTCTTTATAATAGAATGTCTGATGCTCTTTTTAATGCGGGGCCAGGCATGGTGTCTCACGCCTGTAATCCTAGCACTCTGGGTGGATCGCTCAAGGTCAGGAGTTAGAAATCAGCCTGAGCAAGAGCAAGACTCTGTCTCTACTAACAAAAATAGAAAGAAATTAATTGATCAACTAAAAATATCTAGAAAAAATTAGCTGGGCATGGTGGCACATGCCTGTAGTCTTAGCTACTTGGGAGGCTGAGGCAGGAGGATCGCTTGAGTCCAAGAGTTTGAGGTTGCTGTGAGCTAGGCTGATGCCACGGCACTCTAGCACAGGCAACAGAGTGAGACTCTGACGCAAAAATAAATAAATAAATAAAAATAAAAATAAATAAAAAATAAAATAAAATTCTTTTAATGCAAAACAAGTTTTCTTTGAATGTAATTATAACTCACCAAAAAAATTCTTCTCCTTTTAAACTTCAATGTATTCTCTCATATATGGTAAGGTAAGAGCACTGGGGAAATACTTTGCCAATATCTTTATATTTGCATAGTTTCTGTCTGGAATTAATTTTCTTATTTCTATAAAGATTCGAGCACTATTTAAAGGCTCTGCCACATTCTTCACATTTGTAAGATTATATGGTATGGTATTATTGTATGGCATTATTATTATTCTGGTATGAATTATCTTATGTCTAGAAAGGTTTGAACACATGTTAAATGCTTTGCCACATTCTTCACATTTGTGGGAGTTTTCTCCAGTATGAATTTTCTTATGTTGAGAAAGGTTTGAGCAAGATTTATAGACTTTGCTACATTCATTACATTTGTAGAACTTTCCAGTATGAATTCTCTTATGTTCGGTAAAGTGTGAGTACTGGTTAAAGGCTTTTCCACATTTTTACATTTGTAAGCTTTCTTCTCTACAGCTGGTCTTAAATTGTGTCTATTTAGATTTGACAATTTTCTAAAGACGTTCATAAATTCATTACATTGAAAGTTTTTCCTATGGGTAGTTGTTGAAAATTCTTTAATTCCATTATAACATTCATTTTGCCCCTTACACTCACCCACATTTTCCCAGTCTTTCCTTAAGTATAAATTCTTTCAAAAGGCACAGCTTATATATCTTCTCAGTATCACTTTCTGAAATGAATATTTTAGAAAGTGGCAAATGGTCCTCTGGCAAATGGTCTTGAGTATAATTAGAAGACAAAGATGCTGGTATCGGGCTGTTCTTGCAGGGCTTTATCTGGGAGAAGAGATGGAACACTCCTCCTACTAATGCTTTCATTTTCTTCAACGCTGGAGATGAAATCTTTTATTTGTACCCCAAAGTGTCATCAGAGCAGGCGCTACTCTATTTCCTAGGCAGAAGAGGTCCCAAACTGGCCAGTTCCTGGCTTCCGGGGTGTCTTGCCATTCTCCCTGCACGTCTCCTGGTACCCTCCGGTCCCAGTACTGTGGCAGGGCCACCCAGACCTCCCAGGGCAATGGAGAAGGAGCAGAGAACACACTGGAGTTTAGCAGGCTGGCGCAAGAGACCTGCATATTGTTTTTTGATTTGTTTTGTTTTGTTTTGTTTTTGAGACAGAGTCTCGCTTTGTTGCCCAGGCTAGAGTGAGTGCCATGGCGTCAGCCTGGCTCACAGCAACCTCAAACTCCTGGGCTCAAGCGATCCTCCTGCCTCAGCCTCCCGAGTAGCTGGGACTACAGGCATGTGCCACCATGCCCGGCTCATTTTTTCTATATATATTAGTTAGCCAATTAATTTCTTTCTATTTATAGTAGAGACGGGGTCTCGCTCTTGCTTGTTTTGTTTTGAGACAGGGTCTTGCTCTGTCACCTGGTATACAGTGCAGTGCATCATCATAGCTCACTGTGACCTCAAATTCTTGGGCCCAAGATATCTCCTGCTTCAGCCTCCCAAGTAGGTGGGACCACAGGTGCATGCCAACATGCCCAGCTAATTTTTCTATTTTTTGAAGAGACAGAGTCTTGCTCTTGCTCAGGCTGGTCTCAAATTCCTGATCTCAAACAATTCTCCCATCTCAGCCTCCCAGAGTGCTAAGATTACAGGTGTAAGCCACCGACGCACCTGGCCTGATTTTTGTATATTGACTTTGTATCCTGCAACTTTACTGACAAGTGCAACTGGTTTATAGGGAGGTGATACCAGAAAACAAGGGTGAGCAGAGGGGGAGTCAGACAGGGATGGGAAGGCAGCAATAAAGACTGTGCTTTCCAGCAGGGCACCCACTGGGAACACTGGAGAACTCTGGGAGCTGATGTAGAACATGTGCCTCAAAGTCATCCCATGCAAGGGGCTAGAGTGTTGAGTATTCATACGCCACTCCTGCCAGTCACTGATGGAGGGATGGGGTGCGTGGGTTCACCCATTCCCTGCACTTCTGACCTGGCTGCCGTGCTGGGGCAAAGGAGGACCTGGGGACCAAAGGAAGTGCTGAGGCAAGGACAGGCATCCTGGAAGTCAGGATGAGGGCAGGGGGGCAGGACTCCAACGGTACCTGCTATGTTCTTTTCCTGAAGCTCCTACAAAGGCTTAAGGGCCTGTTTTCTCTTGTGTCTTCCAGAATCTATTTGGCTGCCTGTGTCATCTCACATATCGCAGAGACATCTTAGGCTTCCATTCTCATCTGGAAGCCCCTGAAAGGCAGGAAGGAGCAATGATTTTCTCACCTCCTGGCACCGACAGGGACAGAGTGAAGTGAGCACTAAATCATGTGAGGCTTCCAAAATCCAATTCTGTCTAAAGTCCCTCTTTAAAGCAATGGGAAAAATCTAGAACACGGGTGTTCTCAGATTTCTGGTTCTTATTTTTCTTTCCAATGTAAAGAGAAGAAATCTGGGCCAATTTATGGAATTAAAAATGTAATGTTCTAAATGAATACATGTGTCCAGTGGTGGTAATTACTGAAGACAATATAGCAGAGTAAGAGGGTACAGAGAGTGCACACAGCTATTTTAAATGACAGTGTGGGAAATCACTCTGGCAAAGGGACATTGTAATATATATATTTATATTTATATATAATATGTATATGTATTTTTTCTTACCCTATAGTAATTCAAGTTCTAGGATCTTGTTCATAGATATTCACACAAGTTCTAGAATATTCACTGAAGCATTGTCTGTAGCAGCAAAATACCAGAACTAATCTAGACAGCTATTTATGCAAGAAACATTACATTTGTAACATTATATTTGTCATGGCATTTAATGTGTTAGGCACTCTTCTGTATTTTACAAATACTGACTCAACCTAACAGACCTACTTATTATCATTATCCCCTTTTTCAGATGAGCAAACTGAAGCAGAGAAATTAAGTCATTTGTCTGAGCTGACACATTGAGGAAGTGGCAGATTCCGAATCTGAACCCAGGCTGTCTTGCCCCAAGGTCTGAGTTCGGGCTGCACTGTGCTGTGATCACACCACTGCACTCCAGCCTGGGCAGCACAGCAAGGCTCTGTGTCCGGAACAAAGCCCATATATAAATATAAAATATAAAGTATGCATTCTTATCACATACTATATGGTTTGTAGAGTTATTTACCCCTCAGTTTCTTGAACATGGTATCCTTACATCTTGGACCTTGGTCAGTTGTGCTATTAATTATTAAACATTAAAACTTTGGAGTTTCCTACAAACAAACACAGGAAGAACAAATGCATGTGCTTTATTATGCAAAGAGCATCTCTGGAAGGATACACAGAAGACTAGTAGGAGTACTTATTTTTTGGGAGCGGAACTGGGAAATAGAAAAAATTTTCAAGAATTATCTCTTAGTATTGTTCTGTTTATCATGCACAGGTTTTATTTGTTTTATTAACACAACTTAAAAAGCAAATAGGAAATATATAACTTCTTTCAATAGAGCAATGGAAAATGTCATCTTCCAAATTTTCATAACTTTTAAAAAAATTTTTACTTTTTATTCAGACTTGAGCCAGTTCATAATTCATAACTTATTTTACCCTATTATTTAAGGTAAAAGTGAAAGATCAAAGGTGAAAAATTCCATATCTTTCATATGGCTTTAAATTTTGGGGGGAAGTAGTTTATCATGATACTTTGTCAAATAGTGAAATGCATTAAATTCATGTGCAAATTTTCATGAAATTGTGTAATATGGAGTTGTCCATTTCACTAGAGGGTGTAATTTCTTAATACTGTAATTATTTTAAACTTAATTTCTATTTTTGTACATTCATTTTTGAAAGAAAGAAGAAAAAAATGAAGGCAACTATTTGAAACACCTTTGTGAAAATCATTTCAGCTCCATGTTCCTGTTCTACTATATGTAATTTAAAAATCTAATGACCCTAAAAGTAGATACATGATTCCTTTAATGCAACAACATTCATTCAAAAGAACTTCATTTCTTCCTAACTTACTTGAATAACTATGTTAAATTCAGAAATCAATTCCTACAAATGAGAGTAGGAAAGTGGTTTTCCTGGTTTCACTCTTACTAAATGGAAGTAATTGAAGATAGTAACTCCTTTATTCAAAAAGAATTTGTTCTTTTCATGAACAAGCCTACATTTCTGAAAATGTTAAAATTTTAGGGCAACTGTGTTCTCATAATTAGGATTCCTATATAAGAGTAGGAAGGATAAAAATACATTTAAGCAAACTCTAGAAACTACTTGCTTATAATTTCTCACTCTGCCTAGAAAAAAATGACTCAAGTTAATTCTGTCCACTAAAAGAAGAAAATGCTCAGTTAAGTGGACGAAAATAGTCCCAATTAAAGATATAAATTTCTCTGATTGGGCAAAATGTAACAATTTTCCACTATAGGAAGACAGAACTTTTTTGTTGTTGTTGTTAAACTAATGTGTTCCTTTTTTTTTTTTTTTTTTTTTAGTCTCACTCTGTTGCCTGGGCTAGAGTGCCGAGGAGTCAGCCCAGCTCACAGCAACCTCAAACTCCTGGGCTCAAGCGATCCTCCTGTCTCAGCCTCCTGAGAAGTTGAGACTACAGGCATGCGCCACCATGCCTGGCTAATCTTTTGTATATATGTGTGTGTGTGTGTGTATATATATATATATATATTTTTTTTTAGTTGGCCAATTAATTTCTTTCTATTTTTAGTAGAGATGGGGGTCTTGCTCAGGCTGGTTTCGAACTCCTGACCTCGAGCGATCAGCCCGCCTCGGCCTTCCAGAGTGCTAGGATGACCTAGAAACTCTTGATACTGTTTTATCAACAGAAGCAATAGGCAGGCTTTGAGGTCTTTTTTGGGGAAAAAAAACAACCCAAAAATTTCCTTAAAAAGGAAATTAAAATGTCATAGGTAAATGCTTCCTCCAGGCAGACGACAGCGGCGCTAGCCAGCCTCGCCCCGCCGGCCTCTCCCCAGTGTCCGCGCCCGCCGGGTCGGTCCTGTCCTCTGGCCCGCCACCCTCCCACGGCCGACTTCGCTTCCGGCGGGCTCCCCTTCCCCACGGGCGCTTCCGGTCTTCCCCTGAGGCTCAGGTCACCTCCGCTGCTTTTCGGTTCTGCTCCGCCG
This sequence comes from Microcebus murinus, assembly GCF_040939455.1. Classification (NCBI taxonomy): domain Eukaryota; kingdom Metazoa; phylum Chordata; class Mammalia; order Primates; family Cheirogaleidae; genus Microcebus; species Microcebus murinus. The sequence goes on along the minus strand of NC_134123.1, from coordinate 5,044,490 downwards.
GCCGCTCTCACATCTAGGCGTCTTGGCGGCTCCCTCCGCGCCGTCCCCTGCTCCCCTCCTTCCAGACGAGCGCTTCCCGGGTGCCCACACCCTTTCTCGGCGGGCGGGCGGGCCGCGTGAGGTGAGAGCCGCTCTGGCGGCAGCTCCGACGCGCCAGTCTGCCCGCTGTGCTGCACGCCGGGGCGGGCTGTGACCCAGGACGGGCAAGAACCGCCCGGCGGAGCCGGTCAGGGCCTTGGCACCCAGCCGCCCTGGTCATCGCCGCGACGGCCGGTCGGGGCCTTGGCACCCAGCCGCCCTGGTCATCGCGGCGACGGCCGGTCGGGGCCTTGGCACCCAGCCGCCCTGGTCATCGCAGCGACGGCCGGTCAAGGCCTTGGCACCCAGCCGCCCTGGTCATCACCGCGACGGCCGGTCAAGGCCTTGGCACCCAGCCGCCCTGGTCATCGCAGCGACGGCCGGTCAGGGCCTTGGCACCCAGCCGCCCTGGTCATCGCAGCGACGGCCGGTCAGGGCCTTGGCACCCAGCCGCCCTGGTCGTCGCGGCGAGGGCCGGTCAGGGCCTTGGCACCCAGCCGCCCTGGTCGTCGCGGCGAGGGCCGGTCAGGGCCTTGGCACCCAGCCACCCTGGTCATCGCCGCGACGGCCGGTCGGGGCCTTGGCACCCAGCCGCCCTGGTCATCGCAGCGACGGCCGGTCGGGGCCTTGGCACCCAGCCGCCCTGGTCATCGCGGCGACGGCCGGTCGGGGCCTTGGCACCCAGCCGCCCTGGTCATCACCGCGACGGCCGGTCAAGGCCTTGGCACCCAGCCGCCCTGGTCATCGCGGCGACGGCCGGTCGGGGCCTTGGCACCCAGCCGCCCTGGTCATCACCGCGACGGCCGGTCAAGGCCTTGGCACCCAGCCGCCCTGGTCATCGCGGCGACGGCCGGTCGGGGCCTTGGCACCCAGCCGCCCTGGTCATCACCGCGACGGCCGGTCGGGGCCTTGGCACCCAGCCGCCCTGGTCATCGCGGCGACGGCCGGTCAGGGCCTTGGCACCCAGCCGCCCTGGTCATCGCGGCGAGGGCCGGTCGGGGCCTTGGCACCCAGCCACCCTGGTCATCGCCGCGACGGCCGGTCAGGGCCTTGGCACCCAGCCGCCCTGGTCATCGCCGCGACGGCCGGTCAAGGCCTTGGCACCCAGCCGCCCTGGTCATCGCCGCGACGGCCGGTCAAGGCCTTGGCACCCAGCCGCCCTGGTCATCACCGCGACGGCCGGTCGGGGCCTTGGCACCCAGCCGCCCTGGTCATCGTGGCGACGGCCGGTCAGGGCCTTGGCACCGACCTGCCTTGCACATCGCCATGTTCCTCCCATCGTGCACTTCCAGCTGCGCTCGGTCACGTTTTGACGAATTTGTAAAAAACACTAATTTCATTAGACTTTGACTCTTCAGTACATGTCTTTTCCCATATAGCTATCAGTTATTCTAGCACTATTTATGAAAAAAACTATTATTTTCCATGAAATTAACTTGGCACCTTAGTGGAAAATCAATTGACCATATAATTATGGGTCTATTTCTGGACTCAATTTTGTTCCATTGATCTATGTCTTTACTTACGCAGAACCCATGCTGACTCCATTACTGTAGCTTTCTGTGTAGTAAGTTTTAAAATCAGGTAACATGACACAGCCAACTGCACCCAGCTCAGCTCCCCTCTCTTAGCCAGAGGTGCTGATTGGACCCACAGTCGCGGCAAGAGGGTGATGGGGACGGGCACCTGCTCTGTGCTGGGACGCAGATGTACAGGGCCAGCTGGCCTTCAGGGAGGGCTCACCACCCAGGGGGCCTACTTCTCTGCAGTTCCTTTCTCTCTCGCTGCCCTTGATAACCTGGGGTCTTGCCTTTGGCAAAGGATGCCAAGCAAAGGTCTGCCCTGAGCCTGAGGTTCTCAGCCTCCTACTGGCTCTCTTTGCATCAGCCTCATCTACCTCATGTCACCACCTGCTCCATCTTCTCCATGGTTGGTCTGTGTGGCATCTACAAGATCTGATTCACTCTGGACCAGGTGACAGCTCCAGTCCTCACACCAGCCAAGGGTACAGGCAAGAGTGAGAAGAAAAAAAAGAGGAACTATCTTCTCAATGTCCAAGAAAATAGATTCTTTATAAAATCAGGTAGTATAAGTCCCCAACTTTGTTCTTTTTAAAAGTTGTTTTGCATAATCTATGCCCCTTGCTTTTCCATATGAATTTTAGAATCATCCTAACTTTGGTTATTTTATTCTTTTGCGTGGCTTATACTTTCATTAAATAAGTTTGTATCCCTAAGTGGTTCTTATGATTGTTTTGCATGTTTTTATACTTTACATGCTGTTTCTGCATCTTGCTTTTTTCATTCAAAAAAAGTTATCAATTCTCAATCTGATGTCCATGCATGAATTGAAAAATCCATAAACACTCTGAGCTCTGATGTAAAACAGACAGGTAGGTATGTGCACATGGTGGTTTTATATATTCCTTGACATTCAGAAATTCTTTGACATTCCTCCCTTCAACAGGTAGAGCCACTCGAGGGTGGGCTGAACTTGACTCACAACAAGTAGAACATGGCAGAAGTGAAGTGTCATTTCTGAGACTGCATCATAAAAGTCACCACTTTGTCCTTGTGCTCTTGGATCACTGACTGGGGAAAATCAGTTGCTGTGTCATGAAGACACTCACAGCAGGAAAATAAGACCTCCTGCCAACAGCCATGTGAATGAGCCGCCTTGGAAGCAGATCCTCTAGTCCCTGTCAAGCCTTTATTCAATCGACTGTAGCCCAGGCTGACATCTTGACTGAAACCTGGAGAGACCCTGAGGTAGGACCACTTAGCGAAGCTACTCTTGAATTCCTGACTCACAGAAACTGTGAAATAATAAATTTCACTGCTTTAAGTTTCTAAATTTTGGGGCAATTTGTTACACAATAGGTAAGTAACACAGTGCACTTATTTGAGGAGACAGTCTATGATTTTCATTAGATTCTCAGAATAGTGAGCCCCAAAATGAGTAAGAATTACTACTGTAAAATAAATATTAATACTAGATTTCTTTCTTTCTTTTTTTTTGAGACAGTCTTGCTCTGTCACCCTGGCTAGAGTGCAGTGGCATCATCATGGTTCACAACAAACTCCTGGGCTCAAGTGATCCTCCTGCCTCAGTCTCCCCAGTAGCTGGGACTACAGGTGCACGCCACAATGCCCTGCTAATTTTTCTATGTTTAGTAGAGACGGAGTCTCACTCTTGCTTAGGCTGGTCCTCAATCTCCTGACCTCAAGCAATCCTCCTGCCCTGGCCTCCCAGAGTGCTAGGATTACAGGCGTGAGCCACTACACCTGGCCAAAAGAGAACGTTTCTAAATACTATAGTATAACTTTACTATAGAATTTCAGGATACAGTGAATAGAGTTTTTAAATTGCTCATGTTCTATACATAGGTTAAGTACAATCAAGTCTTGGTCTATGTAATTTCAAAAAGGTAGGAAGCAAGCCTACAACATATCTGGGTAAACACAGGCCCTGAAGAGACCTTTCCCTATCTTGGTAACTCAAAGGTATTTCTTTGAAAGACTAAATAAAAGCAAAAGATAAACCTGCAAAAAATAAGTGTAATTAAATGGCCAATATTTCAAAATCGATTCTTCGAAAATGTTTCCTCAGAGTGGGTATGAAGCAAAAAAAAAAAAAAAAAAAAATCAAATAAATGTTTCCATTTTAAAGGCAAAAAAGAAAGAAAGAAAAGTAGTGATTTTTATTTCCCTGGGCAAACATGCTATGGCTAGTTGAACACTTAAAAATATCTTCTAAAACAAAGGATCTCATATTGAGTTCATACTCCAACACTTCAAATAGTGTGTATTTTTTTTTTTTTTTTGAGACAGAGTCTCGCTTTGTTGCCCAGGCTAGAGTGAGTGCCGTGGCGTCAGCCTAGCTCACAGCAACCTCAAACTCCTGGGCTCGAGTGATCCTTCTGCCTCAGCCTCCTGGGTAGCTGGGACTACAGGCATGCGCCACCATGCCCGGCTAATTTTTTATATATATATATCAGTTGGCCAATTAATTTCTTTCTATTTATAGTAGAGACGGGGTCTCACTCTTGCTCAGGCTGGTCTCGAACTCCTGACGTTGAGCAATCCGCCCGCCTCGGCCTCCCAAGAGCTAGGATTACAGGCGTGAGCCACAGCGCCCGGCCTAGAAATAGTATGTATTTTTAATGGATGACAATACATGATTTTCAATCAATGTATTTTAAAGCTGACTGCTTTTTCCCTGTGGTCATGAAGGAAAACACTACAGTCTCTATTATACAGTGCCATGAATACTACTCACATGCTGTTATGTAAATAGGTAAACTATAGCATATATTTAACATTTGTTTTCCATTTTTCCCTCTTGTTAGAACAAAACTGAATGGTAACAATATACATCAAACTATTCATGCCTCAGAATCTATTTATCAAGAGCCTATTATATACTAGGTCCTATATCAGATAGTCTGCATATTGTTTATAGGTTGGAAAGTATGGGAAAAAAACAGGATTGGAAACTTTCTTCTCCTTGAAAATAATTACATTCTATAAATTAAGGCTGAGAGAACTCTGAAACTTTTCTTTATTGGAAGAATCTCTCTCAAAAAACACGTTTGTGTCAATCATTTAGCTGAAATGATCACTAAACATACGCACGTACACAACATAAAATCTGTGATCAAGGAGAACAAAGCAAAATTTAGTTTATGGTATATCATTTCCATTTTCCCACCAAGTACAGAATCTGGTCATTTTACTCGGTCTCATGGGTTCAGGAACTCTTAGGGCTAGGAAACAATTTTGGTTTCCCAACAGTCTATAACATAGAGGTAAAAAGTGTAAAATACACTATAGTGCAGAAAGTAGTGAATAAAAAACAAGTGCTATACTAGGTATTGGGTCTTTTATCAGGGCAGCTGAGATCAACTGCGCAGAAATTGGTGAAATCTCCACTGACAACTCTCTGTTCGGGTAAATAGATGGATAATGGAGCCAGCCCAGGGGCCCCTGTGAGATAATGATGTGCTTTCATCCTGTTACTTCAAGGACATTGAAAGGTAATGCTGGAATAGCCTGCTTTTTAAAAAATCTCACACATTCAAATCAATGTTCATTAGCAAGGAAACATTCAGGAATAGGTTTATTTAATATCTTAGAAAAGATTTTGTAAGACACAAGGCTTTAAATTAGAAAGTTATTTATTCAAAAATATTTTCTCCTAATTCTGAGTCCGTATCAAATTAAATCAAGGAATGATACAATAAGTGATTGTGCTACCTGTATAAAGGATGGCAATTACCTCATTAGTATAATCTACTAAGTAGTGAAATCCAAATTCTACTCATTCACAAAAGGTAAACATAATTGGTATACTTCATACCAAAAAATTATTTTATAAAGCTTATCTTCATATTTCAGTTAAACATTCAGCTGATATAAAATATTACCTTAAAAGAACATCCAAGCAATGCTTTGGATTTTCTTTTATTTTTTGGCAAAATTCAAGAAAAACATGATTGTTTGAAGTTGCTTTGCTGCTCTGGAATTAGTTAAGAACCACCTGAGATTCCTTTGCATTTCCACCCTTCGTGCTTCCAGTGGTTAAATGTGCTGGGCACACGATGTAGAGAGCACTAAAGAGGCCACAAAGTTTTTTATGAACTTCAAATTAATGTACAGAATATAAGCATTTAAAAATAACTTTCAGATATGCATACAGTCCAAGAAAATCCTTTAGTATTCTTAGCATCATATACTTTGGGAAAAAATTAATTTCTCTTTTGATGGTTCAAGAAGTCAGTCTTTTCTCCACAGTTTCTTGATAAGCAACAAACCTTCTCAAATTCATCTTCACATTGTCGAGAACACACAGCTGATCTGTACTGTATTTACCTCGCCCTTCTTTACGTATCTGCAAAAAACCAAATCTTATGACTTGGTATATATTGCTAATTCATTTAAATAAATAAAGTATGTAATTTAGGGTATATTTAACCATTTCCAGAACAAGATAGCTGCAAGATTTTGGTAAAACATTTTTACTTTCAAAGTAAATGGAACACAGTAAATGAAAAATAAATTTACAATGTGCACCTTTAAAATAACAGTTACAAAAACGACTGAATCACAAATTTTAAAAAATAAAACTCCAGGCTAGCCTCTGGCTAACAAAGAATATAGAGCTTCGTACTTTTGAAAATAGAAAAACAATTAAATGTTATTGCCACAGCAATGTACACTAAGTAGGAAAATCAGTCAGAACAACAGAACTTCCAGAAGTTCTGGGGTGGATTTTCCCAGTTCATAGTTTAACTCCTTTCTAAGCATTTACTTCAGCAGAGTTTGCTACCTGGGACTATAGGTGCATGCCAGTGCACCTGCCTATTACTAAATTTTTAAATGTAACATGCCAAAACATAAATATGTTACAAACAAACCAATATTAATGTTCTTAAAAAAAAAACACTCGCTTCACATGTAACAATGACATAATGTACAAGACATTTGTTATTTTTCTTTTTTTCTGAAAACTATTTATGCCTTAAAAAATTTTCAGAAACTTTAAATTTCTACATACACAATCATATTCACCTAAAAATTCATCATACAGTTCTTCTCTCCATAAGAAACCAATTCTGCATTATGAGCTTGTTGGATAAAATAAATATTGGAAAACAACAAAAGTAAGCAAATTTCTCATCAAAACCTCTATTCTTTTTTCCTGAAACTTCTGGACTCAAGCGACACTCCCAGCTCAGCCTCCCAAGTAAATTTCTATTTTTTCACAAAGATTTAGAAGCAAATGTTTAATCTGAAATCTAAAAATATAAATATTTGCATTTCTCAAAATTATATAATTTTAAAATTGGGAGTTAGATAAGAGGAGAATGGTAAACTTGTAAACAGACACATAATTCAAATTTGTTTTTATGTTCTCCTATCCCATTACAAAAACAGTCTTGTTTTTTGTTTCTTTTTGAGACTATGTCCATTCTGTTGCCTGGACTAGAGTGCAGCAGCGTCATCATAGCTCACAGCAACCTCACACTCCTGGGCTCAAGTGATGCTCCTGCCTCAGCCTTTCCAGTCACTGACACTATAGGTGCGTGCCACCTAATTTTTTATATTTTTTGTACAGATGGGATCTAGCTCTTGATCAGGCTGGTCTCAAACTCCTAGCCTCAAGTGATCCTCCCGCCTTGGCCTCCCAGAGTGTTAGAATTACTGGTGTGAGTCACCTGCTAGGCCTCAAAACAGTTTTTGAAATTAATTTTTGACTCAAAGTTAGCTTTGATGTTTCTGACAAAACAATAAATAAATATAACGTAGGCAGTAGCTACATTCTCCAATGCAGAACAGCCTGGAGTTTGCTCTTTTTTTCAGATCACCAAAGAAACATCCGTAACAATGAAATCAGCTTATAATGTATTACATGACATAAAATAAATTTAAAATGTATATGAAAGTACTTTGTAAACTATAGAGTATAGTACTTATATATATGAAGCACTGTTAATATAACTAAACTTAAAAAAGAGAAATTTGTCAGGTACCATTTTGGCTTCAAGTTACAGTGATTCAGCAATAACACGGCCGAGCTATGACTCAGTCAACAAGCATTATACAAAGTACTGGGGATGAAGTGCTACATGAATCGCCGAGATTCACAGGAATCTATCATCCACAGCCTCTAAATTGCATGGTGGTAACTACACACACCCTCATCCCCACAGAATGTTGATACTATGCAAGTACAAATAAAACGGCCACAAACCTTCATTTTGAAGACTGGCTGGAATTCTTTCAGAGTAGATAATAATTTAATTTGAATTGAAGCTCTTTCAGCTTCTTTACCATCTGCAAAAACATCAAAGAGGGCGTCCAGAGCTTCTCCTGCTACTACAAGGGAAGGATCTTTGGTGGCAACCTCAAGCAGAAAGCACCCAATGGCCTGGAAACAACAAAACACATTGTAATATGACTAACATCAGTCTCCCAAATGAGTAAGAACTTTAAATGTGGCAATAATTTATGCATACTATTTATATAAAAATGCCAGGAAAAATTAAAACTTATACTGATAAATATACCAAGTACAATATAAGCCAGATAATAAAACATATTATAATTTATATCCCTAAAGTGAATAAAGATCCATAAATGATGTATGATCTTGGAAATCATTAGAGTTTCCCATCTACCTCCCTCAAAAAAGCTTTTTGCATGAGGTCAAAATGCATAGAAATCTTATCTATAACAACAAAAAAATCTGCTTTTAAAAGTATATGAAGATTTTTAAAAATCTCTAACATTTAATCTCATTTTTGTCCACTATATTGGTTGAATTTTAACATCCACCAGTTTTTTTTCTGCAATTTGCTAGCTAATGAGTGGATCATGCAAAGAACTGTTTCAGAGTAAACTCATTTTTAGTTCAGCTGTTCTGCTCCACTCTTTATGTCTCAAGGATGAGGTCCCATCTGATCTTACAGATGGGACAGTAGAAATGCCCAGAACCACAAGTCCAAAGTTCAGCTCCACCGTAAACAACAGGTGACTCCTGAACAGGTATCCTCTCTGCGTCTCAATGTTCTCACCTAACATACGTGGTCTAAGATTGTATTCAGATATAATATCCTATAACATAATATGAAGCACAAAGCACCATCCCTGAAGCAGTCTCATTAGAAAGGACTGATCTGAATCTAATCTTGCCTTTAAATCTGACTTCCAGTTTGCAGGAAATACAGAAGATAAAGGAATAAGCTTAATACCACAAGAAAGCAATCAGACAAATCCAGGTTGGACATTATATGGGATGGCTACTCCAGGAACTGAGGAAAGACTGGTGGTGTTGGGATGTACTAGGAGTGGAGAGGAACTATTCTAGATTAAAAGAGACAAAGAAAACACCAAACCAAGCCTAACATGTGGGCTCTACGCTTTAAACAAACTATCTATAAATAGCTATTTTTTAGATAACTGGAAAATTATGAATATGAACCAGGTATTAGACATATTAAGAAATGACTGTCAATTGTGTAATTAACATGATAATGGCAGTTATAAAAAATTGTCTCTATTTTTAAGAGGAGCATCCTGAACCAATAGGGGAGAAATACCACGGTTTGTCTTTCCTTTCCTTTAATACACCCAGTAAAGAAACTATATGTGGTACATATGCTAGAATATTAATGAATGTTAAATCTTCTTATAGGAACACAAAATTCATTGTACTTTCTGCTTTTCTACATGCTTGTAAATGTGATTAAAAAACAATTTTTAAGTCTTATGTCTGGGAAAAATATGCTGTTCCACTAAGGTGGACCTTGGAAACTATAGTCGTGGGGAGGCAATGGTTATACCTACACACACCCATCCGTATGTGTGTACACATACATGCCACACAGCCGCATGCTCTCTCATTTACCTAGCTGTGTATCAAAAGCCCCTAGAATGATACAGAGGAAGTGGATAACAGCAGCTGCCTCTCCAGCGGTGAACTGGGGGACTGGTAGTTTATAAGTACAGAGGTCAATCTTTCCACTATATACGCTTTTGTACTTTTTAAAATGCTTTGCTATATGTGTATATATATATTGTGTGTATATATATATATTGCTATATGTATATATATCATTTTTCCTAAACATTCTTAAAAACCTCAGTCATCACTGTAAAGCAATTAGTAGGTTAAGAGGTACTTTGTATTGGCACTACCAGAGTTGCTGCTTAAAATTTATGGAGTGATGTCACATTAACTATGTGGTATTTTTCAGAATGTACTTTACCTGGTGTATAAAGAAAACCGGGAGGATTGTTCAGAACACAACATACATATGGTTTATGCAATGGCAAAGGCGGAAGGCATCTTAGAAAATTCTGAATTTGTCCTTTCAATGAAGACAATTTTACTTTTGAAAAAGTATCTCTGAAATAAAGTTGAATTGCAAAATGCAGCTCAACTTTTCAAGTACTTAACTAATGCATGCAGTTAGATCATGTTCTAATAATATAACTTAATCAGCAACTTTTTGATATGATTTCTTCTCTTCATGTCCATAGAAATTTTTATTTTTTATTTTTTTTAGCAGTGGGGGGTTGAAACACCAACTTTAGTGACACTAATGTTAATAAGTTCTGATAATCCACTACCATCGGACCAGCCTGTCCACAGAAATTTAAACAATCCTACACTCACAGTTATTCTCCTCCCATTTCTAATTACTTAACATGTTAGGTTAGAAGCAAACTGTTTTACCTTAAGAGTTTCAAGTGTACCATCTTCTTTGGCTAGGATGCTGCCAGTGATCCCTAAAATGCTAACAACGTTGACTCGAACCCCAACATTACTACTATGAATGCTTGCTTTGCATAATGTCATCAGCTGATCAGGAGTCAGGCACTGTTGGAAGAGAAGAGCAGAGTACTTACAGTGTTACACTCAACCAACCCCACTAGCATGTGAAAACAGGACTGACAGGAATCTCTTTTATAGGCTGCATGATTCTAAGAGTGACATAAACTCCTGGCAGAGAGGTATTACATATCCTAATTACTGCAATATAGCTGGTAATTCTAAACTAAGATGAGCCCTGCTTATGTTGCTATCAATATCCAATCTATAAAAGGGGTCCCAGGTCCCGTAAGTTTCATTTAAAGACAACCTTCATTCCACATGTACAGACTAAAGAGATTCTAATCTCTTTTTAGTATTAATCATAAAAAAGGTTTTGAAAGTACAAAGAGGATCACCTAGCTTTAACAAAAATAGGCTAAGTATGAATTTACTTTGAGATGTTTATGTTATCATAAATTATTATGTTTTTAGAGACAAGGTCTCATTCTGTCACCTAGGCTGGAGTGCAGTGGCACAATCATAGCTCACTGCAGCCTTCAACCTCTGGGTTCCAGTGACCCTCCTGCCTCAGCCTCCTGCATAGCTAGAACTACAGGTGTGCATTACCATGTGCAGGTAATTTTTATTTTTTTAAAAAATGTTTTTTAGAGATAGGGTCTCACTATGTTGCCCAGGCTGATCTTGAACTCCTAGCATCAGGCAATCCTCCCACCTCAGCCTCCTCAGTCGCTGGGATTACAGGTGTGAGCCACCATGCCTGGCTCATCATAAGTTATTAAAGATTGTAAAATGCTGGCTCACACCTGTAATCCCAGCACTTTGGGAAGCTGAGGCAGGAGGATCACTTAAGACCAATCTGGGCAACATAGCAAGACCCTGTCTCTATGGAAGACAAGGCCACTGAAGAAAAGGAAATGAAAGAACTGCAGAGGCAAGTTACTGGAAGAATCATCTATGTAGATACTAACAATATCTAAAATTTTGACAGAGCCAGGGAACAGGAACAGAATCCACCAGCAGGAACCTTCAAGGAGAGAGGAGCACCCCAGGGAATGGAAGAGGACTGTAACAAAGAAGTGGGTGGTATGGTCCAATGACATGTTAATTAGACGTGTTAACAACTAGAGGATTTTAGAAAGGAGAATGTGTTAGAATAGCGGTTCCCAAACTTTATCATGCATGAGAGTCACCTGGAGAACATGTTAAAACATAGATTGCTGGGCCCTCCTCAAAGTTTCTTTTTCAGCAGGTTAGGAGTGAGGCCCTAGAACTTGTCCTTGTATATTTAATACAAAGAAGAAAAAGGACCATTCCAATAGAAGAATGGGTGAGACAGTCACAAAGGAACAGTCACAAAGTAATGCAAAAGATCTTTAGACACGTGAAAAGAAGTCCAGCCTCCTCGTAATAAAAGAAATGCTGAGTTAAAATTGAGATATAATCTCTCACTTATCCAACTGGTAAAAAACAACCTTTTGGTAACAGATGCTGCTGGCGAGGCCATGGCAAAACTGGCACTCCCAAGCACTGCAGGTAGAGATGAAAGATGGCTCAGACCCTGGGAAGGGACTAGCAAAATTACAAATCCACTTCTAGGAATCTGCTCCAAAAACACAATGGCAAAGATAAAACGTAATGTGTAAAAAAGTTCATTTTAGGCCGGGCGCAGTGGCTCACACCTGTAATCCCAGCACTCTGGGAGGCCGAGGCGGGCAGATTGCTCGAGGTCAGGAGTTCGAAACCAGCCTGAACAAGAGTGAGACCCCGTCTCTACTATAAAGCAAAAGAAGTTAATTGGCCAACTAATATATATAGAAAAAATTAGCCGGCCATGGTGGTGCATGCCTGTTGTCCCAGCTACTCGGGAGGCTGAAGCAGGAGGATTGCTTGAGCCCAGGAGTTTGAGGTTGCTGTGAGCTAGGCTGATGCCACGGCACTCACTCTAGCCTGGGCAACAAAGTGAGACTCTGTCTCAAAAAAAAAAAAAAAAAAAAAAAGTTTATTTTAGTAGTTTACTTCGACTAGCAAAAGACTGGAAATCACTCAAATGTCTATCAATAGCAGACTGTATAAAAAAGAAATGAGAAAAATCTCTAAGCCTTCTGAGAAGCTGGGACTATAGACACAAGTGCCTCTGTGCCCAGTTATATACTATTTTTTTAATAAGCAAAAAAAAAAATTGTCTATGTTTTCAAAACAGAAAATAGAATGATAAAAACTAAAAAGGATGATTACCAATATAGTGGAAATCAAAGAACAAGAGCAAAGAGACAGAAACTAGATCTTTCTGAATATATATATTTTTTGGTGATAAAATACACATAAAATTTACCATTTTAACCATTTTTAAGTGTACAGTTCAGTGGCATTAAGTACATTCACACTGTTGTGCATGTGATGTGAACCACTGCCACTGTCCACGTCTAGAACATTCTCATCATCCTGTACTAAAACTCTATAGCCTTGAAACAGTGACTCCCTATTGCCCCTGCCCCTGGTGACCACTGTTCTATCCTGTCTCTATGAACTTAACTACTCTAGATACTTCAAATAAGTGAAATCACGCAATATCTGTCCTTTTGTGTCTAATTTATTTCCCTTAGCATGCATAGTATCTTCAAGCTTCATCCCTATTGCAGCATGTGTCAAAATTTATTTCCTTTTTAAGGCTGAATAATATACCATTGTATGATATACCATATTTTTCTCTGAATAGATCCTGCTTTACAGTTTTAACTCTAAAACTGTGTCAATATTTTATATAATTAAAAAATAAAAATTAAAGCAAACAAAAATTCCTTAAAAAAAAAAAAAAAGCAAAAACTGAAGATAATTTTGTAATAATCCACACAGAGAATTTTTTCAACTTTAAAGCACAGCAATTTGACTAGTCTTTGAGGGATATATCCTAAGGACAAAAAACCAAAACAAAACACAAAGAAATACTAAAACTTCCAGGAGCCAAAACTTTCTTATCAGGGTAAAAAAAAAAAAAAAAAAAAAGTAATAAGGTTACTATAAAATTTTAAATAAAAAAAGAAAAAAGAAAAGAAATATTAAACTACATTCAGTAGTGTTATTAACACCATACCCTTTTTAATGTAAGTGGGACATATGAGAACAAATTTAAGATTTTTCTCTTCCTAAAAAAGGCTTATTTCCTAGCTATTTCCACTAAAAAGACTTGGAAGTAATGACAACATGGTATCAATAAACACTCAAAAATTCAATTTCCCACTAAAGAAATCAAGGTTTCTTGGAGAAATAACTGATTCCAGATTTTAAGCAAGATAATTACAAGTTAAGCCTGGGATATCTTATGCTTAGAAGCAAAAGTGATAAAAAACCTAGGATTCTTGTCAAAGAGACACAGGAGCCAATTTGAAGGGACTTCTATAGTACAATTTTTGCGTCTAAAAGCATGACTATAATGGAATGAAGTACAAATATATTTTTAAAAATCCTGAGTTCAAAATGATACTTAAAGAAATCTCTATTTCGTAGCCCCTAATGATCTAGGCAACTGCAATCACTGATTGCTAAAACCATTACGTGAACCCATAATTAATCTTAGCATTGCTATTTTATGACATTATATTATGATTTGTAATATAAAAGTAGGAAATATACACAGCACTATATATTATTCTTGCCACAATATCTGACCCTGAATCTAATGAAGCCTCTAGACCCAGCTCCCAGTCTTTAGGACACGTGGGTGCTAGGAGGACATGCTAAATAAAACCATCATAACAAATGAGCCAAACTTTCAAATGGGGAAAATTCTACAGAAAATGGCGGTTTCTTCAATGAATAAAAGGTATTAGGAAAGGGGAATAGCTGGGGAAAATGTTATAGATTAAGAGATTTAAGAACCTGTGAATATACCAAAACCACTAAACTGTTTATTTATTTATTTATTTTTGAGACAGAGTCTCACTCTGTTGCCCGGGCTAGAGTGCCGTGGTGTCAGCCTAACTCACAACAACCTCAAACTCCTTGGGTCAAGCAATCCTTCTGCCTCAGCCTCCCGAGTAGCTGGGACTACAGGTATGCGCCACCATGCCTGGCTAATTTTTTTTCTATATATATTAGTTGGCTAATTAATTTCTTTCTATTTATAGTAGAGACGGGATCTCACTCTTGCTCAGGCTGGTTTAGAACTCCTGACCTCAAGCAATCCGCCCGCCTTGGCCTCCCAGAGTGCTAGGATTACAGGCGTGAGCCACTACGCCCAGCCAAAACTATATACTTTATTTTATTTATTTATTTATTTTTGAGACAGAGTCTCACTTTGTTGCCCAGGCTAGAGTGAGTGCCGTGGCGTCAGCCTAGCTCACAGCAACCTCAAACTCCTGGGCTCAAGCGATCCTCTTGCCTCAGCCTCCTGAGTAGCTGGGACTACAGGCATGTGCCACAATGCTTGGTTGATTTTTTCTCTATATATTAGTTGGCCAATTAATTTCTTTCTATTTATAGTAGAGACGGGGTCTCGCTCTTGCTCAGGCTGGTTTCCAACTCCTGACCTTGAGCAATCTGCCCTCCTCGGCCTCCCAGAGTGCTAGGATTACAGGCGAGAGCCACCGCGCCGGGCCGCAAAACTGTATACTTTAAATCAGTAAGTTGAATGGTGTGTGAATCAAATCTCAATAAAGCTATTTAAAAAAAACTTTAAGAGACCAACATATCAACCAAAAGCAACATGTGGACCTTGCCTAAATCCTGATTTCAACAAACCAATTGTAAAAAGACATTTTTTAAGGCAATCTTGGAAAAATGAACTCAGACTGCATACCCAATGATAATAAAAAATATCTGTTAATTTTGGGATGGGGGGAATGAATGGTATTGGGGTTAAGTTTTTCAAAAATTTAATTTTCTCTCAGACATACATAATGAAGTACATAATAAAATATTTGAGTGAAACGATACGATTTGCTTTAAAATATTCCAGGAAACAAAAATAAGAGTGCATGAGAGGTGAATGCATGAGAATGACAGGATGCTGATAACCTGGTTAGGCTCAGGGATGACACTTGGGAGTTCACAGAATTATCTCTGCTTTTAGGGATGCTTGAAAATTTCCTTACGAAAAGTGGAAATAAAAGTGGTAAGGCAACTATCAGAGAGGTGTGGCTGGACCACTGTGGAGGGTCAGGAGAGCATGCTTGAAAATTTTTATAATAAAGTCTTGATAACAAAGCACCTTTGTGTGTTGCTAATGGTGGGGAGAAAAAGAGATTTTACTTTTTACTTTAAGCACTATTGTTTTCTTTTCTTTTTTAAGAGGCAGCAATTGCTCTGTCATCCCATCTGGAGTGCAGTGACACAATTAGAACTCACAGTAACCTCAGATTCCTGGGCTCAAGTGATCCCCCTGCCTCTACCTCTCGAGTACTTGGGAATACAGGTGCATGGCACCACACTTGATTAATTCATTTATTGATTTTTTTAAGAGGCAGGGTCTCACTATGTTGCTCAGGCTGGTCTTGAACTCCTGGCCTCAAGCAATCCTCCCACCTCAGCCTCTCATAGTGCTGGGATCACAGGCATGGGCCGTCACACCCTGCCTACCTTTTTCTTTTTACAAAGATCACATATTGCTCTTGTAATAGAAATATGTATTTTTTATAAAAAAAGAGTTAAGTAATGAATTTTGCCTCCATAACATATTTGGAAACTTTGCAAGTTTCATATAACAATTTTTAAAAATCTTACCTGAGAAATGTTCTTGGAGGCCATTGTTTGCAAAAGGGCCCTCAAAGCACTACTTATGGCTTCTAGAAAGTCAGCATGTTTAGCAAAATCTAAAATACAAAAATGAAATATAAAATTTGTCTTTATCCAAGATACACTATTTTGTAGAAAAAGAAAATAGAATCAAAACAAAACCATGTTAAATGTTAATATATGCTATTATTAATAAAAACACTGGACATTTAAGCCAAAACATTTAGTTAACAGCCCCCTGTATGTAATATACCCATGTCTGAAAGTGCCAAGGCTGCCCTTGGAACCCAGCTATTATGTTATGAGTAATCCCAGGTCACATGAAAAGGTCACTCATTCTGCCTGACAACAAGGGGGGGGGGGTCTACAGACGGTCCTCGACTTCCAAACATTGGGTTTTTATTTGACTCACACTTTAACACATGGTAAACCGTAGCTAGCTTTTGTAGACTGGATTCAGTCTTTCATAGATCTCCATCACAGTGGTGGGCAGACCTATGGCTGAGCCATCTGTAAAATCAGAGTGCCTCCTTGCCAACTCTAGCCCACTGCCAACCCAAGAACGGCTGCTTGTGCAGGGCCAAAGCACGATGCCTCCATGGTTTCCACAAACCCACCTTCCCCACCTACTCCTGCTCCTCATCTCCACTCTTTTATTACTGTCCCTTTTTCCCATATAGGACAAAGAGAACAGCAGCAATAAACCACAACACCAGCACAGTCATGCACAAAGGTGGGGGTCACCCAGCTGAGTTGACTCCTTAACTTTTATGGGAGGGAAAGCTATTCACTTTGTGTTTGGTGGATTGTATTTTCCAAAACTGGCTGCAGCAACCTTTGCAGTCCTGTATGCTCTTCTAGAAGCCCTTCCACTTCCCATAAAGATGTGCAGTCTATTTCTCAACTCCTTGCATCTGGATGGGACTCTGCCTTCTTGAAGCAATAGAATAAGAAGTGGCAGCCTAGGTCATAAAAGGCAGCATGACTCCACTCCTGACTCATGCGTGCATGCTCTTTTCTCTCTTGACTTTTGCCCTTGGAACCCAGCCACCATGTGACAAGGAAGCCCAGGTCACATGAAGGGGTCACGCATGGGTGTTCTGCTTGACAACCCCTGCACCAATTGCCAGACATGTGTGGGAATAAGAATTCAGATGGTTCTGGCTCACAGCCTTCAAGTTTTCCAACAGAGGCCCTAGATTAGCATTTCTCAACCTCAGCACTATTGAAATTTTGTATCAGATCATTCTTTGCTGTGTGTGTGTAGGGGTCTCCTGTGCATTGTGGGATGTTTAACAGCATTCCTGGCCTATACCCTCTAGACATCAGCAGCAACTTCGAAGTTGTAACAACCATAAATATCTTCAGACATTGCCAAATGTCCATGGAGGAGGCAAGGGGAAAAATTGCCCCTAGTTCAGAACCACTGCTCTAGACATTGTGGAGTAGAGACAAGCCATATCCACTGTGCCTTGCCTAAATTCTTGACCTAAAGAAATTGTAAGAGGCTGGTGTGAGGCTCATGCCTACAATCCTAGCATGTTGGGAGGCCAAGGTAGGCGGATTGCTTGCGCTCAGGAGTTCAAGACCAGCCTGAGCAAAAGTGAGACCCTATTTCTACTAAAAATAGAAAGATTAGTGGGAGTTGTGGTGTCCACCCATAGTCCCAGCTGCCTGGGAGCCTGAGGCAAGAGATCACTTGTGCCCTGGAGTTTGAGGTTGCAGTGAGCTATGATGACACCACTGCACTCCACCCAGGGCAACAGAGCAAGACTGAAGAAAGAAAAGAAAGAAAGGAAGGAAGGAAAGAAAGAAAGAGAAAGAAAGAAAACAAATTGTGGGAAATAATAAATGCTTACTGTTGTTTTAAGCTACAAACTTTTGAGGTAATTTGTTAAGGAGACACCTTGGCTTCCTGTCCTAAGGTGCCTGGGATCCAATAGCAGTTCTGGTCTTTAGGTTGCCTGGGTGAGAGAGAGAGAGGCAGTTTTTGCACGAATTTTAATCAAGGCTTATTTTACTTTTGGCTCTCTCATTTTCAGATACATGTTATCTATACATTCAGAAACATGTACAGGAGAAACTATACATGTTTCTCCTACAGGAAAATAGGAGATTTCCTGCAATTATCACAGAACAGATAATAGGATGGCTTTATGATTTAGACAGATCTGGGATGGAATTCTGTCATTGACATTATATGACCCCTCCTTTCTTCATTTTAGTCTCTTCTCAAATGTTACCCCTTCTCAGAGAGGCCTGTCCACATAAACCTGCCCAATGGAGCACTTCATACCATTCTGCTTTTACGCTTTTCTTCATAGCCAAAATCACATAACATGTTTCTAAATACCAGCCAGGCACAGTGGCACATGCCTGTAATCCCAGCTACTCAGGAGGCTGAGACAGAAGAATTGCTTGAGCCCAGGAACCTGAGACCAGTCTGGACAACATAGCAAAACGTCATCTCAAAAAAACACAAAACATCTATGCTAGAATGCAAGTGCATAAACATGGTGACTCTATCTTATTCATGCCTGTAACCACAGGACCCAGAAAAGTGTTTGACACAGAGTAAGTGTTCAATAAATACATGCTAAAAGAATCAATGACTTTGAAGAAGTTTCTTAGCCTCTTTAAATCTCAGCTTCCTCATCAGAAAGATAAATAATGCTGATCTGATAAAACCTGGCACTAACAGGCACTCAAAAATTGGTGTGAACTTCTTACTGTTAAACTTCAAAAAGTTATTATATAGGTTTTGAAATGTATATCTGATTAAGATTTAAGTGTAGCCCTAGAAATTCATGAACTGCACATAAAACAGGTGACTCAAAATGTCTTTCCTCTCCACAACTGTGCAGTATACAAGAACTTGTGGCATGTCTAAATGTAGGTAAAGCCCAGCCGAGAATCTTATTCCCTGTAAAACTAAGTTTTGTATATGAAGGAGAAATCAAGACATTCTCAGATAAGCAAAGACTGAGGGAATTCACCAAGACAAGAGCAGCCCTTCAAGAAGTACTCAAAACAGTGTTACCCACGGATCAGCACAATAAACACTCACGAATGTAAATCTACTCAAAGCTAAAGATAAAAGCCCAGATACCACAATGGCTCAAGAGAGAAAACAAAGCAACAAAGTTCAACCCAACATAATGAACAAAAATCTGCCCCACCTATCAGTTATCTCAATGAATATGAATGGCTTGAACTCCCCACTCAAGAGACATAGGCTGGCCAAATGGATTAAAAAAAATACAAGCCAAGTATCTGCTGCCTTCAGGAAACACATCTAACCTGCAAGGATGCAATTAGACTAAACATAAAGGGGTGGAGAACAATATTTCAAACAGAAGCCAAAAAAAAAGCTGGTGTGGTGGTGTTGATTACAGATAACTTAGTTTTTAAATCAACAAAAGTAATAAAAGACAAAGAAGGTCACTATATAATGGTGAAGGGTATAGTTCAACAAGAAGACATAACAACTCTAAATATGTATGCACCCAACATTGGCGCACCCAGATTCATAAAGCAAACTCTACTTGATCTAAACAAATGGATAAACAACACCATAATAGTCGGAGACTTTAACATCCCACTGACAGCACAGAACAGATCCTCCAAACAGAAAATCAACAAAGAAATAATGGACTTAAACAGAACTCTAGAACAAATGGGCCTGACTGACATTTACAGGACATTCTACCCCAAAACCACTGAATATGTGTTCTTTTCATCAGCTCATGGGTCATTCTCTATGACTGACTGTATCCTAGGACACAAAGCATGTCTCAAACAATTTTAAAAAATAGAAATTATACCATGTATCTTTTCAGATCACAATGGAACAAATGTAGAAATCAACCCTAACAGGAGTTCTCATTCTACACAAAGTCATGGAAACTAAACAACCGTCTGCTGAATGATCACTTCATAAACGAGGAAATCAAGATGGAAATCAAAAGATTCTTTGAACTAAATGACAAAGGTGACACAAGTTACCAAAACCTGTGGGACACAGCTAAAGCAGTCCTGAGAAGAAAGTTTATTTCCATAAATGCCTACATCCAAAAGTCAAAAAGATCACAAATAGACAACCTAAGGAATTGTCTCAAAGAGCTGGAAAAAGAAGAACAGACCGACCCCAAACCCAGCCGAAGAAATGAAATCATTAAGATCAAATCAGAACTAAACGAAACTGACAACAGGGAAACTATATGGATTGATTAATAAAACAAAAAGTTGGTTCTTTGAAAAAATAAGCAAAATTGACACACCATTGGCTAGACTAATGAAAAGCAGAAAAGAAAAATCTCTAATAAGTTCCATCAGGAGCAATAAAGGAGAAATTACAACTGATGCCACGGAGATACAAGATATAATTTATGAATACTACAAAAACCCCTATGCACACAAACTGGAAAATGTGTAGGAAATGGACAATTTCTTAGAAACACACAGCCTCCCTAGGCTCAACCAGGAAGAAATAGAAGTCCTGAACAGACCAATATCAAGCACTGAAATTGAAAGAGCAATAAAAAATCTTCCTAAAAAGAAAAGTCCTGGACCAGATGGTTTCACACCAGAATTTTACCACACTTACAAAGAAGAACTGGTGCCTATCCTGCAGAAATTATGCCACCACATTGAGAAGGATGGAATCCTCCTCAACACATTTTAGGAAGCGAACATATAACCCTGATACCAAAACCAGGAAAGGATGCAACAAAAAAAGAAAACTACAGACCAATATCTCTTATGAATACAGATGCAAAAATTCTCAACAAAATCCAAGCCAATTGAATTCAGGTGCTTGTCAAGAAAATAATTCATCACAACCAAGTGGGCTTCATCCCAGGGATGCAGGGATGGTTCGACATATGCAAATCTATAAATGTAATTCACCATATAAACAGAAGCAAAAACAAAGACCATATGATCCTCTCAATAGACGCAGAGAAAGCATTTGACAAAATTCAACACCCTTTTATGATAAGAATGCTCAACAAAATAGGCATAGATGGGGCTTACCTAAAAATGATACAAGCCATATACGACAAACCCACAGCCAATATCATACTGAATGGGGAAAAATTGAAAGCATTCCCACTTAGAACTGGAACAAGACAAGGTTGCCCATCATCTCTACTTCTGTTTAACATAGTGCTGGAAGTCCTCGCTACAGCAATCAGACAAGAGAGCGGAATTAAGGGCGTCCAAATGGGAGCAGAAGAGATCAAACTCTCACTCTTTGCTGATGACTTGATATTATACCTAGAAAACCTCAAGGATTCATCAGCTTTAGAAATGTGACTTGGTATTAGGTGAAGTCCCAGCTATTTGAGAGGTTGAGGCAGGAGGATTGCTTGAGCCTAGGAGTTTGAGGTTGCAGTGAGCCATGATAATTAATGTCCCTGCACTCTACCCAGCACAACAGAGTAAAACTAACGTTGATTCTTCACTGAGAGAAAAAAAGAAAAAAAGAATAAATATATTTAAAAAAATAAAAAATACTGGGAACCAACTCTTGAATGAATGTTTATACAGAAACTTGTATTTAATCAAAGTAACCATATTTTGATCTTTTTTTTTTTTTGAGACAGAGCCTCGCTTTGTTGCCCAGGCTAGAGTGAGTGCCGTGGAGTCAGCCTAGCTCACAGCAACCTCAAACTCCTGGCCTCAAGCAATTCTTTTGCCTCAGCCTCCCGAGTAGCTGGGACTACAGGCATGGCCGGCTAATTTTTTCTATATATATTAGTCAGCCAATTAATTTCTTTCTATTTATAGTAGAGACAGGGTCTCGCTCTTGCTCAGGCTGGTTTCCAACTCCTGACCTCAAGCAATCTGCCCGCCTTGGCCTCCCAGAGTGCTAGGATTACAGGCGTGAGCCACTGTGCCCGGCCCATATTTTGATCTTTTAAGAATTCAGTTCTTGGCCGGGCGCTGTGGCTCACGCCTGTAATCCTAGCTCTTGGGAGGCCGAGGCGGGCGGATTGCTTGAGGTCAGGAGTTCAAAACCAGCCTGAGCAAGAGCGAGACCCCGTCTCTACTATAAATAGAAAGAAATTAATTGGCCAACTGATATATATATAAAAAATTAGCCGGGCATGGTGGCGCATGCCTGTAGTCCCAGCTACTCGGGAGGCTGAGGCAGAAGGATCACTCAAGCCCAGGAGTTTGAGGTTGCTGTGAGCTAGGCTGACGCCACGGCACTCACTCTAGCCTGGACAACAAAGCGAGACTCTGTCTCAAAAAAAAAAAAAAAAGAATTCAGTTCTTGTACTTAATGTTATGTCTGAGAAGGAGAAATGTTAAACCAGTTACAATGGAATATTTGAAGAATACACTGAATATAACACAATGGAGTCACATTATTTGATGGTTAGATTCCTTTTTTTTTTTTTTTTTTTTTACTTTTTGTAGAGATGAGGTCTTGCTATGTTGCCCAGACTGGTCTCAAACTCCTGGGCTCAAGTGATCCTTCCATCTCGGCCTCCCAAAGTGCTGGGATTACAGGTATGAGCCACCACACTCCGCCTTGGTGGTTAGATTTTAAATTCAGTAAAGCAAGCAAGTATCTTCAAGTTTACCCTCAAAAATCCTTAAAGACACTCTGAGCCAAGGAGCTGAGAGAGCAAGAAATTCACATCTCCCGTGTTACCCCCGTTCCAGGAATGCCTGCTGGGTAGAGTATTGTGGAAACTTTTCCTTTACTATATATAAAAATACTATTTTTTCCTCTCTCTCAGTCTTGATCTTTTTTGTTTGTTTGGCTTGAGTTCCTATAGTTTAACATGGTCAAGTTAAATGAGAGTCTACTGTAATAAACTATAAAAATATGGTAGAATAACACATCAAACTCTGTACAGCTAGGTCATTCAAAAATAGTTAACTCTAGTATCTCTCTAGGTTTTTGTGTACACATGAAATTAATCCATATCAGAGACCTATAACTTACAGATTCAGTTCCCACATGCAAAAAGTATTTGAAGACAGATATGTGTAAGACAAAATGTGTGGACAGTATTCTCCCATTTGCCTTACACATAGTGCACTCTTTCTCATATCCAGAGAATATCTCTGGAAGAATATACCAGAAACTACTGTTAACAGTGACTTGACTGTGGGAAAGGAACTGGGTGGTATGGGACAAAGGAGGGAGGATTTCTACTTTACACTGTCTAAAACTTTTGAATTTTATACTCTCTCTATATATATGTATTCCTAGATCAAATTTAAATTCTTATAATTAAGAATAAAAGAATAGGCTGGGCGCAGTGGCTCACGCCTATAATCCTAGCACTCTGGGAGGTCAAGGCGGGAGAATTGTTTGAGCTCAGGAACTCGAGACCAGCCTGAGCAAGAGGGAGATTCCATCTCTACTAAAAAAACAGAAAGATGATATAGTGAGGAAGTATCTGGGGAAAAAAAAAAAAGAAAAAGAAGAAAGTTTTAAAATATATATATATATGTATATATAAATTATATATATACATATATAATTTAAAAAAAAATAGAAATAAATTAGCTGGACAACTAAAAATATATAGAAAAAATTAGCCAGGCATGGTGGCGTGTGCCTGTAGTCCCAGCTAATAGGGAGACTGAGGCAGGAGGATTGCTTAAACCCAGGAGTCTGAAGTTGCTATGAGCTAGGCTGACACCACAGCACTCTAGCCCAGGCAGAGTGAGACTCTGTCTCAAAAAAAAAAAAAAAAAAAAAGAATAAAAGAATAGAATTATCCAAATACCTTAATGAAGCCTTGATAATATTTATGATTCAACCTTAATTGGCCTGACATAACTGGATGAAAACAATTTTAATAAAAAAAGAAAATTATAACCCACAGAGCTGCTTGTATACCTTGTCTTGACTCTATATCCCTGGGCAACTATAAATCATGATTGTTAGTGTCTGGGAAAGGTTTCTGCAGGTTAGATGACAAACAATGTATAACTACAAGATCCAAGTTCCTGCCCCTTCAAAATTCTGCTGCATGCTAGTTGTCTTTCACAATAAGGCCTAAACATTTACCTGGTTGAGAAAAAAGAAGTTGTGACAGATGCTGTGCGAGTGTCTGTAGGGCTGGGGCTCCTCCCAGATGGTCCACCTCCAGGAGGGACACAAGAGTCTGGAGACACATGAGGGCTCTACATTGTACGGTGTTCATTCTAGAAAGGAAGTGAGACAATGCTGTCTCTTAAAGTTACCCGTCAGAATTCAGTAATAACTTTTAACCTAAACTTCAGGTTCTGACAGGGGATATCTGTAAATACAAGGGGGTCTATGGCAGTTAGCTAAGAATTGCCAGGTGAACTGTTAATCTGCCAAATCTAATTGCTTGAGCATTCAAAGCCTCTGATGCACAACTCATTCATGAGACATGAGAAATCGTTTTAGAAAAATTTCTACACAAGGTAGCATCTTTGAAATTATTCTTAATTGTGAAATATGGCATATATATGGTAAAGTATACAACACATATATAGAGTTTAACAAACAGTCTATGAAGCAAATATGCCTGCACCTGGGATAAGAAACACACTGCCAGCACCCTACAGCCCATGTATCTCTTCTTACAATGTCCCACTTTCCTGACCCTTAGAGGTAACCACTCTCCAGACTTTCATGGTAAATATTTCCTGTCTTTCTTTTTTTAAAAAATAGGTTTAACACCTACGTATGCATCCCTAAACAAAATAGTTCAGTGTTGCCTATTTTCGAACTTTGTAAAAACTAAATCACAGTGTGCATATTCTTTTGTGTTCTGCTTTTTTGGTTCAATGTAAGTTTCTTCCATGCTGTGAATGGTTCTAGTTCAGATCCTTTTTACTACTATCTGCATTCTACTGCACGATTATATCAGAACTTACTTAGCAATTCTAACTCTGATAAACATCAAGGTTGTTTCCAGGTCGGGCAATGTGAACCACACAGCTATGGGCATCCTCATGTGTGTATCCTAGGGCACATGTGCACGTATTTTTTACAGTATATGCCAAAGGAGCGAAACTTCTAGGTCTTAGGGGGAGTCAGCATCTTCTATTTGATGGTCCATCATTTCATATAATAACATAAAGACAAATGCTTTTAAAAATATAAAAGTTCTTACTTTCTAATCAAAGTTTTCCAAGTAGGGTTTCTAGAACATAGGTCAACTGCGATGCTGTTTGGAAAGGCAGTTTTCTCAAAAATCTAGATTTAAAAAAGGCAGTACAAAAAGGTTAAAGAGTAGTCATTTTACACGATTCCTTTATAAAATTCCAACATACTATATTTCTAAGCGAAATGGTTAGGATTGATAAGGATAAAATAACCTTTAGCTTATTTCCAGTATTGTTATTAATAGTTTGGTTTTGTGTCTCAGATCTTACCATTCATTATCTACAACCTGGAAGTGTGAGCTTAATTCTTTTTTGCATACAGAATGAATAGCTTGCTTAAGCCTTTCCCATGCTCCATGATAAGCCTAGAATGAAAAGATTACCTTCTTTGGGATGAGGTAGTTGGTGAGAGCAGTGTGAATCTCATGGGAGAGGCAGAGGGGCGAGAGCAGCTGCCCACCACACTCATTGAAGGAATTCTCCATAAATGTATCACTCTCATCACTGCTAGAAAGCTCTTCCCATTCATCATCGGAGGGATCTGGGAAGAGTGTAAACCACACAGACCTGGAATGTTTGGGAAAATCTTCATGGGAGCCCCTCTTAGCCCAGGGGATAAACATCTAGATGTAAACTGGTAGCAAACCTTCACTGCAGCACATGTTGACAATAATTTCCAGAGCAATCTGCTGAGCTGTCAGCAATGCTATGGTCTCTCTCAGTTCCTTGTCAGTAGGCTTAAAAAAGAAACAAACAAAAAACCAATTATCAATATTTGGGAAAATACTTTAGTGTGAATTCCCTTAGTTAATGCCTACTAGAAGATTTTTGTACTTGGAATACAACACAGCGGGGTGGGGTTGGTAGAAGAAAGTCATAAGGTGCCAGAAGTACAAACCAGTACTATAATTCCTTTTGGCACAGTGCAGCACACTATTGTCAGCCGGATTTCCATCTATCTGCATGGTTATTCTGTAAGTACTGCTTAGTAAGCTGGGGAGAACAGATAAATATTTAGGAATTCTAGACTGAATTCACCCTGAAACTTAATCGAATGTGTTAAGGAAGAGATGAGCATACTAGTATTAAAAGGAGTTCATTTCAGACACCAGGCACTTACATACAATGAACCTGCTTTTAAAGCTCAGAGGCCTTCTTGGAATGGCTACATTAACACACACTTCTAACAAGCCCTTATGTGACCAAGAGAGCTTGCTAAGGAACAGACAGACTTGCTTCCTGGCTTTCTTTAAAGACTACAATAAAGCACTTCTTTGAGAATGAAGAAAGGAGGGGACTTTTTTCTCTGAAAATACATAGTATTAACTCTACAATTAACATTTCTTCAAAAGAGTAGTATAAATTTATATGACCTTAATTCTCAAATTGTCTATGAAAAGTAAAAAGCCACCATGATATTCCAAAATAGTACATAAGCTAAAAATAATGTATATTTTATTGGTTGAATGTTTCCAAATCTTGAGTTTTCTTACTGTATTTTTAGTGGCTGCAATATTCCATTAATGGATACACTATAATTTACAAAGCATTTCACTAGTGTGGAATCTTTCAGATTACTTGTATATCTTATTTCCTCCAATTTACTGGGTCAAAGGTTAAAAACACATTTATATATCCTGTGACATATTCCCATTTTCCTTTCCAGAATGTTTATACTTAAAATCTCACCAACAACTTCTTTGTGCAAAAATTTAACTGCAACTTTGAACCATGTTCCTAAAAAAAAAAAAAAGCAAACTGCTAATTTAATAGCTTGTAGCCCAGGGATCCCTAAATTTGTATTCCATTTATTGCTAGCATGAATATAAAAATCATTTCTATTTGCTTTGTGTGTGATAATTCAACTAAACAAACATTTATTAGCGTAGACTCAAAGCTAAATAAGATATGTTGCTGGGTTCTTACCCACTTAAAATGTATTCATGTATTTTAACCATGGCCATGTTCTGGCTTAACATGAACTCTGAAATTAAGGTCTGCTTCTTTATGTAACTCCTACTTAAACATTTCCCTGCTTCTTATCAAGCTGACATAAAGAATGAATGAATCTAGATGAAAGGTTATGACACCTGAGATTTGCTTCAAAATGATCAGTAGAGAAAAGGGAGAGTGAGTGGGCAAATAGATGACATAAAACAGACCATGATGTGAAAATTGGTTAACTATGGGTGCTGGACAAGGGTACCCTACTTTTTCATGTGTTGGGAAAAAAAACTTGGGTTGAACTGCTCTTTTTTTTTTTTTTAACATATTTATGATTATACGTTCTTAAGTTAAATGATACAATTAAGGGGTATTCTGAAGGACTCCTGCAAAAGCCACCAGGCAGTGGGAAAGACCACAGCTGACTATAATGTGTATTCCTGGCACATATGAGCATGATGCCTAGCACCCCACCAGCACTGAAACACTGGTTGGCTGGATGACCAGCATGTTAATTACCTAGTCTAGTCAGTGATGTTAGGAAGACTTCAAAAACAAGTTTTTACTATGAAAAAACATTGCATTTTATAAGCACCAAAATTCCATTTTTAAGTATTACTTAAGAAAATAAATCTCTATGTAACAGTTAAATACCAAATTTAAAACAGTAGCACTTCTATCTTAACCTTGGTACACTTGGATCTCAACCTCCACTTACTCCCTTTTGGAGCCCCTGGGAAGCAAGGCTGGAGATGGGGACAATCTCACAAGAATGCCACTCTCCCATTCCCAGCAAGGGATTTCAGACTCTTCAATACGGTGTACCTGGATCAGTCAGAATAAACAAACCCGAGCGGTACAGTGCCCACAGCTGAAAAAGACCCTATTAGCATTGATTCATTATACTCGCCCTTTCCACACACAGATATGAAACCAAGCACATTACAGATGAAGAGATGATGTTGCTACGGTTCTCTCTCTCTCTCTCTTTTTTATAGACAGGGTCTTGCTCTGTCACATAGGCTGGAGTGCAGTGATGCAATCAACTCACTGCAACCTCCAACTCCTGGGCTCAAGGGATCCTCCCATCTTGGCCTCCCCAACAGCTGCGACTATAAGCATGTGCTACCACACCTGGCTAATTTTTAAAAACTGTTTGTAGAGTCCCACCTACTTGGGAGGCTGAGGTGGGAGGACTGCTTAAGTACAGGAGTTTGAGTCCAGCCTGAGCAACATAGCGAGGTCCTGTCTCATAATTTAAAAAATAAATGAAAAGATTTGCCGGCAACTTAAGGACAAGATGGCCTCCTCATTTCTGTATTTGCCCTATCATTTAACATGGTGATTTGCACTCATGCCTTCTTCATATAGGAGCGGGAAGAGAGGATGATTTCTTTAAAACACTGTCAATTTATGCTTCCCAAGACTTCACAAATAGCTGAGAACCAAATCAATGACTGAATACCTTTCACAGTAGCAACCAAGACTTCACGAATGCAAGAAAGCAGAGAAGACGTGAATAGCATTCTCCCAGTTCAGACTTTACATCTTTCAGTAGCTTCCTGACTGGTCTTCCTGCTGCTAGGCCCTTATATTCTCCCTCCATCCTGCTGCCTCAGCGATCTCTCTGAACACTAACCTGCATTTTCTTATCTCATCCTTTAAGACAGCTGAGGTATTCTGCCCCCAAAGTCTTCTGACAGCCTCCTCCTTTCCTCTCCCATCAGGGCTGAGCTATGTGTAGCTAGTTTACAGAAACTACTACCTTAGAAATCTGTGCACAGCCCTATGACTATTCTTAGCATAGGCCTATGGTTTTATGTATCTGTTTTCCCAGCACAGAGGAAACTCCCAAAGGCCAAAAACATGTCTTAATCATCTTTCTATATTGCCAGCATCAAGCATGCTGCCTGGCACACATTAGGAGCACAGTAAATGTACACCTGAACAAATAAAGCCTAACTCACTGTCCTGTCTTCCTATTTATTTGCTTTCATCCTTAGGAGAAATGTTCTCCCAAAGTATGGCTTCATCTCTGTTGACTTGTCTCAGCCAAAATGATTCCTGTACCCAAGATTTCTCATCTCACCCCAACATCACACCACCAGCACAAGTAGACTACAATTGCCCCATCTGCAAAAACTACAAAACATTGAACTCACAATCAATCACCCAACCTCTTCTGCCCAGTAGTAGATAAATGGTTTGGCTTGCCACCTTGATAAGGCTAAACACTAAAATAAAAGAGACAGGAATGGAAGAGACAATTCAAGCAAAGTACAAATTTCTTTAGTTTAAAGTCAGTCTGGCACACAGTACATAACAGAAGTGGGGAGACACAAAAGTTAGGAAGATCACTGTATTCATTCATTCATTCATTTTGAGACAGAGTCTTGCTTTGTTGTCCAGGCTAGAGTGCATGCCATGGCATCAGCCTAGCTCACAGCAACCTCAAACTCCTGGGCTCAAACAATCCTGCTGCCCCAGCCTCCCGAGTAGCTGGGACTACAGGCATGCGCCACCATGGCCGGCTAATTTTTTCTATATATATTAGTTGGCCAATTAATTTCTTTCTATTTATAGTAGAGACGGGGTCTCGCTCTTGCTCAGGCTGG
Source organism: Microcebus murinus (assembly GCF_040939455.1). NCBI lineage: Eukaryota > Metazoa > Chordata > Mammalia > Primates > Cheirogaleidae > Microcebus > Microcebus murinus. Next base: position 5,014,677 of record NC_134123.1, on the reverse strand, counting down.
TCTTAAACCCCTGACCTCAAGCAATCCACCCGCCTTGGCCTCCCAGAGTCTAGGATTACAGGCGTGAGCACCGGGCCTGGCCCATTGTATACTTTTAAAGTGTTCCATAAGGATAAGTCTATCCCGTCTTTGAAATCTTCTCCTGCATGTAAAAGTATCATCTTAGACAAGAGATTTTTCCCCCCCTTTGGAATAGATTTCTAAGATTATGATGAGTGTTGATGGGAAAATATGACTGATTTTTACTGAAAATAACTTTATGGCTTACTTTGCTATAACATTTTTCTATAAAGCTTAAGGATATCTATTGAAAGAAAACAGTTGTATTATTCCACGTTTGAGAGCATCAATTTGACTTACTGGCAGTAAATCTGAAGCAAAAGTTTTCCTTCTGACTTTTCTCTTATGAAGAATTTCTTCCATTTCATCATCTTCAATCAAATCACCACCATTAGCATTCTCTAGTATTTCCTCAGTCTCTGCTAGGGTTTTTAACCTTTGAGTTTCAGCCTCCTTCATTTGAATAACTGTTTCACCAGCATCCATTTCCAAAACTTCAGATAAGATCTTTAGTATGGCATTTATGATTTCTGCTTGACTCTTGCATGGAATAATGTCCTTTAGATTCCAAATTGTGCCTGGGAAAAAATGAACACAAGGTTAAGAACTGCCTGTGAAATCTTTAAGTTTAGTTTCCACAAGACTGATGCTTTTAACTCAGGTATAATTTCAAAAAATCTCAACTCTACTGCCTTTGTTTAGTTTTTATTAAATGTCAAAAAGTACTGCACAGAGGCAGCACCCTTTGTTATAACCCTTCACAATCATCTCCCTTTCTTGGCACACAATGCCTTTCTCTGATGTACCATTGATTAGCAGACTAAGAGAACCCTGATCAAGTTTCTTTTAAAATGACAAGGTGAGTTGCCTTGCTTCCTTTCATCTTAACCTAAGCTGTCCTCAGCAGATTCTTATATTCCAAGAGTAGAATGGCATGTACTAACATTCCAGTATCATATAAAATCCACAGAGCACGTTTTTTTTTTTTTTGGGGGGGGGGTTGTTTGTTTGTTTTTTGAGACAGAGTCTTGCTCTGTTGCTCAGGCTACTGGGCTAGAGTGCTGTGGTATCACCCTAGCTCACAGCAACCTCAAACTCCTGGGCTCAAGTGATCCTCCTGAGTAGCTGGGACTACTTAAAGCACACCACCATGCCTGGCTAATTTTTCTATTTTTAGTAGAGATGGGGTCTTGCTCTTGCTCGGGCTGGTCTCAAACGCCTGAGCTCAAGCAAGCCTCCCACCTCAGTCTCCCAGAGTGTTAGGATTATAGGCGTGAGCCACTGCACTGGGCCTTGAAAGGAGGTTTTTTATTCATAGTAGACAAAAGGTAGAAGCAACCCAAGTGTTCATTGATGGATGAATGTATTAAACAAAAGGTGGTATATACATATAATGAAATATTATTCAGCATTACAAAGGAAAAAAATTCTCATACATGCTACAATAAGGATATACCTTGAGGATATTATGCTAAGTGAAATAAGCCAGTCACAAAAAGACCGACTAGGTGCAGTGGCTCACGCCTGTAATCCTAGCACTCTGGGAGCCCGAGGCTGGAGGATGGCTTGAGCTCAGGAGTTCGAGACCAGCCTGAGCAAGAGCAAGACCCCGTCTCTACTATAAATAGAAAGAAATTAGCCAAACAACTAAAAATAGAAAAAATTAGCTGGGCACGGTGGTGTGCGCCTGTAGTCCCAGCTACCCGAGAGGCTGAGGTAGGAGGATCGCTTGAGCCTAGGAGTCTAAGGTTGCTGTGAGGTAGGCTGACGCCATGGCACTCTAGCCCAGGCAAGAGACTGAGACTCTGTCTCAAAAACAAACAAACAAACAAACAAAAAAATGAGACAAATACTGTTATGATTCCATTTATATGAGGTATCTAGAGCAGTCAAATTCACTAAATCAATGCTGATTTCCAAGGGCTGGTGGGAGGGGAAAAGTTCTTATTTAATGGGTATAGTTTCAGTTTTCCAAGATAAAGAGAGTTCTGGAGATTTGTTACATAACAATCTGAATACAGTTTACATCACTGAATTATTCATTTAGAAATTATTAAGATCTTAAATTTTATGTGTTATTTGCTACAATTTTAAAAAAACTTTTCTATAAATTACCTCTGTAAGGTCACAGGGCATATATAATATATATGAAAATATATACAAAAAATATATACAAAAGCTAAATATAGTACATCCTACTAAACAGACCATATCATTCCTTTTTTCTGCAAAAGGGTTGATGGTAAAGAACTATGGAAAACTAAGTGGTCAAGTCTTGAATGCCCCAGAGTGAATTTCTGAAATCACTGGTTCATAAATAAGAGAGGATCCTGACAACAGCATTTCTTTATCAGATAAGAGTAGTTTTGTTAATTAAAAACAATCTGTTCTGGCCGGGCGCTGTGGCTCACGCCTGTAATCCTAGCTCTTGGGAGGCCGAGGCGGGCGGATTGCTCAAGGTCAGGAGTTCAAAACCAGCCTGAGCGAGACCCCGTCTCTACTATAAATAGAAAGAAATTAATTGGCCAACTGATATATATATATATAAAAAAAAAAAATTAGCCGGGCATGGTGGCGCATGCCTGTAGTCCCAGCTACCCGGGAGGCTGAGGCAGAAGGATCACTCGAGCCCAGGAGTTTGAGGTTGCTGTGAGCTAGGCTGACGCCATGGCACTCACTCTAGCCCGGGCAACAAAGCGAGACTCTGTCTCAAAAAAAAAACAAAAAAAAAAAAAAAAAAAAACAATCTGTTCTATGAGGCTTCACAGCTATCGACAACTGTTTGAATTGAGGGTCTCCACTTAAATATTAAAATTTTAACAAGGCCGGGCGCGGTGGCTCAAGCCTGTAATCCTAGCTCTCTGGGAGGCCGAGGCGGGCGGATTGCTCAAGGTCAGGAGTTCAAAACCAGCCTGAGCAAGAGCGAGACCCCGTCTCTACTATAAATAGAAAGAAATTAATTGGCCAACTGATATGTATATAAAAAATTAGCCGGGCATGGTGGCGCATGCCTGTAGTCCCAGCTACTCGGGAGGCTGAGGCAGAAGGATCGCTCGAGCCCAGGAGTGTGAGGTTGCTGTGAGCTAGGCTGATGCCACGGCACTCACTCTAGCCTGGACAACAAAGCGAGACTCTGTCTCAAAAAAAAAAAAAAAAAAAAATTTTAACAGACATAAGCACAAAAGGCCCTGATGTGGTGAAACAAAAGAATGACTAAACTTTGGCACCCCCCGCTATCCATTCCAAGTCACTAAAAAGGTACACCATCTCACAAGGCTAAATTTTACCTGCCACTAATGTTTTCAACAGACAGTATTCCAGGGACTTGACAGGAGACAGCATTGCTGATTCCAGCACATGCAATGCTTCTGCACTGAAAGATTTCAGTAGCTCTGGGTTATCTTCAGTCACTATCTGCAAACAATATGCTGTAAAACAAAAAATAAATATTTAGAAATAAGTGAATTTTGCTTAGGATAATTTATATCATATAACTCATCAAAAAAAAATTCACACCTTTACCATTTTTTTAGACACATGTAGCTTTTGTAGAATACATATGCTTTACCTCAAGAATGGTTTATTAAAATGAGGCTTCCCAAACTATCAATAGTGTAAAAGATCTTTTTTCTTTTCTTTTAAAATTTCTAATCCTTTAAGGAACTACACTTTTATAAAGTACAATTAAAAGAGCTCTTAAACGTTGTGGCAATGTCAAATTACTATAAACACTTATAGAGGTTTATCCTCAATTTATGTGGTTATCACAAATTAGAAGCAAACAGTCACAGATCACACTCATAGTTAATTCTGTTGCTGATAAAAAGTCCTAGGTTTGGGAGAACTCTAGCTTCTTTTAAATTCATCATGACAGTAAAATTTAGGGTTATTTCTGGTGAATCAATAGTTCTAGTTCTTTAAGATATAAAAGTCATTTTACATAAACATATGAGTAAATTAAAAAATAGGAGCCAGGCCTGGTGGCTCACACCTGTAATCCCAGGACTTTGAAATGCCCAGGGAGGAGGATTGCTTGTGGCCAGGAATTCAAGACCAACCAGCCTGAGCAACAGGGCGAGATCCCATCTCTACAAAACAAAAATAAAAAAATTAGCGGGGTGTGGTGGTATGTGGCTGTAGGCCTAGCTACTTGGAAGGCTGAAGCAGGAGGATCTCTTGAGCCCAGGAATTCAAAGTCAGGGTGAGCTATGATTGTGCTGCCGTACTGGGCCACAGAGTAAGACCCTATCTCTAAATAAAAGAAAAAGACAAGAGGTAAAAAAAAAAAAAGTATACATAGTCAAATGCATGCTACTACTGTCATCTAGTTTGGTTCCCAAATTACATTTGTATACAAATCCATGTATATGCATATATGTACATATACATATATCCAAATGTCATTTTTTTTATTAAGAGACTAAATTCACTTTAACAAAAAGCCAAGACAAGCTGTAATTGCTACCATAATAATTGCAAGGGCGAAGAAAGTTATATTAACACATATGTAGGATGGAATCCTGTAAGTTCACTCTACTTTCAACGATGTTTTTTAAATTTTTATAGAGACAGGGTCTCACTATGTTGCCCAGGCTGGTCTTGAACTCCTGGCCTCAAGTGAGTGCTCTGCCTGAGCTTTCCAAAGTGCTGGGATTACAGGTGTGAGCCACCAGGCCCAGCCAAGTAAGCCTTGCTTGACTTTCAAAAAAGTAACATGTTTTAAAAATCATGAATCTAACGGAATGCAGAAGGAAAACACTATTAAATAGGCAAAATGACTTTACTCTGATTCATTTCAAAAAAGTTCATTAGTGGGGAAAAAAAACTAAAAAATAAATAAATAAATAACCCCCTAAATCTACAGGACTAAAGGCACAAAAATATAATGGAAGTGAAGTTTTTCTTTTAAAAGGTATGAACTAACTTACATGAAATCCTCTTATTGTAATAAAAACTTTCCTGAGATTAAAAGTCATCTACCAATTTCCTAAAAACAGCTGAACTGTTTTTAAAATCTCCATTTACTTATAACCCCCATCAGGATTCACTTGGAAAAACTGATTTTTAAAATTTTCCCAACAGTATTTATTCCACTATTTTTTTTTTTCTGTTTTATTCTCTTAAAAGTATCCATTAGAGCCAAAAGAAACAGCAGTAAGGAGAATGTACTTCTTCCTTGGTAGGAGAAATGCACAATTAAATAAAGGACAGCTGGATGCTTGCCATGACGGTGGACAGAAAAGAAATGCTTTTCATCAGTTATTTCTCCACCCTCACCCAGAATTCTGTTCAGCTGCCCACCCTCTGGTTTCTGTCTCCTCTCCCTGCTGAGCTGAGGGTTCGCAGCAGCTCCCCAGCCGCAGCAAGGCAGCTGGAGTTGCTGGATTTTGCCTCCCTGTCTCATGGAAAGGGCAGGGGCCCCTAAGTGAAATTTCAATCACTTCTCCCCCCTCTCTCTCTCTCTCAAAAAAGAAGAAAAAGCAGGCTATCAGTTTTCTGCTGGAAGTATGAGACAGTAGTTCAGGACATTTAAGTAAGCCTAGATTCCAATTAACTTTGATTTACAGGCCTGGTAGTTGTAGGCTACTGTTTCTTAGTAAATGGAGATGAAAACTTCAAGAATTAATCAAGGCTTCCAGAATGGTAACAGACTAAAAACCAAATATGCTCACATAATTACCCTTCCCCCCCTTCCGGAGTCAAAAGCAGGAAAACTATTAAGTATTAATCACAGACTTTAAAAGATTCAGAACAAACAGAACTCAGCTACACATTTACATACAATAAGAAAAGAAAATCACTCCTGCAGAATAAACATACTATGTCTGAATAAAGATTTTTGAATAAGGCTACACATACTTAATAAATCATCACCTTTTCTTCACTTACCTACTGAAATAGCCAGGTCAACATTGGTGGAAAACCTACTTAAATACTTTAATACAATCTCCAAACACCCTTCTTTGTTGAATATAGATACTGCTCTACTACTGCATTCACTAAATTGAAGGGGAAAAAAAAGTTTTACTATTCACATTTTAACATTAAGAAATCAACCACAGAAATCCATCAAAAAAAAAAATTAGGCTTTATTAACCAGAGAGCAGAAGTCAAACACCCACCATTTTTACAGATGAAGAAACTAATGCCCATTCTTACTCACTGTACATGAGAAGAAATGGCTATCTGTATTTCATTTCTGTCACAATGGGACCTTTTAATCAATCTCTTTACCATGATGCTAATTTCCTCACAGAAGGTTAGAGCTGGAAGAAATCTTATAAATCATTTAATTCAACTCCCCATTTTATAAATGAGGAGAATCAGGCCCCAAATGGTGAAGTGATCCATCCAAAGATCACACATTCAGTTAGTGGTACAGCTCAGCCCAGTATCTAGGTGCCCTGGGTCTAGTCTATGGTTCTTTCTTTCCACTACACCACAGCAATAATAAATTAAAGGAAAAAGGCCTCCATACTTATCAAAGAAAAAGCACAAATTTAGAAGAAAATATTATAAAATCATATTTTATTCATTCTTTTTAAACCTTGGTTATAATTTCATCAAGTAGATTTTTCAGTTTGCAACAGAGAAATTACTATAATAATTATTTTTGAAATTACATTACATTTTAATAAGATTCAGAAAGCTATCAATGTTACTAATAAAAGCATATACATTAAATACAGTGTAAATCAAACTAATAATTTATCCATGTTTCCAGAGAAAGGTATTTCTCCACATATACCACATATAAACATGACACACTACTAACACAGCTGACTAAATTACTAACTTAAATCTGTTATCTCAGGAAAAATATTTTCTGTCTGCAATCTTTTTATATATTCAGTCACTGCAGCATTGAAGGATCCCACAGTACAGTGAGGAAGATAAGGCATACATGTGTAAAGATAATCTAAAATATAAACTATAAAACAAAAATGTTAAGAGCTATGATAACTATAAATGATACAGACAGGGCTCACAGGCACTTCGAGACATATTCAGACTCTTTTCAAAGAAAAGACTTTAACTTCCAAGTCCAACAGTTTATGTAAGTTAAAGTTAACTGATGCACAGAAAAAGAGCATCCATCAGTTTGCTCAAATGCTATTTCCTCAAATCTGATCTCTCCAATATTTCTGGTGGAATGCATCCACTAGTTTAAAATGAAATCACAGGAAAGTTCAAACTGCTACACGGGCAGCTTTTCTGGATCCAACTTAATCTTGTAGCCTAAGAAACACCTGTGCTTTTGGGTCAGCCATTATAATCGCTGCTGACTGAAAATAAAGAACTCTGACAAATCTTCCTAGAAATGTTAGACATAAACCGGGGCAGAAAAAAGTAAATCCAGGTTGTGTTTCTAGCCATTTTCCTTCCTAGCAGCAAGTCAGCTCCATCCCACCACTGCTACAATCATGACCTGGACAAGTGGCATTCTTCCTACTGGGGCCTTCCTACTTAGGGGTATACTTCCATGCAAATGGTAACTGCCAGGGAAGCTAGCCTGCTTAAATCCTTTGTGTGTCCCCTTCTCATTCCAGATGCCAAAACAAAGCAGCTACTAAACTGAGGCCTAACCAGCTTTAAAGACAAATGCTGCTTAGGGCATGCAGGCAGCTGGGGCTGAAAGGAAGAACAGTAAGTGATAATGGTCATGATACCTCTTATTTTTGTCAGTAGCAATGACTGGAGAGATGAGATCTAAAACAAACAACAACAAAAAAGATATAGTGATGTTAAGAGAAAAAGGGACTGGGAAGGAGGGGTGATCTTAGTTCACCTCCTACCAAGTACTAATGTTATGGATTCACAGGCCTACCAAGGGGATCCTATGCAGTTTAACACAAATAGCAGCAGCCCGAGTAGAGTGTAGCAGGAGGCTATTTGGAAAGCATCTTACCATATATTCCACAATACGTTGACAGCCTCATTGGCTATGTTCTCAATAGAGTTTCTGTTCTGATCTTTTTTCTCCTTTGGAGACGTCTCATTTGAATCCAGTCCAGCACTACACTGTAACCAAATATCATGATTAGCACCCTGGCTCAAAAGAATAACTAAACAAAAAGGCTAATGATAGTGATGAATCAAAAGCTAAACATCAGAAATTATAGTGGTTAACAAGCCAATCAAATTCTCATAAGCAGTGCAATTCCCACAACCCTGCTTCCCTTTTGGCAAGAACACAGATAAGAAAGGCCCTCAAGTCATTGTGAAAATTGGATGTGAAGCGTTTCACATTTTAAATCAAAGCAAAAAGTCAATACAAAGTATTTTAGCTAATGTAATAAAAGACAGTAAAGAAGGCAAAGAAAGATAAAATAAAAGCTAACATCTAGATAACACCTTCTAAGGCACTATTCTAAGCACTTTACATATATTAACTCATTTAAACTCCACAACAAACCTATGAGGTAGGTGAACTATTATCCTCAATCTCCAGCTACAAATAGGAAACTCAGGTCCAAGGAGGTTGCTGAACGTATAGCTTAGTACGTGGTGAAGCTGGATTCAGATCCAGGCATTCTGGCTCCAAAGCTGGTCCTATTAAGCCCCTCTAGTATAGTCCAGGGCACCCTCTAAAGCAGGGCTTTGCACTCTAGGTACTAGTTACATTGTGGACCAGATAATTTTGTGTGTGTGTGCTCGCGCGTGCCCACACACTGTGGAATATTTAGTAGCATCCTTGGTTTCTACCCCCTGGATGCCAGCGGCAACTCTTACCCCCAAGCTCTGTAACAACAAAAGACGTCTCCAGATACTGCCAAACATCCTCTACAGAGCAAAATCAGCCCCAGCTGAGAATCACTGCTCTAAAAGGAACAGGACTGATGCCTCTCATGAAAAGTGGACATTCTGGCCGGGCAAGGTGGCTCACACCTGTAATCCTAGCACTCTGGGAGGCCAAGGCGGAAGGATGGCTCAAGGTCAGGAGTTCAGAACCAGCTTGAGCAAGAGCGAGACCCGTCTCTACTAAAAATAGAAAGAAATTAATTGGCCAACTAAAACATATAGGAAAAAACTAGCCGGCATGGTGGCGCATGCCTGTAGTCCCAACTACTCAGTAAGGCTCAAGCAGTAGGATCGCTTGAGCCCAGGAATTTGAGGTTGCTGTGAGCTAGGCTGATGCCACAGCACTCTAGCCTGGGAAACAAAGTGAGACTCTGTCTCAAAAACAAAAAAGGTGGATATCCTTTATATAACTTTAAGTGATAATTACCCATCAATACAGAATAGTGGACCAAAAACACATCAGAGAGAGAGAACTCCTTAAACCCTGAAGGATATCACGCAGTAAGACTGGCATATTAAATATGAGAACTTAATGCAATCTTCATGACAGGTTCCGTATGTCTGTGCCCCAGCTTCATCATTTTTAAAATGGGAATAATACCTGCCCCATAGGATACTGTAAGGATAGGATTAAATAATATGCAAAACATAAAAACAGTACTTGACACATAAGTAAGGAAATAATAAGTACTAATTATTTTCAGTGTAAGAAATTTAAAGTCTAAAGGAGTTAGTTAGTATGTATAGTTGTAGGAAGGTCTTTTTCCACTATCATATAAATAAAAGCAGGGGATATAAAACAGAGAATGGTATCAATCAGAGTAGAGCTATGTTTCCAAGAAAAGAAATGAAATTCCCACACAATGTTTTAAGAGAAAACAAAAGTAACTAACACCAAAGTACTAAAAAAAGGCCTAAGTGTGCATCCTAAAAGCTACATTTGGAAGCTGCCATCAAAATACTTTGTAAACTGCATACCTCTTTTAGCAGTGCAACCAGGGGAGTCATGATATCCTTAGTCACCATGTCATCACAAACTTCAAAACCTCCACAAGCACTCAGATTTCTACACAAAAAGTTTAAAACATGTTTTACTTTCATGTCACAAAGTGCAATTAAACTCTCAAATTTATTTCTATTTTTAATCATACTTAAGGTTTCCCAGAGGAAATCGCTGATTATTTCCGTCATATGCTGGAGAACCAACCCACAAGATTTCCACCTGTTCTGATCCTTGTTGTACATGATGTAAAAAAAAAAAGACTTTGCTATGTAACAACCTAGGTCTGAGACAGTACAGGTGCATGGCCACAGGAAAGGGAGAGGGGAGAAGACTTTCCCCATTCAATACGAATAAATCACATCATGTATGAAGAGACCTTTTCTTGGAATCGAGACTGCAAGGTGAGGCTACTGGGAATGACCGCATAAAGCGGGCCTGGCTAAATTTAATTTTATTGGAAAGCCATCACTGGCCTTCTGCGTACACAGAACTATGCTAGGCTCTAAGGATATGGAGATAAGTCAGAAGATGCCCCCACAATCTCACAGGAGCTCCCACTTTGTGTATGTTTGGGGGAAAGAGAACTTCCCACATGCTGTTTCCTCCTCAGCGGTAGGATATCTACCCCTCCTCCATCAGGCTGTTAATCCCCACTCACACCTCAGGTCTCACTTCAAATACCACTTACTCAGGGTTTCCTTCCCTGAACCTCCATTTGTACCCTCACATAGTGTCCTTTGTGGTTACCACTGGTTGTAATTATACATTTATGTGATTATTTGGTTAATGTTTGTGTCCCTCAATCGACAATAAGATTAAGGACAGAAATTATATCTGTCTTGCTCACTATCCCATGCCCACAGGCTAGCCCAATAGGCACTTGGTATATATTTGCTAAATCAATAGATGAAACATTAGATAATAGAGCTATAAGAATTAAAAATATTAACTTCTACTCTTGCCCCCTCTACAGTCCATTCTCTGCACAGCCACTTAGAGTGGCCTTTTCAAAAGGTAATTCAGATCATGTCACTCTCCTGCTTAGCCCAAGTCCTTCAGCCTTACACCATCCTCCACCTCGAGCATCTCATCTCTGCAGCCTCAGCTCATACTCTGCTCCCCACGCCCACTCTACTTGGCCGCACTAGCCTTTCTGCTCCTTAACCATGCCAAGCCATTTGCTGCCTTGCTTCTTCGCTGTTGCTGTTCTCTCTGTGGGGAATGCTCTTCCCCTATTTTCCCATGACTGGCGCTCTCATCCTTCAGAGATAGGTTCATAAATATCACCTATACCGCACCGAATTTAAACTTCCCACTCTCAAATCATCACCATCTCATTTTTCCATAGTAATTCTATCTAATACTATGTTTTACCTTTTTACTAGTTTCTGCCTCCCCATTAGCATAGCTTCTGCCAAGACAGGATCCTGGCTGTCTTGCTCACCGTCTGCCTATTCCAAATCCCCTGCACCTAGAGCAACTCCTGGCACAGACTGGAAGAGTTCCTCCAACCAGGGGACTCCACGGGAGGTTCTTGGAGAGGATAAAATATGCACCAGACGTGAGGGCAGGAAGCCTTGGCAGGTGGCTGCTGCAGGTGAAAGGTGAAGGAGCCAGGTGGACAGGCGGAATGCCAGTGGTCTGGGGGTGCTGCGGTCCTCTGGAGCCTGGAGTGGGGTTCAAATTACCCCCTCTGCAAACGCGAGTCGCGGGGCAGGTTATTCGTCCTCCTAGCCATCGCGGCAAGCGCCGAGGACGAAAGGGAGACTGCGACAGTGCCTTGCTCAGGGAAAGTGCTGACTGCCGCGGTAGCACCGCCCCGGACCCCCGGCTCACCTGAGCGCGCCGGCCGCCGTCTCCCGGACAGCCAGGCTGGGGTCAAGCAGCAGCGGCCCGAGTCGGCGCACTGCGTCGCGGCGCGCCAGGCCCGGGAGCGCCGGCCTCTGCTGCACCAGCCGGGCCAGCCCCGCGCAGGCGCACTCGCGGACTTCGGCGCTCGGGTGCTGGAGCTGCGGGCGAGAGCGAAGAGGCAGAGGGCGCGCAGTGCGCACGCGCGCCGGGGACGCGGGGGCCGCCCAGGGCTCCGCGCCGGCCCGGCCCTGCTCCCCGTCCCCGCGGGCCCGGCGAGCCCCCGCCTCACCTTCTCTAGCAGCTCCGCCGCCGGCCCGTCGTCCTCCTCGCCTCCTGTCCCGTTCGCCGCCGCAGCAGCCTCGACCTGACAGTCGCCCGTAGGGGAGAACTGAGGGCGCTTGAAGCGCTTCGTCCGGCTCTTGCCCATGGCGACGTGCGCTGTGGGGACAGGCCGAGAGAGGAAGGCAGCAGGAGGCGGAGAAGGCTGCCGAGCCGGTGACACGGCCTCACCAGCAAGCGGACTTAGTGCCACTGCTCAGCCGGGCCGGCTGACGGACCGAGCACACATGGGGAAGCAGTGCGCAGGCGCGCGTCGCGTCGGCGGCGAGGAGGGGACTGGCGTGGGGAGTGCGCAGGCGCGGAAGGGGGCGTGGGCGGGGCCGGCTCGGCGGACGGGCGGGGTCGGCTCGGCGGAGGGGCGGGGCCGGGTCGGCGGAGGGGGGGGGCAGCCTTGGCGGAGGGGCGGGGCCGGCTCGGCGGAGGGGCGGGGGCAGCCCTGGCGGAGGGGCGGGGCCAGGTGCGTTTTCCCGGGAAGGGAGCGGCTGGCTGGAACTGAAAGGCGCGCTCCGCGGGCGCCCGCCAGATGAGTTTGTCAAGTTACTGAACCACGTCAAACTTTTATTCCCATAATAATCAAACGATATAGAGATAGCTAGCTCTCAAGGTTGTTATGAGTCTATAAATAAAATTATGTAAAGCTCTAACGCCAAGCCTGACGTATGCTCAAACATATTGACTACGATTTTATCTTGTGTTCCCAGCGCCTGGCACAGCTCCCGTCACAGACAGAACCCGGCTGATGTTTTAGAATGAACGGCCGTCCATGTTTGGTAAAACACAGTCCCCTAAGAAGTTAGTCTCCGTGCCTTGGGTCCCTCGTCGGTGAAGTGGGGACCGCAATAGCCTGTACTCGTGCAGTTGCTGTGAAGATTAAATGTCAGTACGTTTCAGGCGCTGCGAGCAGAGACGGGCGCGCAGTGAGCACCGTGTAATGTCTGCCTGAAACCGCGTTTTGCGACCGCACCTGGAGGCAGGCCTCGCTGCAGGCCAGGCCGCGGTGCGGCGCTCCGTCACAGCTCGCCGCCGGCCGCGCGGAGCCTGCCAGCCGTCTCACGGCGTCTGAGGCTCAACCTGCGGCCAGAGGAGCCCCTGAGAGGAGCGCCTGCGGAGGAAGTTGCCATTTTCAGTGGAAAGCAAGTGGCCATCACCGATTATGATGACTTTGTACTTTGCATTTGGATTTGCTGCACCTTTATGTTAATCGTAAGACACCAACCACTTAATAAGGATATATTAGTTCATCCATTTAACAGATGTGAAGGGCCGGGCGCGGTGGCTCACGCCTGTAATCCTAGCTCTCTGGGAGGCCGAGGCGGGCAGACTGCTCGAGGTCAGGAGTTCGAAATCAGCCTGAGCAAGAGCGAGACCCCGTCTCTACTATAAATAGAAAGAAATTAATTGGCCAACTAAAAATATATAGAAAAAATTAGCCGGGCGTGGTGGTGCATGCCTGTAGTCCCAGCTACTCGGGAGGCTGAGGCAGGAGGATCGCTTGAGCCCAGGAGATTGAGGTTGCTGTGAGCGAGGCTGACGCCACGGCACTCACTCTAGCCTGGGCAACAAAGTGAGACTCTGTCTCAAAAAAAAAAAAAAAAACAACAAAAAAAAAAATCCAAAACAGAGCATTTTAAAAGGTGCAATCTCTTCAAAAAATGGAACAAACTTGAACCCGTGTATTGTGCTAGAAATGTTTGTGAATCAACTTACGACATGTAAATAAATAAATAAACAAACAATAGGTACATGTGGCTAGTGGTTATGCATTTTTAGAGCACAGCCCTAGAGCAGTGGTTCTGAACTGGGGCATTTTGCCCCCCAGAGAACATTTGGCAATGTCTGGAGACATTTGGTTCTCACAAGTGTGGGGGTGCTGCTAGCATCTACTGGGTAGAGGGAGGTGCCGCTCACGGTTTGGGCTGGACGCATCTTTGCTGTGAGGAGCCGTCCTGTGTGTGTGTTGTGGATGTTCAGCAGCATCTCTGGCCTCTACCCACTAGGTGCCAGTAGCACCCTCCAAGTCGTGACAATCAAACATGTCTTCTGCCATTGTCAAATGTCCCTAGGAGGCAAAATCACCTTCTGTTGAGAGTCACTGCCCTAGAGAAATGTACTTTGTTTAACTGACTATTCACTTAAGGGCCAAGACTCTATGAGGTATGTATAAATTTATATAGCTATAAATTGCAAATTATTTCTGTCCAGTAGAAAAAAATAACCCCAAAGGATGCAAGTTCATTGCCTTATAAATACTAAACGATTTCATATCTAACCTAGAAATCTTATTTATTAATAAATATATTTTTTTTCACTGACTATATAAATTTCTGTTCCTCCATTGAAGAAGATTTACATCCTTTGGTTACTTCATTAAAGAACATGACACATGCTTACTAAACATGTATATGAGGGTTAAATTTTTACCTTTTTGGCTGGGCACGGTGGCTCATGCCTGTAATCCTAGCATTTTGGGAGGCTGAGGCAGGAGGATTGCTTGAGCCCAGGAGTTTGAGGTTGCTGTGAGCTATGAGTGCAGCTACCACTGCACTCCAACCAGGGCAACAGAGTGAAACTCTTCCTCAAAAAAACAAAAACAAAACAATTTTTTTTACCTTTTGGAAAAATTATCCTTTGACACTTTTTATTTATAAGGAAACAAAAGTGTTCAGCAGGCACTATGAATTAAAAAGGCAGGTTATAAAACAGCATAAGTAGTCTAATCCCACTTTTGGAAACACACACAGAAAAATATCATCTGTGTTGGCCTCTGGGCAGAATTAAACCAGATTTAAGAGAATCTTATTAATTGCTTGTTTGTATTTCTTGGGTTTCCTGGAATAGACAGCTAGTATTTGCATAATTTATTAAAACCATGAAATATATATTTTTAAAAGTAAAATATAATCCTTGCCAGTCTCCTCCTTTCCTTCGACCCACACGCTCACCTGTTACCAGCCAGCAGCCGCCACTGGCTCTCAGAAGACTCTGCTGTGCAATTTAGGGCTCTCCCGTGGCTCCTAGGGCTTGAATCAGCACTTGGTACTTTTTGTTGATGTCAGTGTCATGAATCTGGTATTGTTGGACATTGTCTCCCAGGTAGTTGCAGCACAAGAGTTCCATGTAATAAAATGATCTTACATTTGTAGAGTTCTTATAAACTTTTTTTTTTCTGGTGACTCTGTACTTCAATGGATGCAAATTATAAACTTCTCCATTTAAACAAATTATAATATTCCAAATAGACTGACTCAATGCAGTTTCTTTCTTTTTTCTATTTTTCAGATGGAGTCTTGCTGTATCACCCAGAATGGTCTCGAACTGCTGGCCTCAAGTAGTCCTCCTGACTGGGCCTCCCAAGGTGCTGAGATTACAGGCACATGCCACTATGCCTGGATAATATCACAGTTACTTTTCTTTGCTCCCAGGTTGGCAGCATTTCCTTCCTATTTGTAGTTCTTGTTCCCCTTGCTCAGCCCTCAGAGAACCCACTCCCAATCTAGGTCCTTCTCACTCTCCAGGGAAGAGCTGGTACATTCCCATCTAGTTTTTATTTACTGATGCATAATTGTATATATTTATAGGGTACATGTGATATTTTGATACATGCATATGGTGTGTAATCATCAAGTCAGAATAATTAGGATATCCAGCACCTCAAACATTTATCATTTTTTTTTGTTTTGGGAACATTACAAATCTTCTCTTCTAGCTGTTTTGGAATATACAATAAATTGTTGTTAACTGTTATCATGCTACTGTGCTACCGAACACTAGAACTTATTCCTTCTATCTAACTGTATGTTTGTACCCATTAACCAGTCTCCCTTTATTCTCTCCTTTCTAGCCCTCGTAACCATCATTCTATTTCTCTTCATGAGATGACACTTTTTAGCTCCCACATACAAGTGAGAACATACGATATTTGCCTTTCTGTGCCTGGCTTATTTCACGTAACATGATGACCTTCAATTCCATCTGTGTTGCTGCCAATGACTAGGTTTCATGGCTGAATAGTATTCCATTGTTTATATATACCACATTTTCTTTATCCATTCATTCTTTGATGGACACATAAGTTGATTCCTTAACTTGGCTATTATGAATAGTGCTACAATAAATATGGGAGTGAAAAAAATTAAAAAATAAAAATATTAAAAATATATAGGGGTGCAGGTATCCCTTTGATATACTGATTTTCTTTCCTTTGGATAAATACCAGTTGTGAGATTGCTGGGATTGGCAGTTCTAGCTGTAGGGTTTTTGAGAAACTGCCGTACTATTTTCCATAATGGCTGTACTAATTTACATTCCCACCAAGAGCATATGCAAGTTCTCTTTTCTCCGCATCCTCGCCAGCATTTATTATTTTTTGTCTTTTTATAATAGCTATTCTAACTGGAGTGAGATGATATCTTGTTGTGGTTCTGATTTGCATTTCTCTGATGATCAGTGATGTTGAGTATTTTTCATGTACCTGTTGGCCATTTGTATGTCTTCTTTTGAGAAATGTCTATTCATGTCCTTTGCCCACTTTTTAATGGGATTATTTGACTTTTTTACTGTTGAGTTTCTTATACATTCTTGATATTAGTCCCTTGTCAGATGAATAGTTTGCAATTTTTTTCTCCCATTCTACAGGTTGTCTCTTTACTCTGTTGATTGTTTCCTTTGTTGTGCAGAAGCTTTTTAGTTTAACACAGTCCCATTTATCTATTTTTGGTTTTGTTGTTTATGCTTTTGAAGTTTTAGCCATAAAATCCTTGACTACAAGAATGTCCTGAAGAACTTCCCTATATTTTTTTCTAGTAGTTTTATAATTTCAGGTCTTATATTTAAATCTTTAATCCATTTTGAGTTGATTTTTATATATGGTGAGAGATAGGGAGTTAGTTTCATTCTTCTGCGTATGAATATCCAGTTTTCCTGGCACCATTTATTGAAGAAAGTGTCCTTTCCTCAGTGTATATTCTTGATGTCTTTGTCAAAAATCAGCTGGCTGTAAATAAATGGATTTCTTTTGGGGTTCTCTATTCTGTTCCACTGTTCTATGTATTTGTTTTTATACCAATACCATGCTGTTTTGCTTACTATAGCTTTGTAGCATACTTTGAAGTCAGGTAGTGTGATGCCTCTGGTTTTGTTCTTTTTGCTCAGTATTCATTGGGCTATTTGCATTCCGATCTGGTTTTAATTAAGTATGTTGACACAAGGCTTGGGTCATCTAAAGAACACTACTGTAGGCCTGGCGCGGTGGCTCACGCCTGTAATCCTAGCTGAGGCGGAGGCTGAGGCGGAGGCTGAGGCGGGCGGATTGCTTGAGGTCAGGAGTTCAAAACCAGCCTGAGCAAGAGCGAGACCCCATCTCTACTATAAATAGAAAGAAATTAATTGGCCAACTAATACATATATAGAAAAAATTAGCTGGGCATGGTGGCGCATGCCTGTAGTCCTAGCTACTCGGGAGGCTGAGGCAGGAGGATTGCATGAGCCCAGGAATTTGAGGTTGCTGTGAGCTAAGCTGACGCCACGGCACTCACTCTAGTCCATGCAACAAAGCAAGACTCTGTCTCAAAAAAAAAAAAAAAAAAAAAAAAAAAAAAAAAAAAAAGAACACTGTATTTCAGCACTTGCTTTATTTATTTTAATTGTTCAGTAGGCTAATATAACTTCAGTTTTTTGTAAATAACCATGAGAGATTGTGTATTTTTGCTTTTGCATTACCTTCCATGCCAGATCAAAATCAGAATTTATCAAATTTTCAAGTAAAAATAGAGGTAAGGAGTTTAAAAAAGTGACTGATGGCTTATTTTATGCATCTCAAATAGTATAAAAAGCTTACAGATTGACTCCTTAGGGAATATGTATCCAGTGTGATAAAGCATGCAAAGTTGGGTAAACTCTGGAGAATCATGGCTGCTGAAGCCACATTGTACTTGCAAAAGAAATATACAACCCCTTCATAAAAGTTCAGAGTTAACATCTTCATTTCACTTGTTTAACCAACAGCAGAAGGGACAAAAATATACCAGTTGCTAACCTAGCATTTCAATTCTTTCTTTTTTTGAGACAGAGTCTCACTTTGTTGCCCAGGATAGAGTGAGTGCCGTGGCGTCAGCTTAGCTCACAGCAACCTCAAACTCCTGGGCTCAAGCAATCCTGCTGCCTCAGCCTCCTGAGTAGCTGGGACTACAGGCATGCGCCGCCATGCCCGGCTAATTTTTTCTATATATATATATTAGTTGGCCAATTAATTTCTTTCTATTTATAGTAGAGATGGGGTCTCACTTTTGCTCAGGCTGGTTTTGAACTCCTGACCTTGAGCAATCCACCCACCTCGGCCTCCCAGAGTGCTAGGATTACAGGCGCGAGCCACCGTGCCTGGCCTCAATTCTTTATTTTATACTAACTGGTTACAAATTTCTTCAAATAGAGAACTAATATTTTAAAAGATTTGTTTTAAAAAGCTAGGTATCAAGTGGTCATTGCTTGAGATAAGCCAGGTTGATTTTGTGTTTAGAATATTTACATCTTTACTGTTGAAATCTATTGCATGCTTTGTTGGCTGTTTGGACAAATTGAACACTGTAAAAAAAAAAATACCGGCCGGGCGCTGTGGCTCACGCCTGTAATCCTAGCTCTTGGGAGGCCGAGGCGGGCGGATTGCTCAAGGTCAGGAGTTCGAAACCAGCCTGAGCAAGAGCGAGACCCCGTCTCTACTATAAATAGAAAGAAATTAATTGGCCAACTGATATATATATAAAAAATTAGCCGGGCATGGTGGCGCATGCCTGTAGTCCCAGCTACCCGGGAGGCTGAGGCAGAAGGATCACTCGAGCCCAGGAGTTTGAGGTTGCTGTGAGCTAGGCTGACGCCATGGCACTCACTCTAGCCTGGGCAACAAAGCAAGACTCTGTCTCAAAAAAAAAAAAAAAAAAAAAAACCTAGGTTGGGACAAGTTACATCTACTTGGTAGGATTTAATCCCAATGCATGTTGCCCTAAATCCCATCTAACTCCTCCAAACTTCGGAAAGTGACAAACCTTAAATGGTTATGATCAAAATAGGCATTAATTTCTTTTGTTCCAGAGTTCTGAAAAACATTTTAAGGGTATCCCATGTACCTATAAGTCAATAGAACCAGTTTTTCAGTATCCTTGTCAATGTCAGTATTATCAGTTTTTCTTTCTCATTTTAGTCATTGTAGTGGGTTATCACAACTGGAACTCAAACATTGACGTGGGATTGTAATATGGCACAATTACTTTAGAAAACAATTTGGCAGTTTCTTGGCCAGGCTGGGTGGCTTGTGCCTGTAATCCTAGCACATTGGGAGGCTGAGGTGGGAGGATCACTTGAGGCCAGGAGTTCAAGATCAGCCAGAGCAACATAGTGAGACTCCGGTCTATACAGAAAAATAGAAAAATTAGCTGGGCATGGTGGTGTGCTCCTGTAGTCCCAGCTTCTCAGGAGGCTAAGGCAGGAGGATTGCTTGAGCCTAGAAATTTTAGATTGTGGTGAGCTATGATGACATCATTGCACTCTCTGGTGACAGGTGACAAAGTGAGATCGTCTCAAAAACAAAACAAACAAAAAAAAGAAAACAATTTAGTTGTTTTTTGTAAAGCTGCATATATTCGGCCTGGCCTAGGACCCAGCAATTCCACTCCAAGGTATTCCCAAGAAAAGTGAATATATCCACACAAACTTGTACATGATTATTCATGGAGGCTTTATTAATAATAGTCCAAAACTGAAAACCACCAAAATGCCCATCAACAGGTAAATGGGTAAACAAAAAGCAAGAAATTGCCAACAATCATAGTAATGTGAATAAAATCTCAGCAACGTGTTGAACAGAAGAAGCCAGAAACAAGGTCAGTGCACTGTGTGATCACACTAGGATTGCATTTACATGAAACTCTAGAAAAGATGAACCTAACCTATGGTGAGGGAAGCAGGCCAGTGGTTGTCCCGGGGCCACTGGCCGGGGTCGGGGATGGGATTTGGCAAAGGAACCCTTTGAGGGTATGAAAATGTTCTGTCTTTTTTGGTGATTGTTACATGAGTGTTATATTTACTCAAATTCATCAAACTGTACAGTTAAAATGGGTGCGTTTTGTTATATGTATTTTAACCTCAATAAAGCTGATTTTTAAGAAAAGCCCACAGAACCTCTCTCTGTTCTGATCAGTCCCCAGATCCACTGATGACTACAAGGCTCCTCCCCTATCTGGAGAGCAGACTCTGCAGGCGGTCCGTTTGCTGCCCTCACTGTGCGTGTCAGGCGCTGCTCCAAGAGCTCGGCCTGCGCGGGGCCATCAAACCCACCACAGTCCCATGCGCCGTGAAAGGCCGCATGTTAGGGATGAGGGAACTGAGGCAGAGAGAAGGCAAGCCGGTTGCCTGAGAGCACGGCACGTGATTTGTGAATGGCAAAGACAGGATTCCGCTACACAGCGAGACTCCAGAGTTTGGTTTGTAATAACTGCAATATACTGTCTTCTACTGAATTTGTTGGTATTTACCTAAGAGGCATTAAATGAGAAAATGGAAGTTTTTTGGTTTTCGGTTTTTTTTTGAGATAGAGTCTCACTCTGTTGCCTGGGCTAGTGTGCCGTGGCATCAGCCTCGCTCACAGCAACCTCAAACTCCTGGGCTCATGCAATCCTCCTGCCTCAGCCTCCCGAGAAGCTGGCACTACAGGCATGCACCACCATGCCCAGCTAATTTTTTCTATATATTTTTAGTTGTCCCGCTAATTTCTTTCTATTTTTAGTAGAGATGAGGGTCTTGCTCTTGCTCAGGCTGGTTTTGAACTCCTGACCTTGAGCGATTGGCCTGCCTCAGCCTCCCAGAGTGCTAGGATTATGGGCATGAGCCACCACGCCCAGCCGAAAATGGAAGTTTTAATAGATAACACCAGGCAAAGAGGGGAATACAGAAAATGACTAAATATAAGAGCAGAGGAAGGGCTCCCAAACTGGGCAATATGCTCTTTATACCTGTTTCTCCACTTGTGAAATAAACTACTCCATCTGGCAAGCTCATACTTTGCTACCTCACTGAAAATAAGCATTTCGTGTGCATACACAATTTGAAAAGTTATAAAAGGAAAAGCAGCAGTTCCTTGCCTTCTCTGCAACCCCAGCCCACTCCAGGAAATAAACACTCTCAATTCTTCTACTCGTCTCTCCTGTTACTATCTCTGTATTCCCAAATGGTAAGCTCTTGCTCTTTCTAGGCTGTCAGTACCATCTATCCTCTCTCGACTTCCTGGCCTGGTGGGTAAGGACTCAGCTCTCTAATACCCTCGCCCCCGTTTCTCTTTCATCCAGCAAAATTCTACCAGGATTCTGGAATAAATCAACAGTCACTGTCTGCATTGCTAGGGCAATGCAAATATTGCTCACTGCTGAGCCAACAAGTCCACTAGACCACAGCTCCCTTCTTGTACAACCTTTCATTTTTCCTGGAGTTAGTAATTATCTCTTTTCATTTTCCTGATTTCTCATCAATCTGTCACTACTGTTTTCCTAATGTCCAGCATCTTCATCTATCAACGTTTTCCGTATGTTCAAACATACCCACTCTAATAGTTTTTTCCCCAAAATCTCTCTCCTACCCCCTTGCTCTTGTCCGGACTGGTGCTCTCTGAGGGGGCAGCACTCGACCTGGGCTTTCACTGTGGCTCGAGTGACGGATTCCGCATCTTCTTTGTGGCTTTTAGTGCATGAAGAGATGGTCGTGCCGCTGTTCTGCGGTGGACTTCTGCTCAGGGCAGAAGTCACTGTACATTATTTACTGGAAATGTATTCCATGTGCATAAGTTGAGTTCACAAATGTTGTCAGATATAATTCATAAATTTGGATTTCAGAAACCTAGCTCCCAGGTTGTTTTCCAAAACTGCTACTATTCAAGTTTACTTGGATCTTGATTCAAACAAAGCAACTGTAAGAGAAACATAAATGAGGGAAGTAAATTGGGAGAAGTTTAGGTTGAATATTTGATGGCATGAAATTATTATTAATTTTTCAGGTATAATATAGTACTGTGGTTATATTAAATTTTTTTCTTATCTTTTGGAGATATTTACTGAAATATTTCTCTATCAAGTGATATCTGGGATTTACTTCCAAATAATCCTTTACAGATGTGAGGAAGTAAGTATTATAGAAATAGGGAATATATAGATAGGTTGAACATCCCAAAACCAAAAATCTGAAATCCAAAAAGTTCCAATATATGAAACTTTTTGAGTGTTGACATGATGTTCAAAGGAAATGCTCTCTGTAGCATTTTGGATTTTCAGTTTTGTGGTGCTCAACCAGTAAGTAGAATGCAAATATTTCAGAATCCAAGAAATTCTGAAATATGAAACACTTCTGGTCTCAGGTATTTCAGATAAGGGATACTCAACCTGTATAGAAACAAGATTGGCTATGTGTTGACAACTGAAGTTGGGTGATGTGTACAAGGAGGTTCATTATACTACTCTGTCTACTGTTACATGTGTTTAAAATATTCCATAACACAGGCCAGGCCCAGTGGCTCACACATGCAATCCCAGCACTTTGGGAGGCCGAGGTGGAAGAATAGTTTGAGGCCAAGAGTTTAAGACCAGCCTGAGCAACATAGCAAGATCTCATCTCTACAAATATAAAAAAGTTAGCTGGCCATGGTGGTGCATGCCTGTAGTCTCACCTACTCAGGTGGCTGAGGCAGGAGGATCGTTTGAGTCCAGGAATTTGAGGTTGCAGTGAGCTATGATGATGCCACTGCACTCTAGCCTTGGCAACAGAGTGAGACCCTGTCTTAAAAAAGAAAAAATTCCATAACCATTTATTGATATTTTTAAAAATGGTTTTCAAGGTAGAGCAGGAAAAAATAAGTCTGATGAAAGTGACAAATAATTATAGGAAACTCAAATTTAAAAAATCAACCTCTGGCAAGGATATATTTCTTTTGATTTACTTACTGAACTTTTAATAGATTTAGTTTTCCTACTGTTATTTAAATTACAATTTTAGCATTTAGCCTTCTATCTTAAGAACCTCACCCCATACTCAATAAACAAATGATGTAAAAAACTTATGACTGAATGATATTTATGTTCAAACCCAATTTTAATACCAAAGTCAAGATTCATTTATTAATTCAACCAACAGGAATTGAGCATCTCCCATATGCCAGGTACTCTCGGGTTCTCAAGATACATGCATGACAAGGTCGCAGAATGGGGACGCAAAGTAAGCATTTCATCCTCACAACAATTTCACAAGATAGCTATTTCATAGGCCTAACGGAGGAGAGTAGGATTCAGAGAGAATGAGTCACTTGCCCAGTGTCTACTGGAGGAAGCACGACTATAATCCAAGTGGATCTGGCAAGCCTGGGCTCTTCCGGGGCACACAGCCCCGAGCCCTCGCCCGGCCAGGGCGCGCCAGGCGTGGCTGGAGGCGTCTCTAGTGCCCGCGCAGGGCAGCTTCCGCAGCGTGCGCTCCTGGAACACCGCTGCCGTGCCCTGCTCCAGCAGTGAGGCAAGCAAGAGAAGCTGGCTTTGACTAAATAGAAAACAAATTATTTAAAGGATGTTGGGTACCTCAGAAGGCCTAGAGATACAGTTTCAAGTTCCAGAAAAAAATGCCCAAACCCATCCCATAGGACTGGCCAGATGGGGAAACTGATGCCACCACCGAGCACTACCCAGTGCCCTGCAAGAGAAATGCAGCTTTATCGCCTCCCATGTGCCTGTGCCCCAAATGCGGGAGTCAGGGAAATTTCCAGGGTTGTCATGGGAGAGGATGGACCGATACCGCTGGCATTCCCCTCACCTAGCAAGGATACTTGAAAGGAGTTGGGCAAGGCTGGGCACAGTAGCTCATGCCTGTAATCCCAGTGCTTTGGGAGGCTGAATTGGGAGGATCACTTGAGGTTAGGTATTCAAGACCAGCCTGGACAGCATAGTAAGACCCCACCTCTATAAAACATTTAAAAACATTAGCCAGGAGTGGTGGCATATGCCTGTAGGCACAAGCCTTTCTAACGAACTTGATTACCAGACATAGCCGGTGTGTTTTGGGAGTGGGGGCAGCAGTTTTGGAGGGAGGTTATGACAAGAGAGAAGACGGGAAGTTGGAACCAGAACGTGATGCTTCATGCAGGCAATGGGAAGCACATGCCCAGCTACTCAGGAGGCTGAGGTGGGAAGATTGCTTGAGCCCCAGTGTTTGAGATTGCTGTGAGCTATAATTGTACCACTGCACTCCAGCCTGGGCAATGGAGTGAGACCCTATCTCTAAAAAAAGAGAGAAAAAAAAGAGTTGTGCAGACAGAAACTGCAACAAACACCCACAGAGCCACATGAATGTTAATAGGTCTTTGATGAAATGGCAGCAAAGCAGGCAGTTAAGCAGGTTTCTCTATTGTGGGGCCACTTGGAACTTTTAATATCCTTCAGAGCAGAATCTCCAAGAGGAAGGTGTAATGGCTCCCAAGCACTGATCGTAGAAGCTTTACTGCTGTGACCAGTCACAAAGGCTGGGAACAGTGGTGGTGGTGGCAGGCTTTGTGCTTAATTGCTTCCTCTCGTGTCCTCTGCTCAGTCCCACTCTTTCTTCTCAGATTCTACTACCTGAACTCTAATTCAGGAGCCTGAATCTCTCGCCTGGACTGTCGCAGCAGCTTCCAGCTGGCTTCCCAGGCCATGCCCTTCAGTCACCACAAAATGCAAATCGGGCTAAGTGACTTCCCTAACGCAAAACACTTCGATGGCTTCCCATTGCCCGCGTGAAGCACCACGTTCTGGTTCCTACTCCCCGTCGTCTCTCTTGTCAGAACCTCCCTCCAAAACTGCTGCCCCCACTCCCAAAACACACCGGCTATGTCTGGTAATCAAGTTCCTTAGAAAGGCTTGTCTGGCTTGCTCCTCTTCCCACAGGCTCCTACAGCACCCTACACTTCTACCTTTCGTAGCACTTAAACCACCTGGCACTGACCACTGGGCTGTATTTCTCACTGGCAAAC
Source organism: Microcebus murinus (assembly GCF_040939455.1). Lineage (NCBI taxonomy): Eukaryota > Metazoa > Chordata > Mammalia > Primates > Cheirogaleidae > Microcebus > Microcebus murinus. Next base: position 4,989,601 of record NC_134123.1, on the reverse strand, counting down.
AAGTTCTGAGAGGGCAGAACTTCTTCCTCACACTTTTTTTTTTTTTTTTTTTTGAGACAGAGTCTCACTCTCTTGCCTGGGCTAGAGTGCCATGGTGTCAGCCTAGCTCACAGCAACCTCAAAGTCCTGGGCTCAAGCCATCCTCCTGCCTCAGCCTCCCGGGTAGCTGGGTCTATAGGCACGCACCACCAAGACCAGCTAATTTTTCTAATTTTTAGAGACGAGGTCTTGCTCTTGCTCAGGCTGATCTCAAACTCCAGAGCTCAAGCTATCTTCCCACTTTGGCCTCCCAGAGTGCTAGGATTACAGGTGTGAGCCATCGTGTCTGGCCCTCACACATTTTTAATATGTAGCAAACATTTGCCACATAACGTGCAGTCTATAAAGGTGATGAAAGAACACACCTCAAACTTTTAGGTAGCAAATATTGTTTTACTAATATTTTGTCTCTCACACACTCAAAGACTTGCATAGCAGACATCGATTGTCCACTAAAAACATTAGTTTTTGGCCCAGTGCAGTGGCTCAGGCCTGTAATCCGAGCACTCTGGGAGGCCAAGGCAGGAGGATTGCTTGAGCTCAGGAGTTCGAGATTACCCTGAGCAAGAGTGAGACCTCGTCTCTACTAAAAAAAAAAAACAAAACAGAAATTAATTGGCCAACTAAAAATGTATACAAAACATTAGCCGGGCATGGTGGTGCATGCCTGTCATCCCAGCTACTCGGGAGGCTGAGGCAGGAGGATTGCTTGAGCCCAGGAGTTTGAGGTTACTGTGAGCTAGGCTAATGCCATGGCACTCTCTAGCCCAGGCAATTAGAGTGAGACTCTGTCTCCAAAAAAACAACAAAAAAAACCCCAAAACATTAGTTTTTAAAATGTCTGTGTTCCATGTTGAAGCAGGCAAGATGTACTTACTTCCTATTTTTAGTAGGAGGAAAAAGGAGGGGAAAAGATAGAAATTATATTTCCCCGTTGTAAAAGCATATAAAAAGTCCAGAATCCAGAGAATGAGACCCAAATTTCTACAGTTTCAACAGGATTGGAGTGACGTCCTGCCTTCATCAGCATCAACGTTTGTCAGCTAGGAATGCCAGCACAGGCTCCACAAAATGCCAATTAGAGCACCTCAGAAAGCAGCACTACCGTGTTTCCCTGAAAATAAGACCTACCCATAAAATAAGCCCTAGCAAGATTTCTAAGCATTTGCGCAATAGAAGTCCTACCCCAAAAATAAGACATAGTGGTGGGTGTGGCTACGCAGCGTATCTGCACAACCCATGCATTTCATCGCAGAGTGGTAAAGAAGACAAGCAGCCCTTCTCATCTGCCCCATCATGACAGCTGCTATCCCAGAAGTGACCGGAAGGTGCGGGGAGCCCCGCCAAGGAGGTCGGCTCCCCTGTCAGGTCCCAGCCATCCTGTGCGTGCTGCAAGCTGAGGCTTTGAGGGGAAAATAACACATGCCCTGAAAATAAGCTCTAGGGTGTCTTCTGGAGGAAAACTAAATGTAAGACCCTGTCTTATTTTTGAGGAAACATGGTAGCAAGTAGCTGCAGCTTTAATATTTTTGGTGAGGTTGTTCATGAAGACTTAGACACTTAATTTTTTAATTTTTTTTTTTTTTTTTTTTGAGACAGAGTCTCACTTTCTTGCCAGGCTAGAGTGAGTGCCATGGCGTCAGCCTGGCTCACAGCAACCTCAATCTCCTGGGCTCAGCGATCCTACTGCCTCAGCCTCCCTAGTAGCTGGGACTACAGGCATGCGCCACCATGCCCGGCTAATTTTTTTTTGTATATATATTTTTAGTTAGTCAATTAATTTCTTTCTATATTTTGGTAGAGACGGGGTCTTGCTCAGGCTGGTTTTGAACTCCTGACCTCGAGCAATCCGCCCGCCTCGGCCTCCCAGAGTGCTAGGATTACAGGCGTGAGCCACCACGCCCGGCCAAGACTTAGACACTTAAACACCATTTTCTTAATCATTAGAGGCCTAATATTCTCTGTTTGCATTTAATCCAACATTCAGGAGTTTGGTTCAAGATAGGCTGAATTTCCTCATGGTTATCTCAACCACGATGTTGACTTTGGGTAAAGTTGCATCAAAGAGATTTTGGGTTTTGTTTTTTTTAATGATGTGAGGATTTGGCTTAACAACTAAGTTTACTGAGCAAAATGTGAGCACTGACTCTGCAGCCAAGACTATTTCAGTGCTTTATGCGAATTCACACTTTAGTACTCAACATACACCTGGAAGTTTGGCATTATGCCTACAACCCATACATTATCTTCCTATACCTAGTAGACTGGCATTATGCCTATTTAATACATGAGGAAACGGTTACATAACTTTCCTAAAATTACAAAACTACCAAGTAGCAGATCTGAGATTCAAATCCAGTGTGGCCTAGAGTCTACATTCTTCACATTGTAACAGCTCTTAACAAATTGACCACACACACATAAACATCCTTTCAATCTGAGCCAGATATTTGTTGGCTCAGTCTTTAAGAAGTTGTGGGGAACTAAAGGAAGGAAGGACAATTTGCAAATCTGAGACTTTTCCCCATCTGTAAAATTAGAGGATGGGACTGAGTTCCTAACAGTGTGGGAGAGGGGACGAGAGGGTGGAGGTGCAAGTGAGACACTGGGGCAGCATGGATCCTGGGTCAGTACAACCAAGACTGTCTCCGAAAATGAACTGTTCTACTAGAAGTAAAAGTATGAAAAGTTTCTGGAATTATAACAGAATTCTGTTTTTTCTGGGAGTCAATGAATTCCAAGTGGCCTGTCATCAGGAAATTCCCTCCTGATGCAAGTGCATGCAAAGTATATGAATGCACACAGGTGTATTTTTGTAGAGGAGAAGAGTCTTTTATCAAATACTCACAGGAGTACATGACTCCAAAAAAGATTAAAGACCTATAAAATATTCAGCTTTGTAGTTTGGAGGAAACTGGCAATCCAAGTTTGTAAAGAGCAATATGAGAAAACCTACATCTTATGATTAAAAGCCAAATGTTATTAGACTATCATGAATAGGACATATTAAAAGTAATAATAGCCTAATAAACTGGGTACCTACAATTGCTACTTAAAACTTGCTCTATTAGACACAGAGTTAAAGAAAAATATTTCAACTGGAACTAGGCTATATCTGATACAATGTTTTAAATATTTTCAGAGTTACAGATTTACAATAAACCAAAGAAAAGCCCAATACTGGTTATATATAAAGTATTTATTTTAATGCACATATTTACCTACAAAATTTACAGAAAATAAAACAAAGCAGAATATATAGAATACCCTCTTAAGACTTTTTAGGAACAGAGGATTTTATTGCTGCAGTTCAAAGAATAAAATTTTATACATGTGAAAGCTAAGATGAACATTTAAGTTAAATGGCAGCCTTACTAAAAAGTTTTTGTCTTGTTATTGAATTTTCAACTTTATGTTAAATGAAATTTAAAAGATTGCTCATGAAATAATTTAACCTTTTCAAAATCTTTTAATAAACAGGTAAAAGGCACCTCTAGTACTTTAAAATATTTACAGCAATCCCAATAGTTTGATTTTAAGGGCTATTATAGTACATGTGGCTATTATGCATACACAGTATGTCATTAACACTCTCTGAACAGTGAGAATTGTAGACTAGTTTGTGGTTCGGCTCCCACGCCATCCTGCAGTGGAGCGGATGATCAATTACACCTGTGCAGTACCAGTGTCACAGCAGGCCCACCACAGCATGAAATCCAGTTATTTAAAATAATAACTGTCAAATTCCCAGACAACACATAATTATTACTAAACTTGCATATTCACAAGCATTTGGGGTGTTCTTAAAATTATTAAAAAAATATAAATGATATTTAGCATTAAATGAAAACAATAAACTGAAAAATATAACCACAATAGTTGCTGGAGTTCAATATCTAGTTTAACAAAAAGTGTTTCTCAAATCATCTATAATTTCTTACAACATAATGGAGATGAGTTTTCCTCATGAATCCAATGTTTGTCCCGCAGTATGAATACAAGATAAGTGTATGTCACTTATCTGTTCTCTTGAAAGAAAAAAAAAAGTATAAGAATGAAAGGCACACATAATAGCCGGTCTTAAAGAGCTGTGGGATGGCAAGCAGATGTTCCTGAAATACTGGTGCAGGAGAACAAAGTCCATACAACATTTTTCTTTTTGTTTAACATTGGCATTGATTTGCTATTTACAGTCATCTGCAAAAATACATTATAAAAACTGAATGAGTTTCTGTTTCTAAGTTTAACTTAGTAACATACATACATACATACTTCACCTGCAAAAATCTTTGCAGGATCTGAAGTACTAAAGTGACACTAATACTGAAACACAGGTAATCAAAGGTACCAAAGCACTGATAACGTGAGTCATCATCATCAAGATAATCTGGGTAAATATTGCACACTTCTTGTCAGTTGTTGCTATGACCTTCACATATCCAACTGCAAAGGAATCCTTTATGGCTTTTTGCTGTATCACTTATTTGAAGAAAGGCTGTTTTAGGTCCCATAACAATGAGTGCAGACTGTCATTGAACATGAGGCCTAGGTTTCAAAATTAGTTTTCCTGTCTGTAAAAAATGAAAAAAAAAAATTTCAATATATAATTCTATGAAAAATGCCACCACCTATATGTAAGCCTTAAAGGGCATTCACAAGGTATCAGGAATTTCCCTGTACTTAGCAGAGGTTAACCACTTCAGTACGAGTGACGGTCGACTATAGTCAACAGCCACAGATGAACGCGCACAGTCGAGCGTCAACTATAGTCGACAGCCGTGATATGAAGATGCACAGCCAAACATCGACTTTAGCATTAATAACAAAACTTTTCTAATTTTTCATTTATCAAAATAAAATTGTGAACATTTAAAAATAACGTAATGAAAACATATGTGTATATGTTACCTATTCTGATTTACATTACAAGTAAAGCTGTCTGTAAAGTAAAACAAGCTTTCAGTGCTTTAAAGCTCTCCTCATCACACAGGAGCAAAACGGATTCGTCGTCAATGCACAGCGCAAACTGTCGTGCTAACTGTGAGTGCTGGCTGTGGGCAAGGTTTCGCGGCCGGTGAGCGCCGTACAGAAGTGGTTAAACAATTAATACTTATGTTTTCACAGTTTCCTTTGTGTGGAGCTTTCTTCTGAATTTTTTACTTTAAAACATACACTCACTCTGTCTGGGGTGCAGTGGCATGATCATAGCTCACTGCAGCCTCCAATCACCTAGGTGAGAGGGTCGCTCAAGTGATCCTCTCACCTAGGCCTCCTACGCAGCTAGAACTGCAGGCATGCACCATGCCACTTGGCTAATTTTTCTTATTTTTTGTAGAGATGGGGTCTCACTATGTTGCCAGGCTGGTCTCAAACTCCTGGGCTCCAGGGATCCTCCTGCCTTGGCCTCCCAAAGTGCTGGGATTACAGGTGTGAGCCACCGTGCCCAGCCCACACATACATGTCTTTATTTGAATTTCCTATCCACTGACTACCTAGAAATCAAGTCAATCAATCCACCGGTTAAAATAAAATTTCGTTTTTTTTAACTCAGAAGGTCCATTGTAAAAATAAAATTTCAACTAGTATAGACTTATGCCTCTTACTATATGAAGTTTACAATAATAAATAAAGTATGTATTTGAACAAAACATTACTCCTTTCCAACATAAAGTTTTAATTCCTCAGCTTAAAAAGTAAACCAATGGTTGGAGTAACAGACACTCATATGCTGCTAGCGTTCAGTATGGGGTAATGGGCCGAGTCATATTTATTTAAAAAATAATAAGCACATACTACATTATCCAAACAAGTCTACTTTTAGGAATTTATCTGGAAGAAACCAGATGTGAGTGTAAAGATGTACAAAGAAGTGTTATTAATGTATTCACTCCACATTTACTGAGTGCCTAATATGTGCCAGACCCTGTGTGAAGTGCTACGGATCCAACAACAAACTAAACAAAAACCCTTGTCTCTGTGTAGCTAAAGTTCTAGTGGGAACACAGATAAGATATTTACTGGGAATCAAACATTATGTCCAATAGGGGATTAAATTATGATGAATTCATTAAATGGAACAATATGCAATTCAATAGAATTAAAGACCTGAATTTAAGTATGTCAAAAAAATAATAAGATGAAAATAAAATTTTGTGGATGAATTTTTTAGAATAAAAAAAAAGAATGTAAGATCTCAATTGAGAGAATGTAGGTTAAAGGGATAAGGACAGGCAGGACCTTGCATATGGTTAATGTTCAGTAACTGGCAGCTCTTAAGTCCTAACGCTGGGTCAAAGCAGCAGGTTTGAAAAGTTAGTAACATCTGCCTTTCATAAAAGGTCAATGAAAATATACAACAAAATTCAAAACATAGTGATTAGCTTTGGGCTGATTCCCAGGTGGTTTTAATTAATGTACTTTATTTTTATCCTCAGGTCAAAAGTATTGGCAGGACTCCTGGTTACCTCCTGATTCTCACTTTCACTTAAATTTTGGCTGTTTAGGTTTTGGTAATTTCTTGATATCTTGGGCAGGGCCACAGATGACACAAGAATAGACATGAGTTGATTACTGATACTGGTTAATGTGTACATGAGAGTTCATTATACTCCTCCATTATGTTTGAAAATTTTCATAATTAAAATTTTAGAGCACTTCTTGTATTTTCCTGGATAGAGCTAGAATCCATTCTATTAAGTGAAGTATCCCAAGAATGGAAAAATAAGCACCGCATGTACTCACCAGCAAATTGGTATTAACTGATCAACACCTAAATGGACATATAGGATTAACATTTATTGGGTGTTGGGCAGGTGGAGGGGGAGGGGATGGGTATATACAAACATAATGAGTGCGTTGTGCACCAACTGGGGGATGGACACGCTTGAAGTTTTGACTTGGGGGGGGGCAAGGGCAATATACGTAACCTTAACATTTGTACCCCCATAATATGCTGGAAAAAAAAATAAATTAAAAAAAATATTCTAGAAAAAGGTACAACCTGAGTATATGGTTTGGTAATTTGTGCTTTTTTTTTTGTACCTAACACTTTATCTTGGAAATCATCCATAGATTTACTTACAAATTTACATAAAAGCTTACTTCTAGTTTTCTAAGACACAGCTACACCGAAGCCTGTTTTACTACTTCCCTGCTGAGAGGTGTAAAGATTGTCTCTTTTTACTTCTGCAAAGGATGTTGCAATGAACCACCTTACACTTGCCCCCTTGTGTGCATGTGTGATGGTTGCCCCACACCGCCTCGCCCCACCAGGGTAGAGACACAGAAGTAGAACAGTTAGCTCATGATGCGTGCAACATTTTACATTTTAAAAGAATGATGAAAAACTACTCTACAAAATGGCTGTACCAATTTATATTGCCAACACAATGTGCATGAGTGTATCAACGTCACCATAATACTAGAGTTAGCAGAGTATTTGCCAGTCTGACAGGTAAAGCAAATGAAAACTCACTGTTTTACTTCGCACTTCCCTGATTACAAATGAGGTTGTCTAGTCTTTATGTATGTTTATTGGCCATTTGTATTTCCTCTTCTGTGACATACTTTGCCCCATTTTTTAAATGGACTATTTGTCTTTTTCTTATTGACTTTTATTGTATTTTATTTTATTTTTTAAGAAATGGGGTCTTGCTCTGTTGCTCAGGCTGGGAGTGCAGTGGCATGGTCACAGCCCACTGCAACCTTGAACCCGTCCTCCTCCCTTAACATTATTCACATCTGGTTTTTTATTGATTTTTAATAGGTCTTTAAATATTCTGAATACTATACTCTATTATTAATATTACATACCTTACAAATACTTTCTTCTAATCACAGCTTATTTTCTTGCCTTTTGTTATACAAAAGTTTTAAATGTTGGTGCAATCAAATGTATCCCACTTTTTCCATTATGGCATTTTTATTTTTGCCTCTTTTTTTTTGAGACAGGGTCTCACTCTGTCATTTGGGCTTCACTGCAGTGACATCATCATAGCTCACAGCAATCTCAAACTCCTAGCCTCAAGCAATTCTCCTGCCTTAGCCTCCCAAAGTGCTGGGATTACAAACCACCACACCAGGTTGCATTTCTGTTTGTGTCTTAAGAAAGCTTTATTTTAGCTGGGCACAGTGGTACAGGCCTGTAGTCCCAATTACTTAGTAGGCCGAGGTGGGAGGAATTGTTTCAGGCCAGGAGTTTGAGTCTAGCCTCGGTAACATAGTGAATGCCATCTCTCTGGGTGGGAAAAAAAAAGTGAGACCCTGTCTCTACAAAAAATTAAAATAAAAAATTAACTGGGCATGATGGTGTGTACCTATAATCCCAGCTACTCAGGAAGCTGAGGCAGATGGATCACTTGAGCCCAGGAATTTGAGTCCAGCATGGGAAACACAGTGAGATCCTATCTCAGAAAAAAAAAGTAGTAAGATACATCATGATTTTATGTCATTAGCAAAGATTAAATTGCCAACTCTGCCAATTTAATTGTTAGACTCCATTGATTATTAGATGTATTTCAATGGTAGAGATGTTAAAATGTAAAAAAAGGGTCACGAATCAGTGCTATAAAGTATATTCCCACTATTAAGTCCACAGAGACAATTTATTGTTAATATCTGTTTTTCTAAAGCCAATTACTTCAGTCCTTTCATACAAGTCTATAATTTTCTAATGAAAAAAATACTTACATCATCACAAGACATATTGTATTCTGCTAATACCGTTCGACATCGAGCAGCTATACTGAATAAACGTGGTCAAAGGAAAATTTCTCATTTCAAGAGTAACCTTCTAACAATCACCCACATCACCAAGAAGGTATTTTAATCCAAGGAATAAAATTCAATCCATGGTAAAGGATACATTGATGGTGCAACTACTCTCTTGTGTATTCCGGCAAAGAACAAGCCTATTAGAGTTATACAGCTAATGGTGAAAAACGGATGATTCCATAATGATGTGAAGAAGGACACCTGTAAAACAAAATTTGAAATATAAAAATGTTAAAAATCATAGAATAATACTGATTCCTACCTTCCCACTCATATATAAATATATGTAATATTTTTATCATCTAAACTATGAAGATTTGAAGACTTCCAATAATCCTAGTTCTCTGTATTGCCATACTGTAAAAGAAAGACAATGTATATGCTTTGTATCTTCTATATAGCAAGACAGTCTAGCAACATTTTATTCATCCATTTTAAATACTTGAACCATTACAAATTCATTCCTATAATCAAAAACCAACCCTACTAAAGATATGTACTGAACTCTGTGTGGCTTAAAAAGATGAGGCCTCTGATCTCAATGAAAACAGAAGCCAAATATAATCTAATTACCTTTCCAAATGTTAACATTAACATTTGGTTAAAAATATTCCTTAAGAGAACTGAGCAAATTCTGCCATTCGTAACCTGGTCCCAGTCTAATTTTCCTTTCCTGCCACACTTCCACACCTGTGCTACCTTGTTACCTCTCTCCCTAACTAACTCCACAGCCTTATAAGATGCAGCTCCAGCATCACCCTTTCTCCCTGCAGAGGCAAAAAACAAGTTTGGTTTTGAAACTACTGAGATTTAGATGGCCACAAGACATTGAAGCAGGGAAAAATGATTAGTAGCTACCCACAAAGAACTAGAATTAAAGAGAAAGAAAGAGCTAATTTCAGATCTGTGTGTAATTAGATGACAGTACAAAATAGGACAATACACAATTCTAAGACTATGTAGAAGGACAAGAGCCCAGGATACGTGATTGGAATACTGAAGAGTGGGCACTGAAATCAGATGACTGGGGAACAGATATGTAGACCAAAGAAAGAGAGAAGACAAGCATTTACAACACCTGCAAAAATGAATCAAATGGATTAGTAATGAGATACGAGCAACAGAATCAAGCTAAGGACAGCCCCACTTCACTCTCACACCAACAGACTCACATGTACATGTTTCAAGACAGAGAACTAAACATGTATGCATATTTCAAGACAGAGAAAAACACCAGGGTGTCCAACATGGTAGTGGTTAAATAAGTTTGTCAGGTGAAGAAATGAGAGGCTGAAAACATCAGGAGGGAAGAAGTTCTCAGAAAGATATCCCAAAGAAAGGTTAATATTCCAGAAGAATACCTTCTTAAAATCTCTGAGCAGAGTTTAATTTTCATAAGCCAGCTCTGTGTTATGTGGCCTGCACAATGTTAGCACATACAGAGCTTTACGTCTTAATTTTAATTAGGTTAGTCAGTATCAGCCTTCTCTTCTGTGTGGCAATAAACAACTGCATGCCAACAGCAGTTCTCCCCCTCAGACTGGGCATTCATGCACTTTTCAATCTGCCATATTCTCTCTCTCCCTAGTTTCTTCCAGCTAGCCACTGGCGGCTAAGTTGGCAACTCCTGCTAGACACAATTGCTGGTTAAAACTTTTGTCAGGTTCGAGGTTATTAAATACTGAAATATAAAGAGCCAACCCTTAGGCTAATAGTCATATTCTCACCTAATTTAGAAAATTATATTAACTACATAGTTTTGGGCCTATTTCAAATTACATTTAATTCTGTGTTTTATTAAGATCTCAACTAGCTGAAATCAGCTTATATTTTTCCCAATTAGAAGTCAGACTCATTTCCCAAGACAGATCTTTTTCAATCTTCTCGCCAGCCTCCTTCCAATCCTCCCCTAAAGATGAGTACCAAGTGGAGCCTTAAGATCAGATTTTTATAAATGAACACACAGGAGAGTTTCTTGTCTGCCATCGAAATCCTCTATTAACATAAAATTCCATCACCAACCTCCCCTGCTTCCCATCCTTTTACATCTCCACCTCAGTGGATAAAGTCAGGGAGATCACATGCTAAATAAACCTCTGGCTGTCTATCTACACTGCTATTGAGAATGATGACAAAAGCCTTACTATTAGGTTTTCCTTCTGTATAACCTAAAAGGTAATAAATAAAGCTACTGGGAATAGTCTTAATTACAGCTTAAAAAGAAGGAATTTTAAAGATTTGTGGAAAGCACATCATTTCAACCAAACTGCACTGGGGGAAAATCTTCACTGAAAATTTGAAGACTACTGCTTCTCTAATAAAAAAGCCTGACTTTGAAAAGGTTCAAGTTAGTAGAAAGTGGTAGAAATTTGAAAAACATGCTATCAGCCTTCATCAAGAAATGTTTCAAGAAATAACATTATGAATTCTGTTATTGTATTTGGTATAGGAATATTCTTGCACAGTACCCAAGGGGAGAGCTCTACCTGTTTCCTATATTGAACTTCAAGCAGGAAATTGTTTGAGATAAATGCCGAGAAAGAAAAGCTTTGCTAGCTTCAATGAACTGATACATGACTTCTCCTCACAGATAATGAAAATCATAGAATTAACTGTGACTTCATTGATTAGATAACTTTGAGAGCAACTTTTTTTTTTTTTGGAGACACGGTCTCCCTCTGTCACTGAGGCATCAACCATAGCTCAGTGCAACCTCAAACTCTACAGGTGTTTGCCACTACACTCAGCTAATTTCTCTATTTTTTGTAGAGATGGGGTCTCACCCTTGCTCAGGCTGGTCTCAAATTCCTGACCTTAAGGAACGCTTATGCTTTGGCCTCCCAGAGTGCTAGGATTACAGGCATGAGCCACTGTACCTGGCCCTGGAGAGTAACTTATATAATACAATTCTGGCAATTGTGCTGGACCACACCGCCTATATATCAGTGACCTGGTTTCCTTCCTGGTTTTGACCTCCTACTCTGTTTTTTATTTATCCCTACTTTTTTTTTTTTTTTTTTTTTGAAACAGAGTCTCACTTTATTGCCCAGGCTAGAGTGAGTGCCGTGGCGTCAGTCTAGCTCACAGCAACCTCAAACTCCTGGCTCAAGCAATCCTCCTGCCTCAGCCTCCCAAGTAGCTGGGACTACAGGCATGCGCCACCATGCCTGGCTAATTTTTTCTATATATATTAGTTGGCCAATTAATTTCTTTCTATTTATAGTAGAGACGGGGTCTCGCTCTTGCTCAGGCTGGTTTCGAACTCCTGACCTCGAGCAATCCGCCCGCCTCGGCCTTCCAGAGAGCTAGGATTACAGGCGTGAGCCACCGCGCCCAGCCTATCCCTACTTTTTTTTTTTTTTTTTTTTTTTGAGACAGAGTCTCGCTTTGTTGTCCAGGCTAGAGTGAGTGCCGTGGCGTCAGCCTAGCTCACAGCAACCTCAAACTCCTGGGCTCAAGTGATCCTGCTGCCTCAGCCTCCCGAGTAGCTGGGACTACAGGCATGCGCCACCATGCCCGGCTAATTTTTTTTTTTGTATATATATTTTTAGTTGGTCAATTAATTTCTTTCTATTTTTGGTAGAGACGGGGTCTCGCTCAGGCTGGTTTCGAACTCCTGACCTTGAGCGATCCGCCCGCCTCGGCCTCCCAAAGTGCTAGGATTACAGGCGTGAGCCACCGCGCCCGGCCCCTACTTTTTATTACACTTCTATTTTGCTATTTTATCATCTATGTTTCCTGTAAAGTCTCAAATACTTCATGGAATAAAAAAAGGTATTAAGAGAGATAACTCAGAAGGAAATGTTATTATATGATTTTTAAAAGCTGGCACTGATGACATTAAATGAACACATCAGAACAAAGAGAATGTTCACAATGAAATAAGTAAAAATAATATATGCAAAAAAATGTAAAAACTATACAAATTCAGAAATAATGTAAGTGGAATAATATTTCTTAGGTCTTTTCCCTTGTAAAGATACTTAATTCACCATAGCCAGCCAAAGTTTTCCTTATGCAAATTAATATAAGGAATATTTTAATATGATTAATATTGCTAGTAGTAATAATAGTTAACATTTGACTAATACTTTATAATTAACAAAGTACAAAGGGATAACAAAGCAATATCCCTTATCTCATTTAATCCACTAAAGATTTTAAAACAAAACTTCTACCTTTTGTGTCTCAGGATCTATTAACCAGTTCCAGGCACCAGTAGCTGTACAGACAGATACCACTATAAGAAGCACTGATAAAAGATAAACACAAAATTAGTAAGCAAATACACTTTTACTATTTGATACTACCACCACCAGTTCCTAATAAATGGCAGCCAAAAAATACAGCACTTTATCAAATGGAAAACGCACAGACTAGAGTTGGGCATTAGGAGACCTGCCATATGACCTTGAGAAATTCTCTTAAACAGTGTCAACCTTAGTTTTTGATACTGTCTCCCTTGTTATTAATACTTAGTCAGAATTTATGAAGACTAATGAAATTAAAAGAACTCAGATGGTAAAACTGCAACATTAGTAAAACTGCAACATAAGATTCTATGTTATGTAACTTTTATGGTGTTCTGTGATTTCGCAGATTTTATAAATCCAAATTAAAAAAAAAATTCTCATTTTCTAAAGTCAACAAACCAAACAAAGACTCCTTTTTGAATGTACTAATCAGTCCTACTAAAGGATTTCTGCCTTGCAGACAACTGCCTGCTGTTGAGTTAAACAAAAGTCAGTGTAGGAAGTATGGAGCATGCCAGTCAGTATCAGATTTTCTTTAGGGACTTAAAGGAATATAGGGTAGAAATTACTGCTAGTGGAATTTAGAAAAGGTTTCTTTCTCCCCACTAAGCCAGAATTATTTCAGAAATTCTAAATAAACTATAAGTAAAACTTAAAAATAAATATCCACAGATGATGACAGTTGCCTTTCAGTTAGGATGCATAGCTTTTTCAAATGTAGAGCATTTCCAAAGAGCAACAGAAATATAGTAAAAACTTAATTATCTAGAATTCCTGGTGATGTACTTTTAGAAAAGGTAAATCACAGAAAAAAACTCTCATTTTAGGTATTTAATAATAGAATCAAAATTTCAAAATCATGTTCTGAGCTCGGGAATTGATTAAACTCAATTTCTTATAATTCTATATTTCCAAAAATTCACCATTATCACACAGGTATTTTTTTTAATGAAGCAAAAGCAAAAAGGTCCCAGAAAGGACCTCACATGTATGCTTTATTTGGTTAGCCAAACCGATGTCATTTATATGTAAGTGCTGAGACTGTGAGTCAGAGAAAAAGTAAAGTGTGTTCATAATACTGCATTTTATAAGAGAACACAGCATCATATACAATTTCTCAAGTAACAGTGAAACAAAGATTTTAGGGATAATACCTAGGAATCTAGGTAAGCCAGAAAACCTGAGAAAATCATTATCTATATATTCTGACCAATCAGAATTCTCACAGAATATGATTAAAACTTTGCAAATTGGCCAGGCATGGTCATGGCTCATCCTTTAATCCAAGCACTCAGGGAGGCCAAGGTGGGAGGATCGCTTGAGCTTAGGAGTTCAAGACCAGTATAAACAAGAAGAGCGAGACCCCGACTCTACTAAAAATAGAAAAATCAGCTAGACATTGTGTCATGCTTGTGTAGTTCAGCTACTCCAGAAGCTGAGGCAGGAGGATTGCTTGAGCCCAGGAGTTTGAGGTTGCTGTGAGCTAGACTGATGCTACAACACGCAGGGCAACAAAGTAAGACTATGTCTCAAAAAACAAAAACAAAACAAAACAACAACAACAGAAAAAACCTTTGCAAATCGATTTAATAAAAATTACAGGAAAAATATTTATACAGAAAAAGATCCCTGGCACAGTGGCTCATACCTGTAATCCTACCACTTTGGGAGGCCAGGATAGGAGGACTGCTTGAAGCCAGGAGTTTGAGACCAGCCTGAGCAAGAGTGAGATCCTATCTCTATTAAAAATAGAAAAATTAGCTGGGCTGTGTAGCACAAGCCTGTAGCCCCAGCTACTTGGGAGGCTGAGGCAGGAGGACTGCTTGAGCCCAGCAGTTTGAGGTTGCAGTGAGCTATGACGATACCATTACACTCTAGCCCGGGAACAGAATGATACTCTATTTTACAAAAAACAAACAACCCCCCTCCCTCACCAACTTCAATAGTGCTCTTTTGTTCCTGCACATTGAGTTACACTTTGAAATAAAATATGTCCTCAATGTGTGCTACTGTACTTGCTTCTTGACAAGAATTAAATTTCAATAATGAACATCCAAGAAATTTTTTTTTTTTTTTTGAGACAGAGTCTCGCTTTGTTGCCCAGGCTAGAGTGAGTGCCGTGGCGTCAGCCTAGCTCACAGCAACCTCAAACTCCTGTGCTCGAGTGATCCTTCTGCCTCAGCCTCCCGGGTAGCTGGGACTACAGGCATGCGCCACCATGCCCGGCTAATTTTTTATATATATATCAGTTGGCCAATTAATTTCTTTCTATTTATAGTAGAGACGGGGTCTCGCTCTTGCTCAGGCTGGTTTCGAACTCCTGACCTTGAGCAATCCGCCCGCCTCGGCCTCCCAAGAGCTAGGATTACAGGCGTGAGCCACAGCGCCCGGCCGAACATCCAAGAAATTAAGACTGGTCCCAATGCAGGTTAGCAAAGTGTTTTGTTTGATGATCTCATCATTTGTATGTTTATCCAAATTTCTTACATATTTCCAGGGGGCAGTAACCACAATTCGTTCAAATCATATTTTGAAGCACTCATGATATTTATGAATACACAGTAATAATGTGAATTTCTTTTCTCCATCAGGCTCCAAAGCAACACAATTATGGTTTGTTAAAAATCAACTACAGGTAATTTCATAACCTTTGCAAGTACACATTAAGTAATATGATTTTTCTTAATAAAATTTTATTCAATAGTTTGTAGGCAAATTATAAAACTGCTTAACAGACTATTGAAATTTTTATGTGTTATCAAAATTGGAATATTTGTTTAATAAAAATTAAAGTCTATGTATTTTAATGGAAAAATAAAAATTCAACTACAATAAATGGATTGTTCTTTTAGAGAGACCAGTTATGATTTTATTTTCTTAAAAATTTCTTTATAATGCATTGTTTACAATGTTAAATAAATATAAAAGTTGCCTAAACCAAAAGAAATCTTATGATTTACTAAAAGTAAGCATTTGCTAATCTAGAATTTTATACAAAAATCATTCAAAAATTTTATACAAAAAGCAAATCATTCCTACATATGGAAAAAGTATCAACTATCAGTTTATTTTCCCTTAAAAAACATTCAGGAACTTACTTCTCCAACGTCCAGTGGCAGGTTGCAAACAATGAATATATTCAGTAAGTCTCCTCTCAAAAGCTTTGAGATCTAGGTAAAAAGATTTCAATTTTCTAATTAGCCACTCTTAACTAGTTTGAGTCTATTAAGACAAAATTTTAGATACTCTAACTGCTTCAGGTCTTACACGCCAACTTACATGTATCACTGCACTGTTTACTTCGTTTACTATGACAGCTTTAAGCACTTGACAAAAGCATTAGGTTTATTTAACTCCAATTTCACATATAAGGAAACTGGCTGGTTTACTTTTAGAAGCTTCGTTAAATAGTATGTGGAAAAATCAGCAGCAACCTCAGCCGGCGCCAAAAGCTAGAATTTTGGGGGATGCAAATAAAAGGATCAAAATCAGGTCGAGTTTTAATTCTGTTGGAACCAAAAACGTTCTGCTAGAACGTCATTACCTGCTACCAAAGTCTTTGAGGTCTAATCGCCGGCAGTTACCGACCCTAGTGTCTAGCTCTTACATTTAATGAACGGCTCCGCTGTCTGGTCTTACTAGACTTCCAGACGCTGATAACCGGCGGGTGTGGAAAGACACTCCCCGTTCCTCCTTCCAAATGGGTTGCAGGTGATCTTCCTGGCACTATCGAAGCGCCGACGCCTAATTCTAAAACACAGGGGCGTCCAAGATGCTCTCTCCGAAGGAGAGGTGGGGTATCCTTTCCACAGTGGTGTGTTTTACACTTTGAAAGACCAAGAAGCACGTCCTAACCTCGACAGTTACCGGAAACCACAGCAGGACTGGGGAGACGACTTGTCGGGTTGTAGGAATAGAATGAGGATAAAATGAATAACCAGAATAACCACACCACAGTGCACGGCGTGCAAGCGTTTGCCAATGAGCAGAAAGCAAAGTGAAACCCGGAGAGGAGCTCCACGGTCTGCGCAGGGCTTGGAGAATGGAGGGAGCTGCTGCACGGCCCCCGGCGCCGGGCCAGGTCCGGCCGCCCCTCGGCAGGTCCCCGCGCCCCCAAGCCCCGGGCCCCGCCACTCCATCCTCCGCGGCCTCCTCTCCCCAGGCGGGGTGTCCGCGACTGCGGGCCCTCCGCAGCCCCGCCAGCTTCCGAGAGGAGTCCTGGGACGGGCCCGGGGCCCACCCTACCTTCCGCCTGCTCCAGCGAGTTCATGTCGGGCGGCAGTTCGGGTCACTGCCGCGGGCCCGTCCGCATCGCAGCTTCCGCGGCCCCCGCCCGGCCCGCAGCGCCAACCCCCACCTCTAACCGCTCCCTTCTGCCCCTCCCCGTCGCACCGCCCCTTGCTTACATCCGCCACGCTTATTGGGCACTTTTGCCAGACCGCCCAACTAAAACGGCTTTCTATTGGCTAACTCCTGCACAGGCCGCGGGGCCTAGCGTTGGACGGTCCGCCGGAGGGACCAAGAACTGCCGGCGGCCAGGCTGGCGTAACGCTGGCGCCGCCTCCTGCCCCGGGGAGGAACTGCAACCTGTGCGAGCCAGGTCACTCATTCACGAATTCCTGATTGGTTCCCTGCTTGGTTTTCTCATTCCTCAAAGGTTGACTGAGCGCCCACTACTTTCAGGGCAACAGAAATCAACAAGCTGGCCCTGCCCTCAAGGATCTCAAAGGGAAACAGAATGTGAACCGAGTAACTAGAATCCCAAATAATGTATTATCTTAATTATGGTACCCTAGATACCCAACCCCTTGTAAGCGTTCCTGTCTTGGTTACTTTCTTCTCGCATCACCCAACTTTCATGAATCATAAACGAGGCAAAGTATAAACTCCAATACCTATCACTTTAAAAAAATCCGTAAGGGATTGATTACATTTATATTTGATTACAATGTGCCTTCTTGCTCATTTTCTGGTGGTCATTCATTCAAGAACTATTTATTGCATAACATGCTAGGCAATGTATTTATCAGGGATACAGTTATAAGCAAGATAGACAAGATTCCTGTCCTCCAACTGGAAGGATTACATCAGGCAACAAACATGCAAATAAGGAATTGATTTCAGATAAGAATAACTCTATGAGGGAAGAAGGGGGTAATTTAAGATACAGTAAGATAAAGGAAGGTTGGCAGGCGCTATTGTTCTGGGAGGGCTTCATGGGGCGGGGCATTTTACTTGAGAACCCAGAGATGGATGAGAAGAAACCAGTCATGCAAAGATGAGGGCTGAGAAGGTTCTAAGCAGCACTGAAATTTTTCCAGTCCTGGTATTTTCAATATTTTATTCATCCTCAACCTTCCTCTTTCCCACTTGCCAGCAGAATTAACTGACACCTCTCCGGCTTACTTCACTTTGTAGTTTTCTCTACGACAGCACTTCTCACTTTTAGAGAGCTTTCCTCTGTCCAAATCCTTTGCATGCATTATCTCATTTAAATTTCCAAAGTGATATTTTCTAAACTGTGGGTCAAAAGCCATAAAAGGGCTATAAAATCTATCTGATCAGTCATGATTATTACTTTTAAAAAATGAATTAAGCTAAAATAAAAATAACATCATTAGAAGTGAGGGTATGTATTGTTTCATGACCTTGTGTTTCAGTTGTGTGTGTCTGAGCATGTGTGTGTTCTCATCACATTGTAAAGCATATACCTAACTGAGAGTTCCAGTAAAAAAAAGTTTGAAAGTCACCACAGTTGCTATTAATAGGCCCATTTTGCAATTGAGAAAAGTAAAAATGAGTTTTCCTAGATCTTGCAATTATTGTCATAGCCTCAATTTAAGCCCCAAGTTAAACTACCCTTTTTGACTTCTTGCTCAATGTTCCATTTCTCCATCTCCAAGTCTAATTCATCACATTTCCCTTTGGCACCCAGCAGTGCTTAGAGAATGGCTATTGAACATCTGTTATATGACAGGCTCTCCTGGGCTAGATCCTGCGGAGGTGAGGAGTGAGACAGACTGATGAATAGGACACTGCAAAGCATTGTGGTAAGTGAGAGCTCTGCTAACTTGCCTTCAAAAGAGACCTTCTGTTAACTGCAGGGCTTTTGTTTGCCTGAGGGGAGTATGCAAGTTTCTAGCAAGAGCTTGGGACAACAGAGGGAAAAGTAAGGGTTACCTCCTGGGGTCTTGCCTCTCCAGGCTTCATTTTCAACTGTGTTAAAATAAATGTTCAACATACCATTATCTACATTTATGGATGATGGGGATTTGGGAGTCAGTAATGGAGGAAGAGAGGAAAATAGGGCCTTATAGTCAGGTTAAGGAATTTGGAATGTGAGATAATGGGGGACCAAAGGGAACAGATTTTGGAACATCATATTGATGGGATACATGTTCCAAGTAATGGGCTGGGAGCTGAGGAGGCAAAGATCTGGAAGACTCACTCTTGCTATTTATTAAGGTAGAGTTTAGTGTAAAAACAAAAGAAGACAAAATACTAAAGACTTAAAACATAAAACATAAGGGACAAGAATATCAGGTTCTAAGAGGGATGCTACTAAAATAGCTAAAGTTTGTAACCTTTCGCCAGGCAGCCTGGCGCTGTGCCTTTGATAGCTCAGCAGCATTAGATCTCCCTTAAACCCCACAGTAACAGCTCTATGGGCCAAGGGGTGTTATCAAACCCATTTTAGAGGTGAGTTTAGAGATGAGTAGATAGGTTAATCAGCCCCAAACTCTGTAGCTAGAGTCGTATTCTCTCTTTCTCTCCCTTCCCACATGGCACATCAGGTCAGTTAGCAAACCCTTTGGCACTGCTCTCAACGTGCATTAAAAATTTGACCACTTCTCACTGCCTACACTGGCACTGTGGTCCATGCCACCACATAGGCTGGGTCCCCACAACGGCCTCTCGCTCCCACCCTGTCCCCGGCAGTGATTTGTTAAACACTAAAAGATAACGTTACTCTTAAGCTCAAAACCCTCCAATGTCTCCCCAAAGTGACTGCAGCAGTGATCTTCAAACCATTTCTCTTATTGTACCTTCAAAAATAATTTTGACAAACTATATGCCACTTCACATATTTTTAAAGTGACATCTGAAATTTTCATCATCGGTTTAAATACCCATAAAATATGTAATTGCTGGGATAGTATAGCTATTGACATTTGGAGATAAAGCTGTTACATCAGCCAGCGAGGTGGCTCACGCCTGTAATCCTAGCACTCTGGGAGGCCGAGGAGGGCAGATTGCTCTAGGTCAGGAGTTCGAAACCAGCCTGAGCAAGAGCAAGACCCCGTCTGTACTATAAATAGAAAGAAATTAATTGGCCAACTAATATATATAGAAAAAATTATCCTGGCATGGTGGCACATGCCTGTAGTCCCAGCTACTTGGGAGGCTGAGGCAGGAGGATTACTTGAGCCCAGGAGTTTGAGGTTGCTGTGAGCTAGGCTGATGCCGCGGCACTCACTCTAGCCTGGGCAACAAAGTGAGACTCTGTCTCAAAAAAAAAAAAGCTGCTACATCATTCTTTTAAATGTATTCAATGGAATATAAGTACCATGGCAGTTTGATATTCACTGTCATCCCTTTAAAATAAATAAATATCTCTTACAAATATAGACACAAAAATCCTCAGAAAATACTAACAAATCACATTCAGCAATGTAACAAAGGGATTATCCATCATAATGAAGTGTGGTTTATCCCAGGAATGCAAAGTTGGTTTAGCATCAAAAATGAGTTAATGTAATATATCATATCAATAGAATAAAGGAAAAAATAGATGATTTGATGGGGATGTTAAGAAATTGGAATACTCATACATTGCCAGTAGGAATTTAAAATGGTGTAGCCACTTTGGAAAATAGTTTGGTAGTTCCTCAAAACGTAAACATATAGTCACTATGTGAACCAGCAATTCCACTCCTAGGTATATACCCAAGAGAATTGAAAACATAATTTCATGTAAAAACTTGTACACAAATATGTATAACAGCATTAATCATAGTAGCCAAAGAGTGGAACACAACCAAATGTCCATCAACTAATGAATGGATAAACAAAATTCGGGGTAAACATATATCAGACTATTATTCAACAATAAAAAGACATGAAGTATCGATGCATGTTACAGAATGCATAAACCTTAAAAGCGTTATGCTACATCAAAGCAGCCAACCAAATACAAAAGATAACATGTTGCATGTTTCCATTGACATGAAATTTCCAGAATAGGTACAGCCACAGGGACAGAAAGCAGAATTGTGGCTGTCAAGGGTTTGGGGAAAGAGAAGATGGGGTGTGACTGATAAGGTATACAGACCTTCTTTTAGTGGAAATGAAAATGTGGAATTAAATGGGGACAATGGTGGCACAACTCTGTAAGTATACTTAAAACCACTGAATTGTGTACTTCAAAAGGGTTAATTTTATGGCATGTAAATTATATCTCAATTTAAAAACAAGGGGGAAGCCCCACAGGATTATCTCAATAATTGCAGGAAAAGCATTGGACAAAATCCAACACCGTTTCATGATAAAAACATTCAACAAACTAGGAATAGAAGGGGAATTCCTCAATGTGACAAAGGGCCTCTATAATACCCACAACTAACAACATACTTAATTGATAGTGAAAAATTGGATACTTCCCCTAAGATCAGGAACAAGACAGGGGTATAGGCCAGGCACAATGACTCATGCTGTAATCCTAGAACTTTTGGAGGCTGAGGTGGGAGGATGGCTTAAGGTCAGGAGTTCGAGACCCTATCTTTATAAAAAATAGAAAAATTCATCTGGGCATGGTGGTGAGTACCTGTAGTCCCAGCTACTTGGGAGGCTGAGGCAAGAGAATCCCTTGAGCCCAGAAGTTTGAGGTTGCAGTGAGCTCTGATGATGACACTGCACTCTAGACCTGGTGACAGAGCAAGACCCTATCTCAGAAAAAAAAAAAAGTCAAGATGTACACTCTTACCACTTTTGTTGAATATTATACTGAAGGCTTTAGCCAGGGCAATTAATCAAGAAAATGAGATCAAAGAAATTCAGATTAGAAAGGAAGAAATAAAATTCTCTGTTTGTAGGTGACATGATCTTATATGTAAAATCCTGAAAAATCCACTAATAAACTATTAGAACTAACAAACGAGTGAAGCAAGTTTACAGGTTATAAGATCAATATGCAGAAATCAATTGTATTTCTCTACACTAGCAATGAACAATCCAAAAATGAAATTAAGAAAATAATTCCACTTAGCGTCAAAAAAAAAATTTAAAAATCAATTTAACAAAAAAGGGCAAAACTAAAAAAAAATATTTTGTGCTCTGAAAACTATAAAACATTATTGAATGAAATAATAAAGACCTAAATAAATGGAAAGGCATCCCATGTTTATAGATTGGAAGACAACATCTTTAAAATACCAATACTTCCCCAAATTATCTACATAGTTAATAAAATCCTAATTAAAATCCCAGCTGGGTTATTTTGCAGAAATTGACAAGTTGATCCCCAAATTCATTTGGAAATGCAAGGGGCCCAAAACAGCCAAAACAATCTTTTTTTTGAGACAGAGTCTCACTCTGTTGCCCAGGCTAGAGTGAGTGCCATGGCGTCAGCCTAGCTCAGAGCAACCTCAATCTCCTGGGCTCAAGCGATCCTCCTGCCTCAGCCTCCTGAGTAGCTAGGACTACAAGCATGCACCACCATGCCCGGCTAATTTTTTTTTTCTATATATATTAGTTGGCCAATTAATTTGTTTCTATTTATAGTAGAGACGGGGTCTCGCTCTTGCTCAGGCTGGTTTCGAACTCCTGACCTTGAGCAATCCGCCCACCTAGGCCTCCCAGAGTGCTAAGATTAGAGGCATGAGCCACCGCGCCTGGCCCAAAACAATCTAGAAAAAGGAAAACAAAGTTGGATGGTACACACTTTCCAACTTCAAAACTTACTACAGGCCGGGCGCGGTGGCTCACGCCTGTAATCCTAGCACTCTGGGAGGCCGAGGCGGGCGGATTGCTCAAGGTCAGGAGTTCAAAACCAGCCTGAGCGAGACCCCGTCTCTACCATAAAAAAAAATAGAAAGAAATTAATTGGCCAACTAATATATATAATATAAAAATCAGCCGGGCATGGTGGCTCGTGCCTGTAGTCCCAGCTACTTGGGAGGCTGAGGCAGCAGGATCGCTTGAGCCCAGGAGTTTGAGGTTGCTGTGAGCTAGGCTGACGCCACGGCACTCACTCTAGCCTAGGCAAGAAAGCGAGACTCTGTCTCAAAAAAAAAAAAAAAAAAAAAAAAACTTACTACAAAGCTCTAGTAAACAAGACGGTATAGGACTGGTCTGTGATAAACATATAGATCAATGGACTAGAATTGAGAGTTCAGAAATAAACCTCATATAAATAAACCCGGTCAATTGATTTTTGACAAGGGGACTGAGATAATTCAATGGGGGAAAGAATAGTCTTCTCAACAAATGATGCTGAAACAACTGAATATCCACATGCAAAAGAATGAAGTTGTGTCCCTTCCTTATCACATACTCAAAAATAAATTCCAAATGGACAATGTGAGAATTAAAACTACACTTTATTCAGAAGAAATTTGAAAAAGTAAGTCTTTGTGACCTTGATATTCTTATATACAATACCAAAAGTGCAAGCAGCAAACAGAAATATGGATAAGTTGGGCTTCATTAAAATTAAAACCTTTTTGTGCTTCAAAGAATACTGCAGAGAAAGCGAAAAGACAACCCACAGAACCTGAGAAAATATTTTCAGATCATATATCTAGTAAGGAACTTGCATCCAGAATTTATTTTTTAAAAAGTCTTACAACTCAACAATAAAATGATTAGTAACCCAATTAAAAAATGGACAAAGAAAGCTTCTGCACAGCCAAAGAAATAGTCATGAAAGTAAACAGACAACCTACAGAATGGGAGAAAATTTTTGCATCTTATGCATCCGATAAGGGACTGATAACTAGAATATACTTAGAACTCACAAAAATCAGGAAGAAAAAATCAAATAACCCCATTAAAAAGTGGGCAAAGGACTTGAACAGGAACTTTTCTAAAGAAGACAGAAGAATGGCCAACAAACATATGAAAAAATGCTCAACATTTCTAATCATCAGGGAAATGCAAATCAAAACCACAATGAGATATCACTTAACTCCAGTGAGAATGGCCTTTATCAAAAAGTCTCCAAACAATAAATGCTGGCATGGATGCAGAGAGAGAGGAACACTCCTACACTGCTGGTGGGACTGCAAACTAGTTCAACCTCTGTGGAAAGCAATATGGAGATACCTTAAAGCGATACAAGTGAATCTACCATTTGATCCAGCAATCCCATTGCTGGGCATCTACCCAAATGATCCAATGACACTCTACAAAAAAGACACCTGCACTCGAATGTTTATAGCAGCACAATTCATAATTGCAAGGCTGTGGAAACAGCCCAAGTGCCCATCCATCCAAGAATGGATTAATAAAATGTGGTATATGTATACCATGGAGTACTATTCAGCTCTAAGAAACAATGGTGATATAGCACATCTTATATTTTCCTGGTTAGAGCTGGAACCCATACTATTAAGTGAAGTTTCCCAAGAATGGAAAAACAAGCACCACATATACTCACCCGCAAATTGGTATTAACTGAACAGCACCTAAGTGGTCACATAGGTACTACAGTAATAGGGTATTGGGCAGGTGAGAGGGGGAGGGAGGCGGGTATATACATACCTAATGAGTGAGGTGTGCACTATCTGGGGGAAGGTCATGATGGAGACTCAGACTTGTGTGGGGAGGGGGGGAAATGGGCATTTATTGAAACCTTAAAATCTGTACCCCCATAATATGCCGAAATAAAAAATAAATAAATAAAAAAAATGGACAAAGGAGCTGAATAAATATTTATCCAAAGAAAATACACAAATGGTCAAAAAGCACATGAAAAAATTGCTCAATATCATTACCCATCAGGAACATGCAAATCAAACCTACACCACAGTGAAATAGTACTTCACGACTATTAGGATGATTGTAAAAATAATAATAAACAGATAATAGCAAGTGTTGTGGAGGATATGTAGAAATTGGAACCCTTATATATTACTTGTGGCAGTGTAAAATGGTGTGGCCACATTGGAAAGCAGTTGGCAGTTTCTTAAAACATTAAACATAAAATCACCATATGACCCAGCAATTCAACTCCTGTCTGCCTAAGAACAATGAAAACTTATGTCCATACAAAGACTTGTATGTGAATGTTCATACCAGCATTATTTATAATAGTAAAAAAGCGAAGGCCACGTGTGGTGGCTCACACCTGTAATCTCAGCACTTCGGGAGGCTCAGGCAGGAGAATCCCTTCAGCCCAGGAGCTGGAGCTTACGGGGAGCTGTGGTTGCACCACTGCACTCCAGCCTGGGTGACAGAGCACGACCCTGTCTCCAAAAATGTTTTTAAATAAAAAAATAAAAAATAAAATAATGTGGAAACAAATGTCTACCAACTAATGAATGGGTAAGCAATATATGGTGATATTCGGTTCGGTGGAATACTATTTACCAGTAAAAAGGAAGGATGTTCTGACACTTGCTACAACATGGATAAACCTTGGGGACTTGAGCTAAGTGCAACAAGCCAGTCACAAAAAGACAAATACTGTGTGAGTCCATTTACATGAGTTACTTGGAGTAGTCAAATTCATAGAGACAGAAATATAATGATGGTTACCAGAAATATAATGATGGTTACCCAGGGAGGGAAGAATCAGGAGTAATGTTTAATAGGTAGAGTTTCAGTTTTGCAAGATGAAGAGTTTTTTGGATGAAGGTGGAGACGATTGCACTTATGAAGGTACTCCATGTCATTGAACTGGATGCTTAAAAATGGTTAAAATGGTAAATTTATGTGTATTTTACTATAATTAAAAGAAACAGAAATCACATAACAGCCTATTGTTGCCGACAACTGGGCTGTATTTTCCGCTGCACAGAGAGGAGCCAGTACCCTGAGGCTGCTGTCAGAGTTGCAGTGTAGAAAAAGTTTGATTCTGCAGAATGCTAAGTGCTGAGCGGGTAGACGGGAGGAATTTCTCAAATCTTCCTCCCCAAGAATTTGGGAGACAGGGTTTTTAAGGATAGTTCCTCAGGCAAAGGATTAGGACATTGGATTTGCTAATTGGTTAGGTACAGGCAAAATTATAGGGGTGTAGAAATCATCCTCTTATGTTGAGTCACTTCCTGGGTTGGGGGTCACAATTCCAGTTGAGTTGGTTTCTTTGCATGGGTGCTGGTCTGGGTGGGTGAGCCCACTGGAATTCGGGCTGGAAGATATCTCAGAAACTACCTTTAGGTTTGGAGAAGGTGGTGCTATCTACAGAGAAAGTTAAGAATCTTTGTGACTACCAGCAGTGTGACTCCAGAGTAGCAATTACCGAGAAACAAACAGGGGACGGTGGCTGGTTATTGCCATTATTTTTAGCTGAGCCTGTGCCTTTGCTGAATGTTAGGCCCTCACCACAGTTCTCACCTTGCACCCCTTTGTCAACTTGTGACAGGGTCAACTTGTAAAGGGTAGTTTCACTACCATCACGAAATCTTTTTATTGCTCTCTCACTAGATTACATCCTCCTTCAGGACTGTGGAAACTTCCTGTCCTGCTAAAGGACTTCTTACTTGGCCATTAGATCCTCTCACCTCCTCAATTTCTGGAAAATACATTAGAAAGCCTTTACCAAGATTTATCAAATTGTAATAAATTTTACCTGTTCCTCTTTCACTTAGAGACAACTTCTTAAACCCTCTACACTCAGAAACAATTGGGAAAATTGTAGTATTGGTAATTTAAATACATCTTTGTGCCAGGTGTGGTGGCACGCACCTGTAGTCCCAGCTCCTCAGGAGGCTGAGGCAGGAGGATTGTCTGAGGCGAGGAGTTGGAGGCTGCTGTGAGCTGTGATGGTGCCACTGTATGGAAGCGTGGCAACAGAACGAGATCCCCATGTCTAAAAATTAATAACAATATATATACATGAAATTTTAAAAACACATTTTTGCTAATATTTTTGAAAAATAAAAAAGCTTTTATCTTATCACATGTTTGAAATATATTTTCATCAAGAGCTCAAAGGAGCCAATTTAGCTCATTTAATTCATAAATGCTATTCACTTACTTGGGGCAAAGCCCGTCCTTATGGTCAAACCAATCAGTAAAATCAGACTTCATTTGTCAGAAACTTTACTTCATTTTTCAGTGTAAATCCCTATGAAAAATCATCACCAGCTAATATTGCTTCGCTACTTTTTTTTTTTTTTTTTTTTGAGACACTGTCTCATTCTGTTGCCCGGTCTAGAGTGCCATGGCGTCAGTCTAGCTCACAGCAACCTCAGACTCCTGGGCTCAAGAGATCCTCCTGCCTCAGCCTCCCGAGTAGCTGGGACTACAGACATGCGCCACCATGCCCGGCTAATTTTGTCTATATATATTTAGTTGTCCATATAGTTTCTTTCTATTTTAGGTAGAGATGGGGGTCTCACTCTTGCTCAGGCTGGTTTCTAACTCCTGACGTCGAGCGATCCTCCCACCTCTGCCTCCCGAAGGGCTAGGATTACAGGCGTGAGCCACCATGCCCGGCCTATTACTTCACTTTTAACTGAAAATTTGAACAAGCCCAGAAAGCCAAGCATGTAGGATGGATTTAATGCATCTTGTTTAAGGAGGCTTCCAAGGTGCCCTTATTTTAAATAAGAGGCACTTCTGTGCTTGCAGCCAGTGGGGGTGTTGGCATTGTCAGTCGGGTGGTGAGAGCTGTAGCCTGGGTTAGGGGCAAGTTGGGAGCAGGAGGGGAAGGAGACCCAAGGCCCCAGAGCCAGGGCACCGGGAGCGCTGGTCCTCCAGCGCCACCCCCCAGCTCACTCAGCCTGGGCCGGAGACTTCTCAGAGGGGAGACACGGGTCCTCCGTCCCCAAACCTGCTCTTTGCCCCTCGTCACTGTTTCAGTGCGCGGCCCGGCGTCCGTCCACCAGTCGCTCGGCCAGGACCTGGCGGTGGCGCTTGGCTCCCACCTTGGCCCGCCCCGTCTGCAGCCGTCACGCTGTCTCCATACAGCCAGCGGGCCCCCAAACCGAGTGACTCCGCCCGCCACTGTCACACAAGCCGGGCCGCCTTCGCCCTCGCCTCCCCACGTCCCCTGCCTTTCCTGGCCCCGCTCGTCCCCCAGGTGCAGGAGACGGAGGGGCCTGGTCCCTCTGGCGTGAAACCGCCTGTGCCTCCCTTTGCACTTGAAATCGGAATGATCTCGGACCTCACAGGGTGGCTCACACGTCCTGGGCAAACCAGGACGGTCGGGCACCACGCCGGTGACCAAGGAGGCCCCGCGGGCTTCGCCCTGGCCTGGCTCCGCGAAGGCTCTCACGCAGCCCGCCCCACGCCCCGCGCCCTGTCGGGCTCGCCTGGGGCAGCCGCTCCGCTCCGTGCGCTGCTCTGGATGGGAGCGCCCTGCCCCGGCTGCGCTCGTCACCTGAGGCTCGGCTCACGCCCTCCCCAAGCGGGCCTCGGTCACTCCAGCCTAAGTGGTCCCTCCGCCGGCCACCTGCGCCGTCGCCACCTGCGCCGTCGCCACCTGCGCCCGGCCCTCCCCCCCTCGCGGTGGAATCCCGAGTCTTTGTGCCTCACTTCCTGAACCCGTAAGCCAGGGGCAGGTTTATCTTCAAAGGGCTGGAGAGGGGACACCCTGAGATACACTCCCCCCCGCCAAGCCCGGGTCGCTGTCCGGACATCCGCAATGCCGCGCATCAGCCGCAAGCACCGCCCGCCCTGCTTTCTCCCTGGCGCCTGTCAGTGTCCGGCATAATCATATGTGTTTTTTGTTCCATGTTGATTGTCTCTCTAAATAGAACGTGGGTTGCATCAAGGGAAAGATCTATTTACTTCCCTTGGCGCCTAGAACGGTGCCTGGCGCATATTAAGAGCTCAAGGTGTGTTCAGAGTGAATGAGGCTTGGTGCTTGTGCAGTGATGTGAATGTTCTTAATGCCACTGAACTGCACACTTAAAAATGGTGAAAATGGTGCAATTTATGTTACATATGTATATTTTTTATGTTATGTACATTTACCACAATAAAAAGCACAGATGTCACATGATAAGTATCTTATAACCTTCCTAGTTTTAAAAAAGAATGAATGAGCACCCCCTGAGCACCTTAAGAGGAGTTAGCTGCTCAGAGAGGGTATAGCCTAGGTTTGCAGCATTCTGGGACTTGCTTTGCATAACAATCGTCCCTTACATGCACACCCTGGGGATTTTGGGCCAGGGACTGGAAGTGGGGACCAGAAATCCCAGCCCACCCTAAGTGCTCTGTTCAGGTGAGTCCCCAGCGCCCTGAGCCCCACACACCTGGTGGCGTCACTCTTCCATGGACAGGGTCTCTGCCCCTGATCAATACTGTGCCACTTCCCAGCTAGCTGTGTGGTCTCAGGTAAGTTACACAAACTTCCTGTGCTTCAGTTTTTCTTCTATAGAGTGGAAACGGCAAGAGAAGCCATCCCGTACGACTGGTCTGAGGATTGACTTAGATAATGCTTGCAAAGTGCTTAGAAAAGTGCCCGGCCTAGCCACACAAACGCTATCTAATATTAGCTATGATTATTAGTCCATATTTTTATTATCCATTCAGTTGCTTATGCCAGAAATTTGGAGTTATTCATGCCCTTTCTCCCCAATTCCACCAACAGACCCATACTGCAACATATATCCTAAATTCACCCATTTTTTCTTCTGCACATTCTCAAGGTTTGTCTGCACGCTGAAGTCTTTAGGCTGGCGAAGGATATATTCCATTTCTCTTCATTTCCATGTGGACTACCACGTGTGCCAGTGCTGTTTTTTTTCCTTCTATTTTTCTTTTCTTTCTTTTCATTTCAGCATATTATGGGGGTACAAATGTTAAGGTTACCTATAGTGCCCATGCCCCCTCCCCCCTCAGCTTCAAGCGTGACCATCCCCCAAAGGTTGCACATCTCTCTCATTATGTTTGTATATTCCCATCCCCTCCTCCCCCCTCGCACCCACCCGACACCCGATAAATGTTACTCCTATATGTCCACTTAGGTGTTGATCCGTTAATACTAATTTGCTGGTGAGTACATGTGGTACTTGTTTTTCCATTCTTGAGATACTTCACTTAGTAGAATGGGTTCCAGCTCTATCCAGGAAAATACAAGAGGTGCTGTGTCACCATTGTTTCTTAAAGCTGAGTAGAACTCCATGATATACATATACCACATTTTATTAATCCACTCATGTATTGATGGGCACTTGGGTTGTTTCCACAACTTTGCAATTGTGAATTGTGCTGCTATAAACATTCGAGTGCAGGTGTCTTTTTCATAAAGTGACTTTTGATCTTTCGGATAGATGCCCAGTAGTGGAATTGCTGGATCAAATGGTAGATCTACTTGTATCACTTTAAGGTATCTCCATATTGCTTTACACAGAGGTTGAACTAGTTTGCAGTCCCACCAGCAGTGTAGGAGTGTTCCTCTCTCTCCGCATCCATGCCAGCATTTGTTGTTTGGAGACTTTTTGATAAAGGCCATTCTTACTGGAGATAAGTGATATCTCAATGCAGTTTTGATTTGCATTTCCCTGATGATTAGAGATGTTGAGCATTTTTTCATATCTTTGTTGGCCATTCTTCTGTCTTCTTTTGAAAAATTTTTGCTTTTTTCATAGGGTTGTTTGATTTTTCCTTGCTGGTTTACTTGAGTTCTAACTAAATTCTAGTTATCAGCCCTTTACCAGATGTGTAGCTTGCAAAACTTTTCTCCCATTATGTGGGTTGTCAGTTTGCTCTCTTAACAGTTTCTTTGGCTGTGCAGAAGCTTTTTAATTTGATCAGGTCTCATTTATTCATTTTTGTTGCTGCTGTGATTGCCTTTGGGGTCTTCTTCATAAATTCTTTGCCTAGGCCAGTGTCTAAAAGAGTATTTCCAACGTTTTCCTCTAGAATTCTAATAGTTTCACGTCTTAGGTTCAAGTCTGTTACCCAGTGTGAGTTGATTTTTGTGAGAGGTGAAAGGTGTCGGTCCTGTTTCAGTCTTCTACATGTGGCTATCCAGTTTTCCCAGCACCATATATTGAATAAAGATTCTTTTCCCCAATGTATGTTTTTGTCTGCTTTGTCGAAGATTAGTTGGCTATATGAGGCTGGTTTTATATCTGGGTTCTCAGTTCTGTTCAACTGGTCAATGTCCCTGTTCTTGTGCCAGTAACATGCTGTTTTAATGACTATAGCCTTGTAATATAGTCTTAAGTCTGGTAAGTTGATATCTCCTATTTTGTTTTTATTGCCTAGGATTGATTTTGCTATACGGGGTCTTCTCTGGTTCCATATGAAGTATAAAATTATTTTTTCTATATCTGTGAAAAATGGTGATGGTATTATAATAGGGATTACATTGACTCTGCAGGTCACTTTGGGTAGTATAGACGTTTTAACAATGTTGATTCTGCCGACCCATGATCATGGTATGGTCTTCCACCTGTTTACATCCTCTGCTATTTCCTTCTTCAGTGTTTCATAGTTCTCCCTGTAGAGGTCTTTTACCTCCTTAGTTAAATATATTCCTAGGTACTTTATTTTTTGTTGTTGTTGCTATTTTGAAGAGAATTGAGTCTTTGATTTGGTTCTTGCTTTTACTGATGTTGGCATATATGAATGCCTCTGATTTCTGTGTATTGATTTTGTATCCTGAGACTTTACCAAATTCATTTATCAATTCAAGGAGTCTCTTGGTTGAATCCTTGGGGTTTTCTATGTATAATATCATATCATCAGTAAAGAGTGAGAGTTTGATCTCTTCTGCTCCCATTTGGACACCCTTAATTCCACTCTCTTGTCTGATTGCTGTAGCAAGGACTTCCAGCACTATGTTGAATAGAAGTGGAGATAGTGGGCAACCTTGTCTTGTTCTAGTTCTAAGTGGGAATGCTTTCAATTTTTCCCCATTCAGTATGATATTGGCTGCGGGTTTGCCATACATGGCTTGTATCATTTTTAGGTAAGCCCCGTCTATGCCTAGTATGTTGAGTGTTCTTATCATAAAAGGTGTTGAATTTTGTCGAATGCTTTCTCTGCATCTATTGAGAGGATCATATGGTCTTTGCTTTTGCTTCTGTTTATATAGTGAATTACATTTATAGATATGCGTATGTGATCCCTGGAATGAAGCCCACTTGGTTGTGATGGATTATTTTCTTGACAAGCACCTGGATTCAATTGGCTAGGATTTTGCTGAGAATTTTTGCATCTATATCCATAAGGGATATTGGTCTGTAGTTTTCTTTTTTTGTCACATCATTTTCTGGTTTTGGTATCATGGTTATGTTCACTTCATAAAATGTGTTGGGGAGGATTCCATCCTTCTCAATGTGGTGGCATAATTTCTGCAGGATAGGCACCAGTTCTTCTTTGTAGGTGTGGTAAAATTTGAGTGTGAAACCATCTGGTCCAGGACTTTTCTTTTTAGGAAGGTTTTTTATTGCTGTTTCAGTACTTGATATTTGTCTGTTCAGGACTTCTATTTCTTCCTGGTTGAGCCTAGGGAGGCTGTGTGTTTCTAAGAAATTGTCCATTTCCTACACATTTTCCAGTTTGTGTGCATAGGGGTTTTTGTAGTATTCATAAATTACATCTTGTATCTCCGTGGCATCAGTTGTAATTTCTCCTTTATTGTTCCTGATGGAGCTTATTAGAGATTTTTTTTTTTTTTTTGCTTTTTGTTAGTCTAGCCAAAGATGTGTCAATTTTGCTTATTTTTTTAAAGAACCAACTTTTTGTTTTATTAATCATCCGTATAGTTTCCCTGTTGTCAATTTCGTTTAGTTCTGATTTGATCTTAATGATTTCATTTCTTCGGCTGGGTTTGGGGTCGGTCTGTTCTTCTTTTTCCAGCTCTTTGAGACGATTCCTTAGGTTGTCTATTTGTGATCTTTTCGACTTTTGGATATAGGTGTTTATGGAAATAAACTTTCCTCTCAGGACTGCTTTAGCTGTGTCCCACAGGTTTTGATAACTGTGTCTCCTTTGTCATTTAGTTCAAAGAATCTTTTGATTTCCATCTTGATATCCTCATTTATGAAGTGATCATTCAGCAGAAGGTCATTTAGTTTCCATGAATTTGTGTAGAAATGAGACTTCCTCTTAGCATTGATTTCTACATTTATTCCATTGTGGTCTGAAAAGATGCATGGTATAATTTCTATATATTTAAATTGTTTGAGACATGCTTTGTGTCCTAGGATATGGTCAATCTTAGAGAATGACCCATGAGCTGATGAGAAGAATGTATATTCAGTGGTTTTGGGGTAGAATGTCCTGTAAATGTCAGTCAGGCCCATTTGTTCTAGAGTTCTGTTTAAGTCCATTATTTCTTGTTGATTTTCTGTTTGGAGGATCTGTCCTGTGCTGTCAGTGGGGTATTAAAGTCTCCGACTATTATGGTATTGCTGTTTATCCATTTGTTTAGATCAAGTAGAGTTTGCTTTATGAATCTGGGTGCACCTAGATTGGGTGCATATATATTTAGAATTGTTATGTCTTCTTGTTGAACTATATGCTTCACCATTATATAGTGATCTTCTTTGTCCTTTATTACTTTTGTTGATTTAAAAACTAAGTTATCTGTAATCAGCACTGCCACGCCAGCTTTCTTTTGGCTTCTGTTTGCTTGAAATATTGTTCTCCACCCCTTTACCTTTAGTCTAACTGCATCCTTACAGGTTAGATGTGTTTCCTGAAGGCAGCAGATACTTGGCTTATATATTTTTTCCATTCGGCCAGACTATGTCTCTTGAGTGGGGAGTTCAAGCCATTCACATACATATAAATGTGTGTGTATGTGTGTGTTTTCTGGGCGGGAGGGGGGGGAGGGATTTATTTAAGGAATTGACTCACATGATTATGGGGTCTGACAAGTCCAAAATCTGCAGGGTAGCTGTCAGGATGAAGACCCAGGGAAGAGCCAGCGGATGGTGCAGTTCACGTCCAAAGGCTTTCTGCTGGAAAATTCCCTCTTGCAAGGGGAGGTCAGTCTTTTGTTCTATTCAGGCCTTCACCTGGTTAGAGGAAGCCCACCCTCATTATGAAGGGCAATCTGCTTTACTCAAAGTCCACTGATTTAAATCTTAATCTTACCCAAAAACGCCTTCACAGAAACATCCAGAATGATGTTTGACCTGGGTAACCTGGCTCAGTTAAGTTGATACAAAAATAACCCTTACATTCATGAACACATATCTTTGTGCAAATGTATCAACTTTCATATGAACTAGATTTCTAGCAGGGTAACTGCCATTTCAAGGGATATGAACAGTTTACATGTTGATGGGTAGATATTGCCACATTATGCCTTTAAGAGGCTACAGACTAGGGGTGCAAACCTGAACAGTATACGAGGGTGAGTTTGGGCACGTGAGCCTGGGCCCATTGAGTATATGTTTCTCTAAATCTCTGCTTTTTTCTGCTTCAGGACCTGCATGCAACCTCCTTAGAAGCCTGGAATTCACTTCTCCCTCATAACACCTTTTCTTGGTTACTTTCATATGCAACTTTACCTACTCACCCCTTGACTAAAATTGGTCAAATTCTCCTTTTTTATTTTTTGAAAGAATCAAGTATAATTTTATTTCTTTAACAGTTTTCTCCAGCTTTATTGAGGTGTGAATGACAAAATTGATATATGTCTATGGTGTATGACATGACGTATATATACACATTGTGAAATGATTACCACAGTCAAGCTAATTAACATATCCATCATCTCACAGAGTTTATCTTTTCTTCTTTCCTGGCAGGAACACTTAAGATTTACTGTCTCAGCAAATCTGAAGTGTGGATGTGTATTGCTAACTGCACTCACCCGGCTGTACATTAGATCCCTAGCTGGAGCTTATTCACCCAGTGTAACTGAAAGTTTGTGCTCTTTGACCGACATCTCCCCATCTCCTCCCCCAACCCCCGACTATCTTGTGTGACACCCTGCTGTCCACAGCAAGGGTTATCTTCATGTGGAATTGTAGGTTCGCCTGTGCTCCCCAGGTGTGCTGGGCCTTCTGTTAGCTCCTGGCATATACTCATCCTGTCCAGCCTCAGCGTCTTTGCATTTGCTCTCCCCTCTGCCTGGGTCTCTTTCCCCTCGTTCTTCATAAGGCCGGGAAGTTCACTGCTGCCTCCTCAGAAAGGCTTACCTGACCTTCCCGTGTCCCCTGTATTTATTTATTCCCCACAGCTGCTGTCTGCCCTGGCAAACTACAGCGAACTTGAGTGCCTTAGAACAACAGCAATTTATTCATTCGCAGTTCTGGATGTTAGAAGTCCCCAACCGAGGTGTTGGCAGAGTTGTTTCCTTCTAGAGGCTGTGAGGGAGACCTATTCCATGCTCTCTCCCGGGTGTTGGTGGCTGCTGGCAGTCCTTGGCAATCCTCGGCTTGTAGAAGCATCACCCCAATCTTCACCTTCATCCTCACATCACTGTACTCTCTGTCTTCTCCCTCCCTCTTCTCTTCTAAGCATACTTGTCCTTAGATTTAGGGCCTACCCCGAGAGTCTAGAATGATCTCAACTTGGGATCCTTAATTACATCTGCAAAGACCCTTTTTCAAATAAGGTCACATTCATAGGTTCTGGGTGGTCATATTTTGGGGGGGGCACCATTAACCCACTACTTACTCTATCATAATGTTCTCTGTTGCATTTTTTTGTTGTTGTTTTGTTTTGTTGAGACAGAGTTTGCTCTGTCATCCTGGCTAGAGTGTGGTGGCATCATCATAGCTCACTACAACCTCAAACTCCTGGGCTCAAGTGATCCTCCCTCCTTAGACCCCCAAGTAGCTGGGACTACAGGCGTGTGCCACCACACCTGCCTAATTTTTTCTATTTTTAGTAGAGACGGGGTCTCACTCTTGCTCAGGCTGGTCTTGAACTCCTGAGCTTAAGCAATCCTCCCATCTCAGCCTCCCAGAGTGTCAGAATTACAGGAGTGAGGCTGGCCTCTCTTGTTTTGTGACTTTCAGAATACTTACACATTTGAAATGATCTAGTTTAGTGATGTTTTCTAGCTTTTGGTTATGATCCATTAGTGAGTTATGAAATATAGTGGGTTAGGACCAGCATTGAAAATTTTTATGTTATTTATTTTTTGTAGACACAAGGTCTTGCTATGTTGCCCAGGCTGGTCTTGAACCCCTGGCCTTGGCCTCCCAAAGTGCTGGGATTACAAGTGTGTGTCACCATATCTGGTCTCAAAAATTTTAGATAGAAAGTTTTTAAAAAATCAAATGGAAAATACTGGAGTCTATCGCATTTAATAAGGATGAGAGTTGAGACAACTTACGTTCATACTGCTTAAATATTGGGACTGAGAGCTGAGGCCACTTGGATTAATTATTTGTTCCAGGGAAATCTCTTACTGGAAGACGAGGCAAGGGGAGGATGTGGAGAAACTGGAAACTTTGTGCACATTGGGTGGAATGTAAAATGGTGCAGCTGTTGTGGAAAGCAGTATGGTGGTTCCTCGCAAAATTATAATTAGAATTACCATATGATCTAGCAATTCTAGTGGAATTCACTTCTAGGTATATGTCCAAAAGAACTGAAAGCAAGGTCTCAAAGAGGTATTTGTACACTCATGTTTACAGCAGCATTACTCACAATACCAAAAAAGTGGAAGCACCTCAAGTGTCCATTAACAGATGGAGAGATAAAATGTGGAGTGTGCACATGTATTGGTCTGCTCTGGCCGCCAGAACAGAATACCATAGACTGGGTGGCTTAAACAGCAGCAATTAATTTTCTCACAGTTTTAGAACCCAAGAAGTCCAAAATGAAGGTTCCAGGTGGTTTGGTTTCTGCCGAGGGCTCTCTCCTGCTTTGCAGGTGGCTGCCTTCTTGCTGTGTCCTCACGGGGCCTCTCTTTGCTGCATGTGCACGGGGAGTACGAGCTCCCTGTGTCTCTTCTTACAAGGACACCAATCGTGTCCAATCAGGGCCCAACCCTTTGACCTCATTTAACTTTTTTTTTTTTTTGAGACAGAGTCTCGCTTTGTTGTCCAGGCTAGAGTGAGTGCGGTGGCATCAGCCTAGCTCACAGCAACCTCAAACTCCTGGGCTCAAGCGATCCTTCTGCCTCAGCCTCATGAGTAGCTGGGACTACAGGCATGCGCCACCATGCCCGGCTGATTTTTTCTATATATATTAGTTGGCCAATTAATTTCTTTCTATTTATAGTAGAGACGGGGTCTCGCTCTTGCTCAGGCTGGTTTCCAACTCCTGACCTCGAGCAATCTGCCTGCCTCGGCCTCCTAGAGTGCTAGGGTTACAGGCATGAGCCACTGCGCCCGGCCCCTCATTTAACTTTAATTATTTCCTTAGAGGCTCCATGTCCAAATACAGTCACGCTAGGCTAGGCTTGGGTTCAACATATTCATTTTGGGGAGACACACACACATCCATAGCAACACACAATGAAATTTTACTCAGCTTCAAAAGGGAAGGAAATTCTGAAACATGCTACAACACAGATGAACCTTGATGATATTATGCTACGTGAAGTAAGTTGGACACAGAAGACAAACATTGTATTATTCCACTTATATGAGGTCCTTAGAGTAGTCAAATTAACAGGGACAGAAAGTAGAATGGAGGTTGCCAGGGGCTGGGGGGAGGGAGAGTCACCGTTTTGAGAGAACAGAGTTTCAGCGCTGCAAGATGAAGGGAGTTCTGGAGATGGGTGGTGGTGACGCTTTCCTAATGCCACGGAACTGTACACTGCTTTCCCTGCCTTTGCGTGTATACCCAGGAGCGAATCCATTTGGTTCTTTTTATGAGGAGACTTTTCATTTGTTTTAAGAGAATTTGTAATTGGTTGTTGGAGAATTTTTATGTTGGCTGCTTTAAATTCCTTGTCAGATAATTCCAACATCTGATTAATCTTGGTGTTGCTGTCATTCGATTGTCTTTTCTCATTCAAATTGTGATTTTTCTTGGGTTTTGGTATGACAGGAGACTTTGGAATGTCAACTGGATATTATGTTAGGACACTCTGGGTTCATTTAAAACTTTTAGTTTAGCAGGCTGACACCCGTTTTTATGTTTAGCTCTAAGGTCCTGGCTACTTTTGCAGGCTGTGGTTCCAATGACAACTTAGTGTTCAGTGTTTTAGAGGCCTGCTTGGTGTTCTGTGGCCCTGGGGTTGCTGCTGGTCTCTGCCTGTGCTGCCTGAGGTGGTGGGGGAGGGGAGCGGTCAGGCTCATGGCACAAAGAGGCTTTCCTGGCTGGCCTTGTGGGGGATGGGCAGTGTTTGCTGAGCAGGGTGTTTGTTGTGCTGTGAGCCCCCTGCCAGCGACCCCAGCTGCCTCAGTGTTTCTTCTGGGCAGGGGAGGAGAGTCTCAGGCCCACCAAGAGACTTCCAGAGCTGGACTGCTTGTTCTGGCTGGGCCTCTCTTACTAGTTCTTGCCCCGATGTGTCCCTGCAGGGAAATGGAGTCAGTTCCTTGGGGGCCACAAGGCTTCCTGTGCCAGGCTGCCTGCTGAGTGTGGCCAGGCAGGGGGCGGAGCCTCAGGCCCGGCGGGGAAAGGGAATGTTTCCCTGGCACTTACTGTAGGTAGGTCTCCTAATCTATCCCCCTGGTGGGGTGTTGGGCTCCAGTGATGTTGTCAGAGGTAGTCCTGTTCAGTCTTGGGGGAGAAATGAGCATGTCTGGGCTGATTCTATAGCAAGATTGTGGGTTGGGAAATGCCAGGACTGGGCCGCATTTGGGGGGAGTGTAAGATGATTCCCTGTTGTGTTCTTCCTCTAGTCCTAGCATCCCAAACCAGTTTGCCTTCTTCTTACCATCTTTCAGAGTTCTCCTTTGCATTATTTCCAGGTTCTAGTGTTTTGCTTAAGGGCAGGCGCAGGAAGAAACCACTGTAGGACACCTTCACCCATCAGGTACCACCAGCAGAGTAGTTACGCTCCAGTGTGTGCATTCCTGGACTCACATCTTTCAGATGGAAAGACACAGTTTCACCCACGGACAACTAGACAGCCATCAGAGGATGCTCAGATTCCTCTAGATGCAAACGAGAATAAAAACAGCTAGGTAAGACCACAAGATCAAGTAGAGAACATGCGAAATGGACAGCTTTCACTCAAAATTCTGGATCGAAGCTTCACCTTGACTTTTTCATTTTGCTTTTTAAATCTTTGCTTATTCTAGTCATTCTGCTCATCATTGTCTTCCCATTTACTATACTGTAAGGATAGAAAGAATTGCTTTTATTTAGCTTTTTCTCTCGTTACGGCAAGGTGTACAGCTAGTGTTATAGCTCTTGGTGCTAAAGGAGAGATGCTGCTCAGTGCCAGCTCTTCAGCCTGCCATCCGCCGTCTGCCATCCCTGTGGCTTCAAAGGGCCAGCTCGGTAGGCTTTCCTGGTCAGGGACAGCTCTTGACCAGGCAAAGAACCAAGTGGCACACGGAGAGTCAGAGAACAGTCTTCACTGCTTCAGCAGGCCAAGCCAACTCCTGACTTCTGACCCTCGCTTCCTTGGTCTCCTCCCGCTTTTATACCCTTGGTAGGACTCAAAAAGCGTCCAATCAGCAACAAGCTTTAACATCCAATCAGCAACAGGGGGATTCAAAAAGTACCCAATCAGGATGACGCAGGCAGCGCTGCCGGAGCAGGCCCCCACAGCAGGTGGCGGCAGGCGGGCCAGCCCCAGCAGCTTGCCCTCCAAGCCGCCCAGCCATCGCTGGCCCACGGGGAAGAGGGGAGCCAGCGGCCTTGTCCTGGAGCCCCACAGTTTTCTCAGTTTTCCGCCACTCTAGGTTTATGAATTTTGTTGCTCATTTCTGGGTATGATATTAATAGCTTGTTACAAATGGCTCATTCAGTAGCCAATCGTCAAAAAAACTTTGATCTTTATGTATGTTTTCACCTTTGTAGGCTGATCACTTCCTGTTATTCCCAATTTCATAGCTTGAACACGTAGGACGGAGAAGTTCAGAGACGAGAACGTGGGGGGAAAAGACAACTTCTTTGAAAGTCGCTCTAATCGTAGACCCGAGGAACACCAGCCTCATTCACCTTATGCTGTGATTCCCAGAGTAGGAGTGGTTGGAAAGACCGAGCCAATCGTGAGTTCCGAGGTTGACAGGCACAGGTGCGGAAGCTGCATTCGGGACGCTGCTGCAAGGAAAGGTGAATGGCCATGCCCAGGCAATCCCTGCAGCCTGCCTCTTTTTCTTTAGCTCAAAAGGAACTCACGTCCCCAGTTACCCCAGTGTGGCGAATTTAGGGTGACTACAGATCCTTTGACATCCCTCACATACAGGGGCAGGGTCTAACCCCCTTTCTCTTGCATCTGCTCTCGCTTTGATCTGGAACACAGCAAAAACGATTGCGCACACTCGCGAAGCTGCAAACCAGGAAACAACGGAACTGTTCAGGGACTTCTCCCGCCAGTGCGGGGTCTGACAGCTCTCCCGCCCGCCGGGACGGCCCATCTGGGAAGGCGGCTCGCCCAGGACGCGGCGGCTTTGCCTGCGGGACTGCTTCAAGACCCGGCCCTGGCACGTTCGCCGCTCCTGCATGCCGCGTCATGAAAGCCAGAGCCCAGCACGTCCTCTCCGGAAAGACCTGCCTGACCCCTGCGCCCGGGCCGGTGGACGCCGTCCTCGCCTCCCCTCCGAGACCCGCGAAGCTGGCGGGGCGGGGCGGGGACTCGCTGTCACTCTGCCTACCGCGGGCAGTCTGCCGCCTGGGGCGCCTGAGGCCAGCTGCGCGCAGGCGCGTCGGAGCGCATCAGGAGGCGCGGTGGAAGGCGCGGGCGGGTGCGGAGCGGAGCGCGTGCGGGAGGCGCGGTGGAAGGCGCGGGCGGGTGCGGGGCGGAGCGCATCAGGAGGCGCGGTGGAAGGCGCGGGCGGGTGCGGGGCGGAGCGCGTGCGGGAGGCGCGGTGGAAGGCGCGGGCGGGTGCGGAGCGGAGCGCGTGCGGGAGGCGCGGTGGAAGGCGCGGGCGGGTGCGGGGCGGAGCGCATCAGGAGGCGCGGTGGAAGGCGCGGGCGGGTGCGGGGCGGAGCGCGTGCGGGAGGCGCGGTGGAAGGCGCCGGCGGGTGCGGGGCGGAGCGCGTGCAGGAGGCGCAGTGGAAGGCGCGGGCGGGTGCGGGGCGGAGCGCGTGCGGGAGGCGCGGTGGAAGGCGCCGGCGGGTGCGGGCCCAGCGAGCCGGAGGCGCAGAACGGCCTCCTCTGCCCGGCGCGGCGTTCGCACGTTGCCGCACACAGGCACTGGACGTTGATGAATGAAGGACGATGATCTGGTGGAAACACGAAAACCAAAGGAAGCCAGGGGGGAGGGAGTGCCGAGAAAGAGCGGGAAAGGGACACGTGCCGGAAGGGGACACGTGCAGGAAAGGGACACGTGCAGGAAAGGGACGTGCTGGAAAGGGACGCCTGCGGGAAAGGGATCGGAGTCGCGGGCAGGGGCGTGCGGGGCGAGCTGGCGCGGAGGCGGAGGACCCGGCGGACGCGGGCTTCCCGGGCGACTGTGCAGTGCAGCCCTGCGTGTGGTAGGTGCCCCGCTCAGGGCAGGCCGGCGTGGCCCGGCCCCACTACGCCCCGGCGCCCCTGACCACCTCACTGATGGAGAGCTTGGGAGGCCCAGGCAGGGGCCGCAGATCCTCGGTTTTCTGATTGCTTGCGGGCCTCAGTTTCCCCAGCTGAGAAATGGATGCGTTGACTGTAGAACTCGGGGAAGCTCCAGCAGCTGCTCAGGGGCCCTGCCGCCTCCTCTACAGCTTTCTGGCCTGTCCCTTGCTTTCCTGCCTCGCTGTGTCCTCACCATGTGCAGGTCGGTGCCATCTGCTCAGCCCTGCCGCCAGCAGTGCCTTTCCCGCCTCGGGGAAACTTGGCTTGCCAGCCTCCGCGCTGGTCTCCACTCCTTCCTGCCTTCCTTACTCCCGGGGCAGCGAATTTGACGGCTTACATGTGAATTTGGAAGTGAATGCATTGTATCCACACTGTATGTGAATGCACTCAGGAGCTCTGCATTTAAATTTGCATTTCTCTGATGGTTAGTGATGTTAAGCATTTTTAAAATATGGTTGTTGGCCATTTGTCTTCTTTTGAAAAATGTCTATTCATGTCCTTAGCCCACTTTTTGTGGAGGGTGGGTGGAGGGGATAGGGTCTTGATACATTGCCGGGGCTAAAGTGACATCATAGCTCACTGCAGCCTCAAACACCTGGGCTCAAGCAATCCTCCTGCCTCAGCCTCCGGAGTAGCTAGGACTACAGGCATGTGCCACCATGCCCAGCTAATTTTTCTATTTTTTGTAGAGATGAGGTCTGACTATGTTGCTCAGGCTGGTCTCAAACTCCTGGCCTCAGGTGATCTTCCTGCCTCAGCCTCCCAAAGGGATTATAGAGGTAAGCTACTGTGCCCAGCCCTTAGCCTACTATTTAATGGGTTTTTTTTGTTGTTGTTGTAGAGTTGCAAATTCTGGACATTAGTCCCTGTCAGATGTATAGTTTGCAAATATTTTCTCCTATTCTGCAGGTTGACAGTTCTTTTGATTATTTCTTTTCTTGTGCAGAAGCTTTATAGTTTAACTAAGTCCCATTTGTTTATTTTTATTTCTGTTGCCTATGCTTTTAAGTTCTTAGTCGTGAATCTTTTGCCAAGGCCAATGTTCAACAGAGTTTCCCCTAGGTTTTCTTCTATTATTTTTATAGTTTTATTTCTTACATTCAAGTCTTTAATTCATCCTGAGTTAATTTTTGTATGCGGTGAGAGATAGGGGTCGAGTTTCATTCTTCTGCTTATGGCAGCCCAATTTTCTCAGCACCGTTTATTGAAAAGGGTATCCTTTCCCCAGCAGACCTGTCAACTTTGTCAAAGATCAATTGGCTATAAGTGTGTGGCTTCATTTCTGGCTCCTCTATTCTGCTCCATTGATCTATGTGTCTATTTTTATACCAATAACATGCTGTTTTTGTTACTATAGCCTTGTAGTATACCAGTAATTTGGAGTCAGGCAATATGGTGCCTCTAGCTTTGTTCTTTTTGCTCAAGACTACTGTGGCTATTTGGACTCCTTTTCTGTTGCATATGAACTTTAGAATTGTTTTTTATAAGTCTGTAGGAAAGACATTGGTATTTTGATAGGGATTGCATTGAACCTGTAAATTGCTTTAGGCAATGTGGTCATTTTAACAGTATTAATTCTTACGATCCATGAGCGTAGGTTGCTTTTCTGTTTGTGTCATCTACAATTTCTTTCATAAGTGTTTTGTCATCTTGTAATGGTCTTTCACCTGCTTGGTTAACTATATTCCTAGGTAGTTTACATTTTTTTGTTGCTCTTGTAGGGT
The DNA here is from genome assembly GCF_040939455.1 of Microcebus murinus. Classification (NCBI taxonomy): domain Eukaryota; kingdom Metazoa; phylum Chordata; class Mammalia; order Primates; family Cheirogaleidae; genus Microcebus; species Microcebus murinus. The sequence goes on along the minus strand of NC_134123.1, from coordinate 4,946,102 downwards.
TGCCTTTTTGATTTGGTTCTTGGCTAGATTGTTATTGGTGTATAGAAATGCTACTGATTTCTGTATATGAATTTTGTATCCTGAAACTTTACTGAATTCATTTGTCAAATCTAAAAGTTTTTTGATGGAATCGTTAGGATTTTTTAGACATAAGATCATCTAATCAGCAAACAGGGATAATTTGACTTCCTCTTTTTGATTTGGATGTCTTTTATTTTTTTCTATTGCATGATTGCTCCAGAGAGGACTTCCCGTACTATATTGAATAAGAGTGGTGAAAGTGGGTGTCCTTGTCTTTTCCAGATCCTAGAGGGGGATGCTTTCAACTTTTTCCTGTTAAGTATGATGTTGGCTGTTGGTTTGTCGTATATGGCCTTTTTTATTTTGAGGTATGTTCCTTCAATGCCTAGTTTTTTCAGGATTTTATCATGAAGGGATGCTGAATTTTACTGAATGCTTTTTCTGTGTCTATTGAGATGATCATATGGTTTTTGTCCTTAATTCTGTTTATGTGATATATCACATTTATTGATTTTTTTTATGTTGAACCAAAACCTACTTGATCATGGAGTGTTATCTTTTTGATGTGCTGTTGGATCCAACTTATTAGTATTTTGTTGAGATTCTTACATCTGTGTTTATCAGGGATATTGGTCTGTAGTTTTCTTTTTTTGTTGTGTCTTTGTCTGGTTTTACTATCAGGGCAATACTGGCCTTGTGCAATGAAGTGGGGGAGAATTCCCTACTCCTCAATTTTTTGGAATAGTGTCAGGAAGATTGGTATTTGTTCTTCTTTTTGTGTTTGGTAGAATTCAGCTGTTAATGCATCTGGTCCTGGGGTTTTTTGGGTTTTTTTTTTGAGGGGGGAAATTTTTTATTATTGATTCAGTCTCACTACTCATTATTGGTCTGTTGAGGAGTTCTGTTTCTTTTTGGTTTAATCTTGGGAGGTTGTATGTTTCTAGGAATTTTCCCATTTCCTCTAGGTTTTCTAGTTCGTGCGTGTATAGTTCATAATAGTTTTTGTTGATCTTTTGTATTTCTGTGGTATCACTTGCAATATCTCCTTTTGCCTTTCTGGTTCTATTTATTTGGATCATCTCTCTTCTTTTCTTGGTTAGTCTAACTAGTGGTTTATCAATTTTGTTTATCTTTTCAAAGAACCAGCTTGATCCTTTGTATTTTTTTGGAGGTCTCTCTTTCATTGAGTTGTGCTCTGGTCTTTGTTATTTCTTTTCTTCTACTAACTTTGAGTTTTGTTTGTTCTTGTTTTTTTAGTTCCTTAAGGCACAATGTTAGGTGCTTGAGTCAGGGTTAAAAGTGTGCCCGTCACCCAGCTAGTGCTCATTGTACCCTCTACTTTTTTGATGTAGGCACTTAATGCCATAAACTACCCTCTTAGTACAGGTTTTTTGGTATGTTGTATTTTCAGTTTTATTTATTTTAGAAATGTTTTAAATTTCCATCTTAATTTCTTCATTGACCCAGTGATCATTCAGGAGCATGTTTAATTTCCATGTATTTGCGTAGTTTCTAAAGTTCTTCATACTGATTTCTAGCATCATTCCACTGTGTTCTGAGAAAATACTTGATACGATCTTGATTTCGAAAAATTCGTCAAGACTTGTTTTCATGTGATCTATCTTGGAGGATGTTCCATATGCTGATGAAAAGAATGAATATTCTGCAGCTGGTGGGTAGAATGTTCTGTAAGTGTCTATTGAAGTCCAATTTAAGTCCAGTGTTTCTTGGTTGATTTTCTGTCTCAATGTCTGTCCAGTGCCACCGGTGGGGTGTTGAAGTCTCCCACTGTTACTCTGTTGCTGTCCTTCTCTTTCTTTAGGTCTAGTAATATTTGTTTTGTGAATCTGGGTGTTCCAATGTTGGGTGCATATATATTTAGAATTAATATATCTTCTTGCTGAATTGATTCCTTTACCATTATATAATGACCTTCTTTGTATTTTTTTTTACTGTTTTTGACTTAAATTCTATTTTATTCAATTTTTCCTCCAAAGTGGAAGCCAGCTGCAAGTCCAGGTGAGCCTGCAGTGAAAAGAAAGATGATTATAGTGGAAAGAAAAGTAGAACTAATTAAGTGTTTGGAGAAAGGCCAGATGCCATCATTCTTGGGAAAGCATTAGACTTCAGTCACTCAACTATTGGAACACTTATAAAAGGATAAAGTGAGAATAATGGAACCTGTGAAAGGTAATCCTCCAATGAAACCATCAGTTATTATTAAACAGCATAGTGGATTAATTATTGAAATGGAAAGGTTATTATTGATTTGGTTAGAAAATCAGAATAAACATAACATTCCTGTTAGCCTAGGAATTAAAAGAAAGAGTACAGTGGTCTCTATAACTTACTATTATAGTATAGGGATATTATTATATTATTATATTATAGTACAGGGATATTATTATTATATCCCTGTATTTTTTTTTTTTTTTGAGACAGAGTCTTGCTTTGTTGCCCAGGCTAGAGTGAGTGCCGTGGCGTCAGCCTAGCTCACAGCAACCTCAAACTCCTGGGCTCAAGCAATCCTCCTGCCTCAGCCTCCCGAGTAGCTGGGACTATAGGCATGCGCCACCATGCCCAGCTCATTTTTTGTATATATTTTTAGTTGGCCAATTAATTTCTTTCCATTTATAGTAGAGACGGGGTCTCACTCTTGCTCAGGCTGGTTTCAAACTCCTGAACTCGAGCAATCCGCCCGCCTTGGCCTCCCAGAGAGCTAGGACTACAGGCGTGAGCCACCGCGCCCGGCCTATATCCCTGTATTATATTGTATATAATACAGGGATATAATTGTATTATATCCCTATAATACAATAATACTATATTGTATTATAGTACAGGATATTATTATAGTACAGGGATATTATTATTATTGTTATGGTATTACATCATATTATTATTACCACATAGGAGCCATTATAATATTGTTGTTGTTATTGTTATTATTACTGTATATGTGCTATTCATCAGGGATCCGAGTTATATCCAAATCTAACCTAAAGATATTCTCAGAAACATATCTCGTCTATAACTCGGGACCACCTGTATTGGTTTTCAGATTTCTCTTGCATCTCATTGAGCTTCTTTAAAATCAAAATTTTGGATTCTTTATCTGGCATTTTGAGGAATTCTTTCTGAGTGGGATCTGTTGCTGGACAACTGTTATGGTCGTTTCATGGTGTCATATTTACTTGCTTTCTCCTGTTTCCTGTGTCATTCTGTTGATATCTGCATATCTGTTGTAGCAGTCACTTCTTCCAATTTTTTGAAATTACTTTGGTAGGGGAGAGTTTTTTCCTGGAGTTGAGCAGGACACTTCGGCTTTGATTTGGGGTACCTGCGGTAGTGTGATCTTTATATGACTTTTTCAGCAGTACACAGGGTCAGTGGTATCTGTGATTTCCTGGGTGGCTTAGGGTACAGTTATTAGTTGAGGCTGTGGTGAAGTTTTGCTGGGGACTTAGATGCCAGCTGAGCCAATCTTCAGGCCCTGGTGGTGGCAGTAGTGGGCTGAGTATGCCTGTTTTTAGGCCCCAGAGCAGCTGGCACTTGTGTTAGTGGGTCTGGAGGGCCAATTTTTGGGCCTCCAGGTGACTTACTCAGAAGCTAATAATGGGAGCAGTCGCGCAGGTGTGGGGGCAGATTCTCAGGCCCCTGGGCAGCGAGTGTGATGTGGGTGATGGCCCCAGCAGTGGTGGAGCAATCCAGCAGGACCCAAACGGTCCATGTTGGTGGTGTTGGTAGCTGTGATGGGCTGGGCGGACTAGTCTCGAGTCCCATAGCTGCCCATAGCAGGGCAATGGGTATGGTCCTAAGTGTGCTCGGGAGACCTTGGTCGTCCCTGTCCCTCCTTGGCCAGGTGGCAACTGCAGCTGCATTGCCTCAAACTCACCCAAAAGTGGGGCGTAGCCCAGCATTGGACTCTAAAAATGGCGCTGGCTGTGGGCCTGTGACTAGAGAGGGTGGGATCCCACTTGGGCAAGTGTCATGGGCAAGGAGCTGTGGGGAGTGCGTTCCACTCATGTCTTGGCCTCACAGCAGCCTTGCAGGACAGTGGGTATTGTTCTAGGTACTCCTAGGAGAGCCTGGTTTCCTTGCCTCCTCCACTGGTTCATGGTTGCAACCAGGTCAGCCTGAACTTGGCCTGAGGGTGGGGCGCAGCCAAGCATTAAATTCTCAGAATGGGACAGGTGGCTCACACCTGTAATCCCAGCACTATGGGAGGCCCGGATGGGAGGATTGCTAGAGGCCAGGAGTTTGAGACCAGCCTGGGCAATGTAGCAAGATTCTGTCTCTATAAAAAATAAATAATAATTAGCCGGGCATGGTGGTGGCAGGTGCCTACAGTCCCAGCTACTCAGGACGCTGAGGCAGGAGGATCTCTTGAGCCCAGAAGTTTGAGGTTGCAGTGAACTATGGTTGCACCACACCACTGCACTCCAGTCTGGATGACAGAGCAAGACCCTGTCTCCAATAACAAAATTCTCAAAATGGTGCCTTCAGCCTGCAACCAGAGAGAGTAGAGCCCTTCCCAGAGAAGCAACCTGGGCCAGATGCTTGGGGACTGCGTCCATTTGTACCTTGGTCTCATAGCAGCCTGTCACAGGGTGGTGGGTGTTGTCCTAGGAATGGTAGGGGAGCCAGGTTTTATTGTCCCTCCGTCACAGGTTGTCAACTGCAATCGCAGCAGCCCACACTTGGCCTGAGGGTGGGGCGCAGCCCAGCGTTAAACTCTCAAGATGGTGCTGGCTGTGGGCCTGCGACCAGAGAGGGTGGGGCCCCTTGCAGGCACACAGCGTGGGCAGGAAGCTGTGGGGACTGCGGCCTGCTCATGTTTCGTCTCAGCAGCAGCCCCCAGCAGGTGGATGGGGATCTTCTCAGAGTTGTGTGGGAGTCCCCAGTCTTCCCTGCCCCTCCTCAGAGGAGCGCGGTGGCGGCAGCCACGTCTGCAGATCCCTGAATCCAGGTTCCCAGAATGGCCCCCAGCTGGGGTGCGCTGGGCTTGGATGCCCGCGGGTGACTTGAGGGGCTCTCCTGTTTTGGAATGTGGAGCCCCGGAGATTTCTTTCTTACTGTTTCCCCATATCCATGGGCTTCTCCTGGCTCTCAGCCAGTTCCCAGCTGGGCAAGCTGTTTTGAACCCTCTTCTACTTTTGGTGCTTCCCATCACTTCTCTGGTGGATCCTGAAGGAGGCATTTCAACAAGTGCAGTAATTCCCTCTTACCTGTGGCTTTGCCTTCCTTAATTTCAGTTACCTGCAGTCTGAAAATACTAAAATATTTTAAAAAAGAGAGAACCCCCTCTTCCCATAACTCCTATTACAACGTGTTGTTATAATTGTTCTATTTTATTAGTCATAGTTGTCGATCTCTTTCTGTGTCTAATGTAAAAATTAAACTTTATTTAGGTCTGTATATATAGGAGAAATTACGGCGTATATAGGTCTCTGCACTACACACAGTTTCAGGCATTCACTGGGATCTTGGAACACGTCTGCCTCAGACGAGGGGAGACTGCTCTGCATGCAGCAGGCTGGGCTCGTGGTCTGGGTCTCCATGGAAAATCAGTCAAGGCAAATATTACTGTTGAAGGACTTGGGTTCATGAAAGACCCGAACTTTTTTTTTTAACTATTTATTTGTTATCTTTGTATTTTAGCTTTGTCCTAGGCCCAGGGGCAGTGGAGGCCAAGATTGCATTGCAAGGAAATGCCTCCTGCACGGCTTTCCCATAATGGAAGGTGAAAAGAGGCAGCCTGCAGTCAGTGCTGGCTTTCTAAGGGCCCCTCAGCCGGTGTCGAGAGTGCACTGGAGCCCCAGCACCTGGTCCTGGGTGGTGACTGCTAGCTCCTATGGTGAGGCGACATCTTGCCAGTTCCTGTTGCAGCTGGCTCACGGGTGGGGCGACTCTGTTCCCAAGCTCTTGGTAGAAAAATGAATTTCCCTCTTGCACAATTGTAAGTTGACAGCTGAAGTATTTTTTATTATACTTCTACAGAGTTGCAAAGAATATCATTACCATCTTATCTTGTGTTTATTGTATATATGTTTTAATTATATTTTGAGCAAAATTTGAGAGTTGCAGATTTAGCTAATTTAGCTTATGGAAATGATCTGACTAAGCATTTAACCATTTTTAAGGACCTCCATGTCTAATTTGGAAGTGTGACTTCATTTTTAAATTTTTTTTTTTTTTTTTTTTTGAGACAGAGTCTTGGTCTGTTGCCTGGGCTAGAGTGCTGTGGCGTCAGCCTAGCTCACAGCAACTTCAAACTCCTGGGCTCAAGCGATCCTTCTGCCTCAGCCTCCCAAGTAGCTGGGACTACAGGCATGCAAGCTGGGACTACCGGCATGCGCCACCCTGCCCGGCTAATGTTTTTCTGTATACTTTTAGTTGTCTAGCTAATTTCTTTCTGTTTTTAGTAGAGACGGGGTCTCGCTCTTGCTCAGGTTGGTCTTGAACTCCTGACTTGAGCGATCCTCCTGCCTCAGCCTCCCAGAGTGCTAGGATTACAGGCGTGAGCCACCTCGCCCAGCCTTAATTTTTTTTTTAAAACTTTATTGTGGTATAATTTACACATTATAAAATTCAATAATTTTATTTTATTTTATTTTTTAGAGACAGGGTCTCACTCTGTTGCCCAGCTTGTAATGCAGTGGCACGATCACACCTCACTGCAGTCTCCAATTCTTTGGCTCAAGTGATCCTCCTGCCTCAGCCTCCTGAGAAGCTAAGACTACAGGCACATACCATCATGCTTGGCTAATTTTTCAAAAAAAAATTTTATAGAGATAGGGTCTTACCATGTTGCCTATGGTGGTCTCAAACTCCTGACCTCAAGCAATCCTCCTGCCAAGGCATCCCAAAGTGCTGGGATTACAGGCACGAGCCACCTCACCCAGCCACTCATTTAAAATTTAATGATTTTTTTAGTAAACTTACATTTACCAATACCATAGTCAATTTTAGAATATTTTCATGATACCAAAAAAGTACCCTGTGCCCATTTTCAGTCAATCTCCCTTTTACCCTAGGCCACCAGTAATCTGCTTTCTGTTTCTATGAATTCACCTTTTCTGTCTGTTTCTTATAAATAGAATCATAATCATATCATATATAGCCTTTTATGACTGGCTTTTATTTTGGCATGTTTTGGAAGTTCATCCGTTTTTCTGGCATGGATCAATTTGTCATTCCATATTATGACCAAATAGTATTTCATTAGTTGGTTATACCATATTTTTCTTCATTTACAGGTTGATGGCATTTAGATTATTTCCATATTTTGGCTATTATAAATAATGCCCCTATGAGCACTCATATAGAAGTCTTCATACGAACTCCTTGGGTAGACAGGAGTAGAATTGCTGGGTTATATGGTAAATTTATGTTTAACTTTTTAAGAATCTTCCAAACTGCTTTCCAAAATGCCTATGCCCACCAGCAATATACGAGTGTTTCTGTTTTTCCATGTCCTCACCAACACTTGTTTTTTTATTATAGCTGTCTTAGGTAGATGTGAAGTGGTATCTTGTGTTTTTTCTCTTTGTGGATAGTTGTTTTTTATTGCAGTACACATAACATCAAATGAAAGGACAGCGTTGCTAATAAATCATCTAACACAAAAACATCTCTGCACACAATGGTGTGCTGGCCCCACTGTTTGCTTCTTTCTTGACCACCTGGGGGTGTTGTTTTTTAAAGAGCTTGTTTTACAGAACTGGAAACATACTGAACAAACAGAAAAAGGGGCATGTAGCCCCTTCAACACCTACCAGATCCCATTCCAAAAAGTCACATAAGACCAGCCTAACAGAAAACAACCGCCTTCTATTATCATTTCGCAGCAACAACTGCTCTAGAAAACAAACTGTTTTTTGTAATAACAACTGCTTTCCTCTTTATGACTCCCAATGAAAAGCCAAGCTACTCATCTTCGCAGCTGGCATTTCTTCTTCCTTTCATGCTGTGCCCTTTCCTTCCTTGGAAAATAAAGCAAATTTACTTTAAAAGCTATCTTAATCTTTGAGTTGAGAATTCTTTCTCATCCCACAGTTTGAACACCCCTAGCATTTTAGTGGCCCATACAGGGAACTCACTTTCCTACCTGTCCCAAGACTGCTCCCTCCTCTGCTGCACAGCTCCCAAGACATCCTTCTTGGCATCCTCAATGCCATTCGGAACTTGGTGTGTCTCTTGGGATCTGGGAATGGTCATATACTCTAGGCTAAGAGTGGTAGCTTTCTAGTTTGGTCTAGAATGGAAAACCTGGTGCTGGGTTTACCACTCTCAGGAGGTGGCTTAGAAGGACTTTTCCTAACCACTTCTCTTTGTCTTCACCCAGACCCAGTAATGCCTGGCTTTGGGAAAGATCTCTAGGTCTCGGTCTGCTTCAGAACTAAGGGTGGCCAATCTGATCACTTCTCAGTCTGACTCAGTTTGATCAGATCTAGTCATCTGATTTGGAGAGGCCCCTCTTGGACTCTCTTCTTTTGACATATGACCATTCCTGAAAAGTCCTTTCCGTTTCTTTCTCCTGGTTGTCATCATGGGCAACGTTCAGTTGGCCCCACCTAAAGACTCCTCATTGGGATATCTTCTTAAGGATTTGAAACCTTTGGGATTTACCAGCTTCCGACTCAAATGTTTAGTCTTCTGTTGCAATACAGCTTGGCCACAATATAAATTAGATGACCAGGAGATTTGGCCTGAGAATTGATCTCTTAATCATAACACCATTCTACAACTCTACCTTTATTGCCACTGTTTCAGCAAGTGGTCTAAAGTTGACAAGTCAGCCCTCAGGGCACCTGAAACCTCCTCCTCTTCCTACCCATCAGCTCCGAGGTCATCTCCCTGGACAAGATTGACAGTTAGACTTTGCACATATGCCTCCACAAAGGGACATAAATACCTTTTAACGCTAATACATGCATTTTCGGGTTGGTTAAAAACTTTCCCCAGTGGCCGGGCGCGGTGGCTCACGCCTGTAATCCTAGCACTCTGGGAGGCTGAAGTAGGAGGATCGTTTGAGCTCAGGAGTTCAAGACCAGCCTTAGCAAGAGTGAGACTCCGTCTCTACTAAAAATAGAAAGAAATTAGCTAGACAATTAAAAGTATACACAAAAAATTAGCTGGGCATGGTGGCGCATGCCTGTAGTCCCAGCTACTTGTGAGGCTGAGGCAGGAGAATCACTTGAGCCCAGGAGTTTGAGGTTGCAGTGAGCTAGGCTGACACCATGGAACTCTAGCCTGGGCGACAGAGCGAGACTCTTGTCTCAAAAAAAAAAAAACTTTCCCCACTAAAACAGAGTGGGCCTCTGAAGTCACACAAGTTCTTCTCCAAAAAATAATTCCCCAATTTAGATTCTTAACTTCTCTCCAAAGTGATAATGGCCCTGCTTTTATCTCTCAAATCACCCAACAGGGCTTGGAAGCCCTAGGTATTGCTTATAAATTTGCACTCAGCCTATCACCATCAATCCTCCGGAAAAATAGAAAAAGCCCACTCAACTCTCAAACAGCAGCTTGCAAAGCTTCTCTTAGAACCATGCCAAAGCCGGATACACCGCCTTCCCTCCACGTCTCCCCCGGAGTGGCTTTAAACTTAGGTAAAGATGTCCAGTTCTCTTGTCTTTCACCTTAGTTTCCCCACCTCCACTCGACACTTTCCAACAGTCAAGCTTACTCGAAAACTCCTTCCAGAATGTACAGATAGCCACCCTCCTCAGCCCCTCAAAGGGACTTCAAAACACTGACAGCATGGAGACTGGGTCCTACTTAAACATCTCCCGGACACACTGCGCCTCTCTGATCTTCAGGGAAAGGTCCTTTTCAGGTAATCCTCACGACTCCCACTGCAACGAAACTGGGAATTCCATCCTGGATTCATCTCTCCTGACGTAAACCCACTGATCCCCCAGAGAAACCTACTTCCGCCCACTGCGAACTCCCCGGAAATCCACCAGCCTACACCTGCCAGTCCATCACCGATACCAGACTCGATTCACTGGACAGAAGCCCCCCAAACTGTGACCTTCAGTAATATGCTGTGGGACACATGGCTCCTTATTTTCCTTGTCTTACTCCCTATAATTCTCCCGTCTTTCCACCACAAATGTTGCCACAGCCCAGCTTAAGTCCCTGGCTGATCTCTTCTCTGCCCAAGCCACAAACCCTAACAGTAGTCCTACTCTCTACATCCCTAGCCACGAGTATTCTGCAACACTCTGTCTGTCTATGGTCCAAGAAAATCTTACCTTATTACAACAATCTAAACATAACCAAAGCAAATATTTCAATTACTGGATATGAGCCAGCACTTCCCTTTTAAAAGGGCTGTGGCCATCCCCATCTCCCCACACACTGGTCCCAACTTGACTGGGAGTCTCCACCACCTATCCCATTAAGATAGAGTTAAGGAGGCCCCCAGTTCCAGTAACAATCCTGGCAATAATTCCAAGAAACGCTAGGACCCTCACTGCTCCTCGCTTAGTTCCATCACTATTTACTATCCCACTCTTTCCCTCCAATCCTGGAGAGGCAAAAATTTACTTCAACGACTTCCAGGCTCCAGTTGTTACCAAAGGAACGTCTTTTCTAATGTTCAGCTTCAGCTCCCAGCTCCCTTTTGTTTCTCCAACCCAAAGGCTGGCTGAGCTCCTCTTTGGCCCCACAACCATGCTTTCTCTCTAAACCCTGCCAGACAGTTCATCAGACTCCCGACCTCCTCGCAAGAAGGGAGACACTGCCCCACCGGAACCCCAGTCTCAGGCATTCGCGATATGCGACTCCCCACCCCTTGTAACCTTTCACTACCTAAATGGAGGCAATTGTCCCACTGCTCTCATCACCGTGTTCACTTTGCCCCCAAGCTAAACACCCTCACCAGTCTGCCGTCTTTTACCACAAACACTTACATGCCCCCAGTTGCCTCAAATACCAGAGTACTTTCCTACCCGAGAGCTTGGATTTGACCACTCTTGATTACTCTTAACTTGGGGACATAATATTTCCTTCCACTCTTCCCCGAATGGCCTCCTACCTTCCCCTTCCACTCCTTCTTCCTTCCACTCTTCCCCGAATGGCCCCTTAACTGCAGCCAGTTTGACTTCCACCTACCTTGGAGTCTATGGAAAACATAAATCGTTTAACTTAACCCTTACCCCTTGTATTTGCCCAAATGATAAAACCTATTTTCTATAAGTAACACATATCTTTGCCTACCCACTAACTAGACTAGAACTTGTATTTTAGTACATATCATCCCTAATTTAATCCTTACCACTGATCCCAACCCACTCCCTTTGTCTACCTCTAGTTATGGAACTAAGCGAGGAGCAGTGAGGGTCTCAGCATTCCTTGGAATTATTGCCAGGATTGTTACTGGAACTGGGGGCCTCCTTAACTCTATCTTCACAGTCCAAAAACTCTCTAGAAATTAGTCAAGGAGTCACCAAACTGACAAAGCAAATCAATACACTCCAAAACCAGATCCCCTCTCTAGCAGGAGGGTTACAAAATAGAAGAACTATAGATTTACTAACAGCTAACCAGAGAGACACCTGTGCTTTCTTAGGAGAGGAATGCTGTTTCTTTGTTAAGTAATTGGGAAAAATTCCAACTAATTTACAAAATATCTTTTAAAAAGCTAATACCCTTTATGAAAAAGGTAATGCTGGTGGATGTGATTAGTGAAATTTCAAACTCCATGTGTGGTCATGGCTCTTGGTTAATACCTCTCTTAGGATCCCCTAGCAGCTTTACTTTTAACCTTCATTTTTGAATGAAGGTTTTTCACTGCATTTTTCACTACTTGATAACGTTCGTACAAAAGTGAATTCGAGCCTTTTCTGTTTGCCCCCAACAAAATCCCTATCCCACATCTGCTCTGGCTTTTAAGACCATCGGATTTCAGCCTCTCTCTCTTAACAACTCTCAACTGGACTCTCAGGTAGGGACAACTCTACCACCCTATGTCGGCAGAAAGTAGTTACAGAAGAACTGACCATCATCCAAACACCCTTGTCTCCCAGTCCATTAATAAGAATAACAATTCTCACCAAAGGAAGTGAAGTGGGGACTGAAAGGATGGCATTGCTAGTAAGTCATTTAGCACAAAAACATTATTGCACACAATGGTGTTCTGGCCCCACTGTTTGCTTCTTTCTTCACCTGGGGGGATTACCTTTTTTTTTTTTTAAGGGCTTGTTTTACAGAATTGGAAAAATACTGAACAAACAGAAAAAGGGGCATGTAGCCTCTTCAACACCTACCAAATCCCATTCCAAAAAGTCACATAAGACCAGCCTAACAGAAAACAATCGCTCTGGAAAACAACTGCCTTCCATTATCATTTCACAGCAACAACTGCTCAGGAAAACAAACTGCCTTTTGCGATAACAACTGCTTTCCTCTTTATGACTCCAATAAAAAGCCAAGCTATTCTTCCTTGGAGCTGGCATTTCTTCCTCCTTTCATGCTGTGCCCTTTCCTCTCTTAGAAAATAAAATAAACTTACTTTAAATCCTATCTTAATCTTCGAGTTGAGAATTCTTTCTCATCCCATGGTACAAACACCCCTAATGTAAAATTTGCCGTCTCAGCTATTTTAAAGTGTATAGCTCGGTAGTGTTAAGTATGTTCATGTTGTTGTGAAACAGATCTCCAGAACTTTTATTCTTGCAAAACTGAAACTCTATCCATTAAATAACTTTCCATTTTCCCTCCCTTCAGCCTCTAGCAACCACAATCACTTTCTGTTCCCATGATTTGGAAACTATTCTAGATATTGCATGTAAGCAGATTTTTCGTTCCTATTTGCAGCTTTTCTTTTGCCCTATTCCATGGGACATTCCACCAGTACTCCCTTGATCTTTCGTAGATGGTTTTATTGACTTAAACTTTTTAATTTTTCTTTAAGCAGAGAAATAGATTTGGGAGGTTATCTCTGGGTTGTAATTAGCTGGTCTTCATTGTTATGTTTACTTGAAAATTGAACAAAATGGGGTGTATGGGTGTGTGCATGGTGGGATGGAAGCAGGCATAGCCTCTTATAAAAGTTTCATTGTACTATTAATATTGCAAAAATGGTTTTCTGATTTAATCCTAAAAATATTTGTTTCTCTAGGACTTAAGAGGTCTTCATTGGTCAGGCAATATAGAGGACAGTATAGAAGACCTTCAGTGGTTAAAGGGTAAAGTGAAATGTTCTTTAAATGTATTTCTTGGTTTTTAGGTGTTCCCAGGGTAAAATAGCAAAATTAGATGAAGACATAAATGCAGATATCAAATTCAGTTTAGGCAATTGTTGCTGATTTCACTTTCACTTTAGCTTATATAAATAGAAAAACTACATCTTTTAAAATCTTTTCCAATTGTAAAATACTTTTTTTAACTTTTCATTTTGGAATAATTATAGACTCACAGGAAGTCGCAATAAAGACAGTCATGTACCACATAACATCTCAGTCCATGACAAGCTGCATATGTGAAGGTGGCTTCAAAAGGTTATAACACAATTCATAATTGCAAGGCTGTGGCAACAGCCCAAGTGCCCATCAATCCAAGAATGGATTAATAAAATGTGGTATATGTATACCATGGAGTACTATTCAGCTCTAAGAAACAATGGTGATATAGCACATCTTATATTTTCCTGGTTAGAGCTGGAACCCATACTACTAAGTGAAGTATCCCAAGAATGGAAAAACAAGCACCAGATATATTCTCCAGCAAACTGGTATTAACTGAGTAGCACCTAAGTGGACACATAGGTACTACAGTAATAGGGTATTGGGCAGGTGGGAGGGGGGAGGGGGGCGGGTATATACATATATAATGAGTGAGATGTGCACCATCTGGGGGATGGTCATGATGGAGACTCAGACTTTTGGGGGGAGGGGGGAAATGGGCATTTATTGAAACCTTAAAATCTGTACCCCCATAATATGCCGAAATAAAAAAAAAGAGAGAGAGAAAAAAGGTTATAACGAAGCTGAAAACCCCATTACCTAACGATGTAGCTATTGTAATGTCGTAGTGTAATGTGTTGCTCACGTGCTTGTGGTGATGCTGGCGTGAACAAACCCACTGCGCTGCCAATTGTATAGAAGTCTAGCACTTATGATTATGTACAGTACATGATCCTTGATAGCAAGTGACTGTGTTATTGGTTCATGTATTTTTTTTCCATCTGTGCTCATGAGTGCTGATGGTTTAGGTATGTCTTATGCTATACATTTTATTGTTACTTAGAGTATACTCCCATTACTTACATTAAGAAAAAGTTAACTGTAGCGCGGCCTCAGGCAGGTCCTTCAGGAGGTATTCCAAAAGAAGACATTGCTATGCCAGGAGTGGCACCTCCACGTGTGCTGTTGCCTCTGAAGACCTTCCGGTGGGACAAGGTGTGGAGGGGAAGACGGTGACACTGATGGTCCTGACCCCGTGTGGGCCCAGCTTAATGTGTGTGTTTGTGTCTTAGTTTTTAACAAAAAAGCTTAAAAAGCAAAAAAAATTAAAAATTTTGAAAGTAGAAAAAAGCTTATAGATATAAGGAAAGAAGATATTTTTGTACAACTGTACAGTGTGTTTGTGTTTTAAGGGAAGTGTTATTACAAAAGAGTCAAAAATTTTAAAAATGAAAAAGTTTATGGAGTAAAAACCTAATGAGATCTTGTCTCTAAAAAAAATTGAAAAATTAGCCAGGTATGGTGGTGTGTACCTGTAGTCCCAGCTACTCAGGAGGCTGCGGTGTGAGGATCACTCGAGCTCAGGAGTTCAAGGCTTCAGGAGCTATGATTGTGCCACTGCACTCCAGCCTGGGTGACAGAGTGAGACGCTGTCTCTTAACAAAAAATGCAGCAGTTTCCCAGGCTCCATTCCTGCTGCTTTGTAAGTCCGAGCCCGGGGTTTTCAGTATACAGCTCAGGTGACTCACATTATTAGTGTTGGAACCATTTTAAAAATGCTATACCAACACATTTCTGGTGCCACTTCTCTGGGAATCCTTACAGCCTGCTAAGCCCAGCTGCAGCCAGCATGTGAGACCTGGCTGGTTGCTCTGGGCTATAATTGGGGTGCTTGTAATAGAAGCCAGTGGGGTGCTGCTCTGGATCTGCATGTGCACATCATACTCTGGCTGGCCCCACAGCAGCCCTAGTGTTCAGCTTGCGGCCTGCCTGGTGCAGAGCGGGTACTCTTGTTCCTTGGTATGAGTGAGTGAACAAATATTTACTTGCTTTTTCTTCCTTTGGCACGTTTGAAGTGGTAATAAGTAGCATGTATATAGACTTGAGTAGCCCCCCCATCCGTGGTTTCGCTTTCGGAGGTTTCAGTTACCTGTGGTCAACTATAGTCTGAAAACAGGTGGGTGCAGCACAACAAGGTATTTTGAGAGAAAGGTAGAAACTACATTCACATAACTTTTCTTACAGAATATTGTTATAATTGTTCTACTTATTATTAGTTATTTCTTACTGTGACTAATTTATAAATAAAACTTTATCATAGGTATGTATATATAGGAAAAACATAGTATATATAGGGTTTAGTCCCACTGGAGGTCTTGGGACATGTCCCTCAAAGATAAGGGGACTACTGTCTAGCCTGTATTGAAGGAAAATAGAAAAAAATGTAAACTGCAGACAAAAACATTCAAAATCATAGACGTTTGGACCACATATTAGTTTTCTATTGCTGTCACAAGTCTCCATACACTTGTATTCTTAAAAGAGCACAAACTCATCTTATAGTCCCGTGGGTCAGAAGTGCAGCATCGATCTCACTAGGTAAAACCAGTGTGTGAGTAGGCTTCACACCTTTCTGGAAAGCCTGTAGGAGAAGATGCATTTCCTTGCTTACACAGATTGTTGGCAGAATTTCAGTTCTCTGTGATTTTAGGACTGAAGTCACCATTTCTTTCCTGGCCGTCAGCTGAGGGCCATTCTAGAGACCACTCGCATCCCCTGGCTTGCAGCTGCCTTCTCCCATATTCAAAGCCAGCAACAGCACGTGCCTCTCACACTTCTGATCTCTCCTCCTTCTCCAACGCGTCTCTGACCACAGCCCGGAAAGGTTCTATGTGTTAAGGCCTCCTGTGATTACACTGGGCCCATCCCGTTATCCGGGACAATGCTCCATCTCAAAACCTGTAACCTTAGTCACACCTCCAGGGCCCATTTTGCTGTGTAAGTTAACACATTCACAGATCCAAGGGGTTCAGGAGGGGACATCTTTAGGGGTCATAGTATTTTGCCTGCCGTGGACAATTTAAGACAAATGGTTTTAGTAGCCCCAAGAGCATCACTCCATCATGACGCATAGTTATCCTATTTCTTTGATTCTAAGATGCCATTTATTTCAAAAACTTTCTTATGGAAAATTTCAAACATGAGCAGAAGTAGAGGAACAGTATCATATACCCCTGTGTGCTCATCACTTTGCTGCAGTAAATATCAGCTCTTGGCCAATCTTGTGTTCTCTGTACCCTCCCTGGTCCCCCAGTTTGAAATTATTTTGAAGCAAATCTCAGCAAACATATTTTTATCTATGTATGTTTTAATATGTATTGCTAGAAGATAAGGGACTGTTTTTATTATGTGGTCATGGTTTACTAATGCAACTCCCCCAAATTAATGACTTAATATCATCAAATATCCAGACACTGTTTGCATTTTCTCGATTAGCCTATACAATTATTTATAGTTTATTTGAATTTATAATTTATTTAAATGAAGTCTATATATTACATTAGCTAGATGGCTGTCTTATTTATTGTGATAAAGCATATGTAACATAAATATTGCCATTGTTACCATTTTAAGTGTACAGTGTAGGGGCATCAAGTACATTCACATGTTTGTGCGGCCATCATGAGCAACCATCTCCAGAATTTTTTTCATCTTCCCAAACTGATACTCTGTACCTGTTAAACAATAACTCTTCATTTTCCTCTCCTCCCAGCCCTGGCAGATACCATTCCACTTTCTGTCTGTATGAATTTAACTGCTCTAGGTATTTCATGTAAGTGGGATCATGCAGCATTTGTCTTTTTGTGACTGGCTTATATCACTTAGCATGACGTCTTCGAGGTTCATCCTTGTTTTAGCATCTGAGAGGATTTCCTTCCTTGTTAAGGCTTCATAGTATTCAGTTGTAAGTGTGATAGTTAATTGTATGTGTCAACTTGGCTGGGCCACAGGGTGCCCAGATATTGGTGAAACATTATTCTGGGCCATGCATAATGTCTTGCACCTACAGACCCAGCTACTTGGGAGGCTTAGGTGGGAGGATTGCTTGAGGACAGGAGCTTGAGACCAGCACGGGCAACATAATGAGATCCCGTCTCTAAATTATAAAACAAACAGACAAAATTTATTGTTGGTATTTCTATGAGGGTGTTTTGGGATGATATTAACATTTTAAAAACATTTTCTAAAATTGATGTATATTAGTTGTATGTATTTTTGGAGTACATGTGATATTTTGATACCTGTATACAATGTGTAATGATCAAATCAGGGTAATTGGGATATTCATCACCTTAAACATTTATGTTTTCTTCTCTTTGTATTGGGAAAATTACAATTCTTCTCTTCTGGTTATTTTAAAATGTACGTTAAATTATGAAGTATGGTTTCCCTACTCTACTGTCACATCCTAGAACTTATTCCTTTTATCTAGCTGTATTTTTGGACCCTTTAACCAGCTTCTCTTCATTCCCTGTCCCCATTCCCTCCCCAGTCTCTGGTAACCACCATTCTTCTCTACCTCCGTGAGGTCAGCTGTTTTAGCTCCCACGTATGAGTGTGAACATGTGATACTTGTCTTCCTGTGCCTGGCTTATTTCACTTGACATAATGACCTCCAGTTCCATCCATGTTGCCACAAATGACAGGATCTTATTCTTCTTTATGGCTGAATAGTATTCCATTGTGTATGTACACCACATTTTCTTTCTCCATTCACACATTGTTAAACACTTAGGTTGATTCCATATCTTGGCTATTGTAAGTAGTGCTGTAATAAACATCAGAGTGCCGATGTCTCTTTGATGTACTTATTTCCTTTCTTTGATATATACCCCGCAGTGGGATTGCTGGGTCATATGGTAGTTCTGTTGTTAGTTTTTTAAGGAAATTCCATAGTGTTTTCCATACTGTTCATACCAACCAAAAGTGTATAAGCTTTCTCCTTTCTCCACATCCTCACTAGGATTTGTTATTTTTTGTCTTTTTGATAATAGTCATTCTAACTGGGGTAAGATGATATCTCATTTTGGTTTTGATTTGCACGTCCCTGATGATTAGAAATGTTGAGCATTTTTTCACATATCTCTTGGCCATTTGTATGTCTTGGCCTTTGAGAAATGTCTGTTTAGTTCTTTGACCATTTTTAATTGGATATTTTGTGTTTTTGCTATTGCTTGTTTGAGTTCCTTTATATATTCTGGTTATTAATCTCTTTAACATTTAATATTTATATTGATGAACATTGAGTAAAGCAAATTGCACTCCATAATATGGGTGGGCCTTTGTCCATTTAAAGGCCTGAGTAAACCAGAAAGACTGGCTTTCCCCAAACAGGGGAGAATTCTCCAGCCTTCAGGCTTCATCCGTAACATCCTGATTCTACAGCAGACTGCCTTTGGACTCAAACTGGAACATTGGCTATCTCAGATCTACAGCCTGCTGGCCCACAGTGCAGATTTTGGACTTGTTAGTTGTGAACCAATTAATTCCTTGTAATAAATTTCCTTTCATATATATACACATATCCTGTTAGTTCTGCTTCTCTGGAGGACCCTGACTAATACAATATGTATTTTTGTTTATTCTTTCTTTGATGGACCTTTTGGTTGTTTCCCCCTCTTGACTATTGTAAATAATGATGCTATGAACACGGGTGTGCAAATATTTCTTTAAGGCTCTGCTTTCAGTTCTTTGGGATACTCTCAGAAATGGGATTGCTGGATTGTATGGGTAGTTCTATTTTTAATTTTTTTTTTTTTTGAGAGAAAGAGTCTTGCTGTGTGTGTCACCCTGGATTGAGTGATTTGATCATCATAGCTCACTGCAACCTCAAACTCCTGTGCTCAAGCGATCTTCTTGCCTCAGCCTCCAGAATAGCTGGGACTACAGATGCATGCCACCATGCCTGGACTGTTTTCTGTGGTGGCTGTGTCTTCCTACCAGCAGCGTACAAGGGTTCCAACTTCTCACATCCTTCCCAACACTTGTTATTTCCTGGGTTTTTTATATTAGTACACATCATATGCATATGAGGTGGTAGCTCATTATGGTTTTGATTTGCATTTCCCTAATTAGTGATGTTGAGCATTTTTTCATATGCTTATTGGCCATTTGTTTATCTTTTTGGAGAAATCCTTTGCCCATTTTGTAATTGAGTTGTTTGGTATTTTTGTTGTTGGATTGTAGGAGTTATTTATATACTCTAGGATAATCCTTATCATATTTTCAAATATTTTCTCCTGTTCCATGGATTGCCTCTTCATGTATTTGATAGTAGCCTTTCTTATATAAAAGTTTTGAATTTGATGTAATCCAGTTTTTCTTTTGTTGTCTGTGCTTTGGTTGTCATATCCAAGAAATCATTGCCAAATTGAATGTCATAAAGCTTCCTCCTTATGTTTTCTTCTGAGTATAATAGTTATTGGTCTTATATTTAGATCTTTGATCCATTTTGAGTTAGTTTTTGTATATGGTATAAGGTAAGGGTCCAACTTTATTTTTTGCATGTGAATGTTTAGCTTTCCCAGCACAATTTATTGTAAAGATTGTTTTTTCCCCATTGAATGGTCTTGGCACCCTTGTTAAAAATCATTTGACATATATGTGACTGTATATTTCTGGGCTCCATAATCTGTTCTATTGATCTATAGGTCTGTATGCCAGTACCATACTGTTTTGATTACTGTAGCTTTGTAATAAGTTTTGAAATCTGAAAGTGTGTGACCTCCACCTTTGTTCTTCTTTTTCAAGATTGTTTTGGCTATTTGAGTCCCTTAAGATCCCATGTGAATTTTAGGTTGGATTTTTATTTCTGCAAAAAATGTTGGAATTTCATAGGAATTGTATTGAGATCACTTTGGGCAGTATTGATATTTTAACAATATTAAGTCTTCCAATTCATAAACATGGGGTGTCTTTCCATTTTTTGGTGTCTTTATTTTCAGAAACTTTTAATAGTTTTTAGTGTTCAAGTCTTTCACTTCATTGGTTAAGTTTATTTCTAAGTATTTTTATTTTTGATGCTATTGTAAATGGGGCTGTTTTCTTGATTTCCTTTTGCATCATTCATTGTTAGCATATAGAAATGTAACTGATCTTGTAAATTGATTTTTATATCCTATAATTAGCTGAAATTGTTTATTAATTCAAATTTATTGTGTATGTGTAATTTTTAGGGTTTTCTACATATATAAGATCATGTTGGCAACAAACAGAGATAATTTTACTTCTTCCTTTCCAATTGACAATACTTTCATTTCTTTTTCTTGTCTGATTGCTTTGGCTAGGACTTCCAATACTATGTTGAATAGAAGTGAAAGTAGACATGTCTTTTTCTTTTTTTTTTTTTTTTTTTTTTTTTTTTTTTTTTTTTTTTTTTTTTTTGAGACAGAGTCTCGCTTTGTTGCCCAGGCTAGAGTGAGTGCCATGGCGTCAGCCTAGCTCACAGCAACCTCAAACTCCTGGGCTCGAGTGATCCTTCTGCCTCAGCCTCCCGGGTAGCTGGGACTACAGGCATGCGCCACCATGCCCGGCTAATTTTTTTTATATATATATCAGTTGGCCAATTAATTTCTTTCTATTTATAGTAGAGACGGGGTCTCGCTCTTGCTCAGGCTGGTTTTGAACTCCTGACCTTGAGCAATCCGCCCGCCTCGGCCTCCCAAGAGCTAGGATTACAGGCGTGAGCCACAGCGCCCGGCCCATGTCTTTTTCTTGAAAGTAGATGTGCCTTGTTCCGAATCTTAGAGGATAGGCTTTGTCTTTCACCACTGAGCATGATGTTAGCTGTGGGCTTTTCATTATTTCCTTTTTCTTTATTATGTTAAGGTAATTTCCTTCTATTCCTAGTGTTTTGTGTGTTTTTATAATGAAAGAGTGTTAAATTTGTCAAATGCTTTTTATGTGTCAGTTAAGATGATCATGTGGGTTTTTCCTTTATTCTTTTAATGTAGTGTTATTACATAGATTGATTTTTATATGTTGAAACATCTTTGCATTTCAGGAATAAATCCTACCTGGTTATGGTGTATGATCTTTTCAATGCAATATTAATTTTTTTTTTTTTTGAGATAGAGTCTCACTCTGTCACTCAGGCTAGAGTGCAGTGATGTCATCATAGCTCACTGCAACCTCAAACTGCAGGGCTCAAGCAATCATCCTACTTCAGCCTTCTGAGTAGCTGGGACTACAAGTGTGTGCCACAGTGCCTGGCTAATTTTTTTTATTATTGTTTTTTGTAGAGATGGGGGTCTCTGTTGCTCAGGCTGGTCTTGAACTCCTGGCCTCAAGTGATCCTCCCTCCTTGGCCTTCCAAAGTGCTGGAGTTACGGGCATGAACAACTGTGCCTGGCCTCTTAAACCTTCTTAATCTATGGGTTCCATCATCTTTTTTTTCACTTTTACCAAATATTTTGTTGTTGAAGAAGCAAGTACTTTGTCCTCTAGTGTTTTCCACAGTCTAGATTGTTCCAGTTACATACTGTGGTGTCATTTAATATTGTCCCTCCACCCCTTGTATTTCCTGTAAGTTGTAGTCCTATCTAGAGATGTGACATGATTTAGGTGGGAGTTTTTTTGGCAAAATAATTCCATAGGTGACATACATTTCCATTGGGAGGTACCTACTGCCTATTTGTCTCTGTTTATGTTGTTAGCAACTATTGATGATCCTTGTCTGGGTCCATGATGTCATTAGAAACTGAAGGCTTTGCATAATATATTAAACTTCCCTTCTTTACAACTAGACTACCTCGGTAATATTCCTTGTTAACCAATTATTCTGATCTACAGCTCCATTCATCTTAAAAGTAGCTTTTAAGAAAGAAACACACAACATTAAAGGTACACATTAATTGTAAGAAAGAATTCTAATTTCAGCTATGAAAAAAACCCTGCTGAACCCTTGAGAAAATATAGTAGTGATGGTCATAATTGACCTTGAGAATTCAAGAAACAGATAAATGATAAAAGACTATTCTATCTGTTAAAGAAGAATGGGATGTGTTTAGTACATTTTAGAGAGGCCCATTAGAAAACTGTTAAAATGAAAAGCTTTGGCACTGTGTGTGTGTGTTTATTTGTACATGAACTACCTTGCACCTCGGTTATGCTGGATAACGAGATGTTATCATATGTGAATCAACTTTTCTTAGGCAGAGCCCTTAAACCCTTTGGAACAAGATGGGACAAAACACATAAATATAATTTTCCTAAGTCTCTGAGTTTGACATGCTTAAAGTGTATAAATTTATCTCTGATTTGGAAAAACATGAAGTTCCTGAACTTGCAAAGCTGAGGACTTGTGGAGTCCTTTACCAAAGTCAAGATTACTTCACGGGGCCTGCTCAGCTGGCCTGGTCTTGAACACCAACCATCTTAAAACTGCAGTAATTAGCGTTTTCCTGGGGATATCTCTGGAGATGGTCTCGCTGTGTTGCCCAGGCGGGAGTGTGATCATAGCTCACTATAACTTTCATCTCCTGGGGTGAAGGATCCTTTCCCCTTAGCCTCCTAAGCAGCTGGGACTACAGGTGCATGCCATTATGCCTGGCTAAGTTTTTAAAAAAATTTTTTGTGGAGGCAGGATCTCGCTATTTTGCCCTGGCTGGTCTTGAACTCCTGGTCTCAAGGGATCCTCAGCCTTCCCAGTAGCTGGAACCAGTAGTTTGTGTTTGTTTGTTTTTGGGTTTGGGTTTTTGAGACAAGGTTTCACTCTGTCACCCAGGCTGGAGCATAGTGGCACGATCATAGCTCACTGTAGCTTCCAACTCCTGGGCTCAGGTGATCCTCCTGCCTCAGCCTCCTGAGTAGCTGGGACTGCAGGTACATACCACTGTGCCCAGCTAGTTTTTAAATTTTTTCTAGAAATGGAATCTCAATATGTTCCCCAGCTGGTCTCAATCTCCTGGGCTCAAATGATGCTCCCTTCTTGACTGCCCAAAGTGCTGGAATTTTAGGCATGAATCACTGTGCCTGGCCTATGTGTTTTTTGAAGGCTAGAATTTTAGAGGATATGTAGACATGTCTCTAGGCCAATAGTGTTAGTTTTGATGGATGCTTGTCCTTCTATTTAAGGAATTGAAACCTTCTCATGTGTTCCGTAGATATTTTTTTAGAGCATGCTGTGTAGTGTACTAGGCACTGAGCAAGCAAGAAAAGGCACGTTTCGAATTACATACACACTTAGCAAATTTTAGGTGTTCAGCAATTGAATAAATGAGATTGGATTCCCAGTCATGCATGTGTCGCTAAAACATGTAATGAAAAGTTGCCAAACCGGTATAATGAGTAGGGAATCCCTGGTATCTCTACCTGAAAACATACTGAGAGGACTGAGTCAAAAGTAGATACATGGGAGGAAATGCAGTCCCTTATCACGTCTCTCCATTTGCACACCGCTCTGACAGGGTTTCAGGTGCCCAGCAAGAGCCTGAGAAGCATGTGATGTGGCCTGAAAAACCTCACTCCAGTTCATCATCTGCATTCTGTAGGTGACTTCTCCCAGTTACTAGCGTCAGCATTTTCTATCTTCTATGTTTCCATTTATATTTATAAAATAATAAGGGCAAAATGCAAGAAAATATTCAAGTTGCTGACCCTGTTTAAACTCTGTCACACAGAGGAAACAGTCAAAGTTGCCAAGAATTCGCATCAACTCCTGAGTTCCCTGTGGGACCCGTGGTGGTAGACTGGCGGTGGTTAGGGGTCCCGGTGTGTGGCACAGTGTGGGGTTTCTGGTTGAAGTGGTTACAGACAGCCAGGAGGCTCCAGCCCTGGTTCCTCTAACTGGCAAGTTACTTAATCCTCCGAGACCTAATTGTGTACGTACAACATGAGAAGGGCTGGGCTCTCTGAGACCTAAAGATCTAAACATTCACTTAGCAAATGCATTCAAGCGGCGGTCAGGCACTGAACACCGTGCCGTGGTAAGCACTGCTCCAGCCGCTGCGAAGCAGCAGTGGACAGACCGACAGCAATCGCTTCTTCTGGGAGCTTACCTTCCTGCCAGGGATCAGACAACCCACAAACAAGTGAGACTACGTAGCATGTGACCGGTATCAAGATTGTCAAAAACAAGGAAAACCTGGGAAACTGCTACAGCCAAGAGGAGCCTAAGAAGGCATGATGACATTAGGTAAAAATTGAGGAACCCTGAGTATATTACGGACATCAGTTAATGACGATGGTGGGGTGCGTGTGCGTGTGCGTGTTGTGTATCAGATGTTGATGAGTGGCCTGGAGAAAAGACAAGCTGGAGAGAGGAACAATAAGCGCAGGTGGAGAAGGTGACATTTGGACAGAGCCCTGGGTGGACGGGAGGGAGCATGCCATGTGGTGACCTGGGGGACAGCAAGTGGCGAGGCCCTGCAGGAGAGAACAACTAGGAGAACTAGAAAACAACTAGGGTAGGTGGCAGTTGTGGGGGCGGTGGTGGGACCCCAGGGCCCTAGATCACGGGGAGCCTTCCCCACCCCAGTGAGGACTTTGGCATTGACTCTGGGCCAGATTCGGGCAGGGCGGCGGGCCTGGCCTTCTTTCTGGTGGCACCGAGCCCACGTCGCTGTGGTCCTGCTTTCGCTGGCTTTTGCAAGTTGCCGCTAGAGGGCATCGCTAAGCTTTAGAGCAGGGGTCCGCCACCAACGGTCCCGCAGCTGTTGGGCCAAATCCTACCCCTTTTTCCACAAAGCTGTGCAAAGATGAGCCAGCACTTCTTTCCCCCTCCCCACCCAGTGAGGTGTTTTCATACATTTGTAATACAAATGTAATTGTTTTGTCACATTCTGTGTTCCATTCTGGGATCTTTCTGAATTCCTGATTTTTGAAAAAATTGCATACTTCAAAGCTCACCTTTTCATACTGTAAAGGTCAATAGGTTTCAGCAAATACATAGGGTCATGTATCTTCCATTACTGTGTCCTACAGAATAGTTTCACCACCCTACACAAACCCTGTGCTTCACCTGTTCAGCTCCTTCCCTTCCCTCACACCCCTGCAACTGCTGATGTTTTCACCCATCTATAGTTTTGCCTCTTCCAGATGTCATCTAATGGGAGTCATAGTAATAGCCGTTTTAGACTGGGTTTTCATTTGTAATATGCATTCAAGATTCATTCATGTCTTTTTATGGCTTGATAGCTCATTTCTTTTTATTGCTTAATAATATTCCATGAAATGGATGTACCACAATTTGTTTATCCATTCACCTGTTGAAGGGCATCCGGATTGTTTCCAGTTTGGGGCGATTATGAATACAGCTTCTGTAAACATCTGCATGAAGGTTTTTGTGCACACATAAGTGTTCAGGTCAGTTGGGTAAACACCTAGGAGTGTGACTGGCATAGTGAGACTGTGTTTAGCTGGGTATCAACCTCTGCTTTTTAGAGTATTATGGAAGGAATTGATGACTTTTTGCTTTGTGTCTCTTTGACAACGCTATGTTAGTCTTTTTCTATTTCTGGAGACTTGATTGAAATTTCTCCAGAGGAGTATTAAAATTCAAATTGTTTTCAGTGAAATTTAAAATTATGATGGAACTTCTAAGAGTAGATTCTTAAAAATCTTTTTAATTTTAAAATTTATCCCCAGTGGTTCCTACCCTGAGAATTTAATAGATCAGCTGTCTTATAAGTTGAGGTAATTGAGATACAACAGTAAAAAGTTAAAAATAATCATACTAGCATTCCTGGAGGCTTTGGGAGTGACAGGTACATTTAATTTGAAATTTTGAGGCAAGTGTTTCAGTGGACTCTTTTTCTGGAGATATTTAAGACGTCAGAATCTAAGTTATTTCTGACCAGAGCAAAAACTTGAAACATGTTGAAACCTTTTGATGTTAAACAAGGAACAAAATGGAACAGAAAAAAGGCTTGGATTTTTTAAGCTTTTAAAAAATAAATTATGAAATTATAATTCTTGATTTATGATATTGGCATATAATACACTGCACATATTGAAAGTGTATTGATTTGAGTTTTGGCCTGTGGATGTCACACTCACTACAACCAAGATAACTAACACATATCGATCACCTCCCAGAGTGTCCTGGGCCTCTTTGGAATCCATCCCCAGACAATAACTGATCTGCCACTTTTATCACTATAGATTAGTTTGTATTTTCTATAATTTTTCTTTTAATTAAAAGAATATTTAAATTAAAAGAATTTTTCTTTTAATTAAAAAAAATTTTTTTTTTGAGACAGAGCTTCACTCTGTTGCCCAGGTTAGAGTGCCGTGGCATCAGCCTAGCTCACAGCAACCTCAATCTCCTGGGCTCAAGTGATCCTCCTGCCTCAGCCTCCCAGTTAGCTGGGACTACAGGCATGCGCCACCATGCCTGGCTAATTTTTTCTATTTTTAGTTGTTTGGCTAATTTCTTTCTATTTATAGTAGAGATGAGGTCTCACTCTTGCTCAGGCTGGTCTCAAACTCCTGAGCTCAAACGATCCTCCCGCCTCGGCCTCCCAGAGTGCTAGGATTACAGGTGTGAGCCACCACGCCTGGCTATTTTCTAGAATTTTATGTAAATTTATATATATTATGTGTTTAAATGTATATGTATTGTATATAATTTTATATAAATTATATAGATGGAATTACATAGAAATGACCCTTGGTGGGGGGCAGTTGTTGGCATCTTTCAGCATAATTACCCTGAGATACATATTGTTGTGTGGATCAGGCCTTCATTTCTTCATTGCTAAGTAGTATTCCATTATATGGTGCTATGGCCTGCATGCTGTCCTCTCATTCCCCAATAATTCATGTTAATGCCCTAACCTCTAATGTGACCGTATTTGAAAGTAGAGCTTTTAGGAGGTAATTAAGGTTAAATAAGGTCATAAGGGTGGGGTCCTATTCCATAGGATTGGTGGCCTTATAAGAAGAGGAAGACAGAGAGAGATCTCTTTCTCTCTTTCTGCCATTGAGGTCCCATCGAGAAGGCTGCTGACTGCAGGCCAAGAAGACCCTCACCAGCCCTGCCTGTGCTGGCGCCCTGGTCTCAGACTTCCAGCCTCCAGAACTGGGAGAAAGTTGATTTCTGTGGTTTAAACCACCCGTGTCTACGGTGTTTGTTGTGGCAGCCCAAGCTGACTAAGACATGGATGCACCACAGCTTGTTTTTCATTCACCTGTTGGTGGACATTCTGGTTGTTCCCATTTTTGGTTGTTACAATTGGCTATGAACAATTGTGTACAAGTCTTTGTGTGGACACACACTTTCATTTTTGTTGGGTAAATATCTAGGAGTGAACTGGCAGGGTTATATGGTAGGCATATGTTTTACTTTTTAAGAAGCTGCCAAACTGTTTCCTGGGACCATTGTACCATTTTATATTCCCACCAGCAGCAGCATATGACAGTTCCATTTCCTCCACATTAGTTTGTTTTTTTGAGACAGGGTCTCACTCTGTTGCCCAGGCTAGAGTGGCGTGGTATCAACATAGCTCACTGCAACCTCCAACTCCTGAGCTGAAACCATCCTCCTGCCTCAGCCTCCTGAGTTGCTGGGACTGCAGATGCGTGCCACCATGCCCGGCTATCCACATCAGCCTTGAGGCCTGAATTCTGAATTGCTCTTACTTAGGTGTCCCACCCAGAGGCTCACGGCTTGCTGTGATGTGTACAGGCGAGCCATGAGCAGGCATACTCTGTATGTTCTCAAATGAGACGTTTTATGCCTATGTTAATTTACTTTGCATGAAAATTTAGAATGGCAGTATCTTTCTCTCTCTTGTCCTTCTTTCATTGCTTTTCCTAGTTTTTTAACTTGCGACTTTCTGGGTAGAGCCCAGAGTTTCTTGGCTATGAGGTATTAAAAAGGAGCCTGGATTTTAGAATTAGACACACCTGGATTTGAATTCGGGCTTTGTAACTTAGCTGTGTGACAAGTCATGTGACCTGAGCCTAAGTTTCCTCTTTTTTTATTTTTTTATTTTTATTTTACTTTTTTTTGAGACATGATCTCACTATGTTGCCCAGGCTGGAGTGCAGTAGCTATTCACAGGCATGATTGTGGCATACTACAGCCTCGAACTCTTGGGCTCAAGCAATTGTCCTGCCTCAGCCTCCTGAGAGGCTGGGACTATAGGCATGTGCCACAGTGCCCGGCTCCTTGTCTGTCTTTAAAAAGTGTGTATAGAGAGATTGATATTACCCAGCTTGCATGATTGTTGTAAAGCTTAAATATTATACATTGAAAACATCTTCATCAAACATTTGTGATAATGGATTAATATCCCAAGACACATTTGTAATTATAAGTTCCATTTTCTATTTGACAGGGTTGACCTACTGCTACCCACTAAGTGACTAGGAGAGGAACTGAAGTTTTAATGGGTGTCACCAGTTAGAGGGAGGTGACAGAGAATATGGCAAAAATTAATGCAGTGATGTTGCCAGGGCTCAGGGTGACCTTACAGTGTTTAACAATGTTTGTGCAGGTTTGGCCTTTTGTGCTTTAGCGGGGCTGTATCTCATGTGCATCTTTATGTACTTCCAGCAAGGCAGTTCCTGCCTGAATGTGATTCCTCCATGCAGGCTATTTGGGAATCCCCAGCCTCCTTAGGGCTTAGTCTGTTTTTAGGGAGGAGAACAGGAACACACCAAGGGAGATGTTTCTCAGGCTTCTGGGATCCTAGCCCGTGTATGCTGCCTGCCTTTTTCAGTGCTTGGGCCTCAGTATTTGAGACGGGTGGCAAGGATGCTGCCTTTTGGCCTGCGGAATCCTTTGTCCAGCTGGCCGAAGTGTGTTCAGAGTGCACGGGGCCTTCCCTCCCATGGACAAGTGGGGAGTTATTCTTTGATGAATGGACCAGACTGCTTATCTGATGTCACTGGAGTTTGAAAGCTTGTCCTGAAGTGAGTAGTGAGACGATTGACTTTAGCACGATCAGGTAGGCTGGGGCTGGACCCACGGGGGAATGGTGGGTGTTGGTAGGCACAGGATTTGTTTTGCCAGGTGGGGGTGTCTTGAGGCCTTCTCTGCTCCGCCTGACTGCTGGGTTTCAAATACCCTGCAGCGTTTCTCCTTAGAGCCGGCTGGCTTTCTTGGCATCATTCAGTTTAGTTGCTAGGAAGCCGAATAAGGCAAATGCAACTTCCTTTTGACTTACTCACATTGAACCATCTGCTTATTCCTTCTCATGGCCTTCAAACTTGGCTAGGATCATTGGGAAGAGGGTCAAGTGGAGCATCTGTGCTCATCCTTTCTGGAAGTGGAATGCATTCTAATAACTCTTTAACCCTCTCAGTCCAAATTTATAATAGTGCATCCTGCTCAGCCCCTTGTTGCTTTCAGCTAACAATTTTGAGCAGGCATTTTCTTCTTAGGGTTCACCCTTTATTTTATCTTAGATTTAGATCTACATCAATCACACAGCTCTTAAATGAGGAGGATGGTGACATGTACCTCAAAATGTATTAGGCATGTGCATATATAAAACAGTGGTCTTACCCAAGGATGTTTAACACTTGGAATGGATGCACTTGAGGCATATAGGAATTTTCTTCTATAAGCTCCATTGTGGATTCAGTATCAGATACATTAAAGGTGGGAGAAAATCTCAAAAATTTATAGTGATATTGATGGAGCATCTATCAAAAAGAAGTTTTAAAGAAAATCAATTATTCTTATTTTTCTAATTCTCAGCTACTACCAGCATTGCATATTTATTTTTAGGTGCAGTTCAGTTGAGTTGGGCAAATCGGATGT
This sequence comes from Microcebus murinus, assembly GCF_040939455.1. NCBI lineage: Eukaryota > Metazoa > Chordata > Mammalia > Primates > Cheirogaleidae > Microcebus > Microcebus murinus. Next base: position 4,916,114 of record NC_134123.1, on the reverse strand, counting down.
GTCATGCTGAAGTGTCTTTCTCTTGGTGAGTGTATAATGAATGGTCTTTTCATGTGACAAACCTGTGCCTTCAATTGTCAACCCTGCAAAAGCACTTGAACAAACAAACTAGGCAAAAAGAGAAAATAGGTATTACAAAATAGAGTAGAGGTTCTGAAAAAAAAATCTTGAGAAAAGCCATTGTTCGAGTTCTTAAAATCCAGTTTAACTGAAGATTTAATCACCTTTGAGTGTACCCGAACTGTGGAAACTAATGTTATGAACTATGGGAAATAATTTCTTCTTAAGTGTAATTTTGTCTTTGTTGGGTTTTATTTTATTTTATTTTGTTAGCAGCAAGCCATACAAACCTTTTCTGCCTACTTCTTATTCTCCCCACGAGGGCTACTTAAAGGAGGGTGAAGACATGCTAAGGCAAAACTCTATTGTTGTGGCTCCATTTGCTAAAAGCTTTAGTGGTAATTCAAATGCGTTCTTACTGTGCAGACTTAGGTGTTTCTTAAAATTGATGTCGTTAATATTTGCTTTTGGGACATCTCTCAGGTCAAGTTGATCATATTAAGCTATTCCGCTTTAATTTTTACCTTTCCATAGTCATTTAGATGCTAGTAACTAAAATATGCCTGCAAACTGCAGGGACTCAGCCCCCCAGCCCTTTCTTTGTGATGGTGTTCGGTCGGCTCTGGTGGGCTACCCACTTCAGGGTTATCTGTAGCAGACCCTCGAATCCCTTCTTCCGCGCCTCACACCTCCACACGCTTTTTTTGCTACCATCTAACCATTGGAATATGCTAAAAAATGCAAATTTATTTTATTATGAGGCAAGTCAGTACTCAAACCACTTAAAAATGGTTTATTTTTTACCTAAGGAATGCATAGACATGTAAAAACATCTTATAATAAAAAGTGAAAATCTCTTTTCAGAACTCCTCTAATTTTTTTCCTTTGTTTTGAATTAAATGGTTTACACTGGCATATTATCCTGAAACTTGTTTTTTTCACTTAACGGCATAGAGTTAACATGGAGGATAATTCATCCTCTCTGTTTTGAACCACAGTGTGGTATTCCGGGGTATGTAAATCACTTTTGAAGGCTACTTTATTTCATTTACTCTTTTATATTCAGCAGTGGAGCTCTTCCAAGTAACTAAACAGGTAAATCAACATGGCAGTTCCACATTCTTGCTTTGGATCTTTCTCTGTAGTTTTGGTAAAATCAGTTTTCCTTGAACTGTATTTGAATTGATTTTTATATATATGAACCTTGACAGGGCCTCTCTCTTGCCTGCATTAAAGATGAGATTTGTGTCAGATTAGATTAATAATTCAAAATTGAAAAATGCTTTGCTCAACTGTGGAAGCACTTGGAAGTATAGAATTCAGGAGTGACTGTTAATGGAGGTTAGTTCTGTCAGGTAACGTTTCCTGAAAATGAGACCTAGAATGCCTGCCCTGCTACACGATCTTCTGAAGATTTTCTTAGCCCTGGTCTGAAAGAGACCTAAAGGCAGAGGTGGATAATGATGGCTCGCATCTACTGAGGGCCCGCTCTGCGTCAGGCACCGTTCCAAGGGTGTCACCTGTGTGAATTCACTTGATCTCATAACAATTAGAGGGAGGTTCTATTAATAATCCTCGTTTTACAGGTGAGGAAACTGAGGCATGGCGATGTTAAGTAACTTTTTCAAGGTTACCCAGCTTGTAAGCGACAGAGCTGACACTGAAAGCCAGGCAGTTGGAATTTCAGCCGCCCGTCAGTTGCCTCCAGTTACCTGGGGGTGGAGGCGGGCAGTTTACCTGCCACTTCGTTAAACGCAAGCGTGTAAAGTTCGAGGGAAGGCCAGCAAGAACAAGACGCAGCAAGGGTTAGAGAGAGCAGGGAGCCTAAAGAACGGCCTCTAGAGCCAGTGGCCAGTGCTGGTGGGAGACTGCGGGCAGGGAGCGGCCTGCGCGCGGGGACTCCGGGCGGCGCGGGCTCGGGGCGGCGCGGGCTGTGTGTGGCGCGGGCTCGGGGCGACGCGGGCTCTGTGTGGCGCGGGCTCCGGGCGGCGCGGGCTGTGTGTGGCGCGGGCTCCGGGCGGCGCGGCCTCTGTGTGGCGCGGGCTCCGGGCGGCGCGGGCTGTGTGTGGCGCGGGCTCCGGGCGGCGCGGCCTCTGTGTGGCGCGGGCTCCGGGCGGCGCGGGCTGTGTGTGGCGCGGGCTCCGGGCGGCGCGGGCTGTGTGCGGCGCGGCCTCTGTGTGGCGCGGGCTCCGGGCGGCGCGGGCTGTGTGCGGCGCGGCCTCTGTGTGGCGCGGGCTCGGGGCGACGCGGGCTCTGTGTGGCGCGGGCTCCCGGCGGCGCGGCCTCTGTGTGGCGCGGGCTCCGGGCGGCGCGGGCTGTGTGCGGCGCGGCCTCTGTGTGGCGCGGGCTCCGGGCGGCGCGGCCTCTGTGTGGCGCGGCCTCTGTGTGGCGCGGCCTCTGTGCGGCGCGGCCTCTGTGCGGCGCGGGCTCCGGGCGGCGCGGCCTCTGTGTGGCGCGGGCTCCGGGCGGCGCGGGCTCCGGGCGGCGCGGGCTCCGGGCGGCTTCGCGCGTCGGTCTGTCAGGAGTCTGTATGTGAACACCCCGAGTAAAGTCACAGAGGGGAGGCGAAGGGACTGGTGCGTGTTGGCAGCCTGCTGAGTGTCACGGTTTGGCGGGTGGTTCGGTGGCCGCAGCGCCCCGCGAGAAAACAGCTCCTCGCCGCGCCCTCCCTGCCGAGTTCCTTGCGACAGAAACACTGTGTGGATGCTGTGGCGCGGCGGCAAAACGCCTCATTTAGGGTACAGAGTGCATCTAACCCCCCTTTCTTCTGTTAAGTCGCAGCAAAGGGGACTGCTTTGGACGGCTATTCCCCAGCGTCTGTGAGCTGCCTGCATGTGTTGAGCAAGGGGAAATAGCTCGCTCGCAGGCGCTGTGGGGTGTTTAGCAGTAAAGGGAGCAGTTGTTGATTAATTTTTTACTCATATATAATGAAGACCTGCAGAGATGAACATCTCTGATAAAATTATCTCAGATCCTTTAACGCCCAAAGTATGAATTTATACGTCTGTCTGTCTGTCTATCTGATTTATGAGTCTTACTTGACAAGGATCAGTGGCTCCGAGTAGTACTTTCGTCACAGCAAGAGGAAATGAGTGGGAGAGGGCAGAAAATTCTAGAAATTCATAATTCTAAAATGAGAAATTTAGTGTCATCTCACCTCTAAGAAGACATAGCCTGAAGTGACTATAGATTGTGCCAGATGATCTGGTATTTGTCTTTTGGTTTTGGGGGGATACTTAAAGGGGGGAAATATCTATACAGTATTTGAAAAAATATTTTCATGCATACAACAGCATTGAAGAATTATAGGGGAATGTGGCTTATTATTCAAAAGAGAATGAAAATAATCATGATAGACACCAGTATTCTCCATTAGGTAAGGGTCCTGTCAAAATTCGAAGTATAGTTTCTTGTTTTTGTGGCCGTGTTGTCGTTCATTTACCCTTTTGTTAGGAGATCCTGAAAAGATTTGTTTTTGGCCATGCAAAAGCACGAATGCATCAATGTTTTTCAGATGTTGCCAGTGCCAGGGACACTCGGAGAGAGGAGCTTTTCCAGCACTTTTATCGAGTGGTTCAGAAAGAGCCGGATTGAGTGAGGCCTTCAGATTGCATTATTATTTCTATCGACAAAGAGCAGAGGTAGCTTTATTGCTTTTTAGTGTGTTAATGAGATTGTGTACAAACTGAATAATTAAGTATCCAACCTTGAGTACATGAGTCATGAGAGTTGGGACTCCTGAAATGCTCTATTAGAACACTGCTTTAGGAATTGCCAGAATGATGCCATTGGGTTGACCAAACTAGTGGGGACATTTCTAAAGATTACTGTCTTATTCAGCTTTTCTGCATTACTTGAGTACTTTATAATAATTATCTGTCAATTTTTAATCAGAAAAGAACCAAAACTATTTGGTGGGGTAGGGAGTACGTACCACCTGCCAGGTACTAGTCTAGGCTCTGGGGCTACTTTAGTGCCCGAGGCAGACAAAACCCTGCCCCCAGGGCGCTGATGGTCTAGTGTACTATGCATGCCATGAAGTTGGCTTCATTGAACTTTCAAAGAAGGGCTCCCCTCCTTTCTTAACTACTTCTTGAATTCCTCCCAGCCTTTATCCATGCTGTTTCTTCTTCCGTCTGGCATGCCTGTTCCCTCTTCTCCACCTGCCTAACTCATGTGAGCCACTCAGGCTGAGTGGCAGCCTGGTCCTCGGGGAGTCCTTCCTCACTGCGCCTGCCCTCTGGGCTGTGTCCAGCTCTCCATCAGGCCGGCGTGGTGCCCTGATGTCAGGCACCACTAGCTAACATTTGCCCTGCTGTTAGCATTGCGAGTTTGCTTCTGTCCTCTATGTTGAGGGCAGACAGGAACTTAATATGTGATGATAACTGCATCTCTGGATTATGTCAGGTTTCATAGGACTTGGCAGAGATCCTGGCATGTAGATGAACAGGTGGTTGGAGGGATGCACACTGAGTTCGAGCTAGGTAGGTACTCACTGAGTGATACTGATGACCCAGTATAGGGGACAAGGCACACACAAACACAAAACACAGCTCTGCATTAAGGCAGCATTGGCCCTTCTCACTTTTTTATATGAAAATCTGCAAACTCAGAATTTTTATTGATATCGCCTTTACAGAGATCTACTTTATTTGTAGATACCATCTTTTCTCTAAGAGTTTTTGCAAGCAAAATTATAGCTCCATCTCATTTGAAGGGTATTTGGGTTGGACCTTGGGAGACTGTACTAGAAGAAATGAGGTCAGTCACAGCATGGGAGGATAGGAGAGGACACTTCCTTTTACATTAGAAAATGATGGAATTTCCCTTTAATAATTGAAAGACAACCAGACATGCCCTGGATTAATTTTCTCATGTAGTAATTTAAACCAATTTTGAACCTAGAGGCAGTAAGGACTCAGCATGCATAGTAGCTTTGTTCCCGTTAGCATTTAGCGACTTTGGTACCATACCCTGTGTCAGCTAGGGTCACTGCATCAATGTTTGACTGGATTAGCTTTCTCAAAACCTGTAGCAAGCATCATATCTGACTTGGAGCATCTTGTGATTCTTTTAGAATTGTCACTGATTCCAGTGGCCCTTGGACTTGCATAACCCTGGTATTCTTGCCACCTTCCCATCTCTGGAGTCAGGCCGGCTGGTGTTAATTTGAGGCAGTCTTTTGTAGTGAAGAGGGGTACTGGAGGCTGCATTTCTTCTCCCCCTCCATCTGGGGTGGCTTTCAAACCCCTGTTCAGATGTCCCCCAGCCTCTGCCTGGCGTCCCGCAGTTCTGGCAGTTAGCCATGGATCAAGATAGTTGGGTGGATACGGCTTAGGAATCTTCTGCCGCTGGGTAGTCCGCAGCTGCCGGCGCCTCTGAACTAGAGCACACTGCTCGCTCTGTCGTCACTTTGATGTCAGGAAGATTTGTAGTGATAAATTAGCTGGCTAATTCGTTCCTTTTTTTTTTGAGACAGAGTCTCACTTTGTTGCCCAGGCTAGAGTGAGTGCCGTGGCGTTAGCCTAGCTCACAGCAACCTCAAACTCCTGGGCTCGAGCGATCCTTCTGCCTCAGCCTCCCGAGTAGCTGAGACTACAGGCATGTGCCACCATGCCCGGCTAATTTTTATATATATATATCAGTTGGCCAATTAATTTCTTTCTATTTATAGTAGAGACGGGGTCTTGCTCTTGCTCAGGCTGGTTTTGAACTCCTGACCTTGAGCAATCCGCCCGTCTCGGCCTCCCAAGAGCTAGGATTACAGGCGTGAGCCACCGTAATTCGTTCCTTTATACTCCAAAACAGTAATTAATTCTCCAATCACGTCATCCAATGTGAATTATTTTTGTGATACTTTTGAATCATAGGCTGTCACTCTGTAAATATGGATCATGTCTTGTTTTTCTTGTTTTCCTCTTGAATTTATTTTCTGAAACCATCCATATTTTCCTAAATTGACAGAACACATTTTTCATGTCATCGTAGTAATTTTTTTAAGAGATGGGATCTTATTCTGTCACCTAGGCTGTAGTGCAGTGGCATCACCATAGCTCACTGTAACCTTGAACCCTGGGCTCAAGTGATCCCTCATCTTAGCCTCCTGAGTAACTGGGACTATAGGCATGCACCACCATACCCAGCTAATTTAAAAAAATTATTTTTTTGTAGAGACAGGGTCTCACTACATTGCCCAGGCTGGTCTCAAACTCCCAGTCTCAAGCAATCTTCTGCCCCAGCCTCTTCCAGTTCTAGGATTACAGGTGTGAGCCACCACATGCAGGCCATCATAGTAATTTTTAATTCACAAAATATACATTTAATGTGCATCTGTTATAAGTAAAGCTCTGTGCTGGCACAGTAAGGAACATAAAGATAATTAGGTAACAATTCCTATTATAGAATATGTAGTCTAATAAGATAAAATAAGATAAACAGAGTATACAAATGAAGGAAAGTGGATTACCATTCTTCATGGTCTGAGGAGATTTCAGGGAATAATATCATTTGAGTTGGGCCTTTGAGCTGAGGGCTGGAAAGTGTCCAACAAACTGACTCAGGGGCATGTGGGGGGAGAACAGCTGGAAGAAAAGTAGAAATGTGTGGGGAGAGTTTATCGTCCAAGGATCACAAGAAATTACATTTGGGAAGAGGATAGGACGTTTGAAGCTCAGTGGGCTACAGAGGCTGTTAAGATAGGTTGACGCTGTGTCTTGCCAGGACTCTGAATGCTGGGGTAAGGAGTTTAGGAAGCTGAGCAGTTACTGGGCATTTTTTTTTTTTTTTTTTTTTTTTTTTTGAGACAGAGTCTCCCTTTGTTGTCCAGGCTAGAGTGAGTGCTATGGCGTCAGCCTAGCTCACAGCAACCTCAAACTCCTGGGCTCGAGCGATCCTTCTGCCTCAGCCTCCCGAGTAGCTGGGACTACAGGCATGCGCCACCATGCCCGGCTAATTTTTTTTATATATATATCAATTGGCCAATTAATTTCTTTCTATTTATAGTAGAGACGGGGTCTCGCTCTTGCTCAGGCTGGTTTTGAACTCCTGACCTTGAGCAATCCGCCCGCCTCGGCCTCCCAAGAGCTAGGATTACAGGCGTGAGCCACAGCGCCCGGCCCGGCATTTTTTAAAGTAATACTTTTAACAAGATTACTTAGCAGCTGGCGTCTAGGATGGATTGGAGTGGGAAAAGTAATTGCAGATAGAATATGTGGTAGCAGCTTTTGCAGGTTTCTAAGCAAGTGTTAGGCAGGATGGAAGGCTAAACTCAATGGAGAGATCTAGGAAAAATTCCCTGGGACTTGAAGACAGGGGCTGAGGAATTAGAGATGAGATGACTTTGGGTTTTGATCCAAGATCAGTTACAGCATGGTTGCTGTTGGCTGAGACGGCTAACTCCATGTCATCCCTTCACTCGTTAGCAGCTTTTGACAGTGATGACCACAAGCGTGGGTGTGTCTCAGGAACTAACTGGAGATGAGCACTCTCTCATGTCTTTGAATATAATAGTCTCATCTATTCTTTTTTTTTTTTTTTTTTTTTTTTTTTGAGACAGAGTCTCGCTTTGTTTCCCAGGCTAGAGTGAGTGCCATGGCGTCAGCCTAGCTCACAGCAACCTCAAACTCCTGGGCTCAAGCGATCCTTCTGTCTCAGCCTCCCAAGTAGCTGGGACTACAGGCATGAGCCACCATGCCCGGCTAATTTTTTTATATATATTAGTTGGCCAATTAGTTTCTTTCTATTTATAGTAGAGACGGGGTCTCGCTCTTGCTCAGGCTGGTTTCGAACTCCCGACCTCGAGCAATCCACCCGCCTCAGCCTCCCAGAGAGCTAGGATTACAGGCGTGAGCCACCGCGCCCGGCTATTCTTTAAATCTTTAATTTTCTTTTGTGGTCTTTTGATTTGAAATGTCAAAGTCATTTGAAATGACTTTATCAAATAGCACTTGAAAGCTTACATTTTGAAAAAGGACATTCATGGTGCTTACCCAGTGTAACATATCAAGCAAAAACACATCCTTTGCTTTCTCTATAAAATTATATACATAGTCAACCATATGAGGACATGGCATTCAAAAAAATAAGTTTCCTTTTTGTCAGAATTGCCTCTGGTTTTTTAACTGATTCCACTAGACAGATTGCACAGCCTTAAATGTTTTAAGTGTGTCCAAAAGTGAAAACAAGTTGTGGGATATGCATGACTTTAACAGGAAATATAGCATCTTACCTAGATACATCCTAAAAATGTAGCATCTTAGCCCTCCCTTACTTAAATTTGTGGTATATCAAAGCATTTACATAACAATTGCATGGTGACATAGATTCTTGTGTTGATTGAAAGTAACCTGCCTTGTGCGCGCGCGCGTGTGTGTGTGTGTGTATGTTTTAAGGGAATATATGACAGTCATAGGTCACCCCTTGCAGGACTATGGCCTTGTGGTGGGAGCACTCCACCTTGCCTCTACATCGGCTCTCACTTGCACACTCCGGAAAGTGAAGGATGATGGTTCTCTATTTTGCATTCTTGTCAAACAATCTAATGTAAATTTTTTTTCTTGCACTGTAATGATGCTTCATGAGTCTATCAAAAATACGTTTAGATTGATCGAGCACTATCACTTAAAATATGTCATGCTTTAAAAATGTAATGTCTTTTCTTTGTACACTGGGAAACTTTGATGGTTTACGTTGATTAGTAGCTAAATTGAATCTAGTTGAGGAACAAAAGATTTGAACAGGTGTCACAAAATACTCTCCTGTGTATTACTGGTGATTGAAACTTAAGTCATCTTTATTGCTTCTTAAGAATCCAAAGCATCTTATCCAAAATATTATGTAACTGATTCAGTTCTCTTATATAGAACTTTTGACCAAATCTCACCACTAGCTTTTCTATCCTGAGTGATCTCCACATTATCTTAGACTCTCTTTATTACCAACTTTGCCTTTTCTGTGATATCTCATTCATTTCATTGTTCTTAGGCTCATGAGAATGCAGAAAAATTAGCTCCCTTTTCCTCCCTAGAATAGATAGACTTAGGAAGATGCACACATCCTAGACCAACCTTCTTCTTCTCTCTCCTGGTCTGATCTGCTTCCATCTTGTCCTAGCCCCATCCCCTGCCCTGGACACTAGATGGACACTGGGAATGGTATTCTTCCCTGTGCAGGCACTTAGACTGGTGCCCCTCTCCCCGTGAAGAGGGGAGAGGACTGCCTTGTGGAGGGTCACCTTTATAGCTCCCTTACAGTCATACCCAGACAAGCATGGGTTTCCCAGTCGCCTCTGGTTTGCAGAAGCTCCTGGTACTGTGCTACTCAGTCCAGGCATACTGAGTGCCTTCTGTATGCCAGGCACTGTGCAAAATGTCAGGCCAACCCTGCTTCCTTTCTCTGCCCAGGTCAGACATGCTTCTCCAACAGTCCCTGGGTTATCCATCCCAGGCCATGTATTCTTAGCAGCGCTGGATTGTCATCGATAAGTTGGGAGTCTTTTCCCTGAAGCATAGGGAGAGATTTATCTATAGCTTGTTAGGGCCTGCAGAGAAGTGAATATAAGATTAGTGTTCTTCACACATATCACACATCCCAGCCATAATATTGGGTCTAAAAAGAGAAAAGTGAAGACCACTTGCTTCCCTTCATCTCAGGGATGCCAGGACATCTTTTATTGTGATTGTTCCATTTACTTTGCTTGTACAGGGACACTCAAACCCAGCGGGCCAGCTCTTGCTCAGTACTGTGTTCAAGAATGTGAAATTATGGTGTTTCTAAGCTAATAAATGGCTAATTTATAAATCTAACCCACATTTTTGTCATACATAAGTTCTGAAAATGCAAAAGAACACATACTTTCAGTAAATATATTACAAACCCCAATCTCCTGGGGTGGGAATGGGGAACAGTTTAATTTGAACTGATTGTGAAAAGGACTAATTACATCTCATTACTTAAGTGTTCACATTCATGCAAGGTAGTTTAGGAAATTATCACTAAAATAAATGGGTTGAATAATTTGTTGGGTACCAAAATACTTTTTAAAAGAGTGCTACTTCAAAAAGTATATAATCTATTTTTAAAATGTTACAAATTCAGAAAATAGTTTCTTCATGTCTGGAATAGTATTAATAGGAACATCCTTCATTTGTCATCCATGAATTTAATTACTGAACTCAAATAATAATAAATTAAAAAATTGTTGTTTTCTCTTTAGTAGCATTAGTCTTAGCTAGACTCTTTCACTGCACTTTGTAGCTAACAGTCTGCTTCACACTTCGCACGCGGCCATTATTCAGAGGGACGTGGCTGCCTTTGTTCTGAGACAAACACTTAAAATAGTCAAACTATGAAACTTCAGAGCCTGAAGGAAAATATATATTCATATTTCTTCCTAAATGTAACCTTCATGAGCACAGTTTAAGATTTAGCCAAATTCTGTAACCTCCATTGCAACTCTGCACTGCCCCCTGGGTCCCAAGTTTGTTCAGAACCGATGATATATGGCAAGACAGGGTAGGGACTTCCATCTGCGATTAAACTTTTAGTAAGTCATATTCTCAGCAGATACACCCGGGACAGGTTAGAAGGCATCTGTGCCTTGACTACAACCGTTCCCTTATGGGGAAGCCACTCTTGGTGTCTAGCGTTTATTTTATGCATGATATTCAGAGACTGGAGCTCTGCTGACCTGAGCTGGAAGCGCCTTTCACGTGGAGTGAGACGCCACAGGGCGCAGTCAGAGACAGCAGACCCGGGCGGAGGCCGCGGCTTGCTCCGCACACTGCAGTGACGGTGCCGGGAGGCCTGGCCCCAGCATGTCTGTCTGTCTGTCTGCCTTTTGTTAATGTATTGCCTGTACAGAGGAGAGAAATGAACACTGCAGGGTGTACGATGAAAGCGGCCGTCCCTGGCTGCGCTCTCACCTAATCGTGCTCTACCCTCCAAAGGCTGCCGTTCTCAGCTCCTGGTCCAGCCTTCTGCGAATCATGCTCGTCTCCGTCGGGTACCCTGATGCTGGAACCTAATAAAACATCTTTGCCTTTAGAGGTAGTTTGTTTGTTTGTGCTCTTCAAGTAGCCAGCAGCATGTGTCCTTTTTAAAGGCTAGGGTTATTTAGACATAAGGATTTTCATTCACACGTGTCCCATCTATGCCCCCATACCCTGTCAGCTCAGCCTGAAGCTTGCAATTGTGAAATGAGGGTTTATGTGGAACCGGTGAGCCAAGCTGCAGCGTGTCGTAATTTTGAAGCAGAATGTAATATTCGATTTTGAAATCTGACGGGCTACCTACTGTTGGGTCCCAGTCACTCAAATCAGTAGACAGTCACATCTGTACCAAAAGCTGTGACAGTTTGAATAACTTGTACTTAGATTAGCTATGTTTTCTGATTGCTTTTTCTCATCTTTTTGTAAATGTGTCTTTTGAGAAATTAGGGCGCCCGGGTGATAGTGGGCTCTTTCTGTCCCTAGTACATCGTCATATGCCCCTGGAGAAGGCACTGGTGCTGGTGACTGAGGGATTCAGTGGGTTCTCGCTGAGCGGGAGTGGCAGGAATGCGCCGGGGTCTGTCAGAGGGCTGGCGGAGGACGTCCTGGCTGGGGGGCGCCTCTCCGGCTACTCAGTGCCTTCGGGCAATCAGCACCTTCTCTTCCTGTTACAGAGGGAAAACATCTGGACAGGGACGAGCTGAGCCTGCTCATTGACTACCTGAACACCAGGAAGGGACAGCTGGAAGGTATTTGGCGCTGTCCCTTTTCCTTCCCCATCTCAAAAGCCAGAAAATCTTGCTCCTGCAAATCCATGTATGAAAGAAAACTAGAAAATTTTCATTTAGTGAGAGAATATGCTTCTGGAATATGTATATAATACAAAGATAGCTGATTTGAACATGCTTCTCGTAGGAATACACTATTTTAATGTTTAACCTTTATAGACTAAAATGCTTCTTCTGCAGCTAAATTTTCTTTTGAACCAGATTTTTAATTTTTATTTTATTTTATTAAAAAAATTTTCTAAACCCTGGAACATAGATTCAAGTTGCCCTGAATCTATGCTCCTAAACCAGATTTTAAATATATAAATAGAATGACCTCTGTGTATAGATGGGCACACGGGAGATATTTCCAGCTCCCTGATGGTTCATTTTCCTGATTCGAGGTTTCAGTCTTTGTTAATTGAGACATTTGTAAGATGACCTTCAAGTACATGGTAAATGTGAGGATGCAGTTCCTGATCTTAATGATTATAAAGAGCATTCCAGTGACAAGTCAAACTCCTTAAAGTAGTGACTTTTTAGTTTGCTTGTTTTGAGTTAAGTAGGTAAGAAAAAATTAATAATTACTTGTCCCTTATAGGAAAAAATAGCTGCCTATGTTACAGGAGCATGTTAAAGCTTTAAAGAAATTGTTCATCTTATAAAATATAGAATTTTTTTTATTATTTTATTACACTCACTTTCTCAGGATGCCAGAACCCATACATTTGAAACACAACAGTCTTGTTTCTTTTTGATTATAGAGACCTGTAAGTCTGCGGAAGTGAAGGTCTTTCCCGGCTAGCCTGAGTTCTTTACGCAGCTTGCTGGCCTTGTCTGCGGCTTCTGCTGACTGTTTGTTTTCTCCATTTTCCAGGCTTGGATGCTGGACCCTTTAGCCAGCAGTGAGCATTCCTCACTTCAAGGCAGGATCAACCCCGTCGTGCGCAAGCCGCCTCCTCTGCTTCCACCCACTGGCAAGAGGCTCTTCTTAGGTGCTTCTGTCCCTGTTCCTGGCAAGTCCCCTCTGGCAACAGGCCAGGAGGAGGTCTCCTTCCGCTGCCAGGTCAGTGCTTCCCTCTAGGAACAAGGTGGATGCGTGGCCCTTCTGCTCCTCTGAGAGCTCCCCTGAGAAAGCAGGACAGGTTAGAGCAATGGCAGCGTGTGTTGTCATGTTGTCCATGAGTGCTGAGATTTCAGAACACCGGGAGAGACACTTTAGGTTTCAGTAGGTGCCATTCCTCTTGAATGAGCTGCCTGCTTTATTGCAGGGAGGGTTTGAGAGGAAGTCTTCCACCAAGGTTTGTGGCCACAGTTAGAGCCACTTGAACTGAGTTCCCATAATAAGCACTCTGAATTCAGTAGTGTTTTTGAGGTTTTTTTTCTGAGTAGCAACATTTGCCTGAAATGAGGTTGGATAATTACTGTGGATTTATTCTATTGTAAGTTCAGGAACCCAACTCAAGTTACTTTAAAACAAGAGAGAGACTTGTTTGGCTGGTGTAACTGGGAATTCCGAGCATTAACTAACCGAGTCTCTTGGATCCTTTGCCCCAGTGGGTTCATCAGACCTCCATCTCTCACTCCTGGGTGGAGGCCTGGGGGAGTGTAACCACTCGGGCGCAGGCACCCAGCCAAGTCCGGTTTTCAGCCCCGTGCCTTCCTTACGCCTCTGCGGGACCTGCTGCACCCGGAGTCTGAGCACGTCCTGGCTTTGGGGTAAAGAGTTTTAGCCCCTTTGGAGGCACCTGGGATGCAGCTTCCCTTCAGTCGGTCTTCCCTCTGGTCTGCATCTCCCTAGTCTTTGCTGGCGTCTCTGCTATACTCTCATCCCTCTCCTGTTCTTCTGTGTCCTGGCAGTGGGCGTGGGGAAGGAACCGGTGAGCATGTTTTCAATCTGCCATGTTTAAAAGGCTGTTGCCAGTGAAGTCTTTGTGGAAAGGTGGCTTTCACCTGGACCCTAAATAAAATGTAGACCTGGGGATGTCTTTGTGCATAAGAGTCAAATATCACTTTGACCTTTTATGTGAGCAGGGATTATTTTAGCCAAAAATCTTTCTTATGAGCACAACATTTCTACCTTGACTGTTACTGTGGACCAAAAGAGAGGGAATGTGCCCTGCTGCTTTGATAGCTATACGTGTACATGTCTTTTTTGGTCTTTGATCATCAATGTTAGTCTGTAGTAAAGATCCACAGCCTTAGGTGAACATTTTTGTGCCCTACTCCCATCTTGACCTATTGACTTTGGGGATGAGAGTTGAGTTCTGCATCTTCTCCATTCCCACCCCAGACTGTGCGTCCTTGCTGCCTTGCCTTGGTTCCTTCCCCTCTTCATGTTGTGCTCACCCTCGCTTCCTGGGCCTCAGGGTCCAGCCCCCCACCTCCAACAGGCTCCAGAGACTCCCTCAGACTGGGTCTGTCTGCTACTATAGGCCCCGTCTGGGTTTGCTCACAGATCCAGGTGACCACCAGGTCTTTTTCCTGTGACAAGTTAGTGGAGAAAGTTCAGGAAGAAATCTTTTTTGCTCTTATTTGCTTCCCATCCTTGCCATTAGTTTAAGAGCAAAACTCTTTCAGACTTTCACCAAAGGTTAGGTGCTTGCGTCAGGGCCTTGGCAAGAACTGTGAGGAGATGTTCCGTGCAGGACAGCCTGCCTGTCCAAGGGGGACATGCAGGGTGCTGGACAGTGGCTGGGCTGCTGGTCTGGATGGATGGTATGTTATGAGTCACCCTTTATGACCCGTTTGGGAACCCTGCTACTGCTTTGGATGGTGAGAATATGTTTCCCAAGTGTCAAAATAGCTTCAAAACGGGACATTTAGCACAAAACCCACCTGTAAGAAGCAGGGGAAACCAGGACATCAGGACAGGCTCAGATAGACAAGAGGTTTGCAACATTTTAAAACATTTTGAACAGCCAGAGAGTAAATATTTTAGGCTTTTTGTGGCCAAGAAGCAAAATCAAGGATATTATATACGTATTTATATACCTGTTTAAAAGGTAACCGTTTAAAAATGAGAAAACAATTCTTAGCTGGGAGGCCATAATCAGACAGGACTGATTTGGTTTCCATTTTGGCTCTCATTTTCTCCCTGGACCACTGAGGACTAGCTGGGTTCAAAGAAGACTTGGTAAGTTTTCTGGAGCTAAGGTTGAGTCTGCTAGGAGAGGTTACTCCCCCCACTCAGCCCCTCTCTACAGATGAAGACAGATCCCTTTGGGGAGAACAGCTAGAACTGGGTTCATCATGTGTCTTTATGTGTATGTTTAGATTTTGGTTCTCTACAGGACCGGTCAACCCCAAAGGTCTGTTTCCTCCTACCCCTTCTTCTAGCAGACCCCTCCAAGAGGCTGACTTCTTTGGAATGGCCCCTCCCATACCTGCCAAGCATCTACTTCTGGGAGAGAAGCCAGGCCTTTTAGCACCACCATCAGGTGAGTGACCAGGAGAGCTTTGAGTGGCATTCTAGGCTAGTGATGTCCAATAGAACTTTCTATAGTTGTGCTGTCCAATGCAGTAGCCATTAGTTACATGTGGCTATTGAACACTTAAAATGTGGTGAATATGACTGAGGAACTAAATTTTTAATTTTATTTAATTTAAATGACCATAGTCATGTGGATAGTGGCTACCATAATAGACAGCACAGTTCTAGGCTGTTGGCGATATTAAGAAGCTGTGGCAATAGGTAGAGAGGTGTATTATATTTTTACCAAGTAGGAATCTATTATTTGTTAGTATTTTCACCCTTCCCTCCTCTTTTTAAAAGTCACATACGTACTTAAAAAAGGAAATATTGGCTGGGTACAGTGGCATGCACCTGTAATCCTAGCACTTTGGAAGGCCAAGGCAAGAAGGTCTCTTGAGCCCAGGAGTTTGAGGTTATAGTGAGCTATGATCGTGCCACTGTACTCCAGCCTGGATGACACAGTGAGACAGTCTCTTAAAAAAAAAAGGAAATATTATATCTCTTTCACAAATGGATATCTTTGTCATTTGCTCTAAAATAAAAGTTAACCATAAAAAAAAAACAACCACAAAACAGTGTTACTAAATTTCTGCCAGATACTATTGCCTGTCTCAGTCTCTTAAGCCTAAACCTTATGGTTTGCTATCTCCTGGTTAAAAATGAGGATTCCTGCCGGGCGTGGTGGCTCACGCTTGTAATCCTAGCACTTTGGGAGGCCGAGGCGGGCGGATTGCTCAAGGTCAGGAGTT
Source organism: Microcebus murinus (assembly GCF_040939455.1). Classification (NCBI taxonomy): domain Eukaryota; kingdom Metazoa; phylum Chordata; class Mammalia; order Primates; family Cheirogaleidae; genus Microcebus; species Microcebus murinus. The sequence continues at coordinate 4,900,075 of NC_134123.1, read as the reverse complement.
CGAAACCAGCCTGAGCGAGACCCCGTCTCTACCAAAAATAGAAATAAATTAATTGACCAACCAAAAATATATATACAAAAAATTAGCCGGACATGGTGGCGCATGCCTGTAGTCCCAGCTACTCGGGAGGCTGAGGCAGTAGGATCACTGAGCCCCGGAGATTGAGGTTGCTGTGAGCCAGGCTGATGCCACGGCACTCACTCTAGCCTGGGCAACACAGTGAGACTCTGTCTCAAAAAAAAAAAAAAAATGAGGATTCCTAAGGATCAAGGAGGTGTTAATGTCATGCCAACACTACTAGAAATTCTTCCCTGGACTTATTCAGGATTGCAAAATGCGGGCAAAGGGAATGTCTTCTGATGAGATTGAATGTCATTTAATCGTGTGCCTATGAATCTCCAAATGCTCTGGAGGTGTGCATGCTCCATTTCTGCTCGGCTCAGGGAGGCACACAGCTGCTTCCCTGCCTGGGAGGAGGACGGGTCTGGTCTGCCATAGTTAAGGTACTGACTGATCCCCAGCCCTGGGTCAGAGCTTGCACAAGAATAGAGGCTCTCTGTCTTCTTTACCGTTGCAGACCTGGCCAGCTCTTACCTTCTCAGATGCTGACTTCCCTGCTGTATGGCTGGGCCAGATGAGGCCAGAGGCCTCCTGGCTGCCCCCACACCCCAAGGCACAAGAACAGACCACCCTTGGCTGTTCTCCCAGGGCGCTGGGTGACCACTGGGACTACATTCTGGCTTGGGGTGGAACGTGGCCGGGTGGGCAGTGGGCTGGCTTCTAGTCAGTGGTTTCTAGTCATTCGGGCCTACTAAGCCTAGGTAAGGTCACTGCCCAGGTTTTTCCTAGTTCCCTTGAGTTCTGTTTTGAGATTTGAGGCCAAAGCCCCAGCTGTTAGGAGAGTGGCCCTTTGTCCCCTCTCTGTTCTTCATGCAAGTGACATTTTTCACGATACTTAATGCCATTTTAAAGTTTCAGTCCTCACTTTTTAGTCAGACGTGCTTCTGAGAGATGTGCGTTGCTGTGGCTGTGGATAAAGAAGGACATTTGCAAAGGGCAGCACGACGCGGAGCAAAGGCCAGCGACTCTCGGCCCCGGGACCCAGAGAGTCTGTTTCTGAAGAGGCTCATCTGACAGACGGGAGTGAAATAACCACCTTTGGGGAAATTCGAAGAACTTTCCTTACCCGTAAGATGGGCCTCCCTGGTTTCTGAAGACCCTCTTAGCCCCCAAATTCTAGGACTAATACTTGGAAGAAACTTTTTTAAAAAAATTAAAGAGGAAACAAGAAGCATTCCTGTGCAAGGTGCACCAATAACAGCATGTGTTAAGTTCTCATTATGGGCCAGGCATTGAGACTGTTTCAGTTAGTCCTTGTAACAGCCCTGCGAGCTAGGTACTGCCAGGACCTCCACGGTCCCGGTGAATCACTAAGGCATGGAGAGTATGAACCTGCCCAAGGTCACACAGTAGTGCCTAGTGGAGCCGAGACTGGACACTGGCCGTGTGACCCCACAGCCTGTGCTCTTAACCACCACACAGTCTCAGTGGCACATAAATGTTACCAAGTTGATGTTGCTTTCAAAAAACACTTAGATTTTTGCTTGGATTTCAACCATGTCCTCTCATCCACAGCTTGCCTTTGACCAAAGGTCAAAAACATTTTCACATCACTCAGCTGTTCTGATTTGTTGCAGTGTTAAGGGCTGTGGAAGTCCAGCAGGAAGGAGGGAGTGCAGTTAGTGCGGGTCTGGGCAAAGTTGCAGAAGCCTAATGGAAGAGCCTTGGAGGAAGCCAAGTATTTGGGTACCTGGAGGGAAGAGGCACCGTGATTTCCTGCTTTTATAGAAGAACTATCTCAAGTAACAAGTGTTTAAGACTCATTGAAGTGTGGGTGAGGTAGATGTCCCATGTTCCTCCTCTGTAAAATAAGGGCTGCCACCAGGATTAAATGAGATAATACAAATGAAAATCTTTTACACTCCCCAAGAATTGCGGAGAAATCTGTCTGCTGGTGCAGCAACGCGGCTAACCCAACCCTGCATGCCAGGGCTGGTTGGTGTGGCCAGGGGACGTAGGTCAAGCCCGGCGCTTGGATATGAATTAACACTGCCATGTTCCTCCTCTCAGCAGTTCCTTTGTGGTCGGTGCCACATAAGTGGGCAGCTCAACCCGAGTCTCTGCTGAACTAAACTCTGCTGAGCCTAGAGAACAAGGTGCCTGCTGCTCAGATGGTGACTTCCCCTCCTCCAAGGACCATGGCTCCTCCCTGGCCTGCAGCACTGATGTCCAGGCCATGGGTACAGATGTGGCTCCCTTCTGTCTGATACACAATCCCATGGAAACCTTTACACCTTTGGAGTCTGTGCCAAACCAGACATTTGTGGAAAGTCATTATTGTGGACATTGGACCTTGAAGTTGTTCAGTTATAGGCATATTTTTTTTTTTTTTTTTGAGACAGAGTCATACTTTGTTGCCCAGGCTAGAGTGCATGCCATGGCATCAGTCTAGCTTACAGCAACCTTAATCTCCTGGGCTCAAGCCATCCTACTACCTCAGCCTCCCAAGTAGCTGGGACTACAGGCATGCGCCACCATGCCTGGCTAATTTTTTTTTTTTTTGTATATATATTTTTAGCTGGTCAATTAATTTCTTTCTATTTTTAGTAGAGACAGGGTCTCACTCAGGCTGGTTTCAAACTCCTGACCTTCAGCAATCCGCCCGCCTCGGCCTCCCAGAGTGCTAGGATTACAGGTGTGAGCCACCATGCCCGGCCTAGGCATATTAAAATACAATAAAAACTTCTAGTTTTTACTTACTGGTTACCCGCTTTTATAAAACTTTATTTTGAAATAATTTTAGATTTATGGAAAATTTGCAGAGATAGTACAGGACGTTCCCTTTGTCCAGCTTCTCCTGAATGTTAACATCTTACATACCTGTGGTACATTTGTCAAAACTAGGGAATTAATGCTAGTGCAGTAACATTAACTATACCACAGGCTTTATTGGGATTTCACCAGTTTTCCCACTAATGTCATTTTTCTTTTCTGGGATCCTATCTGGGTACCACATTGCATTTAGCCTGTTTTTACTTTAGTATGTTCTAGGTTTTGTGTATTATTATTTTTTTTTTTTTCTTTTGGAGACAGAGTCTTGCTCTGTCACCCATCATCATCATAGCTCACTGCAACCTCCAACTCCTGAGGCTCAAGTGATCCTCCTGCTTCAGTCTCCCGGTGCACCACCATGCTCAGCTAATTTTTTCTATTTTTTGGTAGAGACAGAGTCATGTTCTTGTTCAGGCTGGTCTCAAACTCCTGAGTTCAAGCAATCCTCCTGTCTCAGCCTCCCAGAGTGCTAGGATTACAGGTGGGAGCCATTACACTGGCCATGTTCTAGTCTTTTATTATGAAACATTTTAAATATAAAGAAATTTGAAGTAGTACAGTGAACACACATATATCCTGTATTGAGATTCAACAATTAACATTTTGCTTTTTTTTAAAACTTACACATGTGTCGGTGTAAATATAATGTTTTACTCATCTTACCCTGAAGGTAAGTTGTAGAGTTCATGATATCTTACTTCTAAATACCTTAGCATTCATCTCTTAAGAATAGGAACACTTTACATAATTATATCATTATCATACCTTAAAATTTAATAATAATTCTATAATATCTAATATCTAGGTTCAATATTTGAATTTCCCCAATCATCCCAAGAATGCTTTTATTGCCTGCTTTTTTTTGAAAGCAGCAGGATCTCATTATGTTGCCTGGGCTGGCTTCAAACTCCTGGGCTCAAGTGAGCCTCCTGCCTCAGCCCCTCCATAGCCGGGACTGCAGGCCTGCGCCACTGCACCTGGTGCTTTTTCTCTCTGAACCAGAATTTATTATAATTAAGGTTTGTGCATTGCATTTGGTTTTTATGTATCTTTAATTTCTTTTAACTTAAAACTGTCTTCTTAACCTCTTTTTTTTCCCTCATGATGCTTTGAGTCCAAGCCTTGTAGAATACTCTATGTCTGGATCTATCTGATTTTTTTCTCGGTATCGCTTGACTGTTCCTCTGTTCACTGTGTCTTCTGTATCCTGGAAGTTTGGTCCAGAGGCTCGATTAGATTCAGGCCGTCCGTTTTTGGCAAGGCTATTTCCTGGGAGGTGCTGCCCGTTCTCGCATCATATCAGAAGGCACCTAGCTGTGATCCTCTGGGAGAACGCTTATGGTCAGGCACTTGGGTGAGGTGGTGACTGCCAGCTACAGGTAGGGTTTTCCCCTGGCATCAAGCAATTGTCCTGTTCCCATCAGCTTTTACCTGATTGTGTCCATTGATGGTTTTTGCCTGACTCAATTGTTATATTGGACCTTCCCTCCCTTTTACTTGAGGTCGAACATCTTAAATGTTCAGTGAGTTTCAAAAATTATATCCACGTAACCTGCACCCAAAACAAGGTATAGATGTTTCCCTCACTCCATAGTGCCCTGTGGTGTCCCTCTCCAGGCACTGACCACCTTCCCTGCCTTCCCTGACTTCTGTCACCTTGGTGTTGTCTGTTCTTATAATTTATTTAGGGGAGTCAAGCAGTATATATTTTGTTGAGACTGGCTTCATCTGCTTAAGTGAATGCTTCTGAGGTTCGCCCATATTGTCGCATGAACCCGTAGACTGCCCCTTTTTGTCGTGGAGCAGGAAGTGACTGTGTGGATGTGCGTGGTCTGCGTGCCCGCCCTCCTGACGGCGGGCTTTTGGGTTGTGTGGCTGTTTCTGCTTCTTGGCTATTGTGAAGTTACTGTGGACACTTTTGTGCATGTCCTTTTGTGGGTGTTTGTTTTCCTTTTCCTTTTTTAAAAAGACAAATCATCCTTTGAGTATATGTTCATTTCTTGGGTAAATTCCTAGGAGTGGAGTTGCTGGGTCACAAGGTAGATGTATACTCACTTAAATAAGAATTGCCAAAGCGCCTCTGCAGTTTCACACAGCCCCTGGCTGAGTCTAGAGCTCCGGTTCTCCTGTGCCCTCTCCCACTTTGGTGTTGTCTTGGACTTTAGCCTTTTAAGTGGGTGTGATAGGTTTGTCATTGTTTTAATTTGCATTTCTTTGATGATTAATTAAGTTGAGTACCCTTTTCATTTTCATTTTCCTTGTTTATCTGTTAGGGAAGACCTACAGACTTCTTTGTCAGTGTATTAGTTTCTTAGGACTGCTGTAACAAAGTGCTGCAAAGCAAGTGGCTTAACAACAGAAATTTAGTGGCTCACTGTTCCGGAGGCTGAGAAATCCAGGATCAAGTGTCAGCAGGACTTGCTCCCTCCCAAACCTAGAGAGGAGAACCCTTCCGTGCCTTCCAGCTTCTGGTGTTTGTACACATACTATAGCCTGGTGTTTGGTCCTTGGCGTTCCTTGGCTTGTAGATTCACCACTCCTGTCTCTCTCTGCCTCCATCATCATAGGCCAAGTCTTCCTTGTGTCTTCCCATCACTTTTCTTCTGTGCGTGTGTCTTCGTCCAAATTTTCCTCTGCTTTTAAGGCCATCAGTCATTGGGTTAGGGGCCCCTACTCCAGTATGACATCATCTTAACTAGTTACATCTGCAGTGACCCCACTTCCAAATATTTGGAAGGCATATTCTGAGGTACTGAGGGCTAGGACTTCAACATATTTTTTTGTGGAGGGACTACAATTCAACCCATAACACTCAGCAATAAGGAAATGAATTAATTTATCATTTCATTTGGGGATTATGGAGGGCTAATAATAATGTTTTATAGACTGTTTTATATGAGGATGTAAATCTTGGGGTGGATGTCTTTCTACAACTTTCAAAAGAAGCTTTCTGCCCTTTGGCTCAAAGCGTCTCCTTAGGTTACATGAACTATAGGCCTTTTCCTTTACACTGTGACATCTTTCATCTGGCCTGGGGACTTTTCAGCTTGCTGTGTTGACACTTCATTTAGTGTTCTGTTATCCCACGACATGGGTGACACGTGGCATGGTAGAATTCCCCGTCAGTGCCCACAGGTGGACAGAGGGACGGGAGGTTGAGAAGCTCACTCTAGCAGAGCCCTTGCGTCTTGTCCTGTGGTCTGGCCCCAGGTGCCAGTGTTAGCGGGGTGTTAGTCCCCCAGCCCTTCTGCTGTTTTACAGAGACTTCCTTAGGGGCTCTTGAGCCCTCCCTTGCACATAAATGTACATAAACTTTCTGGGGACATACAGAGTTTTTGGATTAATCACTAGCATCTACAGCAGAGACTTTTTATTTTCTTATAGTCATCTAACTAATTTAGTAGAACAAGATTAGTAACTTATGTTTAAGATTGTAAAGACAGTTTGTATATTTTTTAAAAGCATAGATTTTCCTGATGTTGGCTTATATCTTTTTTAAAAATTCATATTTTAAAAAACAGGTTATACATGCATGCACACGGTACAAAATTCAAAAGAAACAAAAGGTAAACAGTAAAAAGTAGTTCTTCCACTTATATTTCTTAGCTTAACATTTGTGTCTCTGTCTCTAGATATTTATCCATGTGCAAGTGCATATAACTCATACACAGATGATCACATACCATAAACACTATTTTACCTCTTTATATAGTTTTCTGCTATATCTTGGAAATGATTATACATCAGATATATCATTGCCTCTTTTTAATGATTGCAAATTATTCCAGAGTATTAAATGTGCCATAATTGACTTTATTAGGTCTTTATTGATGGACATTTTTGGTCATTTCTAATCTTTTGCTGTTAAGCAAAAGGGAGTTTATTTTGATGTAAGCTGGTTTTGTTTTTCAGTTACAGAGCAACAAGGTTTAGAGCCAGTTTCAGTCATTCCTAATTGTTACTCAATTAGAAATAACATCAGGGCCAGGTGAGGTGGCTGAAGCCTGTAATCCTAGCACTCTGGGAGGCTAAGGAGGGAGGATCGCTTGAGCTCGGGAGTTTGAAACCAGCCTGAGCAAGAGTGAGACCTTGTCTCTACTAAAAATAGAAAAATTAGCCAAGTGTTGTGGCCGGTGCCTATAGTCTGAGCTACTCAGGAGGCTGAAGCAACAGGATCACTTGAGCCCAGGAGTTTGAGGTTGCAGTGAGCTAGGACACCACTGCACTTTGGCCAGGGCGACAGAGTGAGAATCTGTCTTAAAAAGAAAAGAAAAGAAATAACATCAGCATGGGCAACATAGTAAGACCCCGTCTCTACAAAAATTTAAAAATTAGCTGGTAATGGTGATGCATACCTATAGTGCTAGCTACTTAGGGGGCTGAGGCAGGAGGATCACTTGAGCCCAAGAGTTAGAGGCTGCAGTGAACTTTGATCATGCCACTGCACTCAAGCCTGGACAACAGATTGAGAGCCTTAAAAAAAAAAAAAAAGAAGAAGAAGAAGAAAGGAAGAACAAAATTGTGTTTCTGCTATTAGATTGAACTATAAAGACAACTAACTCATGGTATGAATTTTACAAATGAAAGTATCTTGTTACTTTGGCCAAACACTCTTGCTTATCTTCAGGCTATAAATTAGTAGATGAGACTAACATTTGGAAGGGAGGTCCAAGGCATAGAAAATTTGGGGTATTTTTAATGTAATAGACGCTGATTTATCCCATATGTATTTGGGATAAGAAAGAGTTTACTGGATTTCTCTAGTCCACAGAGTATATTTTCATTTCCCACTTTAGCCTCTGATTTCTTTCAAATCCCTCTGTGGACAAAGCAGGTTTTAACTGTTGGAGTCTGGCTGGAACCAGACTCCAGGTTACTCAGGGTCTTTTGGTAGCAAGTATTTCAGTTTCCTGTTGCTGTGTAACAAATTACTGCACACTTAACAGCTTAAAACATCCAAAACTTATTACCTCACAGTGTCCATGGTCCAGAGTCTCGGTACAGACTAGCTGAGTCCTCGGTCTCACCAGACTGAAAATCAGCATGTCAGCAGGCACTGTGATGCCCACCGGTTGTTGACAATTAATTTGTCATATGACTGAGGCCCCATGTTCTCGCTAGCTGTTGGCTGGAGACCCCACCCAACTCCTAGGGACCGTCTCCAGTCTTGCCACCTGGCCCCTCTCTCCCAGCGTGGCAGTATGCTTTCTTCTGGCCAGCAGGAGTCTCTGATGCTTCACCCTTTAAAGAGCTAAACTGATTAGACCAGGCCCACCCACGCAGATGGTCTTTTTTAAAAACATTATGTATATTTATGATGTACAACATGATGTTTTGAAGTAGGTATACATTGTGGAATGGCTAAATTGAGCTAATTAACATATGCATTACCCACATACTTCCTTGGCAGTTTTGTTTCCTACTGCGATGTGAGATGAGGGTGAGTCTCACAAACAGTGGTGGCCACGCTTGTTTTGGGATCAGGGAGTTCCCATAAGTTACAGGTCAGGAATTGAAGGAGAGCTTCTCCTTTACCGAAATTCCCCTGTAAAGTGGGGGAGGCGGGAGCCCAGGTTGGCCTTGACAGGGTCTTCCTGCTTGGGGCTTAAGCCTCCTCCGGCCACACAGCGCCGGCATGCTGGGGAGAGCAGAGCAGAAGCGCCCTTCCCGCGGCCCGGCCGCACTGGCTGCCCACACCCGCCACCCTCCTTTCGCAGTGCTCTGCCCCTGCCAAGGCCATCCTCCTGGGTCCCGGGGCAAACGCCCCTGGGTGTGCTCACCCTGTCTCTTTCCGTGGCAGGAGCAGTGGGCGCTGAAACGCCTTTGGCCTGGCATGGCCTGGCATGATGCTTTCCACCTCCCGTGGCGTCTGCAAGTGGCTTCTCCCAGCTCTGCCCCTCCTCCCTGACACAGTGGCTGCCCATGCGTGGAGTGTGAACCACTGCTGTTATGTGGAATGACCTTAGGGAGCACATGGACACGCACTTTAGTGTAATAGTTCACTCCACAGCAGACATCTCCAGAGCACCTCTCCTGGGCTTGCCGTGGCTGCAGGTGCATGCATAGTTACGTGTGCACATGTGTCTTTTGTAATAGCTTTTATTTTGGAAAATTGCAACCTACAGAAAAATAAGAGTACAATACATTCCCATATAATTTTCATACACATTCACCCATTCACCAAAATTATTGACATTTTTGTCTCATTTACCTTTATGTATTTTTGTACATAGAATTCAGATATATGTGTATAGAATTTCTGAAATCTTTTTTGCTCACTTAGCCATTTGGGAATAAGTTGCAGTAAGTGCTATTCACACCCGGATACTTCCTCACTTATCTCTTAAAAATAAGGATATTATTGAATTAACCATAGTGCAATTATCGAAATCAGGAAATTTAATATTGATACAACGTTATTATCTATGTATATGTGTCATATTTCATCAGCTGTCTCAGTAGCTCCCTTTCCAGCAAGTTTTTCCTCACTACAGGGTCCAATTCAGGGTCTCATAACACCTTCAGTTGTCATGTCTCTTTGAGTTTTTTTTTTTTTTTTTTTTTTTTTTTTTAAAGACAAGGTGTCACTCTCACCTAAGCTGGAATGCAGTGGCAAGATCATAGCTCAGTGTAACCTTGAACTCCTGGGCTCAAGCAATCCTCCTGCCTTAGCCTGCCAAGTAGTTAAGACTACAGGTGCATGCCACCGGGGCCAGCTCATTTTTTAATTTTTTGCAGAGACAGGGTCTCACTGTGTTGCCTAGGTTGGTCTCAAACTCCTGGCTTCAAGTGATCCCTGCCTCAGCTTCCCAAAGCACTGGGATTACAGGTGTGAGCCGCCATGCCCAGCCTGTATTCCTTTACTTTAAAAAAGTTTAAAGAGAGCCTATTGTTTTTCAGAAGACGCTTCAATTTGGCTTCTATGTTAAGTTTTCCAGTTACTTCCCTTTTACAACAAATGACACTGGTTTTCCATTTATGGTCATGTAGTTTCCTTTTAAAATACATTTATTTAAATTTTAAAAGTAAGTCAACCTAGGGCCAGGTGTGGTGGCTCCTGCCTATAATCCTAGCACTCTGGGAGGCCAAGGCAGGAAGATTGCTTGAGGTCAGCAGTTCAAGACCAGCCTGAGCAAGAGTGAGACCCCATCTCTACTAAAAAGAGAAAAAATTAGCTGTGCACTGTGGCATGCACCTGTAGTTCCAGCTACTCAGGAGGCTTAAGTGGGAGGATCGCTTGAGCCCGGGAGTTTGAGGTTGCAGTGAGCTATAATGATGCCACTGTACTCTTGTCGGGGCGACAGAGTGAGACTCTGTTTCAGAAAAAAAAAGTGAGTCATCCTAAAGAAAAATAGGAAGTAAATAGTAGTACAAGAGATGCAAGGATCTAGCAAAATGGTGATGGTTGTGTGGGAATGACTAAAGTTAGGAAAATCTAGTGAAATCTGCAGACTTGGCCTTGCAGGTTCTGGACTGGCATCATCTCTTGGTACCTGGTTGTGGAGGAGGCCAGGGTGGGCCATAGCCCTGCTGGGGCCTTAGGTGTGTGAGCTGGGGGTGCCCACGCCTCTGCCTCTGCAAGGGGACTCATTCCTTCATCTCCACACAGCCCAAGAGGCTGCTTGCTTCTGTTGCTCCTCCGGCCTCCATCCTCCAGGCTTCAGGCCTTGCTGAAGTTCCCCTCGCCGAGAGCCTTTCCTCCCCGCGGGAGCAAGCCGGTGACTGCCTGCTGCCATCTGCCCTAAGTGGAATCCTGCTTTTTTCTCAAGAGTTTTTTGAATGATTTATTCAGTCTTTTCTTTGGTGAGGTTCATATCTTAGGTCTCCAAGTAGGGTCCAAGTTCCAGGCGGGCAGGGACCCACTCCATTCTTCAGAGTCTGCACTGCAGCTCTGGCCTTGCACGCGGAAGGTGTCAGGAGCCGCAGCCCCTCCCCGCACTCCCTCCCTCGGGCCGTGTCACCATTTGCCTGATGCCACCGGTGCCGGCACCCAGGCCCCACTGACTGCCATGGCACCATTTTTTATGCCACCGACTCAGTGTCCTGAAATGGTGTACCCTCGCCCACACCCTGAAAACCTTTCACCACCTGGAGAAGTGCTTTTCACATTAGAGACACAGTCCCAGGGGTCTTCAAACGTGTGTTCAGAATGTGTGTTCTATAAGAATCTTTTCATTTTGTGTTTCAGTTTTAATGATAATCTTTGAGACATCTTTAGTGAAAGCTGTGTTGGGTTATCGGGATCACTGCTTGATAGCAGGACCGGCTGTGCCATTTCAATGTCCGCATTGCTATTTGGTTTGCTTTGGGGCCAAGAGCACATCCAGAGTGGTCGAGTTTTAACTGGTCATGCAGTGCTTTTCTCATATTTGGGCTGGGGACACATTTGTGTGTATGCGTGTGCATGCAGGTTGAGAAGCACTGGCCCATGGCTTAAAGCCACATCCCTGAGCCTGGCTTACAGGGGCCTCCCTGCTCAGGGGCATGCTCACCTCTCCATGGACAGTGTAAGCCCTGTCCGTGTGGATCCTCCCTGCTCCCACTCCCTCTAATACATCCCTTTCACCTGTCCAGGCTCCGCTGGTGCTCTCTGAGGATGTCGCAGACGTTCCCGGAGGGGGACGTTTCCTCCTGAGTCTCTGCAGTTCCTACAATGCCCTCAGTGAAAGCATCTCACTGAGGCCATCAAGGGCTCACGTCTCTGTCTCCACACCAGACCGCGAGTCCCAGGGGACAGGACTATGCTGTCTGCCTTTTTGTATTCCCACCCCTAGCCCAGAGCCTGGAATCTAACAGGTGCCTGGTACACACTTGCTATGTGTTTTGCTGAGGCCTGGGAGTTTGGGGTTGCACAGATACCCGTGGAGCTCTCTTCCTGTGACAGCCTCGGCCCCTGTGTCTCAGGGAGCTGGGGGATTTGCTACTGTAGTTGACCATCAGTCTCAAATAACATCGCGTGATTTCTCAGTTCAACCCTGTCAGATCAATTTTTTCTTTTTTTTCAGAATTTTATGGGAATACAAACATTTTGGTTACATGAATTACTTTTATACAGTTTGAGTCAAAGTTATAAGCATGTGCATCACCCAGATAGTGTGCATTGTACCTGTAAGGTGTGAATTTACCCATCCCCTCCTCCCCTCTCCCACCTGCTTGATTTCTGTTGAATTTTACTACCATATGTGCACATGAGTGTTGCTCCTTTAGTTCCAATTTAATGGTGAGTGCACATGGTGTTTGTTTTTCCATTCATGCGATATTTCACTAAGGAGGCACTCTCCAGTTCCGTCCAGGTTGTCACAGAAGGCATTAGTGCATGATTTTGTTGTGGCTGAGTAATACTCCATAGTACACATGTAGCACATTTTATTAATCCACTCATGTGTTAATGAGCACTGAGTTGTTTCTGCAACTGTGAATTGTACTGCTATAAACATTTAAGTGCAAATGTCTTTTTCATAAAATGTCTAAATTTTTTCCTTAATTTCCCTAAATTTTTTCCTTGTTAAATTAATTCATGATGGATAACAGACTTAAACCTAAGGCATGAAACTGTAAGAATTCTAGAAGAATAGGTTGGAAAAACTCTTATAGATACTGGCCTAGGCAAAGAATTTATGAAGAATATCCCAAAGGCAATCACAGCAACAACAGAAATAAATAAATGAGACCTGCTAATTTAAAAAGCTTCTGCTCAACCAAAGAGACAATTAGTAGAATGAACAGACAACCTACAGAATGGGAGGAAATACTTGTATGCTGCACATCCAATAATGGGCTGATAACCAGGATCTACAAAGAACTCAGGCAAATCAGCAAGAAAACATCCAACAACCCCAATTTTTTTTTTATGGGCAACTGTTTTACCAAAAAAAAAAAATCAGAATTTTTGATTAAGATTCCCAAGAAGTATTGCTGGCATATTATTTTGCAATTTCCCTTAAAATTTGCCTCACTTAGATATGGTATCAGAGTGTTTATCAAAATCCATTGCATGAGCTTCTTGTAAACTATTCTGGACACACTGAGGTTTTTTTGAGTTATTTTCCCAGTGCAGGATACTCTTGTGTGCACTTGACATCTTGACCTTTCTCGTGCTGACTGTGGTTATGACGCGTTCCACAGTATTTTCACAGCCAGCCCACTGCCTCCTGCCAGCCGCGCTCTTTGGTTGCCAAAGGGAACCACCCCCGGGGCCCACTGTGGCCCGCTCACTGTAGGATGCCTGCGTTCCCTGGAGCCACTGTGCAAATGAGTTGGCTTGAACTTGAACTTCTCTCTCCTGTGCTTGTTTGTGTATGATAAACTTTCCAAAGGTGTTTGAAAAGCAAATGTTTGAATTGCGCATCCGTGTTTGATCAACCTTCTGTACCCGTCAGCACGCGGGGCTGGCGCGGGGCTGCCCGGTTGCCTTGGCGGTGGCGGAAGAGACACGAAGCCACGGGCTCGAGATGGCGCCTTAGCGGCTCTTGCGTCTTGGGTGTTTCTGATACTCCTCTGGCGTCTGGCAGAGGCTGTGTTTTTAGGTAGAAATTAATTTACTGTGAAGTGCTTTTTTTTGATTTTTGCTAGTAGAACCCGTCATGGTCTTTCCTGAGAATCAGTGAGGACACCCTGACCCTCAGGGACTCTGCTGTCTGAGATCTCATACTTGTGCAGGGTAATAGTGACGGCCGTTCTATAAACATGGCATCTTCTTGCTGTTAGAGGAGTAATATACACTCAAGGCAGAAACTTGGAAGATCTAGAAATATCACAAATGAAGACACAATCCCAGCACTCTGAGGTAGCTGCCAATGCCTCTCTCTTCTGTTTCCTTCTGCGCTTTTCCTCTGCACACGTATGGCTTTGTTTCTTGACGTAGCTTACTGTTTCTTTCACTCATCAATAGAGCATAGCATCTCTCCATCGGTACTTGTTCTCATATGTAGATACCACATTCAGTCCATCCCTGACGGAGCATTTAGTTTGGTTGCAGTGTTTGGTTATTGCAGTCATCTGCGATAAGCGTCTTTGCTGGCATCTCTTTTATGATTTCCTGAGGACAAAGTTTTTGAATCAAAGGGAATGCACGCTTTTTCTAAAAACCAAAATAAGAATAGATTTATTTAATGTCATTCATGTAGAAAATTAAAACTTAATCTACAGCCCTACAATCTGGAAGCAATGTTAATAGCTGGGCGACCCCCATTTAAACTTCCTGTGGATGGGTTCATATTGTTCCTGTTGGAAAGCAGTGGTTTAAGGACATAAAATTGAGCTGCACTGTCTGGGTCTGGTCCCTGCCCACCACATACCAGTTACATGACCTTGGCAAGTCACTTTAATGCCCTTTGCCTCAGTTTCCACATCCACAAAATGGGGATGATAAAAGAACCTACCTCATAAAGTTATAATAAAAATGTCATCATTTACTGTGTAAAGAGCTGAGGATAGCCCTGGCACACAGCAAGTGCCACATAAATATTTGCTGTCACTCTGTATCTGCTCTTCCACCTAACAGCTTGCTCTTTACATGTCCATGAATACGGATCCAGTTACTCTTTTTAATCACTGTATACTATTCTAACAATGTGACTTAATTTTTTTTTATTTTTTGATTTTCGTGCCAATCTTATGCCTCTCACTAGTTATCTTCTTATGAGAAATGCCTAGGGTGGGGATTGATGGGTTCATTTTTAATGGCCTTTAGATATACATATTTCTAAATTGTATCTTCAGAAAGAGGAGTTACCAGGCCTGTTTGAAAGTGAAACCACTGTTTTACTATGCCTGTGGCTCAGTGTTGCGCCTCCATGAGTGGCTTCACCACGTCACCGGGGTACATGGGACTGTGGAAACAATTGAGGAGGCAGACTTTGCTGTTGGCCCAGACTCCGTCAGCTGTGTGAGGAGCTGCCCCGTTTGGCCCAGAGGCCAAAATGCACGCCGACCACCAGGAATTCCAAAGCCTCCTCTTAACTGTTACCATCTCCGCCTCTCTTTTGTAGGACACGTAATACAGGGGCTTTTGAGAAGAGAAATTATCTAAATGCAAAAAAGGAATTATTTAGTTTATTGTTTTTAATTGTTTTGTTTTAATTTTCTCTACCCTTTATAATATTTTAATTGGAAAAGCAATTCATGGGAATACTTGCTAATGATTAAAAAAAAAATTAGAACGAAAAGTAAATCTCTTTCCTCCCCAAGACCCTAGTCTTCCTTCCAGAGGTGACCACTATTACCAGCATTTTGTTTTCTTCTAGAAATTCTCCCATATGAATATGCAGCTGTGTCCTTACTGGTTTTCCAGGAATAAGAGTGTATTAAAACACCATTCTAGGCCAGCTGTGGGGGCTCACATCTGTAATCCTGGCACTTGGGGAAGCTGAGGCAGGAGGATCACTGAGCCCAGGAGTGTGAGGCTGCATGAGCTATGACTTCTCCACTGTACTCCAGCCCAGGACACAGAGTGTGACCCTGCCTAAAATAATAATAATAAATAAACAAAAAAACCTGTTCTGTGCTTTGCTTTTCTCACATGCCGGCATAAACTGGCTTTTGTTTCCTTAACCTGTCTGAAGAGTGTTGGCATTGATACCCTTCCCTGGAGAATAAGCTTGTGACGAGACGATTGGCCAGGTGCGTCTCGTTATGTGCAGGGGCAGTTTTCTGTCCAGACACCTCTCTGAAAGGTCCCACAAAAGTTAAATGAAATAGTTGCTTCGGCCCATCATTTAACGCAAACCCTGATTGCCGCAGAACTTGGTGGAACGTTGCATTTCAAAGTGCGTTCAGTAGCTTGACTGACTAGCTCTGGGTCCTGGGAGGTGGGTCGCCTCCCTTCCTGGGAATTGTGGCATCCAAGGTGAGCCTCACAAGGCAGGGCCTCTCTCTCTCCCCTCACTGTGTCCCTTCCTGGAACAGCACCTGGAACAAAGAGGCTGCGACAAATACGTGCTCCCTCCAGTGCCAGGGTCGCGCCCTCTGTATCCTGCTCTCCACCATGTGCGGAGTCTTCCCAGGCGACCTGGGCCCTGCTGGGACCGCACGTCCCCTATCTCACGGAGCTCACAGTCACCGACGGGACTGTGGGAGGGAGGCCCTTTCTGCAGCAGCAAGCCGGCGGTCTCGCTGTCCCTACAGTGTTCAGTGGCCCATTTCATTGCCGGGGAGGTGGCACGCCAGCCGTTTTCACTCTGCAACCAGCAGACCTCAATACAAACGCTTTTGTGAGACAATGACAGCTGCCAGTTTTATAAATAAACCGTGTTGGGTGTTGCAGGTGTTATTTCATTTACTCCTCACACTTACCCTCTGCAGCGGACACATGTTACGATCCCAGAGAGGTTAGGTCACTTGGGCAAGGCCACATACCTAACAAGTAGCAGAACTGAGCTTTGGAACCAGGTCTGTGTGACGCCAAACCCTAGAGTTTAATCCTGGTGCCGTTAGCAGGGGGACAAACCACCTGTGTGATCATGGGCAAATCCCTTCTCCCTGGGCCTCAGTTTTTCCATTTGAGCAATGAGAAAGGATTTCCATCATCTCCGAGACTTTCAGAGGTCTGTGTGCTAGCATTCTGGGATGTTGGAGCTCCTTTGATGTTAGGAGACGCCTGGCATATTCAAAGGGTTTTGACAGAAGAGAATCTAACGTAAAGACAGGTTGTAAAAGTATGGGGCCCCCACACATATGATGAAGCACTCAGGGACCAGGGATGAGGGACAAGGCAAAGCTGTGGCCACCACTAGGGCAGGGAATGGACTTCCTGGTGCTTGGTGCACGTTGGAGCAGGGGAGAAGGGTTGCTTGGAGCCTGTGGCCTTCAGTAGAGGAGGACAGCTATTGCCAGAACCCGGGAGCCACCCAGTGGCCCCCCCAGCCCCGCGTTACTGCTCCCGCACCGCACCCCGGAATGGCAGCGAGCGGTGCGCTCACTCCCAAGCCGCAGGGCAGGCAACCAGGAAACAGGCGGCTTTCTCTGCACTCGCTGCCTGTCCTTTGAGGGAGGGGTTGGGATCCAGCGGTGAGGACCCTCCTGCCGCCAGCCCCTGGCCTGAAGAACCAGCAGGCACCCCGCGTCCAGGCCCTTGCTTTCAATACAGGCAGGAAAGTGGGCAGGCCCAGCCCTCCGGTGGTTCCGGTGGGTTGTTCTGATGTTTCTGAATCAGATTGCAGCCTGGCATCCTTTCCCTGGCGAATAATACTGCCCCTAGAATCTCCCTAGAAATAAACGTCCTCACTCACTGAGAATCCAGTTTAGGCTCTCAGTTCTTGAGGGGAAGAGGGTTTTGGATCACTCCAAAAAGTCGAGCAGGAGGAGTTAGTAGAGAAGGAGAAATAACCATTTTGGGGGGCTGCAACGTGTGGTTGTCCGCACAGAGTGACTTGGTAAGTGGTTTCTGGAAGCTGTCACTTCTGCACCCCCCCCCCCCCGCCTGCCTGTCGGTCTCCCTTAGTCTCCCCCTGGGCCAGGCGTGGCTTCAGGGTCCACCTGCAGGTGGCCTCAGGCTGCCCCCACGTGCACACTCTACACCGCGTCACTGCACTTGGTGAGGCCTCCGTCACACACCCTCTCCAGAGCCCGGACACCAGGCCATCCCCTCGCTGAGGCTGGTGGGACTGGGGGTTGCTCCTGCCGGAAAAGGAGTCACTGTGGACAGACAAAGGCTGCTGAAGCCCTTGAGCCCCTCCCGTACCACGTGAAAAAGGGGAGAATGGCTTTAAGGCGGAGTATTACGCAGCTATTAGAGCACATGTTAGAATTAAATTTATGGAGAAAATTTAATGCTAGGATTTATGTTAGAATGTGTTGAAATGTAGGTTACAAAGTACATATACAGTATGATTTCAGCTGCGTAAAATATATTTATGCTTTGAAAAATGCTGAAAGAAAATATGCAGAAATGTTTATAGTAATTATAACGATATGGGTGAATTTTATTCTGTAATTTTTTTCTTTTCTTTAAAATTTTATAGTACCTATTTATGCATACCTAAAAAACAAACATTAATTTTAAAAACCTGAGCTGCAAAATGCCTTGCACTTGGCCAGCATGTGGCCGTGCTGGAGCCAGGGGGGCACCAGCGTAGGGGTGGGTGGACGCAGTGGGGGTTAGGGAGGAGAGGAGAGGGAGACAGCTCTGCCAAGTCCACGGTTTTAAACCTTGAAGAGGGCTGTACGCAGGTGTCAGCCCAGTTGGAAGCAAACTGGAAGGTGTGGCCGGGTGTGGGAGGGATTCTTGGTTCCCTTGACAGACGCAGGCTCACCACGTAAGACCTCCTGTGCTCGTCAGTTCATTCACTCGGTCAGGCGCTCATTCATTCAGTGGCTGAGTCTGAGTGCCAGAGGATGTGAAGGAAAGCAGGCATGGGACCTCCCGTTCCCCGGACGTCCACAGTCGTGCACGAGGACGCACATGCACACAGACGGCTTCCCACGGACCGAGGGCCTGGCCAGCGTGCAGTCATTGGCAGAGGAGGCTTTGGGAGGAAGCCCAGACTCCATGAGGACGCAGCAGCTAACTCCGAGGGAGGGCCAGGGGGCTCCCCACGTGAGTGGGGGACGCGCCCACGCTTGGCATGAGAGGGAATATGGGCACTCGGCCTGGGCTCTGCCTCCCAGGCTCTGAGCGGGTGCTGTGGTTACCAGGTTTCAGACAGCAACGGAGTGCCCCATGGGTGCCGGGTGGTGTGGAGTGGGGTGGGGGCACCCGAGGAAAGAGCTGACAGGGCACAGAGGAGGCAGCTCCAGGAGGTGGGCAGAGGGGGAGGGCGGGGGAACAGCACAGCAGGTAGAAGAGAGGTGGCCTCACGCTTAGGGACCCAGCTGTCCTGTTGTGGCACACAGGCCTGAGCGCTGAGACCTCATTTGGAAAGAGGGCTCTTCCTCCTCTCCCTGGGGAGTCTCGTGGGGCTCAGGGCACCTGGGCTGCAGTCAGGTAGACAGTAGGTGCAGTTTCCAGGAAGAGGGCAGAAAATAGACCTGTGACCCACTCAGCTGGCACCTTGACCTCAGCCGCACCAGCAGGGTCAGGATGGCAGATGCTATTTTCTAAAGGGAGCCATGATTGCCCCCACCCTTCGTGTTCTCCTGTGATGTGAACTTGCCACTCGCACGGCTTCCGAGGTTGGCCGCTGCCATGCTTCAAGGACACCAGGCCTCGCGGGAGGCCACGTGTAGATGTGTGGGCTGACAGCCCCTGCTGAGGTCCTAGGGGGCCTAAGGCATTGAATGTGCGTGAGGGAACCTTTGCGATAACTCCAGCCGCGGTCACCACCTGACTGCACGTGGGGCCCTGCCCAAGTGAGGACTGCCCTGCTGGGCCCAGTCAGGCCCAGCACCATGACAGGTAACAAAAACGGTTGTTGTTTTCACCAACTAACTTTTCAGTGGTTCATTATGCCGCAGTAGATAGAATGTTCAGTTTTCTTGAAATAGGCTTTATTTTATTTTTTTATAATAATTATTATTTTTTTATTTCAGCATATATTATGGGGGTACAAATGTTTAGGTTACAGGTGTTGCCTTGCCCCCCTTCACCCCTGAAGTCAGAGCTTCAAACCTGTCCATCTCCCAGATGGTGCACACCGCACTCACTATGTGTGTATACACCCGTCCCCTCCGCCCCCCGCCACTTGCCTGATGCCTGATAAATGTTATTCCTATATGTCTACTCAGGTGTTGATTAGTTAATACTAATTTGCTGGTGAGTACATGTGGTGCTTATTTTTCCATTCTTGGGATACTTCACTTAGTAGAATGGGTTCCAGCTGTATCCAGGAAAATACAAGAGGTGCTATATCCCCATTGTTTCTTATAGCTGAATAGTGTTCCATGGTATACATATACCACATTTTATTGATCCACTCTTGAATTGATGGGCACTTGGGTTGTTTCCACAGCTTTGCAATTGTGAATTGTGCTGCTATAAACATTCGAGAGCAGATGTCTTTTTTATAGAGTGTCTTTTGTTCTTTTGGGTAGATGGCCAGTAGTGGGATTGCTGGATCAAATGGTAGATCCACTTGAACTGCTATAAGGTATCTCCTCCATACTGCTTTCCACAGAGGTTGAACTAGTTTGCAGTCCCACCAGCAATGTAGGAGTGTTCCTATCTCTCCACATCCACGCCAACATTTATTGTTTTGGGACTTTTTGATAAAGGCCATTCTTACTGGAGATAAGTGATATCTCATTGTGGTTTTGATTTGCATTTCCCTGATGATTAGAGATGTTGAGCATTTTTTCATATCTTTGTTGGCCATTATTCTGTCTTCTTTTGAAAAGTTTCTGTTCATGTCATTTGCCCACTTTTGACAGGGTTGTTTGATTTTTCCTTGCTGATTTTCCTGGGTTCTAAATAGATTCTAGTTATGCCCTTTATCGGATATGTAGCTTTCGAAAATTTCTCCCATTCTGCAGGTTGTCTGTTTGCTCTCAGAACAGTTTCTTTGCCTGTGCAGAAGCTTTTTATTCATTTTATTTTATTTCGGCATATTATGGGGGTACAGAATTTAAGGTTTCAATAAATGCCCTTTCCCCCCTCCCCCCACAAGTCTGAGTCTCCAGCATGACCATCCCCCAGATGGTGCACATCTCACTCATTATGTATGTATATACCCGCCCCCCTTCCCCCTCCCACCTGCCCAATACCCTATTACTGTATTACCTATGTGTCCACTTAGGTGCTGCTCAGTTAATACCAGTTTGTTGGTGAGTATATGTGGTGCTTGTTTTTCCATTCTTGGGAAACTTCACTTAGTAGTATGGGTTCCAGCTCTAACCAGGAAAATATAAGATGTGCTATATCACCATTGTTTCTTAGAGCTGAATAGTACTCCATGGTATACATATACCACATTTTATTAATCCATTCTTGGATTGATGGGCACTTGGGCTGTTTCCACAGTCTTGCAATTATGAATTGTGCTGCTATAAACATTCAAGTGGATGTGTCTTTTTTGTAGAGTGTCATTGGATCTTTTGGGTAGATGCCCAGTAATGGGATTGCTGGACCAAATGGTAGATTCACTTGTATCGCTTTAAGGTATCTCCATATTGCTTTCCACAGAGGTTGAACTAGTTTGCAGTCCCACCAGCAGTGTAGGAGTGTTCCTCTTTTATTTTTTTATGCAATATTGTACACTTTATATCTAGTACTTTTTATTTTTATTTATTTTTTTATTTCGGCATATTCTGGGGGTACAAATTTTAAGGTTTCAATAAATGTCCTTTCCCCCCTCCCCCCATAAGTCTGAGTTTCCAGCATGACCATCCCCCAGATGGTGCACATCTCACTCATTATGTATGTATATACCCTCCCCCCCTCCCCTCCCACCTGCCCAATACCCTATTACTGTAGTACGTATGTGTCCATTTAGTGCAGAAGCTTTTTAATTTATCAGGTCCCATTTATTTATTTTTGTTTCTGCTGTGATTGCCTTTCGGGTCTTCTTCATAAATTCTTTGCCTAGCCCAATGTCTAGAAGAGTATTTACAAAGTTTTCCTCTAGAATTCTAATAGTTTCACACCTTAGGTTCAAGTCTGAGTTGATTTTTGTAAGAGGTGAAAGGTGTGGGTCCTGTTTCAGTCTTCTACATGTGGCTATCTAATTTTCCCAGCACCATTTATTGAATAAGGATTCTTTTCCCCAGTGTATATTTTTGTCTGCTTTGTTGAAGATTAGTTGGCTAAATGAGGATGGCTTTATATCTGGGTTCTCGGTTCTGTTCCACTGGTCAATGTCCCTGTTCTTGTGCCAGCAACAAGCTGTTTTAATTACTATAGCCTTGTCGTATAGTTTGAAGTCTGGTAAGTTGATACCTCCTATTTTGTGGGGTGTCAAAGTCTCCGACTATTATGGTGTTGTTGTTTATCCATTTGTTTAGATCAAGTAGAGTTTGCTTTATAAATCTGGATGCCCAAGGTTGGGTGCATATATATTTAGAATTGTTATGTATTCTTGTTGAACTATACCCTTCACCATTATATAGTAACCTTCTTTGTCTTTTATTACTTTTATTGATTTAAAAACTAAGTTATCTATAATCAGAACTGCCATTCCAGCTTTCTTTTGGCTTCTGTTTGCTTGAAATATTGTTCTCCATCCCTTTACCTTTAGTCTAACTGCATCCTTGCAGGTTAGATGTGTTTCCTGAAGGCAGCAGATACTTGGCTTATATTTTTTTATCCATTCAGCCGGTCTATGTCTCTTAAGTGGGGAGTTCAAGCCATTCACCTTTATTTAGATAACTGATAAGTGGGGCAGATTTCTGTTCATTATGTTGGGTTGAACTTTGTTGCTTTGTTTTCTGTCTTGAGCCATTGAGGTATCTGGGCTTTTATCTTTAGCTTTGAGTAGATTTACATTCATGAGTGTTTATTGTGCTGATCTGTGGGTAACACTGTTTTGAGTACTTCTTGAGGGCTGGTCTTGTCTTGGTGAATTCCCCTGAATTCACCAAGACATTCACTTATCTGAGAATGTCTTGATTTCTCCTTCATATACAAAACTTAGTTTTGCAGGGAATAAGATTCTAGGCTGGGCATTATTCTGTTTCAGAAGAGTGAGAATGGGACCCCAGTCTCTCCTTGCTTGTAAAGTTTCAGTAGAGAAGTCTGGCGTTATTTAGATTGGCTTTCCTTTGTATGTAACTTGCTTCTTTTATCTTACAACTCTTAGAAGGGCCTCTTTAGTTGATATTTTGGTCAGTCTGATGACTGCATGTTGTGTCATTTTCCTGTTTGCATTGAATCTCCCAGAGGTCCTTTGAGCTTCTTGAACTTTTACATCGAGATTTTTACCAGGGCCTGGGAAATTTTCCTCTATTATATCTTCAAATAGCTTGTCCAATCCTTGAGTGTTTTTTTCTTCCCCTTCGGGTAACCCTCTAACCCTCACATTAGGTTTCTTCACATAATCCCACATCTCTTGTAGGCTTTGCTCTTTTCTCTTGTTTCTCTGCTCTATCTCTGTGACTGATTTATTTAATTGGAAGGTGTTATCTTCAATCTCTGAGATTCTTTCTTCTGTTTCATCTACCGTGTTCTTGAGGCTTTCCACTGTGTTTTGTAGTTCCCTGAATTGATTCTTCATTTCCAGGAGTTCGGTTTGATTTTTCTTCATTATTTTGATTTCTTTAGTGAATTTTTGTTCTAGGTCCTGGAATCTTTTTGCGATTTTTGTGTTGGTTATCCAATTTTCTTGCAAGTCGTTGAATTTTCTTATTATCCGTACTCGAAATTCTTCTTCTGTCATTTTAGTGGTCTGATTTTGGCTGATGTCCATTTCTTAGGGGCTGGTGTTCCTCTTTAGGGATGTTCTTTCTGTTTGAGTTTTCATATTTGCTGAGTTCCTTCGATGATTTCTTCCCATCTGGATCAGTTGTTGCTTCTTACCTTTAGGTTTTTGTTTGGTTAATGACACGCCCTGTTTAGTTTCTGAGCCAGTAGGTGGTGTTTGTGGGTGAAATTTGACCACACCCTGTATGATGAGTCAGTAGGTGCCATGAAAAGGGTGTGCAGGATGTCCTCCCTGTCAGTAGGTGGCGCTTGCTTTAAGGGACAGGCTACACTGTTGTGTCCTGTAACCAGCTCTTGTTCCTGTAGAGAGGCACTCTAGTGCCTCAGGTGGTGGGTGGGGCCCTGGGACTTCCAGGTGTGTCCTTTTCTCCCCCTCAGTGAGGGCTGGTCTAGGAGAGAGTCTGGGTGGATATGGGTTGGGTAAGCCTGCCCTCAGGCACCACCAATGCCGTTAGCAGGGGTCAAAGTTCTGTTCTCTGCTTCCAGGAGAAGCTGTCAGGGAGGGGCTGGAATGGCCCTGCTCAGCCAGAAAGTCTGTGTGTGGGGGTGGAGCTATCTGAGACCCGCAGTCTGGAGCAGGCCTCGCTTCTTTCCACCCTCCCCAACTCCATAGCTACTCCTGGGCCTCTGCCAGCAGGCCAGACCTCACGCCACCAGGCTTCCCCTGGGTGTGATGTGGTTGGGGAGGTTCCCTGCACAGGAACGTCATCTAGGCTGGGCGCACGGCCTCCCTTTGGGAGGAGGGTTGCCCTTTAGGACGCTGATCTGTCCCTGAAGGCACACACACCTCAGTAGGTTGTTCACGTATGTCCCTTCTGTGCCCCGGGCAATGCCAGACCTGGGTGCACGGGATCTGGTGTGCAGGTCTGACCTCTGGGCCCCGGAATTCTATTCTTGATCCCACCAAGGAGAGGAGTGCCAGTCCTCATTCACCCATGGGGATCCCAAGCTGGGTCAATGTCTCTCAGCCTCTAGGTCTGCCCCGTTCTCCTGGAGTCATCAGGCCAGCAGCAGCTGGGAGGGCTGGCGGGTAGGGAGCTCACCGTCTGAGTTCCCCTCAGTCAGCTGAAGGGCCCCAAGAGGGAAGGTCCCATTCCCTGGAGATGCCTCTGGCTGGTGGCTATATTATCTCTCTCAGCAACTGAGGATAGGGTCGGGAGAGGGGAGAATGGAGTAATATGGTGCCTGCCTCGCAGCTCAGGACTGTGCCCACGAAGGTGCCCCGAGGGAGTTGGGAGCCTGGTGCCGAGACTGCTACAACCTTACCACTCACTGGTGGTGGCCGTCTCTGGGCTGGTGTCCGAAGGTCTCTTCATCCGCTGGAGAACCCACAAGCAATCCAAGATGCAAGGGAGGGGGGAGTTAACTGCTCCACCTACCCTTGCCACTGGTCTCCAAGCTTCTTGGGAGGTCTCTTCTTCCAGTTCTCTTCCGCGACCTTCTCTCGTGGAGTCTCCCATAGTTGCCGGTACTCCCCCTTCTGACCCTTGTCTGATGTATGCTCATCTGCTTATTTCTTTCTTCTAATTTCTTCTAGAAACTTGTCTTTTTTGCAAAGACACTCTGGTGGTGTCCTCGTCTGCCATCTTGCTCCACCCTGGATGATGATATTTTAATAGGGATTGAATTGACTCTGTAGATCACTTTGGTTAGTATGGACATTTTAACAATGTTGATTCTGCCGCCCCACGAGCATGGTATGGTTTTCTACCTGTTTACGTCCTCTGCTATTTCCTTCCTTCCTCAGTAGGCTTTATTTTTAACAGTAGTTTAAGTACATGGTAGGACTGAGCAGAAGGTACAGATTTACCGTGTACTCCCAGTTCCTGCACAAGCATAGCCTCCCCCGTGGCAACATCACCCACCAGACCGGGACATTCGTTACAATGGATGGCTGTGTAAGGACACATCATTATCACCAGAGTCCATGGCTCACATTAGGGTTCACTCTTGGTGTACATTGTATGAGTTTGGACAAATACGTGATGGCCTGTGTCCCCCACTACTGTATCACACAGAGTTTCGCTGCCTTAAAATCCTGTTCGCTGCCTGCTCATTCCTCCCCCACCCCCACCCCATGCCCTGGCAACCACTGATCCTCGCTCTGTGTCTGCAGTTGTGCCTTTCCCAGAATGTTGTGTATAAATAGTTAGCATCATCTAATATGTATATAACCTTTCACCATTGGCTTTTTTCTCTTAGTGATATGAATTTAAGTTTCCTCCATGTCTTTTCATGGCTGATAGTTCATTTCTTTTAAGTACTGAATGATAATCCATAGTCTGGATGTACCACAGTTTATTTATCCACTGACCTGCTGAAGGATATCTTGGTTGCTTCCAAGTTTTGACAACTGTGAATAAAGCTGCTATAAACCTCCATGTGCAGGTTCTTGTCTGGACACAACTCATTTGGGTAAATACCAAGGAGTGCAATTGCTGGGTCACGTGGTAATGCTTAGTTTTATAACAGTTTATGTCAAACTGTTTCCCAGAGTGACAGCGCCACTTTGCGATTCTGCAGCAGAGGATGAGGGCTCCTGTTGCTGCACTCGGTCACCAGCGTTTGGCGTCCGTGTTCCGGATTTTGGCCTGTATTATAGTATGTGCATAGTGGCATCTCATTGTTGTTTTAATTTGCATTTCCCTGATGACATGTGATGCTGAGCATCTTTTCATATGCTTATTTGCCATTTGTATACCTTCTTCAGTGAGGTGTCAGTTTAGGTCTTTTGCCTAGTTTTTAATCACGTTGTTTGTTTTCTTATTGCTGAGTTTTAAAGGTTCTTTGTTTATTTTGGTAACAATCCTTTATCACATAGGTGTTTTGCAAATATTTTCTCCCAGTCTATGATTTGTCTTCTCATTATCTTGACAGTGTCTTTCAGGGAGCAGAAGTTTTTAATTTTAATGAAGTCCAGCCTATCAATTATTTCTTTCATGGATCGTGCCTTTGATGTTGCATTTTAAAAGTAATTGAGAAACTCAAGGTCACCTAAATTTTCTCCTACGTTATCTTCTAGGACTTTTATTGTTTTGCATTTTACATTTAGATCCTTGATGTATTTTGAGTTAATTTTTCTGAAGGCTGCAAGGTCTGTGTCTAGAGTCAGCTGTTTTGCATGTGGATGTCCCATTGTTCCAGCACCATTTGTTGAAAAGACTGTCTTTACTGCATTGTATTTCCTGTGCTCCTTTGTCAAAGATCAATTGACTATTTATGTGGATCTATTTCTGGGCTCTCTGTTTGGTTCCAGTGATCTAATTGCCTGTTTCCTTAATACCACACTGTCTTCATTACTGTAGCTTTAAACCTAAGTATCAAAATTGGGTGGCGTCAGTCCTCTGACTTTGTTCTCCCTTAGTATTTTTTTTTTTTTTTTTTTTTTTTTATATTTTTATATTTTTTCTTTTTTCTTAGTATACCAATATAACTAATACCTTAGTATTAATGTTGGTCATTCTGGGACTTTTACCTTTCTACAAAAACTTTAGAATCAGTTTATTGATATTCACAAAATAACTTGGTGGAGTTTTGATGGGGATTGTATGAATCTATAGAATTTGGGAGGAAATGACATCTGAACAACATTGAGGCTTCCTATCCATAAACGTGGAATATCTTCCCATCTATTTAGTTCTTCTCTGATTTCTTTAATCAGCTTCTTAGTTTTCCTTATGTAAATTTGGTACATATTTCGTTAGATTTATAATTAATTATTTCATTTTTTTGTGCTAATAAATGCTATTTTTAAATTTTAAATTCCACTTGTTCATTGCTGGTATATAAGAAAGTTACTAACTTTTGTATGTTAACTTTGTACCGTGAAACGTTCTTATAATTGCTTATTAATTCCAGGGTTTTTTTTTTTTTTTTTTGGTCAATTCTTTTGGATTTTCTACAACCAGAACCATTAGGGTTTTTTTTTTTTTTTTAATTATACCATTTGGGGAAAAAATTATACCCTACTTCTTTGCTGCTAAGATCTTATCTACCTAATGAGAGATTTTGTTGGGTAGAGAGGGACTGAGAAGAGAAAAAGAACTATCACGCCATGAAAGGTACACGATAATTGTAAAACATATCCTAATTTAATATACCTTAAAATGCCATGTGAGAAAATATGCATCTTAGATTATTCTTTTTCCTAAAGCACAGTGCACCTGAACTAATTCTTGGAGTAGAAGACGTGGCTGTGCTGGCTTCGAGGCCCCAGGGTGCCGGGGTGTGGGGGGGTGTCAGCACTTAGACCCAGGCTGTGCAGGGAGCTGGGGGAGTCTGGGCAGCCCAACATCCACGTGAGGCAGAAGCCTGGTGACTGGAGACTTAGCCGTAGCTGAATCCCACCCTGGGACCTTTTCCAAGCAGCCAGTGCCAGGGGCCTCAGTCCTCAGGCTGCCAAACTGGTGCTAACACCTTTTTCTGTGTTTGGCATAAAATAGCAACTTCTAGACATGAGAGAACCAAAACAAACAAACACAAAACAACCTGAGGATAACAAAAGCACCACCTTTTGCAATAGACATCTGCTATTTTTGTCTGAGAGATCTTCTGCGCCCAGCCCATTGGTGTCCCTTTGGAGAAGCACCTTTTCCAGCTCTCAGCCCACAGGACTGAATTCTCAAGCCTAGGGCCACACAGGTGGTCATGTGATATGGGCCCGGCCAATTAGCATAGCCCATTGGCTTGGCCTTGCTGATTGGTTCAGGGGTGGGGCGTGACTCCAGCTAGTCCAATGATTGCTCGCTTAGAACTTTGAAGTTAGAATTTCCTGGGAACTCGGCAGGTGTACCCTTTCCTTTTGGATGTCATCCTAGAGCTAGCACTGAGAGAGGGCAATCCAGAGGAAGGGAGGGCCTGCCTGAGAGTGCAGTCTCCACAGAGGGCAGGGTGCAGTTCCTTGGTGTGACTGCTGCAGCCTCCAGGTCCTCGGGTGCCGGAAGCGCCATGCCCTGGCATCTGTAGCTACTTGAGCCGATAAATCCCCTTTTAAACTTAACCTAGTTTCAGTTGGTGTTTGTCGCTTAAAAGAGAAAGAACCTAGACTGGCATTCTCTAAGAATTGTGCATCGGGCTGCGTGCAGCAGACTCCTTCTGGAAAGACAAACTCTGGACTGTCTCAGAAAAGAAGCTGTGCCTTTCTCTCTCCTTCCTAGAACCTGAAGATGGATGTCCCTGCTGACTTGCCGACACACACAGCTGGGCTGCCCTGCAGCCCCTGTGCCCCGTCACCCCTGCAGCCCTGCCTTGTGAGAGCGCTGGGCAGCGCCTACCCAGCATGGCTGTTTGGGCGTCTGTCTGTCCATGTATCTCCTCTTCCCGGAGAACTCGAGTCCCTGGAGAGCTGGGGCCATCTGGCCCTCCGCGCAGACCCTGGCACCCTGCCTGGCATTTGCCAGGTGCTCAGGGAACTGAATGAAAAAAGGAAAGCCACCCCGCAGGAGACCAGGTCACCTGGAAAGCTGGTCATGGGTGGGCTTGGGACGAGGAGAGCACCGGACTTGGAACCTGAAGATGAAGAACCGTATCGTGGCATCACAGCTGCAGCGACTTGCCTGGGCAAGTCCTGGCTTCTGTGATCTCCAGCTGCCTCGTCCATGCAGAGGGACTATGGGCCTGGCCTGGGCGTGCCGCTCGGGAAAGCACGCCTGGGGCCGGGCTGGCACATGGGCTCTGGCAGAGGCCCCTGTTCGCTGGGCACTCACCTGCGCTACGTGCGTTGCGCGTACAATCTCAGCTAATCCTTTTTTCTACTGGATCAGGAAGTGTGGACGGAAAAAAATCCAAGCCCTGAAATATTTGAAAGAAGTTTATTCTGAGCCAAATTTGAGGACCATGACCCGGAGCCACTCTCAAGAAGCCTTGAGCAAGTGGGCTCGCTGTAGCTGGGTTACAGTTCAGTTTTATACATTTTTAGAGAGACAAAGGTTACAGGCAAGGTCACAAATCAATACATGAGAGGTATACATTGGTTTGGCCCAAAAAAGGTGGGACATCTCGAAGCGGGGGCTTACAGGTTATAGGTGGGTTTAAAGATTCTTTGGCTGGCAATTGGCTGAGAGGGTTAGGCTTTATCTAGAAGACCAGAAAGGATATGCTTATTTTAAGATAAGGTTGTGGGCACTCTGGGAGGTCCAGACAGGAGGACATTTTAAATTTACAATAGGCGCCTGCTAGGATGTTTTAAGATGCTTTAAATTTAAGAATAGGCGCCTGCTAGGATGCTCAGTTAAGACATTTTAGATTTATGATAGGCATCTGCCAGGATGCTTGAGTTAAGACAGGGGCTTCTTATCTTTTAGGTGATGTTAATGCCATACCAGAATCAAGTCAGGAAGTAAACCACTGCTTCGTTTGGTTAACAAAAGCTGCTTTGTGGGAATTTACCGTTTGTCAGCCTAACCCTGCTGGCCTCCTTACCATTTGCCAGCCTAACCCAGCTGGCCTCCTTAGGAAGGAGTTTTTAGCAAAAATTAGAGTTCAGTCCTCAGAAGGCTGTGCTATTCGCCCTATTTTACAGATGAGAAAACTGAGGCACAGCAAGATTAAGTCCGTCGCCCAGTGCTACACAGCTAGTCATTGGAAAAAGCTGCAATTGGGCCCAGATCTGCTGACCCCAGAGTCCTTGGACTTAGCTTTTGGGGTCTGGCCTCTCTGAGGGTGTAGCGGTGACATAAAACCTGTTCTGGGCTCCAGACCTTTCTGAGGAGAAGCCTTCCATCCACATGTCTCGGCTGGTGTCTGGTCCTGGGCTGTGTGCAAGGCCAAGCTGTTTCCAGCTTTGAGCCTTCCCATATTTAAAAAGTGAAGAAGCATCAAAACAAATTTCCACCCTTGTAGCAAACTTCAGATAAGCAGCTTTAACAGACCAACGCTCCTGACACACACACGACAGTGTGATTTCACTATGCCAGGGCAAATAGCATACTTCTTTTTACAAATTAATTTATTCCTATAAATTGAAGGCGGCCTGATGTGGCAATGGGATGCAAGGTTCAAGGCGGAGAATGTTCCTCCTTGCTGTCTGTTCCTGCGTCTTGCGCTTGTAGGTGACGGCATGTGCTGGGAGGCTCAGAGGAAGGACGCGCTGCCCTCACCAGGTCAGGAAGGGGCACCGTGGTTCAGCCCTGCGCCTTCACCCCGCTCCTCTGCTGGAGTTCCTGGGGCGGAGGCTTCGGAGAATTTCCAGCCACCAGAAGGGGGCAGACTGTGACTTCTGAGGCCGGGACACAATGGGTCCTCCGGCAAGCAGGCGGGAGGGGCAGGGGGCCAGGCTGATCCGCCGGGACCACCTCAGGACGCCTGGGCCCCCGTAGGTGCGGTCTGGCTCAGAGGTCCAGCCACACCCTCGTCCGGTCAGCCGGCAGGGCCGTCTGGAGGGGCCGGCCGGGACGCAGGCACAGCCTCCGCCTGGACCGAGTGTCTGCCTGGGTGCCCGGCGAGACCTGAGGCGGCTTCCCGGTCCCCCAGGTCACCCTTGGCGTGGCCGCGGCTTAGGGAAGCCCTTCGCGCCTCAGAACCCCAGAGCCTCCCCGTTGCCCCGTGGGAAGACTCTGAAATACCCTGTGCACCTGGTTCCAGGCGTCCTCCCGCCTAGGGCTGCGCCGAGGCCGCTGCTCCCGGGCCACCGCCAGTGCTGCGGCGCGGAGGCGGGGCCTGCCGTCCCCCCCCAGCGTGTCCTCCCGGGCCAGGTCCTGCAGACCCGAGTCCCGTGTGGAGCACCTAAGCCACAAAGCAACCCAGGCCCTAGACGACTCAAACAAAGAGAATTTTTAAGCGACAGGAGCTGGACACACAGCCACGAGAGGGTGTCTGCCCAGGTCAAGGCGAGCTCCCGCTTGGGCCTTCGAGGGGCGCTGGATTTCCCAAGGTGAAGGTGGATTTCCACAGCAGAATTGAGAGAAGCCTCGCCAGCCCCGCTGGGACAGGCCTCACCGTGTCACCTGGGGCTGCGGGGAGCTGCCGGGCAGCTGACCCCTGTCACATGCCACCTCACAGTGCTGCCCAGAACCGGTGGTCCCCACGTGGCGTCCTCAGACCTGGGTCTGCCCCACGCTGCCTGTCCTGACTCCACACTGCCCGGTCCCAGCACGAGCGCCACGCGTCCCCGCTGTTCACAGACTCCATGGCTCCCACGGCTCAGGACAAAGCCCAGGCCTGTGCTGTGCCGTGTGGCCTCCTGCCCCTCCCCTGCCTCCCTCCACACACTGCCTGGACGGTGGGTCTCCAGGGCTCGGGGCTGCCTTCCATCGCCACGCATTGCCCTGCCCTGTCGGACCCTCTCTCTTCTACCCAGAGGCTAGCTCCTCTTCATCCTTCAGTGTCAGTTGAAATACCATCTCTTCCAGGAGGCCCTCCCTGACCACCAGCACCCTCGTCCTGCCCCCCAATCTGTGCTGTCGTAGATCTCATCTCTGTTTGTGTCACCACTAATCACAGGCTACCTTCTCCCCGAGCCCCACAGCCCAGCTCAGTGCCAGGCACATAGTAGGTGCTCCGTGAACGTGTTATCTGAATGAAAGAGGGAAGGAATGCCGGGCGGAAGGAATGTGGGCTGCAAGGTGTCTGCTCCCTGAGAGAGGCATTGCTGAGGGTGGGGTTTGGCTCCACGTCCAAGTCCAAGGGCACCTGGGGGCATCTGAGCCGTGCCTGAGGCTCCCACCTGCCCATGACTCTCCACTCTTCCCTCCCTTGAGACGCACTTTCTTCATTTTCCACAGATCTAGGGCCTCCTGCGGAACTCACCTGAACTGGCTGACTGCAAATTCCCAGGCAGGGAGCAGGTGTGGTCGTCATCTGGAGCCTGCCCTGGAGACCTGGCTTTGCTTCTCAGGCCCCACTCTGCCACCTTCCTCAACACCCTCCCCAACCCACCGCCCCCTCACCTCCCACCTCTGGCCTCTTGCTGGTAGCCCCCTGGCCAGAGGGAAAGGTGTCCCTTCTGGACATCCCCAGGTCCCTCTGTGAGGCCTGTGGGCTTGGCAGGCAGCCTTTGGCCCACTAGTGACAACTCAGACTGGTTCTTTACGCCAAGAGGAATAAGCATAGCCCCAGCTCCCCCGTCCCAAGCTTATCCCGGGAGTTCTCATTCTTTCAGCCCAGGATAAAGACTTTTGAATAAATTTTATTGGCTCATAGGAAGGGAATAAGGGACTCTAAGCCAGCAAGAATGACATGTTACTGGCAAAAGTGAGTGGCAGAGCCCACTAGGAGCCCACCCATCTGCTATCTGCTCAGCAGGACCTTTGGTGGTGGGACAGAGGGAGAGTCCCCCAAGAGTGGCTGCCAGAGCCAATGGGGAGCTGGAAGCAGCAGGGAAACAGGGTCCTATCCGGCTCCCACTAGCTCCTCTGTGACCCTGGACAAACCGCGAAATCAAGGCGCCAAGCTATATGGCTGGAGGGGCCAGGTGGCAGCATGAGTGAGTCCCATGTGTTCCTTAGGGACAGCAAGAGCCCTGAAGGGTTGGCTACTCCAGCCACTGGTGCCTGGCAGGAAAATGAGTTGCCAGATCTGATGAATACTTTCAAGAAAATTTTTTAGAATCTGTGTTGTTATATTCAATTTCCCACTTTAAATGTTGGCTCATGATAAACAAAAAGCAGCCACATCAGCAAAGGCAGACGATGTTTCTGTAAGCCGTAGTTCACAAGGCAGTCCCTGGACTAAGCCCTCGGAGGGGCCATCTGTAAAGCCAGGATGCTGTCCCTGGCTGGGGGCCACCCGCACAGGTCCTCCTGACCAATCAGCTCAGCCCAGAGACCCTGCGACTCCCTGGTCACAGCTGGTTGGACCAGGGATGGGCACCTGACCCAGGGGCAGCCAATCCCAGGCCAGCAACAATTTATGGGGCAAACAGGTGCCTTGGGTCACCACCATCTCCACTGGTCACACTCCAGGTCCTCCCCAGGTGGCCCCTGTAGTCATTCAGAGCTGAGCTCAGACGGCACCTCCTTGCCCTCTCTGGCACCCTGCTGAAAGTGCCACCGTGCCAGGGCAGACTTTCTTCTGCGTTTTGTTCTCTGCTGCATCCACCGCACCCGGAGTGGCGTCCCGCACATCACACGCTCAGCAAATGCTTGCGGAAGGGACCGGGGAATTCCCACGAGTCCATCTCCGTCATCCCTCCACCGCCCCTCCGTGACCTATGCTGGCTTCAGAGACTCTTTCCGGTGACAGAAGCTTAACCTCGCCGGCTGTTACGCAGATGAACAGGTGCCTCGCAGCTGTGCACGAGCAGACGCCGGCTCCTAGTAGCTGCTCAATGCGCGTTTGCACATTGTCGTCCAGACCTCTGCTGACGTTGAGTCATTGTGCTCTCTGGGGCCTGTGGCTCATAAAAAGATCATTGAGCAGCTAGTTCACATTGCATGGCATCCAAAAAGAAAATCAACTTTAACCACTTGGGCGCGGCTCCGGCCGGCCCTGCCCACAGCCGCACGCGGCGCCGGGTCTGCGCTGCGCGGGACCGGCTCGCTCCTGCGTGACGAGGAACGCTTGGCAGCACTGACGGCGGTTTCAGTTCACAGGCAGCTTTAGCAAAATAACTATAGTAACTCCTACTAAGGACTTGTTAAAAGGTCACAGATCGCAGCAACTTATTAGCTGAACGTACACACCGCAACTGCAGGGATGAAAGCTGTGGAAGTAAAAGCTTTTGGTGTCGACTACAGCCGACGCTCGCACGGAAGCGGTTAAACACCGGATAAAATGCGACGGGCATTTGTAAGAACCTATTTTACGAGTAACGCGCTGGGCCAGGCGCGCGGGCTGCTGGGCCTCGCGGGCTCCGCTCCGGCTCAGCGTGGCAGCCCCCAAGGCCAGACCGAGGGCGCCTGCGGGCCGGGCTGCTGGCAGCCAGGGGACCGGCCAGGGAGGGCCGCACGCTGGAGAGCGACTGCCACGCTGACGCTGGAGCCCGCCGGGCCGCAGAGCGAGGAGGCTGGGGCCCAGGCCTCCCCGGAATCTTCCCAGGGACCCTGGGGAGGTCACTCCGCTTCTCTGGGCCCCGGCCACCCACAGGGAGGGCTGAACAAGATGGGGGCAGGATTTAAAACTCTTGGAAAATGAGTCTATTATTTTAAAGAGGCAAAATTTCCACATAACAAAAATTTTCGGGCTCTGCAAAAGGCTATGACACGCAGATTTCCCTGCCGTCCTTGGACACTTGTCCCCTCCCCAGAGGCAGCCAGGCCCAGCAGCTCCCGAGCGTGTCCCTCCAGGACGCTCGCTCTGGCCGGCTCTTGTGCGCCTGGGCCTGCACCTTGGAGCTTCTCTGTGTCGGTCCTGAGAGGCGGCCGGCCTTCCCAGCAGCCGCCTGGGACCCGCGGGGCGCTGTCCCGCGCTCTGGGGGCCACTGCCTGTCGGTGGCATCTGGTGCCACAGCCGGGTGGCGGCCTGGTTCTCGGGCCAGCGCTCCGGAGGGGGAGGCAGCCCTGGACGGCAGGGAGGGCGGAAAGTCTGAGGTCACAGCCGGCAGGGTCAGGGCTTGGCTTTGCTGCCTTCACTCCCGAGTCTTCTTCCTCATCCCACCGTTCTGTGCCTGGCTGTAGTGTGAGCCAGCCACGCACAGAAACCCGTGTTTCAGACATCCAGCCCTACCCTGGAGGGACATCTGTAAGGACTCTGCCGTCACCGTGCGGGAAGAAACTTCTGGATTCCCAAGGGTCCACACTGGATGGAGAGTGGGTGGGGGCTGCTGGGTCCTAAAGTGCCTCCCTGTGCCCTGAGAGTCCCTTTTCTCGGGGACTTCTCGGTGTCCTGGGGCCGGGTTGTAAGGGCTCCCCAAAGGGCTCTGGGCCCACTCCCTCTTCCGGAGCAGGTGCTGCCCACGCTGCAGACCTGCCCTGTGGGCCACGGCCGGGCAGCTCCTGGTTCCTGCCTGGGCCACCTCTTCTGCAGGCGACTGGCAGCGCGGTGTTCCTCTGTCCGAGGAGACCTGCCTCAGCCCTGGGCCGCGGCCGCGCAGGAGCCTCCCTGCTGGGGATGTGGGGGCTGGGCATGGTCTAGTCTGGCTTCCAGTCCCCACTAAGAACCGGGGCAGGCCTCTTTGAGGGGAGAAGACTAGTAGATGGACTTACAGTCGCATAATCACAATATCTGCTGTGTTGTTTCCATGTCTGTTTTCTTATTTTACCCATTTGGCAGATGGGGAAGTGGAGTCTCCAAGCTGCTGTGAGGGAGGCATGCTGCTGCCCCATAGCCACCCCGCCCCTTGCATAAACACACACCCTTTTTCTGCCCAGTGGCCGATCTTCCTCCCTGGGGAAGTGGCTGTGCACAGCCCAGGTGTGAGTTTTGACAGATCCAGCGTGTAGATCCCTTCCTCTTGCCAAGGACTGATTGAACAGCGCACGAGCTATGCTGCTGGCCCAGTCTGCTGGCGGCTGGCAGGAGGCTTTCCTTGCTCTGATGAAAGGGCCCAAGTTAAGGGTACTTACTCCCTTTTACTTCCTGCCTCTGATCATCATTGGCTACGTGTGAGTTCAGAACTACAGTAGCCAACTTCAAGCCACAAGGAGAGTTCGCCTAAGGTGCAAGTCGAGGTGCTGAGAATGAGTACCAGTTATCTATAGCCACAATAGCACTGCATAGCAAACAGCCCCAAACCACAAAGGCTGCAGGGCACAGTGGCTGCCACCTACAATCCCAGCACTTTGGGAGGCTGAGATGGGGAAGATTGCTGGAGCCCAGGAGTTCTAGAGCAGCTTGGGCAACATCGCAAGAACTTGTTTCTACAAAAAATGAAAAAAGTCAGCTGGACATGGTGGTGCACACCTGTAGTCCCAGCTACTGGGGAGGCTGCAGCAGCAGGAGGATCACTTGAGCCTGGGAGTCTGAGGTTGCAGTGAGCTACAATCATGCCACTGCACTCCAGCCTGGGCAACCAAGGGAGACCCTGTCTCAACAACAAACAAAAAACCCAAAACATTCAGCAAGAAGGTTTATTGCTCACGTGACTGGAGTGAGCTGGTCTAGGCTGGCTTGGACCGGGCCTGTGTCTCTCCTTCTCCTGCAGCTTCTCAGGCAGTGGCAGGGGTGCAAGGGACAAGCCCCAGGCCTCTGCAGCCGTGCGCTAGCATTGCGCGGGTCACAGCAAGTCACGTGGCTGAGCCCAGTATCAAGGGACCAGGGCCGGTGACTACCCAGGGGATGCTGGTGTGCGTGACTTGGGGGCATGGATGAAGAATGGAAGCCGCTGTGCCACGCTATCACATACAGCAGGGCGGAAAGATAAGGAGTCTGCTCCCCAGTGAAGTTGTTGAGCTGCTGAATTAACCAAGCCTGGAGCTTCCTACCTTGGAGCTTTTGGTTATTCCATTTTAAAAAGCCAGACATGGTGACAGGCACCTGTCATCCCAGCTACTTGGGAGGCTGAGGCAGGAGTTACTGCCTGAGCTCAGGAGTTCAAGGTCAGCCTGGGCAACATAGCAAGACCCTGTCTCTGGAAAAGAAATGAAAAAATACGACTTTTTTGGTACTAAACTTATCAAAAGAAAAAAGGTTCAGTTCTTATTGTTTAAGCCATTTAGAGTTTAGGTCTTCTGTTATTTTCCCCCAAATCACTAATGGTCCAAGATTTCCCAGCCACACAGTGGCAGAGCCGAGACTCCAGATCTGAGCCTCTTGCAGGGCCTTTGTGTTCTGGGCCTTTGTTGTGTTTCAGAGGACGTGATTTGACCTCCTGCTCCCCAATCCCGGACGGTGGGAAGCTTTGTCAGGCACAGGGCTTGGTCTGGTGGGGAAGGCAGACAGACACAGGCTCTTCCGAAGCACCGCCCAAAGCCCTGGTGTGGTCTGGGGGAGGCTCGGGCCCTGAGGAGCAGGGCCAGCTTCCTGTGGGAAGGCTGACTACCCACTGGAGACAGGGGCCATGCAATGGCTTTTGTCCTAGGCTTGAGGGATACGCTGCATGGAGGCAGTCCCCCAGAAGTCCCTTTATTCCTATAGCACCTGGGTGTCCAGAGCCCTGCTCCACCCTCTGACTCCGTGTCGGCACATACCTGCACCGTGCCAGACTGATCGACAGTCAGCCAAGTCAGGAGAGCATTCCCACAAAAACAGAGGCTTCCCTGGGCCTCCTGTGAACAGGGGACACAGAAGGATCCCAAAAGGTCCAGAAACCATCTTCCGTCTCCTTCCCTTGGGCCCATTCATGGGATTTGCTTGCAAAGCATAAATCTAATGGATTGGCTTCTCCTATCTTTCCCTACGTTCTGAATGGTAGATGTAGTGGTGAGGAGTCACACCTGGGAAGAGGGTACATATGCTAGACTTAGGTCAGCTGCATATAATAAAAAAGCAAGATAATAGTGGCTTAAAGAAGATAAAATTTATCTCTCTTTTGTGAAATAAACCCAGATGCAGGCAGCCAAGGGTGGTAAGAGCTCTACCACCATCACTGACCCAGGCTCCTCCCCTTCTTCTGCCCCAAGAACTACAGCATCATCTTCCATCCTCAAGGCCACTGTGTGGTCCAAGATGGCTGCCAGAGCTCCAGCCATCACGACCAGGATCACAGGAGGGTGGAAAAACAGAGGAGCAAAAAGGGGCTCCTCTTATCCTAGTGAGTTCCCTTTAACCATCCATCCCAGAAGTCCACTCAGCAGTTTTGCTCACTTCTGTTGGCTGGGACATAGTCCCTGGTTACAAAGGAAGTTGAGATATACGTAGGCTAAAAATGAACGTTTGATAACCTCAAAGAGGAAAGGAAGAGTGAATGATGGGGAAGGCAAAAAGCAGACTCAGCCGCAAGTTCAACCTACATCTTAGGTCCACACATATTTATTGGGCGCCTAGTGTATGCCAGGCACGGGCTGGGCCGGGCCACGTAGAGATAACTAAGATGTGGTCCCTGCTCTCAAGGAGCCAACAGTCAAACGCACCTGGTAGACCGCGGCAAAACGGCTCTTACGCGTTTACCTAGGGGGCAGAGTGCTTACGAAAACGGCCATCTTTGAAATTTCAGATTCACACAGGACCCGGCTCTTTGGGCTCTCCTACAACGTTTGCAGCTCTGGCAACCCCGGGCCTGCGTTATGTCGCCATGGTGGCGACCGGCTGGAGAAGGGGCTGCTCTTTCCAAGACGTTCCTCCCTGGGGAAGTGGCTGCGTCACTGCAGTCCCCACCAAGCTCTGCTGCCTCACGCGGCCCAGGGCACCTGCGTGGCCGTGGCGAGGACCCTGAGGGGTCGCTGGACAGAGTTTGGACGTCTCTGTGCGGACAGCAAGGTGACAGTGCCGGACCTCGCAGACGTGAACTCACTTGAACTTGTGCCTCTCAGAGAGGCAGATGGCTCTGGAAATAAAAGCCAAGCCACGTGCCTTCCAGAAATCCCGTGCTGTCCTCTAAAAGAGACCTTGAAGATGTGAAAATCTCCTTTTTCAACTTCTCCTTTCTTTGAGAAGGTGTCTCCGGCACGTGGAGACAGGGAGGGCTGGTCAGGCCCCTCTCTCCCTGCAGGCGACCCCTGTGTCAGGCCAAAGGCGCCGGACCTCCCGGAAGCAAGAGCAGCTGTCGGAAGCTCCTCCAGCTCCAGCGGGACGGGGCGGGACCGGCTCCCCACCGGCCCGGGCAGAGGCTCCGCAGTGCTGCCCGGCGCCCGCGCGGTTAGCTGCCCCGCACCGGCCCCCAAGCCCCGGGCCGGCGCGGTCCTGCTGCAACCATCCGCCTCGCTCCAGCGCGCCCGCCGCCGGGACGGCCAGAGCTGCCCGCCGCCAGGAGCGCGGCCGTGCTGGGTGGCCTCCCTCCTGCCCGGCCCAAGGGCGTCTCGCAGCTATAAATTGGGTAAATTGAAAATGTTACTGAGGGCTGGAGATAAAAGAGAGAGCTGGGCGTCTCCATGAATAAAACATGGGAGGGAGGCCGTTTCTTGGAAAAATAGAGAGAATAAATTGCGGCAGATCAATTTTATCTAATTTCTTGGCCGAGCTTCTGACATGCAAATGAACGTGCTCATAATTTCTGAGTGTGGCACGGAGGTTGCCGGAGGGAAGGACGCCCGGCGTTCTGGTGGAGGAAGGCGCGCATGGCCAGGACTTAGCAAAATCCCCTAGGCTTTTTCCCCTTAAAGCCTAAAGATTTAGACATCCTCCCAGGGAAGGCAAAAGCCAAGGCAGAGTAAACACGAGATTCCTGGGCCTGCTCCTCTGGGCACCCGCTCTCTGTCCCTGCTGCGCCGCTGGCCAGCCCGCCCACAGCAGACTCGGCGAGGCCACCAGGCGAGGCCACCAGGCCTTCGCGTAGCCGGTCCCCACCTCCCGACACTCATCTCACCAGCCGGCTTCTCCCTTGGCCTTTGGTTTCCGCCTGAGTCCTGCCTGGCCGGTCCCATCCGAACCCGCTCTCCTTCCTCTGCCCCAGACCCTTCCGAGGAGAGGGACGTCGGCCTTTTCCTTACAGGCAGCGCGTTGGCCCAGTCCTGCCTAGATGCGCGTTTTCTTTGGCCTGAGCAATGACCCTAAAAAGTCTGAGTTTGTCGCCAGCATTTAAAATATTGGGAGAGTTCTCATGTGCTTCGGGCCGTCTGGCTTCTACTGCGAGAGAGGACACCTGCTTGCGCGGCTTGCGCCGGCGGACGCGGCTCCCTGGGCTTGTGCTTCACTGGCAGCGGCGTCCGGAGTCAGAGTAGCCGTGGCCCTAGGGCGCACGGCCTCAGGCCCCAGTTTGCTGCAGCCTCTGCCGTCCCTGTTGGCTCTCTGGCCCTGACGCCAAATATCAGTTGCCGTCGGTTATTGGGTTTAAATGGTTGTTTTTCACAGTGGAGTTAATGGGAAAGTGAAATATTCTTTTCCTCATAACTAATGAAACGGGAAAGTTAGAGGGACAGAGAAAGCAAGTTTCAAGAAGGAGCAGGTGCTGTTTCTGTTTGCGGGAGTGCGGGTGGGTGGCCCTGCGGTTAGCACCTGTTGAAGGATGCGGGGCTGGCGGGGCTGGGCGGGGGTGCCCCAGCTGCTTCCCCCCCTTGAGGC
Organism: Microcebus murinus; assembly: GCF_040939455.1. Classification (NCBI taxonomy): domain Eukaryota; kingdom Metazoa; phylum Chordata; class Mammalia; order Primates; family Cheirogaleidae; genus Microcebus; species Microcebus murinus. Next base: position 4,859,925 of record NC_134123.1, on the reverse strand, counting down.
CCTGCAGGCTTCTCAGTTTGCAGCCTTTGTCTCGCTGTTCCCTTCTGTTCTCCATTCTGGAACCGCAGGGGCTCAGAGCTGGGCAGCTTGTAGGAGGAGTACAAACGGGCCAGGCCAGTCCCTGGGGCCACTCAAATCCTCCCTGGAGGATTTGAAACCCAACCCCCAGTGTGATGGTATTTGGAAGTGGGTCTTTGGGTGGTGATTGGGTTCAGATGAGGTCATGAGGGTGGGCCCTTGGTGATGGGATTAGTGCCCTTTGTGGGCACTTCCTCGTAAGAAGAGGTGGGGACTTCCTGTTGCTCTACCACACACCAAGAAGGTGGCCATCTGCCAAGCAGGAAGAGGGCCCCCGCCAGAGCCCGACCGCGCCGGCACCCTGTTCTCGGATTTCCCAGCCTGCAGACCGTGACACAGAAATGCCTGTTGTTCAGGCAGCCACCGTTCGTTCTATGGCGTTTTGTTAGAGCAGCCCTAGCTGACGAAGACAGAACCTATGAGACAGGCTCTACTCCCACTTTACAAATGAGGAACCTGAGGCACAGAGAGTTTGTAACTTGTGCCAAACAGGCGATTCAGTGGAAGAGACTGGAGTTGAACCCATGTCTAGCTGGCTCCAAAGCCCACCTTTGTGGGTGCCCTCTGGCCCTCTCTGACTGCCCTTTCTTGTTCTGCTGGGATGACCTGTCTTGCAGTCAAAACAAAACTTTCTAATCGCACGCCGTCTAAACCCTCGGACGGGCAGCACGTGCTCCCTCTCCCCCTCCCTCCTGATGCCCCTATCCGGCCCTCTCCCCTCCAAAGAGCAGGAGCTGCAGGCTCAGAGCTGCAGGCTCAGGTTCCTGAGGGCCCTGCCGGGAGCTCGGTGACCCTGCCTCTGGGCCTCGGCCCTGCTCTTTCCGCCACAGCTCTTCAAGCTCTGCTTTCTTCCTGCCACCAAGGTCTCTGTCACCTGCTCCAAGTGGCCTCCCTGTCACTTGTGACCCTGTCTCCGTAGTGTCACATCCCTTCAGAATCATCTTTGTTCTATTCGTTTTTATGTGTATTTCTCTCTCTGGCCCCTAGGAGTCAAGCTCCGCAAGGCAGAGCCCCTATCCTGGCTGCCCTGCCCGGAGCCTGCGCGTAGCGGGTGCTCAGTAACTGCTGAAAGAACGAAGGGCGAGTGGCATTTCCCGAGCCTGACCCAGAGGAGCCTTCAGAGAGGAGGGGTGCTGAGAACGGGGTTCTGTGACAGCGAGGCAAGGCAGAGGGGAGGGGCATTGGCGCAGGTGCCCCCTGGAGCACCAGGTGGGGGACCTTGCTGCTCACTCAGGTGGCATCCATGTATAGAAATATTTGCAAGCCCACCAGTGCAGGGACGGCTGTTATGACTGGTGAGGCTGGCATGGGGGGTCATCGTCTGGGTGGGCTCAGCGTGAGGCCGAGGGTGTGTCTCCTTCGTCACTCTCAGGGCGTCCTCGGGGCAGCAGCAGCCTGGAGTGCTGGATCTGGGAGGGAAACTGAGGCTCAGCAAGGGAACACCTGGCCCAGGTCACAGCAAACTCATGTGCACACAGAGGAGTCTGCTCAGGGCCAACGTCTGCACCTCTGGGCCTCTGAGAGTCTAGAGAGCTGCAGGCACTGTCATATTTTTTTTTTTTTTTTTTGAGACAGAGTCTCACTCTCTTGCCTGGGCTAGAGTGCCATGATGTCAGCCTAGCTCACAGCAACCTCAAACTCCTGGGCTCAAGCAATCCTCCTGCCTCAGCCTCCCCAGTAGCTGGGACTATAGGCATGCGCCACCATGCCCAGCTAATTTTATATATATATATTTTTTTAGTTGGCCGATTAATTTCTTTCTATTTTTAGTAGAGACAGGGTCTCACTCTTGCTCAGGCTGGTTTTGAACTCCTGACCTTGAGCAATCCGCCCACCTCGGCCTCCCAGAGTGCTAGGATTACAGGCGTGAGCCACCATGCCCAGCCTGGCACTGTCATTTTTGAGTCTTCAGATAGATGAAAACAAATAGAGAAATGCCCAAATAAAGCTTCAAAGATTGTGGTGCATTTGAAATTTTTGCACTGAACAAAGTAACACTTGAATACTTCTCCAAATTATCATGCAATACAATTATGCTTTTCCAAAGATAATCATATTATTTAGAGAAAATGATCAATTCCTATGTCCCGCAGAGGCGGTCAGGGAGGAAGTGAGTGTTGCCATAGGATGGACATTGTCTTTATTTATCTCTGCAGTGGGTCTCTGTGGCTCCATGTGGAAGTCTACCAGGAGACCCTTCAAAGCCTAAAGTTGTGGCAAAGACATGTGGCCTCCCTGAGACAGCCTGGGTCAGATAGTCCTGGGTGCGGGTCCCACTTGGGAGGCACTAATCAATCCTTCTGAGATTCAGTCTTCTGATCTAAAAACATGGGCACACTCCTTTGTGCCTCACAGGGCTGATTCGAGGCTGAATGTATGTGAAGTGCTTTGCACGGACTGAACACTGGCTGCTAGATTCATCCGCAGAGGGATCCAACCCAAGCTCGTGCTCTTTGTACACCACTCCTCCGCCCCATAAGCTCATCTCTTGGAAAGGTTTCAGAACTCTTTGCTAAGAGGACCTTGAAAGCAGAAATGGGATTTTTCTTCCCAAATCCATTCCTTGGGGGAAGTATTCAAAGAGAATTCTTATAATTTTCCATTATAAAATTTTATGTGCAATTACAAACAATGAACTGTAGCATTAATTGAGCAGACTGGGCCATTTTCTCTTTTGAAATCACAGAGTATTTTAAATCCTTCCAGACCACAAGAAACTGCCCTGAGGAAATGAACTTCCAGAGGGCAGCCCAGGCAGTGACTCATTCCTGCAGTTCTCCTAGCTGCATCTCGGATTCTCCAGGAAAACTGGCCACTGCACACAGCAGAGCTGGAGGCCTGCTCCAGTGAGGAGGCCACAGGCTTCCCAGTTCTCCCAGCACACATGTGTGTTTGAAGAATGGCTTTCTACCCAGTCAGCCTCCCTGACATGTAGTAGGTCTGCACTCATCCACCCATTCAACCATTCAACCATCCTTCCATCCATCTAACCATCCATCCATCCACCCATCCATCTCACCATCCAACCATCCATCCATCCAACCATCCTTCCATCCATCTAACCAATCATCCATCTATCTATCCATCCATCTATCCATCCATCCATTCATCTAACTATCCATCCATCCACCCATCCACCCATTTAGCCATCCATCCATCCAACCATCCTTCCATCCATCTAACCATCCATCTGTTCATCTAACTATCCATCCACCCACCCATCTAACTATCCATCCATCCATCCATCCATCCATCCATCCATCCATCCATCCATCCACCCATCCATCCACTCATCTAGCCATCCACCCATTCATCTATCCATGCATCCATCTATCCACTCATATATCCATCTGTCCATCCATCCGTCTAACCATCCAACCATCCATCCCTCCAACCAACCATCTGTACATCCATCTAGCTATCCAACCATTTCACCATCCAACCACTCAACCATCCATCCATCCACCCATCTAGCCATCCATCCTTCCATCTCACCATCCATCTAACCATCCAACCATCCATCTAGCCAGCCAGCCAGCCATACATCCATCTAACTACCCATCCATCAAGCCAGCCAGCCATCGATCCAGCCAGCCAGAGAGCCATCTATCCATCCATCCACCCATCCATCCATGCATCCATCCATTCATCTAACCATCCAACCGAGCAGTTTTGCTGAGTACCTATTATATGCCAAGCCCTGGGCATAGAGATTCAAACAAAACAGACAAAAATCCCTACCCTCTGGAGCCAACATTTTAACATGGGAGACAAAGACAGTAAGCACAATAAATAAGAACATTTATGCATTATTTTAGAAGATAATAAATGCTTTGGAGAGAAATTAATTGGAGGTGGGGATGGGACAGGGAGGGAGGGGATGGGGACAGGGCTGCGAGTTAAATAAGGTGGTCCGAGCAGCCATCTTGAGAATGTGACATTGGAGCAAAGAGTGAAAGAGGCGAGGAAGCCAGCCAGGAGACTTGGTGGGAGTGTCCCAGGCAGACGGAAGGAGTGAGTGCAAAGGCCCCGTGGGAGGCTGAGGAGGACAGGGGAGCAAAGCCTGTTCACCCTTGTAAGGACTGTTATTCTGCCAGAAATGGGGAGAAGTTGCAGTTTCCAAACAGGGAAGTGACATGTGCTCATCTACTTTTTAAAGGACTGCTCTGGCCGCTGTGTTGAGAATAGAGCTTTTCCCTCCATTGTCGAAGCTGCTGGCCACATGTGGCTGAAATGTCGCTTGTCTGAATTGAGATGTGCTGTATGTCCACAAACAGGCTGGATGTTGAAGGCTTATTGTGATAAAAAGAAAGCGAGGCCGGGTGTGGTGGCTCATGCATATGATCCTCTTATGATTATATCATAAGATATGATCACGCCACTTTGGGATGCCAAGGTGGGAGGATTGCTTGAGCCCAGCAGTTCGAGACCAGCCGGAGCAACATAGCAAGACCCCTGTCTCTACAAAAAAATATAGAAATTAGCCAGGCGTGGTGGTGCATGCCTGTAGTCCCACCTACCCAGGAGGCTGAGGCAGGAGGATCATTTGAGCTGAGGAGTTTGAGGTTGCTGTGAGCTGTGATGATGTCACTGTACTCCAGCCTGGGCAACACAGCAAGACCCTCCATTAAAAAAAAGATGAACTATCTCATTAACAATTTTTAAATATTGATTATATGTTGAAATGATAATATCTGGGGTATATTTTGTTTAAAATATATTATTAAAATTAATTTTATCCATTCTTTTTTACCTTTTCAAATGTGGCTGCTAGAAAATTTTAAATACTGCAGGTGGCTCATATTGTACTTCTAGTGAACCGTGCTGCTGTAGACAGGACAAGCCAAGGGCAGAATCTGGGGACAGTGAGGAGGCACGGTCAGAGCCAGAGACGACAGGGCCCAGTCAGGGAGCAGACGTGGTGAGGTTCTAGGGCGTGGGCGTGGGCGTGGGCGTTGCCTCTAGATGGGTGGGGGGAGTGCTTGGGACAGGCTCTGCCCGTTGAGAGGGGCGTCCTGTCATCTGTGGCGGCAGAAGGAAGAAGATGGGCTGCGGGCGGGGCACGGACGGGAAGCGGGGCAGGGGGCCTGCGAGGCATGGGAGAGGTCCCGTACCTAGACCCCCGGGAGGCCGAGGCGGGAGGATCGCTTGAGCCCAGGCAGTCACACGGTGTGCACGTGTGTGAGCATTCACTGAGCTGCACACCAAAGATGGGGTCGCTGGACTGTTTGTAAGTTGTCCTAGTTTTAAATGATTGAATGAGATAATATATATGAAATAAATAAATGACATTAAAAAGTGGGCTTTGGGACAAGCACTGGGTCTCTGCCTGCAGCCTGGGGGTCCTGCCTGGCCCCTCACCTCGCGAGGCCTCTTCAACGCCCCTGAGCTCAGCCCCAGCTTCCGCCCGCTGCCCAGCTCGCTAAGCTTCCGGTGGAGCCCCACCCCCACCGCATACTCCCTTCCTGGCATTTCTCACATGGTGACCTGGTGATCTGCCGGCGACCCCCTTGTCTGTGAGTCCCTTGCTTGTGGGTGTGGCGCCCAGCCTTGGCACCTGGGACACCAGCTGCTTGCATGGTGTTTGTTGAATGAATAAGCACCCGCTATGTGAGAGAAGAGAGAGGGTGTCTGTCACTCCTGCCCCAGGCTGACACCGTCCTATCTAGCAGGGGGTAACATGCACATTCAGGGTCTGCAAGTCCAGGGGAGGCCAGGCGGGAAGGCCTCGTCCCCAACACGCTCTTTGGAGGGCGAGGCCACGGAGGATGTGCCAGTGGCGACAGTAGCAGCAGCTACCGCTGGGCTCAATGCTTCCTGGCCGACTCCTGCAGTCTACCCTTCAGGTGGGCACCTGGTCTGCACCTGCATCCCAGAGGTGGGCCTGCAGGCTCAGAGAGCCCGAGCCCCCCAGAGGCCACACAGCAGCCGGGGCGGGACGTGAACCCCAGAGCCCCAGCTCTCCACCCTCCATTGCCGGGTGAGTCTCTCGCAAGTAGAAAGATGGGGAAGGAGAGAAGACAGCACCGTCCAGTCCCCTGACACCTCCCTACCTCAGATACTGGGTTTTCAATGTCTAGTCTTTAATTCCTTATCCTTCAAGATACAGATATAGTCTAACCTTTGGATATCACATTCTTAGAACATACTTTTATATGAAAGCAGGAGAGACAGCAGTTAGACCTAAGAAAGCACTCCCTGACGATGGGTGATAAAGCACCGTGTAGGGCATGGTGATGGTTGGCCTGGACCCGGTGAGATCTGAGGTCTCTTGGGCCGGAGTCTGATTCTCTGATTCTCTGCGAGCTCCTGGCTCTTGAGACCACCTCGGAAAGAGTGAGGCCAGCCAGGCACTAGGCCTCCTGGGGCCCACGTTTCTGTCCTCCTCGGAGCAGCAGGAGCCCAGGAGGCCCAGAGCACACCTGGGGGAGCCTTGGCAAACTTTTCCAAGCCACTTTCCAGTGGCCTCTGATAGGTGTAGGGCCCCGGGGGGCCTCTGGGTGACTGGGGCCAGGCAACTCCCAAGCGAACCGCCCCTCCCCCAGGGTCCCTTCCCAGAAGGGCCCTGACCCTAGAGTCTCACTTTCCAGTTCCTTCCCTGCACCTGTCCCCCTTGGGCTGGGGCCCGGGTGGCTGAGCAGAGGCAACCAGAGGCCCAGGGGACCCGGAGGAGCTGGAGAAAGCCCGGGTTGCCAGGGCCCCCCACTCCGAGCCTGGCGCTGTGCTGCGCTCTGGGCGGGGCGTCCCCTGGGGCTGGGGCAGGCCTTGGTGGGTAACGGCTGCGGGGATCTGCAAGAGGCAGCTTACAGGAGCCTCCCGAACAAGCTTGTATATCAGGATTTCCAAGCAGAAGGAGACTGCCCTCCCTGGGGACACTCTCTGGTGCCAGCAGCAGCTTTGGTCCTGTGTGCCGTCCGCCTCCTCTCGGTGGTTGCATCAAACGAAATGCATTCGCTCGTGCCCTCAGCACAGATTCACTGAGCCCTGAGCACCGCCCTGTGCCAGACGCTGGGGACACGGGCAGGACGGACAAGGTCCCTGACCTCGAGGAGCAGAAAAATAATACATAGCTAAAAGTGTTCCAGGAGGGATGGGGGCTTGCGGATGGCAAATAAGTGCGAGGTGGGGAGCGCTACACGGGCCGCCGGCCATCGGGAGAGGCCCTCTGAGGAGGAGGCTCGAGGCGCTGTGCAGGGGCAAAGGCCCCGGGGCAGGAAGTGGCCGGCAGACTTCCGGGGGCAGGGGATGGCCAGAGTGTCCTGGGCAGTGGTCAGGGGCATCTGGCCCCATGCTGGCCGGGCTGGCTGTGGGCAGAAGCTGGATCTCGCTCCAGTGGCCAGGGAAGCCACTGGAGAGCGTTGGCAGGGTCCGTGTGCTCAGCCCTGCATCTGGAGAACCGAGCTCTGGAGGCAACGCGGGGACAGGTTGGGGGTCAGTAGGGTGGGGACACCTGTGAGGGTGGAGGACAGATCAGAGGGGATCCTTGGGAACCCCTGGGGTCCTCTAGGTGTGTGGGGCAAGGCCCTGCTTCCACCTCGGTCATCCAGGTAACAAAACAGCGACCTATGGAGGCTCTTGCAACCAGGGTTTACCCGGCATTTTAATTAAGCAGCTGTGGCTGCTGTGCGGTTAGATGAGGGCTCCTGAGATTATTTAAAAAATACATAAAAGTTCTGCTTGCTGGAATGTGAAGCAAGAAGGGGTCCAAGTGCAACTATGGCCTGGGAAGACAAGGCCAAGGCCAGGCGGCTGGCCAGTGGGCATCACAGCCGGCCCCTCCCACACAAATCCCAGTGAAGGGGCGTGGGAGATCGATCCCCGCTGCCCCGTAGCCGGAGCCAGCAAGTGCAAACAGAAGCTGTTGCCACAATCTTTATTCTCACTAGCAACAATCCTCTTCTTGGGATGCACTTGGGGAGCAGATTGTTCCAGGCTCTGGATGGTCCCATCTCTTCTCCCCAGTGGGCAAGAAATACCTGGTTGTGAGTTCTAGAGAGAAAATCTCAAGCTAGGTCTGCTGAAAGGCAGAGCAGTTACTGGAGCAGACACAGGTTGGGAAAGGAAGAGGGGTGTGCCGAGCCTTCACTTTCCCAAACGCTCTGCAGAAGCAGGAGCAGAGCCACAAAGGTGCGTCAGGAGTCCCTCACACCTGCTCGCAGTTCTACCCACTGGCCTCCACGGCCATGAGGCTGCACGGTTCTCCCGGGGTCGGAACTTCAAGTCAACCAGCCCTGGAAGCTTCTAGGGGTGAGATCTGGGGGTCAGAAGAGGACCAGGGCGGATGGAGGTGGAGAGCGTGGGCGCTGAGCCAGGCACCGTGCAGATCTGCGCTCCGACACCCCTTCGCCGCACGGCAGAGGCCAGGCTCGAACGCAGGCGTTCCTTTGGGGTGACCTCAGAGAACACAGGTAAGGGACAGGGAATGTGGCAGGACGGGCAGGAGGCCAATGAAGTCTGTTTTTGAGCAGGTCGCTGCATAGCACCCGGGCCATCCCCATGGGAACTCCGGCATCGGCGTGTGCCCAGGTGGGCGGGGGAGCCAGGTGTCCACCTGCCAGCTCTCGTCAGCGCGGGTCAGGGCTGCTCCTAGGGGGATTGTCCCCACAGCACTCAGGCCCACCACGCACAAGGCGGAGCCAGCTTTGGTGGCCAGAAAAAGAGCTCAGGCAGAGAGAGGGACGCCTGGCTAGGGGCGGGCAGGCCTTCTGGCAGCGACATGGAAAGGGGGTGCGGGCGGAGCCCCAAGACTGTGGCTTCGTCTGTGACAGGGGGACATGAAGAGCAACCCTGTCTTAGGAAGCCAGTGGGAAGCCCTGTGTCGGTGCCCGTGGGACTGAGGGCGGGCTCCATCGGGCCGGGCCACGCCGCAGGCTCCCGGGCCGGCTGCAGCGTTTGGCTCGTGGTTTCCTGAGGGCCTCCCGGTGCCAGGCCCAGGCCCGAGGGCCGCGACCCAGCAGCGGGCACACCCGACTTGGCTCTCGCTCCTGTGGGGCCTGGGCTGCTGAGGGACATCGAGTCAGAGATGACAGTGTGACAGCGCCACAGAAGGGCGGCTGCATGGGGAGGGCATGCACTGCAAGGGTGGCACCCGCCACACCTGGGGAAGGCCCCAGTCGAGCCCCCAGCCTGGCGGCTCCACGCCAGCACGGCCAGTCTCTGCGAGTAAGGACAGGGCTGTTTCGGTTTGTGTGCAGGGATCCACTGGCAGGAAAACTACACATCCGTAAACACCAGAACGGTCCCCAGTGCAGGGCAGTGGTGACGTGGGGACGTTGTCAGAGGCCCTGAGGCCTAGGGAGGAGGGGGGAGGATGAGGGGGGAGGAGGGGGGAGGATGAGGGGGGAGGAGGGGGGAGGAGGAGGAGGAGGGGGATGAAGGGGGAGAGGAGGGGGGAGGAGCGGGGAGGAGGGGGAGAGGGAGAAGAAGGAGGGGGGAGGAGGGGGAGGAGGGAGAGGAAGGGGAGGAGATAGGGAGGAGGGAGAGGAGGAGGGGGAGGAGGGGAGGAGGAGGGGGAGGAGGGGGAGGAAGGGGTGAGGAGATAGGGAGGAGGGGGAGGAGGAGGGGGAGGGGAGGAGGGGGAGGAGGGGAGGAGGGGGAGAAGGGGAGGAAGGGGCGAGGAGATAGGGAGGAGGGGGAGGAGGAGGGGGAGGGGAGGAGGGAGAGTAGGGGAGGAAGGGGCGAGGAGATAGGGAGGAGGGGGAGGAGGAGGAGGGGGAGGAAGGGGGAGGAGGAGGGGAGAGGGAGGAAGGGAGAGGGGGGAGGAGCGGGGAGGAGGGGGAGAGGGAGAAGAAGGAGGGGGGAGAGGAGAGGGAGGAGGAGGAGGAAGGGGTGAGGAGATAGGAAGGAGGGGCAGAAGGGGGAAGGAGGGGGAGGAGAAGGGGGAGGAGGAGAGGGAGGAGGAGGGGGAGGAGGGGGAGGAGATAGGGAGGAGGGGGAGGAGGGAGAAGAGGAGGAGAGGAGGGGGAGGAGGAGGGGGAGGAGGAGAGGGAGGAGGAGGGGGAGGAGATAGGGAGGAGGGGGAGGAGGAGGGGGAGGAGGAGAGGGAGGAGGAGGGGGAGGAGATAGGGAGGAGGGGGAGGAGGAGGGGGGAGGAGATAGGGAGAAGGGGGAGGGGGAGGAGGGGGAGGAGGGAGAGGAGGAGAGGGAGGAGGAGGGGGGAGGAGATAGGGAGAAGGGGAGGAGGGAGGGGAGGAGGGGGAGGAGGGAGAGGAGGAGAGGGAGGAGGAGGGGGGAGGAGATAGGGAGAAGGGGGAGGAGGGAGGGGAGGAGGGGGAGGAGGGAGAGGAGGAGAGGGAGGAGGAGGGGGGAGGAGATAGGGAGAAGGGGGAGGAGGAGGGGGAGGAGGAGGAGGAGATAGGGAGAAGGGGAGGGGAGGAGGGGGAGGAGTGGGGAGGAGGAGGATCTGTGCTTCCGTTTCACACTGACTGCTGGAGACAACCTCGCTGTTAAAATGACCATTTCTGCCCATTTCTCCCTCCACCTCACACCAGCAGAGGTGGCCTCAAACATGAAATGAGCTGGGATGGAATTCGCCTATTGTCACCAACGGCGGCCCCTGGGCACTCACATCTCGGGCGAGCCCATCTGATGGCCTCCGGCCGCTGGCCCGACTTTCTGTGGCCCCGGGCCCACGTTGTCTGGCTGGGAGCGAGCACTGGCTGGGAGCAGCTCCCGGTCCAGGGCACTGTCCCTCAGGTGGGACAGCTCTGGCGCCCACCCAGCTGACCACGGCAGTCACCAGGGCAGCATGCCCTGCCCTGCCCCGTCCTCCCTTCCCTGCCTGGAGTGTCCTCCCGCGCCCCCCGCCTTGGCAAATCCATGGGTCCGCTGCCAGGGCCTTGCCCACCTGGCCCAGCAGCCAGGCCTTTGCTCCAAGCCCCCCTGACAGTGCGCAAGCTTCCTTGGTCACAGCTGTATGCCAATTTTACTAGTATTTACTTGGCATTTTTAGTTAAATCAATGTTTTAATCGACTCACATTTTTTATTGTGGTTAAACACATATAACATAAAATTTACCATTTTAGCCATTTTTAAATATACAACTCAGTGGCACTAAGTTATGCAGCCATCGCCACTACTCATGAGCAGCATTTTTCCAACGTCCCAAACAGAAACTCTGTACTCATTAACACCGGCTCCCCATCCCCCCAGCCCCCCCCCCACTCTGTGCCCGTGTTTCTGCCCCGTCCCGCCTGTCGGCGCAGTCACACGGTGTTTCTCTGTCTGGGTCTGGCTTATTTCACTGAATGTTTCAAGGTTGTAGCGTGTGTCAGAATTTCATTTGTCGTGGCTAGCAAACCCTCCTACGTGCATACTGCGTTTTGTTTATCCAGGAAAGCCGGACGTGGACAGAAACCTTTGTTTTGAATACTCATGAAAATAAATACTTAACTCACAAAGCAAAAAAATGTGTCTGCGACGACCTAGTCACCTGCCCTGCCGCCAGGGGCTCACATGCCACCTGGGCGACACCAGCTCGCAGGCTGTCTGCGTGTGCAGGGCGGGGCCGAGCCTCGCCCCGCTGGGTCTCAGGACCTCACCGTGGGGAGGCTCAGAGTCGCCTCCGGCCCTGGAAAGATGGAGCTGCTTCTCAACACCGTCTCGACCCCAGCGTGACATCGCCACCAGCTCGTGCCGGGCTGGGGTTCCATCACCCACACCTGGGGCCCTCCCCGGTTCCCTCTTGAGATCCTCTGAGCTCACAGGCCATGGGGGCTTGCTTCCAGCTGCCAGCCCCTGCCTAACTTCGCCCGTGGGCTTTCCCTGGGCACACCGCAGCCTGGAAGTGACAGAGTAGATCAATACCTGCCTCCCTCAGCCCTCAGGCGTGATGACTCTCAGGTGGTGCACAGTCTACACTGGCTCCTCGAGTGCCCGGGCAGGGTCGAGTCTCAGCTGCCCCCATGGTAGCGGGCGTGACCACACCCTTTCACTGGCTCCCTGCCCCCGTCCCACTGGTACTCGCTGGGGCCAAGCGAGCGACTTATGCCGGGCCCTTATCTCAGCCTCCACTTCTAGGGGAACCCCCATAAGACACCAAAAACATTCGGTTTTGCTAATTTTCCATGCCTAAGAAACCCGTTTCTTCTTTTTGATTGCTTTTCATGCAGCAATTTCGGGGGGCGGTGAGGACCGGAAACTCTCCCTGTCCAGTGGTCTGTTTTCCCCAGGGGTGACCCCGACAGGGTAGAGCTTCTCAAAGAAATGGAAACATTGTAATTAACACATGAAATCCTTACTTCTGATATTATTAAATTTGTTACGCCTATACAGTGCAGAGCGTATTAAAAAGACAAATTAAAATGTTATGTGTTAATATGCTTGGCTTAAATTGGGCTTTGAGAACCCAGGGAGGCGATGCCGGCCCCACATGGCCGCGGCGCAGGGTTTCTAAGGAGCCTCTCCTCCCCTTGAAGTTGCTGCCACCGCGGCTACTCAGGAAGACACGGGACCGTAAGGGAAACCCCCAGCCTGAAAGTCGAGATTTGTGAGTGTTTCTGTCAAGTGTATGTTTAGAATTGTATAATATATGGACAGAACCCTGCAGTATATGCTTTTTATGATCTGGTCCCATTCACCCATAACAACTTTGGGACTCATCTGCACTGCGATGGCATATCCAGTCATGCCTTTTCATTGCTGACTAGTATTCCACTGCGTCCCCCAGGTTCATAATAAAGAGACTGAAGTTCAGAGAATGTGGTGACCTGACCAAGGTCCTTTGGCTGGTGAACTTGAACCTGGACAATTGCAACCAGGGCCGGCTCTCCCAATAGCCACCGGGGCCACTCACCGCCCAGGTCACCCATGGGCCTCTCACTGCGGCAGACAGAAGAACGGCCTCCTAAAGACGCCCATGCCCTGAGCTCCGGCATTTGGGGATGTGTTATGTGAAATGGAGGCAGAATTCAGTTGGCAGATAAAATTAAGGTTGCTGTCAGCTGACCTTAAAAAGATCTCCTTGGTCATCTGGGTGGGCCCAGTGTGATCACAAGAGTCCTTTGGAGTTAGAAGAGGAGGCAGAGGCAGAGGTTTGGGATGCTGACATGCTGGCGTTGAACACGGAGGAAGGGTCTGGGAGGCAACGAAGATGGAAAAGGCAAAGGAATGGATTTTCTGGAGAGCATGCAGTCGTGCCAACACCTTGATTGTACTCTCAGCGAGGCCCATTTCAGACTTCTGACCTCCAGGATTGTGAGATAGTTTTATATTTTTTAATTGATTGATTGATTTTTAGAGATAGGATCATGCTCTGTTGCCCAGGCTGGAGTGCAGTGGCATGATTATTATAGCTTACTGCAGCCTTAAACTCCTGGGCTCAAGTCATCCTCCTGCCTCAGCCTCTTAAATAGATGGGACTACAGGTGCACACCACCACACTAAACTCCTGGGCTCAAGTCATCCTCCTGCCTCAGCCTCTTAAATAGCTGGGACTACAGGTGCACACCACCACACCTGGCTAATTTTTCTTATTTTCTGGTAGAGATGGGGTCTCACTATGTTGCCCAGGCTGGTCTCAAATTTCTGGGCTCAAGTGATCCTTCTGCCTCAGTCTCAGAAAATGCTAAGATTATAGGTATGAGCCACCACACCCAGGCAATATCAGATATGCTGTTTTAAGTCACTGAGTTTGTGTGAATTTGTTACAGCAGAAATAGGAAACTAAAGCAGTGACTTTGACCAAGTCCTTCTGGAAGGCATGTTTGAGCTCTAGGAGGGCAGCTAGGGGCGGTAGGGTGTCCAGGGGTAGTTGGAACAGACTGAGCCTATCAGAGTATGCGGACCCCTGCCTAAGCTCGTCCGCAAGCTCTAGCAGAGATATTCCTGAGGTTGTGGTGGGAGGCCCTGGAACTCAGAGATGTCTGAGCCAAACAAACCATTCCCTAGTTCTTTGCAGTCCTGGGGTGAATGCAAGAGGCAGGTGTTCTCCACCAACTAAGCCTGACAGACCCAGGCCCTAGCTGCAGAGGATGCTGGGAAGGCGGGCATGCCGGCCCAGGGCCAGCCGTGCAGCGCCCAGGAGACAGAGAGGATCAAAGCCCTCGGAGAAGGGGCAGCTCGTGGCGTGTGGGAGCTGACAGCCAGCGAGAACATACCTCATGCTCACGCAATAGGAGAAAAGAGACCGTTTGCTCCTGTCACACTCTCAACACTCAACCCTGACACAGAGCGCGTCTGGGGCCAGGCGTGGCGGTCCCCACACCAAGCAGCTCTCCAGCTGTCTGTGGACACCTGCTGGCGTCCGACCATGCTGGCCGTTCTGTCACAATTTCTTTCTTAGGAATCATTCCTGCTTCCAACACCTACCGTTGCAGTGTGGTCCTGTGACCACTGAATCAGGTAGGAAAAAGGGAAAAAAAAAAGTTGATGTGTTGTAGGGAAGAAAGAAAAAAGTATAGGCATCATGTCTGCATTCGCCTCCTCCGGCAAGAATTGCATAGGCACACCAGAGTGACACCGTCACTACCCAGAGTGAGTGCAGACTCCACCACGGGTCAGGGCTCAGTCCCACGAGGCTGCCCCCCAATTCAGATGCCAACTGCGAGTCCCAGGTTGTCGCCTGCACTTCTTTCTGACTGACCGACTATTAGTCAGGGCGCCCACCGCCCCCTCCTCAGGTTTGAGAATTTGCTAGGACAGTTCAGAGAACTCAGGGAAAGAGCTTACCGGTTTATTTTTAAATAAAGGACCTGAAAAAGAATACAGATGAACAGCAAGACAAAGAAGTATGCAGGATGAGGTCTGGACCTGAGTATAGGAGTTCTATCCCCCTGGGGTTGGGGTGACCAACCTGGAAGCTCTCCTAATTCCCCAAATTTAGGGATTCTCATAGAGGTTTCATCATGTAGGCAGGACTTTTTTTTTTTTTTTTTTTTTTTTTTTTTTTTTTTTTTGAGACAGAGTCTCACTTTGTTGTCCAGGCTAGAGTGAGTGCCGTGGCGTCAGCCTAGCTCACAGCAACCTCAAACTCCTGGGCTCAAGCAATCCTCCTGCCTCAGCCTCCCGAGTAGCTGGGACTACAGGCATGCGCCACCATGCCCGGCTAATTTTTTATATATATATCAGTTGGCCAATTAATTTCTTTCTATTTATAGTAGAGACGGGGTCTCGCTCTTGCTCAGGCTGGTTTTGAACTCCTGACCTTGAGCAATCCGCCCGCCTCGGCCTCCCAAGAGCTAGGATTACAGGCGTGAGCCACAGCGCCCGGCCTAGGCAGGACTTTTTAAACTCAATCTTCAGCCTCTCTCCCCTACCCAGAGGCCGCAGCTGGGGGTGGGGCTGAAGGTTCCAAGCTTCTAGTCATGGCTTGGTCTTTCTGGTGACTAGTGCCATCCATGAACCCAGGAACCTACCAAGAGTCGCCTCCTTAGAACAAAACGCACTCCTATCGCCAGGGAAATTCCAAGGGATTCGGAGCTCCGTGCCAGGAACTGGGCATAAAGACAAATATATATATTTCTCATTACAAATCACAATGTTACAGGCCACCCCTCAGCCTTCAAACACGGACCCTTAACAGCAAAAGGCTGTGTGACTCAAAAGATACTGGCACGTTGCCAGAATCCATTGTCATTGACCATCAGTCCAGTCCTTCGTCACGGCATATGCACCTGTCTCCGGGCTGAGCCACCCGGGTCTGCAGGCTTCCACTCGAGCCTGTCAGGGTCCAGATTCGGGAGTGGTCTTGGTAAGCACAGCCCCACCCTACAGGCATCGGGTGGCTGACCTAAGAGACAATGTCATCTTTTGCTCCCAGCCCCTTTTGAGGTGTTCGTATATATCCCCTCATTATATAACCTATTTATTCATTCCTTTACCCTCAGCTCTCTTCCCCCTCCTCTCCACTCACGTCCAGAGTTTCCCCTCTTTGGAAGGGACATCAGGTCTGGCCGCTGTGCTGGCCAGCAGGTGCCTCCCCTCTGTCTGCTCCTGCGCAGGCAGGGTGGGGTCACCCAGGGCCACACCCAGTGGGCTGTGTTTACCACCATGCAATACTGCATTCACTGTGTCCAGTTTTGCCAAATAGGGGGAAGGCATAACCTAGCCCCTCAGGCCCTTAGGAATTCTGACATAAAATTTAAAAACAGTCACAATTTCTTTCTTAGGAATCATTCCTGCTTCCAACACCTACCGTTGCAGCCTGGTCCTGTGACCATTGAATCAGGTAGGAAAAAGGGAAAAAAAAGTTGATGTGTTGTAGGGAAGAAAGAAAAAAGTATAGGCATCATGTCTGCATTCGCCTCCTCCGGCAAGAATTGCATAGGCACACCAGAGTGACACCGTCAGATTTACGTGTGAGCAGTCCCCTGGCTGTCTGTGGTGGGTCCACAGGAGAGGGACCACAAGACAGAAGGCCACCAGGAGGCGGCTGCAGTTGCCCAGGTTAGAGCACTGGTGGCTGGCACTGCACTGGTGGCAGCCAGCTGGAGGGGAAAGGGACATCTTTAGGAGAAGAAGGGGCAGCTGACAGCCAGTGGGGGCTCCTGCACCCCGCGGGGAGCCCAGGCCTGGCTGTGGCTGCGGCTCTGGACGTGTGCTCTGGCTGGCGGGCCCTGGGGCCGGGCTGGCACTCGTTCCTGGAGTCGGAGCCAGCAAGGGTGAGTCCGAGGCAAAACTGATGCTGAGGAGGCCTGAACCCCTGAGTGTATTTAAGAGGCCATTTCCTCGTCATTGCTTCTTCCCAGGCAGAATTCCCAAGTAGGGTTAAGAAAGCCTTCCTGAGGGAGAATGGGGGCTTCCCGTCCCCGTGAAGCTTGTTCTTGGTCCACCTGGGTGTGAGGAAGGGTGGCTGGCAGGCTGTCCAGGCGGTCTTTAGGGCCCAGGTGCCCTGTCTGGCTCTGGAGACAAGGCCTTCATCCAGGCCGGGACTGGCCAGACGGTCCCCAGAGTGCTGGGATACTGACTCCGCGTGATGGCCTGAGTGTGCGCACACTGGGGGAGGGGCCTGTCCTCCGTAGCCACCAGCCTCATGGAGGCAGCCCTGGAAAGGGGCCCAGAGCCACGCCTGCCCTGGCCCTCCCCACACGGGCCAGGGCTGTGGGAGCTCACGGCCAGGCCTGCAGGGGCAGGGCCACCAGGGCAGCCACCGTCTCTCTTCCAGCCTGTTCCTTCTCTGCCCTGTCATGGTAGCAGGCAAGTACGTCTCCCACTGCTCCAGGCTGAATTATGTCCCCCCAGATTTCAAATGAAGCCCCAACCCCTCCGAATGTGACCATCTTTGAAGATGAGGCCTTTAAAGAGGTAATTAAGTTAAAAATAGGTCATTAGATTTGATCTCTAATCCAATATGACTGGTGTCCTTATAAAAAGAGATCAGGACGGGATCGCAACCCCATGCTCAGCCTGGCTCTGCCACCTACCAGCTGTGTGGTCTGATGAAATCACCTTGCCTCTCTGGGCCCTAGTTTCTGCATCTGTTTCCTGGGGCTAGAATAGTACTCATACTCCAGGGTGGTTTTATATAAAGGGTTTAGAGAAGTCCCCTGAATGTAGCAAGTGCTCACTAAGTGTTGGCTCTTATTCTTCACATTTTACAGATGTGGAAGTGGAGGTTCTGAGAAGTTAAGTAACTTGCTCAAGGTCACACAGCTAGCAAGCGGTAGGGCCCAGGGTTTGAGCCCAGACAAGGATGACTCCAAACTCAACTCTACTGCCTCCCTTCTTACACCTCTGCTCCCAGGCGCACAGGGGCCCTCTGGGACTCAGCCGGCCACACCCCGTAATGGTCCGTTTGGGGTCTGCCTCCCCAGACACACTGGGCTCCCCTTCCCATCTGGGCCTAGTGAGCCGGAGCAGCCCCAGTTCTGCACACAGGACCCCGGACATTCAAGGTGCTCTGGGCGGCTCCCTCTCGGTTCATTTCCTCCTCTAGCTCTCCCTGCAGCCGCGTGCAGCGGGCGGGGCAGGGGAAGTGGGGTTCAGAGAGGTGAGTGACTTGCCCAAAGACACACAGCTGGTTATGGCACAATAGAGAGGGGAGCCCTGCACTTCCTACAGCCCCAGGTCCCACCCTCTGGCTCACCATGCTAGGCAGCCCAGGAGGGAGGTGGGCCTGCGCCTGGCGTCCTGGGGGGGACCAGAGCCTCCTGCCCAGTGGTCTGTATCGTGGGGATCAGCATCGCCCAGTGCTGCTACGGTAAGCGCCAGATGTGCCTGCAAACTGCTCCAGGAACTTAGAGGCCCACATGACAAGGAGGGCTGCAGGGGACTCACTGGAGAGAATTGTGTCCAGAAACTCATGAGTGTCCTTGAGCCATGTCTTTTCCTCCTGGCAAGCGATGGTTCAGCCCACACCTCCTGCATCCCCTGCAGGCGTTAGTCATGAGGTTGGGTGGATGCGAGAAACTCCAGCAAATCCGGCCTGCTTGGAGGGCCGCTGTCAGCCCTCCGGTGGGTGCATGGTTCCCTCGACTCTAGACTGAAACAGCAAGACAGGCCGGAGGCTGCTCCTCCTGAGCCCCTTGCTCCTCGCCTGCGCTGGCCTTGGGCATCTGAGCTGCTGGGTTTTGTTTTTTAAAAGAGCTGGGGTCCAAGAAAGGGTTAAGCAGCTCTTAGCCTGACTTGTGAAAACAGAAGCTCTCTTTCCCAGCTGACCACCCACAGAGCTCTGTCATCTGGCCTGTGCTGGGGTATGGCATCTCTGGGTCTCCACACCCATCTGGTCACCCTGTCCCAGCACCCCCGTCTCTGAGCTGGCAGCTGGGACAGCCCTTGCACTGGTCTAGCCCCTTCTCTGCAGGCTACATACGCCCTCTGCCTCCAGTTGGTACCTGCCCCTAAAATCCCTGTAAGTGGTTTTCCATTACTCCCCTCACGAATCAAAGATGCTGCTTCTTTTTCTTCCTTTCTTTTTTTTTCCCTTAGAGACAAGGTCTCACTCTGTTGTCCAGGCTAGAGAGCAGTGGCACCATTGTAGCTCACTACAGCCTCTAACTGTTGGCCTCAAGTGATCCTCCCGCCTCGGCCTCACAAAGTGCTGGGATTACAGGCCTGAGAATCAAAGCTTCTTCCTGGCCCTGTGGCTGGTTCAGTCCGGCCCCACCTGCCTACCCATGCCATGCTGACTTTCTCCTCAAACATGCCCCTGTCTGCAGCCCGCAGGCCTTGGTGCTTCCTCTCAGCTTGAAACCCTCTCCCCGTCTCCCTGCCTTTCCCCCACACCCAGCCATGGCTGACTTACCACCAGATCTCAGCCCTCTTTCCTGCTGGGCCCACCTGGAGACCTCCTCACCACCATGCCCTGGCAGGCAGTACCAATCGATCACAGATGGCATGAGATGAAACCCAGCTGCCTCCCTGTACAAGTTCAGTTCCCAAGGTCACTCCCAGCTCTCACTTTCTGCTTTCTGAGACTGTTCTAGCCCCAATTTGTTATTCTGTAGGATAGAGAGAAGGAAATCCCTGCCTTTTCTCTCATTTCGAGAGGCTGAGAGTGTGAATCAGGCTGTCTTCACTTGGGTATGTGCTTCCGTGGGGTCTGCCCTGGTTCGCACCCCGGAACATCTCTTTCCACCCGTGGATTTCTACTCTGACCCCTGCCAGCTCCCGGCAGCCAGCACGATGTGCGTGCTCGTCAGTGCTGGGGCGCCGGCAGCACTCATACAGACGCTGACTCGTGCCCGGAGCCTCCCGGCTCTGCCTGGCGCTGTCTCCTGTGGCACGGGGGCAGGACGCCGGCACAGGGCCGTGGAGGCGAGGGCCTGCTGGGAGGGGCCCTCCGGCACACAGAGGCACCGCTCCTGCTGGCCTGGCGGGGGGTGTTCTTTGCTGGGTGGCTTCATCCTAAAATGATTCAGTGGCAGTTGCGTGGAGTCAAATTGAGCATAGGACCGAGCGCTGGAGACCTGGGTTCTTTCAAGTCCCAGTCCCCCCCTCGGGCCTGGCCTGTGGGCATCTGGACAAAACTCTTTGCCTGGCGTCTCCCTATCTGTGCGACAGAAGGGAACGTAAGTCGTAATCAGTGTTGTTTGATTCTCCAACTGTTGAAGGAAAAGGGAGAAGCCCAGATTTTGGTGTGAAATTTACTGATATTTAGCTGCCAGTAATGAATTCACTAAAATTTTACAAAATATTGTGGGGATCAAAGGAGATGTGCTAGTGAGTCAAGGACTCCTGTTTGCTGCTGTTGGACTGGAAAATTTCCACCTGACATTTACTGCTGTGAGTCTCATCAGGGCCACACATTGGAGCCACCTGGGGATTAAAAACCAGCAGACCCTCTGTTAATACGGGGGGCGGGGGGATCTCCGTGAACAGGGGCCTTAGGTACAGGGCTGAATCCCGCTATCTCACAGCCTAGCTGGGCGATGGGGGAGGTTCTAGCACATCACTGAGCCTCGGCTCAGCCCTCCGACCAGAGGGGCTGTGCAGCGCAGGCAGAAGTCTCCTAGGTAAGGGGCTTGGCACAAAAAAAGGTGAATTAAGGATGGAAAAGCCATTGGTAGCTGCTTTTGACTTAGCAATTTGAATCTGGCCTGGGAAACAAGCCCATTTGCTTTCAAGACTGAGAGGATAGAAGGTTCCCCGGGGTTAGGGGTTGGAGGACTTTGCCATGGGAGGAGTTTGCCATTCCCGATCTGAGCCTCTGCACCAGCTGCTTTAACAGAGTCTTGGTCAGGCTTCTCTTTCTATTGTGAATGCCAAAAATTCACCCACACCTATTGGGGGGGAAGCATCAGCTGACTCCACTCAAAGCGAGCACGTGTATTGCTCTGGGAAGTCCCCAGGCAGCCTTAGAAAGAAGGTAGAATTGGCCCATTGGATGGATGAGAAAGCTGAGGTTCAGGTAGTGCAACACCTAAGGGAGACATAGTCTGGGCGAGCAGAGCTAGTTCTGGGAAGTAGGGTCCAGGGGCACCCACTTGCCAAGATTGGGGTCTGGGCGCCTTCAGGGCGGGGCAGGCCACAGAGCAAAGGGTTTAGGCTTATGTCAGGGCAAGAAGCAGTGATATGGTCATCTCAAAAGCCCAGACTCCAGACACAGGGACTCACATTTAAAAACTAGTAAATGAAAAAGTTGTACTCAAGTTTGCTGGCCCACGGGTCCCCGGTTTGCGAGCCCTTGCAGCCCCACCGAGGCTGCTCAGCGCGTTCTCCACTGATTCTCGGGCCCAGCCGGAGAGAAGGGAACCCGAGGGCCCGTTGACCATCAACTGCCACCTGCTCCTGCGCAACGGCCACCTGCCACCCTGGCCAGTGGAGGCACCTGGGGTCAGGTCTTCAGCTCCTCACCCTGCAGCTACCCTGGAGAGCCCTCTCACTGGCGGCTGCACCCTGATCTCTCCGCACCCCCACTGCCAAGCCCCCTTCCGGGCCCTCCCCCTCCTGCCCCTGCCCTGGCCCCTGACCCTCTGATCTCTGTCCTCCCCCACTTGGCCAGCTGGGCGGCTCCTCGGTGGGGGGCCGGGCAGGGCTTCTCTCCCAGCCCAGGGGCTCCCCCTTTCTCTCCCTTTCCTCCCGCCCCCACCCCCACTGTGGCGGCTTCCTCCTCCTCCCACCCCCCGTGGCTCTGGAATTCCTGGCGGAGCCCACTCCCAGACCCGCCTGCACTGGAGTGAGCAAAGCCCGCGGGTGTGCGGACCTGGCCGGTGGCGAGTGTGCAGGCAGCGAACAGCTGCTGTGGTGGCCGTGGCTGCATGCACCTGTCTGGGGTGATGTAACGTGCACACGCGCGTGTTTCTGCATCCAACTGGGTTTACACACTGGTGTATAATTTTTTGTGCACATACACTTAGGGACGCTTGGGGAAACTTTTCTGAAAATCCTGGGCTGTCAGTTTAAATATAAAAAGGCTTTGTTTAATGCCAGAAGCATTTCCCCTGTGTTCTGGGAGTCACAGAACATTCACCTGCTCCCTCTTTCCCCCTTAAACACTCGGAGGCCTTGGCTGCCTTTGTGGTAGAGGGGTGGCCCAGGGTGCCCTAAAGACGAGGTTCTTTTATCCTCTACTTCCCCAGAAAGCTTTCTCAGGCCCCACTACCTCTCCAGTCTCTGTCCCTCCTGGGGCTGTCTAACTTTGTTTGAATCTCCCTCCTCAGATATCTGCGAGTGGCACGGGATGGCTGGTCACTCTGGCTGTGGAATTCGGCTGTGGAGCAGGGAGTGCAGGTGTGGGGGAGCTGGCGAGGCAGGGACCTTGAAAGCAAGGGGAGCAGAGTGACCGCGGAGCGGTGTCCTCCGCCCCAGTGGACTGCCGTCACAGGGGCCATGCCTGTGTCACCAGGCTGCCTCAGTTGAATTCCTTCATTGCACATTTGGTGCCTAGCCCGGTCTGGCACGTGGCAGGTTCTAAACAAAGACAGCTGTCTGTTATTTTGTTGGGTTTTGGAGGAAGGTACACAGTAGTGTACAAGCGCACACACTGGATTCCGGGCCCCAACCCCGGCCCGCGGTTTCCTACGGTATAACTCCATGTCGATTTCTGTGTGCTGGCTCTTTCTCTGTAAAGTGGAGCCGACAGTGGTTACGCGCCTCCCAGCGTCCTTATGAGGATTAGATGAGTCAATTTACCTATGCACTGGAACAGTTTGGCACATATAAGTGCTGTGTAAGTTTCAGCTTTTATTATCCCTCTAGAACAGGGTTTGGCACCACCTGTTTTTATATAGCCCTCCCTTGAGCTGAGAGTGTTTTATACAATTCTAAATGGTTGGGGGGAAAAGAACACTCATATTTCAGGATGCATGAAAATTATACAGAACTCAAATTTCAGTGTCCATAAATAAAGTTTTATTGGAACATGGCCACACCCATTCGTGGCTATTTTCACACTACAAAGGCATTTAAGTAGTTTCAACAGAGAACTTATAGCCCGAAAAGCCTGGACAGTGTCAGCTGCATGAGCGCAGGGATTTTTGCCTGTTTGATCATGTGTGTCTCCCCAATGCCTGGAATACATAGATGCTCAATAAGCATTTGTTGCATGAATGAGTTTGGCCCCAGGCAGTGGAAGGGCTGAAGCTCCAGCCTTCCCCAGCTTGGCATGGGGTCTGTAGCAATTCAGCAGATGCTCTTTGGAGATCAGAAGGGGGAATTTCTCCCCCTCGCCACCTCCTTAAGTGGGGACCAAAATATCAGATTGGCTCCAGGGCAGCTGTTGCTACACAATTTAGCCTTGGTTCAAGTAGGCTGTGCACCTTTCTATTCAGCCTAGGGGAGGAGCAAGTTGGGGTCCCCACCAGGGGTCCCCATCCCTTCCCTCCCTTTCTGGAAGACTCACAGCAGGAAGCAACTGCTGCTAGGAGTTTGAGAATGACTTCCCTGATCTTCCAGGGTGGGGGTGCTCCTAGGCAAAGGGATTGTTGGGGGTGGACCTTCCTTCCTCTCCTGGGGCAAAGAGGAGACAGGAAGCAGAAGAGCTCAGGGCTCGCTGGGAGCACTTTGCATGATGAGATTCCATTGACTTTGCCAAGGGACTCTTCAAAGATCCTGGTGAAAGGTTCCTGTGGCCATGGGCTGGCAGAAATAACAAATAACCCCCAGTGTGAGCGTGTGCACACATCCTCCGTGCTTACCAGCCTGGCAGGGCATACCCGCCTGCCCAGGTGACGGGTGACGGGGCCTGAGGTGTGCCCAGTGGAGAATCCCAGGGTCGTCAGAGGCTCTTTCCTTCATTCAGTGTTTCCTGAAATTCTGCTGTGTGCTAGGTGCTGGGCTCGATGCTGGTGATGTTGCCGGGAATGATATAGTCCCTACCAGGAGGAGCTTACAGCCTTCTGGAACATAAATTTGACCACTGCCACCTTAAATGGACTAAAGGATACAACCATGCGTTTTGCAGAAGAGGAAACTCACGTGGCAAAAAACAAATGAAAGAAGCTCAATATGACTCCTGATTGAGAAAATGCAAATTACAGCCACATGAAATGCTACTTTATGCCCATGAGATTAGCAGAAATAAAAATGGGTGATATCACTTAGCCCTTGTGGATCTTGGGAAGAAGGCAGTCGCTCTCATACATAGTTGGCGCAAATACAAATTGTTATGGCTGCGGTGGGGGGGGGACTTGGCCACACACATGCTGAGTATCCCTTATCTGCAATGCCTGGGACTGGAAGTGTTTTGGATTTCAGATTTTGGAATATCTGTGTTCTATTTACCAATTGAGCATTCCTAATCCAAAAATCTGAAATCCGAAGTATTCCAATGAGCATTTCTTTTGAGCCTCAGGTCAGCACCCCTAATGTTTTGGATTTTGGAGCATTTTGGATTTTGGATTTTCAGATTAGGGATACTCAACCTGTATAAACAAAATCATACAGACACAGCCTTTCCTAGCAACCACACTCCTGAGATTCCATCTGGGACTTAGGGATAAGTATACAAGGATTCGTATTTGTCACTTCTTTTTAGAAGTGACAAAAACATGGAAATATTTACAGCCAACATGAAAGATTACATTGTGATACATTTACCCATGCAACATTATGTGGCCATGAAAATAATGAGTTGGTGCTATTTCAAGTGCCCTGGAGGGCTTCCCAGGTGGCCAAGGGAGGAGAGCCAGAGGTGGCCAAGTGACCAGTGTCTACAATGTGATGCGCCTTTTCACACTAATACCAGTCCCTTCCCATGCAGGTACTTCTGTTTGTATATAACTCTGAGTAAGGAGAATCTTCTGGAAGGCTACACACCACCTTGCTGGCCTGGGAAATGGGGAGTGGGAAAAGGATAAATAAGTAAGGGGGCAAAATAGCGTGGTCTACAGCAAAATGGAAAAGTATCCACCACTGAACAATGTTGACAGGAAATATGTTACCTAATATCTTATGTAGGATACTATAGTAAATCTGCAAAAGAAAATCTGCACAGAGACAATGAGAAGCTACTGACACAAAGGAAAACATTGCTTTAATCGTGGGTGGGTCTTCGGGTAATTTTCCTTCTGGATTTCTGCAATTTCAGTTTAGTGTTTCTTATTTGTATTTTTATTTATTTTTTATTTTTCGTTTTTTAAACATAATTCATAACCTTCCAAACAATATAGTGTTTCCTATACAGTGTTTAAAAAATAGAGAGGTCATGTACCAGCAACACTATCCCAGCTGCGGACTGGGAAATTAATTCTGTCTGGGGGATGGGAAGGTCAAGCGGTAAACTGAACCTTGGAAGAGAGGTAAGAGGAGATATCGTTCATGACTGGGAAACTGGCTAAAAATTGAGCTGGTCAGGGTGTGAGAACTGTCTATTTTCTCCACCGCCACCCCCCCACTTCTGGGAGGACGAAATTGCATTCTTTCCAATAAACAATTATTTCAGCACCTATGCTGTTCTAGGCTTGCACCTGGGGACCAGGGACAGAGCAGCAAATAAGATTCACAAGGTCCCTATCCTCGTGGAGCTTGAAATCTAGTGGGAAAGACAGACATTAAATAAAAACACAAATAAATATGAGACCCAGTGGGTTAAATGAAATAATGATGCAGACAACACAACACAGTGCCTGGCACACAGGAAGTGGTGAGTGCCCAGACCTGGCTGCTTCAATCACGGTGGTCAGTTTAAAGAGTTGGGGTCCAGGCACAGTGGCTCAAGCCTGTAATCCTAGCACTTTGGGAGTGCCAGGAGTTTGAGGTTGCAGTGAGTTATGATGACGCCATGGCACTCTAGCTTGGGCAACAGAGAGCCTATCTAAATAAATAAATACATAAATAAAGAGTTGGGGAAAGAGGCTGGCTCATTCTCTAACCTTGACATTGCAGGACAGTTGGCCCCTGGCAGCCATACTGTCACCCTGTAGAGTCTGAGAATGAAGCCACCATGCAGGAGAGCCAGGCAGAATGATGGAGAGACCGTGTCCCTGGTTCTTCTTATTATTATTCCAATACTTGTATCTTCTCTTGCATGAAGCTGGAACCACACACTTTCTGTTTAAGCCAGATTTTTAAAAGAAATCACTTGCAATGGAAAAATGCCTGAATTGTTGTTATCATTATATTATTATCTCACTGCTTCTACTCTGTGACTTTGCTGAAAGCTCAAGTGAGGCCAAGGAAGATTCAGCATTTCTGGCTCCAGATTCCAAACCCTAGGATTAGCTGGATCGATACATTTATATGAGGATAACCCCCTAAAAGTGTGTGTGTGTGTTTGGGGGAGGATGTCTAGAGAAAGAAATGGAGGGTCCAGGCTCCTAAGCTTGAGAGTCACACTCTATTACCTGATCCAGGTGAGCATTCCACCATGGTGGGCATTCCACCATGGTGGGCAGGCCCTTTGGCATATCTAGAGATACCAACCTGTAAGCTGTCTGTTGTTCCTGAGGGTGGTGCGAACACTCCCCTCTCAACTTTCAGATGCCCTGACAGTTGGCCAATGGCCATCTCTGCTCCCCATCTCCCCACAGAACCCCCAAACCCCTGTGGACCAGGCAGGCCGCTGGTCACCAGGCCCCTGCAGCCCTCCCCCTGGAGGTTGGGCACCGCCTGGCCCCTTCCCTCCTGCCAGGAGTGATCTCCCAGGCCCTTCCTCTAAAGGTGCCCCTTCCTTTCTGCATCCACTGTTCCAGGAAAAGCAGCAGGTGAATTAGGAGTCAGTGCTGATGAGAAAGAAAGGGCAGTCTTTGGCCTTGGGCAAGTCACTTCAAGCCTCAGATTGCATCCCTGAAAAAGGGGACCCTTGCTACCTCCACAGCCTGTTCACATGGCCTTTCACCTGAGGGTCAAATGTCCAAGATCTGATGTTTCAGTCAAGGCCCCTGGAGCTTTCCTCCTGAGGTGTGAATACATAATAGGGGTATTCCAGGCCTCGTGGTTGCAGGCAGCCCCTTGGAGCCTGCATTCTCAAATAGGTGGGGCTTAGGTCTAGCTGAGGGGTGGAGGGTACCTAGAATATTTGACCTGAAGCTATAGTTGAGTCAGGTTGACAAAACGTCAGTTGTCCATATCGCAGTTGCCATCCCCCAACAAACGTAAAATTTTATATTATCTCCTGGAATTTGGAGTTGATGGAGACTGGGGGAAGTATACCCCCACCCCAGCTTGAGGCCTCATACAATTGTTTGTGGCTCCCAAATGCCACCCTACCTCTACATCTACCTATGCCTATCTAAACACCCATTTTTCTAAATCATTACTCCAACTGTGCTTCAGGCAAGCTGCAGAAACTGAAATTAACCACTGGACAGGGGAAAATCACCAACTTTGGAAGGAGATCTGCCTTGATTCCATCCCAGTGCCATCCCTTTGAGGGCTGTGTGACCTTGGACCAATGAAGCAGCCTCTCTGGGACTCAGTTTTCTCTTGGAAAATGGGGATAACGACAGCATCCTGGGCATGAACTTAAACAATATAGAGAGATTTCTTTGCAGGATATCAGGCGGGGTCTTGGGGTGGGGGCATTGGGAGGAAGGTTTGGAAAGGAGAGACTGTGCTTCCCCAGCTGGGGGGGTACTGGTGCTTCTCCCCCACTCTGCTTCAGACAGGAGGCAAGGTGTCTATGAGGTCCTGGGGTTCTGAGTGCAGAGAAGGAGAGTTTGTTTTCAGGTCTATTGGCTTTTTGAAGGCAAGTTGGCTACCCCCAGGAGACAAGGTCCCTGCGGGCCACCAGGGAAAGCCTGGGCAGCGCTGCACACGGCGCATAGCGAGTGCTGGGAGCGCAGGCGGGTGCAGGGCCCCTGGCCACAGCCTGGCGAGCACAGGCTGCCCTGTGCTTTTGCAGGCCACGCCCTGGGGCTCTGGCTCCTGCTCTTAGCGCTGGGAGCTCTCTGGGGACAGCTGGCCAGTTGTGGAGCCGGCACAGGTAGGGGTGGGGAGGACAGAGCACTGAGAGAGGCACTGAAACAAGGGCTCCCTCTCCCTCCAGCACCACCCCTGCCTCCCTAGCACCTAGGCAGCCAGTGAGGGGACCTGGGCACTTCAGAGAATGAACCAATTCCCACTAGATTGGAGAGATGGAAAACTGCCTGGGGCCCAAGCCCACCTAAAGACTTAATGGTAATGCTCACATGGACCTGCTCAGTGGCTTCCCGCTTGTCTCTGCCAAGGAACAAGCCCCGTTTGACTCCCACACATCTTTCCAACCTCCCTGCCCCTCCTCCTGGTCAGTTTGGCCCTGGGGCCGCTGACTTTGTGGGCCCGCTGTACTCCTACCAGGAGAAGGGAAGATTAGGGTGGCCACGTGTCAGGCACTGGGCTTGGCAGCCCCCCAACACGGAAGTTCCACCAGGCCAGGGACCCTTCTGCCTTGCCCAGCTGTAGCCCCAACACTAGCCTGTCATGCGGGAGGTCCCTGGGGAGGTTGCAAATAAACGTTTGTTGGGTGAAGAAAACATTTGTAGGCAGTAAGAGGTCTCTTTTTTGAGCACCATTCTAAGTGTTTTCGTTAGATATTGGCTTATTTAACCACTTGGGCGTGGCGCTCACGGCCGGCTGGGACACCGGCCCACAGCCGCACTCGCAGCCGCACGGTGGTCTGTGCTGCGCGGTGACGGCGAGTCCGTCTTGCTTTTGTGTGACGAGGAAAGCTTGAAAGCACCGAAAGCTTGTTTTACTTTACAGGCAGCTTTCCTTGTAATGTGAATCAGAATAGGTAACATATACATGTATGTTTCATTACATTATTTTTAAATGTTCACAATTTTATTTTGATAAATGCAAAATTAGAAAAGTCATATCACAGCTGTCGGCTAAAGTCGACCCTTGGCTGTGCACCTCCATATCATGCCTGTAGGCTAAAGTCGCTGTGTGCGTTCATTTGTGGCTGTCGACTACAGTCGACGCTGGTACGGAAGTGGTTAATCCTCAAGACAGCACTACGAGGTAGGCACCAGTATAGCCCCATTTCACAGATGAGGAAACCGAGGCACAGATAAATGAAGTTACTCGCTAGGAGGCAGAGGAGCTGCGAGTGCAAAGCAGGCCCTCTGCTTTCAGATACCCCACGTTCATCCTGCCCAGGACTAAAGGCAATGCCGCTGCCCCGAGCAGTGGCAGGTGTTGAGGCGGCCACCTTGCTTAACTCCCCGGCATGTCCTTGGTGCCTGGTACTGGAACTGGCAGTGTTGGCTCCAAGGTCAGCTCTACCATAGTTGTCAATGTGACCTGGGCAACTGTTCACCCCTGGATGTGAGTTTCCCCATCTTTCCAGTCCAAGACTAGACCCTCTCACAGGGCCTGTCTGGGTCTAAAGCCCAGAATCCCACTGCTCTTGTAAGGGAGACCTTTACAAGGTGGTTCATTTTCTACCCTTGACAAACAGGCCCTCCAGGAGTCCTTGGCTTGGCCAAATGGCAGCTCAGCTTCCAGGGGCAGGAGGAGGTTTGGAGGGCTGGCAGAACTTCCCGAATCCTCCCCTCGCTCCTGCTGTGGCCTTGGCTCTGGGCGGGGGCTCCAGGGCCTCTCCCAGTGGGTGCCGGAGGCCAGAGCTGCCTTTGTCTGCTGCAGGAGCCCAGCCAGGCGGCTGTGGCTGCAACCGGCCCCTGCCCAGGCCTGGGAGATGGTTTTTTTTTCCTGTGTGTTGCAGCTGGGACCGTTTATAATGGGAAAAAAAGGGAATGACCAGGCCAGCCGGCTGGAAAATAAAGAGACTTAAAAAGAAAAGGGCTAGGCCTGTTCTTCTCCTGTGGAGGCTTTGGTTAAGCAGAAAGTTTTAGTTCCTTTCTGAAAGGCATTTGGGCTTTTGAAGTCCCCTGCGGGAGCTCCCTCTGGCCCCTGGGAAGCCAGGCCCTGGCATGTCCCAATGTGCATGACCAGGATGGGGCCAGGCCGCTCAGAGGAGGCAGTAGCAGGCCCTGGGAAATGCTGCACCCAGCTGGGTTCACTGTGGTCTGAGTCTCCCCCACCCCCAGCCTGTTCCTATCCCAGTGGGGCCCAAGCCCCATAACCTCTCTTTGGTGGCCTTTTGCCTGAATTTCCTCTGTTGCCTCTGGCTTTGAACTCTGGCCCGCAGCCGGTTGGGCCAGAGGGTGGGAATAAGCCCAGACCTGCTTTTTCATTCAGAACCAAAGGGACTTCACAAATAGGGAGACTGAGGCAGAGAGAGTTTGCCTGAGGCCACCCAGGGAACCTCTTACTGAGTGGCTGTTGTGTGCGCTTTGTCTATAGACATTAACAATTGTTAACATTTATTAAGCAATTACAACAAGGAAGGACCCAGTGAATCAATCCAGATAACAGGCAGATAAAAACAGGGGATGGTGTGCTCAGGCTCTTCTCAGAGAAGCCGCCCCCCCTGCTCCCTTCTCCGGCCTTGGTGAGTTCCAGTCTGTGCAGATGGGCTTACTTGTCAGCCCAGCCCTCTGCAAGAGCTCGGCCAGCCCTGCTACTGAGGAACCACAGTCAAAACATGACTAACGTCGACCCAGCACCTACTGTGTGCAAAGTGCTGTGTGCTAGGCCTGCCAAAGCATTAGCCCCTCTGTCCTCCCCACATCACCCAGGCAGGTCCCTATGGCGACATTCTCTTGTTGCTCACGGCTACCCTGTGCCATTGACATTTCCTCACTTTATATGTGAGGTTGCCTTGCCCAAGGGGCCTGGCTGGTAAACGGTAAGGCTGGGGTTTGAATTTAGACCTTTCTGCCTGTCTCCCCTGTCTGTCTCGAGCCCACCATGAACCTCTGGCCAGCTTCTCCAGTCACCAGCACTTGCTAGGCAGGAAGTGGGCACTGTGGCTTGATGGGGTACATAGCAAACTCTAGGGCTGTGCCCCAAAAGAGATTTTAATTTAGTTGAGTGGGCGAAGATTTCTACCATCGGCCTCTGTTGTCCAGCAGAAAGCCTTCATGTGACAATGGATGGTTTTATAGGGATGTATCTGGTCACCTGCCCTGTGTGCCCCACAGTATGCTGACAGCTTTCCTGCCAATGCCATCGCTGAGTTGGGAGCATCTGCAGGGCACTGGGGATTGTCAGTAGCAGGGCGCAGTGCAGATGCAGCCCTGGTGATCTTATTTCTCTCCCTCCTGCCTATGGCGTTGGTGCCCAAAGGCATTATATGTGCCAGGCACAGGGACCGTCCATGCTGATGTTCTTCTGAAACCCCTATGGCAATTTCTCCCAGGCCTGGGCACCTAGTAGAGTCTTTTTGTGATAGTGGGGGGTGGGAGGATGGAATGTGTACACAGGGAAAATAATACTAGATTTTTTTTCTATTTTCAAAAAGACCTAAGCCAGTTTGGTCCTTTTTAGTAGATAGTAATTGTCACAAAAGAGGTTTCTACTCTTTCATAACCTCTCTACCAGCTGACAATGAAGGCAGACCAAATTCTGCCACATACACCAATAGTCATTAAACAGACCAGTAGCAAAGCAGGACCACTTTAAGGACAACCAGTTTTGTCAGCTCCATGAAGTCTCAGCTCTCTGTCCTTCCAGGTTATCTGAGCATTCCTGGTAGGAAAGGTACATCCAGATGAACCCATCACACCCCTAGGCGGGATTCTGTGTCCTCTACTGGGCACCATGCAGTCAGAAATCCTATTCTACGGCTGGAAGGGGGACCCCCGAGGATCACGGTGTGTGCAGGGGCTGGGCCCTAGGGATACAGGTCACCCCTCACGCTGGCTTAATAGTCCCTGACCATGCTCGAGGTGGGAAGTGTCTCTTAGATCATGTTTGCTAAACCACGGCATGAATGCCTTAAATTGTACCAGTGAGAGCCCATTTCTAAATCTATCGCCTTTTTTGATACCCAGTTTGCTAATTAGATGAGCTGGGCGGTTGACTGAGCTGGCGATGGCCGAAGGACTTGTGACCGGTCCTGGAGTTTGCATGCTGGAGCATCTTGCCTGACCATTCCTAGTTAAAGCTTACAAAATTGGGTATCTTATCACATTTATTAAACTGAATTTCTAATATGTTATTTCAAAATAAAAAGATTATACTGAAAAAAAAATTAAAGCGAATCACAATCATTGTAAAAGACATATTTAAGAGAAGAAAGCAGCAACTGAGCCCAAGTCAAGTGGGCTCAGGCTTGAGTGTGCCGCACACCCGGGCAGCTGGAGGTGGTGGGGTGCGGCGCTCGGCGCTGGGCCGGGAGTTTCAAGTTTTCTGAGGGTGTGAGTCCGTGGGGACCCTCCTGCTGAGTTGGTTTCCTTGCTGCCTTGTGGGTGTTCCCTGCAAAGACTGCTGACGCTTGAAGAATTAAATAATTATAATAATGATGATAAAATAGAAATGGCTTTCCCAGCTGAACAGAAACTGGAGAAGACAAGGAGGTTCCCACACCCGCCTTATTGTTTTTGGCACCATGCTCCTAAGGCCCCGAGAGGCAGATGTCTGGGCCTGCTCTGGCCTCCTTGAGTCGTGGTCATGGGGACAATGGGGCCCCTGGGGAATTTCAGGAGCATCTGCAGGGATTGCCCTCCCCAAATCATCAGGCTGAGGACCGAAAGCAGAGGAAGGAACTCTTTCCCTCTTGCCCCACTGCCATCTGAACCGTCAGAAGCCTCAAGACCAAGCCCCGTGAGGAGAACCCTAATGCTGCGAACACTGGTGCAGAGGTGGGGGTGCCTGGGCTGGTGGCTGGCGCCTGGTTAACAGTCATGGTGCCAGCCCATGTCCTGGAATATTCAACCAGAAGGCATGAGCACTGCTTCCTTAGTAGCCCCAGCACAGGCGTGTCCAGGAAGCTTGGATTCCACAGAAAGATGCACCATTAAAATAAAACAAAAATGCACAAAGCCTTCTCCATAGATCTAAAGAAGCTAGAACGCTTCTAGGAAGCAGGGGCACTGTCTGGCTCAATGAAACACTGGGGGTGAGGAGGGACTTACCCATGCAAGGAGGGGATTTGCAGTTGTGTGACTGGCATCTCTCTCTATTAATATGGTTGACCTTGGAGGTGGTGAAGGTGAGGGAGAGGGAAGGTAAGGAAAGAAAGTGAAGGCCTAACTACTACGGTCCTGTGGCCTTACTCTAGGCCAGACCGGCAGCACTTACTAACAGGAAATCCTCAGAACCATCTCATGAGTACAGTCTGTATTCCCATTTTGCAGATGAGAAAGTAGAGGCACCACAGAATCCCTTGCTAGGGGTCCAGCTAAGGCAACGAGGGAGGCTGGATTGGAAAGTGGATCACACTGGCTCCTAAATCTGGCTATGATTGCCTCCTTTGGCTCTTTGCCTAACCTAAGACACCTTCCCCTTAGGATCACTTGGCTCTTTCTTGCCCCAGGCCCTTTGCACACTCTATTCACTCGGTGGGGAGCTCTGTTCTTCATCTTCTTCCTTGAGTCCCTCTTTCTCCTCTTTCAGGCGCTCAGCCAGACCACCACTGCGACCCTCTGTTCTTTGGCCACATCTACACTGTATCTTTCCTTCCCAGAATTGATCAAAACTGTAATTGAATAATTATTTGTATGGCTATTTATTAAAAGTCAGCCTGCTCCCACTAAAGAACAAGCCTCAACAGGAAGGAACTGTGGTCCTTCTGTTCACTGTTTTGCCCTGTCTTCGCACACAGTAGGCACACAATTGGAAAGAAATGTTGAGTAAACAAATGCATGAACTAATTCCCTGGGGAAAGACCGGGGTCGCGGCGGATAAATCTCCCCTCCCCAAAATGCCCGTTCCTCATACAGGCTGGTGCAAGTTCTCCCAGTAGAGTGGGAGTCTCAAGTAATAAAACTGTAAACAAAAATCACTAATTCCACATTGTATGCCATTCAAGTGGCTGTTATCATTTAAAGGAAGCCTGTGTGTGCGTGCACCTGCGGGCTGGTGTGCGTGGAGGGCGAAGGCGGTCGCTTCCGCGCGCGCTGCAAACATCTCTCGGCCCACTCTGCGAACTCTGTAGGGATACTAGCTTAGAGGCCACAAAAGGAACCCTACTTTATTTTTCCTACTGCCTATCTTGCTTTTGTAGCCCACCAGACGCTCCCAGTCACCAGACTGCTCCCATGACGCCTGCCTCTTTTTGGAAATTCCAGCGAGAAGCCTCACTTGCTGCAGGGCTAGCGAAGCGCCCTGCCGCCGCGGGCGGGATGCTCCCCTCCCCCCGCCAGGCATGGCTTTGAGGGGCGACGCACGTCTGCGCGCAAGTCTACTTGTTCTCGAAACAGCAACTTGTGGTTTCTCTTGCGTTCATGATAGTGGCCCTCGACAGTTTACAGCGAGTTTCCACAGCCACGCCCGCTTCGCGGGGGAGGGCTGGCCAGAGGGCTCTTCCCACAGGAGCGGGGCCCAGACCCCGGGTCCCCCGCCAGAGGTAGGCAGGTGTGGGTATAAAACATCATCTGAAAAGGACCTCGCTTTGGTCCAAGGTCACCAGCCTGATGAGAGGCAAGGCACAGGTGTCACCCCGTGTGGCCGAGGCCCTTGGGGTCCGTGCTCAGAGGGGGAGGGGTGGCGGTGCGCGGAGTTCTGGCACTACTGGCTTTTTGCTCCTTTGAGACTTTCCTCAAAACAACATTTTTCTGGAAGGAGTTAAAAATGAAACAAGTTTCAGAGGAAGCGGGCCGGGCCGAGCCAGGCTGGGCCCAGGCAGAGATGAGGTCGGGCTCCCTCCGCGCACCCGACTGCCGGCGAGCGGGCAGACCGCGGAACTCGGCATGGGGAGGGGTGAGCGTCGGGACGCGAACGTGCGTGACGGCTACACCTGGGAAGGGTCTAAAAAACTTTGTGTGCAACTCCGGGACCCTGGTCCTCGCGGGTTAGTTCGGGGTGGGCTGTCGCCGGCCGATGCTGCTACCCCACCCGGGCCTCTGAGCCTCCCGCAGTTCCCCAGCGATGGAAAAAGGGTAGCGCCCTCCCTGTCAATGGCTCCCGCACACCCGCCCACCGCGCGCCTTCTGTCCGCCCTCCCTCCCGCTGGGCATGGCCCGCGGTCTCCAGCGCCCCAGAGAGCGTGGGCTGGGGACTGGGGCTGTTCTCCGCCCCTCCCTCTAGGAGAGGCAGCCCGCGGCGGGGGCGCCCCGGAGCCGAGGCCAGTCGCCCCCCCAGCGTGTGCCATCTGCCGCCCGTCAGCCTCTCTCCGCGGGCCTCGGTCCCAGGCGCCGGCGGGGTGGGGAGCGGCGCATTCGGCCCCTCCTCCCTGGCTCCTTCCCAGCGCCTCGCGGCCTCTAACCTCGCCTGCCCTTGGCACCCCTCTTGGGCTACCCCTGGCCATCCCTGGGCTTCGGGAGGCGGCTCCCATTCCCTCAGGGAGGGCAGGGATTTGGGACCCTGTCGGACGCACCAGCTCCGGAGGGCGGTGGCCGGGGTGGCAGCCCTAACCCGGAGAGGAGCGGCTCTCCGGGCGTAGGTCTAGTTAGGGGACGTTTCCGTGCTGGCCCTGGCCCCTCGGGGATCCTTGCTTTGCGTCTCCCAACGTCAGGTGTCCGCCTCGGCCTCGCGTCTCGCCCGTCACCCCACTCCACGGCGGAGGCGGCCCTGGGCGCGCTGCGCAGGGCCCCTGCCGCCGGCCTTTCTCCGCATCCTCCAGCCGCGCTCCCTCGCCGCGCAGTGCGGGGGCGGCATGTCGCCGGCAGTCCGCCCAGCGCGGGCGGGCGGCGGGAGGGCGGCGGGGCGCAGGCACCCTGCTCGGGCGGCGCCGCTGCGGGCCGGGCCGGCGCTGCTCTCGGCGGGCAGCGGGTTCTTCCGTGAAAGGTTGCCCCGGGTAACTCGTCTCCGAGGGGACACAGCCCTCCGCTCTCCAAGTGGCAACTTATCGATCCGCGAGATTGATAACCCAGGCGCCGCCCGCGCACCCGCTCTCTCGGCCTGGGCGCGCCGGCCCGAGGTGGCGCCGTCGCCGGGAGGGGTCGATGTCGCGGCTCCGGCCCCGGATCCGGCCGCCCGCAGCTAGTGGGGGAGGGCAGCTGCAAGGGCCGCGGTAGGGAGCGGCCGGGAGACCTGCCCCGGCCGGAGCCGCTCCCGGCCTGCCGGAGGCCGCGTCCACACTGGCCCGGAGCGGCGGGGGCGAAGGCGCCCCCTGGTGGCCGGGCAAAACGTGGTCGAAAGCGGCAGCTGCAGGGGAGGGGTGCTCCCTTTGCGGTCGTGGTAGAAGTGCGCACCGGCTCAAGAACCCTACAAACGCGGGCGTGGGGGCACACAGGGTCAGCGCCGCGGTGGAAGTTTGTTGGACGTGGGGCAGGGGTAGTCTTCGAACACGGACCGCAGGGCAAAGAGCACTGAGAAGGAAAAGCCAGGTCTGGGATATTCACATACGCGGGGCACGAGTCGCGGGTGGCAGTGCTGGGGGGCTCGCCTCACGTCGCTCCCCCGTGCTCCCACTTTTGCAGTTTGCGATGCTAATGCATCTCGGCGAGCTGGACAGCCGCAGGGGCCTCGCGTCTGTTCCCTCCTCCCACCCCCGGTGCCGCCAGCGCCCGAGCCGGGCCCGCGTGCCGGTGCGGTGCCCGCGCCCGCGCCGTGCCTGCCGCCGCCTCGGTCCGGGTTTTGCGGGCGGCCGGAGCTGTATTTCCAGCGCTGTCCATCGCTCGGTGCTGTTGGCCCTCTCTCCGTCTGATCCGAGCCGGAGCAGTGCGGGGCGCCCCACGGGATCAGAGCGCTCCCCCGCCGGGACTCCGCTCCTCACATCCTCCTGCTGGGACCCGGCTACATTTCCAGCCAAGCCTGGCTTTATTATGTGTCTCTGCAGTGCAGCCCCAGCAGCCGGATCGGGAGGAGGAGAGCCAGCGACCACAAAGAAGACAGGAGCGCGAGGGAGGCTGGCGGGCGGGCCGGCGCCGGCTGGAGCGTGGAGGAGCCGGGGCGCAGCCGCCGCCGCCGCTGCCCGGGAGGACGGGAGCCCGGCCGCCGCCGCCGCCTGCGCGTCCTCCTCCTCCGCCGCGGCCGCCGCCTCCCCCCTCTCCGAGCCCCTGGCCCATGGAGGCAGCTAGCGGGGCCGGCGACTTGGCACCCGCCTGGGGATCGGCTGCGCACCGCGCGCTGAGCACCGCAGCCCGAGGGCAGGCAGCGGCAGCCCGGCGCACGGGCTGAGCGATGCCCGGGGCACGGGCGCGCCTGCCCGCCGCCGCCTGAGCGCCCCCGCGCGCCCCTTCCTCCTCCGGGGGGCCGGCGCCGGACCGAGCCGAGAGCCAGAGAAGGGGGCGTGAGCCCGGGGCCCCGAGCCGCGGCTTCCGAGCCACTGCGGCCGTTTCGAGCCTTCCCTCCAAGTAGGCTGAGTTGAGGGACCCCCCTCCCCAACCATCATCTCAAACCAGGCGTTTGGGCATTTTTGAGCCATTAATATTATTATTTTTTTGTGTGCGGCAGGGGATAATTTGAAGGCTTTTTTTCGGGGGTGCTGAGCTTCCGCGCTCCTGACCGCCTCCCGGTCTCCACCCCTCGTGAGACCCTCTCGACTCCAGCCCGGTCCCCCTCCTCAGATGGGTTTATTGTGAGCTCCGCACCGGGCTGCGTGGCCGGACGCCTGCAAACTTTGCACAAAAATCCGGCAAGGGGCGGAGGAGGAGGAGAAGGAGGAGGAGGGTGAGGGTGGCGGTAGGGTGGGGGAGGGAGGGAGCGGGCCGCAGGGGCCGGGGGCCGGCGGGGGGTGGGGAGGAGGAGGGGGGCGGCTTTTTTTTTTTTTTTTTTTGCATAACTCGGCTCGGCCGAGTGGCCTCCGGACTCCCCGCGCCGCTGGGACCGCCGCTGGGACCCGGAGCCCCCGGCTGCCGCATTGCAACAGGCAGGGCCCCGGCGTGCCCCCCGGGCCTCCCCCCGCCCTCGAGCGGCCTCGGCCGGCCCGGGCCGCCCCCCCCAGGGAGGCCGCCCCGGACCTGCGGTCCGCTCCCCACAGCCGCCGACCCGGCTGCGAAAAAAAAAGTTTCCAAGAGGCAGGCGGAGGAGAAGGGGGAGAGGGGCTGCCCGGAGCGGCGGGGGGCGGCGGGGGGCGCCGGCCGCGGAGGGCGACGGAGCGCCCGGAGCCCCGGACATGTCCAGGCGGAAGCAGGCGAAGCCGCGCTCGGTGAAAGGTGAGCGAGGCCTGGCGGCGGCGCGAGCGAGCGGAGGGAGGGAGCGAGGGAGGAGGGACCGGCGAGCGGGCGGGCGGCCGGGGACCCGCGCGAGCGAGCCGAGAGAGGCGGAGGCGGCGGCGGAGGCGGAGGCGGAGGCGGAGGCGGGGGAGGAGGAAGCGGGAGCCGAGGCGGCGGCGGAGGGGCTCGCCGCGGACGGACGCCCTCCCCGCCCGGATCCTCTCTGGGCCCGGCGCCTCCGCCCGCCGGGGACCCGGGCCTGGGGGAGCCGCCAAGGGGCCCGCGCCGCCGCCTTCGTGCGGGCCCGGGGCCCGCGTGGCCAATCAAGGGGTGCGGGCCGAGTTGGCGGGGATTGCGAATCTCGGCGGCGGCGGCGGGCGGCAGGAGGAAGGAAGAGGACGGGCGTCCCGGAGGCCGGCAGCTCCGAGGCCGCCCTCGCTGGCCCCGGGCCGCGCCGGCTTTCTCCAGCCCCCGCCTCGCTGCCCGGGGCCGCGGAGAGCGGCGGGCGATGCCTGCGCGCGCCCCGGGCGTCGCGCCCCCGCCCGGCCTCCTGGCGCCCCCTCCCGCCCCCCGCCCAGGCCGTGCTCCTGGCTCGGGCCCCCGCACTTCCTGCCTCCTCCACCGAGGCCCACCGGGCAGGGAGCCTCCGCCAGGAGTTCATTGTCTGCTCCGCGCCGGCGGGACGCCGGGCCCCAGGGGAGCGCGTCGGTCGCGGTGCCTGCCCCTGCGCGGAGGGCGTCCGGATGCGACCCCGGGCACCCGCACCCTCTACACCCAGGCCGACCTCCAGTACCAGGTCTCCGGTTTGTGAGATGTAGATATAGGCACACACACACACACACACACACACACGCACACACACACACACCCCTGTTCGTCTCCATGCTTTGCTCCATTTCCACTGAGGGCCCCTGGCTGGAGGGGGACCCTGGAGAACAGAGGTCCCAGGGAAAGGCCGCGCCGGCCAGCGAGCCCCTCCCCTGCCCTCCTCTCTCCACCGGCTGGCCTTTCCCAGCCTCGCCTGCTGCTTTGTCCCTATTCTAGCCCCTCGGGTGGGTGACTGGCTGCCCGTCCAAGAAGGGGATGATTGAGGAGGGGCAGGATGAGAGCGGCTAAGCCTCTAGAGCCCAAAGTCTCGAGGCCCCTGTCCTGTCCCAACTCCCCTGATGACCTCTGGCTTGAGCCCAGTTCTGCTCTGAAAAGTTCATTTCCTGGAGGCTTGCGCGGGAAGGAGCTGGGGCCCCTCTCCCTTCCTGCCAGCCTTGCGCCTGGCTGGAATGGCTGGAACTGAATCTGACAAGGAGGGTCGTTAGACACCCATCATCTCTCTCCTGAAGTCCCGGAGAGCCAGGGGCACCCGTCCCAGAAGAGTCCCCTCCCTGCCTCCCTGCCATATCAGGAGGGGACCGGCTCAGTCCACACTCTGAGCAACTGGCCTGCCATAGCTCCATTTTTCCCTTGAGAGAAGTTGGTCCTATCCCGCACCCTGGCTGGCCTCCCCGTGGAGATACCCTGCTCCACAGAACAGGGGCTTCAGAGGGTGTTCTGATTGAGGGACAGGAAGGCAGAAGAGAGACTCCAAGAAGACTGGAAAGAAGGATAGATGTTTCTTCTGCTGCTGAGGGTTTCCGGGATTGAAATAATATTTGATTTCTTTTCTCTTTCCCTGGTCACTGCTCACTCCTTCAAGAGCCACTTGAGGCGGCCCAGAAAACATACAGAATTGGAATTTCTGGTTGGAAAACGGTTTTACATAACTTGGGCAGTTGATTTTGAGTTCAACCTATGTATGGGGGCAGATTTTTTATAAAGATGCAACTCTTGCTTACCAATAACCCCAGTCTTGTCCCCAGCCTCTTTAGTCAGAAGCATTGGGCACAGAAAGCAAAGGTAGGACAGTTTGCAGGGAACAGATGGGTGGGTGTTGCAGACTTGCTCTAACCGAATTCCAAAACCACTCCGGATCTCTAAGACTCAAAAATTGGTCTTTAGCCTTTCATGAAATGAGCCTTGAA
This sequence comes from Microcebus murinus, assembly GCF_040939455.1. NCBI lineage: Eukaryota > Metazoa > Chordata > Mammalia > Primates > Cheirogaleidae > Microcebus > Microcebus murinus. Next base: position 4,819,990 of record NC_134123.1, on the reverse strand, counting down.
ATGACTTTTAATCAGTGCCTCTCTCTAAATGTATATGTGTGTGTGTTTAGCAGACAATTCGAGCAGGTTGTTGGGGAAAATACAGCAAAGTGGGAACAAGCCCAGTGAAGGCATTCTGAGGCTCAGTGTAGTAAATATCAACTGCTCAGCGCCTTTCTGCCCCTGGAATCTGAGACCTCCTGTTTCTCCCTAGGGCTCTTTGCATTTTCCAAAAGCAGCTGTAACCCTTGTCTCTCACCATTTTGCCTTTTATTGGGTCTACTGGGGTGCATGGGGTGGAGATGTGGCCACTTATCAAAGGAGGAACTAAGAGAAAAGATAATTTAAATAGATAAGCGTTACCCTAGGTGTTGGATTTATTGCTTTTCAAGAACAGCCCCTTCTCTCAAGCAATATTCAAAAGTGTGCGCTTGAGTGTGGACAGCTCCACACCAAGTGTTTGAAACGACAGGGTCTTCACCTTTAAAGATGCTTGAAGGTGCTTCTTAAGGAACAGCGGTGTCTTTTAAATTTTATTTTATTTTGCCTCTACTGCTGAGTGTCAGGGCTAATGTAGAGGCATTGTGGACTTCCCCAGCCTCGAGCATTCTGCTGTGAAAGTCGCTTGACTGTAATTTGTAATTGATCTCGGAAATGTGAAAGCCCATAGCAGGAAGGAAAGATAGAAATAAAACATTTTCGAATGGATGCTCAGAAAGTGTGATTTGAAAGCATAGGCATTGGTGCTTTGAAAATCAAACAGGCCTCTGGGGGGGTCTCATTTCCCACTCATGTATACAACCTCCCTTCTGGAGTGGGGTCACTTGTCCCCTCAGGATGTTTGTCCTTCTTTGGAAAACCCAGCTCACAGGGAGGACGCCCAGCAAATAGTGAAGGGTGCCGGGGCAGTAGGGCGGGGGGAGAATAGCTTCACTGGTTTTCAAAAGCCTTGTGATTTTGTGAGGAAAAAAAAAAAACAAACCCACAAAACCCAATAAACCCATAAATGTTACAAAAGTCACATTTTCTGACCGATTTTCCCTTCCTGCACCCTTCTCCCCTTTTTTTGTTTCCTGGTGGAGTGGTGTGGTAGCTGCAATGATTTGTTCTCTTTGATAATTTTGGCCTCGTTCTCCCTGGCCGTTCTCATCACGCTCACTGATGTTATTTCGGCTGATGATATCAGGTGGTTTGGTAAGGATTGCCTGGGCAGTTCTGTCTGTCACTCCACATTAAGGAGGCCTGCCCCCCGCACCCCAGCTTCCTCAGAGCCATGCAACAGCCTCTTCATTTATACAGAAAATTAATATATCTTTTTCCCAACCTTAGTTTAAAACTTTTGAACCATTTTAATACTGTCGATTTTCTCCATCTAGCAACTGCCTGTTAATTACAGTTCTTAAATTAATTAGCACTCAGGCTGTGTCCATGCACCCCCCCACCCCAACACCCAAACTGCCCCCAGTGACTTCTCTGCATTCCCTTCCCCCTGTTTGTCCTCCTCTCCTGCCAGCATGCAGCTCCTCCAAAGTCCATCTTATAAATTTGGTGGTATAGGGATTTGGGAACATTGTGTGTGTTTCCATGGAAATAATTGAGATGTAATAAATAGAGGCGTTCTGAGGTTACAGGTTTCTTGATTCAGCTGAGACCACACACAAGCGTAAATTGTTGAGGTTTGTTTGGCTAAATGTACATGATCTTGTAGGAAGCGCAAAACAAATCCTTTATAGGTTCTTTAGCTTTGTATGTGGATTGGGGTAGTTGACATTTAATCCTAATATTTAATCCCCCCATCCTCAATTAAGTTATTGATTCCCAGCTTTGAGAAGGACCCTTTTCATTCTAGAAAACATCCTTTATGTCTAGTAATTGCTGTTCAGATGCGTACACCTGTTTCCTTGCAAAAACTTAATAAGCAATAAAATAAGATAACTATGTGCCTCTGGCAGGAGAATCCTGCTAAACGTTTAACCATAAGGTGCCTAGTGTGCATTAATAATGAAAGGTGCAAAATGCCGGTGACTTTATAGTCCTAAAGTAACTCAGTAGAAGCAGCCAGCCCTGGCGATGTCGGGGCACACTGCAGCGTGCTAACAGAGGAGGAGGAGGGGAACCGCGGAAGCAGGAAACTGGAGCACAGCATCTTTGAGTACAGTGTTCCTAGCTGGAGACGAAAGGCTGGGGATCTGGTTCAATCTAAGAGAAAGTTGCAATAATTGCTGTATCGGTAGCCAACTCTTAAGCTAGTGGCTGTGGAATTCTTCCCCTGATGTAGGTTTTAATAGTCTGGCAATTAGATGCATTGATTTCTCTTAACTGTTCATTTGGATGTGTAAACGAAAGGAACCTACCACTGAGGCTGATGGTGCAGACATGCTGCCTGGCTCTTTGAAAAAGGCTGATTTAGGTGGTGTTGGTGGGCGTATATGATTTTTCAGGACTGTGTTGCGACCAGTTCCCTCTTCTTATAAAATTTCTGCCCATTTTGCAATGAAGTGAATGGTACCTGTGGTTCAAATTCTCTTTGAAAATAAACAACAGCATTCAGTTATGTCTGAAAAGTAAAGACATCCTTTTTTGCTGTAGATGCTTATAGAGTATTATCTCTGTCTTTGAGTGACTGGACTCAGTTGCATATTTTTTTTGGCAGATGATCTGTTGGGTACCAGAGGGTTAAGTCACAAAACACCTTGGGTTCTGAGTTCTAGAGAGTTCTTCTGCTGAGTGAGTTCTCTCTCCCTCCTTCTTGACAGTAGTTAGAGACTTGTGGCCTCCTAGACCCAAGTCAGTCAGGCCCTGAGTGGGTGTGGGAGGGCATCTGGGAAGGCTGGAAGGCTGTATGACTTCAGTGGCTTGGAAAGCGGATGGAAAATGAGCTCTCTTAAACATGAGCCCTCTTAACTTCCTGCTTCTGGGCTAGCAGTTTTCTGTGTCACCAACTTCTGGCATGCAGGCATCTAAAACTGTCTTATAGTAAGCAAGCGGAGGATGGCTACGTTTCCTGATAGCCCCATGGTTTTTGTCAAGGTGCGTGGGTGGTTTCGTTCACTCTTTGTTTGGGAGAGGTTGAGATGGACTTGCCTTTCCCACACCCTGGCTAAAGCAAAGCCCGGCGTTGTCTACTGTACACTGGTGTTTGCAAAGACTGTTATCGTCGTGTGTTGAAAACATTTGCACTAGATATCAGGGTTCCTTCATATCTGCAAATCTAGGGTAATTACAATAGAAGAATATCTTGAAAACTGTTACTGGGCTCCTCATTACTGTGAGTAGCTGGGAAAACCCTGATACAGCTTGGTTGATGAATTTGACAATTTCTGCAAATTCCTGTCAGTTTATAAGGCCATTCTGTGCATAGACGTGTTAGCTGGTATCAGAGTAGTTTTGTACCACAAATTGGACTAATTAAGCCTGGACTGGTTATATCCTGCTTGAAGTTTTTGGCGCTGGCTGTCAGCTCCCTCAGCCTCCGGTGGGAGAGGCAGGGTGGAGTGAGTGGGGAGATGCTGATGGAAACTTTTGATTCTTGGCTTACCTGCCGGGATTGGTGGCCGCCAGCGACTGAGGTTGTACACTTAGTAAATAAAAATACTTTACTGCTTTCAAGGAGCGCCAATTAGCTGATTGCTTCGTGTGGCTGTCTTTAAGGAGAATGCTGTTTTACCTATCTTCTTGTACAAAGGTTTGATTTTTAATGTCTTGTGAAAAGGATTCTCTTTGTCTTGATTGATGTCAGGAATAAAAGCATGATGGTAATATCCCTTTGAAAGCTATTGTATTGTCAGCCCTGGCTGACAGCGGGAGGGCCTCCCAGCGCTATAGATTAGTGCTGTGAAAACACTGACATTTTCTTTGTTGCGTAGCTGTTGTTCTACTTGCAAAGTCAATTACACAATGTGGGAGCTCGGTTACCGAGTTGACTTTGGAAGTAGCAGTGTCTTTCATTCTCTTTTTAAAGATATAATTTTCCTTTGTTGTTGTTGTTTTGTTTTCTTTCTTTCTTTTGTAACCTCCTTCCCTCTGGTTACCTCCTTTCCCTCACTACTCCCCCCCCCAAGAGTCTACACATATTAGCTAGACAAACACGCTTTGGTTTCAGTCGTGACAAGTCAAATTCAAAGATTGCTACATCATTATCTCCAAATTCTTTTACTCATTCACATTTCAGTCGTGTCTTATTGATACAGTGACTAAAGCAGCCAAGATACATAAAAACCCATCAAATGAGATTATGGTGTTGATAATCTCTTATCAAGTGGGTTGTTCTCTGGATCTGGGGTCATTGAGGTTGGCAAATTCGGTTCTTTTCTTTTCTTTCTTTTTTTTTCTGGAGAAGGCAACTGAGACTGGGCTGCACCAGGTTCCTGGGTTGATAGGATCCCTGGGAGCAGTTTTTTTTTCTACAAAAGATTTATAAGCATTTAGATCTCAGAGGCTGGGGCTGTTGTGTGTTGGATTCGGAATCCTGGATGACATGTCAAGAGTAGAGCGGGTCTCGAGGATCGTGTAATCCATCTTTCTCCATTGCGGGTGGCGCACTCGAATCAGAAGATGATCGCGTCAGGCGATGCGGTGTGCCTGTGCTGGGCACCGGGGGGCTCGGGAGTGATTCTCGTCCCCGTCTAAGTGTGTCAAGTCTTGCTGCTGGCCGGGAGGAAAGCCTTGATGTGCCCAAAGCTGCAAGTGGCTATGAGGATGTTTTTTGTGTACCCTTCCTCCCCCAGTCCTCTCTCCGTCCCCACCGTCTCCCGAAAGAGAAAAACCTAAATTCCTTAGTTCTCTAAACCTGGTCACCAGAGCAGCATCACGTTGGAGCAGCCGCTGCGTAGCGTCTTGCCAGCCCGGCCGCGGGGCGAGGAGATGCGCTGCCGTCACTGCCTCCAGAGGACAGGATCCCTGCGGAAACTCCGTCCGAGGACACTCGTTGTGGGCCCCCGAAGTTGTTATTACGAACCACCAGACAAGAGCCTATATTCGCCAGCAATTTGTCAGGACTAATTTTGTTTTTCTCCAATAATTGAAAATTAATGTCTTGAAGTGAAAGCAGATGTTCATGTCATCTTCTGAATTGGGCTATGAAATGGGGCTCTGTGGATGTGCTCACTAATTTCCCAGCAATTTCCCTGTCCTAGAGGATGGGGGTGCTGGGGCTGACATCCCCTCAGGAGCAGGGATTAGGGCTGGAGGGGGAACACATGAATGCAAGCATTTGCTTGGGCTGCGAGACTGGGAGAACTCACCGTCTGCGTAACAGGTATTTATTGAGACCATCCGAGGCATTATTCTGGGGAGCCTTGGTCTGGGGAGACGGTGGCTTCATTCGGCTGTCCTCTTCGTCACCATCATCTTTAGTAAAGCTGGTTAAGATTTTGCATTCCTGGGCCCCAACCCTGGAGATGCTCACCTGGTTTGAAGAGGGGCTCGGAACTCTTCATCCTCCCCTACTCCTGCTTTAAAAAATTTTGGTGAAATATACATAACATAAAAATGTACCATCATAATTAAGTGGCATGAAGTACATACGTGTTGTTGTGTGAGTGTCACCACCATGAACCTTCCATGTTTAGTTATCACTGACATGGCGGGGGGGGCTCCGCAGCCCGCCACTCTCAGAGGAGGCCATCGAGGTCCGGCACGCATTTTCCAGGCAGGCAAGAGAAACACAGGCTTAGAAGATGAGGTGACTCTCAAGAGCTGTGTTACTTCCCTTGCTCTAGTGGGAGAGGTGCGATTGTGTTGCCCAAGGCTAGGACAGGGCATGAGAGAATGAGGCTCCTTGGGGCCCGGTGGGGCGGGGGACAAGGGCAGAGGGTACTCAGGAGTTGTTGAGTGATCTGGTGACCATTCTCGGGATAAGAACATTTTTTTCTCTGTCCTTGGGGACACCATTCTTTGGGAGACTGAGCCTGGTTGGGTGGAGCTTGCTTGGCGGCCCGGCAAGCCAGATCCCTTGTGGCCCCACACCTGCCTGCCAGCATCCAGGCAGCCCCACACCCCAGCTCACTCAGCCCGGACACTTAGGCTGCTTTGTCTGTGGCCAGGAAAGGGGAGGAACAGCTGTTTGGGAATGGCCACTTACTTGCCTTGATTTCCAGGCCTAGGGCACTGACCATGTTGGGCCTGTAGGTCTAGCTTTGAGACTCTTACACTGTTCTCCTGTTTGGAGGCGCTACGAAACTTTCCTCCCACTTTCTCTGTAATTGAAATTTGCCCTTTCGTTACCTGGGCATGAATTATTTTTTGCAGCGTTGTCATTCGTTATCCTGCTGTGAGGTTTATCTCTTTCGTTGATCCTAATTAAATAAAACATACTGTTCGCTTAACTCCTGTTGCACTGATTTTTACCTGCCTGAAGGCAGAGTGATGGCCATCTGGGCTTGGTTAGGGAGCAGGGTATGGCTGGATACGGGGTGGTGGTGGCTGCCACATTCAGGCTGGGCAATTGGGCAGCTGTACCCTGTTGGCTGGGGGCTGCCAGACCTTGGAGCCACCAGCAAAATATATTTTATTTCTGGTTCCTGAACAAGAGATGTGGCTTTGTCCGTAGCCCCATGGGGCTGCAGGTTTTTGAACTTGGGGAGAGGAGAGACAATCGCCAGCTCCAGTGGGTCCCCTGGGAGAGGGTGAGAGAGGAGAGGCAGGCTCCCAGAGGCGGGGAGGTGGAAAGAGGGCAGGCTCCCGTCCCTTGGGGTGGAGGTTACAGACTGTTGGGTTCTCTGGGGAGCAGCGGGCAGTGCACGTGTTCCCAGTGCCCAGGACAGCCTCTGCAGATGCCCTGTGCCCTCAGGGGGAGTGGTCAGCGGGGCACAGCACACCTGTCAGGAAAATTCAGGCCTGTACTATTTTTGCCTTTGAACCTCTCAGAATCCTGAAACCACAGGTTGAAAAGGTACCTTGGAAGTCACTTCATTTGAACTTTCTTGGGTGTGGCATCCTTAGTTGCATCTGGCCTAGACTTACACGCGTTCATTCTCAGGGAGCTCACTACCTCGATGGCACATGTGTGCATTTTTAGCTTGAATTTCACATGCTAAGTTGCAGTGTACATTGCTCCTGGGTCCACCTCCTGGGGCCACAGAGAGTAACTCAACCCCCAGGCCCTCGAGCAGCCCTGTTGGGAGTTGGTGGAGCTCGTCCTGCCTTGCTCAGGGGGAGGCTCTCATTGTGGGGGGCAGCCTTGTGTGGGCTTCCAGGACCTGATATTCATTCATAAATGGCCTCAATCTGGGCTTCTAAAAGGATCATCATGTTTTAGAAAGTGATTTCTTTTTTTTTTTTTGAGACAAGTTCTTGCTTTTTTTGCCCAGGCTAGAGAGTTGGGGCATCATCATAGCTCTCTGCAGCCTCCTGCTGCTGGGCTCAAGGGATCCTCCTGCCTCAGCCTCCCAAGTAGCTCGGACTACAGGTGTGCACCACCACACCCGGCTGATTTTTCTATTTTTTTTTTGTAGAGATATGGGGGATTCTTGCTCTTGCTCAGGCTGGTCTTCAACTCCTGGCCTCAAGCAATCCTCTTGCCTGGGCCTTCCAAAGTGCTAGGATTACAGGCGTGAACCACCGCACTGGCCTTAAAAAGGATTTCTTGAAAGGGTAAATGTGTAGATTGTCAAGGGAGTAAATATGAATGGGTGAACAAGTGAATGGGTGGGTAGTAAATAATGACTGAATACTGAGTGAATGAATTCACAAATGAATGAGAGAGTGAATGAACGAGGAGGTGAACCGACAGGGAGCACGGACTAGGCCGGTGAGGACTTGGGCGCGCTGCTGGCATCAGTCTTTGATGGCCTCTCTTGCAGATGAGGGGGTGAGAGCTGCTGCAGATGGGCTGCTGCCCCCCGCGTATGGCCCTGGGGCTGGGAAAGGCTTGCGCCCTTCTGCCTTCATTCTCCCGTACTTTGTGCGTGAGGCCGTAGCTACAGTGTGTCAAGGGCTTTGTGCTATGTGTTGTTCTAGGCCTGTAAAACATTCCTTTTAAAACGAGAAAAGCAATATGAGAGTTTTGTGCTAATTTTAAATAAAACAATGTTTAAGTCAACATACTCCCATTTGCCCTACTCCCATCCTGCCACCCTGTGTCAGGCTCAGAGTGGGCGTATTTGACCGGCTCCTTGCTGGCCAGGGACCTCAGTTCAGCCATTAAGTGGCCTTTGGGCCCCAGGCGCTTGGAATGGGGGCTGGAGAAGCAGGCAGGAGGGAGAAATGGGACGAGCTGGCAGGGGGACCTGCCAGCCACTCAGAATAGAAAAGGGAGACCCTATTCTCCCTGAAGGTGCGAGTCAAGATTGCTTTATTTCTCTCCTTGGGGAGGGGAGTGGGTTGGAGAAAACTGTGCTCTGGGACCTTGGGCAAGACAGTTCCCTTTCTGGGGCTCACTTTCCCTGTCTGTGAAATGGGTTGGAACTAGTAGGATTAGCTACATGCCTTAAGTTTCCAATCCTAGTTGGGGGCACATTAATATCATTTAAAGAAATAACATTATCTGGGCCCCACCAAAGATTAAATAATCAAGAATTTTTGAGGATGGGGCCCCTGGTCAGGTATCTTTTTAAAGCTTCCTGGGTAGTTCGAATGTACAGCCCAGGTTAAGAACCTTAGGCGACAGCACCACGTGAGTGTCATAGATCTGCTCCGTCTGTGTTAGCCGCCTAAGGAGCTCCACAGAGTGAATGTACCAGGATTTCTTTGCCATCCTCTATTGGTGGACATCTAGTTGCTTCCACTTATTTGCTGTTATAACTATTTCGCAGTAAGCATCCTCATTTATGAACCTTTGTGTTCTCGTTTGAGTGTTTCTCAGGCTAGATTCCTAAATTGGTGGGTCAGCTTGTTCACTTGAACCATTTGATAGATATTTCCAAATTGCTCTCCATGAGGGCTATATTCACTTTCCCTTCGGTAATAGTTATGAATGCACGTTTCTCCTAATCCTTGCCCACATACCATGTTTTCTTTTTTCTTTTTCTTTCCCCCACTTTTCTTTTTGCCCATCTGGAATTCACACATTGTTTTAATTTGCACTTCTTTAATTATTAGTGAAGCTGACCATTCTTATGTTTTTAGACCGTTTTTCTTTCTTCTTCCAGAAGGGACACTGCAGTGGGTGTGGAGCTTGGGGTATGGGCATTTCTTTCCCTCAGTGAACTCTTTAGTTAAGTTTCCCCCCCTCCCTTCCATACATCCGTCCTTCCATCTAAATCCTGAGCGTCTCACCCAGATAAGGCTCAGCCTGGCCTTCTAGGAGGATGCAGAGAAAGCTAAGTGGAGGCCAGGCCCCCAGGGAGCCCACAGGCAGGATCCCTGGGCCAGGCAGGGTCCCTGGGCCAGGCAGGGCAGCCAAGATAGAGGTGCAGGCTTAGGGCTAGAGGAGGGGTGGGAGAGGTCCGAGAGGATTCCTTTTGATTGGGGGAATCAGGTAAATTCTGGAAGAGGGGTTACGTTCTGTTTGGGCTCTGAAGGATGTAATCACAACACCAAGAGCAGTTAACATCTAATGAGCATGCCTTGTAAACAGGACTGGACTACACACTCCATCGGCAGTATTCCATTTAATCTTGACATCATTGTTGACTGCTTAGCCCTCACACTTGGTTTCTCTTGGGCAATAGTGGATCTCAGAGATGCTCAGCTGAGTTCCTTTTTCTTATGGATGGTCAGGCTTGCCTAGAGAGGGCAAGTCAAATGCAGAATTGTGACTGCAACAACAAGGGCCGGGATGAGCTGGGGGATCTTGCTGCTGCCATTGTCCCCGGCTAGGGGCTCCCTTGGGAACAACCTGGGACCCCCAAGCTTCTGGAGTGTGGGGGGTGGATTCCAAGCAGACAGATCTGGGCTTCCACTCCTGCGTCCCCACATCCTTGCCATGTTATTGGTGAGGTTGTTTCTTTTTCTGTGTAACAGGGCTCCACTCCCAGAAGAGCAGTGAGGATGAAGTTTCAGGTGAGGAAGAGCTTTGTAAAACCAAAATGGCCATATTGGTGAGGCTTTAATCTGTCACCTGCTGCCCCTCTTGGAGACACCAGATTGTGAAGGAGTCTTGCCTCCCTCATATCCCCCCCCCACACACACCAAAAGACAACTGCCCTTTTCAAGGCTCCCTGGCCAGGCACAGGGAAGGGGGCTGTGTGGCAGGGCGTATGCCCAGAATGGGTGTGCATATGTGTGTGTGTGTGTGCTTGGGCGCGTGTGTATGACCCTGTATGGGCGCCTGTGGGTATGTTTGTGCATGTGCATGTGAGTCTGTGTGTGTGTGTGTACTGGTGTGTGCACGTGCATGCATGCCTGAGTGTGTGTCTGTGTGTCCATGTTTTGCAGGAGTCTGTGCGTGTGCATGTGTGGTTATGTGTGCGGGGGGAAAGACTCCTGTCATTGCTTGCTTGGTTCAGACTCTCAGTACAATGGCAGAGAAAATGCACATGGGTGGTAGACTTTGTTCATGAATGTATTTTATATGTATTCATTCAGATATTTCTGGAGCACCTACTATGTGCTGAGTGATGTGTTAGACCTGACCCCATAAAAAGAAAGAAGCAAGTCAGTTGACCGTTTATGAAGCTGTGGTTGTGAGGGTGGGAAATGAGTTTATATTGGTGTTCCCCAAAATGTATTCCAGGATTTTGTTGATGTTCCACCGAAAAATAATTTTTTTTTCCTGTGGCCAAATGCATTTGGCTAACAGTGGATTAATCACAATTGAAAGTTTCTACAGCCTTCATGGTTTTTCAGAGCCTTTAAAATGCTAATGTGGAACTCTGAGAGATGTTAATAATTTGTGATTTCCAAATTTATTTGATCACTTTTCATGGAATCTTCTCATCTGGGGCATGTTTTGTGTTTCAAGGCTTTTAGGGTCTGCGATCATTACCTTCTGGTTATGTGTTCATTCATTTGTGTTCATGTTCATTATATTCGTTCATTATATTTATGTTCATTCATTCACATATGTTTACTGAGCACCTTACTATGTGCCCAGACACTGAGATGCTGAGGCCACAATGGTGAACAGGTAGAAGTTTATTCTAGTGGTACTGGGGGGACATTTACAAGCACATGAGTCAGGAACATCATTTCTGTTAAGCAAAGCAGGTGGGATAGGCAGGGAGTGGTGGAAGCTGTCAGACAAGGCCATGCTGGAGGTGACTGTTGAGCCCAGGTGGTGAAGGGATTCTTGGGGTTCCTGAAAGTCTGTCTGGCTGAAGCTTTGGTGGGGCTAGGAGGTGGCAGTCCTTCTCTGATCCTCTGCCTCCGTACCCTGGGAGGACCCACCCCTGGCTTGTTCCTCTTCAGAGGATCCCCAGGGCCTTCCTTGGGGAGTCTGTTCCATGGGGCTGTTTCTGGGTCCTAATCTTGCCCTGGGAACCTCAGTGGCAAGGTCCCCCTACTCCCAGACATTCTGGCCTATCTTAACGTAACCCGGCACAAGTCATGGGCAGGGCTTAGGGGAGCCCTGCCCGGCAGAGCCCAGAGCCTGTCTCGGGGACGGCGATGTTCCCAGCGCCTGGCACTGGACACGCTCCCACCCCCATCTGACAGATGGGGAAATGAGGCCAGAAGGCACCCACAGCCCATTTCCTCAGAGGCCCGGCCCAGAATCCAGCCCTTTCCCAAGCCAGGGCTGTGACCTGAGGCTAGTGGGGTGGAGGGAAGCATCGGTGTGGGGGCAGTGAGATTTTCCCGATTTTCCTGACGGGAGCCGGGAATTGGAGCCTCTCTGCTGCGGAGTTGCCTTGTAGGGTTTGGGTCCTGGGAGATGAGAGGAGGGGATGGAGAAATGATGGGGGAGGCCGGAGAGGGGGTCAGGGGTCTGAGAGGAGGCAGCGAGGGGGGCAGCTGGTTAGGAGGTTGGGGTGCGGATGGGAAAGGGGACGGGGAGAGGCAGAGGAGGGGGCCTCTGGGAGCTTCCCGCCTGGCGACCCCAGCGAGCAGGCGGCGCTTGGGAAGGAGGCTCGTCCGGCCCCTCCGGGGCCCTGTCTGCGGGCCTCGCGGGGCGGCCGGGACCCTTTGAGGCCGCGGTGCTGGGAACGCGTCGGGCCGCCCGGGCGCAGGAACCCGGCCGGCGGGCACAAAGCGGCCGCGGCGGGGGGCCGGCTGGGAAGGCGCGGGCCGCTGGCTCTCTCGCTCTCGCCGGCGTCACCAGGACTCGAGTGCCCGGCAGGGCGTGGAGCCCGCCCCTGGCTGGGCCGCGGGTGCCCGGCCAGACGTGCCGGCCAGACGTGCGCCCTCGGGGAGCCCTGGGGCGCTGGGCGCTCACTGGCCGTCAGCCTTGGGGCGGGCTGGAGGGGGCCATCGAGGGCGGGCCACCTTCGTGATGAAAGGCAGCGTCAGCGGGCGGTCGCACTTCCCGGGTGCCCGGCGGGACTGTGCTGGGCGCTTCACGCTCAGTTCTTTCAAGCTGCGCAGGGGCTCTAGAGGCGGCACCGTGCTGATCACCCCATTTTACAGCGGCGCAAACTGTGGCACAGGGAGGTACATTGCCCAGTGTCCCACGGCTCAGGCGAGTCGGCATTCCAGCAGGCCCTCCCCGCGTCTTGGTGCCCAGGCATGCCTGGGTGGCTGCACGCGGCCTGGGAGCGCAGCTAGCAGTGACCTCCACAGTTCCAGGAATTACAGAGGAGATTTACAGGCAGATTTGCAAGCAGATCTGAGTCCCAATTCTGCTGTTTGCCACTTAAAATTCACTCACTTGATGGCTACTCTCTGGTTTCATTCATTTGCTGAGGGACATTTCTGAGTCCACGCTGGGTCCCTGCCTTCAGGGAGCCTACAGCTCAGTTGGGGGCAGGAGGCCAGGAAGACAATAAAGAGAAAACAGTTCCACCAATATGTAATTTCTCATCAAGCGACTGCCCTGGCTGATCTAGCGTCCTCCCGGGAGGCTGTTGCAGAGAAGGTGATGTGACAGCTGGTCCAGGATGACTAGAGGGGACTGCAGAGGGAGGGGATAGTCCCCTTTGGCTCTGAACTCCTTCCCCAGGCCTGCTTCCCCTGCCTCGGGCCCTGCTGGTGAGGACCTGGTGGGACAAAATCTGGGGGAGTTTTGAGTGTGACATCTGGAGGGTCAGGGGCAGTGCTAGCCGGCTCTCCTGGAAGGGCTGGAGCAAGGATGAAGGAAGAGGCACAGTGGGGTAGTGGAAGAGATGGCCGGGCGTGGGTGGCATTGTGGGTGACCTGCTGTGTGTGCACACCGCGTGGAGGGAGCATGGTCCTCCCTGGGGAGTCCCCAGGGCAGCCCCCATGGGCCTTGAGCTTAACACCTAAGGTGTGCACAACCTCTGTTCTGTGCGGTTCTAGAAGTTGTAACTGCCACCTCCGAGGACCCAGGGAGTAGGTGCAGGGGGTGTCCCTCCCCATTTACCAGACGGGGAAGGGAGGTCCAGAGAAGCCGACAGCCTTGCAGAGCCTGTGTCCAGCTGGCAGTCCGGCTGCGCAGTTCCAAGATCTGCGTATCCCATGAAGAGACGCCCTGACCCCTGGTGAGCCAGGACCTGGGGCTTCCTCTGCATATTGTTAGGGTTGGAGGTGGCGGGGAGATGCTGACACTCCATCACTGTCACCCAAGTCCTTGAGCCTGGCCTTCCAGACTGAGCTGCCCCTGAACCCCAGATGCCCAGCCAGGCCAGGGAGAACACAGCTGCATCCACAGTTCCGTGTGGATTGGGCATCTGAAGGGGCTTTATCCTGAATTTCCTGTCTCCGTTGGCTCACAATTCCCATTGCTCAGGCTCTCTCCCAGGAGAACGTGGAGGCCTGTCATGGGTTCTCAGGTCTGAGCTCATTTTCCTACTTGGACGTGCTGGGCGTGGTCCGACCTATCCCCAGACCTCTCTGTGCATCCTACCTTGCCTTACTTTTATTAGGAGAGTTCCAAGGCTGCTCTTCTCTGTGGAGAGAGATTCAGAGGGGTGGCAGGAGGGGATAAGGACATTTATGGGTAGTGCTTATTGGGGTTATTGTGTGCCACGCTGAGTGCTTACACGCATCTTCTCAGGAACCCCTCGATAGCTCGGTGAGGTTGGAACCATGATGTTCACCATCCTGCAGGTGAGGCAGCCTTGAAGGTCATCGTGAGGTCCAGGCTCACACTTCACAGTCAGGCTGCCTGATGCCGTGGTGCCTGCCAGGGTCACTCCCAGGGCCACCTTCTACACACCTGGTGAGCCAGAGCTATCCTGGACCCCTTCCCCAGGAGCTCCGGGCAGGCTGCGAGGCACACCCATAAGCAGCTCTGAACTCTGAGGCTCGTAACACCATGTTCCCACTCAGGACCCAGCTGGGGACCATGCCCCCACTCTTAGACGCCCCCGCCGAGGCCTGCTTCTGAGGCTCACTTGGGGAAGAAGCAGTGTGGATAGGTTGGGAGTGGGAGGATGAGGCCAGGTCCTGGGACATTTGGGGTGGGTGGTAGGCTGTACCTGGTTCCGGGTTTCTTGGGACCTGCACAGCCAGCAAGGCCTAAGGCCCAGCCCAACTGCCAGCCCAGCCCTCTGTTCTGCTAGGTGGGAGGTGGTTGCTGTATCTGGGGGTTTAGGGTGGGAGTCCTTCCTTCTACTGTGTTCCTCTCTCACCCCACCCCCACCCTTTCCTCCAAGGCCCCAGGAGTCCAGCTGGCTCAGCCAGGAATCTTGGATGTGGCTGTTGGGGGTGAATCCCTTGTCCAGGGATTCAGGACAGGGTCCAGGGCCTGGCCTGTAGGTCTGCACCTTCTGCCCGGCAGCATTTTCATCCCCGGGGCTTGAGTGGGCCCGTGGGTGTGTGCCTCGCCCCAGGCCGCTTCTCCAGGCTGCCCTTCAGCCGGCATCCCATCTCCTGGGAGCCCAGGAGTGGCAGTTCCTCTTCCCCTGTCTTCTGAAATCTCACTCCCTGGGCACCGGACCCTTTGCATTCTCTGCCCTGCACCCCCCTCCTTTGCTGGCTTCCTGGAACCCAGGGACCCTGGAGGTTTCTGGACCATATCAAGTTGCCTGGGTGGTTGTTTCCTTTTTTTTTTTTTTTTGGGCCATGCCGGGTGGGGGAGCTGGGGAGAGAAGCTGATGACTGGACTGGGGCCAGCGGAGGGTGGAGGCTGCCCACCAGCCCGTGTCTCCCTGGACCAGACTGCAGCCCCCCAGCCCCGTCTCTGAGGGTCCTGGGGCTTGGCTTCCCGTCCTGGTTGGGGAACAGCCCTGTCTGCCATTTCCTGCCTCCCTCCTTTTCATTTTGCGCCAGACTCCCCAAGGACACCTCCTGGGGGACGTGGGCCCACCCTAACCCTTCTCCCCGGTGACTGGGCCTCAACTTGGCCTTGTACCACCACAGTCCTGCAGGGCCTGGGCCCAGGATGGGGTTGGCTAGACTTCTCCCCAAACTCTCCAGACCCCACCTCCTGGCTGGACAGCTGGGCCTCAGCTGGGCCCACCTCCAGGTCTGAGCCAAGGCCCAGAGCTGACTGAGCTCGCTCCTCACAGACCCCTTGGATAGGGGCCAGTGGGTGTGGGGGCTCTGGAAGGGGCCGAGGGGATGGGGAAAAGGGAGCCCCCAAGGCCAGGGAGTGGGAGAGAGGACAGGACCAACCTTCTGGGGCAGAAGCCAAGGCCAAAGGACCCCCAGAATAAATTGGGAGGTGATTTTGAGACCTGCCTCCAAGTCCTCAGCAGCCCCTCTGCTGCTCTGCCCTGGCCCCCAAGGCCCACTGCACACATGGTTTTGCTTTTCCAGGCATCCTCCCCTGGTCCCCTCCCCCGGGTGCCTTCTGGAGCTCCTTGGCCCCTCCCCCAGCCCTCCTGGGCCCCCTCCTTCCTCCTTGACCCACTTTAGTCCCCTGTTGCTGGGGGAGGGGAGTGCGCAGCCGGCGGCTCTGATCCTGGCTGCCTCCCCCAGCATCCCTCGGGGCGGGCTCTGGATGGAGCCAGCAGGCTGAGCCGGCTTGCCCCAGGGACTGGCACGCAGCGTGCTCCGAGTGGCAGCCTCCCTGCCCCCTCCATGGACAGACAGCTCGGACAGCTGCCCCTGCCCGGCCCCTGGGAGGCCCTGCCAGGCCCAGGCTCCAGTTTCCCCCAGCCCCAGGGAGCAGTGGCTCCAGGGGGCCCTCCTGCCGCACTCCTTGCAGAGGCACTTCCCAGAGGGGGTGCCGGGCAGGGCCAGGCCCAGCCTCCGCCCATTCTTCCCCCAAAGCTCTGCTGGAGAGGCTGGAGCGGGGTCCAGTCCTTTGTCTGCTGCTGTCTGTGTGCCTGCGGGACTCCACCAGCCCTCTCTGGGCCTCTTTGGACCAGATCTAACCGTTACTGAGCATTATTGTGTTCCGAGGGCTCTGTTAACCCTTTTACATTTATGATCTCACTGTGTTGTCACAGAGCTGTGGACATGCTTTCTTAATCCACTTTTTCTTTTTTTTTTTGAGACAGAGTCTCGCTTTGTTGCCCAGGCTAGAGTGAGTGCCGTGGCATCAGCCTAGCTCACAGCAACCTCAAACTCCTGGGCTCAAGCAATCCTCCTGCCTCAGCCTCCCAAGTAGCTGGGACTAGAGGCATGCGCCACCATGCCCAGCTAATTTTTTTCTATATATATTAGTTGGCCAATTAATTTCTTTCTATTTATAGTAGAGACGGGTCTTGCTCTTGCTCAGGCTGGTTTCGAACTCCTGACCTTGAGCAATCCGCCCGCCTCGGCCTCTCACAGTACTAGGATTACAGGCGTGAGCCTCCGAGCCTGGCCCTTAATCTGCATTTTAAAGACAGGGCAACTGAGGCACAGAAAGGGGAAGCAGCTTGCCTGAGGTCACACAGGCTGTGCCTGGTGGCAGCACAGGGTTTGAGCCAGGCCAGTCTGATGGGATGATTTTTCTTCTCTGTCACATTCTTGCATGGGTCCTGGCACTGGCGCTGTTAACTCTTCAGGGACTACTGCGCAGCCTTCTGAGGACTTAGATCCTCCCCCACCCCAGGCCATTCACTCTGTCCTGCGTGAGTGTTGGCTGGGTCCCCAAGCCTGCCGCCTGCCCCATGACAGGCTGTGGGAAGTTGAGGCCCCAGCCTGCCCTGCTGGGAACACACCCCCTCCTGAGTCCTGGTCCTCGGTCCAGGGGCCTTGACCCCAGCCGGGCGCCCTGGCGAGCGCCACCCCAGCAGAGGGCGAGTCTTGGCTTCCAGTGCTGCCAGTTGCGGGAGCCAGGAGCAGCCTGGGATTTCCGCATGCCCCCTACCCCCCTGCCCGCCCAGCCCTGTCCCCCTACCTGCCCCCAAACAGATGCACAGTACCTGGTGGCAGGGCCCTGAGGGGCTGCTCAGATTTGGGAACCAGTGCCTCCCTAATCTACCCGTTTGGGCCTGGACATCTGTCCGTCCTCTGGGGCCCTTTTCATTGCACTGTCATTGTCTTGCTGAATAAAGGGGGAGTGGGGGCGGGAGGGGCTCTGGGAGCCAAGTCAGGACATCTTTTCTTATTTGACTAATTTCCTCAGTCAAATGTGTCTTGTGATTAAACATTTTCTTAGCGTGCTTGGTCAGGGCCAGGCCGAGTTTCTTTTCATAAACATTGGCAAGTGAATTTAACAGCCCTGTTTGTATTAGCTGGAGGTTTCATTTGCATAGTGATTGTTCTTATGAAACAAAATAATCGCTTGCAGTTTATGAAACTGTATAAATACCGGGGTCTGGCGCTGGGCGCATGCGCAGGCCTTTCCTCCTGCACATAAATCCATCCTGTTTGGGGAGGAAATTCGGGCTCCAGGAAGAGCCAAGTGCGAGGGTTTTCTCCGCAGAGCAGAGCGGTGTTTCCCTGGCTTTGGGCCTGGGCTGTGGGTCCTGCCTGTGGGGCGGAGCTTGCCACGGCAGCCCAGCCTTGCCTGGGGTGTGTGAGCCTCAGTGCCAGTCGGGGTCCCTGGGGAGGGGCCGCGCCACGGCAGGGGCGGGCGAGGAGGAAGGCTGCACACCTGATGGCCCACTCATTTACGCTGCCCTTCCAGCCTTTTAGATGAAGGTTGCAAACCCAAGGCCTGAGGCTGACTGTTGCTCACAGCTATGTTTTGCTTGGCTTGCACTGTGTTTAAAAGAGAGAAATCAACATTGAGAAATCTGGAGATGTCACCGAAAAATTCAGATCTCTTCCTTCTCTTTCGTGCCAGTGGGCAGGTCTGGTTCTGTGAGGTCCGTGGGGGATTTGGGGTTCTGCTTGTAGTGGGTCTCCTCTGTTCACCCTGTGTCTTGGAGCCTTGAAGCTCAGTTGGGTCACAGGGACCCCTTGGGGTGTCCTATTCTGACTGTGATGATGGCGCACCTTCCTCCCACACCCAGCCCAGGCCCTGCCTGTTTGAGGAGCTGTTACTGGGCCTGCTGGCTCTGCCCCAGTGCCGTGGGCTCAAGCCCAGCAGATGTTCCCATTGGCCAGGGACGGACATTTGGACAGGGAGTCATTTTGAGAGGTCACACCCTTGTTCCCAGGAGCTAGCCTTTGCTTGGAACATCCTGGGCTTTGCCTTAGTGGCTCCCTCTAGAGCCCACGGCCCCAGAAGACAGGTGTCTTATGGTCGCAGAGTCTGTTTTTCAGACTCAAGTGGCATCTCCCAGCTTGGTCAGCTGGCTTGGCCCAAATTTGGAATCTACTTATGTTGGGTGGACCCAACCTGTCCATTAAAGGAATGGTTTGACCAAGGGTCAGACCTGCAGTTGGATTTCTAGCTAAGGAATGACGCCTGCCCACACCCCAGATGACAGGCCTTGGCAGCCAGGCCCTCAGATATTTGGTTGCTTTTAGGGAGCGTCCCTACTTTATAGGAGGAAGAGTCAGAGATGACAGAGTAAGCAGGTGACCGATTAATGCTGACAACTTCTTCACTATGCAGAGCTCTGTCCCATAGCTGGGTGTCTCAGGTGTCCCTGGGGCAGCCAGCCCTGTGGGCCCAGTGTCCCTCCAGGCCTTCATCATGGATAGCCAAGGTTAGAAACCATGCTCGGGGCTCTGTGTCCTTTACACAGGGGTCTTGTGTTATACGCACAACAGCTCAGATGGCAGTTATATTATCCCTA
The DNA here is from genome assembly GCF_040939455.1 of Microcebus murinus. Taxonomy (NCBI): domain Eukaryota; kingdom Metazoa; phylum Chordata; class Mammalia; order Primates; family Cheirogaleidae; genus Microcebus; species Microcebus murinus. The sequence goes on along the minus strand of NC_134123.1, from coordinate 4,801,010 downwards.
TTTTATAGGTGAGGGAACTGAGGCTCTGGGGCCCAAGGTCACACAACTGCCCAAGGTCGCACACCTGGTGAAGGATTAGAGGAACTGAGATTTGAACTCAGGCCTCCTGGCTCAGGAGTCTGCCCTCCTAACCCTGACGCCATATGCTTTCACTTCCTTCAACTAGAAAATTGGTAAAATGAACCCATCTCTTGGGGATTCTTGAGGGCAAAGATAAAACAAGCAAAGAAAGATTTCACTGTGACCTCTAACCTCTACTTATTCCAGCAGACATGCGGACTCAGGCATTTTGAAGTTCCTTTAACTCTCTATTACTGGATGGTGTTGTTAAGCATAACTCTCCTCTTTTAATCTTTATGATCTGTACTTTGGCCATTTGACTGCCTTGGCCAGGATTTCCCCCTAGGCTCCTGAGGTTGTGGAATTCCCCTGGGGAGACGGTTGTGTCTCTGATAGTTGGGGCTCCTCTTGGCAGGGAGTGGTGCAGAGAAACCTGAAGGGTCTTCTGGAAAGAGGAGGAGCAGCAGTCAGGGCAGGAATCCAGTTTTGGTGGAACTGGCTGGCTGATAAGGGATTGTATCAGTTGGGATGTTTTGGGCTGCAAGACATGCAATCCAAGTTCAGAACAGCTCAAGCATAGGATGAGAAGTCTGCAGGGAGTGTGGCTGCAAGTACTTAGTTGAGCAGCTCAGCATGGTCAGCAGGGACCTGGTACCTTCCATCTTGAGGGCATTCTTTGTCCTGCTCAACACATTGGCTCTTACCTCCCCGCCCCCCCCCATGGTGAAGAAATGGCTGCTGTGGTGCCAGACATCACACATCACCCTCATCCAAAGAGATAAGGAGAGAGAAACTCCATGACACAGATCTGTCTTTAGAGGAAAGCTACCTTTCCTACATGGTCTTGCAGTCCCTCCCTTGTGTCTCATTGGTGAGATGGCATCCCCTGAACATCCTACACCAGTCACAGGCCAGGTGTGGAGCATCACCACGGGGGCTTTGCAGAGCCCCAGCTTCCCTTGGAGTTAGTGGCTCTGGGGATATTCAGACAAAATTGAGTCAGGTCATTGAGAAAGAAGGAGGCAGGAAGGCTTTTGGGGAGCACCTGTTGCTGTCTCAGGTTGCCTGGGGAGGCAGTTTTGTCTCTTCGTAAGGTTCCGGATCTCCTTCTGCGTCCCCCTGCAGCTGGTCATCTTCGTCCCTCTTTCTGCGCCCTCCTGTTCTGGGACTGCGCCACTGCTTCCTCTGCGTGTCTCTCCCCTGACCGAAACCCCCTTCCTCTTTCCAGCCTGCCTGGCTCCTTCCCGGCCTCCCGGACTCGGGTTTGGTGCAGCTCCTCAGCAAGGCCTTTCCGGCCCCCTCTCTCCCCAAGTGCTGCAGTCTCTCTCACTCTTCAGTGTCCTGCTAGTTGCTCTTGGTAGGAGTTCGTTGACATGTTTACTTGTGTCCACTTCCTTCCCCGCTGGACTCTCGGCTCTGCCCGGGCGGACTGGGTCGGCTCTCCCGCTCCCGTGTCTTGGGCTCCAGGGAAAGGGTCTGCGGGGAGGAGAGGGATTCGCGAAGCATCTGGCATGTGGCAGGCATTTGGTAAATGCTCGCAGAGTGAAGGGCCTGCTAGTCACCAGTCTTTCTCCAATTCCTACTTTCTTCCTTGCTTCCATCTGCTTCTGTCTCGCTCTGCCGGGGCCCGTTCTTTTTGCAATTCGAGGAGGAGTCGAGACAAAACGTCTCCGAGAGCCCATGGGCCTGTTTTCTCTTGACGATGTCGGGCTCGCTGGCAGGGCTCCTCCAAGGCCAGTCCTGCGGAGGCGCCTGCGCCTGGAGGCAGGTGCGCAGTGCGAGCCTGGCGGGCCGGGCTGGGCAGGCAGCCTGGGTGCGGCTCAGCCTGCCTGGCTGGCCTGTCCTGCGGCTCAAGCCAGTGGGCAGCCTGGACGCTGGTCTGGACGTCGGGACCTGAGCCTTGCCTACTTGAGTCGGTCGCCTTGCCCCAGGACGGGTCTTCCACCCTGCTGGCGTGCACACTTTTACACTGAGGAGTCTCGTGGAGTCTTCCTGTCCATGGACAGTGGGGTGAGCCCGTGCCAGGGTACACAGCCCATCTCGCTCCTAAGAGAGCAGTTCAGTCCTCAGGCTTGCTGATGTCAAATTGTAAGGCTGGCATGGCAGCCAGTTTAGACAACATAAAGGTAAAGAGACTTGGCTGTGGTTCTTTTAAGTTTTTAAAAAAATTTTAATTTTTTATTATTTCTTGCTCTGTCACCTAGGCTGGAGTGTAGTGGCTCAATCACAGCTTGCTACAGCCCCGAACTCTTGGGCTCAGGCAATTCTCCTGCCTCAGTCCCCTGAAGAGCTGGGACTATAGGCACAGGCCGCCGTGCTGGCTAATGTTTACAAACTGTTTTGTAGAGATGGAGTCTAGCTGTGTCATCCAGGCTGATCTCACACTCCTGGCCTCAAGTGATCAACTTGCCTCCACCTCCCCAAGTGCTGGATTACAGGTGTGAGCCACCATGCTGAGCTCTTTTAAGTTTAAAGAGAAGTAATCTCAGTAACTTTCAGGAATTCCTTGCCTGGAACAGTCGGATTGACCACCAGTAGGGGTAGAATGAAGTGAATTTGGGGGCACCCCCACACGATGTGGGTGCTGCCGCCCTGCGGGTGTGGAGCCGCGGAGGAAACAGCAGGCCCAGGCCGGGGGCGACCCTGGGGCTGGATGAGGGCGCGGGTGGAGTGGGCCCTTAGGCCGGAAGGGGGTGAAGCCAGAGCAGGGAGGGCGTTGAAGGCCACACACCTGCCTGCCATGAAGCCCTCCCTAGCGCGGGTCCTCAGGCTGCCAGCGGCTGTGCTTCCGGAGGCTGGGTCTCCCCGGCATGGAGGACAGCCGCGGGGTCCGCAGACCTCTCCTCCGTAGCTGGTTGCGGGGCACACCGCGGCCTTTCTGCGTGCGCGGCGGGACTGCAGCGTGTGGACGCGGGTCCACACGGCCTCGCCGGGAGCACGGCGCCCGCGGGTCCACACGGCCTCGCCGGGAGCACGGCGCCCGCGCCGCGCCGGGGCTCTTTGGGAACGCGCCGGCTGCAGCGTGAGGCTAATGAGCAAAGTGTAGGTGGTGGGTCCGGGGCTCCCAACAGGCTCAGTCTCCCCAGGACCCCCAAAGTGGAGCTGTTTAAGCTGGCAGAGGCTTTTCTAGACCCCTACTGTTGCTTTTTGGGATCTTGCTTGTGTTGCCTTTTCTTTTTCAGTGGGAAGTGTCGGTGCGAGTAATTATATATATTTTCACAAACTCGAACTATGCTTCATTTAAACTTCTATAAACATGTCTGTGTAATTCTAATTAACTGTGCGCATAAAGCCATCAGAAAGTTACATGGGGAAATGCTCATTTGCCAGACTGTTGCCTAAAAGCCAAGGAAAATATTATGTTCTTCCAACAAACGGACTATTCATGTAGACTGTTACCAAGATAAACAGGAGATATTTGAGGACAAGCGAGATGCTAAGCAGTGGAGCCGCAGCTGCTGCAAGTGGTGCTGTTCGGGGTTGGCAGGGCGGTGGCTTGATTGAGTGATAAATGCTCTTCAAGAAAAATGCCCCAGCGTGGAATGTGGGGTCAGGACCCTGGACGCTCTGCAGGCAGGAGGCCACTGCGAATTCTCGAAAAGTTGAATCAGGGAAGAGTCAATGGGATGGCTTGCACTTGTATTTGCAAGTACTTTAGCAGTGTACACTCAGGTGACTAAGAAAGTGGCAGAAAAAGAGCTTCTTGGGGCTGCTTTAATAAACCGGTCAGAGTGGCTGAAAGTTAACCCTCCCTCCTTCCTCCCCATCCGACCCGGAGCCACAGGATCCTGCCTCCCGGAGCTGTCCTGGCTGCTGTGTGGGCACAGAGTGAGCCAGAGGAGGAGTAGGTGCGCGGGGTGTCAGCGGTGGGCTCAGGAAGAGCAGGGAGGTGGGGTGGAGGGCTGGGGGAGGCGGGGGTGTCTAGGGGAGGCGGGGCGGGTGGCTGGAGGCGGGAGCAGGGGGCGGGTGGCCCGCATTTCATCAGCTCTTTTATTCAGTCTTGGAGACGTTTCTGAGCTGCTTGGGAGTTACCTTTCTTATATCCGCTTCTTAACAGAATGAAAAAGTCTTTAAAATGTGGTAGTGCTTGCTCGTTGCAGACGAGACTAGCATGCAGGCCGTAAAGGAGAAGGCGAGAGGGCGCCTCCCGCCGCAGAGGAGCGCTTAGTCAGGCCCTGCTTGAGTGCCGCAGGTGACTGATTTGGGGATTGGAGATTAGGAGGTTTTGTTGTGCTCTTGAGAAAACCTGAATTGGAGTCCAGGTGGTTTTGGTAAGTTGTTGTTGACAGCTGAAAAACTGTTGAAAGGCGAGCCCTTTTTGGGCTGGTGGTCTGCGCAGACCACCCCGTGCGAGGGCACACCCGGCTGGTCTGCCCGTCCCAGCGCGATCCCCAGGCAGTCCCATCAGGCTCCCTCTCCGTGCCCGGCAGCTCTGCCAGGCAAGGGCTCTTCTTGCCATTATTGTCATAGACGAGAAACTGCGGGTCAGGGAGGTTGACGGCTTTGCCCAGAGCAGGCAGATGGGACGGAGCTGGTCTAGGGACCTTAACGTTTGCATCCTGGTTCTGGGCAGCAGTTTCAGGCTTAAGGTGCCATAAAGACACCCAGCCTGCATCATTTTCCTTCCCCTGAACTGCTGGCTGGGCAGGCCTGTGCGGCGTTTCCCTGGGCCGTCCAAGAGGGTCGCCTCTCTGATGTGCCCTGGGGAAGGCATCCTGCCCGGCTCTCTGGGTCCTCTGGGCTGCACTGGCCAGGGAGAGGGAGGTGATAATAGACGTCACGCCAAGCCCATCCCTGGCACGTGGCGGTCCTTTTTAATAAGCAGGAGTTTTTATTATTAGTAAATTCTTCTGAAACCTTGTTGGGGCCTTTGGAAGGGAACACCTGTGTGTTGCAGGGCCGGCCGGATCAGGTGCGGGTGTTAAGGTCTGCTTCTGGCTGCTTCATTCATTCACTCCCTCACTCATTCATGTTGAGGTGTGATTTTCCAGCAAGGAGAGTCCCCTGGTCTCAGGTTTCCGGAGGCGCCCCGTACAATCTAGATTCCAATTAGCTTAATTGCTTCATATTAGACTTCTTAGAAAAGGTTTTTCCGTGCTGATGGCTGCGTTTCCAGGAATAACCCTCCTGCCTGCCTTCCTGCTTCGTCCCAAGCTTGTGTCTTGCAGCGTCATTTCTCCAGTGCTGGCCAAAGCGAGGCGGAGAAGACACTAGGAAAAAAGAAAGCACACATGGCACATGTGTGTAAAACCTCCACATCGCACATATAAAAAATTTCAGGTATATTTTTAAGCAGAAACTATCTTGTCTGGGCGTGTGCGTGTTTCAGGGAGAACTGACAGAGTCTGCCCCAGCTCTGCCTCTGTCCCTCTTCCTCTTGCCGTCAACACCAGGGTTTTAAAAAGTACTTTTCAACAACCAAAGGAAACAGTTACATCCTGATTGACAACACAGGATGTCGGAGCAGCATTCTTGCTGTTAAGTGATCAGGATTTCAGCCAAGGGAATATAATGAAATCCACATAAAAATTTATTTACCTAATGAAAATCCTGGAGTAATGCATAAGTGGTTCTCTGATAATAAAATGCAAATCTAAAACTATAACCAGGAGGACAATAATCTTCATTAAACGTATTGTCTAGAGGAAGCCCATGACATCCACTTAACAGTGATTTGATTTGTTTAGTAATTTCCACGTAATATTTAAACTTTATTTCGAGCCTTAGAAACCCGCCCACGAGTTTCCTTCTCGTCAGAGCGGAGGGCAGCCGCGGGTGGTGAGAGCGCCCAGCCGGGCGCAGTCCCTCTGCCACTGGCGCCCTGGACCCGCGTCCTTGTCTGGGCAGCTTGCTGTCTGGCGGGCAGGCGGTCCGGGAAGAGGAAGCCAGGGGCGGTTTCCTTCTGTGCGGGACACCAGAGAGCGCCCCTTCGCGAGGGAGCAGCCTCCGAGGGCTCGCAGGGGACGGGCTCGCCCGCCCGAGCTGTGGCAGAGCCCGCCGCGGGCGCCCAGCCTCCTGAGCCGGCCAGCGCCAGGCACCGTCTGCGCGGACGCCCACCCGGCAGCGCGCCTGCCTTTCGGCTCGCAGCACTGGGAGTTGCAAGCAGTTTGAGACCCGGCTGTCACCTGTACGCTGAGGGGCAGTGGGCGCGGTGCTCCTGCTCTGTGGGGCTCAGGTCCTCACCCGTGACAGCGGGCTCTTGCTGTCCCCGGCCGGCAGGGCTGTGAGGGCGCGAGCGGGCCGCCTGCGCAGTGGCTGGCCGGCTGCAGGGCCTTGCTGTGGGCTGAGTCGCTTGGGTAGCTTGGAAGTGCGACAGGGAAGAATTTGTGTCTGGGACTTTTCTCCCAAGTTTGGAACTGATAATCTAAGCCCCAGATGAGCAACATTAGCCTTTGGAACTTTTAACACAAAATCCCACATAGGCGAACCCCGAGCAGCAGGTCAGGCTGCGGGTGAGTGTGAGCCTCACAGGCTCCCGCCCAGCACCGTGACCTCGGGATGCCCAGCCTTCTTCTCGCGGCCCCGCCCCTTCTCCTTCCCCCGACAAGCTAGTCTTCCCCCTTTGGAATGCTGCAGAGCATGTTGAGAGCACAGTAAAACGGATCACTATAATCTCAACCAAGGGCCCTTCGGCGGCCGCACAGGACCGTGATGAGGGACAGGGCCTGAAAGATTGCCAGCCTCAAGCTTGCTAGCTGGCTGTGCACCCTTAGGCCGCCTCCTTGTCCTCCCTGAGCCTCAGTTTCCTTGTCTGCAGTGCAGCGTTCGTACCCGTTTTCCTGTGCACTTGTGGAGACTAAGCAGGACGATGTGTATAAAGTGCTTAGCAGGGTGCCCGGCACGCAGCCAGCGCCGGCGACCGAGAGCTGCTTTGATGCCGGCTGAGGAAGGCGCGCCGCACGGAGGCCCTGGGAAATGGAGACATGGAGGCATCATCCAGGTAGCGATGCCAGCCGGCCGGCGGGCCAGCCGGCCTAATGCCTTGGGTTTCTGTCCAAGGGCTGGCTCAGGTTACTCCTGGCCCATTAGTGACGCCGGTGAGAGCTTGGAGTCTCTTAAGTTCAAGGTCGATTACAGGCCTTGTTCCCCACACGAGCCTCTCTGCTTTGCCCAGAGTCATTAGTCACCAGGGTGGCCTGATGAGAAAGTGGGGATGACTTAGGGCCTCCTAGCCTGACCCCTGGGGCACACCCCAGGGCAAGGCTTTGCCGGCAGAGGGTCCACAGCCTCAGCCATCCAGAGGTGTTGAGAATCCATTCATGTATCTGGAAGAGCAGCTAAATCCCGGCTCTGCTGCTGGCTAGGTGAGCAAGTTATTTAGCCAGTCTGAGCCTCAGTTTTCTCATCTGTTAAATGGGCATACAAGTAGCATCTTACTGTGCTATTGGGCATGCTTGCTAGCTTGCTATTCTGTTATTATCAACCCAGGGAAAAGGATCGATCTTAAAAGAAGAAAGAGGTGGATGTATGAGAAGCCGGGGGAGCAGGGGAGGCCTTGGGCTGAGGAATGGGGCAAGGGCACTAGGCAGAGGGAAGGTGCTAGAACTAGAGGTCAGTTCTCACTGACAGTGTGGGTCTGGTGCCTTCTGCCCCGGCTGGGGGCCTGCCGGTGAGCTGTGCGTGTGCAGGAGGGAGGATGAAGGAGCTGCATCCTCTTGATTCCGGCAGGTGCATTCAAAACTTCCCAGGGCTGTCTTCCGGCCTGAGTGCTCCTGCAGCCCCCTGTGTGGGGAGCTGTCCCCATGCTCCGGTTGCTGCCCGCGCTCCGTTGGAATTATCAGGGAGCCAATCAGAGACTACCTTGGGCTGTCCCTGCTCTTCTCTCCAGTGGGACCGGAGATGCGGAAGCCCTTGAGTCCTCTGTGGGGAAGTGGGGGAACCCACTGGGGGCATCGCATGCAGCCTCCAGGTGCCCTGTCATGGGTGTGCACAGTGTAGGAGGCCGTGGGGGGGCTGTGGGGTTGTACCAAAGGCCCTGAGGCCTGGGGAGCCGGGTGGCCTCCTTCCCTGGGCCCACAAGAGGGCCTGAGTGACAGCCAGTCAGGGCCTTCACACACCCGGGAGCTGGGGAGGGAAAGAGAGCTCAGCGCGGGGGTGGGGGGGTTGCTGCCAGCCGGGGACAAAGGCAGAGACAGACAGAGACAAAGGAAGGGAGAAATCCCCTCTTGTTGCAACCTGTGGTTTAAAGAAAATGTGTTCTGCTACCTCTCAAGGCCTTGGAGTGAGACTCAGCTCACCTGGTCACAGACCAGGACCTTTCACCTTGCAAACTGCACCTCCAGCCCAGGTGTGACACTGCTGTCCCATAAGCCCTTCTGGGCCCGAAGCTTCCCCCACCCATGCTGGAATCAGTTGGAAACGAGAAGAATCAGAGGCAATCATCTGCTGCCAAATTTGGGAGCAAACATTTTTCTTTCTGGATTTAAATAATTGCATTGCGTCCCCAGCTCTGGTTCTCTTCTAAAGCCAGCCCCAGATGACATTTGGCAGGCTAGCGACGGTCTGGCTCTCTCCCCCTCCGCCCTGTGGGGTTTTCTCAGAATATTTTCCTCAATGTCTGGGTAGCTGGCTTTTAAACCAGTTCATTTTTTCTTTTCGTTTTTTTGTGTCCAGGTCTCAAATTTTATTAAATTTAAATTTTATTCCATTTCAGACCATAAAATCTCCAAAAGTGGCTTTGAAAGTGAACAGGTTTTGGCGTGCTGGAAATAGGTTACCTCCAATGCAAATGAAAGCGCCTAGCTTCCGAGGAGAACAAGGCTCCAAGGGTTGGGAAAATGCGTGGAGTGGTTAGAGACCACGACATGGAAATGGTCAGAGACCAATTTAAAAGCACATATATTTTAAATGAAACATTTTGTGGACACATGGAACCAATCATTTCTGCCAAAAGCTCAATTCTGGGGATCAAGTCTTAAGAGCTAAACTTCAATCTACTACCCAAGGTGATTTTTAGCAGACAAATGAAAGCTCCTTTTTGCTTTCTAGTCTAAAGGGAATCTTAATACATTTTTAAATTATTTGGCATTTTGAATTAATTTTCTTAGAATGAAACGAGATTCTTAAATTGGGATCTTGCAGGGAAAAGACAGCCAGGTAATTAGTGAGCTGATCCCCTTTCCTGACACACGGATACAAGGGGGGAGTCGAACTCCAACCAAGGTGCACACGAAATCTATTTTAGAGCAAAAATTTCAAAGTAAGCAACACCATCTGTTCTTTAATTATTTCTCCTTATTAAAAAAAAGTTGCTAAATTTATTTGGGTTACTTAGTTGTGAAGAAATGTCTTCAAGACGCTCAGAAGTAGAGCTATATAAAAGGCAGATTGTCCGCTCTTGTTTGCTGGGTATCTGAGAACTCAAAATAGTAAAGGCATTTTAGACTTGACTTTCTTTTCCAATGAAGCTTCCTCTTGGTTAAGCAGGACACGGTTATCCAGGGCCGGGGGGACAGCCCTCTGCGGCTCACATTTGGGCAGAAGGGCTGTGGGATTGAGCAGAGGGTTCATGCTCTAGCCGGACAATCAAAGGCAGGGGAGGTCTGGCCCCGGAGAGGAATTAGGCCACTGGGAGTCACTGCTGGGTTCACAGTTCTTACCATGTATCTGTCCGTCCATCTGTCTGTCCGTGCGTCCATCCATCAATTCAGTGGAGGGAGGAATTACTATGAGCTGAGGACAGCATGAGGCTCTGTCCTCATGGAACATGCCATCTTATCAAAGAGGCAACAGTGTAGATGCTCCTTGACTTATCAGGGGGTTACATCCTGATCAGCCCATCCTAAGGTGAAAATATGGTAAGTCAAAAATGCATTCAGTGCGCCTAACCTACCTGAACATTGTGGCTTAGGCTGGCCTGCCTTCAGTGTACCAGAACAGACTCATTAGCCTGCAGTTGGGCAAACTCATTGAACACACAGACTATTTTATAATAAAGTAGAAAATGTCTCATGTTGATACGGAAAATGTTGGGCGCCGGGACGAGGCAGCTTGCCACCTCCCTGTCACTGCGCATCTCCGTGGGCCAGCACTGCACGTGGCCAGCTGGAGGGCACGCTGCTGGGGCTTGGCCCCGCAGCGGAGAGCCGCCCAGGCCCGCTTGCCGCTGCCTGTTGGCCACGCTGCTTGCGTGATCCTGATTGGGTAATTTTTGAATCCTACTGTTGTTGATTGGATGTTAAAGCTTCTTGTTGATTGGATGTTGATTGGATGTTAAAGCTTGTAGTTGATTGGACGCTTTTTGAGCCCTACCTAGGGTATAAAAGCAGGAGGAGAACAAGGCGGAAGGGTCAGAAGATCGGAAGACGGGAAGAGAGCTGTAACACTAGGTGTGCTGAGCCTGCTGTGGAAGAATAAAGGCTGCTCTCCGACTCTTCCTGTCCCGCTCGGTTCTTTCCCCGGTCAAACGAATAAGAGCTGTAACAAGAGCTGTAATGCTAGCTGTACACATTGTCGCAACAATGTAATTTATTGAATATTATTGGAGTATTGTCTTTACTGAGTCTGTGTTGCTTTCACACCATAGTACATTTGAACCATCATAAATTGGGGACCAGACACTCACACAGTTGAGCTTATGGCTACCAAAAATAGCATGTGCTCTGAAGTCCAGACTAGTGCTGCCCAACAGAACTGTTGGCAGGTGGAAATGTTCTGTGTCTGCGCTTTCCACTATTGTCCACATGTGGCTATTAAGCATTTGAGACGTGACTAGTGTGACTGAGGACTGCTATTTTTAATTTGATTTAATTTATTTTTTATTTTTATATTTCCACTATATTTATTTATTTATTTAGAGACAGAGTCTCGCTTTGTTGCCTGGGTTAGAGTGCTGTGGCATCAGCCTAGCTCACAGCAACCTCAATCTCCTGGGCTCCAGTGATCCTCCTGCCTCAGCCTCCCGAGTAGCTGGGACTACAGGCTCACACCACCACACTGTGCTAATTTTTTCTATTTTTAGTAGAGATGGGGTCTCGCTCTTGCTCAGGCTGGTCTCCAATTCCTGGGCTCAAGGGATTCTTCCACATCAGCCTCCCAGAGTGCTAGGATTACAGGTGTGAGCCATTGTGCCTGGCCTATGTTTATTTATTTTTAAAGATAGGTTTTTGTTCAGCCGTGCCCTAGGAAGGGTAGGCTGTGGGTACGATGCTATAACGCAACCCAGTTTTGGGGTGTGTTGTGTCAAGGAGTAGGGGAAGTGTGGATTTCAAATGAACAGAAGGCTCCAGAGAAGAGGGGATGATAGATAGGGCCTCAGGTGAGGCATGAGGAATGAGGTGACCATGGCGGTGCTGGCGCAGGGTGAGTGTTGGTGGTGCAACACAGCTCACCACACTCAGTGGTGGGAAGGGCTCGGCACATTTGATGGACTTAAGAAAGGTCAGTGTGTTGGAGCAAAGAGAAGGGGTGTTTGTGAACTGCAGGTAAAAGACCTGGTACTGCCAACCGTGTGATTCTGGATTGGTGTCTTAACCTCTCTGGGCCTCATGGGCTTCTCTGATAAAATGCAGATAACCACTTTTTGCTGTGTACTTATCTAGTAGAGGATACTAGTATCTAGTAGAGGTCCATCTGTCAAAGGACAGATGGACCAAAACATGCAGTTTTGCACATGGACATGTGCAGAGCGCCAGTTCTGGGATAAGTGGGTGAGCTCGTGGTCTTTTTTCTTATTTATTTTTCTTTGTTCTCTAAGTGCCCTTTCCCGATTCTCCTACCTGTGGCTCTGTGACCTGCACCCTGGGCTGGGGGATGGGACTCATGTTCCTGTTCCTGCTCTGCATTTGCTTCCTGGGAATTCCTCCTTGGGCCTCTGCTTCTCTTTTATTGGGTTTACAATCTTGGAGGCCCCTTCCAAAGCCCTCGTCTAGAAGCCTAGGATGGGCCCAGAGAGTGGACTTCTACAAATGCATTTTAAAATCAGATGTAACCAAATGCCTTTGGGGGAAAGACTTCATAGTAATTTTAGCAGCATCTTTTCTGTTGTCTAGACCTAAGATCAGCATTTTCGGGAAAAGCGTCAAGGTAAACTTCCGCTTGCCTCCCTCTGTGCCTCGTTCTCCACCGCTAGGACCCGCTGCACCCCTACCCCCAGAACGCCGGGCGGCCGGAGCCCCAGCGGAGCCCCAGATATCTGGCAGCTGAAAGTTCTGTTCCTGGAAGATGCCAGACTTATTTTGAGATGGCGAATGTGGCGGATGCTTCCCTGCTGGAAAGACACCGAGTGTCTGATCTCAGCCTTAGGGGCGGTATTTTGGGGCGATATTAGCAGCTTCTTATCTGAAATAGACACGTGCTTTTCCCCAGTACTTTAGTGCCTTGAGCACAGCTCAGTGTAGGTTAGTTTTTGCTATTGTTATTATTATCATAACTTTCTGGTTTTCCAAGACTGAAATGTTGCTCGGGTCCTTCTCTAGACTAAGACATTTATAATAAACTCTCTGGAATTTTCTTTTTAAGAGAATATCCAAGGAGAGCCCTGTTTGACTCAAAGGAATGAATAGCTAAAAGGTAGAATTTTAGCCACCTTGCTAAGACATTGATTTATAGGGAAGATACTTTCCAAGCACTTCTCATGTTATTTTGACGAGATGCTAAAAAAACACAGTCAGGACCCGTGCCCGAGTCCTGGAGTGGAGGGTTGCAGACTGGTAACTTGAGGAGCACGTCCAGTGACAGCATCCTTTTTTGTTGGCTGCTTGGGATTAAACTTTGTTTGGAATTAGAATGTGGCACTTAATACTCAGGAAAGTCTGCACCACAATCCAGGTTTCTAGCTTCAGAGGAAGCAGAAGCTCTGGCGGCCCTGGACCTGGCTCTGCCCAGCAAGGAGGGCGGCGCTGCCCCGCACGCCGGGGCACGCGTGCCCTGTGCCCTGTCCCCTCGACTCCCTGCCATGCTGCCGCCGGCTGTCCTCGCCCGTTCCTGTTACCTGTCTGCCCAGAGCCTGGAGGCTGCTGGTGTGCCCAGGGCCAGCTGAGCGGTGGCCATGCCATTGTGACAGTGCTGCCTGCAGGAGCCTCCCCGTGCGCCTGGTCCGCCCTGCGCCCTGCTTGCTGTGTGGCTGCCCCCCACTTCTCCTCTCTGTGCCTCGCTTCCCCATCCGTCCAGTGGGGCACTGGACCGCATCGGTGGTTCCACCGTGCCGGGATGAGCCAGCGGGGAGGCTGGGAGGTGGGTGCCGGGTCTGCCACGTCCCTCAGCTCCTTTATGAATTAGGCCTGTGCGTTCAATTTCTCATGGCAAGTTGGGTCACTCCTAGATCATTTCAACGTCCCAAGCCCCTGCCAAGATCTGTCTTTGTCTGGCTGCTACTTAGGGGCCTGCTTTTTTCTTTTCAAATTTTCCCAGAGGAGTGGTTGGGGGTGTCAGGGCAGGAAAGAGATAATACTCTTATTAATAATAAGAACGGCTCCATTTACTGGGCAGCATTATAGTACTCTTTCCCCCTCTCTACTAATGTTCTGAGAGGTTGAGTAACTTATGGAAGGTCACACAGCTGATGGGCGGCTGAGCCAGGCTGTGAGCCTGGGCTTGTTTCATTCCAGCGCCAGAGGCCACCAGCACGCTGCTCTGGGAAGCTCAGGAGCTGGGCGTTCTGACGTACCTGCGTAGGAGAGAGGCCCGGCTGCAGGGGGCAGGCCAGTGCGGGGGCCCGACTGCCTCCTGGCCCTCCCTCTGCCCGCCATCGCACTGCGGGCAAGTCCAGGGAAACCGGCTGCTCCTGGCTCCCTGCTCACACGCGGGCTCCTCCTCCATCGCGCCGCGCTCCTGGGTTCACGTGCGGCAGAGAGAGACGGTGCCAGACCCATCGGGCGGAAGCTCGTTGTGGGTCTTTTGCTTTTTTGACAATAGTGGCTTACAGAACTTCCCAGATGGACTTGCAGAGCCACGCCAGGTAATTTGGTTGTTGGAGGAACTTGGAAGGTGGGGCGATCTTGTCGTCCTCAGGACCGAGTGTGTTGCCGTGTGAGCCTCGGTGGCCTGCCTGAGAAGGCGCCCCCCGCCGCCAGCCGTCCTGTGCCCCATGCTGCCCCGCTGCCGGAAAGCACACGTGGCCCGCACGCCCGCGCTCACGTTCGCCTGCGGGGCAGCCCACAGGAAGGCGTATCAGTCCTGCCCGTTGTGTCGGCAACGCAGGGAAGGTCCGGTGTCCCGCCCCGTCTGAGGTCCCCAGCTGCTGAGGGCTGTCCCCGAGCCCTGCCCCTCACGGCCCAGCCCTCGGCCCCGCAGCCCTGAGCCACAGCCTGGCAGGGCCTCGCACCTCCGAGTCCTCAGCGCCTCCAGGAGGACGGGGGCTCAGCAAGCCCCCCCAGCGCCCCCGAGCTGCTCGTTTTCTCCTTCGGCTTCCGCGGGCGGTCGGCCCGGCCCTCCAAGGCGCCTTCGAGCGGGGGCGTGCGGACCCCTGTCCCCGGCCTGGAGCTCTTGGCCTTTCCTGGGCGGTTTCTGAGCGGGACGAGTGGGGGGGCCACGCCGCCCGCTCGGCCACTGTGCTGGCTTCCCGTCAGGGTTTGGTGGCTGCACGTGACGGATGTGAACTCTGGACAGCTTGAGCCAGAGGGAACACAATGGGAGGATGAGGGGAGCGGATGGGATGGTGGAAGGAGAAACCGAGCACGAGGGGAGCTTTGGAAATTAGCAGAGAAGAAGGAAAGGTATTCTCTTTGGGGAACTGCCAGGGGTGAGGGAGCCGCCACCGCCGTGTCCCCGCGCTGCCTGCTCCAGGCTGTACCTGTGGGCAGATCCAGGCTGCGGCCTGGGTCGCGGGCTGGCAGTCCACTGGGGGCCATGGCGGGTGAGAGGCAGTCCCTTAGGCCACAGTCCGGGTGCTGCTCTCAGGCTGGGGCCGGGGGTATCTGGAGGGCAAAGGCGCCTGTCTCCGCCGTCCTGGGAGGCTGTCCAGCCATCGCAGAAGGGTCGGGCTGCAGGGTGGGCTGGGGCCAGGTGGGCTGTTGCCCGTTAGGCCAGCTGCGGGCTGCAGGCTGGGCTCTCGCAGTGATGGCATGCAGGGCCCGGGACGGGAGGGGCTGTGGGAGACCGTCCAGCATTACTGTCCGCACGGGAGAGTGCAAGAGCTCCCCCAAGGTCCTGCAGCCCAGCAGGGCCAGAACTGGGCGAGCAGGTGCAATGCCGCTCCCCACAGTGGTCGTGCGCACCCCTGGTGGCGTGGCGGGGGGTTTTAAGTAGAATACGTAAAAACTTTTAAAAACATTAATTGCTAATGAATGCACAAGGCACAAAATAAAGACGCCCCCAGCCACCCACTCGCCCTCCCGCCGCTGCTCTCGCTAACCCCTTGTGCCTAGTTCCGGAGCGATTCTGTGTTGCCCACTGGTGTGGAGAATGTGTCTCTTCCCCTGCCCTGAAAGTGTTCAGACTGGGGAGCGTTCATCAACTAAACGCGCCCATGTAACCGCCCTCAGATCGGAAGCAACCTGGCCTGGGCAGTTTCCCAGAGCCGGCCCCACCCGCCCCTCTGCCCAGGGTAATGGCCGGCCTCGCGTGAAGTTTCATGTGCTTGACTGTGTGTTGGGAAAGCTACAGCCAGCACACCCGACCTGAGATTGCCCAGGTGCTGCTGCTCCTTGGGGTGAAGGGCCTTGTGTTGGTCCTAGAACTGAAGGGGCCTTAAAAAAGCAAACAAAACCTTCATCTGGCCCAGGGCTCTGACTTGTGAGACGTCAGAATTGCTCAGTTCCAGAATGAGGAGGACGAGTCTGAGGTTCTCCCTAGGGCCTCGGGGACCTTGTCTCCTGGTGCTGCTGCCCCCGGCCCCAGGCCCCAGTTCACTGTGGCCGCACAGCCCGTCGTGCACACAGGGGCACTGCTCCCTGGGGTGGACACCCATAGAGCATGCAGGGAAGGAGAGGAAAGGGTCTCGACGTCTGCCGGCCAGAACGTCCTGTCTATGCCAGCGGCGCTGGGCCTGCCCTCGCTCGCCCCTGCAGCCCGTGGAGGACAACGGGGCGGGGGATGCAGGTGTCTGGGAGCCAGGACCCTCTGGCTCCGGGGCTTCGTGTGGAGTTTTAGAGTTGGATAGGCCTGGATTTGAATCCTACCTCGCCTGCTTGCTGGCTGTGTGACTGTGGGTGAGTGTCTTAACTTCTCTGAGCATGGGTTTCCTCACTTGTGGAGTGAGCATGGCTAAAACTCCCACATGGGGTTACCAGGAGGCTTATGCGAGTGTACTGCGTGCTGAGCGCCTGGCCCTTGGTGTGCATGCTTGTGCAGAGTCACACTTACGGAGTTTGGATTGTTGTGTCACCAGCACTCTGTCCCTGTCACAGGCCTGGAGCTGCAGGGAAAGGGGAGAGGACAGTGGGACAGAGCCTCCCTCTCTGCCCTGGTGGCAGCCATCCCAAATGAGCAAACGGCCCTCAGTGGGGCGTGGGGAACAGAATCTCTTCCTGGCTGGCTCTGGCCGGCCAGCCCCGGGCAGCTGCCTGTTCCCAGATCTGGGGTTCCAGGCTGGGTGGCTGAGCCTGGTGGGTCAGGAGGGGCCTGGGCAGCTGACAGAGCCTCCGGGGGTGTGCGGGGTGGGCTCGGAGGCCAGCTGCAGCCCTGGAGTGGAGCAGTGCCAAATCATACTTTAACCCATTCTTTTCCTGTGGGATGGTTGCTCTTCTAGGCCCTGAAACGGCTCCCGTTCTGTCTGGGTTGCCGCACTTGCCTGTGAGCCCCTGTGAGGCCGGGGCTCCGTTACGCGGCGCAGGGGCTGTGCGTGGCCTGTGAGGCGTTCAGCTGGGCCTATTTCAAAATTCGGAATGATTCCCAGAAACATTTGGGTCTCTGGCTTCCCTGGAAAAACTAGATCAAACCCTCTGAACATACTCTGGGGGGCAGCGTTGGTTGGGCTAGGGTAGAGTGGGGTCATTCGCAACCCAGGGGTCCCCCCACCCCAGTATTTATTTCTGGTACCTGCCTGGTTCCTCTGCCATCATTTGAGATCCTGTCAAGGTCAGCTCTAACCTCCTCTCCTATCCTGTCCTTGAATCGCTCGGGTGTTTCTCTACCTCTGCTTGGTCCCCTCCTGTGCTGGCAGCCTCACTACCTCCCAAGTGGACCTTCCCTCATGGCCTCCGCTGATAGAACCCCTCTGTTCCTTCTTGACATCTCCCTGGAGAGACTTGCACTGGTCGGTCCCAGTGTGATCCCTCGAGGCCACTAGCAAGCTCCGCCGTCTTCCCCTCTTGACAGCCCTTCAGATGCCCGAAGGCGGCCCTGGGGCCCTGAGTCTGCCCCTCTGGGCTGAACCGTGTGGGTTCCTTTACTTCCCAACTAAGATTGGTTTCCGGACCCCTGGTACCCTGATGCCCTCCTTGGCCATGTCCTTGTGGGTTCATGAGCTTCTCGCAGCCTTTCTGGCACTGCCCTGTACCTCCGAGGGCATGGGACCCCAAAAGGGAAAGTGTCAACACATGGAACGTGTCCAGAAATGCCCGCTACCCCAAAATACCCATGGCATTTCTGAGTGGGGCATTATGGGTCGGTTTTCTTTTTCTTTTTTTTTTTCATTTTTTTTTTATTTTGGCATATTATGGGGGTACAGATTTTAAAGTTTCAATAAATGCCCTTCCCCCCCTCCCCCCACAAGTCTGAGTCTCCAGCATGACCATCCCTCAGATGGTGCGCCTATCACTCGTTATGTATGTATATACCCGCCCCCCCTCCCCAATACTCTATTACTGTAGTACCTATGTGTCCACTTAGGTGCTGCTCAGTTAATACCAGTTTGCTGGAGAATATATCTGGTGCTTGTTTTTCCATTCTTGGGATAATTCACTTAGTAGTATGGGTTCCAGCTCTAACCAGGAAAATATAAGATGTGCTAGATCACCATTGTTTCTTAGAGCTGAATAGTACTCCATGGTATACATATACCACATTTTATTAATCCATTCTTGGATTGATGGGCACTTGGGCTGTTTCCACAGCCTTGCGATTATGAATTGTGCTGCTATAAACATTCGAGTGCAGGTGTCTTTTTTGTAGAGTGTCATTGGATCTTTTGGGTAGATGTCCAGCAATGGGATTGCTGGATCAAATGGTAGATTCACTTTTTTTTTTTTTTTTTCGAAGCCTACGGCACCCGGTATTCCCAGGCGGTCTCCCATCCAAGTAGTAACCAGGCCCGACCCTGCTTAGCTTCCGAGATCAGACGAGATCGGGCGCGTTCAGGGTGGTGTGGCCGTAGACGGTAGATTCACTTGTATAGCTTTAAGGTATCTCCATATTGGTTTCCACAGAGGTTGAACTAGTTTGCAGTCCCACCAGCAGTGTAGGAGTGTTCCTCTCTCTCCACATCCATGCCAGCATTTGTTATTTGGAGACTTTTTGATAAAGGCCATTCTCACTGGAGTTAAGTGATATCTCATTGTAGTTTTGATTTGCATTTCCCTGATGATTAGGGATGTGTCCACCTTTTAAAAATTTTTCACCTACAATTGGGGAGATTAAAAAAGGTAACAAAACAAAGGGCTTGGGATGAAGCCACTTTTGCTAGTGATGGTGGTTGCCTGGGCCAGGGGCGAGGAGGGGGCAGGAGGCCCGGGATGGGCCCTGCCTCGGGGCAGAGCCTGCTGCGCCGAGGTGTCGCACACCGGGAGGGCGAGGGCGAGGGGAGGGCGAGGGCGAGGGGAGGGCGTCCACTTATCCGGGGATCTGGGCAGGCTTCTTGGAGAGCAGAGGTCAGGTGGGGCCTCCAAGACAGAGGGGGCATTTTAGGTGCCAGAAACAGCAATAGCAAAGGAGGCGGCAGGAAAGCGTGTGCCTGCCAGGCAGGAGGCTGGAGCTCCTTCCCTCTCGTGGCTGGAGCATCCACTGGGAAGGGTGCTGGGTCGGGGAGCAGAGGGGCTGGGCCAGGAGGCGGCGGGCCTGGGACACAGAGTGAGGCCCGGGAAGGCTGTTGAGAAGGTGCTGGGCACGTGGCAGGGTGACTGTAGTTGTGATAGTGGCAGGGTGCTGTCTCTGGAGTCAGCTGGGTTGCATGCTGCTTTTCCGTTTTGTAGCCGTGTGACACTTCATTTAACGTTCTCGAGCCTTGGTCTTCTCATGGGAAACGGGTAGGATGGATGTGAGGATTGAATGAGCCAATGCTCAGAAAATGCTGAGCCCATGCTGGCCCCAAGGGTCACCCTGATGCTGCCCTGCTCTCTGGTGCAAGCCTTTATTGTCTTGCTGGATGCCGGAAGCCCAATACTGAGGTTATCCGGCACTGACAACTGCCTAACAATGGGTGGGCGCTATTATGCCCCCATTTTACAGATGTGTACACTGAGTCTGAGGCTCAGGACTAAAGTCCAGGCCTGCTGAGCTTATACCTGACTCTTCCCACTACCCTGTCCCACCTCTTAGGAGGTTTGGGGATGAGGCACCTGCCCTGAGGGGTTGTGCCTGACCTGATGCCTTTCCACGGCATCTTTGGTCTCCAGAGAACATTTCTCCAAGGGCTTTGCCCAACAAAGACTGGCTGCAGGTGGGAGGGGAGTGTATTGAAGGGGCGCTGGCCCTGGGGGGGGGGGCCCTTCCTGGCAGGAGCCAGAGTGCTGGCATGGCAGGTGAGCAGGGCGCCTGTCTTTGGGGTGGGGTTCCTGGGCTGCGGCAGCTGGCACAAGGGCTACAGGCTGCCATTTTTCCTGGCCCTCAGATCTCTCTGGTGCCCGCTCAGCCTGGGTGGCTGTGGCAGGGCTGGGCGGGGCTCAGAGTGACTCCTCTGCCCTAGGAAGCCCTGAGGCTGCCAGGTGCTCAGCCTGCAGAGGGGCGCTGGGAGGGGGGTGGCCGCTGGTGACCTCTCCGCCGTGGGAGGAAGTGTCTGACTTCTCAGGGCCTTGCGTGTCCCCACAGACACTGGAGCCTGCCGTCAGCAGTGGCGGTGCGGCCGGGGCGTAATAGCAGCCAGGAAGGCTCCGGCAGGCCTGGGGAAGGAGCCCTGGCCCTGCCGTGCAGGCCAGGCTGGGCGCTCACGTGTGACCCTGTGAGCACATCATCTCTCGGGCCTCAGTGTCCTCCCCTATGGCACACGGTGCCGCCCGTCCTGACCCAGCATACTCGAGAATCAGATGTGATTCTTTCTAGGTGTGCAGGTGTGTCAGACGCAGCAAAGCTCCGTGCAAACGCCTGTGGCTTTGTTTGTTGAGAGGCCATGGCCAGCCTGGTCTCATGGTCTCAGGCCATGAGGCCGCGGGGCACCATCTCCTGGGCTTTCACTGCCCTGGCGCCGTGCTCTTGTGGCTCGTGCACGGTCTCTCGCCTCCTCACAGCACCTGGGCGGGCTGATGAGCGAACCGGGGCCCAGAGTGGCGGACTGCAGGCCCGCTGCACGGGGCCAGCGTGGAGCCTGCCTCGAAGCGGGGTCTGTCTGAGTTCACAGCCTGAGCTCTCAGCCGTTGGGGGCCTGGCCGGGAGAACTCACAGGCCAAATATTAAATACACCCAGTGAACTTCCTTGTAGAAGCATGAGCAAGAGTGGAAACTGAGGCATGCTAGGCCCGAGGGTCGGGTGTGGGGCAGGACCAGGGCCCCTGAGCTTTGCTCTGTGTGGCTGAGGCCCCTCTCTGGCCGTCCTTGGGGCGAGGAGTCTGTGAGCCCCGGGAATGGCCCCACTTTCAGACCATCTCCAGCCACATGGCTGCAGACCACCGTGGGCCTCTGTGGCCCCTTCCTGTCTTAGTTTCCCCAAGGGCAGCAGAGCCGTCGGGGCACACCCCCAGACCGGGTAAGGGGACGGGGTGCCGCCTGCAGGGGGTGGGGTGTGGGCAGAGCTTTGGCACGCGTGTGCCCTGTCCTCGCGGGAAGGACTTGGGGTGGGAAGGGAGGCAGGTGGGCTGCAGGCTGGGGCCCACAGCTGTCAGCGGCGGGCCTGGTCCGCGACCCTGGCGCACAGGGCGTGGCACGTAGAGGAGGATGGGCTTTCCTGCTCACAGCCGTCCGAGGCTCCCCTGCGGCCTGGCTGGCGCTCCTGGGTGGACACTGCGGCCCCAGACGCCCGGCGCCCCCCAGCAAGGAGCAGGCCTCAGGTGCCACGCGCCCTTTGGACAGGGAGTCGGCGTGCTTCTTCTGGCTGCGAATGCCGCCCAGAGGTGCCCATCCTCCCCTGGGAGCCGGGCTGTGCCAGGAGGGGAGGAGGTGGCAGCCAGGTGCTCGCAGGTGCAGAAGGAGACCCAGCGGCCTTGGGACCGTTCTCACCCCACTCCTGCTTCCCCGCAGTGCTTCTCCCACCGTCGTGGGGGGTCTGGAGTCGGTGACCTGGCGTGGTCTTGGTTTCACTGCCCACAGCTGTGCGCCTTGTCCACTGACGCCTCTCCGAGGCCTGCCTGCCCGGCCCCGGAGGCTGGCGCCGTGCGGACGCAGAGCACGCTGCGTGGCCCGGCCCCGCCGCTGCGCCCAGCAGCTTTCCAAGGGCCCCGGGCCGCCCCCAGCAGCCGGCCAGATGTCTTCCTCGGGGGGTGTCGGGAGCTTCTCCGTGTGGGTGTCCTCGAGTGATGTGTGGGCTGCTGTGTTTGATCGACGGGAGCCAAACTGAGTTCCTGGTCCATCTCGCCACCACCCGAAGCAGAAAGTTAAATAAACGCAGCCAAGTGTCATCACAGGACTCCAGGAAAGTGCGCTCAGTCCCCACGGGCGGCAAGTGTCGGCCTTGCAGGGCTGCGGGCCAGACCGCTGTGGCTGGGCGGGAAGGGCCCCGTGTGCCCACCCAGGACGCGCCCTCCTAGGGCTTCGTGCCAGCCGCAGGCATCTTGCCTTCAGCGACACCCCTCCCCCGCCTGCCCTTTCTGGGGCCTTGCCTTTCGGCCAGGCCTCCCCGAGGCCCCGTGTTCCTGGCCCGGCCTGGCGCTTGGCCCCAGAGCACAGCTGGTGGCGAGTCCCGGGCCCTTGGCGGGGAGTGCGCCGGCACTGGGGAAGCAGCCTGAGTCCTCAGGTGCGTTTCCACCCCTCGCTCCAGGCCGCGGGGCCGAGCCCTGTGCCAGGGGGTGTTCCCCCCCGCCCCTGGCGTGGGACACCCGGCCCTCGTTGATCTCACAGGGGTGGGGGCTCCTGGCGTTCCATACAGGACGGCAGCAGGGCACGCTGCGTCGGGCGGGAGTGACAGGGAGCACCCCATTCACCGCTTGCCAGACGCGCCCAGCACGTTCTGCCACGTTCCCCAAATGGGACATTTCACCGGAGGCCGCGGTGATCTGGGCGGTTGGGTGATAGGTGAATGGCTCTTCTTTCTTCGTACTTACACATTTGCTCCTTTGTCTGTTAGGAAAGTGGTACTGCTTTCTGTGGTCATTGTAATGGCTCTTAGAAAAGTTGCTCCTGGCACGTCAAATGTATGATTTCGTGAGTGGTGCTGCTTCGAGAGAAGTTTATGGAAGGAAGTGTTCAGCGACGCAGTGCCGGGCGGTGTGCTCCTGGCGGAAGTCTGGGGTGCCGTCCCCCCGGAGGCCCGCCCCGCGCAGGGGCCTGTGCTCAGGTAGACGGTCGTCCCGGGAACGCCAGCGGCTGCGTCGGGGAAGGCTCGCTTTTCTGGGACCGGCTGCCAGGTGGTGATGCTTGGCCCCTAAGGCCTTGCCCGTGTGCACGCCACGCATGGTGGGGGGCTGAGCGGGGGCACGTCTGTGCCAGTGAAATTTCTTCTCCCAGATCAGAGCTATTAAACCTACCAGCTCCCTAAGCAGTAAAGCGTTATGGTTGCCCCTGCCCCTGGGACTTCACATGCAATGACAGAACATTTGGAAATGGTCATTAGGCGTCATGCTTGTGGAAGGCCCGGGCTTTTAATGTGGAGGAGGCTGAGCACCCTGTGCACGTGCTGCCGCTGCGCTGTGCACTCACAGGGGTAGGACGGCGCGTTTTACACCGTGTTGCGTGTTTTACCACAGAAAGAAGTTGGAGGGAGAAGAGCAATACGTAAAAAGAAAACACAGAGGAGAAAGAGATGGAGGGCTGATCCCTGTGTCCAAAACCAGAAGAACTCCCACACACTAGTACACACGAACACACACCAGTACACACACGTACACACACTAGTACACGCACACATGCTAGCACACACTAGTACACACACTAGTACATACATGTACACACATACACACTAGTACACATGCTAGTATACACACTAGTACACACTAGTATACATACTAGTACACACACATACTAGTACACTATCACACACACTAGTACACACACTAGTATACACACTATCACACACACTAGTACACACACTAGTATACACACTATCACACACTAGTACACACTAGTACACAGACTAGTATACACACACTATCACACACCGTAGTACACACACTAGTACACACACTAGTACACACACACTATCACACACTAGTACACAGACTAGTATACACATACTAGTATATACACACTATCACACACACTAGTACACACACTAGTATACACACTATCACACACTAGTACACACTAGTACACAGACTAGTATACACACACTATCACACACCGTAGTACACACACTAGTACACACACTAGTACACACACACTATCACACACTAGTACACAGACTAGTATACACATACTAGTATATACACACTATCACACACACTAGTACACACACTAGTATACACATACTATCACACACTAGTACACACACTAGTACACAGACTAGTATACACATACTAGTACACACACTAGTATACACACACTATCACACACTAGTACACACACTAGTACACAGACTAGTATACACATACTAGTATATACACACTATCACACACACTAGTACACACACTAGTATACACATACTATCACACACTAGTACACACACTAGTACACAGACTAGTATACACATACTAGTACACACACTAGTATACACACACTATCACACACTAGTACACACACTAGTACACAGACTAGTGTACACATACTAGTATATACACACTATCACACACACTAGTACACACACTAGTATACACATACTATCACACACACTAGTACACACACTATTACACACACTAGTACACACACTAGTATATACACACTATCACACACACTAGTACACACACTATCGCACACACTAGTACACACACTATCGCACACACTAATACATATACGTACACACACTAGTACACACACACGCTAGTACACACACTAGTATATACACTAGTACACACACATACACGCACTTGTACACATATACTAGTACACACACTGGTACACACACACTAGTACACACAGACTAGTACACACATACACAGATCAGTTGTCAATAAGAGACTCCGTTTCCTCTGCTCGTGCTTAAAATAAACCACATGTGTAACAGGAACTGACATGTATTTGCAGTATGTTAGTACAGAGGATAAGTTGTTAAGGGGTCGTAAAAAGTATTAGTTTCTACTTTATGGTGCTTTTCTTCAAACAAAAGTGGAGAAAAGGAAGGAGTGGGGTGCCGGTGTCGCCCCTCTTCCTTTCCACCTGCAGCAGCAAACAGATGTGGTGACGCTCGGCCCCCACCCAGCCAGGGGCCGGGCCGGGCTGACGTGCCCGCCCTCAGGATGCCAGGCCCATTCGGCCGCTTCCGCCCACCCTTAGTGTGGGCGTGGGTGGCCCCTGCAGGGCCGGCGCCCTCCGCTGCGCAGCTGCCGTCGGGCTGGCCAGCTGGTGGCGAGAACCGGCGCTGCCACCAAAACAGGACGCAGGAGCCAGACCCCGCCGTAAACCCACGGTTATACGCTGCGCGTTTCTGGTTAGCGAGACCGTGCAGAGGTGACGGCGTGAAGTGAAATGTGTATGAAGGAGGACATTAACCTCAAGGAGGGACGGGATTAAGCAGGAGGGCAGCCCGGGAGGCTGGGCCCAGGCCGGCGGCTCCCCAGCAAGGGGGTTTTCAGGAAACAGCCCAGCCCTGCGTGGATTTGCGGGCGCGGCACAGCAGTCCTGTTGGCCGGCACTGTCGGTGGCGTTTCACTTGGTCTTCACAACGCACAGGGACTTTAGTGCCCCCATGTTACTGACATGGAGATAGACAGGCGGTGAGCCCACTGCCGGGGTGACCCAGCAGGCAGGCGGTGGGGTTTGAGATGGACTCAGGCGGGCACTCCCGAGACTGACCTGGGGGAGCTCAGAAAAGACAGTCATTTCAACCCGCCTTCCTCACGGGCTTCTGCTTCTCCGCCAAGGCGCGGCAGCCTGGGAGGCGCGGCAGCCTGGGAGGCGCGGCAGCCTGGGAGGCGCGGCAGCCTGGGAGGCGCGGCAGCCTGGGAGGCGCGGCAGCCTGGCAGGCGCGGCAGCCTGGGAGGCGCGGCAGCCTGGGAGGCGCGGCAGCCTGGGAGGCGCGGCCAGCCAAGGTCGAGCGCTGTTCTTGCGCTGGCTGAGAGGGGCAGGTTGCCGGGGTGTTAGCGTGTGAGCTTGGCAGCCGTGTGGTCCTGGCTTCAAATCCGGGCGCTACCTCCCGTTGCTTGTGTAATTTGGCTCAGTTTACAAAACCCGTTTAGGTCCTGGTTTCCCCAACTGTATGATGAGTGCCTTCCTTTGTAGGGCCAGTGGGAGGGTTCAGCGTACACGAGCTAACACGTGTGGAGAGTGCTGCTCAGCCTGCTCACTCCGTTACCTGATCATTGTCTTGGGGTCCCTGGTGTAGGCCGTCTGGTGCCAGGTGAGCTGGCCGGGGAGGGGAGGAGAGGCTGTCCCTCCGGGCGTGGGAGCACAGTGCAGGGCAGCGTGCTTCGCTGTGGGACCCTGGCTCCGCCTGCCAGGCACCTGGGCTCTGAGCCATGCACTTGGAACACGGCGACTCGCTGGTCTTCAGGGCTACCTTGCAGGGTTGCTACGTACAGAGAGGCTGCTGATTTGCACAGGCCACACAGCAAACCATGGCAGGTTAGGATTGATCGTAAGGCATCAAGTACTCCCTCCTGCAGATGGCGGCTGACTTTCGTCTACAGCTGGTGGGGGGTCAGGGAGAACTTCTTAGAGAGGTGAGCTTGAGCTCTGGGCAGTGTTCCTGACCAAGGGAGTAGGTGGCCCTGTAGCTGGAGCTCAAACCAGAAACTGGAAGTCCTGGGCCCGTGTCCATGTTTCCCTGCAGGCGGAATCTGAGGCGGTGCCAGCATGGGTTGGGTGGGCTCCTTCAGATTTCCTCTGGTATCTATTTCTTTGCTTAGCCAAATTTGATTTGGTTAGGTTTTTCTGAACCTCGTCTTTGAGGAGGAAGACTTTTGCTTGCATTAAAAAAGAGACTCAAAGTCTTTTAAGATTTCTGTCTATAATTGTCATTCTTCCTAAAATGGGATTTGCATATTAGAGTAAAAGGTGTCACCGTCTTAACTGTGGTTAAAGTAGAAACTCATCCTAGCTCTGGGCTGGTTTCCCTCCAGCCTTGTCCAGGGCTCTGACTGTGGGAGAGACGCCCCGCCCCTGACTGTGGGTTGTGGGTGGGGTGGTCCCTGTTGTCTGGGGCCTGCCCTGCCCCTCTTTTGTGTCTGCACTCTGTGTCCATACCGTTTCTTCTTGTTTCTGTCTTGTTCTGACTTTGGGGTTCATTTAGCATCCTCTGTCATATGGCAGCACATTCATTCATTTGTTCATTCACTCGCTCCTGTTGCAGCCCTTGAGGGGCACCACAGTGGATGACATTATCAGTGACTAGTGATCCAAGGTCAAAGCCAAACGTACCTTTCTCGTCTCTCTCACGCACCTGGCTTGTTAGGCAACCTGGAGGTGCTCGGTGCTTATTCAAGGACGAAATGGCCCAATGACTATTGGTAGTATGTCCCAAAAGCCTTTATTTATTTATTTTTTTAGACAGAGTCTCACTCTGTCACCGGAGCTAGAGTGCAGTGGTGCGATCATAGCTCACTGCAACCTCAAACCCCTGGGTTCATGTGAGCCTCCCACCTCAGCCTCCTGAGAAGCTGGGACTGGAGGTGCGTGCCTGCCACTATGCCTGGGTAATCTTTAAAAACATTTTTGTAGAGATGGGGTTTTGTTGTTGCCCAGGCTATTTTTGAGCTCCTATCCTTAAGTGATGTTTCTGCCTTGGCCTCCCAAAATGCTGAGATTACAGGCGTGAGCCATCGTGCCTGGCCTGGCACATTCTTTGTCCTAGCAATCCTGCTTCTGGGAACTAAATCCTAAGAAAATCATTGAACAGATTTGTGGCCATATACGATGTATGTGCATACGTGTTGCAGTGTGGATTCTCCTACAGTAGAAAATAGCTGGGAGAAGCCGAGGTGTCGAGCAACAGGGATTGGTTATTTGGAGCCTCCTATGATGGGACTCAGGCCATCATTAATAGTGATAGTATTGGCCTCTGTTTGGATGTATCGCTGCCTAACAAAATTAGGATACAGAGCTGTTTTTGTATCCTCACGGCTCTTTGGAAAGATGTAACAATGTATTTATACATGGGGAAAATTGTGCTTTTACTATCTTAATTTTAACTCACATGTATTTCCTAGTAGATTTCTACCTGTACATGGGTTACTTTATATCAGAAACTTTTTTTTTTTGAGACAGAAACTCACTCTGTCACCCAGGCTAGAGTGCCGTGGCGTCAGCCTAGCTCACAGCAACCTCAAACTCCTGGGCTCAAGCAATCCTTCTGCCTCAGCCTCCCAAGTAGCTGGGACTACAGGCATTTGCCACTATGCCCGGCTAATTTTTTTGTATATATTAGTTGGCCAATTAATTTCTTTCTATTTATAGTAGAGACGGGGTCTCACTCTTGCTCAGGCTGGTTTCGAACTCCTGACCCACATGCAGAGCCCAGGATCAGAGTGGATCGGGCGTCTTGCCTGAGACCTGACGGCCTGTAGGAGGCACAGGGAGGGGCGGTCCTGGGCCACCCTCTTCCAGGGCCCACTCCCTGCACCCCTACATTTCATAGCTTTGGGATTCCCTCCTCTACCTCGTCTGTGCAGCCAGACGAGCGCTGTTAGGTGACTTCTGGGTCACTTTTCCCGTAAGGACGGACCAACTTCCTTTTTGGAATTCTTGGACTCTTACCGGATGTCTTTCTGTCCTCCCTAGCTTGTGCAGACCAAGGCGAGGGGAGAGAGCGGAGACAGCGGCCCAACAAGATTCACGGGGATTCGCCAGGGGATCGGTTTATGAAAAATCTCCAATGGTGCCAGATCTTTCACAGGTGCTAGTTCTGAAGCCAGCGTTTAAGGGGCAAGTCACACATGGCCAGAATTGCCTGTAAAAATCTGTTGCGAAATCGCTGACTTGGAGACCCACTCACCATCTCTGGACGAGTCTAAGCGACAGTTTTTCCTCCAGGATTGGAATATGCTGCTTTTTGAAAAATCTCATTTCATTTATTTATTTATTTAAAGTGCTAGAGCAGGTAGAAGCAGACTTCTGGTTAGGAATCGAGTTGTCTAACACATACGTTTCTTTACGTGCCAGCCCCAGCCGTGCCATGGTGAGGTGCCCGTGTGTGAGTGCGTGTGGCGTGCAGGGTCCAGTCCCTCCTCTTGTCCTGACTTCAGGCTGTGTGCTTGTTGAGGACGATGGCAGGTGGTCTCACCTGTGCTGTCTAAATTGTTAAGTTTGTTCTCCTTTCAGCACGTGGTCAGGGCAGATCATGAGAGGTCAATAAAGGTGATTGGGATGTGACCCTGTCATGGTGTCGTGGCTCCTCCAAGGGTCTGAGCTTGGTGCTGAGGGGGCTGGCGTGGGGGCATTGGGTAGTTTTAGCATTAGCTATAGAGAGTCTTTGCTTTTCCATGCAAATAACTGCCCCCAACCCTACCCATTCCCCAGAACCCCCCCACCTGATGGGAGCCTGGAGAATGCGGGCTGGGCGGGTTTTTCTGCATTGACCTTGGTCGTGTTGCCCAGAAGCATGATTTCAGAGCTGGTCGTGAGCTGTAGCAAAAGGGTGGCCATGACTTTGTGCAAAGAAGTAGGCATTCACAGCTGTGGACCAGGACACCGTGCATGGTGGGCAGAGTGTGGGTTCGTATCAGCTTCCTCTCACCTTGCCCTTTGTGCAGTGCCCAACCTACACAACTATACACGATGGGCCTCCCTGCTTTGTCTATTTTTTTATTCCGTGAGGTTGCTTAGTAATAAGTCAGGAGCAGTGACACTCTGTTTCATGCTTGACGATGAGGTTTTGTGCTCTCGATGCCTCCTTTACCTGCCTTGGCCTGGCATAGGTGAGAGGGTTTCCCTGAGGACGAGCTGAGCAGAGGCAGTCGCGCGCCCCTTGCCTGGCTCACCACCTCCCACGGGGCAGGGATGCCCCTGGGGGACCTCCGGGTAAGGGTGGGATGATTCAGGGCGAGCAAGCATGGCGAGGTTCCCCGGGACCCGGGAACACCAGCCGGGCCTGGGGACAACTGAGAAGACGCCCAAGATAAGAGCCGTTGGTCTAGTGGCTCTTACACCTTTCCTTTGCAGGGAGAGTGGTGCTTCCAAGGTCTTTTGATGAAGTCTGCAGAAACATGGCCGCGTGCACACGTGACCGGAAGCTTACCTCCAGGGCCTTCGTGGGTCCCTGACCTGGCCTGAGCGGCTGGCCCTGGTGTGGATTTTGCGCTTCAGAGGGGGCGTTCTGGGTCCTGCCCTGGTCGTGCCAGGAGCCTCCTCTGACCCTTGGACCAGCTTGTCTCTCTCCTTCATCTCCTGACACTGTCTGCCTTAGCACTTGTCCCCTGGGCTTTCCCACGTCTCACCGCACCTCTGCCAACCCAGTCCTGCCTGATTTTGACAGCCCGCAGCAGGGCCCTGTCTCTGTCCGAATTCGACTGCCGTGTTCCAGGCCCTGTTGCCGGCCCCCACCTCAGGCCCTCGGCTTCCCTTTCTGTCCTCCCATCTGTCTCCTCTGCCTCTACGAGGTGTTGGGGAGCCCCTGGTTGGGGGCGCTCCCTGTGGCACTGGGGCGGTGCTGTGCACAGGCGCCTGCTTAGTGCCACTCGCTCTGTGCCGCTGGGTGCCTGAAGCCCCGGGCGCGGTGCGCAGGACTTTGGGTCTGACTGAGATCTTGTTGGCTTTGGCAAGGCCTGTCCTGGTGCACAGGGAAGCCGGTGCACTTCCAGAGTAGGAGAGTTGTGCTGTCTGTGCACCTGCTGCGGAGATGAGGAGACTGTGCTTGGTTGGGCTCACGTAACTCTCAGGGGTCACCCAGCCATCCACAGCCAGTGGTCCCAGAGCGGGGAGTAAACACGGAGTTCTGACCTGCCTGAAGCCCTAGCAGAGCCTCAGAATCCTTCTTCACACACCCCAGGAACCGTGGTTAATAGTCTGAGCTGGTTCTTGAACTGCTGCCTGCAGGCAGATGCCCCCTAAGGGTCCTCGGGCTCTTTTGGCCCCTTCCTTTCTGTCCTTGAGGATTCTAGTCCACACATTGTCCTGGAAGCCCCTCAGGTCTTTAGAAATGATCAGCCACCCCCTTCCTCTTAACAGGACATGCTCACGAGCTCCCTTGAAGGTGTCCTTCGGCAGCCTTCCTCCAGGGGCTGCGGCTGTGCGCTGCTCACGGGGATGTCAGGATGGCTGAAAGGTCCGGGGTCAAGCCCTCCCCACCTCCCTCACAGGGCCACCTTGCTGTGGTCACACTCAGCCCTGGAAAGGGGCCCGTCCTTGATGCACTGTTGAAGGGTCCTCTGTGTGTGTGGGAGCCACCCCTGCTCCTCTCTGCAACCTGACGGTGTGGCCAGCATCTTCTGTGTCGCCTCCTCTCCCGTCTGCCGTCCTGGGCGGGCCCTGGGCATATCACGTCCTTGGTCTCAGAGGGACCTCCATATTGTTTCAGCTTCTGCCCCCGAACTAGCTCCTGCCGGGGCCAGGCAGCAGACTGCAGGTGCCCTCTGTCCAAATGTATGTGCGTGTACCTGCACGCCCGTGTGTGCACAAGGGCTTGAGGGACACAGAAGGGCTCTGGACTGCCCAGGCCACATTGCCAGGCAGCAGCTGCTCCTGCCTGCACCGTCCCCTCACCCCGGTCTACCTGCTCTCGATTCCATGACCTGACCTTGCATCTCAGCTCCCTGCTCAGCCCTCATGGCCTGCGCACCCATTATCCCCCCACCTGTGCACTTGGCTTTTACCCGTCCCTCCCTAGGGCACGGCCATGCCTGTCTCGTTCCCTGCTGCGTCCCAGCGCCTGGCTCGGTGCAGATACCCTGCCGGGCACTCCAAGGCTTTTAGTGAATAAGCAAACAAGGTCCAGGCTGACACTCCAGAGGGCCTGCCAGGGGCTGAGCTTTGTTCCGAACCAGGCAGTGGGTGACACAGACACAGACAGAGACACACACCTTGCCTTGCACACCACTGCGGCCCCACCATCACGCCGGAGTCATGCCAGCTCCTGGCGCAGCAGCCAACACACTGCGGTCTGGCTCCCCCGTAGGGCCTTGAGCCTAAGGCCCTCATGTCCGGGCCGGAGGGCGTTCTGCAGCAGAAGGGCTGGCGTCCTGGTGCGTCCTCTGCCATGTGCGTTCACACCCACCCTGTGTGCCCGAGAGTGTGCACACACTCGCCCTGTGCACCCTCCTGTGTATGTGCGCGCTCTGGGCGCCCCTGGTGTGCCACACTCGCCTGGCCACTCCTCTGTGTGCACACACCTGGCTGGCGTCCCTGTGCATACACTGTCCCTGAGCGCCCACCACCTTACAAAGCCTGGGACCACAGGAAGGGGGCGTCCCTGTGCACACACTGTCCCTGAGCGCCCACCACCTTACAAAGCCCGGGACCACAGGAGGGGGTGTCCCTATGCCCACACTGTCCCTGAGCGCCCACCCGCCTTACAAAGCCCGGGACCATAGGAGTGGGTGTCCCTGTGCACACACTGTCCCTGTGCGCCCACCACCTTACAAAGCCCGGGACCACAGGAGGGGGCGTCCCTGTGTACACACTGTCCCTGAGCGCCCACCCGCCTTACAAAGCCCGGGACCATAGGAGGGGGCGTCCCTGTGCACACACTGTCCCTGTGCGCCCACCGCCTTACAAAGCCCGGGACCACAGGAGTGGGTGTCCCTGTGCCCACACTGTCCCTGAGCGCCCACCGCCTTACAAAGCCCGGGACCACAGGAGGGGGCGTCCCTGTGCCCACACTGTCCCTGTGCGCCCACCGCCTTACAAAGCCCGGGACCATAGGAGGGGGCGTCCCTGTGCACACACTGTCCCTGTGCTCCCACCGCCTTACAAAGCCCGGGACCACAGGAGTGGGTGTCCCTGTGCCCACACTGTCCCTGAGCGCCCACCGCCTTACAAAGCCCGGGACCACAGGAGGGGGTGTCCCTGTGCCCACACTGTCCCTGTGCGCCCACCCGCCTTACAAAGCCCGGGACCACAGGAGTGGGTGTCCCTGTGCCCACACTGTCCCTGTGCGCCCACCACCTTACAAAGCCCAGGACCACAGGAGGGGGTGTCCCTGTGCCCACACTGTCCCTGAGCGCCCACCGCCTTACAAAGCCTGGGACCACAGGAGGGGGTGTCCCTGTGCCCACACTGTCCCTGAGCGCCCACCGCCTTACAAAGCCTGGGACCACAGGAGGGGTGTCCCTGTGCCCA
The DNA here is from genome assembly GCF_040939455.1 of Microcebus murinus. Lineage (NCBI taxonomy): Eukaryota > Metazoa > Chordata > Mammalia > Primates > Cheirogaleidae > Microcebus > Microcebus murinus. The sequence continues at coordinate 4,768,469 of NC_134123.1, read as the reverse complement.
CACTGTCCCTGTGCACCCACCGCCTTACAAAGCCCGGGACCACAGGAGTGGGTGTCCCTGTGCCCACACTGTCCCTGAGCACCCACCACCTTACAAAGCCCGGGACTACAGGAGGGGGTGTCCCTGTGCCCACGCTGTCCCTGAGCGCCCACCCGCCTTACAAAGCCCGGGACTACAGGAGGGGGTGTCCCTGTGCCCACACTGTCCCTGAGCACCCACCACCTTACAAAGCCCGGGACTACAGGAGGGGGTGTCCCTGTGCCCACACTGTCCCTGAGCACCCACCCGCCTTACAAAGCCCGGGACCACAGGAGTGGGTGTCCCTGTGCCCACACTGTCCCTGTGCACCCACCACCTTACAAAGCCCGGGACCACAGGAGGGGTGTCCCTGTGCCCACACTGTCCCTGTGCACCCACCACCTTACAAAGCCCGGGACTACAGGAGGGGGTGTCCCTGTGCCCACGCTGTCCCTGAGCGCCCACCCGCCTTACAAAGCCCGGGACTACAGGAGGGGGTGTCCCTGTGCCCACACTGTCCCTGAGCACCCACCACCTTACAAAGCCCGGGACTATAGGAGGGGGTGTCCCTGTGCCCACACTGTCCCTGTGCACCCACTCGCCTTACAAAGCCCGGGACCACAGGAGTGGAGGGGTGTGTATCGTGGTCTCAGCCTTGCCAGGTATCTTATATGTTAAAAAGTTAGAGGTGGAGTCTGAGGAAGTGTCCAGAAAGCACCCAGCTGCCCCCCACCCTGGCTGGCTGGGCAGCCCCTGGCGTGTGCTGTCTACACTGGCCTTTGCTGGCTGGCTTTTCTCTGAGCCACTTGGCCCTCAGTGCGCAGTGCGGCTCTGCAGCAGAATTCCACTCGAGGCACGTGGGGCTCACAGGCCCTGCACCTGGGTCCAGCTGCAGGCAGCCCCGTGCCTGCCTCCACTGCCAGTGAGGCCATTGCCGAAGGCCCCGTGGGGACAGAAGGTCCACCTGGGGAGAAGACAGTCTCCTCACTCCCAGTGCAGGCGGCACAGGGCCGGCAGCGGTGCCGGGGCTCGCGCATTCCTATCTCTCACCAAGAATGTATAAAGGATGGTGCAATGCCTGTGAGGGGCCGGGCGCGGCAGCTCACGCCTGTAATTCTAGCACTTTGGGAAGCCAAGGTGGGAGGATCGCTTGAGGCCAGGAGTTCGAGACCAGCCTGAGTGAGACCCCCGCTGGGTGTGGTGGCGCATGCGAGACCTTGTCTCTATAAAAACAAAATCAGAAACACCAAAAAACAGAATGTGGGCCAGAGGGTGGCATGAGTGGGTGGTGCCCGCAGCTGTAGGGAAATTCATTCGTGACCACGCCACGGCCCCTCGCCATGCGGGGGGCGCTGCAGGGTCTCCAGTGTGTGGTGTGGCCGCCCGCCTGGGAGAAACCCGGGGAATCTGTGGTGCGTCTGCCACTCTGGGCCCCGGCCGGCCAGCACTGCGCCACTTGCAGCCGCCTCCCGCCCCTGCAGGCCTGCCTGGAGTCCCGGATCCAGGTCAGAGCCTTGATTCTCCCCAAAGGGCTCACAGCGATGAGGGTTTGCATATTCTTGTTCCCACTGGCTGAGGCCACGTCTTCACAAGGCAGTGACTGGGCATCTGGGGACACCCTCAAGTTCACTGACTTCAGAGGTCACACTTTTTAACAGCCTTCGGTGGGCCCAAGTGTGAGGACTGTTGTCCCTGCCTGGGGACACACAGGACAGAGGAGAGCTGGGGACATGCCAACGTCCTGACGACCTGTGGGGGGGAGGTTTAGGGACCCAGGTAGACCTCGTTGGCGGCGTCACAGATGGCAGCATGGTAACCCTACGAGTTAGCAGCAGTCTCTTCATGGACGCACTGCGTGTCTGTGTGCGTGTTTGCGTGTGTGTGAGTAACAGATGAAACAGGAGGGAACTGCTTTTGGTGTGGCGATGGGTGCTGTCACAATGCCCTTTCACGATGGCTTGCTTCCGGTGGCTTTAGGCATCAGCCGCCCGTGTTTTGGAGGCTGTCTGGTTGGCAGCATCTTAGTGAATAATATCAATTTTGTCTGACATGAGGTCTTGATTCACAGTTACAAAGCTGCATATTTGAAAACCCTCCCCGCTGTAACCAGCTAAGTAAAACAGCAGCTTCAGTCCCGGCTCACTCATCTCTGCAGTTCATCGTCTGGATTCCGAGCTTCTACTGTCAGGATGCAGACTCGGAAAGACAGGCACTTCGTTTACACGCCTTGGCCTGCAGCTCATTGAGGCGCACGCTCTCTCGCGGGCGCTGTGTCTGAGGGTGTAAGGGACAGTCCGTGAGGCCCTGGTGGGCAGTGAGGCCATGGGTGGACAACCGAGGGGGCAGACTCAGCACCCACCTCCTCAAGACGTGGCGGCAAACCCACCTGAGTGCTTGGCCCGAGTTCCAGCAGATGACAGCCCTGGCCCGTACGGGGCAGTTAGCCTGTGCGGGCACAGCCCACGTGCACGCGGTGTCGTGCACTTAGCCCCGCCCCCACAGCCCTATGGCTTAGGGACCATTATTTTTTCCATTTTCGAGATGGGAAAACAGAAACCCAGAGAGTAGATTATTTGCTCAAGGTTATACAGCTGGTAAGAGGCAGAGCTGAGATTTGAAGCCAGGCCCTGCCCGGTGCTAGAGCCTGGCTTCTGACCCCAAGCCTGCCGGCTGCCCACCGTGCTGTGTACCTGCCTTCCATGCGGGGGCTGGGGTGCTGCTCTCCTGTCCTGAGCTGCTAGGATCCTGGCAGTGTCCTTTGTGTCCCAGTGTACAGTAGCTTCAGAAATAATGTTTTCCACTGATGGTCCTGGGTTCGAGCCCAAACTCTGCGTGCCTCTTACTGGCCGTAAGACCTCAGGCACGTCCCTGCACCTCTCCGAGAGCCTGTTGAGGAGGACCAAGGCCAGCGGTGGTGCAAACGCCGGCGTGCACCGTGCGGCGCGGAGGGCTGGGTGGTACGTGGTAGCTTCAGCCTGCACGTGTGTAGCGCTAGAAAGCCCATTAAATCTGAAAAATACTGTGCATGCACATTTTTGGCTTAAACAAAGTTCCATTTACAAAGTCCATAACCCAGCTTTAATATTATTGCATATCCCAGACTGGGATTAATTCCAGGACAAGAGCGTTATTATGCTGTATAGGGTTTCTCCCACGTTCTCCTAGTGTGGCCTCCCTGAGCCTGGGCTCACGTGCTGGGGTGTGCTGTGGTGGGGACACCCCGTCTTTGCCCAGCCTTCTGAGGGGTCTGGGGGAGTGGGGGAGGAGAGTTGCCTTCTCAAACCGCGGCCTCAGGGGAGTCGGCCTCGGTGTGTCCCGAGGTCTGCCTGCCGGCTGGGTCTCAGCGTGGGGACTGGTGCCTGCTCTGTGCCAGCCCCTGGGAGCAGCCTTCTTCGTTTCTTGGGGCAGCACTGTGGTTGGTTGGTGGTGTCTGCCCGGGCACAACGCTGGGAGACCGTACCTGACCCAGTGCCTACTCGCTGTCCACGTTTTATTCTGATCATTTTACATCTCTCTGAAAGTAACAAAGGCCTCTTTGTGGGTCTTACCTGCCCCGACTGTGGGTGTTATAACAAGGACCCCAGATGTCCTGTCTTCCTTGCCCTGGGCCCGCCTGGTGACCTCTTTGCACAGCCTCAAACTCACAGGCACCTCTCTGTTCTCTCTTTCAGTTGAAGAGGGGGAGGCCTCAGACTTCTCGCTGGCCTGGGATTCCTCCGTGACAGCAGCAGGTAAATGCCCAGGGGCCCTGGGGCAGGGTGCCCGTCCTGGGGCTGGCCAGGACCGCAGAAAGCCACCCAGCTGGTTATGGAAGTGACATTCTTCACGTCACATTCCTGTCTCCAGTCCAGACTACCCCGCGCAACACGATTTTTATATCAGTTCCATATGGTCAATAAAACCTATTACACACGGAGACTAATATTCCCTCACTCTCCCGAGGGCCAAGTTTCCTTCCGTGGGCACTGTTCAGACGGGCGTGATTCCCCCACACGGGCCTGGAAGCTCCCTGCTAGGGGCGTCCCTGCACATTCATTCCAATCTAATTGCATAAAAGCCACTTTAATAGGACTTTTAAACTCCAGTCTAAATCAGAATTCCTTTGTTTCCCTTCCTGGAAGGGGCTGCTTTGCACTCTCAGGCTGGCAGACCGAGCTCCTGCCTCCAGGGGTGGGTGGAGGAGAAGCTCAGACTTGGGGGGTGTGTGGCCATCGCGTGGTGATGGGGTGACGTGGCAACCAGGAGACGGGTTTCCGCACACGCGCTTTCTCTTCCCTGCACCATGGTTTCCCAGCTGTGCAAAGTGCTGGATGAAGGAGGTTTTCCTAACCGTGAGGTTTTGTACCTGGGAGCCTGAGACTGGAACTGGCCTTGGGGTCTTGGAAGCACCTGCATGGGGGCTGGGCTCCCTGTGTGCCCGGTATCCGGCCAGGGCCTCCCTTGGCGGTGGGGTCCCCCGCCCTGTCCTGCAGGTGCTGGGCTCTCCTTCCCTGCCCCTCCATGCTGTGTGCCAGGCCTGTCCTGGGGTCCTGAGCAGCCGGTTCCGGGCCTCTGGGAGCTGGGACCTGTTCAGGCTTGTGGGATCTTAAGGCCTGGGGAGACCTAGAAGTGAGTCATTTCATCCAATCTTCTCCTTGTTTAGTTGTGGAAACTGAGGCAGGAAGAAAGATTTGCTCTGGGTCAGTATTTCTAAAAATGTGGTTTTAGACATCAGGCCTAAGAACATTTAGTATTTTAATGGTTACACATCTAATTTGTGGTATTGTGCACCCTTGTGACTTATGATGATGCTAAATTCACGTGAAAAAATTAAGTGAGTTGACAATGTTTTGACTAATAACATGTAATATTTAGATTCAGCAAAAACGTGCGGATGGTTCACGAACGAGCAGCACTTGGGGAGTGCTGGTGTAGCTTAGACAGAGGGGGGTCGGGTGTCAGCTCTCGAACCCAAGCCCCAGCCCTCCCGGTCCATCGCGCTGTCCCGGGGGTCGCACGCTGCTTGGACAGGCCCAGGGCCCTCGCTGGCTCCCAGCTGACCCAGCCTTGCGCACGGACGCGTCTGCAGATGCCCGACCCTGGCGGTGGCCCCACGGGAAGGGGTTGTCAAGCTGAGTGGTGAGTGGTGCTCCAGTTCCAGGGCAGGGAGTCCGGGCCGCGGAGGGCCCTGCGCTCAGCACGGGTGAGGACAGGAGGCCGCAGGACGGGCTGCGCAGCCCCTGGCCTGGCTCCTTCTGTGTGGGAGTGCACTCCCACGCTGCAGCGTGGCTCGGCGTCCGTGTCTGAGAGAGCCAGGCCTCCTGACAGCTGCGGGGGCCGTGCGCTCAGGCCGGCACCAGCCGCTGGAGGGGTCCCCGCTGTGCCTGGGACGCCTGGACTAGGAAAGCACTCAGGCCAGGGTTGCCCACACGAGGTCCTCCCTCCCAGCTGCCTCCCTAGTGGGGAAGCGACGCGGACAGAGGGGAGCAGCATTGGGGTGCGAGGGGCTCTGGCGGTGCTTGTGGAGGACGGAGGGCCCTGGGCCGGGGCGTCGGGCCCCCAGGCTGCCCCACGGCAGTGAGGTGTGTCCCGTCTCAGAGGCAGGCGTGGTGTCGGCGCTGGAGCCCGCGCTCCTAGCTCTGTGGCCCCGTAGCTGGACGGCCAGCCTTAGGGCCTCTCTGGGGCGCCGGGAGTAGCGGAAGCTGTGGGGTCTGCCAGTGTCCAGCCAAGAGCTGAGCTCGCCCCGCGCGCAGGGCGAGGCGCACTCCCTGCGAGTTCCCTCCGGCCCGGGACTCTGCGCGTGGTTCTCCGTGGTGCCAGTCAGCTTTGGATGATCCGCTCAGCGCTGGGGAAAGAGAGGGCAAGGCATCCCGGGCAGTGGATAAGCCACAGCCAGGCCATGAATTGTTTTGTTTTCTTTGGCCTGTTTCTGATGATATTTTTAATAATGCATGCGTGTGATAAATTCTCCTCCCCAGTTCTGCTGGACTTGGGCTATTAAAGTCAGCTCCTATCCCCTTTGTGCGGGGCTCCTGAGATGGCTCAAATCCTGGGTGGCAGGATAAGTCGGTGTGGGAGGCCGCCTGGACCTGGGTGATGTCACGTTTATTGAGCGCTTCCTTAGTGTGCGCCAGGCACGGAGAGAGCGCTTCTCCCACGGCATTCGTCGAGCCGTCCTGACAGCTCTGCAAGCTGGGTGCTGTTTCCAGCAGCAAGGCCGTCGTTCTCAGTGGGCTGGCTTAGGGGCGGCCATCTGGTAGAGGACAGGGCCAGAGGCCTGGTGAAAGCTGCTTTTGTCTAATGCTTTTCATTCAACTGAGAAAATGTCACTTGGCCACATCAGAGAATGGGGGCAGGTGCCAGGGAGGATTATGGGGGAGCAAAACCTCCCTGAGCCATCCTTGGCACTGCTACTGAGAATCGCCATCCTCATTTGGCAGACAGGGAAGGAGGCTTGGAGCGGTTCTGCAGTGCGTCCGAGGTCCCAATGAGCTCTGGGGCAGACTTGAACCCAGGTCCTCCCGAAGCCAGAGCCTGTGGTCTATCCTCTGCACTACCTGGCATTAGGAGGTGGGGTGCTGAGCAGAGACCTGGAGGCCAGGCATTGTGGGGGCTCTTGGAAGGGCCCTGGCGGTACAGGCTCCATGGCTGCAGGATGTGGGTGCATTCTGCTCACCAGGACCTGAGGTGGCCGTGGGCTGAGCGCATTTTGCCAGGAGCAGTGAAGAGCTGTAAGGTAAGGTGCAGCCCTCTTGCCTGGGGGCCCAGCTGGCCTGGGGTGCAAGCTTTTCATGGCACCCTTCCCTTCCCCCACTTGGCCCTGGCCCTGGGCACATGAAGGACTCTAATAAAAAGGCAGAATGCACGGTGTGCTTCTGCACTCATCTCTGGCCTCCCCTGACAGTGGGGACCCTGTGGCCACCTGCCCCTGGGAACAACCCAGCCTGCTCCATGTGTGCCCTCGAGCTGGGGCTCTGACAGTGATGGAGAGCCCGGCCTAGCCTAGCAGGGAAGGGCAGTATTCCCCAGCCTGGGAGCGGGGTTGGGGGCAGGGAGTGCAGGCCCACTCTTGCCTGGCAGGTGGCACTGCTGACGACAGGACCCGGGGGAGGAGGGCTGCATTCAGAGCTAAGGTATGGGAGTGCAGGTGTGGAGCTGGAGAGGTTCTTAACCCATTTTGAGCCGTAGATGCCTTTGAGTGTGCAGTGGAAGTGTGTAGATTCTCTTCCCAAACATACACAGTGTTCACATGTGATCTCAGGGGAGTTTATGTGTCACCCCCCAGCCCATCTTCTCCCGCCTTGCCCCAGGCCATGGGTGCCAGGCCCTTAGAAATATAGAAGTCCGTTGCAGATGGGAAAGCCCCATCTGTGGCTGGATCATAGCTCACTGTCACCTCAAACTCCTGGACTCACGAGATCCTCCTGCTTCAGCCTCCCTAGGGCCACAGCATCCATCGCCACGCCAGGCTAAATTTTTAAAAAAACTTTTTATAGAAACAGGGACTCGCTATGTTGCCCAGGCTAGTCTTGAACTCCTAGCCTCAAGCAATCCTCCCACCTCGGCCTCCCAAAGTGCTGGGATTATAGGTGTGAGCTACCGCACTGGGCCAAGATCTTCCCAGTTTTAATACGAGAAAATAGAAAGCTAGATTTTCATATGAAATCCATCAGATTCTTTAAAAAAAGGGCAATTCATATATTTTTAAAAGCAGCTTTGTTGAGATATAATTCGCATATTGTACAGTCCGCCCATTTAAAGTGTATAAGTCAGTGAATTTTAGTAGTTCAGAGATTTGTGCAGCCGCAGCCACTGTCAGCTCAGAGCATTTCCGTGACCTCGGAAGAAACCCTGCACCCTTAGCTCTTGCCCCGCCTCCCAGCCCCAGGCAGTCACTGATCTGTCTGTCTCTGCAGACTGGCCTGCTTTGGACATTGCTTATAACTGGAATCAGAATATAAAAGCTTTATGGACTGGCTTCTTTCATTTAGCCTAATATTTTCAAGGTTCATCCATGTTGTAGGAGGTGTCGTTCTTCAGCCCTTTTTAGGGCTGAATAATACTCTGTGGAGTGGGCAGACCACAGTTTGTTCACCCGTCCATCTGTTGGTGGGCATCTGGGCTATTTTCATCTCTTGGCTGCTCTGAAGTGTGCTGCTGTGGACATTCTGCACACATTTATGTTTGAACACCTGTTTCTAGTTCTTTGGGGCATATTCTGAGTAGTGGGATTGCTGGGTCATATGGTAATTCTGGGTTTAACTTTTTGAGGTGCACACAAACTGTTTTCCACAGCAGCTGCACCATTGAACATTCCTACGTCAATGTATGAAGAGTCCGGTTTCTCCAGACCCTTGCCAACACTTGTTCCAGCCTTCCTAGTAGGTGTGAAGGTATCTCATTTTGGGCAACTCATATTTTTATAAAAACATTGTTCAGGCTAAAGAAACTCCTCCTACCAGCTGGTTTTGGCCTGGTTACTGATGAGGAGGAGGTCGCTGAGACTGTTTTTACCAAGGCACTGTTGCCTAGGCTTGATTCTCTGGCTGCCAGCACCCGTGACCTGCTCTCCTGCCAGCGTCTCCACCCCATGTCCGCAGTGGAGACCATCTTTCCTTCGGCGTCAACTCCTCTTTCCGGGAGCCCTTTGGAACGAGATCGCTAAGCAGCAGGCACCAGAAACGACGTGCGTGATCCTGACGTCTACAGTGTGAGGTTTCAGGGAACCTACCCAACCACGTGGCAGTTTCCCTCCCCCTCCCCCGTCACTGAGTGTGAGCCGAGCTGAGGTGCTCCTCTGCGTACACCTGTCCAAGCACAGGGGTCTCCCACCTCTCCAGGCGGGGTTCCGGCCGGCCGGTGGAGCCTGCCACGGGGCTTCCTTCCAGCATGGCTGCTCCGGAACGGGCCCTGGGAGGTGCAGCGGGAGGAGGGGCTGGGGCCCTCTGGAGACGGGACACGGTTAATTTGTTCACAAATGCTCGTTGTCGATGCCTGGGCAAGTTGGCCAAGTTTGTTTCTGGCGTGGCGACAGCCCCTCTTGTGGTTTGAGAGCAACACTGGCTATCGTCAGCTGTGCACGGGCCGGCAGCCCGAAACCTTATTGGTGTTGCACAGTGCGCAGTTTCCAGCCTTCCTGCCACGCCTCAGGCCTCATCGTCCCGGTTGGTGGAGCGGCCACTCCCACTCGCAAGGCGCCTCTGGGAGCCAGGCCTCCCTCCCTGTGCTTTTCAGTGCAGATGAGAAAACTGAGGCACGGAGGCGCTAGCGACCTGCTTCCGGGTCACACGGCCAGGAAGCGGCAGGGCGGTGACTTAGACCCAGGTAGCGCACGCGTGAATACAGCACTGTATTCTGTAGACCGCAGACCTGCCTGTGAGAGTGCGGGTCCAGGCGCTTCGTTTCCGAGGGGCTCCGTGAGGCGTCAGTGCTGTGCCCAGGTCGCTGGCTCAGGTGGAGGCATCCGGCTGTGGAGGGAGAGGAGGTGCCCAGTGTGCAGGCCTTGCACACATTTCCCACTTCACAGGCCAGGCTCTCTGCAGGGACTCACAGCGCCCCGCCCTGTCCCCAGCCCTCCTCCCATGCCTGGGTGCTGGCACGGGGCCTGTGCAGGGGTGGCGGGGTTCGGGCTGCAGGCTCCGGGACCTGCTGGGGGTTGGAGCCGGCATCTGGGCATCTGGTGTTCCGGGGGCTCCCTGGGAAGGGGCGCTGAAGCCTCTCGTGCCCTTTCACCCTGTTCTGCGCGAGGGCGGCTGGGAGAGTGGGCAGGTCGCCCTTGCCGCCCAGGCGACAGCCTCCTCTCCCTGCAGTCCTTCAGCTCCAGGTTTGGTGGCGAAGTGGGTGGGACGTCCGGAAGACTGGGCCTTCCACGGCAGGGGCCGAGGCCGCCCCGTGCAGCCTGCCTGCACTTCTGAACCACACGGAGCCGGCGCCCGCCCGCTTGTGTTTTGTCAGCGTGCGTATTTATTATTTCAACTACTTCCCAGAAACTCCACCCACAGCCTCGTGCTTCTGCACACACTTGCTGAATTCACATTTCCCTCTGCTCCTTTTCGAGCTGCAACTGTGTGTACACATGCCACCCGCCCAGGCAAAGTCCGGGCTGGGTTCTGTTGTAGGCTCCAGTGCACCTGACCCCGTGACCCCCGGGGACCCACACACCTTCCACTGTAGTGGCTGCACTCGTCATCGAGTGGATGGGCACGAATTTCCTTAGCTCTGGCCTTGCGTTCTTTGCTAGGGGCCCCTCTCCTACGGCAGGGGTGCGGCCGGGGTTGCGCCCCTGTGACCGAGGGCCGAGCTGCCCAGGCGCCCTTTGGCGGCAGGCTGCCATGGCTGGTGCGTCTGCCTGTTGTCCTGGAGCCCCCACCCCAGTCGTCTTCCCGGTGAGGACCAGCAGACGTTTTAAAGGAGCAGAAAAGTCTCACGAAATAGATGTAGAATTCCCAGCATTTTAAAGACTTATGAAATGCATTTTGATATGGGGCCGGCTGGGCAGTTTCTCATTAGCTCGGCTGGGGCGTCTGTGGGGAGTGGCGCTGAATGGAGCCGGCAGGCTGGGTAGGGGGACGCCGTGGCCCTGCGCTCACAGGGGCGGGGGCAGCGTGGCCGGCATGTGCCCACTGCTGGCCAGGCGGCCTGGGCCGAGCCATTGTTAGAGCTGCTGCCCCTAGGACAGGGGGCCTCAGAAGCCGCCAGGTGGTGACTTGAGCTGAGAGGTGGCCACCCTGTTACCATGGTGAGCAGTCCACGCGGCAGGATGTCTGTGCCATGTGTGCACATGGACGCATACTCGTGTGTGTGCATGTGTGAGCGTGTGCAGGGTGCTGCGGCCTGACCGCACCCTCGGGCCCTGGGGCCTCTGCCCCTTGCACTTGGTGGTGCTGTCTCTGGGCCCTCCGGGGCTGCCTCGGTCAGCCCTCTGAGCAGGATGTTTTCCCTGCCCACCCTTCTATCTGGCTCAGGACCAGCCCTGGGGCCCTGTTGGGCTGCACTCTATGTGGCTTCCTCCTTGATGTGTCTGCTGTGCACATGTGTGTGCAGAGCCGGTGCATACGTGTGCGTGTGTGTGCTCAGCACTCAGTGCACCAGTGCCAGGACGTGTGGGTGAACGTGGGTCCGATGTCTCTCTCCTGACTCCTCTTTTCCTCCCCTCTACCCTGAATGATAGCGTCACGTCCATGGAGTTGGCCTTGTCTTGCTGATTTCCACCCTCCCGAGATGGACTTGTGACCTCCTCAATGGGAGGGACCCTGTGTCATCGGTCTCGTGTCCCCAACCTGGCACTCGGCAGGTGCTCTGCCCCTGGGCCCTGGCTGCCTGCACACAGTTGCCTGGCTCTAGCCCGGCTCTCTTGGGGCTGTCCGCCCCACAGGCCGTTGTCCTCTCCTGGTGCTGTTGGGCTTTTGGGGATGTCAGTCATGAGGGTTGTAATAATCAGCAGGGGCTGGTCCCACTTTCTCCAATGCTCGGATGCTCTCCGAGGACAGGGAAGAGGAACCTCTGGGGTGTCGGCCCTTCCCTGAGGCCCCGATGTCCTGCTGGTAGACATTGGAAATTAGTAGTTCTCTGGTGACTTGAAGTCTGGCCACACTCTAGAGCCACAGTCAGGCGTGTGTGGGGGGTGAAAATGACATCGCTCCTCCTGCATTTGGGGGGGTAACTGCCCATCCCACTCTCACCCTGTTGTCTGGCCATGTGCATCCTAGGGTGGTTTACACCAGCGCTGCTCGAACTTGAACATGCATGCAAATCTGGTGGTCTTGTCAAGGTTCTGACTCAGCAGGTCTGGATGGGCTTGGGATTCTGGGTGGTGGTGATCCTGCAGGTCTGCAGACACTTGCCCACCTGCTTTAGCCTTCGTGCCAGTGGAGCGCCTTCTCATCCTTTGAAAGCTTAGCCTACATGATACCTCCTCCAGGAAGCTTCCCATGATAGCCTTGCCATAATTTTTGTGCCCCTGAGCCTAGGGGCTGCCTGCTCCTGTCCCTTGCTGTCCTCACTGCCTTCTGCTTGGTTATCATGATCCCTCTCTTGAACCCATTTCCCTTGCTGCTCTGATCACTCCTTGGGGGCAGTGACCATGTCTGGTTCTTTGTGTCCCCAGAGCCCAGCACGGGCTTGGCAGTTGACAGGTGCCTGGCAAGTGTTTGCCGGGTTGCGGACCTCGTCTGTGTTTGCCCTGGGCAGTTCAGGGCTGGTTTTTGCTCACTTTGTAAAGAGCAAAATCTGGGCTTGAGATCTAGATACTTATTAGTTGTTTGGTTGTGAGTAGGTTCCTTAACCTCTCTGTCCTTCCATTTCCTCGTCTGAGGTGGGATAATATAGTCCTGCCTCCTAGGGTCGTTGTGAAGACTACACAAGGGACCCGCGTGGCCGCGTGGCCTTCAGTGTGGGAGCTGGTCGTACTCTGGCTTTCGCTTCTGCTGCACACTGAGGGAAGCTCGGGTCGAAGCTTAGCTCCGATCTCGGCTCTGGACGGCTGGCGGGGAAGGCTTGGATGGGTGCTTCTCTGTCGTCACTGCCCCGTCCTTCTGCCCCTATCTTGACTGGCAACCTCTGGGCCTGGCCACATGGGCAGGGCAGTCTTGCCTCCGCCCTCATGCAGGTTTGGGGTGGAACTGAGTCCTCGGGACCATGGCTTTTCATGCTCGGCCTGGTTGGTGGGACATGGCTTGTTTTCCTGGTAGAGAAAGCTGGGTGTGGTGGGGGTGATGGGAAGTGGGCAGGGTCTGCTCTGAAATGCAGAGGCCCTGAGGCTGTCATGTGATCATGCTCCTTCCTGGGTGGGGCTGGACACATGGACTGTGTAGCCAAGGGCCAGTGCTGGTAGGAAATGGCCAAGGTCAGCCTGACTGCACTGGGGCTGGTCCCAGCTTCCCAGGTAGGCAGGCTGTAGGGCCCAGCTCCGGGTTGGGAATGGTTAATGCTGTGCCAGCCAGGGCCGTGCCGTGGACCGTGGGCACCCGGCCGGGGTTAGACTGCTGTTATCTCAGCTGACATTTCCCGTAAAATCCTTGAGTGTGCAGGCAGGTGTGCACACATGCACACACACACACACACACACACACACACACACACACACACACACACCATGTGAGATTAGGTTGAACCTGGCTAACTGATGCCTGTCTGGTTCAAAAAATCATTATTTTGCCCCCACTGCTAATTCTTTTCCTTTGTGTGGCTGATTGCTTTAACTGATGGCTGCTGGCCATACTTGTCAGTAGCTAGCACATCTGATGTCTGGCAAGTACACTGGTGTCTGGCAAGTACAATACGTTTTCCTTGTGCTATCCTACTTTTCAGGGCTAAATGCCTTGCAAAGCCTGCTAATGTGTGGAGGCAGGGGCGGTGCCTGCTTTGCTCACTGTTGTACCCTCAGTAACTAGCACTGCCATAACAGTAACAATTAAAAAATAATAGCCATCTATTATAATAGCCATCTATTATTATTAAGCATTCACTGGGTGCGGGCAGGGGCTGTGCACCTGGCATGCATTATTGCATTTAAACATCCTTAACTACAGACAAGTGGGAAGTATTATCATTCCCATCTCACGGATAAGCAACTGAGGCTCAGAGAAGTAGAGACCAGCGTGGTGCGTCCCAGCCAGTTGGGGCTTTGTCCGAGCCGAGGGGCACACTTTCTGTAGCTGCCAGTTTACAGTGCCTGGGACTCAGCAGAGACTTGCTGTGTCTTTGTGGAACTAGGTGTGCTAGACTGTGCTGTGAGTCCTCTGAGGTCATGGCAGTGACACGCCACTAGGATGGGCACAGCCTGAGAGTGCTCTTCAGCAGTGACATGTAAACTCACTAATCAGAGTGTTCACGCATGTACTCACACAACACATACCACATACATATACACATGCATGCAAACACACATTCATACAAATACACACTACATATACAACCCCTCCCCCATGCACATATATACGCACTCACACACTTACACACAATCTGCAGGTACACACTCCCCACCATATGCACATTCACACATACAGGCCTTCACATATGTGTCCCTCCCTACTACTATACACATGTGTATAGAAATGCATAAATATGCACACACATGCACACACAGCCAGGTGCATGCACATGTGCACGTGCTCACCACACAGACTCTGCAAACACCAGCGCTCACACGTGTGTACACAAATGCACACCCATGCACCGTTTACTCCTCCACACCCCTAGGCTTGCAAGTGAGCAGAAAAAGCCTGTTTCTAGGCTGTCTCCCTTGAAGGATCAGGACAGTGCCCAGTGGGCGTTCAGCATGTCCGGGCTGTCTCCATGCTCTCCGTTTTCTTTCTCCGGTTTCTTTGCTAAACCCTCAGGGCCCTAGATATTCTTTCCATGCAGATTTCCACACCTGCTGTTGGACCCGGTGCTGGGCTGCCCCAGGTGTGGACCTAGAGCCCAGCGCCCATCTGTCTGTGTGCCTGCCTGGCCGCTCTGGCCTGCATGCGCCAGCCCCCACCCTCAACTTGGACATGACTTCATTTTCTACCCTGCACCTGCTGCTTTAAGAGCCGGGGCCTGGCGGGCCTGTCCCCAGGGTCAGGGCCGGGGGAGGCCGGCAGCTGCAGGTTGAGGGAAGCTTTGTGAGCTCCCAGCAGCCTCCTGGAGCCCGGGGAACTCTGGGGAAACGGAAACAAAGGCCGGCAATGGCCTCCTTCCCTCCACGGCGGCCTCGGAGCCGGGCCCGCATGGTGGCCTCTGGGGGCTCCTGTTATTTCCTGTGCTGGCTGTGGGGCTCCTGGCCAGCCTGGAACAGGACGGGGCAGGAAGTGGGGCAGGACATCTTCTGCCCACCTGCTGGGTGCCCTCGAAGGCCAGAGTAGCTGCTCCCGCTAGTGGGGTCAGTCTGGCGCTGCTGCTCCGCGTGCTGCCCCCGGCCTGCGTGGTGCAGGCCTGCTGCCCCGCTCCGGTCTGGCCAGGCTCCCAGGAGGGAACCAGCCTCCTGTCCTCGCTGCCCTCTCCCTGCTGCGGACGCCACGTGCTCCCACCATCTGCGCTGAGAGCCCTGCCGTCACCTGAGCTCTGGCCGCGTGTCTCCCCACTTGGCCCGCGCCTTTGTGGCCAGGGTCCTTGCCCCACAGAACCAAGGACGAGGCCAGGCAGGGAGCATTTCACTGTTTTTTAGTTAATTAATTAGAGATTGTGCTAGAAATACGGCTAGGTTTAGTGGCAGTTCTAGGGCTACGCTGAAGGTCAAGGTTGGGGTTAGGTTCACCAAACCCTGCAGAGTTAAGGACATGGGTTTGAAGCCAGCAGACCTTTATTTCGGTCTTCGGTTTGCTGCCACTGCACCATCACGTCGCTGTCAGGGTCTGTCTGTCCCAGGCCACAAACACACAATGGTCCCCGCCCTGCAGGACCCACGTTGTGGACGAAGAGGTCGCCACGAGTAGGTGACACACGCGGCACACTCGAATGGACTTGACTCAGTCAGCACCTTCCCAGGGATCAGTTTCCTGATCTGCAGAGTGGGGTAAGGGAGCCCCTACCTGTGGCAGAGTTGCAGGCAAGTGAGAGGGTGGATGGCATGTGCCCCGCACAGGGCCTCGCACGCAGCAGGCGCCCAGCGAATGCTAACCGTGGTGGTTATTAATGAAAGGGTATGAGGTGGCCCACACGTCACTGGGCAGCTCAGATAATAGAGGAAAAAACGAGTTATGTCAGAAACCTAAGATGAAGGTCAGGGTGCAGTTGAGGTTCCTGGACGCCTTGACCAAAAGAGAAATAGACACAGCCACCTCTGTCTGATGTAAGCACGTGGGCAGGCAGATGCTGTTCCCCGGCACTGAATGCAGAGGAATTTATGTGCAGATCCTCATTAATCATTGAACGAACGGCAGGCACCATCTCAGTAACAATTTGGCACATGATACAGAAACATCTTTCCTAGAGTCCCTTCTTAAATCCACCCTGGGAAAGTGCTCTGTGGCTGAGTGCACAGCACGCCCCGGAGCTCCGTGCAGTGCGGCTGCGTAACTGGGGCACAGCTGCCCAGATCGCTTTCCTGGGTGCCTGGTTAAATGCAGCTGAACGCGTTTAAGGCAGGACCTGGAAGAGTCCCCGATACTCCAGTGGACACTGTGAGTCTTAGGAAGGGTTCTGCAAACTTTTTAACCTCAGAAACGGCCCTCCGCCCCTTTTTTTGAGGCCCACTTGTCCCCGAGTGGGGGATCTTGGAACACAGTTTGGGAAGTGCTGCTCACGTCCTTACTGTTTGGGCTCGGCACCTGAGGAGGCGCCCCACTCGCGGCGTCCCTCCCGCCCTGCCCGGGCTGGGATGTGGCCGTGGTTTGTGCAGATGGTTTGAGGCTTTCGTCTAGCAGTGCCCTCCCCACCTGTTTGCTTTTTACCTAGTTGTTGTATTTACACAGTCTTATCTGAGTAGAACGCAGTCTCCAAGAGGAATGCAGTCAGGGAAACTGAGGCTCAGCAAAGCTAGCGGGCTCAGGGCTGGAACTCCTAATTTAGGGTTTTCCACCCCCCCATTCTGTGGATACATATGCCTAACGCGCACACACACACACCTAGGTGCACTCTGGATCACCCACTCTTTGCTCTGTGTCTGAGCCTGAGATAGAGTCTGCTGGAGCCCCTCCCTGTCCCGGCCCTTCCCCTCCTGCGGGGCAGGGCTGTGGGCCTGGCTCCAGCAAGGCCTGCCAGTGGCCAGTCACACCGGGGCTGGCTGGCGCCCTGTGGCGTTTCCATGGTGAGCTGTCCTCTGGGGGCCCTGGGTGGGACTTTCCATCTGGGTGGAAACCTGACCCGCGGCCCAGGCCTCCAGCGGGAGGAAATGCCTTCTCCAAATGTGGAGAGAGAAAGAACAGAGAGGTGGCCAGCCTGGGATTCCAGCCACAGTCCCCGACTCCTGCAAAGCCACCGAGCCTGGGGGTCCCAAGGGGCCTGGGACAGGGCTGCCAAGGACCCACCCCGGTGGAGGCCCACAGCTACACACCGTGGTGTCACTTTGGGGGCTGACTGTTGTGTGTCCCTGCGGTTCTGTGCATGAGCTGTGTTTGTGTGCTTGCATTCGCAGCATGCTTCTGCAGATAGCCAGGGCTGGGCCAGGATTTGAACTTGGCTCTCTGTCCCCAAGGCCTGTGTGCTTGCCACTCTGCTCCCTTCCCCCTCTGGAGGGCATTTCCACAGGCATCACCTCCTTGAATCCCTGCAGTAGCATTTTGATTGTAGTTATTATTGCTGTTCTCCGGTTTTTCATAGGTGGAAATCAAGGCTCAGAGAGGCTAAGAGTCTTGCCCAATGTCACACAGCAAGTTTGCAGTAGAGCTGTGTCAGCACAGGTCCCACCCATCCCTTACCTTGCTGACAGCAATATGTGCATACGTACACATTGCCGTTACTCATCTGTCTTCTCCAGATTTAGACGTGCTCATTTGTCAGAAAAAAGAGGGCAACGCCAATTTAAAGAGAGTTGGCAGTTGCAGCCAGCAGGGGCTGGCTGGGGAGAGGGTGAGTCTGTCGCTCCCCCAGGTGGGTCTGTGTGCCCCTCATGGGGCAGGTGGATGTGACTCTGGGGTTTTAAAGTGTATTTCCATCCCACATGCTGATCTGTGGACCAGGCCCCTTAGGGCCGTTGTGTCCGAGTGTGTGTCTCAAGCCGTGGCAGCTGTGCTTAGGGCTGATGAAAGAGTTTTGGGGAATTACTTTGACTCCAAGACACTTTTGCCTCATAAGCTGACTTTAGGACCTGCTGCCCCTCTGTCACCCTAGCTGGCAGTCCCAGGACACCAGGGATGGGCCTGTGTCATGAAGGGCACATGGACCCGTGTGCCAGGGTGGGACTTGTCTGAGGGATGCCCAGGTAGCTGATAAAGCGTTGTTTCAGGTGTGTCCACGAGGGTGTTTCTGGAGAGGGCCAGCACTGGGTTGGCAGACTGAGCAAAGAAGGCACCCTCACCAGTGTGTCCTGTCTGGGCCTTCAGGGCCTTGGGCGGTGCCTGCCCACACTGCAAGGGTGAGGCTGTGCTCTCTGTGCCGAGCACCCACTCCTGCCTGGTGTCAGTGTGGCTGGCTCTCAGGCCTCTGGGCTGGGACTCGGACTGCACCAGCCGCTTTTCTGAGCACCCAGCTTGCAGATGGCAGGTGGTGGGACTCCTCAGCCTCCGTCACTGTGTGCAGCAAGTCTCTTTCTTTGTGTCTCTGTCTCCTCTGGGCTCTGTTTCTTTGGAGAACTCTGGCTGAGTTGTCTCCACCATGGGGATCATGCTTGGTTTTAACCCCGAGCAGTTCCTGGGGCCCGACCTAGAGATGCCTGCTTGGACCCTGGCAGAGTTTCCCTAAAAGGAGCTTGTCTGGTAGCAGGGGGAGATTGGCCTCCTGCCACCACAGGTCCATGGCTCCTGCAGCCACCTGGCGTGGCCTCCTGCCGCTGTGGGGAAGGGCTCGTGACCTTATGCCCTGCGGCACGATGGCTTCTAGGGCTCAGGTCAAGTCCTGGGCTGGAAGCTCAGGGGCCAGGTGGTCGGGGGTTGGGGAGTGGTAAACGGTAGGAGCACTAGACCGGGATCCAGAGCCCAGACTCGGGCCAGGTTCAGAGGCCACCAGCAGCCCCGGGTGGTCAGGCTGCCCTGAAGCAGGGCAGTCCCAGGGCAGGGTGCGCTGGTGCGGTTGTCTGGGAGAGTCAAGATGGGTGGGAGACTCCACCAGGCCCAGACATGGTCCCATGTGGCCCCCTTGTGTCCCCCATATTCATTCTGGTCCCTGTGCCTTTGCTGAGGCTGTGCCCCGTCCTGGAATGCCCTCGTTCCTCCCTCCCACCACTCCAAGGCGGCGTGCCCTTCCAGGCCCAGCCGCCACGCTGCCTTCTGCGGTGCCTTTGCATGCGTGTCCCCGGGCCCGTGCGCTGTCTTCTGTGGTGCCTCTGCATGCGTGTCCCCGGCCCGTGCGCTGCCTTCTGTGGTGCCTCTGCATGCGTGTCCCCGGGCCCGTGCGCTGCCTTCTGTGGTGCCTCTGCATGCGTGTCCCCGGGCTCGTGTGCTGCCTTCTGTGGTGCCTCTGCATGCGTGTCCCCGGGCCCGTGCGCTGCCTTCTGTGGTGCCTTTGCATGCGTGTCCCCGGGCCCGTGTGCTGCCTTCTGTGGTGCCTCTGCATGCGTGTCCCCGGGCCCGTGTGCTGCCTTCTGTGGTGCCTCTGCATGCGTGTCCCCGGGCCCGTGTGCTGCCTTCTGTGGTGCCTCTGCATGCGTGTCCCCGGGCCCGTGTGCTGCCTTCTGTGGTGCCTCTGCATGCGTGTCCCCGGGCCCGTGTGCTGCCTTCTGTGGTGCCTCTGCATGCGTGTCCCCGGGCCCGTGTGCTGCCTTCTGTGGTGCCTCTGCATGCGTGTCCCCGGGCTCGTGTGCTGCCTTCTGTGGTGCCTCTGCATGCGTGTCCCCGGGCCCGTGTGCTGCCTTCTGCGGTGCCTTTGCATGCGTGTCCCCGGGCTCGTGTGCTGCCTTCTGTGGTGCCTCTGCATGCGTGTCCCCGGGCCCGTGCGCTGCCTTCTGTGGTGCCTCTGCATGCGTGTCCCCGGGCCCGTGCGCTGCCTTCTGCGGTGCCTTTGCATGCGTGTCCCCGGGCCCGTGTGCTGCCTTCTGCGGTGCCTTTGCATGCGTGTCCCCGGGCCCGTGCGCTCTGTGAGCCCCGTCCTGCCCTCTGGAGTCCGAACCACCACAGGCTGGCCCGGCCTTCCTCCTTAGCTGTTCAGAGGCTCCACCTCTCTCCCACTCCAGACTGGTTCTTTCCCTCCCTGGCCTGCAGACCCAGCACAAGGCTCAAGTCGTGCCTTATTCGCAGACGGACAGTTTCTCAGGACCTGCGTCACCAGGAGGTTCCACTCACTGTCTAGCCACCTTCTCAGTGGCTGCCCCAGGTTTTAGAGGTAGGGCTTTGCCCCCCATAGCAAAGCCCTGTCTGTTCCCCATCCCAGTGGCAGCCCCTCCTTCTCCCAGAAGTTGCCCCAACTTGACTTCATGGTGGTGGCATCCTCATGTGCCGCAGGCACATGCATTCTTTTTCAGTCGCAGATGTGCTGAGCACCTACTGTGTCCCGGGCACTGTCCCAGGTAGTGAACAGGACTGACAAAGTCCCTGCTGTGCACAGAGCTTGCTGGCTAGTGGGAGATGGGCTGGGAAAGTAAATGAATAAATGCACAAGGTGTTTCACTCGGGAGCAGCAGGGTGACCGGGTGGAGTGGAGGGCCGTGGGGACGAGGGGTGGCTGTACGGGGCTGTCGAGTGCCTCGTGTTGGAGCCACGCAGAGGGGCAGGAGCAGCGCTCCAGGCCTTCCCTCTTCCCCACCGTGGGACAGAGGGGCTGTCACTGTGCCTGGAGAAGAGCAGGTGAGGGGTGGCGAGAGAGGCGAGTTCAGGGAGGGGTGTGGAGAGGTGGGCAGAGGTGGAGCTGGGGGTGGGAGGGATGCCACAGGAGCAGCCCATTCAGGGCCTGTGGCCATGATGGGCGCTGGGCTTTTCTTCTGAAGCGGCGGCAGTGGAGGGTTTGGGCAGGGCAGCAGCGTGGGGGTTCCTGCCTGGAAGGGATCCCTGCACTGCCGTGGGGAGAGGGGTCAGGACGGGCATGCCCTCCTCCAGGTGGGGGATGGTGGGGTCAGGACGGGCGTGCCCTCCTCCAGGTGGGGGATGGCGGGTCAGGACGGGCGTGCCCTCCTCCAGGTGGGGGATGGCGGGGTCAGGACGGGCGTGCCCTCCTCCAGGTGGGGGATGACGGGTCAGGACGGGCGTGCCCTCCTCCAAGTGGGGGATGGCGGGGTCAGGACGGGCACGCCCTCCTCCAGGTGGGGGATGGCGGGGTGGGACCAAGGTGGGGAGGTGAGGAGAGGTTAGTTAGGAGTTTCCTTTGGGAAGTAGGTCCAACAGAATTTGCTGCTGGGTTAGGTGCTGGGCACGAGGGAAGGAGAGGACCGAGGATGGCTGAGCAGCTGGCGGCTGGAGCTGTGGAGACTGACACGCAGGGCACAGGGCTGGGGGTGGCCGGGCTCAAGAATCCGGCCTGGCCGCTGTGCGTTCCCGATGCCTGTCCGATGTTGAGCGGGATTTGAATGTGTGGCCTGGTGATGGGGAGGAGGGGCCTGGGCTGTGCTTGGGTGTCACGCGTGTGTGGCTGGCACTTACAGCGGTGTGGACACCCCTGGGACTTTGGTCTGTCAGTCACAGAGAACAAAGGAGTTGAGGGCCGGGGCGTTGAAGGCTGCGTGCGAGGGGGCCGGGGAGGAGACAAAGGGTGGTCAGGGAGGTAGGAGGAAATGGGGGGTCCCCATAACCCAACGAAGAGAACCTTTCAGGAAGAACAGTCACCGGGCAGGTCCGGTGCTTTCCAAAGGGGCGAGGCTGTGACTTTGATGGGCCAGCTCAGCACACAGCTGTGGCCAGGGTGCTCAGGGTTTGTGCGGAAGGCAGGACGCCCAGCCTGGCGGCGCTCACGCTTGGCAGCCGGACCTGCTGCGGCAGCCCTTGCCTGAAAGCGTTCTGGGCCGAGCAGAGATGGGTTCAGGGGTTAATGAAGTGAACCCTCGTCTGCAGACTGGCCCATCGGGGGTGTCTGTGCCGAGCCTGCTCCTGGCTGCCGCCTGGGAAATGTACCCACGGCCGGACCAGAGGTGGTGCCTGGGAGCGGCAGGCGGTGCGGCGGAGCCCCGCTGTGAGCGAGCCCTCGGCGCGGGGACGCCAGCCTCGCGCAGCCCGGAGCCAGCCCGCGGAAGTGGGCCAGCCGCACCTCCGCGCAGGATTAGGGGGATGTGTAATGGATTAAAGATCAAAAATGTTAATTAAGAAATGGTCTTTTCTAATAGGATGCCTTCAAGGGCACAGGCCTGCGAAGGAGGGGAGTTCTCATTTTGGCAGCGCGGTTCTGTTGTAATGAAATTGGTTCATAGGCAGCGGGAGGGCCCGACGTAAGCCTCGTTTTAAAGACGTCTCCATCCAAATTAATTAGCAGGAAGAAGCGAGGGCGAGCGTCAGGTTGGCAGGCAGGCAGTGCGCGCTGGCCTGCAGGAAGGTGCGTGGACCTCAGAGAATCCCATCTGTGTCCCGGCGCCCGCCGGAATGCCGTCCCCGATGGTGTGTCCCAGGGCACGCTCCTGAGGGGCCTGGTGGGGTCTGACCCTGGGGTCACGGGTCGAGGCCTGGATGGTGGTGGCCAGGCCCACCTCAGGGGGGACTTGCTGTGTGACTTTGGGCTGTCCCTGCCCCTCTCCGATCATTCCTCTAGTTTCTTTTCTTATCAGTTGTGGGTGACAATGAATGACACCTAATCAGATGGCCATGACAATGAGCAGCCCTCCCTGGGCTGTTGTATGAAATAGATTCTTACATCCAAGTGCTCCGAAAACCCAAGACCCTCTATTGAATCAGTGCCATCATTGCTGCGGGCTGGTTGGTCTGTGGGTGCCTGGTCTAGTCTCGAGGTGGGGAACGAGGATGCAGGTGCCAGGGCCCACTGTGGGCCCTGCTCTCCCAGCCCTCCCTGGCTCCCAGGCTGTGGAGTCCCCTGAGTTGGTGAATGTCTCAGAAGGCCACCAAAGTCTAATGGTTACGAATTGGGCTCTGAGTCTGCCACGTCATAAGTCTGAATCCCAGCTTTGCCTTCTACCTGGGACTTGAACCTCATCATTTGACTTATGAGCCTCAGTTTTCTCATCTGTGAAATGGGGCCGGTGATCCCCCCCGTGTCATGGCACTGCCATGAAGCGTGAAGGGACCATGCTGTAATGAGCGTGGCCCCGAGGGAGGGCTCAGCACTCAGAGCTGGGGGCTGACGCTTTCCCTGCTGAGACAGGAGGGGGTTCCATGCAATCCAGACGGGGCCTCCCCACAGCTCGGGTTCAGGCATGTGGCATTTTGGGTTTTCTGGGCCCTCCAGGTGCGAAACCTTGTTTTATAAGAAGCCAAGGACGGGGAGTCACTCACTCAGAGCTGGGACTGCTCTGAAGGTCGCAGACTGGAAAAAGCGTGGATGGGGAAGCCCGAGGTGGCCTCTGCCACCGCCGGCAAGCATGGTGTTCTCTTGCCACCACGAGCTTGCCTTCCCTGGGAGGGTGCTGGGAGCGGGCGGGAGGGCGGAGGGCGGAGGGCGGGAGGCGGCTTTCACCGTCTTGGCTGGAGGCTCTGCACCGTCTGCACCTTCCCGCTCCCGCCTGGGCTGTCGTGGGGCTGCAAACCTTCACTGGGCGAAATACTGTGTGAAGCAGCCCTCATCGCCTCACTGACTGATGTTTGCCTTGAGTTGCGTTTTGTCATATGTTAATGTCATGACTTCTGCTTTAGTTTCCCTTGCATCTGCCTGCTCTGCCCTTTCTCAGCATTTTACTTCCCCGCATTTAAAAATTAAAAAAAATTATGGCAAAATATGTCTGAGACAAAAGTTACCATTTAAACCATTTTAAGTGTGCACTTAGTGGCGGTGAGCAGGTGCACGTCGCTGTGCAGCCATCGTGCCGTCCATCTCGAGACTCCTTCCGTTTCCCTCCTGAAACCCTGTCCCATGTAGCCCGATCCTCCGCCCTCTCCCCAGCCCGGCAGCCACCGTCCTGCCGCCTGTGGGTCTGAGCACTCCAGGGCCCTCGTGTGCGGCCACACAGCGCCTGTCTTCTGTGACTGGCTATCCCCTTAGTGTGACATCCCCAGGGCTCGGCCAGTCACAGCACGTGCCAGCGTTCCTTCTCCCGCGAGGCCGAGCGACACTCCGCTGCCCTGCGGCCGGCGTTTCCTTCTTCCCGTCCTTCCTCAGTGTGCGGGGCGCTCGCCTGTTAGAGGTGCGTGTGCGCCGCGCCGGCTGGTGGCCCTCGTGCTTTCCAGGCTTCCTCTGCCGGGCGAGGGGCTGCGTGGCGGGTCAGAGCCCGCGTGCTCCCGGCGGTGTCCGGGCGTCCGGGCGCGGCTGGGTGCTTGAGGCTCCTGCCCCTCCGCCCCCCACGCCCTCCCGTGGGGCGAGGCGAGAGGGGGCGGGCGGCCGGGACCAGCCCCTCCCCGCCTCCAGCCCCCAGACCTGCCGCACCACGGCCTGGAGGGCGGAGGGGCTGTGCGCGGAGTCTGCGGGGGCGGCTGGGTGCTTCCTGTCGCAAAGCAGCCGCCGGGCGGGAGGACGGAGCGGGGAGCCGGGCTGTGGTCTCCGGTCCGTTCTTAGTGATGCGGAGGTCGTGGGCTTTTTGCTTAGCTCATTCCCCTCGGTTATTGGAGTAAGATACTCCCTGGCCGGCCGTGGCAGCGGCCTCCAGACTGGGCCGCAGAGAAGGACAGGGCCCGGCTGGCGGCCCCTGGGACAGAAGGTGATGGGGCTCTGCTGTACCCTTGGACTTCCTGAGGGCGCCCCAGGCAGGAGGCCGCCCGCTGTCACTCCTCGCTGCACTCGGCCTCCTGATGCCAGGGAGCTGCTCTAGAATGAGACCAGGACGCCGTCTTCTTCTCTTCTCCGGCCTGGCCTCCCTCGAGTGGTCAGACCCGTGTGGCCTGCACTCCTCTGGTCTGGGCGCAGGGGCAGGGGCCTGCCTCGCCAGCCTCCGCGGGTCTGGGCACCGAGGCTCTGCCTGCTGCGCCGCAGCCCTTCGCCGAGCGCATTTAAACATGGACGTGCTCATTGGCCCTGCGCTCCTTAAACCCTGTGTGGCCCCTGCTGCTGTGCTGTGTGTGCGTGTGCATGCGTCTGGGTTTGGAGACGTGACTCAGAAGCAGCAGAGGTACAGGTGAGTCTTAGAAGTCAGTGGCGTGAGGAGACCTGGCCACCTCCCCGTGGTGAGACTTTCTGGCTTTTCCTTCAAGAGTCAGCTCCAAGTCCCCTCCTCCGAGCAGCCCTCCCTCCTTCCCCTCACAGTTCGAGCCCCTCCTCGCTCCCGTCTTGCCTGGCTCCCTTTCTGCCTTCACCTCATCACGTCGATTCGTTGCTCAACGGTGGGGTCCTTGGCGGCAGGACCATGTCTTGATCATCCTTTCACCCTCCACCCCTAGCACAGTTGCTTTTTTACACCTTTATTTTATGAAAATATACTGGGGACCTACTGTGTGTCAAGCCCTGATGCTTTGTGGTAATAAGGCAGGTACAGTTCCTGATCCCTAGAATGTGGGCTAGAGAGGAAAGCTCTTGGGGAAGGGTGGCAAATTCATTCACTCACTCACTCATCCATCCATCTATTCATCCACCATTCACTCACTCACTCGTCCATCCATCTATTCATCCACCATTCACTCACTCACTCGTCCATCCATCTATTCATCCACCATTCACTCACTCACTCATCCATCCATCTATTCATCCACCATTCACTCACTCACTCATCCATCCATCTATTCATCCACCATTCACTCACTCACTCGTCCATCCATCTATTCATCCACCATTCACTCACTCATTCGTCCATCCATCTATTCATCCACCATTCACTCACTCACTCGTCCATCCATCTATTCATCCACCATTCACTCACTCACTCGTCCATCCATCTATTCATCCACCATTCACTCACTCACTCGTCCATCCATCTATTCATCCACCATTCACTCACTCACTCGTCCATCCATCTATTCATCCACCATTCACTCACTCACTCGTCCATCCATCTATTCATCCACCATTCACTCACTCACTCGTCCATCCATCTATTCATCCACCATTCACTCACTCACTCGTCCATCCATCTATTCATCCACCATTCACTCACTCACTCGTCCATCCATCTATTCATCCACCATTCACTCACTCACTCGTCCATCCATCTATTCATCCACCATTCACTCACTCACTCGTCCATCCATCTATTCATCCACCATTCACTCACTCACTCGTCCATCCATCTATTCATCCACCATTCACTCACTCACTCGTCCATCCATCTATTCATCCACCATTCACTCACTCACTCGTCCATCCATCTATTCATCCACCATTCACTCACTCACTCGTCCATCCATCTATTCATCCACCATTCACTCACTCACTCGTCCATCCATCTATTCATCCACCATTCACTCACTCACTCGTTCCTTCATTCAGCAAATGCTAGACTCGGGGGCAGGGTGTGAGCAAGCCAGAAGTGGGCCTGCCCCTTGTGGAGCTTGCAGCCAGTGGGGAGCCCACAGCCAGAGCTCTGTCTCAGGAGGACAGGAGCTGAGGGCGGGGCACAGTGGGGATCCCGGCCTCATGGGGCAGACAGGGCAACTTCCTGTGATATCTGAAGGATAACGTGAAGTTGCCCTAAAAAAGACTGCGAACTGGGAATGCCAGGCCCCCACCACATCCGAACTCATCACACTTCCAGAGTTTGTGGACCTTAACTCCAGAGGAGCATCGTGGTTAAAGCAGGAAGGTTCAGAATGTGTTTGGATTTGCAGAGGTGCAAGCCCGTGCTTTAAAACAGCTCTTACCCTGAGAAGCGTATTACCCTGAGAACTTTGCATAAGCCGCGTGCTGCTGGCGGCAGGGGGGTGGGGGGGGTGGGAGTGAGGGGATGGGGGTGGGGGTGGGGGTGGGAGGGTGTCCTGCATGGTCCTGCCAGGTTGGCTGTTAAGATCTGTAGCACCTGGTCTGTATGCTGACCCTGTACTGGCTTCACGTCACCCTCTAGCCAGGTGCAGCCCTTGGGTTGCGTCACCTCCAAGCAGTGGTATGGCAAGCTTTCCTTTTCCTACGTTTAGAAAACTATGAAATGAAACACAGATACAGAAACCCCCACAATGTAACTGTGGAACTTAGTGGATTTTATAAGGGGGACACCACTGAAACCGTCCCCCAGGTCTGGAGGTAGAGCTTTGCCCCCCATCGCAAAGCCCTGTCCGTTCCCCATCCCAGTGGCAGCCCCTCCTTCTCCCAGAAGTTGCCTCAACTTGACTTCCATGGTGGTGGCATCCTCATATCTGTTGAAAGTTCTGTCTCCCATGTTTGCCACCCCTTGCCACTATAATTTAGTCTTAGAGTATCATTCTTTAAGGAGTATGAGGGAGCAGTATTTTTTGCAAGGATGATTATTTTAAAAGTCCTTTAAAACAAATCCCGGATCTGGATGCTTCTGTGTTTAGGCTGCTGGATAAACCATTTTCCACCATTGGCAGGTGAAGATGGGGGAGGAAGTGCCTACCACCTAGCAGGTGCGCACTCAGTTTGGTACAAGCCAGGGAGGGTTTAGAGTCACCCAGGAAAGAGGTTAGGCAGTCCTGGCCCTGGGTGAGGACGGCTGGAGTGGGCCAAGAGTGGGGGCAGGAGCGATGGGTAGCTCTGGGGGAGGGTTAGCGTGCAGGGGGAGGGGAGTCGTGCATCACTCTTTCTCTGAGCTACTTGTGGCATGGCTCCCTCAGGGCGCTGGGGGGATTAGTCTCCTCGCAGTGGGGCTGTCGGGCGTGCGTGGGTGTGCGAATTCTAGGCCATTCTTAATTGATGGCAAGGGAGGGTTTCCTGCTGAGTCAGCTCCTCACCATGCCACCCAAGAGGGGGTCATGTGTCCCTTCCAACTTGAAGCTTCCCTGGGTCCAAGCTTAAGGGAAAGGCAGGGACCTTTTGAGCCATACACCTGATGGGAAGATGAGCCTGAAAGGTGCCACCGAGTCATCTGTGCGAGTCCAGACCCTCTTTGCCTTGGCCAGTGCCGAAAGTGAGGGGAGCTGGGACCCTTTTAGCTCGGGCCTCCCGCAAGGCTGTCTGTCCCCCAAGCACTTGATGGTCATGTTTCTTTGATTCTAAGATGTGTGTTTTGTCTTAGTCTAACATTTCTGAAATTGGGAAGCGTTTCCGTGTCCATATATGTTCAATGAAATGACACCCTCTCTGGAGAAAAGGCTGTCCTTAAGTTGCTGGTATGTCATCCACTCACAGCCTCCTAGACTCCAGGGGCTGTGTTTACTGGTGGTGGTGGCCTGGGCTGGTGCAGGCTGCCACCAGGATTTGAACACCCAGCCCCGGGCCCATGTTGTCATAGCTGTGGCCTCGTGGGCTTCTTTCTGTGCCCAGAGGAGGCAACTAGCAATGGACAGCAAATCTGTTCTGAAAACCCTGGATGTTGCAGCCTTCCAGCCACCTCTGTGGGCTCTCACCTGAACGTGCTTAAACACTCCGTTTGCCTCCCCTCCCTCCCTCACACACCCTCAATGGCTCCCTGTTTCTTCCACCGCAGACCGGGACTCGGACTGGCTTTCAGTCTGGCCCCTCCATCATTATTCCTGCCTCAACCAACTGTTCGCCCAGTTCCTTTCTACCGCTGTAATCCCCTCCGAGGTGAGGCTGTCTCTGGCTCCACTTTCGGTCCGACAAGTGCCTGGGACAGGCCTGGCTGGTGGCAGGTGTCCGGCAGCCCTTGCTGGCTGATGCACAGATGCGACTACAGCTCAGACCCGAAATTTTTCAGGCATTTTATTACCATCAGCCCCTGTTAATCTCGAGGAGTAACAGTTACAGGAGCGACGTCAACTCTAAGAATGGCTAATTATTGTCATTATTATTTTTGAACCAACTACAATTTACAAAGGGTGCGTAGAGGGAAGTAGGCACAAAAGAGCACACCCTCTAGAGGGAGGTTGATGAGAGGGCTTCCCGATAGCTGGCGCTTCATTGGCAGCGGAACAGCGTGTAAATAAATCTCATTTCCCTCCAACGCGACTCGCCACCAGCTTAATTACAGCAGCCACGAAGTGTGCATGTGTGTGTTTCTTTCATTAGCGAAAGAGGGTCATTATTAGCCATGTCTGGTAAGAATTATTAGTAAGGGCCTGGTTCACCCTCGATAGGTGTCCTCAGAGAGCAGAGAGGAACTTTCCTTGTGAACTAAAGAGTTTCCAATTAAGGTGGTTTGGAAGAAGCAGGAAGCGGCAAAGCAAATTAGAAAAAGATCACAGAAAGGGAAAAATGGGCGTGGTAGCCGGAGGTTCTGGGAGGCTCGGTTAATCACTGAGGAGGAAGATTTCCCTCTGGGGACTGGACCCTCTTCCTCCCCACATCGCAACCCAGAAATCTTGGGGCTATAAACCCCTCCTGGGGTTCTCTCTGGCATTCTGGCTCCTGAAAGCTGAAAATGAGACTTGCCCTTGGGGGACAGGGCTTGGCCACTCTAGCCACCTCTTTCAGATGGCTTTTCATACCCCCCTCCCCTCCTCCTAGGGGAAGGAGGGAAGATCAGGCCCTGGAGGACTGTTGCAGTGAGCATATTGTCCTAGAAATAAATAGCTGAAAACCCAGAGTCAGAAATTAGTTAACACAAAGGAAGTCGAACCCTACAGGCCCAGCTCCAATTGTCTGCAGGAAGCGCCCTGCCCAGGGGCCTCTGAGGGAGGATTTAAGTCCATTCTGCCTGGCACTTGATGCACAATGTAGGCAAAAAAGTTTTTTCTTTCCTTCCGACCCCCATCCCCCAAGCCCTGAATGATTAGGTCCCTCATTAAGCAGTGTGAGAGGCTGCACCTTGTGGCGCTAATAAATCTCTAGTGATCCAGGAATCAAGGCTGTCCCGGCTTCGTGCAAATGCGTTCCGCTGCTCGCGCCGTCTGTCCTTGTGCCCAGCAGGGCAGAGCCAGCAGCTTGCAGAGCAGGAGGGAACCCAGGAGCCCCGGCCCATCCACGCCCCCCAGTCCCCAACAGGTGTTCTTCCAGGTGCCCCTTGGATGCCTCCGGGGATGGGAGACTCACCCCATTCCAAAGCAGCCTAGTCCCGCACGGCAGCCCTGATGGTCCGTTTGCAGAGCACTTACTGAGGGCCACCAATTACTTAATTAAAAGACATTACGGAGAACTTCTTCTGTGTTAGGCACTGTGCGAGGTGTTAGGGACTAACCAGATGACCACGATGGAGACTTCCTGCCCTCCCGGAGCTCACCTGGCCTGCGTGTCCGGAGACTGTAGTGGTGATCGTGACAGGGCAAGCTCTGGGAGAACTAAAAGGAGGAACTGTGAGGGCGTGGGGGCCGCAGCGCCACTGCCCTGCTCGGAAGAGGAGTTATTAAACCCAAACTTCTTGCCCTGTCTTTTTAAAACCCTACCCAACCTGGCTCCCACCCAAAAGTGCTGACCTTTCACCTCCCGGAGCACTCCAAGCTTGCTCTGCCTCAAGGCTTTGCACTAGCTGTGCCTTCCACCTGGAACACTGTTCCTCCATGCTTTTATGCCTGGCTTCTTTGTGCCTTTCAAGTGTTTGCTCAAATGTCCTCTCCCCAAAGAGGTCTTTTTTGGCTATAGTCGCCTCTGCTCGCATCACTGCCTACCTGTCGCCTCTGTTGCAGTTCTCTGCCCTGCGTCTGTCACCGCCTGAGATTTTCTGATCATTGTATTCCTTGCTGCCCGTTGGATTTTATCGGAGTGGTTGAGCGCTGTGTCCCCAGCCCAGGATGTTGTCTGGCATGCCGTAGGCCCACAGTGATTAACGGTTGAGTGGGAGAGGACTTGTGAGGCATGTGCCGGCTCTGTCTGTCCCCTCGTGTAATCCCCACAACAACCTCCTGCTCTATTATCCTCCCATTTTACAGATGGAGAAACTGAGGTTCAGAGAGGCTAGGTAATTAACCTAGGGCCACATAGGGGTGCATCTCCAGCTCGTCTAAGGTCGAACCCACGCTGGCAGTCCTCATGATGAGCCAGTGGGTTCTGACTTCTGGGGCCGCGCGGGCTCTGTTCTGTGCCCTGTGCCCTCCCAGAACAAGCCTGCTTGCTTCATGGCCACTCCCCAGTGGTCTCCAGACCGTCTCTCTGCCTCCCTCTGCACGCCCTCCTAGAGGAGAGAGTCTCTCAGGGATGCTTGGAGAGATGTCCAGGGACAGAGTTCTCTGAAGATGTCGCCATTGTCAGAGAAGGGGACCAGGCCGCTAGTGCTGGCCCTGGGAAGGCCCCGGGCAAGTCGTGCAGGAAGGAGAGGGATTTGCCGCTCTGCCAGGAAGGGGCTCTGAAGACCCGCCAGGCCTGGACCGACTGTGGGGGAGGGCCACCGACACCCCCGCCCCCCCCCCCCCCCCCCCGTGTGCACCGCTGGCTGGGGTCTGCAGCAGTCAGGCCGTGCACCAGGCCACCTGTTTCAGATGTCTTCCTGGGCTGTGTCACGGCACAGTGGCCCGAATTCTTGGATTCCTGGGGTAACAGATCATGGGTGGGGAGGACGGTGCCACACGGTTCAGGTTTCTTCCAGGAGCTGGATTTGGAGGAAAGGCCCTGGACGTGGGCCAGGAGAGCCTGGGGGCCCCGAGATGAGCTGCTGCTCTTTATTTGCTCCGTCCCTGCTGTGGGGGCCTCTTTGCTGTCCTGCCTGGGGGCCACCGTTATCCTTCCTTCCAGGGCTGGACGCAGCAGCTCAGGGCTCGAAGACTGTGGCTGCAGGGCCCTGTGGGAGGGACGGCCCAGCGCCACCGTCTGGCGTAGGTGCCAGGCTGCGGTGGCGGGTCCCGCACTGTTTTGGTAGAATACCAGCCTTTGAGTATCACCCAATCTTTGAGAAATCAGAACACTCGTCTGGCTGTGGTCACGGTGGGAATTTGAACCCAGGTCTGGCCTCACAGTCTGTGCCCGACCACGGCACTTCCACGGAGCCAAGTGGGCCCTGCGGACTCCACGGCGCTCCCGTGCTGGGACCGTGTGCCAGCGAGGCCTGGCCGGGCCGGCGTGTTTCAGAGTGGGGCTCTCGAGCCTCTCTGCGAGCCTGAGCCCCGAGCTCGGTCCGCAGTCTGGGCTCCCACGTCCGCCCGGCGCCACCAGCTCCGGCTTGGGCTGTCCCGCCACTTCCTGGTTCAGATGTGGGGTGTGTCCCAGGTCGTCCTCGGGCCCCACGCTGCCGTCAGACCCTCTCGCTGCTCTGCGCCCTGGACGCGCGGGCTCCTCCCAGCCCCGGCACCCCGTTCCTGTGCCCGCGGTTCCCTCCCAACCGGGAAGTGAAGCGGGCTTACCCTCCTCCTCAGCGAGGCCGCCGCCCCCGGGCTGAAGCCGGGCTCCTGGTCTCCTCACCACCTCTCATTCCCCTCAGAGCTCTGATCCTCGC
Source organism: Microcebus murinus (assembly GCF_040939455.1). Classification (NCBI taxonomy): domain Eukaryota; kingdom Metazoa; phylum Chordata; class Mammalia; order Primates; family Cheirogaleidae; genus Microcebus; species Microcebus murinus. The sequence goes on along the minus strand of NC_134123.1, from coordinate 4,736,515 downwards.
AGAAATGACTTTGTTGCTATGTGTCTGCGTCTTTGTCCCCCGTGAGAGGGTGACCTCCGAGAGGCTCTGTCTGCCTGTGCCTGGCCATGTCCTAGGACAGCCCCTGGCTTGCTGTAGGTCTCGAATGTTCTGCGGTCCCGTAGATGCGCCGTAAACGTTCCGCCGTCTGTCTTCTGGAGAGGGGCGCCAGGCTGGCCAGGGCCTCGGCCCTGCTCCCCACGGCCGGCCGTGCACCCCCGAGAATCAGCACGGCCGGCGCAGCGGGCGGAAGGTGCCTCCCCGAGGAGGCTGCTTCCCAGAAAGGTCGGCCTGCTTCCCCACCGGATCCCCCAAGGACAGAGGAATTCAGGGGCATCTTGGAAATCCTTCGGGCTTGGCCCGGGAGGGCGTGGATGACTTGGGACCCATGTTTAATCGCTGGTGACGAGACCCAGGAAGCCTCTCGGGGTCCTGCCTGGGAAGGGGAAGTCTTTTATTGGAAGCTGCCAACTGAGAATTCCCAAGTAGGAATCTCCTAAACTTTCCCCAGACCCCTGGGTGCGAGGAAGAGGCCCTGCCGTGACTCACCCAAGTGGGAGTGTCCCAGGTGAGCGTGTGCTCCCAGGCACACGTGTGAGTGACGCCCAGAGGGGCTTGTAAGAAGAAAACAGTGCGGCGTCCTTCCCTCAGGGCCGGCTGCCCAGACGCTGCCCTGCACGGCCCTTTGTCCTTTGCACTTGCACGTGTAGAATGGGAAGGAGGGAAGAACGGACGGCCAAGCTCTGGGGACTTTCAGGGGCCATGCTCCAGGTGATCTGAGGCAGGTGGTCCTCTGAGCACCACTTCCAGAGATGCTCGACTTCCAGGGTGAACCTGTCTGTCTGCAAAGCAAGGAAACCTGTTCCCAGATAGAGACCCGCCGCCCTCCCCACTTCTCTGCTGGGGCTGCGCTCGTTTCACTAGGAGCCGCAGACCCATGTGACTTCCCTCCAGACGGAGCTTTAAAGGCAGACTCTAAAAAACGATCCCTGGAAGAGATGACCACGGTACAGGGGGAGTGGAACAAAGTGTGAAAAGGTTACAAGCCAGCGTGCGGCTGCGGGCCCCGTTCTCAGGCCGGGATCGCTGCACGTGGCCGCAAATGCAGGCGGGCCGTGCGAGACCCTGGCCAGCAACGCGGTCACAGCCCAAACCTCTGGTGGTGAGATTTCAGGTGATTTTTACTATTTTCTTTATACTTTTCTGTATGGCTTGTATCTTTGACATCAGTAACAGTTAGCTTTGTAATCAGAAATAACAGCGCAGCTTCATGTTTGTGGGAAAGAAAGCGACTGAGAGGCACAGAAGCAGTTCGGGGAGGCCGGGAAGCCGGCGCGGCCTCGGCTGGCCAGTTGTGCTCCCGCGTGGGGCCACGGTCAGGACCTGGGGTGCTTGCTGGAAGTGCGGCCGAGCCCCCAGCGTGGGCGTTTCTGGGCGGGCCCTACTCTCTCCTGGTGAGTCTTACTGCTCGGTGCCCCTCTCTGGCGGGTGCCTCGGCTTGCAAGGAGGTCCGCCCGTGCTGCTGAGCCACCTGCTTGCCTGCTTGTTTGCCACCATGCAGGTGGGAGGGCAGCGCCGGGGTCCTGCGGAAGCCCCTTGTCCGAGTGGGAAAGCTGAGGGCTGTGGTCATGTCGGCCTTTGCCTGTGGCCTGGACTTCTCCGTTCACCCCTTTCCACGCGGGAGGGGTGAACCAGAGGGGCTCAGCACCTGCTCTCCTGGGAAGCACCTCCGTGGGCGGAAGGAGCACCGGTCTCCGGGGTTGGAACCCCTGTTGTGCCGTCCTCTGGCTGTGACCCTGCCCTCTCTGGGCCGCAGCTCCCCATCTGTGACGGCGCCTACCTCACAGGCGGGAGGTCGCCGCGGGGTCCATCAGGCTGCTTCCTTTTCCCTCCCTGCAAAGAGAAGGGCTTTGCTGGAAAGGTTTTCCGAGACCGTTTCGAGCCCTGACCCTGGCCGCGTCTTGCCTGTAGCAAGCGATCGTGTGACGTCACCCGATGTGGTTTCTTAGCAGGCATCTCCTCCTGGCCGGCCCGGCCGTCAGGTGCCACCCTGCAGAGAGAGTCTGAGTGATTGTCCCCGTTCGATGTGCACTGATGGAAGGGGGCCAGGACGCCTTTTAGGCAGTACCTGGTTCCTCCTTAAATTAGGCTGTTTTCCATTTTCATCTCCTCAAAGGTGGTTTTCCAGACTCAGCTGTGACTCACAATCTCAGCCTACCTGCAGGAGGGTCAGAAAATTGGTGAGAAGTCAGAGTTGGGGCATTGATTTTTTTTTAAACACAAAGGCGGAAAATCTGCATTTACTTAAAAACGACTAGCGTGGTGCTGTGCAGCAAGGGGTCCTGCCGCCCTGTCTACGAGAATCTGCTTTAAGGAACGACGTGCAGGACTTTAAATCATCCCAGCCCTCATCCATTCACCCGCCACGGTTGCTGGGCACCCGGCGCGTGCTGGGGGTTCCGAGACGAGCAGGTGGAAGCTCCTGCCCTGGGAGAACCAGGTGCTTGGGGACCATTTATTTTTCTTAGGCTGGAACCCCCCGCCCCCCCAGCCCCCCCCTCCTCCCCCGCAGGGAAGGAGCCAGGGCTGGACACTGGCCCTGGTTCTGCCAGTGACTTGCCTCGTGGCCCGAGGACGACACCGGAAGAGCTGTGGGTCGGGCTGGCTCTTGCCCCCGGCCTCTTCCATCGCGAACTCCGTGATTCTCCAATTGGTTCACCATGGTTCTTTTGAAAATTTTTATCATTTAAAAATTGTTAGTAGCTCAGCAATAGTGTTTTTTTTAAATGAAATATTTCAGATACAAAAGAGAATGACGAGCATCCCGGGTGTCCCTTCCAGTGTGAGGAATGTGACACTGTTCAGCCTGGCTTCCATCGCGTCTGTGCCGCCTTTCTTCTGGAAATATGTGGAAATGATAGAGAAACGCTCTTGGTAGGCACGTTTTAAAACCGAGTATCAGTGTCTTATTTTACCACATCTGTAGTTGATCTTAGGTTGCCTTTTCCCTCGACGTCAGGTCTGGAGGAGCGACCCACCACGGAGGCGCCTGCACTCTGCCTCGCTAGTCCGAGTCGCCGCGTGGCGTCTGCTCTGTGACCGTGCCGCTTTCTGCCCACCCATCTCCTGTTCGTGCGAATGTAGACATTTTCTCTTCTTTTGGCGATATTCTGCGGTGAACATTCGCACCCTGAACTCAGGAGATGGAAGCAGGAGTTTTCTAGCGCGTGAGCCTCGGCGCGGGCACCCTCCCCCATCTCCCGCCGTCAGCTCGGCTCTCCCGTTTTAGGCAACTTGCTTCCGGAGGGTTCCAGAAGGTGTCTCCATGGCCTCACTGAGTCACGGCCCAAGACTGGGGTCTGCGAGGAGCTCGGGAGACTGTGACGAGGGCGGGACAGCTGCCAGGCACTGCTCGGCTCCAGGGGCCCCAGGCTCTTGGGAGGAAGTAGTTCTTCTGCCTCTTGTCCTGAGCTTTCTTAGAAAGTACCCAGCTCTTTGGAAGCAACAGTGGGTGAGCAGATTGAAGAAGCCACCTTTGGGCAATGACCTAGGGCAACGACCCTCAGCTTGTGCTTTTTAGAGATGGAGAAACTGAGGCTTGCTGGGTCTAAGCAGATCCCTTGAGGTGTCTGTCTGCAGGACCTACCAAGCCCAGGAAGCTGCTCTGCTCTCCATCCTGTGCTGTCTCTCTGCACCCGGAGGCCAGGAGTTTCCTTTAATGACGCCTAGAGTCAATTCTGTCACTTCATAGGTGGGAAAACCCAGCCCAGAACAGGAGGGCTAACAGTACACCCCACTTACCTAATACCCTCAACACTACATTGATGTAGGATGTTGCTACAGATGGGGAAACTGAGGCTCAGAGGGAGGAAGTGACTGGCCCAAGGTCATGCCAAGAGTTAGGGACAAAGCTCAGATGACAATTAGGCATCTCCTTCACCTGTCCTCATTTTAGGGTATTTCTCTGCCCCACTGAGCGGGCATTGCTGCCCAGACACCAGCTGGACCTTCTGTGGGGTGAGGAGACGGTCCACTGAGTCCCGGTCCCCTCACCGTGTCCCCGGGACTTCCCACAGAAAGTCCTTTCCTGCCTTTGATGCAATTTCTTGCACTTTCCCGATAATATTCTTGTCTCTTCCTAACGTGAGGGGGTCAGCTGTGAGGCATCTCAGCAATTTATAATTCTTGAAAATTCTGTTTGGTGACACGAGTTAGCATTTAATAGACACCCTGCCACCTCCTCTCTCCCTATTGTGACAAGCTCCTGGCAGAACTCTTTTGAGACTCAGGGTAATTGCACCGCGCGCGGACGGGAAGGCCACGTTGCGCCCCAGTGCGCCTCAGAGACGCCTGCACAATAGACAGTCAGGTACGCGTTTGCTCGGCTTCAAGGTAATGATTTAAACTTAATTTGACCCTTGATGAGGGAGCCCGTGTTTCTGATCGGACGCAGCCTCTCAGCCTGGGCTCGCCCGCCATGCCGCCAGTGCTAGCACAAATAATTCCTTCATAACAAGTACCTTTCAGAGGGTGTCTGCTGCTGACAGCTAATATAGAATTATTGCCCCTGAATGCATTTCTGTAATTACTTCCCAGAGATCTGTCTTTGTGTTAGAAGACATTTCGCACTTTAGTAGCATGAGTGTTTTGGGAGAGCCCGAGCAATAATTATGAACAGTCTTTCCGTGAAAATAAACTTAAAAAAATTATAAAAGCTAATGCTAAAATTGGTTAGAGTCAGGGAGGAATTTCATTTGAATTTGATTCATGTATATTTATTCCGAGTATAATAACCTTTCCTGAATGGAAACTTTTTTTTAAACAAAAGCAATAATGATGCAGAGAGCCCGCTTTCTAATTTTTGAGCCATAGTGAAACTGAAAACTGATTAAAAGTGACAAGTTGCTCGAGACTGAATAAAGGAGCGTGGTTGCGGAGCTCTGAAAAGGAGACATTTGCGGTAATGGGAAATGAAATGATTCACAGTGTGATCAATAAAAAATTAGCAGCATTTAATAAAAGGTTTCTGCTTCATGTTGACTAAAGAGCATCGTGAACAGTTTGAAATCCGAGTTAAGTGACGGTTGGAGGATGGGCCTGGGGGTGGTGAGTGGGGTGTGCTCCCGCATGTAGATCGAGGGATATTGGTCATCTCCAGACGGCCAGGCCCCCAGGGGGGGAGGGCTGGAAGTTTCCTTTGCGCCACCCACTTGACCTTTGACCTGTGGCTAATGGCCCCCAGTCTCGGCTCCTCCTTGCGTAGGAATGCGTATACAGGAGTCCAGGCCACCGGCCAGGCCTGCCTTCACGGGCTGGCATGTGCCGAGCCCCGTCTGAACCCAGTCCCACGCCGTCGGGGTCACCCGCCAGAGGCCCCTCGAGCTCTGCGGTGGACGGTGTTGTGCTGCCCGGCCGCTGCTTTCTCTGTCGCCTGCCTTCGGAATCCAGGTTTCTGGAGATATCCGGAATGTCTTACGGCCACTTGTGGGACGCCGAACACCCTCCTGGGGAGAGGGCAGTCGGCGCAGAGCTGGCAGGCCTCAGCAAGTGGGCGGGGCCGTCGGGGGCAGACCCCGCGGGCTCCTGAGGGGCCCATGACCCGCACAGGCCCTTGGCGGTGGGCTGGGGGCCGCTGCCCTCCATGGGGGGGTGCTGGCCCCTCGGAAGCTGAGTGTGGGCCTCCGTTTGGCTTCCCCTCCCCCCAGTGGAGCAGCGTGGCGAGAACCACTCCCTCAGGCCTGCTCTTCTCCACGTGCCACTCAGTGTCCCTGGAAGGTGACCGAGTACCAGGCTGTCTCCATGCCCAGCAGCCGGTTAACTTTTAAAGGCTTTGCCCGGACTGGAGGGAGGGAGGCTCCTTGTCCCGCAGGCCCACCTGGGAGGTAGGCAGAAGGCCCCAGGCTAAGGGGTCATTGGTGGGGAGGGAGCAGCTGGCCTCTGGGCTACAGCAGAGGCCCTGGAGCCTGGGCTGGTGGCTGCTGAGTCCCCAAACCAGAGAACCCTCGGCTCCCTGCACCCTGGGGCAGCAGGCAGGGCCAGCGTCCATTCCCAGCCTTATCCTGTTGTCTCTCGACCCTCCCCAGAGGTACAGACCTGTGGCTGGATCTTTAAATGTCAGAGTGGGCAGGGCCCTTCCAGACTGCTTCATTCAGCAGCTGCTTATTGAGCACCTGCTGTGTACCAGGCGCTGTGCTGGGTGCTGAGGGGTGGGAGAAGGGGAGACAGGGTGACCCTGCCCGGGAGACGTTTGCGTACCCTGCACATGAAAGTATGATCACTGCGGGCAGGGAAGGTGCCCAGCAAGCGCCTGAGCTCCCAGGGGGCCTGGCCCCGTGGGAGTGGAGATTCCCTGATCTGAGACCTGGGAGGTGAGGAGGCGCTGGCTGGGAGAGCGCCTGTGCGCCTCCTGGTCCAGCAGTGGAGCTCTTCCTGCCGAGCACTGCTGCAGGAGTCCCCTCGCAGAACGCAGAGGACGCAGGCCTCCCTGTGCGGGCTGACACCTGGAAGTTCTGCCCTGGGCCTGCCTGGCACAGCGGCAAGTCACTGAGGTGCACTGCTTTAGAGTGGCTTCTCCTTGGTCCGTGCCCTAATGTGCAATGGGGTGACCAGGCCCAGAGAGGGCACACCTTGCCTGGAACCCACAGCAACCTCGAGTGGCCCCGGGGCTCTGGGCTCTCTGTCCACACCACCTGTGTTTGTCTTTGACCCTGCACCAAGCTCCTGTAGCCTGGCCGCTGGTTCTGTTTCTGGGGTACAGACCCATCCTCTGCCCCCTTTTCCTTCTCCCCGGAAAGAGGAGCTCCGCTCTCTGCAGCCGCCACAAGGGGGTGATTTGTGCCCCAGCTTGTCGCTTTGAGTTCAGCTCCAGGACCAGGAGCAATTAGGAGTGTCAGGTGCTGGCACCGGCCACAAATTAGCTGGATTTATTGCTGCCCTGACATCCCTCCTCTCTGCGCACCTCCGTCTCCCCTTGCCTGAGCCGGGGCATGACAGCGAGGGAGGGCAGAATGGTCACCGCCTCAGGAGGCCACGAGGGCGAACAGTGCACAATTTTCATGGTTCCAGGGTGGCTTTGTCCGACTGTTCTTCATTACTGCATGTGGTGAGATCAGTTTTATTAAGATTGGAAGGCTTGGAGCAGTGACGCCGTTAACTATGCTGGAAAAATATGGTTTCTTTTTGGTGGGGGCGTCTGTGATTGATTTTTCTCCCCCGCCCTAGCTGCCTTCTCTCCCCCTCTCTCGTCTGCTTCTTTCCCTTCTGCCCATTCCTTACCTGGCACCGCTGGGAGCCAGGTGCAGGTGTGCCACGGGGCCGGGAAGACACCATCTCTCTTTGCCTCTGTGGGTTCGGCTGAGAACTTGAACCACCCCAGGGAAGGTAGAGTCTTCATTCCTTTATTTATGGAACACCCGTAAAAAGAAAGGTGCTGGTGACAGCAGGTCACCTCACTCAGTTTGTTCTTTAGTGTGTCTGCAGCACCTGAACAGGGGCTGGCATATAGTAGGTGCTCAGTAAATGTTTGTTGATTGACTAAAGATAAGGGAGTATTTGCATCTGATAATGGCTCCAGCTTTTGGGGAGCAGATTGCTGACGGCACCTGAGTGGCAGAGACCTGGAGTGAGATTCCCTGGAAGGTGGTCCCCACAGGGAACTCCTACAACCTGAGCAGGAGGTGGTGCTGCCCTCATTCTCTAGGTGAGGAAACTGAGACTCGGAAGTGTAAGTAACCAAGGTCTCACACAGAAACGGACTTGGACTCCTAAATCTCCAAAGAAGAGACACTTTCCTCACTGCCCAGCCAACCTCCCTGCCTGGTGAGCAGTGAGCAGATGACCCCGTGACCCAGGGGCACCGGTGGTGCGTGCTGGCCGTGCCCCATGGCAAGAGACCCTCAGCAGGTGGCTGCGGCGGTACCCTGCCCTCCAAGGTGTATTGTGTGGCCCACACTGTGTTTCTCAAAACTTGAAGTCAATATTTAGAAATACAGAGATTTTACATAAAGACATGGATTTCCTTGTTTAAAAAAAAGCAGCTGATGTGATTGTACCAGGGGTCACGTGTCCATGGCTGACTATCTGGAGGAGTTCAGCAGGGACCACTTCCTTGGGCGGGCTTCTGCACCCCGACCCGGTCCAGCCTGTTCCACTCATCTGTATAATTTGTGTAGGGGTGGCGGCGGCACTGGACTCGTGAGCCCTGCCGGCCCACTCATTGTCTGAGTGACAGCCACAAGGTGGGCTGTCTTACCCAAGTGAGCCTCAGTTTGGCCCTCTGTAAATTAGGGCTGATGGTGACATCTCCCTTGCTGGACCACAGGGCGCTGGGTGGAGGGGACGAGTGGGTCCGAGGGTCTAAGAGGAAGCCATTGCCATGACTCTGCCGGTCTTTTTGGCCTCAGGTTCAGAATCCCTGACAACAGAAGAGGCGTTCTCTGGAAGGTTCTAGTCATTTCTGTGGTCAGCTGTGGGCCTGTGCAGAGGCTTGTCCGGCGTTCAGTCCCTCACAGCCAGGCAGGATGGAGCACCCCGGGGGGCTTGTGTGATGCAGCCCAGCCCAGGTTCAGCGTCTCTGACCCGGGTTGCAATTCCACCCACAGCCATTGGCGCTCCCCAGACAGCCAACCCTAAGGAAGAAGTCGCTTCCTTATTTAAGAAGCAGAACTTGGACAGCAAATTATGTGTTAAAATATTTGCCTACAGCTCTGCTGCCAAGGGGACCCTTTAGGCTGCATGTTAAATGTTACCCGCCGCCTGCACGGCAAACATTTTAAACCTGCAGATAAACAAGGGCTGCCTGGCGGAATTCGGGCTGGCCATGGAGGCACAAGCAGGGTGGCTAATTGGGGCTGGCAGGCGCCTCACCCAGCCCGGCCACAAGTGCTCACGCAGGGCCCGAGCAGACGCCAAGCAGAGGCTGAGCCGGGGCTTTGACCTGGCGCCAGGTTCTGGGCGTGCTTCCCGCCCTTGGGAGGCGTTAGCAGGAGACGCACAGGCTGTTGACGTGGGATGTGCGTTTCCACTGAAAAAGCGTTGCTCCAGGGTGGAGTCTTTGCAAATGTTCCCCTCAGCTGCCTGCAGGGACGGAACGAGGGCGCGAGGGTGTAAACCCGTCCGTGCTGTGTCCCCAGGCCTTGGCCCAGGCCTGTGCCTTACAGACCCTGTGGGAGATGGCACCGCTTCACGGTGGCTTGGGAGGTGACTTGTACCGTACTCAAGATCACACTCTCTGGGCGGGGGGAGCACGGACTTGAACCCAGGACTTTCCTTTCCTGGCTGAGTGGCTTTCCCTTTTGTGGGCTACGGGGCCATGTCTGTGCCTTTCGGGGACGTGTGCCGCGACGCTCCTCACCCTTCTCTGGCCTCAGGAGCACGTGGTCTTCCTGCCAGCCCCTCCCGCGTGGCGCCTCCCGCGCTGGTCTGTGTCGTGCTGCGCGTTGGCTTCAGTCACTTGACTCGCAACCGCAGCAGTAAGGCAGTCATCATAAGCTGCTATTTGCTCAGGGCTTATCATACATAAAGTTGACATATTACGTCATGAAAATCACTTAACTTAGTTCAGTGAGTCCCTGAGAGGGTGAGTGACTTGTGCAAGGTCCCCAGCTGCCGACTGGTGGGACGTGGCTTTGAACCCACACGGACTGGCCCCAAAGTCTGCGGTTCTCTTCTGTTCTTCCCTGCCGTCCTGACGGTCCCCGGAACAGGAGTCCTGCTGTCTGCTGCGTGTGTGTGGCGTTACTTAGTGACTGTCTGTATGTCAACGACTTGGTTCTGTCACCCCGCTGAGCTCCTCACGCCCGCGCCCCAGTGCTTCCTGCGCAGTTGAGCTCCTGGTCAGCCCCGGGGTGTGCCTAGAATTCACCCGTGGCACTTCTGCTTTCTGCAGGGGTGGGTGGCACCTGCCAAGGTCCGACAGGGAGAAGTGAGACCTGGGGAAGCCTCGCCAGCCCCCCCCGAGCTGACTCCCTGCCTCCCCACTCGCACCGGGCACCCTTCCTGGCCGGCCTCTCTGTGTGCCGCCGGTCTCCGCTCTCCCCTGCACCCTTCTCCCACCCAGCCTTGCTCCAGCCTCCTCGTGGCACCTCGGAACCCTGCAGGGCGCCTGTGGCCACCTGTGTGGTGTGCTGCTCGGCTCTGCGTACACCCCACGAAGGCCACCTGTGCAGGTGAGCCTCACCTCCACCTCTCGAGGTCAGAGAGGAGGGTGTCACCAGAACCAGGCTGCTTATGGGCACGTGAGGAACCAGAGGCTCTCGTGGCTTGGTCAGGGTCCCTCGTGGTGGGGTGAGGGTTCTAGAGCCAAGGCTGGAACCTGGTCCCTGGCCGGCCCTGGCCTAGGATGCAGCCCTGGCTGCGAGAACCTCCTCTCTGGTGTCCGGTTGCTCGTCTGTTTACCACTCACTCGCCCGTGTTGATAAGCATCTTTTCTGTGCTGGCTTTGTGTGGGCTTGGAGGCCACCAGGCCACACGGTGCGGGGAACACCCGTACGTCGTGGCAAGCGTGTGCCTGGCACATGTTGACGCTCCATAAATGTTTGCGACGAGTGAAGGAGCGAAGGGACGGATGCCGCGGTGGCGCGGGTGTATCTCCCGCCCCGCAGGCCCCGCCCCCACCCCCCTACCGTGGGGTGCATGGAGGCTGCTCCTGGCCTCCCACCTTCACGCTGTGGCCGCTCAGCCCTGCGGCCCCAGAGGCGGGGCCCCAGCGGTCCCCAGGAGGGTCTCAGGGCGCCCAGGGCTCTGCGCTGGCCAGCTGACCCCGGCTTCCTCCCAGGGAGCGGCAGAGGCACCCTTCTGCAGGACCCTTTCTGATCACTGCTGGCGGGCCTGAGAAGGGGGGTTTCTCACTGCTGTTTCTGCCTGGTCCTCGGCTGGCCCCTGGGAGAAGCAGGTGAGGCCCCGACGGCCTGACTCATGACCTCGTGAAGCCTTTCTGAGAAGGTAGGAAATGTCCTGTTCCCAGACTGGCAGCCTGTGGCCAGCCGGGCCCCTGGGGCCTCTCTCCTTTCCCCTTTTCCTGGCACTGCACTCGGCCAGCTGTCCCCTCCCAGCCCTTTAGTAGGCATTGCCTTCGTGGCCCCTCCATGCAGTGGTCAGGAGGCAGGATCTAGGGTCCAGCTCTGCCCTTCCCAGGGTGTGCCTTGTGTGTGGGCCTGAGCCTCGGTTTTCTTCCTTTCTGCACAGGGGGCTGTCCATCATACCTACTGCAGCTGGGTCCTGTGACTATCAAAATGGGGTGATGTCAACGTAAGTGGTACCAGGAGTGGTCAGCATCGCCTCTGGGTGCATGGGGAGGCTGGGCCACCTCCCTCCATCCCTGACAAGCTCTTTGCTGCCCCTGCCCTCGAGGGCCACTCTTCTTGCACACAGCCCTCTCTGTGGGTCCTGCTGTCCTCTCTTTCATTGTCATCTCCAAGGACAGCCCTTTCTTAAGGGCAGTGGCTGGGGGGAAGTTCACTACTTTCTAATGAAAAGTGATCAAGGTGGAAGGTTTCGTTGTGTTTTCTCTTTGCTCACAGGAGTGCCCCGCGCCCACACCTTAGGTCCAGGGACTCAGGGTTCCAGTGGGTGTGGTGTGGAGGGGTTCACTGCTGTGGGTATACCCTCTTCCTCCTGGCTTCAGGGAGAAGTTGGTGAGACAGAACAGCGCCGTCATGTGTTAGGATGGCCCATATTCAACTCTTTTGACCTAAAAAGATGGCATCTTGATATGGCTCAACCCAGTACTTGCCAGATAACAAATAGCACTGTAACCACCTCCCTCCCGCTGCCTCCACCTGCGTGGATATTCAGAGACCTGCTTCTTTGAAACCGACTCTGTTCATCCATTCACCTGATAGTCATTGATTCCCCGCCGTGTGCCCCCGTGTGCCAGGGGCTGGGGCGGGCCCTGCCCTCATGCAGCTTACGCTCTGCTGCTGGTGCTGGGGGTTCTGGCTGTCTGTTGCTGGGTGCCAAGCCACCCCAAACTTGATGGCCTAAAGCAGCACTTTATTGTTATTTCTCGAATTTCTCTGAGCGGACTGTGTTCACTTGGCAGTCTCTCGGGGCATTTCTCGTGCAGCTGCAGCCATGCGGTGCTTGGGGCTACAGCCGTTGGAAGGCTCATCTGGTTTGGGTGTCTCTGTGGCTCGGGCTTCTCAGAGTGTGGTAGCTGGTTCCGAGCGGGCGTGTTCTGGACGCAGGGGAGCCGAAGCCTTCTTCTGGTCTGGGACATCACTTCTGCTGCACCCTATTGGTCAAGGGAGCCCCCAAGGCCAGCCAGCCCAGAGGGGATTAGGGCCCTTGTCTTGGGGGGAGTCAAGATCTCACTGAGGAGGAGCAGGGGTGGCAGGGGCCGCCTGCCGCAGGGAGACAGGTGACAGAGCAGCCCACAAAGGCAGCAGCACCCATCACGCTACGCACGCCCACCTTGACTGCGAGCCCTGGGGGAGCCCAGCGGGGCTGCGGCGCCGGCGCTCCGGCCAGGCCGGCGGGAGGTGCTGCGCGGTAGGTGTGGAGTGGGGCAGTCTTCCAGGTGGGTGCGGGGAGTGGCGCCCTTGGCAGAGGAGACCGGGCAGTTCACGGAGTTGGAATTCGGTCTGTGTGGCCAAGAGCGCTGTGGTTAGGGCCCTGCACAGGGCTCGAGGGTGCTCACAGACCCCCACACTCCTCATTTTCCCATGGAGTCTCTGCCTCGAGAAGCAGGCGTAGCAGAGACAGACCTCGCCGGGCTTGAAGACTGGCCCCGCCACTCTCCTTGTGGCCTGGCTTGAGCTTTGTCACCCTACAGAGCCCCAGTTTCTGCACCTCTGAGATGGGATATGACGGTGACAACTCACAGGGCTGTCTGCGCTGGGAAGTGCCAGGCATACAGCAAGTGCTCAGACAATGCTAGCTGTGCTTGTGGGGCGCCTGGGCAAAAGGACGGAGGTGTGCACGCTGGAAAACGGCCACGTGGTAAGTGGTCCAGGGTGGGGCTTGAGCCCCAGGGAGCTGTGTCCCCTGCTCGGGCGGCCAGCGTTTACGGCCCCACACGTGGCCCCGAGGGACGGGGCTCTGATCGAAGAGCCGTTCGGCTGGCACTTTCCCTGGGCGAGCTGTCTTCACGCTGCTGCAAACCGGGCAGGGGCTGGGGAGAGGAGCCAGCCGGTTGCTTTCTGGAAGTCCAGCCCCGGAGGCCGTGCAGAAAGAGGTGAGCTGACCGCCCTCTCAGCTTGCGACTTTGTGTCCGTGGGCCTGGCAGCTGGATGGGCCTGCAGGTCAGCTGTGGCTGGAGCCCAGGGGGCCACAGAGACACGGGGCAGCACTTGTGACGAGGGCTCAGGCAGGACCAGGTGCCTGCTCAGGTGACGTGCAGCCTCAGGGCGGGGCCATCAGGGCCTGTGGGGCTGGACAGGGCAGGACTGGGGACAGCAGGCTGGACCAAAGGAGTAGGGAGGGTCCAGTCATTTGGTCCCCAGGGGCTTACGGAGCAACTGCTTGGCTGTGCCCAGGAAAGGGGAGACCCCAGGTAGGACTGGTGTCCTCAGAGCTCTCTGTCCTCTGAGATTCTGTCTTCAGGGCCTCGCAGGCCTTGAAGCTCCCATAGGCCTCTGGGAAGGTGTGCTGCTTAATTAACAGATCGGACTGGTAGGTCTGGACCCTCACGAGAGTCTGGGTCACTACGCAGAGCCTCATTTTCTCATCTGCAAGTGGAAAGATAACACTGTTTATCCTCGTTTGTCATTGTGAGGTTCAGATACTTCTAGGCAGGAAAGTGCGTTGCAAAGAGCAACACCTGCCCGGGATTGAGGGCCTCCCGTTCTGCCGAATCAGCCGAGGGGCCCTTGGGTCTTCTGGGAAGACCCGCTCCCCCAAATTTCTTCAGGCCTGAAGTCTTCCCTCTCTGACACCCCCTTCCTGGGATCAGGCTGGCTGACCTCTGGCCCCGTCCGCTCTGAGCCTGTTTCCACCCTCGGCCCTTGCCGTCCTCCCCGCCCGCCACCCCTGCCTCCCCATTAGTAGCCAGCCGCAGGGGAGGTGACAGTTCCTTAAAGCAGATTTATACTCTTGGATGACTTTATGGGTTTTTGCCTTATAAAAACCTGAGAGTTGACATTCTGATTTATCTACTCCTGAGTCAACAGGATGTATCAGATTTAAAGAGATCAAATACATTGTAATGTTCGTGGTTTCAGTTGTGGATTAGACCAGCTATTACAGAAAGTGCTGCCAAGTAAATATGGCCAAAAAAAAAAAAAAATAACAAGGGGATAATTTAAATATGTCTATTAAAGTGTGTGTTAAGTAAACCAGCACAAGCGTGGTGCTGACTGTAACTTGCTATCTGGAGAGCCGATGTAGTAGATAAAGCTGGAATTGTGGTTCTTGTTTTTCCTCCTACAGAACATTTTTTATTGAGGAAAAAAGACTGTAAACGAGGAATTTCGGAGACGGGCGCTAGACCGCGTAGCCATGGTTGTGTGATGACTTACAATATTGAAGGCTCCAAACGATAATTCTCGTTTCTTTGCTTTCTGTTTCTTGCTGTTGCCGCCGCAGCGGATCACATTCCCTGAGATGAATATGCTGCCTGACTTGTAATGGGATTTCTGTGTTGCGGGGAGTTGGCGTGCTCTGATAATAAGAGAACCTAAAAATTGTACATCCCTTAATTGGTAAGAAGAGAGACGTGTTGATGGGCCACAGATGGAAACAGTGATTTTTGCTGCCTCCGTGCAGCTCCAGGCGGCCCCCACGCAACGCCCCGCCTCGGAAGGCAGCAGCCGGCGCTCCCAGGGCTCGTTTGTGTTCCCAGGTTCTTGACGTCGGGTGCTTGGAAGTGCATGTTCTGTGCGGACGGGAGAAATATAGCCCTGATGACAATATCTGTTTCTAAATTGAAATATTTATAGGACTGTGGTTTCCACCTTGGATTGAACGCAGTCTTCGTTTCACGTCTCTCTCTCTTGCTTTGGTGACCAGCCCTTGGGGGCTTAAGGTTATGTGTTAAGCCTTTTTCTGTAACTATGATGTCATGTATGTACACACATGTGCACACAGCTATGTGTACTTTTGCATAAGCACATACATTTGCTTAAGTATTTTTATGCATAAATAATAGAGATCTTTTTCTTTGATTTAAATCAGTGTTGCTAGTTTCTGGGCTGGTAGATCCGTTTTCCAGGACAGACTGTGGGAAGAGGCAACACACAGTTGGCTTTTCCAATCCAAGTGTCTCTCTATTTTAATGGGCAAGTTTTATCCACTGTCATTTATTAGGATTACTGATATATCCTGTGTATTATATTTACCAAGCTTCTTTTGCACTTGGATTTACAAGTTCTTGATGTGTCTTATTAATCTCTTCAATGCTCTTCCATTTCCCACAGATGTGCAGGGAAGTGAACTAGACAAGGAGTTAAGTTGTCGAGCTCTAAGTGTCTGTAGGGTGCTGGGAGGTTGCTTCCCCTGGCTGGATGCCAGGTGCCTTACCTGTGAAACGGGAGTCACAGAGCTGTCCCTCTCTGTGGGGGGCTGGACCACATGATCTCTTGAGCCCCCTTTTAGTTCTGGGATGTGTAAGACTGTGAAATGGGGCTGTGTGTATATAATTTTGGCTTGGAAAAATCACAGGATGCCACACAAATGCAACGCATCATTATCATTAATTCACTTTTCTCTACACACTAGCCGCTCTCTGCACAGTGCTCAGCATAGAATAGGTATTTTATTTTAAACAAATCAGTTGAGTCATTCCAAGGCTGGCTGTCACTCTCCAGGCCAGTACCAGGTCACAGATGAGGGGTCGTGCGTTAAAGCTTGAGATTTGACCATCCGTGGTTCTTCAAATGCGTGTGCCTCCTTTGTTCCAGAATCAGGACATTTTTGCAAAGAAGCAAGCCAACATCATGCATTGGGAGGCCTGCTGTGTGGAAGGTGAATGTGGCTAGGAATTCTCCCAGGTCTAAATTGTGAGGCTTTGGGGAAAACTAAAAATTTAGGAATTTGAGGACCAGCTGATGGAGGCTCTAGAGAGGTTCATAACGGAGTTGGGTTTTTAGGAGACGCTAAGGCATTTTCACCTCTCTGGTGGGTCATGACCCCTGGCATC
Source organism: Microcebus murinus (assembly GCF_040939455.1). Lineage (NCBI taxonomy): Eukaryota > Metazoa > Chordata > Mammalia > Primates > Cheirogaleidae > Microcebus > Microcebus murinus. The sequence goes on along the minus strand of NC_134123.1, from coordinate 4,720,422 downwards.
CATGCCCAGAGGGAAGATGACAAGAGATCCCCCTAGAAGATTTGTACCAAGAATTAAAGAATCTAGTTGAGAATTACGGCACCACATGCTACAAAAAACCCCATCTATTAATATACTGAGAGGTGTCAAGGATAATGGACCCCGGGAGGTAGAGTAATTAAATGTATCTTAATAAATGCCGGGTAATTCTTTCAAAACCCTTTCCCCAGACCCCATCCGCTGACACGGACTGTATTCTTCCTGTTGGCAGGAGGCCTAGAAGGAGAGCCGGAGTGTGATCGGAAAACCAGCCGTGTGCTGGAAGACAGGAACAGCGTGACAAGTCAAGAGGAGAGAAATGAGGACGATGAAGACATGGAGGATGAGTCAATTTACACCTGCGATCACTGTCAGCAGGACTTCGAGTCTCTGGCAGACCTGACGGACCACCGGGCTCACCGCTGCCCTGGAGGTAATGCTAAGTAGCACCGGGACTCTGACAGGTGGCTACACGGGTAATTGGACATAGCAACAGCTTGAAGCCTCAAGTGAGATTAAAGAATTAATAATGTAATTTTACAGTTAATGTCATTTTATTGTGGTGTCTTGGGTACCCTGTATCTGCCTTTTAAATAAAATTAAAAATAAAAGCAACAGCTTTCCAGCAGGCAGGAATTAGGTAGAGGCACCCTGTCCCTGCCCTCCTCCCCCCAAACTGTACTCTGCGGTACGGGGGCTCTCAGTGGGTGGGTCTGCACCCCGGATTCTGGAAGGGCTTTGGAAACCCAGCAATTAAGAGGTTGTTAGTGCCGAGTTAAGCAGCTTAAGTGTGGAAAGCTGCATGAAGGAGTGAGCTCCGAGGCAGGGCTTGTGACGGGGCAGGGAGAATTTCAGAGGCCAAGGTCAGCCCGTGCAGAAAGGGACCCAGTTGCTCCTCTGTGCTTGCCCTGCTTTTCTGAGTAGGAGAAGGCTGGCTGGGAGCTGTTTGCGCTAGACCTGACTGGAGCAACAGTTTTATAGGAGCAACTGAAGACTTCATAAATTTTGTATGTGTGTGTGTGTTTGGGTGTCTGGGTGGGTGGGCCTGGGGATATGCGTTCCCTGGGGTGTGGCAGCCATGCGCCAGGGGCGGGCGCACTTCCAGGCTCTGCGATTTGCAGAGAGGGAGTTGATAGCATCTGTGTTCCTTACACAGCCTTCCTGATCTTCCTCCACTGCGGCTGGTGATAAAACCCCTCGGATGCTGGTTTGTGGAAGAGGCCCTGACACCTCAGGCCAGCATTCTAAAGGATCCCTGGCACCTGTTTGGGGAAGATTTGCTGGTGGGGAATAGATTGCGTGCGACCCAAAGTTCTCGCTTTCCCTACTCCTCATGCCATCTTGGAAGTTTGAAGCCAACTGTTTGGGGAACAGCTATGACTGGCCCTCTAGTGACACCTGTGCCTGAGCCTGGCTAGACCAAGTCCTGTCCTCAGCATCTGGAGGGAACAGATGTGAAAAAACCTAAGAGGACTTAAGAAGCCTCTTAACAGTTTTAGACTTTTGAGGGATCAGTAATTCAAAACCCAGTGATTTAAAATTTGTGATATTTCAATCTCAGGAGAGGTGATGGTTAACTTATAATTCTAGAACCAGAATCGGAAGTGGCCTGGGGGTTAGCTTTTTCAATGCCCTTATTTCCCCATGGGGAATGCTGTGGCAAGAAGAAAAGGCGACTGCTGGACGTTTGCATAGGCATTTGCTGGCTGAGTCGGACCTCTTCAGGACCCTGGGCTGTTGACAGTCATCTCACTTGAGAAAATAATGGACCCTGGTATATTTCTTTTTTTCTTTCCTTCTTTTTCTTTTTCTTTTCCTTTCTTTTTCTTTTTGACAGGGTCTTTCTCTGTTGCCCGGACTAGAGTGCAGTGGCATCATGATGGTTCACAGCAACCTCAAACTCTGGGCTCAAGCAATCCTCCTGCCTCAGCCTCCCAAGTAGCTGGGACTACAGGCACGTGTGCCTCCCTGCCTGGCTAATTTTTCTATTTTTTTATAGAGATGGGGTCTCGCTCTTGGACCTTGATGTATATTTTGATTTAGCCAAGAATTGATGTGGAATCTTAACTATAAGACAGTGAAATACTGTCATTTACCTTAAAAACAATCAACCAATTGATCTTTTATTTTCAAATTTTTTTTTGTCTAAGCCACGAGTACTTAACCCTCTGACATATATTATTTTTCATATATACATGCAATTTTTTTGTTGTTGTTTTGGTTTATTTATTTATATTTTTGTTGTTTGTTTTTAAGACAAAGTCTTGCTCTGTCACCCAGGCTAGAGTGCCATGGCATCAGCCTAGCTCATAGCAACCTCAAACTCCTGGGCTCAAGCAATCCTCCTGCCTCAGCCTCCCGAGTACTGGGCCTACAGGTGTGTGCTACCATGCCCGGCTAATTTTTCTGTTTTTAGTAGAGATAGGGTCTCACTTTTGCTGAGGCTGGTCTCGAACTCCTGACCTCAAGTGATCCTCCTGCCTTGACCTCCCAGAGTGCTAGGATTGCAGGCATGAGCCACCACACCTGGCTCCGGGCTTCTAGCGCTGCATGCTAGCACTGTGCTAGGGACGCTGTGAGTGGACACTGCTGCCTTCGGGAAACATGCACCTGCAGGGAAGGTGCGCTTGACAGCCGACAAAGACCATTTCGGAGAGGACCATGCCAGGCTGCGGCTGGGCTGAGGGTGCTTAGCAGAGGTTTCCGTGGGGACAAATTAGCCCCGTGCTGTTGAGCACGTGGGGCCCAAGAGCAGCACCACTTGTCCATCCGCTGTCGGCCCTCCTGGGGTGGTGGCCTTGGGTGCAGCCCTTGTCCCTTGTGGAGGCTGTCACTGCTGGCCTGTGCAGGCAGTGCCTCCCCCCCGCCCCACAGGTGTGTCTTAGGAGCGGCAGCGCTTCCGGGCAGCTGTCATTGGGGAGGGCTGTGTGGTGGGGTGTGCTTGTGGGTGGTGATCTTGAACGTGGTTCTTCTTCTTCTTCTTCTTCTTTTTCTGAGGCAGAGTCTCACTCTGTTGCCCGGGCTAGAGTGCCGTGGTGTCAGCCTAGCTCACAGCAACCTCAAACTCCTGGGCTCAAGTGATCCTCCTGCCTCATCCTCCTGAGTAGCTGGGACTGCAGGTGCATAACACCACACCCAGCAATTTTTTTTTTTTATTAAGTTTTTGTAGAGACTGGGTCTTGCTATGTTACTCAGGCTGGTCTCCAACTCCTGGCCTTAATCGATCCAGTCCTCTCGCCTCGGCCTCCCAAAGTGCTGGACTACAGGTGTGAACCACTGCATTCGGCCTGGTTCTTCTTTAAAGCTGCTTCTGCAGAGTGACTGCTTCGACTCCGAGTCTTTCTGCGGCAGGTGGGGGTTGGGGGCAGGGTTTTTCCCGTCAGAATCTAGGAGAGTAGCTGTGAGGTTTGGAGACTTCGGAGGCAGGGTGCTCACGTGGAGGGAAGGCACCTACCGGGTGGCTGTGACGGCATTCCTGAGGGAGACCCCACCCGGAGCCTGGGCCCCTGCTCTAAATATCCCTCATGTCGGTTGGGAGTGTGGGAAGGCACCTTCTCCCCTGTCCGTCGGTGGGGAGGCAGCACTGGGCCACGTGGGTGAAGAAGCACGTGCACTTCAGCGCCTGGGACAGCCCCGTCGCGTGCTTACTCCACGGCCGTGTGTGTGCGAGGAGAAGCCAGCCTTAAATGCGTAAGATATTGAACACAGAATGAAATAAGCAAAATGCAGCCCTTTCTATTCGTTCCCATGTGCCCAACAACTGTTAGCTTTCTCTTTGTTTCTCTGCAGCCCCTACCCACGAATAGCAAATGTTTACATGCTTGAAGTCACGAACACTTACCCTTTTATATGCTGCATTTGTCACTCAACATTTTTTGAATGGAGTCCCAATGTTATGCAGTCATCACCATTTCCTCTCTTTTTGAGGGGGACCGCTCTTTTAACTAGCAGTGCTTAAGGGAGTAGAGCTTGAGTCGCTGGCACCGCATCCATATCCTATAAAAACACTAAATGCAGACTGAAATGCCATAGATGAGGGTGTTGGCAGCACGGCAGACACCGGCTGCAGGGGCTGCATTGGTGAATGCGGTGCGCTTGTCTGTTCCTAACATTGTTTGTGGGCACCAGGTCAGGAAATGGCAAGGATTTGGTGGCTGGCTGAGTTGCGAGGATAGGAAGTCCCCATCACTTCAGGTCTCATTGATTCCAATAGTGTCGGGACAGAGAGTGAGCTGAAGTTTACCTGGATGTAATTTGTGCAGTGTTGGCCAAGCACGTTTGTGCTCTGTAACTGTTGGGGGGGTGCTTGTCATCCTCTTCCAGGAGCCAGGGGGACTTCAGCTACCTTGGCAAGCATCTCTGGGAACTGCCGGGGTATCACAGAAGCAGGTATGAGAGGTTTGATTCACCCATAGGCTGATTCCAATTTTTTATGTGCTCATTGAAGCCGGTCACCTGTGGACCTGTAGTCTTTATTCAGTTGGAATGTTTATCATTCCCTGCTACAAAGACTGCCTTTAAAGGATATTCTGATTTACATTGATCATTGCTTTGGCCCAAATTCATGAGGCTGACTGCTGAGGACATTTGCTGTGGTCTACGCCGTGGCAGTGCTTTGGAGCTGGCTTTCCCAGCGACACTCCTCGCTGTGTCCGCAGCGGGCTGTCAGCAGGGGTCTGCGCGGTGCCAGTCCTGGAACGTGCCAGTCTAGGTCCCTGGGGTGCGAGCACTTGACAGCTTTTGGGGGTGCCTGGCCTCTTTGCTAAAGGGACTGCTGGCGTGATTCGGCTTCTTGTTGTAGGTAGGGAAAGGCAGATGGAGTCTCTATAGAAAGACCAAGCGTTCTGCCTCGGGGCTCCAGGCCCTTGCTCCATGGACTAGACGTTGCCTTTTGGACCAGTTGGAGCTAAGTGTTGGTTTCTTCCCTTCAGCCACCTACGGCCTGGTCTCAGGTGCAGGCCAGCTCCTGGCCAGGCTCTGATGGGGGCGGGATTCGTGCTGCCCCGCAGGGCCGGGGGGTGCGGCGCTGGGGCAGATGCGTGTGCAGGTACTGCCTCAGCCGTGCTGCGGGGCGGGCTGCAGCCCCCACCCGTCCTCGGCTCGCACCCCTTTCTGTAATGGCTCCGTGATTGTCTTCCGCATGTTTCTCATCCTTCTCCTTCCCTACCGTGAAGCTTCGTGAGGACAACAGCCAGGCCTGTTTTGCTCCCTCTTGTGTTCTAGCCTAGTGCCTGGCATACAGTGGTGCCAAATACATGCTTGTTGATTGAACGAACCGTCTCACCTAGTCCTTACAGCAGTCCAGCAGGGCGAGGCTATTTTTAACCACTCATCCTCAGTTTACATGTTCGCAGCTGAGGCTCAGAGTTCGAGGGCCTTGCTCAAGGTCATGGAGCTTGTAAGTGGAGGCAAGCCTGGCCCAACAGCTTGCTTGCCCTGGGACACAGAGTGGGGACTGGGCAATTTCACCCTAAATTCCAGACGCAGCTTTTTTAAGTGCTCAACTTAAAAAAAACAAGAGGAGGAATTTGTTCACACAGAAACAGCAAAAAATCTGTCCCCTGTGGGCTAATTTTGCTACTGCCCCTTCCTGAATATTGGGCTGGAGGAGCATTTCCCCAGGCCCTTCTGAAAGGCAGACCCTCCTCTCCTGGCGCAGGTGAAACGGTGCCGTGTAAAAGGCCGGGAGGAAAGCTAATTACACCCTGGTTTGTTCAGCTGTGGCCAGAGTGACCTGCGGGCCCCAATTGCAGGGCTGGGCTGCGTGAGGCTGGCACCTTTGCCAGCACGCTCTGTCTGCCACTGGCCAGAGCTTGCCTTTGTGTGCCGGCTGAGGCCCCATTCTTGCTCTAGCAGCATGGGGGGCTCCCTGCTGGCCCCGTTTGGGCAACGCAGAGTCCGGCGGGGGCCAGCCACTAGGCAGGTGCTGCCAAGCACACAGGTGCAGGGCCCAAGTTCCTTCTGCACAGCGCCTTGGTGTCAGTGACGTCATGCAGTGCAAAGGCCTGGGGGCTCCAGCACAATCAATCCCCCATTAAGAGCTTTCCTGCATGCGAACAGCTTCCAGTTGGACAACACAGAGCAAGATGTGGTCCTGCTTATGTCAGCCACAAAATGTATAAAAACCAAGGAACAAACCCAAACAAGTCCTCTCTTCAAACCTATGGAGAGGACAAATAAGCAGACTCAACTAGGAGGGGTGGGGCCGGGAGACAAAAGAGACTTAACACATTGACTGCTACACTAGAAAAAAAAGCTTTTCCTTGGGGCCACGGTGTTTTATTACGAAAATAAACACTTTGAAAACAAAATGATCCTTTCTAATTTAATGAAAAAATTGTTATTTTTTAATTGTTTCTTTTATATGCAATTAAAGTGTCAATATTAATTGTAGCGAGAAGAATATCAACAAGTAAGGTTCCATGACCCAACTGCAGGGTTTGCCCAGGGGACCGCCCATCATGTGACATGTATGCTACAGCGTGGCTGGACCATGCGGCTCCAAGACGTGAGTTACATATGCTTCACATAGCCCTGGGCTCAAAATGAGCGTGAGTTAAATACAACTCATGTGGCAGTTAAAGTGTGAAATCAATGAAAAAGCAGACCTTATTATTGGGTGGAAAGATTCGATATCATAAATACGTCAATTTTCCTTAAACAAACCCATTCACTTGACGTTAGCCAAAGAAAGTAGCAGTAGGATTGATTTGGAAAGGGATGAGCTGGATCTAAAGTTCATAAGAGAAAGTGGACGTGCAAGGATGAAAGGAATATTCTGGAAAAGGAATGGTGGGTGGGGACAATAGCTACATCAGATTGTTCTGGAACGGGAGGATTCTAGGTGGTGTGAGAGAGAAATGGACCCAAACACAGCTGGAAATAGGGCGTATGAGAAAGGTGCTGTTGCACCCAGGCGGACGCACGCAATGCTCAGTAGCTGGGGTAAGGATGAGGGTGTAGCCATCCTGAAAACAGGAAATTGGATCCCTCCCTCACTGTGAACATCAAAGGCTATCCCAAATGGACCAGAAATGTAAACTTAAAAAAAAACTTAAAGATACCAAAAGAAATCGTAGAGTTAAAAAATGTAATAGTATCAGAGTGAGGAAGCCCTTTCTAAATATAACCCCAAACCCAGAAACCATAAAACAAAATGCCACAGCATTCAGCTACGTAAAAATAAAAAAAAAATTCTGCGTTGCAAAAACTACAATAAATCACACCAAAGACACATATCACGGACAAAAGATATTTTCCTTAATGTGTAAGGAGCTCCTGCAAATGCCAAGAAAATGGCCAATAAATCACCAGGAAAACAGGGCAAAGGCTGGGCCGAGGCTCAGCCGAGCCTGCCCTCCCCACGGTAGCACCCTTTCTGACTGGTTGGTGCTGCACTGGGGGTTAGATATTTTGAGTATCTCCCATGTGCAAAGGACAGAAATGGAACCAGAAAAAGAAACACTAGTGGGATCTTAAACATTTAAAAAGATTCAGAAGCCGATTTGTAAGAAGGGAACTGTAAATTTAAACCAGAGGGAAATATCATTTTTAATCTATCAGATTGGAAAGGTCAAAAGGTTGGCCAGCACCATGTCACCGGTGAGGGTGTGTTCCACGATGCCAAGCCTTTGGCGTCTTGTTCTCCTCTCTGTCCCCCGGATTGCCTCGGCTGGGGCTAGAACACATGGTAGGTGCTCAAGAAATATTTGATCTTCTCCCTAAGAAGGCTACAGCCCTTCTGCAAGGCAAAGAGGTGTCTAATAAGGAAAGTTGAAATGCCATGATGAGGTGCTTTGGGGTGTGCGAAATCAGAAAAGAACGTTCTGTGTTCCCTGCCCAGACATAGTAGGTCTTCAGTTAGTGTGTGATCAGAGGGAGGTTTGGAGATGGAAGAGGTGGCTCATCCGTTCTGCAAGCATGTGTTTCATGTGTGCCGTGAGCAGGGACCCTCCTGGTGCGGGGTGCAGAGGCTGTCATGGAAGGCGGCTCTGTAGAGGAGGGTTCACCTCACAAAAGAATTCTGTGACTTGCAAGACGAAGTGTCACAGGTGATCTTTAAACGACTTCCTTCTCTACTGCCTTCACGAGGCATTTCGGGATAGAAAGAGCTTGTTCCCCACAGCGCTCCTGGCCGACGCGGGGTGTACAGACCCGCCTGCCGGGGGCTTCCGGCCGGAGGGGCGGGGGCCGGGCGGAGATGGCAGCCCCTCAGCGGCCTGCTCAGCGCGAGCGCCCACGGGGAGGCGGGCGCCAGCAGGCTGCGCGGACTGCGATTCGGGTGTGGGCCCGGACGCCTGTGCCCGGCTCCCGGTGGTGATGCGGGGCTTGCTTTTCGGTGGCCGAGGTTTTTATTCAGCTGCTGCGAAGCCTGCAGTTGGGGACAGCCGGCCCTGGGCGTTTCGCAGGCGAGCGTTGCCGCCGGCGGTCGGCCTGCGCCGGGCAACAAGTGCAGCAGTGCACAGGCAGGGCCGAGGCGGGAAGCACCGCCTTCTTTTGTTTTCTGTGGGAAAAAAACGTCACCGCGTATGTCCTCAGGTTTCTGAGGACTCTTCGAAGTGGGGGGAGTTTGCTGCTCACCCACGCAGCGAGCTGGAGCGTGGGCGGTCGGAGCGGCCGAGCTTCCTGGGTTCTCTGGCGTCCATGGGGCGGGCGCAGACTCCAGTGTGGCATCTGACCACGGCTGCTTCTGCTGCAGACACCCTTGGGCGAGCCTCAGGGAGGCCTGGAGACGGCCCTGGGGAAGGCGACGGCGGGGCTCCTCCTAGGCGCGCCCTGCTCTGTTGCCTTTCCTGGCAGCAGCTGAAGCGTGCACTGGCTTCGCGCCGTCGGGCTGAGGGTGTGCACCGAGCAGGACCTTGAGGCCTGAGCGGAAAGAACAATCCCGCCGGCCTCAGGCTGGTTGCGTGTATACTCCTGGTGTGTTCCGGGCCCACCCTACTATTGTCTGTTTCCTCTTGGAAGTTTCCAGAGGATACATGTCAGCGAGTAGTGATACCGTACCTCCAATGTGCCTGGGGCCGTGTGTGTGCACGTGATCGCTCATTCCTGTCCACAGGGCATGTGTATCCTGGCTGGCAAATGCTATTTTTATGACCCTTGTGGATGCTGGCACACAGTACGTCCTCAGTTAATGTGTGCTATCTGTACGGGGACTTGACTCAGGTTGACAGGCAGAAAAAAAGGCATTCATTGGCTCAAGGAACTGAGACATACAGGAGGAAGTTTGGCATCAACAAGCACAGTCCTTCAGGACCTCCATGGACACTGCCCCGCCTGTCTCCACGAGCCCCGTGGCCCGAGTACATTGGCAGAGGTGTCCCCGGCACCTCCAGGCTTCCACCCTCTCGACCCAGTGTTGACAGCAGAAAGAGCAGCCTCTTACCATCGCCAGGGTGGAAGTCCTGAGGTTGACTCCTAGGGGAACAGCCAGGAAGGACCAAGACTTACCTGTGACCACCGCTGTGGCCAGGGTGGGGACAGAACCTGAGTACTGGCAAGGCTCAGGGCTGGGGAGGAAGGGTGGGCAGCGCCGTACAGACCACTTTGATTGAGAGTTGGGGAGGGGGCTCCCCCAGATGGTGGCCAGGGAACATGGACTCCTTTAGGAGGCAGGAATTCCATGCCGACAGACGTGAAGTTTTCACAATTCAGTGACATGCCGATTGCTGGGTATCGGTTACCAAGTCCATTTACTTTGCTTTGGACTGCATCTAGTCAGCTAAGCTTAGAATTTTAGGGATGCAGAGTTCTTCACAACCTATCCTTAAACTGTTTTGGGGCTGCAGAACCACTCTTTCAAATGCAGCCAGTGCACTGACGGGCCAGGTTGTTTGCTGACGTAGGACTTGTGCAAGGTCACGCAGGAGGGTGGTGCCTTAGCCAGCCCCCAGGGGTGTCTGGTGACCCCCGGGAGGAGTGCAGACTGGGGACTGGGGCAGCCTGCTGGGCGCCCACGAGTCTCTGATGGGAGCTGCCACGCACAGCCCCTGGCCGGGCTCACTGGGCGTTTGCCGGGGGAACCCGCACCAGGCTCACCCTGTTTGACATCTCTGGACCCACAAGCCTCACACCATTGGAACTGGAGCTTTTCTTTGTTTGCATCTTGTGAAGGAGTGATTTGACCTTGATTTGTACAAGTTGTGACCCCACTTGGGTGTCCCACAGATGCTTCGGTCCCTCCAAACCTTGGTCCCCTGGGGCAGTGCTGGGGGGGCGGGGGTGTGAGGCCCTCACGACATCCCCAGCAGTGGGACCCCCAGGACTTTGTGTCCAGGCTGGAGAGAGGCTGGGTGGCCATCGGGCTAGTCTGGCCCTTGGGTCTGAGCGGCTCTGGTGCCGGATGATGGTGAGGGTCTGCCATGCTGCACCTCCCCGCACGTCCTGGGAAACCTGGTGTTGCCAGAAGCCACGCCACCCACTGTCCGCTGGGCGCAGAGAGAGGGACGCATGCTCCAAAATCGCAATGACAGGCAGTTTTCCTTATTGTGTAGTGTTTCGTTAATAACCTTTTCCCCTCAGTGTATTCATGTGTAGCCCTAAAACCTCACTGTCTGCCACCAGCCTTCGTGGGCCCTGCTCGCAGAGCTTTTGTCAAGAGTCACAGCTTTTCTTTCCCTGTCGGGTCCACGTTGTCGCTCGGCCGGCCATCCTTGCCCTCCTGCCACCGGCCTCGCCCGTGGGCAGCATAAGCAGGCCGGAGCCCTTCCGGGAGGCCCCGTGGCTTTGCTCCTGGAGGTGCCGGTGCTAATTCTGGATCCTGTCGGGCACGGAGATCTGGAAATTGTGCTCCCTGAGTAATCAGTCTCGCTTACTACCAATTTGAGGTTTGAAAAGCTTTGGGAAATGCCTGTAGGTGAGGAGAGGAATCGCCTCCAGCCGGGAGCCTGACCTGATTTTGGGGTAAAAGAGGCAAATAGAGGGGAGTTGTTCTCTGAGAGTCCTTTATTATAACTTGCTATGATCTGAATGTTTGTGTCTCCCCAAAATTCCTATGTTGAAATCCGATTCCGATGTGGTAATGTTTAATATTAAGAGGCGGGCCCTTAGGAAGTGAGCAGGTTACCAGGGCTCCTAGCAATGGGATTAGTGCCCTACACAGGGGCCGCAGAGAGCTGTGTAGCTCCTGCCACCACGCCAGGACACAGTGAGAAGGTTCCAGAATAGGCCCCCACCAGGCCAGAATTTACCCTCGCCCTGATCGTGGACTTCCCAGGCACCAGAACTGTGAGCAATAAATGTTTGCTGCTTATAAGCCTCCCAGTTGTGGTATTTTTGTTATAGCAGCTTGAACAGACTAAGACAGAGCTGGAAAGCCTCTGGTGACCTCTTCCCACATCCTTTAGTTCAGTGGTCCCTGACCTTTTTGGCACCAGGGACTGGTTTCATTTTTCCATGGATGGGGTGGGTGGGGCAGGCAGAGCTCAGGCAGTGACACGAGGGATGGGGAGTGGCCGCAAATACAGATGAAACTTCCCTCGCCCGGTGCTCACCTCCTGCTGTGCTGTCCCCCCACCGCAAGTTTCACGGAAGACAGTTTTTCGGTGGACGGGGGAATGGCGGGGTGGCGGAAAGGGTGCAGCGGGGCTCGGCGGCCCAGTCCCTACCTGGCTGTGGACCGGCACCAGCCTGCAGCCCAGGGGTTGGGGACCACAGCTTTAGTCTGCACTTCCAGGTACCCAAAGAAACAGGCAAACTGACAGATTAAAGGAGAAATATGTTTCTTAGAACCATAGCGTCCTCTGTCACGTATATATTCATTCACAGAACAATTTCTTTCAAAGCATCTGCTGTGTGCCAGGAACTATTCCAGGCACGGGGCGCAGCAGTGAGCAAAACAGACGGCGACCTCTGCCCCGTGGTGCTCACCTTTTACAGCACCAGGCCTCTTGCTAGCATTGGCCAGGAGACTCTGAAACTGACTCCCGCGAGTGGTTGGTTCCTTTCCTCTGCTGCCATGCCGAGCGCTGGCCGGGCCTGCACACGCAGTGTGGGAGCGAAGGACAGGAGTGGCAGGAGTGGCGGTGCCCCGAGGCTGCGTGAGCAGGAGCGGGGAGGAGAGGGTGTCTGCTCCACGTGTGGCTGGGGGATGGAGAAGGGGAGGCCGCAGGGTCACCTTTGCAAGTTGGGATGTTAGCATTCCGTGGTGGCCAAAGTCAGAAAACCAAACCCAACCAACTCACATCAAGTATGGCAATTTGTTGGCTCATGCAGATGGGAATTCTGTGCAGGACAAGCTCCAGGCACGGCTGAGTCCAAGGACTCCTGTAGGGGCCACAGGGCCCAGGTGTCCTTGTCTCGTGGCCCTGACGTGCACCATGCTGGCCTTGGGCTCAGCCTGAGTTGGGCCCTGAATGGCAGACCCAGAGATGTTCCCAGACGAAATCAGGGTGCGGCTAGCATGAGAAGGGGGTATGGAGGCTGGCAGGCAGAAGCAGCCCGAAGAGGGAAGGAACTGGGGCCATTGAACCTAGAGTAGCGTTGAAGATGTCAGAGCAGTGACCTGACCTCAGGGATAGTAAGAGCTTGGCCGGAAGTTCAGCCAGCCTCAGCAGTGCGGTGGGGGCCTGTTGCAGTGACGGTGACGGTGACCGTTGGCTTGAGTGGTGGATGTTTTCACTCTTGTCCCTGGATAAGACACACTCATGGAACGGGCTGGCCGATGGCAGCTGTGGTCCAAGCTGTCCAGGCTGGGTGCCAGAGTGGTGGGGGTGTGGGGATGAGACCCCTCGACCCCCCTCTCCATTGATCTTGATGCTCCAAGGGACAGGATAAGGACATTCCAGAAGCCAAAGGAACACCCATTCTGGTCCATGTAAAGGAGCAACGTCCTGGTTGGAGAGGGCCTTATCAGCCTAGAGACGAGCACACGAGAAGGCAGCGGGCATGGGGAGTGCGTGGGGAAGGGGCTGAAGGATTGGCACTGGCTGGTTTTCCAGGCTCCTCCAAACCCCGAGGTTCTGGCATCCCTAAAATGACACCCTAACACAGAAAAATAAAGAACGTCCTGAGACAAATGAGAAATGAGAAACCAACCAAATTTATCTCCTGCTGACTGTGGCTTGCAGTTCGAGGAGTGCGGCCAGCAGGGGACCCGCGGGCAGTGTTGGGTCCACTTTCCTGCAGCCCGCAGCCTCCTGAGCTGGCCGGCCTGCGGCTTGCGGGGAAGGAGGAGGAACTGCTTGTGCTTCGGAAGACGGAGATTCAGGGCAGGAAAAGAGCTAAGGAAATCTGAAATTTAACTCTGGCACTGGTCTAAAAGAAAGTGTGACTGTTGGTTGAGTGTTTGGCAGTGTTTTTGAACACTATGTGTGCCAGGCCAGAGAAAAACTGTGCAGGGAGGTTATAAGATGCTCCATCTTGTGTTACACAGTCTTATTTTGGAGCTGATGGGCTAGAGTTCGGCTGCCTTTGGGGGTGACAGCGTGGCTCTGGGGGCCGTGTGGGAAGACTGAGCTCTGCAGGTGGGGGATGGAGACTGGCTTGGGGAGACCCTCAGCCCCTCTCGCCACCCTGCCACCTTGGATGTAGGCAGTCTTGGCCTCCCCAAGCGCTGGCTGAGCCGGTGGGTGGTGCGAGTGATGTGGGGGGAGGTCAGGACTACAGGAGGGGGCTGACCCCTTAGAGGCTGGGTCGGGGCTGTGTGTGGGGAGGTCAGGACTACTAGAGGGGTCCGACCCCTTGGAGGCTGGGTCGGGGCTGTGTGGGGGAGGTCAGGACTACTAGAGGGGTCCGACCCCTTGGAGGCTGGGTCGGGGCTGTGTGGGGGAGGTCAGGCCTGCTAGAGGGGCTGTCCCCTTGGAGGCTAGGTCAGGGCTGTGTGGGGGAGGTCAGGCCTGCTAGAGGGGGCTGACCCATTGGAGACTGGGTCGGGGCTGTGTGGGGGAGGTCAGGCCTGCTAGAGGGGGCTGACTCCTTGGAGGCTGGGTCGGGGCTGTGTGGGGGGAGGTCAGGCCTGCTAGAGGGGGCTGACCCCTTGGAGGCTGGGTCGGGGCTGTGTGGGAGGAGGTCAGGCCTGCTAGAGGGGCCCGACCCCTTGGAGGCTGGGTCGGGGCTGTGTGGGGAGGAGGTCAGGCCTGCTAGAGGGGTCCGACCCCTTGGAGGCTGGGTCGGGGCTATGTGGGGAGGAGGTAAGGCCTGCTAGAGGGGTCCGACCACTTGGAGGCTGGGTCGGGGCTATGTGGGGAGGAGGTAAGGCCTGCTAGAGGGGTCCGACCACTTGGAGGCTGGGTCGGGGCTGTGTGGGAGGAGGTCAGGCCTGCTAGAGGGGGCTGACCCCTTGGAGGCTGGGTCGGGGCTGTGTGGGGAGGTCAGGCCTGCTAGAGGAGGCTGACCCCTTGGAGGCTGGGTCGGGGCTGTGTGGGGGAGGTCAGGCCTGCTAGAGGGGGCTGACCCCTGGAGGCTAGGTCAGGGCTGTGTGGGGGAGGTCAGGCCTGCTAGAGGGGGCTGACCCCTTGGAGGCTGTGTTGGGGCTGTGTGGGGGAGGTCAGGCCTGCTAGAGGGGGCTGACCCCTTGGAGGCTGTGTTGGGGCTGTGTGGGGGAGGTCAGGCCTGCTAGAGGGGTCCGATCCATTGGAGGCTGGGTCGGGGCTGTGTGGGGAGGTCAGGCCTGCTAGAGGAGGCTGACCCCTTGGAGGCTGGGTCGGGGCTGTGTGGGGAGATCAGGCCTGCTAGAGGAGGCTGACCCCTTGGAGGCTGGGTCGGGGCTGTGTGGGGAGGTCAGGCCTGCTAGAGGAGGCTGACCCCTTGGAGGCTGGGTCGGGGCTGTGTGGGGGAGGTCAGGCCTGCTAGAGGAGGCTGACCCCTTGGAGGCTGTGTCGGGGCTGTGTGGGGGAGGTCAGGCCTGCTAGAGGAGGCTGACCCCTTGGAGGCTGGGTCGGGGCTGTGTGGGGAGATCAGGCCTGCTAGAGGGGACTGACCCCTGGAGGCTAGGTCAGGGCTGTGTGGGGGGAGGTCAGGCCTGCTAGAGGAGGCTGACCCCTTGGAGGCTGGGTCGGGGCTGTGTGGGGAGATCAGGCCTGCTAGAGGGGGCTGACCCCTGGAGGCTAGGTCAGGGCTGTGTGGGGAGGTCAGGCCTGCTAGAGGGGGCTGACCCCTTGGAGGCTGTGTTGGGGCTGTGTGGGGGAGGTCAGGCCTGCTAGAGGAGGCTGACCCCTTGGAGGCTGGGTCGGGGCTGTGTGGGGAGATCAGGCCTGCTGGAGGAGGCTGACCCCTTGGAGGCTGGGTTGGGGCTGTGTGGGGGAGGTCAGGCCTGCTAGAGGGGGCTGACCCCTTGGAGGCTGGGTCGGGGCTGTGTGGGGGAGGTCAGGCCTGCTAGAGGGGGCTGACCCCTTGGAGGCTGTGTTGGGGCTGTGTGGGGGAGGTCAGGCCTGCTAGAGGGGTCCGATCCATTGGAGGCTGGGTCGGGGCTGTGTGGGGAGGTCAGGCCTGCTAGAGGAGGCTGACCCCTTGGAGGCTGGGTCGGGGCTGTGTGGGGGAGGTCAGGCCTGCTAGAGGAGGCTGACCCCTTGGAGGCTGGGTCGGGGCTGTGTGGGGGAGGTCAGGCCTGCTAGAGGGGACTGACCCCTTGGAGGCTGGGTCGGGGCTGTGTGGGGGAGGTCAGGCCTGCTAGAGGGGTCCGACCCCTTGGAGGCTGGGTCGGGGCTGTGTGGGGGAGGGCAGGCCTGCTAGAGGGGTCCGACCCCTTGGAGGCTGGGTCGGGGCTGTGTGGGGAGATCAGGCCTGCTAGAGGGGTCCAACCCCTGGAGGCTGGGTCAGGGCTGTGTGGGGGAGGTCAGGCCTGTTAGAGGGGACTGACCCTTTGGAGGCTGGGTCGGGGCTGTGTGGGGAGGTCAGGCCTGCTAGAGGGGTCCGACCCCTTGGAGGCTGGGTCGGGGCTGTGTGGGGAGGTCAGGCCTGCTAGAGGAGGCTGACCCCTTGGAGGCTGGGTCAGGGCTGTGTGGGGGAGGTCAGGCCTGCTAGAGGGGGCTGTCCCATTGGAGGCTGGGTCGGGGCTGTGTGGGGGAGGTCAGGCCTGCTAGAGGGGGCTGACCCCTTGGAGGCTGGGTCGGGGCTGTATGGGGGAGGTCAGGCCTGCTAGAGGGGGCTGACCCCTTGGAGGCTGGGTCGGGGCTGTATGGGGGAGGTGCCAGGAAGGCGGCTGATGGGCAGGCGGGTGGACACTGGGAGGGAGACGGTTTGTGTCTGCCTGTAGCCACCCAGCCCATTCTCACTGACTGTGCTTGGCTGTGCCCTGCGCCCACTGCACTGAGTCTCCCGTGGCCTCTCCTCCTCCACTCGGGTCCTCCCCTGGAGCCTCAGGCAGGCCGTGCTCATTCTCACCACAGGGCCTTTGCACCACCTCTCCCCCCCACCTGGTCGTTCTTTCAGGTTTTCACGGGGATGGCGCCTCTGCTTCCTTTTGGGCCATGGCCCGAGGTCAGCTCCACATTGTGGCATTCTGCAACGACGCCCGCCCCTGCCCCGCCAAGGTTTCTCCCCTCTCTTCCAGAAGTCATACCGTTAGATTCCTTCCTTGGCAGTGCAGTTATTTGAAACGATCTTCTTGAGCTGCTTTTGGATTATTGTCACTGCTACTAGAAGGTGGCCCTCTTGAGAGCAGTGTCTTCTCAGGCCCGCGTCTGTCTCTGGCCTTGCAGAGGGCCTGGCACGCGGTAGGTGCTCAGGAGATACTTGCTGGGAGATTTGTTGGAAGTGGCCTGGGTGGTGCTGACTGCTCCACTCGTGACTCACGCGGTGGCTGGAGGGCCAGGAATTCTTGTGGGCCTGTGGCTGGGCAGTCTCCTCTGGCCTGGAGAAAAGCCCCTCCCTCAGATCCCACCAAGCCACGCCTCTGGCCCTGCCCAGACACTGTCCTTCTCACCTGCTTGCTGGGGTGGGAGACCAGGGACCGTGGAACAAACCAGAGGGTGTGTTCGCTCTTCCAATGGCTAGGGGCATTTGTATTTTAGACCTCTGGGTTTTGATTTAGTCCCTGCTATGTGCAGATCCTGGCTAGGTGTTGAGATTCAGCGGTGAGCAGACACGACCCCTGCCCTGGAGGGGAGACAGGTTAATAAAGAGGTAAGCAGGTAGGTGCTCCTTGCAGCCTGGCTGTGCGTGGTGTGCACAGCCCCAGCTGGCTCCTCCCCCCAGTCCCGCAGTCCCCTGGGAGAAAGAGAAGCTTTGCAGAGGCCCCTGGGGGTTGGGGAGCCCCAGTGGAGTAGCCCATCAGAGACCCCAAGCTGGCTTTAGAAGTGACCGCATCGGGTGGATCCACTCTCTCCTTCCTCTACAGCCTGCTGGGGCGGATCTGTTTTCTCCGTGGAAGGCCTGATGGGGTTGCAGGGAGCAGAAAGTCACCGGTCACTGACTTCACGCAGCCAGGTCACAGAGGGTGGGGGTGGGGAGCCCGGTGGTGGTAGGGGAGATACTGGAAGAATTGTTCTCGACCTCGTTCTCTGGGGCCACGTGTCTGACACCTGACTTCTCCTTCTTGTGCCATTCGCGTGGATGCCATGTCTTCATGACTTCCTCCACTGGCTTTTTATCACTGTTGCAACAAACACCTTGCAGACATGTTTACTTAAAAATTGTTTAAAGGATACCCTGTTAATCAGGGTCCCAACAGAAAACAGATGGCACACTCACATAGGGAAATTGAGGAGCATTTAATACAGGGCCCATTTGCAGAGCTGGGCAGGGGAAGGGGACCCCGAGGGGTGGGGGAAGGGCTTCGGCAGCCTGGGGAGCGTCTGCAGGGAGGGTGCCCCAGGAGAGGCCAGCAGAATAAGTGCCCCGCTCTGTCCTCTCCCCACCCTCTGGTCCCTGCAGAGGACACAGAGCTTTGGACAGAGGTGGGGGCTGGATCTGGAGGTGCCAGTGGCAAACGTCCCCTGTACCCCGCCCTGCTCCTCGGCTCACTTGGCTCTTGCTGAGGAGGCGTGCTTAGAAGTCCAATTTTAGAACCAACCCCGATGTGTATAGGGGAGTTTCTGTGTGGATTTGTTTGGGGGAGTGGGAGCGTGCTGTTTTTCCTAGAGCATGGGGCTTTATCTCGGTGCTGTGGGCTTTTGGTGTTCAGTGGTTGCTTTTCCCGGGCCAGGCTAATCATGAGTGATCGGTGTTGGGCTGGGAGGCCACAGATCATGGGAACAGAGGAGCGAATTTGTTAGACGCCAGGCTCTGCTCCTGGCAGGGGCAGCTGTTCACACGGAGCCTGCGCCGCCCGAGCGTCGTGTGCGTAGATGGAGATGCGAGGAGGTTGTCGTCCTGGTTAGCACCGTTCCCTGCCTGGCTACTGGAGAAGTCGTCAGTGCCAGACACTCTGTGGCCCTCAGCCCCTCGATGGTGTCATTCTGTGTGTGGCTTCACGGGGACAATGGCGGTGGAGAAGTCCAGGAAAAGCTGGAAGGTCAAGGATGCGTCTGCAGAGCAGCTTTGTTCATTATGTATTTCCATTGCACGAGGTTTCCATTCGCCGATTGCGCCGCTCCGGGCCCCAGAGGCGCAGACAAGGGAACCAGCGCTCTGAGCACCAAAGCTATTTTTATTTGTGCGCAGGGCAAGGTGATGTGGAGGCTGCAGGCCGAGGTTCCGCCGTCCCCGACACACAGAATTGGATATTAAGGTGGAATTAGAAGCTTGAGTCCGAGGAGGTCCCTTGTGAGTGATGCATTCAGGATGGCATTATGACTTTCCAGACTGCGTTTGCAGAGAGCAGCGAGGGTAGATGAAGGAGCTGTTTTGGGGGTCAACCCTGAGCCCCCAAGTAGCCCTGATGGTAGTCTGTGAGTAGATCGTGCATTGTTTCTCCAAATCAAATTCTCTCCTGTCGTTTCCTTTCTACAACGACGCTTTCCCCACCAGACAACCCTAAGAGCCTCCTTCTCCTCACAAAGCTTTGGCGCGCCCACTCGCTCCCCCACCTGAGGCCCAGCTCAGGTTCGCCCTGCGGGAAGACCCTGTTCGTCTGTGACTCACTCGTGGGGCCCGTGTCACCAGCATCGCTTCACTTCTGGGCCAGGACAAAGGAGGCGTCCAGTCATTATTTTTTAAAAAGTCAGATGCCATCAAATATCACAGGAACAAATAAATGTATTCTGTTTGTGGAAAAGGGTTACAGGTGAGGCTTTGTCCTGCCTCCACCCACAGGTTAATTGCTGTCACCTTCTGCTACAAATTTACATGATACCAAATTTCCTAGATTCTAAGGCACACTTTAACGTCTCTGAAAGTGAGGTGCATCTTACACTGAGTGGCTTGGCATGGTTTAATTGACAGTGTTTTTGTTTTTCTTTTGTGGTACATGAAACAATGATACCTTTTACAACCCACGGGGTCTTGCATTCAATGAAAAATAGTGTTATGTGTATCCATAGAAACTCTGTTGTATTGATTTTTGTTTAAAAAAATAAATGATACCATATTGGATCTATCATTCTGCAGCTTGTTTTGTTTCATTTAACACTATGCCTTCGAGAGTTTTCCACCTTGGCATGTGGCTCTCCCTACCCCCTAGCAGGCCCTGGAGCGCGTGCAAGGTATGGGCGCGGTGGTGTGTGCAGCTGGTCCCGGCGGTGGGCATTGGGTTGTGTCCGGTTGTTTGCCAGAGCAAACGTTCTTGCACACGTCTCCCTACCCCCTAGCAGGCCCTGGAGCGCGTGCAAGGCATGGGCGCGGTGGTGTGTGCAGCTGGTCCCGGCGGTGGGCATTGGGCTGTGTCCGGTTTTTGCCAGAGCAAACATTCTCGCACACGTCTCCCTACCCCCTAGCAGGCCCTGGACCGCGTGCAAGGCATGGGCGCGGTGGTGTGTGCAGCTGGTCCCGGCGGTGGGCACTTGGGTTGTGTCCGGTTGTTTGCCAGAGCAAACGTTCTCGCACACGTCTCCCTGCCCCCTAGCAGGCACTGGAGCGCGTGCAAGGCATGGGCGCGGTGGTGTGTGCAGCTGTTCCCGGCGATGGGCATTGGGTTGTGTCCAGTTGTTTGCCAGAGCAAACGTTCTTGCACACGTCTCCCTACCCCCTAGCAGGCACTGGAGCGCGTGCAAGGCATGGGCGAGGTGGTGTGTGCAGCTGGTCCCGGCGATGGGCATTGGGTTGTGTCCAGTTGTTTGCCAGAGCAAACGTTCTCGCACATGTCTCCGTAGGAGCACTGTTTTCTGTGGTTGTTTTGGAGAAGGGCATCGTTTGGCCCAGTCTTTATCTCATTCTCTTTTCTTTCATTCCATCCGTCCGTCCCGTCCTGTCCCATCCCAGCCCCTGCCACAGTCGTCACCTAGCACTTACCTGGTTTCGGATATGCGCCCAGATCAGGTGGGGGCTGTGCGGCCTGCAGAGGGGAGTCAGAACCCGCCTCCCCAGCAGCCTGTGGTCTAGTTGCACAAGAAAGCTTGAAATGAGACACGGTCAGAGCTCCAGAGTGTCACCGAACCGAGCCTGGGGCTGGGGCAGGTTTTGGTGCGGTTCTGAGGAAGGCATTTCAGCTCTCATGTTTTACTCATTCTGAATCCTCTCAGGCTGGCAAGCGCATCAGTAATAGCAAAATAGTCCTTCGTACTACCACATGTCACCCCTTGACTTGTATGTGCGGTGCAAGTGGAAATCCTCCCCAGTTGGGTACCTAAGGGCTGGACACCAGTTTGGGTTGCTGTGGAGGTTCTCTCTCTTGCTGTCCTACCAATGAGAAAAGAGCAACTTGTCATTTCTGTGGCACCAGGCAACTCTACATGGAGGTGCTGTGCCATCTCTCACCAGATGCAGGACACATGGGGTCGGGGACAGATGGAGCGTCTCTCGCCAGCTCTGCCGCTTGGTGATCTTTGAGCAGAAAGTGCCAGAGTTAGCCCTGGCATGGCTCCAGGCAGTGCTTTTAAGCACTCAGGATCACTTGGAATCATGTGAAAATGCAGGTTCTAATTTAGTAGACCTGGGGCAGCTGAGGTTCTGCGTTTCCTGTAAGCTCCCAGCGGATGCAGATGTTGCTGGTCCATGGACCACACTTTGAGTAGCAAGGACTTTAGGAACAATGAGCAAACTGTGGAGGCAGAGAGGACCTGGGAAATGTGGAAGGAGAGTTTTGGTGGAATGTGGGGTTTTCTAGGGGCGAAAGCTGGACACATCTGGCGTCTTGCTTGTTTAGACGAAAGATTATTTTTCTTTGCACTTTGGGTTCACTCTCTCCAGCAGTTGTGTGCAAGTAGAGGGAGAGTTTGTTTGGTTTGTTTTCAGCTGATACATTTGTATTAGAGTTTCCAACTGCAGGGTGGCACTTAGAGTAGGATAATTCTTTGTTCTGAGGGATTGTCCCTTGCTCTTCAGGACATTCAGTACCCCTGGCCTTGCCTGCTACGTGCCAGTAGCAGCCTCTGCGATTATGGTGGCTGTCTTCATCCACCCCGGCTGCTATAACCCAGAGCCGGCGTGGGCTGGAGTGTTCGTGGGCAGTGCTTGTTGAAGAATGAATGCTCCTGCATTCTCACCCTTCCTGACACACCAGAGCTGAGCCTGCAGTTAAGGCTCCCTTTTCTCCCACTCAGTACCCTCCCACCTCTCCCTGAAAGGAGACCCCACAGCCCAGGCTGTTATCATTTGAACTTTAAAAGTCCAGGGCAAAGGTCAGGAACAAAGATGCTGGAGGGTTGGGTGGGAGTGGGGGAGGGGAGGCCGCCGGGAGGTCGCAGCATTGGCGCCTGCTCACATTAAGTGGCTTCCAGGCCAGGAGGGAGCCGGGGCAGGTCCAGGTGGCCAGAGGGCTGCTGCCGGCAGTGGGCAGGAGGGACTCCAGCGAGGGGCAGAGGTCCTGTGAGCTGGGAAGTCTCCTGCCTGGCTCTGAGCTCTGGCGGCCATGTTCGAAGGCGTCCAGTGCGGCCGAGGTGTCTGCCTGGGGTGTCTGGCGTGTGTGGCCGTCCCGTGGGGGTGCAGTTTGTTCTGTGTGTGTGACAGGACACACATCTTTGCACTCCCCCTGGACAGACCTGTGGGACCTAGGAACAAAAGCCTTCGCTTATTCAAGCAGACACGCGCCTGCGTGCACAGTTAGACACGGGCTCAGTGCACGCTTCCCGTGTGCCAGGTTCCACGCGTGCGCCCTGCCTTCGTGGCGCTCTCAGCGTGGAGGGGTGGGGGCATAGGGTGACCGGCCCTCCCAGCTGGCCCAAGACTGAGGGCCTCCTGGAGTGTATCATTTTCAGTTCTGAAATGGGAGAGTCCTGGACAAATGGGGACAAGTCTGCCCTCTTGTCAGGCCTGGACATGGACTTCTGCCGTCCAAGGAGTTAGGAGTCAGAACCCTGTAGGCAGGACCGAGGGACTCCGCGGAGGGGGCGGACACCTGGATCTCCTGCCACAGGTGTGGCACGCTCAGTGGGAGCTTTCCATGGACCTGTGGTGGCCTACAAGGGTGAGGCCCGGAGGGGCTTCTGTCAGGGTGCTTCTCCTCCCCCTCCTAGTTCTTCAAGCCCCGTCCCCAGGCCCTCCGGGGATGCAGCATAGCCAGGGTGCTGGGACAAAGACAGTGGATCCCTAGGACCTGGATTCAGCCACCCCCTCAACCTCTGGCACCAAGGCCGCCTCCTTGAAGAGAACCGCCCATTCTGGAGAGGCAACCTGTCTGTCCTCCCGTGGGATTGGAGGCAGTCTGCCTACGGGGTCTGCTTTGGCCGCTTCATTCGTGGCCTGAGCATATCATTCATTCATTTCTTCATTCACTTCTTCACTCCGCATGTGGTCATCTGGTCTGTGCCAGGCGCTGTGCTGGGCACAGAGGCTGGCGGACAGACAGCCCTTGCTGGCCCAGCTAGTGGCCTGGGAGCCCGAGCACCAGAAGCGTTGGCGGTTTCTCGCCTGGGTAGCTGGTGGGACGGAGTCCAGGAAGTGAGCAGAGCCTTGTGCATCCCCACCCGCCTCCCCCAGGGCTGACACCCAGGAGGGCTCCCCTGCCAGTCACCTCTCTGGAGCTTTTGTCCCCAGGTGTCTATGAGGGGCCTTGGGAGAATGGAATCTTATACCCTTCTCTTGGAAAAGCCATTTGTCCGTTGAAATGCAATTTCCTTCTGAAAGGAGGAAAGGATAAGAAAGGCCACCAGGGTGACAGTGAGTGTCTGGTACCTACAAGCCAGCTCCTGAATAAATTCCCAGCATTCAGGTCAAGGCCTCCAGAAATGTAGCCCTGGGCTGGACGTACACCATGCCCCACGACCAAAAAATCAGAAATGATTTTTATTCCTTGAGGTGATTTAAAAAAATTCATGGAAGGAAAACCCCAAGCTGACAATGTAATAGATAGTATGGTTCAAAGAGATTAAATTTTTTTAAAAAAGAAATTTCTAGAGATTTCTTTGTGTGTTTGAGTGGCCACGTGCATTATGCAGGTCTCCTCCCTCCTCCTGGAGCACCCGTGGGAAGGTCCTAAGGGTAAAAGCGAGCCGAGGAGGAGGAGGGTGCCCACTGCTGGAAGTGGTGTGTGTGTGTTGGGCGTGTGCTCCTATCCATACATGTACACATCCATCAAATTACATCTGCTTTTACCTTTAAAATTTTATGAACACGAGCATATGGTGCATTATCCTGCCATGGACTGAGTGTGTGTGTACATGTGTACGTGTGTGTGCGCATATGTGTGTGTGTGTTGGTGTGTACGTGTGTGTACATGTGTTTGTGTGTACGCACAGGCCGGCCAGTGTGGCATTTGCACACAGGTCTGTGGCTGGGAAACTCCTTTGGGGCCGAGAGCCTGGGAGCGCGAGGTGCGGTGGGTGAGCCCACCTCCCGGCCCGCCTGGCGCGGCCCACAGGCCGGGAATGCATTTCCATCCGCCTCTGGCCCGTCACCTAGGCAGCTAATTCCTTTGAGCCCCTCCGCCTTATTAAAGTCACAGATCACTTTCCTGAGCTTAACGCTGTCAAGACCGGCGTGCCCCTTGTTCAGACCCCTCCCGCCGTCCAGCCTCTCCTTGAGCGAGGGTGGAGGTGAGGGTCCCACCCGCGCCCGCAGCACCCCGCCACCCCCCCTCGGTTTGTGTGCAGGCTGCCTCCCAGTGATCAGTGAGGTCGCCTCAAGATTCCTTCAGTGAAGCCCTTGGCGGGGATACAAGGGCCGTCACAGCTGCGCTGCACACACCAGCTTCCAAAGGCGAGGACGGGCCGGCGCACTGGAAGCGGCTGCGCGGCGGAGGGGTGCGAGCCTCGCTGCTGGTGCGGAGAACACTTCTCCCGGCCCCGGCTGCCGCGGCCGCCCCTGTTATGAAATATGGATGGTGCCGGTTCCAGCGTTCGGAGACTCGCTGGCAGCGCCGAGCGTCTCCAAAGGCCCGCCTTGTGCATGCACCTAAACACTTCACTGAGCAATCTGTCAACATGTCAGCAACACATGTTTTGTAAAAAGCTTCCAGTGGGAGTAATGACTCCCACCAGGACTTCCAAAATGCTTTGAATTCAGCAGATTTCTATTGCGGGCATCCCCTGGGGTGCCTTTTACAATGCCTACATTTCAGAAATTTGAGCCACAGACCCCTGGGGGTTTCCTTTCATAATGCCTCAAAATGTAGGGTTATATTGTTGGAAGTCCCCATGGGGTCTTTATTAATACCTGAATTCTGAGGAACTGGAAATTACACAGGGCACTGCAGGGGCCCAGATCCACACCAGGAAGAAGAGAAAAACTCTGTGGGGAGATTTTTTTTCTTCATGCAAGAGTGAAAGAGAAGAATTTGCTAAAGGACAAAATTGAGTGTGTTTGAGCTTCCTTCATTTAATCTGCCTTCTAGAACGCTACAGTAAAATCTGCAACGGGGAAGGGGGGAAATGACTTTTCTATTTTTAAATCTCACTTTGATATTTTAGGGGCCAGAGTATGTTCTCTTTAAACACCCAGTATCGAGAGGTATTGTTTAAAAATAAATTATTTTTCTTTTTGGTAATTGAAAACACCTCTGTCGCACCCCTCTCCGGGGTCTCCCCTCTTCCTTAGAGCTGTTAAGCTCCTGTCGCGCGCTCCCGGCTCATTATCATTAACCGTTTGGGGTTGGTTTGAGATATTGGCCCACTTGCTCCCCTCCCCTCCTCTCCTCTTTCCTCCTCTCCCCTCCCCTCTGCGCATCAAAGATGAGAAAATCAGCCTTGGAGATGGTCCAATCTCCCGTGCGAACCGGTTTCAAGCCCTCGCTGCCAGTTGGGGCCATCAGAATAAGAAATATCAAGGCCGCTTGCTACTTTCTTGCAAGCATTTTGCTGCTGAAATCTCATAAAGACAGAAGGGGCGCCTTCCCGTCCCCCAACACACACACGCGTGTGCGCCCATGCACACGTGTGCATATCAGTTTCTGCATGTGGTGTGTCCCAGTCTCCACCGCCTGCACATTCACCTTCGATACTGTTTTTTAAAAAGTTACAAGACTTAAACATGTTAAGCCTTAGGGTTAATTTAAGCTGCCTTTTTCCCTTCTAAATCTGGCACTCACTGGCTTGCTGAAAAGAGGTCTCTTGCTCTAGTTCTATTACAGTCTCATTGACTGGGACAAGAAAATAACATTGAGAGGGCTAACTTACAGTAGCCAGGGCCAAGAAATTCTAAGTTGCTAATAAGACCCTCCTCCCTTCTCCTCCCTCCCTCTTCCCTCCCTCCGGCTGCCTCCTCCCTCCTTTCTGCCAGAGTGGCTGGATCACACAGGGGACTGGGGAACTCACATTCCCCCTCGCTGAGACTCCCAGGCGGTGTTCAACCATCTGTGGTCCCGTGGGCCCAACAGGGGGGCCCAAGGAGGGGCTTTGCCCATCAGGAGCTGGCTGGGTCAGATACTCACAGAGACCCTCTGCACCCACCCTGAGCAGGCTGATTAATTAAGCAACTGCATCATTGATTCAAGGTTTGTGATTTGGTGCCAGGGTGCCGGCTGCTGCGTTCCTGAACTGGGCTTCCCTCCCCTGGGCCTGAGTGGTAGGGTCCGTTTCTTTCTCCAGCGGCTTTTCCTCCACGGTGCCAGTGCCGGACGCTCCGCCAGCGTAGGAATTGGCCCCCCGTGTCCCGCCTGCCCCTCCAACCCAGTAGGCAGCCCTGGTGGCTCCTGGGGCGTCTTGGCGGGGTGGGGCTCTGGGCCTGGAGCAGACCCCAGGAGGGGCCTTTCCTCCTCGCAGCAGCCGGCTTCAGCAGGGAGGGCAAGGAGCCCTGCGGCGCTCATCTGACATTTTTAGCTGAAGACCTTTGTTCAGACCAACTTCCAAGCGGCTTTGGATTGGAGTGCGTTCTGTGCTTTCCTTTCCTTTCCTTTCCTCTTCTTTTTTGAAACTCTGGGCCTATTTTTCAAAGCGATGAAATAGACTCTGACCCTGGGAATCCCATCTTGCCATCTCTTTCCTAAGCCACCCTCTTCCGCCTGGCCAAGGAGGCCCAGGTTCCCCAGCAGCCTCTGGGGCTCTGATGACGCACTTTTTGCTTCGACTGCCCACCGCCCCCACCCACCTCTCTGCCTGAGGGCTGCAGACTCCCAAGGGAGGCCGATATCCTGGCCTGGGCCCGCTGGGGGGCGGGGCCACTCTCTCCTGTCCTCCTCCTTAGAGGCTTTGGCCCTCGCCTGGGGAAGCAGTGAAGTCTGTCTAGATTCTGCAGCGACCTCTGGCCTCAGGGTCGGCGGTGGGAGAGCGGTACAGGGTGAGAAAGCAGCCCACATCCCCAGAACACAGACTTCTTCCCAAGAAGGCCCAAACCGCGTAGCCAGAGCCTGTTAAATTTTCCTCTAATGGGGGTGGCATTATAAGAGCCACCTTCTCCTTGCACCCCCAAAATAAACAAAGCAAAAACAAAAACCATAAAAGCAACTAAAAACCACACAATAGAAGTTCCTTCTCTTTGTCAGCTTCAAAGCAAACAATCAAGATGCCACCTTTGGGAAAGAGAAGGTTACAAACTTAGATTCTTTAGAAAACCCAGCCTAGTTGCCAAATTAGATGGCAGCCCTCCTTCCAGTGTCAAAATCCATGTAGTTCCAGAGAAGAACAGGATGGGGGGAGCCCTTGAGCCCGAACAGATGCCCAGGGAGGGGAGGCCAGAAAGGCTCCTCGGAGCCGTGATTTATTTTATTTTTAAGACCTATATGTTTTGGCCACATTTATTTATTTATTTCCGAAGGGCTATTTTTGGCATCTGCCTGGGCTCCTTTGTAGCAAAGCCCCCTTTTCTAGAATTTCCTTTCCTTTATTAGAGTTACAGCTCAGCTTTGTGCAGCCCCGGGGGAGCTGGCCAGCCGCTGGCAATTTCTCTCAGACACCCAATTACCCCCTGACGTCAGTGCCGCCTCACCCAGCTCCCCTGGGCGCCTGCATTTTTCCTTTGTAACACTAATAGCTGACTAGCTAAGTGCCTGTCGGCTCCTTGGCAGAGGAGTTGATTGTGTTTTCGGCTGGATACTAAATCCAAAAACTATGTAAAAATGTCAATAGGTGAGTGCACATTGATTTTGGTTAGTCACAGTGATATTTGAGCCCCTTTGGGGACTCTGTCTGGGGAAGTATTTTACAAGAAAGATAATATAACAGAAAATTACTGGAGCTCCGTGGGTCTCTGGTGGGTTTCTTAGGGCCTGCTAAATTGCTGCAGAATCAACAAATGCTTTATTAATCCAAATTTGTGGTTTTGTTCTTTCTTCTCTTCAGAAGGTTGGAGTTTTAATGATGCAGCCGGCTCCGGTGGCCCGCACCTTGGCTGCCAGGCTGGGCCCCGGCGGGCGGGCAGGGAGCGCAGGAGGGTCTGGGAGCAGGGCCTGCGTCCCCAGCCGGCCTCCCGGGGAGCAGGAGCAGGCACGGGCTCGGCTTGCCAGGCCAAGGCCTGTGCGAGCAGATAACGCGGGGCTGCGGCGGGAGCAGCCGCGCGGCCAGGCTGACTGGGGGAGGCTGATAAGGGCCCAGGAGGAGCCCAGGCGGGCCGCGTGGCAGCGCCAGGGATCTGCCGGGTACCACGACTGGCAAAGAAAGTTAAACACGGGGATCCGGGGACGGCAGGCAGACCTGCGGAGAAAGATAGTGGTAATTGATGGCATCAAAGTCGCTGCGCAGCCTTGTGTTTTCTTGGCAATTAGTTCCCTCCCTCCCCAGCTTCTAACCCCCTGGCATTCTTCGAGCCCGGGACGCCTGCGAGCAGCCTGCACACGCAGATAATCAGCACGTGCCCTCGTGCGTCGGGGCGGGCCGGGAGACGTGGCCAGGAAAAGACACAATTAGAGACCTGTTTTTGTTGTTTTTCTTAAAAAATATATATTACAAACAAACAAGTCAGAAAAGAAAAACCCCACTGAAAAGGTAAGGACACGGCACTCCGGAGCCCACCTTCTCTGCTCCGGAAGGGAAGGAGCAGACTCGCTGGCTTTGTGAGAGCGCCCGCTCGGCTGCCGGCTGGGCAGGACAGTGCGGCCGCCCAGGCCGGCCCTGCACACGCACACGCAGACACGCTGAGGGAGGGAGGGAGGGGGCGGCCTCGTCGGACAGCGTCTGCACCGCACACAGATGAGCCTGCCTCCGCCCGCGTCCCGGGAAAGGCGACCTCCTTGACAATGGCTGCCGGGCTGTTCCGGTCGCCGCGGGCGCACACCGCCCGCCTGCGCCGCAGGTAAGGCTTTCAGCCCGCTTTTTGTTGTGTCACCAACAACGTGCGCATGCTGGGACACACCTGCTTGCAGAAACGTGCGTGAATGCACAACTCCGGCCCTGGCGCCCAGCCCGCTCACGCCCGGCCTGGCCCAGCCCGCTCACGCCCGGCCTGGCCCAGCCCGGCAAGCTGCTTCCTAGGCCAGGCCCCTGCGCCATGGGGAGCCCCCGTGTCGGCTCCAGGATCTTAAGCAAATAAAACACTCCAAAAAATTTCCCCAGAGTCTTTTGAAATTAAAATCAGTGTGCAGTAAAACTATGTGTCAGTCCAGCGTGCGAGGCCAGGCCTCCAAATGACTGGCAGTTGTATACAGGAAGCAATCAGGAGCGGCCTTCTAGGCGGTTCTGCCTGGCACTCTAGCATGTGCTGCGCGGCCCTGCTTGGTGGTGGGTGATGAGTGCTCAGGACGGGGCTCTCCTGCTGGGAGGCGACGTCGTAAGCCAGAGCGACTCAAAACACCCTTTGCTTGTCCCCTGCCACACAGCGTCTGGCCACTTCTCCTTCTGGGAGGTGCCTTTCTCCCAGCCCATCTCGGTAGGTGGCATTGATTCTGTGCCCAGAAACCAGGTGACAGAGGGACCCAGTGGGACAGGGACTAAGAGGCTTCTGCTTTTATTCCGTCTACTCCGCCCCACCTTGGTGAGGGGCTGAAGTTAGCCTTGTTTGCAAGGAGTGTCCTGAGCCTGGGGAATTCTGGAAGGTTAGAGAAGGTGAGGGCCAGCCCCTTGCCACCCAGCTTCCTCCCTCAGCAGCTCCATGAGCTCTGTCTCCTTGACAGGGTGGGAAGGAGGAGGGTGTGGGAAGGAGGTCCCCCTGGTGACGTCTGAGCCATCAAAGCCAGCTGCCCTCCTGAAAGGCCTCTGCAGGCCAGCAGCTGTTTGGGGGCCTGGAGAGGAGACGGGGCTGGTCCTTTGTCCCTTGGAGGAGCCTCCCGGAGGCCCAGGCCTGCATGGCGGGCAGCCACATTAACCTTCCACCCTGGCTGGGGCGGCTTGCCTGAGGTCAGACATATAATGAGGCCAGGCCCCTGGCTGTCCCCTGCAGGGCGCTGGCAACAAAGGCCCAGCCAGGCTGCACAATGAGGGGGAGGTGCCTGGGAGGGGTGGGTAGGTGCCGGCACAGCCTCTGAGGCCCAGGGTTTCCTTCCAGCCCACCCCATGCTGGGCACTTCAAAGGGGCAAGGGGAGAGGCCAGGCAGGCCTGGGCCTCCTTCTCCCAAAACTACAGGAGGTGGAAAACACCTCAAGATAGAGTCAGGTTTTTGGAATTTGGCGCCATGGGGAGCCCCTGGTATGGGGTCTTTCTCTGGCAAACTTGTTTCACTTCCTTTGTTTGGAGCTAGAGCTCAGCTTGGCCCAGTGACTCCAATCTGAGCCACCTGGCCTTTCAAATCGGCACTGCCCCTGACACTGCGGATGCGGGCACCCCATGCATGGCCCCGCACTGAATTCAGAGCACCCCCATGTCAATGGCTTTCCTGCCTGCCTAGTGAAGCTGGGAGCAGGTACGGGGGCCTCTGCCTTTCGAGGGAGAGGCGGGTGGGGAGGCACCGCTTTCGGGCACAGCCCCGAGTGTTGGGCGTTGGTTCCCATTTTATAGGTGAGTCCACTGGAGTCAAGGAAGACAAATAAACCCACTGAGGTCACGTGGCTGGCTCCATGACTTACAAACTTTGTGACTCTTGTTAATTTCCTGAAGATCTCTGTGCCTCTGTTTCCTCCTCTATAAGTGGGGTAATAATAGCACCTGCCTCAGGGTTAGTGGGAGGACGCATTAAAATGTGGAGGTGACTGTTGTCCTTCTGGTAGTGAATTGTCCAGTTTGGATTCCAGAGCCAGTTCTGTCTATACTCCATGAGCAAACAAACTAAAAACCTGCAAGGTTGCTGAGGGGCTCTTATTCTGCGCCAGTCGGTACAGGGCTGGGGAACAGAGCCCCAGGGAGGGGCAGGACTGGCTGCAGGTCTCAGGGTGGGTGGGTGTTGGTGCGGGGCCAGAGCTTGCCTCTGAGGGCCGTACGGTCCCCCGGCTTCGCCAGGCGGGGGCTCTGTGTAGGCATCGGACGTATTCTGCCTGGTTTCGCTTCATTGCAGAGATGCGTTACCTCGCGTGAAGCCAGACCGTGTTTCGTGTCTTGGAAATCCTCCGGCATATTTCTCAAGGCCCTTCCAATGCTACCCTAAGATGCTGTTTGGTGTAACCAAAATCTGGCTGCCTTGTTCCCTTCCCCTCACCATGGCCAGCGTGTGCCTGCCCTGGCCTGAAGGCGTTAGGGGCCTTCCTGGATGGGGGAGGACAGGGCCTCCCTTCCTGTCCGTGGGAGGCCAGCGTGAGTCCTGCATGTGCTGTGCCTGTTGCAGGAGAGGAAGCTGTACATTCGGCCCTCAGAAGTCTGAGGGTGTAAAGAGAGTGAAAGAAAAGTCACCCCCAAGGGCATGATCCATGATCCCTGATCCCTGCTTGCAGATGAGCAGAGGTTGGATGTTTTTACCCTGCGACTAAAAATGTGTCCAGGGCTCTGAGAAATGGCTGGAGGCACAAAATCGTGCATGCAGTTAAGAGTTTTACAAGTCAAATCCTGCTGCAAATGCCCTTAGCATTTAGTGGAACCCTCTCCATAGTCATTGGCAAAAGGAAGATGTTTTGTTTTGTGCATTTGCTCTTCCGCACATCTGATGGGGGGGGGCACTGTATACCAAGCACTGTGCTTGGCACTTGGTGATACCAAGCAGAATAGGAACAGTCTCTGGGCCAGGCATGGAGGCTCAACGCCTGTAATCCTAGCACTTTGAGATGCCAAGGTGGAAGCATGACTCGAGGCCAGGAGTTTGAGAGCAGCCTGGGACTCTGTCTCTATAAAAAATAAAAATTAGCCAGGTAGTCCCAGCTACTCTGGAGGCTGAGGCAGGAGGATCCCTTGAGCCCAGGAGTTGGAGGTTGCAGTGAGCTGTAATGCCCACCACTGTACTCTAGCCTGAGTGACAGAGTAAAACTCTGTCCTCCCTAAAAAATGAAGAGAACAGTCTTTGACCTCCCCTCAGGAGTCCAGTCGCCCTCCTACTTTCCCTTCCTTTTTCCTCTTTCCCATTCATCAAATATTTATTAAGCATCCTTATTTTCTATGCTAATAATGGGGTCCTTAGACATGAGCAGGGCGTGGGGAGACCCTTGTTGACGGGCTGAGGAGGGGTGCTGTAGACATAGGCATGGACAGGGCTCTAGCCTTGGCCTGGGCACTAACTGGCCGTGTGCACTTGGCCGAGTGGCTGCCCTGCTCTGCGTCCTCACGTACACAATGAGGATGCTGAGCCCAACAGTGGCATTGGTCAGGCAAGGAAGAGATGCATCTCAAACTGGCTGAAGAATAAACCTTCAGGCCTGGCTGGATTCTTAGGAGTTCATCTCTCTTGTACTCTTATCTCTGCTTTCATCTTTGCTGGCTTCGTTCTCTGCCAGGCTCTTCCTAAAAGAGGGCAAGTTAATCCCTCGGCCCCCAGTGGCTCCAAGCTCATATCCTCCTGCCGCGGTGGAGCATCTCTTTCCCGTGGTGGAGTAAGAGCTCAGCGTTCACTCCGATTGGCCCAGATTGGTCACATGTCTGTCCTTAAACCAGTCACTGTGGCTAGGGGACGCGGTGCTATTTGGCCAGGCCTAGGGTACCTGACTCATACAGGGAGGAATGTTTGCTCAAGGAAGACAGGACTGCTCTGCAGAAGGCAGGGGTGGACACTGGACAGGCCAGAAGGCATGGGGCATTTTGTCCCAGTCATTGAAAGCATGCTTCAAACTCCACTGATACGTGAGCCAGGCCTGGCAGCCCAGTGGCCGGGGTGCCGGTCCCCGTTATGCTTGCATGCTGGGTGGTGTTGCGCAAGTCACTTAACTCTCTGTGCCTCAGCTTCTTCATCTGCAAAATAGAACTAACAATGGTTCATACCCATAGTGTTGTGAGAATTAAATGCGCTCTTCATGGAAGGTGCTCAGAACAATGTGTGTCATATCACACACACTTAAATAAATGTGAACTATTACTGTTTTTACTCATTCACATTTGTTCATGAACTCTTGTGCACGCAGACAAGCAAGCGAATAAGCTGTAGTTCCTGCCCTCGTGGAACTCACAGAGGGAGTCTGCGATTATTTTTCACTCATTTATTCAAGAAATGTTCAGTAAGCACCCACTATGTGCCAGGCACAGTGCTAGGCTAAACTCCGGATGCAGGGGTGAAGGAAACAGCCCTGCCTTCCTGAAGATACACAGGGAAACTTTATTAAGTCTTAATTTCTCATCTAAACACTACGGACAGTGTTATCTTCTGCAGAGAGACTGCACAAAGAGAGAGGTGTGGGAATGTGTCGAAGCCCCACATGGCTTTGTGTCTGGCGCGCTGTCAGTGGGAGGCGTCCCCCTGTGCTTCAGGGGCGCCCGCCCAGGCGTTCAGCCTCGCCCTGCCCCTCCCCCACAGCGCCTCTTCCCCGAGCCTCCCCCGGGGCTGGTCTCCCTGGCTTTGGTGAGGCCAGCAAAATGGATGAGGGGCCACGAGGCTTCCTGGCCTCTGCTCGGGCCGTGAGGGTGGGGGTCTGGGGGTCAGGCTTGGGTCCAGTGGGTCGGATCTCATCTCCCCGCACGACGCCAGCTTGGGGCCGAGCCTCGCGGGTTCCCTGTGGGTCCTAGGCCTGGCTTCATTCTGGCTTTTCTGGGGGGTCCCGAGGCGGAGTCCTGGCCCTGCGCAGCAGGGTTCATGCTGGGGTTCAGGAAGCCCCCACTTTTCCCAGCCCAGGGGGAGGGAAGGGTTGTCACATGGGACGCTCTCGGTAGGGACTTGGGCACGGGTGGCCGGGGTTCGGTCCTCGGCGCCAGGAGAACGCCAGGTGGTGGCCCCCTGCCCAGCCCGGGGCTGATGGCCGTGACCGAGTGCGTTATTGGCGCCAACCTCATTGGCCGCTCTGCTGCCCCGTCCCCGGCCCCCAGCTTTTGATGCCCGCAGCATCTCTCTTAGAGAGATGCTTTCTTTTAACCTGTGGGGAAACAGGCTCAGGGACGTTCGGTGACGTGCTGAGCATCTGTTCACCCACGCCTGTCTGGCCACAGAGCCCAGGTTCCTGGTCGCTAAGGTGTCCTGTCTCACAAGGTGACTGTGGGCACAGAGGCCAGCATCTCCCCTGGGAGGGGCACAGCAGTGGCTGATTTTCTGCCTACAGGTTAGAAACATCTAAGAGCAGACATCAGGCCACCAACAGGGCAGACGCCCTCATGAACCCAAGAACATCTTTGGACATACTCGACGTGCGTGTCAACCTGCATCTGTCTTCATGGGCTGTCTGCCCCGGCCGGGCCAAATCCTTCCCCAACAAGGAATGGCCCCTGCAGACCCCTCCATGGGCCCGCTTCCGAGAAGGAAGTGCTCAGTGACCCTGGCCTGATGCCTCGTGCTGGAGCCGCGGGCTGCCAGGGGCGTTGCCCCTCCTGCTGCCACACGCCTCTCAGGGCCTGCGGCTGGCAGACAGGTTCACTGATTTGCTCACAGACCTTCCGGAGCTGCCGCCCCCTCCCCTCCGCACTGTGCTCCACGCTGGGCCTGCCATCTCCCTCCCGCCTCCTCTGACCCTGCTGTCACTGGGAATGTGGCCTGGTGCTGCTCTCTGCGCCCGTGAGTGGTAAGGCATCCGACAGGCACTGGCTCCTAGTGGGACAGCCCGTCAGCTGATCTGGACGGTACCGCGTTGCTGCGGACTCCAGAACCTCTCTGGTCTGTGTCTTCCCCAGACGTATCTGCTGCTGTCCTTACTGATAGGGGCGGAAGATGTGAAGGATCTCTGGGAGATGACGTCCCACCACAAAAAGAAAAGCAGATCATTTGGAACTTGACAGTCCTGTGCTCAAATTCTGTCTCTGCTGAAGTCTTTAGTAAGGAAGCTGTTTGTGAGCCTCAGTTTACCCATCTGTGAAATGAGGCCACTGAACTCTCCTTTGCATGGTGATGGGGTGCTCAGAGGAGGACCTAGCAGGAAGGGCTGGCACACTGTCCCTTATGTTGGGGCTGTAGTCAGTAACTGGTGCTTTGTGCCCTTTGGTGGGGAACAGGACATCCTGGGGTCAGACAGGGTGGAGTGGGTGTGGAGACGGAGGCTTCCCTGGGTGGTAGGTGCAGCAGGCGGGAGCTTCCCAGCTGTGGGACTGGGTGGACCCAGGAGAGTCCTGGGCTGCTGAGCTGTGGTGGCAGAGCTGGGTCACTGCCCTGGGAGTCCTTTGGAACTTGTGGGGTCCAGAGACGTGGCCATTCTCTGGGAGGACCCACCTGGTTTTTCTGCCCGGGGAGGGACAGCCACCCTACACACATGCATCCCCAGCCTGGACACCGCCTGTTCCTGACCTTGGTAAAGTTACATGGGGCAGCATTCGGGGCCGTCAGCTGTGTTCCTTGGGCATTACTCGCCAGAGCCCTTAGGCCTCTTGCTGGGCACTGTAGCGCGAAGGGAGGGAGTGCTCTCTGTGTTCCCGTCTCACGGTCACTGCAGCACCCCAGGCCCCCTGGAAGTCACAGGGCAGTCGGGGCTGTGCTTTGGGTATTTCTGAAAATCCTCTAGGAAAGCAACATTCCATGCCAAAATTTGCCCAAATTCCTTATTATACAGCCCCATCTTAGGCCCATGTCCTGAGCGGCCACATTGATGACTAACACACAAATAAAAACACAGTCCCTATCACCCTTGCCCCCAAACTTACAAACCCTCACCTTGGTGCCTGTGTTCCCGCCAGGATCTCCTAAGGGGCCTGGTGCCCAGTAATGGCAGGCCAGTCCCAGCTCAGCCCTAGGCTCAAGCTGCTGTCTGCAGGACAGCCACTGGCCCAGGGGCCTCCATGGAGTGGACACTAGAGTGGTCACTCCCAAATCATGGGACAACAGCCGTGCAGCAACTCCGAAGGTGTTGGAAGAAGAAACTCCTACAGCTTCGAATTTGTCTTCTGCCCCCAATACCCGCACTGCTGCCGGCCTTGGGCATTTGTGAGTTTGTCTTTTCAATGAGTCTGTCATTTATCACGTGAGTAACACAGTCACACTCCATTGTTTGTGGATGTGTTTTCAGAGCTCAGTGCTTTAATTATTTAAATCACGAGACATTTTAAATATACCATTATTTTGGTCACCTTGGCCTGGCGTTTCTGGAGTTTCCTAACTGGGGAAGAGCCTGGCGTCGTTCAGCCTCTAGGGAGGCGCCGGGCCCATCGGGACGGCCTCTCCTGAAGGTGCAGCTGGGCCGCAGCTGGCCCTGGGCCCGGGCCTCGATGGGCTTCCCTCTGCTGGGCAAGAGGGTGGACTTCCAGGTGTCTTTTCTTTTGCAATGATCTCTCTTGCTCCTCCCCTTGGTACAAAAGCCCCAAGTCCGGGTCCAGAGTAAGTTATTTGTAATGCATTTTTAGAGTCCATATTGCAATATTAGCCATGACTGTCTGCTGTGTAGAAAAAGGAGGAGTTTGCGTTTGAAGTTTAATCCAGCTTCTACTTAAGCTCAGTCCCTGGGCAATCCTTTTTTCTGCCGCTGAGCTCAAACAGCCGGTCCTCAGGTTTGATCTGCTGCCCCACGGAGCCCTGCCCAATGTGAATTTGAAGAGTTTTTTTTTCCCCTCTCAACCAGGGAGACTTGCAAAAAAAAAAAGTCGCTGTGGTCTGCTGCATGTGCCCCCACGGAGGGTCCCCGAGTCCTTCCCAGAGCCCTCTGGCTGTCCTTGCAGGGAGGCTGGCCTGGGACTCCCTGGGCCTTCCAAGGTGCATCGGTGTCCCTTCCTTGGGGTCCTCAAGGAGCCCCTCTGAGCTCTCTCTGCTGGTGAACGGCAAGCACTGGGGAGTCTGGGAGTCCTGTCTCGCATGCGGGGGGCAGAGAAAAAGGAGGGAAAAAAGGGAGGGAAATGAAAGGCTCGAGTTTGTCGGGAACTGGTGCTGGCGGTGGAAACGGGAGCCGCAGCAGGACGGAACCTGGTGGCCTTCAAAACTTTTCTTCTCCCCTCTCGCCACATGACTCGGAGGAAGCAGGCAGTAATTAAAGGCCCCCCTGGCTCCTCATTTTCTGTGCCCATGTCTTTGATCTGGCTCATGTCGGGCGGCTATTTCCATTGTTCCTGCCTTTCTTTCATTCGTTTTTGATGGCAGAAATGATGATCTTTGATTCCAGAGTCGGAGGTGGGCAGGAGAGTGTTACAGGTCTTACATAATGCATCTTTCACATCTTATTTTTAAACGCGGGCATAATCAGGGCCGGGCAGAGGCTGGGCTCAGCTTTCCCCGTGTGTGGGGAGAGGCGCCGCCCGCCCTGCCGTGCTGGCCGGGGTGGGTGGGGACAGGCAGTCCTGTGCAGCTGAATGAAAATTACTAGAGGAAGGTTCCCCTCCACCCCTTTCTAAATATAACCTGGAGGGAGTTTTTCCTAATTGTTCCCTTATGGCGAGAAATGTGCTGAGAGAGCAGGACGGGGAGGCCCCGCCCGTGAAGCCGGCTTCTCTTGCGGCGCCGTGGGAGGCCTCGGCTGTTTATTAGTGGGCTTTAATAAACTACAAGGGACAGGCCGCAGGAGGTGATATATGAACTGGTGTTCAGGTAGCTGAGGAGAAATGGAGGCGCTGGGCAGACGGGGAGGTGGGAGGCGCAGCGTTGTCGC
This sequence comes from Microcebus murinus, assembly GCF_040939455.1. NCBI lineage: Eukaryota > Metazoa > Chordata > Mammalia > Primates > Cheirogaleidae > Microcebus > Microcebus murinus. The sequence continues at coordinate 4,683,139 of NC_134123.1, read as the reverse complement.
CGTCTGCTGCGCCTTCCCTCGCGGCGGCCCGGGCGGGAGAGGTGAGGCCTCCTCCACGGTGAGGAGCCTCTGTCCGGCCTGGGAGAGGGCGCGCGAGGCTGACGAGGGCCTGCAAGTTCGGACCGGGATGGGCCTGCAGGTGGCTCAGATGCTGGGCGAGTGCAGACCACGCGCCACTCCTCGCTTGCCGTCCACACTGCCCAGGCTTCCAGGTTCCCGAGGGAAGCCAGGCAGGGGTCTCCGTGGGCGGCGTCTCAGACGTGAGGCGGAAGAGGCTTTCCGGGTCAGGGTCAGTGCTGACAGAGGCTGGGAGGCAGGCCGCCGGGAGAGGCCAGCATGCGGCTGGCCAGGGCCTCGGGTGGCCGGTGTTCTGCAGCCCCTGCGCGCACCCTGAGAAGGCCTGTGGTGCAGGGTGGCCAGCTCTGAGGTGGCTGCAGGGCGCTTCCTGGCCTCGAGCTCCCTGGGCTGGAAGCCTTTTGCACTCTGCGCCCGAGGCCTTCTTTCACCTCCACGGTGCCCGGTGGCGGTGGCGTGGGGACGTGGTGGGGGACAGGCCCCGTGAGAGCTGCCTCAGGCTTCGGGCCGCGCTGAGGCTGGCTGCGCGGCTGGCCTGCTGCGCGGAAGGCCTGCCTGCCCACCTCCCCCAGGCCCAAGTAGCGGGGTCTTCAGGCACTGCATTCTTCAATAGTGTTTGCTGAGTGCCTGCTGTGTGCCAGGCTCCGTGCTGGGTGCTGGGCGAGCAGCGGTCAGCAGCACAGGCCCACATTCTGCCCTGGCGGGCTTCCAGCCCATGGCGGAGAAGAACAGTGACAGCCGTCACAGCGTCACCGCGCGTGTCCGCACAGGCGTGTGAGTGTCTGCAAGGAAGTGTGCGCGAGAGAAGCAAAGACCTCTCTGCAGAGCTGGCACTGACAATGAGGGCCGTTCCCGGGACGCCCGAGGCAGGAGGGTGGTGGCAAAGTGAAGGGCAGGATTGGGGAGCGGGGAGAGCCGGGGGTGTGTGTGGAGGGGCATTTGGTCTCCCTGGGAGTGGGGGTGCCTGGGTCTTGGCACACCCCAGACTTGCTCTCTGTGGCGCTTGTTCCCTGCCCTGGGAGGCTGGGTGTGGGCGCGGGGTAGCCAAGGTGGTGGAGAGGGTGTGTGCAGGGGCCGTCCTGGTTGGCCACGTTGACAGGAATTGGAGACGGATTGAATAGTGGCGCAAGGAGTGTGGGGTGCCAGGAAGACCCCTGGGTTCCTGGCTTTGGTATCGAGGTGAACAGAGGGGTCTTTCCTGAAGTGGGGTGGTCTGCAGGAGGACTAGGGTAGGAGGAGGAGAATCTTTCCCCTCTTCTGACTGTGCAGGGCCAGGGCAGGGCCCCAGGAACAAAGCTGGTGAGGACGGGGTGCAAGTCCCCGTGAGACCACACGCTGCTTGTGGGCAGGGATGTCCCCTGCTCTATCCCCAGTGGAGCTCATCTTGCCTATGCTTGGCATACAGTGGGTGGCAAATTAGTGTCTGTTGAGGACCTATTCCGTGAGGCTGCAGAGCAGTTAAGGCACGTTCAGACAAGGGTGCTGCTTGACCCTTGAAGATTTTTCCTTGGGTTTCCTCCTTCTCTGGCTCCAGGCGCTGAGAGCTTGGTGGCTGCTGCCTTCTGGAGGGAGCCCTGCCTGCTGGCCTCAAGGCTTCCTACCCTGCCAGGCTGGCTGGTGCCTACTCACTGCAGCCCCCGCTGGAGGCGGCCTGTGCCGCGCTCCCTTCTGACTCCCTTGCAAATCCTCCTGGTCAGCCTGGCTGGGCCTGTGAGGCCGGGCTGGCCAGCAGCTGGTGCTGACAGCTCGCACACCCTGCCTTTCTGGGCTGGCACTGGGGCTGTGTATTTCCCCCGAGGCCCGGAATGCTCGCAAATGTGCCCGCCTGGTGTGTGCGGAGCCTGGCGGCCAGCCCGCGCCCTCCCACCCGGGTGCCTGTCGGGGCCCCTTCGTCTGTGGCCCACCACGATTGGCAGCTCTGTCTTGCAGCTGGGTGGGGTGGGGGTGCAGTGCAGGGGGCCCCTCCCACCAGGCTTACGTTCGGGCGAGGACTTCCGGGGAGTGGTGTGTCTGGGAAGATGGGGGCTCCCAGAGGGTTCCACGCTTTTCACGAACTGGGTTTCTGCTGTCGAGTTGGGTCAGCTCTCCTAGAGTCGCTGCTTGGGGTCGAGGACCCTGATGCCGTGGGACCACGCACATCCTGACCAGCGCCTTGGGGGGCTCAGCTCCCCCTTTCTGTACCCTCATCCCAAAGCAGGCTGTCAGGAGGGACGTCAGCATGTCTGGACAGGCAGTGGGAGGCACATGGACCCTTGCGTAGACCTGTTTCTCCACCATCTACCTTTGGGCTGGTTAATGACATGTCTGTCCTCCTGTTTATAAATGCCCCTTTATTTTTCCCCAGGGCAGTTTGAGACTCCAGCTATCCCTGATGTATCTGTTACAGTTTACAGCTGAGAATTCCATAGGTGAATCTAAGACAACACAGTTAGTTGAATTTGGAGAAAAAATTCCTCATTATATCCAAACCCTGATTTCCTGTTCATGTCTTTTCTCTTGGTCTTCACCCGCACATGTGTGTGCTTATAGAATTGTAACTGGAAAGTCTCAGGTGTTCTGCTCTAGTGCCCAGTGAGTTTGTGGTCTGGCCTGCCTCTGTTGTCCGAGTCCTGCAGCTGCCCTGTTAATGCCCGCTTGGGGTCCCTCTCAGGGTACGTGCCCTCTTGGGATCCCTCTGGGGGTGCGGATGAGCTGCTTAGGGTCACGCCTGGCACGCTGGAGTCCTACCGCCAGGAGGCTTCTCTTCCCCCGTTTCTTTCTGGACGCTGGACCCCCCAGGGGCTGCTCTTGAAGTGGCTTGTGGCAGAGAGGGGGAGCCTCGTTCTTGCAGCTGGAGAGCCAGGTTCTAGCCCTGGGCTGCCACGAAGTGGCTCTGAGTCAGTCCGGCCCTTTGTCCCCTGGGTGTCATTTCTCTTTCTAAAGACGAGGGCCGATCCCATCTACCTCTCACATCCCAAAATTTAGGATTCCAAATATCCTAGGAATATACTTAGACTAGGCATATAAGGATATACTGACTTTAAATAGATGCACGTGAGCATATTGAGTTCTTCGTTGTGACCTTTATCCAGTAGTGGTTTTACACTCACCTGGCGCGGTTTTCTGATCAGTGCTTGTCTCCCGCACAAGTTGGCAAGCTCCTCGTGGGCCACTTCTGCTTTGGTGGCACACGGGAGAGCTCAGCCAGTATCTGTTGAGTGAGGTCAGACAGCTACATTGGTGGCCAACGCCAGCACCCCTCTGCCACCTGCCCATACGGTGACAGTGGGTGGGGGGCACATGGCGATGGCTGGGGCCAGTCCCCACTTCGCTGGGCACCGCAGCTCTGTGGCCTGGAGAAGGGCCCTTCTTTGTCGGGGCCAGGTTCCGGTGGAAAAGCTCCCGTAGCCCTGAGCTCCCTTGCCTGACTCCATGCCCAGTGGGGTGGGAGTCCTGGGCCGGCCACGGCGGGGGATCCCCAAAGATGTCCACTCCGTGGACGTCCTGACCCCCACTCGGGGCTGCCCACACACAGCAGCACAGATGTAGTGACTGTCACCGTGACAAACAACTGCCATTAACGAGTGCTGTGGCATGTGGCGTCCCATGCCATCATCGTGGTAGCCCTGTGAGGTGGGCATTGTGACCTTCATTTCCATTTTACAGACAAGGAAACGGGGGCTCAGAGAGGTTAGGCGATCTGCGCACGGCCACACAGGAAGTGGCTGGGACAGTGTGTAAGCCCGGGCAGCCTGCGTGGCCGCCTCTGCTGCTTCCGTGGGCTCAGCACCCCTACAAGCCTCCCTCGCTGCTCCCCTCCCGTCCGCAGGCCGCCCTGCCATGCTCGGCACCATCCCATCTGTCAGGGGTTCTGTTCGGGCCAGATGCAGCGCCCCTGCTGGCATCCCAGACCAGGGCGGCTGCCGCACAGGGGGGTGGAGGGACCTCTCTGGCCTGGTCCTCACTGCGGCCCCTGGGGCTGCACGTGTGGACGGGGGCTGGCAGCCCTGGCTCTCCCCCGGCGGGGCCTTCTGTGCCCACCCTCTCCCCGCGAGGGAGGGATGGGACGTGTGGCTGCCTCTGGGGCTCGGGGCACCTCATGCTCCTGGTGGCCAAAGGAGGGGTTGGAGGAACGGGGCAGGAGGAGGGCTGGAGGACAGGGACGGCCCTGGGAGGGAGGGAAGGGAAAGGCCCCAGGCGGGAAGAGGAGGGGTGGCGGGGTGGGGCTGGGGAGGAGACAGGAGGGTGGGGACAGGGGAGGGATGGGGCAGAGAGCAGGAGAGGAGACGGAGACGGGGTGGGCAGCGTGGGGGCGGGGAGGGACGCAGGGAGGCTGGGGGTGCGTGTCAGGCGCAGAAAGATTCTGATGCTTGAAAATCACTGTGTGCAAAGGCCAGGGAGCCCCATGCTCCATCCCGCAGCTTCCACGCACCCCTGGGCAGGCACTTGGGGGTGGCCGTGGGGTCAGCCATGCCTGAGAGCTACCCTCACTAGCGGACAGGGCTGGGGAGCTGTCACTCTGCAGTCCCTGACATAGCGGGGGACGATCCGGCCTGAGGTCTCATTAGCCTCCGCTCTGCGCACACCCTGCCGTTCCCTCTCCCGGTCTGCACTCCAGCGCCAAGGTTTGCGACTCTGCCCGCTTGCAGGTTGAGGTCTCTCGCCGGCTGGACTTGACAGTTAACACACACGAGTTCTTTCTCCCTCTCTCCCCCAAAAGCACTCGCTTACCAAAGCTTTCCTGCCGACGGGGGAGAGAGCCGCAGGAAACGAACCCATGTTTTGTTTTCCGCTTAAACTCGGGAGCAGCTTAGTCGGCATGCGGGGATTTTATTTTCCCCAGACTAGAGTGGCCGCCGCCGTGGCCTGGGATAAAGGATGCCTTTGGTGTTCGGCCGTCTTCCCCGAAGCCACCCTCATGTCTCACTTCCTCTCCTCTGGGACTTGTACCGGTCCCCCATGTACTGCTTCCCTTCTCTCACCTGAGGCTGGAACCCCGACTCCCGAGTTGGCTAGCCTCTCTGCGTCCTGGCTAGAGGGCCTGCTGTCCCGGCTCTGGATGCACAGTGCGGGGGGCACGGCTGGGTCGCGAGCACCTCTCAGACTGTCCTCTCTCCCCACTGGCCTTGAGCAGCACAGGCACTCACCCGGCTTACAGGCTGTGCTTTGGCAAGTGGCCCCTGGCCTGGGCACCGCTGGGAGGACAGGCCCCGAGAGACAGAATGGGCTCAGGGCAGCGCGGCTTGGCCAGCATTCCGAGGCGCCTCTGAACATTTCTTTGCAGTGAGAATTGATTTTTGTGTCTCATGTTAGGTCCTCTTAATGCTTCTTATTCATTCAGTCAGTCAATAAATAATTGAGATTGGTCCCCAAACTTAGTGCCGAGGCACTCAGGGTGCCATAGCTAACCCACAGGGCCTTCGTTAAACATTTGAAATTTTCAAGGGGAACACAGCAGTCCTCAGCGTCTGTCGGGTATCCCATGAACTACCAGCTCAAGGTTGTCCCTAACGTGGAGGGCCAGGAGAGGGAGGACAGACGCACGGGGACATGGTGACGTGGAGATCACATGGGCAAGGAGATGGCAATAAATACCTCCCTGCTTTATTGTTTCCATTCACTCTGGCTACCCGGCATCTTACAGACTTGTTGGTTTCCTGCGCATTGTTGCCTCCCCACCAGGCTGTCCCACGAGGTCGGGACTGTGTTACTCCCTGCTGTTTCCTGCCACCCCGAGCCATGCCTGGTACAGGCTTGGAGGGTTCCCGTCTTCTCTGTTCATTGGACTTTCGTGTCTGTAACTTTTTCATGGTGCCCCGTAAGCCAAAGGAAATACCCAACGATTGCCTTCATTGAAGCATTCAGGTCCAGACGGCTTAAGGATTTATGTCCTGACAACACAGTAGCTGTCGGAAACCTGTGTTGTGATTTCATTCCCGACGCAGTGACTGGCGGAGGTGAGAATGCAGGCTCTCCTTCTGCCGGACCAGGTGGGCCTGGAAGCCTGCATTTCTGAAAAGCTCCCAGGGGATGCCAGGGCTGCTGGTCTAGGGCCATATTTTGAAGCGGAGACTCAGATGGTCCCAAGTCCCCCATCCCCTCTTTCCAAACACCCCTTCCCACGTCCCTTGCTGTCTGCAGAGAGCTTCCCAGCCCCATGGCATGAGTGCGAAGGCCACTTGTCCCTGGGCTGTTGTTTGTGGTACCCAGCACAGCTGTCTCCATCTCCAGGTACAGAATTCCTTGCCATGCCCCATCCAGGGCTCAGAGCGGCTGGCATTCTTGTGTGAGTGTTGAGTCCTCGTCAAGAACACAACTGTTCGCAGGTGCCCCCAGCAAAGTGGCCTTGGTGGACCTGGGTGTGCTGGATGTGCTCGCTAGGGAAGGTCACCTGCTCCTCGCTGTTCTTTCACCTGGAGTCACCTGCCTGCGTGAGGGCTGTGTGCCTGTCCTAGGCCCAGAATGTCAGGAAGTCTAACAGACGGCTGGGCACCTCTCTGCTTCCCTTCTGGGAGCGGGACCCGTTAGAGGTGCTCGGTATCTGTCTCCTAGCCGGGCTGGCCACAGCCTCTCTTGCCAGCTCCTGGCTGTTAGGAATGTCCAGATCTGGGAATGTGAATTTTCCAGCCACATGCACAGGTGCATACACTGGTGCACACACTTGTACACGTGTCGGCATTCCAGTTAGTGCCTGGCAGAGCTCTGCAACATAGGTGGAAAGGCAGGAAGTCTGCTCTTCCCAGTCCGTGGGGAATTCAATGTGTGACGACAAAACGGGCCACAGCTGGGCTGTTCCTGTTTGCTCACTATATCACTGATCAATGGATTCATTTATTTATTCATTTATCCCCTCGTGCAGCAAGTGTTTATTTAAATGAACACAGCTAATGTTCTGAGCTGGAGGGTCAAAGTAGTAGTAGTAGAGGACTTCGTGAAGGAGGGAGCACTGGGGTGTGTCCATGCATGTGTGAGCATGTGTGTGCACACGTACACAGGTACATGTATGCACGCATGTTATACATCTGTGCACAGGTTTATGTGTGGAACACACATGGATGTGGATGTATGCGGAACACATGTGCACATGTGCATATGACTTGCATGTACACATGGACATGTGTATGTGTTTGTGTACAGGTGTGTATACAGCTAGGATCATACCAGGAAAGCCTCAGCACCAATAATACCAACTTTGGAAACCTCCCTGTCCTGTATCAACCCTAGGCTGGAGAAGAGGAGCTGCTATTTGGTAGAGCAGATTTTGTGGCTTGGATTCATGTGCGTGTGAGCACTTGGGTGTGTTTTAATTAACTAGAACATTTGCTTGGAAATGAGCAGTGGCAGCAGCCGGCGCAAAGGCAGCTGGAAGGGGGGCGGTGGCAGCGTGGTGAGTTTCAGTGTGCATGATCCTGGCTGATGACACTGTGGAGGGGGTGGCAGGCAGGCCCCAGTGCCGGTCATTGCCCCAGCAGGGAGGGGATTCTGAGAGTGGCTGAACATTCTGGAATTCCCAAGACATTTACCTAATCAAAGTTGGCCAGGTGAATGGTTCCAGCACCTAGGTGGGTTCGTGTCATTCCTGACACGACCCAGGCTGGGCTTTGGACCTGTGAGCCACTCAGGACTGACCCCTTATGCTCTCTCCACCCCCCGCTTGGCACCTGGCACTACTGGGTCCTCTGCACTCGTTTGCTCCACCAGCGAGTCAATAGAGGAAGCCGAGGCTCAGAGAGGTTAAGTGATGCCTCCAGGGTCACACAGCACGCTAGTACACCAGCGGGAAGTGGTGACTTTGTTTCCAGACTCTCTGCCACTGGTGCGTGCGGCGTGAGGACGTGCCCCGCACTGTCTCAGGGCGAGGAAGGCGCGCCACAGGTGTGCGCCTCTCACTCTGCCTCGGGCGGCCCTTCAGGCGCCTGCCGGCCTGCCGGTCCACGCAGGTGTAGGAAGGACAGCCTTCCCGGGGCTTCTTGGTGTGATAGAGTTTCCTCCCACCCAGGGAGATGAGACGAAGGCGTGTCATGACTGGGGAGGGGCTGGGACTGAGTCCTTCGTGAGACGTTGGCACCAGAGCTCACAGGCCGTAGTTGCTGAAGCAGACGCCTCCAGCGTCCCGTCTGTGGGAAGGCCGTGGCGCACGGGCACTGCTGCAGCCCGGCCCCAGCACCCTCAGAGGGGCATGGCAGTGGCTTCCTCACTGGCCCTGGCCTGTGCTTTCTCCTTGCCCCATCACACCTCTCGAGCACCCCTGCCTGCTCGTTTCCCCTGGAAAATACCTTCGCTCACATCGCCTCCTGTCTGGTGGTCCTTGAGGTGGGCCCTGGGGTCCCACTGCCATGGCTGGTTTTGTGATTCCAGCAGAGTGACATCACCTCTCAGAGCTTCACTGTCCTCCCTTGCAGAGTGAGATGACACACCATGTCCCTATCAGCCGCAACTCATCACAGGCACGTGGCCAGAGTTGCCGACTTTTGTTAAACACACGAACTGGGCTGCTACTCACGGAGAGCACCAGTGTGCCTGCAGACACGCACCGCAGTGCCCGGGCACGCAGTACCCGGGCGCGCGGTACCCGGGCACGGCAGTACCCGGGCGCGCGGTACCCGGGCACGGCAGTACCCGGGCGCGCGGTACCCGGGCACGGCAGTACCCGGGCGCGCGGTACCCGGGCACGGCAGTACCCGGGCGCGCGGTACCCACGCACGGCAGTACCCGGGCGCGCGGTACCCAGGCACGGCAGTACCCGGGCACGGCAGTACCCAGGCGCGCGGTACCCGGGCACCGCAGTACCCAGGCGCGCGGTACCCGGGCACGGCAGTACCCGGGCACGGCAGTACCCGGGCACGGCAGTACCCGGGCACGGCAGTACCCAGGCGCGAGGTACCCGGGCACGGCAGTACCCAGGCACGGCAGTACCCAGGCGCGCGGTACCCAGGCACGGCAGTACCCAGGCACCGCAGTACCCAGGCACCGCAGTACCCAGGCACGCAGTACCCAGGCACGGTAGTACCCAGGCACGCAGTTCCCAGGCACGGCAGTACCCAGGCACGGCAGTACCCAGGCACGGCAGTACCCAGGCGCACAGTACCCAGGCACGGCAGTACCCAGGCGCGCAGTACCCAGGTGCGCAGTACCTAGGCATGCAGTACCCAGGCACGCTGTGGCGCTTGTACCAGGAGAGGCCAGCAGAACGTCAGCTGCTGGAAGGGACAGCAAAATTTTGTTTTCATCTCACACTCATTCCTGGGCAGCTGCTCACAGAGGGAAAGTGCAGGTGATCACAGGCACTGTTTAAATAGTTATTTCTCTGTCTTTTTGCTAAATTCATGTAGGTTAAAAGCACATAGGATATAACTTCCATTATATCTACCTCTGCCTGTCTGTCTCTCACCTGGGATAATTAACATTCTCAGGGTACCAGCTACCTTTTCTTGCCTTTCCCCTTGCTATTTCCAGTACTTGCTCCATGGTCTTTTATATTTTTCTATAACTTTAGACCCGCACAAGGCCTACCTGTCCCGTGATGTTCCTGATCACCCGCCAGAACCGAGCTCTGCCTGCTCGAGGGGGACCTTCTGTGGTCCCACCACAGTCCGCCTTGCCTTGTGCACTTCTCTCAGCCTCTGCCAGAGCTCATGCTCCCCAGGGCAGGGCCCTGCCCAGGTTTCTTCCTCATGGGCCGCACCGCGCCCAGTGCTTGGTGAGTCCTCGTCAATGCCGACTGAATGGACGGCCGTGTTGGGATTTGTGGTCAAGGTGGAAGAAGAGTCTGTGGGCGTGTGTGCAACTGCATGCACACGTGTCTATACTTGCTTGCATGTATGTGCATAAGCATGTGCACGTCTGCACACTTGTATGCCCGTGCAGGCACATGCGTGTTTCAGCCTGTCAGCCTCATGCTCCCGTCTAATTGGGTTTCTGAAGAGAGGCGTGTGCTTTAATTTTTAATTAGAAATCAGACCAATGCGAGAAGAGGCCAGCTGCAGCTGGAGGTTTTGCCCAATGCTAGAGTTCTCCTTAACTAGCGCCTGGGGTCGGGCAGCCTCTGTCAGGGCGGGATGCCGTTGCTTGTGCTGGTGGGAGTGTCTTAGTGCCTACGCAATTACCAAGTCATTATTTGGTAACGGAGCGTCGGGCTTTTGCCTATGCAGCAGTCTTTCCCAGCAGGTGAAAAATTGCCGATGACGAAAAGTCAGAGATGACCAGGGGCACACCTGATTGTGGGGTTCCAACATCCTTTTGAAGGAATGGGGGCCCTGCTCCTCCCAAAGGCATCTGGGAGTCCTGTCAAGTGGGATTTACCTGTGGCCTGTTTCCCCCAGGCTGGGGATGTGTTTAGCATATTTGTTGTAGGTAAGATGATCTGTGCAGACTGTGTCAGGTGGGGAGTAATTACCTGGGCACCAGGGTGGGGCGGTGAGCCTCATCTGCTGGTGGAAACCTGGCCCTGGGCTCCCAGGCTCCAGCAAGGGCAGGTGTGGGATTCCCACCCTGGGTCTACGTGGCTTCCAGGTGGGGCGCCTCCTGGCGGGGTTTGGCCCGTATACCACATGTGATGGTGGGGACAGGTTGTGGACACTCAGGGGACATTTGCACCTGCTCTTTTCTCAGGAAGGTTTTAAGCTAAAGCTCAGTGCTTTGGTCAGCTACAGAACATGGTGGGGGTGCAGTGCCTCACCCTCGTGCCAGATGGCCAGGGTTTCTATCCTGCTCTGCCACTGGCTGCGAGAAAGTCCTTCCTAGCTTCTATGTGCCCCACCTTCCTCCTCTGGGAAGCAGGAACTGCAATGGTGCCTACCCCCAGAGTCACCAGGAAGATCAAAGAGACAATATAGGGATATAATTCCTTAGTCACAATTCTGAATTCCAGAAAACCTGAAACCCACTCAGATTTTTTTGTATTTCCTTTGGCAGCAAAATTTGACTTTAGCTGATGTGATGCTATCTATATAGTCTTTATTTAGTTCATGTTGGTGAGTACTTCTGTGCTTTGCTGCAGAAATATCAATGTGCTTAATTGCTTCTGGAGTGTTCCCAAATACTCAGGAAAGGCACTGTGTTACCTTTCTAGAATCTGAAAACGTCTGAATTCTGGAGTGTATCCGATTGCGAGGGTTCGGGGTAGGGGTTGCGGCCAGGCATATATAAGGTGTGTGGGGAACCTCACACAGAGTAGTGCTCAGCGGACCTTCGGTGGAGCTGTCATTTGACCCCACCCCACGGAGCAGCTTTGCGGATTTCTGCCTTTTCCCGTCTCCCCCCCTCACACACATTCTCCCTCTCTGCCATGCAGGTGGGGCTGTTCGTTTGCTTGTGTGTCGTCCCTTCGTTACGGCGGCATGTGCACACGCGTGTGTGCACTCATGCCATTTCTCTTTGGCAGGAGGTGGTGCGCTCAGTAGCGGTGCATTTGCGCTTGTGGCCTCAGGGAAAGACCAAGGCTGGGCCCAGCCCTGGGGGGTCAGCCTGCAGCCCCCTGCAAGAACTGGACCAGACAGGACGGGACCCCTTTCCCACACCGTCTCCCAGGGGGCAGGCATCCCTGCGTGGAGGGGCCCTGGGGGGCCACGCTGACAGCATTTCTCCCCCACGCTGGGGGCCGGGCACAGCTGACGAGGGAGGCTGGGCTTCCTGGTCACAGGAGTCCTGTTGGCTCCGACCCCCTTCTGATGGGGCTTGTGGGTGGGACCGAATCTGCCTGCCAATTAGGAAAATTGGAGGTGAGCCTCCCTTTGTTATGTGTTTATTTTGACTCCCCAGTAAGACATGTCCCTGGAGGTGCTGGCGCCCAGTGTTCCTGGCCTGCGTCCCTGTCCCCGAGAGGCTGGCCTTTGCTGGGTGCCCAGCACAATTCCATGTGTCAAGCTGCCTTTTGAAAGAGCCCACACTCAAAAGGGCCGCCTTGTCAGGTAGCTGTGCTTTATCTGTGTTTGGGCTGTAAACCAGCAGTTAGGGAAACCCTGCTTCTGAGCAGTCCTAGCCTAGGTTGTCGCTGGGGTTCAAGGCTTTGGGGGCAGGGAGAGCCAGGGTATCTAGGGAAATTGAGTCTCAGACGGGGGAGTTCCCTTGTTGGCAGTGGCACCGGGCAGCAGTGGGTGAGACTAGAAAGCAGGCCCCCTGACTGCTCGCCTGCTTGGGGCCGACACCAGGCCGCTGGCTGCGTGGCGTTGGGCAGAGAGGGCAGCTCGGCGCGGTGGGCAGCCCTGAGGTGTCTGAGGCAGTCTGCTTCCTTTAGAAGGACCCAGGTGTTTTCTGGCTGCCATCTGTGGGCCTCTGCACCCATCCCTTGCACAAGCAGGTGGCCAGAGGGCTGGGGGCTGGTAAAAACTGATACCGGCCAGTTGGCGACCCCCACTGCATGCTCGCTGTGGGCCAGGAGGCCGTATCTCACAGACCCAGCCCAAACAGAACTGCCCGCACCCTGGGCTCAGGAGGGCGTCGACCCGCGCCTGTGTCTCGCTGCCTTCCTCCACCTTCTCCTCACGTGGGGCCAGTGCCCCGACTGTGCTTGTCCCTGTCCCGGTGGCCCAGTAACCCCACGGGTGGCAGCGGGCCCTGGGGGTTACAAAGTGTTCCCTCGGCCATCGTTCTCCTCTGACCCCGGCAGCCCTGCGGACTGGGCCGAGCCCAGCGAGGGACACCGAGGCGCGGCGAAGGAGGGACGGTTGGCTGTGGCGGGGCGGGCCCGGCTAGGGCGGCGTTTGCCAGCACAGCTGGGCCGGGGCGGCGGATCCCGCCAGCGTGCTTTCTCCTGGTTCTCTTCTGATCCTGATGGTCGGAGAGCGAAGTTCGGGGCTCTCCACGGGGCTTCTGAGCCCCTAAGGATGAGGTTTATGCCCTGCCTGGTCTGTGGCCCGGCCCTGGGCTCCGGGCTGCCCTGCTGGGCGTGGCTCAAGCTGACAGAGTCTTCTGCGGGGACAGTTCGCAGCGTCTGAAAGAAGGTGCCCCATGTCTTGCTCCCGGGGTGTGATACCTGGGCCCCTGGGGAGCCCACGGAGGAGACGGGGCGACCTCAGACCATGCTTGGCCCTCCACTGCGTTCCCTGTGCTCACTGAGGCCTCCCGTGGGCGGAGAGGAGCCAGACGCTGCACTGAACACTGTGGTCACTCCTCAGGCCAGGGGGTGTCCATTGTCACGGTCTTCGATTTACTGTTGAGGTTTGTGCTCCGAGAGGGGAGGTGTCACTTCCCAGGTCACACAGGATGTGTGTGACAGAGCCAAGATTCAAGCATGTGCTTAACCTCTACTGCCCACCCTTCCTCCCTCCTGGGGGGCCCGGTGCTTATTGGGGGCGGTGCTGGGGGCGACTGCGGGGTGTGTGGTCTGCAGGCGTTAGTGGGCTAGCAAAAGAGCTGTTTCCCAGGTCACATTCCCTGTACTGAGGCTGTGTCAGGTGGCTTTGACCTTCCGGCCACCTGCCTATATCTTGGCTGGCCGCCAGGGGTGCCAGGAATCAGCCTGGGCCCTGCCAATCAAATGGGGAAGGGAATCCCTAAACAGGACTGGGCACAGCTACCACCAACCCACTGGGACCTGCTGGATGGAACCCATGTCCAGTCCCTTTTCTGAACACTCCCTGGGGCTAGACAATGCTGCCCATGTAACAGATCCCAGGAGGAGTTGCAAGGGGGAGGGTAGGAGTCCCATCCTGGGAGAACTGCAGACTTGTAGACTCATCAGCTCCTGAGTTGTAGGCTCTTGAGCCTCAGTTTCCAAGTCTGTGAAATGGGAGAAGGGTCCTTGTCCACCTTCTCCCTAGCATGGGCTATGAGTGCTTGAGGACTGGGTGGAACAAAGGCTGCACTCCTGGGTCTGGGTGGGGTGGCCTCAGGCTCTCGCAGTCTAGGAACAAGCAGCGGCTTTGCGCACTCCCCCCGCCCCCCCGCCAGGCATGAGCGTGCAGCAGACCCGTTTGCACACACGCTGCCTCTGTCTCTTGCTGCCCCGAGATGCCAGCCCGGCTCCTCACCTCCTGAGCCTTAGTTTGCTTTGCTGCAACAACTGAACTTACCCAGGGTGTTGCTGTAAATGCCTGATAGAACAGGTTTTCTCAGAAACTGTTGTCTGACTTTGGGTTAGATCCTTCTGGAGGCTTCCCCTCATCCTGGCTGGTTGCTCTTTGTACCCCGTTTCATTTCTTTTACTTGTTAAACAGTTTCCTCTTCCTCACTCTGAGGCTTAGGGGTGGGTAGGAAGTCAAGGCTGTAAAATGACCAGTTCTTGTCTGGTTGTTACTAACTGACAGCCCTCTCTCGGGCCCCATGCCACTTGTGTAAGTCACAGGAGCGGCAGACCTGTATCCGGTTTGTTCTGTGCGGGGCAGTTGACGTGCACGCTACCTGCACCGCCCACCTGCCCCTTGTGGTGGGCTCCACCCTTTCCCGTGCCACAGGTAAGGAAGGCGGCGCAGTGCCAGTAAGTGCCGGGATGTCAGCTGGGTCTGGCTGACTCCAGAGCTCACAGGCCCCTTTCCCTGGGGGCTGAGCACCCAGGGCGGCTCTGGGCCTGAACACAGAGCTGCAGCGGGGCTGGTGTGCCGGCCGTGGTCAGGGACGTTGAGCTCGGGTCAGTGTTGGTGCCGGATCAGGGGTGGAGCTGGCCTTCCTGTCTCCCAGCTGGGCCTGGAGCGGCCACTGGCTCCTGCATAGCCCAGCATTAGGCTCCCCCACCCTGCTCTTTTCTTCGTGGCCCCAGCCCCTCCCCCGGCCCTTTGTTCCCCCTCCTCAGTTGCCCTAATGACTTAGCCCAGGTGGCAAGTTGCATAGAGAAACTGCTCCAGGGAAATAAGCCCCCTTGCTACCAGCCTGGGCCTCAGGTGTGCACACAGCAGCCCGCCTGGGCTCTGGTGAGCTGGGCCTCCCCCACCTCCAGACGCTACGCAGGAGCTGGAGGAGCTGTGTGGATTGTGTGCACGTGTGCCCGTGTGTGGTGTATGTAACTCTGTATGTGTAACTGTGCATGCAGGTAACTGTGTGTATAACAACGTGTGACTGTGTTGTGTGTGATCATGTGTATAGAACTGTGTGTCTACATAACTATAGGTGTGTAGAGTGTGTAACTGTGCATACATGTAACTGGATATGTAACTATGTGTATGTAACTGCTTGTATGTGACCATGTGTATGTAATGGTGTAATATGTGGTCATGTGTATAGAGCTATGTGTATATAACTGTGCGTATGTGTATGTAAGTGCAATGCATGTAGGTAGTGGCGTGTCTTCCATGTGTTCATGTGTGCGTTGAAGACTGGTGGGGAATGGGGTGGAATCAAAAGGCATGAGGCTGGGAGAGGGGCCCCAGGAACGTATGGTGGGGGCTGGAGTTGCCTCTTCTGCTGGTTAAAACACTCTTTGTAGAACAGAGTCACACATGTGTTTAGATAATTAGAACAAAAGCCAAAAGAACAATTCCGTTCAAAGAGATGAAGCTGGGAGGTGGGGGCCGGCCAGGATCTGGGGGCCGCGTCTGTCTCCTCAGCTCTTCCCAGCCTTGGCCGCATTTGATCGCACTATTTAGAAAATCCCTTTGTTGCAGGATAAACTGACATTGGCCTGCGCGTTTCTGCTGTGCAGTTTGCTGTGTTTGGGGCCCACTCGGGACAGCAGGCCATTAGGAGCTGATTAAACGAGCTAATTTTAATTTGTTCAGTGGTTACAGATGCAGAGACCTTTCCATGCCCTTTTCTTGAGGCTGTATTTTATTTATTAATTTTCTTTTTTTCTGAAAAGAAAAAGACCTTCAGGTCTCCCTTCTCTCTTCCCATCCCCCCTTAAAAATAAGCAGATGGAAACATTTTTAACAAGAACTTCAGCCAGGAAAGAGAGGGCTAGACTGTGGCTCTATGGGACCAGCCTCCAGGGGTCCCGGGGGTGCTCACCGTACTTGGGAGCTGGGGCAGAGCCTCGGGGTTGGGCTTCCCCTGGTGGCTGAGTGTGAGGAGCCGGAGGAGGCTTCTTGGGAAGGTGGAGGACTTCAGCCTCACTCCCAGGCCTTTGCACGTGCTGGTCCTGCTGCTTGGAACTGCGTCCATCCCTTGCTTCCCTTCTCGGGCTAATTCCGTTCATCCTGCTGGTCTTGGTGGAAAGGTTGCTTTCTCCAGGCGGCCCCCTGGCACCCCCACCTCGCTGCGTCCTCCCACAGCCCCATGGACCTCTCCAGCCACAGCAAATGCCACACCGTGTGGGACATCGTCTCCCGCACTGGGCTGGGAGCTCCGCAGGACGAGAACTGCCTGTGTGGTCACCTCCTGCCCCCAGGACCAAAGCGCCTGGCGGGTTGCAAGCTCGTCAGAGACTTCCGGAGAATAACCGAGTGTGTGAATGAATGAGTGGGGGGTGGGTAGCAGCTGTACTTACTAAATGCCAGGACACACCCAGCTGTTGATGTCAGACCCACCCTGGGGTCCCACCAATTCCCAAGTGGCAGCTGTAGTCCCTGGGTGGCCTGGTCAGCTCCCTGGGCCCTGATTCAGCACTGGGGGTGAGCATCATGGGAGTGGGCTGCTCACGCCGCCCTGCCGGGCCCCCGCCCAGGCCCAGCTCTGCTTGGTACCCGACCGAGGGCCTCGCAGAGGGCAGCTGAGGGAGGAAAGCTGTGCTGTAACTTGGCTTTTAACAGTGCTTAGGGGCATGCTGGCCGGGTGCGTAACGTGCCAGATCACAGAAGAGGGGGCTGTGTGGCCAAACCAGTCACTCCCCTGCTCTTGCTTAAGCCGTGCGGCACCCAGTCCATGCGTTTGAGCGCCGTGGTTGGCTCGGCCGGGGCACCTAGCCACAGCAGCGAGGTTTTCCCTGGAGCTGTGCCCTGGCGTGGCCGGCCGCCTGCCGAGGCCTGGTTTCCATCTGGGAGAGCTGCTTCCCGCAGACAGCGCCCCACCCACCCGCCCAGGGGCCGAGCAGGGCTGTCCCCCACCCCGTCCCGTCCCGGCAGACAGCACGGTGTCCCAGGGACCTTCTGCTGTCTCTGCATGGTCCTCCCTTTAACCCCGGCCGGCTTTGGCGTGGTGCCCCAGACCCCTCGGCCCTGAAGAGTCTCAGAGGGGGAGTCGGCACTTCCCGGCCGCCCCCAGCCCCGGGCCTGGGGCCCTCAACTCGGTCCACATCTGGCTGCGTGGCCGGAGCCCTGGGCCTCCTCCGGCCTCTCCTCCCCATCTGCTCCTTCCCACCCCTTTCGCTCCCCAAGGCCCTTCCTCTCCCCGCTAGCTGGGTCCTCCGCCAAGCGAGGAGCAGCACACCCGGCCGCCCTCCCGGCCAGGCGGGGCGGGTGGGGATGTGTCTGTCCCGTGGCTGAGATCACCAGTGGGCCGGTGGGAAGCGCCTCTCCGGCCCTCGCCTGCCCTGCCGCTCGGTGCCGGCACTTGGGCGCAGGCCCCGGCCCGCCGGCCCTGGGTCGCCCTGGTGAGCAGGGGGAGAGGAGGTAAGTGGGGACGGACGCCAGTGAGGGGTGGCCCGGCTGGCAGGGGGAAGAACGGATGAAGCAGGCTGGTGTCTGCACAAGAACGCCAGGAGTCTCATTAGAGGCTCCCGGCTCGCTGGGGAGCGGACTGTTTGCTCAGAGTGGAGTCGAATCCAGAAGGAGGGAAACTGCTTTCCTGGAGCGAGAGGCGCAGTGGGGGGCCAGCTGCTAAGGAGGCCCTGGTCCCTGGGGTGTCGGGCCCTGCGGCCTGGGGATGGGGTGGCCCCTGGGGGGCACCCTGCTGTCTGGGTCTGGTGCCCTTCCCTCTGTGCCCCACCTCTGGCTGCCTGCGCCCTGTCTCCTGTGAGGGGCCTGGCTGGCGCCCCTGCTGCTCTGCGCACCCCTGGGGCTGGTGCTTCTCTGAGCCCCTGGGCACCCACCCTTCCGTGCCCTCCCGCCCCGCATCCTGCACTGCTGGCTGGGAGGGCGGCTGCCCGAGTGCTGGCTTCTGGGCCTGACCTGGCCACCCACAAAGCCATCACGTCCTGGGCGTGGGTCCCCTCTCCAGTCACGGGGCAGCCTGCCAAGAGGGCGTCGAGGCAGCCTCTGGGTCACCGCACACCAGACTGTGATTCCTGATGGAGGCCGTGGGGCCCCTCGGGGGTGGGGCTCAGTGGAGAGCGGGCTTTCTCGTGGCCAGCCACTTGTTCTCCTCGGGAAGGGACTGGTGAGTTTCTCTCTGTTTATGTCGTAACCAAGCTACCGAGATGGCAAACTTGGGTTCTGCAATTACACAGTGTTTCAGAAGCAAATTGATAGGATAACGTGTTATTATTGGCTACTGGGTTAATAGCTATTTTGGCAGGAGTACCAATCCTGCGTGGCGTTGCTGGCGCGGGTGTGAGAATGGCGTGGTGGGGTAGGGAGGACTGGTGGGTGCGTGTTGCATAGAAGAGAGGACTTGGGGCGACTCCAAGGGGCCTCCCTCCTCTGCCAGTGCCTGCTTGGAGGACGCTCAGCCCCATTAGCTGTGCCAAATCCAAGACCAGAGAGGTTGAGAGACCAGCATCAGGTCACAGTGAGTCGATGCTGGGGTCGGATTTTGAGGGCTTGTGGGTTTGAGGGCTAGAGCTTGGCTTCTGATCTTAGAAGGCAGGACACAGGCCACCACGCTGCATCTCAGAGGGTGCACCCAAGTTCCATGCCGCAGCTTCGGGGTGTCTGCACCTGCTGGTACCCTGCCTGGGTGCTCTTCCTGCAGGTCCTGCCTCGGCCTGTTTCCGTGCCTGCTTCTGGTGTTGGCTCAGGTGTGACCTTGTCACCTGTCTAGCGTGGCACCCCACTCTCCCCTCTCTTCATTTTGTATAGTCCCCTGGCTTGCTGCTCTTCATTTAGCAGGAAGCGTGAGTCTCCTCTCGTGCCACTGGGCGCTCTCTGAGGGCAAGGGCTCGGTTTGCTCCGACCTGAGCCCTGGCAGGGCTGGCGAGCAGACACACACGAGCATTTGCCGAAGGAATATATGGATGCAATTTGCAGTGTCATTGCAAAAAATGGCTTCCACCTCCCAGGTGACTCACTGTCTGTCCCCTCGGAGGATGGTGGCCTCAGGGTCCTGCTTTTCCTGTCCCTACCAGGTGGTCGGCCGGCCCTCCCTGGGACTCAGGTTGAGGTCGTGTCTTCTCGCCAGCTAAGGGAGCTCAGAAGGGGACAGGTCCCCCTTCCCTGGATGGGGGCACCCCTGTCTATGGAGCGGATTTGTGATGGGGGGGGTCCCTTCGAGGGCCCTTCTGGCTGGGGCTCTGTGCCAGGCTCTGGAGTACGAGGTGGGCTTTCCCTGCCACACGGCGCTGGCAGGGGTGCTGCAACGAGGCGCTGAACTGAGGATGCTCGTGGGACGGGCAGGCCGGGAGTGGAGTGCGGCTCGCCAGGGTTGGGGTCTTGTGAACCTGGGGTCTTTCCAGCAGTCTCTGCTCTGCCCTGCTGATCTGGAAATGACACACACGGTACGTTTATTGGGCATTTCCCATGTGCCAGGCGCAGTGCTTAACCTGGGTTATATGACTTAATCCTTGCCACTCCCAGCAGGGAGAAGGGATCCTCTGCCCGGTTTTCCTGTGGCTGAGGCTCATGGAGGTCCATTAATGCAGTTAACCCTGATGGTCAGTGGTGGGGCTGAGATTTGAACCCAGGCTCTCTGGCTCCAGAGCCTTCCTGGACATAGTCCTGACTCCCTGGAACACGGCCTGCGTGGGGCAGGCTTTGCTGCCCCAGCACTGGGCGCAGAGCCCAGCACACAGTAGGGCTCCATGAACGTCTGAGGGATGCACGGGCGGTGGGCTGAGCGGGTGGACACAAGGGGTTTCCCAAGATGAACGAGAGGTGCTCGCTTTGTGCTGCTGGTCCGTTGGGAGGAGGAGAGAGACGCAGGCCGTAGTAAGGGCGATGCCCTCTGGTGCTTGGCTGGCCTGGCTTCCTCCCAGCAGAGCCGGGAGGGCTGCTTGCCTGCGCGTCTCTGTGTGGAAGGGCACCCTGGCTTGCAGGTGCTCGTTAGGAAGAGAGAAGGTCTCTGGTGGGTTTCGGGGGTCCCTGGTGGGGAAGACACGCACACAGACGCACGCACGCTCACATGTCCCCGCCCTCTGGTGTGTGGTGTGGAGAGGGACATCCTCTGGAGGGGTTTGCCCAGAAAAAATGCAGCTCCTCACCCACTCCACACCATGCTGCTGAGTCTGTGCCTTTAAGAGCGTGGACTCGCAGCCTAGTATCTTATTAAATCTGTCCATTTGTTCTGCTCTGGTCTGAATAAATAGACACCCTCCCACCCCTCTGCGTCCCCTTTGTTTTATGCCATTTCTCCAGGGATTCAGGCTGAGGCTGGGGGGTGCTGAGCTGTTCCTTCTGCCTCGTCTGCGAAACGCCCACCCAATACCCTTGCTCTTTCCCTGACTCGGAGAGGTTCTTTCAAATAAACGAGTGACAAATTCAGGCTGTACCGAAGACTGGAATAATTGCATTCTGCCACAATGCAAGGAGGCCTCGGGGACCGCGGTGGTGCTGGACGGGCCGTGGGGGTGGCCCCTCTGGTCCGGGCAGCCAGGAGAGTGGTCCACCTCGTTGGCTCAGGCTTCCCAGTGCAGACGCCACCCCGGAGCCCCTAGGCCTCCACCTCGCAGGGGCCCTCGGTGGCTCCTTGCTGCTGCTTTGTGGTTAGTGGTTCTGTCGTTCGTTGGTTCGTTCTCTCGTTTCTCTCGCCTGGCGTTTGTCCACACCACAGCTATCGAGTGCCTTCTTTAGACGTAGCCCTGGACTGGCGATTCATCCATCCACTCACCATTCATGTACTGGCTCGCTCCCGCCAGTTACCGGTGCTTCCTGTGGGTCGGACCTGCAACGTGCCCTTCCCTCCGTCCATTCGTCCGGTCATCGAGCAGGCAGCTATTGCCAGGCGCCTGGTGGGGGCTCCCAGGGACCCAGAAATTCCGGGCTTATCGGAGTTGTCTTCGGGCAGTTCTAAGGCAAGAGTACCTGTGAGGGAACCGCAATAACAATCTTGGAAGAAGATGGAGCAGGACAGGGAGGCGCTGTTTCGCTGTAGTGCTCAGTGGGAGAGGAGGCGGGTGCTGCTCGCGCGTGGCCCCACACCCAGCACCGGCGAGTGGCCCGGCCGAAACACGCCGCTGCCATTGGCTCGTTCTGCAGACACCGAGCCTGCCGTGTGCTGGGCTCTGGGAGGAACCCGCGACCATGGGGGCAGTGGAGCCTGTGGCAGGGTGGGCCGAGCCCCCCTCCCCCATGCCGTCCGCCAGAGCTGGGCTGGGTGGGGTCTCTGCTTCCCAGGCCCCTGCGGGGAGGGCGCCAGTGCCCCCAGAGGGCATCCCCGTGCGTCCAGTGCAGGTCCTGGGTGCTGGGCTGGGTGGGGTCTCCGCTTCCCAGGCCCCTGCGGGGAGGGCGCCAGTGCCCCCAGAGGGCATCCCCGTGCGTCCAGTGCAGGTCCTGGGTGCTGGGCTGGGGTGGGGTCTCCGCTTCCCAGGCCCCTGCGGGGAGGGCACCAGTGCCCGCAGAGGGGGTCCCCGTGTGTCCAGTGCAGGCCCTGGGTGCTGGGCTGGGGTGGGGTCTCCGCTTCCCAGGTCCCTGCAGGGAGGGTGCCAGTGCCCGCAGAGGGGTCCCCGTGTGTTCAGTGCAGGTCCGGGGTGCTGGGCTGGGGTGGGGTCTCCGCTTCCCAGGCCCCTGTGGGGAGGGCCCCAGTGCCCGCAGAGGGGTCCCCGTGCGTCCAGTGCAGGTCCCGGGTGCTGGGCTGGGGTGGGGTCTCCGCTTCCCAGGCCCCCTGCGGGGGGGGGGGGCGCCAGAGCCCGCAGAGGGGTCTCCGTGCGTCCAGTGCAGGCCCTGGGTGCTGGGCTGGGTGGGGTCTCCGCTTCCCAGGCCCCTGTGGGGAGGGCGCCAGTGCCCGCAGAGGGGGTCCCCGTGCATCCAGTGCAGGTCCTGGGTGCTGGGCTGGGTGGGGTCTTCGCTTCCCAGGCCCCTGTGGGGAGGGCGCCAGTGCCCGCAGAGGGGGTCCCCATGCATCCAGTGCAGGTCCTGGGTGCTGGGCTGGGTGGGGTCTTCGCTTCCCAGGCCCCTGCGGGGAGGGCGCCAGTGCCCGCAGAGGGGGTCCCCGTGTGTCCAGTGCAAGTCCTGGGTGCTGGGCTGGGGTCGGGTCTCTGCTTCCCAGGTCCCTGCAGGGGGGGCGCCAGTGCCCGCAGAGGGGTCCCCCTGCGTCCAGTGCAGGTCCTGGGTGCTGGGCTGGGGTGGGGTCTCTGCTTCCCAGGTCCCTGCAGGGGGGGCACCAGTGCCTGCAGAGGGGTCCCCGTGCGTCCAGTGCAGGTCCTGGGTGCTGGGCTGCGTCCTGCCAGTGCTGGTCTCCCCCAGCCTGGCCTTCTGCCTGGAGCCGGTCCTCCCAGCCTTCTCTTGGGTGGGGTGTGCGGGTGCCCATAAGTCCACTGGTGCCAACATTTCGTTGATTGATGGATCGAGGGCGAGATCTTCCTGGCTCTGCTGGATTCTGCCATAGGCAAGTCCTTCCCTCAGACCTCAAGGGCCTCAGTGTTCCAGTCCGTACGACAGGTGGCTAGCTGGGTGTCCTAAAGGTCTCCTTCAGCCCTCTCAGTTTTCTTATCTGTAAAATGGGTCTTGTGAAAGGATTATGTATGGTTTAAATGCATTAAATAAAACATTGAAGACTAATAATGTATGTAAATAAATAGTATAAAGTTTTAAACAGCCTGGCACATAGCAAGTGCTCAGTGAAGGTGGTTTGTGGTGATGAGGATGATAGTTTTCAAATCTGCTTATGAGTGTGGGCACAGCGTGAGGACGAGTGAGGGCTGGCTACAGGGTAAGGAGTGATGGCGGTCTTGGGGGCTCCTAGGGAAGGGTGGGGCATGCTGGGAAGGGGCCGGGGACCATACGCTCCAGCCTTTATGTCTGGGACTTCAGCTGCCCTGCCCCATACTTGGAAACCGAATCAGGGGGGGCTCTGGCTACAGCTGCCTCTGGGGACCTGGCAGACCACCCAGGGAACACGGAGCTCCTTCTCACGGTGGTCCTCCTGGGCCGGTGGCCACCTCCCGGCTACTACCCTGTGCCATGCGCCCTCCCCCAGGCCAGGCAAGGTGCTTTGATCTCCTGTCCACCACCGACAGGGCTGGGGCGACCTTCAGTCATGAGGCCCAACAGCTCAGCCACAAAGCCAGAGATGGCAATTTTTCTTGAGCCTAAAACACGAAACTCCAGGGAAAATTGAGATTTTCTCTGCTGAGTCGTAGGTTTGGATGAGTTTAGAGGGTGAATGGGGCCGTGGAGTGGCTGCGTGGCTGGCACCACCCAGCACATCCTCCAGAATCCCAGGGCTCCTCCCCCGCCCCCCTCGGGCCTCATGCTCCCTCCCGCAGGGCTGGGTCCTCCTCTCCTGCCCTGCCTGTGGTGGCCAGGCGTGTGCTGGGGACACAGCAGGTGCCACTGCCCCAGCAATGCTCAGCGTCTGGAGGGGAGAGAGGGACAAACCAAGGGCTGCAGGGGTGTGCAGTGGAGGGCAGAGCAGGGCTTCTGGGTCCACTTTTAGGGATACTCAGCCCAATTTTAGGTGGTTCATGTATTTTTTTTTACTAATTATGTACTTATTTTGATGAACATTATAAACACATCACACCCATGATTTCATCAATATGATTATTTAGGATTATCTCAGAGTGACAGCGTTGTTTGGCCTAAAGCCATTTAAAGGACAGAGTTGAGAAATAGTCCTGGGGTCTGTCAGTGGCTTGAGCATGGTGACTCCTGGCCAGCGGCACAGGGTGGGCCGTGGAGACTGAAGGACGGAGCTTCTGAGCCTGGTGCCCCGCCTGCTGCAGCACTGCAAGTGAGCGTTGCAGAGAGGTCTCCCGAACGCGGGGCGCTAGGCAAGGACTTGGGTGCAGGAGGTACTCCCAGGAACCAGGAGTGAGGGGCAGGAAGGCAAAAAGCCACTTGTGGGTGGCAATGTCAGGGTCACTGCTGAAGACCCCCAGGACCTGCTGGGACCTCCGCACCTGTGCAAGACGCCCCGGAACATCTCTGCAGGAGCCCCTGGCTCTAGCGTCCCTTAGAGTGAAGGTTGCCTCCAAAGGCATCGACCCTCCTCCCTTCCGGGTCGAGCCTGAGAAGGGCGGACACCTGCAGCCGTGCTTGAGGTGGGGCTTCAGACCTCCTGCCCAGACTGTCCCCGCAGCTGCAGCTGAGCCCTCAGGGCTGCTGGCTGCGGTGCAGGTGCCAGCCTCTGAGCCCCCATCCCTCAGTGTCCTTTTCTGTAAACTGGGACCACGCTCATGGCTGTGCCGTGGAGTTGCCGAGAGGACGCCGGGCGCGTTGCGGTGTTGAGAGGCGGGGTGTTCTGGGGTGGCTCCTCCGTCCTGCAGAGGCTGGGCGGGGTGGCCCTCGAGCTGGGCCTCCCATGGGATTTGGCTGAGCTGGGAAGCGGTGGATCCGTGGTTCAAGGGCACGTGGGAGTCCGTGGAAGTCTCACCCTCCAGCCTACAGGGCATGTCCCCTGAGAGGTGTCTGGGCGGAAAATACGGACCCAACCTGACCCCTCCCAGGGTTCCTGGCTGAGCATCTAGCCTGGGCTCCGTGAGCAGCAGCCCCTTGGGGAATGCTCTTGTCTCTGAGGGGTGTCACCACTCAGTCTTCTTCCCGGGGACACGGCGTGACAAGCATACATCCCTCACTGCTCAGAAGCACGCCCTCCGAGCTCGGCTGACCCATGGGAGCCCAGCTCTGCTGCCTCTGACTTCTAGGGCCCTGGCGTGTTATTCGACCTTTGTAACCGGGACTGGGAATGATAACCCATCAGGCTGCTTCGAATATTAAAATCAGACATGTGGCATGGAACAAACACCCAAGAAATATTAGCTTGTAATAAATGTCATTTATTATACATATATGTTGTGCATATGTAATATGTATAATATATAATATATAAAATATATTAATCATTCTTCAATGTCTTCTCTACGCTCAGAGTTCTAGGTTCCAGGCACCATGTGGTTTTCTTTCATGCTGGGTTTGTGAAAATTATAATCTGAATCTGGTTCTCTGTCCACTTGCTTGCTCATTCTTTACTCGTGTTGGGCACGTCCTCTGTCTACATGTCTAGTAAGAAAGTCATATGAACCAGCTGCATTTTGTGGATGCCTCGAGGGAAGCCCAGGGGCCAAGGGCTTTCCCAAGGCCATACAGCTGCTTGGGGCCGGAAGCAGCCCCAGAACCCAGGAGCTGGTGTAGCCTAGGAGGAGAGCCCTGCTGGTCCTTGGGCCGTGCGGCATCCTGCCAGTCTGGGGCGGGCTGCACCGGAGGGGAGGGAGGGGCGCAGTTCCTGTGCGGATGAGCTCTGAATCTCCCTCGGGAGCATGGAGCTGCAGCGACCTCGTGAACCTGCTCAGGCTCCTCCCAGGCCTCCTGCTCAGGCCCTGCCCATGACCTTGCCCTGGCCCTGCTGTGAGCTCAGAGAGCTGGGCGGTGGTCTCTGGGGACTGGGGTAGGGGCTGCCGGGGCGGGCCTAGTGTGGCAGCAGGCTCTCAGGACAGGTATTCCCTGGCCACAGCTGCCAGGCGCATGGCTGGCACCTTCTCTTCTATGTGCTCCCTGGAGGAGCGCAGGCTGGCTCCCGACATCAATTCCCTCCTCCCCCAGGGCCCTGGCTCCCGGGGTGTAGGCAAGGGGCTATCTCAGGATGGGGTGGGCTGCACCTGGGCAGGGACAGATTGTGCCATTTCCAGGGCCCAGCCTGGGCTGTCTGTGCCCTGCAGACAACCCTGCAGGGGTTGCCTTGGGCAACCCCTAGAAAGGGGCATTACAGGAGAGGGAGTGGGGGTGGGAGTCTGATTACCTGCACCTCACCCGGTCAGGTCTACTTCGTCCGACCCCAGAAGGGCTTGCAGCGCAGGAGAGCGCGAAGCCAGAAGACCTCTGATTTGGTTCCCAGTTAACTGGGGATGGTGGTGCGGAAGGGAGGGATATGGGGGCATCTTGAGGGTTGGAGGCTTGTCCTGGATCTGATGAACAGAAGTGCCGCTGGAGTTACCTTGTACACCCATTTAGCGTCCAGGGCTGTACTCGTATGTGCTCTGGCAGGGAAAGGCCATGTGGTTTAGGGTAGAAAAATAATTTAGGAGTGTGAGCTCAGGGGCAAAGCCCTGGAGTGAGCATGTGATGGAGACTTCAGTCTGCTGTCCTTGGGCTCCCCAGGGCCACACTCCCCTCCCATGGGAGCAGCCCTTCATCATCATTCTGGGGCCCAAGATGTGTATTTGGGGGTGCCATGGGGATTTATTCCAGAACTGGAGGAGAAGCTAGCTGGGTTGCACTCCCTGAGGGACGGTGCATCTGTCTCCCTGGGTGCCGCCAAGGGGTCTTCAGGGGGAGTGTCGATCCTTCTGTACTTGAGCACTCAGCCCCACGGACTGGGGGGGACCCTGCCAGTTGCGCAGGATCTTCTCCTACAGAGGCACCAGGTCTCGACTGTTCAGATCTCTGGGGTCTTTGGGGTCACTGATCACAGGCTTTCTTAAAATGGGCTCTGCTGATGGGCTAGTGGTTGTTAGTTTTGGGGTCATCCATTGATCAGAACTGGATTTATGGGAGGTATAGAAAGAGCACTGGGAGTCGGGTCCTCCTGGTGCCCGCTCGTGAGCTGGCTGGCTGTTCAGACACCAGGGGCCCAGGCTCCGTCGAATGGCGTCCCCTGCTGGGTTCGAGGCCTTGGCGATGGGCTCCCCTCACGCCTCCACGCCGCGCCTCCCACGACGCCCAGCTTCAGCCGCGCGGCTGCTTCCTCGTTGCCTCAGAAGCTTCTTCTCTCCCGACTTTGCTCCCCCTCCCCTTCACCTGGGGCCTTGTCCCCTCTTCCTGGATGGGCACCCTAGTGTCGAGTGGCTGTGTGCCCCTGCTGTGATTTCTGCAGCATTTGAGTGTCACTGGTGCTGTGATTCTCCTAGTATTTTTCTTTAAACGAGTTCGTTCACTTCATTCTGCAAATGGAAAACCAGAGTCATTTGTTGTAAGCTGACAGCAACCTTACAGCAAAAAGGGAATGAGAAACAGAACCGAGGAGAACCGCGCCCTGGCGTCATTCCCCAGGAGCTGCCGCCTTTGGACGCGCCTTGCCGCGCAGGAGCGGAGGGCCTGTCGCGTCTCATTGGTGCGTCGGCGCCTTCGAGACCAACTTGGCTGCCCCGAAGATCACCCTGGGTTCCGACAGTGGGAGGTGCCCCATGTTTGGAGAACACAGGTCAGTGGAGACGTGACTCCTTCTTCAAAGACCAGCCGGAGCGCCCGCCCCCCAGACGGCCTGTCTGGGCGCCCTGCGTCCCCATCCGCCGGACGGCGCTGTCTGGCACCCACTGGCCGTCCAGGGGAAGCTCCCCACAGACTAGCATGGGGTCTGAGTCCCTGCCCCCGCCCTCCACCCTGCCCCCAGGACGTGGTGGGCGGCCGCCTCCTGGCGGCCCAGGTGAGCACCAGGGAGGGAAGAAATGAGGGCCTGACTCTTAGCCACGCAGGAGGTGGGTGGAGCGGGCCGAGCAACCAGTTGGGTTTGAGTGGGCAGTGACCAGGCGGGTGGCATCCCTGGTGGGCAAGGCTCGGAGTGTGGGCCCGGTGAAGCGGGCCAGCATACCTCTCTGATGTGTCACAGTGGGTGGTCTTGGTGGCTTTCTGGAGCAATAGGGAGTCGTTCCAGGCTCCTTCCACTTAAGTTCTGTGGAACTCTTGCCCTCTCTGCACCTCAGATGTGTGATCTGTAGAGTGGGCAGTGATGATGGGAGTCGCTGAACTTCAAAAAGTAGCTCTGGCTGGGTGTGGTGGCTCACACCTGTAATCCCAGCACTTTGGGAGGCCAAGGTGGGAGGATTATTTGAGTCCAGGAGTTTAAGACCAGCCTGGGCAATATAGCAAGACTCTGTCTCTACAAAAAATTCTAAAAATTAGCCAGGAGTGGTGCCTGTAGTCCCAGTTACTTGGGGGGCTGAGGTGGGAGAGTCACCTGAGCCCAGGAGTCCGAGGTCACAGTGAGCCATGATTATGCCACTGCACTCCAGCCTGAGTAACAGAGTGAGAACCTGTCTCAAAAACAACACAAAACAATAAGTGTGAACATGTTCCAGTCCCAGAAGGGTCCAGGGGACCTAAGACACCCCAAGCACTCAAATATAAAGAGGCAGGGCCCAAAGATTAGGAAGGGGAACCAATGGTCACAGAAGCAGTCAGAGAAGGCTTCCTGGAGGCAGTGTATTGGAGGACACGGGTGTTAGTCAGGACAGAGCAGGTGTGGCATGCCACGGTGTCTGTGCAGGCTTCTAAGATGTTACCCACAGCCCTCCCTACAAAGGAGAAAGAACATCTGCTCCCGTCCAAGACCTCAGGTGGCAGCTCTGGACACCACATGCCCTTGTCCCCATAGTGGACAAAGGGATGCCGGACCACTTCTCAGAGGCTTTTAAGGACATCTGGCCTGTATCTCTAACTTCTGCAGCTAAAACGCATGGACAGGAAAATGCTATCCAAACATGCCTAATCCCAATCAAAGGATTATTTTCTTAGAGAAAAGCTTCACCTATACTTAATAGTTTTAAATTGTTCCGGGTACCAATTAGACTTTTAATTTTGCTGTTCCCTCCGGCGGCTGGAGGATGTGTGTGGTTTGCGTTTAATCAGAGTTGATTTTTTTTCTTTGTGGTTCCGGGGGAGGGAAGGAGATGAGGAGCCTGTTTCAGGGTTTCCTTCTGGTCCTCCCAGGTCCCATGTAGGGGGAGAGGCACTGGGCAGCTCTGAGGTTAGGGTTCTCTGTCGGGGCAGGCAGGCACGTGTCCTGAGCGCTGAGGTCCCCCCCCCCCCCCCCGCCCGAGGTACCGCCGCCGCCGCACACTGCCTGGAGAACCCAACGCCGAGTTAAATATATGGATTATCCAAAAATTTCTGCAGCAATAGGGTGAGTTATTATTGATTCACAGAGCACGACAAAACATCGCTGCATGAATTAGCAAACAGCTGTTTCTAATTTGAGTTTAGAATGGTACACAGAGGAACTTGTTTCTCTGTTCACTCCTTTCATTTATAATGAATTTTAATCACCGCTACAGGTGAGAAAAATGTAGAAACAAGCTTGTATCTTGTGGAAGAAACAAAGGAGAGACAGATGCTAACAGATTTCCAGTCTGTGATAAAAGGGATGTTTTGGTGCACTTTACATGCAATTAGAGCACAGCTGTTTCCAGTCCCAGGTCCACGCACACGGCCGAACGTGGGCTCTGCCGGTCTCCAAAGGGAGTAAAGAAAAACAGTGACTCAACCCCGAAAGCATTTTGCTTTCTCCCGAGCTGAGCAGAGCGCCCTTTGCGCCGGCCCTTGGCAGTGTTGTTCCCTGAAGCTCATAGAGACGGCCTCACAGGCGCCACTCCGCGCAGAGGTGAGCAGGGCGCCATTAGGGCTGTGGGGCCACGCCAGGAAGCTGGTGGGGACCCAGCCAGAGCCCCTGAGCGCTGGCGCCTTGGCGAGGCCCTTGTGGGGCAGACGGGGCCCTTCCTTGCGGAGGGTCGATCACGATGCTCCTTTTTAGCAAGTTTGATCACAGCCAGCTCTCGGGCGAGTTGATGAGTGCTGGCTTTTTTTTTTTTTCTTTTCTAGTCTGTTTAATTTCTGCAATAAAACTGGAGCTCAATTGCATTTTCAATATCAGTGCTGAGTAAATTTGTCTAAGGGATGGAGCAGCCTGGCAGGCTGTGTGTTCTGCGAGGTCAGGGGCTTCAAGGGGAAAGGCGGACACTTCCTTCTTGTCCTGCCCGCCTGCAGCCCTTGGAGACAGCAGCCCCGTGGTGCTGGGGTGGGGCGTTCTGGGAGCCTGAGCCTCGTCTCCCACCCCTCCCCCGGGAACTGGCAGACCCAAGTCCAAGCCACAGCATAGCTGTTGGCGTCTTGGTCTCTCCATCTGTACAGTGAGAGCGCTGGGCTCCACCTATATAATGCGGTGGTCTTGAAGGAAGGCTCCTTTCAGGTCTGATGTCTGGGCATTACGCATGGCCAGGGCCCTCTGGCCTTTCTGCAGATCCAGTTTGCGTTGCTTTGCAAACTGTCTTCTGCAGGGCCATCACTGTTGGTCCCCACCTAGACCCACTTTGTCATCCATCAGGTCTCAGGGCTATGAGACTGTGTACTGACTGTGTTCATTCAGGCCATTGCAGTCCTTGCTGCCTCTCCTGTCTCACTCTCTGCTCTGTGACCACTTTATGGTGAGCTGGGAGCCAGTAGCCAGTGACTATTTTATACATTACGGAACATTTATCCTATATAACACCTTACACATATTCACTGATTTCATCTGTATAACAGGTCTGTAGTTGGGACTGTAGTATCTCCATGTTACAGATGTGGAAACTGAGGCAGGTCTCTCCATCTGTGCAACAGAGGGAGGGTAATTAATTTGCCTAAGGTCACACAGAGAGCAAGTGGTAGAGCTGGGAGCCTAAGCCCAGCTGCTGGCCCCCAGCCACCCACCAGAACACACATGTCTTTGGGACCCAGGATACCATGTATTGGGGAAGGGAGCCCCATTGGTCTGGGTGTGCAAAAGAGGGGGCGTCCCTGGTCCACAGGGGGAGCGTGGCTCAGCCCCTCATCAGTGTGCCAGATGCAGAGCCTGTGCTACTTGGTCTTCTCCTTCCAGAATAGCCAGAAGTGACTGGGTTTTCCTTTTTCTTTTGAGGCAGGCTGGAGTGCAGTGGTGGCACCAAGGCTCACTGCAGCCCCCAACTCCTGGGATCAAGCACCCTCCTGCCTCAGCCTGCCAAGTAGTTTGGACTACAGGCAGGAACCACTGTGCCTGGCTATTTTTTTGTTTGGATGGGCTCTTCCTATGTTGCCCAGGCTGGTCTCAAACTCCCGGCCTCGGGCTATCCTCTCATGTCAGCCTCCCAAAGTACTGGGATTATAACCATGAGCTACCGTGGCTGGCCATGCTTTTTAAAAAATGTTAGTAGTTCCTGCTTTGTGAATGTTGGCGTCTTTACAAAATCACTGATGACTGGGTGGCCCTGAGACTGTCCAGCAGGACAGCCATGATGCCCTGTGACTCATTGCTCGGGCTGTCACTTCTCCCTGTCCAGCTGGCTGAGAGCCTGGGCTGGGAGTTCGATCCCAGCCTTTCCATTCAGCATCTGCTTTGTGACGTCAGGATGTGACCTCACCTCTCTGTTCTGTTTCTTCTTCTGTGGGGCGGCCACACAGCTTACCGTGTAAATCCAGCTCCTTTTGCGTGTGAAAGAGGAACACGAACTGGACGGGGTCCCTGGGCGTGTGGCACCTGCTTACGTGTAACACGGGGAGAATAACAGTAGCAGAACCGCACCATGGCCACCATCACCCCTGTGCACAGTACCCAGACGTCCACGGGCGATGGGTGTGAGGTGCTGTGTGAATGCCGCACGCGTGGCGGGCTTCACGATTAACGAGCGTAGGCACCGCCTCCGTCTTCTCTAGTGAGCATTTACCGGACGCCCAGCAGCATGTCAATACCAACCGCTCTGCACGGTAGCCACGCTTATTACCCCCGTCCTGTGGATGAGGAGATGGGGGCTCAGAGAGGTCCAGTAACTTGCCCATGGTCACACAGCAAATGAGTAGCAGCTCCTTCTGAATACTGAATGAGCCCATGAATGTTCTTACCCGTGACTCCCTTGTCCCTCAGTGGCTGATGTCTCCCTGCAATTGGCTGAATCTCTTTAACACATTAAGTGCCGTGTGAATTGTATTTAACTCATGCTAGTTTTGAGCCTGGGGTCTTGTGAAGCATATGTAACTTGCACGTCCCTTTACTTTGGGAGCCATGTGAACTATTTTTCAAGCTGCATGTAACTCACACACAGAAAACAATAATAAAAAAATAACAAGTTTTTCATTAAATTAGAAAGGATTGGGTTTTTTAAAAGTTTTTATTCTATTTTCATAATAAAACACTGTAGCCCCAAGGGAAAAATTTTTTCCTAGTGTGGCAGTCGGTGTGTTAACCTTATGGTGATGTCTGGACCCCTGTGAGTTCTGCGAAGAGCTTTGGTGGCAGCTGTTTGCTGTCACATGGCATTTCAGCAGCCCGGAGCTGGCTGGGGAAGGCCCTGGCTTCCAGACGGTCGAGGGCTCGGGGCTCTCAGAAGCTGGGTGTCAAGGGTGCTTTCGAGGTGGAGAGAAGGTGGGATCCTGCTTACCCCCACGAGGCCAGCTCGGGAAGCGGCCCTCGAGGGCAGGTTGCCTTCTCCTCTCAGCTTTGGGCCACTGACCCCCACGCGCCTTGAGCGACGATGCCTGAGCCTCCCGCCCTGCGGATACTTCCTCCCCAAACTGGAAGACTGATCCCTGCTTTTCCTCTCTGTGGCCTCACTGGGGACAACGAGATCACATCCACAAGGGACTCCCAGCTCCCTCCAGGGCGGGTGCATAGGAGCTGCTGTTATTTTTGCTAATAGCGTAATTGTAATTCAAGATTTCAGGGGGAGCCGAGTCAGCTTCTGTTTGGCCTGCCTCTGAGGGAGGGACCTCGCTGCCTTGCCCCTTTCCCATCCCAGGCTGGACTTTGGGTTCCCAGGGTTTGGGCTGTCCTTCTTTATGCCACGCCCCCATCTGTCTCTCTGGGGAAATCGAGCGTCAGGATGCAGTACTGCCTACTGCCGTCAAAGGGGGTCTGTCTGTCTGTCTGTCTGTCTCTCTCTTAAACTACTTCCAAGCAGTAAAGGGTTGCTTTAGAGTTTAAACCAGGGGTCCTTAAACTTTTTAAACAGGGGGCCAGTTCACTGTCCCTCAGACGGTTGGAGGGCTGGACTATAGTTTTAAAAAAACTATGAACAAATTCCTATGCACACTGCACATATCTTATTTTCAAGTAAAAAAGCAAACAGGCAAAAACACCCGCATGTAGTTTGAGGATGCCTGGTTTAAACTTTAGATAGCAATTAATCAACAGAAAGATTGGGCAGGTAAGAGTGTAGAAACTAAGAATGCTGGGTAACTTCTACACCCTTCAAGGATCAGCAGGCTCAACAAATATGTGCCGAATAAAAAAACACCTGACACTTCTCATTCTCTACTCAGGGCAGGCATCATCAGTTGATCACAGATTCGTAGAGCTACAAAGGCTCTTAGACTCCTATTCATCTGATTCCTTCAGAGCTGGGAAACGAAAGCACAGAGAGGGGACACACTCGTCTTTGGTTACACAGTGCCAGGATCTGAGCCTGGTCCAGTGCTGATCCCGTCCAGTGGCTCACAGCTCCACCCTCAGGGCCCGGGGTTCCACGCTTTGAGTCATTCTTCTTTCCCCGTGAAAGACAGCACATATCTGCATCTGAGCAGTTTTATCAGCCTGTTTCCAGCTTGTAGGATTTTGTCTCAGCTTTTTGTCTAGAGCGTGCTTTCTTCAAAGTAACCTCTTAATCATAGTGTTTTTGCAATCTGAGAATTTCCAAAATCCTTAATTTCTAGATTTTTTGGGTGGTTGTTGCTTAACAGTTCTTTTCTCAATCTTTTTTCTTTTTACTGCAAGTAGCAAGAAGAAATTAGGTCACACCTTCAACATTTTGCTTGGAAATCTCAGCTAAATATCCAAGTTTATCCATTTGTATGGTTTATGCTGTGTATGGAACTAGGGGCACAATTTCACTAAGTTTTCTGCCACTAAATATCAAGGATTCCCTTTCATTCCGTTTCCAATAATATATTCTTAATTTCCTGAGAAGCCCTTACCATCAGTGCCTTTAATATTATATCATCATTTCTCTTAATATCTGTTCGTGATGATTTAGACATTTGTTCCTGATGGTTTAGATATTTTCTAAGGTGATTTAAGTTTTCTCTGATGTGCTCCTTTACTTTCTTTTGAGTCTTTACTAACAGAGCCATTAACATCCATATTTACATTAATCTGTTTGGGATTATCTAGGCTTTTCAAGAAGTCATACTTCTCAGAATTTTTGCAGCCTCTGGTCACTGCCCGATTCCAGAGCCACTTACACAATTCCGGGTATTTGTTCCGGTAGCACCCCACTCCTGGTACAAAAAGCTGTATTCATTTTCTATTGCTACTGTAACAAAATGCCACAAACATAGTGGCTTAAAACAACAACAACACAATTATCTTACAATTCTATAGGTCAGAAATCTGGCACAGACATCACTGGGGTAAATCGAGGTGTTGGCAAGACTGCATTCCTTTCTGGGGACTTTAGGAGAGAATCCATTTCCTGCCTTTCCAATTTTTAGAGCTGTCCACATCTCTTGGCTTGTGGCCCCCTTTCGTGTTGGAAGTCAGCATTGCTGGTTGGGCCCTTCTCATATTGCATCACTTTGACCTCCTCTTCTGCCTCCCTCTTCTGCAGTTAAGGACCCTTGTGATGACAATGGGCCCACCCAGATAATCCAGGATAATCTCTTTATTTTGAGTTCAACTGGTTATCAACCTTAATTCCACTTTACCATATAATGTAACACATTCATAGGGGGTAAGACGTGGACATTATTCTGCCTGTGTTTGGTTCTGCATAGGCTACTGGAGCAGCCTGCTCACGCGGAAAGGAGAAAAGAGGCCAGCTGCATGCATTGGCGCTTGGCTTCACACCAGCCTGGCCTGCTTACCTTCCCTTGGCTTTGCCCACTTCAGGACATGACTTTGCCTTAGTGGCAGGTGGGGCTGCAAAGCTTGAGACTTCCACCTGGCCTGAGCCACAGGGCCTGGCAACGTGCTTGTGCACAGTGGGCCTCCAGAAAGGGAGCGGGTGCCACAGTGGGGTGGGCCCTGAACTGGCCCTGGGCCCTGAACTGGCCCTGGCCCTGGCGAGACAGTGTCGTCTAGTCCTTAGCAAGTGGGCTGGGGGCAGCTGCCACTTGTTGTCTCGGTGTACTCAGAAGTTACTCTCCTTTTTGGGGCCTCAGTTTGCACAGTTATAAAAAGTGGATGTTAACAGTACCTACCTTATAGGGATGTTGTGAAAGACAATTGAGAAAATGCTGGCTAAGGACCTGGCACATAGAAACGTAGAAAATGTGCTGTAAACGGTAACAACTGTCACACTGTCATTATTATGCATTTAGTCTTGGATCTGCCTGTAACTTGCGCTGTTGCCTCAGTTTCTTGCAACATCAGTGAAATAAAATGAGTGATGAACTGTGCAGCCTCTCCTACCCCCGTGCACTGATGTTAGTTTTATTTTTTTATTTTTATTTTTTTTTTTTTTGAGACAGAGTCTCGCTTTGTTGCCCAGGCTAGAGTGAGTGCCGTGGCGTCAGCCTAGCTCACAGCAACCTCAAACTCCTGGGCTCGAGTGATCCTTCTGCCTCAGCCTCCCGGGTAGCTGGGACTACAGGCATGCGCCACCATGCCCGGCTAATTTTTTATATATATATCAGTTGGCCAATTAATTTCTTTCTATTTATAGTAGAGACGGGGTCTCGCTCTTGCTCAGGCTGGTTTCGAACTCCTGACCTTGAGCAATCCGCCCGCCTCGGCCTCCCAAGAGCTAGGATTACAGGCGTGAGCCACAGCGCCCGGCCTGATGTTAGTTTTATATGCAGAAAGGTGACTGAGTTGAGGAGTATTCTGGGATGCATGGCTAGCTCTGGCACCTGGTGTCTGGAGGACTCCTACACCCGGTTTAAGCCTGGATCCTTCCTCTGGGGCCTGAGTCCTTGTGGGCACTGAGTCAGTGAGAATGCCCCCGCCCGCAGCCTCAGAGCTCTGGCCTGTCTCCTCTTGGGCCTTGGCATGTTGGGATCCAGGCCCCCACTCTGGCCTGCGTTTGCTGTGAGGGCAGCTTGGGCCTCAGGGATGCTTGCATCACAGTTTGCTGGAAGGAGCTTCAGGAAAGGGCCTCAGAGGTTTCCCAGTCCGCCTGTGTCTTGGACTAGGCAGTGGCCCAGAAAGGGAGAGTGACTTCCCTAAGGCCCCTCAGCAACAGAGCTGCCTCTGAGGACCAGGGCTCCTGACTTCTAGATTTGTGTGCCCTCTGCTGCCGCCAGCTTCCTGGGGGTGCAGGGAGACAGAATGGGGTACAGATTCGAAGTTTCCTAAGAAGAGTGCAGGAATGTGCCCAGATGCCGCCCTAAGCTGAATTTGGTCACTTCATGTCGGAAAGCCATCTGTTGAGGTTCTGGCTGCCTCCATGGGAGGCACAATCTGTAGTTCATGTCTTGTGGCTCTTGTCCCCTCTGGCTCTGGGGAAGTCGGTCTGCGCTCCTGGGGTGCCCAAGGTGCCTTGTGCCCACTTTGGGGCTAGAGCTGACCTCTCCGGCTGCAGAGCCCCCGCTCTGGACCACCACACAGCTCCATGGGGTCCGGCAGGTCCTGTTGTCTCTGTGAGAACAGCAGGGTGTTGGCAACCTTGCCCCCAAGCTGCATTTCCCAGAGAGAATGGGCGGCCCTTTCTTGGAGAGAAAACCTGACGGTTGAAGTCATCTAGCACTGGGAGTCAGGAGACGCCTTCCTCCAGTTTGCTCCGTGCCTTCTGACTGGTCCGTCCCACATGCCTCTGCTCGTGGCAGGCATCGCCACTTGACTTCGGCACGCTTTCCTTCTGAGCCCAGATATGGCCCGAGAACCCTTCTGAACACTGCTCTCTCGGCAGCCACTGCCAGGTAGCCATCCTGTAAGTTCTCTTCTTTCTCTGGGCCTCAGCTTCTCTGTCTGTGTCCTGCGGGATAGGAGTAGGTGGTTTCCGAGTCTAGCGTCCTGCTCCTCTGGTCTTGGGATCCCCATTGCTGGAGCTCTGGAGGGGCCAGATGGGGGCTCATTCAGCACATTACAGAGCTTTGTCTTTGGGGGAACTGTCTTCTTGGCAAGTTTCATTTTTACCAAGAAACAGGGAGGCCCTTTGGGGGTGCCTTTTTGTGACTGTCAGGCAGATGCCTGGTGGCAGGAGCAGGGCCCGCGGTGGCCTTTATGTTCTTCACCTGGAAGGGACTTCGGGGAGCACGGAGTCCAGCTTCCATGTCCCCGCAGAGCAGCAGAGGCCCAGGTCTCCGCCGGCCGGCTGTCCCAGGCCCCAGCACATCTCCGGAGCGCCCTGCCCGCCACGGCTGGCCTGTCCTTTGCGTGCGCCACGGCCTCCATGGCAGGCCCAGGCGGGCGCGCCAGGCCTCTGCGGCATTTGGCACAGTCCACAGGAGCCACTTGTGCACTTGGGTGGCAGCTTCACTTCTGGGACTGCTCAGCTCGTGTCCCCTCCGGAGGCTGATGGACATTTTCATTCACGCAGATGGAACTGCCCATGCCAGGAATGTTCAAGGAACCTGGGGCTTCCAGGGCCTTTGCTGTCTTCACCCTCCTATCCGTGCAGGGAGCCTTCCCGGGTTCTTTTCAGGGCCATTTGTTCCTATTGCATAGGTTCAGTGACAAGGTGTCCATGTCCTCTTCAGTCTGTCCCCCTCCCCCTTTGTAGGAGGTCCCCTTTTGGCTCACTCCTGTGGGTCTTTGGGCTGGCCGCCCGCCCTCCTTGGTCTGAGCACCCCTGCTGGCAGCTCGACCTTGATTCTCTGGCAGGAGGGGCTGTGAGCTGCGGCTCCCGGCCATCCTGGGGGCCACTCTGAGCCGGTCTGCCTGGACGAGGTGCGTGGGAGACTGCCGCGTGCTGCGGGGGCTTCGCCAGCTACCGCCCCACGTCCTGCTCTGTGGCGGTCACTGAGCGTGACCTCATGCGCCTGGGATCTGCCCTCTTTCTGCTGCTGACGTATTCTGAAGCCCAGTTAATGTTCTTTTTTTTCTACTTAATTGAATTTTTATCAAAAATTCTCCTCTCTTTATGCTCGTTTTGGTTCTCTTCTTGCAGCAGCCGGCAACAAGCCTCACATAGCCCATTGCTACCAGGCCTCTTGCAGGACTAGTCATTTTTAAATGACTTCAATCTCCATTTTGAAAGTGATTTTTCTACTCATTTGTGTTACATTTCTTTGATTGCATTTATTCTGGAGGGAGGGGGAAGCCGAGGGTCTGGCATTAGTCACTGTATCCCCCTTTTGCTTTTCTGTGTCCCTCCTCCCAAGGAGGGAGGCAGTGTGGCATTGTGGGCGGAACCAGCGACTGAACGGGGCTGTGTAGGTTTGTATCCTGACTCTGCTGCCTGCTAGCTGTGTGGTATTGGGCAAGTTACTCAGCCTCTCTGTGCCTTGGTATTCTCATCTGTGAATGGAAAGTTTAATAACAGCATTCTTTGGGCTGTTGAGAGGATCGAATGGGTCAATACACGCAAACTCCTAGAAGAATGCCCGGCACACAGTGAAATCTATGCAGGTGTTCACTTGAAAATAAGAAAGTAGCTGGTTGAGTGGGACTTTCCTTGAACCTGCCTGTTCCCTGAGTTCTGGAGTGTCCGGGTTGGAGCGGACGTTGCGATTGTCTCTGCCATAATTGCACGAGTGTGTGTGTGTGCTCGCATGCACGTGCGTGTTTGTGGCATCCAGCTGTCAGCGCGAGGAGAGCCTTACCCCTGTAAGGGAAGGAACAGCCTCTCCCCTGCTGACAGCTGCAGACACACCCTGAGCTGTGGCCCCAGCTCATCGCTCCAGTCAGCTTGGACACGTGCCGCGAAGCAAAGTGCACGGTTGGATGGTCTGTGCATACAAGGCTTTAAACAGGGCAGTCTGAGTTTGGGACTTTACAGGTCAACATGCCTATCCCTGATTGGGCCTTTTTGGTTTAAGGAGCCTTATTTTCATTTCAATCCAGGTGAGTATCGTCTCAGCAGTTGCTCTGTTTGTTGCTCCTAGAATAGTATGCTTTGCTTTAGTTTTGAAACTTGTTTGCAGAAAAATAAAACCAAGCAGGCAGCTCGCAATGAGCCCTGGGTACTGTGGCACGGGGCAGGTCCAGATTCTCCTTTTCAAAGCTCAGTGGGCGAGTGG
The DNA here is from genome assembly GCF_040939455.1 of Microcebus murinus. Taxonomy (NCBI): domain Eukaryota; kingdom Metazoa; phylum Chordata; class Mammalia; order Primates; family Cheirogaleidae; genus Microcebus; species Microcebus murinus. Next base: position 4,644,251 of record NC_134123.1, on the reverse strand, counting down.
TGGAGGTGGGGCCTGGGGACTACTGGGAGATGCAGTCCTGCCGAGCAGCCTGGGGCATCTGCTCGTGCTGGCGAGTCCTGCACCCCCCGAGCCTCAGGCTCCCCATCACAAAAATGGGATGTTACTGGAGACAACCAGATATGGTTGCTGTGAGGATTAAATAGAATTAATTGTGATCATAGGCATACTTAGCACAATGCTGGCACGTGGGACAAGCTCACTAAGTATAGCTGCTAACATTATTAGCACTAGTGGTACTAATTAGTACTAATTATTATTATTGGCAAAATGGTGCTTTTGTGGAACAGCTTTTTGAAGTATAATTTGCACCCCCCCAAATTCGCTTGTTTGGAGCGAGCCACGCAGCCACTTGTTAGTAAGTTCCAGAGCCGTGCAAGCCTCTCTGGTCTGGTTTTAGAGCATTTTTGTCATTGCAGAAAGATCCCTCTTGCCTGTCTGCAGCCAGTCCCTGCCACCCCAGCCTCAGGCAGCTGCTAACCCGCTTTCCGTCTCCACAGATGCGGACGATTCGTGACAGTGGAACAATAGTGCTTTTGCACAGCACTTTTTTTCATCCATTCCTCACGCTGGTCCCCTTTTTCAGGTGCATAAACTGAGTCTAAAAGGTTAGAGGAATGCGCAGGGTGCATAGGAATTGGAGCGCAGAGGCTCTGAGTGCAGGCGTCTGTCCTCTGGTCCTCAGGTGGCATGAAGTGTTCAGGAGCAAGTGGACCTGGCAGATAACCTGTGGGCCTGTCCCGCAGGCAGGAGCCTTCCCGATGCCCCTCACCCTCCTGTCGCGTTCTCCACCGTAAGCGTCCGGTAGGCTCCGTGCTCTCTGGGTCTTGGCTGGCTCTTCCCCGAAATGCAAAGCGTGGGGTGCATCCAGCCCTGCTCGAGAGGGGCTCAGAGGAGATCCAGCCCGACTGCCGGAGCCCTCTCCTCCCTCACCCCCGCAGGAGTATTTGGCCTGTGGAAGCTGGTCCAGGCCCATGTCATGGTCAAGGGGCCCGAATGTGGAAGGTCCCGGTATTAGTAGCCGGTGCTGTTATTTCCTCAGCCAAGTCACCGAGGCTGTGCCTCAATTTCCTTGTCTGTCCAGTGGCGGTGGCCCTGCTTCCCACCTCAGCGGTTGTGGGAAAGTGCTTAGCAGGGCGCCGGGCACTCGGGAAGGGCTCAGTGGCAGCTTGAGTGAGTGTGAGCTAAGACATCAGAATAATAAAAGCCGGTCCAGCCTGGCAGGGGTGGAGGCCTGGCAGGTCCCCCAGCTCCAGCCACCTCCTCCCTTGGGTCCCTTTTGTCTGCGCCCCGCAGAGCCCAGCTGGCAAGAGCTGGGAATTAGCAGGCAGGGGATCAGGCCTCCCGCGCGGCTCATCTGGGGAGCTGACAGTGGCTGCATCCTTCCTGCCTGAAGGGCTCGTAATGTGAGGCCCCCAGGGGAGAAGGTGCCCTTGCCCCTGGGGGTGCTCCGGGAGGCACCTCGAGCTGGGCTGGGCGTGGGGCTTCAGAGGTGGGGTGGCTGTCAGGAGACTCGGAGCTGGGAGCCTTGGAGAGCGCATCCATCGGGCTGAGGTTTGCTGGAGGTGCCACCTAGGGTCAGGTGGGTCTTTACGCGGTGACACTGGAGGGCCTAGGAGAGCTGGGGGTGTGGGCTAGGACCAGGCTCAGCACCAGCTACGAGGGACCCCCAAGACCCTCCGCCAGTCTTACTCTCTCATTAAGTCCGGGCCGGCAGCTTGTGTGGAGAGCTGGCCTGGGAGCCGCGGGGTGTGACTGCGTGAGTGTGCGTGTCGGCAGGCGAGTGCGTGCACGGAGGGCCGAGTTTCCGTGGGTGACCGTGTGCGTGCGCGGGTGTGTGCACACGTGTGCCAGTGCTCCTGCGCTGCGAATGTGTGCGCCTGCGCCTTTCCTCGCTGAGGGTCTGGGCTGCCCCTGGGCCAGCCTTACGTCTGGGCTGTCCTCGAGGCTCTTTTGAGACTCGGCAGGCTGAGGCTGGTGGCTGTTTCTTGGGGGTTAGGAGAGCAAGGTCGGAGCCAAATCTGAGCTTTTGTTTGTCTCTCCCCTGCCTGCAGCAGCCTGCGGTCTGTTTCATTCATTATTAAGTTTTAAATCTGCCCGAAGAGAAACTTGAGACCCTGCACTCATGCCTTGCTTGGGCTGGCTGCTTTCGACCTGGCGGGGACCTCGGGGCTTCCTGTGCTGTGTCCTGTGTGCTTTTGTTTTCCCAGGAACGCCAGCCTTTAGGTTTGTTTAAGTTTCCGCCAGGCTGGGTGAGGCTGGATGGGCCGATGAGGGGGGACGATCCCAGGGAGGGAAGGGGTCCGGGAGCCTCTTCTCACCTCGGGGCTCCGAGCTCTGTGGCTGTCCGCGTCCTGGTCCTTCCCCTGTTCCCCGGACCACCGGCCATCTCCCGAGGTCCCTGGTGGGCTCGGGGGAGTAGAAACAAAGCACACAGCCCCCTTCGGGGTGGTCAGGGCTGGGAAGTGCGTCTTCAGTGCCCTAAGCTGCTCCCTGCTCCCCGTCGGAGCTAGAGTCTGATGTCACTGTGCCCTGTGGTTGCACGCCTCCCGGTTGTCCATACCTGAGACAGCAGCTTCCAGCCCCACCGGCCCCGTCCCTCAGAGCGTGCAGCCTGGTACGATTCGGAAAGGCTGTCTTTCTTGTTTTTGTTTTTTTCCAAAATTTTGCCCATGCCCCTAAGGACAGAGGGATCCCCCTCCAGGGTTGGGGGCTGGAGGGTGTTGATCAGGTGGGGGACTTGTCCTCCTTTTGGCCTGTGGGGCGCATGGGCTGTGAGGCCATGTCTGGTGACTGTGTCCAAGGCTGTCCCTGCGCCCTCCATCAGGGAGGTGGCAGAGTCGCCGCGGGTGGGGTGGGGTGGGGTGGGGGTGCCGCGTCCGGGCCCCCGCAGTGTTGCTGAGGGAAAAGCCATTCCCTGCCGTAACCCGCCGCCCCGCTGCCGTGTCCTGTGCCGCGGGAAGGCCTCGTGTCCACCCGCTTCCGGCCCCCGCCCCTCCCCCTCCCCGCACAGTTGGCCAGCTGCACAGCCTCAGCCCGCGCCGCGAGAGGCTGCCTGTCCTTGTTTCTCGGCAGCCCTGGGGATTGCCTCTAATCTCCTCCCTGCCTCCCCTGCAGATGGTGATGACGACCCACAACTCTCCTGGGTGGCCTCGTCTCCCTCCAGCAAGGATGTTGCGTCACCCACGCAGATGATCGGAGATGGCTGCGACCTCGGCCTCGGCGAGGAGGAAGGGGGCACGGGCCTGCCATACCCTTGCCAGTTCTGCGACAAGTCCTTCATCCGCCTGAGCTACTTGAAGAGGCACGAGCAGATCCACAGCGACAAGCTGCCGTTCAAGTGCACCTACTGCAGCCGGCTCTTCAAGCACAAGAGGAGCCGTGACCGGCACATCAAGCTGCACACGGGCGACAAGAAGTACCACTGTCACGAGTGCGAGGCGGCGTTCTCCCGCAGCGACCACCTCAAGATCCACCTGAAGACCCACAGCTCCAGCAAGCCCTTCAAGTGCACCGTGTGCAAGCGCGGCTTCTCCTCCACCAGCTCGCTGCAGAGCCACATGCAGGCCCACAAGAAGAACAAGGAGCATCTGGCCAAGTCGGAGAAGGAAGCCAAGAAGGACGACTTCATGTGCGACTACTGCGAGGACACCTTCAGCCAGACGGAGGAGCTGGAGAAGCACGTGCTCACGCGCCACCCGCAGCTCTCGGAGAAGGCGGACCTGCAGTGCATCCACTGCCCCGAGGTCTTCGTCGACGAGAACGCGCTGCTGGCCCACATCCACCAAGCCCACGCCAACCAGAAACACAAGTGCCCCATGTGTCCCGAGCAGTTCTCCTCGGTGGAGGGCGTCTACTGCCACCTGGACAGCCACCGACAGCCCGGCTCCAGCAACCACAGCGTCAGTCCCGACCCCGTGCTGGGCAGCGCGGCCTCCATGAGCAGCGCCACGCCCGACTCCAGTGCCTCGGTGGAGCGTGGCTCCACCCCAGACTCCACCCTAAAGCCGCTGCGGGGGCAGAAGAAGATGCGGGACGAGGGGCAGGGCTGGTCCAAGGTGGTCTACAGCTGCCCCTATTGCTCCAAGCGGGACTTTAACAGCCTGGCCGTGCTGGAGATCCACTTGAAGACCATCCATGCGGATAAGCCCCAGCAGAGCCACACGTGTCAGATCTGCCTGGACTCCATGCCCACTCTCTACAACCTCAATGAGCACGTGCGCAAGCTGCACAAGAACCACGCCTACCCTGTAATGCAGTTCGGCAACATCTCCGCCTTCCACTGCAACTACTGCCCCGAGATGTTCGCGGACATCAACAGCCTGCAGGAGCACATCCGTGTCTCCCACTGCGGCCCCAACGCCAACCCGCCCGATGGCAACAACGCCTTCTTCTGCAACCAGTGCTCCATGGGCTTCCTCACCGAGTCCTCCCTCACTGAGCACATCCAGCAGGCCCACTGCAGCGTCGGCAGTGCCAAGCTGGAGTCTCCCGTCATGCAGCCCGCGCAGTCCTTCATGGAGGTCTACTCCTGCCCCTACTGCACCAACTCGCCCATCTTTGGCTCCATCCTGAAGCTCACCAAGCACATCAAGGAGAATCACAAGAACATTCCGCTGGCACACAGCAAGAAGTCCAAGGCAGAGCAGAGCCCGGTGTCATCTGACGTAGAGGTGTCTTCCCCTAAGCGGCAGCGGCTCTCGGCGAGCGCCAACTCTATCTCCAATGGCGAGTATCCTTGCAATCAGTGCGACCTCAAGTTCTCCAACTTTGAGAGCTTCCAGACACACCTGAAGCTGCACCTGGAGCTGCTGCTACGGAAGCAGGCGTGCCCACAGTGCAAAGAGGACTTCGACTCCCAGGAGTCCCTCCTGCAGCACCTGACGGTGCACTACATGACCACATCGACCCACTACGTGTGCGAGAGCTGTGATAAGCAGTTCTCCTCGGTGGACGACCTGCAGAAGCACCTGCTGGACATGCACACCTTTGTGCTGTACCACTGCACCCTGTGTCAGGAGGTCTTCGACTCCAAGGTGTCCATCCAGGTGCACCTGGCGGTGAAGCACAGCAACGAGAAGAAGATGTACCGCTGCACGGCCTGTAACTGGGACTTCCGCAAGGAGGCCGACCTGCAGGTTCATGTCAAACACAGCCACCTGGGCAACCCGGCCAAGGCACACAAGTGCATCTTCTGTGGGGAGACCTTCAGCACCGAGGTGGAGCTGCAGTGCCACATCACCACGCACAGCAAGAAGTACAACTGCAAGTTCTGCAGCAAGGCCTTCCACGCCATCGTCCTGCTGGAGAAGCACCTGCGGGAGAAGCACTGCGTGTTTGATGCCGCGGCCGAGAACGGCACGGCCAACGGGGTGCCCCCTACAGCCACCAAGAAGGCCGAGCCCGCTGACCTGCAGGGCATGCTGCTTAAGAACCCCGAGGCGCCCAACAGCCACGAGGCCAGTGAGGACGACGTGGATGCGTCGGAGCCCATGTACGGCTGTGACATCTGCGGGGCGGCCTACACCATGGAGGTGCTGCTGCAGAACCACCGGCTGCGGGACCACAACATCCGGCCGGGCGAGGATGACGGCTCGCGCAAGAAGGCCGAGTTCATCAAGGGCAGCCACAAGTGCAATGTCTGCTCACGGACTTTCTTCTCGGAGAATGGGCTACGGGAACACCTGCAGACGCACCGGGGCCCGGCCAAGCACTACATGTGTCCCATCTGTGGCGAGCGCTTCCCCTCACTGCTCACGCTCACCGAGCACAAGGTGACCCACAGCAAGAGCCTGGACACGGGCACCTGTCGCATCTGCAAGATGCCCCTGCAGAGCGAGGAGGAATTCATCGAGCACTGCCAGATGCACCCCGACCTGCGCAACTCCCTCACGGGCTTCCGCTGCGTGGTCTGCATGCAGACGGTCACCTCCACTCTGGAGCTCAAGATCCATGGCACCTTCCACATGCAGAAGCTGGCAGGCAGCTCGGCCGCATCCTCCCCCAACGGGCAGGGGCTGCAGAAGCTCTATAAGTGTGCCCTGTGCCTCAAGGAGTTCCGCAGCAAGCAGGACCTGGTAAAGCTCGATGTCAACGGGCTGCCCTATGGCCTCTGTGCTGGCTGCATGGCCCGCAGTGCCAATGGACAGGCGGGTGGCCTGGCTCCGCCTGAGCCCGCCGACCGGCCCTGTGCTGGCCTCCGCTGCCCCGAGTGCAGTGTCAAGTTTGAGAGTGCTGAGGACCTGGAAAGCCACATGCAGGTGGACCACCGCGACCTCACGCCAGAGACCAGTGGGCCCCGGAAAGGTACCCAGACGTCGCCAGTGCCCCGGGTAAGTGCCGCCCGCCTGAACCTGCCCTGCTCCCAGGCTCCATGGACCCCACCGGAGCCGCACACCCTGAGCGCCGCATTCCTGGCGGTGCTGCCTTTAGCGCTGCGTGCGTGCGCTGGTTGAGCACAGTGGCTCTAGGCAGGCTCCTTGAGTTTGAACCACAGTGTTGCCATTTCCTTCCCAGCCACGTGACATTGTTTATGTCTCTGGGCCTCATTTGTCAAGTGCTCATCTGTAAAATGAGAATGACAACCGTCTGGACGTTGGGAACTGTTGTGGGGCCAGTGACGGTGGCTGGCGCGTGGCCGATGCACAGTGAGCGCTCTGTCGCTGCCGGCTGGCCTCGTTGTTATTGATCTGTGGAGGATTTCATTGTTTGCGTACTGGGTCTCCCTAACTTCTTTGGCTTTAGAGCTGGCATTCTTTTGACAACCCGTGCAGACAATACACATATTTGAAGGGCGGAGAACCTGGTGCTCCAGGCTCACTCGGCTAGTCATCATCCCCAGCTGATGCTGTTGTCATCCACGGTGTCGTTGCCCTCAGTGCAGTGGCTGGTGTGCAAGGCCCTTAGAAATGGTTCTGATTGCTGTTATCGTCATTGATTGATAGATTGATTCATTCATCAAATTTTTCCTGAATGCCTGTTGTGCCTGGAGCTGCCTGGGAGCCAGGAGCCCCAGAAACGGCCCTGCCTTGTGGGCCCGTGGACCAGGGGAACCACAGGCCCACAGCGGGTGGCGTTCAGTGAGGCAGAGGAAGTCTGGGCTCTTGGTGGGTCCACACAGGCCGTGGGAACAGGGCTGAGAGGCCCCGATGGTGCGCCTGGAGCCTGCGTGGCCCTGGGGTGTCAGGCAGCGTGGGCCTGAGTTCTCACTGAGTCTGTGTTGTCTGTTCCCAGACTGAGGAGGTGCCAGGCGGGTCTCAGGAGAATCTTTCCCTCAGGGGCCACTGCCGGCGCCATTGGCAGGGAAGCAGGATTTGGGAAGGGCTGCCCGCCACGGGGGCCTGCCGGGACACAGGGCTGTTTGCTGGGGTGTTTGGTGCTGGGACCAGAACTCAGGCCTGAGCCCTGGGATTCTGAGGGGCGAAGGAGACAGATGAGAGGAGGGCTGGAGAGAGTGACGGAGAACCCGCAGTGGAAGAGACCTTAGAGCCTCTGCCCAGTCCCTGGTGCTGCACATGGGCCCACGGAAACCCAGTGAGCTGGAGGGACCGTTCAGGGACACCTGGCCAGGAGAGCAGCACCTGAAGGAGGACACAGCTGCGTGTAGGGCGTCCAGTAGGACACCCTTCGGAGGTCCTGAGCATGGGCACTGGTCACCACTGCCCAGCGTATGCTTGTAGGTTGGCCTGGGTCTTGGGGAGCATTTGGGCCCTGCAGTCAGGTGGCCTGGGTTAAAATCTCTCTCTCCCAGGACCCAGCAGTGACTTGACTTCTCTGGGCCTCTGTCCTCCCCTGCAAAGCCAGTGGGTCACAGTTATGGTAATTAATAGTGACGGTAGCAGTAGTAAGCCTCATGTCTAGCTCCAGAGCCACCACTACCTAGGGGGCATGGTGGCCGGGATGGTGGTTTTTAACCTCTGTCTTTTTAACCAGCGTCTGCTCTGACTGGTCGGTGCCGGGTGGGTCCTCACCAGCTGCTAAATACTGTGGCTGTTGCCTGTGCTGACCCCCGTGTTGTGCTCTGAGGATTAGATGAGTCAGTTAAGTTCCAGGTACACAGTAAACAATCTGCACCTACCGAGGGATAAGGACGTGCCGAGCACTTTCCTTCTGTTTAATCCTCATAACTTTTCATTTTGCAAATGAGGAAACTGAGGCATAGAACCATACAGTCCTTTGCCTCAAGCCGCTGGCTCTCAAGAGGCAGAGGGGGATTTGAGCCCAGGCAGTCCATCTGGTGCCGCAGCCCGTGCCTTGGCCCAGGACTCTGCCCAGAAACCCTGGAGCCCATCCTGGCTGCAGGAAGGGTGAGGCTGGCTGGGCTGGGGTCCAGGGTGGCCATGCCCCATGCTCAGGCTATGGGACAGCGTGGCTGTGCCGGGCCCCTGTGCCCGCTTCTCCCGGGTGCACTCCAGCCTAGGATCACCCCTCCCTTTCGGCACCGCCCACGACTGAGCTGGGTTTCCTGATGGACAAGGAGCTGTTCCCTTGCCTCTACCGCCTTGGGTGATTCGAGCCTCCCCAGTCTGCCCTGGATCCAGCATCAACTACCACTTGGTAAAAGCCCCTACTAAGTGCAAGGTGCTCTCTTGGGTACCAACTCGTATGTCATCCCATGGCAACGGCCTGGGATTGCTGTGGCCTCTGTTTCGGCAAAGAGGGGATCCATGCTGAGAAAGGTGTCGCCATGTGCCCACAGATGTGCAGCTGTGTGTGGCCGTGCAGGGAATGAAGCCTGAGGGGTCTGTTTCCTGGGAGCCCCACAGCCTTCTCCTCCCTTCCGTCAGGCCGTGCGGACGATGGGTGAGCTGCAGTCACATCCCTGCCTGCCTAGAGGCCCGGGCAGACGGGCCATTTGCAGAAAGAAGTAGACAAAGCCCAGGTGGCCCCAGCCAAGGCAGCATTCTCTGGGGCCCTGCCCCTGCCTGGGCACGCCTCGGGGCAGAGGCCCAGCTGTCTGTTAGCCCACCCTTCTCCTCCCCTAGGACTCGCTCATGTGAGAACAGTCTCTGGGGGCTTTACAGGGGCTTGGGGGCTGGCAGGCTGGGACCCTCGGGAGTGTTTCCATAGCAACCAGCTCTCGGAGGACTGGGTTCCCGTGGGGCCGAGGCTGCTGTCAGCTGAAACGTGAAGCATTGAGTTTCTACCTCCCCTTCTGTTCATGGGTATAACTTCACCCAACTTGAGGCCAGTGTGGGTGTAACTTGGCCCTCCATGCCCTCAGCTGGTCCCCATGGGGCCTTCCTCTGCCAGGTGTGCGGCCTGGGTGCTCTCACAACCCATTTTACAGCCAGGTAAACACACATCCAGAGCACAGGGCTTGTCTGGGTCCCACTAGCTTTCTGTCACCTAGAACAGGCTTGTCCAGGGAGGTCTGGGGCGTGGAGCCGGGAATGGCAGCTAAGACAGTGGGTTCCAGAGGGGCCGACCAGGCACTGAGTCCCACCTCCCCAGCACAGGGCTTGGACCAAGTGGTGCAGCCTCTTGAAACTCCTCCTCTCCATCCCCGAGGTGGAGCCTGCAGAGGGTGGTGAGTACTCAGTATGAAGCTGCCTGCATACAGCAGGCACTCAGTAAGTGGCAGCTGTGACCATTGTCATGGAGAGGCAGGAGCTCCCTTGTCTTTTCTGTCTCTCCCTCCTTTCTTGGAGGGCCCAGCCTGTCCTTCCCCCTCCCTCTCCGGCTCTGCCACTCTCAGGTGTGTTTTCCTTCTGCCCACAGCCTCCCACGGAGGCTGCCCAGGGCTGTGCCGGGCGAGGCGGCCCTGGCGGCGGCCCTGGAGCTCAGCTTTGCTCCTCCTGGGCGGGGCCCCAGGGCGGGGGCTCGCGGCAGAGGAGGCGCTTTGGGCCTCCCATTCCATCTTTCTGTAATTATGTCTCCTCGCGGGGTCTGAAGCTTGGGAGGAGGAGGGGCCGGTGCGGGGTGGAGAAGGGGGACAGACCAAGAGTAGACACTGGGGTGAGGACTGGGGGCTGGCCAGGTTTAGAGGGTGTTCGGGCTGGTGAGCCTGTGTGTGTGTGTGTGTGTGTGGGTGCACACATGCACACGTATGCATCCGTGTGTGTGTTCACGAGGGTGCATGTGGGGGTCTGCACTCATGTCTTTGTACGGGGAGCTGCCTGCAGCTCGGTGGGCGTATTTGAGAGTGTCAGCGTTCCAGTGAGAGAGCTGAAGGCGTATGTGTCTGGGGACAGGTTTGGATATGTCCATCGGTGTGGCCTTGTGGGTCCCCGTTCCTCTGGGGCTGCTGCACATACATATCTGGTTTTAGGTTGCGTGCACAGGGGTCATAGGCGTGTTTTTGAGGGTCTTGTGTGTCGATGGTGAGGGTGAGTGTGAGCGTGTGGACACGGACGTGTATGCTCGCACTTCTGTGTTTGTGTCGTGTGTTGGTGTGTGTTGTCAGCAGGTCCCCTGGCTCCTCCCTCCAGAGTCCCCTGGGGCCTGTGTTGCCACGACAAAGAGCCCATTACTTGGCAGTGCCCTTCCTGCCACCAAGGGGCAGTGGAGGGCGTGTGGGTGGCCTCTCTTCCTGCCCAAGCCCCTGGTGATGTTCATGCCAGCGCAGGGAGCTCCCTTCACTCACCTGTCCCTTTGGGGGACAACCAGATCACTTTGATCACGGACGGCTCCCTGCACCCGCTGTAGCCTCCAGAGACTTCCACCCAAGCACATCTTGGAGGGGGACATGGTCTTCCTCCCCCGCCATGGCCACAGCCTGACACCACCCCCTTCCTCCCACCCACAGGGCGGTGGCCCTGTCCAGCAGGACTCCCCAGGCTTCCTTGGGAAGGAGCCTCCTGCGTGCGCTTCATTCCTGCATTCACTTGTTTGCTCCTCATTCACTTGTTCAAGCGCCAGGGGCTCTCGTACTTGCCAGGAAGAGTGGGCGGGGGCACGTGCGCGGCAGAATTAATAGTTTTGAAGGGAGAGACGGCCAGATGGTTCCCCTTTATGAGCATGGTGCTCTAGAACTGTGCCCCTGAGCAGCCCTCGGTCCCCGCTGGACCCCAATGGCCTGAACGTCTCCCCGTGTGTGAGGCTGCACTCCCCATCCTGCGCTACCTTCCATCTCCACTCCCTGCTCCCTGAGCTCACCCAGCTCTTTCTGGGGCCTCTCCACGCTGAGTGCCTGCTTCTCAGCCCTGTGCCGTGGCATGTCCTGAGGACACACTGAAGATGCCAGTTCTCAGAGGCTCCTGGTCTCATCAGAGTGGGTCTTGGAGCTGGAGCAGGGACCTTGCTGTTGGAGCCTGAAGCACCCAGCACCAGCTTCTCCAGTTGTTTCTTCCTTCATGCACTTATTTGTTCAGCATTTTCTTAGCGCCAACAATACTCATGATAAAAATTAAATAATTATTAGGCTTTCACCTTGGTTCAGGCCCTATGCTAAGGTGTTGGGTTTCTAGGATATTAAAGTCATCTTTTGTTCTCTTTGCCCCTTCTGCCCTAATAGAGTGCTTTGCATATTTATTCTGCAACTTCGCTCATGTGCTCAACAAGTGCTTATTGAACACTTGGTCTGCGCTGCCTCAAAGGTGGACAGAACACACTTCTGGCCCACTGGGTGCTCCGACTGTGATGGGGGAAAGACAGTCAGCCACAATACAACAGTGTGTTAATTACCCATATGGTTTTAACATAAGCTCGGGGGCCTGGGTGGGGGGTCTGCACCCATTCTGGGGTGGGAAGAGAGGGTGTCTCAGAAGAGGTGGCACTTGGACTGAACCCTCAAGGATGGAGGGTTGGATCTGGGTTCTCAGCCAAGAAATCTGAAGTCCTACTCCCTTTTCCAGGCATAAGAGAAGCCTCATCATCCCAGGAGCCAAAGTGGTCTTCAAAAAACTTAGATATTTTGGTTCCCAGTACTACCCTCATTCTTCAAAAAACCCACAGCCGTAGTCCTTCCCCCAGACAACACCACCTCTGTCCTCAGGGGGCTGGTTTCACAACTGCTCAGACTTACTTATAAAAGTAAGGCCCATTCTTTGGAATGAATCTGTAAGAAGATTTGAAGTTTTTTATCTCCATTTTTCTGCCCTTACTATGAAAAGGCAGCTGGTAAAAGCCTCTGTGTGTGGAGACCAGCTGTAGAATCAGCTGGGGTCATGTGTGCTTAGGGCTGATGAGGAATTCCTTGGCCACTCTTGAGCACTGAAGTTGGAAAGAACTGTGTCCCCACATGGTTCTTAGGGTAGGTAAATGGATGAGAAAGTTGTTGGATGGCTAGAAAGATGGATGGATGGATGGATGGATGGATGGATGGATGATGGATAGGTGGATGGATGGATGGATGGGTGGATGGATGGATGGATGGATGATGGATGGGTGGATGGATGGATGATGGATGGGTAGATGGATGGATGATGGATGGGTGGATGGATGGATGATGGATGGGTAGATGGATGGATGGATGAATGGATGGATGGATGATGGATGGGTGGATGGATGGATGATGGATGGGTGGATAGATGGATGTATGGATGGGTGGATGGATGGATGATGGATGGGTGGATGGATGGATGGATGAATGGATGGATGGATGGTTGAGTGGGTGAATAGTTGGGGGTGGGTGGATGTGTGTGTAGATGGATGGGTAGTTGGATAGATGGATGGGTGGTGGCTGGGTGGCTGGATAGGTGGATAGATGGGTGGGTAGGTACATGATAGGTCGGTTGGAGGGTGGATGATGTGTGGATGGCTGAGTGGGTGGATGGATGAATGGGTGGATGAATGGATGGATGAAAGGATGGGTGGATGATCTATGGGTGGGTGGGTGGATGTGGATGTGTGTATAGATGGATGGATGGGTAGACAAAGGGTAGCTAGGGGGATGGATGGATAGACTGATGGATGAATAGATGAATGGATGGGTAGATGGAAGATAGATGAATGTGTGGTTGGATGGGCAGATGGAGGGTGGAAGGATGGGTAGATGGAGGATAGACAAATGGGTGGATGTTTGGGTGGATGGAGGATAGACAAATGGGTGAAGGGGTGGATGTGTATGTAGATGGATGGATGGGCAGATGGAGGATGGATGAATGGGTGTATGGATGGGTAGATGGAGGATGGATGAATGGGTGTATGGATGCGCAGACGGAGGATGGATGAATGGGTGGATGGATGGGCAGATGGAGGATGGATGAATGGGTAGATGGTTGGGTAGATGAATGGATGAATGGGTAGATGGGTGGGTAGATGAATGGATGAATGGGTGGATGGATGGGCAGATGGAGGATGGATGAATGGGTGGATGGATGGGCAGACGGAGGATGGATGAATGGGTGGATGGATGGGCAGACGGAGGATGGATGAATGGGTGGATGGATGGGCAGACGGAGGATGGATGAATGGGTGGATGGATGGGCAGACGGAGGATGGATGAATGGGTGGATGGATGGGCAGACGGAGGATGGATGAATGGGTGGATGGATGGGCAGATGGAGGATGGATGAATGGGTGGATGGATGGGTAGATGAATGGATGAATGGGTGGATGGATGGGCAGATGGAGGATGGATGAATGGGTGGATGGGTGGGTAGATGAATGGATGAATGGGTGGATGGACGGGTAGATGAATGGATGGAGAGATAGATTTGCCCTTCCAAGCAGATCAGCCTCCCTCCGCTCCCAGAAAGATTCAACTTGAGACGAGGCAAGAGTTTCCCAGCTCTAGCAGAGGAGCAGCTCACCTGGACTGTAGCCCCATGCCCCTTCCCTAGGCTGGTAGAGCTGGATCTAGAAGGAGGTGGGAAGGGAATGGCTTGGGGATACATGGGAGGGGACTTCTGGAAAGTCTTGAGACAGGCCCTCCAGGAATTTTTGTTTTTCTTTTCTCTACCTCCTGACTCTCGAATTACTTTCTTTTTGATTTCCAAACAGAAAAAAACATACCAGTGCATCAAGTGCCAGATGACCTTCGAGAATGAGAGAGAGATCCAAATCCACGTTGCCAACCACATGATTGGTAAGAGAGCATTTCTTCATTGGGGTTTGACATTTGCAGCACCAGTCATTGTTTTACTGACTTCTAGGCCGAGAAGTCTCTTCTAGACAGAGCCGTCGTGCTGTTGCCTAGACATCTCAAATGGGAATAAACTGTCAGAGTGGGAACGCCTTCTCCATCTCAGTCTTCTTGTCGCGGCCCACTCACATCGCAATCAGACTTCTGACAATCTCTTCCATTTCCCAGCATAAATTTCCCTCCATTTCTGAAACAAAGTGCTTTCCAGTTGTCAAGCACTCAGGGTCAATTATGCTTCAATTTCATATGTCATGACATTGAATAGATTTAACTGCTCACGTTTCCCCACTCAACATGGTGAATTCCTCAAGCACGTTGTCAAAACAGAATGGTTACCAAGTTATTTTGGTGCTTTTCCTATTCCTCTTCAAGTGGTTTGGACTTAGGAAAATTCATCCTTTCTAGAAGGGGGGCTTTCAAGGTCCCGGAGAGTCGCACCCTGGCACAAGGCACTGGGGGGCTGTGCGGTCTCTCTTGCCTCGGGCGGGTGGGCGCGGTCCCCTGGCAGCTGGGGAAGCCCTGCTGGGCGAGAGAAGGCACCACTGGTGTCCTGACGGGCATGGAGGTTCCCAGGGCAGGGGCAGGCTGGGGCGGGCTGGGGCCTCGGAGAGCTTGGTGCCTTGGTCTTTTGGGATGTGTGATCATCTTCTCCAGGACTCCTGTAGTCGAGCGGCGCGGTCTCAGCCGTGGGCTGAGCGTTCTGCTCCATACTCCATCTCCGCTTTTCTTCCTCTGGCATCTTTTCATTATAGCGTGAACAGTAGCTGAGCACCACAGCACTGCTTTACAAAACCCCTTGTTGCGTACCCCCAAACACCTCGCATAGCGGACAGCTTACTGCATTCCCACAACACCTAGATCCAGAAACAGACTATTCTTGGCATCACGGCAGCCCTCGCCGGCCTCCTTCAGCCCCTCCCCCACCAGCAGAAGGTCCTCCCTGTGGTCAGAGAGCCTAGGTTGGGTTTGCCTGATTTGTACTTAATGTAAGTGAAATCACACAGTTTCCTTTGTTTCATTTTACATTATTGCCTCTAGTTGGAGACTATTCACTTATCTGTTCAACTCTCGATGGGCCCATTTTGTAGTGTTTCAAATTGTGTTGGAACATTCTTGTACGTGTTTTTGGTGACTATATGTGTGTGATTTCAATGGGATTATAGGGTTATATAGAAGTGTATTTGTATATTATATATAAAATACTGTTATATGTACTATATAAGTGTGTATATATAGTGGGAATGTAGGATTAGAGGTAGAATTGGGGGGTCATGGGGTAAATGTCAGTCACTTTTAGTAGACGCTGACACGTCTCCAACGCGGTAGGGTGAGCCTGCGCCCCACGTTGGCGCGCGCCGGGCTGCTCTGCGGCTGCGCGGCCCGGCGTCTGCGCACGAGAGCGCGCCGCGAAGGCCCTTCTTCAGCCACGCGCTCTCCCGGCAGCGCGAGCGCCGTGTGCTCTGTCTGGGGCCGGCTCTCCCCTCAGAGACTTGGAGCCGGCTCCGCACAGCCCCGTCCCGGAGGCTCTGCCCTCCAGTCGCCCGCGTGGCGGGCTCACGGCCTGAGGGGCGAGGGGAAGGGACGTGGGCGCGGTAGGTGGGGCCCGGGAACGCGGCCCGGCAGGGAGGTGGGCGGCTTTTTAATTTCCCCTGCCTGAAAGCCCCTTGCTGAAGCACAAGAAGGAAAGCGCCCTGTCAGTCACCGGCGGCTCAGAGTCCTTTCGGGAGAGTTTCGGGAGGTGAAGATGAAGATATCTAAAAGTGTTTGCCTTTGTAGCAGGTGTTAGCGTGCACTCCTGTTTGTAAGCTTGAAGGGCGAGAGCCTGGCTAATTGGACCACAGTGATTTCAAAGGTGTCTCTTCCCCCGCCCTTCCCTCTTCCACCCTGCCTTCTGTGCAGATTCTGGAAGCCAGGTGTCCTCAGGTGGAAGGCGAAGGGGTTGCTTTAACTAGAGTTGTGGGAAATGCAAAAGGAGGGGTTGACTGGCATTTGGGCCCACGTGTGAGCTGAGGGCCGGGCTTCAGCTGAAACACTAGGGAGCCATTGAAGGTTTCAGAGCAGGGTGTGGCCTGGACTGGCCCAGTGCTTTAGGAAGGTTAATCTGGCTGCAGAGTTGGGGTATTCCGATGGAAAGAGATCGGAGCCCCACCTGGTCTGGTCCTGCGGCGAGGGAATGGGGCCCAGGGAGAGGTGAAGAGGGAGGTGACAGAACTTGTATTTGGCTGATGCCTTGAGTCTGGTAGGTCCCGGTGGCGTGGGGACGCGTGCGGAAGGGAACGGTGGGAGGCATGAGTGGAAAAGACGAGGGCACAGCAGGCCTGTTTGGGGCTGGTGCTGCAGTCCCAGTAAATCTGCCGGGCCCAGTGTCCCTGTGGACAGCTTCTCCTGCTAAATGGCCCAAGCCCAGAGTGGCTGCCCCGGAGCTGGCAGGGGTAAGAGTTCCCCTTAGTGGCACCGAGGGGACTTGGTGGGCAGAAGTGGACCTGGTCAGCTTGGTGGCCTTCTCATAAATTCGGGGCACATGGTGGTCTGAGGCAGGCCTCCCCCAGGGCCGGTAAAGTGGCCTTTTTATAGCGGGCCTCTGCATGGCCGTGCAGCCTGAAGAGCCTGGGAGTTACGAGGACCCGGGGACTCATCTCTTTGGAGGCATTTTCCCAGCACCCCTCTGCCTGCCGCTGCTGGGAGAGAGCGGTTCGATCTGATCTAAAGACAAGGGTCCTTGGAAACCTTTCCAGCAGCAGGGTCTCGCCTCCTCACAGAGAACCCTGACTCCCTCTCTCTGGGCCTCCCCAGCCTGGAATGGCCTCAGACACCCCTCGCCCAGAAGGCCCATGGGAACCTGGAGCGGCCCCAGCCGTTCTGTGCCTCCTGCTGGGCTGGGCTGGCCCGTGCCGCCGCCTCCCCAGGCTCTGCCCCGGGGCTGGCTCGGGGGCCCTGCCCTGGGCTCGGGGCAGCTGAAGGACAGTGAAGGGCCCAGAGGCAGCCGCCCGTGGCTGGAGGGAGGAGGCCTGGGGCCTCCGCATGTGTGGGACACGCATGTCTAAGGTGTGCACACTGCCCCTGGCATGATGGCGCCTCGCCCTGCGGGGGGGCCTGGTCGGGGACCCGAGGGGGCCGAGTTGCCCAGTTGCCAGCCCTCTCCCGACTGCCTGGGGACGCCAGGGGTCTGAGAACTTGTCCTTGCGACAACAAGCTTGCTGTGACCCAGGTTGACTCCGAGGGAGTGACTCAGCCTCCGGGCCCCTGGGGGAGCCCCAGGAGGGTCAGGGCTGGGAAGGGACAGTCCTCGGGGACTCCTGTCAAGAATATTTGCCCTCGGCGTCCTTGGAAAGCAGCTGTGGACTCTCTGGCGGGCAGCCAGGCCAGAGCCAGGCCTGTCTCAGTGGGCCTTAGTCATTCCGGAGCCTTCTTTTCTTGGTCATGTCAGCCCCTCTCCCCGGGAGCCTCTCAAGGGCAGGGCTTTGCTGTCGGGGTGAAGAACCGGGGAAGGATGCGGACATGTGGGAGAGCAGCCTCTCCTGCCTCCCGCTTAGTCCCCAGCACCCTGCTGTGGCGGGACTGGCCCTGAGGGCGCAGAGGGTGTGTGTGTGAGAGAGAGAGTTGTCTGCCTTCCCAGTCGGCAAGAAGCACAGCCTGGGGAAACGCGGCCGTGCAGACCGCCGCCGTGCGCCCCCCGCCGCCGTGCGCCCCCGCTGCTGCCAGCTGGCCACAGCCCTGCATGGGGAAGGGTTGCTGGTCCAAGAGGGAAGGTCTGGAGTGGAAATCAGCGTCTCGCCCTAACACCAGGGAGATGCAAAACCCCTCAAACACAGCCAAAGAGAAGACACCCGAAAAGGAAAAGGAAAGGGGGTTTCCGTCTCCTTTCTGCCAGGAGCACCTGGCGCTGGACGGGGCTTTTCAGTGGCGCTTCTGATCCAGGCAACAGCAGACCCGAATCATCTGCCAACCTTAACACGTGGTAGAAATGCCTCCTTCCCCCGAGATCACGTTAGGGGTCTGGAGCTGTTCTGTCAGAATGACGCCCGCGTAGCGAGCCTACAGTCCAGTTCTGTTGTGTTCTTTTCTTCCTGGCCCGACCCCGGGCACTGTCCCCCCAAGGTCCCCCAGGCTGAGGGAAGCAGCCCGGGCCTGGGTTTTCCTGACTTGGAATCCCGCTGGTTCATCCGAGGAAGCTGTTGTTGATCAAGCGCTTTGGTCCGTCAGTTCTGAATTTTGAAATAGTGGAAATTACCTCATTTTCATGAACTTCTTTTGTATATGTATATTTTTTAAGAGGGGGACGGCCTCTTAGTTGGGGTTTCCTCCAGTCATAGCCTCACACCATGGGCAGTAAACACAGTTAAATCCTTGGCAGGCTCGGCGGGGACCTGCCAGCCCAGCTCAGCAGGCGGTGACCTACACGTTCGACATTGTGTCACAAGTCTAAGATACAGGAGCTCAGAGGACAGGCCTGTTGCCCAATCTGGGCATTCCAGGAAAGCTTCCTGGAGGAGGTTACACCTAATCGGGGTCCAGAGGCTGGGGAGTGAGGTGGGAGGGGAACGCAGGCAGGGAAAGCAGTACACGCGGGTCGCAGAGGAGAGAGGCCTGCAGGGAGCGGGGAGGCAGGAGACAGTCTGCTGCAGGGTGAGCCGTGCGGGGCACAGCAAAGACGGTGAGGTGGAGCAGGCGAGGGACGGTGAGGATGTTGGCAAGGAGGGTGTGGGTCAGACAAACATTTAAGAGGCGAAACCAGCAGGGTTTGGCAACTGAGCGTCTGTGGGAGGGGAAGCTCAGAGTGACTGGGGGTCTCAGGTGGCCAGGTTCTGGGTGGCAGTGGCAGACGGTGTCATGCCAGAAGAAGAGCTGTCAGGGCCCGGTAACACGATGATGGCGACGCTACGAGTGATCTGAGGTGCCGGCTCACGAAGTGCCAGGCCACTCCCGTATCCAGTGGTGTCACACTCCCCTACACCGTGAAGGAGGCTCTAGCACCGCCCCGCTGTATGCGCGGGGGGCTGAGATGTCGTGTCCGGTGCCAGCAGTGCCAGGGTGGGGGTGTGAGTCAGGCCGTGTGGCCAGAGCCTGCTCCTCTAGCCCCCGGACCTGGAGGCGAGTCACACTTAGGGGCTTGCATTTGCTGGCGATGACTCGGCCTCGCACGAGAGGCGTCTGGCCGCCGGGCAGTTGGATCCCTGGGTAGGAGCTCAGGAGCTCAGGAGCTCGGTGGGGCTGGGGAAGGGGCCGGGGGCGTCGGCGCAGATGGCAGGGCATCTGGGGCACCAGGAGAGTGAGGAGCATGGTGGCACCAGTGCCAGGACAGTAGAGTGTTTCCAGGAGTGGCCACTGCACTGTAGTGGAGAAGCCACGAGAGCCCCCGGGAGGCAGGTTGCAGAGGTCTGCGGGCGTGTGAGCAGGGCAGCGGCGTCAGGTAGGGGTTGAGAGCAGGTGGGAGACCAGCAGTGAGGGTCCAGGCTGGGGGACGGTGGGGAGAGGGGTGGAGGGGTCCGAAGGTCACAGGGAGTTTTGCATGTTTGAGAGTGAGAGACCAGAGTGTTTCCGGGCTAGAGGGCCAGAGGGAGGGCAGAGGAGGGACGGAGTGGGGGACACGCCGACGGAGCTGGCCGTGGAGGGCCAGGGACTAGGGCCTGGCACCGCCTTGCTCGGGCCAGCGCACAGGCGTCTTTCTCTTCCCGCTGTCCTGTTGCCCGGCTCGGTGCCTCAACTTTGAATTGACTTTGTTGAATGTCCGTCGTGGTCATCGGCTCCTTGGCAGCAGCGCACACGCGGACAGTGACTGGCGGGTGTGTGCTCCGGCCGGGCCTTACAGGAGTGATGGCAGGCAGCAGGGGCCCACGGCCGGCAGTGGCCCCAGCGTGGTTGCCTCTGCCCCCAGCTCCCTGTCGTGTCAGCACTGCAGACTGGGGTTGGACGCCGGGTGGGTCGCCTCTCTGGGTGCCGGGCCCAGGGGAGGGTGGCGATGCGGACCCGCCCACGAGGAGTGGGAGAGCGGGCCAGGGCTGAGGGCTTCATGGAAGTCCTGCTGGTGCGGCTCCCAGCTCAGCTGCCTGGGAAACCCAAGTGGGGAGAGGGAAGGGAGTTCCCGAGGCACACGGTGAGCCGTGGACTTGAGTTGGAGAGAGAACCTGAGGTCACTGACGGGAGCGTTTCTAAACAGAGAGGCCTTTAGAAAGTTACTGGCTTTATCGAGAGATCTTTGTCAAGCACCAACAGGCTGCTCCATCTGCGGCGGGCGCGAGTATTCACGGGAAACAGAGTGTGCGTGTGCACACACAGCATAGAACTCCGCCAGGAAACACACAGTTGAGTGCGTGGGCTCTGCAGTCGGAGGGCTCCAGCTCCTGGCTGTGTCACTTCGTTGCTAAGCTACTTTACTTGGTTTCCTTCAGCTTCTCATCTGTAAATGCCATCTTAATAGTATGTGGTAGTTTAGGCAGGACTCTTACAGTGGCAAGCCAGAAACCCAGCTCATGGTAGCTGAAGCATAAGAGAATTTACTACTGGTTCAGGTAATGGAAAAGTCTAGGGATACATTGGATATCAAGCTTCAGGCATGGCTGGATCCAGGGGCTCCAAGAAAGTCCTCGCCTCTCTCTCTCTCTTTTGCGTCTTAGCCCTGCTTTCCTATTTGTTGCTTCTATTCCCCAGAGGGCTCCCCTGGTGTGAGATGACAGCCAGCAGCCCCAGTGCGGGGGGCATACGCTTCCTCATCACCTGCCAAGGTCTAGGGATGAGGCAGGCTCACTGGCCCCAGTAGGGTCCTGAAGCTGCCCATGAACCAGTCACTGTGGCCAGAAAGGTGGAGCAGGTCGTCTGGGCGGGTAGGTGCCACCTGTAGGTAAAGGTAAAATAAAGTTTGTTTTCCCTAAGCTGAAATTTTTTAAAAGATGAATAAAAGACCATGGAGAGCTTTAGAGGAGGGGAAGGAGCACTACAGTCCCCAAGCTAACAGGCTTGAGGCATGGGGATGCTGGGTGGCGCAGGGTGCCGGTTGTGATACAGGGTGGCTGTCACGTTTAAAGTCCAGGAACAGCGAATAACTTTTGAGTGAGGTGTGTCCCGTGCAATGCTGGAGACATGCTTATACTAAAAATTATTGGTTCTTTATTTAAAATTCAAATTTAACTAGATACCCGGTACTTTCAGTTGCTAAATCTGGAAACCTAGGAGGGAAGGCAGGGACAGGGGGGTCTGGAGCCCCAGAGGCAGTGGGCTAATTGTATATTCACATGCAGATTCACAGAGAGATCCCCTGTATGCTTCACCCAGTTTCCCCAACAGTAACAGCTTGCAAAACTAAAGTACAAAATCGCAGCGAGGGTTCTGACATGGATGCAGTCCACCTGCAGAACGGCTAGTCACGGCAGGAATCCCTCCCGGCACCTTTTATAGACACTCCTTCCCGCCCCCACCCCTTCCATAATCCTTGGAAACCACTAATCTGTTCTCTGTTTCTATAATTTTGTCCTTTCAAGAATGTTATATAAATGGAATTGTATATAAGTTTTCGTTGTCTTTGGGGTAAATGCCCAGGAGTGCAGTTGCTCTGTCCGTAGTACTTGCATGTCTGACTTTCTAAGAAACCGCCAAACTGTTTTCTGGGGTGGCTGTGCCATTTTACATTTCCACCACCAACATGGGAGAGATAAATTTCTCCACATCCTCATCGGCATTTGCTTTGTCACTATTTTTATTTTAGCCAATCCAGTAGGTGTGTCGCTGTATCTGACTGTGGCTTTAATTTGCGTTTCCCTAATGGCTAATGATGTGGAACATCTTCTCATGGTTTGTTGTCGTCTGTTTATTCTCTTTGATGAAATGTTTCTTCCTATCTTCTGCCCATTTTCTAATTGGATTGTTTGCTTTTGTACTGTTGAATTTTGAGAGTTCTTTATGTATTCCAGATACTAGTCCTTTGTCAAACATGTGGATTGCAGATATTTTTTCCCCAGTTTGTAGCTTGTCATTTCATCTTAACAGGATCTTTTGCAGAGTAAAAGTTTTTAATTTTGATGAATCCAGTTTGTCATTTTTTCCTTTATGGATTGTACTTTTGGTGCCAAATGAAAGAACACATTGCCAACCCTAGATCCCAGAGATTCTCTCCTGTGTTTTTTTACTAAAAGTTTTATAGTTTCACATTTTAGTCCATGATCCATTTCTTGTTAATTTTTCTATAAGGTATGAGACTTAGGTCAAGGATTCCTTCCTTCCTTCCTTCCTTCCTTCCTTCCTTCCTTCCTTCCTTCCTTCCTTCCTTCCTTCCTTCCTTCCTTCCTTCCTTCCTTCCTTCCTTCCTCCCTTCCTCCCTCCCTCCCTCCCTCCCTCCCTCCCTCCCTCCCTCCCTCCCTTTCTCCCTTTCTCCCTCCCTTTCTCCCTTCCCTCCTTCCTTCCATTCATCATTTGTTTAAAAGGCTGTCATTTCTCCATTGAATTGTGTTTGCACCTTTGTCAAATATCAGTTGGGCATATTTTTGTGGATCTGTTTCTGGGTTCCGTTGACTCATATGCCTGTCTCTCTGCCAGTGTGACATAGTTTTGATTATTGTAGCTGTAGAATAAGTCTTGAAATTGAATAAACGGATTCCTTCTTTTTTGATCTTTTCTAAATTGTTTTAGCTATCATAACTTCTTTGCCTTTCCATATAAATTTTAGAATAATCTTGTTTATATCTACAAAATTGTTGCTGTAATTTGGATTGGAATTGTTCAATTGTGTTAAATTGTGTATATTGGTTTGGGGAGAAATGATGTCTTTACTATTACGTAGTCTTTCAATCCATTAACATGGTATGTATCTTCATTTATTTAGATCTTCTTTGATTTCTTTCATCATTGATTTGTAGTTTTCAA
This sequence comes from Microcebus murinus, assembly GCF_040939455.1. Classification (NCBI taxonomy): domain Eukaryota; kingdom Metazoa; phylum Chordata; class Mammalia; order Primates; family Cheirogaleidae; genus Microcebus; species Microcebus murinus. The sequence continues at coordinate 4,621,354 of NC_134123.1, read as the reverse complement.
CATGTTAGTCCTGTACAAGTTTTGATAGATTTATTTAAATATTTTAATTTTTTTGAGCAATTGTAAATGGGATTATATTTTAAATTTCAGTGTCCATATGTTTATTTCTTGTATATAGAAATACCGTTAGGTTTTGAATATTCATTTCTGCATTCCTTGACTTTGTTCAATTCACTTAGTTGCAGGAATTTTTTGGTAAATTCTCTGGGATTTTCTACATAGACAACCATGTCATGTGTAAATAGGAACAGTTTTATTTATTTCTTTTCTATCGTGTGCCTTTTGTTTCCTTTTCTTGCCTTATTACTCTGGCTAGACCTTCCCACACTACGTTGGTGAGATTAGTAAGAGTGGGTATCTCTCTGCCTTGTTTCTGATCTTAAGGGGGAAAAACATTCAGTCTTTTACCATTAAGTAAAAAATATGTTGTTTAGTTTTCAAGTGTTTGAAGGTTTTCCTATCTTTCTGTTATTACTTTCTAGTTTGATTCCATTGTGATTGGAAAAAATGTTATGTATGATTTCAATTCTTTTCAATATGTTGACATTTGTTTTATGACCTGTGATATGATCCATCTAGGTATATGTTCTCTGGGCACATACAAAGTCTGCGTATTCTGCTGTTGTTGGGTGGAGTGTTCTGCAAATACCTGTTGGCTCCTGTTGGTCAGTAGTGTTGAGTTCTTCTGTATCTTTGCTGCTTTTTTGTCTAATTGTTCTATCAATTATTGAGAGAGAGGTTCTGATGTGTTCTACTATAATTGTGGATTTGTATATTTCTCCTTTCAGTTCGATTAGCTTTTGCTTCACATATTTTGCAGCTGTGTTGTTTGGTACATAAACATTTCAGATTTTTTTGGTAGATTGACTCCTTTATCATCATATGATGTTCTTCTCCCTCTGTTAATTTCTTATGCTCTGAAGCCTATTTTATTTAATATTGATATAGCCCTTCTTCTGTCTTTACATTAATGTTTGCAAGATATATCCCTTTCCAATCTTTTACTTTCAACCTGCCTGTATTGTTATATTTTAAATAAGTTTTTTATAGATAGCATATAAGTGAGTCATTCCCCCTCTCTCACAGTCTGCCAATCTCTGTCTTTAAATTAGTGTATTTATGCCATTTATGTTTAATATAATTAATGATATGTTAGGGCTTAAGCCATTTTATTTATTTTTAATTAGAACAATTTTTAATTGACAATATTTACAAATATTCATGGGATACATAATGATGTTTTGCTACATGTAAGGTATAGTGATCAGATCAGGTTAACTGGCATATTTATTATTTCAAACAGTTATCATTTCTTTGTGTTGAGAATGTTCAATATCCTCCTCCTAGCTATTTGAAACTATATAATATATTATTGTTAATGATAGTCATCCTACAGTGGTCAAGAACACTAGAATTTATTCCTTCTATCTAGCTGTAACTTTGTATCCTTTAACAAATCTCTCTCTGTCTCTGCCTTCCCTGCTCCCTTCCCAGCCTATTGTATCTTCTGTTCTACTTTGTACTTCCATGAGATTAACTTTTTTAGCTTCCACATATGAGTGAGAACATGTGGTGTTTAACTTTCTGTTCTTAGCTTATTTCACTTAACATAATGTCCTCCAGTTCCATCCATGTTGCTGCAAATGACAAGATTTCATTCTTGTTTGCAGCTGAATCGTATTTATCCTATTGTGTATATGTACCACATTTTCTTTATCCGCTGATCTGTTGTCGGACACCTAGGTCGATTCCACATCTTGGTTTCTGTGCATAGTGTTGCAGTGAACATGGAGGTATCTCTTTGATATAATAATTTCCTTTCCTTTGGGAAAATTTCCAGCAGTGGGATTACTGGATCATATGATACTTCTATTTGTAGTTTTTTGAGGAACCTCAATCCTATTTTTCATAGTGGTTACACTAGTTTATATTTCCACCAACAGTATGTAAGTGTTCCCTTTTCTCCTTATCCTCATTAGCATTTATTATTTTTTGTCTTTTTGATAATAGCCATCCTAACTGGGATGAGATGAGACCTCACTGTGGTTTTGATTTTCATTTCCATGCTGATTAATGATGTTGAGCGTTTTTTCATATATTTGCCTCATTTCTTTCTTTTGCCTAATTGCTCTGCCTAGGACCCCCAGCACTATGTGGAATGAGAGTGGTGAGTGCGGACACCCTCGTCTCATTCCAGCTCTTAGAGGATAAGCTCTCAGCTTCTCCCCATTCAGTAAGATGTTAGCTATGGAGGTCTGCCATTTAAAATTTTATTTTCTGTTGGTCCTGTTTTTCATTTGTGTTTTCTTTTCCCTGCCTTCCTGTGAGTTCTTTGAACATTATTTAAGACTTTCATTTTGGTTTATCTGTAGTATTTTTATTTCTTTGTATAGTTTTAAAATAGTTACTATAGTTATTATTTACACATGACTTATCAAATTCTACTGGTGTCATCATTTTACTAGTTCAGTGAAGTATAGAAAACTTACCTCCTTTATGTCCCTTTTCCCTTCCCTGTTTATATATAATTATCTTAATTATTTCTTCTGTATATATTTAGTACTACATTAGGCAGTGTGAAAATTTTGTCTTAACCATCAAATATAATTTAGAAAACTCAAGAAGAGAAGGGGAATCAATTGGATCTGCCATGTTATATTCTTACCATGTTTTCCTTCCTTCTTAATGTTCTACTTTTTTAAAAAATCATTTCCTTTCTGATTAGGAAACATCATTTAGCCATTCTTTTTAGGTAGATCTGCTTGTGACTTATTCTCTTAGTTTTCCTTCATCTGATAATATCTTGATTGTTTCCTTCATTATTAAGGGATATTTTCACTGGGCATAGGATTCTGGGTGACAGTTCTTTTCTTTCAGCACTGGAAAATGTTGTGCCACTTCCTTCTTGCCTCCATGGTTTCTAATGAGAAGTCTGCTGTCATTTGAATCACTTTCCCACTGTGTGTTAAGTGTCATTTTCTCTAGTTGCTTTCAGCACTTTTCCTGTCTTGGAGTTTTCAGAAGTTTGACTATGCTGTGTCTTGGTGCGGATTGCTTTGGGTTTATTCCTTTTGACTTTCACTTCAGTTTCTTGAATAGATTTATTCAAATTATGCCAAATTTGGGAATTTTTCAGCCATTTTTTATTTTTTAGTACTTTTCCAGCCCCACCTTCTTTCTTATCAATTTCTGGGACTTGGATCACACATATGTTCTAGTCCTGCTGGTCCCTGAGACTCTGTCCATTTTTGTTTTCAGTGTGTTTGCTCTATTCCTTCAGATTGGGTAATATTTATTGTTCTGTATTCTAGTTCACTGATTATTTCGTCTCCTCTCTTTTGCTGTTAATCCTACTCATTGAGTTTTCCTAAGATTTTGTTTTCATTTCTAAAATTTTCGTTTAGTGTTTCCTCCTACCTTCTACTTTATTGACAGAACTATCTATTTCTTTGCTGAGGCATTTTATTTTTCCACATGTTTTCAAGGGTGTTCATAATTGTTTGTTAAAGTATGTTTATGGTGGCTCCTTTAAATTCCTTGTCAGGTAAGTCTACCATCTCTGTCATTTCAATTTTGGCATATATTGATTGACTTTTTCCCATTCAGTTTGAGATCGTCCTGGTTTTGGTAGGATGGATGATTTTTGGTTGAAACCTTTATATTTTGTGCACTATGCAATGAAACTTGGAACCCTATTTAAACCTTCTGTTTTAGCTGGTTTCCTTCAACACCACTCTAGCACGCAATGTGTGTGGATGCCATCTTGCTGCCGCCAAGTATGGGCAGAATTCCAGGCTCCTCTCCTGACTCGGTCTTCACTGATGACTCTCTGGCTGGTAGTGGTAGGAGCGCCTTGTTCCTGCTCCCCACATGGCCTGCACTGATGCCGAGCGGATGAGTGGCAGTATCTTGCTATTTGGGGTGAGGCTCCTGTGTGGTCTCCACTGATGCCAGGGCAGAGGCCTTGCTACTGCCCAGCGAGTAGGACCCTGTAGTGTTTCTCCCACACCACCTTCACAGGGCGGGGTGCGGGGTGCCTCATTAAAGCCTCGCGGGCATGGAGCCTGGGGCCCCCACTCAGCCTTTGCTGGAATGAATGGGTGATGGTGGGGCCACAGTTTTTTCTGTAGGGTTTGCCTGGAGCAGAGCTGTTATTGTCTAAGTTTTCTATTTTGGTGGTGTTTCTGTGTTGCCAGATTCTTTAGCCTCAAGTCTGGGGTATATGAAATGAACAGAAACCCAGGGTCCTCACTACTACGTCATTTCATGGGCCCCCAGGTACCTGGCTGGTCTGCCTTCTTCTCTCCACCTTTCAGAATCTTCTTATGTCTCTTTCATATACAGTGTCCAGGGTTTTTAGTTGTACTTTGCCAGAGGATTAGGGGACGGTGCATGCACAGGGGTGATCTGGAAGCCACGTAGGCAGCCCAGAGTCCCAGGGATGTCTGGGAGTCATTGCTCTATCCACAGCAACTTCTGTGCCAGCTTGTGGGTCCAAGAGCTTGTGGGGAGAATTGGAGCTAAGACTTTGGGGGTTTGTAGCTCAGATCTGGTACCAGGACTGTTTCTCCTCCTCACTCCAGGTCTTCCCCTTCCTTTCCAAGGTGGGGAATAGCGGCCTGTGCGAGGCCTCCGACCCACCTGTCGGGCAATTGCAAACCATGCGGCAGCGCCCAGAGCAGGCATGGGTGCTGATGAGTCCTTGCTTCACTCCAGCATTGCCTTTTGTTTTCTTCCCTCCGGGGGTCCTTCTTGCTCTGATTTTATCCTCCTAGGAGCTGATAAAGTGGACAAGCTGGAGGCGGGGGGATCCCACCTGACATTTCTGGTATGTACGCTGCTAGGAGGAACCAGGAGCTGGGCAATGTGGACCATTATTGGTGCTTGCTTGGGGGATGAGGGAAGAAGCACCAGTCCATTGTTGGAGATGTGAGCGACAGAATGATCTTCAGTCATTGCAGCCAAGGGCTGGAGGCTGTTGTGGGAATTAGGAGAGGTGGGCTGAATATCACTGGCCATGTGGTGGCCTTGTGCTCTTGCACAAACCCCACTGTCCCAGCTGGGCGTTCTGAGCCGCCCCCTCATCCTTGTGGGCAGGGTCTCCGGAAGCTGTGGTGGAATCTCAGCACTTGTATGGATATTGGAAAGGGGTGGTGTTTCTGAGATCTAAAAGCAAATAAAAACACAACAGATTGTTTTTGAAGCATCAAATGCAAATTGTCAACATGAACATATTTCTGGACTTAACAGTTGAATGTGTGAATTAATCATGGACCTATTAAGATGCAGAATTATCTTAACTTTCATATGACTCAAACAGCCCTGCTGCCCGGCGCTTTCACTTTGGGCAGAGGGTTCCGAGGGCCTCTCTTTGAAAGTGTTAGGGGCTGGGAGCAATGGAAGAAACTCAGCAGCACAGGCCCGGCTTCTGCAAGGTGGGGCTCTGCCCCAGAATCGTGGTTAGGACTGGTTCCCATCAGGGTTAGCATGCACAAGAAAGAACCCGTAGCTTTAGGCAAAAAAATAACAGTTTCAGCTATAACTTGAATTGTTAAAAGATGCTGAAGTTGAGGTCCTTGGTGCATGTTGGGCCCAGTTAATCTGCTTGTTCCTATGACCTCTGAATTCTGTGGCCTCTTTGCTGCCTGCAGGGCTGCAGTCAGCCACGGAAGGCGCTTTTCAACTACAGGGGCCACAAAACACTCCCCCAAGTGAGGTTTTCTTGAAGGATTTATAATAAGGGCTAGTTTCCTTAAAGGACAAAAAAAAGCAAACTCAGTTATCACCTGCATGAAGGACTTTGACTGTCTCAGCATGTGCCTTCAAGATCTGTTTTACCAAAAAAAAAAAAAAAAGAATAAAATAGAAGTAAAATTTAATAACATCTCACTGTAAAACAACCTGGGACTCCTCTGCAGCATCTAGACCAGAAACTGCTCTCAGATTCCAGCTGTCTCCCGCTCCGGGGAGCAGGTCGCCTCTTTCTCCTGGTGACCTGCAGGCAGCGCCCTCCCTGCTGCATCCCACCACGTGGGCTCTGCCCAGGTTCACGTGGTCTTCACGTGGCTTGCATAGTCTCCGCTTCTCTGCTTGGCACCTCACTCGTCAAATAAAAGAACAGACAAACGGAAAGGTAGTTAGAATGTTCCCTGCCTTGTTCTCACCTGTCCCGGGTCCCCTGTGGTTGCCATGTACCAGGGCACAGTGTCAGGACACTTTAGTGGCAGTAGCACTACACTGTTCGTTAAAATACTGACACACTTCCTGCCCTCTTGGCATAGAGTTTCCGCCATGAGACCCCTACTTGCAGGTCCTCTCCCTGACCAGAGGCCTGGGACGCCCGGTCCTCCCCAGCACCCAACGGGGTGACTCCCCGTCCACTGGGCCACCACACAGCTGCCAGGAAAGATTCAGGTTGGTGGGGACCCTGGTGCACCAGCTGTTAAAACTCATGTCGCCCTGCTTATTGCCACGTGTCCTGCTCTTTCTGTCCCTCCAGCCCCCAGCAACGGCTGCTGAATCCTGCGGGTGCCGTGTCCTGGCTCGTGAGCCGGCTCCTGCACCCAGTCTCCTTGCTCCCGCTCACACCCGCTCGCGCCAGGCCCCTCCCTGCCTGTGCGCCATGCGTGCCCCTTCCTGTGCTGTTGGTGCCATCATAGGTCTGTCTTGCTGCGCACGAAGAGACCAGAGGAGGGCATATCTTGTTGTAGCCCCAAGGATGGGGCTTCCCTGTAGGAATTCGCCTCCTACTCATCCTTTTGCAGTGTCCACTCTGTTTGGGTGACAGCTGTGTGGTTCTCGCTGACATCCTCAGAGTTGCTGTGACAACAGTGCTGTGTGCCGGCTGCGTGCACGTGGCGGGGAGCCGTGGTCGGGGCCCTTCTCGCCCTCCACTCGGGCCCTGGACGTGCGCATCGTGCCGGGGCGGCGGCGCTGGGCCAGCACCTCGCTGGGGCTTCTCTTACTCATCCCTTTACCAGACAGAGCTTGAGGACACCTTTGGGGGAATCGCTGCTCCTGTTTCAGCGTGAGGCAGCTTTGAAAGTTTCGCTGTTAGCTGGGCCGCCCTTCCTTTCCCAGCCCCGCGCCTTTGCCGAGCGGCTGGTGGTGGGGCCCAGAGGTGGGTGGGGACCTTGGACCTAGGACTTTGGGAGCCCGTGCCTCAGACCCAGGGCCAGGATGGTTCTGGACCCTCCATAGCCTTGGCAGGAGGAAAGAAGAGTGGGCCGAGGTGGGCACGGAAGCCCATAAATCAAGCCAGGCAGCACCCAAGGCACAAAGTGAAATGAATGGTGCGTTTCCCTCTTCCACCGGGGCAGTCTGTTTTGTTTTGCTTTCCGTTGTTCTTCTGTGCTCTGATTCGCCCTCCCAGGAGCGGGCGCGGTGGCCGGTCGGAGACGGTCGGGGTGTGTGTCTTGACCAGCGCGGGCCAGTCGTGCAGTGGCCGGGAGCCCAGGAGCGGGTGGGTGCAGCCGGCGTCCTGGTTTCGGTGGCCAGACGCCGGGGCCCGCGCCGCCGTGCCTGCCTTCTGGAGGCGGAGAATGGTGCAGAGCCAGGCGCCGGAGGGCTGGCTTCCAAGTTGGGAAGGAGGCAGAGGGAGCAAGGATGTGACGGGGGCACGATTGGGCGCACTCAAAGGCGCTGCGCTCTTGCAGGAACCCAGGATGCCGCGCCTGTGGATCCCGAAATAGGCCCAGGAACCCTCCTGAGGCGAAGCGCTGCCTGGTGTTGACAGAGCCTGGAAACGAGGCCACTGGATCACTGGCCCTCAAACTGCAGCCTGGCCACCGTGTGCGCCTCGGCCAGGGACGGCCTGAGAGGAGCTCTGCTCTGTTCCGTTTTGAGAAGTTTTCTCTGGAAAAGTCTGAAAGCCCCGCCCTGGGTCACTGTGCTCTCATACCTCATGCCATTGCCAGGCTGGGGGCTCAGGGCTGGCCTGGGGTGGTTCCGGGCAGCCCTCAGCCTTGCGTGACCCTAGGCTCGTCTGCCAGGCGGGTGCGCTGCTGAGATGTCGGCGGCGTGGCGCCGTGCGAGGTCTGGCTGAGGGCAGCGGCGCGGCCCTGGCTGCTGCCCGCCTGCGCGCGCTCTCTGACCTGCTTTTCGCTGCTCCTCCACTGCCCAAATCTAGGAGTCGTTCCTGCAGCTTGGAATCAGGATCACACGAGAAAACCCGAGGGCGCTCATCGAGGATGGGTTCCTTGCCGTCAAAAGCTGCTTCTTGCGTTAGGGCCCAAGCTTGGGAGAGTTCTGGCAACCGTGCGCCCTTGCCTGTTCCTAGGGTTCTTCTAGCCCTGCCCTTGCTCCTGGCAAGCCACAAAGGGACAACATACAGGATGAGAGAGGGGGGAGGCTCGGTATTTTCTAACTTTTTTGTATAAATTATTTGATGATGAATCCATTCTCCCTTCTGCCTGTGTTCACACCATTGGTGTAGCCCTGACACTCACAAACATGGAGAACCAGCTATGTAATTTGTGTAGCCTGGTACAAAGTGAAAATGTGGGGCTCTGTGTTAGAAAATTATTAGGGAATTTCAAGATAGCAGGGTATTAAACCATGTACTAGGCCCTTCTAAATTCAGACACCTGTGTGACTGCATGGGTCACATGTTCCTGCAGTCAGTGTTATGTGGAGACAAGATTCTTTGAGTGGCAGGAACCTCACAGGACTCAGGGCTGCAGGGTATGGTTGTGCAGGTTGTCTACTGCACACCTCTAGGGGACCTCATTTGAATTGTGGTCTACATGGTAATCCTGTCCTGACAGTAGCAGTGATCCAGAGCCTTGGGGCAGAGAGGCTTCTTGGTGATGGGCTGGTATCCTCCCTTCCCAGACTCCTCCCTCTCACCAGTTTCCCAGAACCTCCCCCATCCATCCTTCCTTTCTCCTTGGCATTTCAGGGACAAGTTTCTCTGCGAAACTGAGGTGCCGGGGCTCCACGCGGGCGCTGCTGGGGAAGCTTCCGCTGCTCAGTGCTGCTCGCCCGCCGGCGGCTCCGCTGCTAACCTTTGGGGTTTGCTCACAAAATAGAAACTCTCTTTGTAGGTCAGTTTGTCAGTAATTTTGGCAGCCGCGGGGCCACCGAGGGAATGAGGCTTGGTTCCCACTCGTCTCTTGTGCTCGGTTTGGAGACTTTTGCGGAGCCCTTCCCCGGGAGGAACGCTCACCCCTGCCGGAAACGAGAGCCGGTTTTCTCTGACCTGGTTTTGAATCGGCAGGAGCAATTCCTGTATGCTGAAAATGTGCGGCCCGGAGAAGGAGTTTGGTCCGTGCCAGCCTGTGGGCCTGGCCCTGCGGCTGGAGCCTTCTGCCTGGTACTTGTTTTCCTGGGCAGGTGGCACTTGGGCGGGGGTGCCGGGTTATGCATGTGCTTGCCTGTTGGATGGAGTGGAGGATCCTGCTAACACCGACACCCACCTCAACTGCACTGCGTGTGCCGTGGCCGGCGCACTGCGTCCCGGCCTGCCAGCCGGCCCACCTGCTTCTGCATAGCCGCTCCTGACCTTGGCCCTCACCCTCAGCCTGGGCTGCCGAGGTTGTGGGCATCCTCCATTGCGATGATCTCCCGGTGCAGCCTGGGCAGGGCTGGCTGTCAAGAGCACAGTGTGCAGGGCGGGCAGAGCCGGGCGGCCTGGAGAGGTCGGACCTTCCTGCAGTCGCAGCGATGAACTGCACTCTGGCCCTTCTCTCTGTGATTTCGGGACTTCTAGGGTGCAGAGTGGGAACAGAGCATCTGTGGTCCGTGGCAGGAAGCTGGGGGAGCCTAGGCTGGGATAGAATTATGGCCCAGAAATTTAAGGCCACCCGGACAATGACTGGACATCGGCTGTAAGACCCAGTGCCAGGACCAGAGTCGAGTTAGAGGTGGAACAAGACGTCACGGCCAAAGCTGAGTGTGGCGGTGAGGACCCGATCAGCCAGAGAAGAGGGCTGTGTGCTTAGGGGGCGACCGGCGCCTGCCTACCGGGAAGGCGCGCTGGCAGCAGGCCCCGCCTTTGGCTCCAAGGCCTGAGGGTGGACCACGGGCCAGCTGGGCCCAGAGACAGGCCTGGGGCGCTCCCTGACCTGCTGGCCGCTGCCCTGCGCAGGCCCGCTGTTGCTGCTGCGCGTTTGCCGGCAGAGCCGCCTTTGACAGGAAGAGCTGCCACCTGGGCTCTAGCCTGTTGTCCCCCCACCCCCAAATGTGCTTTGTGACCTTGAGCAGGTCGTTCCCCTCCTGGGCTCCACACTCCCGGTACAGCTGAGCGGCCGGAGCGAGTGCATTCTGCAGCGCCAGCCAGGTTTCCTTCCCGTAGGCGGTTCAGAGTTTCAACACGGTATTAATGACTGGCGATACTGGCCACAACGATGGCATGGCACGTCCATGTCCTGTTCTAAGCACTTAATCCTCACATCAACCCCGGAGGGGCACCCTATTCTCTCCATTTTAGAAGGAGAAATTGAGGAATACAGAGGGAAAGTGGCCTATCCAAGGCCATGCAGCCAGCAGGCGGCAGGGCTGGCTGAGAGCATGGGGTGGCTGTGGAGCCGCGGGCTGCCGGACGCCACGCCGCGCAGAGCCCGTGCTTGTGGGCGTCGTCTGGAGGGAGCCGCGCTCCCTGGGGCGCGCTTGCAGGCCCTCGGCGGCACTTTCCATGGGTCCTCCTGGCCCCTCCACACCGCGTGGAGTCCCAGACAGGGGCTTTGCTCCAGGCTGCAACTCCCAGCAAGGCGCACTCCGCGGGGTCGCGCAGACTGATGGGCCCCATTCGTCTTCCTTTCCTTTCTTTATCAACACCACACCGGAGAAATGCCCTGATGAGGCCGCCCGACCCCCACCAAGGCAGCTGAGGATTAGGGGAAGTTGGTGAAATTAAGTCTGAAAGCCGCTGGTGGGCGGCCGGAGCCCCTTCTGAGCAGCGTGGGGGACCAGTGTCTCTGGAGCCGGAGCCCAGGCACTGGCTCTGGCCTGGGTCTGTGGCCGGGCAGCCTTCGGGCCGTGGCGAGCTACTGGCGGCGGTGGGCAGAGGAGGCGGCAGCCTTGCTGCCTGCGGGCGCGTCGGCCCCTTCCTGCTCCTCGCCAGAGAGGCCCTCGGCCCCGTCGGCCTGCCTCCACTGCCGGGCCTCTGCTGCCCCTTCTCGGCGTGGGGAGCTGCCCAGAATGTTGTCTGTCTGACCCAGATTTTAGGAGTCTGGGCTGGCTTGAGGGCTCTCGGTTCTGCTGGCGTGGCTTAGGGGGTGTCTTCCCGCAGGGCTGCGTGAGCTCACTGTCCTGGCGGGAGAGCCGCCCAAGTGAGGGGCCTTTGCCAGCTCCGAAACTCGGGAGACCTGTCCCTTTGCTCCTCGCCGAGGCCAGCTTGCCCGCGGTAAGGGCACACACCTGCCGCGTCGTGTGGTGGCGCTCTTACGCACGTGCTCGCCGTGCGGCCGCGCCCCTCGGCCACAGACCCTCCCTGCCCCGGCCTTCCCTCCTGCTTCCCGCCGGCCCCACCCCGAGGGCGGCTGCTGTGCTGCCTCCTCCACCCCAGGTGGGGCTGCGGTCTCTGTGTCCCTGCGTGGAGTCGGCCACACGTCACGCAGCCTTTGTGTCGGGCGCCTTCAGCTCAGCGCTCGCTCGGCGAGACGCCGCGGTGCGTGTGTATCCGGAGTTAGTTCCTTCCCACTGCTGAGTCCGATCGCGCTGCGTGAACGTGCTCGCGTCTGTGTGTGTGTTTGCTGGTGCCGGTGTTTGGGTCGGTGCCGGTTGGGCTGCTATGAACCGTGCTGCTAGGACCGTCTGTGTTCCGCATTGTTTGTGAGTCCCGGCTCCGGGCTCTTGGACTGGGCTTTGCCACACGTTTGCTGTATGACCTTGTGCAGGCTCCTTCACCTCTCGGAGTCTCAGTTTATACATCTGTGCAATGGGAGGAGACCGCACGGTCCTAGGGAGCACTCTGTGCTTGGAGCCTCCCTTATTAGCGGGTTTCACCGGGACACAAACTTTTGCGCACTGACGGCAGTGCGGCCAGCACGTAAGAAAGCTTCCCTTGATTTTACAGACTGCTAGTGACCCTCAGTCTTCTTCTATTCGATCATGGAAGTTTCCCATTGCATAGGGCTTGCTGAGTCTGTTTCCGCTCCCTCTCTGCTCTCTTGGTTTGTTTACGTCCAGCCTCTAAGCAAGTTCAAAGGCAGATGAGCATGCATGCATGCCCGTGTCCGTGTGCGGGGGGGGGGGAGGTTTCTGCCCAGCCTGACGTGCCGAGAATGAGTGTCGTCTCCAGCTCACAGTTCAGAAACTGAGACTTTCTTAAAACTAAGGCAGCCTTTCATTCTGGGTGGGAGTCACCCCTTTCAGGTGTTGAAGCTGTTGAGCTGAGCGTCCCATTTTGCCCTACGGAAATGGCAGTTTCGCGTGGCTCAGCCCAACAGTTCCGGGCCCTTTGGAAGCAGCCACTTAGAGGAAGCAGTTGTGTGCGGGTTAGAGACCGTCCCTGTCAGTCCTGACGTCGCATGCCTCCTTCCCCGAGATCTCCCGGGGTGTTTCCAGAAGTGCTTGGAAGCAAAGCAGTGCGTTTCTTCAGCAAGCAGCCCTCGCCCTGGACTTGGCGTCCCACACGTCAGGAGTGCAGGGCCTGCGCCCGGCCTCTCGGAGGAAGGGCCCCTCCCTGGGCTTCTGTGCAGTGGGGTGCCCCACCCAGCTCTGCCCCCCGTGCACGAGCTCCCAGCCAGAGTCTGCATACGGGGCTGCAGATTCCTCCGAGCGCCTCCTTCGGCCTCCACGTAGGCTTTTGCTCTGGCAGCCGCCTGTTCTCGCCCTGCTCCTCCCACAGGAATGATGCTCCCAGCGCCAGCTCTGGAAGGGTAAAAGCAGAAAGAGGGCCGGGTGTGGGGGCTCACGCCTATAATCCTAGCGCTTTGGGGAGGCCGAGGCAGGAGGATCGCTTGAGTCTAGAGTTCAAGACCAGCCTGAGCAAGAGCGAGACCTGTCTCTACAAAAAATTAGAAAAATTAGCCAGATGTCATGGTATGTGCCTGTAGTCCTAATTACTTGGGAGGCGGAGGCAGGAGGATTGCTGGACCCTAGTAGCTATACTCTAGCTTGGGCGACAGAGTGAGACACTGTCTCCAAAAAAAAAGTGAAAAGAGGTACTATTTATGGAGTATGCACTATGTCCAGACACCTTACACACATTATTTTAACTTTCTCTCAACTTTTTAAAAGTAAGTGCTATTGTTCCCCTTTGACAGATTAGGAAACTGAGGCAAGGAGAGGTTAAATAATGTACCTGAGCTCTCACAGCTAGAAAGGCACACTGGAGTTACATCCAGGTCACCTAACTCTGAAGTGCCTGTCTCAGCACCCACTCTGCTTCCTGGCTGCTAGGAGAAGCTGAGGAATGGATTCCAGGACTCGGGTGACACGCGGGGAGCTGTGTGACCGGCAGGCTCTCCCACTGAGGACCTGCCCTGTGCTCTGGGCGGGGACAGCCGGGGAGGGTCGAGCTAGGTTTGTGCTCTCTTGGGGTTGGGGACGTCGCTGTGACTGCCAGGTACACGTGCTCTGTTTAACTGAGGCGTGGGGAGGACCTGGGCCAGGGGTCGCAGAGGTCCTGCCTCTGCACGGCTGTCTCTGTAAAGCCTGTGTTAACCACTTCGGTGCCAGCGTCGACGGTAGTGGACAGCCACAGATGGACGCGCACAGTGACTGTAGCTGACAGCCGTGATGGGGAGGCGCACGGTGTCGGCTTTAGCGTTGATAACAAAACTTCCACAACAGCACTCCGAATCGAGGCAATACAACTCTTGTACTGCATCAGACGATCTCATGCCTTTTAGAGAAAGACATTTTCCAGCACCTTACAATAGTGATAAAACAAAAAGGAAAAGTCCATTAAGAAGATGTATTGTATGCTCAAAAAATAATAAAGGCGTAGTACCAGATACTACTGTGAACAATGTAATGTTGGCCTATGTGTAGCCCCATGCTTCGAAATTTATCATACCAAAGAATAAAATTTATCGTAATATTCAAAAACTTGCCTTATCTTTATGATATGAATGAAATAAAACTATAATTTTGAATTGACTTTTCTAATTTTTCATTTATCAAAATTGTGAACATTTAAAAATAACGTAATGAAACATACGTGTGTGTGTTACCTATTCTGATTTCCATGACAAGGAAAGCTGCCTGTGAACTGAAACCGCCGTCAGTGCTTCCAAGCGCTCCTCGGCACGCAGGAGCAAGCCGGCCTGTCCGCGCAGCGCAGACCGCGGCGCCGAGTGCGGCTGTGGGCAGGGCCGGGCGTGAGCGCCGCGCCCAAGTGGTTAAATGTAGGAACCGCAGTCATAGAGTCTCGTGGCGCCACACTTTCTTAGAACTGTGGACTTGGGGATTTATGGAATCCCGGAAACCGAGTCCGAGCACTGCATAACTCTAGAATCCTGGTGCTGGGCCCTCCCGTTTGCATGGTGTCTGAGAGGACCGCGTTCCCATCCGTGAGCCGGCCGGGGCCGGTGCACGGTGGACTGGAGCATCCTCTGCAGCAGGTGGTCCAAGGGAAACAGGATTCGAGCCACGCAGGTGCTCGACAGTCATTCGTGCTAGTGGCTACTGGCCACCGTAGTGGACAGCACAGCTGTGGGTAGGACACTCCTGCCTGGTTCCTGCTGGGAGGTACGCTGTGGGGCTGACCCCCCTCCCAGAGGGCAGGCTCTCGGGGAACACTGGCAGAGGCCTTACTCTCTCTTTGGAGTTTGGGAAGAGACACTCCCAACTCCGAGTGTGCCAGCCATCCTGACAGCGCTTGTTCATCGCGGCTGCTCAGGGGTGACCCTCAGAGAGGTCTCTGGATGCCGGAGAGAGCTCGTAGGAGTCGGGTGGAACCTGGGGCCCGAGCAGGTCCAGCAGGGCGGAGAAGAGCCTCGTGGCCAAAGCTCCAGCTTTCCTTCTTGCATCGCCCCTTGGGGGACCAGAAGGCTGAGCAATGCCTCCCGGCGTGTGGCCCTGCCATGTGCATGTTCTGTGACCCTGCCGCTCCCGGGGGTGGAGGTGGGGAGGCACACGGCCCTGTGCCCCATGTGTCCTCCACTGCTCCCCCCCCCCCCATCTTCCAAGGCCACCTTCCAGGGCCGACGCTGCGAGAGCCATTCTCTGCCTCTCTCCTGCAGCCATGGGGAGATAAAAGCCAGGGCTGTAGGGATGGTAAAGAGGGAGCCAAATTATATTTATAATATTAAAGTGAGTGCATTTGTGGCTTGCTGTTCTCCAGGGTTTTTCATAAGTAGAAAAACACAAATTAGCATTTTCCATTTCCATATATTGACTAGAAAAATCGCCTGCTCTCAATTAAGACCTATAGCTTTTGGGATGTATGCAACAATTTTATAAAATATTTACAGCGAGATTTGCATTTTACATGGTGTTACAGTTTTTCTTGTGTTTAGGAGAAAGGGCTGAGGCCTTCCAGAGGAAATACGTTCTCTGGAATCTGGGGGTAAGAAAGCCACGGGCTGTGTTTTTGTCCCTTCTCTGTCTACCCCAGCCGTCCAGGGCTGGCGCTGTCTCTGGTAATTACCTAAGGCCGATTCACCCATGAGCTATTTGTTAGTCTGTTTTCAAAGCCCGTGTTCCTTTGACAAATCTATTACTTTCCCTTTAAAACTTGCTGGAATGGAGCTGTTTGCGGCTTTGTGTAAGATGGAGAAGAACATTTTTTTTCCCAATGTAAAAGCATGCCGTAAAGAACATAGCTATTTCCTGGATAATTTGCAGTTGTATATTTTATGTTAATTTCACCGAAAATACTGCACCCCTGCCAGGTTTAGTAGCAGCTCACTGTGATATGAATAATTTCTAGTGAATCATTTTTTTTCTTCATTTAAGATTTGGCACCTTTTTAAGATTTTAATAATAGCAACAAGGAGGAAGATTTAGAACAAGTGAAACATTAGCGCCAAAGAAATTCACGGTGAGCGCTAATGTAAAATAGCAAGAATAATTACATGGAAAACGGTTTCCACAGATGTTTTTCCTTGTAATGTAATAACTATTTACTAAACTGTTTATTTTAGGCCTTTGGTTTATAATAAAATATTTATACATTCTCCGCTGTAATAAAAAAATATTGACAAAATACTATAGAGGTTTAAAGAGACAATTGATATTTTTATTTTCTAAGAAGTGAATGGGGTATAAAAAGTTTGATGCTATTTCGGCGGATGTTTTAAGATTAGTGGATCTAGGTTTGATTTTTATGTTCATTTCTTAGTTTATTGGTTGAGAACTGACTGGACACAAAAACTTTGTTAGCATATTGGTGGATATTTTATTTTTTAAACAGAATTCTCACCCATGAATCCCGCCATCGGAGTGCTAAGTATGAGTCACCACCTCCCTGTACGCCAAGCGGGCTGAGCTGCTCTGCGGCGCGGGAGATGCTCAGAGTGCTTTTCAGAGTGTAAATTCAGGCAGGATCAGGGGCTGTTCCAAGGTCAGTTTAGCCTTGGGGTTTCTAGAAAGATTTGACTTCGATTCTCAGCCTCTGTCTGCAGCCAGTGAAGTGTGTCCAGGGACAATGTCCCAGTGTGGGCTTGCCACACTGATGGTCCTCCTGGAGCTGGGAATGGCAGGGACATCGAACTTCCTGAGCCCTCCTTTTACACAGTTCTCATCTGGGAGGAGAAAGAGCAGCAGGGGACTCGGGAGAGACCCCACTCCTGCCTCTGCCCTCCAGTCATCAGCCGTAGCGGGGAGAGTCCCGTTAGGGTCACCCAGCGCTTGTTCCAGGCGAGCATGGCCAGGACAGGGGCGGCGGAGTTGAGCGACCAAAACAGGAAGGAGGATGCCAGGAGTTCTGGGAGAGCCCGGTCGGCCCTGCCCGCGCCTCGGAGCAGCTGACCCAGCCTGCTTTTGTGACGGTCAGACCCATTCTGCCCTCCGTGCACTCCCAGGCCGCCGGCGTCGCCAGCCCTGTCTGTGTGTGTCTAGTCCCGTTGGCTTCTGTGTGCTCACGTTGTCCGTGTGGCCGGTGAGATTGTGTGTACAGTAATTTGTATTTGATTCGTGCCTCTGCCTTTGTACGCCTGTGAGTTTGTTTCTGAGTCTTCTATTTGTGTGTTTAGGAGTTTTTGTGCCTGTGTGTGTTTTTTGGGTCAGCGCATTTGGTGTTTTTGTGTTTCGTGTTTTTCTTTGAGTGCGTTTGTGGCCTTACATGTTTGTCTGATGCTGTGTGTTTGGATCTGTGGGTTGTGTGTGTTTTTGTGCATGTCTGTGAGTGTATGTCTCTGTATTTCTATAGAGTGTGTGAGTGTGACGGTGAACCTCCTCGTCTGTAAGTCTCTGTGTCGGGGTGTGTGTGTGGAGTGGCGACCGTCCTCGGCCAAGGACGCAGCCCCTTCTTCGGGGGAGGCCTGGGCCCCGCCAGCGTGGAGGCTGCTGGCTACATGGTGCAGGGGCGAGGCCGTCGGAGAGGAGAGAGGCTGCAGGGAAGCGGGTCCAGAGCGTCCCTCCTGGGGGACAGAGCCCTGAAGGGAAGTGCGGAACCTCTAGCGAGAGTGAGAGAGCTGGACCAGCGCCCGAGAACACCCAGCGCCATCCAGGAGGGGAAGTTCGTTGCTCTGGATTCTTAATCCAGAAAACAGCGCTTTCTTCATGCTGGGGAGGCCGTGCCGGCCTCTGCTTGGGGGCCGCCCACCCCTGTCGCAGGCCGGGCAGCGTGGAGAGGGGCTTTTCAAGGACTCGTGTCCCACTGCTAGTGGTTTTGTTTTTGCGATCTGTTCTCACTTGGGCCATCCTTAGTAATCCTGGATGCTTCCTGCTGTTCTGCAGAGAATGGGGAGCTTCCCTGGGGCCCCTAGGGTGCTGCGGGGCCAGGGAGAAGCATCCCACCTGTAGAGCACTGCTGCCTTCTGGGCCCCTAGCAAATTCTTGGTCTCTCCCTCTGGTAGGAAGTGCTTTTCCCCTTGTGCTTCCTAAATTACCTCCATCCCCTTTTCAAGGGAAGTGTCCTCTTTCAGTCTGTGGGCTTGGGGCTTCTTGGAGATGGAAGGCCATTGTCCCCTGCCTATGAGCAGAAAGGGACTCAAATTTTCATTTTACAGAGGGAGAAACTGAGGCACAGAGGGACCAGCTACTTGGTAGTGGACACATAGTTGGGTAGAATTTACTACAACCCCAGCAGAAATCTCTGCAGAGAGAAAACCTGATTGCCAGACTGCTTGCGGGGAGGGTCCAGGGCAGGTGCCCCACAGTGGCGAGGGCGAAAGCGCTAAGCCTCAAGCTTCCCCGATATTACCCTTTGAGGCCTGTGAATGGCAGAGCTTTTGTTCTGCTGTGTGGGGATGGGTTTGGGGTCAGAGCTAGATTGCTGGGGACAGCAGCCGCCACCAGGGGTCTCTCCTCCTCCTCACCGTCCCCCACAACCTTCCCCTCTCCTGTCAATCAATCTTGATCAGGCATTTGGTCTGGGGCGCGGGTGACTGGCCTTCTCCTGAACCACACGGGCGCCTGTCCTCCCACTCCTGGCCAGCCCGCACCTCTCCTCTCCTGGGAGCTGGTGGGCAGCTGGGCCCACGCCTGGGGTGGAGGGGTTGGGACTGGCGGGTTGGAGAGTGACCTGAGAGGAGCCAAGAGCCTGCAGGCAGGGGAGGGGCGGTGTGCTCTGGCCAAGGCAGGGCCCTCGCACGCGTTCGCTGAGTGGGCTTCGGTGCCTGCCTGCTTTGTCTTTTGTCTGACTGCTCTCTGGTCGCACGCGGCCGGCTCCTGGCCGACGTGGGTGACCGTGGCGTGCTGCACGGCGATGCCCCGCCACTCAGCTGTTTTATTCGCATTCTGGTCCGTGTGGCTCATGGGCCAGGCCAGGAGAAAACAATCCACTCCTGCAGGAGGATTCTGCCTCCCTTTCTCCGGGGAGCCTGCGTCAAGAAGGATCCCGTTGAACAGGGCGTGCACTGCATCCTCCTGCTTCGCTTGTTGAGCAGACGACGATGTGGCTGGTTGCTATTATTAATTTTGCTAATTGGTTGTGTTCCTTATAATTTCAGGTGAATCACTCCTCCCTTTTTACAAAAGCTGTTATTTATTTATTTTTTTAAATACTCAAGTAATGCATTTTTCTTACAAGAAAAAAAAAACTGCTGATAAATAGAAGAGACAGAAATCACCCTTAATCTCACCTTCCAGGGAAAACTGCTCATAATGATTTGTTGTTTACGTCTCCTGACTGTGGTGTGGTCAGGCACACATAAGCACGGTTTCATAGAACACTTTTTGAAGTTTGATGTTTATACAGAGAAGTACACATATCAACAAATAATAACTATTGATGTGTCACTTACATATAGAAAAGTTTGCCTGTCATAAGCAGATGGCAGACAGCTTGCTGAGATTTCCCAGAACAGACTCGGGTGGCACTGGGTCATGACACAGCGTGACCTGCACTCAGGAAGTCCACCTTGTGCCCCTTTTAGCCCCAAACCCCAGAGTAGCCACAATGCTGACTTCCAACAGCAAAGACAACGGTGCCTGTTTTTGTCCGCACACAAATGCAATCGCTGTCTTTTGTACACTTGTATCTAGTTTTCCATGGAGTTATGACGCTCATACTATGTGGTAACCATTTCCCCCCAGAATTGACGTGACAGCTTTGTGTGTCACCATGACGCCTCTGCACCGACATTGTTAGTGGCTGCTTGGTGCTGCGCTGTAAGGAGTGCCAGAGCTCCAGTTTCCCATCGGGTGTCTGAGCGTGTCACTGTTACAAGCCACTCTCTGTTGAACATCTGTGCTAGTAGATGGGTGCCTTTCTTTGTCTTCTTCTCTGGGGACAGAATGGCCAGAACGGGGTGGGCTGGGGAGCGGCCCTCGCGGCCGCTGCAGGAGCGGGTTGCGCCGTGGAGGACCTGGCACCGGCTCACTTGCCAGCTGGACCTCATCAGATGCGGGTGTTAATTGCTGGAAGGCCCTGGTTTGGGAGCAGGCGGGGGTGCTGGGGCCAACTCAGAAACAGGGTCACCTTGAAACAGACGCTTCCAGGGGCAGCGAAACCGAGGAGAAGACCAAGGGGAAGTGCAGGGCTGGGCGCCACCTCCCACCAGCCTCCTCTAAGTCACCCCGGTGCCCTGGAGCCTCTGCATGGGACGCGCACAGGCTCCCCCGGCCCCGTGTGGCAGTGTGCGCATCCCTATCTGTGCCTTTAATTGGGGTGAGCTGGGAGCAAGAGTAGCCGAGTCTGTGGCTTTCCCCTTTCCAGAAGACCCTTGCCGTCGGAGCAGCTGACGTTCCTGCGTGTCTTAAAGACGTGGCCAGTGGGAGAGCCGTGGCTCCGTCATGGAACCAGGGTTGGAGGGGCGCTGCCTGGCTGTGCCACGCGGGAGCCCAGCCGCGCGGCGCGCTCCCGTCCGGAGGTGCCGCCCAAGGCCCTGGCCAGGTAAGCTCAGGGCTGCCGGCACGGCAGGGCCAGGTTGGAGGAGAATTAGGTTATTGCGTTTCCTCTGTAAGTCTTCACAGGGCCGCCGCCTGGATCTGCTGCGGGAAAACCAGTGTGTTCTGACTCCGTAATTTCCCAGTTGCCGTACTGCAAGTACTTTGTGCAGGAAAAGGTGACATCTCTGGTCACATCTGTATGGACCAGATATATGTGTGCGTATGTGCGTGTATGTATATTTATACAGAGAGACTCTCTTTCCTCCTTTCCCCTCCCCCCACCCCACTGCATCTCCACCTCCCAGCACAGGATTCATTGGAATTTCACAACCTTTGCATGCTTTTGTGAAAACACTCATTTGTGTTTGCGCCAGGCCGCTAATGGCGGACGCCAAGGTCTGCGGAGCTACCTCTGTGCAGCTCTCGTTATGGCGAGGAATGTGCCGTTAATAATGCATCTATGGAACTCAGCTGTGTGGGAGCCAAGTAATTATCCCACTGTAGCGTTCCCGGCTTCAGTGTCATCACAACTGGGGCTTCATTAAAAGTCCTAACAGAGACGGTGTTGTGTGCTGCAGCCTGTATATATATTTTTTCATTTAAATTATCAGCCTTGCTATGGCTCAGAGGTAATTTGACTTTTTGAAACCGCTGAGCCCCTGTGAATTCCCCTCCCCTTCTCCCTCTCGCTGCTCCACCAGCTGATCAGCCCCCGAAGAACAAAAGGTTTATCTGAAGCTATGAAGCATATATTCACCAGCTTCTGGCGTCTAGATAAAAAAAAATCAAAGTACTCCATTGAACATGTTAATACTGAGCAAAATGCACACAGCTAGACACTAAACCTTTACGGGGATTTGGGCATTTGAAAAGTGATACCCAGATCAGGTCTTGAGCTACGTTTCTCAGCTCAGAGTAGGGCGAGTAGCAAAGAAGGAAGAAATGATGTTTATAAACTAATATTAAAAACAGCAAAGTAAGGGCTTAAGAGTTCCCCACCTTCTGTCTCGTCTCTTTGTCTGGCCCGGCGGGCAGCCGTCGGGAAGCCTGGGCAGGGGCTCGCTGTGGGGATGTGGGTTTCCCCTTTGCCATGGACTCTGAGCTGCTCGGGCTGGATGTGGAGTGGGAAGAGGGGTTTCGGTGGCTCTTGGAGAAACACCGAGATTAGGACGGTGGCTCTCATCTTTGTTTTTCCTGAATATCTGACCCTTTCAGCTTTCAACATAGGACGGCTGGGGAGAACCTCAGAAAGGGCATCTATCCTAAGACATTGCTGCCATGAGCAGTACCTTGTTGGGGTCTCCTTGAAGTTACACATTTCACAGCTTCTTCCATTTCCAGTGGAGAGTGACCACCAAATAAAACTGGCAGTAGTGATCAAGTTCCACGAGTGAATCGTTCATTACAAGATAGCAGATAGGTGCTTGTTTGGCAGTGTCTGCCACTGGTAGTGTAGTTGCAGCATGGTGGCACTTTCCCTGTACTTGTCTATCAAATATGCTTGCTTGACTCTGGATTAAGGAAGATACTGAAAAAGATGTAGGATTTGTTGCTGCCCTCTAGAAGCTTTCAACAGATTTGGGAGGCAGGCATGGATATAGAAAGCATCTTGTGTAACAAGCAGTTTATGATTAAATACTGGAGCAGAAGTTTTTCTTGGGGGCCCGGGGGAAGTTCTGTCTTTTGGGGACAATTGGGGCTTAGCCCCCTTGTGTGCAAGGTCAGGAGCTGGCTGCCACCGTCTGGGAAGGCACCTCCAGTGTGTCCTGGGAGGGAGGTGTCCGTCCCAGTGTGCTGAATACAACAGCCCGGATCCTGTGTGGCTATCTGGTAGTAATTAGCCCTTTCAGTTTGGGAGTTGACTTGCAGTATAACCTCTTGAGACAACCCTCGCCACAGGGAAGAGCCATAGGCTTGGAATATATTTCTTCTCATGCTGTCTAGTTTGTTTCTGCCAGCTTTGCGCCAGGCTTTATGCTGAGTTTGGGGGACCCCGAGCTAAGGCAAACATAGCTCCTACCCTAAAGGAATATCTAGTCTGATGGGAGAGGTAGACATGTGAATGTGCAAATCCCTAAGTGGGATGAATGGGTTCGGAAGTGATTGCCTGTCCTGGCTATGTGTAGGTGGGAGTAGGTATATGAAAACAGGGAGTGGTCAGTGAAAGTTTAAAAGAGGAGGGGCATTTTGGCTGGGCCTCGGAAGGATAAGTAGGAGTTTACCAGCTGGAATAGAGAAAGATACTTCTTAGGTGATGAGGAGAGCAGAAGTTAGAGGCATTAAAGAAAGCATGATGCTTTTTGAAACTCTTTTGTGAGAGTCCCTAGTGATGCCTAACTGTGGAAGTTGATGTCTTATAAAAGTCTTTCTAGGCCTTTGGACCCTGTTGACCACTCTCTGGATACTCTCGTCCTCATGCGTGTCTGACAAGCCCCAAATCAATGGTGTCCAGCCCCGCTTCCTTCTCTCTCCTGTTCTCCCTCCACAGCCAGGCCATCCAACTCGCCATTACCTGAAAGGATCTTCACCCTCTCCCATGCCCCAGTGTCAAAGTCCCTTGTCTCACTGCTTCTGCCTTAGTGGCAGCTCCTAAATCAGTTCCGTCCGCCTGGCTCCACGACCCCTCCCCAGACGGCTGTTGGACCCCCAGTGCTCATAACCTCACTCTTCCAACCAGCCAGGCCCCAACACTGGTCCAGGGCTGTGGCCCCTCGGGCTCTTTTGCCAAAGAGGCTGCATCCTGGATGCCTCGAACATTCGCCAAACACGAGGTTAGTAGCATTTCATTCTCTTCGCTTTTGCACAGAGACCATTTCCTGGGCCTGTCTGTCATGGTCGGGGCTCGGGAGCTCTGTGGAGGGAGGAGGACTCAGACTTAAGGCAACATGTTGGAAACTGGATATTGACACTCAAGACGTTATACGTGCAGGGGCCCAGCCTCCCAGATCGGAAGCCTCCACCCATCTCTGGGAAAATAGGTCTTTCCCTCTTTTGGGGACAGTGAGTTTGTGCTTGTGTAAACCGTTTTGGAATCATTTTGGCCATTAAGCCTCTGCAAGGGCCACTTGTCCCTCATCAAAACCAACAAGACATTGTTCCTGGTGAAGTTACACCCACCAGGAATGAGGTCGCCCCTCCTCCAAGGCAGCTGGGCTGGGGCTTCAGAAAACAAAGTGCCTTGGCGCTGTCCTCACCATTAAGGACAACAAGGCAAGTAGGGAAAATCAGCTGGGCGCGTTCCTGCGTCTGGGGGCTGGCTCGGAGGCCCCAGGTCCCGGTTCTCCCTGGTTCGGAGCTGGAAAGAAGGAGGTGGAAGAAGTGTTTGAATACTGTGCTGTGAAGGGAGCAGTCCTGCAGCGAGGCAGTTGTGATATTAGAGCAGACCTCCTAAGAGATCCCCTGGCTCTGAGCTGTGATCCACACGCCACATTCGCAGACAGCTGGTCGCCCAGCGTGGGCTGCGCCTGCCGCTCGGAGCTGGCACACTGGCGGGGACCAGGTAATGCTCTAATTTCCCTCGTGCAGATGCGGCCAGGAATATCTTAATTTATTGGTGTGCTGGCATGCAAGAGGGAATGCTGCCGGTGCAGCCTTGCATAACTATTAGCGAAAAATGGAGCTGATAGGGGCTTGACTTTTCCTAAAGTGGGTTTGAAATAATCATCGCCTTTTGTTGTGTTTGGAAGGGCTTGAACAATTCTTAATTATTTAATTATAGATATGCAAGTAATACGCTGGGAATGGCCCAGCCATTCCAGGGATACTGAGCAGGGGAAAATGTTTAGTTACCGGAGGAAAAAAAAGGTGGTAATTAAATTGCAGCGTCGTTTGTGCCACGCCACGACACTGCGCCAGCGACGGGCCGCGGAGAGGTTTGCTGGCCTGGCCTTAGAATGCTCGCGTCCAGCAGCACTGTCGGCGCACCCTCCCCTGCCGCCCGGCCAGGCCTGGAGAGCCAGCCCGGCGTTTCTTTGTCATTGTCATCGGTTCTGCTGTGTCAGGCTAGGGTTCTGTGAGGCAGACGCGCCTGTTCCCATTTTACAGATGAGGACACTGAGCCTAATGTCCCACTTCACTCGGGGCCCGCAGACCCAGGGGTGCTTCTCACACACGGCGGAGGCGTGCTGCCCTGTCGCCAGAGGGCTGAGCGCGGCTTTCACACTCTCTGGCGTCGCGCGGCGGCCGGGCCAGCCTGGCAGCTTTGGTGACCGTCTGCCTGGACTGTGAGTCTGGTTCCACGGCGTGCTTCTCCTGATGGACACCTTGCAATTATCCCCTATAGGCACTCGCTGCATTCATATCACTGGTTTTGTTTGGGCTATTACATTTGATAGATACATTAAGCATTATATAGTTCTCTTTGTACATGAGATTGAACGCCTTTGAACAGTCAGCCGGCTAATTGCCGGTAATTTGTGCTGCTAACGAGAGGCAGAATAGCGGTGTAACATTAGACCCGACAGTCAGTTAACAAATCCGCGACTCAGATCTCGGGGCGTGCCGCCTGCGGCAGAGGCAGGACGCCCGCACACGAGCAGCGCTCTCAAAACGCGCACAACCAAAAGAGAAAATGCCTCCCAAATTCTCGCCCCCGCCCCGCCCTCCCCGTGCCACCGAGGCCTGCAACGGCGGCTGGCTGATCGGGGCCGTGGGTGAGGGTGGGCGGCACTGACCACCGTTGGCAGCGGTGGGGCTGGGGGAGCCTGGGAGTGGGTTTGGGCCGCTCCCGGGGGCTGCGGGGCCAAGCCAGGTCCCGTGTCCTGTCTGCGTTCCAGGGGCACCCGTGGCTCTGTCCTGAGCACAGTTCTCCTCGTTGGCTCTTCGGTTCGGGTCCTGCCACCCTGAGGGGCTCTTGGGAGGGGCTGGATAAGGTCACCTTCAAGTCCCTTTTGCCGCAGCTGAAAGGTAAGTTGGAGAAGGGGTGGCTGGGGTGTGGGCCCTGGAATTCCATGAGCCCTTCTGGCGGCCCTGCCTCAAGAAGGCCATGGCGGCGTCGGGAGGCCTGGGCAGGTGCACTTGGCTAAAGAAGTAAGTGACGGGCGAGGCCTGGGTCCCGTGTAGATGAGATGGCTGAGGCTCCTTCCTTCTGGAATGATGGAGACCCAAAGAGGACACTGGTACGGGCTGAATTATGCCTCCCCATGTTTACACGTTGAAGACCTAACCCCAGCACCTCAGAATGGGATTATGTTTGGAGATGGGCCTTAAGTCAAACTGAGGCCCTCCAGGTGGGCTGTGATCTATTCTGACTGGTGTCCTTCCAAGAAAAGGAACGTGGACACGCGGGGTGACGCCAGGGGTGCGTGTGCACAGCGGATGGGCTGTGTGAGGGAACAGCGAGGCAGTGGCTGTCCGCAAACCAAGGAGAGGGGCCTTGTAGGAGGAAGCCGACCCTGTCATCGCCTTGCTCTCAGGCTTCTGGGCTCCAGAACTGGGAGAAGATAGCCGCTGTTGTTTAGGCCGCACAGTGACACTTTGTCACTGCAGCCCTAGCAGACGAGCGCAGATAATCCCACAGTTCATGAATGCCTTGCGGAGGGTCATGGTGGCGGAGGGGTGGTAATGGCTGGTGGAAAGATCCCAGGAAACTCAAAATCAGCAGCCCCTTAAAGCTTGAAAAGCACAGTTTTTGGACAAAGAACAGAATGCCCCACGCTTAGGCAGTAAGCAGTCACTCCAAGTTCATTCCCAATGGGGCCTGGCTCCTCAAAGGGAGTTGATAGACCTGTTTCGTGCTCCCACAGTTAGCTACTGAGGGACACAGGGCTGCTGGGGGAGGGGTCTTCTCTGTTATTTGGAGTGGACCACAGAGGCTCTGGCAGCCCCCACCAGCTGTCTGTGGCCCTTTCCATGGGAAGATGTGGGAGAGGCTCGCATTCCTGTGCTTTCTCGCTGAGCATGCGGGTGTGGGTGACGACAAACATTTAACAGATGGACTTTTTGAGCCTGGAAGGTTATGCCTGTGGTCATCGGAGGTCACCCCACAACTTTGTGGGCCTCCTGTCTGCGCAGCGGACAAGATGGGTCTGTGCCCGACACCGCCCTCAGCACCCCAGGCTTGAACTTCCTCCTGCCCATTACTCCAGTCTGTAATTTAAATTTCTTTAACTAAATTTTCTCAATTTAGTTAATTTTTAACTAAAGTTTTTCTTAATTTTCTTCTAACTAAACCAAGTAGCCAAAATCATTTGGATTCTCAACTTCTGGACACATTGTTGATGTTGGCAGGGTTGCTGTGTTGGTTATGGGACAAATAGCCTAACCCTGACCAGCACACATCACTGGTTGCTAGTCGGTGCTTGCCACACTTGCTGGGCACCTTGCTGTCAGTGTCCACTGTGGAGCTCCTTACTCTCGGGGTCTTGGGCAGTTTAGCGTGTGTGTGTGTGTGTGTGTGTGTGTGAATATATCTGAAATATGTATACAATGTGTGAGTACTTTCGTAGGTGGCTAATGTGTTATTAGAATAAAATTGATAGGTTTAATGTTTCTGTGTGTAAATGTATTTGTTTTTAAATGATCTTGAATCCATTGACAATTCCTATAGAACGGGAATGGTGCCGCCATTGAGACTTTTCCCTACTCAGGGTGTAATTAGCATAGTCACAACAGTGGCAGCTTTATCTGGAGAACCCAATATCAGTGTCGCACCAGCTTTCCTGGTCATGATGTTCTTGCTGTTCTTTCATCCAAGGGTGAAAACATACAGGGAATGAGAAAACCCTCCACTGAAGGTGGCCAAAATGCCTCAAAGACGTGACTGTTTGTGGTCATCAGTCCAGTGGGGCTCTAAGGGTTCTGTCCCCTTGCGATTGCTTGAGGCTGTGGCCCAGGGATGGCCTCTGAGGTCTCGTTAGGTTCTTCGGGGCTAGCCTTTTGCTCTGTTAGCTGGCCAAGAAGGAACAGAAAGAGGAAGGCAGAGCCCAATTTGGGGTAGGGTCACCGAGAATGTCATCTTCAGAGGATTTCCATACATAATAAATTATTAGTAATAGCTGTGATGTTGGCAAGATATTCACATACAGATAGGGAATAAGGGTCATCTAGAAAGTCCTATGATAAAACTGATAAAACTGGTAATTGGTGATAGTAATCGATCCTGTGATAGCATTCATTCCCTTGAGTTAAATACAGAAATTCAAAATGGCAC
This sequence comes from Microcebus murinus, assembly GCF_040939455.1. Classification (NCBI taxonomy): domain Eukaryota; kingdom Metazoa; phylum Chordata; class Mammalia; order Primates; family Cheirogaleidae; genus Microcebus; species Microcebus murinus. Next base: position 4,593,819 of record NC_134123.1, on the reverse strand, counting down.
TAGGAAGTCTTTTTTTTTTCATCAAATATGTGGATTTCATTATTTTTTTCATCAAAAAAGTAATGCATATTCACAGGAGAAAAATATTTAGATAATAATAAATAACTTAGAAGGCTGTAGAGTCTCCCTTCTTCAACCCTTCTTGACTCCTCCCTGAGTTTCCACTCCCAGGAAGCCCTCACCGCTCTCCCCGATGTGTTTGTCCCTGCGAGAGGTTTTGGTGCATACACAAATATGTATTACTGAAGTTTGTTACTGTGCATCTTACATCTCTTTCAGGGCTGTACTTGTGGACATCTTTCTGTTTCAACCCATTTGGTTTTGCTCCATCAACAAAAAGAATATGCATAGTGTTTTATTGTATGGCTGTACCATAATTTATTTAATAACACCTTTCTGGATGGAGTAAAAGCATTTGCAAAATCCAGTGGGAGCATGGATGCCCTCGGATGCTGGGGAGGGCTTCAGAGAGGAGGTGACATTTGATAAGAGGTTTTGAAGAGTGAGTTGGAGTTTGTAAGATGAAGCAGCTTTTGTTGATAATTGCAACGTGGAAGGAAGCCATGTGGGCTGGGAAAGGAATGGGAGACTCAGTGGATTAAGAAAGGAATAGAGCAGGGTCTGCTGCCCCCTTCCTGCCTAGGGGGACTGCCCTAGAGCGCAAGTCCTACAGTTGGAGAACGGGCCAGTTTGCTGTGTCCCCAGCTGAGTGTACGTGTCAGGTGGGCTCAGGGTAATATGTGAGCAAGGTGAGTTGCAGGGAGGGACGGACAGAGAGTTTGTGCAAGTAACCAGATATTTGAGCCAGGAATCCCAGTGTGTCAGCTGAAATAAAGAGAGCACGAGAGAAGGGAAAAAGCCACTCAGTCTGCTGATAACTCTGGTTGTGGCTTGGGAAATGTTGTATGGAACTGGCGCCTGGTGACATGCCGACTGCTGACGGAACCCGGGTTGGCAGGCCCCATGTTTTAAGCAGAGTGCCTGTCTGCCACATCACATTTGGACTGAGTGGCTGGCATTCCTCAAGCCTCACTTAATAGGATTGAAAGAAAAGAAATGTTACTTTTCATCACCCAAGACAACAAAGAGAAACGGGGAAATGAAAATATTATTTCGTTTGAACAAATTACAGGGAGACTCTCTGGGGCACTTTCAGGGAGTTAGATGAGGAAAAGCACTTAAATATCATTCCATCAAACTAAATTTTTAACTACAATTTTTTGCAGATAAAATGTGTTGGGAGGATTCAAAGAAGATTAGAGCTCACCTAAGAAACAGTATTCAAATTTTACCAGCTAATGGAGGCCCAGCAAAAACTGTTAATGCCCATAACTTCCCTCCAAGGGACGGAGATTTCAGTATTCTTATAAAAACACATTGAGCTGATTTCATTTTGGTGTCTCTGCAGACTTCATTCGTGTAATTTCAGTAAGTGTTATAAATGTTATTTTAAGTATTATAATGATAATCCCTACTGACAATGGAGGCGTGCGCCTCAGCTTCCATTACTAAGGTGATGTTTACCTCGGATAGCACATAATTGTTTGCTTTTTCACAGTAAACTCTCTGCTCCCAACTGCTTAATCAGGCATGGAGAAGAGAGGAGACTCTAGAAATGTTTAATGTTCTTCTGATTACATTGGAGTAATGAGTAGGCCCACATCCTCGGGGCTGGAAGAACACACCGCCTCTCTTCCCCCTTGTTTTTTGGGGAGTATGTTTGTTTTTTTGCCCACAGATCTTAAGGGCGACTGCAGTGGGCTGTGGCAATCTCGTGAATCATTTACTGTTATAAATGCCATGGCTGGGGCGTAAATCTGCTCGGCCTGTGAACTCTCGGGCCCCTTTCCCGCGTGTGTGCTGGGCCGGGCCGTCCCCGGCCGTCCCCTGGGCAGGTCCCGTGGACTCCCGTATTCCGGTCACGGTCCGAGCTGCCACGCTCTCGCGATCTGCAGAGCACGCCGTGGGCTCTCTGGGCGCACTCCCCGCTGCCTGCGCGGTGGAGGCAAGATTTTATTAGGCTCCGTGAAAGTGAGACTTCTCTGCCCGCGGTGCCGAGCCCTGGCGGCCTCTAGGGTGCCGTGTCGACACATCTGCTTCTCTGGCTTCTTGCTCATCTCAGTCCAGACGCAGTCAGCAGGTGAGAAGGAGCAGGGAAGGCTGAGGCTGATATTCACTGAAGGTGGGAAGAATGTTTGCTTCTCTGGGTCTTGAGTGTTTGGAACCCTCCTTTCTCCATCCCTTGACAATGGGGAAGTTCTGCCTGGAGCTGACTGGCAGCCATTTGTTCTTTAATTCACTCAACAAACATTTATCGAAAGACTGCTCTGCCGCAGGCACTTTGCCGCGTCCCGAGGAATGATAAGTGTGCCTCCCAGCCCTCTGTGCAGCTCGCCTTGTAGACGGGAACGCCAGGCCTGCACAGGCAGACAAGCACATGTGTGATCACAGACTGAGCGCCGCGGCGTAGGCGCAGGGTGAAGCCCGGGAGGACGCTGGCCTAGCCGAGGCTTGGAGGTGAGCGGGCTGCCGAGGAGCCGGCGTGGGCTGGAGTGTGGCGAGTGGCCGGGCCAGGGGCTCCACGATTTGAGAGGCAGCAGAGCCCGGCAGCCTCGGGCCTTGCAGGCCATGGTCAAGAACTGGGATTTGTTCCCGAGAAGGCTATCGCGGCTGTCCTGGCGGGAGACGGTGGCCCTGGCAGTGGCAGTGGCAGTGGCAGTGGAGGCCCACTCCTGGCACGTTTGGAACGGCAGGTAGAGGGACAGGCTCAATGGGGAGCTGCGTGCCAGGCAGGACACGCGTTGGCCGGAATGGCTCTCTGCCCTGGTCAGCCTGACTGGGTCCTTTCCCGAAGACTGGAGCGCTCCGTGGTGGTCCCTGGGGAAGGTCGGAGCAGGAGCTGGCCGATTGTCTCGTCCCCAGCCCTCCACTTGTCATGTTAGTCATTCTTGAGCCTTGATGTCCCCAGTTCCTCTTGGAAGGGGGATGGAGGCGTGCTCAACGTGCCAGACCCTTCTCTCTTCCTCCCCTGAAGCCCACCAACGCCCTTCCTCCAGCCACCACCCCTCGCTCCCTGAGGTCTGCAGTATCATTCAGCTCGAGCCGTTAGTTAAAGACCAGGGCCAGTAGGTAGCTGATCTTCCCTGTCCTCAGGGTGGATGCTTGACAGGTTTCCGTGCTGGGACCGGGAGCAGAGGGAAGGAGAGTGGAGTGACTGATAATTAAAGCTTCCTGAGGGCCCCGGTCTGGTCCAGTCAGCCCAAAGGGGTCCTCCTCCTCTGGGGCCTGCTCAGCGGGCATGCGTGGCCCCCTGCAAGGTGGGCAGGCTTCCGGCAATGCTGGGGGCGTGGTGGCGGTGGGTGGGGGTAGGGGCAGGGATTAATTGCTTGGACAGAATATTCCCAGTGCGCAGCCTCGAGTGAATTAACTTCCAAGAAAATATCTAACATCCCTCCCCTTTCCCTTGGAGAGGCAACAACTAGTTGAATCCATCTATCTGTGTCTCTCCCACTCTCAGCACCCTGGGAACCATCAAGGAATCTTAAAAAAAAGGTTGCGCAAATCAAGGTGGAACTTGAACCTCCCAGGTGTGCCCGGAACAGAGGAAGAGGAAAGACAATGTTTTAGTTTCTCTGAAAAACTAAAACACACAGGCACACATTCATTCCCAAGCAAAACCAGATGAATATTTTAACACCAGAGCGTTTTGTTAAAGCCAGGAGCATGCTGCATTCCTGGCAAGGCCAGAGAATGACCTGAAAACCTGAATATTTCAGGAAACAAAAGGTCCTTGGGTCTGCCTCTGTCCAGGGCTATTTGAAGGCTGTGTGGCTCGGGCGTGGGAGGCAACAGAAAGGGTTTCTGCCCCTCTCCTCCCTTCCAGGGCTGCGCGCTGGCGGAGCGGGCCCTGCCCCGGGGCACCAGGCAGCCGCAGCCCCAGCCCCAGCCGCAGCCCCAGCCCCAGCCCCAGCCCCAGCCCCAGCCCCAGCCCCAGCCCCAGCCCCCAGCCCCAGCCCCAGCCCCCAGCCCCCAGCCCCAGCCCCAGCCCCAGCCCCCAGCCCCAGCCCCCAGCCCCCAGCCCCCAGCCCCAGCCCCCAGCCCCAGCCCCCAGCCCCCAGCCCCAGCCCCAGCCCCAGCCCCAGCCCCAGCCCCCAGCCCCCAGCCCCAGCCCCAGCCCCCAGCCCCCAGCCCCAGCCCCAGCCCCAGCCCCCAGCCCCCAGCCCCAGCCCCAGCCCCCAGCCCCCAGCCCCCAGCCCCAGCCCCAGCCCCCAGCCCCCAGCCCCCAGCCCCAGCCCCAGCCCCAGCCCCTAGCCCCGTGCCAGGCAGAAGGGAAGAGGCGGGGAGGGCTTGGGGCGAGGGGGCTGGGAAATAGAGAAACAAACTCTATTTTCTGCTCATCTGTGGCGGGAGGCTCCCGCGGCCCACAAGCTCTCGGAGTGGAGCAATTTCAGACAGGGATGAGTGTCTGTTTTCCCTGGAGCCGAGGCTACAAAACCCTGAAAGCCCTCGGTTTCTCTTCCCTTAATATCCTGTTTTGGAAAGCGCAGTTGTGGGAAGGTGAAGGAAATGAAGAAGATCCTAGCAAATGGAAGAAGTCCTTCCCCGGCTTGCTCCAGGGGACGGGAGCCTCGTTCTGACTGCCAAGCGTAAGATGGAGCAGGCCGCCGCTGGGAGGCAGTGGGAGCTTGCTGCCCAAGGGGTCCCGGGCAAGTGGCCATTTGTGGACAAAGAGTCACATTCCTGTCTGTGTTGGGGGATGTTTGCTAGGATGCTGGGACTGGTGCCACTTGGGTGGCTTCAGAGGCCTTGGACAATGGCACGCCCAGCTCCCTCCCCAGAGAGTCGAGGATTTGGGACCACTCCTGCTCTCGTCTCTGCTGTTCCTGCCTTTCCTCCAACTGCAGGTGCTGGGCATTCGTCCTTGCTGCCCTCGCCCACGTGTCCAGGTCAAGCAGGCGCTGACCTTTACCGCAACGTGAGTGCGGAGGTTCAGAGCCAGCCCCATCCAGGTTGGCCGGTGCCGGGTCTCTGGTGCTGGAGGACAGGAGCAGAGATGCCATCGCAGCTTAGAGGCCCTCTGGCGCCTGTGCGGAGCGAGGGGTGGGAGCTGCTCTAGGGCGGTGGAGGACTCCTTCTCCCTGAGCCGGGAGGGCAGGGCTGCAGGCAGGGCTTCCTGCAGGCCCGAAGTCACCCGGCCTCGCCCTTTGACTGTGCTTAGCTGCTGCAAGCTCAGCAGCAGTTGGACGGCCCCTCCTGTCCAGTCGAGGCGCCACAGTCCCCTTTGCTCTGTGTCCTGCTCCGAGGGACGTGCTGGCCCTCCTTTCTCTGTGTCCCGGCAGCTGCTGCTCCTGGCTGGCCTCTGCCTGGGTGTGAGCCTCCATTCTGCACCTCCTCACTGGCGAGCTGTGGGCACGTCATGTGACCTCTTTGTGCCTGTTTCCGCCTCAGTAAAACAGTGATGGCAATTGTCCCCTCCCCTTACGATGCTTGGGAAAATGGCATATGTATGTGAAGTGATGTGAAGTGAGCAGGTCAGTGTTGGCACAGAGTAGCAATGAGTGTGTAAGTGTTTGGTTTTATTACTGCTGGGTGGTTGTTTTCTTAGCAAATCTCCCCATTCCCAGAGACTTGGCTCCCAGCCCGGGCCCCGTGGCCGGTCTCGCCAGCCGGCCCCGGGCCTTTCTGGATCTGCCCTGGCTAGGGCAGCACCAGTCACTTACCATGCCGCTGTTGGTCCATCTCTGTCTTCAATGTTGTCACTTGCATTTGGTGCACCTGCTCAGTTACATTCTGGACTTCCGGATTCTTGTGAGGATAGGGCCTGCCATCTTCTGATCTGCCCTGCCCTCCATTCTCTTCTGGAATTGGCAAATGCTTAGTAAGCACTTGCTTAACTGAATAATATTAAATTACATTTTAAAAGGTAAATGCCTTTTACTTCAATAAAGTATATATATATATATATATATATATATATATATAAAATAAAGAAGATGTGTGTGTGTCTGTGATATCTGCTCTGTGCTAGACCCTATGAATCAAGGCAAGTGCTGTTATGTTCACATCAGTGATAAAACTTAGGCCCAGAGAGGAAGACCGACTTAATCAAGGTCACACAGTTTGGAAGGGCAGAAGCAGGACTTGAATTCAGGACTCTCAACTCTACTAGAGCAGGCTGTGTAGCCAGCAGCAAGTATGGGCTTTGGGGGTCTTCCAGCAGGATGGATTTTCTGATGGGCAGGGGTCATTTTGCTAAGGGTTGACCTTGGGCTAGGGGCTGCCATGGCCTGAGTCCCTTTTCCCAGAAGCTTGAAGGAGTTCTGCGTCTGCAGGCCCGTGAGACAGTACCTGCCTCCAGCTAATGCCAGAGGCGCCACCATGGCCTCCTTTTTAGTTGGTAGAGTTTAGTTGCATTTGGGCTAATACTGAGTGGGCCTATCCCCCCAGGACCCAGGGTGGCTGGCAGCGCCCACCCAGCTGCTGCTCTTGCTGCACCCCCTCACCCCCTTGGCCAGCAGCTAGCCAGGGCCACTGGTCAGGGCCTAGGGTGGGTCCTACAGCCGTAGTTGCTACATGTTCCCACAGTGACTGCCTTGGCACATAGTAGGTGCTCAGTGGAGGTAGCAGGGAATATGATGAGGGCCCAAGGGACTTGCCTGGTTCTGGCACTGTTTTCTGGAGAGCAAAGGCAGCTTCTTGCTCCATGACTGAGCATGGAGTTTGAGCACCCAGATGGACGGGTGGGGAGAGGATGGGCCTCTGAAATCGTGCTTGCTCCTCTCTGTCTCCTCGGAGTTGGGGTGGTACCCAGGATGTTGACGAGAGGCCAGGAGAGAGCCAGCGTCTCCACCTGCGATGGAGCTCGGGGAGGCCGGTGCTCCGGCCCTCGCTTGGTCTCTGTGCTGACCGTGCGGGGCTGGCCTGGGCCTTCCCCTGGTCTTGCCGCCTGGAGCCTGGCTCCTCACTGGGGCCCAGTGACTGGCAGCATCTGCGTCGCCTCAGCATGCTGGAGACACCGAATCCCAGGCTTCCCAGGCCTGCAGTGCTGGCCGAGAGTCAGCTCACCCGGGGCGGACGCCAAGGGAGGCAGGTAGCGGCCTTGTGGCCGACTTCCTTTGCTAGCTGTACAGCTTGGGCGTAGCCTTCCCTGGCTTCCACCTCCTCATGGGCAAAGTGAGGCTCGTAGACAGGCTGGCCTTTCTCCTTGGGCTGCGAGACTAGAGGACTAGGTGGAAAATGATATGACACACCCCCACCTAGCGTGGCCCAGGCGACACCAGCGCTGGGTATGTGTGACATCAGCTGGCCGCGGGGACCTAGAGGGTGAAGGGGGCTGTGGCCAGGGGAGAAGCACCAATTTGAGAAGCTCGTTTTGCACGGGGCTTGTTTAGTGGAGCTTAACTCAGGAGCTAAATACCAGCCAGGACTCCCTATAGAATTATTACACAAATAGCAAGGAGAGGGGAGCCAGAGTTAATGCTTGTGATAGCAATTTTTTTAAATCTAAAAAAATGTGTTAAAAGCAAGTGAAACCCCTGGTGATCGCAAATGAATTGCCTAAGTTCTCTCAGCATATCCACTTTCTTGGGTGATGCCTGGGCTCGAGGAGGGAGACTGAAACCCCTGCCATGACCCCAGGTGCTGGCTGGCCGGCCGGCCGGCGTGGACCTGTGCCTCTGGGCCCTTGCCTTGCTCCACGTGTGGGAGCCACATCCACATGGGGTGGCAGGAGGGGCTCTGTGGGCAGGGCTGGGCATCTGGGCCTCCCAGCAGCTTAAATGCCTCCGATTAGCAAGTCGGGCGGGAAGAGGTGCTAAAAAGAATCCTTCCCGCCTCCTCCGCTGGCAGGTTTTGAAGGGAGTTCAGTTATGAGACTATTAAAATGTTATTTTGATAATTAAGCCCACAGCTGTTCCGAGGGCGGCAGGGCAGCAGCGCGCAGGCAGCAGAAGGCATGGCGCTCGCAGGCTCCGGGAGAGGGAGGGCAGGCGGGAGCACGCAGAGCGGATGGGCGCGGTGGGCGGAGAGCACCCGTCCCCAGGTCTGAGGATGTTGGGTGAGCAAGGGGATGTTGGGTGAGCAAGGGGACAGAGCAAGGGGACAGTGGCTCCAGCAGCCTCCTCTCGGGGGCAGGGTGAGCTGCCCCACATGGGGACACCTGCCAGCTTTCTGCACAAGCTCTCAGAGCAGCAGCTGATGGGTCCCTAGAGCCGTGGTTCTCCCACTGGGGGCCCCAGGGAACTTGGTAGAAATGCAGATTCTCGGCCCCACTGCAGACCTGTGGAATCAGAGACTCTGGGAGTGAGGACAATCTGTTCTAATAGATTCCCCAACAGATTCTCATTTGCACTAAAGTTTGGGAACCACTTTCCTTAAAGGTCTCCTGGCAAGTGGGGCATGGCTTGCTTGGTACGGCTTGGTTAGTAAGGTGTGGGTGAGGGCATGGGGATGACCAGAAGGCCTGGCACCAGTAGGCATCCTGGATCTAGTCCTATTCCTTCATGGTACTGCATGGCAAAGAGAAGCCCAGTGAGGGAAAGAGGCTTGTCTAAGGTCACACAGCAAATCAGAGCCAAACTAGAGTTAGTAATCAACTAGCTCTCTTGATTAGATCTAGATCATTCTGTTAGATTATCTTTCTAAATGCAGAGGATAGGTGCTAATGGTTAGAATGTGTCCCCCAAATTTCATGTGTTGGAAACTTAATCTCCAAATTCATAAGTTGATTGGAGGTACTGGCCTTTGGAAGGTAATTGGGATTAGATAAGGTCATTAGGGTGTGGCCCTGTGATGGCAACAATGGCTTTATAAGAGGAGGGAGAAAGACCTGAGCAGACATGCACGTGCTTGTTGTCCTGCCAAGCAAGTGGTGACCTCTGCCACATTACGATGCAGCCGGAAGGCCTTAATCAGCTGTCAGTGCTTGCTCTTGGACTTCCCAGCCTCTGGAAACATGAGCTAAAGAAGCATCTTTTCTTTTTAAATTACCCAGTCTGTGATATTCTATTATAGTGACAGCAAATGGACTAAGGCAGTGGGGCTGGGAGAGAAGAGGTTTCAGCTGGAAGTGATTACGTAAACCAAGGAGAGGCCCAGGGTTTACACCCAGAATATTTACTGGCCTGGAGTCTCCACATTCTCTAGCCATGTTCTGCTGGAGTTTTTGCCAACACACGCATCTGTCCAGCTACCTATCCACCCGTCTGCCCATGCATCCATCTGTCCATCATGCCCCCATTCACCTGCTGCTCACTTCCACCTTCTGTCAGTCATTGTCCATAGGCTCGTCTGTCCATCGAAATATTACTATCTACGTGGCCACGCAGTTGCCCATCTGTTCACTCCCACCCACTCATCCCTACCCGTCTGCTAGTCAGCCCACCTTGCCTCTCGCCCGCCCTCCCTTAGGAAGACCCTGGGTGCACTAGGCATTATGTGTCATTCTCACCTAGGAATTCTCACACTAGGAATTTGAGCTAACCCTGGTCATAGGAGCTGCCATGCTCTGTAAGACTGTTGAGCCAAGACGGTGACAGCCGTCAAGTCTGCCCACAGCTCTGCCAAGCCCTCCTCTTCCATTCTCCACTGCCACATCTGTCCCCGGCGTGCATTGTGAAGAGGCCTCATGCTCCCTTCCTTCGCGCCGTCCACCTCCGTCCACACCTTCAGCACGGTCCCTCTGAGCTGTGGCGGTGGCCAACTCATGTGCTGTCATTCGTACCCTGGAAATGCAACACCTCTCAGAAGACTCTGGTGGCTCCCAGAACAAAGCCCATGGTTTTGTTTAGTCATCTCGTGCTCTGTTCTTGTCCCAGTGTGTGTATATCAGCATTATGACCCTCTGATCCCAACCTGTGCTCCAGCCCGAGTAGGTGATTTGCTGTTTCCAGACTTTGTTTGCACATTCTTTGGTTTCATGCTTTTTCACATGCTGTCTCCTGTCTGAAACTCCTTTACCCCGTTCTCCTCACTCTCCCCTGTTAAAGTCCGTCCTGCACTCCACAGTCCTGCTCCAAGCCTTCCCCATCCCTTTACTCGTGAGATCTGCTCTTGTCTCCCACTAGGATGGGACATCCCCTCTGCAGAACCCTGTGTGTCTCTTGTCCCACACCCCGTGTCTGGCTCTTGTTTGCAAGGCCTGTGTTCAAGGTTGATTGTAGGCAGCAGCAGGTCGATGTCATCCCCACCATAGGTCACACACAGTGCCGGCACACAGTAGGGCCTCCTTCTGAAGTGGGCGAGTCCAGGGCTTAGTTTTACATGTCTAAGATACATGTTATGAGGGAAAGACCTAGAAAGGCCTACTGGAGTCTGACTGTTGGATTACATAAGACGTTAAACATTGTTGCTTCCCCCTTGGTACACATGGCACCTGGCACATAGTAGGTACTCAACAAATTTTTTTAAATGAAAGAATGAATGAAAAAATTCACCCATTCCTTTACTGTTATTTGTAATTTCAAAATAAGTATGGAGCAGATAAAGCAAGAATAGTATTAAAAATTTGAAAACCAATTTGCCCCATGAGGTGTTGGTCACCTAGGATGGCAGCTGCCCACTCACTTGTTTTTGGGTTGACTTATGGGTTCCAATGAGTAGGGGCCGTGTTACTAGTGTCTGAACCCCAGTGCCTGGCTCAGAACATGCATCCTCTCTGCCTTGGAATCCATCCTGCGCCCCCACTGCTACTCTGTTATCTGTGGGGTCTTGGAGTGGCCTTCTGAATGTGTCTCCCCCGCCCTCAGTCAGAGACCCTCAGTGTGGCCCACAAGGCCCTGTGTGGTGTCAGACTCTGCTGCCATCCGACCTTGCCCCTCACTCTGCATCCAGCCACAGGCCTTCACATGTGCTGGTCCCTCTGCTGGGTTCTCTGCCCATGCTCCACAGTCGCTCTTCACAGCTCCGACTGCTGAGATGTGTGCCCGATGCCTTCATAGCAGGTGCGCCTTTCTTTACCTTCATGTGTGTCCATTCTTCCGGTTGCAGTTAGGCAACCCCATGTGTGTCCAGGTGGTGAATATCTTCCTCCCCTGCTGGACTGCGAGCTCTCGGGTGGGGACAGAGGACGGAACCACAAAGACCTGGGGATTTGTACATAATAGCCTTTGATACATGTACTTTTGAGTGAATGAATAAATGGATTTAAAAAGATGCAGGGTAGACACTTATTAAATGTTTATTGAATGACTAAATGAACCGCACACAGTAGATGCCTAGCAAATGCTTGTTGAATGAACAAACAAGCAAATAGAGAAGGCTCAGCACGTTGTTGGGGAGCTCTTGCCCACGGTGTTTCCAGTTAGGCCCCCTCCAGACCAAAGAGACTGTCCTTCTGTCCATCAAGCCCTCCTTCCCTTGCCCCATGAGCTCAGGGGCTCTGCATGGCCAGGCCTCTGTCCCTCCTGTCTGCCTGTCCCCTGGCGTGTATGCAGGTGCTGTGTGAGAGTGGCCGTGGGGGTCTAGAGACCGCTGCTGACACAGTAGTGCTGGGGTGGGAGGGGATGGGGTCTGGGTGGCCCCTGGTATCACAACTGTCTTTGCACTTGTATAATCCTTTCAACTCTGGAGCCGTCTGGTCCAGCCCTGATCTGGAAACATCTTCCAGAACATCTGTTTTCCTCCTCAATCAATACACTCCCCAAAGAAGGCCAACTTGCAAAATATTAGATATAACATCAAACATGCTATCTGAATTCAATTAAGTGATTTGGTTGGGGAAGAGTTTGTGGTAATTAAGCATACTGTTTTAGAGCAAACTGAAGCAAACTATTCTTCATTAACAGTCACCTCTCTTGACTCCCGATGAGCTCAAAAAGAAGAGAGCGGAAGAATAAAAATTAAATAAATAACCCCCACTGAATATACAAATGAAGATAGCCTGATTTACTAGCACCATTATGGGCTTTGATTTTTAACTCTCTGGTGCTCCGTGACCATGGTTAAGTCACTTAACCTCTCTGAGCCTCAGTCTTCTCTGTAAATTGGGGATAACACCCATCACACAGGGTTGCGGTGAGGATGAAAGAAGATCATGAACAAAAGAGCCTGGTACAGTTCCAGGCAACAGTGGGCCTTCACTAAGGGGCCACTATGGCACGCAGGTACATTGAGGTTGGGTAATTTATATTCCATCAGTCAGGGCCGGATTAGAAGACCTTTTTCTACCAACGTGGGCCTGACATGCATCTCAGAGTGTTCTCCTTCCTGTCGTATTCACAAGTTCCTATCAGGGATGAGAAGCCTCCTGTTTTGTTTCCATCACCCATAACCCGTGGCCCAAGCAGGCAGGCCCGTGGGCCGAGGGGTGGGCACAGACGCTGGCATCAGATAGCCGTCAGATGCTGGTTTATCGCAGCAGCTCTGGATTCCCTGGGCAAGTTGCTTAACTCCTCGCTGCATCAATTTCCTCCTCTGTAGAATGGGGATGTTACTAATTATTGCTGACCTCTTGAGGCTATCATGAGGGTTAAATGAGTTTAATAAATGGAAAGCACTTAAACAGCGCCTGACACATAGTTGGCTCCTAGTATGTGTCAAGTTTTGTTATTCATTTATCTACGAAATGGCTCATTTAAGCTGCCAGTTGTTTTCTCCAGCCACCTCACGACTTGGGGTGGGGGCACACGCTGGCCCCACGTTGACAGTTGCCATTTGTCAAGCACTACCGCATGTCCGCAGAAGGCCCAGAGGAGGTGCTTGCCGTCCATTTTCCATGGCTGTTGCAACAAGCCTGCTGTTACTTTCATCTTCCAGGAGAGGAAACTGAGGCTTTTTTTTTTTTTTCCGAGACAGAGTCTTACTCTGTTGCCCTGGTTAGAGTGTCGTGGTATCAGCCTAGCTCACAGCAACCTCAAACTCCTGAGCTCAAGCGATCCTCCTGCCTCAGCCTCCTGCATATCTGGGACTACAGGCATGCGCCACCATGCCTGGCTAATTTTGGGTATATATATATATTTTTAGTTGGCCAATTAATTTCTTTCTATTTATAGTAGAGATGGGGTCTCGCTCTTGCTCAGGCTGGTTTCGAACTCCTGAGCTCAAACAATCCACCCGCCTCAGTCTCCCAGAGTGCTAGGATTACAGGTGTGAGCCACCATGCCTGGCCCTGAGGCTCTTAAAGTGACCTAGCAGAGGCCATATGGGCAGCTAGGAAGTTGCAGGGCTGGGATTTGTACCTAAGCCTGTGAGAGAGACTCCAAGCTCCTCTCTTTCCACTTTGCCACCACATGGGAAAACACACCCTCCACCCTTACCCTTACTGAACATCTGTGCTGTGCAGACCACTTTGACATCTGTCTCTCACTGTACTGTCCACAGGCCTTAGAGGGTCTGTGTGTTGAGATTGGCTGAGCAGTCTGACCGGTAGCAATGCCCTTCTCCACGGAGTCCATAAAAAGTGCATTCCGGGTTGGGTGGGGTGATAGGTCAAGCTAATCCATCCTGGGAGATGGGAAACTGGTTAGAAGGCTTTTATCATCCAGGCAAGAAGAGATGGGGCCAGAGGGAAGGCGGTGGGAGCAGAGTGGACAGCGGTGGGCAGCTCCTGGAGATGACAGGATGAGTCACCAGCTAGCGTGTTCAGTAGGTGCTGGAGTTGTTCCTTAGAGGATGTATTCTGGGAAAACTTCTTGAAGGGGCTGGTGGGGTCTAATCTGGCTTCCGAGGGAGAGACGGGTCATTTCAGACTGTGGGGACAGGAAGGGTAAAGGTGTGGAGGTTGAAAGGCCCTGTAACCAGCTGTGGGGACCCGGGAAGATGTGATGAGGTCCCGCCTTCAAGGAGCTCTCTGTGTTTGGGACCAGAGGCCCGTGGTTGCTCAAGCGGCGTGACACCAACACCAGCTCGCCCGCGGAGCCGAGTGGACTTGAGTGTCCGCGCTCAGGAGAGGCTGCCCGGGATGGACGGGGGAGGCAGATGGGGAGGACCTGCCTGAGCAGGGAGCATTGGTCATTCGCGCGTGCATCTGTCCAGACCCGCTGCGCTAAGCGCTGTGGCGCAGGAGAGCGGGGGAGAGAGGGAGGAGAAGGACAGAGGGACCCTGCGGGACACGCGGCTCCCCGAGGGGCGGCAGGTGGAAGGAACGCAGTGGTCAGGCTCTCCCGAGCTGCAAGAGCCGGAACTCTGCCCCAGACGGGCTCACTGGTCCTCAGACTGGTTGTCAGGACCTGGCTTCTCTGTGTGGCTCTCGGCCCTGCTTTCCCTGTTAGCCTCCCTCCAGCCACGGCCCGCCGAGGGCAGGACCAGCCCACCAGCCGGCAACCGCGGCAGCACAGGCTTTTCAACCCCACGACACCAGAAAATTCTTACAGTTGGCTCTGATTGGCTAGGCGTGATCACATGTTCATCCCTGAACCAATCACAGTGTATTCCTGAGGCATGGAATACACTGGTTGGTCAGGCCTACGTCACGTGGTTACCTGCGGCTTTCGGGGGTGGGATCCGACCACTCTCTCCTGAGGGTCCCCAAAAGCCGCCTGGTCGCTGTCCCGAAGTCCACTTGAGGAGCAGAGGCCACCCTCCGTGGGACGGGAGCGGAGGGAGCTGGGGCTGACGTGTCGAGGGTGGCAGGAGGTGGACATGTGCCGAGGACTGGGCCCGAGGGAGGAGCGTCTTCGGGCCGGGAGTGCGGGCCTGCCCTCCCACGCCGGGCGCACCTATGGCCTGCGTCCTCCCGGCTGGCCGGGCTCTTGCGCTCCAGGCGGGCTCGGGGCTTGCGTGCAGGCCGCGTGCGGCTGGGCGCCGGCTGGCTAGGTGAACAGGCGGCTGGGCGGGGGGGCTGCCTCTGGCGGGGAGAACTTTTCTTTTGAACTCCCCTGGGGGTCTGGTGGCTCTGGGCAGCGTGTGGTGTTTTCTGGACGAAAACCGGAAGCTCATTCCTGTGTTCGTGCTGGGAACTATTTGTCGGCGTCATGGGGGATGGCTCGGGCATCTTTGTTCCTCCTTTTTGTCCCAGGAGGCAGACAGGCTGGTTCCGGAAATGAAAGAATCAGGTAATGCCGTCTTGGGTCACTTCAAAGCCAGCTACAGCCAGGTGAGCTAGCTCCTCACAGCTTCACGGGGAAGGAGGTTCAGGCTGTCCGGGGCCTGGCCACAGCCTCAGCCCTGCTTGCAACTTGCTTTGTGATCTTAGGCAAGTCTCCTTTCATTTCTGTGCCTCAGTTTCCTCATTCGTCCACACAGGAACAGGAATACGTTGCAAAGGGTAGAACTTCATACATGAGTGATGCCATCAACTTTAGTCTTATCCCTTTCTATCCTTGGAGCCTTCTGAACACCCTGTGAGTTGCGGTGAGGTGACTGTCCACCCCTCATCTGTGCCACCATTGCAGCTGGCAGCCTCGTGCTAGGACTAGCACCTCTCCCCGCTAGGGGAGTCGCTGTGAGTTTTGTGGACTGGCTGCCCCTCTCAAGGTGGCTGCTCCCTCAGCCCAAGGATCCCCTCACCTCCTCGGCCTTCCGAGGCGAAGCTTGGCGCTGCACCACTCCCGGCGCTGGCCGCCGAGCCATTAGCCTCGCTTCTCACTGGCTGCGCCTCAGCACAGTAATCATTTTCAGATTTACAAGCATTAAATATTTTAATTTAATGCCTTGGCTCTCTTGTAATTCATGCACTTAATTATATGATAATTACTCAAATGAAAGAGATACAGCTGCTGCTGTATCAATTCTAAGGGAAGACCAGATTTTTGAGTTGAACTGATTTCGGGAGGTGCCCCTGCCCCTTACCTTCCCCCTCCCCCATACCCTGCCCCTTTTCTTTGGGCCATATAGTCTATAACGCCCCTCCTCCCTGAGCAGTGCTGGATTGGGCTGGGCGTCTGGGCATTCTGCAGCCATCTGCCCCTGGAACAGGGTATGGGTCCTGCCCGGCTAGGGGACCGGACTCCTGTGGCTGCTGCTCCAAGAACAGAGACATCTAATGGCCATTGAGCAGGATAGGAGGGCCGTTGGCCCTCCTTGGGTGGTAGAAGAGGAAGGATCCTCTCGGGGAGCAGAGGAGGCTGTTTGGGGGCCCCTGTAGCAGGTGGTGAAGCCAGGAAGCCTGTTCCTCCTCTGGTGGTGGATGCGGGTGTGGGGGGAGTTGAGTTGACGTTCCTCTGCGTATCTCCACTGCAGGTGGAGCTAGAACAGGCCTCCTGGCAACAACCACCATGGGGGTTCGCGAAGACAGATTGGGGTGGGGGAGGGATGGAACTTCGTGATGGGAGCACCTTCCTCGTTCTGTCACTTTCCCCTGCCCCAGCTTTCTCCTCTCCTCACCCCTTCCCTCTCTCCATCTCTCCTTACCTTTTTCTTTTCCTACTTTTCCCCCTTTTTTCTCATTCCCAGTTGACATCCTAAACTATGTTTAATGCCTGAAAGGTCCTGGCTGTTGTGCAAGGGCTGCGACTGTTACTATTTGGCAGGTGTGTCAGCCCTCTCACTGCCCTCTTCCTGCCCGCCACTTTGGGGCTGATGTTCTGAGTGGACCCATAGTGACCCCGTGCAGCTGATGGCACCAGCAGATTTGAGAATCAGGGGGTGTTGCCTTGGGCCAGGCCCTCCTTGGTTCTGGGGATGGGTGACACTTAGGCGGGCCTCCGGCAGCCTGGGCCTGCTGCTTTGGGGAGAAAAGCCCCCGCCTCTCATGAAGACTCAAAGAGAAGCATCAGAGCCCCCCTGGGGCAAAGCCCTGCTTAGGTGGCCTGAGGTGCTCTGGCCTCAGCTTGTGGAGAAGCACTGTGGCTTCCCTTGGGGCAAGAAGTTGAGTTAGGAGGTTGAAATTTCCAAGCCAATAATGTTTTGAGGCTTCTGAGTTTCCTGGTTTTTTGGGCAGGGAAGCTCTGGGTGCAAGGGAAGCCCTGGGCCACTCTGGGCCGGCTCGTTTCCAAGGCAAAATGTGGGTGAGCTGGGCAGCTCGTCCCTGCCGAAGTGCACGTCTGCACTGAAAGGGGTTACAAACGGCTCGCCCCGTATGCAGACAATTTTCAGCTAGCTTACAGCAGCTGCGGCGCCGTGCTGCTAGATTAAAAGCAGCAACCAGCCCCAGAATGAAGTGTATTAGAATCCCTGCCGGGTCGAGCTGGGGAGAGGCCCACACAGCTGTCATCTAGGCCAAGTTTCCAACTGAAACCTCAAGAACAGGATGGAACTCTGAGAAAAGTTAGCTTTCTAAATGAGGTGGCCGCTGTTAATCAGGAGAGGGGGGAGAGGGACCAGTGGCATGCCAGGGCTTTAGAGATGAGGAGGAGGAGTTTGGTGGGGCGTCCCGCACAGACCAGGAACTTGGTGCAGGACCCTGACTCCCAGCGCCCGGGAACAAAGAGGCTGCTGCAGGCGGGGACCCCACGGCTGGGCATGCGCCCCCTACACCCTCCACCCCCCATGCCTTGCTCCTAACAGCTGCCTTGGGAGATGGGTGTTTCAATGTCACTTCCAGAGGGTCCCAAGAGCTCATTGCCACCACATCACACCCAGGCCTCCTTGGCTAAAATGGAGGGGTGGCTCTCGGATTCAGGCAGCTGCACAGATCTACCTTTGCCCAGGAAAATTTTGCTGTCAGAGCAAACTGCCACCAGCCAGCCTTAGTTTTTTCCTGGCTGCAGCGTGGAGGCCTTTTCTGTTTTGGCTTTGAGGTCTTTAAGGGATGTCTGCTCCTCTTGTGATGAGAAGGGCTCTTGGCAGGGGTCTGGCTCTTGCCCCCGAGTCTGACTCAAGGCTAGCAAGGAGATACTTTTGTCACAGATGCCGTTTGAGAGCCTATCTAGAACACCCCCATTAGAAAAATCAGAATGCCAAGGGAGAGATCTGGATATATTCTTTGTAAAAATTTTTTTGCATATGTCCTTATTTTTGCATAAAGCAAAATGCTTCCCACTGGAAGGGCCAGGTGAAACAAGAA
This sequence comes from Microcebus murinus, assembly GCF_040939455.1. Classification (NCBI taxonomy): domain Eukaryota; kingdom Metazoa; phylum Chordata; class Mammalia; order Primates; family Cheirogaleidae; genus Microcebus; species Microcebus murinus. The sequence goes on along the minus strand of NC_134123.1, from coordinate 4,575,938 downwards.
ATAAATAAATCCAACTAAACTACCGTTATAAATATAACTAGTACAGCATCCGGCCATAATTCCACTGTAGTGGTATATCTTTAGTGAATCCGTCCACTGGGCAGTTGGTCATGTCCTCACTTGGACAGGCCATCGGTCACGTGTGTGGGAGCTGTGTAGTATGAAGCACACTTGGTTATTGAGGAAACACAGCCCCGGGTGAAGAGTTTGCTGTTACCATGCATCAGCTGGGGCTGTCTTATGTTGGAAGAGGCCTGGTTTGCATAGCCGCTGGGCATGCCCTCTGCCCGTCAGACGGTGAGAAGTGAGCTCGGCCCATTGGCGGCTTGATCAGGCCCACAGCAGATGTGGAATTGTGGTGTCTTTGCTGATGTGCAGTCAGGTTTCAGGTGTTTTCTTGGATTCCTGAGCTGGCCATGGCAGTGGGTTGGGTGTGTTCCAGTGCTAGGCTCAGGTAGGTGGGTGGCAAGGCAGGGGTGCAGGCGGGTGCCATTGGCCTGGTCCAGGGGTGTGTTTAGGAGAGGGGCAGACAGGTCTAGAGGCCAAGGACGCAGCTCTGGGAGGTAGACTGCCTTGCTTGAGTCCAGCTCTGTCCTTTGTTTACTACACGACCTTGGACAGCTGTTCAACCTCACTGTGCCCACTTTCTTCATCTGTAAAGCGAGGGTGATGATAGCACCTCTCTCAGAGGGATGTGAGGAAGATAAAATGAGACAACATGTGTCTTAGTCCTTTTGTGCTGCTGTAAAAGAAAACCTGGGGCTGGATAATTTATAAAGAAAAGAGGTTTATTTGACTCACGGTTCTTTAGGCTATGCAAGAAGCATGCACCTGCATCTGGGGAGGGCCACAGGCTGCCCCCACTCATGGCAGAAGGGCAGCAGGCATGTGCAGAGAGCACGTGGTGAGAGGAAATAGCATGTGAAATACGTGGGTATTGTAAGTACCCATTGTAAGTACCTAATGAAAGTTAGCAATTTGATCAAATTCTTCATTAGTCTAGAATAGTTTGACAGTAATCCTAAAGCCTCAAGTCATCTAGTCTGACCCTAGAATCCATTCACATGTCTTTTCCACAAATGCTTACCTTTCCTTGAACGCCTCCCATGGTGGGAAACTCACCCTAAGGGTGCCATTACAGTCAATCATAGACAGCGTTTTTGGATCTAGTTTCTAAAGTCTGTACTTTTTTGGTGGCTCTCACCTGACTTCTCTTCAGTGCAGAGTCCCAAGAACAGTCAGTAGCTGCCACCCAACAGGTGCTTCCCGGGCCAGGCACTACACTAAGCACTTTATGTACATTTTCTCATTCATCCTCCCAAGTCTTACGGGACAGGTGTGATTTTTACCTCCATTTTACAGATGAGGAAACAGGGTCAGAGAGTTGACTTGTTTAAGGGTCACAGAGATACAGGTGTGCTGGCTGAGACTGAGATCCGTCTGAGGTCATGACCCATGTTCCTAAATATTACCCTTTCTAAGGAAGCTCAGAACCAAACAAACAAGTTTTTGGTCTTTTTCCTTGCTTTCCCCCTCCCAATTCCAGTCAGCCCACTCTCCCATCATGGTTTCTTCCCATTGATGTTTTACTTGCGTGACTTGGGGAGAATGTATAAAGACATCACCTTTAGCAAGAGGTTACATATCTAGTTTCTCACAGCACCATTAAACTAGGAGGATAAATTCTGTCTGCAGGAGACAGAAACCGCTCACCAATGTTGTATAGTTTCCTAAATTAATAAAAGTAATAATCTGATAAACTGGTTATTGTAATTTATCCCCATAAAGCAGAACACGTGCCTGAATTGTCATTTCGGCCTCAAACCCAGCAGAAAATAGTCAGCAATTACCAGAGGCTCAGTGAGCAGGGCTGCTGCAATCCTGCGGTCTTCAAATTAGGAAAAATAATGAATGCATCCAGACTCCTCCATCTTCAGCAAGTGCTGCGTGGATTATAAAATTTATTGTCAATAAAATTATTCATTTGTGCCCTATACTGCACTTAATGTGCCTGAAGTGAGAAATTAGAAGTGTGTTTAATTCTGGAGCTGGAAGAAAATACAAGTGCAGCGAATTTGCAGTAATAGGAGAAAGTTAATGCCCGGCCAAAAATGAATCAATTTAGCTTTTGCTTTTATGTTTTGGAAAAGCAGGTTGGTTTTTCCTTTTTATGATAAAAGCATATAAATTCACTTAGATCCCTAGTTCTAGTACTGCTTTCAAAGAATATTTAAAGAGAAGTTATGAATTAGGAGGAACATATAAATGTGAATAGTGTGTGCATGTAATTTCTACATATATACATTTATATGTGTATATATCTATATATTCCTCTATATATCTGTGGATATGCATGCAGAGTGATGTAGTAAACATAGTAGTGGTATAGTGATATAGTTGGTAAATATTTAACAATTTGCTATATGAGAAGAAAAAAAGAATTCTGACTTGTAGCATTTGCCAATTTCTGTGGTGTAAATACTTCCACCATGGCTGATTTCAGGCTACTGGTATGATTTCACTGAACCTGGAGTTGGGAGGAGAAGCCCACGATTGGCTCTCAGAAGTCAGTATGAGCTGGCTCCAGCACACCACTGTTCTATATGTGCACATGTATATGTGCATGTAGACACATTCATGTTATATCCATGGCTTAAGGAAAGACAGAAAGAAAAGATATAATTGATAAGCATCAATTTTATCATCAGTTTGAGCCTGAGCGTCATCCCTGTGTTTTTGCCGAATGGCAACCTCCTTTGGTGAATTTGCATGTGTATTTTATTCAAGTAAAGAGCAGCTTTCTCCCCCAGAAATAAGGTGACTTTATTTTCATTAAATTCCGTGTGTGAAGGAAAAAAGAACAGAAGAAAAGAGAAGGTAAAGAGGGAGGGAGCAGTCTGGGCTCGGCCCTGCGTCAGCAACGCCGGCCTGTCTTTGGCGGACTCGGTGGACACGCCTGGTTTTATCCAGCCATTGTTCTTTTTGCGCCGAGTTTGCACACCGGCGTGTCTGGGAATTGCGCGGCTGGAGCACACATGAAAGAGCTGCGTTCCACTCTCATGGGTCCCTGGGCGGCCGGGACGGCCTCAAGGCCCCGCGGTGGAGCCGCGCGTTCGTGTTCCTTCCCAGCACTGCGCGCCCGCCGAGCCCGCCCAGTCGCAGACTTGACAGTGAGCCTTTTGATTTTGCGGGGAAGCCTTCGTCACGCTGTGGGAGGGAGGGAATATAGCCCAAACTGGACTTCATACTGTGGCAAGCTTGAAATCCCAGCCCCACCGCAGAGCCGGCTGATTGGAATAGTTGGAAACTGTGTCCAGGAATTCGGCTTCGAGAACTTGGCTCACAGCAACTTCTGCCTTTTTGAAAGAAAAATTGTCAACTGGGAGAGCCACTTGAGGCCTGGCTCTAATCTATCCATGCAGGAAAGATTCATGGAAACTACTGGCCAAGTTTCTCTTCCTGCTTACGTGTGGCTCCAGTGGCAGGGAGAAGCAGGCTTGCTGGCTCCGGGTGACAGCTGTCGTCACTGCCACACTCATGGCATTGTCACCGGCTTCCACGGTATTGCTATTTTGTTAATCACCAACCTGCTGCTTGTGAGATAGCAGAGTCAGAGGTGCAAACAAAGCCATACAGAGCATATGCTCTGCTTGGTACCCTGGTCTCTGGCTTCTGGGACAGCAGGGCCATTTTCTGGGTGTGTCTTTCACCCTGGCAAAGTCACCATGATGACATTAGGCAGCCAAAGGCCAAAGAGAGGCTAACGTTGAAATCATGAATGTACCCTTGGTAAATCTGCAAGCAGTGGTGCTGTTTCTACCCCTCTTGGAAGGATGTCCATGGGCTTGCTTAACTGGGATATGCCTTGATTTCACTCATTTTTGTTTGAAAATGTTAGTGAATGAGGGTCCCTCCTGTGAAATGCCCATGAAATTCAAGATCTTGGTGCCATTGCCCAGAGACGTCCTGGTGATTCTAATATGACAGCGCACCATGGTTCAAATGCACAAAACAAGAGGCTTGTTGACAAAGGTCAACAGAGCTGGGAGTCATGAGTAGACCATCCATAGGAAAACACGTCATCATCAACTCTTTTTCCTTGGCAAGGATGTTCAGTCCTAGCCTTTTCAGTGGGGGAAGATGCATGCTCTTGGGCAGATACAAGTCAGTGCTGTTGAGCTAGGACTGGGTCCAGCCGCTCATTCTGGAGCCGGGAGAGGCCTGGAGCAGTTTCTTTGGGATTAGACTGAGCTGGGGAGGATGTTCCCTGGGGCCTCCTGGAAAGATTAGGGGACTCTCCAGCCACTGACCCCAGGCCGCTGCTCGAGCCCACCATACCTCATTACCAGGGAAGGCTTTCTTCTCTTTTCCCTTTGTATTTCCCATGCTCCCCTCTGTCCCCTGACACTGCCCCTGCAGCCCCTCTCCATTGCAACCTAGTTTTCTCAGGTGACCTGACACAGAGCGTGGCCATTTATGCTGAGCAGGGAAGAAAGCAGGAAGTAGAAATAGCCCATGGCTTGAGCCCTGGCTTTGTGTCTTTGTGTGGCAAGGCCACAGATAAGTCAGTAGGCCTCTCTGGGCCTCAGTTTCCCTATCTGTGAGATAGAATGCACTCCCCACCCCAAACATGCACTTGCATTTCAGAGTGACGCTTAGGAGGTATGGGGCCCAGGGGGTGATGAGAAAGAGGAAGTGGCAGTTAGACTTCCAGAATCATACAGGGCAACTGACCCCGGCCATCCCTGGCTCAGCCTGAGCCAGGAGTGGGGACCTAGGGCTGAGGCCTGGTTGCTCTCAGGAGCTCAGGACTTGCCCCCACTGTGGACAGTCCCTGCCTATGAGATACACTTACTGAGTGGTCCCGATGTCACTGCTGGGCACCGCCGAGTGGGTCCCCCTTCCTCACTGTCAGATACACTTTGGTGCTTCCTGATGCCAAGACTATTCAGGGAAGGGCAGGAACCTAGTAATTTCTCAGCTGGAAAGTGTTGTAAAAATAAATGTCTTCTGTAGGTTGAAAGGTTGTCAAACACACACTGAGCCTAATTGGGTCCTCAAATATGCAATTCCTGCTGATCTTCATGGAAGATGGGGCTGTGGGATGCGTGTGCATGTGTGTGTGCGTGTACGAATCCCTGGGCAAAATTGGGCAAAATGCTAGCTTTTGAGTGCTGTAGATGTGTCTGTCTGCACGTGTGTCTGGCTCTGTTGATGGGTCTACTACTGAGCAAAGGGCATGGTGTCCCCCGCACATGGGGCAGGGTCCCCTCCGACCACTTCTGGGCCTGCTCCTCTTAACCTGGATCACCTTGAAGGTGGGAAGTGACCCAGGGCTGGGGCAAGGACCTTTGCCTGTCCAGCCCAGAGCAATTAACCTCTTTTGTGCCATGGTACTCCCCTCTAGACCAAGTGGACATCATATACTGACCAATGAATGCTCCGTGAGTGCTTTCGTGCCAAGCACGGTTGAAGTGCTGTGCATCTGTTAATCAACTCATTGAAATCACCCCTTCACCCATGCCAGGGTTGCAAGAGCCAAGTGCAGTGTACCCATGAACTTTGCCCACTATTGCAGGGTCTGGGTCCCTGCCGTGTCCGTCCGTGGGCCCAGGTTAGGGATGCCTTCCCTGGAGCATTGATTGCAAAAACTGTCCCTGCCTCCACTTTACTGCAGACAAAACTGTCCTTAGAACCCCACCCCCAACCATCGCTGCAAGCTGATGCTGTAGCCGGCTACGCATTTGCTCTCTTTGTGACCAGATGCACATCCCTCCCCTCTGTGGGCTGTTTCCCCGTTTGAGGACTGGCCGGCTCTCTCCTGCTCTGCAGCGCCCGGTGCCCAGGCCCAGGGTCCTTGCTCAGATGCAGCCTCTAGTGCATGGCCCATCAGCTCATTGCAGGGCAGGTCCCGACCCTGTCTGGGTGGACATGGAGGCTGGAGCTGGGGGGCTGGGCACAGAGCCTCTTCCCTCCTGGCCCTTTCCCAGGACTCCCGCACACCCGCCTCCGTTGTTCATCTGGTGGGTGGAGGCGAGTTTCCGCATCCCGGTGAGGCCAACGCTGTGCCTTCAGGGCTGGTTCCCACCCAAACTGCCTGGTAGCTCCTCCAGCCCAGCCCGGAGGTTGCCTGGCTGCCTTAAGTTCATGAACATTCTGTTCTGTCACTGGGGCCAGCCTCCTGGCCCTCCAATCATGCCACCCTTTGCCACCCAAGTGCCTGTGTGCCCACTGCCAGGCCATGGGGTCAGAGGGTCAGCGCACTGCTCCAGCGCCACCCGCCCCCAGGATGCCCTCCTCCTCGTTCCACCCAGCCTACAGCCCTCTCCGCTGTGGCTGGTTGTTTGTTCAGCCAAGACAGCCAACCCAGGGAGGAGGAGCTGCAGTGTCTGGCCCCTGTTCCTCCTGCCAGGCGCTCATTTGTATGCAGAAGGGATTAGGTGGAATTTACCGTGGCCTCACCCAGGGGAGCTGCTCGCGCCCTAGGAGCACTCTCCGACGGCGGCGTGCAGTTGGCAAGATTAGAACAGCCCCTCTGCCGCCCTGCACGCCCTGGTCACTCTCCAGGCTGCCAACATCGGAATCATTTTCATTTATAACCTTTTTGATCATCCAGCCTCAAAGAGGGCCCGCCTTGTGTGACAGCGGGCACCAAAATGGCCCAATTATTTGGAAGAGGAGGGAGCAGCTGAAAACCGTCAGATGTGAGAGACAGGGCACTGGATCTGGGCTCATGGCTTTCTTCCTGCCTTCTCCCACCAATATTTTTACAGCTGTTGACATATATTGAGTTACATGTGCCTGGGCTAGATCCCCGCGGCACTGTTTCAAAGATCTGTTCACCATAAAGTGTGCTGTTCTCAAGTAAATGACTGACTTCGAGAAAGCACAGTAGTTTAAATGTTACTATAAATACAGGAGCTGAGACATTTTAATTATAATTTTTGAGTTATACAGTGTTCTGTAAGTACACCAGGCATTTACAAAAGAATTTGTGTTGAGCTTCAAGACACGATGCTCTCTTGTGGATAAAGAAATAACTGCAGGTGGCTAATTCTGCAACCTGGTGGCTGGACCCTCTTTCCTCATAGCTGAGAGAGGAGGGGGAGGCTGTGGAGTCTGGGGGCCTCGGTTTGGGACGTTGGAATCAGTTCCGCACGCATTCATTGCGCTCTCCATGTGCAGAGTGCGGAGCTGGGGCTGTGGGGCCTCGGAGTTGATGGGGTGAGGTCTCCACTCTCTCATGCGGAGCCCCGAGGGGCCGCCTAGCAAATCGGCGCGAGACATGCTGGAGTAGGAAACTGTGTGTGGGAGCACTGAGAAGGGGCTCTGACCTCTGTTGAGGGAAGGGCAGGACTTTGGAGGAGAGGAGACATTTCTGTTCCCATTGAAGGGCGATGAGAGCCATGGGGGTGTTTGGAATGAACAAAGCCCAAGCCAGTCTCCAGTGCGACAGCAGGCATTGCGAGCAAGCCGCGCCGGTGCCTCCTCTGTCCTGGGCGGCCTTCCTCTGTTCCTTCTCCCTGACGCCCTTCTCCCTTCTCTCCTCTTCCCTGCAAGCCGTGCCACCCACAGTCGGAGAGCTCCGAGCACAGGGAGGGGCCAGTGACCCAGTGGACTCAAAAACTCTGCCCTTCCATGGATTGAGTGGAAATAATTCCTAGGCCAGATGAGAGGGAAGCCAGTTTGTGGCACTTATGTTATCGTAGTTCTGACGGGGCAGCCTTTTGGGTGGCCCCTGCAGGTCCCCGTGGTGCCGAGGCGCTGGGCTAAGGCAAGGAGGAAGACCTGGACTGGCACGTGCCCATTACCCATCCGACATCTGCCCATCCATCACCCATCAATGTGTCTTCCACCCATTCGCCATCCACCCGTCCATTTCTCATGTATCTACCATGTGTGCATCCATGCAGCTGCCCACTGCTCTCCATCCATCCACTGCCCGCTCGTGCAGCTGTCTGTCCGCCTACCGTCCGTCTGTCCAGCCATCTATCCATTGACAATCCAAAAGACATTATAGTGTAGGGATTCAAAGCAAGGCTTATGCAGTCAGGTTTCTTGAATTCGAGCCCTACCTCCTTCACTTACTAGCATTATGTCCTGGGAAGCTACTTAAACCGTTAACCCTTTTCAGCTATAAAATTGAGGGGGGAGACTCAGAGGGAAACAAAAGCTAAAAATTAAACGGGAGACGAAGTGGGCTGGCACAGGGAAGGGCTCAGTGCGTGTCGGTCTGCTCTCTGAGTGACGCTGTGTGCGAGACGCTGTCCTGTGCGGTCCGACCTGAACCGAGCCGCCCGGTGCCCAGGCACCGCTGCAGAGCTTCCTCCTGGGCTGCTTCCTCGTGCCAAAGGCTGGGCTGGAGGAGGGGCCCTGATACGGGCACAAGGGCCGCTAAGGAGCCACCGGTGCATTTTGCTTCTGGTGGTGTTTTGGGGAAACGTTCCTTGTTTCTCACAGAGGCATGTTTGATATATGTCCCTAGGTCTCTTCACTTTTTTTAAAACATTTAATTATGAAATACCAAAGAAAATGACACTCCCTGGTGAGTTGTCTGGGTCCCCGTGTCCATCCTGACAAAGCGTTGTTCTTACTGCGTGGTCTCAGCGCCACTTGCATCCTAACCCTTTCATTCTTTGGCTCTGGTCTCACATGTTTCTTCAGCCTACATGTGTTGAGCACCAGCTGTATACCAGGCGCTGTGCCAGGTATGTTTGTCCTGAAGGTCTCATGTAAAATTTACATCTCTGAAGGGAAATAGACCAAAATCTCGATGGTATGTTCTCTGAGGGGTAGAATTGGGGGTGACCTTTATCGGTTTTTGTTTTGCAAATTTCCTGCAACGATCGTACAGTGGTTTCATATCATCAGAAAAGCCAACAAGAGCAACCCAGCTTACTGGAGTGAGATCAGAGCCCTGACCTCACAGAACTGACACTCAGGCAGGAACACGACCATTGACAGGGGCCAGAGTGATAGCACAGGATTGTGTTAATGTGATGAATCTCTGAAAACAAGTGGAAAACACCCATCAGCATTTTCTGAAAGGCTGACACTGGAGACACCTTGGGCGCCCACCGCCCACTCCTTGTCAATTCCTGGCTCTTAGAACACCCATTCAAACTATCTGGCCTGGACAAGGTAGGGAGAGGACAAACTGCTTGGGAGGCAGCTGGGATTTGGAGAGCCCTGTCCTCAGTCATCCATTTGAGGACTTAGAGCCAGGCATGGTCACCAGGGTGGGCTGCGGAGGAGCCACGCAGTAGGTAGGAGCCGGGCGCTTATTCTTAGCTCACGTGCTGCCTGTCTTGCTGCGCTTGGCGGTGCCACCCGAGGATCTAGGCGTGGGGGCGGGAGCAAGCGTCAGACTCCTTGTCCACTCACTGAGGGCGTGGAGGCAGGAGCTGTGGCCTCAGTTTGGGGTCTGTAAAGTTGGGAGCTGGATAGGACGCTCTTTGGGGCTCCCCCAGCAGCACGATGTGTCATAATCCGAGTCCTCCTGGAGTCGGTGTTGGGAGAAGACAGAGATCATTGTTCCTGGGGTCCCTGAAGCCCAGGGGTTGGGTTCAGGAAGTAGGGGTCAGTGGAGGGGTTGGGCGTCCCCTCGCCTCCAAGGTGGGACTGGACTCACAGGCTTTGCTCTTCCCTGTTGCTGATTTGGTTAGAAAAAGTTAGAAACGTGTCCTGGCAGCAGGGAAGCCCTGTACCAGTGAAAGACAATATTTCATGAAAAGGCTTAAAACTGTCAACTAATCTACAAAGAGTGGTTGTTATTAAGAAATGCATGTAAAATCGTAATGTTGCATTGCTGTGTGTTTGTGTTTTCGGTCATGACCATAATACTGAATCTGTTGTGATTACCGAGACGTGATGTTGTGCCGGACACTGCAGACACCCCTCTGGCCTCTGCAGCGTCCCTGCGTGCTCAGGCCGGCGTCACTGCTGTCCCGCGGCAGTGGCTTTGTGGGGATCTGAACCCAGCTCTTAGAGCCTGTGCTTCTTCTGTTGGGTCTTAATGCCGACTGAAGTATGCTTAATTTTTTTTAAAATTAATTTTTGATTCTCACAACAATCCCAGAAGAAAGATGAGGCCACTTTTATATGCCCATTTTACAGCTAAGAGTGCCCTGCTGGTGCCCTGCCCTGGCCTTTTGTTTGCCCGTGCTTGCCGTCGACGCCGCTCTGCAGGCACAGCGGGTCTGGGAGGTGTCAGGGACAAGGGTGCATGCCCCAGAGGGGTGGGGCCACGGGGCGGCACCCCGGTTCTCCTGCTTGCCTTGTGGGATCCTGGCCTGCCTCTGAGCGGGAGGCCGTAGCTGCCTTGTGTCACCCGGACACCATGTGCGGTGTTACCCTTTGCTCCCTGCCCTTCCTGAGTGACACACTTGCACTTGTCCCTTTGGTTTAGCCAGAAGCCGAAAGTGTGTCTTCTCAAATGCAGACTGACGTGCTTTTATACCTTCTCGGGCATTACTATTGATTTTTGGCTGAGGATTTTGAATCCTATCTGTAGGACTCATGAGATTTCCCTGCTGCAGTAATAATGCATTGTCATTCTTAATATCTCCAATCTCTGACACAATATTCATAGCAAGCTGCTGAGGAGTGGCGTCAGCACAGCCTTAGGGACAGCGTCTGGGCTCGGCGCGGCTGGCTCTGTCGGCTGTGCCAGCCCCTGCCCCCTCCAGCCTGGCTTCTCACCAGGAAACCGGGCCTGGCCCAGCCCCGTGTGCAGGGGCCCGAGGTTGTGTCCTGGGGGCAGCGCACACAGTAGTCGGTCCCACCCATTCCTTGCACAGCTTGCACTGCGGCCCAGAGAGGAGCAGCAGCTTGCCCCAGGTCACACAGCCAGCGAGGGCAGGGGCGGCTGGAGCCCTGGTCTCGGCCCTGCTTCCACCTGGTCACTCAGGGGTGCCTGGCTCTTTGTCTGCAGGGCCAGGTGTGCACACGGTGTGTGGAACAGCTACGCGTGGGGCAGTGGGCATCACGTCCTGATGTTCTAGTTTTTAAGAGCAGCCCCAAATCCAGGCTTTAACACGAAACTTCCTTTGTTGGCAGCTAATTACAAGGCATACACACACCGTGGCCCCCAAACCGAGCCGCAGCTGTGGGGTGAAGGTGGTGCAGGCATGAGGCCTGTCCCAGCCAGAGCTGGAGGCCACTGGCCGGATCGCGTGTCTGAACTCACGTCTGTTTCAGGCGCCTTCCTGGCCACTCCACTCGTCCCAGCCACAGACCAAGGGCACCCCCTTTTCCTCCCAGTCCTGTGTCCGGCTCCCTCCGCCCACTCTGGCCGCGCCGCACTCCAGAGGGTCCCCTCGCCCTTCAGTGGGGACAGCGGCGGCTTTCCTCTGCAGTCCCACTCCCTGGGGCCAGCTTCCCGTGCCCTGTGTGCTTTGAAGCGTGCGCAGGCCCTGCCCGTGCTTTGTCCTCGTGCGGCTCAGGAGGCAGAGCTAGGTCCTGAATAGGCTCTCACCCGGGGGGTTTCCAGCTCTTGGAAAGGATGCTGCTTAGACCACGACATAAAGAGCCTGTGTCCTTGCTACGCAGAGCCTGCCTCGCGAGCGAGCTGGTGGCGCTGGGGCGGCGCAGCTGTGTCGGGGCCGCTGGCAGAGCTGATGCCTGCAGCTCGGCGAGCCGCGCCCGAGGCCGGGGAGCCGCGGTGGAAAAGCGGGACGGTGGGACGTTTGAATTGGGATTGTCCAAAATCTGTAAAAGCTAAAACAGCCAAGAAATGCCATTTTCTTAGTTGCAAAATCATTTTGTCAAAATGGTGGGAAGTTGTGAGTGGGAAGGAGGGCGGCGAGAACTGCCTCTCGCCCGTTGTCCCAGCCCGAGGGCCTTCCCGTGGGGCCGCCTGGAAACGGGACAGGCTCGGTTCTCTCTGCGTCTGTCGGGACAGGATGATGACGAGAGAGTTCCAGCTGGGCGCTCTGGCCGTGGCCCCGCCGGGGTCGCCTGCCGCCGCCTCTGACTGTCTCCAGCGCCCGCAGGCCCCAGCCACAGGCCCCTCCGCGCCGCTGGTGGCGGCCCTCGCGGGGGGCAGCGCGCCTCTCCCTCCCGGTGTGCAGTCCCGGGGGCGCTCCCTGGCAAGCCGTGGGCAGTTGCGAGGAGCCCTCTGCGGTGGGCCCCAACCTCCAAGTCATGACGGAGTGAACTGGGGCGTCTTTGCAGAGCCCTGCCCTCCCCTGTCTGCCCCCTGCTGGTCCCACTGCCCCCCGTTCCCCGGACAGCAGCGTCCTCCCTGCCACACCGTGGCCAGGCGCCTGCTGTCCCTGTGTGGGCAGAGTGGGCGCCAGGAAGGGCGGAGGCCTGGGCCTCGGTTCTGCTGGCCCACAGACCTGTGTGGCTTGGCCCAGCAGGTTTCCCTCTCTAGGCCTCAGTTTCCCTTCTGTAAAACAGGGAGTTGGAGCAGCCCGTGTTTCTCAAGTCTCAGGCTGCAGCCTATTAGCAAATCATGAGAGCAACTTGGTCCCAGCCAACAAAATGAAGCAGCAATCGTAAGACAGGACGGAGCAGGACGGAATAGAATGCATGGGGAAAGAAAAAAAGGAAAGGAAATGCCAAGAGTACATGGCACTGAGTCAGCTTATATGTAGTTTCATGAAACTCCTTTTGGTTTTACATGTGTATTAGTGTGTACTAGGTCATCATTAGATGTTATATATACATTTCTTGCTGTAGGTTGCAGTTTAAAAAAAATCTGAAAAATACATGATAGCCTACAAATGTTCTTCTAAACCTTGTGGTTCAAAAGTGTAGTTCACTAGCTGAGTAGATCTTGGGCAAGTGGTGCAATCTCTCTGTGACTTGGTTTCCTGATCTGCACCGTGGGAATAACAGCAGTGCCCACACAAGGGGCGCTGCGAGGCTCAGGTGCGTGACCAGGTGTTGGGCACAGAAGCCGCAGCACGAGCGCCACGGCAGCGGCACTGCTGACGCTATAGATGCACTCTGCTTCGTGGAGAAGGAGGTGGGGCACCAGGTCCGTCACTCTCTAGCCAGCCACCCTCTGGAGGGCAGGAGAGGACACAGGGTCCGCAGTGCCTCTGTTCCCTAAGTCCAGGACGGTCCCAGGGAGCCGCGCGCCTGAGCAGACACGCACTTCCTGGCGAGCGCTCTTGTGTGCCCTCTGGAGGGAGGCCAGGTGGCCCCTGGCCTGGCTGGGAGCCCTGGCGGGGTGGGCAGAGCCTGAGTTGCAGCCCAGGCCCCAGCCTGCCGCCTGCCCGGTCCAGCCCTCAGTCCTCTGTGGCCCCCAGGCCATCCTCCCTGCCCCGACTCTCTAGGCACAGCCGGGCTCGGGGAATCCGAAGCCCTGATGGAAGCCACTGCACGCCAGATCTGTGATCTGCCACCACGAGTGTTCCGTCTTGTTCAAGTGCTGCATCTTGTCCCCCGGCTCCATTTTGAACCAGTTGAGTGGGCACACATCTATGACAATAACTAGTTTTTCTTCCCCACCACTCCTCCTAACCGTTTTTTTTTTTCCTTGAACAGTGCAGGATGGACCTGTGAAGAAGTGTTAAAAATGAAAAAAAGAAACCAATGAAAAAGTTGTAGGGAAGCTGCCTGGTTGGGCGGCCACTTCAGTGACCAGGAGCGTGGAGGTGCGAGACAAACCTCTGGAGGGGCAGTGAGAGGAAGGGTGGTGCTGAAGCAGCCTCTTTGGCTGGGGACAGGAGCGAGGGGCTGGCGTGGGTGCCGAGGGGCGGAGAAGGACCTGTGGTCTTTGGGAACTTTTCCTGGCCCAGCACAGCTCGGTGGCTGCGAGGAGCAAGGTCACTGGTTCGATGTCGATGTTGGGGAGGCTTTGTGCTTCCGGGAGGCGAATGCTCCGCCCTCCCGTCTCTCCCCTCCCTTCTCCCGAGGTGCAGATGGCCACATTTGCAGGTTAACTGGAACAGCTGGAGATGCATTATTAGTTTCCTGCTGCTCCTTCATATTTGCTTGGATTTTTTTTTTAACGGCAACATAATTTACAACTAGTACACTGGTGTCAGAGCTGGCATGTTCTAAATCCGCATCAGATTTATGTAATGCTCTTGCTTATCAGTGAATGAAGTCATAATTATTGCTTTGTACCATTAAATAGCATAAATATATAAACTGTTATACAAATTGCAGCAAACGTTTCCTCTGGGGAGCTCTAGACCAAATTTTAATGTCGTGCATTTGTCTGGGATGGCAGTTTCTATGGTATATAATAATGTTGATAAATTTTACTGTAGCAAGTGACATTTTAAAGCATTAATTTTGGTGCTAAAAAAATTCTGAAGAATGCTCAGACCAAACTGGGAGGTACTCTGAGGACCAGCTTGGGCGAGGTCCTGCAAGGTGGGGGTTTTGCTTAAGAGGACAGCAGGTGACACGTGGCACCTCCCAGCACTCCTCGACACATGGGATCACCCCTCCTCTCTCAACTCCCCAAGGAAGGCAGTAGATACATTTTCCATGGCAATGATGATAATTAATTTCAAAAAATTCAAATTGATTCATTTCTGCCTTAAATTCGAGGTGTGCAAGGGAAAGTGGAAAGAGGGCACGGAAAACGCACAATTGGTGGGGCTAGTCCTCATTGTAACCTCCTTCCCAATTATGTAAATTCTGTGTGGGGTGAAAAAATCCCCATCCTAATTAGAGATGCAACACCTGGCCTCAGACGAGGTTTCAGATGCCAGGCGTGCGGCTGCATAGCCTCCTAAAGCCATTACCGGCAAGAGCGACTTTTGCGGGAAGCCCCAGGACAGCACGTGGCATTTACCTGGTGTGCGCTTTGGCGGGCCGGCGGCTGCGGCGGAGCTGGAAGGAGCGCAGCACCCTCCGCCTTCGAGAGAAGCTGTGGGGCCCGAGATATGGTCAGGGCCCCTTGCTACTCTGGAGCCCCCCAGAGAGACAGAGAGTGTCCTGTGAGCGGCTTGCCCCTGCAAACCCTGGCCTGCAGTTGGAACGTTCTCTGAGAGGCTTTGTCACCATCACACGTTCTCAGATTTCATTTTCTTCCTTCCATTCCTGACTCCTGCCTTGACAGTCTTAGAGTACTCTCTGAGCTTCGCGCTCCTCTTGTTAGCGTGGTCGTCCTTCATGTCTTCTTTTGGTGCGTGGTGAGATTACACATCCTGGCTCTTTGTGTCCCCGGGTGGTGCCTTGTGGCTGATTCTGGCCAGAGAGCTGTGAGTGGAAGTGGCTGTGTCACTTCTTGGCTGCAGCATTTAACCCCCAGGGTGGGACGGTCCAGAGTTCTCTCTCCCAGGGCACGGGACTGCCCTCTCGGTACCTGAGCCATTTCCATGGGCAGAACCCCCGAGGGGGACTTGAAGGGCGAGTGAGAAGTAAACCTCTGTGGTTTGCAGCCCTGGAGATGTTTCGGTTGTGACCACAATGTATCTTAGCCTGTCCTTGCTAACACAGGTCTCTGTCGGCTCCCCCAAACTTCGTGCTTTTCCGTAGGGTGCTGGGAGTGCTGGGAAGATGGCTGATTTTTTTTCCTGGAAAGAGTATCAAGTAGATAAAAATTTTGCCCACGTAGCCAAATACGCCAGAAGTGTAAAAAAAAAAAATTTTGCCCACTATGGGCTCTGAGGAAACTGAGACTTAGAGAAGTTAGGTGACTTTTCCAGGGTCACACAGCTCATAGGCATCAGGCACCCATGCCTCCCGGTTAACAAATGTTGTGCTCTTTCCTCCTGCTGGCTTTGCCTTTGAAGAATGAATTCTCTTTAACGGGGGTCACGACCTCAATTACCTTTGGGGGTTAATCAGATCAGGGCAGGCCGCAGAGCACAGGACAACAGGGACTGGGAGGGAGTGCAGGGAATGTTCTAAAAGCATTCGAGTCCAGCCTGTCAGCCCTGGCATTCAGTCCTGTGCTCCTGCAGCTGCACCTCCAGGGAGGCACTTCTCTAGCCGCCACGCGTGCTCACCATGAGCGTGGCTTTCTGATGTCCTGCCCTTGAGTTTGAACTTTGAACTTCATAATGGAAGTCTCACATGCTTTCCCTTTATATCCTCCAACTATCTGATAAGTCCCTTACGGCTGGGACAGGGATTGGCCATTAACCTCCTGGTGCTCTACCCCGAGTGACCTTGCGAGTGACCTTGCGGGCTGCCAGAGTCCATCTCCTCCTCGCACACACGAGGGCTGGAGCTCGGAGAGGGGAGCAGCTCACCCAGGGACCCCACTGAGGAGTTTCTTGATGAAAGAGTCTGTTTGGAAGTGGAGGAAGTCACAGTTTCAGTGGATTTGGGGGTTGACATGGAGCAGAGAACCGCCCCAGTAGGGAAGGAAAATGTGTTCTTAAAAATGTTAATTTTTTGTTTGTTTTTGTTTAGTCAAAAGACATTTATCATGGGTTTACCATGTGCAAAGTACTGGGCAAAGTGCTCGATCATTAAAAAAAATCTTAGCAAAAAGACATCCTGCATTTGTGGATGTAAAAATTTCAAATTTCTTGCAGACAGAGTTCAGTTCTCATTTGGATTGTGTTCCTAACACCTGGCTCTGTGCTTTGCACATAACAGAAATTAGGTACCGAATTTAATCACCGCTATCCTTATGTTGCCAATGGTAATTATTAACAATAGTAAGGAAGTTAGTGTAGCCCTGTGGTGAAGAACACAGCTCTGTAGTTCAAGGGCCTGGTACCTGTCACTCACTGTGAAGTGAGGACAAGACTGTGACACCCAAGAGAGATGTGCGAGGCCATCCCAGAGAGTGTGAGGCCATCCCAGAGAGAGTGCGAGGCCATCCCAGAGAGTGTGAGGCCATCCCAGAGAGAGTATGAGGCCATCCCAGAGAGAGTGTGAGGCCATCCCAGAGAGAGTGTGAGGCCATCCCAGAGAGAGTGTGAGGCCATCCAGAGAGTGCGAGGCCATCCAGAGAGTGCGAGGCCATCCCAGAGAGAGTGTGAGGCCATCCCAGAGAGAGTGTGAGGCCATCCCAGAGAGAGTGTGAGGCCATCCCAGAGAGTGTGAGGCCGTCCCAGAGAGAGTGAGGCCATCCCAGAGAGAGTGCGAGGCCATCCCAGAGAGAGTGTGAGGCCATCCCAGAGAGAGTGTGAGGCCGTCCCAGAGAGTGTGAGGCCATCCAGAGAGTGCGAGGCCATCCCAGAGAGAGTGTGAGGCCGTCCCAGAGAGTGTGAGGCCGTCCCAGAGAGTGCGAGGCCATCCCAGAGAGAGTGTGAGGCCGTCCCAGAGAGTGTGAGGCCATCCAGAGAGTGCGAGGCCATCCCAGAGAGAGTGTGAGGCCGTCCCAGAGAGTGTGAGGCCGTCCCAGAGAGAGTGTGAGGCCATCCCAGAGAGAGTGTGAGGCCATCCCAGAGAGAGTGCGAGGCCATCCAGAGAGTGCGAGGCCATCCCAGAGAGAGAGTGAGGCCATCCCAGAGAGAGTGCGAGGCCATCCAAAGAGTGCGAGGCCATCCCAGTGAGAGAGTGAGGCCATCCCAGAGAGAGTGCGAGGCCATCCCAGAGAGTGCGAGGCCATCCCAGAGAGAGTGCGAGGCCATCCAAAGAGTGCGAGGCCATCCCAGAGAGAGAGTGAGGCCATCCCAGAGAGAGAGTGAGGCCATCCCAGAGAGAGTGTGAGGCCGTCCCAGAGAGAGTGCGAGGCCATCCAGAGAGTGTGAGGCCATCCCAGAGAGTGTGAGGCCATCCCAGAGAGAGAGTGAGGCCATCCCAGAGAGAGTGTGAGGCCGTCCCAGAGAGAGTGCGAGGCCATCCAGAGAGTGCGAGGCCATCCCAGAGAGAGAGTGAGGCCATCCCAGAGAGAGTGTGAGGCCGTCCCAGAGAGAGTGCGAGGCCATCCAGAGAGTGTGAGGCCATCCCAGAGAGTGTGAGGCCATCCCAGAGAGAGTGCGAGGCCATCCCAGAGAGAGTGCGAGGCCATCCAAAGAGTGCGAGGCCATCCCAGAGAGAGAGTGAGGCCATCCCAGAGAGAGTGTGAGGCCGTCCCAGAGAGAGTGCGAGGCCATCCCAGAGAGAGAGTGAGGCCATCCCAGAGAGAGTGTGAGGCCATCCCAGAGAGAGAGTGAGGCCATCCCAGAGAGAGTGCGAGGCCATCCCAGAGAGAGAGTGAGGCCATCCCAGAGAGAGTGTGAGGCCGTCCCAGAGAGTGCGAGGCCATCCCAGAGAGAGTGCGAGGCCATCCAGAGAGTGTGAGGCCATCCCAGAGAGAGTGCGAGGCCATCCCAGAGAGAGTGCGAGGCCATCCAAAGAGTGCGAGGCCATCCCAGAGAGAGTGCGAGGCCATCCAGAGAGTGCGAGGCCATCCCAGAGAGAGTGCGAGGCCATCCCAGAGAGAGTGCGAGGCCATCCCAGAGAGAGTGTGAGGCCATCCCAGAGAGAGTGCGAGGCCATCCAGAGAGTGCGAGGCCATCCCGGAGAGAGTGTGAGGCCGTCCCAGAGAGTGCGAGGCCATCCCAGAGAGAGTGTGAGGCCGTCCCAGAGAGAGTGTGAGGCCGTCCCAGAGAGAGTGCGAGGCCATCCCAGAGAGTGCGAGGCCATCCCAGAGAGAGTGTGAGGCCGTCCCAGAGAGAGTGTGAGGCCGTCCCAGAGAGTGCGAGGCCATCCCAGAGAGAGTGCGAGGCCATCCAGAGAGTGTGAGGCCATCCCAGAGAGAGTGCGAGGCCATCCCAGAGAGAGTGTGAGGCCGTCCCAGAGAGTGCGAGGCCATCCCAGAGAGAGTGCGAGGCCATCCAGAGAGTGTGAGGCCATCCCAGAGAGAGTGCGAGGCCATCCCAGAGAGAGTGCGAGGCCATCCAAAGAGTGCGAGGCCATCCCAGAGAGAGAGTGAGGCCATCCCAGAGAGAGTGTGAGGCCGTCCCAGAGAGAGTGCGAGGCCATCCCAGAGAGAGAGTGAGGCCATCCCAGAGAGAGTGTGAGGCCATCCCAGAGAGAGAGTGAGGCCATCCCAGAGAGAGTGTGAGGCCATCCCAGAGAGAGAGTGAGGCCATCCCAGAGAGAGTGTGAGGCCGTCCCAGAGAGTGCGAGGCCATCCCAGAGAGAGTGCGAGGCCATCCAGAGAGTGTGAGGCCATCCCAGAGAGAGTGCGAGGCCATCCCAGAGAGAGTGCGAGGCCATCCAAAGAGTGCGAGGCCATCCCAGAGAGAGTGCGAGGCCATCCAGAGAGTGCGAGGCCATCCCAGAGAGAGTGCGAGGCCATCCCAGAGAGAGTGCGAGGCCATCCAGAGAGTGCGAGGCCATCCCAGAGAGAGTGTGAGGACATCCCAGAGAGAGAGTGAGGCCGTCCCAGAGAGAGTGCGAGGCCATCCCAGAGAGAGAGTGAGGCCATCCCAGAGAGAGTGCGAGGCCATCCCAGAGAGAGAGTGAGGCCATCCCAGAGAGAGAGTGAGGCCATCCCAGAGAGAGTGTGAGGCCATCCCAGAGAGAGTGCGAGGCCGTCCCAGAGAGTGCGAGGCCGTCCCAGAGAGAGTGCGAGGCCATCCAGAGAGTGTGAGGCCATCCCAGAGAGAGTGCGAGGCCATCCCAGAGAGAGTGTGAGGCCATCCCAGAGAGTGCGAGGCCGTCCCAGAGAGAGTGCGAGGCCGTCCCAGAGAGTGCGAGGCCATCCCAGAGAGAGTGCGAGGCCATCCCAGAGAGAGTGTGAGGCCATCCCAGAGAGAGTGCGAGGCCATCCCAGAGAGAGTGTGAGGCCATCCCAGAGAGAGTGCGAGGCCATCCCAGAGAGAGTGCGAGGCCATCCCAGAGAGAGTGTGAGGCCATCCCAGAGAGTGTGAGGCCATCCCAGAGAGAGTGCGAGGCCATCCCAGAGAGTGTGAGGCCATCCCAGAGAGAGTGCGAGGCCATCCCAGAGAGAGTGTGAGGCCATCCCAGAGAGTGCGAGGCCGTCCCAGAGAGAGTGCGAGGCCGTCCCAGAGAGTGCGAGGCCATCCCAGAGAGAGTGCGAGGCCATCCCAGAGAGAGTGCGAGGCCATCCCAGAGAGAGTGCGAGGCCATCCCAGAGAGAGTGCGAGACCATCCCAGAGAGAGTGCGAGGCCATCCCAGAGAGAGTGCGAGGCCATCCCAGAGAGAGTGCGAGGCCATCCCAGAGAGAGTGTGAGGCCATCCCAGAGAGTGTGAGGCCATCCCAGAGAGAGTGTGAGGCCATCCCAGAGAGTGTGAGGCCATCCCAGAGAGAGTGCGAGGCCATCCCAGAGAGAGTGTGAGGCCATCCCAGAGAGTGCCAGGCCGTCCCAGAGAGAGTGCGAGGCCATCCCAGAGAGAGTGTGAGGCCATCCCAGAGAGTGCGAGGCCGTCCCAGAGAGAGTGTGAGGCCGTCCCAGAGAGAGTGTGAGGCCATCCCAGAGAGAGTGCGAGGCCATCCCAGAGAGAGTGCGAGGCCATCCCAGAGAGAGTGTGAGGCCATCCCAGAGAGAGTGTGAGGCCATCCCAGAGAGTGTGAGGCCATCCCAGAGAGAGTGTGAGGCCATCCCAGAGAGAGTGTGAGGCCATCCCAGAGAGTGCGAGGCCATCCCAGAGAGAGTGCGAGGCCATCCCAGAGAGTGCGAGGCCATCCCAGAGAGTGTGAGGCCATCCCAGAGAGCATGTGTAGCATTACGCCTGACACAGTCAGCACCTAGCTAGCTTAGAGGTGGTCCAGGAGAGCTAATCACTGCCAACTCAGTGCCGGCCATCCTGGCCAGTGTCTGTGCAGCTTGTCGAGATGCAGACCAGGGGCTCCTCGTGGGCAAATCCATCCTGCCCACTCCCCACGTGCTGTGGAAAAGAATTCTGCGCCCAAAACTGCACAATCGCCATTTAAAGCAACTTTGGAGAATCATTTCAGCATGAGCTACTGCTCCAGCCTGTGGTTGCTGTTCTCTCTGGGACTCGAGTCACCCCGCTGGCGTGTGGATGGCAGGGCTGGGCATGACACCCACGAGGACACGTGCCTGCGTTACCGCTGTGCAGTGGGCCTGGCGTCCCCTCTTCTTGACAGTCCCCACCATCCTGCCTGGCAGCAGCCGGCAGGGGAAAGAGCACTGAACAGAGTTAGGCGCTGGGGTCCCCTTCCTCTGTCACATGGTACCTTTTTCTAGTCTGTAAAATGGGACTGAGAGTGCCTGTGTCCAGCGTACTCAGAGGGCTGTGACAGAGACACGGGGCCAGAGTGTCGTTTGTAGAGGCCAGTGGGAGGGCCGTCCCTGGCAGAGTTCCAGTTGTGTTTGAGTCCTGGCTCAGCCCCGTGGGGCGGGTACTTCTCCCAGGGTCTGTTTCTTCATCCACAGAATGGCAGTTATAATAGCACCAGCCGCGTGGTGTTGCTGTGACGAGCAGGTGACTAATTCCACGTAAAGCTGGCTTAGCTTAGTGCTGGCACGTTGCTCACACAGCAACGTGAAGTCAGGGTCCCTGTGGGCCCGTTCCCCTGTGCATTGCCGGCACCCAGCGCTGCACTCTCGCTCAGGTGCTCAGTCGGTGCCTGCAGGGCAGAAGACGTGACCTCCTGGAGTCCCCTCATGCATGTCTGACTCCCTCGGACCGTGGGCACTGCTGCACGTCGGCACTCGGCCCAACAAGTGTTTGTGCCCTGGACCGAACGCTCCAGAGCCTTTGCCCCCAGAGCACCCTGGCCTGGGACGCCCTCTCTGCCTCCACATCTCAGCATGTTCCTCCAAGGCCACATCTCCAGGGAGTCATTCACCCAGTTACCCATGCATTCAGTCAGCAGGTGTTGTTGTGCACCCACTGTGTGCCAGACACATGCTAAAGTGACCCTCGCCTCTCACAGAGGACACTCCTTCTCTCTGGGTGCTGCCTCAACCCCCTCCCAAACATTTTATGCACCCCTCTTAGGAAGATGATCCCTTCCGCCCTGGTGTCGTGATTGTGTACACACCTGATCTCTCTCCCTAGTTCCGCAAGGAACTTCATAATATTTCTGAGGATGGCATGCACCCAGAGAGGCGCACACTGTGCACATGCACAGCAGGGGACCCGTGCGGACGGGGAGGCGCAGGCTGATGGCCCGCTGGTCGCCCCAGGTCCCCTCCCTGCCACGGCTTCCCTCAGAGGCAAGCGCTGTCCTCACCTGCGCACCCGTCCTGTTGTTGCTGGAGGTGATTGAGAGGCGACACGTGTCTAACTCGTCCCTCTGTCCCCTGGACTGCCTGGCACAGCTCCTGGCCGTCGTTGAATACAGGGATGGAGGGTGGGTGATGGGTGTGTGGACGGAGGGTGATGCTACCACGACGGCCGGCAGGGGGTGGGGCCTCTCAGCCCCTCTGATGGCGGCTTCGCACACTGCCCCTCTGGTGCTCACGGAGCTCAGTGGGGTAGGGGGCCTTCTGTTTCTACAGACCAGAAGACTGAGATTCAGGGAGGTCAGCGCCTCGCCCAAGGTCAGCCAGGCTGCGAGTGGCGGTCAGTGTGACCTGGGTCAGATGACTCCAGCTTGAGTCAGGAGCTGGCACTGTGAGCCTCCCTTCCTGCTGCTTTACAGCCCTCGGCAGTGCTTCCTCCGCTGGGCCAGCTGGACACAGGCTCAGCGGGGGACAGAGCTGAGCTGTCCTTGGCGTGCGAGCTGATGGCTCCACGCTGCCCCCGCCCACCCGCCAGGCGTCCCATTCCTCCCAGGCTGCACCAAGCCTTCTGTGCCTCTCCAAAGGACAGGGCATATTTCTTCCCAACCCTCTTAAGGCCCAGCCCGCACTGGAGGGCTTCATCATTATGCAAATTAGCTGGATTGGATCCGCTCCCGCAGAGGACTCCGGGGCGGCAGAAGGACGGAGCTGCCTCTGGAGCGCTGAATGGAGCCTCGGATTAGGCCAGGGGACGGGTGGGGGTGGGCTGGGGGGTTGGGCACGGAGATGGGGCTGGTGCCAGTGATTTGCTGCCCCTGGGGAGGCTGCCGGCTGGGGCTGGGGACAGGTGCCTGGGAGAGCTGGCTCAGGCTCACCGAGCCCGGGCTCCTGGCGTTGTTGCTGAGGACGGGATGGAAGAAAGACATTCTTTTTGGATTTACTCTTTGTGTATTGAGCCCTTTTATGATTCATCAGTAAGTAAATATCAGCTGAGGGGGTGATTTGTTTCTA
Source organism: Microcebus murinus (assembly GCF_040939455.1). Classification (NCBI taxonomy): domain Eukaryota; kingdom Metazoa; phylum Chordata; class Mammalia; order Primates; family Cheirogaleidae; genus Microcebus; species Microcebus murinus. Next base: position 4,552,910 of record NC_134123.1, on the reverse strand, counting down.
ACAAGCTTATAAAATACTGGTGTCATTTGTGGGCTTATTGGTGTGCTGATTATAAACACTCCCCCATGCCCACTCCTCTATGTCAAATTAGCATTCAAAATACAAATATTGGATCTTTGGACCGCTTTCTGCCGTGTCTTCGGAAGCTGGTGGAACGGGAAGGCCAGCAGTGGGGCCTCAGGCCCAAACACGGCCGTGTGGGGCTCGCTGGAAGACCTGAGGGTTGCGGGGAGGACCCTCGCTGGGCCTCCGGAGGGGGCATGGCCCTCCAGCTCAGCTGCTCCTCCTGCCTTTCTTGTTGCCGAGCTTCCTCTGACTGGCTCTTCCCTGCCCCCGGAGCCTGTGTCTCTTGGAGGACACAGAATGTCGCTGGGCAGGCTGTGCCTGGCCTGCTGGGCCTGTGGAGTTGCCCCTCCCCTGGGGGGCCGGGCCAGGCTGCACCCAGCCAGCGGCAGTGGTTGCTGGGAACGTCTGAGCTGGTGGTGGGGGCTGTCAAGTGCCAGCCACCTCCTGAGGGTCCTAAGCCGTCCTGGCCTCTCTCACTCACTCAGAATGTCACCTCCTGTCTCCCCACACCTCCTGGCCTCTGCTCTGTGGCCGTGAGTCATTTCAGGCCCATTCCCCATGCCTCCCCAGCACGAGCCTGCAGCAAATCCTCCTGCTCATCATCTGGGTTGTGACGCCCAGTGTGAGGTAGGAGAATGGAGGACGACCCGAACCTTTTCAGAGCACTGTGATAGCCAGGCGTGGAGACCGGGTTTGCCGAGAGCCCAGCAGGCACGCTCTGAGCTCTACAAATGCATCAGACCACCCAACCCTGTGCACCAGGCACCAATATATGCCCATGTCCCAGGTGGGATGGCCAGGACACACCACACCGTGGCAGAGCCCAGCCTTGAAAAGTGGCCTGTCCATCCCATTTGACAGGTGATGGACCCAAGTCAAGGTGAGAGGAAGCTCTTTGTCCCGGTGCAGGCAGAGACCCAGCACGGACCAGAAGGCAGGTCTGCCCAGGCCTCCGTCCAGCCAGAGCTGCCTGAGGGGGGCGTGTCATTGCCGCAGGAACTCTGATCACCAAGCGGTGAGGCAGGGGCTGAGCAGGCCGTGGAGCTTGCCGGTCCAGCCACCTCCGGTTTCAGAGGGGCCACTGTCGTTACCACCATCGTCTCCATCGTAAACAGTAGATTAAATTTTTTTTAATTAAAAAGGTTGTATTCTATTTATTACAAAAGCTATCTATGCTCATTGCAAATCCAGTTAAGCAAAATGAGAAAAATATGTTCTGCCATCCAGAGACGCCCCTCTAATGAGCAGAGTTATTCCACCCCTATTTTTTAAAAATCCAAATAGGATGGTGTTGAGTACCTGGTTTTATTTATTTCCACTTAACTGTTGTGTGAGGTTGTGAGTCTGAAGCGACACCCTGTCCTTTAAGAGCCAGCGTCTGTCCGGCCTGCGGGGCTGTGGGCAGAGACCAACATCGTTCGGCACCAGGGACTGGTTTCATGGAAGACAGTGTTTCCACGGACGGCGGGCGGTTCGGGATGATTCGAGTGTGCTGCGTTTCTTACGTTGCAGCCGCGCCCCGGCAGAGCGTCACCGCCTCAGAGCATAGGCGTCAGATTCTCATGAGGAGCCACAGCCTCGGCCCCCGGCACGCGCAGTCTAGGTGGGAGTCGCGCTCCTGTGAGAACCCAGCGCTGCCGCTGACGACAGGTGGCAGTGCGAGCCACGGGGCGGCTTCGCTCACTCACCCACTGCTCACATCCTGCTGTGCAGCCCGTTCCTGACAGGCCACAGACCCATGCAGTTCGAGGCCTGGGGGTTGGGGACCCCAGCTCTAGAGAGCCCCCTTCCGTTGAGGAAGCATTGATTGAGTGCCACTGTATGCCAGACACTTTGCTGGGCACGGGGTGATGCCTAGGCTGTGTGAGAGATACGAGCCTGTCCCTCCTCGCCGAGGGAGGGGAGCACAGCTTCTGGGTCCTTGTCAGTTCGGAGATGGGGCAGGTGGCCAGGAAGTGTTCTTGTGGAGGTAAGCGCTTGAGCAGTTCCGAAGACATCTTGCTACGGGCAGGAGGGGTCAGTCCACGGAAAGTCGGGGTGTCTCCTGTTGCCATCTGTGCAGAAGGCCACTGGGACCCCCATCTTCATGCTGGATTCTGCCCCCACCGACACATACACAGCCCACCGCAGAGCGTATGGGTTTCCTGCTTTTGTCAAGCGCCCTCTGCCCTCTTGCCTGTCCTCTTTTTTTGTTGTTGTTGTTGAGACAGAGTCTCACTTTGTTGCCCAGGCTAGAGTGAGTGCCATGGTGTCAGCCTAGCTCACAGCAACCTCAATCTCCTGGGCTCAAGCGATCCTCCTACCGCAGCCTCCGGAGTAGCTGGAACTACAGGCATGCACCATCACACCTAGCTAATTGTTTCTCTATATATTAGTTGGCCAATTAATTTCTTTGTATTTATAGTAGAGACGGGGTCTTGCTCTTGCTCAGGCTGGTTTCAAACTCCTGACCTGGAGTAATCCGCCCGCCTTGGCCTCCCAGAGTGCTAGGGTCACAGGCGTGAGCCACCGCGCCCGGCCACTTTCTGTCCTCTTAAAGCAGCTCCTGCATCCTGCGGCCTGGGGCCGTGAGGCTGTGTGTGCCATGCCAGGGGGCTGAGGGCACTGGCACAGGCCAGGCTGGGCTGCCAGGCCCCCGCCTCCCTCCCGCTCGAATATCCACGGTGTCTCCCCTAGAGCTCTGCTTCCGCCAACCCTAGGACCCTTAAGGGCCTGGTTTGGGGTATCTTCATCATTTCTGGGTGACTGTGTTGTCACACAGTGTATCCGGCCTCCCACACTCCTTGAGTGTGACATAGGGTATCTCACTGGCCTCTGTTACCCACCCCCTCCCCCGTGTCTTGCACGGCACCTGCCCTGGCATCAGTAATAATCACGTAGTGGTAATAGCAACACGCGCCGCTAATCCTCCTGCAGTCCTAAGAGGTGGGTACCATGATAGCCCTCATTTTCCATAGTGGGAATGGGCCCAGGGAGGCGGGGTCACTCGTTCAAGACCCACAGTTGGTAGAGGTTGGTGGGGGATTCGAACCTTGCTGTCCAGCGCCGAGGCCATGCTTCTGCTCCAGATGCCGTGCTTGCCACCAGAAAGCAATGGCTGAGTGCAGGGGTGAGCAAACGAGGGCATGTGTCCAGGCCTGAGAGCGGCGGCTGGTTGGGGGAGTGTGGGCTCCCAGGGGAGACTCCGTCCTGCCCCGTCGCCATCCAAGAGCAAGCTTTGCTCCAGCGTAGACAGAGGCGTCCGAGGACCAGAGCCGTGTGTCGGGCTCCTGCGTCTGGGACGGCGTTGGCCCTGGAAGCCTCGGCCGAGCCCTCCAGGACCGATGTCCAGAGGCATGGGAGGCGCAGTCGGAGCAGAACCTGTTAGCCTGCCAAGCTGATGGTGCACCCCGTGTCTGTCCGGCCTTGTTAGAAATACTAGAGAAGGAAAAGAACTGCTCTTTCATCCTCAGAGAATGTATTAGCCAGGATTGTTTTGGTTGCAAGTAACAGAGTCAGTCAAGTTAGCTTAAGCAGAGAAACCAATTTTTTGAAGATGTCTTTTAATTTTGTGAAACTATAAATAGCTTGGGTGCAATAAGGGCTCTGTCTTGGAAAATCGTGGCAAGGGCGGAGTGGACAGGCAAGGCATGGGGAACTGCGTGAATCAAGGCAGAGTTGGGAATGTGCAAGGCCCTGTGAGTGAGGACGGCCCTGGGCAGGAGGGGGTGGGTGTGGCCCAAGGGAGGGTATTGGTTGGGGGGGCCTGAGCCATCTGGAGCAGAGTCCAGCTCTACCTGGGGAGAAAGGGAGCCACTGCAGGTTCCTGAGCAGGAGAGGGAAATGATGGCCGTGGAGCTGGGGAGGATTATCCAGTTGGCGTGTGCTGGGCGAGCGGAATGGGAGAGACTGGAGCAGGCACGGTGAACTGGGGCTGGGTGTGGACAGCAAAGGGTGAATTGCCAGGTGTTGCATGTGCTTTTTCATGAAGGTGTCTATGAAGATGTCTTTTCCAGGAAGGAAAAAGGCAAGGTGCCAGCCGTAGCTGTACGGTGGAGCATTTTCCTGCCACCGCGCGTGGGCCAGGCGCGACTCACATCTCATCACGGCTAATGGCAGCTGTTCCACTCGCTGAGCCAGCCTGGAGAGTTGAAGGCTGCACAGGGGCGGCCTCCACCCCCACTCCTCTGCCTCTCAGCGGTGGGCCCGCCTCCCTTCCTGCCCAGTCTGCCTGTCCCCTGCCTCTCTGGGGTGTGGCTGTCAGCTGTCGGTTAACACTGCTTCTTGTGTCAGGCGGTTGCGGATGGGACCGGCCCAGACCGTGGGCTGCTGGAGCCTTGCCTGGCAGGTGCAGGCACAGCCGATGACAGACAGGAAGGCTGGCTGTGGGCTGAAAGGCTGGCCTCCGGGACCTGGGCTGTGGGGTCCAAGCTGCCCAGAGATGGCAGACCCCGTCTGGTCTCTGCATGCTGGGCCCAAACCATCCTCGATGACAGTCTGGGAGCTGGACATGTCAGCAAGTTAGTGTTAAATGTGAACTTGGGACATCCCACAGCCTTGTTTGGTCTCAGTTTCCTGTCTATTGGAGGAAGAAAGGAAGGCAGGAGCTGTGTGCTTGCCCTAAGGAAGGTGACGCGGTGGAGAGTCCAGCAGACAAAAGCAGATACCGTGGAGGGCCCTGGAAGCCGTCCTGTCTCGAGTGGCTTTTCAACGGAGCTAGGAAAGAACCACTCCCCGGTTACGCTCCTTACGGATGCTATCCTTAGATCACGTGACTACTTGAAGGCGGTGTCATTGATTTGAATGTATTCATTTATTCCATGTTTCGTTTGAATTTCCAATTTTAGCTTCAATTTTCACTTTACTTGGGTCACAGCAAAACCTGTTCTTTGAGACATGGCCTGCAGAAGCAGCATTAAGGAACTACACAGACCACTTAGTTAAGTGTGAGCAATCCAAGGACTTACTTCCTTGACCAGCCACAGGGCTCAGCCAGCATAAAAGGCAGCTCTATGGTGGTGTGGCCCGTAGGCTTCCAGGCTAGCTAGGAGCCCAGGTGATACTGATCTGCCTCATGACACATGGGTCCAAAGTTACAGTGTTTGGGTTACATTGTCAGAGAATCTTCATTCCTCTGGAATGTTCCTGTGCACATCATACGCTTATCTGCCCCAGGCAAAGTGACCATGTAATTATCAGGGTAGAGGTTTACGTTGAAGGTCAAAGAAGTTCACATTTAGACAATTTCCTGTGCAGGGCAATTGCAAGCAAGTTTAGCAAGTAAAAGGGCCGAGGCATCCTTCACAATATTTGAAGCATGCATACCACGGTTCAGCAAATACTTATTAAGCACTTGCTGTGTGTCCAACACGGCTGTGGGTTCCAGGGTCACAGCACTGGATGAGACAGGGAGGGCCTCTGTCCTTGCCTTGCCTGCATTCTAACAGCGCGCTGTCCATAGAACTTCCCACATTAATGGCGATGTTCTGCACTTTCCAAACTGGTAGCTCTTAGCCACATTACCTATTGCAACTAAGGAACTGAGTTTTTAAATTTGTTAACTTTAAGTTTAAATAGCCACACGTGGCCAGTAACTACTATATTGGACTGTGTGTCTAGCAAATGCATACTTTTGAAACTTTTCCATAGAAGTCCGTCATTATTTGCTAGTCTTGTTATTTATTTTTTCAGCTGAGGGGTGGAGATGCCTGGTGTCCGGCTAACATGGCGAAAGGGGACTTCAAAGAAGTGGTGAATTGCAGTTTCCAAGCTGAACACTGGGTCTTCTTTATTCAAGTATTAGTAGTTGCAAGGACAGTCATGTGTTTACCTGGGTGGGGAAGTGTTGGAAAATGTCGCTTTCTACACGTGCATGTTATGTGTGTGTGCATGTGAGTAACTGACTTTTTAGCATATTGCTGTTGCTTGCATTAAATAATCTTGGTAGGGACAAAAAAATTGATGTCAGTAGTAGAGAAAACCTTCATAGTAGAAGCAGGATAATTCATGTGTCCCAGGCAGGGGCGGTGATAATAACAGTTTTGTAGCCTGCCTGTCACGTTAATTGTATATTATTAGAGACCATTAATCTGAGGATTATTAACATGAAGGATTTTTAGGCAGTGCCTTGTTGTGGAGAACTTTAATCTGATGATCAGTGACACACGTCAGTAGGAGTTTGGTGTCTTAGGAAAGAATGAGTTACTTGGTTTTACTTCGTGGATCTCTGGAGGATGTAGCAGAATCTTCATTTTCTGAGGATGTCAGGCCTCGATCTTTAGCAGGTGGAAGGGGCTGTGTGTGAGGGCCATGGAATGTCTTCTTTAGCAGGACATTTCAAGCCCCAGAATTCTGAAGTTCTAGAAGTTTGTAGGCAAAGAAAGCTCTAAAATTCTCTCCTTAGAGTTCCCGGGGAATGCTCGCTCTGTGCTCCTGTGTGTGTTATTTGACCACTGACTCGTTTTCTCTCTCTTTGCATTAAGTAGTGACTGCCTGTCTCTTGGTGATGTGTCCAAGGCCTGGCCTGTGACTTTCCTTTGCCAAAGACAACCAGGCACCACCTCCTGAAGGCTGTGGACTGCTCAGACAGCGGGGAGGGTGATGTCTCTGCCAGCACCGTGTGATGTCAGAGTCGAGCCCTCAGAGATGGCGTGTGTTCCTGTGACCATCCAGGGCTGCTAGCACCTCGGGGCTGGGTCCCTGGCAGTGTGGAGTCAGGCTGCCTCCCTCCGACATCCAGGCAGGGCCAGCTCTATCTGAGGCTGTGGGCACTGAGGCCTTTCAAGTTAGGGAGCTCTCTGCAGGGGCCCAGGATGGGAAGGCTGGCCAAGGCCTGGCGGGGGCATAGGGACACTCGTGTCAGCCCCTGTTTGACCTCCATGAAGATCCCACTGAGTTTAAGAGAGAAGAGCAAGAAGAACTATAGAGAAATGTGGAACTTTGGTCATAGAACATCAGAAAGGAAGCAAAGTAAATTTGTATGGCCAGAAGTAGGAAACTGCAGCAAGCCACAAGTGGACACAGGAGTTTGAAATCTGGGCACGAGTTTTGCCATCACAAATATGGAAGTTGTATAGGGGTGAAGGAGGAGACAGACAAAGAAAAGTGACACAGAGGCATTTCAGAGATGGAAATAGCATAGACTGAGGATCTGCAGCTGGCCAGGTGCTGCCGGGACTCTTTAAACATTGACGAGGGGCTGCGGAGTGCGAGCGCCATTGGCCACATGTCCTGGAACAGGAGCCAGTTCCCGTGCCTCAGTGGCGCCCACAGAGGGCTTGTGCATGCCATGTTACCAGGCCCGGGCGTGGAGTTTCAGGTAGAACCAGGCCGGAAATAACTACAGCGGTGGCAGCAGTGGTGGTGGCAGGACTGTGATCTTCACTCGGCTCTCACTGATTCTTCATGGCGGGCCCGGAAGGCAGGCAACGTTCTCCCCATTTCACAGGCAGGCAAGCGAGGCGCCGAGGGAGCTGCTGGCCAGCGTCACCCGTGAGTGTGGTAGAGCCAGGGTTATCCTCCATGCTGCCTGGTTCCCAGCCCTGTTTCTCCCCGACTCCTGCAGGTCTGGCCTTGATGGAGCAAGGGCGCGGAGGGCAGCCAGCTTGCGGCGATGGGAAATCTCAAGGGAAGTTTGCCTGGACTCATTCTCAAGCTTAACTGACCCCTAGCTAAGATCCATCTGACGTGGCTCTTGGGAGCGAGCAGTCGCTCAATGGAACCATCTGGAGTCTTCTGATTTGAGTTTCAGAGGAGAGAGTGAGCGAAGAACTTGTGGCTTAGGATAGCAGCGTCCTGGAGACGGGCTGGGGCCAGATGGCTGATCCTGCCGGGCAGCCCTGGGGTGAGCACGGGGGTGGCCAGCCCGCCCTTCCCGGGGCGTGGAGCCAGGCGGAGGCCCACGGCTGCCCTCCCTTCTCGGCCTTTCTTCCCCCAGCCCGGTGCGCCGCCTCCCGCAGGTGCGGAGAGCGAGGCCCGTGGGCCTGGCCCCTCTGTCCTCCTCCGGGCTGGGAGCGGGCCTCGGGCAGCGGGCCGTGTGGGGCGCTAGCTCGGCGCGGCAGCTGGCAGTCCAGCCGGGCTGACGTGCACGCCTGAGTAGCGGCGAGGGGAGAGCTCCGAGGCCGCCCGGGGTGGCGTGAGCGGCTGGCAGGAGTGGTGGGGTGAGGGGCTGTGGGGCGGGGCAGCCCTTCCCCCACGCGCACTTGCCCACACGTGGAAAGAGCTGTGTTCTGCTGAGGTGGGGAGTCCAGTGTCCCCGTCTCTCCCGCCGTCTGGGAGCTCCATTTACCGCAGGTGCGGCGCTGTTGTGGAAGGGGTGTGTTGGTGGGTACCTGGGTAAATAAGTATAAATAGTTTTCTTTCTGATATGTGACCGGATTATTTTCCAGTTGATTTCAAGCCTTGGCCCCAAGTGGCCCACAGATCAAAAAAAGATAAGGGTCAGTTACAAGGTTGAGCTCATTCTCCGTTGCCATGGCAACTGACCTCAGGCAACCCTCGGAGGACTACACCCAGCTCCCCAGGTGATATTTTTACTGTCCACGCCATCAATCCCAAGCCTTTCAAAACTCAGACTGCCTAATTGTCAGGGCTCTGTTTTGAAGAGACTCCAGGTCCCCTGCTGGCCCCGGTTCAGGCTGCCAGAGCTCATTTATAAGCCTTTCCGAAACTCCGGGGACCATGAGCTGGGTCCCTCCTGGCCAGAAAGGCCTGGGAAGGTGTCCCCCGGGGGAGGAGGAAGGGCACAGCCCATCCTCCAGGATTAATTAGGAAAATGTGAGCCCGGAATGGGGGCTGTGCCAGCGGGGCGTGCGTTCAAGCCTTGGCTGAGTGGTCTTGAGCAATGAGGACGCGCGGGGCGGCCTAGGCAGTGTTAGCCACCCCAGAGTCCCCAGCAGCCCCCCAAGACACCCACAGCATTTTCATCCCAGTAGTCATAGTAGGAAATTATTTCCCATTGCTATTTGACAATTTCTCCATCTTCAGTAAAGTATGGACAAAAAGCGATTTTAGAAAACTTTCTGCCTTTTTCGATATCCTCAACATACAATCTTGATCAAAACCCAGAGTCATGACAACAGGACTCCAACAGACCAGTTGGAGCCCTTTCATGGAGATCGGGGGTTCTCAAACTGTAACATATGCCCCAAACACTGAGGTGCCTTTCAAATGCAGGTTCTGGAGCTGCAGGTCGGGGGGCCGAGCCTGCATTTCCCTCAGCCCCCAGGTGCTGCCAGGGCTGCTGGGCCGGGGCTGGGGTCCTACCGTCAGACCCTGTCCCACTCACCTGACCCAACTCTTGCCTGGCCTTTGACGGGAGCCCCTCCCCCAAACCCCCTCCCCCTCTGACCCTTGGGCACGCCCAGCCTAAATGTCACGCTTCCCTCCCTCTGCCTGGCGTGGCTGATTTCCTCGTGGCCTTTGACAGACAGGTCACTAGATGAACAGCCCCACGTGATGCCCACATTTTATTACCTGCTGTCTGCTCTTCTGCCCAAGGGTCTTTGTCCCTCACCGGGAACAAAGGATGGCGTCCTCCGGCCACGTTTCTATCACTGTCCTGCACCGTTCCTCTGTCCGGATGGCGTTGGCGGGTCCGTTCCTGGCGTCACCCTTCACACAGCGCCCCTCGCCTCACGGCGGTGCCAGGGCGCTGCTGCAGCGGGACAGGCAGTCGCGCACCGCCTGGCGTCACCTCTGCTTGCAGAGACGCTGCCAGGGACGGTGCCGCAGCCTGGCTGTCCCACGCTGTCAGATATGGGCGCTGGCCCCAGCAAGGGGGCCGCCAGGCTCAAACGTGGGACACGAGGGTGGCTGTTCGCTGTCTTCCTCGCACGTTTTGCATGATCAGGGAGCGGAAGGTGGTGCTGGGTCCCAGGTCTTAAGTCATGTGACTTTTTCTAGTATTTTCTGAAGCTAGAGGGGGCTGCTGGGGATGAACAGCACACAGCACCCAGCGCTGCTGAGGCCCTGCTAGGTAGGGTCCTGCCTCTCCGAGCCCGCTGTCTTGGAGCAGGCCACTGCCGTGTGACGGTCCAGAGAGCCGCACTGCAGAAGGGAAGTGGTGTTATGAGCCACAGGCCCTGTGAGGTTGAGGGTGGCCACTGGTGCACAATGACAGTGTTTCCCAGCACCCCGCCCAGGTTCCAGGCTTGTACCAAGTGCTGTACGTCAGTTGCCCATTTCCCAGTTACCGAGCGCCCGCTGGTGCCAGGCCCTGTTCCAGGAACGGGTGACAGAGCAGAGGGCAAAGCAGCACGTGTGGAGCTGACGTTATTCTTTCTGTTTGTGTGTGTGAGAGAGAGAGTTTGTTAGATAGACAGTCAACTCTGTGATGGTCCGGGCAGCAGTAAGCACACTCCAGGACATTAAAGGTGAGTGAGGGGCTAGAAAGGACAGGTTGTGCCTTTTGAGCCAGGTGTCCAGCAGGCCTGTCTGAAGAGACAGCCTTGGGCAGACCGCTGGGTGACGGGGCGGGGGAGGAGGATGAGAGCGTGGCGCCAGGGTGTTTCAGGGAGGGCAGGTGTCCCGTGGGAGGAGAGGCCCGCTGGGCTGCCTCATAAAACCCCTGTGCTGCTTTTTCCCATTCTCTGGCAAAAGAAGCCGGAGCTCAGAGGAGTTAAGCAACCTACCCAAATGTACACAGCGGGCAAGTGATGGAAGGAGGGCTCAAACCCAAGTGTTCCTGGTTCTAGCTTTTGTGTCCTGCGTGGCTGCTTCCTGGATGGAGGTGGCTAGCTGTGCCCCTTGTCAACACCAGGTGGCGGTCACTGGTCCTCCCCCAGACAGGTATATGCATTGATGATGCTACTGTTGGGTCAGCTTCCCCAAGGGGGGGGGGGTCCTTGCTAAGAGCCGGGCCAGGCAAGGCCTGTCAGTATGGCTGGAGCCGGTCACACTGAGCGCCTTGGAGCCCAAGAACAATGCCCTGTCCACTCCCCTCCGCAGCCTGCTGCTCCTCCCTCCCAGGCAGCAAATTATGGCCTCCGAATGTGTGCCCGGGCCTGCCTTTGACATCAGCGGGCCCACCTGAGCCTCACCTTCAGGATTCTGATAATCAGCTCTCTCTCCTCCTGGCTTCCCCCAAGACCCGTATGGAAATAAGTATGTGTCTGCCAGGGATCAAATGCTTTTGGAGACAAAAGTCGGTACCGAGGACATTACAGGAGCTATCATCTCGGCACGATGCTCTTCCACAAAGCCCTGTGCTCCTCTTTTGGGCTGACACAGTTTCAGCCTGAAAGGTTCCAGCAGGCTGACTTGGTTTTAAGCAAAAGCACATCCTATTATTTTTTTGAGAAATGAAGTGTAAAATTAACACTTATTATTCCTGAGCAGAGGAGAAAAAACAGAGAGAGGGGGACTCTGGGATTTTTGTGCTTGCTGGGTTGTTTGTTTAGCAGTTTGGGTTTTTATTTTTATTTTTAATTTTTAAATCATAATAAATCAATAGATTTCCCCATGCCAGCCTCAACTTACAGGGAACAGGAGGCAAGATCTGAATTTCAGCAGGTGAAATCTGCATTTCACTTTACAAATGAGCAGGGCTGCATAATTCACTCGAGTTGTGTGGGTCTCTCTTATAGATGCCTGTCATGTGCTATAAAAAAAAAAAAAAGAGGAATAGAAAGGAGGGAAAGCGATCGTGTGTCTTAACTCACAAAATCCTCCAGCCCCCACTCAGGTGGAGGGGCCTGTGGGCTCCCAGACAGCTTTGTCATTCTGCTCCAAGGTGTCGGCTGAGCACTGCGCGATCTCATATAATTCAGGAAAGGGATTCTCGGCGGGTGCCGCTGTCTGGGGACCCTGTGTCTTGGGACAGAGGAGAGGTGGGCAGCGCCTGGTAGGGGAGGGTGGTGGTGGTGGTGAAGTCTCTATCAGCATCCATGGACTTGCTTGTATTGGGTCATAGGCACGCTAAGGAGTGTTTGTCACACTAACTAGGGCGCTCTCTCCCCGCCCTCCCTGCCTCCCAGCCCTCCCCCATCTTCCTGGATGGTTTCATAGGCAGAGGTGCATTAATGGACACCCAAGGGAGTACCTCGGACCCCTCCAGTGGGGAGAAGACCTCATCTTCAGAAAGATTTGCAAATCAAAAGGTCTTGCCTTGAGTGGGAGAGATCCCAGCTCTGCAGGACCCCTCAGGCTTCATGCTCCCCCACCCCCACTTTTACTTTTTGCTTGTTTTATTTCTCCTCCTCCCTTTCCCCAGGATTGACTCTTTCAAACACTTGGGGGAGAGAGAGTGAGGGTCTCAGGACACGCAGCCGCTGTGGGCTCCTGGTCTAATGGCCCGGAACCTCGCTTTGGCCCTGGTGTGGGCTGCGATCTGCCGTGTGTTGGCCAGGGCCGGCTTGGCGGCTGTGTGCATATTCATGAAGGTGGGCGCTGGGTGTAGCTGCGTCTGTGAGTCAGAGGGGACCGGCTGATGAATTGCTCAGCACTCGGAGAAAGGAAAGTGGCTGTCAGACATGATTCTCTGATTTATAAGTTGCAGGAGGCGTCTTTGTCCTCGCGGTGTGTGTGTCAGGCGGGCCGTCTCCCTCCACAGCCAAGTGGCTAGGGCCCGGCCCAGCAGAGAGCGACGAATCCTCCGCTGCCATCTCGGCTCCGACTGGGCCTGGGGCAAGGCCTGGCCCGGGGGTATCTGTCCTCCATGGGTATCTCAGAGCCCTTCCTGCAGGGGTCTGGGTGGGGCCTGATGCTCTGGGGGCCATAGGAGAGGACGACATCATCCGTGCCCACAGCCGAAGTGCCAGCATCAGAAAGGTGTCATTAAATGAATCCAGAGTCACTGTGCCCAGTGAAGGGGCGGTCTCTGTGGGGGGGCTGCCTGGGGGGGCATACAAGGTGGGGGTTACATACATGTGGGGGCGGCTTTGTGTCCTGCTCAGAGCACCACCCACCTGGTTGTGCTACCCCGTAAGTGGTCTAATTCTCCGAGCCCATTTCTTCTTTCTGGAAACGCAGTTTCCCCAGCAAGCTGGGCTATTTCTGAAGTTCAGGTATGTTGCAAACTAGTACAGAAGCCTGTACGATTGTCATTTTCACATCCCCCTGCCTCATTAATGTCCAAGAGGCGTCCCCATTCTAACAGGAGGCCTCATGGAAAGGTGGCGTCTCCTTCAGTCCTTCACTCCTTGAATGCATACTCTGCATGAGGCGCTGGGAAGCCTCGTTTGTGCGGGGGCAGGGGATATGTTGGGGGTCTTCTGAGGCAGCCCCCCACACTGGAGGCCATCTCTAATTATGACGAGAGTCTCCCCAAGGAAAGCGAGGGCGTGCATGGGGCCCGCGGGGCGAGCGTGCTGAGCCTGCCCCGTGTCCCAAAACTTGTCAATGAATTCCTTTCCTGCCAGCATAAATGGCAGATCTGTTTGAATCTCTGCCGGGTGCAAGTGGCCTAGTTGCCGGGGCTCCAGGGGCGCGACAAACACCGGCAGATCCCAGCCAGTGGGCTATGTGGGGCAGGCCCACCTGTGCGCACGTGTGCATGTGTGCCTCTGCGGCGGCGCGCGGGCGTGGGGATGGCGGGGCCGCGGGGAATGCCTGCTGTGTCTGCCAGCCCCGCCAGGGCCTGGGGACCAGGGATCTCCAGGAGCCTCAGCACATCTGTGTCCATGTCTCTCCACCGGCAGAACCCCTCTGCTGCCCAGTGCCCGCCTTTGAGGGCAGACCGCAGCACCTGGCACCCTTGGCGAGGCTGGCTCCCGGGGAGCCCAGGGGCAGCTGGCGTCCTTGGCTGTCCCAGATAACACCCTCACCGGTTCCAGTGTGCCCGGCAATAGACACTTATTGAGCACTTGGTGTGTGCCAGGGTCTGTTCAAAGCCCCTTTACATGGGGTTAAACTCATTTAATTCTCACATCAACTACAAGAGGAAGGCTGTTACTGAGTGTTTCAGAAAGAGGAAACTGAGGCACAGAGAGGTTACATAACTTGCCCAAGATCATCCAGAGCTGGATTCCACCCTGGGTGAGGTGATGCTCGAGTCGTGTGATTCCCCACCCCCACAGCTGACCACTTGCCTGGCGGTCAGGTTGTCCTCGCCTCACTAAGCATGGACTCGTGCCCAGGGCATGCAGTGCAGAGGATCCCAGAAGCTGGGATTCGAACTCAGCTCTGCTAGATTCTGGACAGGGGCGCTAGACTCCAGCTCTCAGCCTCCTCGATGCTGGCATGACACTGGCACTTGGCCACGTTCTGTTCCCTGGTGTCTTCGGGTGAAGGTTTAGGGTCGCAGTGCCTTCCAGGTGGAGAGATGGAGCTATGTTCTGGCTTGGAAGCGGGACAGGGAGTTTGCCCATTGTCCGGGGTTCACTGAGTAGCCCATCTGTTTCAAAGGGAGAAAAAGAACATTTTGGTTTTTTGCAATATCTTCCAGGGCCTGCCTGTCACTCTTAGGGTAAAGTCCCAGAGTCCTGCAGCAGCTGACAAGGCATTCTTAATGTGCACCGCTGCTGTCCCCCGGCATCACCTCTGGCCTTCTAAGCTTCAGGCACACTGTCCCTTGCTGCACTTCAGTCTGGCCCTGCACCACACGGACCCCTCATGGCCTTGCCCTCATGCCTGTCCTAGAGTGCTCCCCTACACGCTCACGTCACCTCTTGACCCTGTGTTATGTGCTGATAATTTTTATTTATCTGTCTACCCCACCACCAGAATGGGGCCAAGGCATTATTATTTGTTTAGTTCCCCAAAGAACCCCCAGCTCATAACAAAGTTCCTGACACATAGTATATGTTCAGTAAATATTTGATTGTATTTTTGAATGGTCAGACTCCATCTCTGTCAGGCCCCTCTGCATGGTGATGTGGGCTAGGAACGCCGCACTTGAACGTGGCCCGCACACTTGGGCTCCACCAGCAGGGGAAATCATGGCAAAGGATGGCCTTCAAGAGCCAGATATTTGGAGTGGCCCCTGGGGTCTGTGAGCCTCTGGGGGCTGGGCCGTCTGGAGCCGGGATGAGTCTTGGTGTCCAAGGCCCCCTTGCCAGCTCTGGCGCCGGGGGCCAGAGAGGGCTTGGCTCTGGGTATGTGGAGACCTGGTGGACTCCTGCCCGGAGATCGTGCAGGATCACTGACGGGTCATGGCTTCTCCTTGCAGAGGAAGGCATCAACCATGAGTGTAAGCTGTGCAACCAGATGTTCGACTCCCCGGCCAAGCTCCTGTGTCACCTCATCGAGCACAGCTTCGAGGGCATGGGTGGCACCTTCAAATGCCCCGTGTGCTTCACAGGTAAGGTACCCAGCGTGTGCCTGGTGGGAGACAGGGAAGGGACACTGGGCCCAGCACTGTGATGGCTGGACCCCAGCATGTATGTGCTCCTTCCTCTTCGCTTTGTGAGTCTGGTTGGGCCAGGACCCCACGAGGGAAGCCCTAGGGGATCAACAGGCCCACTACTCTCTGTCCTCTCCTCCTGGGCAGGCTGGGGGCACCCTGTCCTGGCCGCGGCACACAGCTGCTAAAGCCTTTGTCCGAGCCAGCCTCAGCCCTTCTGCTGCAGGTGCTCTTCCTGGGTCCGCGCTTATCTCCCTGAGCTACATGCTCCATCCTGTGCCGTCAGGCCCCCTCCGCACACTCCTGGTCCCCTTGCCCCTCAGCTGCCCATCTCCCATCCGTGCTCCAGGCTAGGGGTCAAGGGCAGCTCTGCCGGCCAAGTCCCCAGCCCCCAGACTGGCTGCCAGCCCAGGCGAGCGGCTGTCCCAGCCTGAGGCGAGTCTCAGGGGCTCTGCCGGCCCCTCCTGCTGCCCAGATGGCGGCCGGTGCGCGGGGAGCCTGGCCTCCCCTGCCTCCCCTGACATCTGCTGTCTGCCGCGGCGGGAAGCCCACCCTGGGGAGGGCGCCGGCGGGAGGATGTTTCTGAGTGCTTACCTCCCAGACACGCAGCTGCTCGGGGCCTGGGCCACCGCGGGACCCCCACCACCAGGACGCTGGGGCTGGGGCTTGTCCATACGTGTCCTGGGAGGGCTGCGCCATGGGGGAGCCCCTGAGCAAGCACACCTCTGCGGTTCCCTGGGGTCCTGGCACACTGGTGCCTCCTTCCCTCCCCTCAGGAGCCCCTGCCCATCTGCCGCCGCAGTCCGTGGGCTGGCACTGAGGGGCCAGCAGCTGGCCTGCCCATCCAGGACACGGGGCTTCTGGCAGGGCTGAGGATGCTGACAACAGTCTCAACAACAGCAATAGGAATTCGTGTTGGTCGAGCAACTTCTTGCACCAGACACCCTGCTAAGCTTTTGAATTCAGGTCTCTGCCACCTGCTAGCAGTGGGACCTTGGACAAGTCATTTAGCATTGCCTCAGTTTCCTTTTCTGTAAAATGGGGATAACAACAGTGCCTGCCTTCCAGGCCTGGGAGGCGTTCAGGGAGCTCGCACCTGGGGTCTGGCTGGCAAGGAGGAGGAGGACACGCACATTGGTCCCACTCTGCGTCAGGCCATCTTTTCAGCACTGTGTGAGTGTTAACCCATTTGATCCTCCCAGCACCTGAGGTGCATACTATTAATATAATGACCTCTAGTCCTTGAATGAGGAAGTGAAGCCCAGAGAGCTTAAGTGACTTGCCCAAGTTTGCACAGCCACTGAGTGGCAGAACTCAGCTAATCTAGCTCAAGCCCTCCCTCTAGTAGGTGCTGATAGTGCCCCCAATAGCCCACTCTTTGGCCGCTGTGCCCGTGTCACGGTGATCCCACTTGTGGGTGTTGTAGGGGCAGCTGCCACGGGAGCTGGTGTCCTGAGCTTGGCCTTTGACGGCCCTGTGTGTGTCCAGTCTTTGTCCAGGCCAACAAGCTGCAGCAGCACATCTTTGCCGTGCATGGGCAGGAGGACAAGATCTACGACTGCTCACAGTGCCCACAGAAGTTCTTCTTCCAGACGGAGCTGCAGGTGAGTGCGTGCTCATGTCAGCTGCATACCCCGTGCCTGTGTCCCTCAGGCTGCCCTGTTGGTACCGAGGATCTCGGGGTTAAGCCAAGATGGTGAGGTCTTGTCCTTGTGGGCCTGGAGCCAATGGCTGTCCTCCTGGCTGGCAGACATGGAGTATCACCCCCTTGCCTCATCCGGCCCAGAGAGCTGGACTATGGCAGGCCAAGCCTGGAGCAGGGGTCAGGCTTCTCTTTGGGGTGTTTCCATGGCAGTTCCCTTCCCCTCGTGGGGATTCCATATCTCCACCTATATTTGGCTAGTGGCCCAGGTGGCCTGCATGGCTGGGTCCTGGGGCTGTATGGAGCCAGGAGCTGGGTCTGGGGCCTGAGAGCCTCCATCTCTGGCAGGAAAGCCAGGAAAGAGAACAGTGGATGCCTGACTGGCCCCAACTCAGAGGAACCGGCACTCGCCATAGGTCCTGAGGCTATGTGGCCATCAGGTGGGGCACGGTGGCCTCAATAAGCTTCCTCAGATCCTCATTCTGGGTCTGCAGAACTGAGACCCTTGGGAAGGGAAGCTGCCATGGTGGTCCTCCCTAGGTACCTGCAGCCAGGTCCCTTGGCATCCCGTGGGGCCCTTCCTTCTCACCTGTTACTGGCTTTCTGAGGACCAAGATCTATGCCCAGGTGAAGCTGCTTTCTCTTCCACTGATTTTTCCAAGAAATTCTTACAACACTGGAGAGGTCACATGCGCACTGGGAAGAGCACACATGGAAAACTCACAGACACTGTGCTGGGCAGCAGCATCAACACACAAAGGGAAGGTCCGTGCACACGATTCCTATTACACATCACATGTGCACATGCACACAGAGGACTCCCACACCTGTGCAGCACCTGTGCCCCCAAAGGAGGCCCCTCTCACAGCCACAGAAATAGCACACGTGCACACATGGATAAACACAGCACAGTGCCATGTACCAAGAACGCCACCATTGTTAGCAAGGATACAGGTTAGGTTATTGTTTTAGAACAAAGGTTTATGTGTCACTCGTGTGACATGTCCAGGCAGGTGGTGGAGAAAGGACTCTGTTGGTGATATTCACCCAGCGACCGGCCTGCAGAGGCCCTGTCCCTCCGTGGCTCCAAGTCACTGGGGACGAGAAGAGGGAGGAGGCGACATGGCACCAGCTCTCCAGGCTTCCCCTCGGAAGTGAGGCGCGTGGCCGTCTCTCACGCTGCGTGGACCAGAGCAAGCTGGCCATGCCCGACGGCAAAGGGGGTGAGAAGGGAACGCCACCCTCGGCCTATAAACGGAGGAGCTGGCATCTATCAGCAGCCCTGGGGGCTCATGCTCACCACTTTGGACCACTGGGGCACACCTGCCCCCACAGCACCCCACCCCGTGTGAGTGCTGTGCCTCCGGCAGCGTCTTCCCACCCACCCAGGTGACGAAGCTGGGGCCGCTCACCCCAGGCAGGATCATCAGGTCGCTTGGATGGCAGCGGTGGCCACCCCACCCAGGGTTGGAGGGTGCAGCGGCGGCCTGTTACAGGACAGTCCCCTTCTTACCATGCTGCAGCCCACTTGCACCGCCAGGCCTGGGCTGTCCTGTTTGCATGGCTGGTGGTGGCTATTGCCGGAAGAAGTGACAGCAGGCCCCGGAGGGCAAGAGGGCTCACCATCCCATGGCCTGGCCCCGTGCCAGAGCCGGGCAGGCTGAGCTTAGACCAGCCTTGAAGGACGCCTGGGCGGGGCTCTGGAAAGCCTGTTTCTTTTTGTCTTTTGGGCAGTGCCCCTGTGTGCCTGTAAATTCTTGTATTGTTCACAT
This sequence comes from Microcebus murinus, assembly GCF_040939455.1. Classification (NCBI taxonomy): domain Eukaryota; kingdom Metazoa; phylum Chordata; class Mammalia; order Primates; family Cheirogaleidae; genus Microcebus; species Microcebus murinus. The sequence continues at coordinate 4,534,171 of NC_134123.1, read as the reverse complement.
GACTGTCATCCCATTGTCACAATGTGGGACAAAGTTACGGACGCAGGCCCAGAGAGGGGTTTCTACTTACAAAAGGCCAGCATGGGGGTAAGGACACCCGCCCAGCCCTGCTGTCTCCCCGCTGATCCACAGGCTGAGCTGGTGCCTCTGTGCGGGGCTACGTGAGGGGACAGCTGGGGATCGGTGCCAGCACTGAGCCACCGGCCATCCAGGAAGCTCCTGCCCACGTGCTGGCCAGGTGCCCTTTCTGCCAAGTGCAGTCTGTGCGGCCACCTTACCCTACCTGCCTCACCTGCGTGGCCCAGCTACCCAAATAGGCCCCAGGTCCCCTGACAAATGAAGCTTTTTATAGCACAATGGGACAGGCGTCTTTCGGACCCATCAGCCCATATAAACCGTGATTTACTTAAACTCGGCTTGCTCGGCCCCTGCCTGGCCTCCTACATTGTCCCGGATGCTGAGAGATCTCTCTGCTGGCTTTAGGATCACTCCAGGACAAGCCTCCTGAGCCTGCCCGAGGGCTGCCTTGTGAATGCAGAGGAGTAGGGAAGCCACAGCTTGCAAACTGGATGTCACTTCGCTTCCACCATCCTCATGCTGTGCCCACACCTGACCCCAGAATGGTCCATGTGGGCCGGTGCTTTCCTGGGTCACCCTGTCAACCTTTAACACTCAAATACTGAGATCCTCAAATACTGAGAAACCCTCTAAATTATAGCCTTAACGAGTCACTATTTTCTGCAATTAATGATTTTAATTATAGACCACTTAAATGTGGAAGAATTGTCGCAACGCCAAATCTATGCAAATAATGGCTTTCGTTAAGTAACTTGAATAGCAATTTTCTGGCTCATGAGAGGGGGTTTCCAGGCAATGAAGTTTTCGTCGCGGCTGCGCTGAAGCTGGTGCTGGGAGGGCCTGGTTGGGCGGCAGGGCGAGTGTGCTGGTCCTCGGGGCTGCCCTGGGGCTTTTCGTAGGGCAGCTGGAGGCCAGGCTTGCCGGAGCCGGGCCTCACAGCCACGTGGCATTTGGGGTTGTGTAGGGAGCCCCGGGAAGCCAGTGTTTGCAGGCACAGGGACTGAGAGGCCGTGAGAAGATCCGGGCTCGGGACTGGGCTCGCTGTGGAACCGGGAAGTGCTGTTGTGAGGGCAGGCGTGCTGGGGGGAGACTCGGATGCGGGGGCTCGGCCCGCAGCAGCACCGGCCTGTCTGCGTACAGATGGGACATCTTCTCGGGCTGCGGCAGCGCAGTGGCCAGAATGAGGGACATTAATTCAAAAGGCTCTGGACGCACTGGTGGACATTCTTGGTAGCGAGAATCAGCGGACAGGAGAGCGAACGCTTTGCTGTTCGCTTGTTCACAGCGTGTGCACGGAGGCCTGTGATGTGCCGGCGCTGGCCCCATGGCCTGGGAAGACAGCGGCGAACAAGACAGAGGACCAGCCCTGGGGCTGCACGCCAGAGGGGTTGAGAGACACTTCCAGGGAGGGTCAAGGACATGAAGAAAATGAAACCAGGGAATGGGCTCGAGCATGGTGGGGGATGGGGTTAGACACTTCTTGGTGAGTGTGGTCAGGGAGGGCCTCTCTGAGGAGGTGGGATGTGGCTCCACCCAGATGGGATGGTGTAAGGGCAGGCTGTGTGGACGAGAGCCGTGAGTGCAAAGGCTCTGTGGCCACTGGGAGCTGGGCGAATAGCTAAGACGACAGAAGGCAGAGCCCGGCTGCAGCGCAGTGAGCAAGGGCAGAGGCACATGGAGTCCGGATCATGGCAAGATTGGTAGGGCAGTGAGAGACTTCGGATTTTATCCCCATTGTGACGGGAAACCAAGCAGGGCACAGGTGTCATCTGATTTACACCCTGGATCAAAACAAGAGGTTTGCTTTTGAAAGACACTGTTAAGAGAATGAAAAGTCACAGACTGGGAGAAAATGGCTTGTAAGTCACACATCCGATGAAGGCCTTTTATCCAGAATATATTAAACATAAAGAACTCTTGAAGCTCAACAAGGAGGTGGGGAGGCAAAAAACTTTTGCCAGGCATGTCACCAAAGAAGACGCCCATCGTTAGTCGTTAGGGAAGGGCGATGAGTCCCGCGGCCGGGCGGCCGGCAGCACTGGGCGCTGGCGAGGGTGGGGCCCTCGGAACTCTCCTCTTGCTGGCGGAGGTGCAGTTGCTTGGCCACGTGACAGAATAGTTTGCGGATTTCTTATACAGTTAAACGCACACTTACCACGTGACCCAGCAATCCCACTGCTCGGTGCTGACCTAAGAGAAAGGAGAGCTTTGTCATACCAAACCCTCTCTGTGAGTGACAATAGCGGCTTTATTTGTAATGGCCCCAATGGCCCCAAACTGGAAGCCCCTAAGTGTCCCTTACCTGGTGGACGGGTAAGAGGTGCGGTGATGTGGCACATTCGTGTGGTGGGCTGCTGTCCGGCCATGAAAGCAACGGCTCACAAATGCCAAGTGAGAGAAGCCAGACCCAGAGCTGCATACTGTGTGGTTCTCTTGACATGACATTCTAGAGAAGGGTGACAATACATCAGAACAGGAAACAGACTAGTGGTCGCCAGGGGCTGCAGGTGCTGGGGGAGAATAGAGGAGACTAAAGAAGGTTTATCTAAACACCCATACCCTGAAAACTTAGGCATTGCTGGCCTGTGGGGACCCACCCTGACCTTGGGGTCCAGGAGCTTCCAGGGGCCTGTCCTGGGTCTCTGCCCAGGAGATTTGTGTGGGTTGCAGGAGAGATGCAGCCACTCTTGCCTTCAAGTGCTTTAAGCTCTGGCAGGTAGAGGGGTTCTCGGCATGCCTCAGGTGGCCCCAAGACTTCATAGTGGGCAGAAACTCAGGACGTGGATTTTGGTCTTTGATAATCACAGCTCAGACATCAGTCTCTGGAGTTAGCTCAAAGAAGAAGGATAATTAAATTTTAGGGATGTAGGGGTGGCTTTTGGATGCCAAGAGCAGGAAGTGATACTGGGTTTTGGGTGGCCCTGTTCCTCTGTCTTCTCTCAGACTGCCTCGTCCCTGCCTTCTACTTCTTTGGCTTACTGTGCTCTCTCCCCAGCCTTACTTTCTAGGCTCCTCTGTACAGGAGGAAGGTGGGGAAAGTAGCCACAGCTCCCAGCAATTTTGCTGAGACAGACACCTTAGGTATCTCAATAGAGGGGATTTAGTGTAGGGATTCGGTTACACACGTAGCCAGAAGGAACACCCAGAAAACCCATAGTTAGTAACTGCAGGTAGTAGCCAGCCCTCAGGCAATAGGTTCTAGATCCCTGGAGAGGGAATCTGACAGGGGAGCATGGGCCCGCTGTCCCCCCTGCTCCAGTGAGCTGTGGCCGGGGGTGGGACTACACGATACAAACCGGCGGTTGAGGGCACCCCTCAGGGAAGGGGAGCCTGGGCTAGTAGACCCCACACGTGACCCGTCCATGGGAAGACTATCTAGACACAGAAGGCGGCGAGGGCCCTGTTGCTGGAGTGTGCCGACAACACGCTTGTCTGACAGGCTGCGGAGGGCGCCTCGGGGAGTGGGTCTTTGCGAGGGTGGTGCTGTGCTCGAAGCCTTCTTCTGTCCTGCACCAGCTGTGGGCCTCAGTTTCTGTACCTGTAAAGTAGGGCTGTGACAGCTCCCACCTCAGAGTTATGTTGCAAAAGGCCCCGGCACAGTGGCTGGCACCTAGGAAGAGCACACGGTAAATGCTACCTGTTACTGTTAGCATTTACTGTTTAGGCAATTTGAGGATCAGATGGCTTTTTAGGGTTCCCTCCACTAGGAATTGGCTGCAATTTCATGATTTCTGGCCTGACTTTCAGCATATTGAGACCCTGAGCCCTTCCCTCGGTGGCACCCAGTTAAGCCCCGAGCTGTGGGCCTGGGAGACCCTGCACGGGGCTCGGATGGAGCCAGGTGTCCAGAGCAGTGAGACAGGGTAGAAGGGGCATGGGCTGGGGGCCACACACCGGGGGCTCCAGGTCCCCCTTCCTGCACGTCTGTGAGTGCCTTTGGCCCAGGCCCTTTTCTCCAGACCCTGCTGTCCTCAGCTGTGCCCCAGGCACAGTGGAGGGTGGCATGTAGATTTGACTGGGGGTGGGAGACAACCCCGCCAGTGTCAGGGCCATCGGCCTTGCATTTCTAGCCTCAGGCCTCAGCAGATGAAGGCCTGGGGGCCCTGTCGGCCCCTTGCCAGGGGTGAGCCAACCTGGGGCGGAGGCAGCTGTGCCGGCCAGCCCAGCTGTCTCCGGGTCCCACAGGCACCTCTGTGCCGCAGACGCCAGGCACGGATGATGCCTCTTTCTCCCCTTCCCCAAAGCCTCCGGCTCTTCATCACCGAGGGGACGTATGAGGGTATGCGACTTACCAGCCACCCGGGACTAGGCTTGGACAGTGGACAGGCCCCCCTGAAATCAGACAGGGCGCAGCTGTGACAGCCTGCGGCCCGGGTCTCGGTTGTGGGCCTGGCAACTCTGTGGACCGTCTAGCACAACCCCACGAATCAGGTGCTCTCCTCCCCATTGACAGATGTAGAAACTGAGGCTCTGAGAGGGTAAGGGATTTGCCCAGGGTCACTAACCAATGGCAGAGCCATATGCAAAGCCAAATTATCTTTGCCACCAAGGCAAACAGAAACCCTCCAAAGTTTAAATAAATTGCCATGTATATGAGCTAATAGATTTAAATGAGGCCTGCAGTGCTGAACTATAAAAAGCCGTTGTTGTCAGGGGACCCAGAAACTATTTTAGTAGTTGGGCCAAGCAGGTAGCACAAGTAGCAGTAACAGGGGAAACAAAAAAATCGCTCCTGGGTGAGCCCAGGTGGGAAGGCGGGGGCCTGTGCGGGGCGCTGCGCCCGTGCGTGGCCGTGTTTGCCGGGCCGGAGCTTGAGGCCGGGCCCTGCGAACCCTGTTGTCTGCAAATGAGCTAGAGGGTTCGGCGCATGCCGGGCTTGGGGAGAAGAGGGTCGGTTCTAGTCGTGGAGACACTGACTTCCTGAGACTCAAGCTTCCTGGTGCTGCCACCTTCCTCCCCTTTGTGGCTGCCTGGGACTTGCTTGGTGCTTTCCCGAGAGTGGAGCCTTGAGCTAGAGAAAGGTCCCTGTAAAGGTGGTACTCCCAGCATCTCCGAGCAGTGGGGGCCAACTGCCAACTGCCTGGGTACCTCTGAGTTGACAGTAGGTGCTTGCACATGCGCACACACACAGACACGCACACACACAGGCACACACAGGCACACACGCAGTCACACACAGACATGTACACATGCACACAGGCACGCACGCGCACACAACAGATACACACGTGCACACACGCACACAGACGCACACGCACAGACATGCACACACAGACACATGTGCATGCACATGCACACACAGACTCATGCACATACACACAGAGACACGCATACACACGCACAAACGCAGTCACACAGACATGCACACATGCACACAGACACGCACACACATAGACACACACATGCACGCACACGCACATGCACACACAGATTCATGCACATGCACACACAGACACGCACGTATGCACACACAGACGCACATGCACACAGACAGACACGCACGCGCGTGCACACACAGACACATGTGCGCGCACACACAGACACACGTGCTCACACACAGACCTCCTTGATGGGCCAGGCGGGGGCGTGGCGGACCTGCTCCGTGCCCTGGAATCTTGACTCCCTCGTTGACAAAGCCGGGGTCTGCAGGAAGCGAGTCCATGAGCCGGCCCGCGGCGGCCCAGCGGCCAGCCGGGCGTTGAGCGGGCGCATTTAAAGGATTAGCTCACGCTGTTTGCTTGTGTGTGCCTAATCATGCCGCTTCCAGCTAAATGACTACAATTGACCAAAAGCAGAGCTGGGAGTTCTAACAAGCAACCCAGAGCCTTCCGATGGGTGGGCGAGGTCCTGCCAGCCTGGATCCCGGCCCCCAGCCAGGGGTCTCTGCGAGACGGGCCCAGTCTGAACTCCCTTGAGCCCCTTCCTTCCCGGCCCTGAGAGCATTCGGATCGACTTCCCTGATTCCATCGTTCGTTTAACACACACTTACCAAGTTCACCTGCCACTGGTGCCGTCGTGGGGGCTGGGAACAGGAGACAGGGCCCTGTTCTCACGGAGCTGACATTCCACGGGAGACAGCGAGGAAAAGTGAGAAAGCACGCAAACTAGGTAACCAGATTGTGACATATTGAGACAATAAAACACGTTGTGACAGAGGGTTGGGGGGGAAGGGGCGCAGGGCTGAGACTGACACTCAGATCGGGTGTCAGGAAATGCTGGCGTTTCAGCTGAGTCCCGAGGGCGGAGGATGAGCCAGTGCGGGAAGAACTGAGGGAACCCTCCAGGAAAGGGCAGAGCCAGTGCAAAGTTCCTGGGGTACCGACAGACAGATGTAGGGCGTCCAAGCAACAGAACAAAGGGCAGAGGGCAGGAGCGGGCGAGGCAACAGCAGCGGCCTTTGGCGTTGCTCTTGCCTATACACGGCGGATCGAGACGGGGCTTCCCGGACGCAGCCCCTTCTTTTCACGCTCAGCCCAGCTCGTGTGTCCCTTCTCCGAGAAGCCCTCCCTGGGCCCCCCCCTTGGCTTCTCCAGCCCTTACTGTAACCGCCAGCCCCTCTGCCGGTAGGGACTGTGAGCAGGAGTGTCTGCACCAGCGGCCCACGCGGACGCGTGTTTGGAGGTCGAGACTCCCCCATCCATCCACCTCTCACCAAATGTTTTACCTTATTTCTTGAGCTCCTAGAAAGCAGGAAAGAGAACACAGGCAAGGAAAGGAGAGAGGAGGAGGCTGCGCCCTGCAGGTTCTGGGAGCCCATCTTTTAAAGTCCTGGTCCTTATAAGATGGGTAACCAAGGAGCCGGTTTCCTTGCCTCTTTGTGCTGCCGCTGCCAGATCCAGCCAGATAATTATAACTAATAATAATTAAAAATTAGAAGTGCCCTAGGCACATGCTCAGCGTTTGACTCTGGCTGCGTTATCTGTGAGTAGCAGTGTCTTCCTTTTTCCTGCTGCAGAGGTGGCCGGGCCTCGCCACCCCAGCCGCCGGGAGGGCAGGCCCGCTGCACGGCTGAGTCGGTGCGGGAGGTTCCTGACGGCACCGCGTGGTGGTCCCAGGAACAAGAACCTGTCCCCGGCACCGGAGTCCGCCGGGAGCCCAGGGGGGCTGAGGGCTCGACTGGCTGCTGCCCCCCGGGCCCCTATTCTGTCCTGTTGCAGGCGTGGCACCTCTCCGGGCTGCTTCCCCGCCTGCCAGCTGGGTGGGGCCGCCGCCCGGGCTGCTGTGCAGATCAAGGTGCAGCTGCAGAGCGCTGAGAACACGTGGCAGCCGCGGCGCGGTCCAGCAGGGGCGCTCCCGGGCCCTGCCTGCCCCGCCAGGGCAGGAAACCAAAGCCCAGCGCGGCTGGAATTCTGTTCACCATGGCGCCGCGGTGTGGCGAAGCCATGCCCGTGCTGTGCGCCCGCAGCCTGGCTTCCATTCCCAGCCCTGCAGCCAAGCAGCTCTGGCCGAGAGTGAGTCGCCGGCCCTCTCTGGCCTCAGGACTCTGGGGGTAGTGGCAGCCCCTTCTTTGCCGGGTCCTGGGGGCGGCCCAGCCGTGCCTGAACAGCCCCGGGTCTGGCTGAGAGTGAAGGGGTGACACGCATCAGCTGGTGGTGGCGCTGTCTGGACACCAAGGGCTCTCGTCCCCTCTTCACTGACTCAGTCACCCGTGTAGGTGTGCTGCGAGTAGCCCACAGTGTTTGCTGCCACCTACTGTGTGCAGTGTGTGCAGGTGCTGGCGACACCCTAGGCTGAGCCATGGGTTTCAGGAGGGGACAGTGAGCTGACGAGGACGGGGCATTTTGCATACGTTTGTGGAGCATAATGTCACGTGGTGTGGCATAGTACTGCCTCACATCAGTCATGCCACATGCCAAACATAACACAGCTGCTGCACGGGAGAGAGCCCTCCTGCCGTGCCCCTACGCGGCATCAAGGGTGGCACGGGCCCGGGCCGCGCCTTTGCCCCCTGCACGCCGCTGTGTCCCTGGGCACGGTCGGCCTGTGCGCCTGAGCCTTGCTGTGTCCGCTGTCGAGTGGGCCGAGGCCTTTGCCACCTACGCAGAGTGCATCGTCACCGCCATCGCCGTGACGTGAGCATGCGAGGTGCTCGCTGGGAACGTGAGTGTGAGCGTGAGCTCCTTGTCGCAGAGGGCAAGCTGAGGCTGCTGGGGGCGGAGCTGGGGGCCCGGCGGTCTGACTCGAGTGTCTGTTCGCAGCCCCTGGGCTGAGGCAGTGGGTCAGAGACGCTCTCAGAGTGCTTAGGAGCCGGGCAGGTCTCTGAGGGCGGGGCCGGGGCGCCCCGCTCCTGGGGCGTGAGGTGCCTCTGCTGCCCTGGGAGCGCTGGTCACCGCGGAGAAGCCGTGAGGCGCGGACGGCCTGTGCCAGCTGTGCTCAGTGCCCTCCTGGGCCGGGCCAGGCTGCCTGAGCAGTGAAGTGTGCAGGGGCCCAGGTGGGGACTGAGGGTGAGCCCAAGGCCCAGCTCCGGGCAGAGATGGCACTTGGAATCGGCCTCGGGCTGCCCGTCTACCCAGTGGAGCCTGTCGTTCATGCCCTGGGGCGGGGGGCCAACCAACTTTAGGGGGCACCATGCCATCGTGACAGATGGCACGGGGGAGCTGCCAGGAGCTGCCGGGAGCCTCGAGCCGGCGGCCATTGTGTGTGCCGTGAGCCCAGCCCCTCGCCGGCGCTGGCTCAGCTGGGACCAAATGCCTTCAGTTTCTTAGTAACAATGACAACACTAAGAACAGTGGGCGCCACACTGGTTCAGCGCCGCAGAAGCTCACACCATACAAAGCCCTGCCCGCCTGACGCAGACAAGGAGGAGACATCGCACCGGGAAGACACAGGCTTTAGGGGCTGGAGGGTGTGAATCCCACAGCTGCTTCTTGCCAGCAGTAGGACCTTGGGCTTGTGGCCTCCCCTCTCGGTGACTCACCATCCTCACCTGGACAGTGGGCCGCCAAAGCCTCTCGGAGGGTTATCGTGGGGTGCACATGATGCTTGTGAGTCACTGAGCACGTTGCCCGGTGCCCGAGGTGGGCCACGTGGAGGTGGCAGCATGGGGCGGAGCTGGCAGCGTGGATGTCAGCGTCACTGCCCCACTTTCACAGATGGCAGGAGCAGGCTCAGAGAGGTAGAGGCACTCGTGTGGTGGCAGGGCCGAGCCTGCGCCCCTGGGGGTGAGAGGTAAGGAGGAGGCAAGGAACAGCAACAACCTGCACTAGGGAAGCCTCTGGCACTGATTTCTCCTATTTTATCCTCAGGGCAAACTTGTGAAATCAATGCTGTTATTATATTGTCCCCATTTCACAGGTGGGGAAATGGAGGCACAGCTAGGCAGGGGCAGAGATGGGACTTGGCCCGCAGCCTGAGCCTCCAACCATGGCTCCATAGCACGGGCAGGCTGTTTGTGTTGTGGAGCCCCGTGTTACACCCGTCCCTGATGAGCAGTCTGCTTCCCCGACTTGCTGGGAGTGGGGCAGGCTGCCTCCAGCCAGGGTGCTGGGGTCTGGCATGGCTGGCGGTCTTGGCCCCCATCAACCAGAGACCAGGTCGTGTCTCGGTGTAACCCTGCGTTGTGCTCTTTGGTCAAGCAGAACAATTACTAATGACATTTAGAAGGAAATTAATGCTGAGAACTGCACGTTGGCATTTCGCAGCACCGGTCAGCAGCCCCACATCGGCACGCACGGGAGAGTCAGGGGCTGGGGCCAGGCTGGAGGGGAGAGGGAGGAGACAGCAGAAAATTAATTTTGCTGTGTCAATAACTAACATGAGTCTACTCGCCCGGCTTCTGAAGTTTAGACAAAATCAAACATGGACAGGCTGGGGCATGTCCAGGGCTGCAGTGACATTCATGTGAGGCTGTAGTTTGCGTGAGGGCAGGTGGCAGTTTCAGTTTGGTGTCTCCTTTAGCTGGTACCAGGGGGCAGCAAGTGAGAAGGAGGTAGCAGTCTTAGGACCGGACCACACGGGCTGAAATCCAGATGGCACCTCTACCAGCTAGATGATTTAGCAAGCTGCTCTGCCTTCTGAGCCTCGGTTTCTTCGTCAGGAAAATGGGGATGCTGGGAGGAGCAAAGAATACATGAAGAGCAGGTAGCCCTGTTTCTGGCATGTAGCAGGAGTCCAGTTTGTGGTAGCCGTTATCGTATTTCCCTAATTTCTTTTAAGATACAGAACGTTCTTCATTACAACGTCTCTTAAGTTGGAGTACCTCCTTTGTGTGTTATGGTTTCATTGGTTGTATTTTTGGTTCATTTTGTGACAGCAAATACTGGAGCATCTTAACTCTTCGGGGTCTTAGAATAGGGACAGGGTGGTGCTGGCGGGAAGCGTGGGGAGGTGGGAGGAAGCGGGATGCTGAAGTAGTCTGGGACACGGGGTGGGTTCCCGGTGGGGTACGGGAGCATCCGGAATAATCTCGTGCAGTCTCTCCTCACAGCAGAGAGGGACACGCCCAGGGGAAGCCAGGTCGCCGTGGCATTGTGCACTTTTGTAGAGTGGAGCGTGAGAACACACAGCCTGGGGACTGTGGAGTGTTCGTCTATATTTCAAAACAGGAAGGTTTCCTATAATTATAATGGCTAATATTTATCTAATGTTATTAAGTGCTTGTTCTCAGCACTTTCATGCATCAGAACGTTCAGTGCTCACAGCGCCTTTGGAGCTGCAGCAGCGCACCAGGCTCAGGGAGGTGAGCCAGCTCCACGGGCCGGCAGCCCCAGGTTCTGCTCTTTCCCACCACACTGCATGGCCGGGCATCTTTGTTCTACTAATCAGACCGGGCAGCCACTGGACCACGGTCCCTGGTGGCAACCATTGGCTGCCCCTTTGAACATGGGGATGTGCTCCTGGGTCAACTCAGCCCCCACCCAGTCGACCTTACCTGGTTTGTTACTTACCTGGACCCTGAGTTTGTGGCCCCTCTTGAAACACGGCACCGTTTGCAAATACATCTCACGGTGCCTCAGCAGCCTGGGCCACCGGAAGTGCCCTCTGCCCACTCCATGCTGCAGACCTGGGAACCGAGCCCTGGGACCCGGCTGGCAGGGACAAGTGGAGCCCATGGTGGCAGTGGGGTGGATTCTACCCATTCAGGTGTGAATGCTGGAGCAGAGGAGCAGGTGAGGCTCCCTTCTTCCCTGCCCAGGGACCAGCTCCCCCGCTGAAGCCAGACCTGGGTGTGCAGTCCAGACAGCGGCATCACTGGCCTGCGGCACCGTCCCTGTCTCCCCAGCCTTGCTCTGGAAGCTGCCACACCAAAAATGGGGAGTCATCCATGTCTTTGAGTTGACGGCCATGGCAAAACCTTGTGGTTAGCATCAGTTATGACAACATTGAATGTCTGCTTAGCATTTAATGTGTTGTAGAACCTTTTATGTATGTTATCTAACTTGAGGCTCATAATAAGGCTATGAGGTCGATATTATTAGTTACACTTTTCAGGTGAGTAAATGGGTACTTAGAGCAATGAAGTGACTTCCCTAGGGTCAGTCACAAAGTTGGTAAGTAACCAAAGCAAGATATGAACTCCAAAGCCCATTGTCTTCTCACCAGCTCATTCTACCATCCTACCTACTCATTCGTGTACTTATCTTCCTCCCACCATTCTCCCATCCACTCATCCACATATTTATCCATCCATTCATGCATGCATCCATCCATCAATCTATCTATCTATCATTCACTCCTTCATCTTTCCACTATCTTTTCATCCATTCATCCACCCATCAATCCATCCATCATCTACCCATGCATTCACCCACCCATCCATCTACTCACCAATCCATCCACCCATCCACTCATCCATCTATCAATCCATCCACTCATCCATACATTCATTCACCGACTCATCCATCCATTTACCTGTCTGTCCATCCATCCATCAATCCATCTATCCATCATCCACCCACCCATTCACCTATCCATCTACTCATTGTCTACCATCCATCTCTCCGTCCGTCCAGCTACATGTTGTTGCACCACCATCATCCATTGGTATTAAGTATGAGGTATATGTCAGGAACTACAGAGCTTTTTTTTTTTTTTTTTTGAGACAGAGTCTCACTTTGTTGTCCAGGCTAGAGTGAGTGCCGTGGCGTCAGCGAAGCTCACAGCAACCTCAAACTCCTGGGCTTGAGTGATCCTTCTGCCTCAGCCTCCCGAGTAGCTGGGACTACAGGCATGCGCCACCATGCCCGGCTAATTTTATATATATATATATCAGTTGGCCAATTAATTTCTTTCTATTTATAGTAGAGACGGGGTCTCACTCTTGCTCAGGCTGGTTTTGAACTCCTGACCTTGAGCAATCCGCCCGCCTCGGCCTCCCAAGAGCTAGGATTACAGGCGTGAGCCACAGCGCCCGGCCTACTACAGAGCTTTTATGATGCCTTCTTCATATGCTCTTAACTCCACACTTAACTGTTACCCATCCCTCTCCCCACTTTAAAACTGCATAAACCTAAACATACACACACACCTCTCTGGTGAGTTGAGTGGGATAGGACAGACTCGGGGAATAGAGAACTCTTGGTCTGCCTCATGGAAACCAGTGAGTTCTGCCTGGGGGTGGAAGGGAAGGCATAGGGCCGCCCCACTCGGGCATGGTGGGGCAGGTGTCTGGCAGCGGCAGTGTGCCACAGCGTGGCTGGGGGCTGAGCATACGGGAGGGCAGACACGGCATTCGGGACTGGGCTGCAGTGTCCTTCAGCCCCATGAGTGGGGACAGCTTCCAAGGAGCAGGCAGCCCGTGGAGCCCTTCCTTTCTGGGTGGCAGGATTCCCCTTTGCCCTTCGTTCTGTGCCAGGCAGGACTCCTTCTCTGGACTGGCCAGGGTGTATGCCTATGTGTTTCATGAGAACCGCTGCGATCATAACATGTAACCGGTCTCAGCTGTGGTTTTGATCACTGACGCATGCATACAATTCAGCACAGCAAATTAGGTCCATCTTCAGAACTTCTGGCCCTGCAGCCGGGGGTCTGTCAGCAAGGGGGGCTGGCTGTGCGGGCTCCGGAAGCCATTCTGGGGGGAGACCGCCATGTTTTCTGAGGAGGAGCACTTTTGAACATCTGCCAGAACAGCCCTTTACCTGCAGGGGTTAATTTTCTAGAAATGTTGAGGATGCAGGAAAGTTTTCTTTTTAACAAAAACTTGCAAGACAGTAGAAATGGATATGATCAAAGTTTCCTTATATCATTTACAAATCCTAAACGCACTGGGTTAGTTCAGGGACCTGAACATATGTGTTCTGTATAATTAGTGACCGTGTGACCTAGATTTTCCAGTGCAGTCCTGATTTCAAGTATTCTGTCCCAGCTATTGGCTATTTGTCCTGATTTTTCGTTTGTGGAATATGATGACTCGATGTGGAGCTCTCTTTTTTCATCACATTTTGACGAGTAAATATTTAAAGTGGCAAAGCCCACCCGGAGTCAGGAAGCATCAGGGAGAAATGCCCTCTTATGTTAGGTTTTTCCAACGTGGCCAAATAGTGAATGTGTGGGGGCGTGACTCGGCTCTCCTCCTCCTCCCCCTGCAGTGCCAGGGAGAACACGGACACGCCTCCAGCAGCCCTGCAAACCCTGGGGCCCGTCCTCAGCACCTGCCAGTGAGCACAGGCGAGCCTCCCTGCAGTGTGCGTCAGGCACCGTGCGCAGGGGAAGAGCCGCCACCCAGTCCCAGGGGTCTCTTAAGGTCGGCTGTTCTTCCGCGGCCTGGTGCTGGGAGCCACGCTGTTGACCACAGTGGTCGGCTCCGGCATGACAGAGGAAGCCCCTTGCGTCATGGAAATGGAGAAGGTCTTGAGCTAGTGCAAGCTAGCGCTCGGCAGGTGACATGCTGGGCCCTGGGAGCTGAAGCTCCTTCTCCCAGCTGAGGGCGCTGTGGGCTGTGTGGGCTGCTGTGGGCTACGTGGGCTGCTGTGGGCTGCTGTGCGCTGCGTGGGCTGCTGTGGGCTTCGTGGGCTGCTGTGGGCTGCGTGGGCTGCTGTGGGCTACGTGGGCTGCTGTGGGCTGCTGTGGGCTGCGTGGGCTGCTGTGGGCTGCATGGGCTGCTGTGGGCTGCTGTGGGCTACGTGGGCTGCTGTGAGCTACGTGGGCTGCTGTGGGCTGCGTGGGCTGCTGTGGGCTGCTGTGGGCTGCGTGGGCTGCTGTGGGCTGCTGTGGGCTACGTGGGCTGCTGTGGGCTGCGTGGGCTGCTGTGGGCTGCTATGGGCTGCTGTGGGCTGCGTGGGCTGCTGTGGGCTACGTGGGCTGCTGTGGGCTGCGTGGGCTGCTGTGGGCTGCTGTGGGCTGCGTGGGCTGCTGTGGGCTGCGTGGGCTGCTGTGGGCTGCGTGGGCTGCTGTGGGCTGCATGGGCTGCTGTGGGCTGCGTGGGCTGCTGTGGGCTACGTGGGCTGCTGTGGGCTGCTGTGGGCTGCTGTGGGCTTCGTGGGCTGCTGTGGGCTGCGTGGGCTGCTGTGGGCTGCGTGGGCTGCTGTGGGCTGCGTGGGCTGCTGTGGGCTGCTGTGGGCTGCGTGGGCTTGCGTGGCTTCCAACCCTGCAGCCAGGAGTGTGCTACTGGTCCAAAATGCGACCCCTCTGCCCCTCACCTGCCCTGCTCACTCCAGGATCCTGCCCAGCCGGTTTCCAGTGTGATGTAATGCACATGAGATTTCCATCCTAACCATTTCTAAGTGTGCAGGTCGTGGCTTAGGTGCATTCGCTCGTTGTGCAGCCATCACCACCGTCCGTCTTCAAACCTCCTCATCTCCCCCAACTGAAACACTGTTCTCGTTAAATGCCACTCCACACTCCTCCTCCCCTGCCCCTGGTAGCCACCGTCCTGCTTTCTGTCTCTGTGAACTTGACTGTTCTAGGGACAGCACAGGAGAGGAATCATACATTTGTCCTTCTGTGACAGCTTATCCCACCTAGCATAATGTCCTCAAAGGATCCTTCTCACTTTTAAGAAAAATGTATAACAAGACTTGGGCAGGGCAGGGGCAAGGGGAAGGGAGGGCAACTGTATTTCTTCTCATCTCCCTGACAAGTGGGATCTTGGCTTTGTCTCAGTAGCTCGCAGGCTGCCATTTCAGAAATATCTGCCGAGTTTTTACCAAGTTTGGGCTCTGAGCCGAGAGACCAGGTCCCTGCCTCACAGAGCCTGGGGTGTAGCGAGGGGTGGTTGACCGTGACAGTGAACCACCAGGTTGAAGAACGTGCTTGGGGGGGAAGGTCTGCAGGTGCAGAGGGATGCCGGGAGGAGTGGCCCCTGATCGGGGTGGGAAGGCCACTGCAAGGGGTGGCCTCAGGTGAGAAGCAGCCTGGGAGGACTGGAGGGTGCGGGGCATTCCCGGTAGCCCGAGTGGCCGCTGGGTGGGCGTGTCCACGGAGCTGGCAGAAGGTGGTGTGGACACCAGAGCTCACGGGGCTGTCTGTGCCGTGGCCAGGGCTCTGGATTTGTTCCGGGTGGGTTGGGGCCCACTGCGGAGTTCAGTGGAGACAGCCTGGACTTGCTTCTCACGGGCACTTGGTTTTCTCAGCTTCCCTTGCTAGGAAGGGGCCTCCAAGGGGCCTCTGGTCCTGGGCAGGTGGGGCTGTAGGAGGGATCCCAGTGGCGGTGTGAGCATGGGACGGGTTAGCCACATGGGTCGGGGGCAGAGGCCAGAACAGCGGTGACCAGGCCCTGGACCACTTTGCTGCATGTCATCAGGACTGTGTGTTGGGGGCGTGTGTGTGGGACTGTGGGGTATCCGTGAGACTGCGTGTGTGAGAGAGATGGGGGTGTCTGTGAGTGTACAGGTGGGTGTGCCTCGAAAGTGGAGCCTGCCACCGTGCTGCCTTCCTGAGCACCCTGAGCGGCTGTCCCCACCATGCCTGGCTCTCTCTGTCTGTCCCATGGGACGCCGCGGGAGCTGGATGGGGCTCTCAAGTCCTCTGGAGGCAGGGAGGGTGTGAGGAGGCACGACGCAAATGCTTGAAGGGGTCACGTGGCGAGCTGCTGCTGAGCTCTGCGGACCAGCCACGAGACAGCCCTGCTTTCGAGGCCCGGGGCGTCCCCACCTCGCACGGTGTCCCTCGGGCGCTCGGGAAGGCAGCGCGGTGAGGCAGCCCTCCTCCTGCGATGCACCCCCTTCCACGCTCATCCACACTCACGGAGACGCCGCGGGCTCCTGTGCGAATCTAGGGCGGACAGAAGGTTCTAGTGTCCCTGCACGCTCCTTGATTTCCCAGGCTTGGTGGCATCCGGTGCGCCCGGAAGCACTCAGCCGAGGGGTGCACGCCCACAGGCAGCAGTGCCACGCTGTGTGGACGGTTCTAGCCTCAGCAGACTTGACTTTCCACCCTCCATCCTTCCGGAGCATAACTGTGCACCTCCCTCGTCCCGTCCCCTCGGACAAGGACTCTAAGTGTCACCGAGCCATCTGCTTCCCAGTGGCACTGCTCTTCACCTCCCCTGGAGTATGCTTGGGGCTCCTTGAGGCCGTCACAGATCCCAGATGCCTCAAGTAGCCCCTGGGCCAGATTCGACCTGCAGACAGGTTTCGATTATGGTGCATGGTGCCTCAAACGTCAACACAGTTTCTATTGAAAAGGTGTAGATTTCGAGGTTTAGATTTTCTTGTTTCTAAAAAGGCTTAGAAACAAGAAGCTCTGGCGACACGGGCCTGCACTCCCAGGTGGCAGTCATCGCCTGGAGCTGACAAGCCAAGCCCTGCCCTTCATGGACAAAGCTTGTGCCTTGCTGCCCCGCACCTGGCCTGGCGCCCAGCAGCAACGGCCCTGAGCTCGGGGCCGTCGGATGCGTAGCGCCCTGCGGCCAGCGCCCTGTAGACGGTCGCAGGTGCACCTGCTGTCTCTCCCACGTCAGCCTCCCTGAGAGTGTGCTGCCCGCTGGTAGGCCACTCTGGTCTTCCCGGGTGGTCCGTGCACGTGACCTTTGACCCACACCAGGAGCAGGGAAGAGAGAGTCGGCCACTGCTCAGAGAAGCCACCGCTGCCTCGGGCCGCCGTCTGGCTTGCGGTGGGTGTGCTCCGGCGGACTCCTGCCCCTGCGTCAGGCTGGAACCCCGTCTTTCGGGGTCTGGCTCAGGCTCTTTGAGGGCAGGGCCCATGTCGGAACCCTGTTTGCAGTGAACTGTCCCCGGGGCCCTGATTCCAGGCAGGCACTTGGCTGGTCTGGTTAGAGTGGACGCCATGGTGGGCTGGGAGGTTGACCAGAACAGTGTGCTGTTGCTACCCAGGAGGGGCTGCAGGACTCAGGACTGGGACCCGAGGTGTACCAGGGGACCAGAAGTTCACTCCAACGCTCGGTCCTGAGTCCTGCGTCTGCTAGCTGCCCTGGACTCCAAGCGCTTAGTGCCTAGGGACTGCCACCCTCTTTGGAGAAACAGCAGCAGCGGCGGCCACGGTGGCTCAGGCCTCCAAGTCAGATGTGGGCTGCTGCCCAGGACGGGCAGATCTGTGAGAAGCCCTGGAAATATTTTATCTTCTTTGCTTGTGACAACAGCCATAAAACTCTTTTTTCCCTGGGTGGAGGCTGTCTAAAGTCTCACGCTCGCCGGCAACTCTGCTCACAAGCAGACTGACGGCCCATTTGCATTCTCAAGTGCAGCCCCGGAGTCCTCTGTCCCTCTGGGCAGGTGTTATTAGCTCCCTGGTTTTGTTGGGTGGCTCTGAGTGGGAGCCTGTTTACAGGCCGGGTTCCTAATAGAAGGTTTCAGTTCCCTCCTAACAATCTATTCTCTGGTGGGTTTTATTTTCGAAGCACGGCAGTACAAAACCTGCTCCCTGGGAGCTTATTGGGCTTGTTTTTCCCCACGATATTTTCTCCCCCTTTTTCACTCGAGGGAGGGTGTTTCCTGCTCATGGAACCGACCTGGACCAGACTGCCTGCTTTGGTCTTGCGTCCTGGGTGCCGCAGGGTGCTGGCGAGAGAGGGTTCAGAGAGGCACGGGGCCACTCTCCTCCTGCCTGAGCTCTGCAGCAGCCCAGAAAACCAGAGAAGGCCGGGCCCGGCAGCCCTTTGGAGTCTGAGTCCGAGGCTGTTTGGATGTGCCTCTTCCTCCAGTGTCCCCCCAGGTGACCCTCAGGTCCCTGAATCCGCCTCTGCTCTTGGTTCCGAGGGAAGGCAGCAGACCCCCACCCCCACGTGAAGCCAACCGCCTTGCTTCCTGGAAGCTGGAGTCTCCCTCTAGGCCAGGAGTTCCGGACGGATTGGGGCTGTCCCTCGGGAGACAGCTTCCCTGGCTGAGCACCGACGCTCACTTCCTGCTGCTCGGGAGTGGCAGACGGCAGGCTGTCTCGTGTCTGGGAGGCACGGCTGGGAAGCCTCACGCACGTCCGGCACACCGAGGCGCTGCCTCTCCTTCTGCCTTGTAGGGCCTTCCAGGGCTTTGTGCCAGGCCAGTGTGTCACCAGCTTCACGGATGCATGGGTGGGTGTCACTGCACACAGGCGCACCTCGCCTGCCTGGGTGTTGATGGGCGGGTGGTGGCTTGCTGTGTGGGGGCGCACGGGGCGCGGGCACAACCACGTCGCAGCCCGGCCCCAGGGCGTGGTGCGTCACTGGGCAGGCATTGAGAGGGAGCCTTGGCCATCGCTCACCCCTAATTTTAATGACGTGCGTTAGCTAAATTGTGTTCTGAGCACTCGTCCGGCACTGTTTATGGTGTGCTCTCGAGCACGCTCACCGTTTGTCAGAAGTGCAAACTAGCGAGCATACGAGCCTTTAAGACAGGCCATCTGTTCGTCTTAGACCCTTGGACGATTGTCAAACACTTCTAAAAATAAGTGCTCACAAGCAGAGAGGGGCTGCCCAGGTGATACACAGCAGATAGGGGAGGCGGGGCTGCCTGCGTCAGTACCTCCCCAAAGGGAAAGGCATGAAGGCGGTGGGGGAATGGGGGGCTTGGGAGGGAGCAGGGGGAATGGAGGGCACAAAGGCCCTGCTGATCAGCCCTTTTGGCTGGAGGGGTGAGCTGCTCCCTGTGTCTTGCCTCTCGTGTAACTCCACAGCTCAAATACCTTCAATGGCTCCCCATGGCCCAGAGTTCGGGGCAAGCTGCCCGTCTGGCACCAAGGAGCCTCATCAGTAAGGCCCCGCCCTCCTCTCCAGGCCCGTCTCCATGGCTCACGCCCTGCGCTGCTGCCAAGCTGAATGATTCATTGTTCCCCCAGCATATGCTGCGCTTTCCGCAGTTCACAAGCAGAACGGGGAGTGGGCTCTGCAGACGGACGGCCTGGGGCAGGCCCGGTGCTGATGTTACCACCTGCAGGACCTGAACCTCTCTGTGCCTCAGTTTACTCATCCGTAAAATAGGGACAGTAACAGCATTTAACTGACAGGGCTGTCACCAGGGTTAATGAGTTCATATGAGTGAGTGTCAAGAGCGGTGCCTGGCACACAGTGAGCCGGTGAGAAATGCGGCTGGGATCACTGTCAGCGTCCGTCACAGCCCCACGCCTGCTGCGGCTCATTCTGCCTCCAGGCAGACACGCCCTGGTGCAAGTCCTAGCCCCCAATGTCCCGGAAGGGCAGCTTCTTCCTTAAGCATGTCCCGCTCAGACGTCCTCTCTCCTCCGTCCTCTACGTGAAATCTCCCCCGCTTCGCCGCAGATGGGGAGGGCCCGGGTGTGCCCGCGGCGAGAGCGGCGCCCGTCTGCCGAGCGAGCAGGTGGCAGAGCCCACGGCGTCCCCACTCGCTCAGACGCGGTGGCTGTAGCCTGAGGGTCTGCCTTCTCCCCTGAGACAAGAGTCTCTCCGTGGCTACGGCAGGTTCTCGGACTTGGTCCTTGCTCCTGCCGAAAGCTGGCTGTATGGCCAGCGCGTGGGAGCACCGTGGCCGCAGCCCTCGGAGTGGCCGGTGGCGGGCAGCGTGAGAAGGAGGCTCGGCCGCGGCCTCTTCCCACCCGGGCCAGAGGCTGGTGATGCGCGGGGCGGGCGGAGAGCAGCGCGGTGGGCGTCCTGGGCGCGGGGCTGCGTGTTCCCTTGTCTTCATGGCACGCGGGCTCGAGGGCGGGCCAGGGCTTGGCTTCCGAGGACGAGTCCTTCTTTTCTGCCTCTTCAGGTCTTTAGGGTGTGATTCTGGCCACTCTCCCGGTGGAACCGTGAACCCTCAAGGGAGGGGCTGGGGCTCCCCCTGTGCGTCCGGGCCGGCTGTGGAAGAAATGAGTGAGCACGAGTGCACAGCGCCCCCACGCACCTCCCTGAGGCTCCTCCTCACCAGACACGCCGCTTTGCTCTGAGGGCGGGCAGGGGAAACAGTGGTTTGTGGGTCCAGAGGTTCTGGCCAGGGTGATGGGGGGGTCCTTTAGCTAATGCCTGCTGCTCCAGGCGGGGCCGTCCAGGGTGGGACGTCCCAGGAGCATGCTTGAGCTGGCGCCAGTGCTTGGGACTCACAGAGGGGAGGGCCACCAGACCTCTGTGAGGCCCCGCTGTGAGCTCCAGCCGTGTCTGGGCCTGGGGTTCCAGCAGGGAGACAGCTGTCTGTCTGTCACAGGGCACCAGCCTATTCGAAGACTAGATGGGCCCACAGCCTTTGTTATCTGCCACTTCCGAAACCCAGAGGTCAGGGGACTTGCTCAAGGCCACGTGGCTGGTAGGTGCAGTCAGATTCGAACCCATTACTTGGGCTTCCTGCCTACCGTGGTCACCCAGGGCAGTGGCTGGCACCAACGGGCACTTGCTAAGGGCCAGGCAAGGTGCTGGGACTTTACAGGCATTGTCGCCAGAGTAGCTGGAACATGGGAGGGCAGCTAAGGGCGTCTGAGAGTGGCCTGCAGTGCGGAGAAGTCCCTCTGGCCCGTGCCGGCCCGCCCTAGGGTGTCCGGAGACGGCCTTGCTGCTTCCTCCTGCCAAGCACCAGCTTGTAAGCGCCTCTCGTCTCTCCCCTCGGCAGTGTGGTGCCGGGTGTCAGAGGCCCCAGACTTGTGCTGACAGAGCTGGAGAAGCCATCCTGGGCTGCAGACTAGGAGGGCATGCAGGGTTCGTGTGGCAGTGTGTTGGGCACAGAGGCGGGCTGGGCCCTCCTGGGGCTGCTGACACCAGACTGGGACCCCACCTGAGTTCCACTGGCCCATTCAAGCGTGTGCTTTGGGAAGGACAGTCCGGCCGCAGGCTCCAGACTCCTGGCCCTGCCCCTGGGCCCACAGTGTTAGCCTGCACTGGGTTCAGGACCAGGATCATCTTGCTGCTGAGTGAGGTCCCAGCAGCGAGCAAAGTGGCTGTCACCCAGCAGGGCTCCATAAAAGTGAATGAGTGAGCGAGCAGCTGTGTAAGTGGACGCTGGCCTTCTTTCCCTCTAGAGGCCCGGCGTGACAGCAGCCAGTTCCTGAGTGCCCTGAGGACTTCTGCAGGGAGCAGGGAGGGCTCGTTTTGGGGGTCTCGCGAACCCCAGCTAGGCCTCTAGCCCCTGACACTGGCAGTGGACAGATTTCCATGCCAGCTCCCAGGCCACCCCTTAACCCATCGCTGATTTGTGTCCCTGGGGCAGATGGCCCTGTGCGCCAGGCAGAGGCTCTGAAACAGGGCAGAACCTCCGCCCGGGAGGGTGCGCGAGCCCTGCCTGCTGCTCCCCCCGCCCCCGCCCTCGGTGTTGTCTCTCACCTGTCCCTCTGCCCCACACCTGCGTCTCCTTGGCAGGCACGCAGGCCAGGCCCCACAGGCGCTTTCCCGGCCTCCCTGCCCCCACCCCAGCCTTTATGGTGCCAGAAAGTGTTCATCTGTGAGGTCGGTAGCGTCTTTAAAAAACGATTTTCTTCCTTCTCTGAAGGGGCTAAATATAGCACAGGCATAAACAGAGAAATAGACATTAAGGCAGAATGCCCTTGCGAGAAGCGTGCTGGGTGGAAGGAGCTCTTTAAGAAGGCTTGGCGGTCCTCCGTGTCCCTCGAACCGTAGCTGCTCGCTGTGGGGAAGGAGCTGCAGGCTCTTCTAGGGTTGTTGAGCTGCGCCGGTTGCAGAGGCTCGCCAGAGTGGCTCCGGGCACAGGTGTTGGGTGATCGGTGAGTCCCAGGGACAGGGGTCCCCGCCACCCCTCTGCCCTTAAGGAGACTGCCCTTGGCTGTGGAGGAGCTGATGCCTGCCTCGGCTGAGCCCCTGGGCTCCCCAGCATGCCCCCCAACCCGCACATGACGGGGTGGCTGTCCCACTTCCCTGGCTGAGCTGCCATCTGCGCCATTAATCCCACAGATATTAGGGCGTCTGTGTGTCTCACCCACCACATCAGGTCCCTGGAGGGTTGGGTCCAGCTGGAGTCTCCCCCTCCACCTTGCTGTGCCTGGCCCAGAGCATCCAGCAGGTGCTTAATAACATAGAATATCACAGTGCCCAGTGAAGTCTGGTGCCTGCTCCCCTCAGGGCATCAAGATTTGACATATCCATCTGCTGTGACATCCTGGGCTTTGTTCCTGTAACCGCACGTGAGGGAAGGAAGTTGTGTCCTTTTGTCTCAGCACCCTCTATGAGGAAGTTCTTTCTTGAGTCTAACCTAAGAACCACCTGTTACTGCTCCTACAACGAGAAGGCTCACTGCTGCTTTTCCTGAGAAGGGTCATTTATTCTCGTGTTTTCCTAACCAGGGTTCCTAGGCATGGGTTTCTCTGCCAGGATTCCCGTGCCCGCAGCCCTGGGTGACCTGGTGTGGACCACGTGTCTCACATGAGCAGCTTCATGGCCCAGAGACCCCCAGGCACCTCCTTCCCTGTGTCGGTGCGGGGTGGTTCTCGAGGATTTCGTGGAGATCGAACATCATCTTTGGTCCTCTGCAGCCTTTGGAGCAAAGTACATGTTCGTGGGGACTTGGCCTCTGCCGTCCAAGTCCACAGGCCCCAGTCTTTGTGTCCCCACTGTGCTGGGACCCCACTGGTGCCCTATTTGGCGTATTTGTCCAGCCTCCACACCGTGTCTGTTCCACCCACTCGGAATGCCCTCTCCCCTTTCCACATGTCTGCGTCCTGCCCATGTATTTATTCATTCTTCCTTCCGTTGATTCATTCACAAATGTTGCCTGAGTGTCTACTTTGTGCGGGGCCCTAGGAGCTGTAATTTGAAAACAGGAAAAGAGCTGTCCATGTCTAATGTCCCTTGTCTTCCCCCTCCCCATCCTCCCACAAATAAATAAGGCCATGCCCAGATAGCAGGGGCTTTGACTGGCCTTGGCCAGGTGGGGAAGCGAGGTATCCAGATGGCCCCTGGGCAGCTGTGCCTGCCATGTCACCACCGGGCACTGGAGGCCCATGGATCTGGCTGGGACACAGTGTGCCCAGTCCTGGTCTGGGTGCCGTGGGGCCGGGAAGAGACGCGGAGCTGCCCTGCGTGCATCGCGGCAGGAGGGCTGGTCTTGCCCAGGAGGGCGTATGGTGTGGGAGGTGGGCCGGGGGTGCCTCAAGGTGGCTGCAGGGATGGGGAAGAGGCCTGTGTGCCTCGAGGACTCCGAGAGCAGCTCGGTTGGGAGGGAAGACAGAGGAGGAGGGCACTCAGTGGGCAGCGCTCGGAGCTGCAAGGGAGCTGTGTGTAGGTGGGTTCAGCTCCCCACAGGACTGCTGGCCGTCCGTGCACAAGCACAGGGAGAGGTGCCTCCGCTGGCGGGTGCAGGTTCCCATGGAAACCGCCCGCATCCCATCTGTGTCCTCTGGGTCCGTGACACCCCCGGCTGAGGTGCCAGGCCATGCTGGCAGAGCCGGTGCTTGTGTCGTGCGGAGCGCGGGCGATCCGGGCCTGGGTCCCTGCCGGGTGCAGGGCGCCGGCGGCCTGCCTCCTCGTGCAAGCCCGGCCCTCTTGGACTCCTGCTGCCCGGCTCAGCCCTCGGGCTCCCACGCCGAGTGACCTGGGGCCAGCAATTCAGCCTCCCTGAGCCTCAGTTTCTTCACCTTGCAGGGCCGCTGTGAGGATGGAAAGAGCGGTCCCCACAGCGCAGAGCACGCGCCCGCCGCCTGCCCCTGGCCCAGGGAGGACAGCAGGACTGGCACCGCGTGCCGTGGGTGCTGGCGACATGCACCCTGTGGACGGGCGCCGGGGCTGCCTCTCCCTGGCAGTGTCGGCGACGTCGCCGCGGAGGCCACAGCCGCCGCAGTGCCACGCAGAAAGGGTCTGCCGCAGGGCCTGTGCGGGGCAGGCGCGGCCGTCTCCCCGTCTCCCCGCATCCTCTGGCCGCTCGCAGCCAGGCTGGCGCCTCCTCTGCCCCCTGGTGGTCAGCGGCAGGGCTGCAGGCCACGGCTCCCAGCACGCCCGCAGCCACCCGCAGCGCCCGTGTGCCGCTGGGGCTGCAGAAGAAGCCACCCCTGGGGACCGGAGGTCCTGGGCCCCCAACAGGGCTCCTCCACCCTGCTGCACTTTGCGTCCTTTCTCAGGGGTCGTGAGGCTTTGAGGAAATTGGTCTGAATTCAGAACACAAACCACTGAAGAGAAACAAAGACTGTGCTCAGATACCAACCCCAGCCCCAGCCGCTGGTTCGCGGAGAGGAGCAACACTGCTGGCCCTCTCCGGCGGCGGCGGCAGGAGGGCGGGGATGCCATGGGCTGCGGTGACAGGGAGGCGTTTGGCCACAGGGTCCCACCCAAGGCCCTGGGCTCCTAGGTCGGCTGGGCCAAACTGCACCAAGTCCCTCTCTTCTGGCAGGAGCAGTCTCGTACTGAATGGGCAGGGTCCAGAGCCCCAGGCAGAGGCTCCTCCCAGCGCCCTTCCTGCTAGGTGACATGCCCCGCCTTGGCTGCAGGCCCCTGGGCCACCCACTGCCTCTGCACATGGCACCCGCTCACGTGTGTCTTGGCCAGAGAGCTGCACGGCACACCTGCCGTCTCCCTCTGCGAGGCTCAGCGCAGCTTCCGGGACCGGCAGGGGCTGTGAGGGCAGCCTGCGGGCGATGGGACACAGCTGCCTCCTCCTCGTTAGGCTGGAGGGAGATGGAGAGGTGGGCAGGGATGGTTTTAATTCCTGGCATTTCCCCTTTCCCTCCACCTTGCTGGTCCCGTGGTAAGACCTAAATGGTCTTAAAAACAAAAACACAGCGTACGGGGAGTCCAGGCTGGCAGCCACAGGAACCGAGCCCCACGCCCCACGTCAACGTGGCGTCTTGGCAGCTGCGTCCCTGGAGCACTTTTTCCTGGTTGCATTTTGTTCTGTGATAATCGCACTGCTTTTCTGCGGCTCTCGGCAGAGACGCTTCGAGTGGGAGGGACGGGCATGCTCTCCATTCTTCTGCCCTCATGCGCGCCCCTTTCTTGCCTTTGCAGAACCACACGATGAGCCAGCACGCACAGTGAGGGACCGCTCGACAGGACACCTCTCCGCGGAAGGCTTGCCGGAGACGCCGTGGGGAGGGCCATTTGAACATTACATCCAATCAAAGTGTCATTTGCAACCCAGATGTAAAACTCTAATGATTTGGCCATGAGGCGCTGCTATTATAAGCAGCTGGAAATGAATATTAATGGCAGAGATTAAAAGTATTCCATGCTCAGTATTTTTTATTGTCCTGCTACAGCTAGTGTGCTTTTAGAGTTTCCGCCGCAGACTACATTTCTAGAGTTAGAGAAACCTGCTTTTAAAGGCTCTTGTCCTTTGTTCCTTCATGTATTATATTGATAGTTTTTAAAAACGAATTAGTGTGATTTTTTTTCTTTGCTTCTTCTTTTTATTTCTTGTTTTTCTCCCCCCCCCTTCGGTTAACTACTTTTTAATTGCAATTCTAGGTAATTGTGCATCGTGATGTGATTGCTTGGCTATTGTCTGAATATTTCCTTTTAATTTTTTAATTAAAGACTAATGCTTTGATTGGATTTGCCAGTTCACCGGACAGTGATTAAAACTATGTAATGAATATAATCGGTTTCAGTGCAACTGGATGGTCTGCTTTTAAATGTGACTTAATCTGACTGCAGTAACTAGTACAGTTCAATAAAGGGAATCCATGCGATTAGCATCCGGGTGCCTGGTTCTCTCCTTCCCAGCCCGGAGCCACACGGGGGCTGTCCTCTCGTATGAGGTGTGTTCCTGAGTGAGTTCTGGTGGGCTCGCAGGTGCCTGTGGGACCTTCTCAGGAAAGAAGAAGTGTAGTAATCTAATAATGCACACAGACTGGGAGAGCCAGCAGTGGCCACAGAAGTCAGAGGAGAAGAACTCTTCATGATAAAATACCCTGATCTTCTCATTTGTGGATGGGGAAACTGAGGCCCAAGGGTACTGGGTGGCTTTGCCAAGGCCATGCAGCAGGTTGGGGACACATGCTCACCCTTGACGTTTCCTGCTTTTCCTCTCTGGGATGGTTTCCCACATGCTGGATGCAGGTGGGCAAGGGCCTGCCCCTTACCTTGCCAGGACTGCAGATGGGACTTGGGTTCTCTTTGTGGCCGAGGCATAGGGAGGTGGCAGAGGCAAGTGGCAGCTCCCCAGCCCATGAGATCCAGGGCTGGGGACTGCAGGGCGGAGCCAGGCAGGAGCAGCAGGTTCCCAGGCACAGAGGTCAGCAGGATGCGTGAGCTCTGAGACTGGGGGCGGGGCCAGGTCTAGAGTGAGGCAGGCAGGTGCCCGGTGTGCGAAGGTTCAGGAGGCACTTGCTCCCGGGGCCCAGCAGCACCTGCAGTCTCTGAGAACGAGTGTCTCTTTGCGCTGTGCATGCTGGGGGCCTCGCCTGCGCCAGCTACTCCTGGCGCCGCAGGCCCCACCCAGCAGCCTTGGTCTCCGGCCCTCCTTCCTGTCGCCTCCCACACCTCCGTCACGCTGGTGCTCAGCCGACTTGCCAATCAGAGGGCAGCACCTGCCCGGGGAAGCCCTTCCTTGCTAACTTTTCACAAGGGGCAGGGAAATTGGTTATTACCCTCCGCAGGGCGGAAGTGAAGCAGGCAGACAGATTGCACCTAATTGCAATGTAACAGCAAGTCACGGGCGTGGAATTTGGAGGCCTTACACCCAGCATCTTCTGGAAGATTCCCATATCATGGGGCTGCTGATGACCTGTAAGAGTTACCCTTCCTGCCATTTCATGTAACGTTCTCACGTGGGTGGGGCTTTCCAGTTTTCAAAGGCATTTCCACCGGGAAGCACACAGCAGCGCCTGCCCACGCTGGGCTCCTGCCTCCAGGAAGCTGGACGCGGCAAACTCCAATTTGCAGCTCTCTGGAGATTGGCGGTTTCAGGGGCAGACCTCAGGGTAGGCATCAATGTCCCTCACGTCCCCTGGCTGTGGTCTGAGGCCAGGGCAGGGCCTGCAGCATCTCCATCTCAGGCCCTCTCCAGCTCCGGATGTACCCTGGACCCCGCGGAGCCCAGGTGAGCCCTCAGTAGGTCCCAATAGAAGATGTGATTTGATGGTTGGTGGCGAAGGGCTAGATTAGTCGCTGCCCCCATTAAAAATACAGCGGGGGGTTTAAGAGCTTTCATGCCGTGTGGGAATCGGCAGCGAGGCTGGCTGATGCCTTGGGTAAGAAGAGCGGCGGCCTAGGGGACTGCGACGTAATGAGGTTTATGGCGGTGCTGAGGCAGCCAGGGAGCCCCACCGACCCCCCTCGCCCTGGCCCCATTGTTCTCCAGCTGGCTCTGCCCCTGCCGCCTCAGCTGAGACCCCCTTGTGACTTCACGTGGGGCGGGGGCTGGTGGGGGGCACCGAGGCCTTGCTGGGACTGGCTCTTTGCCATTGGGCAGTATTGGGGTGGGGGAGTAGTGTAGGGATAGAAACCTATGCCTTGGGGACCCCACTGCCCCCTTCCAGGGAAGCCTCTGGAGCTGAGATGGGCCACTCTGCCTCTCAGCTACAAGGTCCTTCAGAGGGTCCCTGGGAGACTTACAGGAAACGATGCCCGTCCAAGGCTGTGTACGGAGAAAGAGCCGTGGTCATGGACGACAAAGCCAGGCCTCCTGCAGGAGGACACCCCTTGCAGCCTGGAGGGTGTGAGGAATCCAGCCACTCATTGTTTGGATTTGGCACTGGTGAGTGCAAGGTGTCTGCGAGCCTGAGGTTCGTGGTTGCTGTGTTTGGCTGTGCATATTCGCTTCCAGTGGCTCTGTGCATGGAGCAATTTTGTCCAGGCTGGGAAATGCACCAGGGCCCGTGGGCCACAGGCCCCTGTCATTGGGCACCTGCCCAGAGCTTCCAAAGCAGGTGGGTAAAGCGTTTGGTCTCAGTGGAGAAGCTGCTGTGGGAAGAACCTTCTCAAGTTCCCCAGCCACAGAGAATGCACCTTTAAAACTCACAGTGGTTTAATATTTAACTTACAATCTGTGCTTCCTCCTCCCTAATGTGCGTGTTCCTAGGGATGGGACCTACGCCTACAAATATTCAGTAAACAGAACCAAAACTTAATACATTTGTTCATCTGCTCCTCCAGCCAGCAGGTCTCTCCCGAGCTGCTCCTGGGTGCCAGGCACTGCACAAGGCACTGGGGATAAAGAGATGAACAGGTAGCTTATAGTCACGTGACAGCCATCTACCAAACTAGCATGCCAATAAACACATAGCAACATGGTCACAAGTGCTCTGATGAGAAACGCAGAGCTGTGAGTGATTAATGGGGAGATCATGTATTAGACGTGGGGAGCAGGGAGGAAGGCCTTGCTGAGGAAGTGACTTGAGTTGAGACCCTCAGAATGAAGGGGTCTAGAAAGTCAAAGAGCAGCAGGAAGAGGACATGGCAAATGCAAAAACCCTGAGTTGGAAATGAGCTGGAAGTATCCTTAGAGATCTTTATTCATACTGAGTTTCAATTTTAGTTGGTTTAAAATAATCCCAGAGAAGTTCAAAATCTTGTCCAAGGTCAGAAAATTCAGGATAGAATGGGGACCTTGGGACACCTTCCAGCCTTGGGTGTCTGCCTCTATTATTATATTTATTATAACAATAATAATGATGATAATGAACAAAATTACATTGTACTGTATAGGAAAAGCTGCAGGCTCTCCTCCTTTTCCTTACTAAAGTAGCCAATTTTTAGCTGAACACGTTACCTTGGAGAAGGGAAGGGGCGGATTATATACCCTATCCTTTTTAGAAGTTAGGTTTGGCCATGTTACTATTGGTGGCCATAGTGGTTCTATCTATGGGATATAAATAGAGGTGTTGTGTGCAAATTCTAAGAACTGCTCTCAAAGAGAAGAAATGAGTTGATTCCTTCCCTTGTCCTGATGAGTGGAATGTGGATGCACTAGCTGGAGCTCCAGAAGCCGTTTTGAACCATGCAGTAATTTGACTATCCCCATAATCACTCATAGCTTCTGGTTCTAGACCATCACAGCACTTGTGATGTGCACTGTTACGTATTCATTGGCATGGGTTGGAACTTGCCTTTGGAGAAGAGAGACGTACCCTAAAAGGATTTGTCCCCAAAATGCTTATTACCTATCAAAGCAAGTTCACGGGGCCATTATTTTACAACTTACAGTTGATTTTGGTTCACTCAGGCCTGCCGGGAGGGTGACCAAGAATGATACACCCTGCATGGCACTCCTGATGTTAGAGAGTAGGACAAAACTTGCAACACTTCACAAAGGCTGAATAGCTATGACTCTGTCTCCCTTGGTCTCTGTCCAGAAGCACCAAGTGGCTTACAGTTTGCCAAGCCCACGCCCGGCCGGCCGCCCTCCACGCCTCTGCCCATGCGCTTCCTTGCGCTGGCATTTCTCCCTTATTTTCTTGCCCAGTTAACCCCACTTTTAGACTCAGCTCACCTCTCTAATTCTTGGGGCCAGGACTAGGAGGAGGTCACTGAAGCACTCACCTCAGGAGCAAAATTTAAGTGAGCACCTAAAAGCTCAGTAATCAGGATAAAAAATATTTTAATGAGCTATTTTAAAAACTCAGATTGGCAGACTATAGCCTGCAGGCTGGCTGCCTGTTTTTGAAAATAAAGTTTTATTGGAACCAGGGCTAGGATTAGAGTAAAGCAAGTAGGGGGTGGAGTAAATGAAGCACTGGATCTTGTCTTTATTTAAACTTTGCTATTTTGTTCATCATGGATTTTTTTGCATTAATGTTGGTTTTTGAAAACATTACATGAAAGTATTCTAGATTTTTTTGGCAGTCACTTAAATTTTGTGCCCAAAGCAAGTGCCTTACTCATCTCATCCTAGTCTTGGCCTGGTTATTAATAGTTCATCTTTTTTTAATTTCAGCATATTATCGGGGTACAAATGTTTAGGTCACATATATTGCCTTTGCCCCACCCAAGTCAGAGCTTCAAGTGCGTCCATTCCCAGATGGTGCGCACCACACCTTTTAGGGGTGAACACACATCCCCTCCCCCTTCCACAATAGTTCATCTTTTAGGCCACCTGGTCTGACCCTGCAGTTGAGGAAAATGCTGTGCCCCGGCCCGGACACACTTCGCTGAGCGCGTAAGGGACGGTTAGCTCGGGACACCATCACGACTGGTCCACCCAGGCCTGCCTGTCCCTGCAGGAAGCTCTTCCAGCGGCCGGGGAGCAGCACCTGCCGAGCCGCCGGACCTGCCGAGCCAGGCTCGCGGGCGCCACCCCCGGGGCGGAGTCGCCGCCGGCCCCGCCCCCGTCCCCGCTGCTGGGCCCTGATTGGCCCGACGGGCGCCGGCCCCGCCCACCCGGGCCGGGCGAGCGCTGCGGGCCGCGCGGTGCCACCTTATTTGTGAGTTATTAATTACTGAAGGGCGCAAACCGCGCTTCTGTGCATAAAAATATGTTTGAGCAGTTTCTACTTAAACTTTAAAGAGAACGTTAATCAATTTTATTTTAACAAAATGACCTTAAGCAGGGGAAAAAAATTGGTGTTATTTGCCCAAACAGGCAAATTAATTTCTCTCTCTTGAGAAATATGAGAAGTTTCCAGAAATAGCTATGCATAATTTACACCTGCCCTGGCCGCTCCTAGTTTAACGCCAAGCCCAGTCATGGGCCCCCACCCAGCCCCAGCCCAGCCCCAGGAAGAACGAAAACAAAACAAGCAAAGTCCCTGGCAACCCCTGCGACTCATTGGCGACCTTGGGAAGAGGATGCTGGGGGGAAGGGCAATGTAGTCTCTGAGAGGCCAGCCCAGCCTGGGTCAAGGCCACTGGCAGAGGGGAGGCGGCTGCCACGTTCTTGGGCCTGAGGACTCTCAGAGCGTCTCCAGGAGATGCCCGCCCGGCCTGCAGGCTCTTCTCTTCCAGGCACGTGGCCTGCAGCCATCTGCTTAGCTCTCCCCACCCTGACCCCACCCTTGAGGGGTCTCCGGGGTGTCAGAGTCTCCAGGACACTCTGCAGAGCCTGTGCCACCCTCCAACCTCCTGCAAACCCAGCTGCCTTCCTGTCTGGTGGGGTGGTCCCCCTCGGGCGCTGCCTTGTGCACCCGGCTTGGAGGCAGGGTGTGGGGCGGCTGCAACTGCGGTCACTTTCCAGTTCAGCCCTTCAGTAGCAGTTAGCCCCTTGGCCTGCCGTTGGGCCTCCCTGGACTTGCGTTTTACCACCTGCATCTAGAGAAGAATCTATAGGAATGCTTATCCTGCCTCCGTGTGCTCCTGTGCGAAGGAGTGAGATAATCTGGGAGGAGCTCTACTCCAAGAGGGCAGAGTTTTTCTCTTTATCTCCGTTGTATCTGGAGCACATAGAACAGTGCCGGAGCATAGTAGATGCTCAAGAAATATTTGTTGAATAAGTGAATGGGTGAGAAGTGCTGAAAAAGTAGCTGTTCCATTATTATTGCTACTAGTATTACAGTAGGATTCTTTAAAATTTTCCAAAAATTAGGACATAGTATAGAAAATTGTTTCTCCAACTGCACCTGCCCATTAGCAGCCCCGCCACCCTCTGGTGATTCTGAGAGAATCTGTTGGAGGCAGAGTGCCCGTTCTCCTCTCCCTTTGAAATCACCTCTTGCATCTGGCAGGTGCTCAATTCATTGTTGAATGAACCAGAGCCCACAGCAGGAGCCGAACACGGAAGGAGCAGGCCCGGGGAATGGGTGATGTGGGCGTCAAGAGACAGTGCGGGTCGTGGAGACCTGGCAGAAAATGCCCGTCACCAGGAGGCAGCCGCTGCCCTTCCCTACAAGGGTGCAGGGCCGGATTGCCAGACCTTCCAAATGTTCAGGAGGAGGAAATGTGGAATCATTCCAGTTTTTTAGTTCTGATAGTTACTTCAAAGTTTAACCACTTCGATACGGCGCTCACCGGCCACAACACCTCGCCCACAGCCGCACGGGGTCTGCGCTGCGCGTGACCACGAGTCCGTCTTGCTCTTGCGTGACGAGGAAAGCTTGGAAGCACTGAAGGCTGGTTTTACTCTACAGGCAGCTTTAATTGTAATGGAAATCAGAACAGGTAACATATACACATATGTTTTCATTATGTTATTTTAAAATGTTCACAATTTTATTTTGATAAATGAAAAATTAGAAAAGTCTTATCATGGCTGTTGGCTAAAGTCGATGCTCGGGTGTGTGCCTTCATCTGTGGCTATTGACTATAGTACCGAAGTGGTTAATTAAAAGCAAACAAAAATACACCCTGTGGTGTGCCAAGGAAAACGCTTCTGAGGGCTGCATTGGCCCTGGGGCCACGAGTTGGAGCCCTCTGGGGAGCACCTGACAGAACAGTGCCTAAGAACCGCAACACTGGGCACCAGATGGGGGCGGGGAGTGTGCAACCAGCCCATTTTGCAGATGAGGACACCGGACTGCAGAGACTGAGGAGCCCAGAGTAGAGCTGGGGCCCACTGCGGGGCGGAGGGAGGGCTGCGGTGCGGGTGGGAGCGGGAGGGTGTGCTCCTGCTTCTCTCATCTGTTTCCTCCCTAGCCCCGCAGCCATGGAGGCAGGCAGTGCTGGCTTCTTGGGCTCACGCCTTAGTCTCCTTGTCTGGAGAGCAGGGGTAACAAGCACGCCCTCCCGGAGTGTGGGACTGCGGCACGAGGACGGAGCAAGCACTTAGCCCAGTTCCCAACTGGCGCACCAGGGCAAACCAGGCGGTGCCCGATTCCCACAGGTGGGCTCCCGAGACGCCAGGGAGGCTTTCCCAGGAGGGAAGCCACGTGGAAACCAGTTTCTGTCCCTGAACTTCAGAGGGATCACCTGGGGTTCATTCAAGACAGCCCCCTGCGTCATAGTGGCCTCGTGGTGCACCTCACGCACAGCAGCAGGCACTGGGCTGGGAGCCCATGCTGTCCTCTGCCACCATTTCCCCAGGTGACTTTGGGCAGGTGCCTTTCCTGCTCTGGGCCTCGGTTTCCTAATCTATGAAATGAGAGTGTTGAATCAAAGCTGTCCGAACTGACCTTGGCTTTGAGGCTCGACCTGCATATGGGACTTCCTTAGGAGGCCTGGGGACCTGGGATGGGGCTCATGAATCGCTTTTGAATCTGTAAGAGGGGGCGTGGACAGGCCATGAGGACATGCTGCACTTGGCGACACTTTGTGGCGTGATGAGGACAGGTTTGTTACCTGGGGGTTTTTAAAGCCTCGTAGAAAGCAGGCGGGATCCACTCTGAGATTATGATGAGGAAATTTCCATGAACTTTCTGTCTTCTTAATGAGTCGAGCTCCCTTCGGCCCCCTGGATGGAGAACTGCCCGCCATGACAGCCCGAGGACTCCTCCTGGCTGCCCTCCTGCCCACCCCCACCCCATCCCTAGGCACGGTATTTGGCCCCCCCTCCTGGCATCTCTGTCTATAATCACACACCCCCAGCCCAAACAGCTGGAGAGCCACCACCTTCGAGACCTCCCGGCCCCCCTCAGGTGCTGCTTGCATTTGCCCTTACTCCTACGTTGTCACAGCACCAAGCGCAGCGCAAGGCATAAGCTGCTTGCCAAATTCAGAGTCCGGACACTTCCAGTGTTTTGTGTGTGAGTTTATTTTATTTTATTTATTTTATTATTTTATTTTATATTTTATTTCAGAGTATTACGGGGCTACAAATGTTTTAGCTACATAAATTACTTTTGTACAGTTTCAAAGTTATAAGTGTGCCCATTTCCCAGGTAATGTGCATTGTACCTATTAGGTGTGGATTCTCTCATCGCCTTCTCCCCTCCCACTTGCTTGATTTCCAATGAGTTTATTTCCATATGTGCACATCAGTATCGTCCGATTGGTTCCAGTTTAATGTTGAGTCTCGTGTTTGTTTTTCCATTCTGTGATACTTCACTTAGAAGAATGGGCTCCAGTCCCATCCAGGTTAATATTCATCATCACCTTGGTTCCTGTTTGACTGTGAGGGACATGGGCTCAGCCATACCGGCCAGTGGGTGGAAGGTTGAGATGGGAAACCAGGGGATCTGTCTGCAGGGCTGGGCTCCTGTGCTTGGTGCTACCACGTACTGAGCAGCCAGGCAAACCACATCTGGTTTAAAATAATATTGATATTTTAAAAATGAGTTATTAAATGCTAAAAGAAGAAAGTTTAAACTGCTTAGAAGGATACAAAGTAAACATCATTAAAAATCAACTCTCTGGCACAAACTCATTTTTTCCATGTTTGTTTCTTTCCAAAGATAGTCTGTGCACATGCACACATTTGTATATACTTCTATTCTTTCCTTCACAAAAATGTTATTCTGTAGATTGTCCTGTGATTTGTTGTTTATTCCTTTATAAATATTCTGCTCCTTTCTCTTTACATTAGCACACAGAGATCTTGCTCTTTTGAGGAAATTTTTCACTTATGAATCCAAATTCCTTAATAGATACAAGTTATATATATAGGGTTATTTAAATGATCCATTTCATATTGAATAAGTGGTGATAGTATGTGTTTTTCAAGGAGTTGGGTAATTTAATCTATTTTGTCAACTTTATGCATGTAGAGTTGTTCATAGTATTCTCTTATTATCCTTCTGATGTCTGCAGGTCTATGGTGATATCTGTTGTTTCATTCCTGATACCAGAACTTCATGTCTTCTCTCTTTTTCTTTTTCAGACTTTGAGGTTCTTTAATTTTGTCAATCTGTTCAAAGAACCAACTCTTTGCTTCAATGACTTTTTACTGTTAGTTTTCTGTTTTCAATTTCATTGACTTCTGCTTGTTATTTTTCCTTCCTTCTGCTTGCCTGGATTAATTTTGCTCTTGTTTTTCTAGGTTCTTGCAGTGGATGCTTAGATTATTGATTTGAGACTTTCTTTTCTAATATATACACTTAGTGCTGCTGCTTTGGCTATGTCCCCAAATTTTTGATATGTTATATTTTCATTTTCATTCACTTCAATGTATTTTTAAATATTTCTCCTGAGACTTTCTCTTTGACCCATGGATTATGTAGAAGTTCATTATTTAGTTTACAAGTGTTTGGTGATTTTTCTGTTATTTTTCTGTTATTGATTTCTGGTTTGATTTTATTATAGTTGGAGAACACACTCTGTTATTTCAATTCTTTTGAATTTGTTGAGATTTATGTTTATGGCCCATGATATGGTCTATCCTGACATGTTCCATGGGCCCTTGAAAGAATGGGTATTCATCTGTCTTTGGGTGGAGTGTTCTGTAGATGTCTATTAGGTCTTTCTGGTAGATGGCATTGTCAAGTATTTCTGAATCCTTGCTGATTTTCTAATTGTTCCTTCAGTTGTTGAGAGCAGGTTATTGAAGTGTGAAAATATAATTGTGGCTTTGTCTGTTCTTTCAGTTCTACAGTTTACATATTTTGCAGCTGTGTTGTTTGGTGCACACACATTTAGAATTGCTATGTCTTCTTGGTGGATTGATCCTTTCATCATTATATAATACTCCTCTTTCTGTGTCTGTAATTTTTTTGAAATTTTTTCTGAAATCGACTTTATCTAATACTATTAATAATATAGCCACATATGTTTCCTTTTGATTAATGTTTTACATGATATCTCTTTTTTCATCCTTTTACTTTCAACCTGTTTATATCATTACATTTGAAGTGAATTTTTTGTAAACACTATAGAGTTGGATCATATATTCTGTCACTCTCTCTTTTAATTGTTGCATTGGGCTATTTACATTTAATGTAATTTTTGAGATATTAGGGCTTAAGTTTGCTATTTTATTTTTTGTTTATTCTATTTTTCATTTCTCTGATTTTCTTTTTCTGTCATCCTACCTTGAACATTTTTTAGAATTTCATTTTGGTTTATTTATGGTGTTTTTGAATATATCTTCTTGTATAGCTTTTTTAGTGGTTGCTCTACATATTACATTATATATACATAGCTTATTAAAATCTCCTGGTATCATCATTTTACCAGATTAAGTGAAGGGTAGAAACCTTATCTCACTTTATGTCCATTTACCCTCCCCTTATAAATGTAAATATTATAAATATAAATAATATTTATAATTTAATTGTCTTAAATAGTCTTCTACACACGTTTAGAACCACATCAGTCTTAAATTCTTTGCTTCAACCATTAGCATAATTTAGAACACTCAAGGGGAGAGGGAAACTGTTGTATTTACCCACAGTTTTGCTTGCTATGTTCTCTCCTTCTTCATGTTCCAAAAGTCCTTCTTTTATCATCTCTTTTATGTTTAAAGAACTTTCTTTTGCCATTTTTTCAGGGCAAAAGATCAGCTCTGAAAAGATTAACTGGCTACAGATTTTCCAAGTTTTTCTTCCTCTGAGAATATCTTGATTCCTGAAGGATATTTTCACTGGATATAAGACTTTGAGTTGACAGGGGTTTTTTTTTTTCTTTCAGCACTTGAAAAATGTTGGGCCACTTCCTAGCCTCTGTGATTTCTAATGAGAAATCTACTCTCGTTTGAATTGTTTTTCCCCTTTAAGAAAAATATTGTTTCTCTCCTGCTGCTTTTTAAGACTTTTCTGTTGTCTTATCAGAAATTTGATTATGATATGTCTTGGGTGTGGATTTCTTTGGGTTTATCCTATTTGAAGTTTACTCAGCTTCTTGAATCTATAGATATATATTTTCTGCCAAATTTGGGATTTTGTTTGGCTGACATTTTTTTCAATATTGGCTTCACTCTCTTTCTCCTCTTTTTCCATGATTCTGATGACACTAATGTTAGATTTTTTTCTTATAGCCCCACAGGTCCCCAAAGTTCTGTGTAATTTTCTCTAGTTTATTTATTCTTTTTTAAAATTAAGATTGGATAATTTCTATTGTTCTAATTCCCTGATTTTTTTCTCTGTCCCTCCCATTCTGTTGTTGAGCCTATTGATTGGGTTTTTAAAATTTCAGTTATTGAATTTTTCAGTTCTAAAATTTTCACTTGGACCTTTCTGTTATCTTCTGTTTCTTTGCTGAAACTTTCTATTTTTTCATTTGTTTCAAGCAGGTTTGTAATTGCTTGTTAAAACATTTTTATGATTACTGCTTTAAAATCTTTGTCAGGTACTGCTAATGTCTCTATCATCTCAATTTTGGCATCTCTTGATTGTCTCTCTTCATTCTGTTTGATATCGTCCTGGTTTTCGGCAGGACAGCTGATCCTTTATTTAAACTTTTACTTTGTGTATATTATGTAATGAA
Organism: Microcebus murinus; assembly: GCF_040939455.1. Taxonomy (NCBI): domain Eukaryota; kingdom Metazoa; phylum Chordata; class Mammalia; order Primates; family Cheirogaleidae; genus Microcebus; species Microcebus murinus. Next base: position 4,496,733 of record NC_134123.1, on the reverse strand, counting down.
ACTCTGGATCTTATTTAAACCTTTTTTTTAGCTGGTTTCCTCTAATACCACCCCAGCAGGGAAGGATAGTGGGCAGTGAGAGGGGTCTCACTGTCTCATTAATGTCAGGTGGGAGCAGAGTCCCAGTTTCCAGGCAGCTTCCATCAACACCTGAGGTGGGTTTCTTATTATAGCCAGGTGGGGGTGGAAGTCCCAGCTCCTCCCTGGCTCTCCACTGATACCTCTTAGGTTGGGAAGAGTACAAGTGCCCAGTTACTGCTTCCCACAGAGTCTCCACTGACACCACAGACAAGCAGGTGGCCTCGTTACCACTGAGCAGAGCATAAGTCTTGCCTCCCCTCCTCTGACACTCCCTCAGCGGGTAGGGGTGCGGTCCCTTACTGCTACCAGACGGAGAGTGGAAGTTCAGGCTCCCCAGGCACTGTGGAGTCGGGGGAGGGCCCCATCACTGCAAAATAAGGACAAAAATCCTGGATTCCTACGTGGCCTTCTCTGACTCCCCACCCTGGTGAGGAGCGTTGAGGAGCATCATTATAGACTGGTAAGAGTGGGAGTGCGGGGTCTCCAGACCGTGTGGGTGGAGCCACAGTTTCTTCTGTGGCATTTGGCTGGAGAAGCATAGTAACTGTCTAAAAGATTTTGTCTTGCCAGGCTCTCCTGTATTGGTTCTTTTGCTAAAGAGAGCAGGCTTTTACTGGGACTTTTCTGCCTATGCCCACTGATGTTTCTGCGTTCTGGCTTTTTCAGCTCTAAGTCTGGGATATATGATGTGAAAGAAAACCAAGAGGACCCACCGTCATGTTGTTCCTTGAGAACTGAGTCTGTCTGCCCTCTTCACCTTACAGAGTCTTCTTTTTCCAATGTACAATGTCTAGGACTTTTAGTTGTATTTAGCAGGAAAAATAGGGACAATGTACTCCATCTTGCTGGAAGTAGAAATTCCTCCAGATCTTGTTCTTCTGAAAGGGCCACAGTGAATGCTAAATGAATTGTAATTGACTGAACCTGTCCCCTGTTGTTGGACATTTACATTGTTACCAGCCTTTGTGTTATAAACAATACTGCAGTGGACATCCTTGTGCCCAGATCTTTGGCCCTTGTGTGAATATACAGCAATTCAGGAATCTGTTAACTGAGCAGAGTGAATTTTACTTAGTAAGTTGGTCCTTGGGGTGGAAGATCTTGGTGGGGGAAAGACAGAGAAAAAGGTGGTGGGGCAGTTGGACTGGGACTGATGTGCCAAGCCCAGCAGCCACTAGACTGCCCTGATTTATGTCAGAGAAGTTGCCTGGGTCATTATTGACTGGCCTCGGCCCAGCCTGGTCCTGCTGTCCAGGAGTTGCCCCCTCTGACTGCCATCTTTCAAGGCCTTTTCCTTGAGATCAGAAAAGAGGCCAGTATAGGAGAATATGCACCCTTCTCCATGCCTGCTGGTCTTGCCCTCATGGGGGTGGGCCTGTGAAGGGCTCAAGGTGGCCTCCTGTGGAACCCTCCTTCTCGCAGGACAGGGATCCAGCCAGGCTCACTCTTACTGTGCCAGAGCCCCTGACTGCGCCACAGTGCACAGCACACTTCACATTGTGATCTCCTGTGGAGCTCCTACCATGCAGGAAGGTGGGCTCGGTGACTCGCCCGAGGTCACATGCCAGGGAGGACACCTGCAGCACTCAGTCACAGCTGGTCTGATTCCAGAGCCTACAGTCAGTCGAGGAGTTTAGGGTCCAATGTGACATTTGTAATGGGGCATATAGAAACATGTGACCAGAAAGAGGGCCACCTAGGTCGAGGCCTGGCTGAGGGAGAAGCCTGGAAGGAAGAGATGAGGACAGAGCGAGGAGAGAGGAGGAAGTGCCTGCTCACGGCTGGTCACCGGCGGAGGCCTGTGCGGGAAGATGGAGCTGGCAAGCACTACTGGGGGACCTGGCAGTCCCAAAGACAATGTCAGATGGCACTGCAAATGCCACAGGGGGCTTGACCAGTCCATTCTTACCAGGGCCTGGAAAACATTATTTATCACTGGAGGCAAAACTACTTTTAGAAGCTAGGACAAAGACAGGCAGCTACACAGAGACACATGTGAGAGACACACCCAGGCTTACACAGACTCTCACAGCCCAGCCACAGCCAGACACACACACACACACACACACACACACACACACACAGTCACCCAGAGCTGCACCACAGACATGTATACCTACACACACACATACACACAGACATCAGGGAGGTACACACCTACACACACGCCACACACACGACAGAGGGGTGCACACACAGACAGCAGATAGACACACGCACATGCTACATAGACAACAGTGAAGCAACCACACACAGAATAGTTAGAGGCAGACACATATGCCACACAGCACACAGACTCACACAAACACCACACAGACAGCAGAGAGGCATGCATACACAGCAGACAGGCACACACGTGCCACACAGACAGCAGAGAGGCATGCATACACAGCAGACAGGCACACACGTGCCACACAGACAGCAGACAGGCATGCATACACAGCAGACGGACACACACGTGCCACACAGACAGCAGACAGGCATGCATACACAGCAGACAGGTACACACGTGCCACACAGACAGCAGACAGGCATGCATACACAGCAGACAGGTACACACGTGTCACACAGACAGCAGACAGGCATGCATACACAGCACACAGACTCACACAAACACCACACAGACAGCAGAGAGGCATGCATACACAGCAGACAGGCACACACGTGCCACACAGACAGCAGAGAGGCATGCATACACAGCAGACAGGCACACACGTGCCACACAGACAGCAGACAGGCATGCATACACAGCAGACGGACACACACGTGCCACACAGACAGCAGAGAGGCATGCATACACAGCAGACAGGCACACACGTGCCACACAGACAGCAGACAGGCATGCATACACAGCAGACGGACACACACGTGCCACACAGACAGCAGAGAGGCATGCATACACAGCAGACAGGCACACACGTGCCACACAGACAGCAGACAGGCATGCATACACAGCAGACAGACACACACGTGCCACACAGACAGCAGAGAGGCATGCATACACAGCAGACAGACACACACGTGCCACACAGACAGCAGACAGGCATGCATACACAGAGCAGACGGACACACACACACACTCTTGCTAGATACACACACTACACTGACAGCAGAGACGCACACACTCACACACCGCATATAGACACATATGGGTACACACCAGGGTAATGTACACACACTCAGGCACACACAGGCCCCACAGACACACATGCGCACACGTGCATGTGCCCACGCACACCCGCACAGCAGCATATGGAGCAATCCTGCCTCCCCCCGGCTTCCAGGGGGCTCAGTGGGGGGCGCGAGTTCCACATCTGACTTTCCTTGTGTTCGGTAGACTCTCGGTGTAATTAAACGTTGCATTGCATAACGCGCGGGCTCAGTGGAGGCAGAGGTGGCCGTGGCAGGCTGGGGATGCGGGGCTAGATGCCTGCCTCAGTCCCGCACCCTCCCTGCACCCTCAGCCTCCTCTGGCCGCCCCTTACCTCCTTTGCAGACTCTGGAGCGATGTGGATGAGGATGAGGAAGCCTCGGGTCTGCGAAAGCAGAGCGGCCCTCAGCCGCCCCTTCTTCCAGGGGCATAGAGGCGGGGTCCCCAGATGGATCGGGCGCCCAGTTCAGGCCTTGAGGGAGGAGGGGGTGGATGGTGGTCCGGGGACCCTGGACTGTCCTGGAGCTTAGCAGTCACTGTCTCTTACTCTTGCTGGGAGGGGAATTCTACCTGGGCCTCAGGGGCAGAGGGGACACCTGGATTCTGGGGTGGCCCTCTGTCCAGCAGAATGGGTGCCTTTCTCACTTCTCCTGGGAGGAAGAGGCAAGAAGTGGTCCATCTCCCCCCGTCTGTTGTTTTAAATGGGTCCGCGACTTCCCCTGGCCTCGTGGGAGGCAGCCCAGGATGGTGGTTGCAAGCCACCTACTCGGGCTACTCAGCAACCATGCGGCTTGGATTGAGTCACTCCACCTCTGGGAGACCCAGTGTCTTCATGGGTGGGATGGAGGTGATGACGCCGTGTTGTGGGATTGCTGGGGGCACTGCCCTTGAAACAGTGTCTGGCTCATAACCCTGGCAGTCACCTGGCTGTCAGCGAAGCCACTCCTGGAGCACGAGTGTCTTCCCCACAAAGCTGATTTGGTTCTGCCCATGCACTTACCAAAGGGAGGCCTTGGGGCCAGGCCAGCGCCATCCCAGTGCAAGCTCAGTTCGCTCTCGGACCCACTGTTCCTGCTCCGAGGCAGGGGGCTGCTGATACCCGGCCTGGCAGGGCGGGAGGATGAGAGGGCCACGCAGGGGAGAGAAGCCGAGACACTGTCGGGTGCGGTGCACAACGGGCAGCTTGGCCTCTTCTCCCCCCGCGTGTGCAGGCCTCCCGTCGGGCCCCTGAGCCAGAACCCTCCTCCTCTCGGCAGCCTGCTCCAGGGAGCACAGAGACGGGGCCAACAGCTCGTGGCCCAGCCAGCCCCTCTGTGTCCGCTGTCTGGCGGGCGTGTAGGCTGCCTACCCTGGTAGTGAGGGCTGCTGTCGGCGGCCCTGGGAGCCTGGGAGGATTTACATGGCCAGCCTCTTTCTGGAGTGGATTTTGAAGTGAGTGCCAGCCCCTGGCATATGCCAGCTGGACAGTGGGCGGGGCGGGCCGAGGACAAGCCACCAGGGAGGTGACGTGGCCTCTGCCTGCTCCAGTCGGGCCCACCCTGAGAGGCAGAGTGGCTGGAAAAGAACTCTCAGCTCACATCCTCACTTGCAGCCCATTCCTGTCTGCCGCCATCGCTGTGCTCCCAGAGGCGGGTGAGCCCGGTGGGGCTGCCTCCCTCTGCGCGCACACCGGCGCACACGCACACCGGCGCACACGCACACCTCCGCACACGCACACCGGCGCACACGCACACCTCCGCACACGCACACCGGCGCACACGCACACCGGCGCACACGCACACCGGCGCACACGCACACCTCCGCACACGCACACCGGCGCACACGCACACCGGCGCACACGCACACCTCCGCACACGCACACCTCCGCACACGCCCACCGGCGCACACGCCCACCGGCGCACACGCACACCTCCGCGTGCGTCCCCTCTGGCACAATGTGTGCAAGAGCCAGAACACACCATATAGGCTCCTGTAGTCTCACATGCAAAGCCAAAGGGACCCACCTGGGGACACGGTCACGTACACACATGCCCACCCACACGCTGCCAGATCCTCGCTTGCCACATGTGAAAACATGCTCACCGGACACACACAACTGCGTGCGCATGTGCAAGTGACACGCATAGCACCGGGCCGCTGCTGGGCCTTTCCTTGCTTCAGAGAGACATGCTGCCGTGCCTCTCGTCCCACTGAACGCTGTCGCCTCTGGTTTTCGAGGGACTCACAGGGGCGAAGGGGATCGCCCAAGCCACAGAGCTCCTGGTCCTCCAGCTGGGTGCTCGCCCAGGCCAGTGCGGTCGGCAGCTTGTCGCAGAGGAGGCCTCCGCCCCCGCCCGCTCCTCTCCGCTGGCGCCCTGCAGGGGCTGAGCCCGGCTTGGAGAAGGGCGCCCCAGCAGAAGCCGCGACTGTTGAGGATGTTTTAAACATGGAGCGCGCCCTCGTTGCCTCCCCATCGCCAGGACTCGGAGCTGCGCGGAGGCAGCTCCTGAATATTCAGGACCCCACAGTCACTCTTCTCTGTCTCCCCCCCTCCTCGGTTTGTGCTGAGTCTTAAGTGAAATTGATCCTTTTTTTTTTAGGAGAAAGAAATCTGTCTTTTGTTCCCCTGCTCCCCCAGGGGCCTCGCAGGAGAGGAGCCCCCGCCCGGCTTGAGGGGCCCGCCTCGGAACCAATCGCCGCCGGGCACGGCTCCCCGGGCGCGGCGCGGGCGCGGTGCCATGCGAGCAGATGGCTGTGATTGCTGGCAACCCGGAGACCCTGCAGGAGAGGCGCGTATGGGTGTTTACGGCATCGCGGGCAGCGAGCATCACAGTGGCGGGCCAAGTGGTGCCCGGCCCGCACGGGGCGGGGTGGGGCAGCGCAGCTTCCCGAGACAGGAGGAGCCCCTTCTTCTCCCGAGGGGCGTGCTGCCCAGCACCCCGCGCCCAGTGTGGCCCGCGGGCCAGAGCAGTCCCGTGACTCCGGGGGTGCGGCCCCCCTGCCGCCTTAGAGCAGTGTCCCTGGGGCTCCCCAGGGTCCACTCCGAGCTGGTCTCCAAGAGAGCCCTGGATTCACTCACTAATCCATTTGGAAAATAGGTGTGAGCACCTACTGTGTTCTCAAAAAATGAGAGGCAGCACAGAGGCCCTCAAAGTCTCTTTCTTTTCCTTCAAAGCTCCCGTCAGCTTGCGTTTAGATTCGTGTGTGTTTGCTGGACAAATGCCTGTCTCCGTCACCACACTGAGCCGCCCTGGGACATAGTAGGCGCTCGGTAAATGTCTGCCGAATGATTTCCAGGCCCTTGCCCCACAGAGATTGTAGTCCAACAGGAACTCCCTCTCCCCCTCTCTCCTCCCTCCTCCTGCTGTGCTCTATGCCCTGTACTCTTCCCAGTTATACTGAAGTCCCCCGAGGACAGGGCCCACGGCCTCTGCCTCCCCAAGACCCCAGCCATACCACGCTGCCTGTTATATAGATCACTTGGCTAATATGGAAATGAAGCTCCCTCAAGCGCCGTGCAAACGTGCCTGGCATGCAGTTCCTGGAGAAGTCTTTAGGAAGGCAAATCCAACCTGTCATCCTTCTGCCTGTAGCCCCCAAATGGTTTCCTATTCCTGCTTCCCAGACTAGCATTCGAAGGTCTTCGTGGCCTAGTGCTTGGTACCCTACCTTTTTTCCTTTGAATTCATTTAAAAGTGTGTACTGAGCACCTACTGTGTGCCAAGTCCTACCCGGGGCTGAGGATAGCCCGATGAATGAAATACACGTATGGGGCCGACGTCCCACCAGCAGGAGGGGTGGAGGCGTGGAGAAGGAATGCAGGCAGGGTGAGGGAGGGGGGTGAGTGTGGGCAGGCACAGCCTCTCGGACATTTGAGCAGAGATCTGAGTGACATGTGGCCGTCCAGGAGAAGAGCATCCTAAGTGAGGGGGGCAGCGAATGCAAAGGCTCCGAGCGGGAATGGGTTGGACTTTCTGGACCTCAGGGCCTGCAACAGCGAGCTGGGGCCATCACTCCCAGCATGCACAGCCCCACGCGGCCATCAGGAGTGGGGCGAGCCAGGCACAAGTGCGATGACGAATGTGCCAGACACTCCACCCAGGGAGGCGATGGGGCGTGGTGGGGACTGGGGCAGACACAGCAGGTCTATAGTGGCAGCCGGCTGGCAACACGGCTTACAGCCCTGGAGTGGCCAAGGCTTCTAATATTTCAAGCCAACCTAAATTTCTTATCTTCTGAGATGTGAAATCTTGACTTTGAAGTATTTGAGGCTAATTTTAAAATATTTTTTAAAAACTCTGATATGCCACACAAAACTCAATTATTGATCCGATCCGGCCTGTGAGTAACCAGTGGCAACTTGGAATCGGCTGGCTGTGAGGTCCCTGCTGGGCATGATCCTGAATCGTTGGTCCCATTCCCAGTAGACAGGCAGAAGGGCCCTGGGGTCTTCAGAGGGGAGTCTGGGCAGAGCTGGGGGCCCTCTGGTTCTGATTTCCGAGCCCAGGGGCCCTCAATGGCTGGTCCAAACACCTGTCTCTAAGGGACCTCCCCTCCCAGGCCTGTCCCAGTCCGAGCAGAGGCTGAGCGAGCACGCATGAGCTGTGCCCCACTCCCAGGGCAGGAGCAGCACCTCTTCCACTGACCCGTGTTTTCCGGCCCCTCGCAAGATCTGGCAGGGAGCTGGATGCAGCCCCGTCTGAGGGTGTGAGCAAGGAGAGTCTTCTGCTCCAGCTTTGCTGGGGGCTCTGGTGCTGAATGCACCCCCAAGGATCCCTCCCCAGGCCCCCACCTCACAGCCCCACCTGCTCTTGGCAAGCTCAGACAGTCGAGGCTGGGACTCCCCTCATGGCCCTGCCCGCCCTGCAGGCCTGCTCTCTCTGAGCAGCTCCATTAGGGATGATTCTCACTGTCTGCCACACACCCGGGCCCCTAGCCCCTCCATCCCCAGCCCCTGCAGAGAGCCCCCCATTAATGCAATGGAAGTCCCGTGGCTCAGACAGGGCGCCCCGCTGGAAAGAGGCCTCGGACGCCCACCTGCAAACATGACCTTTTCCTGTGTAAGAGACAAGATTTCAAAATCAATCTGGCCTGCGGGGCCGGCCCATCCTGCCACACAGTGCGGCTTGGGGAAGAGACCACGTGTGCCACGACATGCAGGGGTCAGTGTCGAGTCTGGGGGGCTCGGCTGGGCAGCACACTGGGGTTCTTGTCTGGCCCCTGCCAGAGCATTTCTCTGCAAAGGCCACTAGGAATGTTTCGAGACTGCTCAGTCCCCGCCACGTGCTTCTGCAGCTAGTGCAGCAATGATGGCGAAGACTGCGCACAGAGCCCTGTTTCCAGACGTGCTGCATAAACTCGCTCAGTACCCACCAGACCGGTGAATAGGCACTGTTGTATCCCCATTTCACGTGTGGGGAAACTGAGGACAGAGAGGTTGGAGCTGCTGGCTCAGGTCATACAGCAAGTAGGTGATGGAACTGGGATTTGAGCCCAGGAAGCCCAGTCCAAGGCCTGTGTTTGTACCTGCAGTGCTGCTCGACCTTCTTTCATGCACTCAGCAAACACCTGGCAGGCACCTGCTCTGTGCCAAGCCTGGGCCAGGGGCACAGAGGTGAGTCATATACAGTTCCTCCCTATTGGAGGCAGACACTGTCCCAAGGGGAAGGGATGTCATAGGTCAGGGCAGGGTGTGATGGAGGCCTGGAGGGAGGGAAGACCTGGACTGCAGGGTGAGGGGGTGTGGTCAGGGGGACGTCTGAACAGAGTGGAAGGTGCCCAGGAGCCCCTGAGTGTGCCACTGGGACAGGTGTTGGGTGCACATGGGTGTGGGTGTGCACAGGGCAGGTCTGTGTGTCTGTGTGCACATGTGCAGGCCTGAGGGCAGGTCCATGGGCACAACGTCGCCTGGCACTGGCTGCAGGGACCCAGCTGAGGCCATGAAGACAACCACAGCAGTAGAGAGGGGACCGTCCTTCCTCAGGAGGCTGGGCCTGCAGGTTCTTAGGGAGCACAAAGGAAGCTGACGGGCTGGAGCTGAGCCTGGACCCTGCCTGTCCCCAGGTCCTGCCTGTGCAAGGCAGACCCCCAGCAGGCAGGCCTCGCTCTAGGCTACCAGCTACACAGACTCAGCAACCACACCCTGGAGGCCCTGAGTGGGATGTGGCCCTCAGGTGGCCTCTGGCTGGCTGTAGAAGTGGTGTTAGTTTTTGCACTTTGGATACTTAGGTGTGACAGGTCCTATTGGTCCAACCCTCGGTCGGCACCCGCGCCAGCGGTCTGCACCCGCGCCAGCGGTCTGCACCCGCGCCTGCGGCCGGCACCCTCGCCTGCGGCCGGCACCCTCGCCTGCGGCCGGCACCCTCGCCAGCGGCCGGCACCCGAGCCAGCCTGCATTTCCGTTACCCGCCTGGCCTCGGAAGCATTTGTTTCTGAGCACTCTGCTTTAGCAACTTCAAGGTCTTCACAGAAGCATGGCAAACAGACCTTGCCAAGGGTCTGTAGGAAAACTCTAGAGGGCAGTTACGACATTTGTTTCTGTATCTGCCCAGAGCCCCTCTCCAGCAGGAGGAGGGCCACTTAATCATTTCACAAGTGCGTACAGAGAAGCTAGCCTTTGTCAGCCCCTGTTCCAGGTGTAGGGTCGACCCGTGAGCCCAGCAGTCCGAGTTCTGCCCTTCTGACACTTCTACCCACATGGTCCCGAGAGTGGAGGAAGCAGCAGAGGGCAAGGGGCGGGGCCTGCACAGTCAGTCCTCAGGGCCAGCTGGCACCGAGGAGCCCGGCTACACGCTCAGTCCTGGCCCTGTGTTCTTGCCCTATCGGCCAGCTGGGTGGGTCCAGTGTGGGTGGGGGAGGAAGTGGCCAGCAGATCCCTCCTCAAGAGTACAGCCAGGTGCTCTGGGCACCGCGGCCCCTGCACTGGGCAGCATCAGCACTGGAAGGTTCATGCCAGCCCAGGTGGTTGGCTCCAGGACTGGGAGGGGACTGTGTAGAGTGGACTAGAATAGCCACTCGGCAGCCAGAGGAAGGCGTGTCACTGTTATCCCCACTCTACAGTGGAGGGAACTGAGGCTCAGACAGACCAAGCCACACAGCCAGGAAAGGACGGAACCCAAGTCTCCAAAGCCAGGGGCCAGGTGGACACTGCGAGGTCCAGCTCTCCAGGGAGCAGCTTCCCGTTGTCCACCGGGGGACCCCACCCGCACTCCCCTTTCTCGAATCCTGCTTGTTCTTCAAGTCCTCCACCACGGAGCAGGTCCCTTCGCCGCCTTAGTGACGCTGCCGTTGGCACGGCACACCGAGCGCCGGCACGTGTGGATTGGGGGCCTGTGTGGACGAGCTGGGCTCTAGTGCTAGGGTGCCATTTCACCTGGGGGCAGTGTCTGAGGCTGTCCCAAGCTGGGCGTCATCATACGTGCTCAATACATGTTTGTGACTTTCATGGGTTAATCACTTGACCAAAGCCAGCGTTTGTAAGGAGACTCAGGGAGATTTCTGAAATCAGCCACGTGTGGCCTCACTGCTTAACTGGCAGTGTGACCCTGGACCTGTGAGCCACTTTCTCATCTGTGAAATGGGGCTAGCCATTCCCCCCTGCAGGGTGGCTGCGAGGGTGCTTGGGAAAGGAAGGCGCCCGTAGGAGCTCCGTCAGTGCCCATGCGGACTGCTTCTCTTCAAGACCTGGCACCAGCACGAGAGGCCCAGAGGCTGGGAAAGGCAGGAAAACCCAGCACAGGAGAAGGGTCTGAGTGCGAAACTGACCCTGAGCGGGAGGCCGGGAAACAGAGTCTTGTGTGGGGGCTACAGTTAGCCCGTGGATTAGATTAGTCAGGGTCTCTTGGTTGCAAGTGACGGAAGCACAATTCCAGCCAGCTTCAGCCCAGAGGATTTCCCAGCTCGTGCAATGGAAATGTCCCAGACACAGTCTGCTCCAGGAACAGCTCCACGAGGGGCTCCAGGACCACCCAGCCCCTCTCTGCCTCTCCTGGGCTGGATGGCTGGCTCTTGCAAGCCTCCCTCCTGAAACTTTCATGGGATCTGCCGGCAGATCTGGGCTAGCATCCTCCTGCTCCAAAACATGGAGAATAACAAGAGACCTGTCCAGCATCCACAGCAGAAGCTTCGAGGCACTCTGATCAGCCCAGCTCAGTCGCGGGCCTGTCCTAAGCAGTCATGTGGCCATGGGGTCATGATGCGCTGGCTGGCCAGGACGGGCCACGGGTTCTTCCTGGTGCAGCACAGGTCCTGTGGTCTTAAGTGGGACACGCAGTTGACCACGGGGGCTACTGTCTCTGGGCAGAGAGGCACCACGGCCACCTAATCCAGCCTCTGCTGTCTGACTCATTCGGAGTCACCCTTCTTCCCCCTGCAACTCTTATTCATCCTTGAAAACCCAGTTCATATGGTCACTGCTGCTGGAAGCATCTCTGTACACCAAGGTCACCCTTCTCTGAGGCCCCCGTGGCGTGGGCAGTCCGTGCCACATGGTGTGTCAGCCTCTGGATCATCACTGCTCCCGCACGGCTGAAATCACGCCTAAGTCTGCCAAGTATGGACGCATTATCCTCATAACAACTGAGGAAGGGACAAGGCCCCTGACAGCTGGGTGGCCTGGCACCCGAGGCCGCTGTGTTCTGCTGGGCACGAGCGACTGCACACTAGCATCAGACAAGACCACTCAGTAACCGTGAAGGCTCAAAACTAAGACAAGATCACTCCGTAGTCTTGCTGAACACAGACAAAAACATGGTCATTGTCCAAACGACAAACTGCATGGCATCTCCTCTCCTGGCTAGCATGTTTCTTCACCAATTGCGGTGGTAGCTTTGCCTTGTTCCTCCTGCCTTCTAGGTGGGAGTCACTGAGACACCCAATCGTAGAATCAGCCTGGCTTGCTGACAGCGTCCGACCCAGAGGAAAAGCTCGGAAAGTCGCGTAACAGGAGCCAAAACCCCATGGCAAGTCCCGCCAACAGAGACACGCTGGGTGTGCGTTCTCCCGCACGGCAGCGCGTCCACAGAACCAGACTGCTCAGCGCGAACGTATGTGCTGGGTAGTCTCTGGCTGGAGGGTGTCGCATGATCTTGCGAAGGGGATGTGACTATTCTTATGCCACAAGTGAGGGAGCGAAGGTTGAGAGAGGTTGAGAAGTTGCCTGAGGTCACACAGCAGGGAGATGGGCCCTCTGGGGCTGCTCAGAGCTCTTTCTGTGAAAGCCTGTTCCCGTTTGCCCTTTCTTGCTTTACTTAGTGTGTGGCTGTCTGTGTGTGTGCACGTGTGTATTGCGTAGTTGCCACTGATGTCTGGGGCGCGAGTGACAGAACCCAACAGGGTCTGGCGCTCGGGCCTGCAGTGTCTGATGGAGCTGAAGGCAGGCTGCGCTGGGTCTAGGGAATTGCCGCTGGGAACTCGGACCCTGCCGGACTCCGGCCACCTCCCGTCCCTGCCCACCCCCGCCTTCCCCACTGCTCCCCTAACGCAGCGGAAAGCAGCAGCTGCCGGCAGCCCCAGGCCGCTCCAGCACGCCCGACAGGCTTTCCTGCGCAGGGCTCTGAGCGTCCCCTGGGTGGGTGCACACCCCTAGCACCCGATGGAGGCTGGGAGGTGGGGCCCGGCCAGTGCGGCTCTTGCGGTGACCACATGGAAAAGGGAGGCTAGGGCCGGGCGTCCTTAAAGAGGAGAGAGGAGTCGGGACAGAGGGAACGTCCGGTTTTCCCAGCCGGCCTGCGCAGCCGGCACGCCGGGACCTGCCCTGAGGCCTGGCGCCTCTACCCTGCCCCTCGCGGCCAGGCCCAGTGTGGCCCACAGGGGCCTCGGGCGGCTGTCGCTTCCCACAGGGTTTTCTTCCAACAAGGACCAGGTGTGAGGCGGTCAGGAGAGAGAGCGGCGCCCATTGTCGAGTGACCCGTCACAGGACCGTGTGGGGGCAGCCCTGACTCCCAGCACCCAGAAGCCCCTGGAGTCTGGCTCAGCCGTGTGGGGACCCAGCTCAGCGTGGCAAGGCCACTCGGGGCTCACGCAGCCCTCGCTCAGGCTGCTCCAGGGCTTTTACGCCCTCTGAGACCCTCCCGCCCCCAGCCAAAGGCGGCCTCTTCCCCGCTTCTCCGCCTGGGTCTGGGGCTCCTGGGCCAGCTCCTGCCCCCTGGCGCCTCCTGCCACCAGCGGTCTGGGTGATGGCGGGCACTCCACCCGCCTGCACTCGCGGACCTTACAGCGCCGCCTACTGGGACTCCCGGGGCCTCTTGGGCGTTTCCCGGCCTGTCCTCCGTTCTGGACCCCACGGCCACGCGCCCGCTGGCGAGTGTGTGGAGTCCTGCCTGCCTGTCGGCGTGTCTGCGCGTGCCCCTAAGCATGTCCCTGTGTGGCTTTGCCTGTCCCGGTCTGAGTACTTCTCTCCTCCCCTCCCCGTTGTGGCGGCGTCCCAACCCTCCTCGCACCGCCCCAGGATTTTCGCTGGTGAGCCAGCGAGGTGGGAGTCAGGTGCTAAGCAGTTGACAGGGGGCCTGCCCTGCGTTGTGACAGCTCTTTCTGTCTTCCAAGCACTTCCCCTTCTGTTACCTCGAATAGCCCTGTGGACGGGGCAGGGTGGGCGCACCGCCCCTGCTGGGCTTAGACGGGAGAGTGGCTTCTTTCACGTCACTCATGCAAGTGCTCAACTCCCTGAAGGACACAGGCTGAGAGGGACCTCGGGGACCTTCGCCCAGCCCCTCATTCCTTGTGATAAACGGAGCTGCCCCCCGATCAACCCTATTACCAGGGTCTCTGCAAAGCCCTGTTATCATAGCGCCTGTTACTGTTGTTTAGGTTTGACCATATGAAATTACCAATATTTGACCATTTTTGAACCACAGGAAAGTCCATTTTGTACGGTTCAGTATAGTACTAATTTTCAGTTATGTGAATCCATGACACCCCATCCAGCCCCAGAACTAGGACATTCCTGATGACTTATATCTACTTAGGGGCCACTGCCCACCGTCTGCAGATGGGGAAACAGAGGCACAGGGAGGCCTGGGCCCTCCGCAGCCTGCCCCGGCAGTGACAGCAGGCGGGGACCCTGCTGACCCCGCCCTGCCTGGAGGCCCCAGCGCTCCCTGACTCCCAAGTCCTTCTCCCTGTCCAGGAGCCGCCTCCTGGCCTGCTGCACTGCGCGGCTTCCCTGGTACCTGGAGCCAGCCCAGTGTCCTTCCATGTAAGCCACGCCAGAGCACTGGCGCCGGGCGGGCCGGCATCCAGACCGGACAGGCCAGATGCGGCCCACCCGCGGGCTAGCCGGCGCGGGGAGCAGAGCCTGCCGCACAGCAGATGCGCTGCCAAGGCGAAGCTCAGAGGAGGAGGGAAGGGCCAGGGAAGGCCTCTCCGAGGGGGTGACATTTAAGCCGCCATCTCCTTGCAGGTCCCTCACCTGCCCTTCTTTGCCTTTTCAAATCTTGTACTTTTGAGCCGTCCTGACCTCTTGGCCCCTGCTCCAGCCTTGGGTCCAGGGAGGCTTTGTCGCAAGGCTGCGGCTCCGCTGTAACTGGAGCATCGGAATCCCTGGGCAGAAGCGCTCACAGGCTTAGCGGGGCCTGCGCGCCCGGCACGCACCCCCTCGCCGGCCCGGCGCCCCCAGTGGGAAGTCAGTGTGGGACTTCCATTTCTAATATGAGAAACATAACTTCTGCCATTTGTTTTCCTGGCCTTTGAGAGGTTGGAGCCATGGAGCGTCTGTGGGCTGTGCCAGCGTGTGTCCCGGGGAGGAGGGCCCCTGCAGGGGAGGGCACGGGCCCGGGGAAAGGGCCAAGCAGGGGCCTCCGTGGGGCACTGGCTGTCAGCAGGTGTCCATCAGAGTCAAGGCGGCTATTGGCTATTGGCCTGGGTGTCTCCTGGGCCTCCTGGGCAGGCAGGGAGGTCCCAGCGCTGGAGGGAGGCCAAAGGCCATGAGGCCACAAGGGCCGGGAATCGCGGCCTGGCCGGGGCTGAGGGCTTGCTGCCGCAGCTGCGTGAGTGCACGCTGAGCACGCGAGGTGGCTGGAATCATAATCCCCACTCCACAGGGGAAGAAACTGAGGCTCGGCGCTGAGCTGAGGGGCACTCATCTGGCCTCCACCCAGGCACCTGACCCCGCACTGCCTGCAGCCCCTGCTCAGTGACCTCAGAGGCAGTGGGCGCTGCGCCTGGGTCCCTTGACGGGGTGCACGCCCAGGGGCGGACAGGCGCGGGCCTGTGTGTGGCTGCTCCCAGCCTTTGTCCTGGCGCCTGGGGCGGGGTGTGGGTTCTGTCTGAGTCCTTCTCTCTGCCCCTCTCCCTCCCTCCATGGGACTCGCCCCCACTCTCCTCTTTTTCTCTTTCCCTCTTCATTTTCACGTCTCTACCTTGTCCCTCTGTCCATGTGTCCTCCGTCTCAGCTTTGCTTTGTCTCTTCACAGCTGGTGCGCTGTGTCCTGCTCTCGTCTTTGTGTCCCCATGTAGCTCTTCCTCTCCCTCCCCCTGCCTCTGCCTCACCCCATGTCTCTCCCTCTGTCTTTGTCTCTCTTCTCTCTGTCTCTTATTTGCGGTGCATCTCTGGCTCCTTATTTCCTGCGTTCTCTCTCTCATACCCGGTCCTGGGTGACCGTCACATTGTCCCCACGGCAGGCAGGCCAAGGGCCTGGTGCCCACCACCCGGGTGACCATCACATTGCCCCCATGACAGGCAGGCAAGGGCCTGGTGCCCACCACCCGGGCGAGCATCACATCGTCCCCACGGCAGGCAGGCAAAGGTCTGGTGCCCACCACCCTGGGTGACTGTCACATTGTCCTCACGGCAGGCAGGCAAGGGTCTGGTGCCCACCACCCTGGGTGACCATCACATTGTCCCCACAGCAGGCAGGCAAAGGTCTGGTGCCCACCACCCTGGGTGACCATCACATTGTCCCCACGGCAGGCAGGCAAAGGTCTGGTGCCCACCACCCTAGGTGACCATCACATTGTCCTCACGACAGGCAGGCAAAGGTCTGCTGCCCACCACCCTGGGTGACCATCACATTGTCCCCACGGCAGGAAGGCAAGGGCCTGGTGCTCACCACCCTGGGTGACCATCACATTGTCCCCCCGGCAGGCAGGCAAGAGCCTGGTGCTCACCACCCTGGGTGACCATCACATTGTCCCCACGGCAGGCAGGCAAGAGCCTGGTGCTCACCAACCTGGGTGACCATCACATTGTCCCCACGGCAGACAGGCAAGAGCCTGGTGCTCACCAACCTGGGTGACCATCACATTGTCCTCACGGCAGGCAGGAAAGGGTCTGGTGCCCACTACCCAGGTGACCATCACATTGTCCCCACGGCAGGCAGGCAAAGGTCTTGTGCCCACCACCCTAGGTGACCATCACATTGTCCCCACGGCAGGCAGGCAAAGGTCTGGTGCCCACCACCCTGGGTGACCATCACATTGTCCTCAAGGCAGGCAGGCAAAGGTCTGGTGCTCACCACCTGGGTGACCATCACATTGTCCCCACGGAAGGCAGGCAAAGGTCTGGTGCCCACCACCCTGGGTGATCATCACATTGTCCTCAAGGCAGGCAGGCAAAGGCCTGGTGCCCACCACCCTGGGTGACCATCACATTGTCGTTACCGCAGGAAGGCAAGGGTCTGGTGCTCACCACCCGGGTGACCATCACATTGTCCCCATGGCAAGTAGGCAAGGGTCTGGTGCCCACCACCCGGGTGACCATCACATTGTCCCCATGGCAGGTAGGCAAGGGTCTGGTGCCCACCACCCGGGTGACCATCACATTGTCCCCATGGCTGGTAGGCAAAGGTCTGGTGCCCACCACCCAGGTGACCATCACATTGTCCCCACAGCAGGCAGGCAAAGATCTGGTACCCACCACCCGGGTGACCATCACATTGTCCCCAAGGCAGGCAGGCAAAGGTCTGGTGCCCACCACCTGGGTGACCCTCGCATTGCCCCCACAGCAGGCAGGGCAAGGGCCTGGTGCCCACCACCGGTGACCCTCACATTGCCCCCATGGCAGGTAGGCAAGGGCCTGGTGCCCACCACCCGGGTGACCCTCACATTGCCCCCATGGCAGGCAGGCAAGGGCCTGGTGTCCACCACCGGTGACCCTCACATTGTCCCTATGGCTGGCAGGCAAGGGCCTGGTGCCCACCACCAGTGACCCTCACATTGTCCCCATGGCTGGCAGGCAAGGGCCTGGTGCCCACCACCCGGGTGACCCTCACATTGCCCCCATGGCCGGCAGGCAAGGGCCTGGTGCCCACCACCGGGTGACCCTCACAGTTTCCCCATGGCAGGCAGGCAAGGGCCTGGTGCCCATCACCTGGGTGACCCTCACATTGCCCCCTCGGCAGGCAGGCAAGGGCCTGGTGCCCACCACCGGTGACCCTCACATTGCCCCCATGTCAGTGAGGCAAGGGCCTGGTGCCCACCACCTTGGTGACCCTCACATTGCCCCCATGGCAGGTAGGCAAGGGCCTGGTGCCCACCACCTTGGTGATCCTCACATTGCCCCCTCGGCAGGCAGGCAAGGGCCTGGTGTCCACCACCGGTGACCCTCACATTGCCCTCATGGCAGGCAGGCAAGGGCCTGGTGCCCACCACCGGGTGACCCTCACATTGCCCCCATGGCAGGCAGGGCCAGGGCCTGGTGCCCACCACCGGGTGACCCTCACATTGCCCCCATGGCAGGCAGGCAAGGGCCTGGTGCCCACCACCTGGGTGACCCTCACATTGGCCCCATGGCAGGCAGGCAAGGGCCTGGTGTTCACCACCGGTGACTCTCACATTGTCCCCATGGCAGGCAGGCAAGGGCCTGGTGCCCACACCGGGTGACCCTCACATTGGCCCCATGGCAGGCAGGCAAGGGCCTGGTGCCCACCACCTGGGTGACCCTCACATTGGCCCCATGGCAGGCAGGCAAGGGCCTGTTGTCCACCACCGGTGACTCTCACATTGTCCCCATGGCAGGCAGGCAAGGGCCTGGTGCCCACCACTGGTGACCCTCACATTGTCCCCATGGAAGGCAGGCAAGGGCCTGGTGCCCACACCGGGTGACCCTCACATTGCCCCCATGGCCGGCAGGGTGAGGGAAAGCCGGGCTGGGAGGCCTGCGGGACGCGCACGCTCCACTGTCGGGAGGACCTGGACCAGGGCCGCAGCCTGTGTGGTCCGCCTGTGTGTGGGCCTCTGCGTCCAGGTTCGCCCTGAGGCTGGGGGGCTGCCACACCCCCAGCCCTGTCCCGTCATTGACCACAGCTGTCCCGCGGTTAGCCACACAGGCGGCCCCACTTCTGCGGGGCCGGTGTCCTCGGGCCCTCGGCGCCTGGCCAGAGGAGCCGCTGTTGGCTCTCCCGCAGTGCGAGCTCTGTGCGGAGACACAGGGAGGGAGCCCAAGCGCGTCACAGCTGGCTCCCAACCCCTGCGGGGTATCCGCTTTCTTCCTCACCCCGCCCAGCCTCCCCCTTTTGCTGCTGGCATGGCAAAATTATTCTTGAGAAACGGGCTCGGTGAATCTGCACAGGCTGCCCGCTCTGGTCACAGCTGTGCGGGGCTTGCCTGGCGTCTGCTCCTCGGGGCTCTGGGACCAGACCCTTCCGAAGCCCCTTCCTCAGAGGCAGACATGAGACTCGGACCAGGGGCACCGCCAGGCCAGCCCTTTGTCACTGGGGAAGAGTTGCTTTCTCCCAGGGTGGGGACAGCAAAGCCCTCCACGTCCATGTGCGGAGAGATGGGCGCCATCTGAACCCCCGCCGTCCTCTGTGCCTTGAAAGGACTCCAAGTTTCCCAAGTTTAAAGGGAAAGAAATGAGATTGAAGTTGGAAGCCTTCATGGGTGTCCGGCACCTCCACGCCGTCCTCCAGCCTCGCGGTCCTGGCGGGGGGTGACATGAAAGGTGCCCACCGAGGACAGAGGAGGCAGCTTGCCCGAACCCCGCCTGGGGACAGCCCCGCTCTCATCCACTTTAGAAGCCCCCTTGGAAGCCCCCAGGTAAACCCCCACTTCCTTTATCCTGAGCCTCTTTTTTTTGAGGTTTGCCTGTGGTTTTGATCTTAACAAGTTTTTTTTTTTTTTTGTCATCTTTGCCAGGGCTTTTACAATGTGATTTCCTTTTATTTTAAAAACTGGTGTCTTTCAAGCCTCGTCTCATCTACGATTGTTTCATGCTTGCAGGTGTCTGGAAGGTTTGGAGCCAGGCCCTGGTGGGCAGCTTCCCGTCTGCTCCCTGCTCCGCTCTTCTGCTGGGAAGGGCTGGGCCTCGGCGTCTGGCCCCTCCAACAGCGCCCCTCGGCAGGCCTGGGCCACCTGCTCCCCGAGCCCCTCACTCCCCGCGCTGCAGAGGACCTCGTGGCGGGAAGGGGTGACCTGAGTCCCAGCCTCCAGCCACGCGACTCGGGGCAGGCATCTGTACAGTGGGGACAGGAACTGTAATGTAAAGCAACAGTAAAACGTGCTTAGTGAGTGCTTACTAAAGTACACGTGATGGTGCCATGAGGTGGCACGTGAGGGGCGCTGGGCATGGTGCCTGGCGCTCCGAACAGCCTAGTAAATGGAACCTATCAGGAGGTCTCTCGGAGCCCTGTGCAACTTTGGATCTTCGCTGACCTGGTCCCTTTTCTTGGGACCTTCCCTCACTGTCTCATGTGGACAGACCTCTCCATCCTTGCGGGCTCAGCTCAACGCCGCCTCGTCTGGAGTGCCTTCCTTTGCCTCCCCCAACCCATTTCACCCAGTGTGCAGCAAGTGCCAGGCTGGTCTGGCTTTGGAATCAGAAAGATTTGGATTTGATTCCAATTTTTGGCAGGTGCTAGTTTTCCCATTTCCTGCTTGTGCAACCATGGACATACTCACTGGGCCACTGAGCCTCAGTTTCCCCATCTATAGAGGGGGTGGTTCAACCTTCCACAGCATGAGCGCTGTGGGAGTGGCCTCTGCTTCTCGCACTCGGAGGCCGTATTTCCAGGCTGCCAATGCTGTGCGCGCCCAGTAAATAGCTTCCTGCAGATGAGTGCTCGCCGAGTGTATGGGGTCCTTAACTGCTGGCCTATGAACAGTGCTCCATGCATGGCAACTCTCCCTATATCATGTCCATTATTATTGAGAAACCCATCTATTCACTGGTTTGTCAGCAGATGCAAGGATTGAGTGACTACTGTGTCAGCATGAGGCGGAGGAGACCTCCAGGGCAGCGAGAGGCCTCTCTGCCCTAGCAGAGTAGTGATGTCCGCGGCCATGGCAGTGGTGGGCCTGGCTCAAGGTTCAGGGGCCATATGGAACTTCTCTTGCCATCCACACTGCAGGACACAGCCTGTGGCCTGCACATGCTGGATGCCTGTCAAACGCCCCTGGGCTGATTAGGACTGATCCTCGGAAGCCCACCCCTTGAGCGTTGTCCCAGGTGAGGCTGCCCCGCACAGAGCCAGTGCCCTGGCGCCGGCTCTCAGTTCTGTCCGGAAGCCTTCCTTAGCGGGCTCAGCTACTCCAGAAAACCAGAGTGGGTGTGCACTGGGGACATAGCCACTCCTTCTCAGCTCTGGCCTTGGCCATGTGGTGGCCTTCCTGTTGCTTCCTCTTTTCTTTTGCCTTTGTTCGTACTTTCCCTAGAAAGCAAAGTGTGGTGAACACATAATTTTGGTGTCCCACATAGCAGGGACTTTCAGATGCTTCTTTCGACAGCCCGCTCAGGCCCTCCAATGCCCTGCGACATCACCAGGGCCGCCAGGAGCACCTGGGGCCCCATGCTATGAAGACTGCCCTGGGACCTGGGGATCTGGGCTTTGGAACCTGCCTCTAGTATCAGCCCAGCTCCTCCAGCCCTGCTCAGGCACTTGCCACTGTTTACCAGCCCCAGGCCTTCGTCTGCCCTGCCCATAGAGCTTTAAATCCCTCTCGTCCTTCTCATCATCCAAGTTACAGTGGACATCTCCCACTGCCTGTGCAGTCTCCACTCCCCTTTGCTGGACGGAGCATTCTGTTTGCTCATGCTGCTTTGGGGAACCATGCACCCCCCCACAGTCCTCATGCATTAGGTGAATGGACTCCACCCCTGACCCCAGGCACCATGTGACCCAGAGCTGACCAATCAGAGTATTAAGGTCTTCTGACCATATGATTGGCTCATAATGTCCACCCAGCCAAAAGGAAGCCCAATCACCACCAGTCCTGGGACTTTTGCTCCATGGACTGGATGAAGGCCACATACCCCGCTGCTACGGCCATTGGCCGTGGAGTGGGGGAGGGTGGAAGCTGGTTGCTGGCAGGGACACCATTTGGAGACCTTCTGCCCATGAGATGTGGAGGAGGGATGGAGAAAAGAGAGTTCTTTGTTCAAACCACAGTCCTACCTGCCCCTCAACTTTTCAGTTACATGAGCCAGTAAATTCTGCATGTGTGCTCAAACACACACACACCTGTCTTTTTTTTTTCCTTAAGCCACTTGGAATTGGATTTTCTAGTCCTTTTCAATAGAAATATCTAACCATTTGCTGGAATCTCCAGTGGATGTGAAATTCTAATCTCTGGAAGCAGGAAGATAGGTAAATTGGCACCTTCCATGGTGGGATTCCAAGTCCAGCTGCCTTTTTTACAAATCGCCATCTGCCTTCGGCCCAGCCTGTTAGAAAGGGGAGCCCTGTCTCCTTGTTTGAGCTGAGGGAGACACTGCAGAGCCGGAAGCCCAGGCCGCCTTCCCTTCTACTCCAGGCTTAGAGGGCACTCTCCTTGGGTTTTTATTTTGTTTTACCTTTTATTTTTTGCAGATTTACCTTCCTAATTAGGTTTTGCTCAGGCAAATATATTAGGATTAGTTTGTAATCCTTGAGCTCACAGAAAGTGAGGGTGGGATGGCCCAGGAGTGGGCTGGGAGCCAGGAGGAGGTGTTTGCTGTGGAAAATCCACAGAGCAGGGGATGCACGTGGCTAACGGGATGTGTCTGCACGTTAAATGGGTTTCAGACATGTCATTTGTTCATCGTTTAATCCACAGTTATGAATTATTAATTACACGCTAGGTGCTGGGGATGCAGTGTGAACAGGGCAGGGCACCTGCCTTCAGGTGCCCATGGCGGGAACAGACGAGTAGGCCATCTGATGGTGACAGCATGCCCCGGCTCTGGGCCTCTGCCCGGTGCTGCAGACCATCGTGTGCTGGTCTGCCGAGGCTGGGCCTGGCTGCTCCAGCCTGGGCAGGTAGAAGCGGCTCTTCCAGGAGAGGAGCTCCCACTCGCCCTTGGCCTGTGTTTGGCCTCCCTTGGTTCCAGCTTTTGCGTCCACACTTCCAGGCCCAGCCATGCTTCCTGAAGCCCATCCTCAGAGCCAAGCGCTGGGTCAGGGGTGGGCCCAGGCTGTGCCAGAGCTAGCATCCTCCCCTCCCAGCCATCCAGAGAGGCAAAAGCTGAGCTCACCAGCTGAGATGTCCCCTTTCCTTGTGGTGAGTCCCCTCAGGGTCCTTGGGGTTCTCGGAGCCCTTTCCAGCCAGGATTTGCTTCACGAAGCCCTGTGCTTTGGGCAGGAAGGGGGCAAGTGCCACTTCTCCTCCCTTGACGTTCCTTGGCTCCAGGGCACACATGCTGCTCTTGGGAGCTGGGGATGTGGAGGGATGGGGGTGGTTAGCTGCGGTCAGGCTCCCAAGTTGTGGCCAACCCCTTCCCTTAGCCATGGCTGCCGCCCAAGGCAAAGGACCTTTCCTGAACAGAGAGGACCTGCTCCAAGGTGGCACGCAGAGCCCAACAGAGAAGCATGTCTGTAGCTGCAGACGGCTCCTTCTCAAAGCTCCGCCAGAGCAGGCCCTTGAGCTGAGTCCCTGAGGGTGCAGGCCTCATGGGGACACAGCTGAGGGGCCTCCCTGGGCCACCCACTTCTCCGATGGGTAAAGGATGGATTCTATTCTGGAGGACTGGGTGCCACCATCACTGCCCTGGGACCAGAGAGCCTCAGCTGCTGGGCTCAGGGAGGCCTGGGACAGGGTGGTGAAGGGCACGCAGACCTTTCAGGGAAGAAGGGAGCCATTGGGGGGATGCCTCCCACGAAGAGAACATCAAGGCTGCCTGCCCTCCATCTTACCTGTAACCATCACCTACGAACGGTCATTACTGGGCCTGGAGCTCTCTGGAAGGTCGTCCGCCGTGAAATGAAAGCCTAGCCTCCTCGGAGCAAATCAGAAGAAGGGTGCTGATGGCCCATCTCTCTCTCATTGAGCAGAGTTTACATCTGTTAGTAAATTTAAATGATGAGCTAAATGGGGTTCAGATGGCACTGTGAGAAGGAACGTCCTCCGCCTAACGACTGCACAGGCCCATTAGTGGTTTCTGGCTTGTGCACAGGAGCTGCGAGGCCACTCTCTCTCCCTCCCTCCCTCCCTCCCTCCCTCCCTCCCTCCCCTCCATGGCTGTCCTTTCTGCTGCCTCACAGCGGCCTTGGAGTACCCTGCCCAGTGCTGCCCAAGGCTGCCCGCACGGCGGAGTCCTCCCAAATCTCCAGCACCCTTGCTGTTCCCTGTCCCGTCCTCCACCCCCCAGCAATGCTGCTTGGTCCTGATGTCTTTTGAGTTTCAATGAGATCCACACTTTCAATTTTTGCAGAGAAGCTCTCCTCTCTCCAAAGGACTGGAACAGGAATCTACTGTGTTTCCCCGAAAATAAGACAGGGTCTTATATTTATTTCTGCTCAAGAAGACACTCTAGGGCTTATTTTCAGGGGATGTGTTATTTTCCCCTCAAAGCCTCAGCTTGTAGCACAGGATGGCTGGGACCTGACAGGGGAGCTGACCTTGTTGGTGGGGCTGCCCACACCTTTCCGGTCACCTCTAGGATAGCAGCTGTCACGATGGGGCAGATGAGAAGGGCTTGCTAGTCTTCTTTACCGCTCTGTCACAAAATGCATGGGTTGTGCAGATATGCTGCGTAGCCACACCCGCCACTAGGGCTTATTTTCGGGGTAGGGCTTATATTGCTCAAATGCTTAGAAATCCTGCTAGGGCTTATTTTATGGGTAGGTCTTATTTTCAGGGGGTTGGTAGGGGGTGGGCTCAGGAGACAAATCTGTATGTGCCAGACACTGGAATGCTGGCCTCTGTCCGTGTTCAAACCTCTGTTACAAAGCAAAGCTGGTCTGCCTGGCGCTCTCTATAGAAGGCATCCTGTGCCACCGTCATGCTGGGAGGCTCCTGGTGGCTCTGTCCCCTGCCTCCCACCTCTTATGCCTAGTTATGTCCTGTTTCCAACAGGAGACATGATATAGGCTTAAGCTGTCACTTCAGGGTCCCCATTGTCCTGTTGCAGAGTTTAGCTTTGGAAAGCATTTTCCTATATTCTATGTTGGTGGACAGTTTGCGATTGAGATTAGGCTCTGGGAATCCAGCTTGCATCATTGCCTCTTCCCGCTTTGCTTCCTGGCCCTGCCGCCTCTCCCTCCCCCCATCACTCTTGTCTGGTGTGTGGGCTCACAGGTGGAGACACCTGGGAGGGCAGAGGGCCATTGCCTCCCAGCACACCTTCCCCTCCTGTCCATTGGCTAGAACAGAGTCACATGCCCACCCTTTAGCCAATCACTGGCGAGGGTCATGGGACACCCGTGATTGGCGGGGACCTGCGGGGGCCGTCCGCTGAGGCTGCGAGGATCGGAGCCGAGGGAGCGCCGGGCTCTGCGGAGGAGGGCGCGTTCCCGCCAACACGCATGCGCGCTTGCGCGTCCTCGCACTACTTCCCTGAAGCTAAATTACCTCTAGCTCGGTGGCTTAAAACAACAAAAATTTATTCTCTCAGTTCTGGAGGCCAGAAGCCCGAAGTCAGGGTGCCAGGGCTGTGCCGCTCTGAAGCTGGGGAGCAGCCGCCCTCGCCTCTTCCTGCTCCGGTGGCGCCCGGGCCGGCTGCGGCCACGTGGCCGCGGTCTCTGCCTCTGCCTCTCGGTCGCTCCTCCGGGTGTCTCTTGCAAGGATACTGCCACTGGATTTGGGGTCCACCTTGATAACTAGCATGGCCTCAAGATCCTTAACTCAATTCCACCTACGAAGATCCTTTTCCACATAAGGTAACGTTCACAGGCTCCAGGGGTTAGAACGTGGTCAGGGCCACCATCCAACCCACTTCAGTATTCTTCACTTCAGTCAGCAGAGAGAGGGTGGTGCAGAGTGGCGCTTGGTAAACAAACAACAAAACACCTGAGCGTCCAACAAAGGGGACCACATGAGACTGACAGGCCATACAGGACCTGCTTGAAGGAGGAGGAGGAGGAGGAGGGGGAGGGAAGTTTTGTCTGCTTTTGGGCTTACTTCTAACCCCTCTCTGGTTTATTTTCCCCACTGTCCCATTTGGTCTTGACTACTGAATTTTTCTGTGATTGCAGAAGTCCCCCATTGTGCCTCGCCAGACATCTGAGAGCAGCGAGTGGCCTGCCTGGCATTGAAAAGGAAAAGTTTCTGGAAGAGCCACCTGGGGCCTGAAGCCTTGAAGTTGCTGTGGTCTGGGGCTTGTGAAGGGAAGCCAAGATGGGGGAGGGCTGGGTGGAAGCAGGGGACTGGCCCTGAAGGCCAGAGATGGATCTCCTGAGATCTAGGCCCTGGCCCTGGGGGTGGGACAGTGTGTGTGTGTGTGTGTGTGTGTGTGTGCGCGCGCACGCGCGCCGGGGGCACATGAGTTGCCCACGTGGGGCACTTGGGGTCCCCCAGCGCCCCAACGGGGAAGCCCCTATTGCTGCCTTTCCTAAGCCCCCAGGCCTGAAAGCTAGAGTCCCAGGGAGAATAAAACAGCCCAGGCAAAAAGGCTCCAAGGCAGTTCAAAGACAGACAGAGACTGAGGATGAAGTTTTCAAGCCACATCCAAGGGGAGGGCTTTTCATCTGCCAGCCTTTGAATTGGGAATCAAGGCAGCAAAGTTACTACCAGGTTAAAGTTTAAATGGCACAGAAAGGGGAGACGGGAAGATGAAACGAGGGCCGTCTGGCCAGGGGAACAAAGCCGGAGCCCAGCCTGGGCACCTGGCTGCAGAGGCGCGGAGTTGCGCAGTCCCGGCCAGGAGGGGCTGCCGGCCATTGTTCGGCTGAAGAACGGAAGTAATTGAAAGGAAAGGCAAGCCAAGGAGAGGCGCCTGTGTGACTGCCTGGGTCGTTAGGAAATAATTTAAAGGGAACAGGCCTATCAAGCAGTTGCTCTTATGGAAATGCCATCATTGAAGAGAAAGCCAGAATGGGGAAGCCTTTTCATTCTTTGAAAAAGAGTGAGTTTTTCCCCTCACCAAGTATAGACTTGAGTATCATTTGAAATCCTGTCATTTTGCAAGCTTGCTTCACTCCCGAACTGCTTGTGCCGGTGGGCCTCTCCAGAGCGGTGGGGGATTGGGAGGCCGGAGCCCGGGGGTGACCACTCAGCCACCCAGCCGCGTGTCTGCAGGCTCTGCGCTCTGAGACCAGACTCCCTACTTCCTCTGGAAGCCCAGCCCTCTTTGGGCCTCCTCCCTGGGGCTGACTGCAGTCCTTACGTTCAAACTGCCCCCGCTGCTTGGCCAGCTTCCAGTGGCGATTTCTGGGGTCCACGTCACAAACAAGTGAGCTAGCATCCTGCCCCGGGAGCACAGGTGCACCTTACGCCCTACCTTTCTGGATGAAGCTGCCTTGTCGCTAGCGTCTGACTGGACCCAAGGGGAAAATCCCCAAGAATATTGTTTTAGTCTTATGGAACAAAAACATGTTCAATATTGTCAAGAATAATCAAGTATGTATTATGTGCCAGACAGAGTCCAGTGAGCAAGACACAAGGTTCCCCATGCTCAGGAACCTGCAGTGTAGCTGAGGGCAATAAACAAGCAACAGCAACACAGATGGATAGGGACCACGACAGAGGAAGTGTCGTGGCTGTGGGTGCCACAGCTGGAACAGTAACCTAGTCTGTGGCTATCGGGGACAGCTGGCTGGAGGAGGGGACACTTGGGCTGAGTTGTGAAGATTCATTACCTGTTAGTGATGGAGATTCCACTTCCAGTCAAGATGGACCAACGTGGACCAGATTTACATTCCTACCTGAAACAAAGGGAAAACTGGACAAAATACATGAAATGATGGTTTGTAAGACACTGGACATTAAGAAATGAAGGACAGTGTTCCTCGAGAGACGGCAGTCAAATGAGGTGAGCCCTGTGATTTCCCGACTGCTGTCTTGAGTGGTTCCAGGCTGTGGCACAAGGATGGAAAACCCAGGCAGACCTGTGGAGGACTGCCCTGAGTTGAGGACACAGAGCTAAGAGTCAGGAGGCTGAGCTGGCTAGAGTTTGCAGGACAGAGGATCTGAGAAGAGAGAGCTGCACTCAGACAGAACTCTGGCTGGAGGTTCCACTTGAGTATTCTGCTGAATATTTGAGTGAACTCTCAGCACATGCATATGAGGAAACTACCTGAGGCTTGAGGATAAATGGTCCAAAGGACCAGAGTGAAGAGTATCCAGCGCTCACACAGGGTGTTGTGCCTGTCCAAACAGCCAGACTGGAAGACCTAATAAATCATGGGGTATTGGCTAGAGCACTCAGGAAGGTCTCGCCTCAGTAGTGGGGCATAATTAGCCTTAGACTGAATCCTACTGTGGTCTGGCCGAGCAAATCTTAAAATTAATATTCCAAAGGATCAAACTGCTTCCAAAAACTTCAGCTGCATCCAGAATAGAGTTCAAGAATATTTATAGAAATACAAAGATATCCAGCACCCAGAAAAATAAAATTCACTCTGGCATCCACTTTCAAATTACCAGCTCTGCAGAGCAGTGGGAAAACATGATCCACCATGAAGGGTAAAGTCATTCAATCAAAACTGACCTAGAACTGGTACAGATGGTAGAATTGGCAGATGAGGACATTGAAGTTATTCTTATGACTGTATTCCATATGTTTAAAAAGTTAATTAGAAACACGGAAGACATGAAAAACACCCAATCAAACTATCAGAAATGAAGACTGCAATGTCTGAGACTGAAAAATACACTGGGATAATAGGAGATTAGACATTGCGGAAGAAAAGATTGGCAAACTTGAAGACATGGCAATAGAAACTATCCAAAAAGAAATAAAGAGAGCAAAAAATTTTAAAAAAATACAAAAAAGACAATAAAAGGGAATAAGTGAACTGTGGTACAACATTCAGTCGCCTAATAAACATGTAATTGAGCTTTCTTAAGGAGGAGGGGGCAGGAAACATATTTGAAGAAATGGTGAGATCTTTCCAAACTTTATGAGACCTATAAACCCACAGATCCAAGAAGCTCAATGACCTCCAAGCACAAGAAATGTGAAGAAGACAGTGGGGCAGCATATTGAATTATCAACAGAACTGTCAATCTAGAATTCTACACCTAGTAAAAATATTTTTCAAAAATGAAGCAAAATAAACATTTTTTTAGACAAAAGCTTAAGGACTCCCATTTTAAATGCAAAGACACAAAATAAGGTTAAAAGTAAAAGGATGGAAAAAAGTATTCCATGTTAACACTAATCAGAGGGAAATAGAAAGGTAGAAATCAGACCCAAGAATGTTACTGGTATTATATATAATAATATAGGGGAAGTTATGATAATAAAATTATGTAATAATAATAATACATCAATACATCAAAAGAATATAACAACCATAAACTTTAATATAGCTATTTAACAGATTCATAAAGTGTGAAGGAAAAAATTAATATGGACTGCCAGGGAAACAGACAAATTTACAATTATGGTCAGAGATTTTAGTACCTTCCTCTCGATAATTAATAGAACACATAGACAGAAAATCAGCAAGGGCATAGAAGACTTGAACAACTCTATCAACCAGCTTGACCCAATTGATATTTATAAAACATTCCTCCCAACAATAGCAGATACACATTATTTGCAAGTACACATGGACCATTGAAGAAGATAGACCTTACTCTGGGTCATAAAATAAGTCTCAATAAATTTAAAAAGATTAAAGCCATACGGTATGTTATTTGACTAAAATGGAATTAAATTAGAAATGAATAACAGAAAGCTCTTTGGAAAGACGCCAAATATTTGGAAACAAAATGACACACTTCTATATAACCCATGGGTCAAAGAGAAATCAAAAGGGAAAAATAGAAAGTATTTTTAACTTAGTGAAAATGATAATATACTATTTCAAAATTTGTGGAATGTCTCTAAAGCTGTACTTACAAAAAATTGATAGTAGTAAATGCCTGTATTAGAAAGGAAGAAAGATCTTGAATCAATGATCTCATCTTTTATCTAAAAACTAAAAATAGAAGGGCAAACTAAACTAAAAGTAAGCAGAATAAAGGAAATAAGAAAGATCAGAGTAGAAACCAAAGAAATAAAAAATAGAAAAGCAACAGAGAAAATGAATGAAACCAAAAGCTAGTAAAAATGATAAACCTCTAGCCAGACTGAACAAAAGAGAGAAGACAGAAATTACCAAAATCAGCAACAAGAGTTGATATCACTACAGAATTTATAGATATTAAAAGGATAATAACGCAAAATTATGAACACTTATTTCTTTGTCAATAAATGCAACACCTTAGATGGAATGGACAAGATCCTTGAAAGTCACAAACTACCAAATCTCATCCAAGAAGAAATAAATAACTCAAATGACTCCGTATTTATTAAAATAATAGAATTTGTAATTAAAAACTTTCCCTCAAAAAAAACTTCAGGCCAAGGTGGCTTTACTTGTGAATTCTATCAACCATTTAAAAAATAAATGATACCAGCTCTACACAAGCTCTTCCAGAAATTAAAGAAGGGGGAATATTTCCACCTCATCTTAAAAGGCCTGCATTACTCTGACATCAAACCAGACAAAGGCATTATAGAAAAAAAAGCTTTAGACCAATATCTATCATGAACATAGATGTAAAAATTTTAAACAAAATTTTAGGAAATCAAATCCAATAACATATAAACAGGATAATATATCATAACCAAAGTGGTTTAGCATTTTGAAATTAATACAGTCCATCATATTCACAAACTAAGAAAGAAAAACTGATCACTTTAGTAGACACAGAAAAAGCATTTGATGAAATTCAATATCTAATTGTGATTTTTAAAAAACACACAACAAATTAGGAATAGAAGAGAATTTCTTTAACCTGAAAAACTTACAGGTAACATCATACTTAATGGTGAAAATTTGAATGCATTCTTCCTAAGATAAGAAACAGGACGAGGATGTGTTGTCTCACTGCTTCCATTCAATATTGGACTGGAGGTTCTAGCCAGTGAAATAGGAGAAAAAGAACGAGAAAGAAACAGAGAGGGAGAGAAAGAGATAAAGAAAGAAAGAGAAAGAAAACATTTTTAGTGCAGACAACATGGCTGTCTATGTAGAAAATCTGGTGGAATCTATGAAACAGCCACTAGAACTGATGAGGGTGTTTAGCAGGGTTGCAGGACACAAAATCAATATACAACATCAATTGTACTTTTATATACTGACAAGAAACAATTGGAAGTTAAAATTTAAAATACAATTCACAGTAGTATCAAAAATAGGAAATACTTAGAGATAAATCTGAGAAACGATGTGCAAGATCTATATATCGAAAAGTACAAAACATTGCTGAGAGAAATTTAAAAAGATCTAAAAGAGATATCCTTGTTCATGGGTCAGAAGACTCAATATATTTAAGATGTCAATTCTTCCCAAATTTATCTACAGATTCAGAGCAATCCCAATCAAAATCCTGCAGGATTTCTTGTTGAAGATTCTCAGATCCATTTGGAAATGTAAAGGGAGTTAAATAGCCAAAACAATTTTGAAAAAGACAAAGTTGAGGACTAATACTATCTGATTTCAAGACTTGGAATAAGCCATAGTAATTAGGAGAGTGTAGTACTGGCATAAAGACAGAGAAAGAGATGAATAGAGAACCCAGAAATAGGGCCCTCTCTGCATATGTGGACAAATTATTTTTTTGACAAAGGTGCAAAGGTGATTAAGTGAGAAAAGATAGTATTTTCAAGAACTAGTGCTGGAATGACTGGGTATCCATATGCAAATGAAAGAACTCTGATTCATACCTTGCACGTTAAGAATTTAATACAAAATGGATTATAAGCCTAAATATAAAATATAAAGCCATACAATTTCTCAAAGAACAAAAGGAAAAAATATTTTTGGCTTTGGATTACACAAAGATTTCTTAGAAACAATGCCAAAACTATAATCCCTAAAAGAAAAAAACAATTGCTAAATTAGACTTCCTTAAAATCAAAAACTTATGCTCTTTGAAAGATACCATTAGAAGAATGAAAAGACAAGCCACAGACTTTGATATTTTCAATCATATATTTGATAAGAGTTGTTTCTAGAATATATAAAGAACTTTCAAAATTCAACAATAAGAAAACAAATAAACCAATAGAAAATGGCAAAGGATTTAAACAGACACTTCACCAAAGAAGATATATGAATGGTTAATAAACACATGAAAAGTTGCTCAACATCATTAGTCATTAGTGAAATGCAAATTGATATCACAATGAGCTACCACTAATCGTCTATATTAGAATGCTTAAAATTAACAAGACTGACCAAGTGTTCATGAGGATGTGGAAAAACTAGAACTCTATTATACTGTTGATATGAAAAACAGTTTGGTGGTTTTTAAAAATTGTATCTTTAAAAATTTCAACATACAATCCAGCCATTCCACTCCTAGGTATTTATCAAGAAAAATGAAAGCATATGTCTATCCAAAAACTTGTACATGAATGTTCAAAGCAGCTTTATTTTTAATAGCTACAAACTGTCTACTACCTAAATATCCGTTAACAGGCGAATGGATAAACAAATTGTGCTGTACCTGTGCAATGGAATATGACTTAGTAAAAGAAAGAAATGAACTGTTGAGATACACAACAACATGGATGAATCTCAAAATAAATGCTTAGCAAAAGAAGGCAGACATAACAGAGTGTGCATTATATGATTCAACATATATAAAACTCCAGAAACTGCACACTGATCTATAGAGACACAAAGCCATTGATCAGTGGCTGCTTGGGCATGGGGACAGGGCATGAGTGGGAGGGATTACAAAGAGTCAGGAGGGAACTTTGGGGGTGATGGACAGGTTCACTTCCTTTACTGTGTGGATGGTTTCACGGGTGTCCACATGTGCCAAAACTTGCCATGTGTGCAATTTACAGTGTGTAAATTATACTTCAGTAGAGCTGTTAAAAAGAAGTAGAAGGTAGTGAGGGAGGAAGGAGAGGAGGCAGGCATAGGTAAGGCCTCTGCAAAGGCCTGGAGGAGGCAGGAGTTCGTGGCTGGCTGGAGAGCAGGGCGTGAAATGGGGAGGAGGGAGACGGGAAGCTGGTTACTGGTCCCTGTGTTCTATGCTCCATTCAAAAGTCTCTGGGGAGCTTTGGAGAGTGCTCAGGCCAGGCCTACTGCAATCTTGGTTTTTCTGCCTTCCAGGCTCCTGTAACACTCGGCCTCTGCATGCAGATGTTCAAATGAGTCTGATCCTGAAGGTGGGGGCTCAGGGTAGTTAGCTGGGACCTGAGGGGAGGAGGCTGAGATCGGCTGGGAGAAGGAGAAGATGGCAGGTGCCCAGGGCCACAAGGCCAGAAGCTGGAAGGGGTGGCCTCAGAGGGCAGGGAAAGGGGCCCCAGAAACTCCCTGCAGCCCAGAAGGGGACCTGTGTTGATCTGCAAAAGGCAATGTGCAGAAAACTTGTTGAGTAGAGTCCATTTTGCTGAGTGAACTGTCAGTGAACTGTCAGACACACCTCAGCCTCTGTCCAGCAGAGCTCTCTGCAGCCACTGCAATTCTGAAGGCCAGGTGGGAGACAGACAGAGTTTGGGACAGCCTATGTATGTGCGTGCAGAAATAGGGGCAGAGACTGGGTGAGGGAATGGAAACTTCCAAAAACATCCCTCAGTAGCTGGGTCAGCCAGTTATTTGGTGAACTGGTTTTCTGCAAATTGGCTTTTGGCAAACTGATTTCTGCAAAGCAGTTTTCTGCTTCTCCTGGGAGACAAGTGTCCACGCAACTCCCCAGGGGAGAGCAGCAGCCACCCGTCCACTGCCGAGGCTGGAAGCTCTTATGGGCAGTGCTGGGTGTTGGGTGTCGGGCCCACCGTGGGCCTAAGCTGTCCTGGGGTTGTCCAGTGAAGGCAGGAGAGAAATAAAGGACCACGCAGGATCTCCCGTGAGGATGTGCAGACAAGAAAGCTGAACACGCAGCACGGGCCACAGACAGGACGGTCTAAGGGTGAACCACAACGTGGTGACTGAAAAGATGACATGGGGGCCCGGGGAGGGAGGAGTAGGGGGAGCAGGCCCTTGTGAACATCTTTCTGGGGAGATGGGACACATGTAAATTTGGATCAGGACAGGAAAAGAGGGAAAGGTCCCGGGCTGAGTGTAGGGGAAGGGACATGCCATGGGCAGCCCATTCTGTGACATGTCAGCGGTAAGCAGACTTGCCCTGGAATGATCCCACACAACCCTAAAGCACCCCTTGGTGAAATGGTATGCAGTTCGTGTAGAAATGCAAGCAGGGGGGAGAGTACAGGTGATGGGGTTTGCATATTCATATTCACTAGTTTATCTGGTTTTGTAAATCTTTCCACCGTGAATAGAAAGTACCTGTGCATTTAAAAACTGTTATGAATCTGCATGCCAACAAACTAGCCCATTTCCTCCAGTCTCATCATCCCAAGACCAGACCTTCCCCGGACGGTGGCTGGAATGCAGACAGCTTTCCGGGAGAGGGGAGTCCAGAGTGTTCCGCGCCCAGCTGCCTGAGGTACCCCAGGAGCCCCATATGTCCCTGCCAGGCCATAGGCTTTACTGGGCCTGGGCCAGGGGCAGGGGAATGTGCTCTGGCTGGCATTGCAAGGTGCCAGGCGCACCTGAGCAGCTGGACAGGTGTGACAGATGCCCTGGCCGCGTGGAGCTGGCTGTGCCTGTGCGCACGCACCCGTCCCCACCCCGCCCTCCCCTAAGCTCCCTCGCCTTCCTGGCTAGCTCAGGTGTGGTGCATCTGCGGCCCGTTGGCGGCTCGCTCGCTCGCAGTGCACAGGGAGCTGTCAGGTTAAAAGCTGGCTTGCTCGATCTGATCCCACATGCGAGCTGTTTTATTTCCCTCTCTCTCCCTTACATGGCTTCGGTGTGCTTGTATAAATATTTCACTAGCCTTGCTAAAGTCTATTTCATCTCTCTCTTAAATGTATTAAATATAAATGCAGCAACAACTCCACCATAAGTCTCTCTTTGCTGTCAAAATCTCAGCCTCCCGTGGAGGTAAATATAATTTGCTTTGTTTACCGTGGGTAACTCGGAGCCCTATCTGCTGTATCGACACCTCCCAGGCCCCCAAATCTCCCTGCTTTTGTGAGCGGGGGCTGCCCCTTCCCAGTGTAGCATGCAGGGACACGGGTCCCTCTTGGAAGATGGCATGACAAAGAGCCAGCAGGGGCTGCTGTCCAGCACGTGGGTGGCTGGGAAGCCCTCGGGCCGTTGGTCCCTCAATGGCACATCCAGTGAGTACAGGACACTCCAGACCTGGGTAGGCCCGGAGCCCCATGTGGGGGGCTTTGTCCCTGCTTCGTGTTCAGAGTAAAGGGCCGTCTGCTGCAGCTGGTGACCTGGCCAAAATCGACGCCGGCCGCTGTGAGGTGATTGAGAGTGTTGGCCCCTCCCACACTCAGACCTGGAGCCAACAGACCCAGGGTGAGGCAGGAACTCTGGTCCCCAAAAGCAAGCCCCAAGCACCACCCCAACCCCCTTGCCACTTCCTTTGTTCTTTGTTAATTGGAAAATAAACACAACCCTGCCCACCGACTGTGGAGAGAAATTTCTGCCAACCGGGGGACCAGCAGGCAGTGGGCAGGGGCTTCTGCGGTTCCGGTGCGTTTGCCCTCCGTGGGGCACGTGTGATTTCCTGGAGGAGACAGGGCAGCAGAGAAGCACAGAGGCAGACTTGGGATGGCCCTAGCCTAGGGCTTGCAGGGAGAGAAATGCGGGCAGTGGACGTCAAGATGGAAGGTATAGGCACGCTTTATTTGCATTTGAAATCACTGAGAATGGCGTTTTCTTCCACAAAGACCTGGATCTCTTTCGCAAGGAAAGATGCTCCATCATTTTTATTTTTTTATTTTTTTATTGATTAAAAATGGCCCTCTCCATCTATCCTGTTTTTCTCTACTTTTGGTAGTGACACTGGTGCAGAAGCAATTGCATTCCCTTTGTCTACAGGAAAGATGGGAGGCACGGCTTGGCTCATACCCCCCTTTCCTAACTCCTGGCTTGGAATCTGCCACCGAACTTACAGAAATGAAAGCAACTAACTGATCATATGGGGCTGGGAGAGAGAGTTTAGCATCAGCTCCTGGATGCACCTAGCAATTCCTATCTGTGCTGAAATTCTCCATAGCTCCAGAGACTGGCTGTAACCGTGGCTGTGCCCTGGGGTGCAGAGACCACCCTGCAGAGTCAGGAAGGAGGATGTTGTGCGGCTAGGAGATTTCTGCTTCACTGTCCCAATCGGATCTAGCAAGAGAAGAGAAACTTTACCTCCATGAGATGAAAAGAGTATGTTTTTTGGGGGGGTCGCTTGAAGACTTTTGTGGGACCCTTTTATACCAATATATTAAAATGTATTCAGCTTACATGGAATGCAATTGTTTTGTGTAATTATTTTGCTTAAACATTCGAAAAGGATTTTAGAATTTTATGAAATGATTAGTGATTTTGATTTTATAGTTCTCTTCTCCTGTGTTAGAGATGTAACTCTTTTCTTTCTCCTTTCTGGATGTTTAATGGTCCCTGAAAAAAATCTGTAGAGCCCGCTGCTTATGGATCTACCAAGCCCCGGGGTCTGGGATGGAAGAGCCACAGCAGGGGCTTTCAGAGAAGGGGAGGAGGAAGAAGCCACCTGCCCTGGAACAACTGACCACTGGCCTTCATCCTGCCTGTCCTACCTGTCCCCAGGGAGTTCACCCCTGGCAGACCCCAGCCGCCTCCCTCCCACGCTGCGTGGGAGGCTGCAAGGCCCGGAGGTAGAGGACGCTGGCAGCCCTGGGCTCCCTGTGTCGGTTGCATGATGGCTTTCAGTCCTGGGGCTGGTGGCTTCCTGTCTTACCGCTGGGAGTGAGGCTATTTCAGGATCTCGCTGCTTCCCTTCTGCTCCAGGGAGGGCGGGACGAGGGCGGGCGGTGGAAAGGCGGCTACTCTACTCCCACCAGGTGTTTCGGAGGCAAACTTCTCTTCCTCCTGCTTCTGCTGCCCACTGCTGGTGGGATGGGTCTGTCAAGCTGGCATAATGTTCTTTGACATGTTTATAGTCACCTTTTTTGGAGTAAAAAAAACAAAACCCAGTCACATCCTACTCAAGGTTTGGAATGTTGCCATATATGGCACAATCTCCTGTAGTAAAATTTACCTTGAAAATCCTGCAATTCATTAGGACTGGGCGGGTCCTGAGAATTTCACCTTTTTGTTGTTTATTTGGGCATTTTAGCTTGTGGCTTCCCTTTCTCTGGGTGGTGAGGACAAGGCGAGGGAGAGAGGGTTGGTGAAAGCCCCTGTGTCTGCCTGTCCTCCTCTGTCCCCCTTCTGCTGGGCCCACGCAGCGGAGCGGGGTAGGACGAGTGTTTGGTCAATCAGCGCCACTGCACTTCCGCCAGCAGCCCTGGGGCCTGTCCCGTTGCCCCACGCTGCCTCTGAGCCTGACTTGGGAGTCCTGGATCCCTGTGGAAGGGCCTGGAAGGGGCACTGGCCACCTTTTGGCCCCAAACTGCAGCTCTGTCCCCACTGCGGCTCAAGGAACTTTAATGATTAGGGTGGTGGCTCTCAACTGGCAGTTTTGTTTCTCAGGGGACATCTGGCAATGTCTAGGAACACTTTTGCTTTACACAATTGGGGGTTGCTACTGGCATCTAGAGGGTAGAGGCTGTTAAGGACCCTAAAGCCCACGGGACAGCCCCTCCTCCCCACACAGAACGGTCTGCCCCAATGTGAGCAGGGCCAGGGAGAAGCTCTGGCTTAGGGGAATGAGCTCCGTGGGGCTGGTGACAGTAGCCGTGTGCTTCGTGCCCTCTTCCATGCACTAGGTCCCCACCTGGCACAGAGTGGCTGAGCACTCCGTGCGGGGCACATGCGGCCACGCTGGCCCATAGCCCTGCATCCTCGCAGGGTGCAGTGAGGCCAGGCGTTCTCCTCACGGGACCGATGAGAGTGTTGGGGGGCATGAGGGTGGCACAGCTGGTTTCTGGGGGGCCCGAAGTCAGAAATGAGCATGCAGGATGGGCACCTTCAGGGACAGACGCAGTCAGGCGGGCAGAGGAGGAGCCAGGCCCTGGTGCCGTCACAGCAGAGGCCTGGTCATCCCCCGGAGACTTGGGATGATCATTCAGAGATGTGCCAAGTTGGGGTGAAGAACCTAGGCCTTTATACCAGCCCCCCAACATCAACAGGGGGCGGTGTGACCGTGCATGAAAGGTCTCTTGGCTGAGGGCACAGCCTAGAGAGGGGCGCAGCCAAGAGCAGAGCCGCCCGCACCCCGAGTGGCAGCTTACAGGGAGCTCCGGCCCTGCATGGGGCGGGCACCCCACGGCACCCTGCGAGGGCTGGAGCCCTTGCCCAGGTTTGCTCCTCGGCAGGTGCGTTGGGAGTCTGTGGGAACTGCGGTCCTAAAGCAGGGCCTGCACCTCCGGCAGAGTCTCATTGAACCCCCTAAGTCACAAATTGGCAGCACCAGGACACGTTTTGTGCAGCACCAAAGTATTCTTGGTGAATTGCCAATATTCTAAAATATAGAGATTTTTATATCAAGTTCTGAATCTCTAGTCCTCATGGAAACACTGGGGGACCTTGCCGAGCGGGGGCACGTCCAGCTGTGCAGCAGCAGTGCCTGCCACGAAGCGGGGTCTCCCCACTCTGTGCTGTGGCCTGCCCAGCCCTGTCTGCACGTCTAAGTCGTCACTGTCACCCTCTGCACTGGCTGCTGCTGCGGCCTCATTCTTCTGTGCTAAGCTGCTATCTCTCCCCTCAACCAGCACCTGGTTTTGCCTGTTCTGTGATCTCAGGGCCCTGCCCTTTGCCCCGTTTCCCACAGTGGCCCTTAAAGAATCTCAAGAATCGCAGAGAAAGCATCCTGAAAACTTGTGGGAGCAAATGCACCCTTCGTTCTGGGACACCGCCCTTCCGGCCGGCTGTGGGGCTGAGGCTGCGAGTCGGAGCCATCCTGCCCAGTCCTCCCTCGCTAAGTGGGCTTCGGTTTCCGTGGGCAACCCCATTGTGAAGAGCCAGCCCTACAATGGGACGAGGACGGTCGACAGGTTTCTGAGCGAGCGCGTTTCCGATGGCGCGAGGTAACAGCTTCATTACTCAGTGATGAGTGACCCATATTTCCTAACATGATTTCCCTGCTGTAACTCAAATTGAGTTCATGTTATTCTAATGATATCAGTTGACCTTGAGAATTAGACCAAGAAGCCTGGGGTTATTCTTCCAACTTCCACTGCAGATTCTCGTGATGTGTTTGGAAACACAATCTACTCCTCATTGCCCTGAAGTGGGCAGGAGGAAAAACAGAAAACAAAGATCCCGACCTGCTCTGATTTTGAGAAAATGCATCTGGGCAATTTCAGTTGATAGGCGGCTCCTTCCCTCTCAATTCCGTTCCTCCACCCCTGCCTCTTCCCCAGGCCCCTGGGTCTCTTGTGCTG
Source organism: Microcebus murinus (assembly GCF_040939455.1). Taxonomy (NCBI): domain Eukaryota; kingdom Metazoa; phylum Chordata; class Mammalia; order Primates; family Cheirogaleidae; genus Microcebus; species Microcebus murinus. The sequence goes on along the minus strand of NC_134123.1, from coordinate 4,457,854 downwards.
GGAAGAGTCCTCCTCCAGGTCCTAAGAGGTCCCCTGCCCAGGCTCCCCCTGTCCCCACACCCTGCCGGGTCAAGCTCCTACAACCAGTGGGCATCGTGCCGCTTCTCCAGCTCTCTCTAGCTCCCCATTGCTGCGGGAAAGCCTAAATCCCTAGGCCTGGCATTGGAGGCCCTTAATTCCAGCTCACGCTCACCTGCACCCTCATTCTTTCTTGCCAACATGACCCCTGCAGATGACCTCGTGCTTTGGTGCCCACCATGTGTTGGTCCCTTGATGCCTTTGCTCAGTGATCCTCTCCTCCCCAACTGTCCCGACTGCCTCGCTCATCTGATCTGTCCCAGGCCAAATCTCACCCTTCTTGCATTTCCTTGTTAACCGGTTTTTCTGCAGCTCTGACTCTGTTCTGGATGGTGGGGTTATCGCTGTGAGCAAGGCAGGTCGGGCACCCGTCCTGAGCAAGCTTCCATTCCAGGGGAGGAAAGAGAGGCAGAACCAAGAATACAGATAAAAAATAGTGATGAAATCCCCAAAGTAATCAGCCTGGAAGGAAATGAGTAGTGTCATGTAGCAGGGAGCTTGGGGAAGGGGCTCTTTTCCTGGGAGGGGCTCATGGGGGACCCCGAGATGGCCTTTGAGCTGAGACCAGAGCGTGAATGGGAAACAGCCCTGGGCAAAATGGTGGAGGGGAGCCCAGCCCCCGATTCCCAGAAGGGCTGGGTCTTACCGGGTCCACTGCGGGAGAGCAGGTGGGCTGCAGGAGGCGGGGGCTGCCAGAGAGGCCGCAGAGGACAGCGCCGAAGAGCTAGAACCCAGTGGATGGCTGGATTCAAACACACATCGGGCCACTCTGTGGCCTTGGCAAGGTATCTAACTTCTCTGTGCCTCAATTTCCTCATCTGAAAACTGAGCATTTTATAAGTAGTAGATGAGGTCACATCTGTAATGTTTAGGATGGTGTGTGTGTATTCATGCTCCTGAATCGCAAGGAACTTTTACCCATTTCATTTAGGTTTTCATTTCTTTGGACTGTAACCAGGGTGAAAGACACCTGGAAAGCAGCAGGTGCTGGTTCTTGGACTTCAGCACACTGAAGGGCACCGACGGCAACCTCGGGAGCCCGAGCCGGCCGACTCACTGCCGTCTCAGGTGTGCTTTGGGCCCTGCCTGGAATTTCTGGGTCCAAAACCATTGAGAAGCCCTGAGATGTGTCCCCTTCCCGGGGAACAGCCAAGCCCCCATCAGGGGAGGCGAAGACAGCCCTTTAGCCGGGGCTGGTGGGGCGCGTGTGCTAAGCCGGGACCAATGTGGCTGGATCTTTGCCTTCCTGCCTGGGAATGGGAGGTGACACCCAGCCCGGAAACCTCGCATCTGCCAGGCTTGGGCTCCCTCGGAGACGGCACCTCTCTCAGCACAAGGAAGAGGGGCCCTGATGGCGCTGGAAGAAAGGGTGTTCGTGGGAAGAAGGAAGAGACGAGACTGTTAGGGGAGGGATACGAGGAGACACATGGAGGGAGAGAGAGACAGATAGAGACGGAGGGGTGGAGTCCAAAGGAGGCAGAGTGTGAGGTGGGCGGGAGAGGGGAACAGGGACACGGCACAGGCGAGAGATGGAGACAGAGACCACAGGCAAGTGGGAAGTGGGAACAGCGAGAGGTGGAGACACAGAGAGGCAGAGACAGGCAGAGATGGAGAATAAAAGACCTGGAGACACAGAAAGAGACAAGAGGAGAGACGAAGCTGGAGGCAGGGACAGGCCCAGGGAGAAAGCCCAGGGCGCGAAGTCCCCACAAGACCCTCTGTCCCGCATCTGTCTGAGATGAAGCGCGCACCGCCTCCCGGGTGTATTTGGAGAAACTTCCCTCTTCTGCTGCCACTTCCAGCACACACTCCCGGCCCCCAGGCGTGCACTTGCGTGTCGTGTGCATGAACATACGTGCTTTCCACACCCCAAGACACGTTTCTGCCTCCCACGACCCAGGATGTTCCCCCGACTCCCACGTCCTCTGTTGTCCCGTCTGTATTTCAGACGGTTTTGCCCCCGTCTGGGAGCACCTGCCAGCCTCAGCAAGGCGTTGCGTTTGACTTTGATTTTAACAGACGATAAGCACTTGGGTCCCGGATTGTCCCGTTTGCCTTCGAGGTCCCTTCACTGTGTTTAGACATGGTGGCTGAGACTGTCCTCCTCGGTGGGTGTCCACCGGGGTGGGCCCAACTGCTGCCCCCAACATTTCCCTCTTGTCTCTGGCTCCCAAAATTATTGCATTGGATTTAGCCAGAGGCTGGCTCATGGGAAGCCCAGAACCGGGGTGTCACGGTGAGGCCAGGCGAGATAGGGGCAGCCCGGCTTCTCTATAAGCTAAAAACTGGAAATCAACCCTTTTCTTTAGCTTTCTTGAGGTTGGGTCGCCTGATCCTCCCTGACCCCTCCCTCACCCCCCCATTCCTGTGATTCCTGTCACAACCAATTCCTGACATTGGTTGTGACACTGAGGTGCAGGGCACTGGGGCACTTTGGTGGCTCAGGACAAGTAGCTCTGCCAGTCTCAGGAATGTTGGATCTGGGGGGAAATTGGCTCAAAATAGCCGATCACCAGTATAGACGAGTCCTTATAGCATTCCCAGTGCTGTACACGCGCCGCCTTATCTAACCCTCACATAACCCACGACGTGGGCACTATTACTAGCCCCACTTTACAGATGCAGAAACTGAGGTTCAGAGAGGTGCAGTCATTTGCCCAACACTGCCTTGCTCTGCTTCTAACCCCTGTGCTCCTAAATAGCCTGCATTATAAGGGTTTTGTTTCCATTGAGGCTCTCTTTCTTCAGTGAATATTTGCAGAGAGATTGGGGCCTCACCACCAAAAGGCCGCACAGCCTCTGTGCCTTCCTCATTCCATCTGCCCAGCTGTTTTTTTTTTTTTTTTTAATGTGCATTTTTTTTTTTTTTTTTTTTTTTTTTTTTTTTTTTTTTGAGACAGAGTCTCGCTTTGTTGCCTAGGCTAGAGTGAGTGCCGTGGCGTCAGCCTAGCTCACAGCAACCTCAAACTCCTGGGCTCAAGCGATCCTTCTGTCTCAGCCTCCCAAGTAGCTGGGACTACAGGCATGAGCCACCATGCCTGGCTAATTTTTTCTATATATATATTAGTTGGCCAATTAGTTTCTTTCTATTTATAGTAGAGACGGGGTCTCGCTCTTGCTCAGGCTGGTTTCGAACTCCCGACCTCGAGCAATCCGCCCGCCTCGGCCTCCCAGAGAGCTAGGATTACAGGCGTGAGCCACCGCGCCCGGCCTTAATGTGCATTTTTAAAGTGTGTTCATGACCATTGTCTTATCTGGTCCCCATGAAATACCTGTGCAGTGGGGCCGGCTGATCTGCCCCTTCTCGAGGGGCGCAGGTGGAGGCCCAGATAGGGCTGCCCTCGGGTAGGGAAAGCTGGGCATGACAAGGGGTTTCTGAGTCTAAGCCTCTGGGAGGCCCCTGGCTCCTGTCTCCACCCCGAGTGCTGTGCGCACCTCTCTGCCCTGCCCAGGACTTTTTCATTTTAGCTGGTAAAGGCACATGCTTCTGACAGCGGGATCGTGCTGAGTCTGGACCCTGACACCCGGCCAGCCGCGGGCCTCCGTGGCGGTTGCAGGAGCTAGTTTCTGGGTTTGCGTTTGGGCTGAGCTTGAACTCGTTTCCTCTCCTTGTAGGCTACAGCCAGGAGGGCGGGGGACAAGCCTGTCCTGTTCAATGAATTCTGTCCTCGGGGCTCTGCGCCTGCTGCTCTCTGCAGGACCCCCCCCCCCACCGTGTGTCCCTTAGCCATTTCACACTAGGCTCCAATGCCTCAGAGCAGAGCTGCCTTCCCTGGGCCCTGGTCTGCGCCGGGTGCGCAGCCAGCTCCGCACCTGGATCTTTCCCTCCGCACTGTCCGGGGTTAAAAGGGCACATGTGCACGAGCATCGCTCAGCATAAACGGAGAACCAGGTCCCCGCACCCGTGGGGGACAGTGGGCACAGGGGCATCTGCAGCGTGGGAAAGACAGCGCCACGGACTTCTAGCTGTGCCACCATTTTAAAGAGAGAAAATAAAGATATTTGTTGAGCTAACCACAGCCTTTTGCTTTCATTTTTTCTAGCTCTCGTCCTGTGGCCATGCTCCACCCTGGCCCTGCTCTGGCAGACTCTACTTCGTAAAGCCCCTGGTGAACACAGCCCTCTAATCCTGTCCTGTGTCTCCTAGAAGAAACCTGGCTCCCCATCATGCCTGCAAGGGCCTCTGCGATCTGCCCCTGCCCACGGCCCCATCTCACACCCCACCCACCACACTCCAGAAAGGAGCCCACTTTCTGCTCTTCAAATATGCAAAACTCCTTCCTGCCGCAGGGCCTTTGCACTGACTGCCCCAGTGCCCCAAGTCTCTGCTTGGCTCCTTCTTATAATCTAGGTCTCAGAGGGGCCTTCTCTGACCACCCAAAGTAGAGTATCCTCCCTCTCCCGTCCCATCACCCTGTCCCATCTCTGCATTCACTGTCTATGCTACTCTCTGAAACCTGGCTTCTTTACCGATGCACTTGTCCGTACGCCGTGAGACTACAAGCCCCACGCAGGCAGAGCTCTGCCTGTGCTGTTTGCTGCTGCTTCGCCAGGGCCTGGAAATGACCCAGCACACAGGAGGCGATCCAAGAGCATTTGCAGGATGAGAGTAAAGGAATGAACAAGACCTGCGCCTCGAGATCTTGTGGGGGGGGGGGAGAAAGTCCGCAGGTGAATGTTGCCACCCTCCCTTCTCACTCGGGGCTCCTCTCTCCTCTTGGCATCTCTCTGTGTGCTTCCCTTGTCCCGCATCACCCGTGAGAGACGTCCCTCAAGAGAAGGTGGTCAGGGCCACCAGCCATTTAGCTCAAGCCCCGCCATGCCCCCGGGGGGTCAGGCACAGAGCGGGAGTCTGGGCTGTGCGTCTGCTCCGTGAGATTCCCTGAGAGGAGCCCTTTTGGGGCACGGGGCTCAGCAGCCCCTTTGCTGGGGTGACTGGGGTGACCGGTGCGACCTGCCCAGAATAAACTCCTTCTCAAGGGCCCTGGAGCCCTGATCCGCAGTGGGCCAGGCTTAAGAAGTCCTGTCTTGGGAGCTCTTGTCACTGAAAACAGCAACTGTAAACACCCACTGAAGGCGAGGTCCTGGGGGCGCAGGGGGGAGAGCAGGGTCCCTGTCCTCAGGCAGCGGTGACAACACAGCACCAACAAAACACCCAGACAGGCGAGTGTGTCCAGGGACAGAGGACTGGGAGGACAGACATCAGGATAGTGACGGGAGACGTTTTGTTTGTTTGTTTACCTACATAATATAAAGTGGGCGCGCACTTTCTGGGCACCCTGACAGAGGCCTCGTTTGTCTGTTTGAGCACAGCATGGCCGTGGAGCAGGGCCGGCATGTCCCCTCCTAAGAGCGTGCAAACCCAGGGTGCAGTGAGCCAAGAGCTCAGAGGAGGGGACTCCCGTGGGTGGCAGGGCCTGGGCAGGCTTCTAGGCAGGCTTGAAAAGAGGAGGGGGTTTGGGCAGAGTGGCGGAGGACACGTTGGGAAGGGGGGTGTGTCCTTGTCACACAGTGCACGCGCCACCCTGGCCGGAACGGGAGGCGGGGCCCGGAGGGCTGCACTGCACGCGTGACTTCCCACTGAACGCTAGCTCTTGGGGAAAGGCCCTGGCTGTGCCACAGTGGATCTTTAGCTCGAGGCGCAGAGTAGGGCTGATAGACCGTCTTGCATGGGAAATGAAAAAAACAAGAATCGCAGATTCCAGTTGAATGGCCGGTTAGCACCTGGTTACCGCTCAGTTTAACCGGTTCGACCACTTCCTGCCCCAGTTGTGAGGAAAGGCGCCATCCAGGCACGTGGCTGGCGTCAGGCAGCCTGACACCTGGCTTGACGAAGCTGATCAGACACTTTGGCGTCCAGTCCAGGTTGTCCCCGTGGGGCCGAAACAATCAATCTCTTCAGCTGAGAAAGAAAATGGAATGGCCAAGTCCAGCTGCAGTGCTGGGCGGCTGGACACTGGTGCCCGCTTTCCTCCTGTGCCTTTCGGCTGGCTGTGCTGGGCGGCCCCTGAAGGTCCCGAGAGTGGCTGCTGTGCCGTGCCCCGGCTTTTCTCCAGTGGGAATGGAGAGGGGAGCTTCCCCGAGGAGAACCCTGGTTGGGTGGTACCCCGCCACCTCCCAGGAATTCTCACTCCAGTGTCTGTAACAGTAGCCTGTCTTACAGAAGAGGGGCTGAGGGTCAGAGAGGTTGATCGTGTAATTGGTGTGGTCAAGCTGAGACTTGGAGCTAGTTCCTCCCATCATAGCGCATGTCTTGGGGTGCTGAATTTTTAGAAAAATAATCTGGTCATATATTAGGCTAAAATGATGGGGTGAGTTAAGACTAGGTAACCAATCAGTCTCTCCCTGACTTGTGTCCTCAGATTTTTGTGCTCACGTGTGTGCTCAAGTGAAGTGGTTCAGATCACGCCCCTGGAGGCTGGCCACCCTGTCTGGGTTGGAATTCCAGCTCAAGCTTTAGAAGCTGTGTGCCCTGGGGAAATCTACCTACCCTCCCTGCGCTTTAGTTTCCTAACCTGAGGAAAGGGGCCTACTGATAGCCTACCTGCTGGGCTGTTTTCAGGATCAGGTGAGGTAACCCCACAGTGTTGCCACGGCAAACACTCAACACATGCCACTCGGAGTCGCGGCTGTGCCCCACGCATGCACGGCGCATGCAGCACCCGAGTGCAAGGAACCCAGACTCGAGCGGGAGGGAGAATCGCCCTTGAGCCCTTTGTGTGGAGGGAAGGTGTTTGGAAGTGTTGTGTGACAGCGATCTTGCCGAGATCAACCTGCAGGCACAATGATCTGCAGCATGAGAAGAGCAGGTCCCTGGATTCACAGACTGGCAGAAAACTGGTTGTTTTATTTGCTCACTCTCACGCTCACTCAGACACGCATTTGACAAGCTCTACGTGTTGGCTGCCATGGGGCAGTCACACGGCAAATGCCAGGATGGCAGGGACATGCATCACCTGAAAGGAGAGAAGGACATCACACGGCCAAGCACATTCTAGTGGGGTGAGCGCAGCGTGGAGGGGTGTGAGAGCCCACCTTAGCAAGGGCGCACTGAGACGAGGTGTGGGGGTGGGGCGGGTGAGTAGGGCTGGCAGCGGCCCGGCCACCAGGACCTCGTGGGTCTTGGTGAGCAGTCTGGACTGTGTCGCAGGCAATGGGAAGCTGGGCAGCTCCTAGAGATCACCCTGGCCAGGTCTGTAGTTTTGACAGTCAGTTCTCACACCACTGCCAAAATGAGCTAGGGTCTGGGCTGGGTGGTAGAGGGAGGGTGTGGGACACAGACCGTGGGGAACTGTAAAGGTTATCGGAGGCTGTGGCCATCATTCAGGGACAGTGGCTGGCGGCTGGGACCAAGGGAGTGGCAGCAGAACGGCAAGGAGGGAGTGGGACATGGATGTAGGACGTCGCACTCACTGTGACATGCAGTGGTTGGGAGGCTTCTAAGGAAGAGCGAATGTCAAGGACAACTTGGGGACCACCCATGGATATCTGGGGCACAGTAGGGGGTAGGTTTTGGAGAAACACCCAGGGGGACACACTCGGAGACAATAGGACTGATGAGTCAGAAGCTTTGGGGGTAGGTCTGGGCTGAACGTCTGGACCTAGGAGTCAGCAAGAGCTGGTGCAACCAGGGAGCGGGGACAGTGGGAAACAGCAGGACCGGCAGAGCCGCGCAGCAGCGTCTTCAGGACTCGCAGAGGGAAGCAGGCGAGTGGTGCCGTGGCAGCCACGGGGCTCCCGGGGGTTCCCACGCTGTGCCTCGGCAGCAGCCCCAGGTCTCAGTGGCGGCAGAGACGGAGATCGGGCCACATACCTCCGCCAGGTCAGCTTCCGCCCCCACCGCGGTCTCTCCTGTGCATCACTCATCTTGGGGCAGAGATAAAAGGGACGTCGTAACCATGCACTGCCTCTCAAGACGTCTCCAAAGTGACAGATGTCACTCCTGCTCACACTTCGCTGACCAGAGCCAGCCGCCGGCCAAGCCTGAGGTCCAGGTGGCAGGGCCATGTAGTCCTCCCTGGCAGGGCACGGTGCCCTGAGTGAGCATGCGGCTGGGCACGATGGAGAGATTCCGGAAGAAGGGAGACATCCAGGAGAGGAAAGGCTGGCGAGCATCGCCCGGCGCGGCAAGTGGCGTGGGGGTCCCCACCGTGCTCCCCGAGAGCAGGCGGGCAGGGAGCAGCAGGGCAGGGGCCGCAGGGTCAGCCGCTCTTCTGGGAAGTTCGCCGTGCGAAGGGGCGTGAGAAGGGAGGTAGCTGGGAAGACACGCGGGACAGGAGAGGGATCGCAGTGACTCCGGCTTCTGCTTTCTTCCAGACCAGATAAGTAGATGCGGCAGATGGCAAAAGTGGCCACAAATTCTCCTGCGTTCTGCATCATTGAGGTCCTCCCGTCAAGAGGGAGAGCCTTGCTCCGCCTCTCGAACCCGCTGGCCCGTGACTTGCTTTCGACCCACGGGCTCGGGAAGGGCTTGTGCTCGGGGCTTGCCCTGTCTCTGCGCTTGAAACCCTGCGACAGCCTGTGGCCGAGCCAGCTGGGTGGTGGCCGACTGGGGCTCCGCGTGCCCGGCCCGGCGGGCGGCCCGAGAGCTCCACGGGCAGCTCTTGAGGACCGGCAGCTGCTGCTGGGGGAGCCCTGCCCAGCGAGTCCAGCCGGAAGTGCCGCCACGGGACCAGGAGCCAAAGAATGGCTGTTTCAGGCCACTACGTCTGGGGTGCTTTGTCAGGCAGGAAAGCCGAGTTCCACGCTCCGCTATCCAGATGTTCAGGGATGAGCAGATTACCTGTGGGTTCATGCTGGAGGCTGAGTTCACCAGACTCTCCTCCTCGGACTGTGTCACCCTAACTGATTTAGAGCGGAGACTGTTTCCTCGCCCGGACCGCGGTGTGGCCTGTCGCTGGTCCTCGCAGGCGTTTGCTGCTGAGCGGGCGGGCGGATTCCCCTCGCTACACTCCGCTAGGCCGGGGCGGGCGGATTCCCTCGCTACACTCCGCCAGGCCGGGGCGGGCGGATTCCCCTCGCTACACTCCGCTAGGCCGGGGCGGGCGGATTCCCTCGCTACACTCCGCCAGGCCGGGGCGGGCGGATTCCCCTCGCTACACTCCGCCAGGCCGGGGCGGGCGGATTCCCCTCGCTACACTCCGCTAGGCCGGGGCGGGCGGATTCCCTCGCTACACTCCGCCAGGCCGGGGCGGGCGGATTCCCCTCGCTACACTCCGCCAGGCCGGGGCGGGCGGATTCCCCTCACTACACTCCGCTAGGCGGGGCGGGCGGATCCCCTCACTACACTCCGCTAGGCCGGGGCGGGCGGATCCCCTCCGCTACACTCCGCTAGGCCGGGGCGGGCGGATCCCCTCACTACACTCCGCTAGGCCGGGGCGGGCGGATCCCCTCACTACACTCCGCCAGGCCGGGGCGGGCGGATTCCCCTCGCTACACTCCGCCAGGCCGGGGCGGGCGGATTCCCCTCACTACACTCCGCTAGGCGGGGCGGGCGGATCCCCTCACTACACTCCGCTAGGCCGGGGCGGGCGGATCCCCTCCGCTACACTCCGCTAGGCCGGGGCGGGCGGATCCCCTCACTACACTCCGCTAGGCCGGGGCGGGCGGATCCCCTCACTACACTCCGCTAGGCCGGGGCGGGCGGATCCCCTCACTACACTCCGCTAGGCCGGGGCGGGCGGATCCCCTCACTACACTCCGCAAGGCCGGGGCGGGCGGATCCCCTCACTACACTCCGCTAGGCCGGGGCGGGCGGATCCCCTCACTACACTCCGCTAGGCCGGGGCGGGCGGATCCCCTCACTACACTCCGCTAGGCCGGGGCGGGCGGATCCCCTCACTACACTCCGCTAGGCCGGGGCGGGCGGATCCCCTCACTACACTCCGCTAGGCCGGGGCGGGCGGATCCCCTCACTACACTCCGCTAGGCCGGGGCGGGCGGATCCCCTCACTACACTCCGCTAGGCCGGGGCGGGCGGATCCCCTCACTACACTCCGCTAGGCCGGGGCGGGCGGATCCCCTCGCTACACTCCGCCAGGCCGGGGCGGGCGGATCCCCTCGCTACACTCCGCCAGGCCGGGGCGGGCGGATTCCCTCGCTACACTCCGCCAGGCCGGGGCGGGCGGATCCCCTCGCTACACTCCGCCAGGCCGGGGCGGGCGGATCCCCTCGCTACACTCCGCCAGGCCGGGGCGGGCGGATCCCCTCGCTACACTCCGCCAGGCCGGGGCGGGCGGATCCCCTCGCTACACTCCGCCAGGCCGGGGCGGGCGGATCCCCTCGCTACACTCCGCTAGGCCGGGGCGGGCGGATCCCCTCGCTACACTCCGCCAGGCCGGGGCGGGCGGATCCCCTCGCTACACTCCGCTAGGCCTGGGCGGGCGGATCCCCCTCGCTACACTCCGCCAGGCCGGGGCGGGCGGATTCCCTCACTACACTCCGCCAGGCCGGGGCGGGCGGATCCCCCTCACTACACTCCGCCAGGCCGGGGCGGGCGGATTCCCCTCGCTACACTCCGCTAGGCCGGGGCGGGCGGATTCCCCTCACTACAACACTCCGCCAGGCCGGGGCGGGCGGATTCCCCTCGCTACACTCCGCTAGGCCGGGGCGGGCGGATTCCCTCGCTACACTCCGCTAGGCCGGGGCGGGCGGATTCCCCTCGCTACACTCCGCTAGGCCGGGGTGGGCGGCGCGGGCCGGCGCAGGTCCGAGGGCGGCAACAGCGCCCCCTGTGGTGCGGGGCGCTGCGGCGGGAGCGGAGTCGTGGGGACCGAGGGCGGCAAGAGCGCCCCCTGTGGTGCGGGGCGCTGCGGCGGGAGCGTAGTCGCGGGGACCCAGGGCGGCAAGAGCGCCCCCTGTGGTGCTGGGTGGTGCGGGAGCGGAGTCGTGGGGCCCGTCAGTGGCGCTTTCTGCTCAGGCTTGCTCCCACTCTAAGACTGCTCTAAAAGATAAAGTTTACTAATTAAAAACAAGATAGTAAAGCCGCCAGCAGAGCTCTGGGCTGGGTTTTGAGAGGCCATGGAGTGGGCCCGCGAGGCCCGAGCCTGGTCTCCGGCCAGCGCAGAGCCCGACACCGCAGCCCGGCACCGCAGAGCCCCGCATCGCAGAGCCCCGCACCGCAGAGCCCGGCACCGCAGAGCCCGGCACCGCAGAGCCCCGCACCGCAGAGCCCGGCACCGCAGAGCCCCGCACCGCAGAGCCCGGCACCGCAGAGCCCGGCACCGCAGAGCCCCGCACCGCAGAGCCCGGCACCGCAGAGCCCGGCACCGCAGAGCCCCGCACCGCAGAGCCCCGCACCGCAGCCCGGCACCGCAGAGCCCCGCACCGCAGAGCCCCGCACCGCAGAGTCCCGGCACCGCAGAGCCCCGCACCGCAGAGCCCCGCACCGCAGAGCCCGGCACCGCAGAGCCCCGCCCCGCAGCCCGGCACCGCAGAGCCCCACACCGCAGCAGCCCCGCACCGCAGAGCCCCACACCGCAGAGCCCGGCACCGCAGCCCCGCACCGCAGAGCCCGGCACCGCAGCCCGGCACCGCAGAGCCCCACACCGCAGAGCCCCGCACCGCAGCCCCGCACCGCAGAGCCCGGCACCGCAGCCCCGCACCGCAGCAGCCCCGTCCCAGGGCCAAGCTGGCGTGCGGTTGCCAGGAAGAGATGATGGATATGAATATTTTATCTTCTCTCCCTTCTTGTAGAAACCCACAATATTGCTTTTCATAAATCAACTTCGTCCGAGCACTCTGTGAGGGGCGCACGCGCTGGGTTAGTCTGTGGTGGTCTCTGGCCGGCCTGCGTGAACAGCCCGACTCTCAGGCCTCGGAGCGGGCTGTTCTGGTGCGAGCGGGGGCTTCCTCACGTGGGCGACTTCTCATCAACTCCATGGCTGTCGCACTAAGATAGTCATTTCCGTGGGGAAACTGGGGGCCGAACGTTGGTGGCTTGAGCGCACCCATGTCTAGCCCCGAGTCCAGGGCTTCCTGGCCTAACGCGCACCGGGCCGTGCACACAGGAAGCCGCGGCCCTTGAAACCCGAGCGGCAAAACCACATTTTGCCACATTTCTCCTGTTAAATGTACTGGCGTTGTTGAAGGTCTTTGGGGAGTTGCTTGCTCATTAAATACACCAAATACAAAATCTCTCTTAACACAGCATTGTCTTGGTAATATAGAAGACTTCCCCAGCGTGAGCTCAGAGCGATGGGACTGTCGGAGCGTTTGGGGGCCACTCTTGCAAAGGCTGCGCCTCCTCTCACAAGCAGCTACCTGCATCTCTGAGATTCGAGGTCCCACCTGTCTAATCTAGCCCAGCGTGCCACCTTCGTATTGCCTCACCCCATCCCCAAGTGTGGCCAAAGCTATGACAGTTCCCAGAACTGTAGAAGGTTTAGACCCTGGCCGCACTGGCTACACCCTGCCCCAGCGGCCGGGGCGCGGGCCGCGCCTCATGGCCGCAGAGGAGCGCTGAGCGCCCAGGACCCTGCCTGGGGTGGCGCTGCCCAAGCCACTGCATACGTCCTGCCAGTTCCTTTCTGAGCTAAATCAGGTTAGAAATGCCTTTTCCTCCGTTGCAAGTTTGGTTCAAAAAAAAAAAAAAAAAGATTCCATCACTTTCCTGAAAGGATATGGGTCAGCTAACAACACAGGAAGTCTCGGATAATTTTAACAGAACAGAAATAGAAGGGAAAGCCCAGAGTGCAGGGGAGGAGGGGAGCTGCACGTTCAGCCAGAGGACTAACCAGCACTATGGGACACTATGAGCAAAGGGATGGGGAAGTGCCAGTTTAACGGTGGTCACACCGTCTCTTTGTCACCTGCCTGGCCAATCCCCCGCGCCCCGCCCTTCAGATCCGGCTCTGTTCCCCGTGCACACCTGCCAGCCCGCGGGCATCGCCCACCGGTGCGGCCGCCTGCGTGCGACTCCCTCGCTGGCGTGGCAGCCGGACGGGCGTGTCCGAGTTGACCGCCGCACCTGCGATTCGTCCCTGATCACTCTCCCTCCTTTGCCCCAACCCTGCGCCCACCTGCACGTCCTGTGGGGCTCCGTGGTGAGGAAAGCCAGCCTTGACCCTGCCCTTAGGGCAAAGGTCGTCAAGGAGGTGCGTCAGGTCGCCCTTCTGTCCCAGACTGCCTCATGCATCAGGATTTGCATGTCCTGAGGGTCCCGCTCCTTCACTTCAGCCTGGGTCCTCAAGGGAAGACGGCACACAGAACAGAGGCACAGGTGACGGTGCCTGGGGCGGGAAGCACACCCTCACTGTCCTCAGTCAGTGAGGCTTGGGTGGTTTGCATAAAGCTGCCCAATACACACCGAGACCAGGATCAGATGTTGTAAGCATGTTTAAACAACACGTGTGACACTGTAGCTGTGGCGAGTGCTCTGACTGAAGGTCCCAGATACCGTGACGGCGCATGTCGCAGGGAGCTGGCCCAGTGAAGCAGCAGTAGGAGTTAGGGGTAAGGAGTAGAGGGAACAGTGTTCTGGGCAGAGGGAATCGCACGTGCGGAGGTTCTGAGTAGGGTTGGAGGCACATTGGAGCGAGGTGGAATGAGTGTGGGCAGAGGCTGGGGTTCACAGCTCTGCTGAGGATTTGGGTGTTTGCCCTAAGAGCAAGGACAGCGACGCAGTGTTGGAAGTGAATAGGGACATAACGAGAGGGGCATTTTTAAAAGCTCACTAGGCTGTGGTGTGGGGGGTAATTTGGGGGTGCGGCTGGGGAGGCAGAATAGAAGCAGGGAGACCAGGTGGGAGTGTAAGGAGGCCCGGGGGGGGGGGGTTGAGGCTGTGGGCTGTGCTGGGGGTGGGCCGAGCGGTGGCCTGCCCCGGGCCAGGAGGCAGGCTGTGGTGTGAGCAGAGCCGGGAAGAGCCTTTCGTGGTGCAGGAGTGCTGGTGGCGGAGCCAAGCGAGGCTGGTGTGCAAGCCCCGTGGGTCACCCTGAGGCTTTCCAGAGGCCTAGAGAAGAGGGAGCAGGCTGGTCGTGCTTGCGCTGTGCCACCATCTGTCTCTGTCACCTGACAAAGGACGGCGGATGAACCACCCATGGACCCCCACTTGGTGCCAGGCACTGTGCTCACCTGTTAGGGCCACCTCGGACCCCTGAGCAATCTTAGAACAACGCTTTCAAATGCATAGCATAAAAGATATGGTATTGCAAAGGAAGTCAATTATATGGAAACACAGTTACTAAAATATATTTTACAGTCATAACTTAGGCACGTTAGCACGCTGCACAGTGCCTGGTGGCAGGTCTGACAAGTGCTGTCATTTCGAAGCAGTGACTCGTGTAAGTGCTATTTTGATGTATGTGCAACATTGTGGTATGATTAGGGAAATATCTGCACTTTCTCATAGTGAGGAAGTCGAAGGCACCGCTCACACTATTGTAATTTGTTGCTATATTTGTAATGTAAGGAAATGGTAAATTTTAGTTAGAGTTTAGTGAAAATAATGATGTCATTTTTTTTCCTTTCCAAATTCACAGACTCCAGGAAGCTGAACCTCAGTTTCCTCATGTTGAAATGTGGGTCACAACCTCAAGGGCTGTTAGGAGACCAGAGAACAAGCCTGACCTCTCATCTCGAAGGTCTGACATGATCCGTCCAAGACTCAGGCGAGGGCTCCAGGCAGAGCTCAGATTTGGGGTGACCCAGAGTAGACTCTGTTCCTCTTTTCACAGCACCCTCCCTCCCCTCTGAATCTGGCCTTCCAGTGGACCCTGCCCGTTGGGACCTCCCGAGTTCCCAGTTTGGTCCCTGTCATCCTCACTACCTGACCCTGGGTGCTGCCATCGCCGTCCTCCTGAATGGCGGTCACGACCCCACCCCACCGGGATATTTGCCATCCTCCTTGCGCTGGAGAGTCCGTCTGGAGTGAGGAGCAGCTTACGGAATTTGAGAGTTGAGCAGAACAAGCCCAGGGTGCACGTCCACCAGGCCGGGCTTGCTTTCCAGAAAGTGGAAAGAGCTCTGACTTGGGGCACGTCTGCACTCAGCCGGCAGTCCCATCCCCGCGGTGCTGGCGGGAGGTGGCAGGTGTGGGTTCCAGTCTGTTCTCTGCCGCAGACCTGCCATGTGGCCTTGAGCGCTGGCCTGGGCCTCTGAGCCCCCGTCTTCTACCACGGATGGGCTCCTGCTCCCTGCCCTTCCCTGCCTCCTGGAGTGTCCGGAGCCGCAGAGCACGGCGGTGAGGCCCGGCCCACACCCGCCAGCTGTGCAGTCGTGGCCGCCACCATGCAGAGCCTCCATTTCCTCATCTGTGAAATGGGCTCATGGTGCATATTTCTCAAGTGCTGTGGCACGAGTTAGAACTGCACTTGACAGAGCGTCCTGAATGTCCAACGGCACCCCAGTGTAATCTGCACAGAGCACGTTTGGGCGTGTGTCTCACGCCTCACCCTTTCTTCTCAGTTAGTGCCCGTCCGGAGGAGTCATCTCCCCAGGGGCCTCTGGGACGGATGGGTGCACCGTGTCTCTCTGCCCTCCACCCTGCTTCAGGGCTCTTCCTAGTCCTCCTGGCTGTCTCAAGTCACAGAGCTCATGCCCCTGGTGTCACCTTCCTCCCCGGCGCCATGTGTGCCCACCAGGGCCGGGCGCGCCGCTTGTTTGCGGCTCCTGTGGCGCCTGCCCCCGTCCCCCCCCACGAGCCTCCCGCGGAGCTGGTGCCCACAAATATCCGCTACCTGTAAAAAGGCATTTTGGAGAGAATTGAGAAGAAATGAGCAAGAATTGGGTGTTAGATGATATCAAGAAGTCACTGTTAATTTGGTTCAGCGTGATAATAGTTTTGGGGTTAGAGTGAAAAAGAGGCCTTAACTGTTAGATATAAGCTGAAGTATTTGCGGGTAAAATAGCATATCTGGGACTTTCTTTAAAATAGTCCAGTTTAAAAAAATGTAGGATGGGGGTGGGAGGAAGTGGAGCAACACTGGCCAAATGTCGATGCCTGTCAGATAGGGAGAAGAGGGAGGGCAGGGCAGGCGGGCGGCTGCACTGGCCCGCAGCCACCAAGCCTCTCGGGTTCTTGGGGGAACCCGCTCACCCCACGGCAGAGCTGCCCGAGCCCCGGGAAGGGGGCTGGGAGTGAGCGCTCAGGCCTGCGCGGCAGCCCGGCCGCACCGACCGGCGAGCGGCCCCGCGGCTGTGCGTGGCGGAGGTGGCGGGCTTCCGGGCCGCAGCCGAGCGGGCCCTGCCCTGGGCGCCCAGGTGCTCGCACCACGCAGTGCTGCCTGGGGGAGTCCGGGGCCTGGTGCCAGCCGGCTGCCCCTGCCCGCCAGGAGCCTGGCACGCTGGGGGGTGGAGGGTGCTTCCTGAGGTGAGCAGGCGGCGGGACAGTCCCTGTCCGCCCCGGCGGCTCGGCCACCTCTGGTTTGTGGGTGTCGAGCTTGGCAGCGACGCACAGACGGTCACAAGTCTAGAGAGCAGCAGCCGTGGCTGGGGACGCCGGCTCTGCCACCTGTCGGCTCTGCAGCCTTGGGCGAGCCACTCCACCTCCTGAGCTGCAGTTTCCCAGTCTGGAAAGTGGGGCTTTGACTCCCTCCTCACACGGCTCATGTGGATTGAAGGAGACAGGGTGCAGCACTGGGCCCAGTGCCCGGCCGGGCTGTCGGGCTTGCTGGACGGTAGTCATTCAGCTTGTTGGCGCAGGTGAGCCCTTTACAAATGCTTGTCAAACTATGAGTTATTTTGGCCTGTAGCCCACTGTCTCCCTCGAGCTGTGGAGGGCTGGACTGACTGGTAAAATTGGGGGTGCTGCTACCAGAAGAAGGGTGAAAGGATGCCGGGTCGCCTCCCTGCCTCTAAGCCCACCTGGCCAGCCAGCCCGGGCATGGTGGGCGGCCGCGGCTCTGCCGAGAGGCACAGGAGTGGCGTCCTCCGCCTGTGCTTTGAGTGCTAATCCCTGCTGGCACCGGCTGCGCACTGCGCATGTGGGACCTTATTCAGTTCTCCTGACAATGCCATAAATTAGGTGTTTTCATGATTCCCGCATTGGAAACGGAGGAACTGAGGTTGCTGGAGGTGAAATGACCTTTCCCGGTACAAGTGAGACTTGGCCCTGGAGTCCGAGCTGTCAACCACGGGTTCTCACCGCCTGCGCTCAGGTCAGGAGGAATTAACCTGTAGGCGTCAGCCCTGCGGGGTGTGTGAGGCTGGAGGCACGAATGCAGCCAGCCGCGTGCCTTGGGCACTAAGCTGCCCTGGGAGGCTGGAAGGAGGGTGGCTTAAGACAGATGAAAGAAGGCCTGCCTGACCCTGTGGAAAATAATGTCGTCCTAAGATGCGTGGTCCTGGCTGAGCGCAGCTGCTTTGTGATTGAACCTCAGGGGATGCAGCCCCTTGGTGCCCTAGGGCACTTAGGCTTAGGGCTGGGCTGTTCCAGAGGAGCCCTAGACCAGCAGTTCCAAACTCGTTCCCCCTCTGATTCTCAGACACTTTCCATCGCCCTGGCCAAAGCGATTAGATTGGAGGGGCCCTGTCACCCAAGCCTAGCCAGGCAGAGCCAGTCAAGGGGCCTTTGATGACCAGGAAGCCATGTTCAGGCTCCCTCCTGCTGGTCTCGAAGGCAGAGGGGGTAAATTTGCAATGTCACAGCCACCTGGCCGGCCAAGGTACAAACCTGTCGGAGAAGAAAGCCTGCAAAGGAAGGAGAGCCGGGCAGCAGGAAGGGATCAGCTGGGTCCCCATGACGCAGCTAAGCTCCTGGATCAAGCTGTATCTGCTGACAGCCGGGCTGTGGGCTTGTCAGTTCATAAGAGCTAACACAACGCCCTTTTTGCTTAGCCACTTGT
Source organism: Microcebus murinus (assembly GCF_040939455.1). Taxonomy (NCBI): domain Eukaryota; kingdom Metazoa; phylum Chordata; class Mammalia; order Primates; family Cheirogaleidae; genus Microcebus; species Microcebus murinus. The sequence goes on along the minus strand of NC_134123.1, from coordinate 4,439,996 downwards.
CACTCGCAGCCAAAGGAGTTCTAACTGCTACAATCTCTCGGCGGCTAGGGAGTTTGAAGATCCACTTGTGTGGACCCGGGAGCCACTGCCGGTGTGGTGTTTGAGGTAAGGAGCGGCCAGCTACGAGCCTCACTCCAGACCACGTGTGCGCTGCTGCTTGGAAGAGGAGAGAGTGAGCTGCCCGCGCCCTGCCTGCCCGCGCCCTGCCCGCGCCCTGCCTGCCCGCGCCCTGCCCGCGCCCTGCCTGCCCGCGCCCTGCCCGCGCCCTGCCCGCGCCCTGCCTGCCCGCGCCCTGCCTGCGCCCTGCCTGCCCGCGCCCTGCCTGCGCCCTGCCTGCCCGCGCCCTGCCCGCGCCCTGCCCGCGCCCTGCCCGCGCCCTGCCTGCCCGCGCCCTGCCTGCGCCCTGCCCGCGCCCTGCCTGCCCGCGCCCTGCCTGCGCCCTGCCTGCCCGCGCCCTGCCCGCGCCCTGCCCGCGCCCTGCCTGCCCGCGCCCTGCCCGCGCCCTGCCCGCGCCCTGCCTGCCCGCGCCCTGCCTGCGCCCTGCCTGCCCGCGCCCTGCCCGCGCCCTGCCCGCGCCCTGCCTGCCCGCGCCCTGCCTGCGCCCTGCCTGCCCGCGCCCTGCCTGCGCCCTGCCTGCCCGCGCCCTGCCCGCGCCCTGCCCGCGCCCTGCCTGCCCGCGCCCTGCCCGCGCCCTGCCTGCCCGCGCCCTGCCTGCGCCCTGCCTGCCCGCGCCCTGCCCGCGCTGTGGCCTGGCCTCTGCCGCTTGGGGGCGACGCTCTGGGAGGCCTCCTGCCCTGGCGCCTCTGGCGTCTTCTCGCCTTCTGGTGGGAGAGTGAGCTTCACTTCAAAGAGGCGCCGCTCCAGGCAGCCTCAGTCGGTGTGGGAACGCCCTGATGGGCCGTGCCCACAGGAGAGACAACGGCCGGAGCCTGCCTGCTGGGTGTGGGCGGGCGTGACGGAGGCGCCCGTGGGAGGGCCTGCAGTGTGGCCGCCCGGGCTCCTCAGGCAGAGGCCGGCTGTGCGAACACGCCTGCTGGCGGTCTCAGTGCAGGGCGGCGGCGGGCTCGGGGCGCACCGCCAGACACCAGGTGCCCCTGGTCGCTGTGGCAGAGCCTCGGTGAGAGTCCAGCCTCGGCCGGACGGCGGGCCTGCTCCCGTGTGTAGCTGGGGCGGAGGAGGGGAGGCCCCGAGCGGCAGGGCGTCCTCGGGCCTTCGCCATCCTCGCGAGCAGGGCCGCGTGGTCTCGGCATCAGTGTGGCAGACACCGCCGGCATCAGTGTGGCAGACACCGCCGCCGTGGCGCCCGCGGTCGTGGGACAAAGCCCGTGGGAGGGCCCGGGGCGGGTGGGCCGGGGCTTGGGCCCTCCCTGCTCGGGTTGGAGGAAAGAGGGTGCCCACGAAGCCCTTCCCCAGCGGGCAGAGTGGCCGTCCCAAACCACCCCCAGCTCTCCCGACCCATGGATTTGGGGCACTCCTGGGACAGCAGGACGGGGAGGCCCTCGGCGTCTCCAAGTCCCCTCCTCATGGCCAGCCCACGCCCGGCACCCCTCGCTCGCCTTGAAACGCACACCCGTGAGACCAGAGGAGCCCAGCCCCTGTGACTCCTGGAGACTTGCGTGGTGGTGGTCACAGTCTTTAGTGGTTCTGGGAGAGTCCTGCCTGTCTCCCGTTCACTGCCACCTCCTCCAGGCAGGCGCCCGGGAGGGTGAGTGAGGCCCCATCTGCTCCACAGGTTCCGCTGTGTGCCTCTGTCCCGACAGGCACGTGGCTCTGCTGGCCTAAGAATCTGTGCCAGAGTGGGGCTGGTTTCGAGGAGCCTGTCCTCTGTCCTCGTGCACGCGTGTGGCCCCATGTACGGCGCTCTCAGCAGAGTGGAGAGGTGGGGTGACGGCAGCTTAGGGGTGGGGCATTATTCTTGTGTCTCTGGCCTTAAGAGCACCAAGATGGCCCTTGTCGCCTTCCTCTCTCCCTTCCCTCTGCCGCCCCGGCCCTCCTGCCCAGACTCCCTGCTCCCTGCCTCCTTTCTGTCCACCCGGTGGCTTTGGTGAGCTGGGAAAAGGGCCACACTGTCTGCCACTGCTCTGTGTTGAGCCACCGCGTCCCTGCCCTGCCTTTGAGGCCTGCCTCGCTGGTTTCTGCCTCGTCTCCCCCTCCACCATCATGGTCCCTCAAAACTCATTTTTAGGTCTCTCACCAGGGCCTTTGCACCTGCTAGTCCCTCTGCCTGCAGCCACACTTGCCTCACTCTGACTCCTCGGATCCTCTGACTCCACGGAGGCCTTCCCTGGCTCCCAGCCGCGGCCTAGAGCAGGGGCCTCCACACCCAGCGCCTCCCCATGCCCTAGCTCTTCTTACCTGGTGGCGACTGTCCACGCGTAAGGGTGGGAGGGTCGGTTCTGCTCCCCGGTATCCTTGGCTTTCAGGGTAGCGCCTGGTCTTGGGAGGCCCTCCCCGGCTGACACCTGTCCTGTCCTGCCAGGTAACCTGGGAGATCCCGAGCCAGGCCTGGTATCCTCCGCAGCACACAATGGCAGCCTAATAGTTAACTCTCCAATTATAGGCCCATAATAGAGGCTTGATCTGGGGCTCGTTGGTAATGAGCTGTTCAAAGAGGCCTTTCCTCGGCCGCACTGCTCAGAGAGCTCCCGCCTGGGCTGGGAGTCAGGGCCCCGTCTTGTTCTGGGGCGTGCGCCCCGCATCCCCACCCCGGCCATGGCCCACCCTCTGGCCCGTGCGGCGTCTGCCGTCCCGGGTAAGCCCTGGGAGGGACCGTGTGCTGCCTGCGCGGGGCAGGTGGCCGGCTGAGGTCAGAGGTGGCAGCAGACACCTCTCCACCGGCCGGGCGGGTGTGGCAGCTTCGGGAAAATGTGCCTCTCGCAGCAGAAGGCCCCTCACCACGGAGACGGAGGCGTGCCGCCTGGCTGGGTTTGGGAACGGACATGGGAAGAACAGGGCCTCTAGGGAGCGGCCCCTCGCCTAGCGCTCGCCCCTCTGGATAATGACGCTGATTAAAGGGAGAAGACAAACTCCCCTCTGGGGGCCTCCACAGGTTCCACCTGCATTGAAAGTGTGTGCCCGCCCGGCTCCACTCCTCCTCCCACCGACTTCTCAGAGGTGATTTTTAACTGCGTGTTCCCAGGTGGAGAGAGGGAGTCAGAGGAGGAGGGCGGGCCAGGGATTTCTTGGCCAGTCCCAGCGTCCTCCTGTCCTCCTTCTTACTGGGGCCCGCTTCTCCCATGGGCTCCGGCTGGCGGCAAACCTGCGGAGCAGGGCAGCGCGGAGAGTCACCTGCTCTTGTTGCCGCTGGCCCAGGCCTGCTGCTGCTGCTCTGGCCTCCCCCCCCCCCCCGCTCTGGCCTCCCCAACCTCTGCTCTGGGCGCCCCCCCCCGCCCCCCAGCCTCTGCTCTGGCCTCCCCCCAACCCCCAACCTCTGCTCTGGCCTTCCCCCGCCCTGGCCTCCCCCCCACCCCCCAACCTCTGCTCTGGCCTCCCCTTCCCCCACCCCCACGCCTGCTGCTCTGGCCTCCCCCCTGCCCCCCCATCTGCTGGCCTCCCCCTGCCCCTAACCCCTGGCCTCCCCCCCCCCGCCCCTGCTCTGGCCTCCCCTGCCCCCCCTGCCCCTCCCCCCTGCTCTGGCTGCACAGCCTCTTGCTGTCCTTCAGACCACAGGGTGGCCCCACCTCAAGGCCTCTGCCCTCGGGGGGTCCGTCTTTGAGCACAACTCTGTCTTCGCAGGGCTGGCTTCTTCATGTCATTGGGGTGTCGCTTCAAATGGCCCTTCCGCCATGTCACCTCCTGCCCTCAACTTTCTAGCCTGTGTTTTATCTGGCGTTGGTCCTCCTTACTGGGACGCAGGCCTGCCGTGCGAGCAGCTTTGTGCGCCGTGGCTGCGCAGGGCCTAGTGCGGAGCCTGGTCCGAAACACTCACAGAGAAGCAGGGCAGAACTTCCCCTACGGCCCGCAGACGCCCTTGGGGTCTGGAGGAAAGCTTGGCCTTGCTGGGAACGGGCCCTTCCCAGGACTTTGCCGTTGACAATGGTGCCTTCTAGAAGTCACCTCCATTTCCAAGCTGGCCCGGTGGGGCCAGGATAACGAAGCTGCTTTAACATAAATAATTTGCTTCTGAGGTGTAAGAAATGGGGAATATTTTTAGAAGGCCTGCCCTCCTAGGGGAAGTAAATGACTTATGAAAACGGGATTTTTCAAAGTGGCCTTCAAGAGAAAAGGGAGCCGTGTGTGATGGCCAAAATGGAATTCTGTGAATTAGTGCAACTCATTATTCCGCCGTGCGCACAGACACACGCACACGCTCGCTCTCGCTCACCTTCCTCCTGCTTCCATTTCATGGTCTTAGCTCGAGTCTGAAATAAAACCGCGGCAGCCCTCCTCCCCGGCCCTCAGCGGCGGCCTGTCTGATTGGATGCCTCCCACAGCCCTGAAGACCAGAGCTTCAAGGAGGAAGCAGCCGGGGACACGCTGAGTCCTCGCTTCTTAAAGTGCGTGCCGTAAGTTACCTTGAAATGTTATTTTTTTTTTAAAAGTATTTTAGGTTCAACAGACACTTGGGTTCCTGTTAACAACTCATTTAAGGAGAAAGTGGGGGGAAGGCATTCAGATCAAGGCTTCTTTGACAACGTGAACCTCCTTACTTTGAATCCTCACATTGTCGATGGGATGAAAGATTTCGTGGAGACGCAGATGGGTAAATGCGCAGGTGAGAAAGGACAGATGTTAGCTACAGCGGAGACGCAGGGATCTCGGGATGGGCTTTGTCTGGCCAATAATGGAGAATAGATATTGGAGGGAGGGGGAGTGGGAGACCCAGAAAACCAAGACACAAAAACCACTTTTGTGGCCATTGTGTTTCCGCTGGAGTCTTGATCTAGGGAAGGTGTGCTGTTTGGAGAACTAATAAGGCGGCCAACTCCTTTGATGGGGCGCGTTCTGAAACCAGGGTCTATGAGAGTCATCCATCGCCGGCTCCCTGGGGCCTTTCTCCCCTCGTCTACAAAATCCAGCCCCGAGTGGAACATGGATGTGTCTTCTGCCCATCACCCCGGAGCCCCATAGCCAGCTCAGGGCTCCTTTGCTTGAAGGTTCATGGTGGCATCCCGGTGCCCACATGCTCAACTTCGAACGCCCCATTAGCAGCCAAGGTGCACCACGAGCTGGCTCCACACCTGCCCAAGCCCCCTGCTCCCACCAGAGCAGAGCGACCACCTTCCCTGGTCCCCCTTTACTCTTGCCTCCTCCGTGGAGAAGGGTCTTCCTCTGGCTTGTCCGAGGTCTACTCGTCTAGGCAGACCAGCCCATCGCCACGGAACCCCTTTGTGGGCTCTCGGACATGGATTCCACGTGCATCTGACCATCTCATTACCCAAGAGGACTGTCAGCTTCCTGGGGACAGGGGTCCTGCCTGGTAGGTGCCAGCACATGGCACAGGATAGCAGAGTGGGCACATTACGAGTAATGGCCTCTCTCACACAACGGCAAGTGGCAGCTGTAGACCGGAGGCGAAGAGGATTTGTGTTCACCACCTTCTCCTGGACATGGCCCATCTCTGACGCTGGGCTGTGGGGCTCCAGAGACCCTGACGCCGTTGCTCTCACTCTCTGCTAACTGCCCTAAAGCCCGGAGGGCCCCTGGTCCCCGGGGCAAGGCCCAAACCTATAGCCTCTCAATGTCGCCCGAGGCTTTTTTTCTATAATAGTTCATTCATTCAATAAGTAATTGTCAAGTGACTACTAAGTGCCAGCGAATATGCCAGAGGCTGTCCCTGCGTCCCGGGGCTTACAGACGGTGCACCAGGAGCCGCAGGGATGGCTGAATACACGTGATGGTGCCGTGACAGTGGAGCGCAGGCTGCTCCAGGAGCATTTGGAGAGGCCTAGCGTGTGCTTCTCAAGGACACCGCTTTACGCCTGGCGGGCTTCTAGCGGGCGGCCCTGCAGCCGTGGCAATGGGCAGCCATAAGCTGGCCCGAGGGCCCCTTCAATGGGACATGAGCCCAGTGCCACTGAGAAGAAGGTGAGTTCCCACTGCGGGTCTGAGGTGCAGCTGGTGCTCTGGGCGCAGGTGGGGACGCGTCTCCGGGCAGGGACTGTGCTGAACGTGCTCTGAACGTGGAGGAGATCAGAGCTGCCCCTCCACGCTGGGCCAGCATCCTCCATGCTGAGTCCTCTCCCCTCTTCAAAGCGAGGGCCTTCTCAGCACGCTCCCAATGCCTGTGCCCGGAGTGCTTCCGGGCCTTACTGCAGCGCACGGTTGGGAACCAATCACTCTCTGCCTGAGTCTGTTTCACTTCCTTGATTTTTCTACTAATACTCTCCTGAACGGCCTTGTGTCTTCACTTCTTCTGCACGTGTTCTCATGGTTGTCCCTCACCGTGAATTCCAGGAGGACTGGAATGATGTCTAGCCTTTCTTTGGATACAAGGATCTTAGTGAGGGCACAAACCAGGTAAACATGCATCTGGCATGCGTGCCCCTCTTGCAAGGCCAGTGGCTGTGGCAGACATTATTAATCCATCCCGACACTAATTTCCACTGTGCCTGGACATAGGTTAAAGCACTTCCTCAGAAGGCTCTTCCCTGCTTCCCTGCTTCCCTCTGAGGGAAGTCCCCCTTCCCCCAGCTGTTTCCTATGACTAAACTCATTGTTTCCTTCACACTGCTCTTCCTGCGTGCTGATTATGTATTTTTCTGGTCTTATTTAAGGCCTGTTTCCCCAACTAACCCACAAGTTAGGTGAGGTGGGGTCGGGTCTCTCCTGCTCATCACAGAGTCCCTGGGACTGAGCACCATCCTGGTCAAACAGGAAGCGCTCATTAAAATTTGCTGCAAGTTGAATGCTTGAGTGAATGAACGGTTTAAAGAGAGGATACTTGGTTTGATCCTAGGTCTGCAACTTCCTAACTGTGTCCTTGGGCAAGTCCCGCCCCATCTCTCTGGGCCTCAGTTTCCCCATCAGTAAGATGAGGATGAAACCACCCCATTCACGGAGTCCCAGTGGGCATCTGACGGCGTAAATTAAGTGAAAGCATTTTGTAAAACCAGCTGCAAACACTGGCCGCTGATTACTGGTGTGGCTTCTCCTTCCTCCGCCCAGGGCTGGGAGCTGTTCAAGCCAGCCGTGCTTCCCAGGTTCCGGAGGAGGGGCCGGCCTGAGGAGGACGTGGGGACTGCTGGGTCTGAGAGCTGCTCTGCGCAGCTGGCAGGCTGGTGCTCAGCGCGCCGATGCACGCGGGCGGGCGGGCGGTCAGTCGCTCCTCCTCCTCTCCTGCCTGGGTCCAGGGTGGCAGCCGCTCAGCTCTCCGAACCCTGTGGGAGGGGCTCAGCTCCCAGGCACTGGGCTCCCAGGTGGGAGGCAGGGCCTGGCTGTGGCCTTGCCTGTTTGGGATGCAGCCAGGCGCCCCTGCTGTGTGGGGAGGAGGCGTCACTGCCTGCATGTGTGCGCCCCCTTGTTTCCACAGCTGGGGCCAGGCAGCTGTCCCTCCGGGGATTTGGGTCCCCAGAGCCCGTTCCTCTGCAGGCTGGCTCTGCTCTGGCCAGTGAAGCCTGCCTAATGCATCCTGGGGGAGGCTGATGCCTCGAAGTGGCTCGAGCCGGCCCTGTTGAGGCTGGCGTCCCAGCCAGCCTGTGGCTGGTGGTGGGAGCTCAGTGATGGCCAAGTGGGCTGGTAGGGCCCTGATTGCTGTCTCCCACCCCACAAAGGGGTGTGGTGTGGGGGCTGGCCAGGGCCCAGTGATTCCGGGAAGCACAGAGCTGCTCCCCCAGCCCTGACTCTCAGCTGGGTGGACAGCAGGCCCAGCAGCAGTTGGGCGTTTCTCCTGGATGGGCAGGGCTGGTGCTTGTCCTCTAGAGGGCCAGTCAGCTGGGCAGTGGGTCCCACTGGCAGAGAAACCAAGCCCACCCTCCCCGGCCGGACAGGGACGTTGAGTTCTGGGGCAGGAAGAAAGGAGGCTCCGGGAGCAGGTCCGCACAGGCGGGCGGGGCTTGGGCCTCTCCGTCTCTCTGCCCCCACTCTGCTCTAGCAGGGCCAGACTCCGGCCACGTCCCGCTGCCTGCCTTTGCCCGCAGTGCTCCTGCCCGTCTTCCATTCGTCTGTGCGGCCCAACGCAATGTCCCCACCTCCGAGAGGCCTCCCATGAGCCCTCCAGACAAGGGTATTTGCTGCCTCTTTGGTTCTACCCCTTGTTCTTCTTTCCGTTACTGTGTGTGCTTGGTCACTAAACATCGGTGCATTCTTACCTTCCGTCTTCCTTTAGACTGTGAGCTCCACAGGCGTCCTCGCTGTGCCGCGCATCCGCCATGCCTGCCCGCCTCACCTGTGTCCGCTTCTTACGACGACGTCTGTGGCGGCCACTCCCTGCAACAGCCCGCCATGCTCGGTCCTGGTCTCCACGCCCTGACTGACCGTGTGACCAATAGAAGACTGCAGAAGTGATGGTGTGTCATTTCCAAGGGGAGGACACCAAGGTCCTCAGACTCCTGCCTTGTTCCCTTTTGGGCTGCTTGCTCTGAGGACGCCAGCCGCCCTGTTGTCAGGACGCCCAGGAAGCCCGCGAGGGCCATGTGGAGAGGAGCCGATGCCTCCCCAGCCCAGCCGGCCATCAGATAACTGCAACCTCTCGAGACACCCGGAGCCAGGGCCACCCAGCCACACTGCTCCTGATTTCTTGACCCCCAGAAACTGTGACATGATAAGCAATAGATAACCTGGAAGGACCTTCGTTGCCCTTACAGACTGTCCTTCGCCCTGTGTGTGGACTCGGCGGAGCTCTCACTCAGCACTCCATCCTCCCTGCGCGAAGGGACGGGCACCTTGACCCTGGAGAGGACGACGAGACCCTCGATCTGGAACTGCTATCTTGAGCAGAGACACCAGACGGAAACAGTTGGATTGATTGCAGGAGCCACTTGACATCACACACACACAAACGCACACGTATACACATGTGTACATGCACATGTATACACATACACATGTGCATATATTTTCTTTTTCGCCAAAGTTAGTCATAGCCATCACTATTATCATCTTCATGGCACCCTCAACAACCATACCACCCATCTAAGGCCCTAGAACACACATCACTAAGTGCTCAACCGTTGCATGTTTCATAAATTAGAAACCTAGCAATGTGAATGGTGTCAGGGCTGTTTGTTGTGATTTTAATTTGTGTTTTGTTGTCTGAACATCCCCTCCCTTACCCGACTGCCTGGAGGAGAGTAGCTTTGCTCTCACTCACTTGCCACGGAAGGTTCTGCTGCTGGGCGGGAGCGGAAGACGTCCGCGGACAGTCGGGGGTGAGGACTGGGGGAGAGGGAGGCGCAGGCCACAGCAGACAGAGCATGGCAGCAAGGCGGGTAGAGATGCAGCCCTTGTTGGCGGAGCGCCAGAGGTGCCAAGGCCCTTCCTGGGAGAGGTGGCTGTGTGGCCCCTCTCAGGGGACAGGACCACAGCCACAGGGACTTCCAGCAGCAATGCTTGAGCCAGCTGGGTGCAGACCCACCTAGCCGTCCATCGTCAGGGACTGTATGAGCATTGTGGGCTGAGATCTATAGCACTTCAACAGTGCCCAGTGGTGACTGGTGCCAGAGCCGGGAATCCTGCACGTCCCAGTGTGGTGTGTTATGTGTGGTGTCCTGGGACCTTGCGGTGTGAGAGGGGGAGCCCATTAAGGAAGAAATTGGATTTCCCCCAAGTCCAGAATGACAGGGGCATGAAATCAGATTTATAGTAATTTGATTTGGGAACATGTGCCATTTCTTTTATACCCAAGTTTGTGGAATGAGGCTTAAAGCTACTAGAATGGCAGTAATTTTTCTTTTGGGTTTGTTTTGTTCAATATTATATTAAAGAGCCTGGTACATTGCCTGACACATAGTAGGCACTCAGTAAATATTGGTGCATAAAGGCATGAGGAGAAAATTATTTCCTGGGTGCCAACTAAGTGCTAGAGACTCTCAAAATTTCCCTTAGATTCTTCTTTTCATGCCAACCCTAGAAACTTGGTATTCTCTCCTATGTTTTATTTTCCCTCCCTCCCTCCCTCCCTCCCTCCCTCCCTCCCTCCCTCCCTCCCTCCCTCCCTCCCTCCCTCCCTCCCTCCCTTCCTTCCTTCCTTCCTTCCTTCCTTCCTTCCTTCCTTCCTTCCTTCCTTCCTATCTGCCTGCCTTCCTGCCTGCCTGCCTTCGCCCATTCCAGCTGTCCAAGTGCATTCACACATGTTCCTATAAGCGATGAATTGTTGTATGTGTGTATGTTTACTTTGTGTTAAGGCTATGGTGTCACTTCTCATCTTGTTTCTCGTTGTTTTTACCGACCACGTCTTACCATCTGCCTTGCCAGACATGGGCAGCCACCAGCACCCGGAGACTTCGGTCAGTACTGGGTGAACGTCCTTAAATACATCTCCTGTGACAGAACTGTGGCGTATGTGCCGGGGGTGGGGTTGCTTGCCAGTCACCGCAGTGTCTGTGTGACTTGACCGAGCGCAGCTGCAGTGGCCTGCGCCCCCACCAGCAAGGCGGGAAGCTTCCTTTGTTTCGTGTCTGTGCTAGCATTGACACCCCCTAGCTTTCTCACGCCTTTCAGTCTAATAAAGTGATGCCTCAGTGTTCTTTTAACTTGTATTTCTTACCCCATTTTGAGGGCAAAGAGGTGGGGCCTCAGAGAGTGCGTCTGCGGGTGGCTTGTGGCCGCCCACTCCGGGCTCAGGCGGAGGCCGGCTGCCCCTGAGTGGGCTGTGGGCTCGGCCTGCAGCCAGGTCGGACGCTGGGCCGGCAGGACTGCTCTTCTGCTGGGATGGAGCCCCACCTGCTGGTGTTGGGCGGGAAGTAACTGGTGCAGGCAAGGGGAGGGGAGGGACGGGAGGGGGGGGAGGGGAGAGGAGGGGAGGGAGATTTACCCCAGCAGCTGAGGCCCAAGCAGGGACCACTGAGGCACAAGGCCACCTGCCCAGACACCACACGCCCAGAGGACGTGGGCCAGGCCCTAAGTACTGTGGTCTAGTTTCTGCCTTGGGAGGTGGAGGGGACCGGAACAGCTTCACTTTTGAGGATCCTGTTGTTTTGAACAAATGAAACCAGAACTTTTCTCTTTTCAGTATACTTCTGTTTCAAATGTACTTTGAACTAAAGTACAATATACCTCCTCCAAAGGCATAAACCCTAGTGCACATCTCAGCGAATGTCCTAAGCAAACGCCCTCCAGCCACACCTCCTCCCCCGAGGACAGCCACTGTCCTCACTTCCCATGCCACAGGTTGGTTTCCTGCCTGGGTCCAAGGTTGTGTGAATAGAACGACACAGGTGTTCTTTTCTTGTGTTTTGCTACTTTCCCCAATGTCGTCTGTGTGATTCATCCATATTGTTTCATTCTTGTTTTGATACAACATTGTATTGCAGGAGTCCCCTGCCAATTATCCTTTCTATGGGGGATGGATATTTGGGTTGAGTCCAGGTTTGGGTTGTATGGAATACAGGTGCTGTGAGCATCTAGCATATGCCTATGGGTGGCATGTGCATGCAATTCTGCTTGGTATGTATGCATACATGCAGCGCACGGAAATACTGGACCTTAAGGTGGGTGTGTCATCACTGTTAGTGGATACTGCCAGTTTTCCTAAGTAGTCATGCCAACTTAATAGCCGAAATGGCAGAGTATGAGGGTTCTGCTTGCACCCTGCTCTGACCAATGGGCATTGTGAGTTTTTTTGGACATCCTAGTGTTGCATAGTAGTACTGGGTTGGGTGTCATAGTTTGCATATCCTGATGATTATGAAATTTCTTATATCCATTGGTCACTTGGCTAATCTCTTTTGTGAAGTGCCTGTAACAGTCAAGACTTTGGCCCATCTGTCTGCTGAGGGATCTGCCTTTTTCTTATTGATTTATAGGAACGAAAAAATATATCATCTGAATAAGAGTCCTTTGTCAGATACATTGTCAGAAGATACATCTTTTTTCAGTTGGGTCACTTACCTTTCACTCTCTTAGCGATATCTTTGATGAGCAGAAATTCTGAATTCTAATATAATACAATTTATTTTTTCTTTTATTGGGGCTTTTTTGTTGTGTTCAAAATCTTTTTGCCTATCCCAAGGCCATGGAGCTTGTCTTCTATATTTCTTCTAAAAGCTTCCACGATCTGCTTCCATCTGGAATTGATTTTTGCATATGGTGGGAGGCAGAGGGTCAATATTTTTTCCACATGGATATTTAATTGACCAGCCTGATTTATTGGAAAGATCATCTTTTCCCACTGCACTGAGTGTCACCTTTGCCATAAACCAGGGACTGTCATGTGTGAGTCTGCTTTAGGTATGTGTGTCTGTCTGTTTCTATATCTGCTGATAACCCTTTTAGGGAATGCAACGGAGTTGCGCTACTCACGAGGTGACTCAGAGCTTATAAAATACTAGTTTCGAGTGTGCTGCAGGTGGTGCTGTGGCCAGCGGACCCTGGCTGGGGCTTGTCTGGTGAGTGCTCCCTTCTCAGTGCTGTCTGTGATTCTCAGTGCTTACTGTGGCTCACTTGGCCAGAAAGCCATGCGGCTGAATCTGAGTCTCCTTGTGGCTGCAGGGTCCAGGCACAAAAGCCCTCCGGACCCCCAGAGGGAGCCCATGGAGCCCCAGTGGCCTTGAGTGGGGCAAGGTGTTTTCTCTGCGGCCATTTCCTTCCCTTCTCCAGTTCACGCTGGCCCCGGGGAGCCTGCAGCCTCCTGCTCCAGGTGTGTCTGGAATCTGAGAGGTGAGCTTCCTGCAGCAGCTCTGCCCTTGAGGCTCTGGAGGCCCCAGCCGAGTCTCCTGGAATCATGGCATTCCCCGGCTGTGGTAGACGGCCTGCTAAAATCGCTTTGTGAAAAGGGTTTACATGGTGATAAGTGATTGGAGGAACGGGGCCCTGGGGGCACAGGAGAGAATCTCCCCGAGGCCTGGCTCTGATTGTACCCGGGAAGGGCAGTGGTGGGGCTTGAGCTCTGGCGCCTTCGCTGGGCAGAGACAGGAGGTATGGGCAGCGGTGTGGCTGGGGGCCAAGGTCAGAGGATGTGCCAGGTCTGTGGGTTCCTGTGCCAACTCTGCCACGAACTCAGGGGGACCTGGGGGAACTCTCTGCCCCTCTCTGGGCCTCTGAGCCCTGGCTGGTGGCCGCCCTGTGCTATGGGTCGGATCGTGTCCTCCCACACGGTATGTGGGCATCACCTGGAATCGTACCGTGCCTGGAAATGGGGCCTTCGCAGATAAAATCGGGTCATGATGAGGTCATTAGCCTGGGCCCTAATTCAATCTGAGTGGTGTCCTTGTAAGAGGAGGAGACAGACACCTGGGCAAGCGGCCACGAGGAGACGAGGCAGAGACGGGAGCTGCGCTGCAGCAAGCAAGGGGCACTGGGGGCCGGAAGCTGAAGGCAGAAGGAAAGACTCGCCCCTAGAGCTTTTGGAGGGAGCATGGCCCTGCTGCCACCTTGATTTTGGACTTCTAGTTTCCAGAACCACGAGAAAATAAATGTCTGCTGGGTTCAGCCACCCAGCTTGTCGTGCTTTGCTGCCGTGGCTCTGGGACAAACACATCCTGGCTCTGGGCTTGCTGCTGTGACCCGACCTTCACCACATGGTCACTTTCCTTCTCCAAACCAGTCCCTGGCCCCTCACTGACCGCTGGAGCGCCGGTCGGCGTCTCCCAGCGAGCCGGCTCTGCCTGCCACCGCGGGCCGCCTCCTCTCTCCCGCTCCGGGGCGCGGCACCCACGCACTCGGCTCTCTCCCGAGGCCTCCCTTGCGCCACATCCAACCCAGGCACGAGTGCTTTCAGCTCTGCCTTCAAAATGCATTCTCAGTCACCTGCTGCCACCGAGGCCACCTGCTTCCAGGCTCCACCTTCTCTCTCTTGAACTGCACGGTCGCCCTGCGCCGGCTGATGCAGACATGGCCGCAGGCCGTGTTACTCTCCGCAGCCGGGCCCTTTGCCGTGTGACTTCGCAGCGCCTCCCTTCTCTGGGTACAGTCCACTTCTCCACCCGTACATCCAAGCGGACCTTGGGACTCGTGTTGGCCACCATGGACTGAGGTAAGAGTGACCGTGTGCCAGTTCTGAGCCCAGGCCTCAAGGGGCCTTGCTTACTTGTTGGAACGTGGCCACTGTCACGAGCACAAGCCCAGGCTAGCCTGTTGCAGGATGATCTGTGTGGCTCAGAGACCAGCCAGCCCCCAGCTAACTCGCGAGCTGACTACAGACACGGGAGCCCAGGGGAGGTCAGCCGAGCCCGGTTAAGACCAGCAGAGCTGCTCGACTGACGTGTGGACTCATGAGAAATTGTATTGTTTTAAACTATATTTTGGGAATACTTTATTACACGGCTGTAGCTGACTGATACACTCATCCTTAACTCATCCGCAGAAGCCAGAGGGTCTCTTCTCTACTTAGCACCCTCCAATATGGTTTCCTGTCACAACTAGGATGACCCCTGAACCCTGGACCACAGCCTACAAGGCCTGACCTGCCCAGCTGCCTCTGGTTTTCTCCTGTCCTCACTCTGCTTCAGCCACATGACCTTCCTTCGAGTCCCACGAGCTGCCTGTGCTGGAGCAGTCTTCCCTGCGTCTGCGCATGGCTGCCTCCCTCACCCTCCAAGTGTGAACTCCAGGATTTCCTCTGGAAGGGCTGCCTGACCACGCTGCCTAGAGCCATCCTCCCCTCCCGTCTGCCCAGCCATTGTCTTTCATTCTGCCATTTTTATCTTCTCATGACGCACTGGAGTCTTTTGTGTCACTTGCGGGTAATCCGTCTGTTGAGTGCATGTCATTGTCTCCCCAACTGTGGGGCAAGCGCCATGCAAGCAAGAACGTATGTTTTGTTCATTGCCATGTCCCTGGCAGTTAAACAGTTTCTGGTTCGTGGCAGGTATTCAATCAATATTTGCTAAATGAATGAATAATAACTCCAAAGAAAAAACACCTTTGTAGCATAGCTTGCAAACCCTCTGTACACGGCATCTGCTCCACCTCACTCCCTGTCGATCCTGTTCACACTGACCAGACTGAGCTACTTGCAGGTTCCTTGACATGCCAGGCTACCTCTGGCCTCTGAGCCTTTGCACACTCTCTTCCCTCTGCCTGCCTTTCCCTCTCACACAAAGATCTTGGTGACCCCTATTTATTCTCAAAGGCTTTACAGTAGAAGTCTCTTTCCCCAAAAGGCTTTTCTATTCCCCCTGCTCCCAGTCCCTGGTGGGGTCCTCCTGGCTCTCTCACCACACGTGATTCCCTTCACCGCACTTCACGCTGGGCTTGATTAACAAGTCACTCCTCCGTCTTTGGGCCTATGAACCCCATGTGGTTAGGGTCAAGTCTTTTTAAGGACTGTACCCTGACGCTCCCGTCGGGCCTGGAAGGTGCCCGGCAGCTATGTGACGAGTGAGCATCAGAGTGCGTGCTTATGATCAGAAGCCAATGGACTAGGTGACCTCAAGGTCTTCTGTGTCTGACTGTCCACAGAACTAGCCCTGTGACAGGTCAGGGAACATGTGGCCTCTGGGTGGACATGGAGGAATCGAGGGTGGCTGCAACGGAGATAATGGAGTGTTGGGATCACAAACATCCCCTGCTACCCATCACCCTAAACAGGCCACTAAGTGAGGAGAGGTCCTGATGAAGGCCAGGCTGCTGGCACCTCCCCTGGCTTCTCTGTGACATTGGAAGGGCTGGGCTTTCCTCTCCCTGAACACCTTCCTACACACAGGGATCCTAGTGAGTTGTGGAGGAGTGGAGCTTCACTTCTGCAGGAAAGGATCCAGGGATCTTAGTGGACCACAAGGGTAACACAGCAAGTCAATTATATAACATGTAATGCAATTCGTGAAGGGGAAGAAAATGAATAAATAAATAAAAGCTATATGTCACCCTGACATCAGTCCTAGTTATAAGAAAGGAATTCAGGCACTGGCCTCATGCCTTATCCTGGGTCCCTTTTTGGCCACTGCATTTTAGAGAGGGATGTGGCAAGCATATGGCCGAGCTAACCAAACTGAGTTGTACGGCAGAAAACTGTGGGAGAAACAACTCTGAAGATGAAAAGGCTGAATGGTCATTGTCACACTACATTGCTGCAGTTATTATGCCTGACAAGTCTTTCCAGGGCCATTTTATCTGTCGCTCATTTGTTGCTCCTGCGCGTCCTTCCCGATATGAGCATCGACTAGACATTGCAGGTGCGTCTCCTAGCGCGGGTGTGAGTGAGAGGGCGGGCGACCGCGGCAGCGGAGGCAGAGCGCGCAGGGGCGGCCGGCAGGCCTCGCGCTGCCACTGAGTCTGCGGCGCCCAGGCGGAGGCTCATAGGGACGTTTTCGGGTGATTTTGGTTAGAGTAACTTGGGCTAAGTGCCTGGCACTCGGCGATGCTCAGAAAACGTTTCCTTTCCCCGTTGTGAAGAGCATTTCTTGCAAAGGAACAGGTGCTACTGCAGGGACAGAGTGCCACGCCGTCCATGTCGTCTCTTGCTGCCGGTTTCCCGGGATTCCGGCTGTCGGCGGACCTCGCGGGGGCATCCGCCTAGACCAGGCAGGGGTGCGAGCTCGGGCTCCCGCCTCCCTGGCCTGCTTGCGCCTCTGGGGCGCTGCGTTTGCCAGCGGGGACAGCACGTCTAGCGGGCGGTGGGGCCGGCAGGCGGGTCTGGCAGCCTCCAGGGCCTCTCTCCGCCCCCAAAGGCAGCGGCTCTCAGCGGAGACAGCCTCCCAGGGAGCGCTCTAGGACTGCCAGGCGGGGTGTGGAAATTTAAAAAGCACATGGAGGGAATATCCCTGCCCTTTTGGGACGCGGAGTCAGAGAGTGAGATCCTGGCCTGGCTGGATGGCTGCCCTGATTCCCTCTGGGAGTCCAGGCCCCTGGGCGTGAGCACTGGCTCTCGGGGGCTCAGGGGCCATTAGAATTTTGGGTTTGCCATAAAGGGAGGTGGTTTGATATCAGTAGCTTTTAAATAGGGCTTGACATTCTCAGTTTTGAGTATCCCTCCAGGGGACTATGGGAACAGTTCATGTTTTCACGTTTTTATTGAGTTCTTAGGTGTGTTAACAACTGTGCCTCGTGCTTCCCCTGAAAGTGCCCATTTACTCTTCGCAGCAGCCCTGCTCAGTATGGGCCATCAGTAGTCCCATTTTACAGATGAGGAAACAAAGGCACAGAAAGGTAAAGTAACTTGCCTGAAGTCACACAGCTAGTAAGTGGGGTGATTGGGGTCCCAACTTACTTGAAGTGCTTGCAGAGACTAGAAGGGCCGAGTGTGACCTCGGCTGGCCCACATGCTGGGGTGGAAGGCTGTGTCTCTAGACAGCCCTGCATGATTTGCTACCATCTCCATCACACAAGAAGGCAGAGCAGGAGCCTGCAGCCAAGGTGAGGATGCTGCTAGCATCCCAGCCCTGCCACCTCGTCTGTGTGGCCCTGAGCAAGCTCTTTGCCCCCTGTGGCTTCTTCTCTTCAAATGCATCATAAGGTCCTGGACCTACTGCTATAGAAGTGCCTACAACCTTTGCAAGGCCCCAGGGCCCCGGGGGAGCTGTGCCTGCAAGGGCCCTCCCTGCTTCCACGCAGTGCTGGGCTTGCCCTCTCACCACACGGACACCAGAGGGCTGGCTCTCCACACCGCCAAGTCCTGCACAGGATGTGGGGTGTGTTGTCCTCAACCAGACCCCCAACACTTTGTCCTTCCCAAAGTCCTCCTGGGGGCTCCGGGCCCCCATTTTCTCACTCCTTCTAAGACTTCCTTTCTCAGAGCCCTTTCTAAGGAGTCTTCTATTGGCAGGGAGAAAAAAGTTTCTCCTAAATTGCTTTTGACTTGGATGTCGAGGACAAATCTTACACTGGCACAATGATCCATGCTGTCTAGGCTTGTTTTCTGGTTGTTACTGTCTACAGGGACGCACTAAGTCTGCAGAGCCACTGGTAG
Organism: Microcebus murinus; assembly: GCF_040939455.1. Classification (NCBI taxonomy): domain Eukaryota; kingdom Metazoa; phylum Chordata; class Mammalia; order Primates; family Cheirogaleidae; genus Microcebus; species Microcebus murinus. Next base: position 4,422,052 of record NC_134123.1, on the reverse strand, counting down.
TGTGCCAGAGGGTGGCATCTGGTGGCAAAGGGTCCAAGAGCAGGAGGCGGAAGGTGGCGGCGAGAGCCATTCAGAGGGCCACACTGTGGATTCGGCTGAACACCTTTTTAGCGTCTATCTCCGACTCAACCATGTGGGGGTGGATGTCCACGTTCATCCCTGCATCCCTGCACAGCTTGAGCAGGGTGCGGATGTTGTTCTTGGACAACCTCAGGTATCTGTGCAAGAGAAGGCCAAAGAGGTCAGTTGAAGGTGGAGTCACAATAACCTCTAACTTTATCAAAACAGCTTAGATTTAAGCAGCAGTGAGTATGGGTCCTCTCAAGGGATTGGTTCTTCCCGACTCCGTGGAGCTGACAGAGACCTTGTAGGACAGTGGGACACCACAGAGGTGGCGGGAGTTTATGTTGGTGTAGCTCTTGGAAATGAATTCCCTCCAAAGAAAAAACGTTCATTACCTTTGGACTCAGTAACTCTGCTAGGGTCCCAACTCAGCCCAAGAAAAGTCAATGGAAAGAAAAGCTATATAAATAGAAGATGTTCATTTTGAGATATAAACAACAGGAAAATAAGTAATTTCATTAACAGAAGAATGGTTAGGCAAATAACTGACCATTATTTCAAGGACTCATAATTAAAATGGCATTAGGAAAAAGAAGGTACAACATGATTGTGAGATTATGCCAAGTAGGGAGAAAAATCGGAATGCAAATTGTTACGTGTCCCATCACTGGAAGATGAGCATGAGCTGAGATGGTTAGGGCTCTGGAAATCACGGCTGGGCAAAGTTGCAGGGATAGAGGTGAGCTTCTTCTTTCAATAATAGCCAAACAATTAAAACATCAAGGCCATTGATTTAAAATGTTAGCTAAAGCCCCATACTTCTGATCTACCCTGAAGAATGGCTTTGATCCCTTTTGTGTTGTGTGACCCAGACAGCATCTCTGCCATCATGTCCAAAGAGCCCCACCATCAGCCTGGACCTTGGTCTCAGCTCTGGTCTGGGGGCAGGTCTCCTACTCGCGCTGCCTGCTGCTTGGTGACGTGCCTACAGGTGACGGGAGCCGAGCTGCATGTTGATGCGCTCTGTTTTCTGCCTGTTGGGAATGGCCACCGTTCTCCTTTCGATCTCCCCAGAGCTTACCTCTGACCCTCACCAACTCCCACACCTGGGCCACCTTCTCCCTTACAGCTCCAGTCACCGTCCACCCTGTCCTCCCATGACACATGTCTCACACATCTGTACCTGTGGCACGTCCATTCTGCACTAGTTCATCCTTTTCTTGAATGTTTTTCTAACAGCATCATATGCCATCTCTCCAAACAATTTTCCACCTTCTCAGAGGGTGGGAGTCCTGCCCAAATCTCTGTTCTCCACACCATGGAGGCCAGGTGGGCTGTCTGCTGGTCAGAGTCAGCTAGAACCCCCTTGTCAAGGTGAAAGCCGGAGTTTCGAGCCATGCAGCCATGGAACCAGCCAGCAAGGGCCACCAGCCAGGGTGTCTGCCTGATCGCTTCAAACTTGATTAGAAAGGGCTTAGATTTAAGCAGCAGTAAGTATGGGTCTTCCACAAGGGACTGGGTCTCCCAGACAATCGTGGAGCCGACCGAGACCTTGTAGGACAGTGGGCCACCACAGAGTAGTGGGAGTTTATGTGTAAGCCGGTTAACCATGCCACCATCCACCCCTCAGTTGGCCAGTGAGCAGGGCAGGATTTTGCCATGGGGCCGTTTGATTGCCAGGCGTTCAAGCCTATGTTCATCTGCAGATGAGTTTGCTGCTGTCGACTTTACAAGGACTACGACTACATTATTCTGGTTTTCCTTTTCTTCCCTTCTAAAGTTTCTGAACTTGTCAATTGCATTTTTACAGTGAAGGATAACACTGGTCTAGGGGGAGGGATCTTTGAGGCTTATTTTGGAGGGGGAACCAGGCTGTAGACTGTTGCTGAAAACTAGCAGGTCCTGATAAATAGGACAGAGAGCAAGTAAGAAGGGACACCCTTTGGTAAGAGCAGCAAGCACCAAACGGTTTCACACCTTGTTTGTGATACCTTGAGAGTGTAAAACCCCAAAGGCCCTGCAGGTAGCCCTAGGGACAGCGGCCCCCACCATCAGCAATTCAACACCACTGTGTGAGGGGTCTTAGGGAGATTTCTTGTTAAAACAAGGCCAGGAACAACTCATTCTTTCCTTTTGTGGATAATAGCCATGTTTCTATTATGAAACAAATGCAAATATTGGGAGGGTTGTGTAAGTGTCCCAAGGTGTGGTGTCAAAATGGCAGCACCTAAATGACGTGCCCATTCAGGGGCAGGTCCACTGGCAGGTGAGCTGGAAACCCAATGGCTTCAGCCCTGGAGCAGTCCCTTAGGACCTAAGGACAGAGCTCGGCCACACCGAGTCCCCCCTGCAAGGTCTTCAGGCTCAGCCCCGGTGTCCAAGCCAGAGACAGCAGTGATCCAAGCCTGTTCTAGGACGTGCCACGCCCCACCACCCAGGTGTGTGAGCCTGCGACAGCAGCGATCCCGGCCTGTGCTCCTAGGATGTGCCGCGCCCGCCCACACAGGGCTGCTCACCGGCAGCTCAGCACCTCCTCCGGCTTCAGCATTTTTGCAGTCTCAATCTTGGGCTCCGTGCCTTTCTCCAAGAGACTCTTGAGCTTGCGTTCATAAAGGGAGTCGGATGTCTTGCTGGACCATTCTCTCGAGAAAGGCACCCTCCGGGTGCCATAGAGGCTGTCCTGTAAGCTGGGATCTATGGCCACGCTTTGCCGACGGAATGAGGTTGGCCGCTGCAGGGACTCTAAGGCAATCACGTCTTTGATGTCTAAGTCTGAAATTGGACAGATGTCACAGAGGAGTTAGATCCTGGGAGGGGTGAGAGGTGGGGTAAGCAGGAAGGGGAGGAGGGCTGAGAGAATGCATGGGCCTCAAATTACACCTGCTCTGACATATGGTCTTGTCAAGGCTTCTGCAGGTTGTCCTTCCTAGCATTTATTTAACTTCAGTCGTCCTTTTCTTCCTCCCTCCTTTCTCCCTGCTTCCCAGCCCTTCCTTTTCCCTCTTTCCCCTTATTTCAATCTCTCCTACCTTCCTCCTGAAAAGGAGTTCAGCTAAAAAGAATGAGCCTAGAGGAGACAGCGGAAGGTATCAGAGGAGAAAAACTTCATGCTGGATTTTAAAGGACAGATTGTTTATCAGTTAGAAAAGGAAGGATTGTAGGCTGAGGAACTGCACGCACCAGGCATGGACACATGCGATGAGACGGGGAGTGTCTGATCTGACCCAAATATTGAGCTCGCACTGAATAAATATTGGTGGGGCTAGAGCTTGCAGACTTTAATTCTTTCTTCTTGTTAAGTTTACTCCTAAGTATTTTACATATTGTTACTTATGAGAATGGAATACTTTCTACTTATTTCCATTTCTCACTAGTATGACTAGTACAGAGAAAAGTCTATTGGTTTTTAGAACTGTATTTGGTATACCAACAATCATAGCAAATTTGATGAATTTTTAACTAGAATTTCTTGAGTTTTGCAAATATGTATCATATCAGGGAAAAACAAAGATATCTTCCTTTTAATATTTATAAAACTTCTATATTCTTCTTGACACATTGCATTTTCCTTGTTTCTTTGCCCTCCCTTTTGTTATCAATCTTTCTATATCATCTGGTTTTAAGTGTGTACCTAGATTTTTATTTCTAACCCAATTATTTCCTAATCCGGTGTCTCTGCTCTCTTCTGGAGTATTTTCTGCAGTTGAAGGGATACATGGCTGATACAGTCCCTAAATATTTCCAAATCTGCAAATATCATTCATTTACCCTCATGGTGACTTATATGTGGGCTGGTGACAGGATTATGAGGTTGTAGGTCTTTACTCTCAGTAGTCTGTATGTGCCATTCGACTTTCAGATGATAGACTTGGTAGACTAAAACAGCTATTATAGATATACTCCATTATGTTCACCAAGGCATGAGCACATTAAGGAGAGGCACAGAAGATTAAAAAAGGCCCAAATTGAAGTTATAGAGATGAAAATGTTAACGTTTGATATGAAAATTCTATTGAATGGGATTAACCACAGATTAGGCATTAGAGAAGAAAAGATTTCTGAACTTGAAGACATAGCAACAGAAATTACACAAAATGAAACACAAAGAGAAAAGACTGAAAGATTTTTAAAAACCCAATGAGTTGTAGAACTTTAAATACATGTAATTGGCTTACCTGAAGGGGAGAGGAGAAAATGGAGGAGTGAAAAAAATTTGAAGAAATAATGGCAAAAAATCAAGCTAAGAATCTCAACAAACCTCAAACACAAGAAACATGGAGCAAACAACATTAAGGCACATCATAATCAAATTGCTTAAAAAGAAAATCTTAAAAGAAGCCATAGAAAAAAAGATACATTAAAAAGGAACAAAGATTAGGATGATAGCCAACTTCCCATTGGAAGCCATGCAAGCTAGAAGACAGGAGAGCACATCTTTAAAGAAGAAAGGCTGTCAATCTAAAAGTCTACACTCAGCAAAATTACCTTTCATAAACAAAAGTAAAATAAAGATCTTTTTGGAAGCTATAAGAATTTATTACCAACAAACCTCCATCACATATTATGTTAAAGGGAGACCTTCAGGTGCAAGGAAATGACTCCATAGAGAAATCTGGATCTATGTGCAGGCATGAAGTGCACTGGAAATGTTAAAATGTGGGTAAACATAAAAATCTCTTTAAAATATAGTTGTTGAAGGGAAAAAAAACCAAGAATCTATTGTGGAGTTTATAACTCTTGGAAAAATATGTGGCAACAGCATCATGGAGGCTGGGGCAGGAGTAGAAGTATACTCTTGTAAGTTTCTTATGCTTTCCAGGAAGTGAAGGGAGACTGCAATGACTTAAAGATGTGTACTGTACACCATAACACAATCACTAAAATAATGCACAGAGAGTCATGGCTAAGAAGCTAACAAAAAGGATGAAATGGAGTCCTAACTAATACTTGTTCTAAGAGAAGGCAGAGAAAGAAGAAGGAGAGAGCAAAGGACAGATGGAACAAACTAGAAACAAATGTCAAGATAGTAGATTTAAACCCAACCTCACCTGTACTAACATTCAGTGTAAATGGTCTAAATATCTTAATTAGAAGACTGAGATTGTCACTGTATAGGACCAATCATATGGTACCTACAAGAAGCTCTATTTATCTTTATTTTTACATTTTATATTTATTGAGGTATAATTGAAAAATGAAATTATATATATTTAAGGTGTACACGGTGATGACTTAATGAATGTATATATTGTGAAATGATTACTATAATATGTTAGGTAACACGTCCGTTACCCTTGTGTGTGTGTAGTGAGAACAATTAAGATCTACTTTCTTAGCAAATTTCAAGTATATAATACAGCATTATTAACTATAGCCACCATGCTGTACGCCGGATCTCCAGAACTTATTTATCTTATAACTGAACATTTATGCTCTTTGACCAACATTTCTCCATTTCTCCCACCCCAGCCCTGGCAACCTTCTACTCTACTTTTATGAGTTCAAGTTTTTAGATTCCACATATATGAAAACATACAATAGTTGTCTTTCTCCGTCCGGGTTATTTTAGTCAACACGGTGCCTTCCAGGTACATCTGTTTTGCTGTAAATGGCAGGATTTCCTTCCTTTTTTATGGCTGGATAATGTTCCCTTGCACATTATGCCACACTTTCCTTAGCCATTCATCCATCAGTAGACACTCAGGTTGTTTGCATGTCTTGGTTATTGTGAATAGTGCAGCAGTGAACATGGGTGTGCAGACACCTCTTTGAGGTATTGATTTTGTCTCCTTCAGATATATACTCAGAGGTGGAATTGCTGGATCATATAAAAGTTCTATTTTTAAGTTTTTAAGGAATTTTCACAGTGTTTTCTAGAATGTCTATACCAATTTATGTTCGCACCAACAGTGCATGGGGTTCCCTTTTCCCCACATCCTAGTCAATACTTATTACCTCTCATCTTGTTGGTAATAGCCATTCTAACATGTGTGAGATAATACCTTATTGTGGTTTTGATTTGGATTTCTCTGTGATAAATGAAGTTGAACACCTATTCATGTATCTGTTGGCCAGTTGTATGTCTTCTTTGGAAAAATGTCTTTTTAGGTCCTTTGTTCATTTTTAAATCAGATTTTTTTTCTTGCTTAGTTTTATGAGTTCTTTGTATATTTTGGATATTAACTCCTTATTAGATATACGGTTTGCAAATATTTTCTCTCAATCTTCGGTTGCCTTTTTATTTTGTTGATTGGTTCCTTTGCTGTGTAGAAGATTTTTACTTCTATGTTCATAAGGGATATATCACTCTGTAGTTTTCTTTTTTGTTGCATCCTTTCCTGGCTTTGGTCTCAAGGTGATACTGGCTTCACAGAGTGAGTTAGGGAGGGGTCCCTCCTTCTCAGTATTATGGAATAATTTTTGTAGGATAGGTACCAGTACTTCTTTGTGGGTTTGGTGGAATTTAGCTGTGACTCCATATGGCCCAGGGCTTCTTTTTATTGGTAGATTTTTATTACTGCGTCAATCTTACTGCTCATTATTGATCTTTTTGGGATTTCTATTTCTTCCTGATTCAGGATTGGGCGGTTGTGTTTTTCCAGGAATTTGTGCATTTCCTCTACACTTTCTAGTTTGTGTAAAGATTTTCATAGTATTCACAGATGATATTTTGTATTTCTGTGGTATCAGTTGCAATGTCTCCTTTTTCATTTCTGATTGAGCTTATTTGAGTCCTTTCTCTCCTATTTCTGATTAACCTAGCTAGTAATCCATGGATTTTGCTTATCTCTTCAAAGAAGAGGTTTTGTTTCATTGACCTTTTGTATTGTTTTCTTGGTTTCCATTTTGTTTAGTTCTTTTATGAACTTTGTTACTTCTTTTCTTCTGCTGGCTTTGGGTTTGGTTTGCTTTTTTTTTTTTCTAGCTCCTTGAGATGTAATGTTAGGTTGTTAATTTGTGATCTTTCTGTCTTTTGATGTAGACATTTAAGGCTATGAATTTTCCCCTTAGGACTGCTTTATCTGTGTCCCATAGAGCTTTCAGAGCTTATGTTTCCTTTATCATTTAGTTTGAGAAATCTTTTTATTTCCAGTTTAATGTCATCATTGATCCAAGGATCGTTCAGCAGCAGGTTGTTTCATTTCCATGACTTTGTGTAGAATTGAGTGTTTCTCTTAGATTGAATTCTAGTTTATTCCACTGTGTTCTGAGAAGATACATGGTATGATCTTCATTTTGTTAAATTTGCTAAGACTGTTTTATGGCCTAAGATATGTGCAATCCTGGAAAATGTCCCATGTGCTGGTGAGGAGAATGTATATTCAGTAGTTTGGGGTAGAATGTTCTGTAAATATCTGTTAGGTCCATTTGTTCTAGAGTCCTGTTTAAGCTCTGTGCTTCTTTTTTTTTTTTTTTTTTTGAGACAAGAGTCTCACTTTGTTGCCCAGGCTAGAGTGAGTGCCGTGGCGTCAGCCTGGCTCACAGCAACCTCAATCTCTGGGGCTCAGCGATCCTACTGCCTCAGCCTCCCGAGTAGCTGGGACTACAGGCATGCACCACCATGCCCGGCTAATTTTTTGTATATATATTTTTAGTTGGTCAATTAATTTATTTCTATTTTTGGTAGAGACGGGGTCTTGCTCAGGCTGGTTTCGAACTCCTGACCTTGAGCAATCCGCCCGCCTCAGCCTCCCAAAGTACTAGGATTACAGGCATGAGCCACCACGCCCGGCTCTGTGTTTCTTTATTGATTTTCTACTTCAGTGATCTGTACGATTCTGTCAGTGGGGTGTTGAAGTCCCCAGCAATTATGATTCTACTATTTATTTCTTTGCTTAGATCTAGTAGAATTTGCATTATAAATCTGGGGGTTCCTATGTTAGGTGCATATATATTTAGGATTGTTACGCCTTCTTGTTGAATTGCTCCCTTTACCATTATATAATTACCATCTTTGTGGGTTTTTTTTTTTTTACCATTGTTGATTTAAAGACTATTTTATCTGATATGAGAATGACTATACCTGCTCACTTTTGGTTTTCATTTGCATGGAATATTTTTTCTATCCCTTTACCTTGAGTCTGTGTGATTCCTTGCAAGTTAGATGCATTTCTTGGAGACAGCATACACTTGGGGTTTATTTTTTCATCCATTCAGCCAGTCTATGTCTTTTAAGTAGATCATTAAGACCATTTACATTTAGTGTTGGTATGTGGGATACTGTCCCCTTCATCATGTTGGATGATATCTTATTGCTTTGTTTTCTCTCCTGTGCTATGGTTTTATTAGAGCTGTGAGTTTTAGCTTTCAGCTGTTTTTACACTGGTGGGTATCTAATGTGCTGCTCCACATATAATGCAGTTCTGAGCATTTCCTGTAGGGCAGGTCTAGTCATGACGAATTCCCTTAGTGTTTCCTTGTCTGGAAAAGTTTTTATGTCTCCATCATTTTTGAAACTTAGTTTTGCAGGATATAAAATTTTTGGTTGGCAGTTATTTTGTTTAAGAGGATGGAAAATGGGGCCCTAGTCACTTCTGGCTTGTCAGGTCTCTACTGAGAAGTCTGCTATTAGCCTGATGGGTTTTCCTTTGTAGATTAGTTGTTGCTTTCATCTTGCAGCTTATAGAATTTTCTCCTTCATTTTGACTTTGGCCAGGTTGGTGACTGTATGTATTGGAGATACCCTGTTTGCTATGAATCTTCCTGGCACTTGATGACCATCTTATATCTGGATCTTTGAATCTCTGGAGATACCAGGGAAGTTTTTCTCAATAATTCCCTTGAGTAGGTCTTCCATGCTTTTTGCTTTTTCTACTTCTCCCTCAGGGATGCCTATAATTCATATATTTGTCCACTGCATAGTCTCATAGTTCTCTGAGTGATTGTTAATGCTTCTTTATTTAGTTTCTGCATGTTTGACTGACTGGGTTAGTTTGAAAGCCTTGTCTTCAATCTCTGAAATTCTTCCTTCATGGTGTAGACTGTTGTCAAAGCTTTCTGCTGTGCTTTGAAATACCCTAAATGACTCTTTCGTTTCTTTAAGTTCTGTTATATCTTTTCTTATGTTGTCTATCTCTTTAGTGAATTTTTCGCTTTTTTCATTAATGTCTTGAAACATTTTTTTGGCTTCTTTGTGTTGGTTTTCAACTTTCTCTTCAATCCCATTCATCTTATTTGCCATCCATGTTTGGAATTCCATCTCTAACATTTTGACAATTTCCTTTTGGTTGTGGTCCATTGCTTGAGACCTGTTATGAACTTTTGAGGGTGTCAAAACAGCTTGTTTTTTCATGTTGCCAAAGTTTTTATTCTGGTTCCTTCTCATCTGGAATTTCTTCTCTGAGATTGGGATAGGTAAGCTTGCAGCGCACCTGTTCTCTTCTGCTGGGAACTGTCCTACTCAGTGAAGGGAGGAGAGGTCCCTGGATGGCTCACTTGCATGCTACTCTGGAGCACGGACCTGGCACAGATGGGCAGATGCACTGTGAATGTTTAACACTGTGCTCTCTTGCATCTCCTGCCTCACTGTTCCCCTGTGGTTGTCACTGGTGGTCCCTGTGTTGCAGGGTGAGTTCAGTCAGTTGTGGTGATTGTCAGCCCATGCTGGCCTGAGCTGTTCCACTCAGATCTGCTGACACCAGCTTTTGTCCTCTGTGTGGCTTGAGTGTAGCCCTGCCCATGCCCTGTGGTGGCAGTGGTTGAGGGGCTCACATGGGATGCCAGCTTGAGCACAACTCTGCCCACACTGCAGGTGGTGGTGATTGTCAGCCCATGGCAGCTTAAGAGCTGCCTATTCAGATCCTCTGGCCATGGTGTTTGTTGGCTGTGTGCTGGCTAGAGCACAGCCTTGCTCCCATCAACAGGTGGCAATGACTGTCAGCCCCCCCACATCTGTCAGGGGTAGTGGGGGTGTGCTCCACAGGCGTCCTGCCCACAAGACACATGAAAATGCTTGGCTTCCCTGCTCCCTCCCCACTGGGACTGGCAGGGGTGATGGAGAGGTAGCAGGAACAGATCTGACCCCTGGGTATAGGCAGTGCTCTGGGTCTAGAATTTTAACATCTTGCCAGCCACAGTGCTCACCGTTCACCACCCACTGGGTCACTGCTTTGCCTTCCCTTTGGAGCAATGCCACTGCACAGTCTCCAGAGAGTTTCCTATGTCAGTTCTTCAGCTTTCTGCACTGTGGGCTCCCTCCTGCGGCTCAGATAGCAATGATTGTTGGGGGAGTGTGGAGCCCCAGGATTCCTCCTTCCGTGTCTCCTCCACATGTGTACTCATTACTTAATCAGCTGGTATGAGTTTCTTTTAGGGAAGGATCTGACTTTGTTTAGGACAATATCCTGATAGGCTACTTTGGATACAGAACAAGACAAATGAAAAAGAATTCTCTCCAAGTAAAAAGCCGATGGGAATGTGTGGGGTGGGGAAGGCAGAGGTGGGAGGAGAGGGGAGAGGAAAGAGGGAGGATGAGGGAGAACTGAGCAAGACCAGGACTAGCATGAGGCGAGTGAGGTGGCCATGGGGCAAAATTTAAGGAGGTGGTCACTCTCAGGCCCATGCAAGTGCAGAGTTGGCACCTGAGAGTGAGTGCCTCCTTAAATTTTGTGCCCTATGTTCTTGGCTTGTCTCACCCTAATCCTAGTCTTGGAATGGAGAAAACATCTGGGGGACACTCCCTGCTGGGAAATGTAGCCATGGAAAAGTCTCCTGGTGAACAAGAGGGTCTCATAATCAGCCTCTCATTTGTTTGCTGTGTAATTCTGTGATGTAATTTTTGCTTTTTGTTGCCCTCAAATCTTCAGTAAAATCTGCTTATACACAAAGGTTTCATGTGAGAGGTCTGGAGAGAAATCAGGGCAACAAGGCTTTGCTTTGTCTGGGTGGGCATGGAGCAGGGAGAAGACAATATCCACTGGACGCAAGATTTACAAAAGCTCAAGGGCCCAGCAGGACCAAGACTTTGGAGGCAGACATGACACTGGGGGTCACAGCAAACTTGGGAAAGGTATGGAGCTTCCCATGGGGCAGAAGCCAATCTATATAGTTTTATCCTTTAAATAAACTTTTTATATTTTGGAATAATTATGAATTTATGGAAAAGTTACAAAGAAAATAAAGAGAGTTCCTGTATACCCTTCACCCACTTCTCCTGAATGTTAATATCCAATTTCTCCAAATGTTAGCATCCTATATAATCATGGTACATGTGTTAAAACTAAGAAATCAACATTGGCACATTACAGAACTTTTTTGGATCTCACCAGTTTTTCTACTAAAGAGCTGTTCTAGGATTTAATCCACACTGCATTTAAAGCCAATTATATTTAAATCTGACAGGCAAATGACTATAGTTTGGTTATATTGGCTTTGGCATATTATTTAATAAATGAAAAGGAAGAAAGAAGGACTTTTGTTGCATACCATGGGGCAACATTACATAGAAGAGCTGGCAGCTCCTGCTTGAAGGCTCTTGCCCACTTTTCCCTTGGGCTAACTGGAATCCTTCCAGATTTCTCTTTTACAATTCCCCTCTATCCCAAGAGGCCAAGGAATGCATATAGCAGAGACAGCCTGAAATTTTAGCAAAATCTTTACTAAGAAATAGCCACTAACAGTTATTGAGCACCTCCTCTGGCTCAGGAGAGGTGCTTTACATGCAGCATTTTGCTATTAATAAAACCTCACAACTGCATGATGAGGCAGGTAATGCTATTATCGTTCCATTTTACAGATGAGAAGACTGGACTCCAGAGATGGAGTGACTTGCCCAGCATTATACAATTCTGACTTCCTTACAAAGTGGTGAAGCCAAGATCAGAACCCAGGTAGCCTTTGTGTTTGAGTATCTGGCACAACCTAAGCCTACCCCTTCCTAGATGTGAGCAACACCTGGCAGGTTTCAGGCCAGCAGGTATGGTACCTTCTGTAATTGACATTGTCACAGCACCTAAGTTAGGTACACATCTTGGAACTCATGAGGTTGATAGCACCAGAATGGCTTCAGGAACCTGGGATGCATTATACTGGCGTCCTGAAAGAGAACACCCAGGGGCAGGCAGACCTTGGCAGCTCCTACCCGGTGTCACCCAGCTTGCCAAGTGGGACCCCTGGTGTGATCCCTTAGTGGACTCCTCTCTGTGGGTTTCTGAACCCTGTGTGCACAGTGGTTGCATGGATGTGGATGGCGCTGCCCTAGGAACAGCCTGTGCTTTTGGTCCCTCTGAGAGGAAGGGATTGTGGGGATGATTCTAGGTGTCCCTGGGCCAATGCGCTTCCCTTACCAGATTTCCTGGGGATATCCCTGGAGTAGTTGCCGGAGATTATGCTGTGGCGTTTTGCCTTTTGCTCCAGTCCGTAGACCTTTCGGTAGATGATGGGGTCCCCTTCCTTATTGGAGCTTTGCCACGAGGCCTTGGAGGGAGCAGGCGAGAAGTTACATCCTGGTGACAGATCTGAATAGGCTCACCCCAAACTGAGTGATTTCAAGGGTTTGCTAAAAGACAGGCAAGGTGACAAAGGAAGGACCAGCCTGGGCCCCAGGCGAGGCTGGAGGGGCAGGAGGCCAGGCAGACAGGCTTGCTTACTCATGCCCGTCTCCCTCATGTCTCGGGCTCTCATCTCTCAGATGGCATTCCTGAGTGGTCTGGGAGGAGAGAGGTGGGCAGGACAAGAGGCAGCACCTGCGGAGAACCACGCTCCCAGCAGGGATGCAGGGTTCGCTGGGATGCTGGACAGGGCAGGGCAGGCGTCGTGTGGGTGTTCGTGTGGGGCAGGAGTGGACTGCGGAGTCTTCCGTGTTAAAAGTAGCCAGACAGCACACAGGAGAGGAGCGGTCACCCCGCCTCAGCCTGGAGGACCGAGGGGGCGCGCGTTACCTGCCTAGGGGCGTCAGTCGTCTCTGCCTGGTTCCTTCCATGTTTCTTCAGGATACCTTTGACTTTCTTCTCTTCCTTCTTCTCACTTGAGCTAGGGGCTATCGTCACCTTGCTCTTCTGCTGCTGCAAAGACAAGGGAGGAGAGCCTTGCAGCCACCCCTGTGGGGACAGCACCGCCTCTGTCAACACCAACAAGAAAGCTTCAGCCCACAAGCGGAGGCTCCTGTCCCCTCATTGTAGCTCTGCCTCCAGACATGCCCTGGTGCCCATGCCCCTGGCCCCGGAATGAGCTTTAAACCTCAGGTCTGGTCTTGTCCTTCTCCACTTCAGGGTCCATCATGGGCTCCCCATCACCCCCCATGTAAGGTCCCCTCCCCAGCCCCAGTCCCCAACCTGGAATTCCCTTTGCCCTAAGTGGCCTTGCTAGCTGTGACTTCTCTGTCCTGGCCTCCAGTCTGGAACTCCAGGAAGGCTGCCCTGTCTTTCGGCAGGTCCTGCTGATTCAGAGCCCTGGACTTTGCCCAGCCCAGACTCTCCCTCTGCCCCAGAGCCCCTTCCTCTTGTCACCCCCTCTGCACCCGTCCTGTCTTCCTGGAGTGCTCATCACAGTTGATCCTGCCTGTCTATTCCCCAGGTGCTCCTTGCGCCCTGTCCAGGAGCTGAGCACACCCTGCCCTGCACTGACTCCTTGTGCCTGGCATGTCCCTGGCCTGCCAGCCCCCACGGTGGAGGCAGGGAAGGCGGAGTCACTGGCAATCTCCAGGGTCCCGAAAGGGAGGAGCCCAGCAGGGGTGTGGAAAGGGTGGCCCATCCAGGAAGCAGCCCGCCCAATCGGTAAGGGCTGGGGCATCGTGGGGAGTGCGAAATGCACTCTCTCCTCTGGCACGTGCTGCCCGGGCTGTGGAGGGAAAGTGGCCCAGGCTGGAGTCCAGGCCGGGGGGCCTGGGCCAGAGTCCCGCCCTGCGGTTGCCGAGTGGCTGTGTAACCCTGGCAAGGCACTCTCTTTCTGCGGCTTGGTTTCCTTACCAGGAAGATGAGGACAATAGTAGGATCTACATATAAGGCTATTGTGAGAAAAGAATGGATCCTTGCATTCGGGCCTGCCGCTCTCCCTGAGGCGTGGGCGGAAGGCTGCTTGGAGAAGCCAGGGCGTGGGTTTGGGAGGACGCTGCCCAGGGCCGTGCTTCCTGTTGGAGGCTGCCTTCTAAGGAAGGTGGTGCTGCTTAACTTTGGGGTTTTGTTTGTCTCAGCGGGTGGGGGCTGCAAGTTGGGGCCAGGACTGAATTTTGGGGCTGAGAGAGGAGAGCCAGCCATCTTCTCCAGGGTGGCCCTCCACCCACCACCTCCACACAGTCCTCAGCGTCCCCAGAGGAGTCACCTGAGTAGCTCCCCAAATCCCCATTTGGGAGAAGCACAATGAATGGAATTCCATGCTGATGCCTTAGACCAAAGGAAACTGCAACATTCACTGATTCAGTGGCCTCAGTGGCCAAGGTTCTGGACCTCAGTGGTCTTCTCGGGTGCCAGATGGATCCCAAGGGGCAGCGTGGTGGCCGTCTGAAGTGGGGAAGAGCCTGGGTGGCCAGGCCTGAGTCGGGAGAGAAGAGAGGTGGCTGCAGGGTGCCTGGGACAGGCAGATGCCCCGGTCTTCATTGGAGGCCCCGACACCTGCTGCTCTCTGGGACCTGCCACGGACGCGCCACCCTCCTTCTGAAGAGCTTCTTTGAAGCTCCAGATGCTAATGGTGCTTGACAGTTTAATTATATTTCCAATGTAAATTTGTTTCCTCTCTGGGTCCAAAATTATTTACAATAAAAGCCACATATAAGGTAAAGCCTTTAAAACATTATTAGGATAGAATCCTAGTGGAAGGAGATGGAACGGAATGTGTTAAGTATGGAAGCGAATATAATTTCTGTGATCGATATTAAGTTGAGTTCTGAGGACCCAGCACTCCCGCACCCCTGCCCAAGTCGGGCCTCAGTAGCCACGTGTCAATCCTGGAGCTCCGAGGGGAATGTGGCCGTCAGATGTGTTTTAGGGTGCCTGGTGGAATTGGCAGTCGAGATCTTTCTTGCCATGGGTGAGAGCAAGACCTTCAACAGAAAGGGATCTTTCCTGAGGGGCAGGCGCTGGCCTAGATGAAGCAGGGAAGGGGCGGTTGGGGGGCTGGCCTCCTCACAAGCCTGTGGGCTGGGAGTTGGGTAAGTCTGAGTTGGAGCCCTGGCTCTGCCCTTTATTATTCTACCTCTGGGACCTCAAGAGAAGGACTTCTCTTCACCTCAGCTTCCTTATCCTTCAGCCAGGGGTCATAGTGGCACCATGGTGGGCCCGGCTGGGCGCAGTTGGCAGGGTAGCCAGCCTGCAGTGCCAGGTGTGGGCAGGGTTTGGCTCACAGCCCGTCAGAGCCAGCCATAGGGTGAGCAGCACCATTAGTGACGCCGCTGGTCATGCATCGTGCTCTGGGGCAGGGCATTCGAGATCAGGTTGGGACCTCTGCAGAGGACACGCCTGTCCAAGGACGTGGCTGGGTTCTCATGGGTGACTGGCCAAGGGGAGCTCTGGGGAAAACTGAGGCACACTTGGTTCTTTTTGGAGAAAGAAGAAAGGGCAGCCCAGAACCACCTCCGATGTAGGGCAGAAAGGAGGAGTTATGTTAGCAGGAGCCCCAGTGGGGGCGATGGCAGTGGGGGCGATGGCAGTGGGGAAGGAATGCCCTTTGACCCTGGCCCTAGGAGGGGAGTGGCTGGGGACAGTGGGAACGATCCTACTCTGCCAACATGGAGACCCAGAAACTGCTGCCCCTTGACCCTTCTTGAATCCTGACCAAGACTAGCATTCCCCACAGCTTGACCAAACTTTAGTTGGCTTTCTTCCTGACAGCAGGCCCCAACCTCCTTTTCCTTAGAGCATTCACTTTAGAAAACTTACACTTGTGAATTCTTTCTCTGCCCCTTGGAGATGTCAATCTTCTCTCGGCCTCTTGCCAGTTTTGCAGCCCAGGTGTGCTTTTCTCAAGGCAGCCACCCCTTTGAGGCCCTGTCCCTCAGGCTGTGTGTGGGGAGCCCAGCCCTGCCAAGCACCGACCGGATTAGCAAGCACAGAGGACCTGATGGTGCTTACCAGCCTCCCTCTACCTTCCTGCTTTCCCACTAGCCCTCCTGCCTCTAGTTTCGGAGAGCCCAGTCCTCTCTCCCCTACTGCAACAGCCCTGCATACAGTCTCCCAGCAGCTCCTCCTTGACAGTACGCACTTGGAACACCTGCTTCTTCTTCCCCTTCCTCCGCTCCAGCCACTCTAGCACGCGGGTCAGGTCAGACATGCGCCTCTCCTCGGCGGTCCTCCACATGGACTTCCTCTCTGTGGGCATCAAGTCCTTCAGGTCCTCCGGTTGCTCTGCCATGGTGGAGCCCTGGCTGTGCACGGGCGGAGGCCGGTGCTTGCACACTCCCTCGAGTCCTGTGCCTCGCTCGCTGGCCTGGGTGACTCAGAGGCGGGTGTGGCCTCGCGATGTGAACATAAAGGGAGCGTCGGCAGGAAGCTGGGATGTTGGCCTTGAAGGCTGGCAGGTGTGGGCAGTGATTGTGAGGTCACTGTCGGGCTTGAGAGCTCGCCCCTGGGGTCAGAGTGGAGGAGGGATGTTGGCCGCCTCCCACTGCTCCCCGCGTGGCCGCTGCCCCCATCAGGCACCATCTGCCACCTGGCCTCCGCCATGGCCTCCTCTGGCCTCTCCTCTTCCACAGAGGTCTTACTAAAGATCAGCTCACATATCTCACTTTCTCAAACACTGCAAAACCCCTGAACACTTTAGCTTGACATTCTGGCTTCCTACAATATTTTCTAATTAGAATGAAGCTTGTTATAAGCTCAATTACTCTACATTGATTTATTCATTCAACAGATAGTGAAGACAGTGACCGTATGTCAGGAGTGGTACTGGGTAAACAATTTAGGTGTAAAATGTACTCAGATCTCCTTAAACATATAGGCTATTGGGAAAGACAAGACAGCAGATAATCACCTTATGAATCCATAATGATCTCTTAAGAAAAGGAATGCAGTTCTATGAAAGCTCCTAACAATGGAACCAGACTTGGATGGGATGGTGGGTGGGTCACACTTGAGCTCCAGCTAAAGAGTAAATAGACCTTAACAAGTCTGCTATTGTCCCAACATTCATGTCCCGCCAAAATTCATGTGTTGAAATCCTAACCCCTAAGGTGACAGTGTTAGGAGGTGGTGCCTTTGGGAATGAATGAGGTTACAAGGGCAGCAGAGCTCCCATGATTGGGATTAGTGACCTTATAAAAAAGACTACAGAGAGCTAGCTAGTCTCTTCCACCATGTGAGGATGCAGTGAGAAGGTTTTATTTATGAACAAGGAAGTGGTTCCTTTCAAGACACTGAATCTACCAGAGACTTGATTTTGAAATTCCTAGACTCCAAAATTGTGAGAAATAAATGTTTTTTGTTTATAAGCTACAAAGTTTATGGCAATTTGTCATAGAAGTCCAAGTGGACTAAGCCAAGAGCTATGGACCATGTGCGAAAGCCCTGTGGCAGGACGGAGCATGGCACAAACAACAGAAGTCAAGGTGTCTGCGGTACCAGGTGGTGAGAAATGCTGCTAGAGAGGTGGGTAGGGGCCAGGCCATGCAGGAACTGGGAGGGTACAGGCTCTGCTCAGACTAGCAAGGGAAGAGAAGAAAGGGATAAGGGCATTCAAAAAGAGGGAAAGAGGGAAGGGAGTGGCATGATTAGGCTTCCCATTTTTGCTTTAGTGAACTTCAATTGAAGAAAGTTTTATACACAGAAATGAGGCCAAAAAATGTGACAGAATCGTAAATGAAGACATTGGTGTAACCAGTACCCCAGAATTCCCCCTGTGGCCCCTGCTAGCTATCACCTCCCTCCAAGGCAAAATAGCATCTTAAGATATAATTGCACAGATTTGTTTTGCCTGTTTTTGAGTTTTATGCAAATGAATACACACGTTTTCCCAGCCCTTTGTGTCTATCGCCTCGCTGCCTCAGCCCGTCAGGGTCTTCTGTGGGAAGTCGGCTGTTCATCGTATTGCTGCCCCTGTACGTATAAGTCATTTTTCCTCACTGTTTCTTCTTTATTTTTGCCTTTTACTGTTTGCCTATGATGTGTCTAGGTGTGGATCTCTTTGTATTTATCTTACTTGAAGCTGACCTTCTTGGATATGTATTTAATGGTTTTTTGTTTGTTTTTAAAGATCAGATTCTGGATTTTTTTTCCAATTTTTTTCCTGCTCCTGTCTCTTTATTTCCTACTTCTGGGACTTCGGTCATCCATCTGTTGGCATGCTTGATGTTATCACACTGGCCCCTAAGCTCTGTTTGTTTTTCTTCAATCATTTTTTTCTCTCTATTCCTCAGATGGGATAGTTTCTATTACTCTATCTTCCAGTTCATTGACTGTTTCATCTGCCATGTATAACACACTGTTGAGTCTTTCCAGTACATTTTTTATTTCAATTGTACTTTTTTAACTTTAAAGTTTCCATTATTTTATAATTTTTATCTCCTTATTTAGAATCTCTTTTTAAATATTTATATATAAAATACACACACACAAATCATGTTGTACACCATAAATATATACAACATTGTCAATTAAAAATATTTTAGCAACTTTGGATTTTGATCCTCCCTCCCCATGGTTTGTTATTGTTGTTTTTCATTTCTCTATTTAGTAACTTTCCAGCTCTGTGACTCAGGCAAGGCCTGTCTAGGAATCTGCGAATCCGGTCTTCCTGTCATGTGAAGCTGCTGAAGTTTCTGATTAAGGTTTCTATATTCTTTTCTTAAATATTTAAGCCTAGCTTCCTAAGCATTGTCTCTGTGTCTGTATATCCAACTGGACAGAGATTGTGCTCAGACACCTCCAGCCAGCAAACCTCTGCTGAAGAGTCTGTGTGCGGGTAGCAGAGCCGTATCAATTATTTTATTGTAGAATAATAAAATCAGATATCCCAAAGATTAGTGGCTTAAAACAAAAACATTTATGATATTACTGTCTCTGTGGGGCAGGAGTGTGGGTGTACCTTGGTGTTGTCAAAACTGCATGGGGGTTTTGACCTAGGTCAAGTTACTCATTACACAAAGATCCAATTATTGAGACACTGAGGATTGCCGAGAAAGAAAGGAAGTCTTAATGTTGGAAGGATGGGATAAGCAGCCTCAGAGGGGCCTTGTGCTTTGGGACAGGTTGTGGAGTAACTGACAAGGAAGGGCTGTGTGCACTGGGGCAGGCTGTGGGGGTGGAGAATCTTGGCATCAGGAAGGCTGCCCAAGGGGACTCAGAATCTCAGCTCCTTTGTCTTGCAGAAAATTTACCATTTCTGGGAAATAGCTCAAAGGCCAAGCAGTTATTTAAGGGAGAAGATTATGCAAAAAACATACCAGGGTTATTGCAATTTGTTCATAGAGCTGGTTACAGTAGCTGGGTCCTCTGACTCAGGCTACAGTCAAGGTGTTGGCCAGGTCGCAGTCACCTGAAGGCTTGACTGGGGAAGGATCTCCCTCCCTCCACTTTCCTCATGTGTGCTTGGAAGGGTTGGGTTCTTTGCAGGCCATTGAACTGACAGCACTGGTTCTTTGCTGGCTATTGGCAGAAGGCCACCCTCTGTTCCGTGTGGCATGTGCCTTTCCATTGGGCAGCTCATGAGATGCAGCTTGCGTCGCCAGACAGCGAGAGCAAGGCAGAGGTAAGCAAGGCAAGGTGTCACCTTGGAAGTGGCTTCCATCATTCTCGCCATATTCTATTTATTAGGAGCAAGTCACTATGTCAGGTGCAGCCAGACAGAGGGGACTACACAGGGCGCTGATGCTGGGAGGCAAGGATCATTGGGGGTATTTCATAAGCAGCACATTCAAAGTTCAGGCCATTTTTACTCTTTCTCTATCTTTTACTTTCCATTGTGTTCTTTCTTATCTCTTCTGCATATACATGCAGCCTCAGGGTTGGCCAGGGCAGTGTGGCTAGATCAGGCCCTTTCTGGCTCTGTGCATGATGCGGCCGTAGCCAGGAATGTATTTGCCCCGGTGGTGACCACAGCCTCAGTCTAGAGGACCCATTGGCCCTCCTGCTTTTCTGCCTTGGGGATTGTCACTTAAACCGACAAGGCTGCCAAGAGTGGGTGCTGCCAGCTGCTCCAAATCAAGGGAGCCCTTTTCACCACCTGAGCTCTGCCTTCCATGGAAAGATTATCTTCCATAGAACCAATCTCTAGTGCCAAAAAGGTTGTGGATCACTGCCTTAGGGAATGGCACAGCAGAGAAACTGCCATCCTCAGCCTGCCCTACCCAGAGGGACCCTCCCTGCAGACTGGGCTGGGCGGGGCGCATGGGCGCAGCCTCAGGCTGACATGCTGCAGACGCTCCCTGTTCTCCCCAAATCTCTGCAGCTCTCAAGCACGAATGCTGCTCCATTTGTTGCATGCCTTTGGTTGATTTCCAAAGTGCTTCATGGCTGGTCAGTTTTGTCAAGCTTTATGGTTACTTTTTGGGGAGAAGATATTCGGTCTCTTCACTGAGCCATAGGCAAAGTCCCTTGCCAATGTTTTCTTTAGGTAACATTTGTAATACCCCCTTTGCTAATTTGAAATGAAATTCATATGAAACTGAACCTATTTGCATACACATAATTTAAAAAATTACTATAACCCTCTAAACCAATACAAAGAAGAAACTTAAAAAAATACAGTCTCACTTTTGGTGTATTTCAATATTTTAATGCTTAGTCATGACTAAAATAAAAGGTGGTTCCCTAGATGTCCCAAATGTCCCTTAGGGCTGTGGTCCCCATTCTCCGGGCCTGTTAGGGACTGGGCTGCAGAGTTCCACTGGCCCACTAACCCCCAGCCCTGGAAAAATAGTCTTCCTTGAAACTTAGGAGCTGGGTGGGGCCGCACAGCAGGAGGTGGGACGCACGGCAGGCCTGCTCCACCTGTACGCACAGGTGCTCCCTGAGGCTCGCATCAGCACCTGCGCTCTGCCTTCCAAGGAAAGATTATCTTCCATGGAACCAATCTCTAGTGCCAAAAAGGTTGTGGATCACTGCCTTAGGGAATGGCACAGCACCACTTAAAAGCAACAACATAGTCAAAACTGTCTGGACTCTCTTCCCGCAGTTTTAGTGGGGGCAAGCCCTGTTTTGAAAATTTTCTATGGCTCAAACTTTATCTCCCCAGGACTATTTTTCCTCTGAACGTTCATGCAAACAAATCAACTTTGAAACAGAAATACACTTTTTTTCCAAAGGATATTATCTTTGAGATGAAAAGCGTTATCACATCTTCTCTAACTGGAACAGCTCAGAGACATCTCAGCTCAGATGAATTTCGCAGGGGGAAGGAGGGGCAGAAAGGGTCTAGCGTGTCCTGGCCCAGGGGCAGAAAAGGGTCTTAGGAGGGCTCCTGGGATAAAGGTGTATTTAGAAGGTACCAAAATCAAACCATGACTTTAGCTGTGTTAGGTTAAATAATTCAAACTTAAAGTTGTTGGAACTTCAAATTATTCTGAGCCTTGAGAGGAATGTGGCTATGTGGCATGAGTCACATGGCATGCAGCTGCAACTCTGCCTTTTTTTCCTCTGTAAATAATTAGGATGACCAAATGGCAGCAGAGATAAGATGTCCTTGGATCACTACCCCTCGCTGTGGAGTAATAATCTTCCTTGGAAAGTAGCAGTCAGTAACCAATCCAGTCTCTGTAGCATATGCCCTGGTCTCATACGGAAAGTGCTGTAACCCTGCTAAACTTTCTCGGTCTCTGCCTGTACAAGTGAAACCTTAACTTCTTCCCCTTAGAACACTGAGTCCACTCATTTGGAGTCTGTGTTTCCCAGATGGCTGTCCTCAAGCTTTGTGCCCAGACAAACTCCATACTTAACCATATTTTCTGAATCTCATTATTTAAGGATGGCAGCTATTTCTCCAAGTGTAGAAAGTTTATCCCAATTACCTGGTCCCTTAATCTCTGAGATATCCTCCCATTTAGCAGATTGCTGCCTCTATTAAAACTTACAACATTATCCTTGCTTTTCTTATTTTTCCTTCTTCCTAATTCCCAAAATTTGAACTCTATTATTCTTTTAAGGCTCACCTCTAGATTAGGGCCTGGGATTGTGCTGGGAGACAAACATAAAGCTTGGGGATGTGGGTGGAATGGAAGGCAGGACACCTTCCCCCAGTCCCCCAGCACCAATGTGACCCATTGAAACAAAATTCCAAGGCAATGTGTGGATGTGATGTTTATCAAGACTGATAAAAAGACGTTAGGAACATCAGTGCAAAAGAAAGAAATGGAAAGTGTAGTCAGGTGAAGCCCATTTTTATATGCTTTCTAGCATCAAAGCCATGTGCAGTTGCTCCTGGTTCCCATCGTAGACTTGCTCCTCCCGGCTTCAGAGCCTGGCTCTGCCTTGGGGCATGGGTGCTTCAGAGAAGGAGGCGCAGTGGACCTAAGCATGCAGGAGGCTTCACACTCTTCCCTCCCTCCCTCTTCCCTCTCTTAACAAATGTGGCCAAACCCAGGCGGGCAGGAGGCTCTCTGCCTGAGCTGAGGGGCCAGGTTGCCAGGCGGGACCTCCGAGGCGCTCAGAGTGTCAGAGCCAGACGTGCCCTTGAGGCGTCCAGTGCCTCCCATGGGAGGAGGTCAAAGCCCGGAGAGCCCAGACACCTGCTCGAGGTCAAAACAAAATGGTTTTTCCCAAAGACTTTTCACGTCTGTTGCCCTAGATCAGGGGTCTCAAGTGCCAGGCCGGCCCCTAAAGGAGTGAATGAAGCTGGCTGGGTGTAAGGAGGGTGCCGAGTGGAGGGAAGCAAAGAACACGCCCTCCTCAGAGGGTGGCTGTCACTTGGTGTCAGGTGATTGTGGCCATGTGGGCCGTGAGTCCAGTGTGGCCAGATCTGATGTTCTTCAAGAAAACCAGAAATCTTGATTTTTATGTGAAACTAGCTGGAAATATTTTTAAACAGAAACGCTGATTGGACAAAACTCACGCCTGGGGCTGTTTGTCACCTTGGCTTCCTTCGACCCTCGCCACAGCTCGGGGAGGTGCAGGAGACTTTGTGGGAGCAAGGGGGAGGCCACTTGTTCAAGGACTCAGCATGGCCAGGACTGCTGGCCCCAGCCCGTGGGGTTCTGAGAGCCAGGAGTCTGAGAAACAGGGTGCAGGCAGGTAGAGGAGGCCTCGAGTGTGGAGGTTTGAGCGCCTCTCCAGCCCTGGCTCAGGCTGGGGTCTGTGGGGTGAGGTCACAGGGTTTTCTGGAGAGGTGGGGCAGCTGTCTGCTTTCATTTTGTCCTACTTTCCCGTGTCTTGGTACCCAGTGCCATTGCAGCACAAAGGGCCATTTAAAGAATATATAATCTTATTAGCAGAAACTGGCTTCCCAGTGGCTGGTCCAAGTTCCAGAGAAAAGTCATTGGCCCCCAGTCTCAGCAGGGCGTCCGAGGCAGGTGGCTCTGATTCTCCGAGTGCCACATCTGCCCTACTTTTCGAGGATGTTCGAGCAAATGTCTCAATTAGGCCGTAGGATGGATGGGATGTAATTTACATGTTCAGAGGCCATTAGCTTCCTTTGCCCTGGAAATGTCCTTCCTTTGCTCTGCAGGGCCCCAAGGGGGCCACTGGTTTCCTAGGGGCCGGGCCCTGGACTAGCAGGCCCCAAAGGTGGGTGACGTAAGAGACCGAGAAAGCAGTGGCATGGAACTGCGGGGACGAGGTGGCTGGGGAGCCGGGGAGTGGGCGTGGGGCCCGCCTGGACATTTGTTCCATTTGCTGGGTGACCGTGGGCTTGCCACACGGCATCCTTGGTGTGGCCTTTCAACGAGGAAGTGAACAGGACTCCATAAGGGGTTGCAAACTGGGGCGGGTGGTGTTTGGCCCACAGGCATGTTTTATTCAGCCTGCAAAGTGTTTTAGAAATCAGGGCATTTCAAACACACACACACACACACACACACGAATTCAGATTTCTTATTTTTTAAAGTAAATGAACAGCCTGGCCTGGGCCTAAGTGGCACCGCCTCCCACCCTGCCATGCTGCCTGAGTCTCTGCAACTTCGCTGGTCCCTCGGTTGTCTCATGAGCGCCTCCTAACACCCCATGAGTGAGGCTAGGCTGAAGTTAGTGCTATTTTACAGATGAGGAAACTGAGGGCTGTGGAGAACTGGCCTCCCTATGTGTGCTCAGGAAGCCCAGAGTGGGGAACAGACTCAGCGGATCCCCGATGCCCAGCCCCGGGCCACACCACTGCCCTGCCCAGCCTCTCTGCAAACCTGTCGTCCTTAAGGTCTCCCTCCTGCTTCTAGCCTGTGGAATGCAAGGACAGGTATGTCAGAGGACTTTCCACGGGTTCCCAGCCTCTCTCTCCAGGGGCAGAACAGCCAAGTGTCAGGGCTCCACGAGCCATAAGACCTGGCAGGTCCACCCAGGCATGTACTGGGGACAAGTCCCCTACTTAACGAGAGCCTGGACGAAGGCAGGGCTTGGAGCCCAGACAGGCCAGAGTCCAGCTCCACCGCATAGTGACTGGACAGCCCAGGGCCTGGGCGACTACATGCCTGGGGCTCCCAACCTGTAAAATGGCACAAGAATCTCTACTTCTCCAGACCAACCATAGGAGGAGATAACTTTGTAACTTCATAACGTGGTTATTATTATTATCTAATCCAGGGGTTGTAAACTCAGATGTCTTCAGGGGACATAATTAAGAGCACAGGCTCTGTAGGAAAATCTACCACATGCCAGCTGCGTGTGTTCTTGTGCAAGTTGCTTAACCTCTCTGGTCCAAGTTTTCTATTCTGCAAAATAAAGCCAATAATAGTTCCTATTCTAAGCAACAGTGAGCATTCAATGAAATATGTGAAGAAAGTACCAGGCACAGAGTAGATGCTTCATGCGTGGTAGGCATGAATACATAACATGGACAAACACAGGGGCCTATGATAACCAGGGGGTGGCAGTGGAATGCACAGAATGATGGCCCTGGAAGGTCTGGCCCGTTGCAGGGGGGTAAACACAAGTGCACAGAAACAACTGCAGCCAAGTCCAGGCAGCGCCCTGCCCCTGCTGGCCTCATCACCTGCAGAGCTGGGGCAGGGGGCAGGGATTGGCAAGGGGAGCTTTGGGGCTGGGCTTAGGCTCTTGGAGGGCTGGTCCTGCTGCACAGAATGGTGACCCAGGGCTCATGTTCCTCCACTCACTCCCAGCCTCCCCAAGAAAGCCCCGCCTGGAGGCCTGGCCAGAGTGTGGGCAGCGGGTGGCTGACCCCAGATGGGGTCTCGGTTGAGAGGGCACAATTTAGGTCTGAACACCGTAAGCCAGTCCTGCTCCACATACCGGCCTGGCTGGCAAGCTGGGCCCAGTTGCTGTCGTGATTTAGTGGGAATAACCCCTCCGCGGCCTGGCCGCAGAAAGCAGGGCGAGGCACAGGCGGGACTGGATGCCGGTGGCTGCGCCCATCTCCTGCGCAGGAAGCTGTCGTTTGGGGAACCAGCCCTGCGGTCCTCTGGTGTGGGGTGTGTAGGCGTGGGGCTCACAGGTGTCCCAGCTTTCTGTCCGTTTGACCTGGATGTGGGGGCTAGGCGGAGTGGGGGTGGGGCTGCCGTCTTGCCCGCCAGGCTCGACAGGTTTCCGTGTATTTTCTCATTCCCCCCGAGCCAAGCAGCCAAGGGCCACTGTCACCCCATGCTGAGTGGCTGGGGTCAAGGTTCAGAGAACTTAAGTGACCTGCTGAGCGCCCACCAGCTGCAGGCAGGGAGCCCCTGCTCCTCCTCCTCCTCCGGAAGCTGGGGTTGCTCTCCTCGATGTGCAGGTGACGAGACGAAGCCCGGGGAAGGGAAGCAATGGCCCCCACAAGTTGGTGGAGGGTCAAGAATTTAAAAAGTCCTCTGGCTTCGAACCCACGGCCTCTCTGGTTCGCCCGCTGTGGGGTCCTGGGTGGTAGGCTCCATGCAGGCGACTGGCTGCTTCCTGCCCCAGGAGCACAGACTGAACGCAGCCCCTCAGAGGCTGAGGGTGGCACAGGGCTTCTCTGCCCTCTGGCAGGGTTGGTGGGGTGTCATGGGCGAGCCTGTGGACTCAAGCCTGTGGCCAGACCCTGGGGTTCGAATCTCAGCCGTGTCCCTGGGCATCTTTGCCAAATAAACAAACAACTTCAAAAACCTCTCTGCCTTCCTTTCCTCATCTGTAAAATGGGACAGCAAGCTATTACATCCCCCGCAGATCACTGTTACGAGCTGTCACCTCAGGCCATAGGTGTGAAACGCGTAAATAGCGCCTGGCATGGGCCCTCGCAAGGCTGTTGTTCCGGTGCCTGTGACTGCCACGTGGGGCTGCCAGGAGAACTTGGGCACGGCGGGCACTCGCCGCTGGGCCTGCCCTCCCCAGCCAGGCCTGGCCTGTGTGCAGCTGCTTAGCGCCCACCCACCTCCAGTTCCGAGTGTGTGTGTGGTGCCGGAGCTCCACGGCGACCAACAGACATTCGTCCCTGAGTGCAGAGAGACGAGCAGCAGCCACATGCAGGCCTCCCTCCTGCCGTCCTCCGCGCCTGCTCCCCTCCCTCCCTCTCGCTCCTGCCCTCACAGTGGCACCAGACACTGCAGGCCAGGGGCCAGGGGCCGGGGGGCGGGGGCCAGGGGGCCGCAGGAGCACTCGCCAGGTGAGATTTTGCCCCCGCGCCTGCCGCAGACATTGGGCAGTGTGTGGAGACGTGTCTGGCTGTGGCGGGGCTGCTGGCACCTAGCTGGCAGAGGCCCGGGGGGCTGCTCGCCACCCGCCGTGTGCGGGACGGCCCTGTGGCCGAGGGGAACTGAGCTTGGAACACCAGCAGTGCGGAAGCTGGGGAAGCCTCGGCCGGACGGCACAGGCAGGCGAATGGTCACAGCTGGACATGAGGAGGCTGGGACAGGGCAGGGCCAGCAGCGGTGCGTGGGAGTGACTGCCCCACAGAGCACCCGGGGAAGTCCCCTGGGCGAGTGACAACATGCCCCTGTCATCCGTGCCTCATGTTCCCTGTGTTCACTTGACTTGCTGAGGAAGGCAGCTCTTCGGAGAGCTCGAGCCCCATCTGCTCTCAATTTCCTTCGTGCCTGGACCCAGCATGCGGGAGTCCTGCACTCTCTGGTTGCGTGGCACCAGTGGGCCTCTTCGTTCCCTACACTTGTTTGAGTCGCGTTAGTTCTGACATATAGATGGAGATCCACTCCGCCCACCCCCACAGATCTCGGGCAGACTTCGCCTCTCAACGTTATGCACCGACGGCCCACCGATGGCGGCCTCCCCCTCCCTCAGCTGCTCCCTCAGGGCCGTGGGGTGGCAGCCGCCGCCCCGGCACCGTAGCCAGGCACGCATCACTTGCGTCGGGCGTCCATCCGCCCAGACGGGGCAGCCGTGAGCAGCTGTGGTTGGTGGAACAGCTGCCTGCGCAGGGCTGGCAGCTAATTAAAAGCCCCACGCACTCAGTGATTAACTAATCACAGCATGGAGACAGCTGAGGAGTTCCCCGTCTGCCTCCGGCGGCCAGCAGCAGGCGCTTGGGCAGCCCCAGTGCAGACATCCGGGGTTTGCCGGGCAGGTTCCCGCTGCTTCTCTTGTTCAAAGCTTGCAGGAGAAAGGAGAAAGCATGGGGGCGGGGGCTGGGTGGGAGGGTGAAGGGAAGGGGAGCAAGGGGAGACGGGCTGTCAGCATTTGGGGACTAGAGGGGAGGCTGAGCCCGAGTGAGGGACGTCAGGAAGGTGGGAGGGAGTTGGTCACAGGGCCTGGGCAGAGTCTGGCGTGAGCGCAGTGGAGTGACAGCCACGCAGCCCTTTCCACCCAAGGCCGTGCGTGCCCTGGTCACGCGTGTGCAGCCCAGGCCGGGGTGCGCGGCACAGCCCTGCCTCTCCCTGCCCCTGTGACCACAGGCAGGATTGCTAACCTGTCTTCCTCAGTTTCCTTCCTTGTAAAATTCGGGTTAATAGTAATACCCTTCTCCCCTGCCAGGGTTGTGGTGAGGAGTAATCCACGCAAACGTTTGAAACAACAAGCATGTGAGAGATATTAACCAGCACCATTAGCCTGCAAAGCGGAGGGCTGCTTGCTCGCCACAGGGGAATGATGGGCCATAAAACTGAGCCTGACCTTGGCTGCAACTCCCAGGCGAGCCTTCCAGAAGGAGCAGCCGAGACTGGTGCTGCTGGGCCTTGGGGCGCGCAGGGGCGGCCGGAGAGACAGACAGCGGCTGCCCGCCAGGTGCGGGCTAAGTGCGCAGAGCTCTGTGGGGCAACTTGGGGCTGCATTTTCAGGGACACCCCAGGGGCTGCCCCTGCAGCCATGCGGGCTGGGCGGCTAGGTGGCCACTTTCCTACCTTTGTCCTGTCCTCGGGCCCCATTCTGCTCCCGATTCTGATCGAGAGTGACCCTATATGTACTGGGAGTAGTTGTGACTTCAACATCATGAATGTTGGCCGCAAATTCCCTATTGCCCAAGAGCAGACGTCCATATGAGGCTCGTGGCCTGGCGTCCTGCTGGGACAGCGCCCTCCCTGTCTGCTCTGCTAAGCCGCCTGCGTCGCCGGGCAGGCACCTGCACTGCAAACCCCAGCATCAGCTCTGGCTAACCTGAACCAAGCAGGCATTTGCTGGAAGGATCTGGGGTGGTTCTCAGAGCAGGAGGAGAAGGTGCAAAACTGGAGCTTGGGAAGCCCAAGATGGGGCAGAGACATGTGCCATCTGCCTCCCCTGGCCTGGCCATCGTGTCCCTTGCTGGGCATTCCAGGGGCGCAGAGCCGACTGGCTGAGCTGCTGTTGCAGGATCACGCTCTGCCGGGCAGGGCAGGGCCTTCCCGTGGACTCTCAGCACTCCACGCAGAAGGATGTCTCCCCAGAGCGCCCCTGGGGCTGCATGAGGAGGGTGTGGGCACCCATGCGTCCCACCGGGGAGCCGGGTCCCGAGAGGATTCTGCAAGGGGCATGTGGTGTCCATGTCTGTGGGGGGTGGCAGGGCTGGGCCCCAAGAAGACATCCTCCTTCTGCCCCAACATCTTTCCAGGACCTTCCCTGAGGGGCCAGTTCACAGCAGGGAAAGCGTCAACCCCGAGTGTCCCTTCATGTCCCTCCCAAGTCCACCGCCAAGGGCCCACGTTCTGGGATATTTTCCAGATTCTGAGAGACATCGAAGGTGGGTGGATGCAGTGTCCCGGAGCCAGAAGACGAGAACTGGCACCGTGCAGTGCCTGTCACTGCGGCGTGGCTTTGGCGAGTCCTCTGGTGTCTCTGACCTTTGCCCCCTCACTGGAAACAAGGAGGCTTCACAGGCAGCAAGTGCTTTGAAAACTGTGAGGTGCTTGGTTTGGCCACCCTTGGGAGGGAGCTGCTTCAGTGTGGCCCTGCCCCGCCTGCCACGCGCCCGCCAGCCCCTGCTTCCGGCCAGCCCTCCCCCTGGGCCAGCCTGTCCTGCATTCCTGCTGAAGAGCTGCTCTGGGAGCCTTTCCCAGCACCTGCCCCTGCTCCTCGGCCAGACGCAGGAACCCGGAACCCGGGCGCGGCGGGCACTTGAGGAACGGTGCATGGCTGGCACTCTCAGAACAGTGCGTGGCTGGCACTCTCAGAACAGTGCGTGGCTGGCACTCGCAGAACAGTTCGTGGCTGGCACTCTCAGAACGGTGCGTGGCTGGCACTCTCGGAACAGTGCGTGGCTGGCACTCTCAGAACAGTGCGTGGCTGGCACTCTCAGAACAGTGCGTGGCTGGCACTCGCAGAACAGTTCGTGGCTGGCACTCTCAGAACGGTGCGTGGGTGGCACTCTCAGAACACTGCGTGGCTGGCACTCTCAGAACGGTGCGTGGCTGGCACTCTCAGAAAAGAGTGTGGCTGGCACTCTCAGAACAGTGCGTGGGTGGCACTCTCAGAACAGTGCGTGGGTGGCACTCTCAGAAAAGAGTGTGCCTGGCACTCTCAGAACAGTGCGTGGGTGGCACTCTCAGAACAGTGCGTGGCTGGCACTCTCAGAACAGTGCGTGGCTGGCACTCTCAGAACACTGCGTGCCTGGCACTCTCAGAACGGTGCGTGGCTGGCACTCTCAGAACGGTGCGTGGGTGGCACTCTCAGAACGGTGCGTGGCTGGCACTCTCAGAACGGTGCGTGGCTGGCACTCTCAGAACGGTGCGTGGCTGGCACTCTCAGAACGGTGCGTGGCTGGCACTCTCAGAACGGTGCGTGGCTGGCACTCTCAGAACGGTGCGTGGCTGGCACTCTCAGAACGGTGCGTGGCTGGCACTCTCAGAACGGTGCGTGGCTGGCACTCTCAGAACGGTGCGTGGCTGGCACTCTCAGAACGGTGCGTGGCTGGCACTCTCAGAACACTGCGTGGCTGGCACTCTCAGAACACTGCGTGGCTGGCACTCTCAGAACGGTGCGTGGCTGGCACTCTCAGAACACTGCGTGGCTGGCACTCTCAGAACGGTGCGTGCCTGGCACTCTCAGAACGGTGCGTGGCTGGCACTCTCAGAACGGTGCGTGGCTGGCACTCTCAGAACGGTGCGTGGCTGGCACTCTCAGAACACTGCGTGGCTGGCACTCTCAGAACGGTGCGTGCCTGGCACTCTCAGAACGGTGCATGGCTGGCACTCTCAGAACGGTGCGTGGCTGGCACTCTCAGAACGGTGCGTGGCTGGCACTCTCAGAACGGTGCGTGGCTGGCACTCTCAGAACGGTGCGTGGCTGGCACTCTCAGAACGGTGCGTGGCTGGCACTCTCAGAACGGTGCGTGCCTGGCACTCTCAGAACGGTGCGTGCCTGGCACTCTCAGAACGGAGCGTGGCTGGCACTCTCAGAACGGTGCGTGGCTGGCACTCTCAGAACGGTGCGTGGCTGGCACTCTCAGAACGGTGCGTGGCTGGCACTCTCAGAACACTGCGTGGCTGGCACTCTCAGAACGGTGCGTGGCTGGCACTCTCAGAACGGTGCGTGGCTGGCACTCTCAGAACACTGCGTGGCTGGCACTCTCAGAACGGTGCGTGGCTGGCACTCTCAGAACGGTGCGTGGCTGGCACTCTCAGAACACTGCATGGCTGGCACTCTCAGAACGGTGCGTGGCTGGCACTCTCAGAACGGTGCGTGGCTGGCACTCTCAGAACGGTGCGTGGCTGGCACTCTCAGAACGGTGCGTGGCTGGCACTCTCAGAACGGTGCGTGGGTGGCACTCTCAGAACGGTGCGTGGCTGGCACTCTCAGAACACTGCGTGGCTGGCACTCTCAGAACGGTGCATGCCTGGCACTCTCAGAACGGTGCGTGGCTGGCACTCTCAGAACGGTGCGTGGCTGGCACTCTCAGAACACTGCGTGGCTGGCACTCTCAGAACAGTGTGGCTGACACTCTCGGAACAGTGCGTGGCTGGCACTCTCGGAACAGTGCGTGGCTGGCACTCTCGGAACGGTGCGTGGGTGGCACTCTCGGAACGGTGCGTGGGTGGCACTCTCGGAATGGTGTGTGGGTGGCACTCTCGGAACGGTGCGAGGCTGGCACTCTCGGAACGGTGCGTGGGTGGCACTCTCGGAACGGTGCGTGGCTGGCACTCTCGGAACGGAGCGTGGCTGACACTCTCGGAACGGAGCGTGGCTGGCACTCTCGGAACAGAGCGTGGCTGGCACTCTCGGAACAGTGCGTGGCTGGCACTCTCGGAACAGTGCGTGGGTGGCACTCTCGGAACAGTGCGTGGCTGGCACTCTCGGAACAGTGCGTGGCTGGCACTCTCAGAACGGTGCGTGGGTGGCACTCTCGGAATGGTGCGTGGGTGGCACTCTGGGAACGGTGCGTGGGTGGCACTCTCGGAACGGTGCGTGGGTGGCACTCTCAGAACGGTGCGTGGGTGGCACTCTCGGAACGGTGCGTGGGTGGCACTCTCGGAACGGTGCGTGGCTGGCACTCTCGGAACGGTGCGTGGGTGGCACTCTCGGAACGGTGCGTGGCTGGCACTCTCAGAACGGTGCGTGGCTGGCACTCTCAGAACGGTGCGTGGCTGGCACTCTCAGAACACTGCGTGGCTGGCACTCTCAGAACACTGCGTGGCTGGCACTCTCAGAACACTGCGTGGCTGGCACTTTCAGAACACTGCGTGGCTGGCACTCTCAGAACAGTGTGGCTGGCACTCTCAGAACGGTGCGTGGCTGGCACTCTCAGAACACTGCGTGGCTGGCACTCTCAGAACAGTGTGGCTGGCACTCTCGGAACAGAGCGTGGCTGGCACTCTCGGAACACTTCGTGGCTGGCACTCTCAGAACAGTGTGGCTGGCACTCTCAGAACACTGCGTGGCTGGCACTCTCAGAACACTGCGTGGCTGGCACTCTCAGAACACTGCGTGGCTGGCACTCTCAGAACACTGTGTGGCTGGCACTCTCAGAACGGTGCATGGCTGGCACTCTCAGAACGGTGCGTGGCTGGCACTCTCAGAACGGTGCGTGGCTGGCACTCTCAGAACACTGCGTGGCTGGCACTCTCAGAACAGTGCGTGGCTGGCACTCTCAGAACACTGCGTGGCTGGCACTCTCAGAACGGTGCGTGGCTGGCACTCTCAGAACACTGCGTGGCTGGCACTCTCAGAACGGTGCATGGCTGGCACTCTCAGAACGGTGCGTGGCTGGCACTTTCAGAACACTGCGTGGCTGGCACTCTCAGAACAGTGTGGCTGGCACTCTCAGAACGGTGCGTGGCTGGCACTCTCAGAACACTGCGTGGCTGGCACTCTCAGAACAGTGTGGCTGGCACTCTCGGAACAGAGCGTGGCTGGCACTCTCGGAACACTTCGTGGCTGGCACTCTCAGAACAGTGTGGCTGGCACTCTCAGAACAGTGTGGCTGGCACTCTCAGAACAGTGTGGCTGGCACTCTCAGAACAGAGCGTGGCTGGCACTCTCGGAACACTGCGTGGCTGGCACTCTCAGAACAGTGCGTGGCTGGCACTCTCAGAACACTGCGTGGCTGGCACTCTCAGAATGGTGCGTGGCTGGCACTCTCAGAACACTGCGTGGCTGGCACTCTCGGAACGGTGCGTGGCTGGCACTCTCAGAACACTGCGTGGCTGGCACTCTCAGAACAGTGTGGCTGGCACTCTCAGAACAGTGTGGCTGGCACTCTCAGAACAGAGCGTGGCTGGCACTCTCGGAACACTTCGTGGCTGGCACTCTCAGAACAGTGTGGCTGGCACTCTCAGAACAGTGTGGCTGGCACTCTCAGAACAGAGCGTGGCTGGCACTCTCGGAACACTTCGTGGCTGGCACTCTCGGAACAGTGCGTGGCTGGCACTCTCGGAACAGTGCGTGGCTGGCACTCTCGGAACAGTGCGTGGCTGGCACTCTCGGAACAGTGCGTGGCTGGCACTCTCGGAACAGTGTGGCTGGCACTCTCGGAACAGTGCGTGGGTGGCACTCTCGGAACAGTGCGTGGCTGGCACTCTCGGAACAGTGTGGCTGGCACTCTCGGAACAGTGCGTGGGTGGCACTCTCAGAACAGTGCGTGGGTGGCACTCTCAGAACAGTGCGTGGCTGGCACTCTCAGAACGGTGCGTGGGTGGCACTCTCGGAACGGTGCGTGGGTGGCACTCTGGGAACGGTGCGTGGGTGGCACTCTCGGAACGGTGCGTGGGTGGCACTCTCAGAACAGTGCGTGGGTGGCACTCTCGGAACAGTGCGTGGCTGGCACTCTCGGAACGGTGCGTGGGTGGCACTCTCGGAACGGTGCGTGGGTGGCACTCTCGGAACAGAGCGTAGCTGGCACTCTCGGAACAGAGCGTGGCTGGCACTCTCAGAACAGTGTGGCTGGCACTCTCAGAACACTGCGTGGCTGGCATCTCAGAACAGAGCGTGGCTGGCATCTCTGAACACAGGCGTGGCTGGAACTCGTGGAAGGCAGGCGTGGCTGGCACTCACGGAATGGAGGCGTGGCTGGCACTCACGGAATGGAGGCGTGGCTGGCACTGGTGGAAGGTGGGTGCCTGGGAGGCTGAGGGCCGTGGTTGCGGGGTGAGGTGTGTGCTTGCCTGTAAGCACTGTGAATGGCCAAGGCCGTGGGGGTGGGCAGTCCTCAGCCACCTCAGACCAGCCTGTTGTCCCCACAGGCATCGACAGTGGGGCGTTCGGTCCGTCCCCTGGGGTTGGGCAGTTGTCTGCTCCAGGGGTGTGGCCTGCGTCCTGCTGGGACCGAACCTCTCAGGGAAGGGAGCAGGTGGGTGGCCCAGGGCTGTTCCAGTCCTGCCCGTGTCAGGGACCCAGCCCCATGTATCCTGGGCTCCACCTTCTCGCTATGTGGCAGCACATGCTCCAGCCATCACACCTGCTTTTCTGGTCAGCAGAAATGAGGAAGGGAGAAGAAAGGGGGCGCCGCTCTCCGTAAAGACACTTCCCTGAAGTGGCACACGGTGCTTTGGGTCCTGGGTACCTGCCACTAGCAAGAGCACTAGGAAATGAGGACTTTGCTCAGGCAGGGAGAGGAGACAGACGGTGGGAGACAGGTAGCAGCCTCGCCACAGCTGGAGCATGCACAGACTCCGCTCGGCTGCTGCGTGCCTGCCCATCTGCCCAGCAGCCCTGCCTCTGCCCAGAGCTCTCTCTGGGGCCGATGGAAGCCCAGCTTCGTATGGAGTGGGTGGGCTGGAGCTCTGGATGTCTGACCTACCAAAGAAGCCCTTCCTTGCAGGGCGAGACGTCCCGGGAACAGCAGACTGCAGAAGGTGGTGGTGGAGACCGAGCTCCCTGGGAGCTCCCTGGGGCGGGCAGGCAGGGGGCTTGGTTCAATTAAGCCCTTAGCTGGGAGCGGGGCTTGGCTTCTGAGTTCCTGGTCACTTCTAGTTTTCTAGGTGACCTTGAGCAGGCCTGTCAACTTCCAAGGTCCCTTGGGCTTGGCTTCACCATCTGTAAGATGAGGACAACATGAAGAGTTCAGGGCCGGGCAAGGGTGAGAAAAGCAGCACTCAGCTTGCCCATAAAACTTAAGAGGCACCAAAAACCTTAGCAATCCAGATAAATAATATTTTAATGTAGCATTTGTTATCATGGTAATGTATGCATAATATAACATTTATCATTCTAACCACTTTAAAAGCGTGCATTGATTCTACACTTGATCTTAGATATAGCACATCTTATATTTTCCTGGTTAGAGCTGGAACCCATACTTTTCCCAAGAATGGAAAAACAAGCACCACATATACTCACCAGCAAACTGGTATTAACTGAGCAGCACCTAAGTGGACACATAGGTACTGCAGTAACAGGGTATTGGGCGGGGGGGAGGGGGGAGAGGGGCGGGTATATATACTACATAATGAGTGAGATGTGCACCATCTGGGGGATGGTCATGCTGGAGACTCAGACTTATGGGGGGAGGGGGGAAAGGGCATTTATTGAAACCTTAAAATCTGTACCCCAATAATATGCCGAAATAAAAAAAAAAAGAAAGCAGAGATAGAGTTGAAAAGTTAAAAATAAAAAGCGTGCAGCTCAGTGGCAGTACGTTCACGTTGTGTGCGATCACCCCACCGCCCGTCTCCAGAACCCTGTTCATCTTCCCGCTGAAACCCTCTCCCAGCGCCTCTCCCAGCCCCTCTCCCAGCCCCCCTCTCCCAGCCCCCCTCTCCCAGCCCTCCTCTCCCAGCCCCTCTCCCAGCCCTCCTCTCCCAGCCCCTCTCCCAGCCCTCCTCTCCCAGCCCCTCTCCCAGCCCCTCTCCCAGCCCTCCTCTCCCAGCCCCTCTCCCAGCCCCTCTCCCAGCCCTCCTCCCAGCCCCCCTCCCAGCCCCTCTCCCAGCCCTCCTCTCCCAGCCCCTCTCCCAGCCCCTCTCCCAGCCCCTCTCCCAGCACCTGCAAGCACCTGACCCTTTCTGTGCGGACTTGACTCCTCACATAAGGGAAATGTACAGGGTTTGTCTTTGTGTGACTGGCTTCCTTTACCTAGCACCATGTCCCCAAGGCCCACCACTTTGCAGCAAGTGTCAGAACTCCCTTCCTTTATAAGGCTGAGCATCATCCACTGTGTGGGTGTTCCACCTTTTGGACACCCAGTCATCCACTGGCGGACACTGGCCGGCCGAGACCTCTGGGCTACTGTGCATACTGTGCTATGAACATGGGTGTGCACATATTTATTTGAGTCTCTGCTTTCATGAAGGCAATATTTTTAAAAAATCAAAATTCATGCAAAAAATTCGTGATGAGTAAAAATACCACCATTTTCAATAAAGAGGAGACCAGCAACAGGTCGGAGCTGCGCCGCACTGGACCGGGCAAAGGAAGGCTGTGGCCACTCCCCCGCATGGTGGTCCTGGCGTTAGCGCCTCTCAACAGCCGCGTGGGAGGCGGGGTCCTGGCTGCCCCCAGAGCCTGCCCAAGCCTGCCCTGGGAGGAAAGCCGCGGCTCCCCTCGGGCACAAGCGTCTTCCTTGCCCTCTCGGTGCGCAGGTGCTGGCAGGCTGGGCAGCTGCGTGGTGGAGACAGGCCCCGTGTCTCCCTCCCCTTCAAGTTGTCTTGCCAGTCGGCAAAGTGGGGGGCGTGGGTCCCTGCCCGGGGCTGGGGACCATGCTTCCACCCGCTACCTATTTGTGCACCCTGCAGGGGTGCGAGTGTCCCCGCTTCTGTGATCTCAGCCCCAGGGAGATGGGGACTAATTAAATCCTGAAAGCGGAGTGCCTTCCCGGAGTCATGCTGCGGGGCCCTGAGTGGGCCGCTCATGCAGAGACGGGCCAGGTGGGGCCCCGACATCAAGAAGCTTATGGCTAAAAAAGAATGCATGTTTGCCTCTATGTCAGGAATGAGGTGTGTCAGGCTATTTGGTGTGGGAGAGGGCACAGGAGGGGTGGAGCGCAGCCCCTGGGCTCTTCCCTGGCCCGGCTGCCCTGGTGCAGAACCTGCCTCAGGTGTGAGCCTTGCTGCGCTCCCAGAGATGACCAGCAGGTGGCGCAATTGCAACAGGAAAGTGAGGATGGCAGGTGCAGGGCGGGGCGGGGCGGCAGGGAGAGCACATCGGTCTGAGCTGCCTCACAAAACGCCACCAACCAGGTGGCTTAAACAGCAGAAACTTACCATCATGGTTCCGGAGGCCGAAAGTCAAAGTGCTGGCCAGGCAAGGCCAGGTAGGATTCTTTCCGAAGTCTCGCCTCTTGGCCTGCAGGTGGCTCCATCCCCCATCTCCTTGTGTGTTCACGTGGCCTTCCCTGGTGGGTGAATCTCTCTTCCCCTTCTTTCTTGTAAGGTCACCAGTCCTATCTGCCCCATCTTTGCAACCTCATTTAACCTTATTACCTCCTAAAGACCCTGCCTCAAATACAGTCACACTGGTGGTCAGGGCCTCAACAAGTGGATTTGTGGGGACACAAACATTCAGTCCATAGCAAGGAGAGAGGGAAGGGAGAGACAAGGAGGGAGAGGGAAGGGGGACAGGAGGCAGACAGAAGGGGGCAGGAAGAGCCTGTGGCACTGGCTTGGCATCAGGATTCCTGGTGTGGGCCAGCCTTGCCATGAACTTCATCGTGCACTCGGAGGTCACGTCTCCCTGTGAGCTGCTCCGTCCTCACCTCTAAAGCGGGTGGGTGGCGACCCTGCAGCCCCTGCTGAAGCAGCAACAAACTTGGAGAGTGCAGCTCTTAAATCTCCCATCCCTCCCAGCCCATGCCCAACCAAGTGGTACAGCGGTCCTGTGAGGTGGGCATTAGAATATCTCCACCATTCAGAAGGGGAGACTTCAGGTGAGGCCAGGGAAATGAAGTGGCAGGGCCACAGTCCCACGCTGGGACTCAAACCCAAGCCTTCTGACCTGTGGTCCAACCAGTAGGGTGAGAGCTCTAACGGGGCAGAAGACACAACACAGACGTGGGGGAAATGCAGAACTCCTTGGCACAGCTTGTGCTGACAAGTTAGGGTCCCACTGGGCGTCTTTCCTGAAGCCTTCACAAAACTCCTGAGAAAGGGCCTATTTGAGGGAGGGCCCTTGCTGTGAACACAGGCCCTGGGAGCTGGTGCAGAGACCCAGGAATCCGGGAGAACGCTCCTGGACACAGGGTCGCAAGCAAAGCTGCCGAGAAGGGCTCTGTGCAGCCCACCAGCTCTCGGCTTTCCCTGGACGGCGCGTGCAGCAGGGCGGGCGAATGAGAGAAGAGTCCCCTTCTCTCTCGGAGACACATGAGGGACGCCTAAATCTAATAAGTTAATCTAGACTCCTAGAAACAAGATTAAATTTTCAAATAAAGGCAGGCTCTGACAGCTAAGGCATAAATCTTTTATTTAAAATAGAGACTAAACCCATTCAAATGCAATCAGCAATGACAGATGTAGACAGAAACCAGCTCTGATGGAACAGACACGGCACAAATTTGTTCGCTCTCGGTGACATATCACAAAGGGTGACCTTAAGGACAGTCATGGAGCGTCAACAAAGAGTGGGGCCTACGCGTGTACTTCCATGTGGCTTGTTGACCGAGGAGGTGCCGATGCAGGTGGGAGGGGCTGGCCTTGGGGGTCTTGCCCATGTCAGCTCCCACCGGGGCAGGGAGAGGGGTCGCTGAGTCTGGGGGTAACAGGAGCACCAGCAAAGCCACCAGAGGGGTGTGGGGTTGTCCGGAGCAGGCCAGCATGGCCCAGGCAGCCGGAGCAATGCAGGGGCGATTTCTTGGAGCTGCCAAGCAAAGCTCTGCAGGCCCATGCTGAGACCAAGACCTCGGTCTTCTGCCACCACCACCGTGGGGGAGGACGGGACGGGGCGACACAGTCACACAGACGTGCAGAGACTGCCGCGTGTCTGCGGGAGGACGGGGCGACACAGTCACACAGACGTGCATAGACTGCCGCATGTCTGCGGGAGGACGGGGTGACACAGTCACATAGACGTGCAGAGACTGCCGCGTGTCTGCGGGAGGACGGGACGGGGCGACACAGTCACACAGACGTGCAGAGACTGCCGCGTGTCTGCGGGAGGACGGGACGGGGTGACACAGTCACACAGACGTGCAGAGACTGCCGCGTGTCTGCGGGAGGACGGGACAGGGTGACACAGTCACACAGACGTGCAGAGACTGCCGTGTGTCTGCGGGAGGACAGGACGACACAGTCACACAGACGTGCAGAGACTGCCGTGTGTCTGCGGGAGGACGTGACGGGGCGACACAGTCACACAGACGTGCAGAGACTGCCGCGTGTCTGCGGGAGGACGGGACAGGGTGACACAGTCACACAGACGTGCAGAGACTGCCGTGTGTCTGCGGGAGGACAGGACGACACAGTCACACAGACGTGCAGAGACTGCCGCTTGTCTGCGGGAGGATGGGGTGACACAGTCACACAGACGGGCAGAGACTGCCGCGTGTCTGCGGGAGGACGGGGCGACACAGTCACACAGATGTGCAGAGACTGCCGCGTGTCTGCGGGAGGACGGGACGGGACGACACAGTCACACAGACGTGCAGAGACTGCCGCTTGTCTGCGGGAGGACAGGACGACACAGTCACACAGACGTGCAGAGACTGCCGCGTGTCTGCGGGAGGACAGGACGACACAGTCACACAGACGTGCAGAACCTGCCGCGTGTCTGCGGGAGGATGGGTTGACACAGTCACACAGACGTGCAGAGACTGCCGTGTGTCTGCGGGAGGACGGGGCGACACAGTCACACAGACGTGCAGAGACTGCCGCGTGTCTGCGGGAGGACAGGACGACACAGTCACACAGACGTGCAGAGACTGCCGCGTGTCTGCGGGAGGACGGGGTGACACAGTCACACAGACGTGCAGAGACTGCCGCGTGTCTGCGGGAGGACGGGGTGACACAGTCACACAGACGTGCAGAGACTGCCGCTTGTCTGCGGGAGGACGGGGTGACACAGTCACACAGACGTGCAGAGACTGCCGCGTGTCTGCGGGAGGACGGGACGACACAGTCACACAGACGTGCAGAGACTGCCGCGTGTCTGCGGGAGGACGGGGCGACACAGTCACACAGACGTGCAGAGACTGCCGCGTGTCTGCGGGAGGACGGGGCGACACAGTCACACAGACGTGCAGAGACTGCCGCGTGTCTGCGGGAGGACAGGACGGGGTGACACAGTCACACAGATGTGCAGAGACTGCCGCGTGTCTGCGGGAGGACGGGACAGGATGACACAGTCACACAGACGTGCAGAGACTGCCGCGTGTCTGAGGGAGGACGGGACGGGGCGACAGAGTCACACAGACGTGCAGAGACTGCCGCGTGTCTGCGGGAGGACGGGACGGGGTGACACAGTCACACAGACGTGCATAGACTGCCGCGTGTCTACGGGAGGACGGGACGGGGCGACACAGTCACACAGACGTGCAGAGACTGCCGCGTGTCTGCGGGAGGACGGGACGGGGCGACACAGTCACACAGACGTGCAGAGACTGCCGCGTGTCTGCGGGAGGACGGGACGGGGCGACACAGTCACACAGACGTGCAGAGACTGCCGCGTGTCTGCGGGAGGACGGGACGGGGTGACACAGTCACACAGATGTGCAGAGACTGCCGCGTGTCTGCGGGAGGACGGGACGGGACGACAGAGTCACACTGACGTGCAGAGACTGCCGTGTGTCTGTGGGAGGACGGGACGGGGCGACACAGTCACACAGACGTGCAGAGACT
The DNA here is from genome assembly GCF_040939455.1 of Microcebus murinus. Classification (NCBI taxonomy): domain Eukaryota; kingdom Metazoa; phylum Chordata; class Mammalia; order Primates; family Cheirogaleidae; genus Microcebus; species Microcebus murinus. The sequence goes on along the minus strand of NC_134123.1, from coordinate 4,381,466 downwards.
GCCGCGTGTCTGCGGGAGGACGGGACGGGACGACACAGTCACACAGACGTGCAGAGACTGCCGCGTGTCTGCAAGAGGATGGGGCGACACAGTCACACAGACGTGCAGAGACTGCCGCGTGTCTGCGGGAGGACGGGACGGGGCGACAGAGTCACACTGACGTGCAGAGACTGCGGCGTGTCTGCGGGAGGACGGGACGGGATGACACAGTCACACAGACGTGCAGAGACTGCCGCGTGTCTGCAGGAGGACGGGACGGGGCGACAGAGTCACACAGACGTGCAGAGACTGCCGCGTGTCTGCGGGAGGACGGGGCGACACAGTCACACAGATGTGCATAGACTGCCGCGTGTCTGCGGGAGGACGGGACGGGATGACACAGTCACACAGACGTGCAGAGACTGCCGTGTGTCTGCGGGAGGACGGGACGGGGCGACAGAGTCACACAGACGTGCAGAGACTGCCGCGTGTCTGCGGGAGGACGGGACGGGGTGACACAGTCACACAGACGTGCAGAGACTGCCGCGTGTCTGGGGGAGGACGGGGCGACACAGTCACACAGACGTGCAGAGACTGCCGTGTGTCTGCGGGAGGACGGGACGGGGCGACAGAGTCACACAGACATGCAGAGACTGCCGCGTGTCTGCGGGAGGACAGGACGGGGTGACACAGTCACACAGACGTGCATAGACTGCCGCGTGTCTGCGGGAGGACGGGACGGGGCGACACAGTCACACAGACGTGCAGAGACTGCCGCGTGTCTGCGGGAGGACGGGGCGACACAGTCACACAGACGTGCAGAGACTGCCGCGTGTCTGCGGGAGGACGGGACGGGGTGACACAGTCACACAGATGTGCAGAGACTGCCGCGTGTCTGCGGGAGGACGGGACGGGATGACACAGTCACACAGACGTGCAGAGACTGCCGTGTGTCTGCGGGAGGAAGGGACGGGGCGACAGAGTCACACAGACGTGCAGAGACTGCCGCGTGTCTGCGGGAGGACAGGACGGGGTGACACAGTCACACAGACGTGCATAGACTGCCGCGTGTCTGCGGGAGGACGGGACGGGGCGACACAGTCACACAGACGTGCAGAGACTGCCGCGTGTCTGCGGGAGGACGGGACGGGGCGACACAGTCACACAGACGTGCAGAGACTGCCGCGTGTCTGCGGGAGGACGGGACGGGGTGACACAGTCACACAGACGTGCAGAGACTGCCGCGTGTCTGCGGGAGGACGGGACGGGGTGACACAGTCACATAGACGTGCAGAGACTGCCGCGTGTCTGCGGGAGGACGGGACGGGATGACACAGTCACACAGACGTGCAGAGACTGCCGCGTGTCTGCGGGAGGAAGGGAAGGGGCGACACAGTCACACAGACGTGCAGAGACTGCCGTGTGTCTGCGGGAGGACGGGACGGGATGACACAGTCACACAGACGTGCAGAGACTGCCGCGAGTCTGTGGGAGGACGGGACGGGGCGACACAGTCACACAGACGTGCAGAACCTGCCGCGTGTCTGCGGGAGGACGGGACGGGGTGACACAGTCACATAGACGTGCAGAGACTGCCGCGTGTGTCCGGGAGGACGGGACGGGGTGACACAGTCACACAGACGTGCAGAGACTGCCGCGTGTCTGCGGGAGGACGGGGCGACACAGTCACACAGACGTGCAGAGACTGCCGCGTGTCTGTGGGAGGACGGGATGGGGCGACACAGTCACACAGACGTGCAGAGACTGCCGCGTGTCTGCGGGAAGACGGGGTGACACAGTCACACAGACGTGCAGAGACTGCCGCGTGTCTGCGGGAGGACGGGACGGGGCGACACAGTCACACAGACGTGCAGAGACTGCCGCGTGTCTGTGGGAGGACGGGACGGGGCGACACAGTCACAGTGACGTGCAGAGACTGCCGCGTGTCTGCAGGAGGACTGGACGGGATGACACAGTCACACAGACGTGCAGAGACTGCCGTGTGTCTGCGGGAGGACGGGACGGGGCGACAGAGTCACACAGACGTGCAGAGACTGCCGCGTGTCTGCGGGAGGACGGGACGGGGTGACACAGTCACACAGACGTGCAGAGACTGCCGCGTGTCTGCGGGAGGACGGGGCGACACAGTCACACAGACGTGCAGAGACTGCCGCGTGTCTGCGGGAGGACGGGGCGACACAGTCACACAGACGTGCAGAACCTGCCGCGTGTCTGCGGGAGGACGGGACGGGGTGACACAGTCACACAGATGTGCAGAGACTGCCGCGTGTCTGCGGGAGGACGGGACGGGATGACACAGTCACACCGACGTGCAGAGACTGCCGCGTGTCTGCGGGAGGACGGGACGGGGTGACACAGTCACACAGATGTGCAGAGACTGCCGCGTGTCTGCGGGAGGACGGGACGGGGCGACACAGTCACACAGACGTGCAGAGACTGCCGCGTGTCTGCGGGAGGACGGGGTGACACAGTCACACAGACGTGCAGAGACTGCCGTGTGTCTGCGGGAGGACAGGACGACACAGTCACACAGACGTGCAGAGACTGCCGCTTGTCTGCGGGAGGATGGGGTGACACAGTCACACAGACGTGCAGAGACTGCCGCGTGTCTGCGGGAGGACGGGGCGACACAGTCACACAGATGTGCAGAGACTGCCGCGTGTCTGCGGGAGGAAGGGACGGGACAACACAGTCACACAGACGTGCAGAGACTGCCGCGTGTCTGCGGGAGGACGGGACGGGATGACACAGTCACATAGACGTGCAGAGACTGCCGCGTGTCTGCGGGAGGACGGGACGGGATGACACAGTCACACAGACGTGCAGAGACTGCCGCGTGTCTGCGGGAGGACGGGACGGGGCGACAGAGTCACACAGACGTGCAGAGACTGCCGCGTGTCTGCGGGAGGACGGGACGGGGCGAGAGAGTCACACAGACGTGCAGAGACTGCCGCGTGTCTGCGGGAGGACGGGACGGGGTGACACAGTCACATAGACGTGCAGAGACTGCCGCGTGTCTGCGGGAGGACGGGACGGGGTGACACAGTCACACAGACGTGCAGAGACTGCCGCGTGTCTGCGGGAGGACGGGGCGACACAGTCACACAGACGTGCAGAGACTGCCACGTGTCTGCGGGAGGATGGGGCGACACAGTCACACAGACGTGCAGAGACTGCCGCGTGTCTGCGGGAGGACGGGACGGGGCGACACAGTCACACAGACGTGCAGAGACTGCCGCGTGTCTGCGGGAGGACGGGACGGGGCGACAGAGTCACACAGACGTGCAGAGACTGCCGCGTGTCTGCGGGAGGACGGGACGGGGCGACAGAGTCACACAGACGTGCAGAGACTGCCGCGTGTCTGCGGGAGGACGGGACGGGGCGACACAGTCACACAGACGTGCAGAGACTGCCGCGTGTCTGCGGGAGGACGGGATGGGGCGACACAGTCACACAGACGTGCAGAGACTGCCGCGTGTCTGCGGGAGGACGGGACGGGGTGACACAGTCACATAGACGTGCAGAGACTGCCGCGTGTCTGCGGGAGGACGGGACGGGATGACACAGTCACACAGACGTGCAGAGACTGCCGCGTGTCTGCGGGAGGACGGGGCGACACAGTCACACAGACGTGCAGAGACTGCCACGTGTCTGCGGGAGGACGGGGCGACACAGTCACACAGACGTGCAGAGACTTCGCGTGTCTGCGGGAGGACGGGACGGGGTGACACAGTCACACAGATGTGTAGAGACTGCCGCGTGTCTGCGGGAGGACGGGACGGGGCGACAGAGTCACACAGACGTGCAGAGACTGCCGCGTGTCTGCGGGAGGACGGGACGGGGTGACACAGTCACACAGACGTGCATAGACTGCCGCGTGTCTGCGGGAGGATGGGACGGGGCGACAGAGTCACACAGACGTGCAGAGACTGCCGCGTGTCTGCGGGAGGACGGGACGGGGCGACACAGTCACACAGACGTGCATAGACTGCCGCGTGTCTGCGGGAGGACGGGACGGGGCGACACAGTCACACAGACGTGCAGAGATTGCCGCGTGTCTGCGGGAGGACGGGACGGGGCGACACAGTCACACAGACGTGCAGAGACTGCCGCGTGTCTGCGGGAGGACGGGACGGGATGACACAGTCACACAGACGTGCAGAGACTGCCGCGTGTCTGCGGGAGGACGGGACGGGGCGACACAGTCACATAGACGTGCAGAGACTGCCGCGTGTCTGCGGGAGGACGGGACGGGATGACACAGTCACACAGACGTGCATAGACTGCCGCGTGTCTGCGGGAGGACGGGACGGGGCGACACAGTCACACAGACGTGCAGAACCTGCCGCGTGTCTGCAGGAGGACGGGACGGGGCGACACAGTCACATAGACGTGCAGAGACTGCCGCGTGTCTGCGGGAGGACGGGACGGGGTGACACAGTCACACAGACGTGCAGAGACTGCTGCGTGTCTGTGGGAGGACGGGACGGGGCGACACAGTCACACTGACGTGCAGAGACTGCCGCGTGTCTGCAGGAGGACGGGACGGGATGACACAGTCACACAGACGTGCAGAGACTGCCGTGTGTCTGCGGGAGGACGGGACGGGGCGACAGAGTCACACAGACGTGCAGAGACTGCTGCGTGTCTGCGGGAGGACGGGACGGGGTGACACAGTCACACAGACGTGCAGAGACTGCCGCGTGTCTGCGGGAGGACGGGGCGACACAGTCACACAGACGTGCAGAGACTGCCGCGTGTCTGCGGGAGGACGGGACGGGGTGACACAGTCACACAGACGTGCAGAGACTGCCGCGTGTCTGCGGGAGGACGGGACGGGGTGACACAGTCACACAGACGTGCAGAGACTGCCGCGTGTCTGCGGGAGGACGGGACGGGGTGACACAGTCACACAGACGTGCAGAGACTGCCGCGTGTCTGCGGGAGGACGGGACGGGGTGACACAGTCACTGAGACTTGCAGAGACTGCCGCGTGTCTGCGGGAGGACGGGGCGACACAGTCACACAGACGTGCAGAGACTGCCGCGTGTCTGCGGGAGGACGGGACGGGGCGACACAGTCACACAGATGTGCAGAGACTGCCGCGTGTCTGCGGGAGGACGGGACGGGATGACACAGTCACACAGACGTGCAGAGACTGCCGCGTGTCTGCGGGAGGACGGGACGGGGCGACAGAGTCACACAGACGTGCAGAGACTGCCGCGTGTCTGCGGGAGGACGGGACGGGGTGACACAGTCACACAGACGTGCAGAGACTGCCGCGTGTCTGCGGGAGGACGGGATGGGGTGACACAGTCACATAGACGTGCAGAGACTGCCGCGTGTCTGCGGGAGGACGGGACGGGGCGACAGAGTCACACAGACGTGCAGAGACTGCCGCGTGTCTGCGGGAGGACGGGACGGGGTGACACAGTCACTCAGACGTGCAGAGACTGCCGCGTGTCTGCGGGAGGACGGGACGGGGTGACACAGTCACTCAGACGTGCAGAGACTGCCGCGTGTCTGCGGGAGGACAGGACGGGGCGACAGAGTCACACAGACGTGCAGAGACTGCCGCGTGTCTGCGGGAGGACGGGACGACACAGTCACACAGACGTGCAGAGACTGCCGTGTGTCTGCGGGAGGACGGGACGACACAGTCACACAGATGTGCAGAGACTGCCGCGTGTCTGCGGGAGGACGGGACGGGATGACACAGTCACACAGACGTGCAGAGACTGCCGCGTGTCTGCGGGAGGACGGGACGACACAGTCACACAGACGTGCAGAGACTGCCGTGTGTCTGCGGGAGGACGGGACGACACAGTCACACAGATGTGCAGAGACTGCCGCGTGTCTGCGGGAGGATGGGACGGGACGACACAGTCACACAGACGTGCAGAGACTGCCGCGTGTCTGCGGGAGGACGGGACGGGGCACACACAGTCGACACGGACTCGCAGAGACTGTTATGGTGGTCCTCCTTTTCTCTGTCCCGTTCCTATTTCCTGGTCATGTGTGTGGGCCCCCTCTTCCTCCTGACCCAGCCCCCGTCCTCGCACCCCTCTGTCCCTCCCCTCCCCAGGCGAGATGTGGGTGGCCCTGAGCACGCTGTTCCCATAGGGTGGCGGTGCGGAGCGAGCAGGACTCCCACACGCATGGAGCTGGCTGTCCTGCACGCCCTGCTCCCTTGGACAGTCTCAGCCTTCTTATTGGTTACGCAGGAAATCATGCCGTCTTGGTGGAGTGTTGTGAAGGTCAAATAATGTAAAGAATCTGTTGGTGAAATGGGTTCCCCTTACGTGGTCTCTCTGCCCTTTTAAAGTAGGAGGACCTCCTCCCCCCCGCCCTACTAGGAGTATGAAGGAGACTGACGATAATTCCATGTTGACGGGAACAGTGGCTCTGAGGGCTGTACCTCGCACTCTCTGAGGTTTGAGGGAATTAATGGAAAGGCAAACAGACACTGGGGAGATCACCCCCCATGATCCCAGCTGCCGTAAGCCGCAGGGATTGCAGAGTACCCGAAGAATTCAAGGGGATCTGAAGCTCGAGGAGTATATTAGGTTTTCTGTCCCTCAGTTTCTCCTCCTTCGGCAACATGAGGGGGGTGGGGCGGCAGCGCGGTGGTTTATAATCCCGTAGAGCAAGGGTGCCTCTCAGCATTCTCGCCGCACATCCATTCCCATCTTTGCAGAGATTTCATCAGCTAAGGACACTGCACTTATTAAGGAATAACAAATTCATTTCCCCAATTTTATTAATAAAAGACATTTAAAAATGATTGTGCAATAAAAACAGTATTAAGCTTCCCAGTTTAATGAGGTGGCTGATGCTTTAGTTAGTCTGTGTGGCCTCATTATCAGCAAATGCATGGATTCCCTTAGGTTTTCTGATATTTTGACAAGAATTCAGACCCCCAGTGCTACTTCTGTGAACCTCAGAGCAGATGTCGTTACTCTGAGTGGGCTCTCAGGATCCTTCCAGCTTTGACCTGGCTCTGTTGACCTCCCATGTGTTGAGCGGCGTGGGTTGGAGCCAGAGCCACCCCCTGGTGTTCGGCTCAATCCACACCCAGGAGATGGAGTTCACCATGCCCGCTATTCCCTGCACAGTGAATGCAGGAGCCATTCTGAGTGTGTGTGTGTATGTGTGTTTATTAATGGAAAATAAGGTGGCCAAGGGAAGCAGTCAACAGGCCCTTTCTGCCGACATACTCTCCCCTGTTGCACGGACAGGGAAGCCAGTTTGAAATTAGAAGGGTCCTGGGTAGGCACAGAACTAGAGTTGGGGAGTTACCGGAATAGTTGGAATGGCATTGTCTTTAAACAAGCTATTGGGGTCTAACTTCCCGGAGGTCTTATTCAGGCCATTTGGGAATCAGCACCCCTTTCAGCTGGTGCTGGGCGCATGCACTAGCCCTTCACCTCTGGCCTTCCTCACGGGCACCTGCCAGCAGGCCACGGCCCTTCCCACCTGCTTTGGGGTTCAGTGGCAGTTGAACATCTGCTCCCTCAAGGGCTGGGCTCCTTGGGCTGGCCTTCTAGCATTGGCACAGGGGCCGGCTGCTGGCCTCCTTGTGGAGCAGCTTTGCAGGTGGCTTCAGCCTCAAAAGTGCCACCCTCAAGTCTGGATGACAGTGGGGGCAACTGAACAGTGAGGAGAAGCTTGGCAGCCCTGGTGCAGTGACGGGGACAGCCATCTACACTGAAGCGCTGATCAGGCCTGGTCATCCCCCCGCCCCCCGTCCCCCGCTGGGAGAACAATGTCACCATGAGAAGTGAGGAGCAAGGGAAGGGGGCACATCTCTCCCCACCGCTGGTGGTCAACGTCCCCTGCATTCTTCCAGGCCACCCACCTTCTCACATCACTCCACTCGGAATGAACGGCCCTCCTTGGCACCACCGTTAGCTTTGCGTGGTGGTGTTCCTGCCTCTACTTTTGCTCTTGGGTTGTATTTATTTGCAGGCTTCTGCTTTTTTCAAAACTATGGTGCCACTGCTCATGTCCTGAGAAACTGGAGAACCTTCTCATCATCTTTCTGCACTGCCGGCTACATGTCTAGTCTCCACCCAGTGATCTGCCAAGGTGACGACGTTAACTTTCTGAGCGGGAGTGTGTCCACAGCACGCGAGGCAAAGGGCTGAGTTGCACCAGGAGGAGCCCAACCTCCTTGCCATGCTGACACGGCACTGCCGCACCCGCCCGGCCACCCTGGGCTCCCCTTCGTCACCTCCCCTTCCACCACCACGGCCAGCCCGCTGCCTTGACCCTGCCCCGCTCCCAGCAGGCCTGTGCTGGAGCCGGGGCTGCGCAGGGACGGGCTGCTTCCCGCCAGGGGTCCAGCGCAGCCCCCCTCCCCCCCGCAGGGACGGGCTGCTTCCCACCATGGGTCCAGCGCAGCCCCCCCCCTGCAGGGACGGGCTGCTTCCCGCCACGGGCCCAGCGCAGCCCCCCCCCCCCGCAGGGACGGGCTGCTTCCCGCCAGGGGTCCAGCGCAGCCCCCCCCCCTGCAGGGACGGGCTGCTTCCCGCCACGGGCCCACACAGCCCCCCCCCAGGGACGGGCTGCTTCCCGCCACAGGTCCAGCGCAGCCTCCCCCCCCCAGGGACGGGCTGCTTCCCACCACGGGTCCAGCGCAGTCCCCCCCCCAGGGACGGGCTGCTTCCCGCCACGGGTCCAGCGCAGCCCCCCCACCCCCCAGGGACGGGCTGCTTCCCACCACGGGTCCAGCGCAGTCCCCCCCCCAGGGACGGGCTGCTTCCCGCCACGGGTCCAGTGCAGACCACCCCCCCCCACAGGGACGGGCTGCTTCCCGCCACGGGCCCAGCGCAGCCCCCCCCCCCCCCCCCCCGCAGGGACGGGCTGCTTCCCGCCACAGGTCCAGCGCAGCCCCCCCCCCCCGCAGGGACGGGCTGCTTCCCGCCACGGGTCCAGTGCAGACCACCCCCCCCCACAGGGACGGGCTGCTTCCCGCCACGGGTCCAGTGCAGACCACCCCCCCCCACAGGGACGGGCTGCTTCCCGCCACGGGTCCAGTGCAGACCACCCCCCCCCACAGGGACGGGCTGCTTCCCGCCACGGGTCCAGTGCAGACCACCCCCCCCCACAGGGACGGGCTGCTTCCCGCCACGGGCCCAGCGCAGCCCCCCCCCCAGGGACGGGCTGCTTCCCGCCACAGGTCCAGCGCAGCCCCCCCCCCCGCAGGGACGGGCTGCTTCCCGCCACGGGTCCAGTGCAGACCACCCCCCCCCACAGGGACGGGCTGCTTCCCGCCACGGGCCCAGCGCAGCCCCCCCCCGCAGGGACGGGCTGCTTCCCGCCACGGGCCCAGCGCAGCCCCCCCCCCCGCAGGGACGGGCTGCTTCCCGCCACGGGTCCAGCGCAGCCCCCCCCCCCCGCAGGGACGGGCTGCTTCCCGCCACGGGCCCAGCGCAGCCCCCCCCCCCCCGCAGGGACGGGCTGCTTCCCGCCACAGGTCCAGCGCAGCCCCCCCCCACCACCCGGCGCCTGCTGGGAACGCGCAGAGGACAGACCGAGCCGCGTCCCGACCCAGCCTCTTGGCGTAGCTGCCCCCACCACCCGGCGCCTGTTGAATTGAACGGAATCTCATTTTGAAACGGTGTGTCAACAACTTTGGTAATTGAAGAGGAATCTGTCAGGTCCTTCGAATGCGACTTGTTGGAGACGCCGACACCTGGCGCCCTCACCCTCGGCTGTGGTCCGGACCGCGGTGCGGGCGCTCCCGCACAGCAGGCGTTGACGAGGGCAGGCCTGCCTGGGACGCCGTGTCAGAGGGGCCGCAGCGCCCTTCCGACACCTGAAAATTACAGACCTGAAAGATTCCTTCTCACTTGTCAGCTGTCCAGCCTCCCCTGCACAGACGGTCCGGGCCTTCCCTTCCAGGGCGGGGCTTCCCACGCCCAGGACCAGCCAGCCGGTGCGTGGAGGTCCCGCAGGGGCACAGCCTCTGGGCGTCCTAGGCTCGCGGTTCCGGTGGTTCATCCGATGCTTTCTGCCACGGGTGAGTTTAAAGGGGGGCTTGTTGCCTCAAGCACTGAAAAGATGTTGCGTAGAGTTGCTTCAGGCATGGCTGGATCCAGGGGGCTCTGTTTCTCTGTTTAGTTTATTCTTCTCACAGGCTGTCCCCGTATGTTGAGGGGCAAGGTGGCCCCTGCATGCTTCAGATTCACTCATTTCATTTAATTGTCCAAACATTCTGCTCACTCCGTTCCAGCCATTCATCGTTTTCTTCTGTTCCTTAAATAAACCAGGCATACTCCTGCCTTAGGGTGTTTGCATCCGCTGTTCCAAGTGCCTGGAACTCCCTCTCCCGCCCCACCATAGCTGCGGATCTCGTCCCGACCTCCTCCAAGGCCTGCTCGCTCTGACCTTCCCAGCGAGGCGGACCTTCACCACCCTATCAACACACTGAGAGCCATACTAGAAAAAAAATTTTCCTTGGGGCTGTGGTGTTTTATTATGAAAATAGAATTAAAGCTTTAAAAACAAAATGATCTTTTCTAATTTAATGAAAAATTTAATGAAAAACAAAATTTATTGACTTCTATTCATTTAACCCATGTTTTTAGAATTTGTCAATATTAATTGCAACAATAAGAATATCAACAAGAAAGATTTTCACAAACCGACTGCAGGGTTTTGTCCACGTTTTCCTTCACACGGCCCTGTGCTTAAAACTAGTGTGAGTTAAATACAACTCACATGGCAGTTAATGTGTTAAAAATGGAATCCCCCCATTGCAATGACTGCTTTCTAACTCACTCTACACTGTACTTACTTATTATCTCTGTAGCCCTTTCACTCATAAGAATGTTTTGTTCACAGATGTATCCCAAGAACCTAGCAGAGTCCCATCACATAGTAGTTGCTCAATTTGTTGGATGAATGAATGAAGCAGAAAGAAAAATGAATTCCATACCCAGACATTAGAAATACAGCAGTGAACACAAAACCCCTTTGAGCTTTTGGACCCTACTTTCTGGAGGGAAAGGTGACAGTGGGACTGAAAGAAGTACAAAATACATGGAGTTTCAGGGGCAGTGAGACAGGGGCAGGCCAACAGCAGATGTGCATAGTCGAGATGAGACCCAGCCAAAACCCAACAAGGATGGAGACCGTTCTCCTTCTGTTGTTTTAATTTTATTCTTTTTAGAAGTAGGGGAGGACAAGCACATTGCTAATGATAGTAATAAAGCTTCTCCCAAATTTGCTTACAAGTTGTGTTCTCTTTTATTTTCATTCCCTTCCAAACTCGGGAGTGATCGTGGGCAGCACCTGCCAATCACCCTTCCCTGGACGTTTCCCGTTCTTGGACTTCAATGGAAAGATACACACACTGGCTGGGAGCTGCTGGTGTTCAGAAACCTCTTGGAGCCAGCAGCTGCGTGGAGGACACCACCCAAACCAATAAGCGGGCATTAATTCGCATTGACATTAATGTCTTTTTTTATTGACACAAGTATCTTATAAGAGCTTGCCTGGGGGGAACATCTGTCTTCATATTGACTTAAAATAGAAGATATCACAGGGTGGGCATTCCATCTATGTAGCAGAGACCTCTGCATACAAATGTAGATGCATAATCAATACTTCATCAACAGATTATGATCTGGCTTTCAATGTTTTGCAAAAAGAACCTGAAGATGAGTAATGAAGTACAATAATAAGTTTGAAATGCAAGGCTTTTTTAATTTTAATAAGACTTGGGAGCTCCCCTTGGCCATTCCGGTAGACAGCAGGAAAAGCCCCTCTGGCTGTAGGAGGAAGTAGGAGGAAGTGGGAGGCACTTGCAGAGTGGGCCTAGCCTGCTCGAGAATCATTAATAACGATATTAACAACACAGACCCTGAGGCCACATTGCCGGGGCCCACCCAGGCCCTCTTTGACCCATTATGGCTTCTGTGCTTCCTCCTACCTGGCCTCCCAGGTCAGCGGGTGCTGCTCCTGGGGAAGCGCTTGGGTGATTAAGTCCCCAGGGGCGGCCTTAGCCAGAGACCTTGGCCGGGAGGCAGGAAGCCCGCCTCCCTCGCCTCAGGCGGAGCCGGCCACATTCCAGGGGGCAGGTGGACACTTACCCCGCCCCCCCCTTTGTTTAACTCCCACTAACTTATCTGTTTGCTCCTGTGCTTGGGCCTCTGCCTTGTTTCCGTGTCCTACTTCTGCGGCCCTCTTACTGTCACCGGAAGCGTCTCCTAACACGACACATGTGACCGAAGCCCGTCTCCAGGTCTGCCCCGGGAAATCTGGCTTGGGAGGTGGCGTCCATTCCACAAACATTTACTGGGTATCTGCAATGCGCCCATGGGCCCTGGACTGAGGTAGGAGCTGGGGATAGAGCAGTGAGTGTCTTCGTGAAATTTTGGTCCTTCTGGCTACACAGAGAAATTAAACACCAGCTTGTCCCCTGACCCCGCCGTGAAGGCAGAGGGCTCTAGGACGGGTTGCTGCAGCGGCGCAGCGGTCACTGGAGGCCCCGTTTGTCCCACCTCTCTGCTCAGCGTGTGTGGGGTTGGCTTTGTCCTCAGGCTGGGACGAGTGGCTGCGCAGTTCCAGACATCACGTCCAGACGCGACAACACCCAGAGGAAGAAGAGAGACCATCCCTTCTCGCGGCTTTCTCTTTAAAGCAAGGGCACTTTGTCTTGAAGCCCGTCTCCCTAGCAGAATTACCTTTGTCGCACTGGCCTGAAATGGGTCCCCGCTCCTTCCCGAGCCACCCTGGCAGGGGACGGAATTGTCTCTGGGCCAATCAGGTTGGGCGCTGACCCGGGAGTTGGTGGTTTCTCCTGGGGCAGGAGGGGTGAATGCCTGGAGACAACGGGGGAGCCTGGCGCCCTCTGTGCCGGCCGGCACTGCCCCCTGGCCACAGCAGGCAGCCCCACCTGTCTGTGGCGCGGTCGCCCCCACTCCTGGCAGCTCCCGGGGGGCAGCAGCCTGTCCGCCCTGCTCCCCGCTGCCTCCCCCGGGTCGGCCCTGCAGAGTGCAGAGAGTCGTGCCCAGTGAGCCTGCGCGGAGAGCCGTGCCCAGTGAGCGTGCGCGGAGAGCCGTGCCCAGTGAGCGTGAGGCGGAGAGCCGAGCACAGTGAGCGTGCGCGGAGAGCCGTGCCCAGTGAGCATGCGTGGAGAGCCGTGCCCAGTGAGCATGCGTGGAGAGCCGTGCCCAGTGAGCGTGAGGCGGAGAGCCGTGCCCAGTGAGCGTGCGCGGAGAGCCTGCCCAGTGAGCCTGCGCGGAGAGCCGTGCCCAGTGAGCGTGCAGCGGAGAGCCGTGCCCTGTGAGCGTGCAGCGGAGAGCCGAGCCCAGTGAGCGTGCGGAGGACAGCCGTGCCCAGTGAGCGTGCAGCGGAGAGCCGTGCCCTGTGAGCGTGCAGCGGAGAGCCGTGCCCTGTGAGCGTGCAGCGGAGAGCCGAGCCCAGTGAGCGTGCGGAGGACAGCCGTGCCCAGTGAGCGTGCAGCGGAGAGCCGTGCCCTGTGAGCGTGCAGCGGAGAGCCGTGCCCTGTGAGCGTGCAGCGGAGAGCCGAGCCCAGTGAGCGTGCGGAGGACAGCCGTGCCCAGTGAGCGTGCAGCGGAGAGCCGTGCCCTGTGAGCGTGCAGCGGAGAGCCGTGCCCTGTGAGCGTGCGGCGGAGAGCCGTGCCCAGTGAGCGTGCAGCGGAGAGCCGTGCCCTGTGAGCGTGCAGCGGAGAGCCGTGCCCGGTGAGCGTGCGCGGAGAGCCGTGCCCTGTGAGCGTGCAGCGGAGAGCCGTGCCCAGTGAGCGTGCAGCGGAGAGCCGTGCCCTGTGAGCGTGCAGCGGAGAGCCGTGCCCGGTGAGCGTGCGCGGAGAGCCGTGCCCTGTGAGCGTGCAGCGGAGAGCCGTGCCCAGTGAGCGTGCAGCGGAGAGCCGTGCCCTGTGAGCGTGCAGCGGAGAGCCGTGCCCTGTGAGCGTGCAGCGGAGAGCCGTGCCCGGTGAGCGTGCGCGGAGAGCCGTGCCCGGTGAGCGTGCGCGGAGAGCCGTGCCCGGTGAGCGTGCGCGGAGAGTCGTGCCCGGTGAGCGTGCGGAGAGCCGTGCCCAGTGAGCGTGCGGCGGAGAGTCGTGCCCGGTGATCGTGCGGAGGACAGCCGTGCCCAGTGAGCGTGCGCAGAGAGTCGTGCTCAGTGAGCGTGTGGCGGAGAGCCGTGCCCAGTGAGCGTGCGCGGAGAGCCGTGCCCAGTGAGCATGCAGAGGACAGCCGTGCCCAGTGAGCGTGCGGAGGACAGCCGTGCCCAGTGAGCATGCAGAGGACAGCCGTGCCCAGTGAGCGTGCGCGGAGAGCCGTGCCCAGTGAGCGTGCGCGGAGAGATGACATAGACGGCCGGCCGTGTGAGCGCACGAATGCATGAACGCACACGCGCAATTGAAGAGCAGACAGGCGGCGAAGTTTGGGTGGGCTTGCCATGCCCTCGTGTGGCATGTCCCGTGAGGGTGGAGGGGCGTGGGCCTCCCTGCCAGAGGAGCCCGGGCTGGGCCGGGGCCGTCCTGCGGAGGCCGAGCGGGCATCAGCTTCGGTTAGAAAGCCCGAGGCTCACGCCTGGCCGCGATGCTGTGCGCCTCGGGCCTTTCCCATGTTCTCCAGAGACGCTGCGGGGCCCAGTGGCTGAACGGCGCGTTGGGCGCTGCTATGGATAAGCGACGATGCCCGGAGACCGCGCGGGAGTGCGGGGCGCCGCCCACTGAGGGCCAGCGTGGGGCCGGGGCCTGGCCCCACTGAGGGCTGGCGGTGGCAGAGAAGAGAGCGGCGCAGAGGCCGTGGGGTGGCGCCGGCCGTGTGAGGCAAGCCAGGCTGGCGTGGCCCGACGTGGGGCGAGGGGGCTGAGGTCAGCAGAGGCCACGGCACACCTGCGCCTCACAGGACAAGGCAAGGCACCTGGCGCTTTATTCCGAGGCGGCGGCCACTGAGGGGCTCCGGGCGGGGCAGCAGCTGCGGACACCGCCGCGGCGAGGGGCTGCCTGGCGTGGCCAGCGAGGCGCTGCAGCGGCCCGGCTTGGGCTGGGGTGGCCGACAAGCAGCAACAGTGGCTGAGGAGAGAGGTGGACCGGCACGCACCGAGAGGTGCCGGGAGGCAGATCTGGTGGCTGAGGAGTCACAGAGTCTGCCCTTGCTGGGCCTCAAGGGCACGTGTTCCCACCTCTTACCGAGGTGTGAGCCAGGCCCTCCCGTCCAGGGGGACAGACCCAGGTGTGCACAGGGAGCCTTTCTCTCACTCCGGGCCCAGGCAACCCGGGGGAGAATCGCGCCTGATGCAGTTAAGAATCCCTGCAATCAGTCACGCAGGCTTACATGAAAGGCGGCGTCCAAACGTGTTGCCTAGCCTCTCCCGCCCGGCAGCGGCCCAGGCGGCCCATGGCACACCTAGAGTATCACTATTCCAAGCTGGAAAAGGATCCTCGTTATTTTTGGTGGATGGGAAGGTTAGAGGAGGGAATAGAAGAGAAGTATTTAGGGGGCTAAGTTATAGAAAAACTAACACCTTGGCTGGAATGGGCTGTGATGTCATGGAAAGCGTGTGGAATTAGGGGTTGGAAGGCCTGCCTGTGAGTCCCGGTCATGCTACTTACTTGCTGTGTGACCTTAGTGGGTCAATTAGCCTCTCTGATGCTTCTTTTCCTCCTGTATAAGAGAGAAGTGGCAACAGTTGCATCAGAAGCTACTGAGGAAATTACATGAAACGATGTTGGTGAAAGTGCCTTGTCAGCTGCAAAGCACTATCAAATGTTGGGAATTATCAAAAAAGTACATTTTAAGCAAAAAAAGGTCTAATTGGGTGATATTGAATTAATGTTAATTCTTGGGTGTTATGAGGATGTCTTTATCTTTAGGAGATGCATGATGGGGTATTTAGGAGTGAAATGTCAAAATGTTTACAACATACAAATGGTTCAGAAATAAAAGAATTGTATGACTCAATGGATTATCTACCTAGCTATTTATATATTGAGAAAATGTGGGCAAATACTAACTGCTGGTGAATCTAGCTGAAGGATCTTAGTGTTTGTAAAGCTATTTTTAACTTTTCAGTAGATTTGAAAACTTTCATAATAAACAACAGGGTGAAATCAATGCCAATCCCAGTGGACTAAGTAGGAAAGGCCAAGCAGTGTCTCAGAAGGTGACAAAGGGCATTATCTTCATGACCTTGGGCAAAGGCGTGGCCTTCAGCTGGGAAGAAACACCAGCTCCTCTCCCTGCCCCGTGTTGTGCTCCTGGTGCCTCCCACCGGGAGCCCAAACGGAGGGCGGGGCCTGGAGAGGGAATCGGGATCGGCCTTCGAGGGTGGGGCGCAGGGCGCAGGGTGGAGAAGGGCAGAGGGCGGACCGGAGGGGGCAAACAGAGATACCAGTACCCTTCCTTTTGCAGGGCATGGCCGACGGAAGTTCAGTGCCAGACGAGCACTTCCCAGCCCTCACAGAGCTGGGAGATAGGAGGCGATGCGCCCCCAACCCTTCTCCTGTAAGGTGAAGTCCGTGCTGCATCTGGAAGTATTTTCCCTTTTGGTGGGAGAAGTCAGTGCCCCTTCCCCGAATTCGGATATTGTCACGTGAGGCCATGGTAGCAGGGGCAAGAGGTGGCAGAGCAGCCACTAAGAGCCCGGACGTTGCTGGGCAGCAGAGCCAGCTCCAGACCCCGTGCCTCCGGACTCCTTGTGAGGCGAGAAAAAGGCTCGCATTTTGAGGCCCCGCGGTCGGGACCTTGTTTCTCTTAATGAGGCACATGATGAAGTCGAAGTGGCCTCCTTGTCTCCCTTCCCTTAGTCACACCCTCCTCCCGACACTCGAGATTGTTCTACTCCGGCAGACAAGGAGAAACGCGCGTGAAGACAAGAAAGCGGGCACTGAGGAGGGCTGCACGGGAGGAACTCTGTGCAGAGGAGGCCCGCCAGCAGACGGGCCACGCGACGGACTCGGGAGAAGCCTCGCCTGTGGAGCAGGGCCCACCCGTCACCAGCTGTGCGCACCCCACTCCTACGCGCCGTGCTGCTGCCAGTCCCCCCAGAGCTGTGTCACTTTACAGAGAGCCCGGAGTGCCCCGTGCCAGCCCCTGTGCAGAACGAGTGCCGACGCTCCTCTGTCCGGGCTGGTGGAATCTGCTTCAGAGCCCAGGGGCCAGCCTGCGCGGCTCGGCCCACTCGCCCACGCGAGTGTCCTGGGAGCTCGGTGGAGGCGGCAGGTGCGGAACTGCATGGGCAGGTCTGGGGGGCGGGACACAAGGCTCCACGGGCCCTGGCCAGGGCTCGCACCCTGCACAGAGCCCCAGTCGCCCGCGGCTCAGCTTTAACCACTCGGTACCAGCGTCGACTGGAGTGGACAGCGCAGGTGAACGCGCACGGCCCAGCGTCGACTGGAGTGGACAGCGCAGGTGAACGCGCACGGCCCAGCGTCGACTGGAGTGGACGGCGCAGGTGAACGCGCACGGCCCAGCGTCGACTGGAGTGGACAGAGCAGGTGAACGCGCACGGCCCAGCGTCGACTGGAGTGGACAGAGCAGGTGAACGCGCACGGCCCAGCGTCGACTGGAGTGGACAGAGCAGGTGAACGCGCACGGCCCAGCGTCGACTGGAGTGGACAGCGCAGGTGAACGTGCACGGCCCAGCGTCGACTGGAGTGGACAGAGCAGGTGAACGCGCACGGCCCAGCGTCGACTGGAGTGGACAGAGCAGGTGAACACACACGGCCCAGCGTCGACTGGAGTGGACAGCCACAGGTGAGCGCGCACGGCCCAGCGTCGACTGGAGTGGACGGCGCGGGTGAACGCGCACGGCCCAGCGTCGACTGGAGTGGACGGCGCGGGTGAACACACACGGCCCAGCGTCAACTGGAGTCGACGGCGCAGGTGAGCGTGCACGGCCCAGCGTCGACTGGAGTCGACAGCCATGATATGAAGGTGTACAACCGGGTGTCGACTGTAAGCCGACAGCCAAAAGCTTTTACTTGTACAGCTTTTATCCCTGCAGTTGCGGTGTGTATGTTCAGCTAATAAGTCACTATGAATCTGTGACCTTTTAACAAGTCCTTAGTAGGAGTTACTATAGTTATTTTGCTAAAGCTGCCTGTAAAGTGAAACAAGCTTGCAGTGCTTTCAAGCTTCCTAATCACACAAGAGCAAGACGGACTTGCCGTCAAGCGCAGCACAGACCGCCGTGCGGCTGTAGTGCGGCCCTGGGCAGGGTGTCGCGGCCGTGAGCACCGCGCCCAAGTGGTGAAGGCAGAGCTTACCGGGCTCATGGCCGCCCGGCTGCCAGCTCTTGCAAGGGTTCGCTGCACGTGCAAGTGGCTTTTCTCACCACAGCGTCATGGACTTGAGGAGGGACTGAACGCCAAGCGTTTCCATGAAAGTGACGCCTGTAGCCTCTGCTCCCCTGTCCCGCTGGGCCCCTTAGGAAACAGGGAGTGAAGAGAAGGAAGAGGAACTGTCTGGACACAGACTGACTTTTCACCAAAAAGCTCCTTTCACAGCGAGTGCCCACCCTTTGCTGGGCCAGGATGTGCCCGGGCGCTGGGCTGCGTGGAGGGTGCCACCACCGTCACTCCCCTTCAGGTGATGACTGGACCTGCCCAGGCGCTGGGCTGCGTGGAGGGTGCCACCACCGTCACTCCCCTTCAGGTGCTGACTGGACCTGCCCAGGCGCTGGGCTGCGTGGAGGGTGCCACCACCGTCACTCCCTATCCCCGGTCACCCACCGCGGCCCGGTCAGGGTTCCCAGTGCTGGCTGAGCAATGATCCTCCCAGGAGCTTCTCTGCGACACAGCCCCTCTCCCCCAGCAACCGCCGGGCACGGGCTCAGGCGTCAGTGTTTCTCAAGCACCCGGTGATTCCGGTGTGCAGCGAGGCCTGAGAACTGCTGCTCCACAGGAAAGAGTGTGTCCTCAGGGAGCCACCTGCGTCAGGCAGGTCGTCTGGAGGTGGATCCCACTGGTTACTGTCATTTGGGGATGGGAGCTGCTAGATCCTCACAGCGACCCTCCACCGTTCTCTGGGGTCATCCCTCGTGTTTTATAAAATGTTGATTTCCTTAAAAGTTCAGGTAGTGGCTCATCCGAAACTGGAAACATTTCCAAAGGTCATCGCCAGCTGTTGCTAACTGTGAGACCCAGAGGCAGAGGCGGTGGGACAGGCATCTGATGGGCGGCTGCTGCCCCTGGCGCCAAAGGTGTCCGCCTGAGTCCAGCCTGTGCGTGCAAACTTCTCCGGCCCTGTCCGGGGCGAGGGGAGGTGTCAGGTGAGGCGCACGGCGCTCGGACTTTCTCAGAACATGTCGGCTCACTTCTGCAGAGTGCTTACTGGGTCCCAAACACTGCTCTTTAAAGCAATCATAGTTTATCGCTAGACAAATGGCATCATTTTCCAAGGCATTCAGAAGCACCACTCTCAGCCACAATGTGGCCCTTACACAATCGTTCTCATTTTCCTGTTCTTTTCACCCACATTCGAGGTGGGGGGACAAAGACTGATCTTCAAATGAATAACATAAACTTCGACTAAGTACCCAGAAATATTTGCTTCTTCCCTAGTTCAGGCACGTCAAGGCCCACTACCGAGGCACAGTCTGGGCGGAGAGTCCCGGATCATCGTCACCAGGGCACGTCAGGAAATTCTGACATTTTAAAATAGTTTTGGAGGACATGTTAGTTCCTTTCCCTAGACGTCTGCCCTGTGCACTCTCTCGTTCTCCTTTCTCTTGTGCCTGCCAGTTAGGAAAGACACTATGTTATAATTAAAATTCTTTATTTGACTAAGTATACAACATCCAATTCCTGATTTATACAGAAAAATAAAATTATTTGTGTCACCCTGGGTAGGAAAAATAATCATTTAATAAATGGTTTTTTGCCAATTTTGATCAGTTTTTTGGGGGGGATAGTAATAAATACACCATTTATCTACTGCATACTACTAGGTCATTTAGCCCCTGATCCCCAAAAGCATTCTGTTCTGAGTTGAAGTTATGCAGTAAAGAGAAATGTCACATCTTCCAGTTCACAACTGCCAGCTACTATCATGGCCTCTGTCCTGCTCGTTGTGGTTTTGCTCTATGCATCCACCCTTCTACCAGGGCAGTGGTCTCAGCCCTGTCTGCCCGTGAGCAGCACTTGACGCTCAAAATAAATACGGATGTGTAAGTCCCAGGTGTGAAATTCTGCTTTAATTGGCCTAGGATGGGGCCTAGGCATAGATATATTATTGTTGACCTCCAGGTGACTCTAATGTGCTGGTGTGTTTTGGAACCACTATTGCTGACAGTCAGCTCTTCCCAGTGCCTGGGGCAGCACTGTCTCCTTCAGCTGGAATCATCAGCACCTGCTACAGGGTCTGGCACATGATGGACACTCACAAGTCTTCTATGAATTATACACTGAATATACTGAACTTGGAATCCTGCTATCATCATACCAAAGTATCACTCTCGTCTGGCCTATTTCCAAGGTACTGCGTGTTAAACAAGGAGTCAGACTGTCAATTTTAAAGAAGCAGTATTGCTGTAATGCTAATTTGCCATGCTTTGCTCTGGACCCGTATTTCATTACTTGTTAATATTCAAAGACAATACCATAGCATTTATTGAGTAAAAGCAAGTCGATATATTGAAAAGAAATATTAAGTTCTTTAGAAATGCAGGGCAATAGATTGTCAGACACGAGAAGCAAACATCAATGTTACCTAATCACTCTAGAGAACGCGGCTCAGGATAAACATCCATTTCTTCCATGTGGCTTTCAGGCAAACTTTTGAGATAGCTACCTGAATACAAAAGTAGAAACCAAACTGTCAGTTTTAGTCTAATTTCTGCCTGGTTGATTGACAGATCGATCCACTCATTCGTTCTTTCAGCTTTGGCTTAATGAGCCTCTTGTTGGCACCAGGCACTGTTCCGGGCTGTGGGACGCAGCAGTGGATTCCAGCGGCCTGTGCCTGGTCGCGTGGGGCTGATACTCAGACGTGGGAGGGACAGAAGAACAGGGCAGCAGTCCCCGCTGCGAGGAGACTGCGGAGGACGATCTGACAGCAGGGCCAGGGCGAGTTGGGTCCTGGTGGTCAGGGGTGACCTGGGAGCTGAGCTCTGCGCCTCAGAGGGTGGGAGGCAGCGAGTGCGTCCGTGCAGAGGCGGGAACGAGCTGAGGTTTGACAGGCCAGGGCTGGAGCGTGGCCAGGGAGGGAAGGGTGGTTTGAAGCGCGGGGCCTTCCTCACCACCACCGTGAATGGTGCCACCTCTGCTGGTCTTCGTGGGTCTCTAGCTACCGGACATCATATTAGTATCTATTTGTTCATTTCACACTTCCCTCTCCTCACCGGAATGTGTTTTGTTTCTGCTATACTCAGTACAGTCCCTCGCACATGGTAAGTGTTCAACAAATGTTGTTAGATGACTTGGTTGGAACACGTGTCACTGGATTTTGCTGTGTTGATCTGGGCACGAGGGACTTGAGAGAGCCTTAGTGTTCCTGGGCTTCTATTTCCCAAGCACATTCGTGTCCTTTCTAATCTTTCTGCCTTAATCACTTTAAATGTACTGACAAGCACAATTGACCAATTAATAGCACGCATGCTCTTGTTACATCATTTGTAATCCATGCTGCTCTTTCTATTTGCATGGCCTTTCAATTTTTCATGACTCAAAATGGACGACATGCATAATGAATACAAATAGCAAATTGATTAAATGTAATGCATATTCTACTGCTTGCTGGGCTTACGCCTGTTATTAATGACAGGAATCCAGCAAATTCTCATGAAAACACTGATGACATACAACCTTTAATGCAAGATGTTGGAGCACTAGGGGTCCTAAATTTTCCTAATTACTGAGCAACAGCAGGCATTAATTTCCCAGATGGCAACCTTTGTAAATAAGGACATCAGCATGGCTGCTTTGTTCAAGTTCTTTTTGCTGAGCACAAAACCCATCATGCAACCCATTTTTACTTCATTAGACTATTTGTGTTGTGTTTCAAAAAAAATACACTTGAGAGATTGCCTTATGAGCAAAGTATAAAGGACACCACTTGTGCAAAATCAAATTTATTGTCTACTCGGGGATTGCATTGTGTTTTTTGGAATGCTAATATACAGTGATACAAATTCCACATAGCTTCAGCTGGTGCACTGAGCATGAAGGCGTCATAAGGTGGTAAAGCCAAATAGGAAAGAAGGCGTGGCTAAGAGTCCGACGGGGAATCCGGGAAGGAGGCTTTCAAGGGGTCTGCTGGCTAAACGTGCAGGCTCAGCCCCAGACTGCCAAAGGGTGAGCCAGTTTGCAACAAGAGGCTGTGGGACCCAACCTTTTCCCCACTAGTGGGAACCTTCTGGGAAGCAGGTGTTTGCTTTGACACATGGGTGGGTACAGTGAATGGTTCACCTAGGTTGGTACTAGGAAACCGCAGAGTACTTGTCTGATATGTCTTTAGGGAGAGAGGATGAAGTGGATAGGAGCATTTGTTGAGACCCACCCACAGTTAGAAACCAACAGTCACAGCATGCTGACTGCTGCTACTGTAGTCTCCCTCCTACAATGCAAATGGGCTGTCTGCAGAGGGACTGTGGGGTGAGGGAATGGGTGGCTGTGATCCTGGCCCATGTCCCCAGCAGCTCCTCAGACCATACCCTGACAGGTCTGCATCCGTGGTCTGCTGAACCCTGAGTGGGTGGAATTCCAAGCCCAGGGGAAGCACTGGTCTGCCAACATGTCCCTTGTTGATTTGGGTCCCAGAGTGGTTTTGGTAAAACCTAATCCAGGCTTCATAGATTCCCTAATCCATTTGAAAGTGTACACACAATCTTAGGTTAGAAATCCCAGAAGAGAGCCAGAACCAAGGGTTTGAGAGAAGGTGGTTTATTGGGAGGTGGAGGGAGCCTGGGTAGGCGAGGGGAGAAGTAAGACAGGGAAGGGGAGGTGGCCAGACAATATAGGGTGTGTTATTAAGTCAGCTACCACAGTGGGTGAGCGCAATTGGCTCTCTTGGAGAAACTATGGAAAACTGTGCAAAATATATGCCTCAGAATTACCCTGGCCAAGAGGCAAGGGAGCTGGAGTATTTATGTCCATGTAACCAGCACTCATTGGTTTGGAGTGCCCACGGCCATGTTAAATCCCAGGTACTTCTAGTCTCCCATGCTCATGGACAAAGTGGGTTCCAGGAGCCTGCAGGCAGCTTGCCTTACGAAGATGCAGTGGGTATGGGCGGGGCACCAACAGAGACTGCTAAAGAAGTCACACAAGGCCTTAGGATTCCCTCCAGTATCCACAAAACCCACACTCCCACCCCAACTTCTGAAGGCCTCACCATGCCTCATGATCCAAGTGCCCAATGAATGCACAGCACACAGTGCATCAAGCACACTGTGGAGTGTGATTTGAAAGGGGGATGACATCAATAGATTCTCCTTGCTGAATTTTCCAGTCTATGGAGGTGGTAAGATAGATTTCTTGCTAAAATTTAGGAAATACACATGCCTTCCTGCCCCTACTGTCATGTGTCTATGTAAGAGAATAAAGACTTCACAACCAGTTTTGCAAACAGAAACAAACTAGGAGGAGAAACACATCCGCAGGCCATTGTATAAGAGAAAGCAACAGCACTCACAGAGAGACAGGCAAAGGGAATGAGAATTCAATTTATTATTCTTGGGGGAAAACCCACAAAAAGTTCTTGATTCCTTTAAACATTTTCCCCAGATAAAGCCTGAGGTACTACGCTGGAACATTCTGATTGCCACACAGATCTGATTGTCAGATGGCCTCATTCTGCACTGGAATTCATTTTTTAAAGCCAAAGAATTCCAGTGTCACCACTTCTTTTGATATCTTAGTTATAAAAATCCTGTCTTAATGCATAAACATAAAAATCATAATAAATTAGCATTTATTTAGTGCTTACTATGTGTGAATTGTTTTGCGTGTATTAACTCATTTACTATTCTCAACTCACCTGTTGTTAGCTGTCAGTTCCTCCACTTCACAGAGGAAGAGGCTGAGTCTGAGAGTTTAACTGACTTGCCCAAGCGGAGCCAGGATTTGAGCCCTGGTGATCTGACTCCAAGACCCACATTTTTATATTTCCATGTTCTCTTTCTTCCATGGCCCTAATTACTTACCTTGATAATCTAGTGTTTTTACAAATATAAATCCTGCCTTAATTGTTTCTATCCCAAACATGCGATGGGTTGAGACTTTACGCCAAGGCCAGCGCAATGCCTTCACGTGAGCAACGCCGGCAGGGAGCCCGGTCCAGGAGGAGAGAGCGCTGACTCCCAAGGCAACGTCCGGTCTCTGCCAGCAGGCGCAGGCCGCTCGCCAGCGAAGCCTTGTCTTCTCTCACACCCACCTCAAACCGCCTGCTCTCTGACTCCAGGGAAACCCGCTCTGAGCTACAGGAAATCAATTTTGTTTGCCTCCCTTGGCTACCAGATGCGCCCACCCAACTACTGGACTTCATGCTGAGCAAAAGTGCGAGACATGCAAATGGTGCTGTGTTCTTATTAGCTTTCATTGGCATTGACTAAATGAAAGAAGGTGCGCGAGTGGTTCTAGATGGCACTGTTGCTGAGGAAGCACCTGGGCAACCGCTTACATTCACATTTATTTTCGTGTGATCCTGAGTCTGAAAAATAATTGACTTTTTCCCAGCGAGTCTTACAAACACAGACTCAAAGAGGCCTCTCGTTCTTCTAAATGTCTCTTCAGGCCGAGATAAGAGGGAAAAAGCTCGTGTAGAAGCCAACGGCTTGCTTTTCCAGTGTTTACGTTACAGTATAAGTGTATATATGGCATAAGTGTATATGCACATAAATGCTATTTCCAAAATCCAAAAGAAAAATGGTTTTCCCACTTCTAACACTTAGGGACTTAGAAAAGATAATGTCTTAAGAGGCAGCAAAATCCACTACTACACACAGATAAAAGACCCTCTTATTTTTCTAAACATTTAGAGAATTAGTGTAGAGAAGGACACAATAGCAGGACCAGTACGGAAGTGAGATTGGATGAAATGGTAGCAGCGCACCAGGGAACCATTTAGTTATGCAAGAGAGCATGTGGAGTGTGTGTGTGTGTTTGCGTGTGTGTGTGTGTGTTTGCATGTGTGTCCATGCATACGCACACACAAAAGAATGAATAATTAGGCAAAAGAGTTCAAAAATTTCATCACTCCGTCTTGTTCTTTCTGCATGCCCATGTTCAGTAATGACAGCAGCTTTGAAAGTGTCAGGGCCACATCATCCAAGATTCGTTTAGGAACTGTGACCGGTCATGATGTGCCTTCATTTATCTAACCCACGGCTCACGCTCTGCCTGCGACACAGGCTGTGGTGACAAGGTGCATAGAAGCACAACTGAGAGTCCAGCCAGACACTGCAGGGCCTTGGCCAGCTGCATGGTCAGGACCGCCACCCCACAGTGTGGGGGAGGAAGAGGGACATGCCACGAGTGTGTAGGATGTCCTTTTTTGGCTGTTCTGTCTCTGATATTTCACAGGACTGGGCTCTATTGCAAAGTACTCTAATTAGAGGATTTGCATTTCAGACTCATCTCTGTTTCTGTAAACTCCTGGTGAGTCTACTTTGCCTCAAATACCCAGCCAGAAATAAATATAAGGATATGATGTGACACTGTGTACAGAAGTCCCCCAAAGATGGCGTTATACAGACTGAGACTACTAAATTTAAAAATGTCAATATGTCAAAAAGCATTAGCTGTCATACATTTTTACAAGACACCGCCAACCATTTACTGCTGACTAAGTTTTCTGAACAACGTCTTAATAATTTGGATGAGATGCTGAGACAATAGCAACCCAGAGAAATGACGCTGAGTTGAAAATTCTACAAACACTGACAGAGGAAAAAATAAAACAAAACAGATGAATAACCTCAGAGGCAGAAAAGGGAGGGCAAATCAAAAGTCTGGCCCAGACAAGCGAAAGTGCTGCAAGCCACAGATACCCGTGCAACTGAAACACTTCAGAAAATAAGGATGTTAAATCAGAAAGGAACCCAACATGGTTGGGAAAATATTTATGGTGTTAAGGTGTCTCAGGTAATAGCAACGTGGCAAAGATGGGGATAGATGGTGACTTTGGGATGGATGATCTCTACATCAACTCGGTGGTGGGAAGGGGCAGTTCAGAGGCAGAATCTAAAACTGAGTTGAGGACAACTAAAGGCTCTGACTAAAGGAAAGAGAAAGGTGCCAAGGGCAAGAACGTGCCAAATGTAGCCCAGTGGGATGAGGAGGAAGGCAGGCATTGTGCTGCACAGAAGAGCAAAGGAAACTAAGAAGGTTCTTTTCCCTCAAATTCAACTGATTTCCAAAAATGCGGCCTATTAAAGTATGACATATTTGATAAAACAAAGTGGAATTTTTATTTCTTGGGAAAGGCAGAATGGAAAATATGTGGAATAACTTATTAAAATAAAGGTTTATTTTTATTTTATTCGATTTCACTTTATTTTTAAACTAATGTTTATATAACACCATGCATCACACAGCATTTGAAACGTTTTGTAAATAATAACCAATTTAATCTTCCTAACAACCCTAGAAGTTACTATTATTAAGCCACTTTACAGATGAGAAAACTGAGGATTAGAGAGGTTGAGTGCCTTGCCCAGTCACACAGCTAGTAGGAAGCAGAGCTATACACAGGAAGTTGGGCTCCACAGTGTGTGCTATGCTGCCTGTATATGCAAAGGAATTAATAAGTGACATATCTCGATGATCTCTTATTTCTCAGCTGCTGAACCTTTGAAAGATTAAGTGAATATATGATACAATTCTACACTCTATAGAAAAGGGAAAAAATTGAGAAAATTTGACCTTAAAATTATCCATTTGTCTTTATACAGGGAACCTTAAGGACCTATTAAAGGATGAAATTGGTATTACACAAAAATAAAATAAGAGAATAGATGGGTTGGAAAGATAAATTTTTCTGTTATTCCACAATAATTTTCACATTGAGATCAGATTAGAAAATCACCAGGATAAATGGTCTAGAATAAAATTCCCCAAGTATTGCAGACACGTTTTACCAGAACAATGGGTGACATTTTTAAGAAGAGTTACCCACCACAAAGGCAGAAGCAGATGCCAATGTTAGCAGCTTCAAAAGAACTGTGGCCTGAAAGAAGAAGGTCCTGAAGGGTGAACTGCATTTTCCTACAAAGTTTTTAATTAAAAGCACCTTTACCTTTAGTCTTGACCTTACCAATAAGACAACATTATTCACTTATTCATTCAACAAACATTTATAGAGTTCCAGTTTAGCACTGAGATTATCCCAGAATTAATGAGACACAGTTTCCACTCCTTGAGAAGTCCATTTAGAGAATAGGAATTTGGATAAAAAGTTACAAACCATCAGCTAAGTGTTAATTGAGGCTCCAATACCACAAGCAGCATGGTGATAGCACATCTTATATTTTCTTGGTTAGAGCTGGAACCCATACTACTGAGTGAAGTATCCCAAGAATGGAAAAACAAGCACCACATATACTCACCAGCAAACTGGTATTAACTGAGCAGCACCTAAGTGGACACATAGGTACTACAGTAATAGGGTATTGGGCAGGTGGGAGGGGGGAAGGGGGGCGGGTTATACATATATAATGAGTGAGATGTGCACCATCTGGGGGATGGTCATGATGAAGACTCAGACTTGTGGGGGGAGGGGGGAAAGGGCATTTATTGAAACCTTAAAATCTGTACCCCCATAATATGCCAAAATAAAATACATAAATAAATAAATAAATAAATAAATAAATAAATAAATAAATAAAATGGAAAAAAAATGTGCAATGTGCTTCTGGTTCACGGTGGAATGAGCGTGTGCCTTATTTCCTCTTCTGACTAAAACCCCACTAAAATGAGGATCAATGCCGAATTTCCACTTCTATCCAAAATTGAGTAACAGGGACTTGACCTACCCTTCCATCTAAAACAACCAAAAATAAGAGGGAGAGGAGGCAGACAAAACACATGAAACGACAGTACGCAAGATGCTGGACAACAGCGCTCCTTGAGGGAAGAGATGCAAATGAGGCGAGCCCTGGGACCGTTGAGCTTGGTGTCTGGAGAAGGGTTCCAGGCTGTAGCGCAAGCAGGCAAACCCAGGCGGAGCCCAGTGGACTGCGGAGTTGAGACGAGGCTGGGTGTGAGGAGACCCAGGCAGCTGGATTTTACAGCAAAGAGTTCTGGAGAGGGAATGAGCTGCACAGAAGAAAACGCCAAGTGTCTGAAGATGGTCCTGAGTACTCAGAGCTGAGTACCGAAAGGTGCATCTGTGAGGAAACCACCTATGGCCAGGAGAAAAACCGCACACACGGACTAAAGGTCAGGGCCTGCTGCTCACACAGACACGGAATAGTGGCTATTCTGGCAGGTCAGACTGGAAAACTTCAGGATTAACTGGGGTACATGGAACATTTCGCCTCCACTGTATGGAACAACCACCCCTAAAGCAAGCACTGATTTAGCCCTACCAAACAAATCTTAAAAGCAAGCACAAAGTATAAAACTCTTTCTAAGAGACTAAAGTATGTCTCAGACAAAAGCTTGAAAACATTTATAGGAATACAAAGATAGCTTGCACCAACACAGTAAAATGAACAATATTTGGCATGCAATCAAAAAAACAGAAAAATTGGACCCATAAGAGGACATCTTGTCAATCGATCAAAATGGACCCATATTAACACAGATGTGAACTCTGAAAAAGTTATTTTAACTTTACTCCACATGCTCAAAAAGTTAAGTAGATATGTGAAAGACATTTTTAAAAGGTCAAAATCAAATTTCTAGAGCTGAAAACTATAATGTCTAAGTTAGAAAATACATTGGATGGGAGTGTATGTTCAGGATAACTTGAATCTATGCTCCTGGGTGGCTATCAAGCTTTGGGCTTGAATAAACTCCACTCTTAATCATATTTTCTAAATCTTGTCACTTAAGGTTGATAAGAGCCACTGGGTCATGTAGAGTTGCTCCAAGCTATGCAGAAGGCACACTCTAGGGCTCAAACTCAGCTGCTGGGGACTATTTCCTGACTCTTCCTTAGAATCAGCACTTTCACAAGTACAGCGGGCCAGAGGACAGGAAGAGAAACCCTCCAAATCCTTTGTGGTTGCTGTTACTTTGGCTGTGATCATGCTTCCCATGCCAGACTTTATCCTTTAGATAATGGTTCCCATTTCCATCCCTTCCCTCCATTTGCTCTCTCAGCCACCTGCCTGTTTGTTTTGTTCATTTTTTTTTTTTTTACTTTTTTTTAAAGATAGGGTCTCACTCTTTCACCCAGGCTTGAGTGCAGTGGTGTGATCACAGCTCACTGCAGCTTCAGGGAAAAAACAATTACATTGGATGGGAATGATGATGAATTAGAGACTGCAGGAAAAAGATTAGTGAACTTGAAGATTGAATACATGGCCATAGAAAATACTCAAAATGAAAGACTAGAGAAAAAAGAACTTCATAAAATGAGAAGAGCATTGTGAGCTGTGGGATAACTTCAAGTAACCTAGACTTGGGAGATTTGAGTCCTTGAACTAAAGTTAAGGCAGTACAGAAAAAAATTAGAAGATACAATGTCTAAAACATTTCCAAATGTGATAAAAACAATAAAACCACAGATCTATGAAGGTCAATGAGCCCAATGTTGAGAAATATGAAGAAAATTACAGCAAGGTGTATCATAATCAGCTTGCTCAAAACCAGGGATAAAAAGAAAATCTTAAAATCAGCTTCAGACAAAAGGGTACATCATATAGAAAGGATCAAGGTAAGGATTATTGCAGATCTCTGGACAGAAATGGATGCACGTAAGAAGACAGTCATGCAACACTTTTAAAGTACTGAAAGAAAAAAATGTCAACCTAGAATTCTATATTTAGTGAATATATCTTTTAAAACAAAAGGAAAATAAATACTTTTTCAGACATACAAAAGCTAAAACAATTCATCACTGGGAGACTTCACCACAAGAAACATTTTAAAAAATTCCTTTAAGCAGAGGACAATAATATATGGAAATGGGAATCTATACAAAGGATAAAGAGCATTAGAAATAGGTATATATTCAAGTTTTATCTTAATTAAAAAATCTCTTTAAAAGATAATTGACTGTTTAAATAAAAAAATAATAACATAAAATGGTGTTTTAATATCTGTAAAGGTCAAATGTATTCCATCAATTATTTTAAAAAGGTTGGGAGGGGAGAAATAAAAATATGCTATTGCAAGATTATTACACTATATGTGAAGTGGCATAAGTCACTTGAAGGTAGACTGTGATAAGCTAAATATATATACTATAAATCCTAAAGTAACAACTCTGATAACAAGACAATGAATTATAATTGATAAGCCAACAAAGGAGACAAAATGGAATTATAAAAAATATCCAATACAAAATAAGGCGGGAAAAGGTAAAAAAAAGGAACAAAGTAGAGACTAACCAAACAACAAAACAAAAAACAAATAACATTTAAATTTAATCATATCGCATTAAATATAAATATCAATGATTAATTCAAAAGAGAATTTAGAAAGTATTTTGAACTGAATGAAAATTAAAATAACAACATATCAGAATTTGTAGGATGCCACAAAAGTAGTCAGCAGGGGAAAGTTTATAGTACTAGCTTATACTAGAAAAGAAGAAAAGTCTTACCTTTTCCCTTTAAAAAATTAGAAAAAGAAGAGCAAATCAAACTTTAAGTAGAAAGAAGGAAATAAAGAAAGAAACAGAAATCCATGACATAGAAAAATAAAAAATAGGAAAAAAATCAATGAAACTAAAAGTTTGTTCTTTGAGAAGATTAATAAAATTGATAAATCTCTAGCCAGACTTCTCAGGAAAAAATAAAAGGATAGAAGACAGAAATTGCCCATCATAGAACTGAGAGAAATGACATCATCAGATAGCCTACAGATGTTAAAAAGATAATAATGGGGATGTTGTGAAGAACTTCATGCCAATAAATTTGATAACATAAATTAAATGGACATATTCCTTGAAAGACAAAAATTGTCAAAGCTGACTTAAGAAGAAATAGATAACCTAATAGCCCTTATCACAAAAAAATTGAATTTATAACTAAAAAAAAAAACCTTCCACAAAAAAAAAAACTCCAAGTCAGATGGCTTCACTGGTGAATTATATCACATTTTAGGGAAGAAATAATAGCAGTTCTATATAACTCTTGAATGAAATTGGAAAGGAGGGAATATTTCCGAATTTATTCTGTGAGGTCAGCATTGCCCTAATACTAAAACTAGACAAAAATATTACAAGCAAAAAAGACAGATCAGTATCCCTCACGAACCTAAAACAATTCTAGGAAAAATTTTAGCAAACTGAATCCAACAATAAATAAAAAGGATAATATGCCATGACAAAGTAGGGTTTATCTCAGGAATATAAAATTTGTTTAACACTCAAAAGTCAATGACACATTCAAAAACAATGGATGCTGGCACAGATGCAGAGATAGGAACACTTACACACTGTTGATAGGACTGCAAATTATTACAACCTCTGTAGAAAACACTATGGAGAATTCTCAAAGAACTAAAAGTAGACCTACAATTTGACCCAGCAATCCCACTACTGGGTATCTACCCAAAGGAAAAGAAATAATTTAATCAAAAAGACACCTGCACATGAATATTTATTGCAGCACAATTCATAATTGCAAAGATGCAGAATCAACCCAAGTGTTCATCAATTGATAAGTGGATTAACAACATGTGGCATATATTAATATGTACCATGGAGTACTACTCAGCCATAAAAAGTAATGAATTAATGTCTTTTGCAGCAGTTTGGATGGAACTGGAGACGATTATTCTAAGTGAAGTATCTCAAGAATGGAAAAAGGAACACTACATGTATTCTTTAATAGTTTGGAAATAATTGATGGGGACACATGGGCAGTGAAAGAAGTAAACATCACTGGAAATCAAGAGACGGGGAGGGAGAAGAGGGGAGGGCAAAAACCTCCTAAGAGGTACCATGAACACTACTCTGGTGATGGGCACACTTACAGCCTTGATGAAAGCAACATAAAAGCTGTCCCTGTAACAAACACATTTGTACTCCCTTAATATTTTGAAATAAAAAATAATTTTAAAAAGTCAATCAAGGATCAATGTAATCCACTATATTGCTAAACTATAAAGAAAAACCACATGATCACTTTAATAGATGCAGAAAAGACATGTGACAATCTCCCATACATTCCTGATAAAAGCTCTCAGTAAAGTAGGAATTAAAGGGAACATCCTCCATATGATAATGGGGATGTACAAAAACATACACCTGACATCATGCTTAAGGGTGTTAATACTAAGACTGAGCATTTATTACTAAAGTATCAGGAAGACTTAACACTTAAAACTAGATTTCCTTCCCCTCCAAGATTAGAAACAAGACAAGGATGTCCAACAGAACATATATAAGGCTATGAGATCACATACAAACACCAATCATATATCTATGTGCTAACAATGAATAATCTGAAATTGGAATTTTAAAAAAGATAAAATTTATGACAGCACCAAAGGATATGAAATACTAAGAAATTACTGAAAATAACTGAGTTGACATCTTTTAAAAAATATGAAATACTTAGGTATAAAATCTTGTACGTCACTGTGCAATTTCGAAATAATAAAAATCAAAAGGAGATCTTGAGAGTTTCCACGGGGAATAAACAGATCACCTGGAAAGGACTGACCATCGGACTGTGGTTAGACTCCTCGACAGGGAGAATGGCGAGGCTAGAGGAAAGGGAAGGGTGGCGAAAGTGACTAACTCTCATCCGGCACAGCGAGGACTTGGTAGGCACTGTGTAAGGCGGCAAACTAGCAAACAGACGCACAAGCACAGCAGACGGAAATGTGGGCTGACCACCAGAGGCCTAGAAGCGGCTGGGTTGGAACTGGCTGCCTCTGAGAGCACAGCTGGAGGGGGAGGTGGGGCAGGAGATAGAGAACGCAATCATTTAATAGCCCTATTTGTATGAAATGTTTTACAGAACACAACGGGTGCATGTTGGCACCAGAGCCCAGAGCAGGTTAAATGGACTCCAGGGCAGCGCGGCTATGCTTTGCACATGGCCAGGGCACTCTGCTGCGACAGCCAGTAGCCAGCTGTTCTCTTCTCCACATCAACGCTTCCACTTCACTGAATTTATTTTATACTCTCTCTCTCTCTCTCTCTCTCTCTCTCGCTCGCTCGGTGACAAAGAGCCTTGTTGGGGTGTGGCTCCGATGGAGCCCACTGGTGGAGGGCCAAGGTAGGCCAGCAGAGTATGTGATCTCCACACACGGAGCACTGAGCTCAGCCATGAGAACACGCAGGCCCCGAAGCTCTGCATGCGACGCACCGATCAGCTGCATTGCAGAGGGAAGTGCGGCAGAGCATGTGTTTGGGGGCGAGAGACAGTGAGTGGCAGGAAGGACGTGACCTTGCACCCCCCAAAACCAGGGACACTGCATTTCGCAGGGATGCCCTAATTCCGTGTCTGTACCAATACTCTCCTAAACGTGGGACAGTGGTGGTTCCCACATGATTTTAGTCAGTACAGCATTAAGTCTCATGGAAAGAAAAGTTGTTCCTTTTCAATTATCCTTCAACTTTATTTACGTCGAGGAGAAAAATCTTAGTTTGGTACCCTTTTAATCAAGAGCTCTGGTTTAAAGGGTCTCTTTCTTTCTCAGACCTGAGGCTCAGAGTGTTTCACTAATATGCAATTTTTGTGCTTGCATTTGTTTCATGGTTACTGTCTATTTTTTAAATGACAAGTGAAACTGGTTTTCCATTTGTGGTAGTGGTAAAGGTTAAATTTACTCTTTTAAATAAATTTATTTACAATGAAAAATAGGTTATTTAAGAATATTAAGCAAACAGCAGCATAAGAGAAAAGCGATTATGGTGATATTTGTAAAGATGGTTTGCCAATCACTGAAGGTTTGGAACCACTCTGGTCCAAGCTCTGCCCGGGTTTACCTGCCGCATACAGCTCCTGG
Source organism: Microcebus murinus (assembly GCF_040939455.1). Lineage (NCBI taxonomy): Eukaryota > Metazoa > Chordata > Mammalia > Primates > Cheirogaleidae > Microcebus > Microcebus murinus. The sequence continues at coordinate 4,347,411 of NC_134123.1, read as the reverse complement.
CAGGACAGGGAAACACCAAGGGAAGAATGACCTCATTTAGGTTGGACACTGGCAGCATTTTCTGGGTGAGAAACTGAATTTGCTCATGCTTTTTAATAATCTCCCAATTAAATGTAACTGTTGTGAAATATATCCCAATTTGAAGTGTACAATAAAACCTAGAATACAGCCTTGGGAGTTGTGGGCCCATAGTTTCTGAAAAGTAGATGGCAGGTAAACTGCTGAGCTATGCCTTTTCCTCCCCAATTATACCTAAAAAAATAAAATAAAATAAAAACCCAAACACTCCCCCACATATAATGAATGCACTCAACATCTCCATGTATGTAGTCTCCTAATCTCCAAGCCTTCAATGCAGATAAACACGTTACAGACGGTTTCACACCAACGCTGCGCTATCAACTTGGGCTGCAGGAAATGGATTTCAGCAGCAATTGCTGCTCTCTCCCCACGTGAACACTCCTACAATGGGAAACAGGTGAATCCAGAGAGCAATGAGGTCAGCACAGAGGTCTCACTTTCAACCGCCAATGAATGCAACTATTTCCATGATAACCAGTGCTCAACACGCTTACAATGATCATCGTAACTTGTTCATAAGAAAATTTGGGGAAAAGAAGAAGAATAAGATTGAAAAAATAAATCAAGGTCAAAAATAATGGTAGCAAAAGATACCATAAACCAATTTAAAAGAGGGCCATGGTCTGGGAGATTGCCACACATCTAACAGGTGCAGGATCATAATACAGTGTGTGTGTGCGTGTGTACGACTCCTACAAATCAATAAGACAACCCAGTAGAAACATGGTCGAATAAACAAATAAAAGTGTTCGAATAAACAAATCATAGGGAGGAAATAAACACAGCCAATAAACACATGACAAGTGGTTCAATCTCAGTAATAAGAGAAATGTACATTAAAATAATGACATGCCATTTTGCACCTAAAAGTAGCAGGCATTTTAATGTAGTAGCATCAAGAGTTGGCAAGGGTATGAGGAAACAGGAGCCCTTGTACTCTGCAGCCAAGAACATAAATTGGTACCTCCATTTTGGAAAGCAATTTGACCCTGTTTATTAAAATGTGCACAAAATTTTCCACCTGGAGGTATATACTTAGACAGGCACTCATGTGCACAAGACGGCACATACTACAGTTGCATTTCTTGAACTCCTGACCTCCAGGGATCCTCCTGCCTCTGCCTCCCAGACTGCTAGGATTACAGGTGTGAGCCGCTGCACCAGGCCTACAGTGGCATTTCTAATAGTGGATAATCCAAAAAACAAAAGCCCCCTAAGAGAAGAAAAGCTAAATAAACTACAGCATAGACACACCATGAAATATTATGAAGCAATTAAAACAGATAAAGTAGATCTATATGGGTTAGCATTGAAAGATCTTCAAGAAATATAAGCGAAAACTTCAGTTGCAGAAAGATACACATATTATACCTATATAGGGGAAAAAATCTTTAAAAACAATGCTGTCTGATTGCTTAGTGCTATCGACTCAGGTGTACTGTGCTTAAATGCGTGAACGATATTTCAGAGGACGGAGACCAGACTGGTAATTGCTACTGGAAGGGTAGAGAGTACTGGGCAGAGGAAGGGAAGTAAGAATCTCTATTGGTGGTAGGGGTCTAAGGTGACTTTAATGTATTTGTAATGGTTTAATTTTCCAAGGGGTTGATATTTATGTATTTCTTGAGCAATTTAAATAATGCAACAAAACACTGGAAAGAGTAACACTGATCTTTTAGGGACTGAGGGAAGGGGGCAGAGACGGTAGGCCAGTGGAATAGGGAGTGTCTGCTACTTTACTGAAATTCATGGGAACATCAATGTGTTAAATTCATCAGGTGGAAGACTGCCCTGTGGGGCTCCCTCCTCTTTGCAAACAAGTTGTCTCTGTGACTTTGCAAGGCTCAAGGCTCAGGGCTCCCAGGGCGTGCCTCCCTCCCTCAATATAAGAGAAGGTGAGACCTTACCAATAAGAGTCAAACTACAGTCTAAGAACCCTTGGTCAGAGGAAATTCAAAAAAGGAATACACATGCAGCGTAAGGGAATCTTTCTCTGCTTCTTTATTAAATTGCTATATCCACATATTGTACTTTAGCAGCCAAAATTAAGTCCCCTAATATGGTCTCATGGTAATAACACTGTAAAACAATACAAAAGGGCAATAACTCCCCAGTTTCTTAAGGCGGAAGTCTGAAATCTACAGTGCTTTTTTTTTTTTTCAAAAACCACAGCTTGGTAAAATGCACAGCTATTAGAAAACAGATTCTCTTCCTAAATGCCTTGAAATTCATGTCCCTTTTAATTGCCCAGAATTCATGTCACTTGTGTGAAAAAGCTATAAACATACACAATCATAAAAACACACTTAGACATCTTGAACAAAATCAATGCCATATTATTTTAGTTTATTATTCCTCGTAGAGTTCACACTGGTCGTCTACTGTGATATTTATTTATACCAAAGAAGCGAAAGAGCATAAATGCCACACTTGGGACAACACTAATGCTAGAATTGAGTAGCATACATACAGCTTCTGCCTTAACTTAAAAAACTAAAGCAGTCTTTACGAATCAATCTCACATAATACAGGACAAAGCTGAAGGTCACCGTATTATTCATTGAAAAAACCACCGATAAGGATTAAAATTAAGGTTCACGAGATTTGAGGAGCTGTTAGCTGGCAGAATGGCTTCCTCCTCCCTACCGGGGATGGCGGGGGGCTGGGGTGACACACACTGTAAGGAAGAATACACTTTCCCCGGGCTTTGTTATTCTTCTCTCTTTGGAACCTCTAAGCTCTTTATTCAGGAGGTCCTCTGCTATTCACAACTTTGCTGCTCTTATGAAAAATTAATGACTGCTTTCTCTTCAACGGAAACTGCCTCATCTTGCAGGGTAACAGGAGGCCGCGCGGAAGCGAGGCCGCAGCAGGAGAAGCCCCTCTCACACCAGCCCGGTTACGGCTGGGGGAAAACACCCCCGTAGTTCAAGGATAGCAAGTAGATGGTGTGCAGCCTGCTGCAGGTGGCAGAACAGGGACCACATCCTTCACAAAAGGGAAGTGCCAACAAAAGCAGCCTGCCCCCAACGCAGGCTGCCCCCACGCCCTGCTCACTGACTCCTTTATGCCGGCACCGAGCGCCACGCTGTGTTGCAAGCTGTTGTTTGCAGGCAGATTTTCTGCTGGGGTTAACAGGTAAGAGCAGTGATCCCACATGCAACAGCAAGAGCAAAATGGAGAGGATGCTTTTAGCTAAGCTGCAATGCTCAGCAGACACTTCTGAAAATACCACAGCTCGGTGTTGCATCATGCTTGAATGGAAGAGCTGCAGGTGGGGGCAGCGTGCTTGTTTCAAAATGATTTACCAAGGTAAGGAGAGAGTGTAGAATTGCAGAAATAAAATAATGTGGCTCATGTCTTGTCACATATGCATCAGTCTTCATTTTACTACCCAGTTGTGGCCATCGAAATAGTTTCTGGTGAAATTCTACTTTCATTGTTTAAAAGCCCTGCATTTTTATACGGCTCAAACTCAGCTCTTCTCACTCTGAGCCCAGTGCTCCTGGGGAGCGGGCGGAAGGACATCCACATGCTCCATCCAGTCGAGCCACCCAGCCAGCCAAGGGCTGTGGGCAGAACAAATGACAAAACGTTGAAATGCCTATTATCAAACAGACGAAAGGTGAATGTCGGTGAGGGTGTGGAGAAAAGGGAACCCTAGTGCACTGTTGGTGGAAGTATAAATTAATACAGCCATTATGGAAAACAGTATGGAGGTTCCTCAGAAACCTAAAAATAGAGCCACCATATGACCCAGCAATCCCACGTCCGGATACAGACCCAAAGGAATCGCAATCAGTGTGGCAAGAGAGGCTCACGCTCACGCTCCCGGCAGCCGTGCTCGCGACAGCTCACATACGGGGCAACCTAGGCGTCCACCCTTAGATGAAGGAGTAAAGAAAATGTGGTACGCATGCACAATGGAATACTGTTCATCCTCCAAAAAGATGGAAATTCTGTCATCTGCCACAACATGAATGAACTCGGGGGACATCACACCGAGTGAAATAAGCCAGGCACAGGACAAATACTGCATGGTCTCCTTACAGGTGGAGTCTGAAACAGGAAGCTCAAAGAAGCAGAGTAGAATGGTGGTTGCCAGGGGCTGGCAATTGTGGCCGAGGGAAAAGGGGCAGATATTGATCAAAGGGTATGAAATTTCAATTAGACAGGTGGAATAAGATTTAGTGATCTAGGGCATAGAATGGTGACTATCATACACAATACAATATGTATTTCAAAACTGCGAAAAGAGGAGATTTTAAATGTTTTCACCACACACAAAAAATGGTAAGTATGGGAGGTGATGGGTTTATTAACTAGCATGATTTAATCATTTCACAATGGAAACATATATCGAAACATCACATCATGCCCCATAAATATATCCTATATAGAATTATTTTAAAAAGAACGGAGCATCAACCTGATGTCAAACACACAGCGATGGTGAAGCCCACGGATCTGCACCTGCACCCACGCCGCCCTGGCCTTCCTGGCGCTGATGGGGCGCAGTGGGGGAGGTGTGGCCAAACATCTCATCCAGATAACCGCGCTTGTGGAGGCTGGGCTTCCGGAGACGCCATTCAAGGGCATATCTTTTGTGGGATTTCTTTGTTTGCTTTTAAATCACCGTTTCTTAAGTGTTTGTAGTAAGCGCACACCAAGCTCCGGTGTTTAAGAGCATGTAATGGAGACTCTACAAAGGATAGCTTTGTATTGACTGGCTGTGCTTAGCAGCGTTTGCATTTGCCTATTTTTCTGTATCACTAATGGCACATGCAATGACAATTAGAGAAGCCTACTTGCACACACTTTTCAGAGAACACTCCATCTACAAGTGTTTCTCCTCAGTTTTAAGAATTTTAAAATATTTGAGGGACAATGGCTGGCAGCCTCTGTAGTGTGCTCTCTCCATGCCAAGCACTGCTTTAGGGTTTTCTGACAGGTTATGAACTTCACAACAATCCCATGAGGCTTGCACTATTATTTTACAGACACCCCATTTTACAGATCAAGACACTGAGAAACAAAGAATGAAAGTGGCTTGCCTAAGGTTTCCAGGTAGCAGGTGGTGGGGCTGGGCGTCAAAGCTGGTAGACTGGCTCCAGTCTGCTGTGATTTCCGTCTGAAGAGAGATGTGATTTAAAATAATTTTTAAACATATGAAGTTCATTTCCAATATAATTATAGACATCAGATCCAAATAACTAAAAAATCCAGGAAAAAAGAGCCATGAACATACACTTTCAGAGTATGCAATGGAGAGCAAAATCAATTCTTGCTTTAAAATCTATTATAAGGATTGTACACTGTCAACATTCTATTGTCATATATCAAAAAATCCTCACCACCACAACAAAACATTCACGATGATATAAAAGTGAACTTTGTTCCTTAACGAAATGCTATAAATATGCACAAGAAAATATTTTTCTATCCAAAATGACAATCAGCCAATAGACAGCAACCGTGCATCAGCTCCTTCATGCCAGCAGCAAGAGTCATTTCTCATCTCCTGGAATTTAAACCAGAAGATCTGTGAAGCCTGTCATTGGTTCAGCATGGATGAGGGAGCCTGTTAGAAGCCATCGTTACAATCTAAAACTTAAAACTTCCGCATGACAAAATAAATCTTAAAAAGGTTAAAAGATAAGTTATAAGTAGGGAGTAGATATTTGCAACAAACCTAGCAAACAAAAGATTGTTAACCAGAAATTATAAAGAACTCCCACAAATCAATAAGCAACTCAATAGAAAAAAGCATACATGGCATATTCAAGAATTTCACAAGAAAGGACATTCAAATGGCCAATAAACAGGGAAGGATGTTGAGCCTCACTAGCAATTCGGGAAACACAAATTGTAATCACAGTAAGCTACCTATTTCAGATAGGGAAAATTTTTAAGTCGACCAACATAAGATGTTGATGTAAGTGTAGGAAAATGAATGCTTTCACACACAGCTGGTAGGAGTCTAAAAGGCACAGCCAATTTGGAGGTGTTCTGGAAGTACCTAATGACATGGAAGATGAACAAACTCTGTGACCTTAAAATTATATGTGCAGAGAAATACTTGCACAGATGCACTGAGGGACATACACAAGGACATTCATTGCAACATAATTTGAAATGATGAAAAACTTGACACAACCTAGATATCTGTCAGCAAGAACATGCATCACTAACCATGAACATGTGGTATGTTCATAGGATATAACAGCTAAGGACATTGCTCTAGATTTACATGTATCAAAATACACAGAGCTCAAAAATGACGATGAGTGAAAAAAGTTGCCGAACAAAATATAGTGTGGTATCATTGATATAATGTTTACAAAGCCCCCATGTGAACAATATTATGTGTGTCTAAGGATATGTATATGTTCATGTAAAAGTTTACAAAATTGGCTGGAAGGATTCACACCAAGTTCAGAGTAGCATTTATTTCTGGGCACTAAGGAGAGGAACTGAGATTGGAGGAACAGACAAAGGGAGGTTTAAGTCAATGTGATGTTTTTTAAAAAAGATAATTAATTTATATATCACTTGTATAATTTAAAAAATATTATATACATAGAAAAAAAAGTCTAACTCCAATATGCCAGTGATTAATTCCAAGTGATGAGGAGGTGTCAGATTATTCTTTACTCTTCTTTTGAAGAAAAGTTTTATATATTTTTCAGTTTTCCAAAATAAAAAAGTATAATTTAAAAATCAATAAAAATGTAACTTCTAACTTTCAGCTGAACCTGCAATGTCACGCTCTACCTCTTGTGATTAGCCTTTCTTTATTTTTATCTTACACAATTATGCTCTTAAATAAGGACAAATTAGAGTCAGAACACTTAGATCCTCCATTTCTTTCAACAAAAAGGAACAAAATATATTTGGATAACTTTTTTTTTGGTAAAGAGTGCTCTGAAATTAGCAAGGCATGTTCCGTAAGTCATGGAGGACAGTGCTTGGGGACTTCAAGTGCACAGGCTGCGGCCGTTTCATGGAACCCACAAAGACGTTGTGCCTTTGGATTTAAATAGCAGTTGCAACAAACTGCTAAATACTTAAATAACTCTGAGCCACTCTTCCATCATATCCCAAAAGAGAATAGTATAGTGGTTTCGAGCTGAGCTGTCCAATACAGTAGCAATATGTTCTTATTTAAATTTAAATTAATTAAAACTAAACACAAGTAAAAATTGAGTCCTCAGTCAAACTAGCTACATTGCGAGGCTCGGCAGCCACTGTGGCTAGAGGCCACCGCATTGGACAGCAGTCACAGAGCGGGCCCCTTGTCTCCCAAGTGCTGCCGGGCAGCGCTGTGTGAAGCACAGATTCTAGGGCCGGGCTCCCTGGATCCCGGTCCCAGCCCTACCACTTATGAGCTGCTTGGCTGTAAGCAATTTTTACAATCTATTTGCGCCTCAATGACTTCCTCTCTAAAATGAGGGAAATCATAAAAACGTCTCGTTTCCACTGGGTTGTCGTAAGGGTTAAATGACTTACCCAAGCAGAACTTATATTAACATAATAAACACCATATAAATCACAAGATATTATTACTGCCTTTTGCCTCCCTACCTGATGGCAGGAAGTGCCACGTGGCCTCACCATTTCTCACTCCCAGAGGGCCAGGATGTGGAGTGGAAGCAGCCACGCTGTGGCCACCAGGAGAAGATCCTGTTCTCCTGCGCCGGCTGCCCCGCTGGGGACCGCCCACGGCCCGGGGCGAAAGCAGGCACAGCTGTGACGAGGAGGCCACCGCTCAAGCCCATGTCCTGGGCCGCCACGGAGTGGTCAGGGTTTGGATCCTGCAGTTCTGCCCCGACAGAGCAGGCGCCCGCGCAGGGCAGGGGCGGGAGTCTGTGCCTGTCGGAGACCCTCGTCCTCATCGAGAGCTGCCAGCCAGAAGCCCAGTCCAAAGACACGTGCTTGCCACTACGAGGGGTTGCCAGGGCTTATTAAGTGAGAACAACAAGGAGAAAAGTGTCTCAGTCTGCTTAGGAAAGAGCAGAGAAATAGAAATATACGGACACATTTTCTTATGCAAAAGGAAAGGAAAACTCATGTTTTTAAATGGTGAGAGGAGAGAAAGTGAGGGTAGATGTTGAACATGTCTTGTTTTGTAGATCTGACTTTGCAACTATGTAAATATTTGTATAATTATAAAATTAAATACATTTAAAAAGGAATTATTAAAAATTTAAAGCAAAATAAAACAAGTGAACCTAACTATGTAAACAGTTGGTGGCATACACACAGAGGAATTATTTAGCGGTACGTCCCTGGTGGGACATACCCGAAAGACAAAGAGAAAAAAACTAAACAGTTTTCATTAGCCATGTTGTTGATTGTAGTTTTTGTATAATTATCTGAGGCTGATTGTGTATCATGTGGGATATAGCAAATTAGTAATTACACTGGAGTTATTTAGAATGGAAATTTTCAGCATGAGAGAAGGGAGATACTCATACTGCATGGATGTGAGATCCACGAAGAAAAAAGATGCTGTCCTGAATTTGAATTGGACATGTCAGAGTGGATTAATCATTTTGTTAAAGAAACCATATTTCCTACCTTTGTCCACTGAAAATAATAACCATCCCCGAGGCAATGAGCATGCTTACTGCCCAGAATGTGGTCTCTGACTAGTATTCTCCACTGAAAGGAACCAGGAACCCTAAGAGAAATGGCTGATTCTAGGTCTGGGGCAGGATATACCCAACACGAACCTGGAACACACTGTGAAGCCAGGAAGCCACCAGAGAGAATGAAGGTCACGCCAAAAGGGCTCCAGAGCTGACCTGATTGGGTTTTCACTGGCCAAAGACAGAACAACTTAAACATCAATAAATATAATAACTGCAATCTACGTATAAAACATTCAACACATAAACTCCTAATAATATCAATAATAAAAGTAACAAACACAAACATTCATTCATCGCCTTTGCACTATGCCAGGAAACAACTTACTATTTTGAAAACTGGTATGTAAAGGGAAAAATAAAGCTTATAGCCTACTTATCCTATATGAACTGTACCCAAGGTGGCCAAACTGGTGAGGAGGGAAGCTCTCTCTTTACAGAAGATTTCAGTTAGTAAGTGAAGAAAAAAATGATAGGATGAGAATATTTATTAGAGGTTGCCTAATGAATGAATGTAGGCAGTAATCATCAATGACAGCCAACACCTCAAAAAGTAGAGACCACAAGAGACTATGACTTGACGGAGATATCAACACCATCTACGAAACAGCCGTGCTGCCCCCAGAGCGACAGCGCCCTCGTCTGTACAGCCAGTTCTCAGGAGACACGGCAGACAGAGGCACAAGTTAATGACACCAGAGGGATACAGTCAGGGACATTCTGACATCCTACAAAACAAGCATTCAGGTTTCTTCAACACCGTCAACAGTGCCAGTGAGAACCACCACACTGGAGAGAGAAGGGAGTGCAGAGAGGAAGACAGACAGACAGACAGACACACACACACAGAGAGACAGAAAAGACACAGACAGAGAGACAGAGAGACAGAAAGAGACACACAGAGACAAAAGAGACACACACACAGAGAGCGAGAGAGACAGAAAGAGACACACACACACAGAGACAAAAGAGACACACACACAGAGAGCGAGAGAGACAGAAAGAGACACACACACACAGACAGAAAAGACAAAGAGAGAGAGAGACAGAAAGAGACACACACACACAGAGACAGAAGAGACACACACAGAGAGAGCGAGAGACAGAAAGACAAACACACAGAGAGACAGAAAAGACACAGAGAGAGACAGAAAGAGACACACACACACAGAGACAGAAGAGACACACACAGAGAGAGCGAGAGAGACAGAAAGAGACACAGAGAGAGAGAGAGAGAAAGAGACACAGAGAGACAGAAAGAGACACAGAGAGACGGAAAGAGACAGAGACAGAGGCAGAGGGAGAGGCAGAGGGAGACGTGGTAGGAGATTAAAGAGACACAGCCATGAATCAATACACAGGCCAATTTAGATCCAAATTCAAACAAACAACAACAACAAACCAAACAACTGTGGAAAAAAAGAAGACAGGAAAATATAAACACCAACTATATACCTGGTAATATGAAGTCATATTATTAAGGTTTTTTTTATTTAAAAAAATTTTTTTGAAGTCATATTATTAATGTTTTTGTTTGTTATTTCTTCATTAATGTTTTTAGGAGTGATAATGATATCATAGGTTTTTTTCTTATAAAGAGTCCCTTTATTTTAGAGATGGGGCAACAATGTTGACAGATGAAATTACTAAATGTCTGGGATTTGCGGCAAAATAATCTGTTATGTGTGTGAGGATGGACAGGGAGAGAAAGTAGGTAAGGCTATAAAGGAATAAAATTGACCCAGGAGTTGAGAATTGCTGGAACTGGGTAACGGGTATGTAATTCCCTTTTCTTTGTTGCTTTGTCTCTGCTGTTGCTGCTGTCCACTCTGGCTCGCAGGTTAGAGCCCCCGGGTTTCTGCCCTCCTCTCGCCCCACGTGGACCCCCGCAGGTCCTGAGAACTCTAGGTGTAGAGGTGTCCCAGCCTCCTCTCCGCCATCTCCCGGCCGCCAGCCAGTCCCAACCACGACACCTCACAGCTGGGCCACCTCAGTCGCCTCTCACCAGATCCTGCCCTGCTCTTGTTACACGGAATGAATCACGTGTAAAGACAGTGATTGTGTTTCGACCTGAAGGGCATGAAGTTTGCCAGACCAGCTGGGGCGGGGCCGGCCCAGACAAGAACAGAATGTGCAAATGCACAGTGGTGTCTGTCGGCGCCAGGCAATGGCACGGAGCTACCAAGCAGCGATGGGACACAAGGCTGGAGAGGGACAAAAGAGATGAGGGACACGAGGACAAGAATGCCATGTTATGTTTTGCTGTTGACTGAAGGACCAGTCATCGAGGAATTCTCGACAGCAAGTGACATGACAAGAAAGAACCGTGGGGCCAATGTGGAGGAGGAGGAGTTGGAGGTGCTTGAATGTGGAGCCGAGAGGCCACCTGGGAGGCTGCTGCAACTGCTCAGGTGAGAGACAGTAAGCAACTGCACTAGGAAGGTGACAACGGGAATGGAGAGGTGGGCAAGATATTTGTAGGAAGACAAATCAGTGAGATTTGGTGGTTAACCGATGTGCAGTTAGTGAGCAAGGAATCTAGGCTCGGGGTGGGATGTAGGGCCATTAACTAGGGTAGCACATTCAGAAAGAGGATCCGGGTTTTCTGGGCAGCGGGGTGCAAGGAGCTGAGTATTGCACATGCTGGCTTTGAACTGGATCTGTAAGTGCTGGGTATGTTGGCTGGCGGGAAATCCAGGCTGAGGCACCCAGCAAGTAGCTGGATATTCGAGGCAAGCTGAGTAAGACAATCCACATGACAAAAATGTACTTTTATATGCAACATGTAGTCCAAAATAAATAAATAAATAAAATCAGCTGATTTTAGCAAATTCCATAGCAAAATAGCAACAATAAAGAAGTAATTCTCAGCCGGGCATGGTGGCTCACGCCTGTAATCCTAGCACTCTGGGAGGCTGAGGCGGGTGGATTGCTCGAGGTCAGGAGTTCGAAACCACCCTGAGCGAGACCCCATCTCTACTAAAAAATAGAAAGAAATTAATTGACCAACTAAAAATATATATACAAAAAAATATTAGCCGGGCGTGGTGGCGCATGCCTGTAGTCCCAGCTACTCGGGAGGCTGAGGCAGGAGGATCACTTGAACCCAGGAGTTTGAGGTTGCTGTGAGCTAGGCTGATGCCACGGCACTCACTCTAGCCTGGGCAACAAAGTGAGACTCTGTCTCAAAAACAAAAAAAAAAAAAAAGAAGAAGAAGTAATTCTGAGTAGTAAATGTGAAAGTACCTGAATAATTTTGAAATTAAGCAGCCTGATCTGGCTTTTTAACAATCTTTCAGCTTCCTTCCCTTCTTTACTCTGCTCCTATTTTCTGTTCCCTCCCTTCCTTCTCCTTTCTTCCTGCATTTAAAAATACACATTTATGAAGAGTTTATTATATGCCAGACTGGTACTGGAAACATGATGAATGTAAAAAAGGGTCTGAATACAATGGATTTGGCATGTGCTCACATAGGTGTTACAGCCGAGTAGGGAAGATGGACTTGAACAAATGTTCAAAAAATAATTGTTTAATTAGCAGCTGTGGAAGTCCTAAGGAGAGGTGTGTGGCAAAATGGTCCACATACTAGGGGCCTTAAGGAAGGGTCAGTCACAAGGTGCTGATTTCACTGAGAACAATGAATAGGAGATTTACTAAGTGAAGGAGCCACGAAGCTCGGCACGAGCAAAGTTCCAGGGCGGGGAGAGCAGTGAGGAACTGAAGGAAGGCCGTAGGACTGGGGTTCCGAGATAAAGGGGGGCACAAATAAGATGAGCTGGAGAGGCAGGTGGGGCCACCCATGCAAGACCTAGGCTATGTGAAGGGTGGTGTCTGTCTTGCAGGGTAAATAGGAAGCTACTGAAGAATTTTAAGTAGGAAATGATATGATCAGATTTGCATTTTAAAAATGTAACTCTTTCTGCTGCGTGAAGAACTGGTGAAAGGGCTTCAGAATGGTTGAGGGAAAACCAACTAGAAGGCTAGCATAGGAATCTAGGTGACGGTGGCTGGATGAAAAGGTGGCAATGAGGTGGTAACAGCCATTGGTTTTGGTGGTGATTAGGCAATGGGTGAAAGAGACAGCTCTCGAGAGTGGGCATTTGTATTCAGTCCACTTTGAGATTTTGCCACAGCTGTGATGAAGACAGAGGTTTAGGGTCATATATATAGGAAAGCTATGGAAGAGAAAGATCAAGGAATTCAGTCAAATGGTGTTTGTGTCATTGCGGAACAACTACCTTGCCCTCCATGAACTTAGGATCTGCTAAGATGAGCCTGGTACCCAAGAGCCATTTATAGTGCTTGAGATCAGATGAACACTGGCTAAGAGAGTTAGCTAAGAGAGATGCTGACACCGTGTGACTTAGGAGTCAAGAGAATGGAAGGGCTAGCGTGGTCCAGGTCAGACAGCTCTTTCTACAGAACGAAGCACATGAGCAGCTTTCAAAATCCTTTTAACTCTTCCCTAAAATCCATATAGCAAACTCAATGTGTCTGGCATAACACTGGAAACAGGTATTTCTTGTGCTCACATTAAATACCAACCATGCTCATTTTGTGGACACCTCCTTCTAACAAAAGTATACACATTCTGCTCTTGACAAGCAACTGATATCTATAAATGCCAAAAATCAAACCTAGACATTTTAAATATTTGTTATCATTAGATCCCATTGTATAAACTTTTAAAAAATAATAAAGCAAATTTCTATTTGGGTAGGAAAGTGGCAAATTAGAAATGTACAATTAGCACTTAAATAAATGGATAGAAGTAGCTCAGGAACTCTTTGCACGCTGCAGCCATGTGACACCGCCCAGGTTTGCAGCTTTGCAAGTGGTTTTGTTCTCACAAAGTGAGACGCAGCAGGCGCTCTCTGGCTTGGGCTCAGAGACCCAGGGTCTGCCTGGACCTGGAAACAGCGGCAGAGCGCAATCTGTTCCAAGGCCCCGTCCTCAGCACCCGAGGAGGACAGACCTTGCTCATCACACAGGGAGAAAAGTCGTTCTTTTTCTGCCACACTGTTAATGTCGGGGGAGGACCTGGGAGGGAGTGGGCACACAGAAAGGGTGACTTTGCCTTTTGCTCTGTGTACTTCTCTATCATTTGCATGTTAAAAGTTAGAATTCTACTAATATAATTTTTTTAAACGAAAAATGAATATTTTTCTTTTACCTACATACCTCATGATATCCCTCAATTCCCCTGGTTCAGATTTATGTGAAAACAATTGGTTTCCATGTTATGTGAAGGAGCCCATGGTCTACTCAAAGATGGTGAAGCTCTCAGTATGAGCTTCCAAAGCAAATAACTGGTTATTTTAACCCTAGTTACTGCATTCTTCAAAAGGCTCAGGGTTACATGCCCAAGCCCTTGGGGAGGCCCATAACCACTAACTGTGCGGGGCTATTAATGAGGAGGTGGCAGACACAGGCAGCAGGAGTCTCGTGTGCTGAGACAACACACAGAAGGGTCTGCAGGAAGACGTGCAAAGGGAGATTCCTGACATTGTGCAGGTCACATGTCCCACTCTTCCCCCAAATCTGGGAGGGAACAATAAGCTGGCTGGCATTTGCTAACCTTTAATGGTGCAGACTGTTGACCCATACAGTAGAGCATTCTAAATAGCAAACGAGGGGAAAACAGCATCTCGTTAAAGTCAATATGAGAAGGACACTTTACGATCACATCGATCTCATGGGCTGGGGTACTGAAAACATGACATGACATCCCCAAAGGAGAGACTGCATGAAATGAATAGAAAGGTGTTGGAGACATACTGATGAAGCCGAGTACCTTCTACTTGTTCCTCCAGATCCGCCCTCTGCCCTTCCTCAACCTGTTCTGTGCTCCTGCCTTGACAGACACCAACAGGCTGCAGGTGCCCCACCCCCAGCCCTGGCTTCTGGGTGGGGCCGTGGCTGCTCACAGGAAAGGAAGGGAGAGAGCTGGGCGCCTACTGCCCTGTTCTCTCTGGGGCTTGCCTGGGGCTGGCCGTGTCTCTCGTGTGGCCTGAGCTCCACACACGAGTATTTTCTCCAGGTCTAGTGATCTCCTTCCCTCGCCTCTCCATGCCTGGGGTGATAGGGCTTCCCACTGTTATTAGCCCTGGCTGTACTGCAGTGTCCCTACACCTTGCCCATCCTTTGTAATATGCCCTTTATTCAATTCTCAAATCATTCAATTTGAGCATGTCATTTTTTTTCCTGCCAAGTCTCAGATATACCATGAAAGGAAGTTCTTAATTAGAGTTCTGGTGTCCTGAAAGTTCTGGTGGACATTTGTCATTCTTTCTGTACCTTCCATGACCTCCCTCCCCCAGCACCACCCAGCATCTGAGCTTTCTTGTCTGGGGATTTTTCTACCTCATGAGTTTTGATGGGAGGAAGAGACCAAAAACTCCAGACACTCACTTCCCAGCCTCCCTTGCAGCTAGGGCTTAGACATGTGATCCAAGCTCAACCAATCAGATGATGTGTGACTCCTGGCATGACATGGGATGAGCAGGTTCCACAGGGAACCCATTCTGGCTGGGCAGCAGCACTGAGAGCAAGGGCAGTTTCCAGAGCGAGCCGCAGAGTCGGGCATCAGGCGTGGAGTGTGGTGGTGCTGCTGGCGGAGTCTACACCCAGCAGTGGTGGCAGACTGGTTCTCTGCAGAGTCCGTGTGTTGCCTGAACGACCCAGAGCTGTTATACAGCTTGAAACTAAGAACGCTGCCTGACATGAAAACCAAGCCAACTCTTTCTGACCCACAGACTCTGGCATCCTAAAATCCTCATCTTATCTCATTTTAAGTTACAAAATTAATCCATGTTTGAGCATCCACTGTGTTTCCGTTACTGTGCTAGGTGCTGCAAAGGTAATTAAGATTGACAAGTCAGTAACTACAGTGACCACCACACACACATGATGGAGCCTTGGTTTTTGGAATAGAGATAAAAAGTGACTAATCCTGACGGGAAGGGTTTGGAGTGTGAGGGAAGAGCAGGAGTAGGGAGTGGCGGTGTGGAACTGCCTGGGGACGAAGGTGACTGGAAGGGCTGGCGGAGAGCAGAGGAGGGGCTGCGGGCTGGGGCTGGGAAAGTGAGCCCAGGCCCAGCTGCAACCTCTGGACTCACTCTCTGGGCGAGCAGGCGCAGCGCTGGCACGGGCTGGGAAGACGGACTGAAGAGGGGGGAAGGAAGCAAGAAACCTTCGCACAAAGATCCACCACCACGGCCCCCGTGGACTTGGAAAGGGAGAGGTCCAAGAACACTGAAAGAGGCAGGAGTCAGGGACTGCGCTCTGCGGGGCGTGGAGGACCGAGCACTCCAAGATGGTCCTCAAGTTCCAGCTCAAGAGGGCGCTCGGGGCAACGCTTCTAACTGATATGGGGACCCTTCGAGTGCCGGTTTGGGGTGGAGGGAGAAAAATGGTATTGGCTTTAGGCATTCCCAAATCTTTTCTGTTTTAAGGATGGACTAACACATGCTTTTTTCTAAGCTGGGATCTTGTCTCAAATCACTGCTCTGTTCAGAAGAGAGGATGGGGTTGTTTTAAACCTGGTTGCTACCACTCAATTTCCTTGCTATTTATGGGGCTATTCTATTTGCTATAGGCATACCACAGCCTCAGATCATATCATCGTCTGGGGTGTTCCCAGGCTGGCAGTTCGGTACATATAGCTCTTTGGAAGGGCTAAAAGTAAGCTCTTTAAAGTCTCCCCAAATGTACCTTCTCTCCACCGTGGGGTGTCAGTGTGGCTGGACCTGCGTATCCGGCCCACTGCCGGTCCCTGCCTAGGGAGGTCACTGGGCCCAGCACCAACAGGAGCCCTCTCCTCGGCCTGCCATTGGCCTTCTCTGTTCCTTCCCTGGCTCTGGTTTCTCCTGCCAAGCTCAGTTCTAAGAGCTGGCAATAACTAGCCAGGCCTTCCCCAAACATTCTTTTTATGTCAACTTAGAAACTTCAAGAACGTATTTGGATCTGCTTCCTATGGCACTACAGCGCATTTGTGGCAGCATTTGCCTCCGCTATAAATAGTAGTTCTCCTAGCTGGCTTTTTATTAAGAAGTGTGTGGATCTAGCGTCTGATGTCATCTTGCTACCGGTGTACACTTTGCTAAAAGAAACACATTTTACCAATGAATAACTTTCATTTACAAATTCCCAGCTAGCACCATGCAATAAGTACTATCCTATAATGTTACTCATTTCTGAAAGTACAAAACGATAACTGGTATAGGCTTGGAGATGTTTTCTGGAAACCAAATACAGGAACAGCTTTGTTATTCCACACCTAGTGAAACAGATATGAGGTCCTTTATTCATTTCTGCTTTCTTCTTTAACAATTGTCTATAAAGTGGTGATAGTCTCTACCAGACCAAGAGCTCTCGGAGAATGGAACCAACTTCTAATCCATATCTAAATCCACACCACCTGGTACAATGCATGTTACATGGTTGGGGTCAAATAAAAGTTGGTTGAATTAATCAATACATGGCAAGATAACTCAGAGAGATGGGAGTAATTCCCTCAGCCATGGTGACTGCACAAGTGACATTGTTTGGGCACTGGTAACGCTTGAGGCAGAGTTGGTGACTACGACCATGTACTGTGAACATTTCAAATGAGTAGGGAAACTTACTCATGTATAAGCAAGGCAGTAATGAAACCAACACTGTCCTGGAGATTTTTCTGAAGTTCTAACTGTGTTATATAAGCAATAAATTATGAAAGCCGAGCATGTGAATAAAATTTAATGTGGTCATAAATTTTATGACAAAGTTAATCTGACACATTTAATGATATGCATAATTGGTATTATGCAGCACTGTAATCAGACATTAATAATAAGCAGTTCATACCAATGACTGTAATGACTTTACCTGAGTTCACCAAACCAGCTGCTTGCTATTTTCTCCCTTCTCACCGGTCAGCTCTCCGTGCCCGCAGCCCCATCAGTGGTGATGCGGTAACCGAACCCTCGCTGCCCAGACACAGAAGCCCTGCGGAAGACAGTCTCGGGCAGGGAAGGCTCTCTGCGCCCTTCCTCCACTGAAACACCTCGGGCAGCCCCTGGACCTCCCCCTTTCCGTGTGTTCCAGCAACTCCCCACTCCAGTGTCTGCATCTCTGCCTGAAAGATTTTTCTGAAATTAAAGAAAACCTCTATGACCCAAAGAAGAAATTAACACCCCCCACCCCAGAAGCTCTTACCAATGACCAAATGGACCTGGAGGATAAAATCCTCATCCCCTCCCCCTCGGGGCAGGGCAGTAATGCCAGGCTTGTCTTCCACACTGACTTGCAGATTCTTCAGTGGGCTGCCCACAGTGGCACATGACTTAGGAACACACCTTGGACAGCCTTCCTTTCCATGCCTCACTCCTCCATTCCCCCACCGGTGTCATGCGGCATTGCCTCCAAAATAAACCACTGGCACTCGGTCCTTGTCTCCAGATCCCACTCTGGGGGAACCCAGAATAATACACTGCTCCCTGGTGGGGCTAAAGGTCCCTGAGACGTCCTCAATCACCCACTTTAAAGGCTCTTCCTGCTCTACACACATGCACATACATGTGCACGCACGTGCGCGCGCGCGCACACACGTGCGACCAGTCACACCCAGGCTTCCTGGAGGCCAGTTACTTGCAGGTAGCAGAAGAGCTGCACTCTAAGCCTATGCTGCCTGTCATGGGCCCCAGAAAGATGAAAGAACTATCACTGGAAGGCTGAAAAACATTCTCCGGATCAATGACAAGTAGGAACTGGTGGAGGGCAGGAGTCCACCTGGTTCAAGCAGAGAGGGGGCAGAAGAGAGAGCCTGAGCTGAGAGTCCCATTGCTCAGAAAAGGCTGCTCCAGTTGCCAGATCTACCGCAACTGTGCAGTCTAGGCATCCCTGGGCAGTAGGTCTCTGGTGATGCTGATGTCTACACCAACAGTTCCCATCTCACTCTTCTCAGGGGGGGGGCCAGGACAGTCCAGGGACTTCCAACCTGCAGTTAGGCTCAAACAGTCTTGATGGAATCACAAAAGCACGTTCACGCTTTCGGGAGGACTCATAGCTCCTTTTCTATTTTCATGGTTGGGAAGTGCTTTAGAACAGAAGGGGGAAGGGATATTTCTGTTAAATAAAAGGCAAAGAAAGGGGAAACTCGTGGTAACCAAGACAAATCACCTCATTTACATCTGTCCCACTCTGCCTGCTGCAGCCCTGGGGTGGGGTGGAAACAAAGCGATGCCACGTACAGAGGGATCTTATGCCACCCTCCTGCAGTGGGGTGCAGTTTAGAGGGGCGAGTGATTGAGACAGAGACCCACAGAGTGTTTCATTCCAAACCAGAAACAGAAATGTACAAAATACAGCCTTCCTAGTGTCAGAAGAGAACTGTGCAGTGGTAGTGGTGACCTACCCAAAACAGAAAAGAGGACCACATGAGGTAGAGAACCAAGCCTATATGGTCCCCGGTCCCCGTGCCACTGCTCACGACCCTGCAATTTTGGGAAGGTCACTTAAAGTCTCTGGGCCTTGGTTTCTCCATCTATGAAACAGGGCCAAGACTATCCATCATAAAGTCGGGTATGAGGCCTGTGTGGGGCGCACAAGGACTACGTGCTGCTAATGGCCAGGAACAGACTCTGGGGTCCGGCTGAACAGGCTGAAATCCCTGCTTGTCACGCGGCAGCAGGGCCCTGGGCAATCTACGTGTCCTTCATTTCCTCATCTGCAAATCAAAATAATAAAAGTACCTACTTCATAAGATCATTCCCGGCTGGGTGTGGTGGTTCACGGCTGTAACTGCAGCACTTTGGGAGGCCAAGGTGGGAGGATTGCTTGAGGCTAGGAGTTCGTGACCTGCCTGGACAACATGGCAAGACCCCATCTCTTCATAAAGGATTCCCGTGATTAACTGAAATAAAGCATATATAGAATTAAGCATGGTACTTGATACTTATTATATTAGCTATTAAGAGTAATATGTAAATAGAGGTATTATATGGATGCTTAGGACACTGTAAATAAACCCTTTGCTTTCTGCGTTAGTTTTGAGCCCTTTCAGATGGCTAAAGGCAGAATTTGTATATAGAAATACGGTGTACTTGTCTCTGCTCTCGAGACAGAGGGTTTACCCGGTTACTGAAACTTGGTTAGTGGATGTTGAGCTGTCATGAGGCCTAACATTTAGTTCTAGTTACTAGATTAAATATTTGCTTTGGATGGTATTTGATTGCCAGGTTCTAGATTTTTCTGGTTGGCAAAGTCTTTGTATTTTGTAAAGAGGCAAAAATTGATAAACTGACCACAGAACAGGTGTGCTATTTTCAAGGTATATTAAACCATGATTTGCTATAACATTGTTCCTGTTGGCATCAAATTCAGAATGAAGTGAACTTTCTTTATTTGGTGAAGAAGCATTGAGCGGAAGAGTTAGGACAGTATCTTAGTTATCTTTTTTTTCCTTCAAATTATTGTGGTTTAAACATCTTGAGCTATTGTTACCATTGTCTTTTCTCCCTACCTTCAATTTGCTAAATAAATGACCAGGTACATTTCTATTTCACAGAATTTTTTTTTTTTTTTTTTTTTTTAGACCAATACAAGTGCATTGATATTTCACAGAATTTTTTAACAAAAGAAAATGTAATTCAACATTCAACATCAAACATTACAGCATTAATCAACATTAAACATTACAATTTAAAACAAATCTCACAAAGACACAAATGTGATGAGACTAAGTTTCGTTACAGTCCACTTCCCTGTGGTTTCCTCTCAGGCACATTCTTTGCTGCTAAGCTTCCAACATAATCTGAAAACGAGGCAAATGCATTTTGGAAAACAAAACTCATCTTAAGCAAAATCTTAAGCATCTCAAAATAACATTGTTGACAAAGTTTTAAAAATTAATAGTCCATTAGGTTAAAAGTTTGGATGCCTGGGTGCTTCTGCCCGGAAACACGCTCTTTGAGGAACTTCCATGTCTGTGTAATATGACAGTCACATGACACTTTCCAAATACTAATGCAAACACACCATGTGAGGAAAACTGATATTCCATCTTTTTGAAAACATCTTGGGAAATGATCTTGGTATTTATAAAATGAAGTTCTCTTTGGGTGGTACCATAAGACACGTTAAGCCAATCAGCTTCTAACTGTTAAAAGAACAGTTATAAGTACAAACAGTACTAGGTGCACAACAGGGATGGGAGAGGGGCAACAGAAGAAAGGACTTTTTTCATTAAGTCACAAGAAAGACACATTAATAAACCTTCAAACTGATAAGGAAATATAAATGATTCACAAATACATTCATCAGGTCATCAAATCCTGTTAAATCCCTAATTGGGAAGAGCAATGTGTATAATCTATATATTTAAAACCATGGGCTTGCTTTGCACAGTGTCGATTTACTTCTCAGCATGTTTTTAACACGTTTTCCAAAAGGAAATATGGGTAAATTGTACATATCTACTGGTAGGCACCAAAACGTAACCTGCTCAACATATGCATTCTTCCTATAGTGAAACATTTGAATGGTGTGAAGATGAGAAAAATAAATGCTCTATCATTATGTTGTGGCCAGCTTTAAGGCATGTGAATTTTGTCTTCAGGCAACAAAAGATTAAAACCCAGATATTAAAAAGCAGTGCTGTGTAACACCTTATCCCTCTATCCTCAGAATGTCAGATCACAAAATATCACTTACATAATTGCTTGTAGTTTATTCCTTTGCTTTCCTCTTTTCTTTTTGCATCTTTGTAACAATTTTTTAAAAGTGGAAGCATAATTGTTGTCATGTCAACAGCTGCAGAAATGATTAAGAGGTATGGAAAAGCATAACAGGAATGCCAATAATCTGCTTCCAGCAGTAATACATACTGAACATCGTGCAGGGACAAAAGAGAAAGAAGAATAGAGAGAGGGGTCTATCATCTTTAAGAGTTTTCAAACTAAACTTCATTGCTTGATAGGAACAAAAGATCTCACATTTAAAGTTAAATCAGAGCTAACACTCGCTAAAACACTGCATCACCAGCCCTGGAATCAGGAGAATTGACTTTTTGAGGGACAGTGTTTTAGGAGGAGGAATTCAGGCTTTCAGAGCTGGGGACAGGAAATAATTCTACCTCTGCCAGTTGAGTGACCTATAGCAAATCAGTTTACCTCTGCCAGACTACATCCACAATTTTGTACATCTAAAAATTTAATATTAATAACCACCTGAAAGTCTCATGCTGAGATGAATATGTATTTGTGAATGGTATATTGGTTTTTAAATAGCACTCTGCAAATATAAGCTATTGTTTTGTTGTTATTTGTGAAATATACTAGTTAATTTTATCCAGCTCTATATACCTACATATGCTCTTAGTGATGTCTTTTCAATAAAGGTTTATTTATTTATTTCTTGAAGCATGCTAGAGACAGCCCATCAATAGTTAAAGGTTTGTGCATAAGATGATTTGCCTAATGGGATTAACTGGATGCTTTTCTTAAACATGTAACCTTGAGTCCACCTTACAAAATAGTGTTTTGATTAGAGCAATATACATAATAAAGGTTACTTTAGTTTCTTAGACATTAAACATCATTCACAAAAGAGAAGTACTTTTGAAAGAGATGTATTTATGTTGGAAAGAAAGGATTTCTATTTCCAATTATGAATGATTTATTGGTGAAAGCAAACAATAGCCTGTCTGAGAGGCACTCCTATTAGCATCCTTATGTGTAGTTTGCAAGGTTGACGTAGAGGCAAAAATGCCCTGATGGTGCCCATGGATGTTATATGGATTTTAGTAATATTAACAAGAAATTCTCTTTTAGGCATCCAAGAAAACTCTATTAAAATACATTTATTAGGGTTGGAGAAAATATCAAGACTACAAAGAAAGTTAAAAAATTACACTTCTAACCAAAGATGATAATAAATCAATGTGTTGACATACACTCTCCCAATCTTCCATAATTACAGTTTATAGAAATTTTCTGTAAATACAACCTATAATTATTTTGTATCTTTTTTGCACTTAATATCAAATAGACTTCTAAAGATTTTTAAAGGGTGATTGTCTCAAATACATGGAGAAATGTATTTCAGTGGAAAGAATTCAGTGGGCAACAGAGATATCATGAAGAGGCCCAAATATTTTTCATCCCACTGAACAGGAACAAACATGTTCTCATTTAGAGTGAGCCGGATAACTGAGCTGACGTAGGCCTCTGCATAGTCCCGTCTAGCAGTGATCACAGGGAACAACAGCAACAAAAAAATTCTCTAAATTTGCAGCAGTGTCATTTCTTCAAACTCCCCAATCCCACCTACTACCAGCTCTGTGCTTCAGGCCTGAAATGGATCTCCCTGAAGCAATGACAGAATTTTTGCCAAGTGGCTGGGATATAAACACCCATTTGGTTGCACAGTGAGACATATGCTCTAAGAAAACTGGTTCAAAACAGGCAAGTGGGCCTCTCTAGAATACACGAGAGCACTTGACAATAGCTCATCTTCAAAGCTTCACGCCTGCGCTTCCAGGGAGCTCTCCGTTCCCTCACTGGGGAAAGGGGGCGCATTGTTTCCCTGATTCCTTACACTAATGAACTGCTATAAATCTGCTTTAGATATTCCAGGGAGCCCTAACTTCAGCTTCTGGGCAATGCTGAGGATGCACCCTATATTCCAGACTCACCTTTTGCAAGGTGTGCTCTCAGCATTGTGGGTGATTTCCAGGGGAGAATGTTCTATTTACAGAACTACTGTCCCAGCACAATAGAAAATCATTTATGAAGATGGGAGAGACTGGGAAAGCGCTCCACTCCTAACGCCAGCACAAGGCCAGCCTCCCTCCCCGCTCCCCGGGAGAGTGTGAGGAGCGCTCACCTGTGAGGAACCACTTCCTCATGCTGTCGCAGGAGCGGGCACGGAAGGTCCTCCCAAGGGGACGTGGTCATACACTTCGGAGCCCAAGAGTGTGCCGTGAGGTCAGACAGGCGAGAGGCCGGCTGGCTGAGACAGGGGACGGAGGAAGAAAGGCTCAGCCAGGGACAGCGTCTCCACACACCCTATTTTCAGCCTCAAACGCTGAAACCAAATCCATCTCTCAGAGAGTACATTTTAAAATGGAATATTTTTAAAACAAGAATATTTTTAAAAGGCCCATTAAAATTTTTCATACACTAAAGCAAAGGAAACCACTCTCCATTGACAGAATGTACCAATGAAACACAATGATTACCTTCACCTTTAATTTATAGGCAGCCAGATTCATAATCCTTGAAGTTGCTTAAATTTGAAAATGGGAATGACAACATAAAATGTATAACATTGAGGACTTTCCAATTAAATCCCTAGATAGAAATGAAAAAAAAAATAAAATGTCATATTAAAAAAAGCCAAATCTTGAGTTGTGAAGCATCTTTTAAAGGATGTTCAGCCTGGGGTGGTGGTTCATGCCTATAATCCCAGCACTTTGGAGGCCAAGGCGGGAAGATCTCTTGAGGCCAGGAGTTTCAGCCTGGGCAACATACCAAGACTCCTTCTCTAGACCAAAATAAGAAAAATTAGCCCATAGTGGTGCCACACATCTGCAGTCCCAGCTACTCGGGAGGCTGAGGCAGGAGGATCGATCGCTTGAGCCCAGGAGTTGGAGGCTACAGTGAGCTATGATCTTGCCACTGCACTCCAGCCTGGGCAACAGAGCAAGACCTTGTCTTGCAAAAAAAAAAAAAAAAAAAAAAAGAAAAAGAAAAAAAAGGAACTGTGGCTTTTCGGTAGTCATCCCAGTCGATGAGATGGGTGGGGGGTGATTGATTTAGCTTCAGTATTAAAGCAATAAAGTTTATAAGGAGACTAATACGGTTGTTACAAAATCAGATATTTCCTCAGATCCTGCCACAAAGGGTAGGAAGTTCTGTCAGTTTGGTTCCCTGATGTATGCCTGGTTCCTTCAATAAATAATACCTATCACATATACATTTGTTCAATAAATACAGAAAGAAGGAACATATGTGTTTGTGAAACTGTGCCAACTGTGTACACATTGTTACTGAGGCACAAAAATAGTATTTGTTTTAAATTTGGGGATGAGGACTTTCAGTGGAATATATCTATAAAACTCAAAGGAAGACATTAGTGTCTGGACTTACACAGCAAGAGAAGAAAAGCCACTGGCAAAGAGCCGACTCACCTGGCTTCGAGATGGTCCCGGAGCAAGCACAGGGCAGAGAAGAACGCACCTGGGATTCCAACGCCTGCTACCTGGGCACCTGAGAAGGAGGGCAGCCACACTCATGGACTGGGCAGAAAATGGCAGGTGAAGCCAAATCATGGATTATCTCATCGAATCCTTACAATTAGCCTTTAAGGTAAGTACTTGTTAACATTCCCACATTGCCAATGAGGAAATTACGCAGAGGTTACACCACTTACCAAAGGGCTCCTGCCTAGTGAGCACTGAGATGGGATTTTAGCCTTTCCTTGCATTCTGGTTTTGGAGCTACTGCATAAGAGCCACTGTGCCACATGTGCTGTCTCAGAGGAACTTACCCTTCCTGAGCCCCAGTCTATAAAATGTGGGCAGCTCAATCAATAAAACTAAAGTGCAACGGTTAAGGTTCAAGGTACTCCAAAATTCTGGTCTTTATCTAAACAGGCTATAGAACCAACAAAATGAAGAGACAACCAACAGAATGGGAGAAAATATTCGCAAACAATTAATACTTATCTGACAAGGGGTTAATGACTAGAACATACAAGAAGCTCCAACAACTCAACAGGAAAAAAATCAAATAATCTGATTAAAAAATAGGCAAAAGTTCTGAATAGACAGCTCTCAAAAGAAGATACACAAATGGCCAACAGGCATATGACAAAATGCTCAGCATCATTAGTCATCAGAGAAACACAAACCAAAGCTACAATGGCACATCATCCCACCCCAGTTAAAATGGCTTTTGTCAAAAAGACAGGCAATAAGCAATGCTGGAGAGGACGTGGAGAAAGGGAACCCTCGTACCCTGTTGGAAATGTAAATTAGCACAACTACTATGGAGAAGAGTATGAGGGTCCCTCAAAAAACTAAAAACAGAACTACCACATGACCCAGCAATCCCACTACTGGGTATATATCCAAAAGAAAGGAAATCAGTATGTTGAAGAGACACCTGCACTCTATGTCATGGCAGCACTATTCACAATGGCCAAGACTTAGAATCATCCTAAGTGTCCACAGTAGATGAATGGATAAAGAAAATATAGTACATATGCACAATGGAATATTATTTAGCCATAAAGAATGAAATCCTACCATTTGCAGCAACATGGATGGAGCTGGAGAACATTACGTTCAGTGAAATAAGCCAGGCACGGAGACAGGTCTTGTATGTTCTCACTGATGTGTGGGAAATAAACATTAAAACAACTGGTCTCATAGATATAGGCAATGGAATGGTGGTTACCAGAGGATGGGAAGGGTAGGAGAGGGGGAGACAAAGGAAGATGGTTAACAGATGCAAAAATATAGTTAGATAGAATGAACAATATTTCATAGTGCAACAAAGTGACTACAGTCAACAGTAAGTTATGGTACATTTGAATATTTTTTAGGCCTACACCTGCTCAGGTAGTTATGGTATACCTTAAAATAACTTAAGAGAGAGGAACTGGAATGTTCCCAACACAAAGCAATACTAAATTCTTGAGGTGATGGACACCCCAGTGATCCTGATTTGACTAATACACTTTGCATGCCTGTATCACAGCATCTCATGCACCTTATAAATATAAACTATTAATACTATGTACCCACAATAATAAAAATAAAAAAATTAAAATAAAAAAGCTATAGATGTTTTACCTCAATAATATCCTATCATTTTGATATTGTTGGTGCCTTAAATATTGATTGGCATCAATTTCATAATATTTGAGGTCATAAAAAATACTCGTGAAATTTTACCACATGGTGGCAAAGCCATAGATAAATTTCAGTGTGTCTATAATTACTTGAAACTGTCACAGTATGCAGTATGTTACCACAACAACCAGAGGAAGTGCGGATTCATTCAGTCTGTCCTGCCAGACCAGTAAACACCAGGATTAAGTAGATATTTTCACTGAACCTATCCCAGGTTTCTTTGGCATTTATGGATAGCTCACTTGTCAAATATTATTTTCTAATTGTTTTATGTTTCCTAACTAGCCTCTAGTATTATTTTGGTAAGAACCTCAAACAATACTAGGCAGTGGAATAAACAGACGGTCACATTAAATGGGTGACTGAAAGAATTTCCTGGTAAGTATCTATACATTGCAATATACCTTGTTATGGCTTACTTTCAACATGTTAAAATGTAAAACATCACCTATTTTAGGGAATAACAATAAAATCCTTGTTGACAACATGCACAAATAAAAGTTTACAAGCTTAAAATATTGAATAACAGTAACTGTCATGTTTCCCCATAATAAAACTCATTTTAGTAAGGTTTTTATATCATAAAAACTCAAAATAGCTTTATGAGTTGATAAAATAATACTTTTTATCTCAAGATTTTAACATATTCTTATACCGTAAGGCTATAGGATAAAATTTGCTTGGAGAGTTAGTATTTGTTATGTTAAGAAATACTTCTTTTAATATTTTCACTTTATTTTCTGAAGACTACATAATTACATGTATCGGTAGTTAATTTTTGTTATAATTTTGTTATAAACATGATGAATAGCTTTGTTTGTGGTGATGTCAGGCAGATTTACTTGTAATAAATAAGGGTTTCATTCAGGATGATTTTTCTCTGATACAGCCAGGGGTCAAACAACTCATGCTTCCACAAGAGGACAAAATGCCTCCTGTCTGTTGGCTCTGGAAGCGAAGCAACAGTTTGTGCTGACACAGGGCATCACTGAGATGCCAGGAGGAAACAGAACTGAATTCAGACAGCCCACATGGAGAGACTTTAAGGAAGGGACACCCTCTCAAGGTGTTGGCAGGGTTGGGGGATCAACAGGAGGTGCTGAGAACCCACAGACTGGCAAACCGCCCACCCTCAGGCCAAGATAGGAAGATGGGAAGGGAATACCACTGGAGTGCGGGCCGGAGCCCAGGACAGAAGGGGCCGCTGTGCAGGAAGCACAATCCTGAAAGGGAGAGCCCACTGCCAGGGCCTTCCTGGCGTCATTCTTCACACTGGGCACTGAAGCCAGAGAGCAGGAAGAGGTACCCTAACCTCTCCTCCTCTTCTCCTCCCTCTCTCCCGCCTCCGCTGGTGCCCTCCACCGGCCAGACCCAGCCAGAAGCCAGTTGGGGGCCAGCTTCCAGGGGCAAGAACAGGGCAGGGAGAGCAGAGACGGGCTCTGTGATGGGGGAGCACACACGCTGTGAGCCTGCTCATTCCCGGACCTGTCTCCGAGGCCTGGCCGAGTGGAAAGGCCAAGTATGCGCCTCTGACCTAATTTCTAAGTCTACTAGAAAATATCGCTTGGGGATTTTTCCACTTAAAGAATAAAATAAAATAAAATAAAATAAAATAAAAACCTCTCCCATTTCCCTTGCCTTTCCCTCTCTTCAAATTCCATTTAAATTCATTCCTTCATTTTCTTCCCGATGACACACAAGTTTGAGGTTCAACAAGTCCTGCAGTGAGCAGACTTTTCTCCAAGACCCCATCCTGAGAGCTCTCTGAGCTGTGGGACATCTTTATACAATTATCAATGAACACAAGACCCAGGAAATTCCCCTAAGATCCCTCCCACAATTAGTGATAACTTGCCCCAAATATTAATCCAGTCACCCACAGATGATGACAACACTTAACCATTTCTTTGATAAATGCCAAATGCATTTTTAAAAACTTTTTATTGGTAATGATAGTGGGTTTTGTACTTCATGATTTTCAATTTAGGATATCTGCCTAGTTTTTTTTTTTTTTTTGGAGTAACTACTTTCCTTAAAAAAAAGTATATGCCTGAAATTCTTGTTTGAGAATTATATGCTCTCTAATATATTAATTTTGTATGTATATGCAAGTTTTATATATCTCCTGATTATAGGATAAATGTAAACAAATACGAAGAATAATTAAAGCTGCCACTTTGAAGAAGTCTTCTTAGCAGAACTGGAAGAGTCTTAAATGCAGGTCCTTAGGTGTGTGCCTCTGACGCCTGTGCAATGAAGCCCTGGGCGCGGGCGTCAAGTGTAGTGCATCTCTGCAGCGGGCACAGGCCCTAAAACAGCGTCTTGCACATTACAACACTCCATAAATGTTTGCTGAATTGGCTAAACCTTGGTTTGTCCCCATAATCAACCACGCAAACAGCACACAGATAATTACTTCTTGGAAAAATTCCAACTACTGTTTGATGTTACCTATGTGGTTTCTCTCTCAAGAGCAGCTCTGTAAGATTACACTATTTTCTGGGTTTTTTTTGCCTTTGACCTTAATGTCATCTGCTTCAATAACAGCTTCATACTAAATTCCAACCAGCACATACCACAGCAGATTCAAGGCATCGTTTTAAAAATGGTGCTGGCATCTCTTAATTTAGAAGATATATAGTCTCCCCTTCTGAACACAGCCTAAGAAATGTGTTATTTGGAATTAACATAAGCGCTAAAGACATTTGAAATGTATTCTTTCATATTTTAAAGATCAAATTCTTTTTTTAAAAAAGAATAAAAATGTTACCAACAAACCTGGCCTTCATTAAAATGTAATCCTGCATTTTTCTACATTTAATAAAAATGTCCAATTACAAAGCTGATTTTGAAAGGTGACTTTTTAAACTTAAACAGCAAAAACGTTGCATTTAAAATGAATCAGAATAGACAAAAAAAAAAAAAAAAAGACAGACCCAGGAAGACAGAGGTTTTGGTGAAAGTTAAAATATTATTTCATCCTTTGTACACCTTAGAATCATTTCTGTATTTTATAGTCTAGATCCATGCATTAACTTGAAATGACCTTGACTCTTGAAATCCTAAATTTAACACTCCTCAGAACAAAGTAGATTTTCTCTTTTTCTTTATGAGCAAATGGACTAAATACTAGGGAAGGGGACTGTCTGGGCCTTTGAACCAAGACTAAAGGAGATGAAATCCTGTTTGATATGTATAAACATTAGAGAATCCATTTTGATTTAATAAAAGGATGACTTTGTTTCATATCCTGTGAGAAAATATTCCCCTTTTCCTGAAAATGCTCTCTCATTCCAATAATAGAGGGCTGGTTTCTTTCCATGGTGTGGGGTAGAGGGTGGAGGGTAGGTAGATTTGCCATGAATAAAATATCTATCGGGATTGCCATTATATCCATTTCTCAAAATGCACCGTGGTGGGAAATTCAGAATGCAGTGAGAGGAAATCAACCTTCACTTCACCAGAATACAAAGCCACATTTAAACCAGCAGGTAAAGCATAAACAATAACAGTACAAATTTACTATTTGCAACCTTGCAGTTTCCTAAATCTCTACATTACTTTAAAAGCCTCAGAGAAATGGTTTTATAATGCCTTACTAATATTTCAACACCTGAGGAGCCTTACCAAGTTAAGCTCTACAGGCTTGCATTTCAAAAATGACCTAACTCCAATCCTTTTTATTTTTCAGGCTCTCTCTCAGATTTTCATTTGTTTTCTTTAATTGATGAATAATGAGAAATTTTAGGTACTTGTCTACAAAGAAATGAAATGCTTATCTTTCTTCAAAGCAAAAAAATGAAAAGATAAAAATCAGTTTCAACAGAATATTGTCAAAGAAATATTTTAGAATAGTGTTTTGATTATTTATACTTATCTGGTTCTACTATTTGAGTTGGATCTACACTTCAAAGCTGCATCTCAAATAACATCGTGTTGGATAGCATCTGACTTCAGGTTTAGTCGAGATCTTGGAGACTGAAAAGCACCGTGACAAACACACATGTATTGTTGTGGCGACGGCATCAGTCTTTATCGCCATTCTGTGTGTGTGTAAAGTAAACGCCTGTTGTTTCCACCTGCCTGGTACCCCTGCCCTGATTTTCTTTTGGAGAACCTCTGTATTCTAGACCATGTGGAGCTAACACCAAACCCCTTTCCAGAGAAAGGTACCTGAATCCCAGCCTAGTCATCCAAACAGTCTATTCTCCATGTTCAGAAACAAGGAAGTGGCTCCAATCACCCAGTTGGTACTGCTTTCTAAAAGGCTATCATACGGAAACAACTTGTTTAAAAATGAAGCCAAAACTGGAAAACAGATCCTGGTAACACTGATTGACGGATCTAATTATACCTTAAATGGCAAGATCCACCCCTAGGCTTTTTGTATCAACCAAATAAAATCCTTAAGCCGGTTAGGTTTTGCCACTTGCAGCTAAAAGAATTCTGACTCTAAAACCTTAACAATACTAAAAATGAACCTGACTGCTTTTGAGGTTTCCAATGGATTTTCCTCCTCATATTCCTGATCTTATTTAATCCTCACAATTCATGAAAGCACATATCTATTAAATATTAAATTAACATTCATAATTTTCTGAACACAGAGTATGTCGAAGAGGAATGGGGAAAGCCAGGGGAGTAATCGATCTGAAGTCTCAGCTACAAGGGAGAGAACTGGAGGTTACCTATCCCGGAGCTCTCAATAGGTATCACCAAATGAAAGAACAAACAGCATATGGCAGAGCCAGGAGGCGATCCTTCAACTGATCCTTCACTAATCCCCGGAGGACAAATTCGGAGGCTTTTGCAGTACCTTGGACCAGAGACGATAAGTCCCCAAAAGGCAGACTTATGAGAATGGCTCAAACAACAGGACACAAAAATGGGGTCAGGTTAAACGTGAGGGTCCCTAGAGTTCTTACATCTAGATGGGTGCAGCCGATGTCACCGGGAGAGGGAAAGAAGGAAGGGGCTTAGTTTGGGAGGCAGGGAGGGAGACAAAGTTAGAGTCCGATAAACATGCACAGAGGATATATAAGCAAAGATATATACAGCAAGCCCTTAGAATGGCAGGGCTTACATCCAAGCGGCTGAGACTGGAAATACAATATGGAGAATCACTAGCATGCCCAGGGCATACCCAGGGCAGTTCAGACATGGGCTCTGCCCACCAGAGCACACTGGGAAGAGAAGAGGAAGAGGATGACCACCATCTCCTCCGGGTAACCTCAGTCCTGCTTGTGAGTGCCATGAAAACAGGCTCCCCTGCCCCCTATCCCTTGCTTTTGAATGCAGCCAGACAGGCACTCCGGAGGCGCTCAGTAAATATTTGTGCAATGACTGGCAGTGTGCGCCCGGCACTGCGAGCATGGGATTGCTTCTACAAGAGTGTTCCTCCAGGTCCCCTCCACCCAGAAGAACTGCCAGTCTTGGCCGCTACCCTGGATGCCGTCTCATTATTCAGTCTCACCTCTGAAATTAGTTCATGCTCTCACATTAGGTGTAATCACAGCTGGCGACGCTTTCTGGGGACGTCTCTGAAAGATCTGTATTGAGAAAATATTTTCATGTCATTTTAATTTAAAGTAAAATTGCTGGCTCTTCCCCCCTTCCCTGCCCCTGCGTGTTCTCCTGCCACCTTCTCAGTGATCTCCACGGGTCTCCGAACAGAGGCGTGGGTCAGTGGTGGGGTCCCCCTTCCGGGAAATTCTTTAAACAGCTATGATAAGTCTCAAGGAAACAAAGGAGACCTAGAAGTGGAAAGGCGTGGCTGTTGGCGACTCCAAGGCCGGTTCCCCACGTGGAGAGAGCGTAGCCTGGGTGGCCGCAGCCCCGCAGCAAGGAGCCCAAAGCCAAGGGGCAGTGCGGTCAGCTAGAGCCCCACGGCTCCCCAGGTCCTGAGGCTCTTGCGCTGCGGCCAAGATTCTGCCCTGGCTTGGCTGAACACGCCCTTGAGGTCGCTGGCGGTGACCAGAGGGACAAGAGCGCTGCAGGCAGCATCCCAGCTGGGCTCCGCTGGGGGTCCGCAGTGACAGATCATGTGCCCCCAGTCCCGTACCTGGTTAGCTGCCCGCGCCCTGCAGGTCTTGGCCTTGCGCACCTGGGCAAGAGCGCGCCCTCCCTCACCGCCTCCGCGCTCTCCTCTCCCTGACACTCAGCGAAGGTGTGTTTTTACTTTCACGTGTGACTGCGTGCGTGCGTGTGTCTGTGTGTCTGTAGTTCCAATTCTACCCACGGGGCGAAAATTCATTTAGGGTCAAAATTACCCTCTAAAAGTCGCCTATACATCGCAGGATTTGGTGTACACACTTACGCGGGGATAAAGCGTGCCACAAAGGTGCACAGTAAATAAAAAGCATGGATGCCAAATACAAATTTTAAATTTAAAAGAGAAAAACAGGTAGACGAGCTTGCGCGCGATGCCACGGTCCTTGTCGCCGCCCCGCCTGCGGCACACTGAGGGGCACTAAGGCGGGCAGCGCCTGTTTCGCTCGTCACCGCAGCCCCGCACCCGGCAGTACCGGGTAGAGGTAGGGGTTCAAGGGTCCACCCCAGCAAGGGAGCAAACGCGCAAGGGGACAAGCGAGCGCTGTCCGACCCCCGCGGCCGTTGCGCGTGGCGGCTGAGAGCCGCGAGCCGCGCTCCATCCTCGCGGCCGCGGCGGGGAGCGAGCGGGGCGCGGAGACGACCGGCGTCGGGCCCTCTCCGAGTGGCGGCCGAGCCTACGCCCCGCGGCACCACGTGCGCCGGCCCCGCCCCGCCGCGCACGCACGCGCCCCGCGCCCGCCGGCCCAGCCAGGTGCCCAGCGCCCGCGCCCGCGCCCGGCCCGCCCGCGCCCGCCGGGGGGCGCTCCCTCCCTGCCACCCGCGCGGCGGTGTCGCCCGGCCCGGCGCGCGCCGCCTCCTACCTGAGGGCGGGCCACGGAGGCGGCGGCAGGGCCCGGGCGCGAACGGGACCCGGGCGCGAGGCCGGAGGCAAGACGGCTGGCGGCGGGCGGGCGCGGGCACGGGCGCGCGCTCCCCGCCCTCACTCGCAGTCGGCTCCGGCCACGGCCCAACCCCGCCGCCGCGCGCCGCCTGCCTCGCCGCGCCTAATAACAACGGCGCGCGGGGTCAGGTGGCCGCGCGCGGACAGCGCCGCCATTGGCTGGGCGGGGAGCGCGGCGCGCCAGGATTGGCTGGGGGGCGGAGCCTCAGGCGACGGGGCGGGGCCTAGGCGGGAGGTGGGCCGGCGGGAGGGCGGCGGGGCGGGGCCAGGCTGCGGTCCGCGCCTTTGTGCCCCGCGCGCGCTCTCCGCCCGCTCCGGCTGCAGCGCGGCTGCATCAATAATTCAGAGCGGCGGCGGCGGCGGCGGCGGGTGCGGGCAGGCGGCGGCGGCGGGCAGCAGCGGCACCGGCTATGCGTCCAAGTGCAGCTGGGCAGCCGCGGCACCCCTGAGGCCCGGGCAGGGCTCCGGGAGCGCAGCGTGGGGACGCTTGTCCGGAGTGTGAGCGGGAGCAGCAGCGTCCGGGCGGCATCGGCAGAGCTGAGCGCGGAGCCTAGGAGGGGGCTGCGGCGCGGGACTGGGCGGGGGGCGGCCGGCGCGAGCAGCCCCGGGCGGGGGCCGGGGGGCGCCGGCTGCGCAATGCTGAGCGCCGTGGAGCTGTTGTTGCTGGGGGCCGCGTGGCTGGCGGGCCCGGCCTGCGGACAGAACGAGACGGAACCCATCGTGCTGGAGGGCAAGTGCCTAGTGGTGTGCGACTCCAACCCCGCGTCCGATCCCACGGGCACAGCCCTGGGCATCTCTGTGCGCTCCGGCAGCGCCAAGGTGGCTTTCTCTGCCATCAGGAGCACCAACCACGAGCCGTCCGAGATGAGTAACCGCACCATGATCATCTACTTCGACCAGGTGAGTGCTCCGTCCTCTCGCATGCACATTTACCGTGGGGGGTCGGTGGAAGGCCGGTGCCCCGTGCTCTCCAAGGGCTGTGCGGACGCGCGGGGCGGCAGTCCGAGCCTGGCTCCTGTCCACTCCTCTCCGCTCCCGTCTCGTTGTAGGTGCTAGTGAACATCGGCAGCAACTTTGATTCCGAGCGCAGCACTTTCATCGCCCCACGTAAGGGGATCTACAGTTTTAACTTCCACGTGGTCAAGGTCTACAACAGACAGACCATCCAGGTCAGCCGCCGCCTGGGGCCAGGCCCCGGCCCCCGTAGGGCTGCTGGCCACGGGTGGGGGGTGGGGCGGGCTGTGAGGAGGTGGGAGACAGGTGGCAGCTGCATGTGCTCACACTGCGTGGAGGGACAGATGATGGGCTTCACAGTACTGGGGCTTGGACTGTCCTGTGCTCTCCCTGTGGCCGGCTCCAGGGAGCCAGCCCCATCCTCAGAGACAGAGTTTTTTGCCTCGCCTTTCTGGGCCCCTCCGAAGACGTTCCCCAGATTTCCTGTGGGACTCTAGGGACTTCCTGTAACAGCGGCTGTTAGCATCACAGACAGTGCTGCTTCTGGAAGCTTCCCGCGACCGTCGCTTTCGGCACCTCCGACAAGTACCCCCAACCCCTCGCTCCGGCTCAGGAGTCTGCGAGGCGGCTTGCGTGCTTGTCTTCAGCACCACGGACAGAGCGCCGTCGCCCTCCAACTCCCACCTGCCCGAGGCCTCCCTTTGGGGACCGACTCTGGGTTTTTAACTCGCAGTTCTGGGCCCTAGCGGGTGAGGGATGGAGCGAGGAAGGGCGTAGTGCCACTCCCTCCCGGCTCCAGCCATGTCCGAGCCCGTGCTTTCCGGCGCCCCATGTCCCCAAAGAAGTCCACGTTTCCTTCGGGCGCAGACAGAGGCGGAACGCGCCGCTGGGGAGAGGGCGCCTGGCCCTGGTGACGATGCCACTGCAAGGGCAAAACCGGGCGGTGGCGGGCGCAGCTTCATCTGGGGCGGAATTGGCCGGCGGTTTGGGGATGAAGCGCAGAGTGCAGTGGTGCGAGATTTCTAACCAGCTCAAATCCGTGCCGTGCTTCTCCACTGTCTCCACTGGGAAAGGCCAGGGGTTTTTTGTTTTTGTTTTCCTGGGAGCCTGACTTTCTCTTTGAGGCTAGGGGAAGCAGGAGAGAGGTGGAAGGTCTCAGGGCGCTAGAGCCACCCCTGGGTTTATTAAATTGCATGACAGCAGAGTAGAGATTCGCTCAGCGCGCTCATCTGAGAAAGCGGAACGAGGGAAACTCCCCTTCCTCTCACCCAGTTGTGCGGTCTTTCCCGCCGCTGGACCCTGAGCTGCAAAGCCCCTCTCTACCCTCCCGTGTGGCCCAGTGCCCGCGGCCTTCGCGGCTGTGAGCCCGCCGGCCGGGTCGCGCCGCCGCCGGGTCGCGCCGCCTAGGCAGCGCCTCTGAAGCGGCCTTTCTTTCTCAGGTGAGCCTCATGTTAAACGGGTGGCCGGTGATTTCAGCCTTCGCTGGTGACCAGGACGTGACCCGGGAGGCCGCCAGCAACGGAGTCCTGATCCAAATGGAGAAAGGCGACCGCGCATACCTCAAGCTGGAGCGGGGGAACTTAATGGGGGGCTGGAAGTACTCGACTTTCTCCGGATTCCTCGTGTTTCCCCTCTGACTGCCTCGTAGCCCGCAAGGAGGCAGGGCGAGGGCGAAGGCAGCAGGGGGAGTGAGAAAGAGGCCGAAATTAAGAGGGCAAGAAAGCCCACGACTGGAAACTTCTGTATGTTCCCTAGCTGTATCCGGTGGAAAGGTGCGCGCGGCGGTCAGGCGACTTTGTCGGTTTCCTTGTTAGGAGAAGCAAATTCCGCTTAGCGCTGCGCACTCCCGTTTCCAAAAATAAACTCGCTTCCCCCATTCCAGTTGCAGTAATCAAGAGACTGCCTTGTCATTGTTTCTTACTCCCATGTTCATATTCCCTGCAATTTATTTAAAGAAACTTTGTATTTCACTATATAATGTGAAATCTTTCTCCCTTTCGCCTCTGAATCCTATCTACTGAAATCTAATATGTCCCCCCTTTAATGTGGAGAGGGGGTAAATTTTCTTTTATTGGATGGGGGAGTTACTTTTAATTTGGCTCTTCTTAAAACACCGCTCAAGTTAATTAGCTGAAGATACTTTGTATCCTGGGCTGCTCGTTAGCCGAGAAAGGACTCACCTTAGTGGTGACTGGTTTAAAAAATATATATAAATATATATCATTTGTATATGAAGAACTTTTCCCAGTGGAAACTGGCTGTATTTCCGTATTTCTATGTCCTATTCAGAGTGATCGTGAAATCTAAGGCTGCTCGATGTTCTGATGCTTGTCAATGCCCCGTGCTCTGTGGCTCCTCCAGACGCCAAGGAGGTTCTTCTGGACGCTTCCTCGTCCTCTGTAACATACGTGTGAATAGCCAAGATTTAATTTTGCTTTAACCCAATAAAGTCGAAGTGGGACTTCTATTTTTCTGAAATAGCTTTCGAAACTCCCCATCTTCCCCAGCTGCGAGATTGGGGACCGGGGTTGCCAAAGGTCGAGGCCCAGAAGGGCAGGAGACTTGTGAGAAGGCGACCAGAGAGAAGTTGGGCGGGGGCAAAGGCTTTCTCGAAAAGCCAGCCCTGCACTTCTCCCCGCGCCAGGCCGAGGGCCAGCCCTGCATTCGCCTGTGCTCACTGCTTTGGCACAAATATAAGAAATCTGGAGGATATCTTGCTAGGCCAGGTGCAGCTGCCGGCCTGGGAGCGAAGTTTGAGTTTTTTGTATTCCAAATGCATCGGGAATAATCGCAGTTCGAGGACCCAAACCAACCTGTCCAGAGCGGTGGTCTCCCCATGCTTTCTGTCCCTGGATGTCCCCAATCCTTGTCCACTTCGCAGTTCCCAAAGCAGTATGTTTTATACCACCACCTCTGAATCCGGAATCCACCCTCGGAATTACCCAGCGCCCAGGATGTGTGACTGCGCTCATTCGCAGGACTTTTGTTATTCAAGAGGTTCATCTAGGAGTTTTGATTGTATGGGAACACAATGTGAAAGCAAAATTGAAATAAAGGACTTCGTTTTAAGTCTGGAAGGCTGACCCGGTCGCTTCTGCAGCGGGGAGGTTGGGAGCCTGAAAGCAAGTGGGTGGCCAAGGGCGCAGGGCGGAGCTGCCGCAGGGGTGGGGGCCTGGAGGTTCTGATCCCATTTAGAGGCTTTTTCATGGCCTGAGATTCAGGGATGAATTTAATTATCCCCTGTGGGTGCGGGGAAGGAAGAAGGTTAATAATAGCACAATAAGCAACATTTCTTGTATTTATTCCTGCAGCTTGTCAGAGTTAGAGATTCATGAGCACGGGCCTTGGTTGAAACCTGGGCCCTGTTTCTCCTCTGCGCAATCCAGGCACCCGGCCAGCAGCCTTGGGGGCGCCCCCCCACCACAGTGGCTGCCGTCCCCAGGGGCCAGGTAGGGACTTGGGAGTGAGGGCCGGGCTCGAGTGCTTTTCATTTTCTGCTGGACACTTCCCTCCTCCCCAGTCAGTCCACAGAGAAGTGGGGATGAAGGCCCCTAAAAGGAATTTAAAGGAAAACTACCAGTATCATTTTTATTAAGAGAAACGCTTTCTCTGCAGGCAGTCTTTCGGTTGAGAAGGGAGGCCTGGAAGAGCTGAAAGCTCGCAGTGAAACGAGCTTGATCTAACAGCTCTGCCAGGCAGAGCCCGCTCTCAGGGAGTGGCACCGCACACCATGCATGCCCTGGGGGCTGGAGGCTAGCCTCTGCTTAGGTTGGATAGCCACCATTCACAGAAGCTGTGCCCCAATGCCTTGGCACTCGCTGGCTGGGCTGCCAGTGGTTGGTCACCCCTCTTCCTGAGGACAGGAACCTCCAGGGTTCTGGCTGCCTGAGCTGTGGGGCTACCAGGCTGTGTCCAGGCTTAGTGGCTTTGGCAAGTCCCTTCTCTGTCTCAGTTTGCTCATCTGTATAAAGACAGAGAAATCTAAACATCTCCAAGGGTCCTTCCTGCCCAGTGGATCCAGCCATCCTCTGTTCCTGGACCAGAGGCCTGCAGGTTCTTTTGCCTCGGTTAGTGAGTCCTGGCTGCCACCTGTACTGGCCCAGCTGCTAAGTGCGGGCTCCTGAATACTAGGCCTGAGGCTGGGGGAGGAGAAGGATGGCAGGGGAACCAGGGCCTGGCAGGTGAATAGTGGGAACAAGTTGTCCCCAGGTGGGAAGGAGGGGCTGGAGGTTCTCTCTTGATTCTGCTCTGACTCCAGCTGGCCTCTTTCCTGGGGGAGGGTCTCCGCCTCCCCAAACATCTGAACTTGGTATTGGAGACCCTTCTCAATCTCAACCCTCTTCTTCCTCCACCTGCTGACCGTTTCCCATGCCCTAGATGAACCTGTCTCCCATTACTGCCTTTCTGCCTACATGCTTGTTATTTCTTTGAAGTTGAAGTACCCTTTCTCTCCTCCACTTTGCAAAATCAAGTTCTGCTGAGGACCTAAGAGTTAAGCTAAAAGGCTGTCTCCTCTGGGGAGATGTCCCGTCCACACAATTTGGGCATTGCTTTCCCAAGGCTCAACACTGTGTCATCACCCTCCAGCCAGGTCTCGTTGGTGCTGGTTGGACAGGAAGACATCTGGGGCTGCGCTTCTCTCACTCTGCTGTGGATTCCATGGGGCGCCCAGAAAGAGCTCAGAAGTGCTGACCTGGTGCTTCTGCCCAGAGGGCTCTGGGGAGATGTGGAGTTCCCTGTCCCCCAGACTGCCCTCATCCTCCTCGGCCTGAGCCTCCCATCAGCCTGAGTGTGGCTGTAGGTAGTTCTCTGGCAGACCTGGAGGTTAGAGGCCTCC
Organism: Microcebus murinus; assembly: GCF_040939455.1. Classification (NCBI taxonomy): domain Eukaryota; kingdom Metazoa; phylum Chordata; class Mammalia; order Primates; family Cheirogaleidae; genus Microcebus; species Microcebus murinus. The sequence goes on along the minus strand of NC_134123.1, from coordinate 4,307,997 downwards.
CTTGGGCCTGGCGTATGGCAACTGGGCCACTTCCCTCACCTCTGGGGTGAAGGTGGGGGTGAGTCAACCTTCTGAAAATTAGGATCCAGCTGGAGAGAACCAGAGACTTCAACTGGTGTGCTGAGAATCGAGAGGGACAGAGAAGAAAGGGCCTGCTCGGTACCAGGGGCTAGGGAGGGAGCAGTCCTGAAGCCGCAAGTCACAGGGGCTCCTTTAATGTTTAGAGTCCTCTAGGCCACGGTGGATCTTGGTCCCACCTCCTGCTTTCATCTAAAATAAACCCCTTCAGATCAGAGCCTGCAGGGGTTCTGGGACCACCCCTCATTCAGCCTCAGCCTCACCTTCAAAGGCTCCTCCCCAGCCCAGGGCACCTTGGTTACTTCCTCTGCTCCTGCCTCCACTTAAACTCACCTCCTCCCGGGAGCCTTCCGCACCCAGATAGACAGAGTTGTCACCGCTTGTCTTTGGAATGTGGGCTCTCTTACTGCCCTGCCTCCTCCCTCCCCACCCCCGCTGCATTTCTGCGAGGGTGGAGGCTGTGTCTTACTCTGCTGGCGCCAGCACCCAGCCAGGCCTAGGGGTGTGCGGAGGAGAACGCGGGGAGGCTTCTAGGACCCAACGAGCCCAGACCTGGCTTCTCTGCCCGGGTGCGGGTCCAGCAGGCGAGCAGCGGAGGCGATCACCGTCATCTCTGCGGTCCGCGAGGCAGCGCGGGTGCGCTAGCTCCCGCTCCAGCCCGCCCGCTCGCTCCCCTGCCGCTGCCTCGCGGCTGGCAGGGCCGAGAGCACCTTCCAAGCTGCGCCGAGCGCTAATGCTCGGAGCCTGGCGCTTCGGCTCCTAATGAGAACGTAACTGCTCAGACCGAGACGGAGCCTCACCCTGCTCCTTAATTGTTGCCTTGAAGGGGTGGCTCTGGGGCGCAGTGTGGGGCGGAGGGAAGGGCCAGGACCCTCCCGCCCGCATAGGCTCGGTGCTGGGGCCGCAGACCGAGTGGAAGGCGAAAGACCCGGGCTGCTGATTGTGCACCCTGCGCTTGGCGTCTGGCTTTATGTGCGACCTTAGACTACCCTCTCCTCCAATCTGAGCCGTATTTCCCCCAACTCGCAAACGCAACGGGTGGGCTAGAAGTCATCTTAGGGGTTCTTCCAGGCGGGCTTACTTTTCTGATCCATGCGTCTTTGAGTCCAAGCCTTCCCCTCCCGGCATCCAGCCACCCACTTCCAGCAGGCACTTGGCCCAGTCCTTGTCACCCCTACAGACATTCAAACAAAACACTGAAACCTATTACTGACTCTGGGTGAGGCCAGTGGTACCCTGGAACTGAAGGTCAAGCCCAGAGGGGAAGCGCGGTCACACCTCCCTTTGGGCTCTTCCCACAGAGGAAAATCGGGTTCCAGGGCAATGACCACGGCCTCTTGATGGCTCTGCACAGGGCCCCTCGCTGAAGATGCAGACATGTTCTGTATACAGACATATTCTCTCTGAGCCTCTCTGTCCTCACATTTCAAATGGGGACACTGCCGTCACAACGGGTGGTTTTGAAGACTGTGCTAAAAGGTATAACAACTGCTCAGCACTGCCTGACACATAGTAGGTGCTGAGTAAATGGCAGCAACAGTAAGGATTAATGGACACCTGGCACATCACACTATCACAAAAATAGGACACAGGGAACATCTGAGTGGGTCCCAGCCACATTGAACAGATGGGAAAACTGAAACCAGAGGAGGGAGGGACAGAGCAGGTGGATGTGAATAATAGACGCAGGAAAAGGATCCTGTGTTCTTTATTTTCCCTGCATACTCTTCCCGTCCCCACTCCCCATCAATCACAAGAGTAGGATATTTTACCCGCTGGTGCTTATGTATATATGCATTGACCACTGGGGCTGACTGCTGTCTGTCTGCGTGTCTGCATGCTCCCCGTTAGAGTATGGGGCCTGTTTGCATGTCTGTGTCCCTTTAGAAGGTGAGGTCCTCTAAGGTGGGAACTGTGCCCTCCTCCTTTGCTTGGCCTAGTGTCCCCATAGTGCCAGGCACAGAGCAGGTGTCCTATGATGGTGTCATGAGCTAACTCAAACTGTGCCTGGCGCAATTGCTAGATATGGCCACAGCCAATGAAATCACCCTTCAGGGGACTTCCTGGACCGCTCATCCTCCTCCTCCACCCATCCCCCCATCACTCCCGGGAACCCTAGGCAGACAAAGCAGCCTTCCCTGTCATCTGTACTTGCTTTTACCTCTCCTTCCCATTTCACTCTGAGCCCAGCCTGTCCCCAGGAAGTCCCAGTTGTAACCCTGAGATGGCGGTCAGCAGGGACAGCGAGGAAGAGGCCAGCGTTAGATGTATGGGTTGGTGTTCGGATTCGTTGCTAGGTGTCCTCACTGGGAAAATGCTTTGCTGTGCATAGATGAGGCCGCCTGCACCTCAGGAGGCAGAGAGGAAGCCACGCAGCTGATGGCAGAAAGGCGAGCCTTGTTATTATAAAGAGAGGTCTTCCAGTTGGGTGGCCGCAGCCCAGAGCCTGGGGAGGTCTTTGTTCATCTTGCTGAGCTCTGAAGAGTTGAGGGAAGGGATACAGGCTGCGGGACAAGGGATAGCCCCCTGCCTGATCTGAACAGGCTCCCACCTGACCTCAGGGCTCGGTTTGAGCTCCCCATAACCAGCAAAGCCCTCTCGACCGGCACCGTCAGGGCCGTGCACCCTCTGCTGACCGCCTGAACTCTCCTATTCAGATCGCAGTCTGCCCACAACTCTGCTGGCTGCTAACTCCATGAGGATGGAACCCTCGCCTGCATGCTCCCTGCAGTGTGCCCAGCGCCCGGCACAGTGTCAGAGACAGGAGATGCTCTTTAAATGTTCCTTGAAGGGGCGAGGAAGTGAACACATGAATGTGTGAGCAGATGGATGGAGGGATTACTAAGACTGCATTGTGAGCACGTTTGCCTGGCCCATCAGATGGTGCACTCTACAAAGGTGTCTACCTTATCTGCCTTGTTTAGAGTTATATTCTCAGTGCCTGGTGCAGCATCTAGAATACAGTCATGTGAAAAGTATTTCTTGAATGAATGGATGAAGAGTGACAGGTACTTTGGAAATGGAACTCACTGGGTTGTGAGACTCTGGAGTGCAGGCCTGGCACTGTGCTCCTCTGTAAATCATTCAGTGTTCTCCCAAACAGCCACAGTATCTTAGAATGGAACTGCATGGGGCCTGCTATCTGCAGTTGACCCTAGAGTGCACGTTGTTTTTGAATGCTGCTTGCCCCACCCCATGCCCAACATACTGGGAGCACCTTAGAGGGTAGTGACCATATTTTATGTTCCTTAAAGAATAGGAACACCCTCCCCTTTCCCCCAGTATCTAACAATGGGATCCAGTATGTGTCAATTGGCTGTTTAATCCAGGATCAAGCCATTAAGTCTTTGGCAGTGAGTGGGGATTGAAGCCCTTAGTGATGGTGGCAGGTAGCAATGATCAGCTCAGGCTACGGGCAGGTTTTCCATGAGCCAGCACACTGGCCAGATGTGAACATTTGAACATTGGCCACACGGGGCCTTGACCAATGAGGGGGCTGGCAATTCCTTGCCCAGGGTTGGCCACAGGGTCCCTGGGTTTGTGTCCTAGCTAGCTGAAAACAGAATGAGCTCTGAAATCCCCTCACAGCTTTGGCTTCTGTTGCAGATTGTGGAGGTGGAGTGGGCTCAGTTTGTTTCCTCTAAATAAAATCAAAGATTCCCCAAATCCTCTACATTCTTCAGGCCCAGCGTCCAGCTGGGAGTTCAGCCCAACGAAGAATTCTCTGGAATGCTCTGCTAGCCAGCAGCAACCTGCTTACTCAGGTGAGGCTCAAGAACCTTTTCTTATATCATCAGAAATGACAGCACACTTTCAGGAAAACTTTCAAAGAGGGAAGAGGGAATTACTAACAAAGGAAAACAACTGGGCATTTTGTTCCTCCTCATTTAAAAGGAAGCTGTGTGCTCTGCCCAGAACTCGTATTGGAAAGACTCTCCTTTGTATTCAGAGAGACTCAAAAATAAACTCCCCAATGTGTACTTCTGCTGAGAAGTTCAGATGATTTTATAATGACTGAGTGGCTCCAAATATGGCATTAAAATACAGCTGATGAGAAGCCTTCTATTTTACTAACTCATCTTGACAAAAGTTGGTCAATTTAGGTCTCAGCAATGTTCCAAATGGTCTCTCTTGTTCTCTTTTTTTGGAGTTCATTTCAGGTGGATGGATTATTTACTTATTCTGGAGATGCTGAGGCAGAGGGCGTGCTGGCAATACCAATCAAGCTGCGGTTGCAACTCAGCGCTCATCTTCACGTGTCGGGGGTGTCTGGTGCTTTTCCTTCCTTCTCCTCTGGGCCCTTGATACTTCCCAAGTGGGCATGAACTTGCAGGTCGCCGGCATGGGGCCCTAAACAATCTCCTGCAGCGATATGAGTGGCGGCAGGGCTCACTGAGGCCTTGAAGTTTGCAGCTGTTTGCCTGGTTGCCTGAATGTGTCCCTGTCTCTGTTATCAAGAGCTGGGATCCAGGCTGAGGGCAGAAACAAGGCTGTCCCCCAAGGAGTGACACCACACCACCTCTAAATGCTATGCCATAGACGTCTATGAGATGCAAGGCCCCAGGAGACAGTGAGGGTCTTCTCTGAGTTTCCAGCTTAAGGTAGTCCCCAGAATCCTGCCTTATAGCAAAGCCCTCCGAAGAGTAGCTCTCAGAGATGTGATCTGAGTCTCTTTTGGCCCTGCTTACCCCATTTTCTCCTCAGCAGCCAGAATGAGCTTCTCAAAACATAAACTAAGCCACGCGAATCCTCTGCTTAAAACATCCATTGTGAACCCAAACTTCTCCATGATCTGACCCCTACTGACCTCTGTGACCTCTCCTAATTGTTTTCCTCTTGTGCAAAGTGGCTCCTTCTGGCTTTCTCTGAGCTCCTAGAATATGCCAAGCTCTCTCCTGCCCCAGCACCTCCGTGCCTGTGGATCCTCTGGGGGCGAGGGACACTCCTCCATCTCCCATCTGTGCAGCCTGAGCCTGCGCTGCTTCTGCGCCTGAGCTGAGAGGTCACCTTCGCAGTGAGGCCCTCCCGGTCACTCTGATGTTGAGGCTCTCCCCCTCCTACCAGCTGAGCTCTGTCACACTGCCCTGTTTCATCTTCCTTACAGCAGTTGGGACCCTTGGAGATGCTCATTTATTTGTTTGCTTGTTTACTCTCGCTCCCTGCCTGGGGACAGGGCCCAGGCTGGCTTGTGCCTGGCTTGTGACTTTATTCCCAGGGTTTGGAAGGGAACCTGGAATAATAGGGGCTTGATTCATGTATGAAAGACAGAACGGCAAAGCAGCCACCTAGCCCTGTTGCCCAGAGCTCAGGACTTCGTTCCGTCGGAGCAGAGCCATCTCCTCATTGATCCCTGTCCTCAGCGGCGGCTCAGAAGGAGCTGTGGTCCAGGGAGCCCTTAAACCAGCCACCCACAGAGCCACACTCAGGCCGAGGGGAAGTAGGCTGGCAGCTCTGGGGTCAGGGAGGGGCCTGGAAAACGGGTCTCATAGCCACATGCCCAGTAAATGGGCTTCTTGGTTGTAATATCTGCTGCTGGGGTTGCTTAACTCAGCTGAACCAAGTGATTGGGCTGGAGAAAACTGAGGTTAGCTGTGCATTGTTAAATGTTTCCTCTGGAAGTTATCCTGCAAGAGACAGGGACAAACAAGAGAAGAGGAGCAAGGGGACCCAAGTGGTTCAGGGTAGAGGTGCAAAGTAGCCAGGATGCCATTCCTGGAACTGTTATGCAATGTGGAGCAGAGGTGGGTGGTGAGGGGGGAACTGGGGGAGGAAAGCGAAGGCTCAAGAATCATATGCACAGGAAGGAAGGCAGCTTTGTGACTGTCCTCAAGGTGGGAACAGGCAGCATTAGGGGTAGAAATAGCAGCAACACAAGTCTAATGTTGAGAAAAGACGTGTGTTCCCAGCCTGCAAAATATCCATCACAGAAATACCCAGGTAGCCTGGAGTTGTCAATGGAAACGCTTATTCGCCAACACTGACCTCACGATCATGGTGTGCCCTGCACCAGCTCTGCCCTGCAGGGCCCACGGAGGACCGGGTGCTGGGCTGCTGCGGGGGGTGTAGTGCAAAGAGGGGTAAGAAATGAGGGTGGGGCTTGCTTAGGGGCACCCTCTCCCTCCCACACCACCCCCGGCACGGTCACATGCATGGCCCGACTCAATGTCCACGACCTTAGGACTTCACCCTCTGTGTATAGAACAGTGAAGGCCACTGATTAACAAAACAGGCTTAGGAACTGAGCTGGTTTTGAGACTGACTTTAATCACTGTATTCAGGACTCTTTTGGCTTCAGATGCCAGAAACTCAACCCAAACTGGCCTTCACACCACTCTTGCAAAAGAATTTACTGGCTCCCAGAACCAAAAACATCCCAAGGGGTCTTGAATTCAGGTATGGCTGAATCCAGGCGGTTCAACAGATCATCAGAAATTTGCCTTTCTTCAGGCCCAGGTTTATTTCTAGGTCCCCCCTCGTGGCAATTCGACTCTAGCAACAGCAGGCTCATGTTCCCCTTGCCCAGTCTCCCCTTTACGAAAAGAGCAATTTCCCCCACAGTGCCAGCAAAAGTGCCACAGCCGATGACTGTCGAACTGACGTAAGTCATGTGTATTCACAGAACAATCACTACGGTCGGGGGGAGAAAAAAATGAGCTGATTGGCCAGGCATGGAGCCAGGCTGGGAGTGGGGGTGGGAAGGGGTAGCCCAACTGGGAATAGCTGCCACCAAAGAAAGGGGAATGCAGGTAAGGTTAGCTACTTCCTGACTGTGTGACTTTAGGCAAAGAGCTTACCATCTCTGAGCTTTGGTTTCCTTATCTGTTAAAATAAGTTGAGCAATGATATCTAAGGATTAATGAGATAATACGTATAAAAATGGGAACTAAAACTTCCATAGAAGTTCAAATGCAAAGGTTTACACTTTATCGAATGGTGTAACTAGTAATTTAGAGAGCCCGTCTTCACTCACAGCTGTGTCCCAGCGATGGCTTGCTCATGTACCAGTGGTCACCTGGTATTTCTTTGCATTGCCATGGAGCCAGCTGACAATGAGATGGGCTTCTTTATGTAGCCTCCTTTATATAGTTAGTGCACATTAAATGGTAGAATAGTTATTACTATTGTTCCTGAGACAATTTTTGCCAATGCACACACACCCTGGCATTGTTATTTAATTATATCACAAATGTATCTTTTTTTCCTCAGAAGAACATAAGCTCCTTATGCACTAATAATGCTTATTCACACATATAGATCATCTGCAGATCTTGGTAAAAGGAAGATTCTCATTATTGGTTGGGGCTGAGATTTTTTCAATACTAACAAACCCCCAAGTAATGAGTCTGCAGACCATGCTTGAGTAGCGATGCCATAGGACCATATATTACCATGGTTATTTCCAAATACCAGTCAATCCACAGATATGTTGTATCAGAATCACCTGGGACTTTTTTTTCCTTCTTTAGAAGAGAATTTCTTAGTGGCTCATATTGAAAAGTAAGTATGAGAGACAAAGATCACTGCAGGCATAAGGTGGTCACTAGTACCAGGTCTCTGTGTCTCTCATACACTCAACTCCCTTCATTTCTCATGGTTCACAAAATAGCTGCAGAAGCTCCAACCCTTTCATTGTCTCTGCTGGAAATCCTCTGTTCCAGAAGTCTTTGCAAAATTCTCATGGTATCTAATTTATTGTGAAGGAGTCTCACGCCAATCTCTAAATCCATTTCTATGGAAAGGTATTATAGACTACGGTCAGGCCTAAGTCATATCCTCCTCCTGAAATTAGAGAGTGGATGCTTAAGTGGATACTTAAGTATCAAGTAGTGTGTGTGTGTGTGTGTGTGTGTGTGTGTGTGTGTGTGTGTGTGTGTAGGAGGAGGAGGATTTCCAAACTAAAAGTGAAAGATAGCACAGAAAGTGGAGGGCCACTCAGCCTCAATGCCAACCCTAGATGCTGATGTCTAACTCTCCACTCCACATACTCGCCCATGTGGCTAACGGGCATCTCCAATATAATACATGCACAATGTAGCCCCAGTCTTCTTTCTCCAAAGCTTCTCCTGCCAAAGTCTTTTCCATCTTGTTAATGGCAACCCCATTCTTCTGGTAGCTCAGACTGGACACCTTGGCATCATCCCGATCCCTCTTTCTCTCTTATGCCCAAGATCTAATCTATCAGCAAAGTCCTATCAGCTCCACCTTCGAAAGGAATCCAGTGGTCACCTGACCAGGCCACCATCATCTCTCCCTCGGACAATGACAGTCACCTAATTTGTCTCCTGGCTTCTCCTCTTGCTGAGGTATCTCTTCTCCCCACAGCAGCCACGGCATGTGCGCTAGATCACGGCGCTCCTCCGCTGAAAGTTCCAAATGGGTTTCCTGCTCATTTACAATAAAATATGAACTATTCACCCTGGCCCTTCCTGATCTGTCCTGCACCCCACCCCACCTCGCTACTTCTCTCCCGATCATTCACCTAGGAGCTTGAGTGAAGCGCACCTGCTGGTCCCTGCCCTAAGGTTCTGATCCAGTTCCTCTGGGCTGGGCTCAAGCTCCTGCATTTCACAAGTCCTGCGCAGGACTTTGATGTAGAGCCCAGCTCTGTACATGGCTGCTCCCACGCCTGGCCTGGGCTAGGGCGCGGAGCACGCGAATAAACATCTGCTGAGTCAGCATCTCTTCGTTCCCTCTGTTAATGTGTGGTTTTCAGGGTCAAGTGGAATGTGGGAGGGGAATGGGGCTACTTATTATTTCCCATAATGAAATATGATTATGCAAAGATGTCATCTCTGTAATACTGAGGAGACCATCTGAGAAGTGTAATTAGCATCAGTGTGTTTTACAGGAGGAAGGTGCATCCTGCCCAAGTTGGCTAACACGCTCACTCCTCAGTAGGGTGCCGTGGAGGCAGTGCGGTGGCTGCATCCTTCACTCTCTGCCTTGCTCGTGACAGCCCGTCGCAGCACACTGCGTTTCTGTCTGGCTTCCACACGGATAATGAAGGCAGCTTCGCAAGAGCCCTTGTACAGACTGTGCCTGCTGGAGAGCCTGCCCACCTGACTCTTGTCATTTTAATTTAGCCCTTCACACTGCCAAAGCCACCTTGTCTGCTGTCCCTTCCTACTCATTGCCACTCTTGGATCTGCTTGTTCCCTTAAATGTGAGCACTCAGCTTCCTGCCTCCCTCTCCCCTTCTCCCTGGGGTGTGCAGCCCCGACCTCCCTGATCTGGTCTTGGAGGCCTTGCCCACCCTCCACTGCCTTCTTGAGATGTCCCAGTGACAGGCACTAGCTCCCTGCTATCATCTTTCTGAGACGAGATCGGGCGCTTTCATGGTGGTATGGCCATAGATGGTTGCTGTCCTCTTTTTGTTAGGATGTTGGCTTAATGTCCAAGTGTAAGAAACCTGCCACAGCACATCAAAGGCCTTAGTCTATAATCTTCTGATTTGAGCCTCAACCAGGAGTTCTATTAGGACTCTGGTTGCAAGGAACAGAAATTGGCTATTTTCAGCAGAAAAGGAGTTTCTTCATGTGCCCTTAGGCAGCTCACAGTATTGAAGTAAAGGCTAACGATATACCCAAAAAAGACAGGGTGGAGGAGGACAGCTCTGGGGTGGGGACCTAGGGAACAGAAGCTGACGGCAGTCCCTTTGGGATCCCACCTTCAGGTTGCCTCACAGACAGTAATTTTCATTCTTATATCATGAGGCTCAATCTAATGTCAACGCAGAGAGGATTCCATGGCGAGCACCTGGGGGACTTGGGCATTTTGATTGTCCAAGGCTGTAGACAATGGAGCCAAGCCAGTCCCTCAAGTTGAATTGAGGGCTGGCAATGTGGGCTCTTGGCCAGGCTGTCCCAGCCCTGCCCTGATCAGCTGTGTAGCTGTCAGCCAGTTACTTTTGTGTGTGTGTGTCTCAGTTTCCCATCCGAAACATTGAGATAAGAATAACACCTCCTAGCCGGGCGAGGTGGCTCACGCCTGTAATCCTAGCTCTTGGGAGGCCGAGGCGGGCGGATTGCTCAAGGTCAGGAGTTCAAAACCAGCCTGAGCAAGAGCGAGACCCCGTCTCTACTATAAACAGAAAGAAATTAATTGGCCAACTGATATATATATAAAAAATTAGCCGGGCATGGTGGCGCATGCCTGTAGTCCCAGCTACTTGGGAGGCTGAGGCAGAAGGATCGCTCGAGCCCAGGAGTTTGAGGTTGCTGTGAGCTAGGCTGACGCCACGGCACTCACTCTAGCCTGGACAACAAAGGGAGACTCTGTCTCAAAAAAAAAAAAAAAGAATAACACCTCCTTCATAGGGTCATGGGGAGGCTTAATTAAATGAATGTGTAAGACACTTGAAACAGTGCCAGGCACAGAGTAGGTACTCAATGAACGTTAGTCATTCTTAGAAAGATGGAAAATCGGGGTGTGCATGTGGTGGTGCTGGGTGGTAAAAATGCAAGTGTGCTCCCCATGGGCTCTGTGCAGGTCCTGCCCCCCACCCTGGATCAGGTGTCCACTCCTCCTGCATGGGTAGTGTCAGGTCAGGAGGAAGGAAGCCTCAGGACTGCCCTGGCCCGTCAGTCCTATGAACAAAGAGGGATCAGGCAGTGTAGACACTGACCAGGGGCACAGTCTTTAGAGGCAACCAGACCTTGCTCAGATCCTCTCTCTGCTACAAACAGCTGTGTGACCCAGGCAAGTTGCAGAGCATTTCTGAGCTGCATAGGAAGCAGAATTATGAAAACCTACTTCTTAGAGTGGTTAGGAGGATTCATTCACTTGTGTGAAAAGGAGTTATTGGGCCCTAAAATGAGCTAGAAATTGTTCCAGGTGCTGAGATTACAGCATGCACCAAACAGACATAGCCCCTGCCCTCGAGCTGATGGGTCTGCCCTAATCCAGCAATCATATCATGTTGCATAATGACACAGACTTATACATGCTATGGAGGAAATGCCCACGTAGGAAACTATGAGTTGTCAGGGAGTCTGATTTTGAGCTAAGATTCGAAGTTAGGAATTAGCCAGGCCAAGATTGAGGGTGGAGGAGAGCATTCCAGACAGAAGGAACAGCACATGCAAAACTCCTAGAGTGGAAAATGCTGAAGTGGGGGAGGAAGGAGGTCTAGGTGAGGCTGGGGAGTCGCCGTAGCCAGAGGTGAGGATTTGGGTTTTCGCTCTGAGCACGGTGGTCCTCGTGCAAGGCTGGAAGCAGAGGCATGCCATGACTGTCTTTGCATTTGCAGGACGCAGGCTGGGCGCGGGCAGGGGCAAGTCCTGGAGCGGGGCTGGGCAGAGGCAGGCAGATAGCAACGAGGCTGTGACAGCCACCAGGCCCAGGGATAAAGGCAGGTGGGCCAGGGCCCTGACAATGGGGTTGGAGAACAGTAGATGGATTTGAGAGAGATACAGGAGTGAGATCCTTCAGATTTAGTGACGGGTGAGGAGATGGGGTGAGGGGGAGAGGTGTCGAGGGCTATTCTCTGTTTTCCCTGAGGGTTCTGGTTTGCTGGAGCATGCCTTGCCACTCCCTGCCAGAGAACTCCATGGGGGAAAGAGGGGCAATGAAGCCAGTTGAGGACATGCTACATTTGAGTTTCCTTTGAGATTTCACCTGTCGATGTCAAATGCACAGCTAGATGTCGTCCGGAGGCCAGATCCGAGCTGGAGGAGTCAACTTGGGCCTTGCCAGTGGTCATGTGGGTGAGGGAGCCCTAAGCAGAGCTGAGCTGGCTGACGGGAAACACCAAGATCATCTGGGCAGGGCTCTTAGCAAGTGCTGTCATGTTATAAAGACTTAAATGATCGTGCGTGTGTGCGTGCGTGTGCGTGCTGGGTGGGTGGGGGGGCGGCGCGATGGGGAGAAGACCCGGCACTGAGGGTGGTCTTCCCGAGCTCCTTTCACCTGCACTCAACACACAAACAATTCTGGCCTGACACTGCGATTGAACTTCATTTCTTCCTTTCCAGTGCCTTCCCTGGAAGAGTTATGAGCCCAGCTTCTCCTGCCAGCACCAGGGGAGCACGATCTTGGCGGTGGCATAAAAGCTGAGGAGAGAGGGAAGAGCAAAAGATGGAGCATTTATCCTGAGCAGAGTCCTGGAGCACCAGCCACCTCCGAGTGAGCCAGAGAAACCAAGGGCTTTAAAAATAGAACCTCTTAACTGCTTCAGGTGAGGAAACAATCCGGACTGAAGCGGCTGATTCTAAGCAACTGATCCCTGTTGAGGCGAAGAGGCCCCTGAGCCCCGAGAGGAGATGCAGGCAGGCAGCTGCGCTGGGGGAGAGGGGGCTTAGCTGGACGCTGGTGCAGGAGGCTTGTCTTGGAATGGGCTGTTCCCACGCAAGACACAGTCCAGGGGACAGACAAGTCTCTTAATGGAGACAGCAGTTCCCTGGAGCTGGCAACAGCCAGTAGGACAGGCTATTTTGGGAACAGACCAGAACATCTGCATGCAAGCACGGGTTGTTGTCTCCAAAGCAGTTCTCAGTTCAATTCCCTGTCTTTCAAATCAGGCAGGTTTAGTGCCCTGGGCAGGCTTAGGCACCCGTGCGGGTAGACATGCACAGGGTGGTCAGTGCCACAGCAGAGAGCGGTGTCAAGTCCCATAGGGTCACGGTGGGGGCGGGGCGGGGGGGCGGCGTCAGGGAGGTGAGGACTTTGTTTTCAATTGACTTTATTTTTCAGACCAGTTTTAGATTTACCGAAAAACTGATAAGACAGCACAGAAAGTTTCCATATTTCCCTCTTTTCACCAGTTTCCTCTAATATTAGCATCTCACATTACTATGGTACATTTGTCACAATCAACGAGCCAGTATCAATACATTATATTTAACCAAGGTCCATGCTGCTTCAGATTCCCTAGGTTTTACCTAATGTCTTTTTCTGTCCCCAGACCCGGTCCGGCATACTGGCTGTGATGGTGTCTCAGACTTCCCTTGGTTTTGAGGACCTTGACAGTTTTAAGGTGGACTGTCAAGTATTTTGTAGGATGCCCCTCCATGAGAGTTTATCTAATATATTTCTTGTGATTAGAATGGAGTTTGGACTTTTGGGAGGAGGACCACAGAAGTAAAGTGCCTTCTTCATCATATCGTGTCAGAGGCACCTGCCATCAACACGATGTATCACTGTTAACACTGACCTTCGTCACCTGGCTGAGGGAGCGTTTGCCAGGCTTCTCCACGCTAAAGCTAATACCCACCCCTCCTCCCATACTGTATTCTTTGGCAAGAAGTCACTGTGGACAGCCCACATTTAAGGAGAGAGGAGTGATTTTTCCTCTCCTTGAGAGAGCTGAGTACATGAATTATTTTGAGTTCTTCTGCAAGGGAGATTTCTCTCACATCTATTTGTTTGTATCAGTATGGACTCATGGATATTTATTTTATACATTGGATTATAATGCAATACTTCTTTATTTTGTTGCTCAAATTGTTTGAGTTTGGGGCATTAGGAGCTCTTTCAGTTAGCTCTATTGCCCACATGACATACCCCCTTCAATGCAGGTTTTGTTTTGTTTTTTAATTTTTTGGCACTTCAAGATGTTCCAGGCTCATCTTGAGCATTTCCTCCTGCAGTCCGGGAGGCAGCCCTTTCTCTAAGGAACCGTGTTTCTTTTTACTGAAGAATGGTATTAGAAGGTATTGGGGATGTCTTTTGCCATGGGTGTCATTGCTTGTAGGAGTTCATAGCAGACAGAACAAGAAAATATGTGCGTATACTAACCCTTGTGCATTCACATATCAATAAGTATTTATATACAACCATCTATGTCTGTATTAGGTTACAGATGTTAAACTGATGTCTCCAACTCTAATCCACTACCATGTGGGTCATTCTAGCCTTCCCTTGCTTATCTGTAAATTCCACTGTAACAGTGAGAAACCTGGCTCCCACCATCCACTATTTTTTTTTTTTTACTTATTTGTTCAATTCTAGTATAGAATTGTTAACCTGTACCCATGTAGGAAATTACTTTATCAACTAGAGCACGGTGCTTATGTGAAGTTCCTTTTGCTTAGTCTTACAGACTCCACTCATTCCCAAGTTACTTAGGTCAGTGTCTTTCCTCCCCACTCCCCTCACTGAGGTTGTTTCATATATTTCTAATACACTTAAGATTCTCTTGTCACATCTGTATTTCTTCCTGGAATCCCCCAACCTACTATTGTTTTTTTAAAATTGTATATATTAAGATAAATTCCTACCAACAGTGTACAAGGCTTCCCTTTCCCTCACATCCTCACTGACACTTATGCTGTGTCTTTTTGATAACAGTCATTCTAACAAGCATTGGTTGATATCTCATTGTGGTTTTGATTTGCATTTCCTTGATGATTAGTGACACTGAGCACCTTTTCACATACCTGTTGGTTATTTGCATGTCCTCTTTTGACAAATGTCTACTCAGGTATTTTGCCCATTTTTTAATCAAATTATTAATTTTCTTGCTAAGGAGTTGTCTGAGTTCCTTGTGTATTTGGATATTAATCCCTTATCAGATGTAAAGCTTACAAATAATTTCCCTCATTCTTTAGATTGCCTCTTAACTCTGTTGATTATTTTCTTTGCTGTGCAGAAGCATTATAGTTTGATGCAATCATATTTGTCTACTTTTGCTTTTTTTACCTATGCTTTTGGGATTATATCCCAAAAATTATTGTCCCTGGCCAATATCATGGAGTGTTCCCCCCATGTTTACTTATAGTAGTTTTATAATTTCAGGTCTTACATTTAAGTCTGTCATCTATTTTGTGTTGATTTTTGTATATGATGTGATGTAAGGATCCAATTTCATTGTCTTGCATATGAATATCCAGTTTTCCCAATACCATATATTGAAAAGATTACCATTTCCCCATTATGTGTTCTTGACACCTTTGGAGATGATCAATTGACCAATAAATGCATAGATTTATTTCTGGGCTCTCTGTTCTGCTCTAGTGGTCTATGTATCTGTTTTTATGCCAGTACTATGCTTTTTTTTTTCCTGCAGACTTCCTGTGTGCTCATCATGCTGTTTTGATTACTATGGCTTTGCAGTATATTTCAAAGTCAGGTGGTATGATGCCTCTACCATTATTCTTTCTGCTCAAGATTGCTTTGGCTATTTGGGATCTTTTGTGGTTTCATATGAATTTTATATTTTTTTATATTTCTGTTACAAATGTCATTAAAATTTTGATAGGGATTGCATTGAATCTGTAGATCACTTTGGGTAGTATGGACATTCTAACAATATAAATTCTTCTAATCCATGAACATGAAATACCATTCCATTTATTTGTGTGTTCTTCAATTTCTTTCATCAATGTCTGATAGTTTTTAGTGTACAAATCTTTCATCTCTTGAGTTAAATTTATTCCTAAGTATTTTATTGTTTTTGATGCTATTGCAAATGAGATTTTTAAAAATTTCATCTTCAGATAGCTCATCATACGTGGAAAAACAACTGATTTTTGTATGTTGATTTTGCATCCCAGTACTTTACTGAATTCATTTATTAGTCCTAACAGTATTTTGGTGGAGTCAAATCATGTCACCTGCAAACAATAGACAATTTTCTTCCTACTTTTTTTTTTTTCTTTTTATTTTTTTTTGGAGACAGAGTCTTGCTTTGTTGCCCAGGCTAGAGTGAGTGCCGTGGCATCAGCCTAGCTCACAGCAACCTCAAACTCCTGGGCTTAAGCGATCCTTCTGTCTCAGCTTCCCAAGTAGCTGGGACTACAGGCATGAGCCACCATGCCCGGCTAATTTTTTCTATATATATTAGTTGGCCAATTAGTTTCTTTCTATTTATAGTAGAGACGGGGTCTCGCTCTTGCTCAGGCTGGTTTCGAACTCCCGACCTCGAGCAATCCGCCCGCCTCAGCCTCCCAGAGAGCTAGGATTACAGGCGTGAGCCACCTCGCCCGGCCTACTTCTTACTTTTTGATTTGAATGCTTTTCATTTCTTTCTCCTGCCTAATTGCTGTGACTAGGACTTCTGGTACTTTGAAGAAGTGAGTTTGGGCATCTTTGTCTTGTTCATGATCTTAAAAGAAAACTTCTCACCATTGAGTATGATGTTAGCTGTGAGCTTGTTATATATGGTCTTATGTTGAGGTACATTTCTTCTATTCCTAATTTGTTGAGAGTCTTTCTATCATGAAAGGATGTTGAATTTTGCCAGATAATTTCTTTTTAAATAAAGATAGGGTCTCACTATGTTGCCTAGCCTAGAGTGCAGCAGCCATTCACAGGTGTGATCATAGGGCACCGTAGCCTCAACTCCTAGCCTTATGCTTTCCTCCTGCCTCAGCCTCCAGAGTAGCTGGGACTGCAGGCAGACGCTTTTCCTGCGTCTACTAAGGTGAACATATGATTGTTTCCTTTCATTCTGTTAATGTGGTATATCAAATTTATTGATTTGCATATGTTGAACCATCCTTGCATACCAGAAAAAAATCTCACTTGATTATGGTGTAGGGTCCTTTTAATGTGCTGTGTATTTGGTTTGATAATATTTTGTTAAGGATTTTTCCATATATGTTCATCAGGGATATTGGCTTATGATTTCTTTTCTTTTACTGTGTTTATCTTTAGTATCAGTCAAACCATTTACTTTTTTTTTTTTTTTTTGAGACAGAGTCTCGCTTTGTTGTCCAGGCTAGAGTGAGTGCCATGGTGTCAGCCTAGCTCACAGCAACCTCAAACTCCTGGGCTCAGGCAATCCTCCTGCCTCAGCCTCCCCAGTAGCTGGGACTACAGGCATGCGCCACCATGCCCGGATAATTTCTTCTATATATATTAGTTGGGCAATTAATTTCTTTCTATTTATGTAGTAGAGACGGGGTCTCGCTCTTGCTCAGGCTGGTTTTGAACTCCTGACCTCAAGCAATCCGCCCGCCTCAGCCTCCCAGAGTGCTAGGATTACAGGCATGAGCTACCGCGCCCGGCTCCATTTACTTTTTTAAAAAGTTTTTTTTTACTTTAAAGCATAGTTTTTATTTTATTTTATTAACCAATAATAATTGTACATATTTATGGAGTAGAATGAGGTATTTCAATACCATGTATACATTGTGTGGAATGATCGTAGCAGGCAAATTGGCATGTCCATCACCTCCAATGTTTATAATTTCTCTGTGGCAAGAACATTTAGAATCTTCTCTTTTACCTGTTTTGAGATATTCACTACATTATAATTTTACTTTTAACCTATATGTGTGTTTATATATATAAAGTGGGTTTCTTTTAGACAACATATAATTTGGTCTTCTTATTTTTAGAAAAATTTTTGTAGAGATGGAGTCTTGCTATATTGCCCAGGCTGGTCTCAAACTCCTGGCCTCAAGCAATCCTCTCACCTAGGGCTCCCACAGTGTTGGGATTACAAGCATTAGCCACCATGACTGGCCATTTAAAACAATTCATTCTGATATTTCTGTCTTTTAATTGATGTCCTGACATCATTCACATTTGAAGTATTTTTCTTTCTACCTGGTTTGTAACTGTTTCTTATTCATCACACTTGTTCTCACCACCCCCTTCTCATTCTTTATTTTATAGTTTTAATTAAGCATTACATATGATTTTATTTTCTATTCTCCCTTTACATATCAATTATACTTCTTTTAAAAATTTTTTAGTGATTTCCTTGGAGTTTGCAAGATACATTTATAACTAATTAAGTGTACTTTCAAATAACACTATACCGCTCAACAGGTAGTACAGGCACCTTATAATAGGATATGCCCAATTTCTCATGCCTATCTCTTACAAAATTGCTGTCATTAATTTCACCTATCCATACGCTATAAACACACAGTTGTTACTATTATTGGTTTGAACAAATATTATCTATAATCTTATGATTAAATCTTAGTGTTTTAAAGGGCCTGCGTCCTTGGGGCAGATGCCTAATAGTGCTATTGCTGGATCAAATGGTATTTCTATGTTTAGCTGTTTGAGGTATCTCCAAATTCTTTTCCACAAAGGTTGCACTAATTTGTAGCCCCACCAGCAGTGTAAGAGTGTTCCTGTCTCTCCACATCCTCACCAGCATTTGTTGTTTTGGGATTTTTTTGATAGAAGCCAATCTCACTGGGGCTAGGTGATATCTCATTGTAGTTTTGATTTGCATTTCCCTAATGATTAGATGTTGAGTGTTTTTACAATATGTGTGCTGGCCATTATTCTGTCTTCTTTTGAAAAGTTTCTGTGCATGTCCTTTACCCATTTATTGATGGGGTTGTTTGATTTTTTCTTGTTGATTATTTTAACTTCTAGATAGATTCTTGTTATCTATTATCTATAATAAAGACATCTGCACTGGAATGTTTATGGCAGCACAATTCACTATTGCAAAGATGTGGAAACAACCCAAGTGCCTGACAATTCATGAATGGATTATTAAAATTTGGCATATGTATACAATGGAATATTACTCAATTATAAGAAACGACAGTGATCTAGCACCACTTATATTTTCCTGAATTGAGCTTGAGCCCGTTATCCAAAGTGAGGTAACACAAGATTGGAAGAATGGGCTCTACATGTACTCGCCATCAAATTGGCACTGACTGATCAACACTATGATGCTCATGTGGTAGTAATATTCTCCAGGGATTATGGGGTTAGGAGGGTAAACTCACAACTAAAGGACATGGTGAGCATTGTAGAGAGGAAGGGCATGCCTCTAACCCTCGCTAAGGAGAGGCAAAGACATAAAATGTAACCAAAATGTTTGTACTCTCATAATTTCCTGAAATAAAAAAAATATTATCCATATTAAATAAAGCTTTATTTTAAGAGGAAAAAACTAAAGGGCCTGGGTCCCTAGGCTGTGACCTTCGCAAGTGTTTTTTATCCCCCTACCTTCCTGCAGCCCTTGGGTGAGACAGGGAGGTAGCAGCTGAGGCTGCCTAATTGCTCTTCCATCTCTGTGAGATGAGGCTATGGAGCCTTTTCCTGGCAGAGCAGGCCTTTGTTACAGAGAGCACACAGGGCGTATTTCAAAATGGCTACTTTTCCCCTCCAGGGATTTTTCTTGACTCTTCACCATGGGAAGTTGGTGGGGTTCCTGGCAAAAACTCATGAAACTGTGGGAGTGCTTCTGAGACGGTGGCGCTCATGATTTTCTAACTCTCAGTCTGGTCCCCACTCAGCCTCCAGCAATTCACCAAAATCCCCATTTAAGTGACCTGCCAGTTTATACTACAGGGGCTTCTGCTTCCTGTAAACCGATCTTGACCGTTGGTCTGTATTTGCCTATCTGTCCAGATTTCGGGATGTCACTTTGCCCGGCAACCTCAAATCTCTAACGGGTCCAAGAAAAATCATTAATTTTCAGTTTGCTCAGCACTATTTGTGGTTGTAAGGATGACAGTGACGACTTCCAGGCTCTTTACATGTCAGAACTTAAACCCGAAGTTCAGGAGTTGACTTTTGAGCATAACTTCTCCTACAGAGAAGGCCACCCTCAGCACACCTTGTGGCCTGCCATCATCACTGAGGCCGATGACAGTGGTGACACCGAACTTGGCAATGCCCTGCAGGTCTCCAGCCCTAGGCCTTCCTCCTCCCTCCTCAGCGCCCTCACCTCAGGAGGGGGACCTGGAGCACCGCGCAGACCTAAGTCCCCGAGCAATGCCTTTCCTCCTTTTACTCCACCGGAGCTATCGCTCGGGAATTTACCTGTGGATGAAAGTCATGTCAGCGTAGACCTCGGTGGTTGGAGCCCCAACCACCCATTTGCCCCCCCTTTGCAGCAGCTCTCAGTTTAGGATATGAGTAGGCTGAGGAGTGTCCTCCAGAAAGATACGTCCAAGTCCTAACCGCCAGTAGCTGTGAATGTGACCTTACTTAGAAATGGGGTTTTTATAGGTGTAATTAAGGATCTTGAAATGACATCCTACTGGATTTAGGGTGCGCCTAAATGGTGTTCTTAGGAGGAAGACAGGACACAGACACACACAGAGAGGAGTTATTGTACGAGGCATTTTGAATACAATCTCTTCTCTGAAAGCTTGAATTAAATGGAAAATGACAGTAAATTATATACCATAAACTATATATAGTATGTAATATAGTCA
Source organism: Microcebus murinus (assembly GCF_040939455.1). Lineage (NCBI taxonomy): Eukaryota > Metazoa > Chordata > Mammalia > Primates > Cheirogaleidae > Microcebus > Microcebus murinus. The sequence goes on along the minus strand of NC_134123.1, from coordinate 4,287,835 downwards.
GTAGATTGGGCTCTTAATCCCATATGACTGCTATCCTTATAAGAAGAGGACAAGAGGTGCAAGGAGAAGGGCGTGTGAAGATGGAGGCAGAGATTGAAGTGATGCTACCGCAAGCCAAGGATGCCGGGGCCACCAGAAGCTGGGGGAGGTGAGGAAGGAATCTCCCTTAGAGCCTTGAGAGAGGGCACGGCCCTGCTGAACACTTGTTTTCAGACTTCTGGAGTCCAGAACTGTGAGAGAACCCATTTCTGTTTCAACCACCCAGTTGGTGGTGGTTTGCTATGGCACGCCTAGGAAAGCTACCCAGTAAATAACATACAATTGGTCTGTGGACAGGGCAGACATTCTGTGCTGAGTGCCTTAGTGATTGACTTTTGGGAACACTGATTGAGCCCAGTGATACCGTTCTCGAGATGGAGGAGAAGACACAAAGAGTAGGCTGGTCCAAGGGTGCATAGCTGGGTGGCAGCAGAACTAGAATTCAGTCCAGGAGGAATGGTTCATTGACTTGCTAATTTTTCTCTCTGCTATGGACAAATGCATACCAGGTCTCCCATGGCCTCCACTCATAAAGCGGGAAGAGATTCCCCCATGAACATCTGACCTGTCCTCCACACAGATGGCGTAGGTGCGTCCAGGTGTCTCTCAGAGGCACCCCCGACACTCAGCACCCCACAACAGCTATTTTGCTGCCTGGCAACCTTTCCTATTCCTTCCCAAATTTGTTCCAAATGGCAGATGGATCACCCCTGCCCACAGCAAGACATGGCATCAAGCCTCTTCTCTCTGTTTCAGTCAGCTCAGGCTGCCATGACAAAATACCACAGACTGGGTGCCTTAACAGCAATTTATTTCTCACAGTCCTGAGCTGGAAGTCAAGACCAAGGTGTCTACAGATTTGGTATCTTCTGAGGCCTCTCTCCTTGGCTTGCGGATGGTCACCTTCTTACATATGAGATGGTCCTCCTATGCCTGGTGTCTTTTCTTCTTCTTATGAGAACACCAGTCCTATTGGATTAGGGCTCCACCCTCATGACCTCATTTAATTACCTCCCCAAAGATTGTAGCCCCAGATAAGTCACTTTAGGGGTTACAGCTTCAACATAAGAATTTCAGGGGGACAAAATTCAGTCCGTCACACCATCCTTCAGCCAGTCCCAGCAATTTCTCTTAATGCTGGATGGATTTTAATTGACTTAGTGGAGTGCTGATCAGAAGTTCCAGGGATGAAAATGCTGCCCAGCAAACACTGGTTAAGCACCTTCCCTGCAGCAGCTGCTGCACTCGGTCAGCAGGACCCACCCGCCCTCAGACGAGAGCCCCGCTGGGAGGGCAAACGAAAGTGGGACTGGCCTTCCACGGGGCAGCCTGTTCCCACGGACCCTCTTCCCTGTCAAGCCCCTCCCTCTCCTGCTGTGTGCAGATTTGATATCCCACATCCAGGTCCCTGTCTCCTGAAAATGTCCCCAGGTACTGATGTACCTTACAACTGCCCATCCAAGGCTGCCCTTAACTACCAATCCCCGGGAAAAGTGATTCTGTAAACTAGTCCGCACTCCCTCTGCCTGGGGCACAGCCAAAGGAGCAAAGCTCCAGTGGTGGAAATTGAGGCTTTGCGAGGTCCTGCCTAAAAGACTCTTTGTGCTGTTCTTCTCATTGTGCCAAGAAGGTGTTACTCTTCCTTGCAGAGCCTTGTGGGGCACGGGGGCACTGGAGACTAGAGACATAGCTTAATGGAAGGTCACCAGTAAGGGCTGGGCTTTAGTGCTGGCTGACAGTGGCCCCGAGGTGTTCATAACCTTGGACAAAATCAGGTTCCCCTTTGCAGGCCTCAGTTTCCCTACCTGCACAATAGAAAGGACACCCCTCTGGATACACTGAGAATGAGTACTGTAACAGGCAGAAAGTGTTTTAGATGGAAAATGTCATAAAATAAATTCAAGGTGTTATTATTTTAAGGCACAAAATCAGAACTTATAAAAACCAGATATAAAAATGTCCTGGTGGATATATTTTCATTCTGGAGAAAATTAATGGCTATATCTTGGGCTTGAATTTTCCATAGCACCAGTCCCAGGGAGTTCCCTTGGAAACTTCTTACCCCTCCTGATGGGGAGTCTGAGGCCCAGAGAGGGAAGGGACTTGCTCAGGGCCACACAGCAGGTTATGGACTCCGATGGGACTGGGACTGAGCAGTCCTGATGTCTTCTCCTTCAATCCATTCTTTCTTTTCGTGAGCATGGCAGAGTGGGTGGTTTGGCCCTGTGAACAATCTCTGAGTAGCGTCTGAGGCTTGTGGGAGCCGCCTCGGCATTGGGGATGCCGGCCCCTGATGGAGGTCCCCGACCTGCAGGTCCGGACTCTCCCAGGAGCTCTTTGCTGCCCGCTGACCTCGGCACGGCAGCGCTATGGGCTGGCTCGACTCAGGAACTCTGCTGGCCCGGCTTCCCTCGCTGGGATGGCTCCCGTACAGTTGGCTTGGTCTGGTTTGAGTGCAGAGGTAATTGCAATATATGGAGGTTTGGTATTGTAATAAAAACAGGGGCCATTACAGCTACCATTTATGTCATTAGTATTTAGTGGTGGTGTGTTGCAGCTTTTTTAGTGCTCATAAAACTGTCGCTGCTTGCAGATATGTCACGGCACTGATATAAATTTAAAGGGTTGGAAATCCATAAGTCATAAAAACTAGATAGTAAATAGCAACGGAACAGGATGGACAAGAACTGTTGCATTAGGCATGCAAATGCTTATGGATTTGCATGTCTAGTGCTTACATTAGCATAATGAGAAGCACATTTACATTACAAATGGACTTGATTAACTAGGTCCTGTAAATAAAGTCCACTGGGCCTAAATAGGGGGTTTTTGGGCACCAGAGGAGGGATTGTTACAAGACCCAAAGGGCAAGTAGAGTCATTTCTTGATTCATCTCTGGTGGTGTTGACTTAGTAGAGAAGTCTTCAGAATCACTGATAACAGCCACAAGGCAATGGGTTTGGCCTTATTTGATGTAATGATAATGGTTAACATGTATTGAATGCTTACTATGAACTAGCCACTGTCTAAACATTTGACATGTGTTAGCTCACTAAACCCTCACAACAGCACTCTTATTATTCTGATATTACAGGCTAAGGAAGCTAGGGCACAGACAGAACAAGGGAACTTATCAAAGCCCACCTGTTAATGAGTGACAGAACTAGGCTACAATCCAGGCAGCCTGTACCTTAACCACTGCACAGCTGCCTCTTGCTCAGTTCATGCATACAAACAACTAATAGTAAGCACCTACTACATACCAGGTATGTAGCACCTGCTACAAAGGATATAAAGGTAAGTAAGATAAATTCTCTCTCCTTAAAAAGCTCATGTAGTCAAGTAGAGAAATTGAGAAAAAAGTAAAAACCCCCACATCGTGCTCAGGGAGCTCAGGGAAGAATACTTAACCTCTAAGCAAAGTGGGGCAAAGAAGGCTGCTCAGAGCAAGTCCCCCTGGAACTGGGCAGGGAGAGACACGTAGGAGCCAGCGGGCGAGAAAGAAGAGAATTAGAGCAGGAGTCCAGGGCCCTGGAGAAGGGAAGCGCTGGGTATGTTCTCAGATTCCAGTCGTCCTACACCGAGTGTGCAGCACACAGGAAGGGGAGGCAGAGGGGGAGGCAGGAGTGGCCGCGAGGACTCGTAGGACATGGGAGACTTGCAGGGGCCAACCGAGCATCTGGTCTCATGGCCCTTTCCAAACATGAGCCTCTTTCCAGAGCAGGCACTAGGGCTCGAATTTTTAATACCAATTCTCTGTCACAAATTCCTGAGCCAAACCCTATTCCAAAGTTCTGTGCCTTTCCTGTCATTTTGTAGGTCAGTAAACTCCCAGAACTGCTTAGGATGTCATGGCCATTCAGACTGGCCCTTTCAGGGTGCATGGGCCCTGCCACAAGCTCCTCTACTGGCAGGTTGTTTAGCTTCTCCTGAGCAGTCGGGCAGGAGGGGAGTATAAACTGGCTCATTCCGGGAGCCCGGCTGGAGGAGAGGGCTGGGGAGCACCCAACATTTCAGAGTGCCTTCCATCAAAATTTCCCCGTCCCGTGAGCTCTCCTTGTGCTAACAGTTCCTAATTGTGAACATACTACCAGTTACAGGTACATTTGAATGGAAGCCTCCCATAAATGATTTTTTTTATGACTGTGGAAAAATGCGGCAAGCAGCCTGGCATTGCGGAGGGCCGAGAGTGTCTCTGACTCAGGTCTGCTCTGACTCTCCTCTGTGCCTCCAGCTAACGCACAACTGGACATTGTTTCAGGCTGAGTCTTCGGTGGGCCAGGAACCACGGTCATCTTCGCCATGTGTGGAACCTCTCCTTTCTCTGCACGGTGGCTCTGGGGAGCTCGCTGAGCAGTGGCAATTGCCATCCTGAAGTGGGCAGCACTTGCCGAGTGCGGACGCTGGTGCTGGGGCTGTGGCCCTCAGCGAGGGGCCGAAGGAAGGCCTCGGGAGGAGGGTCGTGGGTGCTGCGGCCACAACGCGTCAGGGAGGAGCGAGCAGAGATCCCCCGGGCAGAGCGTTCCAACAGGAAAAGCAGAGGCTGCGTGCAGAATCCACAGGCTCCCGGTGCTCCACAACGAAACGCTTTCTCCCTGGACCCCTCCTCCCCTCCTGGTGAACTCCGGCTGGAGCCCATCTGGTTCCCTCTTCTTCCCACAGCGAAGCCAGTCAGGATAAAGTTTGCCAGACTTTTGGCTGGTTCCACCTTCAGTTAATCAGGAGCTGCTTGGAAATTTCTTTTCATAGCTGGGAGAAAAGCTGGTTTTTGGACCAAGGACCCTAAGAAACAGAGAGCTCCTGCCTAGCCCTGCAAACAGCACAGCACTGGCTCCCAGCAGCCACTCCCGTGGGGACTCAGGACTTCCGAGTCTCCAGCAGCTGGATCTTCCCAGGAGCAGCAGGGCACCGTCTCCTCTGAACTGGCTCCTCCTTCTGCTCGGGGCCACTGGCGCAGCTGCAGAGCTGGGTCTGTGTCATGTGGACTTTGAGCTAGATCGATGCTGAGCGGATGTCTTCCTGGGTTCTCTGCTCCTTGGAGGTAATGTACCTGTGGTCCAGTTCATGGATGTGCAGTTTGTGACAGTGCAACGGTGTGCCAGGTGACATTTTATCAGTGTACACATGTATGTGCATATTTGCCTTTCTTTTTGTGAATGTATGTGCATTAGTTTCTATGTATATATATGTATGTGTATACATATAGCTTGCTCTGGGTAAGTGTATATGTGTGCATGTTTGTGTATCTCTGCAGATTTGTGTATGTGTGGGGGTACTTAAGTCTATGAACATGTTTCTGTGTATATATGTGCATCCATACGCACCTGTATGTGCAGGTGTGTCTGTGTATGTAGACATCTGGAAATGCTGAGGAGTGTTAGGCAGGTGCTTGTGGAGGGGCTAAGAGCTGACACTGTAGTTTCTTCCTTGGAATTGCAGAGCTTCCAAGGACAAAATTCTCCCCGTGGAAGGATCAGTCTGAGTTGCCAGCTGGGCAGTAACTCCCTGTTATGTTGCCCAAGGCCCTTGTCCCAGACACTGTCCCTGGCTTGGCCATCTGGAAGATGATAGGATGTAGAAAAGTACTGTAGGAGCTAAGGGGGCTACAGACACAGGACAGGGGAACCAGGCTTCCCTCTCCCCACTGACTCTAACATAGGATCCCTGGGGGAAGGGGGAATCAGTGGTAGCAAGCCCTTGGTAAGCTAAGTTTTGCAGGTATACTCATTTGATTCTCACAGCAGCTCCGGGAGGGTGACTAGTCCCAATTTCCAGATGAACACTTAAAGGCACACTGAGTTTAGGTGACTTGCTCGACTGGGGCAGGCAGGATGGCTCCAAACGCTGTGCCCTTATGCACGGAGTCTCCGGGGTGGGCCACACAGCTCTGAGATTTCCTGTTCCCAGCGACTAGAGGTCATTCCTGACCCAAAGTTCAACTCAGTGAAGATTTTTCTTTGCTATTTTCCCCTTCCATCCTCATTCTTCTCTTTGCTCTGAAGGTGTCCACACCCATCTGTCAACACCCAGAGCTTCTTACAGGGGCACGGCCGCAGTTAGAGCTTGTCCTCCCAGTGCCTGCTCAGCCCCGTCTTCCGCCTTCCGCAGAGCTGCCTGTGCTGGTGGCCGTCCCCTCGCTGACCTGCTGTCTGCTTCCCAAGGTGCTTCCACCCTGAGCAAGTTAGTCAGTGCTAAGGTGCGATGGCCGCTAGTGAAATTAAACAGCTCACTTCCCCAGGACAGAATGCAGAAGCTGTAAATACACTCCAAGTTCATGAAATCCAGCCTCCTCTCTGTACGCTCAAAGAAGAGGAGGGACCTCCCTAAGTTATATGACTAGTATATGTTGTACTGGCCTTGAACTCAAGTCTTGTAGTTTCAAACCCAATACTTCTCTTATTTCACCAACTTCTGGTTTACAGTTAATCCCAAAGAAGTGTGATGATGCTGGCAGCCTCAGGCATCGAGACTGGTGGAGAGAGTTGGCTTATGCTTTAGGTTTCTACCCACATGAATAGAGCTGACTTTCAGATGTATTGGAACAGGAGCCCTCCTGAATGGACTCAGCATGACAACTTGCCTTCTCCTGGGTGCTTGTCTAAGATCATGACAACCCCAACCTGACATGTAACTTCTTGCATAAATCTATGACCGCAAGTATCAGCCACCCAAGCATCAGTATTGTGTTAAGCATGAGATACAAGAAAAGGAGGGCAAAAGATAATTTTTATTGTGATATTGGGCTGAATATTTGGTGTAGACCCCCTGTTTGGAAAATCCAAGGTGGAGGGCCAGCGTGAGACAGAGAGTAAGCAGCAGGTGAGAGTTAGCTGCCGCGCACGCACAGCCTAAGCCCACAGTAGGCCGGCCTGCAACAACATGAAGCTACCCCTGCCTGTTTAAATAATCACGGGTTCTGAATCCCCTGGTTAGAAGTCTCCTTGTTTCTTTTTATGGGTTGTGCATCTTAAAATGCATGGCAGAAACAGCAAGAATCTGCACACCCCGATCTTGGGGTGAGGAAGCGGACATCTTCCCACAGTGGATTCTCTTCCAGGCTTCCAGGGACTCAAGGACGCCAGGTGGCTCACCGTGCCATCAGCCTCAAGATTTACACATCTCCCAGAAACTCCTGCGCTGCTTAAAATGAGTTTCCAAATGTGTGTTTAGGCTGGATTTACGTCTGGGTTGCTGCATATTAAATGCTGATTATCAAAGACATTTGCATGGCGCTTTAACAACGATAGATTATATATCTGTTACCTAAGTCTCAGCGAAGGCTTTATTAATTCATTATTATTTTATCAACATACAATAAACTGTTCTATTAAATCTAAATTAGACAGATATTTGGGGAAGGATCATCTAGAAGGACCTCAGCTGAGACTTTCCCCAGGGAAGGACTTAATGAAGTTTCAAACAGTTAATAACCCTCAGTTCATAAATAAACCATGAGTATCTAAAGACCAGCAAAATACTAAAATAAGACATCGAGACTCAACAAAGGAGGTATGGAAGAGCACCCTTGGAACTGCCCTCCTGGTAACTCACAGACACAACCTCCACCTTTGGACCATATTTATTGGGTACCTGGGAATATGAGGCACCCCAGGGAGGAACTCTTCCCAAATTCTGGTCCCAGTTTCACTAAGAAATGGGCAGAGAGGCAGCCTTGAAACCATTTTCTCCTTCTCTCAAATAATCTACTTTTGACTTTAAAAAAATGTTTTGGTATGAGAGATGATCACCCTACATGGTACATGACTGTTATTCGCAAGCCAAATCGCATCCTTATACTCTGGAGGAGGATTGGCTACCTCATTTGCAGGGCCTTATGCAAAGGAAAGTGTACAACTACTTGTTTAAAAAATTGTTACAAATTTTTAACTGACAAAAGCAGAACATTAAGCCAAGCATGGGGCATTTTTGAGTTCAAGGCAAGGTGTACCTGCACGAGTTAATGACCGGGAAGCTGGCCTTGTCAGGACAACTTCCTGAGCACAGTGATGGAGGCATGAGAAACAAAGGCCCTGGGGTGGGGAGGCGCTGGCATTCTACTGGGACACGGGGCACAGAGGTTAGGAGGGACCATTGTAGGGAGAACAGTGAGGCTGTGGAACGAAGGTGGAGCCAGATTATAAATGGCCTAAGTGCTGGGCTAAGAGGAGAGGGACGTTACGGGAGCTTTAGAGCAGAGTGTGATGACCGCAGAAGTTCAAGCTCACTGAGAGTTTATGGTCAAGGACTGACTGATTCAGCTGGGTAGGTTTTATCTCATTGCAGTGATCTGCACTTCCAAACTTACTCATTTTGAAGCATTGCTCAGAGAAAATACTTGGCTTTTCTTTTCTTTGCAGCCTGAGTTCCCCACAAACACTATATGGTTTCCTGGGTGGTGGGAAACTGCAGTGGGATCGAACCTTTCTTAATCTGGCTGCCCCCGAGAGAAGAGCCTGAGACACAGAGTTGGGTGTAAGTAGTTTAATGGTGGGCCATCCAAGTCCGCGGAGTCAGAAAGCAGGGAGAGTAAGAGAGAGAAGAGTCCAGTAGACGATGTGTCACTGAGTGGGCTGCCAGAATGGGCAGCTGGGGTTGCTAGGGGAACTGTGTGGAACGAACCAATGAGTTGCCCTTTTGCAGAAGAGGAAGCTGAGGCATTTATCTGCTGACTCCCATTCCCCATCGGTTGAGGATATCCTTTGGGGCGATTGTCTAGCATGCATGTTGGGGCTACACCTGCTGCCAACTGGAGGGCCCTCATGGATTTGGACAACGTCTTGGAGCAGAAAGAAATTGGGAGGCACTGAGACACATTTGGGGGGATGCTGGCTATGTGCTCAGAGGTGTCCCCATAGCTGCATGGAAATTGGGGGGGCATACAGCATGGGACACACCATGTATTTGTAACAAACTTCCTAGACCACCAAAAATGTCTGAAAGTCTTTGTGGTCTTACCCAGTTAGGACTCAGTCTCTGGGGACACATAGATGAGAGGAAAGGTCTCAGGGGAGCAATTGGTTGCCCTTTCCAATGCCACCTTCAGAGGCGCCCTGGATGGGGACAATTTAAAACACAGGTGGACCAGAAAGCTGCGCTGGAGGGTAGAGTTTCCTCACATCTCTTTCTGTTGGATGCCTGGAATTTTACCTGTCATTCCTCTGCTGGGGTATTACCTTTTACACTAAACCTCTGTGGGAATGGCGCGTGCATGGCAGCACTGGACTCCCAGCAGCACGGGGTGGAGAGAGGGAGACGTTCTACCAAGGACCAGCCTAGAGCCCCAAAGGCATGATTCAACCTTTAGGGCATGGACTTTGGAGAGGGGCAGCCCTGGGTTTGAATCCTTTTTCTGTCCTTTGTCATCTATGGTATCTTGGGCAGGTCATTCATTTATCTATACCGTGACTAATTAACTCGGCAGTCATGGAGCATTGATTCTGTTTCAGGCATGGAACAAGCTTACCTGGAGCTTCCAGGATAGAGAAACAGATAAAAAAAATAGACATGGAAATAAAAGATGAAAACAAATTGTTGTAAGTGCTATAAAAGTGAATCATGTGACATGATGTGACAGAGGACAGTAGTTGAGGAGGTGAATAAACTAGAGGCTGGAGGGAAGAAAAGGCAACAGCCAAGGGAAAGTAAGAACAAAATCTGTCCAGGCAGGTGGAACCTTGTGTTCTAAAGCCATGAAGTTTTCAAGAGGTTGCATATTTGGGCAAAAAAGAAGGGCTCAGGGTGAACAAACCATAGCAAGTGAGGAAAAGAGAGGCATGAGATAAAGTTGCAGAGGGAGGCAGGGGTTAGATCATACTGGGCATTGAAGCCCAAGGAAAGGACTTTAGATTTTATATTAAGTGCAAATTGAAGTCATGAAAGTATTTTGAAAGAAGAATGATTTATCAAATATTTTGGTTTACAGATGATCATTCTTGATATGGTTAGGTGACTAATTTGGAAGAGGGGCAAGAATAGCCATGGGGAGACCAATTATGAGGATTTTGTAATGTTTTAGAGATGACAATTGAGAGATGGAGGGAGGGGGGTAGATTTGCGGTACATTCAGGAAGGAGGGCCATGTAGACTTGCTGGTGGGTTGGATGTCAGGGTTCAGGGATGACTACCTGGGAAGACTGGTGTCATTCACTGAGGTAGGCAAGACTGAGAAAATAACATGTGCGTACGTATATGGGAGACCAAACAGGTGGACAGACTGAGTTTGAGAGTTTATAAGACATGCAGGTGGGGATGGCATTAGGTATTGGCTATTTGGGTCTAGAGTTTGGTGAAGGCATTTTGGATGGAGACTAAACTTGAGAGTCGTTGGCAGAGAGTAGCTCTTTGAAAGCCTGGGAAAAGATGTGATCTGTAAAGAGGGGACAGGCAGATCTCTCTGCAGAGTGAGATGGGGCTTAGGAGGTGCAACTTCCCTTTCCCCTTCTCTCTACCACCTTTCCCTTTCCTCATGGGATCGAGCGGGCGGCCCCTTGGAGGCTGTGCAAAGGCAAGAGTAAGGGACCAAGCCACAAAGGAAAGGAACAGCACAATTCCTGCTCAGCCCCAGCACCGGTGAGTCTTACCTAAGGTCCTTGTTTCTGAAGAACACGACACACTGTGTTATTCTGAAGGACCGTCATAAACAAGATGGACATGCGCTTTTGACACTACCCTCCCAGATAGAGGCCACATTGATCCATCTTCCTTTCAGAGCAGCGAGCTGCAGAGAAGCATGCCTGATGTCAGGAACTGGAGCCCCACGTGCAGAGTGACTGCGAGCCCATTGGGTGCTGTGATGACAAAAGGCCTTGGTTGCTAGGAAGAAGGCAGTGGAGAGGCCCCACACAGGCTGTTTGCCAGGGTGGGTTAAATGCACACTGAAATATGAATCATTGGAGGCCTTTTAAAGATTGTCGCCTGACATGCAGAAATCACATTTCACTTCCCGTGGAAAATGGCAGTAGGCATAAATTGTTAGGGGACTCTACATGAGTGGCAGGCCTGTGCAGTGCTTTGTTCCACGTGCGATGTTCCTATTGCACAGCGACGGCTTCTGCACAATGTCTGCAAGTGTACACGGGCAGCCATGCACACGCGCGCCCTGGTTTTTCATTTGTAGGTATTTTAGAGCTTCCTTTTACTTTTTCTTAGGAGACAAGATTCACATGGCTTAAACTGCCTTTGCCTAGCTCCCTAAAAGGTTTCTGCCACTGAAGAGTTTTCAAGCAATCATGACATCAGACTCAACCATAATGTTTCCTTATATTGGGTTAAGAATCCCAGTCTGGACTCAGAGTTGAGTCCAAAGTTTGGCTCTGCTGCTGTGATCTTGGACAAGTCACTTCATCTTTCTAAGCCTGTATTTCCTTATAGATAAAATGGAAATGTTGATATGCTATCAGTCTGTACAGAGTTATTAGGAGTGGTACGAGGTTTAATGCCCAAAGAGCACTTAAAACAGAGCCTAGGATGTGACAGAAACTCGGTAAGTGATGCTGTTACGTGCATCCCAAACCCTGACTTTCAGAGGAGTTAGTGGAAGTGACTAAGGTTAAGCGATTCAGCCAATGTCACACAGCTGCTGGGATGTGAGGACTGAGTATTTTGTGTCCTCCCGCAAAATGTGTGTGTTGAATCCCTAGCCCTCAATGTGATGGTATTTGGAGACGGGCTTTCAGAAGGTGGTCAGGCTTACATCAGGTCAGAGGGTGTGGCTCTCATGATGGCATTAGTGGCCTTTAAGTAGACGACAGGAGAAACATGGGCACACGTGCACCAAGGAAAGGCCTGGCAAGGACCAGTGGCAGGTCAGCATCTGCAAGCCAGGAAGAGAGCCCTCGCCTGGAACCGAATTGGCTGGCATCTTGATCTTGGACTTCCCAGCCTCCAGATTTGTGAGAAATAAACTTCTACTGTTTACACCACCCAGTCTATGGTATTTTGTTTTGACAGCCTGAGCAGACTAAGACACAGGGTAAGTCCAACTCATATTCTGGCCCCAAATCTAGGTGCAAGTCTCAGACAAGCCCTGGAAATGGGCTTAAGGCATCCAAAGGCACACAGCAAATTAGGCAGTGGGCTTATGCCTCCTTCTAGTCCATCTTCTTGGTTTCCATGGGATTCTGGACTGTAAAACACATATAGGTTCTTGAACCTATGTCAAAGTGTCCACATTAATAAACTTGGGTGTGGCAATTTTATTCACTTAACATTCATTTAATTGACATTTATTTGTTCATTCATTCATTCTTTTAACATATCACCCTTAAATCACTCAGCATTTACTGAGCACCTACTGTGTGCAGGTTCTTGACAAATGAAATAAAACCTCCTTGCAAACTCTGGGTCCGATTACGTTGGAGTTCCTCTGCAGCATGGTCGGGACATGAGGGATGTCCTCCCCGCCCACTCTCCTCCCAAGTCCTTGCACCATATACACACCTTTCTTGTGTCTGGTGCCTGCCTCTGGGATCCCAGTGCTTAATCTTCATGCCCAGGCTGGCATGGGTCCCTGTATTTGTGTCCTGTTGCTGCTGTGACCAATTACCCCAAACCTAGTGGCTTAAAATGTTGCCCAGACTAGAGTGCAGTGGCATCATGATAGCTCACTGCAACTTCAAACTCCTGGGCTCAAGCTATCCTCCTGCCTCAGCCTCCCAAGTGGCTGGGACTACAGGTGCACCTCACCACGCCCAGCTACTTTTTCTATTTTGGGTAGATATAGAGTTTTGCTTTTGCTCAGGCTGGTCTCAAACTCTTGACCTCTAGCAATCCTCCTGCTTTGGCCTCCCAGAGTGCTGGGATTATAGGTGTGAGCCACTGTGCCTGGCCAGGGCTGTATTCCTTTCTGAAAACTCTAGTAGAGAATCTGTTTCCTTCCTAGAGGCCACCCTCGTCCCCTAGCTCAGGCTCCGCTCCCTTCCTGCGTCTCCAAAGCCAGCAGTGTCACATCTCCGACTCTTCTGTAGTCACGTCACCTTCTGACTCATCCAGGAAAGGCTCTCTGTTTTGAAGAATTCATTTGATTGATTTGGGTCCACCTGGATAATCTGGGATAATCTCCCATTTTCAAGATCCTTATCATGAAGCGCATCTACAAAGTCCCCTTTGCCTTGAGGTAACATGTTCACAGGGCCAGAGCATGGACATCTCTGCCAGGACATTATTCTTCCTTGCACAGTCCCTCAGCAGATCTCTGGGCAGGCCCCCACCTGATGGCTTCCGAGCATCTGTCACTGGGCTCCGGCAGACCTGCAGGAGGGTTTTATGTTCTGAGCTAAGAAGAGCAGCAAGTGCAAGTTCAGTTCCAGTGCAGTGGATAGTCTCTCTAGTCAATCAAATTATAGTTCAATCAGTTCATTTTAATCACTCCTCTGGAGAGAAGTAAAACCCTGTGTTGAGGAATACACAGCAATTTTATTGATGACAAGTTTAATTGTTTCATTTTTCCTTACTGTCTCCAGCGCAGCCGACTTTTAATCAGTGGGAACTGAAGTTCTAATGAAGTAAAGTCCACTTTTCCGCAGTTCACAACTAGCTGGAAATAATTGGGCTGAGACTCCCATACAGACACTGCAGAGCCGCTGGCATCTTCCTGAAAACTGGGCTTAATTGCTTTGCTGATGTTGCTAAGTAGTCCTGAGGGGCTGGAAGTAGTGATGCTGCCCACATATGCTGGGAAACAATACCCTGAAATGTCTTAAAAGGGGCCTCAAAGTCTGTCCAATTGGTGGTGAGGAAGAAAAAATAAAACGGAGTGTATTTTCTGCAGGCTAGGACCTGGGGGAGGGAGCCGGAGCTGTAACATAAACTGCTGCATTTTGATAAAGAGCAACATCAATAACAACATCAACAACTTTTTTCCCTCCTTTGAAAGCTAAGCAGGGTTCCAAGTGCAGGTGTGAGCCTGTGAGTGCAGTGTCTGCTTCTGCAGAGCAGGTTTAAGGAAAGCATGGCTTTTAGGGACAGGTGGCTGGCTCTGGTCTCCGAAAGAGAGGGCTCATCATGCCAGAGCTGGAGGGTTCCAGCTGGTGTTTTCTCAGCCTTGAGAGGAAGCAGAGAGATGGGCTGGTCTGGAGAAATTCCAGAAGCACAGAGTCAAGACTGGAAGAACCAGAGAGATTCCTTCCTTATTTGTCCTAATCCCCCACGAGTTTTATTTCACTGGGCGGGGATGATGATGATGGTGATGATGACAGCAGCAGTAACTACTGGGTTTTGCTCACTTATTATGCAGACAGATACTTGGGCTCAGTATTTTAATGAAGTTCTCTTATTCTTCATAAAACCCAATAAATTAGCTGCTATTATCATCCCCAATTACAAATAAAGAAAACAAGTAAGGAAATTTACAAATACGAGAATTGTTGTTTGGGATAAATGATACAAAAAGTAATATAGTAGAAGGTAACTCCTAGGAGTAGTGGGGGGGCTTGGGTGGTCAGGAAAGGCCTCCGAAGAGAAGGTACAAGACCTGAATTATTTTGCAAAAGCCAACCATGCAGGTGTCTGGGGGGATTAGCTTTTAGGTAAAGGTAGCAAATAGTGCAAAGATCTTGACGCAGGACAAGCGTGGCTTGTAGAATAACAGAAAGAACACCAGTGGGGCTAGCACATAATAAAAGAAGGGGAAGGAAGTGTTGTTATGGTCTGAATATTTGTGTCCTCTTAAAATTCATAGGTAGAAACCTAATCCCCAACATGATAGCATTAGGAGATGAGACCTTTAGGAAGTGTTTAGGTCACGAGGGTGGGGCCCTCCTGAATGAGATTGGTGCCCTTATGAAAGAGGCCCAAAGGAGCCTGCCTGCCCCTTCCACCACCTGGGGACACAGATAGAAGCCACCGTCTATGAGAAATGGGCCCTCGTCCCAAACCAAGCATGCTGGTGCCTTGACCTGGGCTTCCCAGGTCTAGAGTGGTAAGAAATAATTTTCTTTGTTTATAAGCCATGTAATATATGGTATTTTCGTGATAGCAGCCGAATGAACTACAGCCAGGTGGGATATGAAGTTGAGAGGGAATAAGGAATAGAGCACAGAACCTGAAGAAACAGGGCTACAGAACATTCAGCTGTGATCTACTCCAGGGTTCTAGACAGGAGAATCACAACCTCTGACTTATTTTTTTTAAAGGCATTTTTAGTTGACTTAAGAAGGCAAGTTTAGAAACAGTTAGGAGGCTTCCCCTGTAGGACACACTGAAGCCTCAACAAACAATAGACTGTCACACTAGTTGTGACCACCTCAGAAAGAAGTTAGCACCCAAAGAGATAAATTTATAGGTAGCAGGGAAAACATGGTCTGGCCAGTCATGTAAAATGTAAGATGAGAATTCTGAAAAACAGGTATTCCTCAATTATGTTCCTTAATGAATAAAAACATGGTGAGTGTGGAAAACAGAGGAGGAGCCTGGAAGACAATGACGAGACAGGAGTGGCCAATCAGCTGACGCTTTGGGTGCAACTGTGAGCGCATTATTTCCAAGCCCTTTCAACAATAAATAAGCAAGTGTCCTTGAATGCACGAATCTGGGACACAGCAAAAGCGTCAGAACCTTGTTCTTATGTTTGCGCTGCCAGGCAGGCTCCAGCGTTTGGCACCACGCCTCCCAAACCACATGCCGGCGACTCCGGCGACTCCGGTGACTCCGAGTCAGAAAGAGGAGAGAAAGAAATGTGTGAAGGGGATGTGTGAGAAGTGTGTGTGTGTGTGTGTGTGTGTGTGTGTGTGTGTCAGAGGCAGAGGGACAGAGACAGAGAGAGGCTGCCTTCTTACCTCATCCCAAGTCACGGTAGTCTTTTTATTTGAATTATTTTTCCTTCTGCTCTTAGATAACAAAAGGGTAAATTAAAATACAATAAAAATATTACAAGGGAAAAAAGTCAAAAGAAGAAAGACATTCTCTTGGCATTTGTTTCAAGGCTGCAAAATGTAAAGTGTCTTGACAGCATCGAGAGAGATTTTTCTCCTTTAAACTAGGTGTTGGAAAATGTGCTTCGTTTAAGCAAATCAATATCTTTAATTCCGGCCTGTTGCTCTAGATTTAGTGCCCGATTTCCAGGGAAACGTAGAAGGAGTCAAGCCTCATAACTTTGCATAGTTTCCATGAAGAGGAAGCAGAAGACCAAGGGCAATGCAGTGTCTGTTTTAGGAATAATTTAACTTTCCTCCATTTCTTGGTAGAATACAGACTACCATGCTGCTGCAATTACGAATGTCTGATTGCCAAGCCCTTTCAACAATAAATAACCAAAGTGTCCTTGAATGGATGAATCTGGGAAACAGCAAAATCATCTGAGCCTTATGGCATTGGAGAAAAATAGAGGAAAGAAAGGGCTAGGAAGCTTTGAGTGTGTGGGCTGCAATTGTAAATATTAGGACTTGAAAAGACGTCACTGGGAAGGTGACATTTAAATAAAGACATGCAGGAGATGAGAAAAGGAGCCAGGCAGGAATGTGGGGAGGAGACCTGAGGCAAAAAGAATGGAAAGGCCAAACGCTCTGAGAGTGGGGCAGGCCTGGTGTGTGCAGGGAGAGTGGCGGGGGCGGCAGGAGAGAGCACGGGAGCCGTGGGAGGTGAGGGCATCTGGATCACGCGGGGCTTTGTGGTTCATCTTAAGGAATTTAGCTTTCACTCTGAGTGAGATGGGAACCTCTTGCAGGTGCTGGGTGGAAGAGTGATGTGCTCTACTTTTCATGTTAAGAGGATCTCTCTGATGTGTATTGAAAACACTGTATACCGAAGGGAAACAAGGTAGAGCCAAGGAGAAGACTTAAGAGGATATTGCAAGAATCCAACTGAGGGATCATGGCAGCTGGAACCGGATTGGAGTCACTGTAAGTGGCAAGACTGATCTGATTATTTTGTTGAAGTAGAACCAACAAGATTTGCTGACAGGTTGTATGTGAAATTTAAGAGAAAAAAATGGCGTTACTGGTGATTCCGAGGATTTGGCTTGAAGCTCTCAGAAGAACAGAGCTGCCATGAACAGATACGGGGAAGATTCGGGGGCGCCAGGTGTCGAGCACCAGAAACTAGGACTCCCGGACAGGTTAAGTTTAAGATATCTGTTATATAGTCAAGAGAGGAAGTCGTGTAGGCAGTTAGATGAACGAGGTCTGTCCAGAAAGTATCAAGCCATGTAATAGGAAAAATAGAGACATTTATTGAAGAAGATGCAAGATACAAGAAACATTGTACGTAGCACAACGACGCCTCAGTCCCCTTCACAGTGGGCACCTTGGGACCTCACACAGTTCTCCCGGCGTCTCTTACCCTAACCAGCACACGTTCCGCATTCTCAGCTGTTCTGCTTGTTGCAGGCCTTCCAGAACGTGGATCACTTTCAACAGCTCCTCGACCATCTTTGAAGTGCATGTGCCACACTTTCATTTGCTCTGCACTCATTGCATCGTCCGAAAGCCTTCTGAATCATCCCAATAGTTTCCTCAGAGGGAATGTTCAAGCTTAAGGCAAAATTTGATGTAGATTCGTTGCTCTACCCACTCAGCGATTTTGGGTGTGACGGCCACGCAGTGCACGTGCTCACTCAGCGGCGCCTAGCGCCCCACTGACTAGTGCAGTGAGGTCGCCATGTTCGCAGGCGCGCCCAGCCACTCTCCGCGGCTGCCAGGCTACATGTGAGCCACACCACGTTCTCGTTATGTTAACAATGGCTGGATACTTTTTGGACAGATCTTGTGTGTCTAGAATATTGGGATAGAAGTTAAGGCTGCAGATAGAGTTTCCATATGGGAATTGTTAACATTTAGATGATAATGTAAAGTCACGAGACCAGAGGAGCTCAGTGAAGGAGTGAAGGAGGCACAGTTAACCTTTGAACAACACAGGTCTGAACTGCGCAGGTTCCCTTATGTGTGGATTTCATTCTGCCTCTGCCTCCCCTGAGACAGCAAGACCAACCCCTCCTCTTCCTCCTACTCAATGTGAAGATGATGAGGGTGAGGACCTTTATGATGATTCACCTCCACCTAATGAATAGTAAATATTTTTTCCCTTCCTTATGATTTTCTTAATGATGTTATCTTTTCTCCATCTTACTTTATTGTGAGAATATAATATATAATACATATAAGGTAATGAATATGTATAAATTGACTGTTATTGGTGAGGCTTCTGGTCAACAGTAGCCTATTACTAGTTAAGTTTGGGGGGAGTCAAAATTTATACTAAGATTTTCAGCTGTGGGGGGTTGGCACCCTAACCCTTGCACTGTTCAAGGGTCGGTCAACTGTATATTAAAAAGAAGGACTTGAATTAATTACCTTAATTATGGGGGAATTAGGTAATTGAGGGGGTGAAGAAGTGAGTGAAAGAAAAAGTTATGGATCCAGGCTCTCACATATGTTTTTACATTTCTGCAAGTACCTCACTTTTTTCTATGCACGAAAGCCAAGCTATCCACCTATCTACCCATTTATCCATCCACCCTCCCATCATGCCTTTCTCTTTCATGGGATATGTGAAAGAGTACTGAGCATTTAAGAAGACTGGAATTTCTAAATGAGCTTCATCTCTAGTTACTCACCTAGGCCTTTGACTACCTTGGCCTCAGTTTCTCCATTAATCAATTGAGAGGATTGGCCTATGAGATGTGTAAAAGCATTCCCTTCTCTGACATTCTGTGATTTTAGGAATCTCAGAAAAATTTGAGAGTTCTTATCCAAGTTGTATAAGGTGGGTCCAACTGGATAAATATAGCTAGAATTGCTCTTTGTTTCTTACCACTTCATTTATTTATAATTATGCATGAAAGGGCACACATACAAAATTATGAATGCTTTGAGTCCCCTGTCTCTAAGTTCCCAAGTCCATTTTCATCCAAATTCCTTGAGCTTTCTCTGCTCCAAGGATGACTTTGCTATACTGAGGTGCTGACACGCAGATGTTGGAAGGTTTGCTGAATAGGCAGTTTGGGGAGCAGAGTGTCACATTGTTCAGGGGGGCAGAGCACGAGCAGTTCTCATTGGGACCACTTGCTCATGGATATTTGCCAGTTGTCTCATCTCTTCTTGTGATATTATTATTTTAGAGTCAAGAAAAGGCCAGCAAGTTTAAAAAAATAGGTATCTCAGAAGTCTTCGTTGTCATCAGTCAAGCTGCGACAGCTCTCATCCATATGCATGATGTACATTAGCTTGTCTCTACGTCCGACCTCCCTGTGTCTGCTTTGGGCAGCATGAGCTGGCTCTTCTGCAGATGTAGAGCCTTCTACCCACCCTTCGCAAATATGTGACCAGGCTTCGGGCTTAGACCTTGGAGTCGGGGGTCCTTCTTGGGAACCTTTATATCATTCCAAGGTCACTCTGTGATGAGAACCCTATATCTTTACATTAATAACTTCTGAGCTATCTGTTCATAGCTAATAAAAATTATTAAAATAAATGACCACACGCAACATCTGGGTAGATCATCCTCAGCCCTGGGTCACCTTGATGGCCCCAGTTACTGACAGTGTGTTTGAAGCTTTGGCATGGAGCAAGGAAGGCATGTCTAAGTTTGGCCATTGGCTTCCAGGCAGATACTGGGCCTCTGGCCATGAACATCTTTATTTATGATCTTCCTTTCAACCTCTTTCAGGCAAAGAAGTTGTCATAATAGAGTTGGTGCAATTTATTTTGGTCTTGGCAAAAGAATGTCCCCCTTCCCCAGACTTTCATCTTCTTTCTCCCTCTTTCTCTGACATTATTTGTCAAATGATCCAGAGATAATTTTTAATGCCTTTACATCACAGTGAAGCTAAGTTCTGTTAGATTATAAATGATTAAATATCTTCTAGTCATCCACTTGCACAGTCTGTAACAAATTATCCCAAAAAGGAGATTAATTCCTTTATGATTTTGAATAAGAAAATGATAAGACAATGGCCTGCAGGCTTTAGAATCAAAAGGCTCTCACATTTCTGGGAAATTGTTAGTTTTATGGAAAGGGCTTGACTTTCTCCTTCAAAGGTCATTTAAATCAGCAGTCCCCATCCTTTTTGGCACCAGGGTGCGGGGGATGGTTTCAGGATGATTCAAGTGCATTACATTTATTGTACACTTTATTTCTATTATCATTGCATTGTAATATATAATGAAATAATTATACAACTCACCATAACACAGAGTCTAATGCTGCTGATCTGACAGGAGGCGGGCTCAGGCGGTGTGCGAGCAGTGGGGAGCGGCTGTCAGTACAGATGAAGCTTCACTTTCTCCCCTGCTGCTCACCTCCTGCTGTGTGGCCCAGTTCCTAACAGGCCAGGGACAGGTACTGGTCTGTGGCCCAGGGTTGGGGACTGCAGATGTAGAAGGTATTTACTGGGGCCTTACATGATGTCAGCCCTCTGTTGGGCACTGCAAAGCTTGGCTAGCCCTCAGACTCACATGAGGAGCTGTGTGGATATACGGGTTATCGGTCCAACCTCATACTGAACTGGCCTTGCAGCGAGTGGAGCCCAAGAATAAGCATTTTTGGAAAGCTTCCTGAGCAATGGTAATGCAGCCAGCCCATAAAATTGTTCTGGAATCTCTGCTACGGACACTGCAAGAGAAGAGGAGGGGAGGCTCCCTGCTCAGAGAGGGTTTACAGCTCACATTGGCCCAGGATACGTTGTCACGTGGTGAAGGCCACCTCTGGTTTAGAATGACTGAGCTTGCATTTTACTGGGATAACAGAGGTATGCTTCATAAACTGTGACATGTGTACAAGTTGAGTCAAAGTTAGAAACAGACTGTTCTGAAGAGAAGGAAGACTGGGTGTAGCCTCATGAGGACAGAGGTGAATACCTCTGTCCACTGAATACAGTGGAAGCAGAAGTGGTTAAAATTCTGATTATCCACAGATAATTGTGAGAAATGGATATTCTGCTCTAATTATCAATTATCTATCTATCTATCTATCTATCTATCTATCTATCTATCTATCTATCTATCTATATCTGTCTACCTACCTACCTCTGTCCTCTATCTGTTTTCCCATCAGTATCTTTACTCTAATCTAGCTCACTTTGGTTTATTGTGCTGGTTTTAATTCTTATCACTGAAGATCTTTCTGGCACATACATGAGGTGAGCAATGGCCAGGCGTTCTGGGTTCAAGTCCCAGCTCCGCTTTGCTGGCTGTTTGACTTTGAACAAGTCTTTCCTCCGGTCTAGGACTGTTTTCCCCTTGGAGCAAGGAGCTCTGGTTGGACGGCCTCTGGAGTCCCTGCAGCTCCAATACTCTGTGAAAACGTGCGAGTCTCCTTTCCTGCCCTAGCAAAGATAGTCTAGTGGCCACAACAGAATCTTTCTTTCCCACTAGAAGGCCCAGCAAGACCTCAAGTCCTCACCCAGAACGAGTTCCTGTTTGTCAGGGATCCAGGTGGGAAAGGTCCAAGAGTTTTGGCTGAATGTTCATTGAGCACAGACTACACCATGGAGAGTGGTTAGTTCCAAAAGGACTAATTGTCAACTCTGAGCTCTCTGCAGTATCACTTGCGTTTCTTCTCAAAAGTGGATTCAGGGAGGAAAGACACTAGTATCTTGGATACTTACAGAGAATTGAACGTATGTTCTGCTTCATTTGTAAACTATTCTTGTTACTGTCCATAGTGATGGGGAGAGCAGTGGCAGTCACCAACAAGAGCTTATTGAGAGGATATTATCTGACAGCCTTTGTGCTAACTCAAATCAGCATGTGTGCCTCGAGTTGGAATGCTCCGGAAATTTTGTTTGCTGCAATCTTGCCTTTTTCATTATGGCAAATAGACAAGTGGTAAGAACAGCAAACGTTCCCCGAACCACCCGGATGAATGGAGCTGGGCTGACGGTGGTAGGAAGGCTTCAGGGCGGGTGTCAAGCCCAGCATCCCGTTTATGCCTTTAGTCCAGCGATACACTAACAGGGATCTTTTGTGTCTGGTCAAGCCCAAGTACCTCTTCCCACTTGAAACCTATGTCCAAGAAGCTTCTGTGGCTAATCTCAATGTGCCATGGTGGTTCCCTTGTCTCTGAGTGACAGGCACTGCACGCCAAACACTCATCTCTATGACATCACATTACCTCTGATAGAAGCGTTAGGACATTAGTCACATTTTACAGCAAAGGAAGTTTAGAGATGCTACTCTACTTGCCTGAGATCTCAGAGCTATTAGGAGGTGGGGTCAAGATTGAAACCCAGGTCAGTCTGGGTTTACTCTCCTGCCACCCCCTGGTTGGGCCCCCCATTTACTCAATAACCACATGTCTCCCCAAATTAGTAATAAGCCCGGCCCACAGAAGTTCTGCATGCATGAGAGGGTCACTACACGAGTGTCTTTGTCTGTCCTGCAATTCCAAGTTCAGCGTTGTCCAGTCTCTTTTGTAGTGAACAGTCATGGAACTGAATGGAAGTGATATCTTTGGTTGGCACCCAGCCGGGCAAGTGGGCTTGAGGGCTCAGAGGATAAGGATTGAAATTCCACTGAGGTACGTGCCCCTCCCTCTTCCACCAGCATCACCAATGAGTTGTCTCTAGGCACCCATTGAAAAGAAGCCTTGAGACCCAAAACACTGGCTCCCTGATACAGAGAAATTAAACACCAGCCCTTTACTAGGAAGCAAATGATTGCTGTCTGTGTTTGTGTACAATAAGGAGGATGGGATGGCAGAAGGGGTGATCATTTCTTTGAGTAAGAAATAAGACATCAGAGCTTAGTGGAAAATTATCTTTTTCCTATAGAATTAATTTAATCATCTGAAGAAAATTTTACTTATTGGGGACCAATTATTCTAATGATTCAATAATGTCTCTCTCTCTCTCTTTTTTCAAATGAAAGAAAGACAACCCTGTTATGAAAAGGAAATTAGCTGCAGATATTAGAAAGCTGGTACAGGTCCTTCGAGCCATGAGCTTTCTAGCAGGTATTTATGATGTGTTCCAATGCAAAATGTGAAGCTTTAGTGGACAGGCTGCTTTAAAAATCGCTACTATCTCAGCAACTACAAAAATAGTGAAGAACAACACACTTCAGATCTTATGCATTTGATGTTAAGTTCCTGCTAATTTTTTTTAAATCTGGGGAAGTTTAATTTCTAGAAACCATATGCAATATCATAAGAACACAAGGGTTTCATTTCTCACATATTTATATAAATTTAAGCATTCAATGCAAAAGCAAATTAGAAAATGCCTCCTTAGAGTTTGTTTGATTATTTTCTCAGGGAAACAAGCACCTTAAAAATCTGCTAAGTTTTTGCTGGTTCTTTTTGCCACAGAGATGAATGCTGGACCAACTGAGCCTTTGCAGCTTGAAAAATGCACTGGGGCTTTATTTTGCATTCAAGACAAACGATGTATCTTTTGTTTTGCATTTAAAATAGGAAGGTTGCATCAATAACCCTGGTCTAACCTCACCCAGCACCTGCAAAGGGAGATGGGGAGGCCAGCATAACTGAGTATGTGACTTCACCTCAATACAAGGGACAAGGGCAAATGTGGTTTTATCCTTGTGAGGGGTTTTTGGAAGGAGATAGTGCTTTTTTCTTTAAGGATGACTGCATTCCTCAGTTGAATTCTATAGCTTCACAGTGCAGGCCAGCCATTTAAGAAGTTATGGCGACAGCAGATAGGCTGTCCGTAGCCTGGCAGAGCTGAGGATGTTTCACCTGCATGGCCTGGGTCACGTGTCATCTCTCCATGCCCTTGTGACAGCACTGGTTTGTAAAAACAGAAATGGCTTAATATCCCCTTCAGCAAATGAGGAACCTGGGACCCAGAGAGGTGAAGGGACTTGTGTGCAGTCATACAGCATGTTGTGGGGAGGGGCGGTTTGATGGGGGGCTCTGAATTTCAGCCAAGGTGACTCTTCTTGAGCCTTCATACCTCCACTCCACTGTGCCAGAGATGCTAGCTTTGCTTAGGGTATGGTTTTCACTCTTTTCCCATCAAAGCTCAATTGTCCTGGATCTCTAGAGTGTCCTGAGTAAAACTTGATAAGATGGGACCAAGTATTAGGAGGTGATGATGGGGGTAGATTCTGGCTGTAGCATCAGATGGAACTAAGTTTGCCTTCTGGGTGATCTTAGGCAAGATATTTAACTTCTCCGAACTTGGCACTTTCAACCATTGAAATGGAAATATGGTGTGTCATGTCTCTCAGAGGAAATTGAATGATATATGTTAAGGATACGGTAGTCTACCATTGCGAGCTCCCGGTTCCATATTGTGATGATTGTCTTCAATGCTTAAATCCAAAGCATTGATTGAATGTAAGGTGAAGTTGAGATCACAGTGAAGGCAATTTTGGGGGTGCTCTTGGCATGCTAATGTCATATCTCGTGGGTGGGTGGCAGCTTCTTAACCACTTCAGCTGAGGCATAGTGATAGCATTCCAGAACAGGAAGGATTATTGGGGAAGCTTGCTTAAGCCAACTTCATTCTGTGTGTGGGCGTGGAGAGAGGGAGGGAAGCAGAGTGTAGGTGAAGGGAGAGAGGAGGAAGGAAGCAAACTGGGACAAGGTCAAGAGTTGCAGGACAGTGTGCAGCTTGGTTCTGCACAGCCAGGGGGCGCAGGGTGGGCAGTGCCCTTCTGTGATCAGAGGTAGGCAGCAATCCGCCCACCTCCCCAGGGGGCTGTGCCTACCTGCACAGTGCGGATTTTGTGAATTAGTACGAAGGTGCTATCCAAGCTGGCAGAGACCCTGCACAGTCTTCTTAGACTCAGAAAACTTGGGCTGGGATCAGGGCTCTGCTAGAGCGAGTCCTATGTCCCCTTTGAGACTCAGTTTTCTTTTTCATGAAACAGAATATGGCTTCCCCACTGTTCACAGGTCTGCCATGGAATCAAATCAGATTAAAGATGTAGAAGATGTATGGTACACTGTGGAATGCTGAGACTGTCTACAGCCAGTCTTGGAAACTCCTCTTTCTCCGGACTTCATTCAATGCCCCTCCCATCTCCCCTGAAGCCCAACTCAGGTGAGCCTCTTTGTCCTGCCTTCTCCAGTGATTCTGAGACTCCTTTGATTACCTCTGCTAGCTTAGTACTACGTCTGTGCTACACACGTTGGGTGTTTCCATTAGTGAGGACTCTTTGGTCATAAGTGGTAGAAAATCAAATCAAATTGACTTGAGTGGGGGAAACGTTCATTTATTCATGAACCTTAGAATCTCATGGACAGTGCTGGCTTCATCTCCATCTCTCAGCTCTACTTTTGTCTTTCTGACTCCATTTTCATGCAGGCTCTCCCCATGTGTGGTCAAGACATGTATCTTGCAGCCCTAGGCTTGTGCTTTATCAGCTTGACACCTGTTTGGAAAGAGGAGGGCCTCTTTCCCAACAATTCAAGGAAAAGTCCCAGGATTGAATCTCATTGGGCAAATGTTGGTCACATGTCTTGTCTGAATCAATCACAGTGGCCAAGATAATGGGATATGCTATTCGACTAGGGATAGGTGACCTTTATCTCTCTAGGTAGGTAGATAGAAGGGACATTGTATATATATGTGTGTGTGTGTGTGTGTTTGTGTGTCTGAGAGAGGGAGAGAGAGAAAGAAAGAGGTTCCTCTAAGTCTAGAAATTTGCTTAAAATAAACATTTTTTAAAAGTTTTAATGCAATAAAAGTCTCCAAGGAAAAACTAAACGTATTGACTAGGTAAACCAACCAGAAAACCAGAAGACAGAGAACCAATGTCTGATAAACTTCTTTTTCCTCAGAGGTTGGCTTCTATCCTGACAGAATCAGAACTCTTGGTGGCTCTAGCCTTTCTTCTTCTTCCTTTTAAATTGCTTCTTTCTGGCTCTCTGATCTCTGCTCTCAGCCTGTCCCCTCCTTCTCTTCAGGCTCCGCGAGCACAGGAGCGACTGCTCAGGCGGTGTGGACCGCACGGTGCCCTGCGGGCTCCACCCTCTCCACGGGGGTCGGGGACCCCGTGAAAATTCCTGCCTCTCAGCCACCCTGTGGATTCCAGCCGCCCTGCTCTGGTGACTGTCTCTGTGCAAGTGTCCGGTCCCGCCTTTAGCAGCTCTCTTTGCTCGCACTGCCCCCCCCCCCTGCCGTCTGGACCATTCCTGCGGCCGGAGCTCTTCACACCAGTTTCCCGCAACTGCCGTCGCTGCTCAGCCCGCTTTCTCTTCAACCCACTGAGGTTAGGAAGGCCAGCCCACCTGCCCTCTGAAACTGCTCCCATCAAGGCCAGCCCACCACGCCACTGAAACTGCTCCCGTCAAGGCCAGCCCACCTGCCCACCGAAACTGCTCCCGTCAAGGCCAGCCCACCACGCCACTGAAACTTCTCCCGTCAAGGCCAGCCCACCACGCCACTGAAACTGCTCCCGTCAAGGCCAGCCCCATGCCACTGAAACTGCTCCCGTCAAGGCCAGCCCACCACGCCACTGAAACTGCTCCCGTCAAGGCCAGCCACCACGCCACTGAAACTGCTCCCGTCAAGGCCAGCCACCACGCCACTGAAACTGCTCCCGTCAAGGCCAGCCCACCACGCCACTGAAACTGCTCCCGTCAAGGCCAGCCCACCTGCCCTCTGAAACTGCTCCCGTCAAGGCCAGCCCACCTGCCCTCTGAAACTGCTCCCGTCAAGGCCAGCCCACCTGCCCACTGAAACTGCTCCCGTCAAGGCTACCAAAGAGTCCCCGCCCCTTAGCTTCCTGGCTGCTGCTTTCTCCTCTTCCGAACCTGCAAGGTTGAGAGGCTCCCGGGCCGGGCAGGTTATCTCCCTACCTAAGTGCATCTCCCTCGACCCCCTTGGTACCAGCCATATGCTTACGACTCCCAAATACCTACCTATCTCAAACCTAGAATTCTCCCACGCATCCGGGCTTGCATTTCTAAACACTTGTTCACATTTCCACATGGATGTCTAACAGCCACCCCTGAACTTATTTCTCCTGAGCCTTCTCGCATTGGTAAATGGACTAACATTGACCCAGCGAACCCAGCTGAAAGTAAGTGCGGGTGTCGTCTGAGAGTCCTTCCCCTCATCCTCCCTCCAGCCCCATGCACCAGCCTGCTGTAGCAAAGCCCTGGCCGCGTGGGAGCCGCTTGGTTTGGGCAATGCCTAGAAGCTGGAAGAGCTTTGAGGTGCATGACAGAAGAGGCCTGAAGTGTCTCGAAGAGGCCATTGCTAGAAATGTGGACAAGGTCTCGGACGGGAATAAGGAACATATCGCAAACTGGAGAAGCAACCACCCTCGTTATCAAGTGGCAGAGAACTTGGATGGATTGGGTTCACTGTTTTGTGATGACTGCGGATATTTAGCTGAGGAAATTTTCAAGCAAAGCATCAAAGGCGTGGCCGTGTTCAAGCAAAACGGAGCCAGAACTTAAAGATTTGGAAAATTCTCAGCCTATCCATATGGCAAAAAAAAAAAGGGAACATGTGCTATGCAGAGAACACCAAGCGTGCGGCTGAGCAGCCATTTGCTAAACAAAACAGGTGCATGACTTGCGGGTCCATCAGCCATTTCAGCAGGTGTGCTGCCAGCCTGGACTGAAGGGACAGAGATGGGATGAAATGAAGGAGGGCTGTTGGACTTCTGGGGTTCTACAGGCCATGCGAGGGTATGTCTTGTTGACTCTAATTCCATATCCACGTCTGTCAACCTCTGTCTCCACTGCATCACTCTAGTCCCAGCTGCCATCAATTCTTGTTCCTCCGCCATCTCTCGCCTGCATAACTTCAGGTCTCATAAATGTTCTTCATACTTACACCTTGTCGCTCCCCCGCCCAATCCATTCGCTACATCGCAGAGCACAGCATAGCATTTTCACAAATGTAAATCACATCATGTCCCACCCTTGCCTAAAATACTTTGACGTCTTCTCATCACACCCGGTATAAACCATGACCTCTAAGGTCAGACATAGGGGCTTCCCGCCACTTCTCTGACATCCTCTGGGCTGCCCCCCACAGCCCCTCACTGCGACCCGCCGCAGCAGCTGCCGGTGCTGTTGCCATTCCCCAGATGTCTGGGCTTGCTCCTGCCTGGGCATTTGCACCGCCGCTGCCTTTGCCTGCAAGGCACTTTCCCCAGAAATTCACTTCTATTTTCTTCTCAAATGAGGTGTCAGTTTGAGTGACACCTCCTTGGAGAGGGCTTCCTGGGCCACTGGGCCCTGTCCATCTTGTCACAGATGGGAAGGGAGAGATCCGCAGTATTCAGTCATTCATCCCCGAGGCCCAGGGCCGGGGTGTGGCCGTAACCCGGCTGGGCTTTCTCCCCGAATACGAGTGGAAACACGAGCCCCAGCGCCACTCGTCTTGGGAAAGGCGTGGGATTGCTGAGGGCTCGTGGAAGGCGCTCGGGCTCCGAGCCACGGGCGGGATGCCGTCGGCATCTTCCTCCCTTCGACTCGGTTTGATTATCACGCGAAGAGCGAGCGCTGGTTCCTGGAAGACCGCAGCTCAGCTTGGGCGAGTGGGACGCCGCCGGAGGGGCCTTCCGAGCGTCGCCAGACATGGAAACAGCCCCTGAAACGGGACGCCAGAGCCACCAGGCAGACACAGCCACGGGCTCCGATGGAGGCTCGCCCAGCAAGCCTGCGGTCTGCCTCGAAGTGTCCCTCCTCCACCGCACTGGCTGGCTTCCTGGGCGTGGCCGCCTCTGCTCCCCTAGTCCCTGTGGCAAGCCCGACCAGTGTCACAGCAGCGCAGGTGTCAGACCGCCCCTCCGCCCCTCACCCCTTCCTTCGCCTCTGGTTCCTGCTTTCTGCTGTAGGGTGCCATCTGAATCCCCTCCAGAAAGGTCCCCAGTGTGTCGGCCTTCAGTTTGGGTTCTGACTTGCTCTGCTGCCTCAGCCTGTTCTCCAGCCCCGGTGGCTTCGCTCCGTGCTTGGTGGCCTTCCTCACTTCCCAGTGCTGGAGGCTGACAGAGAACAGCAGGTCTTACACACCCGCAGGCCAGCAGGTGGACGGGCAAAGCTGTCGGATGTTGTGCACAAGGGTACGAGTACGCAAGTCACAAGGTTACCATCCCCCAGTGCAGGGAAGACCCCTGGCCCTGGGTGAGGAGGTTGACTTGGGAGCCTCCCTGCTCCGATGTCCTAAACCCCACTTCAGCTCAGAGCTGGCCGGGAGCAGGACAGCTGCTGGGGAGTTCTAGCCAGCACTTTCCTCCAGTGCCCCCGGACTCACTATCACACCGATGAGTGTTCACTGGGAACTAGGGAAGCCTACTAAGGAGCGGGGGCCGTCCTCATGTGCGGTAACACAGGCGCCTGGCTGCGAGGGAGGAGGCCGCTGGGCGAGGCTTCCTCTGGGCAGTGAGGCTCGAGCTGAGGGCTGAACCAGCAGGAGGAGCTGAGTGGGGCAGGGAAGGGCAAGAGGGTAAGAGGACAAGGGGTAAGCACGTGCCCCGAGGCAAGAAAGAACTTGGCACTTTGCAGGAGCTGAAGGAAGGCAGGTGTGCCTGAACCAAGGAGAGTGCGAGGAGAGATGGAATGAGGCCCTGACTCTGTAGGGCCTTATGGATGGGGATTTCCTGGGAAGTCACACCCTGGGCAGGCTGACCAGGGGACTCCCAGGCAACCACGGTCACTGTCATGGAAACTTAATATCCACCAGTCATCATCCTTGACTTTCAACATTAAACCAAAGCCCTGCTAAAATGCAGGAATTAATGATGACTGATTATGGGACAGAAATACCTTAGCATGCACATCACCTACCCTGACTTGAGGGAGATCATTTCTGAGCAGAGACATATCTGGATGGGGCACTTGTTTTATGTGTTTTGCTTCCTCAACAAAATTGTAAGTTGAGGTCTGGAATTTTTGTATCCTTTGCCAAAGGCCCAGAAGCATGCTGGGCAAAGAGAAAATACCTACATTATACCCACAGCGATTGAGAGTCCCTCTCTTCTTGTTCTTGGTGCTCCCAGCATAGACCTCAAGTGGTGACCCCAGGCTGTGTGTATGTGGTGGTGGCCCAGATGGGTCCAAGGGACCTAGGATCTAGAAGGTCATGTGGGCAGTTCCACCAGACCCACCCAGCATCTGCTAGCTTCCCCCATGGACTTCTGGCTGTTGCCCTAGTTCAACTGCCCACAGGATATACAAGGTTTTTTTTGGGGGGGGGGTTGGTAATTTCTCCCCTGCAGTCTCAGGCACCCACAGCCATTCTGCACACCATCCCAGCTGCTTTAGGGTTCCTGATCAGACTGTGGGCTAGAGTTGAGGGTGGCAGCCTAGAATGCAGTTAGGACGCTATTGCCAAGGTCCACACAATGACTTTGGGGCTGGAGAGAGGCGAGCAGATCCACAACGTATTAAGGAGGCAGAACTGGAAGAGCTTGTGGCTAGAGTATACACAGAGTTGGCGGAGAGAAAAAGAAGAGTGCGTGTTGACTTCTGGGTTACTGGCATGAGGCCCATCATAGAGAAGCCTGAAGGAGAAATGGGTATGGTACAGAATTCACGTGGTAGCTGGAGGTTATAAGCATGAAGGACAGGTGATGTCACTCCCCTGCTTGAGACTGTGATACCTTCCCCCGGTGCTTAGGATAACCTCCAAATCTCCACCCAGCCCTGCAGCCCCATCTCTCCCAGCCCATCCCTGACATACCCTGTGCCCCCCCAAGCTCACTATACTTCAGCCACCCTGGCCAGACAAGGCTTTCCCGTATGCAGCTCCTCCTTCTAGAATGGTCCTTCCTCTGCTTTTAACCTGGCTGATCTTCACACATCCTTCCGGTCTCAGTTTATCCATCATTTCTCTAGAAAGCCTCTCCTTGGCCTCTGCCAACCAAGTCCCTGGCCTTGTCCTTCCTGGTCCTGGCCAGCATGTGTCAGATGTATTCATTTTACCTGGTCACTTGCTGCTTCCAGGAGGCTCCAAACTCCACAGAGGCCCGTTCTGTTCACCTGTGTCCCAGACGGGCCTGGCGCGGTGGGCGCTGGGCACGTGCTCGCTGAGTGGTGGCGGACTCAGTCGAGGGTGACGTGTTGCACGCCCTGCCCTGGCGTTACTCCCCACAGTCCTGTGGGCAGGCCGCAGCCACCCTCTCCTCCCACACTCGCCTGGCAGGTGCAGACAGACCCAGACACATA
The DNA here is from genome assembly GCF_040939455.1 of Microcebus murinus. NCBI lineage: Eukaryota > Metazoa > Chordata > Mammalia > Primates > Cheirogaleidae > Microcebus > Microcebus murinus. The sequence continues at coordinate 4,256,770 of NC_134123.1, read as the reverse complement.
AGCTTTTTGTTCCCCTTCACCGTTTGTACCTTGCCAGGACAACTGCTTTTCTAATAAATGTTTCTCAAGAGGGTCACGTGAAGAGAAGTCGTGCAGAGGGAAAGGACACAGGCTGGGGTGAGAGACCCTGCCCACCAGCCTGGACATACATTTGTTCCTCAGAGCCTCAGTTTCCCCATTTATAAATAAAAGTGTTTTCATTTTTAGTTCATTAATTAATTCATGTGTTCATTTTTGTAAAAGCTAATGCATGTTTGTGGTTAAAAAAAGGCACAAAAATCCTACAGAGTAAGAAGTAAACTCACATCTCATGTCTGTAGCTTCACCCGAACGCTGGCGAGCTGGCAGAGAAGAAGGTCTCTTGAGTATTTAAAACATTTTTACAATATAAATTTATTATAGAAAGTTAGAAAACATAGATAAATGATAGAAAATCAAAACCACCTAGAAAATACTGAAAATTTTGTGTATATTTTCAAGAGGTTTTCCTATATTTTAATCTTTTAGAAAATGTTTCTAAAATATTTATTGAGCTTTGCTCTAGCTGGTTTCATATACATTATCACATTTAATCTTCATTGGGTTCTGTGAAGAGGGCTTGGTACTTCCCAATCCTATTTTATCAGTGAAGTGAAAGCTCATGGACATTAAGTAATCTAGAAGCTTGTAGAGAGCAAGGGGCAGCCTCAGAATCCACACTCCGCTGTGCCCGATTTCAGACTCACAGGCTTAAGACTGTCCGGCTTCTGGCTCCCACTGGGCCCTAAAGCTGCCCTTTCCCAAACTGGTGAGCGGGGAGGCCCCTCCGCCCGCCCTGTGGTCTGCGTGTGCCTCCCCTTGCGGGAGCGTCCCTGTTTCAGTGGGGGCTTGGGAAGTGCTTTGGTGGCGGTTCTATTTCAATCACTTCCCGGGGGTCAGGGCCTGGGCACTCAGCTCTGCAGCCAAGCCACACCCGTGCTGCCCATTAAGGTTTAATGGGCCTTCCTTATTTACACCTAAATGAGGTTTTTAATGGTTTAATGAGCAAAATATATCAGTTTGCTTCTTTAAACCTTGCCTCTCAGAGGTAGCACTACTAGCCATCTCCAAAGCTTAATAAAAGATGAAAACCTTCGTTCTGTTGGCTAGGGAGGCCTGCGGCCACCTTCATCTGATTGGCACAGACCCGGGGTGCCTTGGAGAAGTCAAAATCAGAAAGTCAATCAACGGCGACGTTTCCAGCCTTGGCCAATGTGACCTTTGTTACCCAGGAATTTCTGTCATCAGTTTCTCCAGCTCATTTGAATCCAAATTAAATAACTAAAATGAAAGCCTCACAGAGGAAAGCACAGATCAAGAAGGGCCTTTTCTTTAATTTGGAAAATCCTGTATAAATTTAGACAGAGGATAACTATGAAGAGAGCCAGAGTCATCATGGCTGGAGCAGAGGAGAGCTGCCTCCTGCCTGGCTCGGGTGACCTGTAGAGCAACTCTGTACCGCGTACATGAAACGTCCTTGTTTTCCTGAACATATCCAGAAAAATGGGGAAAATATACTTTTAATGACTTTAAGCTCTGCAAAACATCATTTTGGCATTTACTATTGCAAAAAAATTTAAAATAGCAGAAATTGAAGATAAAAGTCAGCCACAATTCTATTACCTAATCAAATCAATGTTTTTATTGGAGTTTGTTATGTTATAACCCTCGCCTACACGGATATTCAGTTTGTAAACATTTGCAGTGATGTTTTCGATCATATTTTATATCAAGTGCTTTTACTTGTCATGCTGCTTTTCTTCCATTTTGCAGTGGACCCGTTTTAATTTCTATCGTACACCCCCTCCTCTTATCATCTCCACCACCCTCTGCCCCCCTCCCTGAGGGAGGCAACCGATGCTTCCTGCCTGGTGTCCGAGCTTCCAGGCCCTTCTCCAAGCTGGGCAGACGATTGCAGGCAGATACACTCTTTCTGTGGGCTTCTTCTCTGTTGTCTTTTCCCCCTCCAAATGGGATTTCACTGTAACTTGCTTTTCCCTCCACTTAATACACTGTGGACAATGGATATAGTTGTAATTTAGTGTTCTTTTTTTGTGTTTTTTAAATTGTCAATCCATTTGGAGTTTCTTGTTACAAATCGTGTCAGATAGAGGTCTAACTTTGATTTCTTTCAGGCATACAGTCAATTACGTCAGTACCTGCATTCATCAGAACGCTCCACCAATTCCCTCAGCTGCCCAGACCTGCTTGGATTTCTCTAAACAAAGAGTTTCATTTATCGCAGACCCCTGAAGCCTGATGTGGGAATGCTCCCCGGGTTGTGGTCCCATTTCCAGCCTCTGGAGCCCAGACCCTTAGAGGGCATCTGGCCTGGTACACTCGCACTCCAAATGGGCGCACTGAAGCTTAGAGAGGCCAGCGGGTTGGAGAGGTCACAGTGGTGTCATAGGAAAGACCCAGTGCCTGGAGTCAGCCAGCCCCGAGTGTAAACTCCCCCTCGGATGCTTTTTAACTGTGTGACTTTGGGCAAATTGGTTAACCTGCTCGAGACTCAGTTTCCCACTTGAGGAACAGATGTTCTATTCCCTACCTGGCGTGGGGCTGTGTGCAGCGCCCGGCACACAGTCAGGTCCCAATACCTGACCACAAGTTTTCAAGGCAGCACCAGGACGTACACACACAGGCTATCCTGGTTTTTAATTGAGTTCTCTTTCCATTGGACTATTCCTCCCAAATGTTATACAGGTGATTTCAGGAAGCACAGAAATGGAAGTTTATATTTTAATAATTATATAATTGTTTGGCAGTGATCTTCTATTGATGGCCAAAGATGCTGCTTTTTCATGTATAGGAGTGTTGTAAGGTTTATGTTTAAAAATAAACTTAGTTAAGGTAAAAAGTTAGTTTATTTATTCATACAAAAGTGATTAAGCTCATAATAACAGAGGTGGTACAGCATTATGGCAAATATTGTGTAGGCGGCTTTTTAATGGTTTTGGTTTTTGGAAATAACACCTCTCCATGCCATTGTCCGGGTGACCAGGCCATGCCCCCTGCAGCGGAGGGAGTCAGGGCTCAGCTGCACGCAGTAAGCAAGCACATCCTCACCTCCTGCCTGGCCGCGCCTCCGTGGGGTCACCTTGTCCATCCTCACCCCAATTAAGAGGCCTCCTGTGAGTTTTATTCTCACAGGGGAAAAGGAACAATGTGTTCGCAGCCTCACTGGCTCTTGTTGCATGCATGCTCGTGTGTGTGTGTGTGTGTGTTTGTGTGTGTGTGTGTGTGTACGCGCACACGCTGAGGCCCCTTGCTGTGCCTGCAGAGAGCTGGGTACAGAGTTGGTGCATACTTATTGACCAAACAGGGACTTTTCATTCTGAAATAATCTTTGACTCTTTGGGGGGAAAGTCTAATATTAGTGTTTTATGAACTTCTGCGACCATTTGTGGGTATTTACAGTGGGGATGGTAGAAGGATGGCATGCATGCCTTTCCCTCCCTCCACTACTACCCTACAGCCATGGCCCATGTCACACATGGATGCAGAACCTTATCTAACTGGGTCAGCCTCAGAGCCCTTCCTAAAGCTGTCTTTAATTAGTGAAGTTGACATGTGACATGAAGCCCTGTGGCCATCCCTGACCTACACTTGGTAGGCCAAGGATGTGATCACTACAGCGTATTTTCTGATGTTGCTGTTAAATAAAATGTCCGGGATGGTGACTGCTCACATCCTTTTGCGCACATGGACACTGTGTCCAAGGGACTCTGTCCCGGCCAAGACAGGAGGGCTCCTGGGGAGGCGGCAGGGACGCAGGCCTGCTCACCAGGTCCCCAGCTGCCCCTGCCCATCACTCAGCAGCGTTTGCAGCACAGTCTGAAAGGCCTCCCAGTGTGCCCACACCCTGGGGAAGCTTGTCTGGCTGGCTTGCTGGGACACTGTTCTCACCCGCACAGCGTAAGCAGAACCTGCCAGACTGTAATCTTGAGGTACAAACAGAGTGTGAAACCCACAGCACCAGACACCCTGTAGTGACAGTTGTGAGGCAGGGTGACAACCTACTCTGGGGAGGGGGTCAGCTGGGGTCTGGCCGAGGGTCGGGGAGAATACCCAGTTCCATTCCGTTCTGTTTAGTTCAAGTTCAAGCTCCATGCTGCTCATCATGGACTTGCCGGGCTTTGCCCGGGGCACCGAGGGCAGCCAGACCCATGCATCCCACGGGCCTCTCCCAAGCACCTGCCTTGGGTGCCAGTCAGTGTCTTGGGCCCTGGCGGTACAGCCAAGTCCCAGCCCTCACAGAACTTACACTCCAGTGGCAAAGACAGACCACAAGTAAAGAACTACAGATACGGATTGTACTGGGCCAGGTAGGCTGGGCTATGTTTCAATAAGAGCCCCAATACTCAGTGACTTAACACAACGGAAGTTTACTTTTTGCTCACTCAAAGCTTATTGCAGGTCCAGGTGGCTCTTGAGGACAGCTGTCCTCCCTGTGTGGGCTCCGCTTCCACGCGGACAGGTAACGACGGCAGCAGGGGACGGGAGGGCATGGGGAACTGGCAATGGCCCTGAGAGGCTATCACTTGGAGGCGACACGTCGTATTTCCACTCACGTTTCTTTGGCAAAAGCAAGTCCTGCAGACACTCCTGACCACCAGTGCTCTCATGTCCTGACGTGGCAGCCGTGGTGGCCGCCACAGGAGTGTATGTGCAAACTGGGATGGGTGCACAACGGAAAAGAACAGCGTTCTGCGATGAATGTCCCGTAGTCTGCTCTGGCTGCCATGGCAAAATACCGCAGACTGGGTGGCTTAAACGATAAAATTTATTTCCTCACGGTTCTAGAGAACTTGCAGATGGTCACTTTCTTACTGGGTCCCCACACGTGCGAGCACATCCTTGGCGTCTCTGTGTGTCCAAAGTTCTTCTTCTCGTAAGGACACCAGTCAGATTGGATTAGCCCCCCCAAAAACCTCATTTGAACTCAGTCGTTGTCCTGTCTCCAAATACAGTCCCACTCTGAATTCCTGGGGGTCAGGGCATTCTGTGGGGACACAGTTCAGTCAACAACAGTGTGAGCGGTGTAATCCGGGAACGGAGCCTTGATGGGGAGCCTGAGAGAGTGCTCTGCATGGGGACTCTGAGGATGAATAGGAGTTGGCCAAATCCCAAGTGGGACAAGAGGAACCAGGAGAAGGGAACAGCAGCAGGGGCAAAGGCCCTGCGGCACGGAGCCCTGCTAGGAGACCTAATGGGGAGGCGAACCTAGAGTGAGATTCCACTGTTGTGGGACATGTGAGCCTGGGGCGGAGGCGTTACAGGTGCAGGAGATCGGCCAACCTGGCCTGCAGGTGAGCAGGAGGTAGGAGAAGCCTGAGCTGCACCTTGAAGAAAGAGTGAGCATCACCTGGTGAGGCTGCTGGGCGGCACCTGCCCAGTGGAGCGACAGTCAAAGAGGAGGGGACAACCTGGGCAGTGTGAGTCTCCGCAGCAGGCTGGGGGCCTGGAGGGAAAATTACGAAGTAAGGAGAGGGCAGAGGAGGCTGGAGATGGAAGCAGCTCCTGCAGCCCATGCTGACGATGAGGACGACGGGACGTCGCCAGCAGGATCACACTCCCCGGGGCCCTCCAGGAGGTCAGAGGCCAGCCAGCGTGCAGGCGCGATGGCGTGGGCGCCACACAGCGAGGGGAAGCTGGAGGGGAGAAGATCAATTCCAGCGGGCAATAGGTGGGAGTCCAGGAAGCCACCTTGGACTTGGTGGTTTGAGTTGGGCGGTGGGTAACCAGCAGAGAGGAGGGGTTCCCCGGAAGTGTGAGCTTCTGGAATTCCTGGGATGTGGCCTGTTTCGCTGCAGCCTCTGGGAGAGAGATTTCCTGCAATGGGATCACAGCATTTTCCTGAGAGCCAGACTGAGCCAGAAGTGAAGCTGGACCTGGGTCTGGGAACCTAGACCCCAAAAGGGAGTCTAGAGGGGCATCATTTCACATTTCCTATTTCTCAATTTTTCCCAGGGACAGGGCTGGGCTGGCACTGTTCTTGGGTGTTTGTGGAGTTTCCTTTTTCAAGGCCTCTCCCATATATTAGGGCCAGGGCCAGGGCTAGCATGCAATGAGGGTTTACTGTATGCCAGATGTTATTTTAGATGTATTATAGCGCTGGGCATGGTGACTCATTCCTATAATCCCAGAACTGTGGGAGGCTGAGGCAGGGGGTCACATGAAGCCAGGTGTTCAAGACCAACCTGGGCAACATAGTGAGACCCCATCTCTACAAAACAATATAATACTTGGCCAGACATTGAGGTGGCATTTACCTATAGCCCCAGCTACTTGGGAGGCTGAGGCAAGAAGATCTCTGGAGCCCAGGAATTCAGTCACAGTTGAGGTATGATTGCACCACTGCACTGCAGCCTGGGTGACAGTGAGACCCTGTCTCATAAATAAATAAATAAATACATATATAAAGGTGTTAATGTATTATACATATTAACTCATTTACTCTTCGTGGTAATCCTAAGAAGGTGATGATTATTATTCACTTTGTATGTATTTTACATGTGATGAACCCGAGGCAGAGAGGTCACGTAACTTGCCCAGCAACACCCAGCTAGTAAGTGTAGGGCTAGAGTTTGAACTCATAAAGTCTAGCTTCAGACTATCTCTAGATATGACGGAGTTGCAGTCTTCCACTGAAGTTGAGGATGAGTCTGCCCCGACAGTTCTTAAGGATACAAAGAAGCCCAGCCACCACTTCGGTCTGTCTCCTGCTGCTTCCGAGTCAGCAGAGATCTCATCGTGCCTGCTGAGCTGTGACACACCGAGGCCCCTTGCTTCCAGTGATGCATTGTTCCTTTGCGTGGGTGAAAGCCGGCTCCCTGGGAATCAGCAGTTAGTGTGACATTTAAGGCCAAGCTCTGCCTCCTGCTGTGTGATCCCGACTATAGTCAAAGGCTCCACGTTCTTTGCACAGCGCTCAGCTCTTCCTCTGAGCAGGTCCCATCATGGGGAGGATGCCCGGAGCAGGGCAGCTCTCTCCACTACCGTCAGCCTGTCTGCGCCCTGGCCGTGCTCACAGGGCTGAGGGTGCTCGGGGCAGGGCCAGCTCTCTCCAATACCGTCAGCCTGTCTGCGCCCTGGCCGTGCTCACAGGGCTGAGGGTGCCCGGGGCAGGGCAGCTCTCTCCACTACCGTCAGCCTGTCTGCGCCCTGGCCGTGCTCACAGGGCTGAGGGTGCTCGGGGCAGGGCCCCCGGCAGGGACGTGGAAAGGCTTTGGCGGGAAGGTAGCAGGGTGCCTATGTGACCCAAATTTCCCCTGAGGAGCATCACCCAGGAACTGCAGGCAGATCCCAAAGGATTTATGTAGAAGAGAAAACTGACAGTGAGCGGGGAACGTGGATGGGGGCATGCACGAAAGCGATGAGTTCAGTGGGTGGCATTATTCATACATTTGATAAATATCTATTGAGTGTCTCCTGTCTGCCTGGTGTTATGCCATGCCCTGGGGCTTCCTCACCTGGGGCTTGCATCCTAACACAGAAGGCAGGAAGCAAACAAGTGGAAACACAGAAAAAGATAAGAGCAGATTGTGAGAGGGGCTTGGAGGAAGTGAGGCAGATGGGAGTGAGGGGCGGGCTGGGCAGCGGTCGGGGCGGTGTGGTCAGAGGTGCTTCTCTGGGGCACAGATAAAGAGTCAGCATGAGAGGACAGTGCCAGAATGTTCCCAGCAGGGCAAGGCAACCTGCCTGGAGCAGGACCACGCCCGGTGCGTGGAGTGAGGAGGACAGCAGGGGACGCAGGATGGAGGGCGAGGGGTGTGAGAGGCACGGGAGATGCTCTTCCCGGTGCTTTCTAAAGCTCCTGTGGGCTGTCACTGTGAGAAGAATGGACGGCAGGGAGGCAAGAGTGGAGGAGGGAGACGGGGGGAACGGGGCGGAGGGAATGCATACCGGAACTGGAAATGCATTTCGGCCCCTTCTGCTGGGCTGGGCTGTGCTGGCCGCATGCAGGGGCTGCCCTCCTGGCAGTCCTGACCTAGGGCTCTAGTCAGTGGTGTGCGGCCAGTGGATCTTCATACTTGATCTTTCAGGACCACACTTTCATCGTTCTTTCTGGACCACGTCTTTGTCGTCCCTCCTCTTCCTTGGACTTTGGCAGGACCATGCTCCTTCACTGCAGAAATGGCCTCTGAGAGCAGCCTAAGTGCTGTTTGCAGCTCCTGGCAAGTTTCAGAATTGTCCTGTCCAACCCCAAGGTGAGGATGGTCAGAGGAAAGTATTAATAGCTATAGCAACCACTGCCAGCCAGGACAGGTGTGATTTAATCTCAATTAATGGTCACCATATGCACAATAATAATTTAGTGTAACAAGTCAAAAATGGCAAGGAAGCTGCATTGAGATTCCTGGCGGGTTGACAGTAATGACCAAATAATCATTATGGGAAATGCGTGGGGCTAGTCATTAGGGAAGGTTTTATTATTTATTTTTTTAAATCTTTGGAATGAAGATATTATATCTACCAGTAAAATCCCTGAGAACCACAGATTTACTGTCTTGGAGCAGGCAGGGACCTTAGAGTTTTGCTAAGTCCAACCCTTGCCCAAAGGATAGAGCAATAGACCACCCACATAAGACTGACCGACAGTCTCTGTTTGGCCACCCACAGCACTGGGAGGCTCGTGCCTTGAGTGGTAGACTGAGTTATTCCTAGCTGGCTTCTGGTGTTAAAAGTGTGGGCTCTGGAATCAGACATTCTGGATCCAAATCCGATGTTTACTACCAGCTTGAGCTAGTTCTGAATCTCTCAGAGCTTCTGTTTTCTCATGGATACATGGGAGCAATGGTCGTAGAGCTGCCCTGAGAACTCAGGAAGGAAACACATGCAAAGCGCCCGCGCAGGGAGGCACCCAGGGGATGCCACATGTGACTGTTACAGTTGTTACGCTGCAGGTGAGCGCTGTCTCCCGCACTGTGACTGGGATCAAGAACGTGTCTGTGAAAGGCTGCAGCTACGGGTAGGGGCCTCGCCTCATCTTCCACCAGAGCAGCTTCAGTTTTGTCTAGGTTATGCTTTTGCCTTCTACCGATACTTTCATTTTGAAGGAAGGCTCCATAGCCAAAGCTCGTTGACAGCCATTGGTCTTGTTTGACTGTTTTACAGGCTGAGCTGCAGAAGAGAAAGGGAGACTTCTGCTCCCAGGTGCAGCTGCCGGATTTAGCCACAAACACGCAGGAGACCAGATCAGCTTGAATGTCCGATGAACAAACCATTGCTCGGTGTACGTGTACCCCGGATACCGCACGTGTTGCCTCAATGCTGTGTCGTATCTGGCAGCCCGATCCCTGGGTCACATTCCAGGTAGGGCCCAGAGATTGCCTAGGGCCCGAGTCTCCTGCACCTCACTTTACTGCTCGTCTCTGGGGCGAGGGGTTTCAAAGGCACGGTCTGCGTGCTGGCGCTCCCTTCTTCCCGGGCCAGGCGACGGCGTTGCTCAGCCGTGCAGCTCCTTTCCTCCTGGCATGTCTTGGCCGCAGCACAGCTCGCCGGCAGCCACCTGCTTGGCCGGGGCTGGCCTTCCGATTGAGTGCATTCGCCGTCCTGGGTCCTGGCACCTGGCACCGGACGCTGCTGTCGTGTCCTCGGGAGCCCATGAGATGACTCCGTCCCTGCCTCGTCCAGCAGTGTCGCTGTGACCCACCCCTTCACCCTGCGCCCCCCTGTCAGGGCCCTAGACCGGCATCAGAGCAGGTTTGCAAAGGGCAAGCGCAGGCTCCAGGCCCGTCGCTGCTGGAGGAAAAGGCATCTCGGCACTGTGTCCCGAGCACGAGCTAAGCAAACGGAACCAGCACAAACCAGGTTCAGACCTGGATGGACAGGCAGAGGCCGTCCCAAGTCTGGGGTCGCAATGGGACTCCTTACTCCCGGTGGTCACAGACAGTGGGCCTGTGGGGCCAGGCAGGCAGGGAGGTGAAGTGGGCTCGGTGGGGACCAGGGCAGACGCCCCCCAGCGCTCCAGCTCCAGCTGCCCTTTGCCCTGTGGACTGTGAGCCCATTGCCAGATATGCCTATTTTTCTAAAGAAGCCAGAAATCTGGATATTTAGCTTTGTAAATGTTATCGACAATTTCAAATTTTCCCAAGATCATCATGTACACCAAAACACATGACTGATGGCGGCACTCCGCCACCGCAGTGGACAGGTCGTGACCCCTCTTCAGCATGACCCCCCCACCCCCACCCGCCATCCCTGGCTGGGCTGCCTCCGCGGGGAGCCTGGGATCAGGTGGTGCTCACCTCGCCCAGAGCCACAGAGCCGCGAGATGAATAAAGATCCCAGCCCTGCCCATCCATCATCTTCCCGCGCCAAGTCGCACGCGGATCCCATTATCATTACAGAGCTTTTGGTTAATTGCAAATCAGGGAGTTGAGATTATTAATGTTAGTGGAAGCGTCTGGGGGTGAGGGGCGGGCTCAGGCCCAGCTGGCTCTCGTCCACCGCCCTGGCTGGAGGCCTCCCGCCAAGGCTGACCTCCTGCCCGCTCCCTTGGGCGGCACTCCTGAGCTCCCCGGCGGGCTGGGCATGTGCCTTGAACCATTTCCCAGGAACTCTTTGTAGCAGAAGCATTAAGAGCAAATGTGCTCATTACACCTGATGGCGCACAATCTATGCAGAGGAGATTAGTAACGATTAGGGCGTCATTAGAGGGAGATGTCTCTCTTCACCCAAAACACTGATGGTGAAGACCCCAGCAGTGCACATAACAAGCGAATCAGACTTAGACGCACAGAGCACCGTGGCGATGATCAATGCTGTCCTGAACATGCCCCAGACATCTCCGAAGCAGAAGAGCCAGCAGCTGTGCCGGCCTCTTCAGCCACTGCACAAAAGTATTCCTGACACATCCGTCCACCCAGTGTTTTTACCAAACTCCTTAGGACAGAACAATGGCGAAGAATATCTCAGTGAGGTGGGGTTTTGTTTTTCAGCAGTCACAAGCTGCTGGCCTAATCTGCCTTCAGATACGATTTGTTTAGATTACATAATGTTTCAAGAAATCAGAATAGATGGGCTGTGTGTATATAAACACCCGGATTTCTAGCTTCTCTAGAGAAATTGGACTGTAGAATCACACTGGGCCAGTATCTCTGTATGAGAGTGGTCAGCTGGAGGTGAGTATTGATTACCTCTTTGGATATACCAGCGGTTTACTGCAGTCTCCACTGCTCCCTATTGCGAGCCCAACAGTATGCTGGAGTAGCGTTCCTGTTTATTATAGCACTTACAATATCACTTAGCACTCTTGCCTTATTGGATGCCTAACTCTGTGGGCACTTGAATTTGTAATCTCTGTTCAGGTCCAGCCCTTGCTGTAAGACAACCAGACTGATGTTTCTGAAAACAAGGACTCAAAATCCTTAGAGTTCTTTCCCCCATCACATACCGCTAACATCACCACCATCACCAAACGCCCGCACGATGAAGGCCAAGCACCCAACCAAAGCCCTCCGTGACCTGGACCTTCCTGTCTGTCCTCCCTTCCTCACCATGTCCCGTGCACGTGGATTCCCAGCTGCCTTGGACTGCCTTTCCTGCCTCGTGGGGACACTCCAGGCCCCTCCCTGCTTAGGACTTTGCTGCTACGACCCCTCCGGCCTGGAAAGCTTTTACCCTTCCTCACTTCCCGATGGACTCGACTCCACGCTCCATCCCCTTTCCCTTCTGGCCCTGAAGTCAGAGGACGTCTGGAGCTACTGCTCGCCCCCTCCTGACACCTCCCTGTCCACGGCCTCCGTCTGCACACCTGCCTGTCCCCACAACACGAGCATGCGGAGGGCAGGTCTCCTCCCAGGCTGTCACCCGCAGGGTGACACTCGATAGAGCTCTATTGAATGGATTCACTTGCCTCCACACTAATTTCTTTTCCCTCACGCAGTGTGTGATTTCTAATTGAGTTCTCAGACTTTTCTAATGTTCCGGATGAGCACGAATTCTCACCAAGTGCTTTAATTAGGCCTGGTGGTCCTGCCCAGGGCCTGCCGAGGCTTAAGGTCTCTCGCTCGCTCCTTGTCCTAACCTGGCTGCTCCTTCCAGGCCGGCTGTGCCCAAGGTCCCCACACTGCCGAGGTGTCTTCCATCTTTCCAGATTAATCAGTGTAACAAAAGATACATTTGCCAGGTTATTAGAATAGTTAATGAGAAGAAAACACATTTGGCTTGAATTGATCATGTAGAATGTATTGAGCAACTGCTATGCTGGTTATTGCATGATTTCGGAAAGGGACTTGTGCATTTGTTTTACATACAGAAATGTGCACATATCTAAGGGTGTGGCCCAATACATTTTCATAAACCAGACACATCACCCACATCAACAGTCCCCACCCAGCTCAAGAATCAGGCACAATGGCACCCCAGAATCCCCCGAAGGCTCTGTTCTAGTCACTAAGCCCTCCCCCAAGACTAACTGCAACATTGACTCCTAGTGGGATCAAATAGTTTCCCTACTTTTGTGCTTTATAGGAATGGAATCACAAAGTATGCCCTCTTTTGTTTCTTTCACTCAATAGTGACACTTATAAGAGTCATCCATATTTTGTGCGTGGTTGCGGACGGCCCGTTCTCATCGCTGTGTAGCAGTGTTGCACTGTGTGAACACACCACCATTTATTTATCCGTTCTATTGTGGATGACGAACAAGAGAGTTCTCCCTCCAAGTTTTTGGCTGCTATGAACATTCCAGCCCGTGCCCTACAGGAGACACACATACGCATTTCTGCTGAACGTATCCCTAGAAGTGCAATTGCTGGGCCATGGATCAGTGTGTGTTCAGCTCTAGTACCCACTGCCAAAAACTTTTCCAAAGTGGTTGTTATCCATTAATTTTTAAGATTTATTCCTTCTTTAATTAATTCGTTCAATAATGACTTAACACCTGCTTTGTGCAAGCCATTGTGCTAATTGCTGGAGAAAATATAAAGATGGATAGGAATGAGTCATGACATTCACTTATTTTAAAACTGTCAGTGAGTACTCACTGCTTGTGGGAGAGAATCTCAATGCCTTAGCTTGGCACGCAAAACACTCCCCAATCTAGAGTCAAGTTCTTTTCACCACACCAGATGTTGAAACTCCCACGACTGCCAGGGCCAGGCAGGTGATATGAACGAGTGCAGACAGCCAGGTGAGGACCTTGAGAGTGAAACTCACTTACCCGTCTACGGGGGGCGGTGATGCTGGGTTTAGGTGACCACTGACCCAGGTGATATGGGCCTACAGCACCACATGCAATGTTCTAAGAGAAGCTGGATATCTAGGTTTGAAATAAAATCTCATAACTTTTAAAGTTGAAAATTATTTTAAAAATGAAAATACTATACTGGTCAAACAAAACACAAGAATAAGCCGTACTTGGGTGCAGTTTGCCAATCTGCAAACTATGCACTAAATTTCTGTTCTAGAACTTTCCTCTGTCACCTATGTCCTTATACTCAAGCCCTGTCCAATCCCAGCATGAACAACTAGGCCCTTCTTTTTCACAGCGCTGGGACTTGCATTTCATTCGCCTGAGATGGGCTTCGCCTCTTTAGCTGCAATTGCCTCCTGTCCCTTGAGACACAGTTCAAATGCCACTGTCTCCCAGAAATCCTCATCCTTTCTCATATAAGCTTCCAGACCACCCTGGCATGTACATTTCCCTTAGCATTTGTCCCACTGTAATGCAGTGTTTGATACCTTGTATATTTCCCCACTTGCTCCTCCAGGGCTGAGCCCCAAGAGTTTACTTCTCTGTGTGTCTCAGCATCTGGTTCACAGGAGGGTCTCATAAATGTTTACTGAGTGAACCAAGTGTTCCCCCAGCATCCATTCCCTTTTCCTCCAGCTCAGCCCTCGGATTTGATTTGGGGATCCACCCCTCCCCCATATCATGGAAGTAGAGGCCAGGTAGAAAACAGCCTGGGAATTATCTTCCCCTGGTCTCAGGGGAGGCTTAAAAGAGAGCAGGTGATTTGATTGTGCCTGGTTGGAGTTAATGCCAGAGCTGCTGTGAGAGTATTCAGAAGTGGGGGCATGGACGGAGCATATGACCACTATCCTGCTACCAGGGAAAGCTGAGACCACAGCCAACCCAGACGAGAGGAGAGGCAGAAAACAGGTCCTGATAATATCGCTGGAGCCCCTGAATTCATCCAAGCCCAAAGACAGCACTGCCCTGGCCTTTTCAGTTTCATTAATCAGTTACGATAAATTCCCCCTTTTGCTTAAAACTGGAGAAGAGTTTCTGCTTCTGACCAATAAGAAACATAAAACACATAGAATTCACAAAATACAAAGTAGAATATATAAATTTCTTCAAATATTTATATGAAGAAAATGTTTACATGCAGAGGAGTTAAAAATCCCATCCACAAAGAAAATTACAATCACCTTGAGTCGGTAAGTGCCCAGAGGGGAGTGGAGATGGAAAAGTGCACGGTTACCGGAGCTCGTGTTGGATCCAGTGAGCAAAAATGAGGGGGAGGGAGAGAGAAATGTGGGTACGCAGTCTGGGAAGACTTCATGGAGGAAGTGGGGATTTATTCATATATATGTGTATATGTATATATATGTATGTGCATGTATGCATGTGCATGTATGCATGTGTGCATATATGTACGTGTACATACATATCAAACATAGCATGTGCTGGGTAATGTGCTAACATGGAACAATACAAAGTTCTGCCTTCAAGGACCTTACAGTTTAATGAGGGGAGACAGATCACAAACAACCCAACAAATCAAGTAATTGCCTGGTTGTAATAAGGGCTAGGAAAGAAAGAATCATGGGAAGGCTCTATTTTGGAAAAGAGCTTGGGACATCCTCTTTGAGGAAGTGGCAATTAAGCTGAAATTCAAATTATGACAAGGGTCTTGCCATGTGATGAGTCGCCCTAAGCAGGATCCAGGTAGAGGAAACAATCTATGCTGAGATCTGGGAGCAGGGTTGGGCTTGGTGCGTTCAAAGGAACGAGTGGCCAGTGGGACTGGCACATGCTGTGGCCGCACAGTGAGGCAGGGTCTTGATTATGCAGAGCTTGTTGGGTGTGGTAAAGAGTTTGGGTTTTATTCCATGAGAAATAGGAAGGCACTGAAGGGTTTTGAGCAGAGAAGTGACTGGCTCTGATTCGTGTTTGTGGATCACTGTGGCCATTGTGGGGACAGCAGGCTGTAGGGCAAGAGCAGGTGCCTAGAGGTCAGGTAAGAGCTACTGGGTGAAAGAAGGTGGCAGTCCACAAGTTGACGGTTATAGATTTGGGATTGAGGAAAAGAGCAAGGATGCCTCCCAGGTTCTGGCTCCAGCATCTTGGTAGATGGTGGTTCCATTTACCAAGAGGGGGAAGAGGTGATGAGAGGGTGGGACAAGTGTGACTGGCAGCAGGGGAACTATGAGCTCAGCTGGAAGATTTGGCACTGCCTTGGTAAGGATAAAGGATTGAGGCCAGGGAAAAATGGAGATGCCTGCATTCAGGAGGGAAGATCAGAGGGGCATGGCTCGTGTTGGGGTGATTTGGAGATGGTTATGCCAGAGCCTGAAATGGGTTTCATTATCCATGGCATTTAACCATGTGACCTTTGCTTCACAAGCAGGTCTTGATTTGTTCTAGGGAAAAAAGTATTTGGGGAGATATGATCAGTAATTCTTTCTATAGAGTTAAACATAGCAGCCCAAGAGTGAGTGATGGCATAATTTAATAATGCACAACATGCCACTGAGATGCAGTCTGGCTAACAGGGGTGATTAATAGTCGCATACTGCAGCTGTGACTCACTTTCCATGATGGCATGGGGAAAGGGAGGACAGAAATTCCCATGATGCTATGACAACAAGGCCTAGACTTTTGTACTTGATGCTATTTCAGGCAAGACCCATGGTGCACAAAGAAACACTATACCACACACACACACACACACACACACACACTCAGAGCACCTCTGCAAGGTCAGAACACCTACGTCAGCCAACTGTTCCAACTCTTAGCTGGATGTAGTGGCTGACTGAGTACTGATCCATGGAGTTAGGAGTCCCAAATTCCAGTCCCATCTCAGCCAGCAAGTCTCCTCTGTGCAAACTTGGACAAGTTACCTCCTCTATGTTTCATTTATTCATCCATGTTTTTTCAGAAATAATGTATTGAGTGCCAACCACATATCAGAAAATGGGAAGGCACAGGTGTTACTGGAGTGGCCGTAACACATTTGGTTTCTGCTCCCATGGAGCTTGCAGTCTAGTTGCCTATTCAAGTGCCAATATCCCCAAGTGTTCAATGAGCTCAGCAGACTAGATGATCTTCCAAAGCTCCCTTTATTTGTAAACTTTCTAAAGTTAAAAGTAGACATCAAAAATTATAAACTATCCCTGAAGGCTTTCAATTAATTTTCTTTAAAGTAGCTCTTTAATTTTTTTCTTAGAATCTAATCTTAGCAATTTTTAAGAATACATTATTATACCTATAGTCACCATATTGTACAATAGACCTCTTAAATTTATTCCTCCCATCTAACTGAAATTTTGTATCCTTTGATCAACATTTCCCCAAGCCTAAAATGATAAGTATGTGAGGTAATGCATATTAATTGACCCAATTTAGTTATTATATAATATATACATATTTCAAAACATCATGTTGTACATGATAAATATATACAGTTTTTGTTTGAAAAATGTTATATACTTTAAAAATAGAATAAATTATTTTTCTGAATATTTTCTCCCTGTGAATCTTCAGACAAGACCAGAAATGTGTCATGTGGTGAATGAAATTGTTCATTGCAAATCCATCTCTTATCATAGGTGAAAATTGAAATTATTACTACATTCAGCAGTTCTATAATCTACATTTTATTTACCTTTTAACATTCCCCAAATCATAATGTATCCTACAGTTATGTTTGTCTGACAGCAGGCATTATGTGACTGTCAGTGCTTGTGCGTCACATCAAAGCTAATAGCAGAGATGACAACAGCTTGGGAAAGTCCCGAAGGCAACACTGGAACACTATTTTAGCAGATTCTACATCATAATCCTCTTAGTGGCAAACAAGAAAACACTGTGTGGAAAAAAATTTAGAGACATTGATGGTTCAGAGACAAAAAGTAATTCAATAAGATTTGGACTCAAAAGGTAAAGAAATTTTATAAATACCTGTTTATGTAGCTCATATTTTCATTTTTATGTATGTCCATGAGTGATATTTTATTTTCATATCTAAATAGGTATAAAATGGCTTTTAATAATTATAAACATTCTAGGTGACAAAGAAACATTGCAGCATTTATCCCAGGAATGCAAGGCTGGTTTTACCCAATTAAAAAAAAAACAACAACATATGATTATTTCAGTAAATGCTGAATAAGCATTTGAGAATTCAAAATCAATTTCTGATAAAAAAAAATGTCAGCCAACTACAAATGAATAAGAACTTTTTCAATCTGGCTTAAATTAAAACACATACACGCACACATGCACACACGCAAACACACAAAACCCTATAGCTAGCATCATACTTAAGTTTGAAATATTGAATGCACTTCCCCTAAGATTGGGAACAAGGCAGTTTATGTCCTACTGCTATTTAATACAGTACTGAAGGTCCTAGCTATTGCAACAAAGCAAGAAAAATAAACAAAAAACATAAATATCAAAGGAAGAAAGAAAAGTTTAGTTATCTGCTGATGATATTGTTTATATAGAAAATCCTAAGGAATCTTATAAAGACATTTGTAAAACTAATAAATGCATTTAGGCAGGTTTCATAGTATAAAGTTACATGGCATAAATATACAAAAATCAAATATATATGTATATGCTAGCAGCAAACAACTAGAACATGAAACTTAAAAAAAACAAAATCTATTTAAAATAGTGTCAAAACATAAGAGACTTAGAAATAAATTTAATGAAGCTATGCAAGATCTCTACACTGGAGACTGGAAAACACGGCTTAGAGAGATTAGAGGATGCTCAAGCCGCGACTATGTCACGTTCAGGGACGGGAAGACGCAATATCCTCAATGCCAATTATCCTCAGATTGTCCTAAAGATTCAATGCAGTTCTAGATAAGATCTCAGCAGGTTTAAGATTGTTTTGGTATAAACTGACAAGCTGATTATAAAACTTATATGGAAATGCAAAGACCTAACAATATCCCAAATCATCTAATCTTGATAAGAAGAACAAAAGCTAGAGGACTTCCAGCACCCGATTTCTAGACATACCCTAAAGCTACAGGAAGAAGGGTAGCATGGTATTGGCATAAGGATCGACAAATAGATCAATGAAATGGATTGGAGAACCCTCACTTATGCACTTGATTTGATTTTCAACAAAGGTGATAAAGCAATCAAAGGGTGAAATAAAAATCTTTTCTATCTCCATATTATATTAAATATAATTGTATTATTCAAAAAGTAACCACAATTCCTACCTCATACAAAATCACAATCACAAAAATCAATTCAAGATGCAGTTAGAGGTAAATGCAAGAACTAAAACCATACAGCTTTTAGAGAAGTAGTAACAGATTTTATAAACAGGTTAATAAAAGAAAGATATCATTAGAGTTCATCAAAATTAAAACTTATGTTTATCAAAAGGTAAATGTAAGAAAATGAATAAGCTAGTCACAGATAAGAAGAAAATATTGTCAAAACATATCTGAAAAAGGATTGGTATTCAGCATATGTAAATAACTCCTATTAATCAACAATAAAAAGACAAAAAACCTAATTAAAATTAGATAAAAGATTTGAATAGATGCTTCACAAAAGAACATCTGAATGGCCAATAAACACATAAAAAATGGACAGCATCATTAGTCATCAGGGAAATGCAAATGAAAACCACAAGATACCACTTCACATGTATCAGAATAGCTAAAACTGAAAAGACTAACAACATCAAATATTGGTAAGGTTGTGGAACAACTCGAACCCTCATATATCATTGATGGGAATGTAAAATGATATAAGCATTTTTGAAGAAGATCTGGTGATTTCTTATTTTACTAAACATACTACCCTATGACCTAGTGATTTCATTTCTAAGTATTGATCTGCAAGAAAATGATTGTCTACAAAAATGTCTGTATAGGAATGTTCATAGCAGCTTTATTTGTCATAGTTATAGCTGGTGTCCATCAACAGGAGAGTGGGTAAAGTGGTGTATTCATTCAATGCTGCATACTCAGCAATGAATGGAGTAAACTGCCAGCATGCGAAAACATGGGTGACTCTCAAAGGCATTGTTTTGAATGTAATAAGCCTCACACAAATGTGTGCACTATGTGATTGTTCATATGAAATCCTAGAAGACAAAACTAACCTACGGTGGGGGAAAAACCAGAAGAACAGTTGCCTCTGGGAAGATGGGGTGAGAACGCACAGCCAAGAGGCAGCGGGAACTCTCTGGCAGTGGTTTCCACCTTGCTAGGCACATGACTTATACAGGTGCACATAGTTGTTAAACTCATAGACTGCATTTAAGATTTGTACATATCATTGTATGTACATTTTACATCAAAACAAAAACTATAAATATTGAATTCTTGTTAATAAAATCCATGCTGAGATATTTAAGGGGAAATTTATAATATGTTCAATTTACTTTGACTTATCTTACAAATAGGATGGATTAATGGATGGATAGCTGGGGAAATGCATGATAAAGCATGCATAGTAAAATGTTAATGGTAGAACCTAGATACTGTGGTTCACTGTAAAATTCCTTTATGTTTGAATATTTTCATAATAGAATGTTGGTAACAAAGGAACTCTAAAATATTTTTTGAAAAAGAAAAAGCGCCAGAGCTGCCACTCACTTCTGGGTGACCTTGCTGTCCCTGAGTCTCCCAGGAGTGCTGAAAGGAGAGGTACCCTTCTGTACGCGAATGAGAACCTGGCAGGCCTCGGGGGTGTCAGCAACGTTGGCCGCTGGCTCTGCGGATGGGGCAGCACGGGCCGGTACCGCGTCGCCCACCCCCGGCCTGCACCGCACTCCTGCCCACTTCCCTAGCAGGGCTTTGATGACCGCATAAAGTAACCGAACAGCCGACGCAGACGGCACTTTACAGAACATGGCTTAAAAACTCCCCAATTACATATTTACTCCGAGCCTGTCAGAAAGCAGACGGCTGCGGGTCTGTAATGAGGGCTGTCTGAAAGCCAAGTGTTCAGCAAGTTTGGCCAGTGGGCACTTAGGGAGTTCCAGCCTCAACATCACCAAGGAGAGTAGTGCTCCCTCCAGCCCGCCGCCCCGCCTGGGTGGCTGCAGCCCTGCCTCCCGCTCCGGGCGAGACGCTCACCTGGACGGCAGAGCTCCGTGGGGTGAGCCCACAACACATGGGGCGTGGTGCCGGGGTACAGGGAGAGGCAACCCTAAGGAAAGCAGAGGCTGCGATCCCAGGGCTGCTCCAGGGCCTTCCACCAAGGAGTGGGTAGCAGGCCCGGGAGAGCAGGGCCCAGGGCTGCTCCAGGGCCTTCCACCAAGGAGTGGGTAGCAGGCCTGGGAGAGCAGGGCCCAGGGCTGCTCCAGGGCCTTCCACCAAGGAGCGCGGTAGCAGGCCCGGGAGAGCAGGGCCCAGGGCTGCTCCAGGGCCTTCCACCAAGGAGCGGGTAGCAGGCCCGGGAGAGCAGGGCCCAGGGCTGCTCCAGAGCCTTCCACCAAGGAGTGGGTAGCAGGCCCGGGAGAGCAGGGCCCAGGGCTGCTCCAGGGCCTTCCACCAAGGAGTGGGTAGCAGGCCCGAGAGAGCAGGGCCCAGGGCTGCTCCAGGGCCTTCCACCAAGGAGTGGGTAGCAGGCCCGGGAGAGCAGGGCCCAGGGCTGCTCCAGGGCCTTCCACCAAGGAGCGGGTAGCAGGCCCGGAGAGCAGGGCCCAGGGCTGCTCCTGGCTGGAGCCCGCGGCGGCGGGGCGGGGACCCAGATGACGCCTTCCTTCCTGTGTGATTTGGGGCAAGTCCCTTCCTCTCCCTGGCCCCCAGACCCCTCCTCCACAAATGACGGTGTGTAGATTCAGTCAGTGGTTTCCCAGCGGGCCCGCGGGGGCCCGAGGAGGCCCGCGTCTGCCCGCAGGGCTCCCGCAACCCGAGACGCAGCGTGCGTTGGACAGCGCGGGGCCGCAGGGGACAACCGCCCGGAGTTCCACGTGCGCCCCACGCTGTGCCTACTCGGTGTGCTGGCGGCGGCGGCCATTGCCCATTCACGTTCCCATTGGTAGTTATAGACGCCTTTTAAGAAAAGAATTTTAAAATTTATTTCTTTCCTTTAAACATACTGTTAACACCTTATAAAAATGGGACACAGTATTAAACACCTGCAACGTGCCAGACTCTTTGCTAAGCACTTTGAATTCATTATTTCATTGAATTAAATAATCTTTGTTCATAGGCATTGTTCCCATTTCACAGAAGAGCAAATAGAGTTTTTAAGGACTTCCAGGGCCATGTGGCTGGAAAGGAACTGAGCCCAGGGCTGTGTCCTTTGCACTCTGCTATGTGCCTCCCATTCCACAGAACTAACCCACCGTCCTCACACAACCACTGCTAGCATCTCGTGATAAATATGTATCACACCTTTTTAAAGATGCTATGCAGTGTACATCTTTCATAAATTAAAATGTGAAAATGGCTTGTTAATAGATGCTGTTTGGTAAAAATGTCAGGTCGATGGGAGAGAAATAATAAAGGTGTGCTGTGTTCTC
The DNA here is from genome assembly GCF_040939455.1 of Microcebus murinus. Taxonomy (NCBI): domain Eukaryota; kingdom Metazoa; phylum Chordata; class Mammalia; order Primates; family Cheirogaleidae; genus Microcebus; species Microcebus murinus. The sequence continues at coordinate 4,235,057 of NC_134123.1, read as the reverse complement.
CTCATCAGAGAAACCACTAGATGAATCACTGAGCCCCACGGCCTTTGCCGGCCCAGACTGGCTACTGCTCAGATCTGTAGGCGCAGGCTGGTGAGGTCTGTTTTCAAACAATAGTTGGCCTTAATACTTCTCCAAGGACCACTGTTTTATTTCTAGATTATGTTCAGTGGCTCTTTACATTGCCAAACCGCTTCTCTCCACATTGCACCAAGTCAAGTAAAAGAGAAAAAAACCCAACAACAAATAAACCAAATACCATTTCTCTTTGTGTGTCCTTAAATGCCAAGTTTAGCTCTATGCAGGTTTTTATGGCCATTATAAACCCTCCACCTCAGGCTGACAACAGAGACAGATCTTTAGTGTGGTTACACAAACACGGCTGCTGTGATAAAGCACGTCTTATTTGATATTATATTGTATCAGAAGCATTAAATACACATTAAAGGGGTGTTTTAAGGCTCTTTGCAATAAGTGGCAGATGTTATGAATAATAACCTGCAAAATCCTTCTGAATTCTAAAAAGGTGTTGTCCATAAAGCTTTCATATAAATCTTTAATAGAGCAGAAACACATTGAGCAGTGATTAGAGGAAATCTCTAATCGTATTAAGCTGTTAGAGATAACTGGAAAAGGCTTGGTAGCCTCAAAAATAAAATAAAATAAAGCAAGAAAATGAACACATCGTGAATATGAAAGGTTTCCTATTTAAGCCTTTTGATGGAACCATCAAAAGGAGGGAGCCAGGCAAGTCTGTGTCCCACACAAACATGCGTGCAGTATAAAATCCAAACTGCCATAATTCACTGAAATTTATGTAAATGAATATGCATTCCTTTATACAAAAAATCGGCAACATCTGTGTTCCATTTAAAAACCTGATTTAATGGAGTCACCCAGAGATAAAAAGCAGGGCAGGGGGAAATGACCTCATCCACCTCCCCTTAGAGTACCTCGAAAAACAAATAAAATAAAATATAGTTTACAGGCAAACTAAACAGCGTGAAAATATTGTCCCAGAGGACTCCGGCTTCCCAGGAAGCAGAGGTGTTTAAGGAGAGAGACAAGAGCCAGCTGCAATAAACTCTGGCTCAATAAAACTTAATTAACCCCTTGGGGCTTTTGCAAGGAAGCCCGCCAGCAAAGAAAGAGAGCATGAGATCCCAGTGCCTGGCATCAAGGGGTTAAACTGGGGTTACCAGCTGGAGAGATACCATGTATGTGTGCACATACATGCACACACAAGTACTCACACATACCAAACTTGGTTGTGCATGGTTCTTATCTGACTTTGGGAGGATTAATTCACCTTGAGCCCAGAGTCTTGGAGTGGCAGCCTTTGAGAATGCACTTCTGCGTAATCTCATCCGAGCCCCTACCCACTGCAAGGGGCCTCCCAGCCTCTGCTTGCATGCTCCGAATGCCAGGGAGCTCACACTGTCTCCTGGAAACTGATCCCATGCCTCAGTCCATCAAACTGACATTAGCAGTTCTTCCTTATACCTGTCTCCCTGTGAACACTCGCCAGTAGAGCTGTTTCTACTGCAAGCTCCTGTGCTTTCTTTTTCTGGGGTGTTAAGGTTGGGGGGAACACAGAATAAACCAAACCAACTCCAAGAGAAATGCCAAATGCTTATTTTTTGCCTACTTTGTGCCAGGCTCTGTCTAAATGTTTTGATACAAACTCCTAGTCTTAAATAGATATCAGAGGTTGAGTAGAAGTTTTCAATCTCATGAGAGAGAGTGTACATGTCTATGAACACACGCGATGCTAGGTAAAAGTGCTGACAGCTCCGGGAACTACAGGCTGGGGGAAGCCAAAAGAAGACACTGTGTCCTGATGGGCAATCAAGGAAAGCTTCCTTGGAGAGGTGGCATTTTAGTCAGTGTCCCCCAAGGAGTGGTCTATATAACTCAAGGGAGACAGTGGCTGGTTTTAGGTGCTACATGGCCTCTTGGTCCTACAGTTCTTTTTAAAATTCTCATTATGCCAAGGAGAAGGTGTCGGTTTGGTTCTAGCCTGTCTTAACATACTAGACTTCAAGCTCAGAGTCCTCAGCGAGAAATAGTAACTACCTGAATTTAGCAGGTACTTTTTGTTTTTCTTATACTGACTTTTAAAAGCAAGGGCCAGGAGTTCAAGGTTGCAGTGAGCTATGATGACACCACTGCTCTCTAGCCCAGGCAACAGAGTGAGACTCTGTTTCAAAAAAAAATTGGTATTAGTTTTCTACTTGTGGAAATTGAGGAAGTGTTCTGAAATAAAGCAGGTCTTATGCCGCGCATCGTGAGTGTGGCCTACACAAGCCCCTGGGGGCTGGGTGCACGCACTGGTGTCCCTCTGGCTTGACTGCCTCACAGTGCTGCCTGACTTGGAGCTGGCTGCAGAGAAGAGCTGAATTTCTGCCTCTGGGCCCCTCCCTCCCGAGCCTGTCCCATGGGCTGTGTGGGCAGTCCGAGGCCGTGCACACAGCCGGAATCTGCAGCTCCTGGAGCCAGCAGATCAAAGGTTTACAGTCAAGCTGCTGGAGGGCGCCCAGCCCACGGCAATAAAAGTGAGCTAATATTATCCTGCCGCAAGCAGGTTCTCCTGAGCACAGCAGATCTGCGGACCACAGCTCACCTGGGCAGCTTGGGAGGAGGCAGGGCTCGATGGTGACATCCTGGCCCATCTCAGTGCTCCGGGGTGTAGCAGCTGCTCTGGCCAGGGCTTGCTTCTTGGCAAGGGTAACAAAAGGGAGGGCCACCAGTTACTCAGCCTCATTCCCCTCCCTGCCCCTGACTCAGTCTGCGATTTGGGCCAGCCACTTGCCTTCGCTGTGCCCAATTTGCCATCTGCAGGAGGTAGGATATTAAGGCAGTAATTAGCTTGGGCACAGTGATCAATCCATTGGCAAAAGAGCCCATTCAGCTTCTCATGCAGCTTGGAAATGGTGAACTTCCGGGATGGCCAGAAAGAAACGTTTCCAAACTATGATTCTATGTCAAAATCTCTGGCCAGGTCTCTTTTTCCTCTCTGACTGCCCTATCTCTCATCTTACTGAGGACAGCTTGACTATTTCAGAACCGAGAAACTTCCTTCCTTTTGTTGTTCTGCCTCAGCACAGAAGGGTGAGCCCATCTTCCTTTCCCAGCCTCATGCTTGGCATATTGAGTCTCTTTAAATTTCCTCCCCGTTGTTCAAGGAGGTGGGGCAGAGCTCTTGCCATGTCCATGAGCCCAAGAACCACTGGGTTGAAGGCTCCAGCTCTCACCAAGAGGTGGGATGGAAGGAGGGCCGCCAGGGCCTGTCAGGTGCAAGCTGTCCTACTGAGCTGTATTTGATCCAGCGAATAGGTGTGTTCTCAGACTCCTAGTCCATCTTGAATAATTGTACCTGAGGCTTCTTAAGGCCAGCATATCCCTGGGAATTCTGTAGTAAAGAAAATTTTGATTATGTAAATGACCCTGTTTTGACCAGGCACAAGGACCCCCAAGCGGAGTCATTCTGTCCCTCTTGTAAGGTGACATCATCTCATGGGCATATCTTATAATAAGGGGAGGATGTAAGTTATGTGAGAATGGTCCAATCCTTCTACTTTCGCAGCCCTATACAATCCGTCTCCTAGGGTAGGGAGTTGCTCACTCCTTCTGAACACATTCCCTTTCCAAACAGCCACCACTAACCAGGCGGGTGATCTAAGACAAGTCACCTGCCCCATCAGAACTGTAGTTTCCGCATGTGTAAGTAAGTTGATTAAAATTCTGTGGGCAAAGCCCACAGAATATATATTGAAGGGACCTTAGAGGTTTCTCATGGTCCTTCAGTGCATGTTGACTTCCCCGTTGGTGTGGAATGGAAGTCGTCATCACACATACCCAAGGAAGTGAGTTCTCATTTCCAGGAGTTCCCAATGGCGAGGAGCCAGCTCTCTCAGGGCTAGCCTCCCCATTCACCCACTCCACAGCGAGCTTCTCATGAAGTCGTCTCCAGAGGCAGGGCACGCACGCGCTCCCTCTAATCGACTCGTCGAAGATGGAGCTGTCGTCTTGAGATTTCTCTGAAGTGTAACTGCTCCAAGGAGAACAAATGGCGCGACGGCACCACACCCGGAGCACGACTCTTCTCTGATCCTCGGAGGTGCCCTGATGGTCTACACCTGCCTGGCTGAAGCGCCATGACCTGTGCACACCTGCAGTGCCCAGAAAAGCACAACAGGCTCAACGAAAAAATGTGGGCTCCGCAGGGTGGAGTAAAGAGCGGCGTGTTGGAGGGTGAGTGGAGTGCCTCCAGGACCTGCATGTTGCTCGGCCCAGGTCAGTTATTAACTTCCCTGGATCCAGACTCCTGAACTGTAAAATGGTGGGTTAATCGTGCCTGCCTCAGTGCTTTCTCAAGAGGCTTGGCCGAGACGACGTGCGCCAGTGCCCAGTGAGTTGTTAGATGGTGTGCACATGTAAGGGGTTTTGTTCTGTGTACGAGGAGGAGGGGTCGTGCCAGCTGAGGTCCCCCAGCCCCAGAGGCCCCTGAAAGGATCAGTCTCAGTCAGTAACATTCCAACACATGGAGAACAATGTGAGCTCGAAAGCTAATAACAGATCAAAAACGACAGGCTTGAGGAGGGAGGCCAGCCTGGGAAATGTGTTACGAGCTGATCAGAAAGGAGAAAAGAAATAAAGTCATTAGCTTAATTAAGGGACAGGAGGGAATGATGAAACATATCTCCAGCAAAACCAAATTAAGCATTTAGAAGATATTAAAAATGCATCTGAGCTCCACCGGTGCTGCAGTTCTAATGACAGTCACTGGGGCCACAGTCATCTGGCAGGTCAGGCTGAAATCAGGAAGAGGCTCTGTTTCTCGCTCTCACGTCCCAGCCACCCCAACCTTCTCCTGGATAAATCTTCTGACTTCTTGTCTCCTGCTGTAGTTTTCTACCTACCCCTGCCCCAAAGAGCCCCTTGGGTCAGCACGTTACTGGCACAAACTTTCAAATTTTTGGCAAATCTGGCTGCTATTTCTGTAGTCTCAGGATCTTTATTACTTTTAAATTTTGTGTTTCCATTTTGAAGAGAATCTAAAAACGTTAATGTGATCATGTTCTGGATTGTGAGGGCGACTTCTCGACACGAATTCCTCCCAGGACTCAGTGCCTGGGTCTATGACATGGTGACACAGCGCGCAGAGGTGGTGGCAGCAGTGCTGCTGAGGGTGACGCCACAGTAGCAAGGGCAGCTCTCGTGTGGTGCCCACCACGTGCTAGGCGCGATTCTCACACACTCCGTGCCTTGGCTCCGTCAATGTTCACTTTTAACGGATGGCTGCAGGATTTCCATTGTTATTACAGAGGGGAACGAAAGCATCGGTGTTTCCATTGCTATCCTACTATATCCGTGGGAAAACCGAGTGTGTGAGATTGCCACAGACTAATGAGAATAGAACTTAGGCATCCTTAATGTGTATCATGCATCTAATTTTGTAGTAATTTAAATAGGGTAAAGTCGTGGGAGCAGATGGTTAAATGGACATGACCAGCTCAAAAAACACTGGTCACAGAAAACAGTCCCATGCATGTATGACCCATTACCAAAGCTTCCAATACTCCTGTTAGCACTGTTTCCAGAAGGTACCCCGAACCCATCGACCTTTCTTCATCTCCATGTGATCACCCTAGTCATGACGTGGCAATTCAGACAGAGACGGACCCCGGGGGTCCATGGTGTGAGGGCCTGGAAGAGTGTCATGGAAACTGACCTGAGTCTTGAATCTAGATGGATTTGGAAGTGTTCTGAGTGGGAATGCAAGGCACAGGAGCCGCACGAAGAGAGCAGGGAATGCGGGCAATAGGCTCAGAGAAACGGAAGGCGTACGAGGCCTCAAGATCCCACTCGAACTCGACGAAAAACCCAAAGGAAGTTTATTAGCTCAACAGACAGAAAGTCTGGATTTGCGTACAAATGGGTCCTGAAACTCGGGGGAGATACCCAATCTTGCTCTTCCTCTCCCCATCTTCTGGCTCTGCCCTCCTCCGTGTCAGACTCGCTCTCCTGCAGCCCTTTGCTCAGGTGTCCCTGGCGGCACCAGCGGCTAAGCAGCCAGAGTGCGCACGGTTTCTCTTTGCCAACAGTTTCCACAACCCTGGACTTTATCTCATGTGCAGCTGCGTCTCCACTCCCCAACTGAGCCCCGGGCCCAGGCGGTCAAATATTCTGATTGGTCGGGATCTCTTTTGGAACTGAAAGACGAGACCTTACGTGAACCAATGGACTAAACATGAAGATGGGTTGTTCCTCCAAAAGAAATCCGAGGTGGAACCACCAGAAAAGGGAGGATGGGCGCTGGGAAGGCAAAAGCAACGTGGTATTTCTACCATGGCAGCCAATCATGATGGAGTAGAGGGTTTGATAATTTTTAAAAACTCTTAGCTGGCACTTAGAGAGTATGTGCAATTGTGTTCTATAGACCGAAGGAGACACCTGGGGTGGAGAGGAATTTATGATAAAAACATCACCCTGGCAGAGCAGGCTGTCTGCCCCAGACTCAGCAAATGAAGCCCAACTTAATTGCTTGCAGTCTTGGATGAACTTCTAACTCTTTAGCCCTAGGAGAGGAAAAATTGCATAGACAACCTGCTTTCTCTCCTTGGCATGCTGAGCCTCTGAGAAAGTTATTTAACCTCTCTCAGCGGTGATTCCCCAGCTATAAAAATAGCATGACAATATTTGCCCATTCAGGGCTGCAGGGAGAGCTGGGGAGGGCAGGATCTATAACAAAGGCTTTCCAGTTTAGGGGCTAGACAGCGTTTTAGAAATGTGTCATCATGACTTTGGGGTCTTTGCAGGTTTAGTCATCCCCAACTCTCAAAACTCTTGGCAGAGTTCTGTCCTACCTTTAGTGTTAATGAGAAAACGAAATTTCCTGAACACATGCTTTCTCCATTAGCATTTGTGCTTCCTGTGAATCCGCCCAAGCCATAGACATTGGCAAAATCCGAGTACTGACCTGAAGTTGGTAGCAGTACCCCAAAGCAGGGAGGTCATGTGAGGTGACTATGGAGAAAGGCTTTCTTGGGTGAAGGAAAGGTGAATACACGCCTGTCTTCAGGGAGCTCAGAACCTAGTAGGGGAAGGAGGGAGAGAGAGAGGCAAAAAGAGAGAGAGAGGGAGAAGAAAAAAGGGAGAGAAGGAGGAATGAAGGGAGGAGGGAGAAGAGAGGACACAAAGCCGTGCTGGCGCGATGCCGCATGCGGCTGCTTCTGCACCCTGGCGGCCAGAACTGAGGAGCTGGGACCGAGACCGAAGAGCTCACAAAGCCGAAACTACTTGACAGCGAGTTTACTGACCCTGCTCTAAAGAGACATGTTTTGTTCCAGTGAAAGCGTAGTTATGAAGAAGGAGCCCCAAAGGAAAACGTTCCAATGCAACATGGCATTTGGTTGGGGTCTTGAAGACGGGGAGGCTTCTAACAGGAGGAGATAAAGCGAAGGGCCATAGCTTAGAGACGTGTGTTCCCGTCTCACAAACGAGGGCCAAGGAGCTGATGGGGCGCTGGGCATTTAAGCCAAGTCCGCCCGACTCCATAGCTCGAGCTCTTTCTGACTGCCCTTGCAGGCTTTGGAAAGCTTTCGATGGCTGGGAACAAATCATAACCAGGCCTGCATGCCCTGCTAAGGAGTTCTGCACAATTCTGTGCCTGGTAGCCTTCCATCCAAAGCCTGTGAGTTGGAAAATCTTCTGATGCACGCAGCTGCAGACTGCTATAGATTGCGCAATGGTGTCATCAGCAACGGCACAAAGAGTGGTTGGAAAGAGGAGAGACGGGATGTTGAGTACAACAGTCGGGAGAGCGAGACTGAGTCTGGACCAGGGCTAGTGGGCGCTTGTCTGAGGGCAAAGGCAGTGGGTGGGGTAGGTGGGAGACATGAGGGGAGGGAGGAGAAGAGAAAGACAAAGAGAAAGACAAAGACAAAGACAAAGACAAAGACAAAGAGAGAAAATACACAACTTGCAGGGTATTAACTAATTCGATGTAGCTGGTGAAAGAGACATGGCTTCTTGGATTTGAGTCTGGAATAACGGAGTCACGGGGGAAGGACGAAGTTGGCTGTGGCGGGTGGCGAGCTCCCCTGTGCCCGTGCTATTTGGAGGGGTGACAGGAACCCCAGAGGTTCCTGTGAGCAGCCCTGCCCACAACCCAGCTGCTTTGATGTTGGGTGGCAGTGGGGCAGAGAGGCAGGGCGCGATCGCAGGAGGGGCGAAGGGGAGAGGCGTGGACGCATGCACAGAGAGGGGGCCACAGCCAGGGCAGAAACAAAAGCTCAGTTCTAGATGCAGGGCAGGGTGGCAAACCACGCAAACACAGCACTTCCACCTGGGCCAGGTGGTGCAGCCGAGGGCTCATGCCCGTCTGCAGAGGCGGCAGCGTCTGCATGTTCACCCCTGCTGCCGTGAGGGCACCCATGCAGCACTGCGACGTGGCTTTGCAAGAGAAGGTGGAAGTCGGACATTCATGTGAAATCTTTTGATTTTTAAATGTTGGCCACAAATTCAATTAAAAGAGAAATACCGGACAGGTCAATCAAACACATCTAAGGGTCGGACCACGCCTGAAGGCCCTAATGTGCAGTTTCTCACCCGAGAAGCCCCACAAATCGGAAACCTTCTTGGCGTCCTCTCTCCGGTCCTTCCTGACTCATGCCCTTGAAGCCCCCACGGCACCCACACGCTTCCTCTGGGCGCGCTCCATCTGTGCGCCGGCAGCTCGGCTGTGCCGTGCCCGCGCCCCAGTGCGGGCTCCTCGGGTGTCCCATGTTCAAGTCGAGTCCACGCCGCACTTAGCGGAGGGGAGAAGAAGCAGGCATTCAGGCCCCATCTCCACCAACCCGCAAGAGATCACTAAGGGACAGAATCAACGAGAAACCCCCCGGGAGCCCTGGCTGTTCTCCCGGCCCTCAGCCCTCGGGGACTCCGAGCACACGCGGGCGCAGGGCGGCCCGGCTGTGCGGGGGAGAAAGCCTGCCGAGAGCAAGCCCACGCCGGAGCCCAGTGTGGGGCCAGGTGAGAGTGGGCTTTCTGGGGCCTGCACTGTTTCCTGTCGCATCTGGGAGGAAGAGCTGTGCCCGAGGACACACTCCAGCCTGTGCTGAGGGCTGCGGGCGCGGGAGGCGAGGGGAAGTCCAGCTCTTCTTTCTCCTCAGGGGACTGAAGAGACATGTGGGCAGGGGCACACGTGGTCCAGTTTGTGCCCAGAGCTTGAGGAAGGTGAGACCCGCCTGGATTGGATGGGGAGAATGGTTTCTTATTGGGGGCAGTGAAAGGAATTGGAGGGAAACTGGAGGGGATGTCCTCACGACACATGCTGGCCTTCCGGAAAAGGCATCATGGGGGACATCTGCACTGCCCCTTCCACGGCTCCTCCAACATGCCCTGGCAGACAGGGCCGAGCCGTGCCTCCTCCCAGTATTGTTCACTGATCCTTTAGATGAATAAATGAAGGACCAAGTCACAAAGGACCTAAAAGACCCGGAGAAACTAATGTGATAGTCAAGTCTGAATAACTTAATAGACAGTCAAGTTTGTGCATCAGTGCAAAGAAATGCTGAAAGAGGCACAAGGTAATAGGATGGAAATCAGAGCAATAAGAGAGCAGAAGAGAGGGCTTAAGTTCAGAGAGGAGAGTAGGAAGCAGAAAGCAAACAGAGAGTGATCGGTGGTCTCTGGAGGCCCCACTGGCTCCACCCAAGGACAGGGTGGGGCCCCAGAGACAACGAGTCATCTGAGGTAGGAATTTTCATGAAGTTACTGTGCGTATACACCCATCACGGCAATGCTTGAAGATGCGGCTGGCGCTGGGAGAAGTCGCCCTCACAGTGTCACTTTACCTTCATGCAGGTCTTCCCTGACGCCTTCCTTAGCCATGGCCTGGCCACCTCCAACATCATGCCACGACACTTTAACCATTTTGTCCAGGAAACCTGATCTTAGAGTCAATCCCAGCCTGGACTTGTCTGGATTTGCGAGAGAGGATCATGTGCAGTTTTTCCAACTCTGTATTTAGTGACATCATCTTGGCAGCTTGAAACAGGCCACAGTGGGAGTATTTACACCACAGAACTCGGGGAAAGCTACGAATAAGTCCCTCTCCACCCCACCAGAGCCTGCACACGACACAGCTGGTTCTCGGGGACACCATGGGCTCTCTGGCTGGGCAATGGCTCCAACAGCAATCAACCTGTTTTTTGCATCAAAGCCTCTCAGCATCTAAAAAATTGTCCTGATCACTATGTCTTGCCAGTTCCATGGGAGATGGGGTTGTTAGGGAGGCTGGGGGAGCCATTAGCAGGAATTTAAGTCATAATAGGAAGGATTTATTTTTAATAGAAATGACTCTTCTAGGGAAAGTGATCAAGTCCAACTTTTCCATTTATTTTCTTATTTTCCCCACTCTGATCTGAGCAATTGATCATGCAACCAGACTCCAATTATACCTGGTACTAAGATTTGGCATGAGCAGGTCAGAGGTAGAGAATGTCAAATAATTCATGTAAAGACTTAAAAGCAAGTGGACATCTCAGATGTCTTCGGCTCTGACCATATCCCCTCTTCAAGGCTCACACGCCTACTCCCCAGCTGCTGGGACTGTCAGGTGCGCCGGGGCACAGCTGCACCCCTCGCTGGAAGCTGTCCTCAGGAACGAGGAACTCCCTTGCTCTCCCATAGGGAAGCTCACAGCCATGACTGGCTGATGCAAACTGCAGCACTTTGTCTCAATTGGGAGCGACTCTGAAGTGTCACCCTGGCTCCAGAATTCCCTTTAGGATCGGCTGTATCCTCAGCTGAAGCCTCATTGTGGATCAGCTTTTCCCTCTGTTCAATCCAACTTTTCTTACTTTCTTACAGGTGTGTCTCCCAAACGCACAAGCCAATAAGACTTCTGCCTCTGTTTCAGTGGGACCAAGTTTAAGATAAACCCTTAATTTCATCTAGCTCAATTACTCACCTGATACCTACGTCCCCTCCAGGGCCTCCCTAATCAGAGAAGTCCAGTCCCTGCCTCACACTTGCTGGGAAGCTCTGCTCCTTGGTTTGAATTGAAATCCACCTCCCTGTTGAGAAAGAGGCTTGTTTTCCAGGTGCACATCATGTGTCCTGATTTGTTCTAGCTGACACTGCTTTGCACCTATAGTACAAGAGGAGTATGGCACACAATCCCCAACCCTGAGGACCTTCCTGGGAGAGGGAAGATGAGCTGTCAAAATGTGTGCCACTGGAATTCAGAGAAGGGAGATAGTGCTTGCGGGTGGCGGTGGAGGATTTTGGTTCACAAGGGTTCATAGGATGTACAGGTAGTTGGCAAAATGTTTTTCAGAGGAGATGCTGGGCATGCTCATCAACAGAAATGTGCCTCTGCTGTTTTTCCCAGCCTCCTTTCATTTTCTTTTCTTCTGCTACCAGCCCTTTGACTTTTCTTTGGGCGTCTCCCTATCAGTCCATATGATTCAAATGGGGGTGACCACACTCCCTCAGCTTCAAGAATGAGCTTGTGACTCAGATCTGGCCAGTCAGCAGTTTTCTTCCTGTTGTCCACAGTGCTGGACATGGGACCTAGCTGGTTCCAGGATACTCAATCCCAGGACTTTTACTAATGTTCCTGGAAAGGAGCTCTAACTTTGTTGGAATTGTTAGGCTGCACAGGAGTAATCCATGAATTTCTGTAGGCTAAATGCCGAGGAAAGCAGAGCTTAGCTTGGGATAGGAGTTAGAGACAGAAGAAAGGATAGAGAGAGAGGTATTTTGATGTGATGATACTATTTGAGCTGGCATAATTTTTACAACTGCATTAACTTGAATCGAGAATTCTGTTTGTACTTAAGCCAATTTGAATCAGATTACCTATCACTTGCAACAAAATAACACCTGACTAGTGTATTAATAGTTGTGAAACCAGTACTTAAGCTCTGGTCTGACATGAAAGCCCTGCTCTTGTTACTCATGAGTATAATTCAAAGAGACATGTGCAACAAATTTGGTGGGAGCAGAAGGTTCCCTGGAGGAGATGAGCCGGAAGCCCAGACAGATATCTCTGCAATTCCTCCTTCTGTTAAAAGCTCAGATGTACAGGTTCACTTACTATCTGCCATTTTAGGATATCATCAGTTTTTCTTTGACGATTGGCTCTCCATCAGATCTTCTACAGAACCTCCAACTTTTTAGATGAATAGCTTTTAGAGAAAGCTCCTCTTCAGTCTTGTCCTCAGTGAATTCTAGACGCCCAAGTCACTTAAATGCTTTGTTCCTGAGGTGGATTTGAAAATGGCTCATTCAAAAATGGTTCTCCATTTGCATGAGAAAATCATGAGAAAGATCACATTGGATTGACCCCCCAACTTTTGTCTGTGATGTGGGTATGAAGGGACATTGGGGGCAGGGGAAATCTCCACCTCATCCATCCCCTCCAAGATTTTAGAGACTTTGATCATTTCTTTCTCAGCCTTTATATTTCCAGAACAAAGTGGCCCATTTTCATCTATCCTCGAATGGCATCTCTGTCCCCCAACTCCTTGATCATTTTAGATGTCCTCCTCCTCACTTCCCCTAGCTTCTTTATGTCTTTTAAAAGTATGCCCAGAACTACACACAATATTTCCAGAGATCAGAGAATCAGGCTTTTATCTTTTCTCATTGATGTTAAAAATTTGATCATGATAAAATAAATCATTTTGAGAAATTTGTATTGTAATCTAAGCCCAAAGTCGTTCCTTCCTTCCTTTCTTCACTCAGTCTCTGATTTACTCGCTACATAAGCAGTTAGGGAGAACCTGCTGTGCTGACGCAAAGGCCCTGTAGAGGCCTGCGCTAGGCCTCTGGGACACTGGACAGGACGAGAAATCATTCCCTCCCCTCAAGGTGTATGCCATAAGGCTCTCACTGCAAGACCAACTTATAAGAAGTCAACAGCAAGAATGTCTTCCTCTAGGCTCTTGCATGAAACACGGATCTCATTTTGCCCTCACACCACTTGCATTCCGTGACGAGGGCTGAGAGTCAGCAAGCAGGGATCCTCAGGATCCGCATGTGAATTATCTCTCTCCAAGTTCACAAGCGTTCTCCCAAACAATGGTTCCTTTTACCAGTCACCCAGGAGAGGTCTTACGTCTGAAGATACGAGACAAAACAGTAAAGATACAAACTCTTAAGTGAGATGAATGTGAGAATAAAAAGCTTTTATAATATGAGTACCTGTGTAGGGTAGACTTTTTTCCCCTAGAATATTATGGAAGTACAAATGCTTCGATTACATAAATTGCATTTGCACCACCCAAGTCAGAGCTGCAAGTGTGCCCATCCCCCAGACAGGGTGCACCGCACCTGTTAGGTGTGAGTTTACCCACCCCCTTTTCCCCCTCCTACCTGCCTGACACCCAATGAATGTTACTTCCATATGTACACATAAGTTTTGATTGACTAGGACAATTTAATGGTGAGTATGTGTGGTGCTTGTTTTTCCAGTCTTGTGATACTTCACTTAGTAGAATGGGCTCCAATTCCATCCAGGATAATACAGGAGGTGCTAGATCACCATTGTTTTTTGTGGCTGAGTAGAACTCCATGGTATACATATACCACATTCTATTAATTCACTCATGTATTGATGGGCACTTGGGTTGTTTCCACATCTTTGCAATTATGAATTGTGCTGCTATAAACATTCAAGTGCAGATGTCTTTTTTTATTGAATGTATCTTTTTCCTTTGGGTAAATACTCAGTGGCGGGATTGCTGGATCAAATGGTAGGTCTACTTTTATTTAATAGTTCTTTGAGGTATCTTCATACTTCTTTCCACAGAGGTTGTACTAGTTTGCAGTCCCATTAGCAATGTATGAGTGTTTCTATCTCTCTGCATCCACACCAACATTGATTGTTTTGGGACTTTTTGATAAAGGCCATTCTTGCTGGAGTAAAGTGATAGATCTTTGAACTAGAACTCTCCCAGTTTAAAGTCTTTCTGGAATCTTGTTAATGGATCTAGAATGGGCTGAGCTTATTGCCCATATCAATCTCATTCTAGGCAACTTGTACTTCTTTGCCTGCCATCAGTCTTTTCGTCTTCATCCAAATACAATAGCTGATTTGGGCTGAAAAATCTCCCCTCCCCCACTCTCAGTTCAAATTTGAATGACCCCAAACTTTGGCTCCTCTAATGGACATATGCCCTGGCCTTAGCCAGTCAACCCCTCATTATTTCCATGTTCTTGGAATTGATACAGAGGTGATTACATGATTTATGGGCCAATCTAAGTCAAAGGTCAGGGATGTGATTTTTGGAAAAGTTGAAAAAGACAAGTTCTCTTTCTTCCAGGACTAGGAGGTAAGTGTGAGGTGCTGGGGGCCTTCTTGCCACCTTGTGGACAGGAGCAGTCTCAGAAGAGTCCACAGAGGAGAGCAGGATGAAGAAGTGGGGCTGGGCTGCTGATGGAGTGCCTAGCCCCTCTCCAGCCCTGGACCTTTTGTCGCGTGAGCCAGTGGTAGCACTCTTATGTGTACGCCAACTTGAGTTGTGTTTCTATAATTGGCAACTAAGAAGAGTTTTGACCAATTTTTCCATCCACATACAAATTATTAATATCTCCTGGCAGCATGAGCTTCTGCCTTTCCCTCTGTATCCCTTAATCTTGTCTTCCCTTAACCATGACTCGGGCCTGTGTCTCCTTCAAATCCATTAGGCTCAGAGCTCCGTGGGGACGAGCACCTCGTCCGCCTCATCCACCACTCAACGGCAGCAGAGCCTGGTGGCAGAGCCTGCTACCACAGCGACGCTGGCGACAGGGCCACCTGTCTTCAGGGCCCACTGAAATGACTACAAAATTCATCCTCAGTTGCAATAACCTAATGTAGTATTGCAAGTAATTTGTTACTAAAAATAGTCAAATTAACCAAAGTACTAAAGTTTGTGAATTATTTATTTTTTTATAACCTACAATAGACTCACGGTTATTCCCATGGTATCATTGTGATTATTGAAATTCCAAGATGCTTTCTTGGGAATAAAAGAGTGTGTAGGGTATTATGAATAATCCAGAGCCTTTCAAACTATGCAACAGGCTGCAGTGAATGTACATTGTTGAGTTACATTTTATATTTGTGGAACTCATTCATTATTTTAGGATTTGGGGATATTTTACCAAATACAGTTACGCAAACTGGAGAATGTCATGCAAACCAGGACATACTATAGTACTTCTGTCCTAGTCTTTAATCTGGCCTCTGAATTACTGCAAAATTATAGCCCACAACATTTTCTTCTAGCTACCATTTCCTCGAATAACAGAGGCATTTTCACTTTCTGTTTTGCAGATATATCATGCCTAGTCTCAACACCTTTCACAGTAGTCACTCAACAGTTCTTTATTCTCTTCAAATACTCCAGTCCTGCTCATCCTTCTTCAGTCTCTCAGCAAATCTCATCTCTGACATGGAGCCAACTACTCTTCCTTCAACCTAGATGATATTCTGAATTCCTACTTTAAAAAATTGTTTACATTTTAAAATGTTTTTGACAATAAGATTACTTATTTTTGGTGTGCGGCTCCAGGAGCTGTACCACAGGTGCAGACTTGCGTTCCTGTCACGACAGCCGCGACACAGAGCCGTGCTGGCGCTTCCCTGTGCTGCTCTGGGTGGCCAGAGCCCCTCCCGCCCAGCTCCTGGGAGCCACCGGCCGTTTCCTGTCCCTATAATTTTCCTTTCACAGAATGTCACATAAATGGAATCACATAGCATGTCACCTTGGAGATGGGCCTTTTTCAGTCAACACAATGCTTTTGAGATTCATCCACGTTGCTGTGTATATCAATAGGTTATTGTTTTTTATTCTGAGTAATAATTTATTATACAGATGTACCATAATTTTTCTACTCTCCTGTGAATAGACGTTTGGGATGTATCTACTTTTCAGCTTTTATAAATAAGCCTACTATGAACATTTGTATGAAAGTCTTTCTGTAGACATATGTTTTCATTTCTCTGGGGTAAATACCTAAGAGAAGGCATATGTGAATTTTTATAAGAAACTGTTTTCTAAGGTGACTATACCTGTGTCATTTTGCATTCCCACCAGCAATGTATGAGAGTTCCAATGTTTTGTATTTGGTCAGCACTTAGCTTACTTGATCTTGATCAGCTGACTGTATCTTTTCATGTGCTTTTTTGCCATCAATATGTTTTCCTTCATAAAGTATTTCTTCAATTTTTTTGCCCATTTTTATTGAGATTTTTTCTTAATGTTAAGAGTTCTTTAGTATATTCTGGACATAAGCTCTTTTTTAAATATGTTACTTGAAAATATTTTCTCTTGATCTGTAGCTTGAGTATTCTCTTAACAGTGTCTTTTGCAAAACAAAGTTTTTTATTTTGATGAAGTCTGATTTATCAAATTTTTCTTCTAAGAATCATGCATTTGGTGTCATATCTAAGAATATATTGCCTGACACAAGATCATAAACACTTTCTCTATTTTTCTAGAAGTTTTATAGTTTTATATTTGGATCTGTGAGTTAATTTTTGTCTAAGACATGAGGTGTAGATCGAGGTTCATTTTGGAGGGCATAGAGATGTTCAACTGTTTCATCACTTTGTGTTGAAAAACCTCCAATCAAATTGAAAATGAAAAACACCCAAGTAGACACAAATTACCAGTAAAAAAAAAAAATGAAAAAGGAGATATCACTACAGGCCCCACAAACAGTAAATGAATATTTGTGCACATAAATTTTATATCTTAGATAAAATGGATGAATTCCTCTAATTCCACAAATCAGCAAAACATACCCAAAGAGATATAGACATATTTATATCATCATATATATTTTCAAGAATTTAAGATGAGAAAAAAAGTCTATTAAATTTACCCAGATATTTACCATTTCTATTGTGCTGCCTTCATGCTTCAAGTTCCAGGTTTTCTTCTGTTATCATTTCCCTTTTACTTTAAAAACTTTCTTTTGCATTTATTTTAATGCAGTTCTGCTGGTCATGGATTTGTTTTGTTTTTGTTTTTGTTTTGTTTTTTTTAATCTGAGAATCTTTTTATTTCAACTCCACTCCTGAAAGATATTTGCTGGATATAGAATTTGGGGTTGGCAAGGTGTTTTGGTTGTTGCTGGCAAGGTCTGTTTTGCTTTCAGCATTGAAAAAAATGTTCCACTGCTTTAAAGCTTCCATGATTCATGATAAGAAATCAGCAGAAATTCAAACTGCTGTTACCCTATATGTAATGTTCCTTTTTCTTTGGCTGCTTTCAAGATTTTTTCCATTGATTTTTGATTTTCATTAGTTTGATTATGATGTGTCTTTGTGTGGATTTCTTTGAGTTTTCCTGGTTTGGTTTCACTGAGATTTTTTGAATTTGCAAGTTTATTTCTTTCATCAAATTAGAGAGTTTGTAAACATTATTTCTTCAAGTACTTTTTCTGCACCACACTCATTCTCTGGTCATTTGCTACTCTGAAAACACAGAAGTTAAACTTTTGTGTGTTGTTCTATAGTTTCCTCAGAGTCCGTTCTTGCTTTTATTCTTCATTTTTTATACTGATACACCTTAAGTTTACTGACTCTTTACTCTGTAAATTACATTGAGACCATCAAGTGAAATTTCATTTTGGTTATTATAATTTTTATTTCTAATATTCCTCTTCATTATTTTTTATAGCGTCTGTTTCTCTGCTGAGACTTTCTACGTTCCCTGTTTCAGGAGCATTTATTTGTCCTTACTTCTTGGGATATGATTGTAACAGCTGCTTTAAAATGTCTGATAATTTCAACATCTTTGTTATTTTGGTTGGTGCCTAGTGATTTTCTTTTCCTTTACAAATTGTTGAGAATTTTTTCCTATGTAAAATAACTTTGGATTATATCCTAAGCATTTTGAATACCATGCTATATGATTGTGGAACTTGTTTTAACACTATGAAGATTTTTTTTTTTACAAGGCAATAAACTCAGTCATATTTAGGCCACAGCCAACATTTGGCGGGCTGTGGCTCCCGTGTCAGCTCCATTCCAGAGCTTTCACAGTGCCGCCAGCTCGTTCCCGTGCGTGCTGCTCCAGGCAGGTGTGTGCCTGCGGCTGAGCTCTGGACGCCTCACATTTGCTGTTCCCCGTCAGATTCATTCCCGCACGGCTTGTGGGTGAGCCCCAAACTCAAGCATGACTTCATGAGATCTCTTTCTTAAGCCACCTCCTCTCTTTAATCTTTCTGACACTCTCTGGCTCCCCAAATGTTCCTTTCTTGGCCCTCCAGCTAGAAACCTGAGATTTTGGTCTCCCTACCCTGTTGCACAGTTCCCACACCGGAATTGCCTCTGTGCTCACACGGCAGGAAGACAGACTGAAAGCAATAGGGATCCCCTTCTTATTCAGGTGACAATTACTCTGGTCAGAAAGAAGATTCCCCTCCCTCAGAGCTGTAGATGTCTGCTGGCAGCCACCACCGTTTGCATCCTGGCCTGCCTACCTGCCTCCCAGCCACTGTGGGATTGCAGCTTCGGGCTGGGGGCTACCTGGGAGCTCCAAGGGGGGAGAAAAAAACAGCATAAAACAAAAAAATCAGGGGACTTGCTCCTGTTTCCCAGTTCTGTAAGTGCCCTCATTCTGACTCTTTGAGCCAGAAATCAATGGCTTTTGTCGAAGCTCCTGTTCACGCCTTGTATAAGCCTCCAGGATTTGACTGTGTTTGAGTTCAGGCCTAGAGAAGCGTGAGGGAAGTAATCTCGGGAAGCTCTCTATGAGAAAACTCACAGGCTTCTTTTCCTTCTCCAATACGCCTGCTGCTGTTCCAGGGTCCTCAGATAGCTGTCCCATGCATTCAGTCCAGGGTTTCAGTTGCATGTGGGGGACAATACAGGGTGAACTGTGCTTTTTTCCTCTTACCCAGAACAAAGGGACCTCTCTCTCCACCTCTTGTATGTTTCAAACAGTAGCATCTGGGAGTAAGTGGTTTTATGTAACTTTTTCTGTAGCCCTCACACTTCCTAAACCATGTGCTGCACAGCAGGATGTGAGCTTCACTTGCATTATATACTTTCGTCTCCACTGCACCCTGAAGAGGTAGGTATCATTACTTGCACTTTATAGACCTAGAGCTGTGTCTCAAGAAAGTTATGTAATATTCAAGGTCATAACAGATGAGCAAGGATTCTAACTCAGGTCTGTGGACACTTTGCTCATGCTGGGGATGTAACCCTTACAGTCATGTCAAACTTTGGCATTATTAGTAGTTCCTTATTATAAAGAAAGAAATGGGCTCACAGGGCAACATGGCAAGTCAGTAGTCAAACCATAGAATTGAAAGCTGAGCTCCATGTTAGCTACTCCATAGGAAATTTATATGGCTGGATATGTAAAGAGGGGTCAATATCTATTATAAAACAGAGGTTTTCTAAAGGAAAAAATGTACCTCAACCCAAAGGAATTATTTTGTAACGACGGGGAAACTGGGTTCACATTTTAGGTCTCCACAGCGTTGCTCATTAACACACACAGTGTGTTCTTCCTTCTCTTTCAAACACACTTCCCCTTCTCCTTATTTCATCGATTACAACACGCCAGTCATTGGATTTCCTACGTGTTTGCAGCTGGGGCAGCTAAATTTCATTCGAGTGTTGTCCTGGACTCTTCACATTTCCCATGCAAAAGCAAAGCCAAGAGGCATGGGGGTTTCTTCTCCACGCGGGAGCCGCTGCTTCCCCGAGCACAGGCGGCCTTGCTGTGAGCCTGGAGCCTTGTGCTTGCTCTCAGCAGAAGGAGGAGATAATCACGTGTAGAAGCCACACAGGACTCCATTCAACAAGGCTGACTTCCCCCAGATGGGAACCCATTCACCATGGCCTTTGAGTCCTTTAGGTGGAATAAAGATGTTACTGTAACGATAGTCTATAAAATGAGAGTAAATATAGTGGCCTTGCATCAGAGAACTTTCTATAGCAGATGATAATAAAGGCAGAAAGTGCGTTGTGACCCCATCTTGCTGCATTTCCATAACAACGCAGCTTTGTGGCTCCAGTGGGGCAAGCGATCTCGCAGGAGATTTATAGACATTTTATTTCTATGCAGATTTTTCAGTGTCAAGGAATGGGGAAGGGCTTCTCTCAGGTGTATTTTCCTAGGTCACTGATGGAAGATAAAGTCACCAAATTGATCAGCCTGTGGACATCTTTTTAGCAGTTGATTCTCACACTCTTTTGCTGGTGATTTAGAAGATAGAGACTTGTGACACCAAAACGAAACATACTTCACTGAAACTGAACTCTTTGGAAGACTTCCTTGGTGTCTCAGATGTTCTGCTGATGTTCTGTCTCAAATGTTCTGCTCTCTCCTCTGGGCCCTTTCCTTTGGAGGTTTTAGTTTAATGAACACGGAAGATATTCAGATGTGCACAACCAATTTAGTACCTGCCCTGAAGGGCACCCTTCCTCCATGCACACACACCCCTCTACTGTGCCAACTTCAGGAGAAAAAGTGCAGAATTGTATATGGCAGATATGGAAATAATCAGCCGCAAAGGCTGGAAGTGAGCTGGGTTTTCATCCTGTAATCAGAGGTTTGGCCAGAAAGATTTTTCCCTAATAGTCTGAGACTCCAGATTCCTGGGTGCCCTCAGATAGGAAATGCTTTCTAGGCTCAGGGTCCATCAGGAGTCAACCCATGTTTCCCGAAGACATCGTGATGGCCACTTGCAGGTTTGAAGTTGACTTCCTAGATACCGTTCACCTTGCACAGGGCTGAGGACTCTTTACAATGACAGAAGAAATTTTTAAAAAGAGGGGAAAATGCTTCAGCAACAATTGCAAAAACCAGAACTTCACCCCACTGAGTTTATAGATTCTAGTTGCAGATGGTGAGCTCACAGATGGCAGAGAGTAGAGCCACCAACTGAGGGGAAGAGCCTGCCTAGTGCCAGAGAACCACATGGTCATATTAAAAGAAACAAAAACAAAGATCTACCCCAAGCCAGGTGTTCCAGGTTCTAAGACCTGAAGTCAAGTCAGGACCAGGTTCAACTGTTGATTTCCTTGCAGGGCAAGGGTCCAGAGAGGAAGCAGGATTTTGATGGGCCCCAAAAGTGAGGTGGACATTCCCAATTGCTCACAGGCTCAGTTCTGTTTTGTAATATACCTCCAGTACCGACGCTTAACATGAACCTTCCTCTAGAGATTTGGAGCAGGTCATGCAGGTAAACATAAAACAAAACATTTTTGAAAGAAGAAAACCAAAAGCAAATGAAATGTGAAGTGTTGATCTACTTTCATTTCTAGGTCTTTTTTATTTTTGATGACATCATTTCTGGGTTACTTTGTATGTGATTAGACCAATTGTTAATGAAAATAATGATTTGGTAATTTATGTAAATTGTGAAATTAACTAACATTCTAATTTTTTTCAGATAATATATTTGTCTTAATAAATAATTATTTATTGAAGATTTGTTTGGTGTCCTATCTCCTAGTATGAAGATAAATGAGATATGATTTTTGTCCTCAAAGAGTTTGGAATGTATTAGAATGAAAGCAAAAAAAGTGAATAATTAGGACAAAAAGTAGATTGTAGTAACTACCATAAGATGTTTTAATAAGTGACTTTTTTTTTAACCAACTTAACTTCTAAGCACAATTTCTACTGAGGAGTAGATCCTCCCTTGTCCAGTGAATGAATTAATAGGTGAACAGGATAATGAGTCATTTAGATGAGATTCTATGGGAGTTAAAAGGGGGTAGAAATTATTTTTCTGGGGCAGAAGTCAAGGAGAATGGCATGGAGGAGCTGCCAATCGAGCTTTGACTGTTAAGATGTGAGTATTTGGAGTTGAGAGGAAGGGCCTTTCAGGGCAAGGGAACAGCATGAGCACATGCTGGGCCGTGGGATAGTGAGAGGTGTGCTTGGTGCCATGCAAGCCACGCGGTTCTGCTGAGCAGCCGTCACCGTATACACTGAAGTGCTCTGGAGCCAAAATGAAGTGGAACAAGCCGGGCACTTGCTGCCCTGGCAGAACTAGGGAAGCGTGTTCTGGATGGTGCCTCCGGGAAAGTGGTTTGTCATCTGAAGCAGGCCAAGTCCTGGAAACATCAAAGTCAGCTGAAATTACATTAAAAGATGGACAAGTGATATGAATTCTCTAGACCTCAGTTTCTTTCTCCATAAAATGGCTTTAATAGAACCTATATCACAAAGTTGTTTTGAGGATTATGCAAAGTCTGCTCTGTAAATTAACTGATGTATAATAGACACTTGATATGTGTTTACCATTTTTGTAATAACAATAATAATAGCAGATATTATTTAGCCAGGTGTAGTCAAACATCATGATGTGGGTACCATTCATTTGAATTCTACTGAGATTATGTAATTATAGATAATAAGACAGCTTGCCCATTAAGTTCCCTCTCTATTTTGTGATTTATTTCATACATTGATCTGCTCAGCTGCATCTGGTTAGAAATGTAAAATGCTGCCATCACCAGAGATTTAGTGTATTTCATGTACATGAACATAAAGCCAAATGTCTTCAAAGAAGCAAGGCACCGAAATAGGAAGGCAGAACAGAGTGCTGTGAAGGGAGCGCATATTTTGGGCCAAATCTACATCCAAATCCCTGTTTAACTATTTACTATTTCTGTGGCCTTAGACAAGTCACCTAACCTTTGTAAATCTTAATTTCTTCATTGCAAAAGGAGTTTGATGGTGATGATAACAACAACAATAGAAACAACAGCAGACAAAAACAGCAAAAGTAGTCATATCTATTCATAGACTCATTGTATAGAGCACAGTATTTGGCACATAGTATTATTATTATTTATTGCTTTTGTATTTCTCTTTACACATTATCCTTAATAGTTCCAATATCAAATGACCAGAACTTGTGAAAAAGATAAATTTTCATGCGAGTGTTTGCTTTGGGGAGAGGAAAGAGTGTTTGCTTTGCAGTTGGAAAACCGGAACCCTGATTTTAGCTCTGTCACCAGCCCCTTTTATAACCTTGATCAAGAAAATACTTATTTAACATCAGTTTCTTCATTTGTTAAACATAGACAATAGACTAGGTAAGTTTCATCTTCAAGGTCTTTTACTTTAGGATTCTCTGCACCTACTAAATGAAGTTTCCCAGCAAACTGAGTCTGTGTGTATACTGCAGGAGACAATTTGAAAGAGTAATCAAAACCAATGTACTACCTAACAGATTTTGTTCATTTAAAGGATCGCTAGACCACACAAATATAAAAAACACCTAAGCCAAACATCTGGTTAATAAAGCTGTTACCGAGGAACTTGTACTTCTCCCTTTAACTTAGATCTTCATTCTAGATAATGGTTGTGTTGTGTAGGATAAAATTCAGTGGGAAAATTTCAACCTATCCAGATTTTTGGCAACATGAGTAGAGACTATTCAGATTGTTTACTGAGGTTTTGGCTTGTTAATTGGGCCAGCGGTTTTGGGTAGACTCAGAATAACTCTTTAAAACACGGCTAGCTCTCAGGATTAAAAAGATATCCCAGAAACATTTGAAAATTCCTGGATGTTATATATAGAGATAATTTGAAGAACATTTTTTATAATAGTCCCGCAGAGTTGGGGGTGGGTATTTTTAGGCTTCCCTAGGCACCAGAGAATACACAGCACCTGTTTTTCAGAAACCAAATGGCAGAGACATATTCCGTCTGGTCTTCTTGGTGTATTTTGGAGAGCAGCCTGGGCCCTGTGGTGAGCTACACACCTTAACCACTTTGGTTCTCAAGTAAAAATCTATGGAAAAGTGAGGCCGCATATAGACAAAGGAAACCAGAGATGTGCAGTTTCTACACAGCACATAATGGTGGTCACGTATGTTTAGCATCATGGACAGCACACAAAACTCTGCCACAGCCCCTCCCCACCCCCCACAAAGTAATCACTGGCTTCTAATGCCTTTCAGAGCCCAGACTGGTGTGGGATAAACCAAGGTAAACAAAGCACCTAGGGTGCACCCTGAGAGTGAGTGCCTCCTTAAACGTGTGTGCTAGGTGCCCTGTTTGGCTCATGCTAGCTTTACCCTGCGGCTGTCTACAGTTCGTGTGTTCATTCGGTGTTCGCATGCTGGCAAACTAATAAAACAGCCCCCTTTCCTCAAGGGGTTTTGTTTCCTCAGGGACCTGCAAGTCAATATGACTGGAATGGTTCGGCAGAGGGGGAAGCATTTCAAGAAATAAATTTTGGAGGTAAGCAGGAAATAGAACGGGACTATACTGGTGGACCACACTTAAGGGGATAAAGCTTTTTAAAACGCCATGACATTTAAAGCTCCGTGGATACACTTCCGTGTTGTTTGCCACTGTAAACACAGCACCTAGCAAGAAAATAGGTAGGTGCTCGGTACTTCTTTGTTAAAAGAACAAATAATTTTATGCTATGTGTGACAGTGAGCCATTGAGTTTTAGAAAGTGTAGTAGCTGGTTCCATTTTGCATTTTATAAATATCACTCTGGCAGTATTACGAAAGAGAGATTAGAGGGGAGAGAAACTAAAGGCAGGAAGGCCAGTTATAAGATGATTGCAGTAGTTGAAGTGAAAGATGATGAAAGCCAATATCAAACCCAGAATAGATGTGAGTGACAGGATATTAGAAAAGGAAATATATAGAATTAACAGAAGTTTAGGAGGAGACGTATATTTTGTGGAAAGAGGATTCACTTTGGGATCGCTTTGTGTTTGAAGTGGCTCTGAACTATCAAAGTGAAGATAACCAGGGAACAATTGTTGATGAGATGAGCCGGAAGTCTGAGTGGTGAATATAGATTTGTTTCTAGATACGGTTATGGGTGTCACGGAGTCATTTACTCCCTCTCATAAGACAAACAGCTGGGGCTTGAGATGTAGGGAGAGAAATTAATGAGGAAGAATAGCAAAACAAAGATATCCAAATGTTGTGTCAATTGCATCTTAACATACGTGTTTTCTCACTATTGGTTCACGTTATCTCTTTGTTCTTCTAAATTTCATGTTCTCTGTCTACACTATTCTGATTCAGGATTTAAATGCCTACTGTCTACAGAGGCAAGGTAAGTTGTTCTAAATTAGTGTAGCTGGCCATATAGAGACCAGTTGAAGAGTATATGCTCTACCCAAGGTGGTCACCCACTCCTTATCTCCAGGTAACTTTTGCCACATGAAAGACATAGACATTAGAAGATGTCTTTGAAGGTAGATGAAGCTGCCATGTTGCATCCTCTTGGCTCTGTTCTTATTTCAGCTATCAAGGACAGATCCATGTGAGCTCTTAGTCATCTTGTGATGACAACACCCCACTTTCATACAAGTGAAATCTAAAAATGTGGGTAAGTTAACATCCCACGGGGCTGTGGTTGTCCAATGGAGCTGGGAGCTCATGGGCAAATGCTCCAGCCTCTTGTCTTTCTGGTGGATAATTCTAGGAGGCATTCTGTGTGCTTTCCAGAGGTTGGAATGGAATTGAGTCCTCATTGCCTTTAGCAGAAATCTTGATAATTCATCCTTTTTTTTTTTTTTTTTTTTTTTTTTTTTTTTTTTTTTGAGACAGAGTCTCGCTTTGTTGCCCAGGCTAGAGTGAGTGCCGTGGCGTCAACCTAGCTCACAGCAACCTCAAACTCCTGGGCTCGAGTGATCCTTCTGCCTCAGCCTCCCGGGTAGCTGGGACTACAGGCATGCGCCACCATGCCCGGCTAATTTTTTATATATATATATCAGTTGGCCAATTAATTTCTTTCTATTTATAGTAGAGACGGGGTCTCGCTCTTGCTCAGGCTGGTTTTGAACTCCTGACCTTGAGCAATCCGCCCGCCTCGGCCTCCCAAGAGCTAGGATTACAGGCGTGAGCCACAGCGCCCGGCCGATAATTCATCCTTATATTGTAAAATGCAGACAGTCTCCATAGCAGGCTAGAGATGAATCTTGTCTCTTCTGGCTGGAGATCAAATGCACAGCTTCAACAGATGTCCCGTGCTAAAGTCAGGACCATGTTAGAGAAGGAGTAGGGCACGAACTTGGAACATTCAGGTAGATGTCTGTAAAACTTGAATGCCCAGATCTTCCTGAGCCCTTGAGGGCAATAGTAGTTGCAGCCCTTCTCTCTTGTTAGAGAACAACCTCCCTTCTAGAAGAGACCTTTCCTGGGATGGATGCTTCTTTAAATAATGCATTCTTCCAAAATATCCACCTCTGCCCTCTCCCCATTGCTCCATGCCAATAACTAGACCAATAAAATGCCTAAGCAAAGGTAAAGTGAGGGAGTATAATCCCTTTGAAGAGAAGGAAAGCTTACGCACTAAAAGAGTTTGGGACCTAGCTAATATGTATCAGCAAAGACCTGGGAAATGTGAGAGAGCAGACTTTGATGGAGTTGGACTAGCTGGGACAGAGCACAGAGCTGTATGAGGGGAATTTGTTGACATGAGAGCACTCTCTTGTGATTTAGAATTAGCATCCTGGTAAGGACAGCTGAAGCTGGTCCTATTAAGCTTCTGGGATGATCAGTTGAAGCTTGGGCATGATGATAGACTACAATAAGAGAGTTTGGTACGACAGAGTATTAGGGAATGAGTAATAAGGCTAAAGGAAGTAACAATGCTGGAATGGACTACCACTGAGTACTCTCTCCTCAAATGTTTCCCTGCGAGGGCTCAGAGGTCATGCCTTTCGCTGGGCAGTTAGGATGCACTAGTGAGGGGCACGAGAAAGACAGAAAAGCCTGGCGGTGGCTGCGTGCCGTGGGCCAAGACATCCTGCCATGGCATTGGGCTCTGGAACTGAGAATCCAGCTGGCAGCAAATGTAGGATGACAACCAGAGTTCTTTGACTCACAGGGATCTGTCAGAATGGCTGATAAATGATGACGCTCCTAAGGGTGAGATACGTGGGATGCTGACTAGGGTATTACTTGACTTGTATAATGAGAAATAATTGAGAATGGATGAGCAGAGGCTGACATCAGCCACAGAAATGGAAAATTACAACTTCTTGCTCAGTTTCTACACAGGAATCAGTTATCAGATTCAGGACCTATTGGTAGCAGAGAAGCTGGTTCCCCTTGAAGAAAAACCTTGAAATGCTACCATAGTGGCATTCTATTTGTTTATTCAATAAACATTCTCTTAATCCTGATCAAAAGAACTGGCAGTGATTTATCAGCATAAAGAGAGAAAAGAAGAATTCCCCAGAGCTTAACTAGAGCTATCTCAATGAACTAACTAACTAGAGTTTTTGCATAAAAAGACAGAGATCACAGTGATCTAGGGGAGTTGAAACACATCATGGCCCCTTGGTTAGAGTAAAAGGTTAGGGACGGATAATAAATGCAATCCTGACCCAAGTCCATCTTATAGTGGATATAGTGGGTCCATGGATCTACTCAATCTCTGAGTGCGTCAGTGGGATGAACATACTCACCTGTTGGTCTGACTCTCATGTCAGTCCCTCATCTATGGAATAACAGCCATTAAAGTGGAAAAGGCTAAGTGGAAATCTATAAAACATTCCACCCTCCAGCCAAGATCTTATATCAGAAGGAATATCACGTGTTAGGAGGAACTACAGTTGTTAGCTAGTGCATCCGACAGGTCCAAAGGGTGGACTGTACTATGGTACTAGGGCATGTCGCCACGTTCCACTTTTGATTTCAGTTGCAACTGTGGTGGGAAATTCCAGCTCACGAACCAAGTACAATATCTCACCTCAAACTTGTGCTACATGTCTTTCTCTTTTTAGTTACAGATTCTTCTCTTGTCATGGGACTCCAATCAGCCTATAATCAAACCTGGCTTAGTTTGTGAAAGTGTGCAAAAGCATGAGGAATTTAATGCCTCCAAGGGAGGTGGGCACGGTACACAAATGTTGTATTCTCTTGTCCTTCGGCCACTCTGCTTGCATCCCAGAAATTCCAGTGCAATCAAGCCTCAGATGCTTACAGCCATTATTAGCCTTTTGCCAACTTTTCCTCCTTGTCTGTTTCATCTTCCTGCTCTTTTACGACTGATTTATGGGATCAACTTCTTCATAAACTGCCTACACCAAAGCACTGGTCTCGGTGCCTACTTCCAGAGGAGAGCAGGAGATGACACAGGCCTCTTGGACATGAAAATCCGGATTTCTATGAGAAGCTGCTGATTTGTAAATGAGTACAACTAATTAATTAAGAAAAATACTGTGTTGGTCCACCATAATGCATCCATTACTCATTCTTGCTCATGCAAACCACCAGTGTGCAAATTTTTTTCCATGCAAACTTATGTAATATCTAGAACCTGAGGTTTTGGTGGCATAAGTGATTAGGCTGATTGAGAGAATAAAAGGAATTATATTCATAGCCTTCTCCCTCCTCTCCAGCAAAGAGGAAGCCAAAATAAAAGGGAAAGTTATTAATTTTAAAATTTATTTTTTAAAATATATTTCCCAGCTCTACTGAGGTATAATTGACAAATAGAAGTAAGATCATGGCCTATTTGTCTTGCTGGTGCCTGGCTTATTTTACTCAGCATAATGTCCTTCAGGTTCATCCATGCCATTGCAAAAGGCAAGATTTCCTTTCTTTTGTGGTTGAATAATATTCCAGTGTGTGTGTGTGTGTGTGTGTGTGTATGAAATATATACTATAATTTATCCATCAATAAACCCACATCTTGCCTACGGTGAGTACTGTTGCAATGAACATGAGCATGCAGATATCTTTTTGAAATACCGATTTTATTTCCTTTGGATATATGCATATAAGTGGGATTGCTGGATCGTATGGTAGTTCTATTTTTAATATTTTCAGGAAACTTCATTTTCTTTTCCATAATGGCTACACCATTCTACGTTTCCACCAACAGTACACAAGGGCTCCCTTTTCTCCACGTCCTTGCCAACACTTATCTCTTGCTTTTTTGTTAATAGCCATTCTAACAGGTGTGAGGTGGTATCGCACTGTGATTTGATTTCCATTTCCCTGATGATGATTAGTGATATTGAGCACCTTTTCATGCAGCTGTTGGCCATCTGAATGTCTTCTTTGGAAAAATGTATTTTCATTTCTTTGTCAATTTGTTGGTTTTTTTTTTTTTTTTTGTCTTGGAGTTTTATGAGTTCCTTATATACCTTGGATATTAACCCCTTATCACATATATGGTTTACAAATATTTCTCCCATTCTGTAGGTTGTCTTTTCATTTTGTTGATGGTTTCCTTTGCTGTACAGAAGTTTTTTAGTTTGATGTCCCCACTTAATTATTTTTGCTTTTGTTCCTGTGCTTTTGGTGTCATATAAAAAAAAACATTGTCAAAAAGCTTTTTATTTATGTTTTCATCTAAGAATTTTATAGTTTGGGGTCTTACATTTAAGTTTTTAATCCATTTTGAGTTAAATGAGTTGATTTTTGTGAATGGTATAAGATAGGGATCCAATTTAATTCTTTTGCATATAGATGTCCAGTTTTCCCAACACCATTTATTGATGAGACTATCCTCTCCCCTTGCACTCTTGTAAAATTAGCTGACTGTATTTATGTATAGATTTATTTATGAGGTCTCAATATTGTTCCATTAGTCTATGTGTCTGCTTTGATGGTAGGATAGGACTATTGTGGTTACTATAGCTTTATAATATCTTTTGAAATCAGGAGGTGATACCTCCAGCTTTTCCCTTCTTTCCCAAGATTGCATTGGCTATTGGGGAGTATTTTGTGGCTCAATATGAATTTTAGGATTTTTTTCTTCTATTTCTGTGAAGACTACCATTGGAAATTTTGATAGAGATTCCATTGAATCTATATAACACTTTGGGTAGTTCGGACACTTTATTTTAATTCTTTCTGATTAATGAACATGAGATATATTTCCATTTGTTTGTGTCTTTTTCAATTTCTTTCATCAATGTTTTATAGTTTCAGTGTATAGATCTCTTACCTCCTTGGTTAAATTTATCTCTAAGTATTTTATTATTTTTGATGCTATTGTAAATGAGGTTTTCCTTATTTCCTTTTCAGATAGTTCATTGTTAGTGTACAGAAAATCACTAATTTTTGTATGTTGATTTTGTATCCTGCAACTTTACTGAATTCCTTTATTAGTTCTAACAGTTTTTTGATGAAGTCTTTAGGGTTTCCTCTGTATAAGATCATGTGAACTGCAAACAGAGACAATTCTACTTCTTCCTTTCCAATTTGCATATCTTTTATTTCTTTAACTTGCTCAATTCCTCTGACTAGGACTTCCAATATCATACTGAATAGATGTGGTGAGAGTGGACACAATTGTCTTGTTCTTAATATCACAGGAAAAACTCTGAGCTTTTCACCATTGAGTATGATGTTAGCTGTGGGTTTATATAATACTACATGGTCTTTGTTATATTGAGGTACATTCCTGCTATACTCAACTTGTTGAGAATTTTTATCATGAGGGGATGTTGGATTTTGTCAAAGGCTTTTCCTGCATCTATTGAAATGATCAAGTAATTTTAATCCTTCATTCTGTTAATGTGGTGTATCACATTTCTTGGTTTGCTTATGTTGAACCATCCTTGTATTACAAGGATAAACCCTACATGATGATGGTAATTGATCTTTTTAATGGGCTGTTGAATTTGGTTTGCTAGTATTTTGCTGAGAATTTTTCATGCAGTTCATCAGGGATATCGGCCTATAATATTCTTTGCTTATAGTGTTCTTATCTGGTTTCAGTATCAGGGTAATGCTGGCTTTGTAAAATGAGTTTGGAAGTGTTTCTTCCCCTTCAACTTTTTAGGAAGAGTTTGAAAAGCATTAGCATTAATTCTCCTTTAAATGTTTGGTAGTATTTACCAGTGAAGCCATCAGATCCTGGGATATTCTTTGTTGGAAGGTTTTTGATTGTTAATTCAATCTCCTTAATAATTATTAGTATGTTCAGATTTTCTATTTCTTCATGATTTAGTCTTGGTAGTTTGTATGTTTGAAAGGATTTATCCATTTCTTCTAGGTTATACAATTTGTTGGCACACAATTGCTCATAGTAGTATCTTATGATCCATTGTATTTCTGTGGTATGGATTATAATATCTCCTTTTCATTTATAATTTTATTTATTTGAGTTCTCTCTTTGCTTTTCTTGGTTAGTCTAGCTAAAGGCTTGTTAATTTTGGTTAATTTTATTGATCTTTTCAAAAAACAAAATCTTAGTTTCATTGCTCTTTCCCATTGTTTTTCTGAGTCTCTATTTTATCATTTCCGTTCTAATCTTCATAATTTCTTCCTGATACCTTTGGGCTTGGTTTATTCTTCTTTGTATAGATCCTAAAATGTAAAATTGGTTTATTTATTTGAGATCTTTCATTCTTCTTAATGTAGGCATTTACAGCGATAAACTTCCCTCTTAGAACAGCTTTTGTTGCAGCTAGTAAGTGTTGGTATATTGTGTTTCCATTTTAATTTGTTTCAAGGTATTTTGATTTTTATTTCTTCTTTAACCCATTGGTTGTTCAGGAGTGTGTTGTTTGATTTCCACTTATCTGTGAATATTTCAACTTTCCTTATGTCATTCATTTACAGTTTCATGGCATTGTGATTAGAAAAGTTACTTGATATAATTTCAATCTTTTTGAATTTTTAAACACTTGTTTTGTGGCCTAACATATGATCTATCCTGAGAATGCCTGTGTATGCCTAAGAAGAAGGTGTATTCTGCTGCCGCAGGAGGGAATGTTCCGTATAGGTCTGTGAGGTCCATTGGGTCCATAGTGTTGCTCAAATCTGTTGTTTCTTCATTGATTTTGTGGATGATTTATCATGGTTGGGAGTAAGGTATTAAAGTCCCCTACTATTATTGTATCGCCGTCTAGTTCTCCTTTCAGTTCCATTAGCATCTGCTTTATATATTTGGGTGCTTCAGTGTTGGGTGCATAAATATTTATAATTGTTGTATCTTCTTCATGAGTTTACTCAAAATGGAATGTTTTTTAGGTCAACATATTAAGCATGACTTGGCACTGTGCATAGAAGACGGGGCCACTCAAATTTTGTCTGATCTCAATAGTACACATACAACAAAATGTGAATTAGTGCACAATGACATCTTCCACAGCCTAAAGCCCTAGTGTTCCCTGGGCTTGTATGCAAACATTGGTATTGGGGTGGGCATCTTGTCCACGGCTGGGGGGGGGGGATCATCTGGGTCTGGCTCCAGAGATCGAGCCACTCAGCTGATCATCAGAATCTCAGGCCATGGCTACTCAAGAGAGTAAATGCATGTAGCTGATGCCTGGGTTTTCAATGCCCATGTCCCCTTGGGAGAGTCCTGCTTAGTCATGTGTATCTATGCATGCAACCTTGGTTACCCAGGAAACCAAGGCCAAGTGAGTCTGGATGCTTTTTCTATGGCCATTGTGTTTAGCAGCAGAGATGTTGCCAGAGCAGCTCAGCTGTGAGCATCTTAGAAATGAGGGATTCACGTAGATTCCTTCAAGGATGTGTGTGACAAGTGTGATCGGGGCAATTTGTGATGGCGAACACCACTGGACGTCGGAGCAAATTGCTGTTGCTCTGAAGGTCTCCTGTCTGATTTACAAAATGAAGTAAGCATTTATTCATTCAAAGATTTATTAAGTGCCTACCATGTGTCAGGCAGGGTGCTAGAATCTGTAGGTAAAATGGCAGATAAGACAGACAATGACCCTAATCTCAAGACTTTATATTCTTTTGGGAAAGACAGATGTTAATTAATCTAACAAATAAATAAATGATAAGTTCAGTTACTAATAGGAGCTATAAAGAAACTAGAATGTGGAAGAAGGTGCCTGGCATGTGTTTATAAGGTTGAAAGGGAAGCCACTTTATGAAGGGAAGGCAGGGAGAACCTCCCTGAACTGACACTAGATCAAGAAGATCTCAGTGCCACTGGGGAGCTGACCATAAGAGCTGCCCACAAGACCACAAGAGCACCTACAGGGACAGCTTTCCAGACAGAGGGCGTGTGCAAGACCTCAAGGCAGCAGCGGGGACCCCAAAGTGTCAGGAGGTCTTTGCCACTTTAAACTGGGGCCAGGAAAGCCTTTGTAAATAGAGAGAAACTGGAACATTAGATGAATATGATGGAAAGATCCTTGGGCCAGAGAGAAAAACTACTGGATCCTGGTGCTGTGTCTGTCCTCTGTCATCTGGGTGATCTTTAGTGTGTCACTCTTTTTGGACCTCAGTTTCTTGATCTAGAAATGAGAGTGTTGAAATAACTCAGTGGTTTCTTTTTGTATTTTCAGCTACTGTGCCTTTTGTTTACCGGAAATTCATCTGGTAGTTAACATATAAACCAATGAGGATATGGAGCACAGTTAGCAAACCCCAGATGAAATGATGCTGGGAGAACCTCCCTTTCCCCTCCAGCCTGGAAAGTCTAGATTCCAAGGGTCCAGGCCCCCTTGCTGATCTCTCAGATCCCAAAGTGGCCATGTTTGTTTTTTCAATCCCTTCATGTCAAAGTGCGAGCCCCAGAGCTGGCCCAGTTAGGTACGCCAGCTTGCCTGTGTGCTAGCAAAGCAGTGTCTGGGGAGCCTAAGATCTGCTAAGCCAAGGCCAAAGGGCTCCTCTCAGCCCGAAGCCCAGGCCCAGGAGAGAACTCAGAGGGGTTATGCCTCTTCCGAGACCGTGGTCATGCCGTCGCGGGGCCCAGCGTGGCAGGTGCGCAGGGCCCCGGGCGCAGAGTCGTCTCCCGGACGAAACCCTGGACCGTGGCGGCGCGCTAGGAGCCGGAGCTCCTCCCCGAGCCGCACGGAGGCACGCACGGCTGGCGGGTGATCTTCCATCGGACGCTGCGGGCTGGCAGAAGCGGGGAGAGACTCTCACAGCTCTGGGCCCGCCCCCTCCCGCCCCACCACGCTCTGTCCTCTGAGCTGGCGCATCGGCCCAAGGAGAAGGCAGCGCGGGCTGCAGGTGAGCGCAGCTCCGGGCACAAGCGCCCAACCCTCCGCCTCCGCCCAGACCGCCCGCTCCTGGGGGAGTGGCGAGGAGCCCATTCAATGTCTCCACGTGAAATAGCGCGTAACTGCATTTGGAATTAGTTTCTCTGAGCACAGGGGGGAGATCTGATTATGTAAATAACGCATAAATCCCCAATGTAAAAGGTAAACTTTCATCAGCCTCAGTAACTTGAGCTGAGCTTTGGGCTTGGGATGTGAAGAGAAAGCTGATTTCTTTGACTAAAGGGGTTTGTTGATTTTAAAATTGCAGTTGAGGGAGGCAGCGTGAGGTGGTGCAGGGTGAGAAAAAGCGTTGCACAGGGTGGCCCGGGATCCCGGCCCTGGCCTAGCACTTTGTGATCGCAGATGAACCCTTTATTTTTGCAGGCCTCAGTTTCCATATCTGATCACATGGGCCACTAAGCCTCAGTTTTCCACCTTCGCAGGATATGATGAAGACAGAGCGAGCCAAGGATGTGGAGCAGCGCTACTCAAGGTGTGGCACCATTCTGCCAGCTGCTGGTCACCAGCAGGGCAGTTGCAGAAAGCAAGAGTAAGTGCTTAGAAATGCTTATAGCAATTTGATATTGTGGTAACACCCACAGGGTGTAACCAGGGGACTCACTTCACTCAACAGATCATAAGCAGTTTGGGTGCTGTCGAATTCACACGATGAGCCCAGCCTGGCATGAGCAGCACACAGCTGGTCCTCGACAGCTCAGGAAGGAAACCAACAAAACAATAATAACAAAAACTGGTCCTTCATCACAAAGGCTGTGAGAAGCACTGGTAAGTCCCCACACAGGGTAACCTGCAACTGAATGAGGTGTGGGGTGAAGAGAGAAGAAATGACAGGAGGGAGAGCCAGTCCTGGCTGGGCTGCCTACTGGCTCTGTGACCTTGGCTAGGTCACCCTCCTCTCTGGGGCCCCGGTGTCATATATAAGCTCAGGATGCTTGTATAAGACAAGGAGAAAAACAGAATTCCTGTTAATGAAAGTGACGAAAATTGGCTGATGAGTTAGGCACGGTGGTCGATTGCAAAAGGGGCCACAGTCCTATTTTCCTCCCTGTATTCATGTCTTTTGCAATATGACTTGATAGCTCATTCCATCAAGATGTAGAATCCACTCCTTCCTTTGAATATAGGATGGCCTTGTGGCTGTGCTGCAGAAGTGACAGTGCGCCAGTGCTGAGCCTAGGCCCCTAGAGGCTTCCCGTTGCCCACGTGGATACCCGCCCAGGTGCAGTGGGAACCAGCCATGAGCTGCCGCACTTGAGCCCATCCCAGATCCACCAGCCCTCAGGCAACTTGGCAGCTAAGTGCAGATTGGTGAGTGAGCCCCGCTGAGACCAGAAGAACCACCCAGCTTAGTCTAGTTCAAATTGTTGACCCATAGAGTCATACATTAAGTAATGCTTTGTTATGTAGCAGAAGCCAATTGATCCAGGAGTAAAACATGATGCTGGTTGTTACTGGGCTTGTTGATTGGGCACCAGGCACAGTGATGACAGAGCCAGTTCGAGCTGATCGTCCTTGTGGCTCTTCTGCACTCTTCTCTCCCCTTCCAGCTCCAGAGTGGCTTCAGTGTCCTAATCCTGCTCAAGGGTCCCACCTTCAGGGTGTGGCTGCCACCGTCACAGACCAGTGGCCCTTCAGCGTTCTAGACAGTGGGACTCTTTGAGAACCTGATGGAAGCAAAGGCTCGACAGAATGTCTCCGGCAGAATGCACGTCTCCACGTTTCTGTATGCTTCGTGTGTACTTTTCAGACTCGGGGTCCAATTGCAAACTCCTCTGCCCAGGTTAAGGGTTCTAGGTATAGACCAAGCCTCTCTCCAACTCCTCTCAAATCACTCTTCTTGTGCTCCTTGTTGAAATTTCCCAGTCCACTCTCTTAGCTCCTAAGGGTCTTGCTAACTTTATCAATTGATTGACAAGAGACAATGTTAGAACATCAATCCATTAAAAATGTAGAGCCCTTGGAAATGACCTCCAAAACACTCTTGTGCAAGTATGTGAAGTTTGTGGGCAGGACCTGTCACCCTTATTTTTCTGGGGAGGAGACTGAGCCTCACTCCAAGGGTGTTACTGTCCACGGTTGCTCAGTCAGTGACGGGCGGCTTCTGGATCCCTGGTGCCATTCCATGCTACTTCGCTTTACTTTGCTTTTCAGAGACATGGCATTTAATAGCAGCAGATCCAGATGCAGAAGGCGTATTCTGTGCGGGGAGCACCCGGAAGGCCTCTGTGACTGCACGGAGGGCAGGACAAGGTGCAGGAGCTGGGCTGACAGCTGGGAATGCCTGACAGATGTGGGCTCTCCCTTGGGAAGCCCATACTCCTGGAGTACGGGCAGAGGAGACTGCCTGTAATATTTTAAGTTTACCCTCACTTAAGAAAATTCCATCATTAATTGCATCAGACTACATATATCCTCCCTTCCTGCCTCTTCCCCAAATAGGAAAGAATCTCAGAGTCTCTCACACCATCCAAACTTAGAATGATTTACACTTCATCTTAAACATGCCAGCCTATACTTTTCACAACAAAACACAACTTGTTGAATTTTATTTTTAAAACAACCAAGAGAAGATGAGTTTGACTTAGAGTTTCATGTTCTTTGAGCCAATTCAAGAAACATTTACTGAAAACCTACAAGGTGCAACATCCTGTCCTAAGATTGGTGAGCATGAGAAAGAATTTAAAGTTGAATTAAATGATTTGAATCTTCAGGAAATATTAAGGGGTGTGTGTGTGTAAGAGCCATTTCTCTCACCTTGTAGCCTCTTTTTCAACCCTCAGGGAAGAACTCAAAGTTCTTTTCTTCCCTGCCTTTTCCCACCCCAGAAGGAAACATTTTCTCATTTTTATTGATTCTCCATTGCAATAAGGTGTAAAATTCATCAATAGGATGTAAAATTCATTCTACTGTGTAGAATACACAGTACATTGTGATTTAGCTATTAGGTCATCAAATATGAAATGTCATTTCCCTAAGTACTAAATTTGATAGTTGATACCTTTGACATTTTCACTTTGATACTTTTGTTTTATTTTTGTTGTGAAGGTACATCCTTATTCTTTCAAACACATGGTTTTGGGCTTGTGATTATCTTTCAAATTGTTTTTAGAGCAATTTTGTGAAACCATGGATAAATCAAAAATTCGTGTTATTTTATTAATATGAGTTCCGTCATGGAAACAATGCTGCACAGACAGCTCAAAATATCAGCACAGTGTTTGGGAAGGATGTGGCTAACGAACACATAGTATGTCGATGGTTCTGTTGATTTCAATCTTGAAAATGACCCATGTGGGCGACCTGACACCAAGGTGGATAATGATGAACTGAAAGCTAAGTGGAAGTGAATCCGTCTCAACCTACACGTGATTAGCAGCAAGTCTGACATTACTATTCCAACAATATTGGGCCATTTGAAACAAATCAGCAAGGTAAAGTGGATGGCTCCACATGAGTTAAATGAGCGTCAGAAGAGAAATCTTCTCGAAGCTAGCCTTTCTTTGCTGTCATGATAAAACGGTGAACCATTTCTACATGGTATTGTTATGTGTGATGAAAAATAGATTATTTTTGGCATTGCAAACATTCAGCACTATGGTTGGATGAAGACAAGTTGCTGAAACACAGACGAGTAGCAACTACGTAAAGCATTGAGCTATTATTATTAGTCTTGTTGCTGTCATTATAATAATATTACACCTTCAATTAGAACATTTCTATGGAAAGGGACTCTGAATCCCTTGCAGACACCTCCCAAATTTAAGTGGTTCAGAGAGCTTCTGGCCCATTCCCTCACTAAACAGAGAAGTTTGTTTTTCCTTCTTTATCCAAGGAAAATGGACTGCAGAATATCCGTGCCCTAGAATTGTCTCTGGCTGGCTTGGGAGCCACAGGCCTCAATAAGCATGTGTCTCTCCTCTAGGATTCAAGGTCACAGAGCAACGTCTGTACTGTTACCATGGCTCCATTGGTTTGTTTGGCTTTCTGTGGGAGCATCTGCAACCTCAGACCCCTTGTTTTATTTAAAAATTGCCTGTTATCTACCGAGGAGCTGGAGAAGAGGGCATGGCTGGTCACCGAGAGTCTCAGCGAACGGAAGTAAACAGGCTAGGGGACGCAATCCGAGGCTGACGCACACACAGCTCACGCCGTGCACACCAATGCCAACCTCACAGATCACTGATTCCTTGCGGGCTACCCAGTCGATGCGCAGGTCTGTTTCAAGTGAGGGCCAAAGCTAAGGTTTATTTCTTGCAGAAATGGATGAATGGTGTCTGAGTTTAAAATCTTTTGATTGAAAGTAACATAAACCAACTCAAACCAGCTCAAACAGAAAAGGGAATTTGCTTGAAGGAGAGCATGGAACCCTACAAAGACAGAGTAAGATGTCTCTAGAAAAGGCAGGGCATCGCCGGTGCCCCTGAATATTGCTGTTTTGGTCGTTCAATATTCACTTCCCTTTCTAACATCATGCCAGTTTCCCTTTGAAAAGTATCATTTCCCTTTTGAATGCAGCCTGTGTAATTACAAGCAGGGGCCTACACTGCCCTGGTCAAGGGAAAGCCGCTTCACTCAAGGCAGGCTGATCAGATGCCCACTCCCCAGAGTTGGAACCTTGACCAGAAATTCAAAGAGATTCAGAACGCCTGGGCCCCATCTCTTCGGGCTGCGGTGCCCAGACCCGCTGGTCTCTGCATCTCTTTTAGACTATTCCTAAGTTACTATTTCTTAAAGCCTGAGGGTTGCCTGGGCTTTGTGCCTATCTAGGTTTTTCATTTTCCCAACAATTCTCTGAGGTACCCATATTCTAATAAATACCCATTTTGATAAATAACCAAAGTCAGTCTCTTTTGCTGGCAACAAAAGGACTCTGACCAACACATGGCCACCCCTCTAGAAAGTTGCCACTGACTTGGGTCGGCTACCACTCTCACTTTCTATAGCTTACAAACAGAATTTTCCAGGAGAACGTGGCACATTTGGGGTTCACTGGATCCAACCAGCTGTACCTCAGGGCAGCATCAAATATTAGGAACATGCCTGCCAGAGGACAATCAGATAATCGCTGCGGGGAAAGGCAGTTCCCAGAAAAGAATAAAGGACTAGTGGACTGGACCAACGCTTCCTACAAGGACGGGACTGCAAACAGAAGGCCTCCGATGGCCAGGAAGCACGGCACGTCGTGTTGAAGCACGCCTATTGCTGGAACCGGGCACGAGCACGTGGCGTCATGAGCTAGACACTGGTTAGATCTAAGGAAAGGTGGTTGATCATGAACCCCACGTTTCGAGCAGCAGCACAGGCTGGGGTCAAAGCACTCCAGAGGCCCTGGCCATACTTTTCAAAGGAAAGGACTGCTGGGCCTTCAGTCTGTCCCAATAGCAAGCCCAGCCTTTCAGAGTCCAGCACAGGAGCACTGTCTGATAAAATGTGTGGTTTTCCAGGATTGAACTCCAGAACGCAGGTCTCCTGTTTCTAAAGCTGTTTCTTTCCCACTCTTATCTGCAGCCCGGGCTGTGTAACAGACACGCATTATCTGGATAGCGTATTTGGTGCGATTCTCTACTTCCCTTAGACAAAAAATAGTCACCACTTATTTTCTTCCAGTGGTACTGATTTTCTCAGTCATCGTCTGGGCCATTAAAAGAAGGAATCTTGCAAAACCCCAAATCACAAGTATGTTTGCCTTCTCTGGTCTGTTTTACCCAAATATTTGTTCTCACTCTCTGACAAATAAAGTTTCGCTGTATGCTTGACTTGCACATCTTTAAGAGGCTGTTTCCAATACTGTTGGAATCAAAGGCCACAGAAACAGCTAATCAGAAGTAGAAGCTCCATTTGCTTTTGAAAGAAATGTCCAGGCATCCTTTTTCAGCTTGTTGGAACTGAAAATTTCAATTCCTCCTATTTTACCAGGTAAACACAGACACAGCATGCAAAGGTACAACCTTGAGGTCAGTTTTACTTTTCTCACCTTTTCCAAAGGATGTTAAGTCAATCTGAGCTCACATGGTGGGCTGGTGGTTTCAGGGGTTGACACTGTAGGACCCCACTGTCTGCACTGCTAGTGGTCCTGACCAGACAGCAGTACTTCGTTCTGTTTTGTGCCTGAACTGCATGGTAACTTGTATAAAATCCTTTAAAGGAACATTTCTCAGCTAAAACTCTCCATATTTAAAAACTGAATCAAGTAACCAACGCTATTTTGTGCCTAGTCCTGTGCAATGTGGGGGAGATGACAGAGATGCAGTCCCTGCACTCAGAAAGCAATCATCTGTAGACTATTTACTGCCACAGGCCCTGTGCTTTAACCCTATGTCAGCACTATGGCGGGGCCCAACAGTCCTGTTTTACTGGTGAGGAAACTGAGGCTCACAGAGGTCCACGTGAATAGTGGTTACTGGAACTGGGGCTTGAACATAGTGCTGACTAATGGCAAAGTCCATGCTTCTCACTAAGCACGTGAGACAGCTGGGAAGGACGTTGTGGGCAAGTGGGTGGGTCAGAGCAGAGCACTGGGGCCGGGGTGGGGAGGGAGAGACCAGGCTGGTCTCCACCTATAAAAGAAGACTTCCTGGAGGAGCTACAGATTTCTGGGTCTTTGAAATGTGTTTTGAAAAAGGACTAATTTAATTGACAACCTTTAAAAATAAGATTCACCAAAAAATATAGATATATGTCTTTGTCCATTCAGGCTGCTGTGACAAAACACTGAGTAACGTATAAACGACGAACATTTATTTCTCCTGGTTCTAGAGGCTGGGACATCCAAGATCAAGGCACTGGTGGTGAGCAGGGAGGGTTTGCTCCCTGGTACGCTGCCTCTAGCTGTGTACTCACTTGGCGGAAGGGACAAGGCAGTCTCTGGGGCCTCTTTTATAAGGGCATTAATCCCATTCAAGAGGGCTCTGTCCTCTGGTCCTAATCACCTCCCAAAGGCCCTGTTCCTAACACCATCATCTTGGGGTTAGAATTTTCAGATGAATTTTGGGGATAAAACAAAATTCAGTCCATAGCAGTCTTTAAAAAAAAGCAAAATCACCTCCGGGGTCTCAGAACGCCCCTCCTGTATGGCGAGGAGCGGTTACACTGAGTAGGAGCTCCCTCCTTTAAACGGGATGCCCACTTTTCAGTTGGCCACTCAGTGGCTGCCCCTGGGCTACTTCACACACAGGCAATTCCTGCCTGGCTCCCACAGGCTTTAGAGTTTGGGGCCTTCTGACGTGTAAGGGGGAATCTTAGGGTTTCCTTTATATTCTTTCCTCCCCAAAAGTTAACTAATAGTGGCCCAAGATTGAAGGACAGTGTTTGAGCCAGAGCATCTGGAAGTGCTATGGTTTGAGTACATGTGTCCCATTAAAATTCAT
The DNA here is from genome assembly GCF_040939455.1 of Microcebus murinus. Taxonomy (NCBI): domain Eukaryota; kingdom Metazoa; phylum Chordata; class Mammalia; order Primates; family Cheirogaleidae; genus Microcebus; species Microcebus murinus. Next base: position 4,193,724 of record NC_134123.1, on the reverse strand, counting down.
ATGTTGGGCCTTCAACCCCAAGGCGATGGTATTAAGGGGTATTTTCTCTTTTAATTCCCACAAGAACACTGTAAGGCAGGTACTGTCGTCCACAGCTACAAATGAAGGAACTGAGGCTCAGAGAGATTAAGCTACTAGGCTAAGAGACATAGCTGGAAAGTGACAGAGCTGAGACCTGACCCAGCTCTCTGGGTCCAAAGCTCATGTCCTTCACAATGGTGGCAGTGTCACTCAAAGTGTGTGGGCCACAGGTTCCCAGCATCAGAATTACCTGCAATAGCCACTCTGTAAAAATACAGACTCCCAGGCTCCACCCTGGGTCGGAAACTCTGTAGATTCACTGGGGTTCTGTAGCGCTCACTGAAGTTGAGGTTCCCCAGTTGCCTGGGCCTTCTTTCTCCCAGGCTCCCCTCTGCCCAGACAGCATCGTTGTGTATTTGCGAGGTCAGCCCGGCTCCCTGCTCCACTGCAGCCAAGCCCTGCAGGCTGGGGCATCGCTGGAGTCATTTCACGAGATCAGATGGAATCTTCAAGATCATGACCTTTGTCTCCTTACTGTCTAGGAGATGAGGGTGCTGAGGCTCAGGGAGGTCGATGACTTGACCCAGAGCACACAACAGCCCTGTACTCTGCTTCTCCACCCCACATGGTCTCCCTGCGCAAGGGCCCCTCGCTCCCCTTGGCCCTTCCTTTCTCCTGTTTCCAGGAGGAGGTGCCTTTTCTCACCCCAGCAAGATGCCCTGAGCCTTGCTTCTCTTTGGGGTTGGCGTTTACAGAGACAGGGAAGAACGTTCCCAACCGGATGACTTCAACAGCGTTCGGGAAGGCAAGTGGCCTGTCTGGCACTCAGGGCAGAAAGCTGTCACCTCATGGGCATGCAGCCACAACATTTGCACCAGGCTGCTGCACACAAGCAGGCCCCTTCTCCGCCTGCAAATCGGGAACTCACCCCATGCGAGCCTTGTGCTCTTGGCAGCCCCTGCCTTGAACCTCTAAAACCAATAAAAATCTGTAGGTGCCACTTTCTCCTGCTTTGTGGCTGTTTATTCCTCCTTCCCCTCTCTTACTTTTACAGCTGTCTTCAAAACAAAAAGAAGCCTCTATTCAGCTCTGACAGCAAGATCTCCCCGTGCAGGTTCTGCCTGTGTTTCGCGTGTGTCACTGATCGATAGACTCAAATGCCAGGCCTCCATCACAGCTGCAGACCTGGATTGCCCAAACTGTCCTGGCCCAGCTGAGCTTGTCTGCTTGAGCTCTGATGCTGAGAAATGGCACAGTGGGGAGGGCCCAGGCGCCCCTGTCAGCATGCAGGGGAGCGGGGCCGTGACAGCTCATTCAGGCACTCCACAGGAACGCCCCGCTGCTGGAACTCATTCCTGTCTGGGGCTGCGGCAGCCACAGGTAAAGTGTGTCACAGTGCAGGCGCTGGGGCAGAGAGGCATCCCTAGGGCCTGTGGCAACTGAGCCTCATGAGTCAGTTTGCCAGGAAATCCGCCAGGAAAAGGGGCACCCACAGGAGCTTCCTGAACCCCGGTCTCGGCTGCGACCCTCACCATCAATGTGCCCTTTGGGCTGTCACTTAGCTTTATCGGGGCCTCAGTTTCCATGGCCCTAAAGAGGCTCCCTTTTCTCAGCCGCTGCCGAGAAGTGAATAAAGCAGACGCGAAAGTGCTTTGGAAGCGCAGTGGGCTGAGCGGGGAGTGCCCGTTCCTATCCAGCCGAACCCCGGGAGACGGGTGCTTTCTCAAGTCCCTGTCCCTTCGTTGTCTCTCTGTGCAAAAACGAGTGTGGTGCTGTGCTGTTTGCAGAACCATTCCCACTTACGAACGCACTGCGAAAGTTAAAATTATAGGGAGAGGTGGAAGAAAAGAGAACTAGGCTGTTGTTAAATTATTCACAAACCTTCCTGCTCAACAACTGCCTTTCAGTAATCCCCACCTCCCTCCGAGCCAGGCCTGCACCCCCCTCCCCACAAAACCCCCACAGGAAGATCCGGGACTTGGAGGGGAAGCACCGCGTGAGTGGTGTGAGCTGCCTGACTCCCCTCCTTGGTGGGGATATGGGTGTGCCCAGCCAGCTGGGACGAGATTTCTGCTCAAATTCCACTGGAACCCTGGTGCTCAGTGTGGTGTCAGGGCTGGGATCTGAGGTTGGCTTTCCTTCTCAGGAAATGGCTTTGCATCTGTTTGGGGGCAGCATTACAAAGTGGGTATGCCCAAGAACCACGTCTTTCTGCCATCATACCTGCCACCTTTCTGACGGCCAACACTGAGGGTCGAGTGCCCTAGGCCTGGCCTTCAGGGACAGGCTGATGATGAAAACAAGTGGGTCTGGAAGGGTGGGGTTTGCTCTGTATCAGAGGGTGCTCCTTGCAGTGCGAGTGGCTATCACTCAGCTCCAGCCCCTGGTTGCCAGGGCAACACAGGTAGGTTCAGAGCTGGTAGGTTGCCTGATGTTTCAAGAAACAGCTAGAAGGTGAATTATGACGTGAAAGTAGCCAAACTTTTAAAAATCAAAAAGCATTTGTGTGGGCTGTTTGCAGCTTTTGATTAGCTGGGGAAGGTGGGGGGATCCAAAAGGACAGGTATGAAGATGTCCCATTAATTTCCTTTTCCTGCCTTTGAGCTGACCTGATCCCTTGACCAGGCGGGTCACCTTCAGCACAGACTGTTGCTCCCTTCGTCCCCGGATTACCTCTTCCAGCAGAAACTCCTCACTCCCCTCTCATAGCAGTGCCCTTGATTAGAGCACCTGTGTGCCCAGCAGTTGCCCCCACACTGGCACAAGACACACAGGTAGCCTCCACCCTGAATGTTAGCTGCAACATGGAAATTAACATGAATCATGCTGGTGTTTGGGGACGGGGGGGGGGGGGTATTGCCATGATTTTCAACGGCTTCCTGACCTGGTTCACGGCACTGCATGCTACGTGCATCCTCTCAATGGTACGGAAACTCTCCATGCTTTGCACAGAGAAAAATTTGAATAGAGGAAAAAAGCAATTTGCACAGTTTTAGTGATTCTGCTCAGGAGTGAATGAGCCAGAACGAGGGCACGCATGTGGGGCTCCTTGGTCACCTGCATTCCCGCATGCCTCTTGCCTCTAGGAACTGGGGCGTGGATTTTAAACTACTAGTGATCTTAAACAGGGGCTGTGAGGTGCTGGTCTCCATTCTGTGCTCATCCCCACAGGCCACTGAACTCTGGCTTAATTGGTGATTTAAGCAACGTTCTAAGAATTATTCGTACTTGCTTAATGTTTGTTTCCAGAACCCAACATCTGGGGAGAGAACTCCACCCCGAAAGCAGAAGCGAAGTTTAGACACTTTTTATCATGTAGAGCCGATGCAAACATGCATGACAGCACCCTCACATCACTTTGGTCACAAGACATGCTCGGGTCATTCAGGAAGGGCGGAGGCTCTGTGAGGGCTCTGGGGACTGGAGTGTCACGATGCCCTGATGCAGTGTGGGACTAGAGCTGCGCTGCAGTTCCTGTCAGCATTTGCCAACATCACGGGCTTGAGCATCACCTGCCAAGTGTGCCAATGGGAGCTTAAAAACCAATATCCCGTCACTTCATCTCTCTGCTCTACTCTTTGTCCCTCCGCTCCTGGGAGTAGCGAGCACAGATGGAGCCAAGGGCCCGCTCCTTCGCCTCCTTCCTTCCTCCGTCCTTCCCTGGAGCCACTTCTTGGTGAAGCTGTTCTGCGTTTTGCTCTTGCGTATTTCTTGCACCTTGCTCGCTGATGCCCCCCACCGCTGTGTGTCTGCGGGCTGCGCGGCGGGTCCAGCAGCCCGCGCTGCTCTGCGCCGGCTCTGCTGCTGCGGTTTCTCTGCTGCCACACGTCTTGCCTGGTTCCTGTATCAGCTGCAGTCTCCAGCTTTCAGAAGGTCCCTGGGATGGCCCAGCTCTCCCGAGCCCCTGCCATCTGGACCCGCTCAGTGCCGACCGCCTGTGCAGCCTGCGCCCCCAGCTGGAGCAGAGCCCCTCGGGGCAGCCGCTGAGACCCGTCCATCCCACCCGCCCACAGCACGTGCCCCGACGGGCGTGAGCAGCTCTCTCCCCCGCCCAGACGTGCGGCCGTGCCCAGCTGTCGCGCCCTTGGGAGGCATCGCCTCCCACAGCCAGCGGCAGCCCTGCCGGAGGACGACCCCCGACCCACTGGCGCACTCCGGCCCTGACCTGCAGCTTACTCGCACGCCTGGGGCAATTTTAGGAACAGGGCAAGCTAGAGTTTGGCTGAGGTGTTCTCTCTGTGGGCAGATGTTTCCAAAGTTGGGGTTTCTCAAAACCTACCATGCTTGGTGATTACTTGAAGAGCTTCTTAAACCTGCACCTCCTGGGGCCATGCGAGTCTGACGCCAGCGCGAGGCTGTCCCTGCTCCCACCCTCGCACTGGCCACACTTCCTCCTTCTGTCCGGCCTCAGCTTCTGGGGCAAGTTAATCTGAGCCTGTGTCCCCAAGCCTTCCCCACCCTCAGACTCACTGGGAAGGGCTCCACGAAAATGCCCGTGGCCTAGACCCCGCCCCAGCCCTGCTGACTCTGAGTCTCCAAGAAGAGGTCCTAGAATTTATATTTCTAAAACAAATATCTCAGGAGATTTTAATCAGCAAAGTCCAGGAAATACTGATCTAATGAAAGTAATCTTTTATCTCAATATTTTAATATGAAAATTTTCAAACATACAGAAAAAGTTCAAAGCATTTAAAGTGAACATGAGTGTCCCCACGGCCTGGATTCCACCTCTGTGTTTGACAGCGCTTGTCTGTTACACGTCCATCCACCTCTCCTTTCTCTCGCCATGCCCCAAGCTGTCTTCGTTTGGGGGCATTTTGATGTAAATCGCAGGCATCAGAACATTTCCCCTAAATTCTGCAGGATGCATGTTATTAACTACAGTTCAATCTTTGGGTTCACAGTTTTTCTTTCTTTTGAGGTTACATTCACAGAGTAAAATGCAGATACCGTGAGCATGCCATTGGACTGGTTTTGACAAATGTGTACGTGCCCGTATTTCAAACCCTCTCAAGACATGGCGCATTCTGTCACTCAGAAGTGTCCCTTCCACCCTGCCCGGACCATCTCTGCTCTCACCCATCAGAGACCATTCATTTTCTGATTTTTTTCCCACCATAGTTAGGTTTTGCCTTAATAAAAACAACTTTTAAAAAGTAACAAAACAAAAAATTGTTTTCTAACGAACTCATGTCCAGATCCTCAGTGTTTGCAATGACTAACATCAGTTAGGGCTGCATGTGGCTGCAGAGTCCTGGCCTCTGGGTGCCCATGTCGCCCCCAGGCCTCTGTGGTATGTCTTTGGCACCTCGCTTCCCAAGAAACACTGCGGGAAACTGCAGCCCTGGGGCCGCTCTGGCAGTAATCATCTTCCTTCCTTTGGTCCTTAGGGTGTTAACTGTATTTTGTGGAAATCTTGCTTTGTCTTTAAGTGGAAAAACAATTCTAGACTCCTGGCTACAGCTTGCTATAATAATTCTATAGAGAAGGAAAAAACCACATAGCTTCAGTTATTGTCTTTTGTTTGTCTTTTTGCTTTTTTGGGGGAAAGTTTTTCATTCAAACTCAGGCACATGGTTACACAGTTTCATTTCGCAATTCTCAATAAAACTACCTGCCCTCTAATGGTATCAGCTACCTCCGGCTACTTCCCTAACACGCGCCCTGCAATATAAGCCTGTCATTTCCACCGTGCGCAGGGCAGGCTTTATGGGCTGGGGGACGCAGCAGAGTCTCATCTCGCTGCCTGGTTGCCACGGGCTAATAGTGTGGAACACAGCTCACCCTCCAAATGTCAGAGAGAACGCGAGGCAGCCCCGCCCCACGCCCACCCTGACTGGAGCTTTGGGTGAGAGAAGCGGGGGTGGGGGTCTCTGAGCCCTCCCTTCCCTGAGCGCCTACCAGGGTCTCGGCTTCCCCAGACTCCCTGCACAGACAGTTTCCCACCCCCAGGATCCTGGGGAGCATCACTTGCCCCCAGCCCTGCTTCTTTCTGTCCCAGGGTTTCTCTTCCAAAGTTGCTCCTGTGAAGCAAGCTACTAAGTCACAAGTGAAAAACAAGTGGGGCATCAGCCCCACCGAGGGGCTCACCCCATGCTGGGCCCAAGCTAGATGGCCGTCTAATTTAAGGTCCAAACAAGAACAATTTGGGGAGTTCAAGGGGACACTACATTATGCTGATGTAACATGCAGATTGGAATAGTGCCCCCTACCTGGGAGCCCAATTACGTGGCCGGATCTGTCCTGGGTCAGGCCAGGCTCCTGACCTTGTTTCAGTCCTGTTGGCTCCTCCCTGTATTATTTGACCAGCCCAAGTCCCACCCCTAACTTTTGGCTCTGTTAATACAAGCAGATTTGTCTGCCCAAGGCAGGCCACCACAGCTGTGCTTAAAAGTGCATGCCTTGAAGTAGAAGGAACTGGGTTCTACTTTTGATTAGCCTCAGCACCCTAGGAAAGTCACGGAGCCTCTCTGACCCTCAGTTTTCTCATCTCTAATATAGAGATAATTATATCCTCATGCCACGGAATGGTGGTGAGGACTAAATGCCATAATCTATGGCAGTGCCTGGCAGCTAAGTGCCCAGTGAATGTTGATTATGACACTGTGATGCCAACCCTAGTGCCTCTGTGTCTCTCTCTGTTGTCCTGTCTCTGTCTCTCTTTTGTCCTTTTGCACTGTGTGATCTTAGTGTAAATATACAAAGCATGTTTTCAGTGATAGCTGAAGACATTGGATGCATGAGAGTCTCATCTCCAGATAGCCTCCATTCCTCAGCCCCAGCCAGATCACTGCCATTCATTTTAGGCAGCCAGTTATTGCTTTTAGAACTGAAGCAGGGCTTCTTCTGACCTTAAACACCGGGGTTTTAATCAGCCATAGCAGAAATTATAACCACTCCAAGCATCTCAGCAATCCAGTTTTGGACAGTGTTGTCTCTAGTAAATGAGGGCCCATGGGAAGAACAATAAATGGATCAAGGTTCACTCTTACACTATGAAGAATGGCCCTTGGTTAGCTTACAGCACAGGTTGTACTTGATTGTAGTTATCCATCCATGGAAGTATTGACTGAGCCCGAATCCTTGGTATAAAATTCAAATACATTTGCTACACTACAAAGACAATTAGCAGGTGTAGGACTCAGTCCACAGATGCCTGAGTGCAGGAACTATGTCTAGCCTTTATTTGCTTTGAACTTTGAGCTCCCATCCCACCAGGTTAGCAAGGAATTTAGTCACAGCCAGATAGGAGGTGCCCGCACACTGCAGCGCTATGCATTGAGGCAATCTTCAGTGCTGGCTGTCAAATATCCTGCTCCCTTTTCCTTTCTGGACTGTGGTGTGATTTCACTTCCTGAGTTCCTTGGGGTTGGGTGGCACTTGCTGGCCAGTTCTGGCCAGTGATTTGTAAGGGGAAGTGATGACATTGGGGGAAGAATCTGAGAATCTGTGCCTTTCTGATCTTTGGCCCCATGGGACAAAAGTGGCAGCCTGTCTGTGTCCCCTACCCCTCAATGGTGCAGGACAACGTGGCATAGTATGGAAGCCTTGGGCTCGAATGAAAATCCTGGCTCTATATCTGACCTGCTGCGGGGCCTTAATACCCCTGTGTCATCGTTTTGTCACTTACAAAGGAGTAGCCAGGGTTTTAGGTGGATCTTCAAATAAATCTCCCAGTAGAGCACCTGGAACACAGTAATGGCTTAACAAGTATGAGTTACCTTTGTTAGCTCATTGTAGTCTCACAGCCATCTCAGATGTCTCGGTGAGGGTGTGGGCAGCACCAAACTCTAGGTGACTGATGTTTTCCCTCGAGGGCTGCCAGGTGCAGTTGAAGAGTTATGTCAGGATGCAGAACCAAGTGAGACATTGATTGGAAAGGAGCCAGGCAGCTGCTGAAAATGCAGTGGGTCTCTGCTTTGGGTTTGCTATTTCAATGAACTGTTAAATGTCAAGTGAACGTTTTCCTCCTGCTTTTAGACCTCAGCAAGATCATCTCTCTGTGATCCCAGGCAGAAGAGTTTGGCAGTTTTGATTCGCTTGCCGACTGCGTTCTAGGACTTGGAGGAGGGGAGTTGAACTAGGTCTATGTGTTAAGACAAACTCAAATCTCCAGCCCTGGAAATTTGTATGAATTATATTATTAAAAGTATGTGTTTATGTATATGTATTCATTCATTCAAAGATATTTATCAAGATCCTACTATGCATCAGGCACTGTTCTAGAATCTAAGTATAAAAGGACAAACAAAAGTAATATCCCTGTCCTCAGGGAGCTTACATTCTAGTGGGGGCGACAGAAAATAAATAAGATATGTAAAATAACTAGGAAGGTAGATAGCAATAAATGCTAGGGATAAAGACTAAAACATGGAGGAAGAATCAGAAATGCCAAAGTGAGGGCTGTGATTTTAGATAGGGGGTTCTGGGAAGGGCCTATCTGAAAGGACTTTTGAGCATATTCAGGTGTCTGCAACTCCAGACTGTAAAACTCCCCTGCCCTGCCCATCTCACATCAGCATTCCTGATAAACTCAAGACAGTGACCAGGATGTGCATGTGACTGGGACCAGGAAACGCCAGAGAAAGAGAGAGAGAGAACACCCACTAGGAGACGGAGGGTAGGTATGCTGGGTGCAGAGATGGTCCTGAAAAGCTGAAGCTATGCTTCATTCATTAATGAGTTAAATTGCTCAACAAGTACCTATTTCTACTATTTATCATTAGATTTTAAAAGTGTTTTTAGAAATATGACTGAGAGGGGAAAATGTGACTACAACCTTTATGGTGTGTGGCGCTGTCCACGGTTCTGAAACCCTCTAACACCTGCCGTCAGTGGCTTCCTGCCTGTTGGAGGAAAGGGGTCCAGAGGAATGTTAATGGCAGCAAACACGCACACAAAGCACGCGTCCTGGCAAGCTCTAGTCCGAGGCTTTCTCTACTAAGTCACGTAATTCTTAGCACAACCCTATGAGAGAAGAACAATTACCATCCCAGTTTGCAGTGGAGGAAACAAAGGAACAGAGAGGCTAATTGCTTGCCTTGATCACGCAGATAGCAGGTGGCAGAGCCAGGAATTTGAACTCAGGCACTCTTGCTCCAAAGCATAAGCTCCTGATTACTACATTATCTTTCTATAAACAAACAAAATGAATGATTATAATACAGAATAATAGGTGCTGAGATAAAACATGTACTTTTTTATACGTTGATATTGACAGATGAGAGTGGCCCGGCCTGCCGAGGTCCGAGGACTCAGGTGTGGGGGCACCTCTTGTGCTACGCGCTCTGGGGCTGCAGAGACCTGGCGTGTCCATGGAGAAGGGACTTCGAAGCCTGAAGGATCAGGGCAGGGAGGCAGGAGGGTCCTTGTTCACACATCAACCCTGTCACCCTGTGGGACCTTGAAGTGCATGTCGGAGGAGCTATTAACAGTATTTGTTTCTGGGAAACACTGTTGTTCTTTGAATAGTTGAAGAACTATTCGAAATAGTTGACTATCTTTAAGCTTTTCAAGTTGAGCTAACTTCAGGTGTGACATTTCAAAGCAGTTGCCCACTTTCCTATTAGATGAGTGAGGGGGAGGGGCAGATGAATGAAGAGAACCTGAAGGAATTTCTTTGGGTTGAAGGAAAAGGCAACCTAGAGCTCGGGAGTGCTACTTCAGCCATCTGGTATACCTCTGGTGAGACTTCGGTGCTGCAGAGGAGGTGCAAGGTGGACAGGACAGCTTCTATATCTTCTGTCCTCAGGTTAGCAAACGCTGATGTGACCACTGACGCTTCACCCGGTCTGTGCTGGGGCCCTGCCCTCCAGGGCGATTAGGGCTGCGCTACTGGGTTCATAGTATCTAACGTGTATTTATTTCCTGTACATCCTGTTTTCCTGGTGAGTTTTGAGTCTCAAAGCTTACTTTTTAAGACCACAGTTAGGTTGTCAAAAGGAAACTTGTTTTATAATTTCCAAGAGCCGCCTTATTTACAAATCAATAACCAAGGCTAGCTGCTCCGGACCCTAGAGCCTTACTAGTAACCGTGGACAGAGAGAATTCAGGAGCTGATATAAAGAGAGTGTCCAATAAGAAGGAAGGGAGGAGGTCTTCCTGGGAGAAAAAGTGGAGTAAGGAAGGGAAGAGGTCATAAATTGGGGTTCGGCACTCTCCTCGAGGGCAGAGGCTGTGGAGGCTAGGCAAACTCAGGAACACTTCCATAGAGAGCTTCCATTGGAGAACTTACGGTTGAGGGAGCTTGTTCTTTGTATCTTGGGGTTCAGTCTGGAAAATATTGCAAGCCTCCTAGAAAAACCCTCATGTTGAACGTGAGGCTGGAGCAACACGGGCCTACGCAGGCTGTAGTCTGGATCAGCCTAGGGGATTGCGTAGGGAGCCGGGTGGTGGCTGTTGGCACCTCTCAGGTCTCCCTGCCTCCAGTGAAGCACAAGGTCTCACAGCCGTCGGAAGGGGCGAGGCTGTGGTTGAGTTGCGCTGCAGGGACGCCTAGAGCTTGGGAAGGTCTGCGTCAGCTGGGACCAAGGGAGGCCTGGTCCTTTGGGGCACTGCACATTTTACCACCATGACTGCAGTGGTGTGTGTTAAAACATGGCCACGCCCAAAACAAGCAGGCCAAGCGCCCTCCCCGCAAAACAATAGCACTTGGTTCTGAAGCTCCTGCCTCACGGTCACTAGGCTACCACACAAAATGCCCCTGAGTGCAGTGTCATCTTCGAAACACAAAGGCCAGGGAAGGTGTAGCAGAAACAGTATGAATTAAACTTTGAGTTTCCTAAATGTTTACCCAAGCATTTTGGTAACTCCTTGATACTGAGATACCCATTGGAGAGTTTAAATTCCTTATGCCCCAGCACCATTGAGTAGTGAGGCATTCATAGGAAATTTAATTCTGCTACAGAACATAAAAAATACCACATGTTTGCACATCTGTGTGTAGCGTCTGAATTGCAATATGTTCATCACACACGTTAATGCAACCGAAGGATCGGACAGAAGCAGGAAGCGAGTCGGAGGAGGGTGGGAGATGCCACCAGAGCAGGGCAGACAAGGGGCTTGCTGGGGTCTGGTGAGCTGCAGGGAGAGTGAGCTGCTCAAGGGCAGGGGGAGGGTGGGCACGCCACAGCCCAGCTCAGGCCCATTTCTGTCTGCCCTGACTGGCCCGTGGCTTATGATGAGAATCAGGTGATACTATGGACACCAAAAAGCCACAAAGACAGTTTTAAAAAATCTGAAGGAGCCCCAGATGTGCTGTGAGTGGCTGGCAAGCCCGGCGAGATGTCCCCTTCACAGAGCGGGTGTCCCCTGGCTGGCTCCCTGCTGGCGCAGAGCGGAGACCTCCATGCAGGCCGCCCAGCGCTGCCTTCCGAAGCCTGCGGGGGCACCAAGGGCTCCTTCTTCCCTCCCGGGGCTGGAAGCACTTCACAGGCCCTGGTGCCAGAGAGGGGAGAAAGTGGTGGGCGGAGGTGGGAAAGGGGAAAGGCTGTGAAGAGCCCCCGCCCATCTCGCTCTGTCGGGGGCTGTCCTTTGGGCTTTTACAGTTCCATTTTAGAGGCCTCTGGGGTCCCGTCCTGAGAAACCTGGGCTGGGACCTCAGTGATGGCAGCCTTTTTCATGAAGCATGCCCATTCCCAGCTCGGGCCACCCTCCCACCAACACCAGCCCTCCTAGAGGATCCGAAACGCAAAGCAGAGCAAGTGCTTCCTCAGTGGTCCGTAGCCTCTTTTCTCCATTTTCTAAATCATGGGAAATGTCAAAAGCAGAGAGGAATATAGAGTGTCCTATGTAACAGGTGCAATCACGCCCAGGAGGCGCAAACCTCGGTGCTGTCGTGTGCGCACAGCTTAAAGATGCGTTATACACACAGTAAAGTTTACCTTCTAAAATCCTTACAATTCCCTCTTTCTCTCCATCCTCAGAGAGAACAGCTATTATGACATATATGTTTATTTTTCCTGTTCTTGTCTTATCATTTATGAGTTCATAAACAAATGTAGGATATTATATGTTTTAAAACATTTTTATAAATGATGGTATATAGAATATCACTCTGCAATGTGCTTTTTCCTATCTACACTTTTTTGAGATCTTTCCATGTTATTTCATATAGTTATACTCTATTATGAGCTGAATTCCAGCCCCTCACAATTTATTTGGGAGGTCCTAAGCTTCACTACCTCAGAATGTGACTGTATTTGGAGAGAGGCCCTTTAAAGGGGAGACTACGTGATGTCATTAAGGCAGGCCCTAATCCAGTTATGACTGGTCTCTTTATAAGAGGAGGAATTTGGACACAGACACATACAGAGGAGAGACTATCAAAGATGCAGGGAGAAGACGGCCGTCTATAAGCCAAGGAGAGTGGCCTGGCCACACCCTTTCCTCACAGCCCTCAGAAGGAACCAACCCTACCGACACCTTGTCTTGAAGTAGACAGACCAAAGATGGCTCCTGTAAATCTAAAAATGGAGTCAGTCTTGCTCTAACTATTAGTAAAAGGTCCCGACCGTGTAAAAAGTTCCCAGAAGAGGGAGGAGGGAGTCAAGGAGACCTGTTCCCAAAAAGAATAGAGAGGTCCTGTTCCAGGAAAAGTCCCTTGTCCCTCAATGTACCTTTCCATTGTTCACTTGATTAACGACTAACCGCAAAGTTCTGCTTCTGTGATTGCTCGCTTGCCTAGCTGCCAGCCCCCAGGGTATAAGAAAACCACAAAGGCTTTGTTCGGGGCTGCTTCTCCCTCCTTGCATGGAGTGGTGACAGCACCTGCGCAGGTAGAAATAAACTAATTTGGCTGATTGGTGTCTGGGTCCCCTTGATCTGCTGGTTTACAACAATCTCAAGATGTCCAGCCCCTAGAATTGCAAGAAACAAATTTCTGCTGTCTCAGACACTCAGTCTGGTGCTTGGTTGTGGCAGCCTAGGCAAACTAGCACAGACTCCATTCCACAAGGAAATACCTGCAGGGGGCTAGTGGCTGATAATGTACCAATATGTTGCTTCTCCCTGGCATTTGTGGATTTTATCAGAGGAATTTACAAAAACCTTCATATCACCTTAATATCACTCTCTTGTCAGGGTGGAGTTTTAGGCACTATTGTAGGTTATTGGGGAATCAGTTTGGGGACAAAGAACGATTCCCAGTTCCCTATAATTATGTCTAGGAGGTCCGTCTCCTACAATGACTACACAGAAAGCCTGAGATTAGAGACAGGCACATCACTGGCCACGCCCAAAGAGCATTAGGCACTGGCTTCAAAGTTCTCCCCAATCTGCGGAGTCTGATCAACTCTCCCAGTGGCTTCTCCAGTTCAGGAGCAAATTCCAGAAGCTTCGAGAAGGACACAAAGCCTGCCCTGCAGGGCCCAAGAAAACAGGAGACACAGAAAGCATGTCACGGGTCCTGGCTGGTGTTAGTAATACGCATCGTTTTTAGTAACACACGTATGGAGCCTCAGAGAAGGCGCTCACACCCCAACCAGGGGCCACGGCATGAAGAAAACACCTGGATAGGTTCCGTCTAGCAAAGGCCGCCAACACCAGCGGCCTGGACCTGCTCTTCAGGGGGCCCAGCAGTCCCGCAAGAGCCGCCCCCACGGCTGCCAGGAGGACAGGCCAGCGACGGGGCCGCGAGGACAGGCCAAGACGGGGCCACAAGGACAGGCCAAGACGGGGCCGCGAGGACAGGCCAAGACGGGGCCACAAGGACAGGCCAAGACGGGGCCGCGAGGACAGGCCAAGACGGGGCACGAGGACAGGCCAAGACGGCGCATGAGGACAGGCCAGTGACAGGGCACGAGGACAGGCCAGAGACAGGGCACGAGGACAGGCCAAGACGGGGCCACAAGGACAGGCCAAGACGGGGCCGCGAGGACAGGCCAAGACGGGGCACGAGGACAGGCCAAGACGGCGCATGAGGACAGGCCAAGACGGGGCATAAGGACAGGCCAAGATGGGGCATGAGGACAGGGCCGCGAGGACAGGCCAAGACGGGGCACGAGGACAGGCCAAGATGGCGCATGAGGACAGGCCAAGACGGGGCATAAGGACAGGCCAAGATGGGGCATGAGGACAGGCCAAGATGGGGCATGAGGACAGGCCAAGATGGGGCATGAGGACAGGCCAAGATGGGGCATAAGGACAGGCCAAGACGGCGCATGAGGACAGGCCAAGACGGGGCATAAGGACAGGCCAAGACGGCGCATGAGGACAGGCCAAGATGGGGCATGAGGACAGGCCAAGATGGGGCATGAGGACAGGCCAAGATGGGGCATGAGGACAGGCCAAGACGGGGCCCCGAGGACAGGCCAAGACGGGGCCTCGAGGACAGGCCAAGACGGCGCATGAGGACAGGCCAAGATGGGGCATGAGGACAGGCCAAGACGGGCCCCGAGGACAGGCCAGGAAGACGGCAGGCGGGGGCACCTTGCTGCGTGTGGGCAGCTTTTGAGGGACCCACAGAATGTGCTTGAAAACTCAACGTTTTATTGTAGCCCAAAGGATTTAAAGTGCTCAGAAGAGAGGTGGGATTTGTCCCCTTTCGGCAGCATTTTGGAGGCGTGTTTGTGATGGTGAAAAATTGGAAACAGCCTGAATGTCCACAAAAGAAGATATTTAAACGTGAAATGTATTAGACGAACTACCGCACATTTGTATCAGTGCAGCTGTCAAAAACGAAATGCACTGATCCAGAAAGTTATTGAAGAAACGGTTTTGCTTGGATAAAAAGGTTACTTTTAAAAGAGTATACTATAATTTCATTTTTACGAAAAAAATAAGAAAGAGACTTGATTTTCATATAGAAAAATGATAAGTGGGTTATCTGTGACTGGTAGATTTTTATGTACTTATATTATTTTCTTCTTGATGCTTCTTGGTAGGATATATACAGTCACGTGTTGCTTAATCATGGGGATGCGTTCTGAGGAGTGCGTCGCTAGGCCCCTTTGTCATTGTGTGAGTGTCATGGAGTGTGATTCCAGGGACCTGGCTGGCACAGCCTGCTACACACTGAGGCTACGTGGTGCAGCCTATCGCTTCTAGGCTCCCAGCCCGTCCAGCACGTTGGCATGCTGTGCCGCAGGCAACTGTGACGCAACGGTAAGTATTTGTGTATATAAACAAGGGCAGCTCTCAGGTGCTAAAGGTATTATATGCTGGGCACTGGGCCAAGTTTTATGTGGATCATTTTATTTAACTCCCACATAACCCTTGTAAGGTAGATGCTACTACTGCCTACATTTTTCAGAGGAGAAAGCTGTAACTTTAAAGAGGTCACGCCAGTGCCAAAGTCAGTGACCAGAAGAGAGCGGAGCATGCTCTTGGGCTGCAAACCACAGCCTGGTGGAGCACTGCCCTTAGCCCTGCAGGGCCAAAGGCCCAGCGTCATGGGAAGGACCAAAGGGGCAAAGGTAAGCGGCTCAGGTCCCCGAGCATCAGTAGGAACGGCCAACTGGAGCCTCACTCGGCAACTGAGGGTACTCCATAAAACCAGGGCTGACTCGGTGAGAGACGAGTCCCGACCTGAGCCCAGTCCCGGAGAAAGTCAAGGTGGCTTCCCCAGGGCAGGCCCAAGGGAGTGAAGAGAAGAGCGGCTGGTGGCGGAGCACGACGAGGGAAAGGAGCTGTCCCTAGGGGTCCGCATCCCTCGAAAGCGGCGCGTGGGCTCCGCGGCGGCGACGAGCTGCCGGACCATGCGTTGCCCTGCTGCGGTGTTCTGGCGTCAGAAGCGTGAGGTCGGAACCGGGCTGCTGCGCCACCCCACTCTTGCCCTGTCTGCTCCACGTGCGGGCGGGGCGGCCGGGCTCCCATGCCGCTGACCTCCGTCTGGGCCCAGCCCAAGGCAGCTGCCACGTGAGCCGAAGGGCAGCAGCAAAGAGAAGCCGGGCCGTCTCCCTCCACGGCCCCGCTAGGCTGGCGCCTCCTCAGGCGCTGCGCCTGCCGGCTGCCGCCGCCTTCCAGCCTCTGCTCCGGGAGCCCACTGCCCTCCGGCCTCCGGCGCTGGCAGCGCCTTGCTGCTGCTCACGCTCGGCCAGCTCGCCACCCTCTGCTCGGCTTCTCTGCTCTCCCATCAGTTAAGTTCCCTCTATGTGGCATATCGGAGTGTTTTCTTTTTTTAATTGATGTATAATGGTTATGCATATTTCTGGGGTACATGTGATATTTTGATACATGTGTGGTGACCAAATTAGAGTAACTGGGACATCCTCTCATTTCTGTTTTTCTGATTGGACTCCAACTGACGTGTTCCCTCGGTTACCAGTTTCTGTGTGCTCTGCGATATAGGGCAAAATATATCACATAGTGCAACGGAACTTCTAGGAAGTTTCTATGATAACATAAAGGTGGATAACATTAATAATATTCCAGCCAGAACATCAGCTGTGACATTTAACTGGCTATGAAAGAATGCGGGAGCTTGAAGGGAGAGGAGCGGACGGGCGAGGGAACTGTGTAAACACCGGCGTGACCGGCAAGAATCCTGGTCTTGTGAGCAATGCATGGGTGATGAATAAAAATAGGCAAAAAGTGGTCAGCACTGTGCCTAGAAGTTTCTCAGAGAAGGTGCTTTTGAGGGTGGGTGTATCAGGGAACTGCTGGGCAGTGGACGCATCTAGAAGGCAACATTGCAGGGAGCTGCAAGCTGACTCAACGCCAGATTAAAGGTTTGGGCTTCCTCTTACGGCGACCTTACTCACCATCGACTCCTGGCACCCGGCACATGGAAGGTGTTCAATCCATGTTGCTGAACAAGTGAGGAACCACTGAAAATGTTGGTAAGGAGGAAGGGCACAACAGAGCCGTGCTCTGCCAAGCTGGTTTGGCAGAAATGTATGGACTGGCTTGGTGGGGGAGCAGCAGGAGGTGGGGATCCAGTTAGCAAGTTGCTGCCAGCAACCAAGGGCTTGAGGAAGGCAGGGGCACTCAGATGCGTTAGATAGCCAAACTCGGAATTGCAGATCTCAGACGTGGGGGCTGGAAAGGGCAGTGCAGAAGGGCCTCTGAGGCCCAGCACCCAGGAGGTGAGTGGGTGGAAGTGCCAGCGTGAGTGGACAAGAGCTGACTGAGCAGGGACCCGAAAGGGCAGGCGTGGAGGAGATGCGGGAGATGCATGTTTAGTGGTGACAATTATTTAATAACCACCCTTGGATCTTCTGGCCTTTTCTCTCCTGTTATTGTAAAGACATTCATTTTTCTTTAAACCCAATAAATTATTCTCTGTCAGCAAGCCGGGGGAGGGGATGAAGAAAAGATCTTGGTTTGCTCGTGGCTTTTCCTCTGTCTAGTCCAAACACTGGAAATGTCAAGTTTGCCCACTAATTAAACATGTCTGTCTTGGACTGCACTTGTATCTTTCACTGAGAAGGTGTAGATTTCCAGGGAGACATTACACATTCATGTTTCCAAATACAGCATTTTAAAATTTCCCCATGTGACACAAATACCAACTTTGTGCAAGTGTCTCCTGGCAGGAAAGATACCTGAGCAAGGCAGCCTGCGTCTGGGGGAGGGGGAGGATGTGCTCAGTATGTACCCTTTACTCTATTTTCTGGAAAGCCACTCTGGGAGCCTCTGTAGTGCCTCTCTGACCTGCCTGGATTTCCACGAATCCTGCTACACAGCTGATGTGTCCAAGGACTGGGTCATGGGAAATCTTGTTCCCTGGTCAGGTCGAAACGTTCCTGCCACCATCCTTGGTGTCTGCGTGGTAGAGAACTGACAGTATATCTGCGGCTATAATTTTGCAAAACCTGCCTAGAATTCAACCAGGGAAGTATCATTATCCCCCACATTCCACAGATAAAGGCTAGGGCTTGCAGCCTTGAGACCTTTATAGGATAAGATTCACTTATTACATATTTTTGCATGCCAGCTGCAAGCATGACCCTGTGTCAAGTGCTGCAGATTCAGCTGTAAACAAGAGTGACATTAGGCCAGGTGCTGTGGCTCACACCGGTAATCCTAGCACTCTGAGAGGCCAAGGCAGGAGGATTGTCTGAGCTCAGGAGTTTGAGACCAGCCTGAGCAAGAACGAGACCCTGTCTCTACTAAAAACAGAAAAAAATTAGCTGGGCAACTAAAAATAGAAATATTGCTGGGCGTGGTGGTGCACACCTGTAGTCCCAGCT
The DNA here is from genome assembly GCF_040939455.1 of Microcebus murinus. Classification (NCBI taxonomy): domain Eukaryota; kingdom Metazoa; phylum Chordata; class Mammalia; order Primates; family Cheirogaleidae; genus Microcebus; species Microcebus murinus. The sequence goes on along the minus strand of NC_134123.1, from coordinate 4,175,572 downwards.
ACTCGGGAGGCTGAGGCAGGAGGATCGCTTGAGCCCAGGAGTTTGAGGTTGCTGTGAGCTATGGTGACGCCACGGCACTCTAGCCAAGGCAACAGAGTGAGACTCTGTCTCAAACAAAAACAAAAACACAAAAGAGTGACCTGATCCCTGCCCACATGGAGTTTAGTAGAGTGGAAGGCAAATAAATAATCCAGTATTGGGGATCAGAGAGGTCAGGCAACTTGCGAAGGACAAGTCCCTGCAGGTTGTGTGGCCGGCCCTGCCTGACTTCAGATCTCTGGCCCATCCTCTTGGGCAGTAAAACATGGACCTTAAAAACGTGAGATGTGGATGTGGATGGTATTTGAGTCCTGTGCCAGTCAAGGGGAAAGAGAGCTGGAGGGCAAGCAGCTGGTTTCTTACCGGGATAAAGACATTCTGCCATGCCACACCCAGCGCACCTGGCAGGGCCAACGCTCCTGGAGGAGACGTCATGGGCGCCTCACGCCGCCCCTCCACTGTGCTGCTGATGATGGGGAAACCCCACCCCGGGGCCCCATGGCTGAACTCACTGCTGACTGGATCCTTTTTGAATCCCACTGCTGATTGGATATGTAAAGCTTGTTGCTGATTGGATACTTTTTGAATCCTTCTGCTGATTGGATAACTCCTCATGCTCACAGTTGATTGGTTGTGTGTAACCCCAACCAGTGTATAAAACCGGGAGAACAACGAAGCAGGGCTCAGAATTTGGTGGCATGCCCCCCTGAGCCCGCTGGGGAATACAGGCTGATTCTCGACCCTCTGTGTGCCGCTCGGTTCTTTCCCGGGTCAGTCGCTGTTATACTTGCTGTTACACTTGCTGCACACTTGCTGGGACACTAAGTTACCATGCGTGAGGGCCGGAGAAACCAGCAGGGCTATGGATGATGGAGTTTTAACCAACCTTCCTGGACCTGTTTTCAGCCTCAGAATCTCAGCCCCCACCTGAACACGGGCATTTTGACATGTCACTAGATGTGAGTGGTCAGTTGTTGGGATTCCATGCACCAGTCATATTTTTAGTGCATGTGTGTGGGAGAAGGTGCATGGAATTCCAGTTATGACCCTAAAAATATGTTTTGTTAAAAAACCAACTGTCTACTATTACAATCACTTGTTGAAGAAAAGACATTTTTACATTAGGTAAAGAAAGAAGGAATAATATAATTTATAGGAATCCAAAATTAGAAGTAACTCTTTAAATTCAATTATTTTAGCTGTTCTTAATAAGAAGATGACTTTGTTGTCATTTCATGCATTTCTCTTTGGCATGTGGTGCAAACCACACCTTGGACCAGCCCGGCATCTGGACCCCTCCCAGCACCTGCCTGGGAAGATGGTCCGCAGGCCCCCGTCGGCCGTGTGGGCTCTGGGTTGAGGCCCCAGCAAGGCAGCTGCTCTCCCAGGAAGCAGGTCGGGGGCCTGAAGCTGCTCTCCCAGGAAGCAGGTCGTCTCGGCTCCCCTCCAGCCCGGAGCTGCGTCTGGAGCCGCTGTTTGGTCTGTGATCCTGCAGCACCAGCTCCCTCCAAGTCCCGCCATATGGGGACTGCTTTTCCACTGGGCCTGGCAGCTCTTTCGCTCATAACATCAGTCCCCACTGATAGATTCGTCCCTGTCACACTATTTACTGAAACTAGGCCACTTAATTAAAAGCAAGAGCTTTTGCTTAAACTCCTACAGTGGCTTTATAAATTCCAAGCATTGTAAAGGGCCCAGAAGGAAGAATGGGCAATTATCATAGAGCCAATGTCCCCACCCTTCCCAAAGTGCTCCTTACTCACGGAGGCGCCTGCTCTCCTCAGGGGGAGGGGGTTACTCCCACCGTCAGCTCGCCGTGGACATGGAGAGTGTCAGCCGTGGCACAGTGCGCTTTGCTTTCCTGGGACGTTTGCATCAGAAAGTCAGTGGTTCAGATACGCACTCGAACGCACACATGCGAAGCCACGGTAACCCTGTGGGAGAAGGGGGACGCGGATGGGGCAGGCGTCTTGTCAAGGGAAATGTGGGCAGAAGGCTGAAAGAAAGCACCAGAGAACGGAGCAGCCTTCTGAGATCACTGGGCAAAGCCCTGGGGTTTGGCAGCCTTTGCGGGCACCAGCTGTGGGTCTTGCATGGTGGGTTCTATTGGCTTTCGCTGGAAGCTTCCATCGGCTTCTTCGGATTCGTTCTCCACCCTCTCCACTCAGAGCCTGACTGACGGAAGCTGCAGCATGCGCCCCCGCCCCGGCTTCTGCTGGAGTCTGGGCGAGCCGTTCCTTGACCACCAGGACCCGACTGGGGAAGGAATGTCAGAAGTGAGTGAAACAGGGTCCCTGCCTGTCGGACGTTTCCATGGGGTTGGGGACAGGAGGCACAGGAAGAGAGGGGCAGACTTTCCTATTAAGCCAAGTCTGCTGGGAGGCGTCCTTGAGGCATCTCTCGGAGGACGTGCTGGTGCCAGGACAGCCCCTGCAGAGAAGAGGGTCCAGGACGCCTGGGGCGTGTGGCTTTGGCTCTGAATGCCGGTGGCTAGACAGGGAAGGGAGGCCGGGGAGGAGGCAGGCAGGTACGGGAGGAGGTGGAGGGAGCACGATGAGTCCGGGACTTGGTCAGAGGTGGCAGAGCTGCGCTTGCTCAGACCCCTCCCTCTGCAGTCCTGGATCTCTTCTTTTGCGCTCGGTGTTTGAAAGAACTGGTTGCCCTGGAAGGCCTGGCTGGTTTGCTGTCATCACTGAGCTCAGATCAAATACCCTGTCTGCTGAGAGGCTTCTGTGGAAGCCAGCCCCCACGACGGCCCAGTGACAGCGCCTCCTGGCGTTAGCAATCTGGATCTCGAGTTGCTGTTGGGTGGCGGCTGGCCCTGGTGACGAGGGTCTGCAGACTAGAACCAGGTGGAGGTGTGTGTGTGCGCGTGCGTGCGTGACTCAGTCACAAAAGACAGTGTGGCATCTCTCTCCCTCAGACCTGTGTGGGAGAAGCCAGATGCCCTGCTCGAGGACAGCCCAGCTGTCCTGTGGGGATGTGCCCCTGGCAAGGAACTGCATCCTCCAGCTTCAGCTGAACCTCGGATGACCGAAACCCCAGCTGACAGCTTGAGGGAAGCCTCGTGAGCGATCGCGAATCACAGCCACCCTGGGTAAGCCACTTCCAGATTCCTGACCCACAGAAACTAAGAAAACAAACCTTTGTGGCTTTGAACTGCTAATTTGTTGCGCAGAAATAGACAACCAATATCCCCTGTCTGACCGCAAAAAACGAACCAGCAGCTCCTCCGCACTGCACTTCCTGTTACTCTCATGCCACATCCCAAGCCTCTGAGGCCCTACGTGACCTGGCTCTTCCCGTCTCGTGTGCCCCTCTTCTTCCACTCTGCCCCTTACTGCTCCAGTGGCTTCTGGTTTCCTTGCTGCTGCCTGAACATGCGGGCATGCCTCCACCTCAGGGCCTTTGCACCTATTGTCCTTTCTTTCTAGAACATTCTTTCCCAGTTATATGAATGGCTTGCTCTCTCTCTTCCTCCAGGTCTTTGCTCACAAGTCAGCTTCTCAGTGAGCCCTTCCCTGATCTCTCCATGTCAAAGTGCAACCACATTCCCCAACTCCTCCCTAGACTTTTCCCCGATTAATTTTTCCGGTGTGTATCAACACCAGATATAGTATACAGTTTACTCATTTGTCTTGTTTATTGTTGTTTTTATTCACTAAAATGTAAGCTCTAGGAGGCCAAGCATTTCTGTCTGTTTTGTTCACTGTTAGGTAACCAACACTTAGAACACAGCCTGGTGTGTAGTAGGTGTTCGATAAGTATTCATTGAATGAATGACTGTCACATGATTTTTTCTGTTAGAACCTGTGCTGGGCAGTGCTTTGGCTCTCATGGTTTTTGTCCCTGGTATATCTATGAAGATGTAAGATGACAGGGCACAGGAGACTTGGCAGATGTAATTAACGTTGCTAATCAGTTGACCTTATGTAGGGAGATTGTCTTGGACTATCCAGGTAGGTGCAGTATAATCATGTGAGCTCTTCAAAGCAGAGACAGGGGCAGCAAAGAAAGCTGGTGAGACTCAGAGCGCGAGAAGTGGCTGACGAGAAGGAATCGGGCAGCTTTTCCAAGCTGAGAGAGGGACACCAGCTAACAGCAAGGAAACAGGGACTCCAGTCCTGCAGTCATAAGGAACTGGATGCTGCCATCGATCGGAATGGGGAAGAAGATTCTTTCCAGAGCCTCCTGATAAGAGCCCAGCTGGCTGACACCTGGGCTTTGGCTTTGGGAGACTCTGAGCAGAGAACTCATGTGAGCCCTCTGGGACTTCCTTCTTCTTCTTTTTTTTTTTTCCTTTTTGTAGAGATGAGGTCTCACTATGTTGTCCAGGCTTGTCTTGAACTCCTGGCCTCAAGCAATCCTCCTACCTTGGCCTCCCAAAGTGCTGGGATTACAGGCATGAGCCACCATCAGCCACCAGGCATGCCTGCCAGGACTTCTGACTTATAGAAATGTGAGGTAATAAATGGCTATTGTTTTACACTGCTAAATTTGTAGTGCTGGATTATGACAGCAATAGGAAACTAATAGAGATCCCTTTTAATTATTGGATATTGCGTTACTAATTTATTTAGTGTGAGCTCAGGTATACTGTCTCTCTTGAAGCCCCAGTGCTTATGGCAGTGCCTGGCACAGAATTTCATCAACCTCTGCTGTGTGAAGGGTCCTACTTTGAAGTGGGTTAGGGTATATTTTGGCTTGTCTAGAGCTCCACTAGGCTGTGAGAATCCCAGGTGCCAGGGCCAGTTGCAGGCTGCCGCATGGCCTCAGGCCCTGCCTTGGAGGGGCAGCAGTACACCTTTGACAAATTCATAGGCAGCCTAGGGCCAAGCTAGGAGGGAAGAGCCCATGTCACTGGCAAAAGGAACTGTGCACAAAGTTCTTATTCCCCTACCACCGAGAAATTAGACTCTGGCTATACTGGCCAGAGATTAGGAGGCAGGGTTTGGTGTCAGATCAAAATGCAGCTGAGTTTTTTACTATCTGTGTGACTGTGGATGAAAGAATCCACTTTTCTGAGCCTCAGTGTTCCCACCTATGAAATGGAGATAATAATACTCACCTCCTAGAATTTCTTTGTGTAGATTAATGAATCTGTGCAAATAGAGGAGTTTGCACACAGTAGGTGCCTAAAAAACAATAGTTTTTATTATTTTGCCTTTTGTTGAATTTTGCACCTTGGTGTTTATTGGGAAAAGCTTCAGATGAATTTTGAAAGAGGATTTCACTTGAGGTGGGAACAAATCTGATCAGCAACACCTGCTTTGGCTTCCACGATGAACCGTCCCAGCCCAGCCCACTCTCCACTTCCGCATTCACACGAAGGGGTTAGCTCACTCTGGCTGCAGACACAGAGACTAGATCTGTGCAAAGCAAATAATTAATATTAATGGTAACAATGTTCACAAGACATGTTAAAAATGACTCCGTTAAATTGATCCATTTAAAAATGATGCAATGAAATAGGTAGATGGTTTTATCAAACACATACATATACTCACACACAGACACACACACACTCTCACACACACACATATGTATACTCACACAAACCTCACTCAAAAGGTTAAAGACAGTTAAATTATCATGGGGACGGATACAAAATATTGCATGGGGATTTAGAGGCAAGAAATACTAGGAAACATGACGCACTGCAAATTAAAGTCATTTATAAAGTGCAACTGGCACACAGATAGGAAGGAAAAACGATTAGTCAGCAGAAGTGGGGTGTCCTGTTATTTATGTACAGACTATTTCCATGGGACAAGAGAGAATGTATTTATTAAGGGCTTGCGGTGTACAAATACAAACATACTAATGCTGGCACTGACGTACCTAAATGACGTACCTCAAAGAGATTTTGTCCGTTTGTCAGGTTTAAGCCCGCGAGGTCCTTCTGGCAGTCCTCGGGAAGCCTGCTGTCCCGCCCGGTTCTCTCTGGCTGCGGGCTGGCCTGCCGGCTTGACTCGCAGCCCGGCGCAGCTCATCCCGGCGGTCACTGCCGCCTCGCTCCGCGCCAGAGCAGGCTCTGTGCGCTGCATTCCCCGCCCTCTTCCACAGCCTGCCTGGCTTTTGGGGTTTGAAGGGAGCCACCTCTGGCCCAAGCAGCGGTGGGTGGGTTTGGTGCATTTTCCCTACCTCCTGCTTTCACAAGAGTGTGTGTTACCTGAGCATCATCTGGGGCCTTTTGTGATGCTAATAGAGGCAATGATTGAATCTGAAAGAAGAAATAAATAGAGAAGTCAGAGAAGACTGTGGGCTATTTATTAGAAAATATTGGTGGCAAAGAATTGAACAGTGTGGATGGTGGGAGGGGACAGGGGACAAGAACCTGCACTCCTCAGACTTGGTAGAGTGCTTGGGAGGATTTTGAGAAGGGATAAAATGAGATTGTGTTTCTACAATATTTAGCACAGTACTTGGCACCTAGAAAGTGATCAATAAATGATAAACTATTATTATTACATAATAAAAAGTATTAACAATGAGAACTTGTAACTTTTAATAACCTTTCTGTTATCTAAGCAGCTTACCTGAATTTTAGAGGCACACAGAATGTTTATTCTCATAAAGACCATGCTTTTGAAAATTTTTTTTGTTTTTAATTATTATGGGTACATAATAGTTGTATTTATAGGATACATGTGATGTTTTGATACAAACATACAATATGTATTAATCAATTGGGGCATCCACCGGATGTTCCAATTCCACTCTTTAAAATACACCATGATTTATTGCTATAGTTACAGTTATATATATATGTATAGTTATAGTTAACTTATATGTTATAGTCACTTGTGCTATCACATGTTGTTCATTCTATCTAACTATCTAACTATATTCTTGCACCCATTAACCATCCCCACTTTTTCCCTATCCCTGCTACCCTTTCCAGCCTCTGGTAACCATCATTCTACTCTCTGGCTCCATGAAATCGGTTGTTTTAATATTTAGCTCTTGTGTATGAGTGAGAACATTGAAAATCTGTTTTTCTCTTCTGGGCTCATTTCACTTAACATAATGTCCTCCAGGCTCACCCATGTTGCTGTGAATGGCAGGATTCCATTCTCTTTATGGCTGTATAATATTCCATTGTGTACATGTACCAAATGTCTTATCTTTCCATCCACTGATGGACACTTAGGATGATTCCAAATCTTGGCTATTATGAATAGTGCTGCAGTAAACATGGGAGTGCAGGTATCTTTTCAATACACTGATTTCCTTTCTTTTGGATATATACCTAGCAATGGGATTATCGGATCATATGGTAGTTCTAGTTTTAGTTTTTTGGGAAACCTCCACACTGTTCTCCATAGTGGTTGCACTAATTCATATTCCCACCAGCAGTGTGCAAGGACACTGTTCCCCTTTCTCCACATCCTCACCAGCATTGATTATTGTCTGTCTTTTGATAAAAGCCATTTTAACTGGGGTGAGATGATATCTCATTGTAGTTTTCATTTGCATTTCTCTGATGACTAATGATGCTGAGCATTTTTTCATATACCTGTTGGCCATTTGTATGTCTTCTTTTGAGAAATGTCTACTCAGATCTTTTGCCCATTTTTTAAGTCAGATTATTTGATTTTTTTCCTATTGAGTTGTTGTAGCTCTTTATATTAAATATATTCTGGTTATTAAACCCAATCTCTTGTCAGATGAGTAGTTTGCAAATATTTTCTCCCATTCTTGGGGTTGTTTCATCACTTTGTTGATTGTTTCCTTTGCTGTGCAGAAGCTTTTCAGCTGGTGTGATCCCGTTTGTCCAGTGTTGCTTTGGTTGCCTGTGCTTTGAGGGTATTACTCCAGAAGTCCTCGCCCAGACCAATGTCGTGAAGCATTTCCTCAATGTTTTCTCTTAATAGTCTCATAGTTTCTGGGCTTAGATTTCAGTTTTTCATCCATTATGATTAGATTTTTGTATATGGCAAGAGATAAGGGTCTAGTTTCATTCTTTAGCATATGGATATCCAGTCTTTGCAGCACCATCTATTGAAGAGACTGTCGTTTCCCCACTATATGTTCTTGGCAACTTACTTGAAGATAAGTTCACCTGTGGGTGTGTGAATTTATTTATGGTTCTCTATTCTGTTTCATAGGTTTATGTGTCTGTTTTTATGCCAATACTATGCTGCTTTGGTAACTACAGTTCTGTAGTATAATTGGAACTCAGGTAATGTGATTCCTCCTATTTTGTTCTTTTTGCTCTGGATGGCTTTGGCTGTTCTGGGTCTTTTGTAATTCCATATAAATTTTAAAATTCTGTTTTCTGTTTTTAAATTTCAAAATACTAATGGGGTACAAATGTTTTTGTTACATTGATACATTGTATAGTCCTGAAGTCAGGGCTTTCAGTGTGCCTGTCATTAGGATAGTGTTCGCTGTACCCAGCAGGTAAGTTTTTATCCCTCACTCCCTCTCAGTCTCCCCTCTTTTCAGTTTCCAATGTCCTTTACATCTTTTTGTGCCTGTGTGTACCCATCATTTAGCTCCCAGTTATTAGTGAGAACTTGTGTTTGTTTTTCCATTCCTGAGATACTTCACTTAGGATAATGGTCTCCATTTCCATCCAAGTTGCTGTGAAAGACATTATTTCTTTTCTTTTTATAACTGAGTCATACTCCACGGTGTATACATGTACCACATTTCCTTTATCCATTCATGAATCGATGGGCACTTAGGTTGATTCCATATCTTCTCAATTGTGAATTGTGTTGTGATAAACATTCGAGTGCAGGTGTCATTTTTCTATTTCTGTGAAGAATGTCATTGGTATTTTGATGGAGATTGCATTGAATCTGTAATTTAAAATTGATTTTTCCAATGCATGATCATTGGAACATCTTTCCATTTTTTGTGTGTTCTCTTCAATTTCTTTCATCAATGTTTTATTGTTTTCATTGTAGAGATCTTTTTCACTTCTTTGGGTAAGTTTATTCCTAGGTATTTTGTTTTATTTGTGGCTATTATAAATTAAAGATCATGCTTTCTAAAACAGTAATGCCGGTTCAAAAATTGGAATCCAACTAAGGCCCTATAGGGACATTTACACAAAAGAAATTAAAATCAACACCAGCTGCTGATTTTAAGAAGGCTGCATCTTCTGAGATAAAGGAGAAAGGCAACATGCCACTACTTGATGTGAGGTACTTTGAAAAGCTGATTAGTCTGTTTTCCCACCCTAGAATGAGAATATAATCATTGTACCTCAATGCAAATACAAGTTATTTCTGAACTGTGCAATGTATGATGCAGTGAGAACCCTGGGGAGTATCTGAATGGAAGTCTAGAAATTTAGAATTCAAGAGACAAATTCCCACAACAAAGAAACAGCAACAAGGAAAAAGATGACTTGCATGAGTCCCTAGAAATGATTAAAGCTAGGGCTAGAGACCAGACTCCAGGACCCTGAATCCCAGATGTACTGACATCTATTTTTTTCTGCCTAACCAGTTTCCTTTTTCCCTTTTGCTAGCAACATTGCCCTAACTTTCCTTATGGAACCACATTTCCCTCATTTTCAGTCCATTTGCTTTGAATGCAAATGACTCCACCCAAACTTCCCTCTGGAGCTGTGTGTTCCAGGCAGGGCACCACAACAGTGACTGGCCCAGGGGTGGACACCTGCCCAGGGGACTCAGTAAGATCCAGCTGTGGGACTTTTGTTGAAATTGTTGAAAATAGATAATCTCCCATTCTAAATGGGTTTTCTGGTCGCCACCAAAAAGGGAGATCCTGCTTACGAATGGACATAAGAGAAGGCAAACTAGAACTGTGAGCCAGTGTGAGGCCAGGTCCTCACATGATGATTTGAGCTCCCGGACCCAGCATTGCTTGCAACCGGCCACACGGAGGGGGATAGAGACAGAGGGATGGACGGATGATCACGATAGCCTATGCCGGTTTGTGTCGGGTTGATGTCATTGCACCTGAAAGAGTCCTAACTAATATAAAGTCTGTTCCTCTCCTGATAGACCACCCTGCCTCTTTATTGTTGTCCTTTGAGAAAATACGGTATGGTAACCACGAAGTACTCGAGTGTCCTCCGAGGGAGAGTCCTCCTGGGGAAACCCAGCGCTGGTGCCTGGAGGAGATGCTGAGCAGGTGCTGGCTGCTAGGAGGAGGGGGTGATGAGGAGCAGCGGGCAGGGAGTGCCCGCGGCAGTAAGGAGCAGGCCTTCCGCACCGCACGCCTGGCGCCTGGCGGGGACAAGGTGCCTTAGCCTGCAGGTGTGAGCTCTGCCACAGCAGCTTGGCCAGAAAAGGCACCCTAACAGGAAGCCGTGAAACCACCCAGAGCCGGCTGTGAGTGTTGTGACGGAGACGCAGAGGGAATGTGGCCGTGATCCAGGGAATAGCAAGCAATCAGGAGTCGCACGACCTGAAGTCCAGGCTGGGCTATTGCTCTCTTACGGGGGCCTTGATAAACGCTGCAGCTCTGAGTTCCCAATCTATAAGATAGGAATGATGCTGCCTTCCTGCCCCTTGGGGCTTCCTGGGGCTCAAAGGCCGACAGTAACAGCAGTGAAAATGGACACTGTGTTTACTGATGTGCCAACCACCTTGCCTGCCTTTCTGATGGGAGCTGCACAGGGTCTCTGTGAGGTAGGTCATATTATCATACACATTGTGCAGATGAGAAAACTGAGGCTCAAAGAAATGAAATGATTTTTCCTGAGGTTGTGCAACAAATGAGTGGCAGAGGCAGAATTTGAACTCACAGTATGAAGTCCAAGGCTGTACCCATGTCTGTTTCTGAATGCCACCTAAGGGTCTACAAAGGGCCTTACAGATGAAACACTCAGAGCCAAGTGTTCAGAGTGGGCTTGGTTTGGATTAACTTATTCTATTTTCTACTGAGTTTTCTGTTATTAGTACAACAACTTTTCTTTGGAAAGCTTTGGCACCCTGGGATACCTTACTGTCTTAGTCTGGGCCGGTGAGTTGTTGTAATAAATAGCCTTAAAATCTCAGTGGCCTAGCACAGTAAATTTTATTCCTTCCTCATACAGTGCACTGTGGGTGTTTGGTTGGTGACCTTTGCATGGTGATCCAGGGGCACAGAATCCTTCTATATTGCAGCATTAGCATCCTCTGTGGCTCTGGAGTCCTGCTGCACCCTTCAAATTCAGCTGGAAGACAGGAAAGACAGGATTGCATATGGAGAGGTTTTACGGGCTAGGACAGGGAGTGGCCAAGTTCACGTCATGCACATTTCCTTGGTCGGAACGTGGTCACATGGCCACGTGTAAGTGCACAGGAGGTGGGGAATGTACTCTAGTTGTCTGCCCAGAGGAGATGAGGTTTGTTGAACAAATAGAAGTCCCTGCCATGCTTACACTTTTCCAACTTATAAACTTTTTGGTGATTTTTATTGATTTCATGTTGCCTGTCTGGACTGCCTGGGTACCAGGGCAACAAATGTCTATGACTCGCCTCCACAGGGGCCCTGTGCATGGGAGAGGAAAACAAGGCTGCATCCCATCAACACATCCGGCAACCCTCTGCAGCGGAGGCTGCGGTGTGCCGCCCAGAAAGCTCCGGGACCAGGCGCTTAGCCCAGCTGCTGCCATGCCGTTGGCTCACAGATCACGGCGGAGCGCCCTCCAGGAATTGTCCTCAGAGGAAGACAGCCATCTCATCCAGGGCTGTGACCTCTTCGCAGGAAGAGCTCCCAGACAGCGGCTTGGTGCTGTGAGAGTGTGGCGACCCCTCGAAGCCGGCCGGGAGGCAGCCCCAGTGCAGAGCCCCGTGGGGTGGCGGGCGGCTCTGCTGCGACTGGGCCAGGTCAACTCGTCCTTTTGCGCAGCCCTACTTCTTCCACTCCCAACAGATGTGGTCCTGAAGACACTCCTCCACCAGCTTCCTCTCGGAAAGCTCCATCTCGGAGTCTGTTTCCCCAGAAACCCAACCTGAGACAGCTGGTGCCGACAGCTGTTAAAGAAGCAGCCTCCAAAACGGGGCTTTGGAGCTGGGTCCCCTGCTGACTGGCTGACACTGCGGGCGCCACCCCGCTGGTGGGTGGGGTGTGGGCAGCCCCAGAGTGCTGGAGCAGCACGGTTGTGAGGGCTTTCACCGGTGGGGACCGGGTGGGATAACGGTGGAAGAGAATGCCCTGGGCGAGGTGCTGGCTCAGGCCTCGGAGGCGCGTGAGGGAGGTGGCGATGGCTGTGGACTGGGTGGCTCTTGCTAGGGTGATCCATGTGTCTGAGAAAGGCGATGAGTGGCTGAGAGTGCTCATAAAGTACAGGCTGAGTCGAAAGCCATATGGCGTCTTTGGCTGCACGGAAAAGATCCGCATCTCATCCTCTGCAGCCAAGAACATAAAAAGCCAAAGATCAAGCCCCATATTTAATTAATCAAGGTGGTCCCTTCCTCCCACACCCCCTTAAGGGTTAGCACCTTCTTGGTACAAAAATCTATCTTAATCAGCTTGGGCTTCAATAACAAAGTACCATAGATTGGGCGCTTAAAAAACGAAATTAATTTCGTTTTGGAGGCTGGAAGTTTTGGAGGCTGGAAGTCCAAGGTCAGGGTGCCAGCATGGCTGGGTTCTGGTGAGGCCTCTCCTCCTGGCTTGCAGACGGCTGCCCTGTCACTGCCGTGTCCTCACAGGACAAAGGGGCATGGGGGGAGAGAGAGATTTTTCCTTTTATAAGGCCACTAATATTAGCAGATTACAGCCCACCCTAATCTTCTCATTTAACCCTAGCTCTATCTTCAGATACAGTCCCATTCAGGGCTGAGGCTTCAACTTACGAATTTTGGGCAGACAGATTCAGCCCATGACAACCTCCTCACCTGATGACTGTGGAGAGGCCCCTCGCATGAAGACACGGCTGCCTCCCCTCGTCCCCGGCCAGACAAGTCACTAGGGCTAAGCCATGAAGAAAAGGAGAGCCAACAAAGGAGGCCCTGGGTGTGCTGAGAGGGGACAGGCACCACCCTGAGGGAGTGGCGGGACCCAGCAACCACGCCCCGGCAGGGGAGAGAAGAGTATGAACGGACGGGACACTAAGGCTCCTGGACCGAGGGGACAGTCGGATGAGGGAGAGCTCACCCACGTGGGCACACAGAAGACAGTATCACACGGACGGTGTGACTCCGGGAAGCAGGGATGACATGATGGTCCCAGTTAAGTAAAAATGGCAGAACTTCTAGTGCAGCTCTGGATGAAGGGATCAAAAGGGTTAGGCAAGGTGGGAAACGGAGTGGATATATGACATAAAGCCAAAAATCCATCCGGCAACTCTGTTGTGCAGGTGAGACCAGGACACACTCTACTCGCAAAAGTGACAGGAATGCAGTGGCAAGAAGGGCACGGACGCTGTTGGCAAGTGCAGTGATGGCTCCTCTGCAGTTGCGGGTAATGACAGGAAATTCTGTTTCAGAACTGGCTCCTTGGTAGCAGTAGGGCTGATAGAGTCTCCCGACAACAGAGGTGAGGTGGCAGCTCAGTCATCAGAAGCGGGACAGGTGTAATTAGTTTAATAAGTGGCAGGTCAGAGTGCCAGCCAAGGGGCTTGACCCTCAGAGAGCTACAGAGATGGTTAGTAGAGCCCAGTGTTTCTAGGGGTGAGAGAGATGGCAGCCAACAACTATATTGTTTAGCCTGTGCAATCCAAAGAGATCAAGGATGTGCCACCAAGAGGTGGGAGCAATTGTCCCAATAAAGAAATACAGTCCACAGAACAGGTTTGTATCTGATCAGTCTTTAGACCAAGTAACTGACTTCAGGGGAGGCCAGGTCCCCAGGAAGAAGGATGGTATTCCACTATGGCAAGTGCATAGTGTTGGAACAGGGTCCTTCTTTTAAAGTGGAGGTATCTGGGGACCAGGTATTAAATGGAGTCCTAACCCAGGTTTAGATCCTATCAGGGCCACTGGATCCCACCCAGGAGTCACTTCGCCCAGTGCCCATGTTTGGTGATTAGCAGACGCACCACACTGGTTCCCGTGCTTGTAGGGTAACAGTGGGAAGTCCAGGTAGGAGCCTCGGAAACTTTCATCTACCTTATCCTGCAAGATAGTAATGCAAAACAATATCACAAGCTAGGTACATGGTAGAAATCTGTGCCGCCCTTAAAGTCTGAAAGAGGCAGGTGTGGTGTTCCCCACCATATTCTGATATGCAGGTCTGGCTTCCATAAAAGCAAGATGGGGCCTGGAGAGTGAAAATATACAGTGGCAGACTCAACAGGTGGCTTTTCCTATTACAGCTGTGCACCAGACATGGCATCTTGCCGAAGCAGATTTACCCAAGTCTCAGATGCATGGCACGGGCTATGTGCTTGGTGAGGGAGTGGATTTTTACCCGTTCCTGTAACTAAGAAGGGTCAGAAACAGCTCTCATCCACTTGGGGCAGGAAACAGCATACATTTACAGTCTGCCCATGTGCTATGTTAAATCTCGCACCTTCTGTTTACATTAGACAGTTGAGTATCCGAAGGGATACAGATCATTCAGACACGCAGCAGAACGTCATATTAGTTCGCTGTATGGGCTTCATGTTGACCATACCAGGTGATCAAGAAATAACAAGTGCACTGGAAGCACATGTACTCAAAAGGGTGGAGAATAAACCCTGCAAAGTTTCAGGACCTACAATAATAGTGAGAATTTTAGGGGTCCAGAGATTTGAATCATGCTGGGGCATCCTATGCAACTATAAGGAAAAACACATTACATCTTTCACTCCCTACCATGAAGAAAAAAGCAAAATCCTGGTTGCCACCGGGTGCTGGAGGCAGCATATTCCGCACATGAATGCCGAGAAGTGCCATGGCCCACGCGTGACATGAAAGGCTGCCAGCTCCGAGTAGAGCCAGCAGCAAGAAAGGCTTTTCCGCAGGCCGGGATGTGGTGCAAGTAGCCCTGCCCCTTGGACCATGTGACCCAGCAGACCCTAAGGTATTAGAGGTAATGGCTCTTGGGATTCTGCTTGGGGTTTATGTCGAGTTTATAGATGCTTGGGGTTCTAGAGCAAAGTCATAACATCTGTGGCAGAGGATTATATATCACTCAAAAAAAAAAAAGAAAAGAAAAAAGAAATACTCTGGCATCTTGCAGGCCTCTGGCAGAGCTGAGACTCCTGAGCAGGGGCTATAAGCGGGGCTTAGCGCCAGGACGGGTTGCTGTGAACTGGATCGTCAGACCACCAGGCTACAAGGCAGAGCAGACCCAGGAGCAAGTCATTGTAAAATCGAAGTGGTGCATCCAGCCATGACTGGACAGAGGCAGGAGTAGACAGCATAAGTGTGACCCAGACCCCCATCCTTAAAGCAGTTGCACTGACACCTGTCTCTGAGCTCACGCATGTGGCCACATGGAAGGGTCCTTAAGCCCAGCTGACAGTGGAGGAAAAGGCTGAGCTTGGTTCATGGGTGTTCTCACTATGTCAGTGAGTCAAAAATGACCACTGCTAAACCCTACCCCATGTACGGCTGTTCAAGTAAGACGGAATGAGGGGGTCCTCCCGACTGGTGGAGGGTTGAACAGCGCACTGGATCATCCACTTTGAGTGGAAGCGGAGTGGCCTGAATGGGAATGTGCGCATGCGGACTCGTGGGCAGTGGCAGTGGCTGAGTCAAGGATCTGGAAGGAGATAAATTGGAAGGTCAGGGTCAAAGACATTGAGGGAAGAGGCACAGGGATGTAAATACCTAAATGTGATGTGTGATGACTTTTGTGTCCTGTGTTCATGCTCATTAGAGAGCCACCACTGTGGATGGGCCACCAAATAGCCAGGCAAACAGAAGAGCTTGTGCGCAGTGGCTGACACCACCGGCCTCTGCCGGCAGCTGCCCACGTGCCGGCACAACGGGCACAGGGTGAAGCAGCCAGAGCAGCAGGGCTGAGGCTGTGCGGGCCCACAGCCTGGCTGTCATTCATCAAGGCTGACCTAGCTACCACCACTGCCAAATGCCACCCACCAGCAACTGAGGGAATGCTGGGTCCCTGAGATGACGCCGTCCCTTGGGGAGACCAACACCCACCAGAGGCACGTTGATGACATTGAACCCTTTCTACCCAGAATGGGCAGTGATTTGTCTTGGCTGGACACTGCACACGTTCTGGGCAGAAGTTTGTCTTTCCTGCTCTGGAGGCCTCAGCCAGTACCACGATCTGAGGCTTGCTGCGTGCCTGCTCCATGGACATGGTATGCCACATAATACTGCCTTAGAGCACGGTCCGCTCTACAGCAAAGAAGTGCAGGAGTGGGTCCACGACCCGGGGATCCGCTGGTCCTGTCAAAACTGCACCCATTGGAAGTTTCCATCAGGAAGACGTGTGAAGGCTTTTTGAAGGCACAACTGAGGCACCAGCTTGGTGATGACACCGCAAACATGGAGCATTGTCCTCTAGGTCACAGTAGAAATCCCAAATTAACGGCCATTATACAAAGCGTGTCCCCAGTGGATGGGGCCCATGAATCTGAGAGCCAAGGGCTGGAGCAGGAGTGTCCTGCTTGCCGGTGACCCTGTTGGGGAATTTATGCTTTCTGTCCCCACCATTCCGGGCTCCATGGGGTTTGAGCAGTGGAATGAATGTTTCCACTAAGTGATACAGAGCGAGGCCCATCTAACTGTGAACCGTGACTGCAACCTAGTCACTTGTCACGCCAAGAGATAGCAGTTGAGCAAAGACCACCTGGCAGGAATGTTGACGCAGTCATCAGGGGGAGGTCAGGCTGATGTCTACACGGGGCAGAAAAGAATAGGTTTGGCACCCAGGTGATCTACTCGGGTGTCTCTTGGTATTACCTTTCCCAATTCT
Organism: Microcebus murinus; assembly: GCF_040939455.1. Lineage (NCBI taxonomy): Eukaryota > Metazoa > Chordata > Mammalia > Primates > Cheirogaleidae > Microcebus > Microcebus murinus. Next base: position 4,158,745 of record NC_134123.1, on the reverse strand, counting down.
GAGAGCAGACAAGCCTGGTTAGGGTGTGGGACCTCTTAGGGAGGAAGGTCTGGGGCCCCACCGGCCAAGTGCCCTGGACCAGCAGAAGTGCTAATCCAAGGACAAGGAAAATCTAGAGTGAGGTGGGAAGGGAGGAAGTGAGTGTCAGCTCTGGGCAACACAGACCAATCCGAACCCTGGAGAAACTGTTCTCAGGACTTACAATGTAGAGAAAGTAGATCTGAATGGTGCAAGGAATGGTCTTTGGTGGGTTCTGCGGCACATGGCCCGATTCCCCTTTGGGTCCAAGGCACTTGTTCTCTAGCTCCTAGGACTTTTGGAGGCTGATGGGTATCAGCTGAGTTACTCTTCAGGAATCACCCTCAGGTGAGCAGAGCCACCTTGTCCAGTATCCCAGATGACCTGGAGAAGGGGGCAGCCTGCATCCAAGGACTTCTCGATGGGGCTGCAGCAGCCCGGCATCTTGCCTTGAGGCAGGGCAGCTCTGCAGGGCCGAGCCGGGTCCAGAGCTCTGAGCGGGGATTCCGCACCTTCCTCTGCCTGCCCTGCCTGCCTCCAGTCCTCTGCCAGTGTCCATCGGCACTCCCAGCCAGCCTCCTGCACTCGTGGTCTGCCCATGGCCCACTAGCCAGGGAACCAGACCCGAGACCGCAGTCTCAGCCATCGTCTGGCTCTGCAAAACTCACTTTGCAATCAGGGAGTGGGGACGCCCACCTCCATGACATTCTCTCCTCCCATGTGAATGGCCCTCCCTTCTCTTTCTGTGACCTCACAGCAGTTGTGGGTCTCTCCCAACAGCCCAGAAGGTGCGGGCACTCCTGAAAGTCTCGGCACCAAGGGACTCTCTCGGCTCCTTCCCTCAGGTCTGCTATCAGCTGAACAGAAGAACAGAAAATTCCATGAATAACATATCAACCGGGGACAGGTGAAAGCAAATTTCCTAAGTGAAAAAAAAAAATGAATCACGTATTATTATTCAGAGGCTTTGGAACATAATAATAACTAATTTCTGGAGTCCATGGTAACAATAGAGAAGAAATTGGTAACCAAATCGGCGCTTGGACGCGCCCCAGTCCAGAACGCTCGCCCACGGCAGTGCTGGAGGAAGACACCCACTGTCTTCACACATTTTAATTTGAGCTGTACCAGATCACTCAGATAACTATTTTGTTTTTAAACCAGTGTTTTCTCCATGGGGCAGTAGGGGATTCTGGCACAGATAAGATCGCCGAGGAGTTGCTCGTACCCAGCCCCACACCAGGCACCGAGAGACCAGGGTGAGCCCCCGCCTTGCTCCAGCAGGGATCCCGCCCGGAGCCGCCCTGTAGGCTGGGATTGCCCGTCTCTGTGTCTGAGAGGTTCGGGGACCTTTCTGTTCACAGGGCGCAGAAAGTACTTCCTCTCCGCAATGACTCTTGGGGAATCTTTAGAGTTAGGAAGAGCTGAACAAGCCCAGTAATCTTCCAGCACGGTAGTCCCGTGGGACACAGCTCTCGGTGACCACCCTGGAGCTGCATTGGTCTGCCGTGGGCAAGCAGAGGACCTTCTGGAAGTAGAAGCACCAACCTCTCAAAGCTCTTCTTCCTGTACAATCTGGGCGCATTGGCTACGAAGAGTCGGCACCCCTTTCCAACATGCGTTCGTAGGCACCTCTGGCACTCCAAGGTCCCTTGCAGTGTAATCGGGCAGGCGAAGACCCATATCTTCATTTCATTTATGTTTTGACTGAAATTTTAATGTCAAAGGAAAAATACTGCCTAATGTAACTGAAAAGCCCAAGGCTCCCGGCTATGGGCGCGGCAGGACCCAGGACTCCAGTGACGGCATTAGGAGGGGCTTCTCTCCCCTCTCGGCTCTGCCTGGCCCTGCGCCGGCCGCATCATCGGGTTCACCCGCGTGGAGGCGAAGATGACAGAAACCCCTGGCTTCCCTGGTCCGCTGGGCTTCTTACACCTGTTGCTCTGGCACCTTCCTGATCCCTCATCTTTGGCTCCTTTGAATAAATGTTCTGTTATTTCCTATTCCACATCTCATAATTTATCTTGACCTCGTGCCAAAAACCCTGTGCCCTTCAGACTGGGTCAGACAGGTCCCTGGGTCTCTCTTTAATTTGGTCCACATGCTTTAAGTTGGATACATGGGGAATTAACAATTACAATTCCTCCTTGCAAGAGAAATCCCACTTTGTTCTTTAACCATGTTTGCTCAATGCAAGGACAAGTCCATGTTCTTGTGGTCACTGTTTGAAGTGGGAAGGAAGGCAGTGGCTGGATCTGGAGACTGAGGGGTGGATGGTCTGGTGTCGGTGCTGCCCTGGCCTTTGTTCTTTCAGTGGTGTGCCCTTTCCTACGCAAACGCCATCGTCGTCTGCTGGCTGGCAGATCAGTGGGTGACATTGTACAGGGACTGGTATTTGTTTAACAGAAATCTCCCCGACTGACCCAATTCCTGTAATGCATAAAAAAATGACAGAAGTAATATTTTTGTTCTTGTTTCACTTTCATTCATCTTATTTGATCAGGGCTGAGCAAAACTGACATGTCATCAAACTCCAAAGTGTGTTTCAGCACCAGGTTCATCGGAGGGTGGCATTTAAAACACAGACATTGCAGGAACAAATGTATTTGCCAATCCCGTCCAGCAATGTAAACCTGACCTTTCTCCTGTGGACTTATTGACACGAGACTGTTTTGTATCATATTTCATTATTGTGCATGGAAGGACTGAAAGTTCTTCTCTTGGAAAACAACTCAGTTGAGGCCAGAATGGCCAATACGCCTTTCCTTCACAGAGAGAAAGAGGGAATTAGTTAATCCTAGCAAGATTAACACAATTCCTCAAAGAGTGTCTTTAATTAAAAATACCTGGTGCCAGCAGTGTGGGCCAGGAAGAAATTTCCATTTGGCATGTGGCGGGAGCAGAGGAATTCATCCGAGGTTACTGTAACTTACTTGTGGTGGGTACGATGCAGGTTCCTGGTGTCTGGGGGCCCTGGGAGGTGTCCCCGGCCACTCAGTGCAGAAATCCATGTCTGTAAATGCTCGCTCAGTCTGCGCTGCAGCCCACTCCGTGTTAGCAGCTTGTCACTCCGCCAGGCCAGACAGCTGTAGAAATTATCCATTTGTGTGTTCGACAAAATATCTATGAATCTGGACCCCCCCAGGCAGGGGGTGCATAGCCATGGACAAAGGAAGCGAGATCCCTGTTTTCAGGGGGCTTCAATCTTCCGAGGGAAGGCGGGCTATAAGTTAATTTATAAATGAACAATATAAATGTGATGCTTTCAGAAGTGAGGCGTGTTGGGCATTGCGAACAATATGGAAGGCGGTGGAGAAGCCTGTGGGTGGTGGGGTGACCTGCCGGGTCCGCGTGAGAGAGCCGGAGCGTGTAGACGGGAGCGCGAAGGTGGCACCTGGTCGGAGAGGCGGAGCCGGCCGTGCGGGGTCTGCCCGGGACTGCTGAAGGCAGAGCGTACTGCTAGGGCAAAGGCCTCGAGGCGGAAATGCATTTGGCATTTTTGAGGACCAGAGAGAAAGCTAGTCGGCATGGTGAGAGCTTCCGGAGTAGGGGGCGCGGCGCTGCGGCGAACCCAGAGTGGGCAGACCAATCGGGAGCGCCCACCTGGGAGGTCTCAGCAGCTGCCATGGGAGCTGTGGGGGTCATGAACCAGGGCAGTGACAAAAACTCATCTACGCTTTCAAGTGGTTATTCTGGCTGCAGGGTGGGGACTGAATTGTAGGGGAATACGCACGCAGTAACAGAAACCAGTTGTGTGGCTGTCAGAGCCGCTTCTAGCAAGAATGGACGGTGTCTTGACCCCACAGGACATACTGAGCCTAAATCTGTGTCTATGTAAATTGGTCCCACCCTGCCCCTCTCTTGCCACCCAAGGAGACAGAGTAAATGCAGCCTGTCCTGCTGCTTGGTGACAGCGTTTGTGATTCCTCATTACCTTTCCTTCTCTGGGCAAAGCAGTCCATTTCTTCCAATTCTGGTTCATGTGACACCTGCGGCTCCCTCCTGCTCTGTCCCAGTTGCCGCGGGTCTCTCACCCGTGAGAGCCTGACATGTACCAACACACCTCACAGTGTGGCCGTCACTTTGCATCCGATCTCTGCCCTTGGGAAGACCCCTCCCCTACTATCAGGCTGCGTGTGTCAGGTGGAGTGGGCCCACAACAGAATGAGTCTATGCAGGTCAGCATGTCCCCTCCCGTCCCCCTGCTGTAATGGGTCCCGAGAGGGCCAAATGATCCAGTCCTCATCCAAGAGCTGCCAGGGAACTGTGGCCGGGAATGCCGGGCTGAGAGGCTCCTTCTTTGTCGCTGAATTCAGCTTGACATGTGGAGTCTTAGGAGCCTCCAGCAGCCACCCGAAGACTGTGGGGGAGGGGCTGGGGGAGAACACACACCACGACATCCACTCGGGTGAGTGGAGCGAGAGTGCAGAGAAAGAGAGGGAAGATGGCCTTTCTTCTGCACATTGCACCAAGTGGTGTCTAAAGTCCAGTTCTGGATAATTCAATGAATCAATGCATCTTCCCTTTTTCTTCTTAAGCCAGTTGGGGCAGGACACTTGCTTTGGAAAGAATCCCAACTGACAGACCAATTGGCGGACTGTGGGGCCGTCGCTTCCCTGGGAGGGTCACTGTGCCCCGTCTTCGCAGCCTCTGGTGGCCACTGCTGTCGGCAGCCGAGCCGTCCTGCCGTGTCTGCTTGCCGCCCGCGCAGCGAGAGCTCGCGCTTGCTGATCCGCGGCTTCCTTGTTGACTTCTCTCTGAGACATCCTCCAAGGGTTTATGTGAAGCCCTTTTATGAATTTAGTATTTATTGGGGCTCCCTCTCCCACTTGACATGGATCCATTTTTGCCTGAGATGCAAGCTCCTGAGGACCCAATATTATGATCCATTCGGGGGGAAACAGGAAAGAGAACCAATAAAACCTAACCAAGCTCAGTCTAATCGTCGCCAAAACCCCCATCTGATCTGGCTCCCTGATGGGCCAAGGAGGGCAGTGATATCTCAGCGCCTCGCCTGTCGCGGCCGTTCCCGGCACCTGAGAGCCCTGTCAGCCACCAGCACAGCCGTTTCGCAGAGGCCTCCGAGGGTCATGGCTGTCCTGTGGCTTCTGCCGCTTAACTGGCCTAAGTGGGAGAGCGTGGCAGCTCAGGCCGGGCCAACTGCCCCTAGGGAGGCGGAGCCTGCAAGTCCAGCACTCAACCTGCCCGAGAGCAGGGCGCCCCTCAGACGACAGGGTGGATCCAACTCACACCTTCCATGGGGCTAGTAGCTGGCTTACAGCACCTGATATGAAGGGCCAGCTGGACCCTTTGGGAGCCGCTAATCATATTGGGGAAACTGAGGCCTAGAGAGGTCAGAAACTTCCCCCAAGGGGACTCAGCAAGCCCGCACTGAATGTTCCTGGCTCAGAGCCCAGCTCTTCTGATACTCCACCCGCCCTTCTTCCCAATGCCCGGGCCAGCAGAGGAGCTGAGAGACTCACTACTTGTCTGATGGAACATCTGATCCTCTCTTTGGTTGCCTGGGGCAGGTGAGTTGGGCCACTCTGTGGATGGGGAGGCTCCACAGTTACACAGGGGACCCTGGAGACAAAAGTCCTAGAGATGGGACTGGGGGGGTGTCTTCTGGCTCAGGAGACAGGAGATCAACATTCTAATATTTTTTTAATTTTTTTTTAATTTAAGCATATTACAGGGGTATAGATGTTTAGGTCACATATATTGCCTTTGCCCCACCTGAGTCAGAGCTACAAGCGTGCCCATCCCCCAGGCGGTGCGCACCACACCCATTATGTGTGAACACACCCATCCCCTCCTCCTCCCTCCCATCTGCCTGACGCCCGATGAGTGTTATTGCTATAAGTGCACTTAGGTGTTGATCAGTTAATACCAATTTGACGGTGAGTACATGTGGTGCTTGCTTTTCCATTCTTGGGATACTCCACTTGGTAGAATGGGCTCCAGCTCCATCCAGGACAACACAAGAGGTGCTCTTGACGCCATCACTCACTGGGCAGCACACAGCAAATCACGTCTGTATCTGTATCTGCAAAAGGCAAGAGCTGCCCCTCACGCGTCAGGTACTGCTCTCTCACGTCGTATCTGAACTCCATAACCCTTAGGGTAATTTTGTGAGATATTTGGTATTATCGTCAATCTAAAGATGAGGAAACTGAGGCACAAACAGGTTAAGTAAGTGGGCCCAAAGAAGCCATTCAAACCCATGCAGTCTGGTGCCAGAATCTGCTGTTAGCCTCTGTGGGCATTGGCAAAGGAGAATGGTAACTAGTAGTAAAATAAAATCAGTGAACAATCAAAACACAGTGGTGCATCTCCCACAGGCTTCCTACAAAGATTCAACGAAATAAGTGTGTTAAACACGTCTCTGACTTTCTGTGTCCTGATGCTTTGACTTCTGGGGTCTTGCTGACCCTGAGGGCTGCCCTCGCAGGGCTGGCCACGTGCTAGAGGCTGCCAGCGTGCGCCCGGGGGCGTTCTCCACGCACGCACACGCCGCCGCCAAGCCGGGTCCGCGCCCACCAGCTCCTCTGTCCGGTCCTCACACCCCCGTCACTGTCCTGCTGGAATCAACCCAGGCCAGGTGCTGGACAGTGCTGTGCCCCAGAACCTGCAGAAAGTATTCACACTGGCCAGCCCTAAACCTGCGAGCCTGCTGTGCCGCTTCCTCCCCGTGGAAGCCACCGGCCAGGGCCCGCCCTGTGCCCTCTTCCTCCTGATGGACCAGGTGCTTTGCCGTGGCTGCTGGGTCGTGGCTTGTCCCTCCGCGGCAACTGTGAGCAACAAACCACCCTTGTAGTGGCAGTCGTCTACTGATGTGTTGGCCTGGTCAGAGCTCACATTTTCTGTGAGTGCGCAATACTTAAAACAGGACGTGAAAGTTCTACCCGTAAATAATACTGAACAAAGGTAAGTTGTCAACCACCTGCCCACTAGTAGAGAAATAGCATGCACCGAAGACTTACCAACGCTGTGCCGGATGTTCACACACACAGTTTCATTTCATCATTGCTGCCGTTGCTATGAAAACTAGGAATTATTATCCCTACTTTACAGATAGGAGAACTGAGGCTCACAGGATTTACGCAGTTTGGTTGAGCTACCCAGTTCCCAGAGAGAAGTTTCCAGGCTTGAATCTTGCTTGTTTGCTACGGAAGCTTCTCTCCTCTGCTCCAGCCAAGCAGGGCCTGGAAGAGGACACTACGAACTCCATCCTAGAAGGAACAGAAAATAAAGAGGTTCCAAAAGCAAAGCCCTCTGCTGCTTTCCTGCTGCGCTGCCTCCCTTCTGCTGTGCCTCAAGAAGATTTTCTCCCCAAAGAATTCTTTGGCCTTATACCAGCCTTTGCTTCTTCATTTATTAATTCCTTCTCCAGCTCATTTTTTAAGACAGTGGGGAAAGCCTGGCTTTTAAATAACACATGCTTTAATTTCACCTTGGCCTGAATCAATATTTCCACTTGTTCCAAACTGGCAACTTGTCCTCTAGTGCCACCCCCGTGGGCTTTTATCCTCCCTTCACTCAGTCCCCTGGTGAAGAAAGACAGGTCGTTAGGCTCAGCTCCCGCTCCAGGGCAGGGGCAGGCTGTCGCCGTGGGCACCCCACGTCCAGCTCCCAGGGGGGGCGCCCTCGTGATAACAGTCCTTGGGGTCGAGAAGACAGGTCTGATGAGCACGCCTAGCATCCACACTTTGGGCAGGAGGGTGTGTGCCGCCGTCCCGCAGAAGGGGAGGGGAGCATCAGGCTACGCGGGGCCAGAAGGGGAGGAGGGGCTGTCCCATGGCCTTGCTCAGAGAGTGTCCACGTACACAACAGAAGCATAATAGTTAGCACACAGGGGGGGGCATGGACATCAGTGGTTTCGCCTGCTGTGTCCTCTCTGTGGGCTCAGCAGCCATCTCCTCCTCTTGGGGACCACTCTCAGTGCTGTGATTTCAGTGGGCTTGACACCAGCCCCTGCCCCCACCCCCTCAGTGCCAGAACCGACAAATCGGACTAATGGCAGTTTCTTCCAGGCAGGCACAGGATCAATTCAGGTCAGTGAGAATCAACCTTGAGAATCTTAAAGAAATCACTGGGGAATAGGCGACCTTTCCTTTGGAAACAGTCAGCTGGTAGGAAGTGGGCATGGAGCTGCGGGCCCACTGGTGCCACATGGGCATAGCTCCCTGAACAAAGCCAGTGGCAAGCAACAGCAGAGGGACGGAAGACAATCCTCCGGTTGGCCTAGTTTAAACACCCAGATGTGGTTGTGCCTCAAATTAGATGCCCTGTGTGACCCTCAGTGGTGTGAGCCATGACTGTCCTTTATGCGTAAGCCGGTTGGAAGTGGGTCTTGCCCCGTGCAGCCAAAATAGTCTGTCTAATCCATGGCCACTCCCCCTCTGGCTGCACAGGGTGGCCTCTGTCTGCTCCAGCCACACTGGCCCTCGTTTTCCTTTGATTGTTCCAGTCTTGTCTCTCGAAGCTACCTTTGCTAGGCATGTCCTCCTCCACTCCTGTTTTGCCTAGATAACTTCTACTCCGTCTCTAGATCTCACCTCAGACATCACGCCCACTGGGCCTTCTCTTATACACTCTATACACCCTTAGGCTTTGCTTCATAAACTTAGCACAGTTTGTAGTAATGTATCTACTTTGGTAATTTTCTAGTTGTCCACTTCCTCCACTAGCCTGGCAGTCCCATGAGGGCAGAGAGCTGCTCCCCAGTAGGTCCCCAAGGCCTAGCACCATGCCCAGCACGCGGTGGGCAGTCAGCAGATCTTTGCTGGGTAAACCATGCATGTGACGTGAGTACTCGATCCCTGTGGACACCCACAGCGAGTGGACACACTGGAGTGGGGCCAGGGGACACAAGCCAGCGGGTGTCTCGTCCCTTAGGTCCTACAGTAGAATTTGGGGAAATGGGACTGCTGCTGTCAGACAGCCAGAGGGCGGGCGTTTGGAAGGAGCGAGGCAGTCGCGACAATGGGACAGTGCCCAAGGCAGGCCCTGGCTCTGTGAGCATGGATTCGCTAAAAGCCAAGCTGGGAATTTTGAGGATAGAGTCTATAAAATTTTATGTTTTTATGAAAGTTTCCATACGAGGGTTTGACTAGTTGTATGCACCTTTTGTTCTGTGTGAAAATCTCAGAATCACAAACATAGATTCTTGTTTTATAGAATTGCAGGAGTAAGGGTTGTCACGGAGCTTCCTGCCCTTTCTCCCCACAGCGCGACCCAAGGGGTGGCCCGTGACGAGGAAGCCCACCTGGCCACCTTGTCGAAAGTGGGTCCCACTCCACTCTTCCCTAAGTTTCTCGAGCAGGGCGCCTTTTGGGTAAAGACCGATCTGTGTCCCCAGAGCCTCTGGCTGGTCTCGTCTCTGCCTGGTCCATGATCCGCAGGGCGTCGATATCAGCCTCATAGCTAATATTGCTCAGAAATGGGATTTTTGACAGCGATGTTGTTGCTAATAAAGACGGGCCTGGCGGCAAGCTAGCTAATATCGTGGCTTCCACCGGCCTGGCCGCCGCCTCGCAGACGGCGCCGAGGAGATAAATCACTTCCCCCAACATAAACATGACGGCAATCAATATAGTTAGTAAATGCCATGATTTTCAAAAGAAAAGAAAACAGCAATATTGAATACATTCCTGCCGCCGGGAAGCCAGTGGTGTGAGGCGTGTGCGTGGCGCAGAGCTGAGCAGCTGCGCGCCCGGCGTGGCTGAGGGCACACCCTCTCCTCTGCCCGGGATGAGGATTATGCCAAGGAGAGTTAGACTTTCTAGAGAAATCTTCATCATGGCCTCAGATCTCTTTTTGTTGGAGACTTCACTCCCCCGCTCTTTTCTTTCCTTGGGTTGTAGAGGCTTTCACCAAACGTTTTGCTTCTCTGGGTTCCCTGTCTGTCATCTACCAAGAAGGGATAATGTCGCCCAGGGAGCACCCTTTAGATGGGGCGTGGGGTCTGAAGGCAGGCCCCGATAGTGCTGGGAGTGACAGCGCCTCCACCCCGCCCTCGCCTCCTCGAGCTCCTTGTGCCACGCTGCTGGCTGCTGGGACGGAGGCCCGTTCAAACTTGCCTCCGCTTCTGGGAGGACACTTGGCCGGAGCAGAGGCTGCAGAAGGAAGGCTGTTGAAAGAACAGAGACTATAACATTGTCACATCAACACTATCACGTGTTTAGGAATACTCACTATGGATTGGCCCTGTGCTAAGCATTTTGCACCAATTATTTCCTTTAATTCTTGCAACTGTTAGGCACTGTCATGACCCCTGTTTTGCAGGTGAGTGGGCGTAGTATGGAGAGGGTATAAAGGAAGGAAGAGTGGGGCTGAAAGGCTTCTCTGAGGCCGGCATTTGAGCCAGGAAGCAAACCAGCAGCAGGCAGCAACGCCTGCAGGCCGGCACGAGAGAGGGCCGTCCGGGCACAGGGAGAGCACGTGCAAAGGCCTGGACCCCGGGCTTGCGCGGCGTGTCTGATGAACATCAGAAGGCCAGCGCGTCTGCCAAAGAGCAAGGCAGGGGACAAAGTGAGGGAGATAAGGCAGACCGGCAGTTAGGGCAAGATTTTGGGGCGCTTGAGGACTATGGCAAGAAGTTTGAATTTTATTCTAGTGTGAATGTGGTGGCTGTGGGAATTAAATAACGGGCCCAAAGTAGTTTGTGAGCTGCAAAACACTAAACCGATATGGTATGCGATTTTGGACTTCATTCATTCGATAGCACCCCACCACCACCACCACCATGCCGGTCTGTGTCCATGGGCTTTATCCAAGGAGTTCAGACTCAAAACACGTCTACTACTTCCTGGATTCCAGATAGACTGTTAATGGACCAACCCTGTTCTACAAAGACTTGTGAAATAAGAACTGATCGGGTGGTAGAAGCCCAGATAAGGCAGTCCTGGGAATCTCTCCTGATTCCTTCCCACACTAACAAGCTGTTAAAAGAAGACCTGCTTTCTGGCGGGGAGCTGTGTAATGAGTCTTTGCAAGATAGCCATGACTGCTTTGAGAAGGGACTTGGGGCAGTTCCGGGGAGAAAGGCTCATTTCTAATCAACCAGAGATTTCCTCTTGGAAGTTAGTGTAGCCTGGAAAGAAATTACATTAAATGCTCTTTCTTGGCACCAAAGGGAAAACATAGAACGGTGAATTTACAAACTTGCTAAGCAGAGACCTGAAGATTTGCACAGACCCACATTGGTTTGCAGTCTCTAACTCTGAATTCACCCTATGAATACATAAAGGAATAAAGCAATAAAAGCACAACAGGGGTATAAAGTAATTCACAGCTGATGGGCCCAAGAAGTGTCCAAGCTAGGATGGAATTATTGAGCAATCACCAAAATCTGGAATTCTCTATACTTAAAAAGAGAAAAGTATGCTTTCATTATTCTTGGTCTTGGACTTTATAATTTTGTCAATCTAATGGGTTTAATAGTTTCTCATGGTTGCTTTAATTTTTGTTTTCTTGATTACAAATAAAGTTGAGGATTTTTTAAAAGAAGGAAGGCTGTGTATTTGTAAATAATGACTTTTAGTATTAATTGTAGCAGCATAAAGCAGATCATCTTTTGGGCTTGTGGTTTGCCTTTGGCATGATATTTTCTCTTTTTTCTGGAGGTATATGAGTAGAGGTAAGATATGCTATCAAAAGTAATACCACTTAGCTAAACACATGCCTGTTGTATCTTGTCTCTTTGTGTGTTGATTCATTCAACAAGCGGGAAGGAAACACTACTTCTACCAGTGAGAACAGTGAATGCTGGTTCCTGCAACAGAATCCCCTCAAGTCTCAGTAGCTTGACACAGTAAAGATTTATTTCCCACTCAGGTGAAGTCCTGTGGGGTAGCGGGTTCTCCTGCAGGGCTATTCTGCAGGCGGTGGACACGCAGGGACCAGGCCACCCTGTCTTGTGGCTCCCTGCAGGGCTATTCTGCAGGCGGTGGACACGCAGGGACCAGGCCACCCCTGTCTTGTGGCTCCCTGCAGGGCTATTCTGCAGGCAGTGGACACGCAGGGACCAGGCCACCCTGTCTTGTGGCTCCCTGCAGGGCTATTCTGCAGGCGGTGGACACGCAGGGACCAGGCCACCCTGTCTTGTGGCTCCGCCGTCAGAGCAAGGAACGTCCACGGCCACGGTGGCAAGAAAAGAGAGGGCTGAAAAATTGTGTGAACTAAAGTAAGATCCTAAGCCCCGCTGACTGAATGGACCCTCTCTTGGCCAGGTGGACCCAGAAAAACCTTAAAACTGAGTTCCTAGCCATGAAGGGAAGGGAGGTTAGGCATGCTTCAAATCTACCCCTCCCTCTGGAGTTCAGGTGCAATTGACCAGCAATACTGTGGAAATAGAGATCACAAAACTAATAAAACAGACTCTTTATGACAACAAGATACTAAATTATTAACAGTACCTAAGGCCATGTGGGACAAAGATTAAATCACCTGCAGGCCATCAGTTTGCTTAACAGATCACTTGAGTCAGTATATTGGGGCTTGCCTCTGATTAACAGAATTCCTTATCTTAACTCAAAACATTCCAAGCCTTTAGACAAAGCTTAATTTATTTAACCAATTACAAATCAGAGCATCTTTAACCACTTCGGTACCAGCGTTGACTATAGTCGACAGCCACAGATGGACGCACACATCGACTTTAGCCAACAGCCATGATATGAAGAAGGCGCACAGCCTAGTGTCCACTTTAGCCGACAACCGTGATATGACTTTTCTAATTTTGCATTTATCAAAATAAAATTGTGAACATTTAAAAATAACATAATGAAAACATATATGTATATGTCACCTATTCTGATTTACATTAAAAGTAAAGGTGCCTGTACAGTAAAAGAAGCTTTCAGTGCTTTCAAGCTTTCCTCACCACACAAGAGCAAAACGGACTCGTCGTCAATGCACAGCACAGACTATCATGCGGACTGTGAGTGCTGGCTGTGGGCGAGGTGTCGCGGCCGGTGAGCACCGTACTGAGTGCTACCGTACCAAAGCGGTTAAACCCACACATAACCTATAAGCCCATCCCACCCCTGCTTTGAGATGTCCCACCTTTTCATGCCAAACGAACGTATATACCTTCCATGTATTGACTGATGATTTTAGCTGCAATTCCTAACTCCGTCAATGTATAAAAGCCAACTGCAACCCAACTGCTGCAGGACCACTTGCTCAAGACTTCGTGGGCATGGCTCCCCAAGCTGTGGCCACACACATTGGCTCAGAATAAATCTTTTTAGATCATTTTACAGAGTTTGGGGTTTTCTCCATTAACAATTGTATTGGATGATTTTAAGAACTTCCCTTGGTAGTGAGTTGCAGCACTTTTATTCATATTCTGTTGGTCTGAACCCAGTCACGTGGCCCTGCTAGCTGCGTGGGAGTCCGAGAAATGCAGAGGAGCACGCAGACGGACACGAGCACTCCCAGTTTCTGCTGTGCTCCCGTGTGGCAGCCCCTGTGCTCGTGAATGAGACAGTCCTATGGGTGACTAAGATACGTACCCGCCCACTGAGGAGCTCACAGTCTAATTGGCAGGAAAAAGGCATTCTGAATTCTGCCATACTGCAGAACAGGATAATGAGAGTTATTGATCAGGTGCCACAGAACTCTCCACAACTTAGAACGCGGTACAGGTAGAGTGAACAGTAAGGACAAAGTATGGCGGCCAGAAAGCATGAGGTGTACCTGGGTAACTGTGACCTAATACTTTAGTAGAGGAAGGACATGTGAAGAGGACAAGTGGAAGGAAATAAATCTGAAAATGTAATTTGGGTCCTGATCAAGGACAGGCTAAGGAATTTCAGAAGCCACTGACTATTTTTGAGAAAGGAAATAAAAGAACATTAAGTAAAGCAACTAATTAACCAGTTCAACCAAGATAGGAAAAGTCTGTAATAATGTTGTACCTTTGTTTCCTTACCTGTAAAATGGGCATATTAATATTAATCTTTACTTTTTATGGTTGTTGCGAGGATTAAATAAATAAATACATGTAAAGTGCTTAGAATCATGCCTGATTCAGTAAATGGCCCACATTAATATTGGCCAAGGAATATGTAGTCTTGGTGCACTAATCTCTCCAAGGGATGTGGCTGTAACTTAAAAGACAATCTTGACCAGGCCATTAAAGAAATCGCTCAAATGGGTTGACAACCAGGGCAAAGAAACAAAATACCCATGGTAGGGGTACAAATAATTTTCTGGGAGTTCCCATATTTCAGGAAGGCCATATTCCCCTCCATTCGTCTCCATGCACTCTCTTGCTTTAAGAGAAAGCGTATGAAGTCGTATTTCAGACTACCTGGGAGCTATCCACAGATCTTGGGCAAAACCACATCATGGTTAAGAGAGTGAGTGCTGGTCTCAGAGTGTCTGGGAGTGATTCTGACTCTCCATGTATCAGCCATGTGCTCCTGAGCAGCTTATTTAAAACCTCATTAAGTCTAAGTTTCCACAGCCATAAAATGACGGTAACACTTACCTCATGGAGTTGTTAGCAGAGTCAATGAGGTGATATGTGTACGACATTGAGCACAGTATTTAGTTTTCACTAAATGTTCAATAAATGCTGGGTTTTATTTTTTATTAATTAGAAGACATAAAGCACAAATTAAAAATTAAATTCTGCAGCCAACTGAAAAGTCAACACAAATTCAAATATCTGGATAGTTGGAAACAATATTAAAATAATTTGCAGATTTATTTCTATTCATATGTTCAGAAATGTTTAGGTACCAACCTAGAGAAATGACTGTATTTGGTCAGTTGTTTCCTTCCTGGGTAGAGAACCTTTGAACATACCGCTGACTTCAGCGGTAATTTTACCCTTACCTTAACCCTGGTCAGCAAAAATCCTACCGTTGAGTTCTGTCCCTAAATTCCAGTGCGACTTTATTTTTCTGTCATAATCCTGGGCCCTGTGCTCTTGGAGGAAATAGCGATGTCTGCTCGCTTGGAAGGGGCTCCGCAGGGCGCCCCAGGAAGGCGCGCACTGGGGCGCTGCCTCTGCCTCTCGGAAGCCCCAGGCTGCGCAGGGCGCCCCAGGGCAGGAGCGGCCGCCCGGCCTGCGCCTTGCGGAGAGCAGCCCGCTCACACAGGCGCCTCTCTGAAGGCAGAGACCTCACTCCAGGTCAAAATGCAAGGGGCCAGATAGGTTGATGGAGCCACCATGTTCCTTTGTGTGTCCCACTGAATCTTCCAGAATCAATTTCTCTATTTAAAACTCCCTTCTTCTTCAGCCCAGAAGCTTCATTTCAAGTCAGGAGAATAGTGGCATATCATTCCAGTAATGCACACAGTCGAACTCTGAATCCAGTTTGGACTCAGTGGCCCCTGCCCCAGCCCTACCCCTACGGCGTGAAGGGCTAATTCAGGGAGGATGAAGGAGGAAGAGCATGGAAAAGTTAAAATCACTGTATTTAAATTAATTCTGCAAATACATATTGAAGCCTACTGCATGTTGGGCCCTGTTCTAGGCACTGGGGAAGAATAAAACCCTGTTGATGGCCTTAAAGAGCACAAGCCAAGTGGAAGAGGTAAAAGATTAATCTAGTAAATATAAAGTCCGTGCAGCAGGAGAAGCAGGACACTGGAGGCAGTTACTGTGTGGCGCCAGCACCGTGGAGGTGGTGCCATAAACAGTCTCCTGGGGGACATGACATTGGAGCTGGGTTTCCAAAACTGAGCGTGAGCTCTGCAGGTGCAAAGAGGGGGAGGGAAGTGAATAACAGGGAAGAAGTACCCTAAAATCTTCCTACTCAAATTGTGGTCCACACACCAGCATCATTATCACCGCTCGGGAGCTTGTCGGAGACGCACGATCGCAAGCCCCACCCTGACCTGCTGAAGCACAAGCTGCACTTAACAAGACCCATGGACTCATTAAGCCCGAGAGCGCTCGTCCAGGAGGGGGGAACCGCCGGAGCAGAGGCGGGAAGGACAGAAATCTCGGCCTCCTCAGGCAGTGATGAGAAACTTGGACCAGCAGAAAGCCCGCCAGGGCAGTGGTAGAGGCTAGGGAGGCGGCTCCCACACCCACACCACATCTGCAAGAAGGAAAGCCCCTCTTAACTACACTCCCCCACTTGGAACCCCCAGGTCTTCCCAAAGCAGTAGGGACACGTGTGGGAGCTGGTGGCTGGGCTCTGGCATCGTCTCACCTGAGGCCAGAGCTGACCTCTGTGTGCATTTCCTCCTCCGGGCTGGGTCCCTTAGAGCCGACTCAGCTATTTACCTCTGCCCACATCCCAGGCTGCCCTGATGAGAGTTCACACAGACCGATCAATCAGGCAGACTTCAATTAATCCTAATTGTCCTGTCGGGATTCCTTGCCAATAACTAGGAAGGTGTGGTGAGCCGCAGGCGTGGCTTCATCATGGCTTTCGGAATTCCCATAGAAGCTAAAGGCAGCTCGCTCCTGCCCTCAACTCTGCACGCAGTGGTGTGCTTTGTGCGTGCATGTGTGTGTGTGTGTGTGTGTGTGTGTGTGTGTGTGTGTGTGTACACTCATCGTGCAGCGCACAGTAGAGCTCCTTGGACCAACCAGTCACCCCCTCCCTCTTGTGGCTTCTCCTCTGAGAGTAAGGGAAGATCCATCAGGCAGATTAAAAAACAGACACAAGTAACAATCTGGGACCTTCTTTCCAAGAATCTCAGGGCAATCGCTTGATCTCTTGGGTCTCATTTCCCTGGCCTCTAGGCACAGTCGTGGGGCTACTTCCCTCATCTCTTACTCATTCCATCCTTGAACCCAGACACTACATGTTCCTTCACATGGCTTCTGCACGTGCAGTTCCCTCTGCCAGGAATGCCCTTCCACTTCTGCTGTACGCCCAAAGAACTCTCAGCCGACTTGCGCCTCCTCCCTGAAGCCCACTGCGACTTTCCTGGGCTAAGTTTGCTGTTCTGTCCTCTCGTCATCCGTAGTCCATAATCTAGGGCTCCACCTGAACATTTCTCGTGCTGAGCTGGGGCTGGGTTGCGGGACTCCTCTAGGGCACGGATTATGTAACTTATGTTTGTCTGCACCCTTGCACCAAGCACATTTCTTAGTGTAGAGTAGGTATTAAATAAATGTGTGGGGAAAATTCTACTCTATTGGGACCAAAATAGTCCAAACTCATTTTTATGAATAAGTTTAGTCGAGAAATATGGGTTAATTTTTATTAAATGTGCATCGTGATTGAAAGAATACAAGGAAAATCTATAGCCCCAAATCTTTTCTCAACACCTGAACATGCACAAGTGAAAAGTGGACAAATGATGTGGATTAGAATATTGTGGGGAGAAAGAAAACTTAGGGAACTTAGCAATTTTGCAAAGGCCAATCTAGTAAGGAGGAGTAATGTCTCTGTTGAGGCAGTGCTGAGTCCCAAAAAAGGCCCCCAGAGCCTGGCCAACTTAAAGAGCTTTTGTATCCCTTTCCCAACCAAATGGGACCCTGTCCATGTGAACAGTGAGATGTGATTGGGGGACCGACCGAAGCAATCAGGACAGACCGGTTCCAACTCTAGCCACAGGCTCCCACGACCAGCAGTGAGTGCAGCGCTCGCCGAATTGCAAGAGTAAGGGACAAGGTGATGGGGAGCTCCTTCACGTCCCTGGACTTGGAGCAAGGTCATCTTCATCGATTGTCTGGGGGAGTTCAGTGTGGCAGGGGAGAAGGCGGGTTAAGCAGGTGGGACAGGAGTCAGACGAGCAGCGTTCACATCCAGGCTCCACTGCTGACCCTAGCGTGCAGCATCTTGCAGTCCCAGAAAGTAAGAAAGTATTAACAACAAAAAAAAGAAAAAGAAAGAAAGAAAAAAACACAATGATGGGAATATACAAAGGGACACAGGATCCAACTAAAACAGCTCCCAATGGACAAATCTGGAACAATTTGAGCAACAAAATAAAGTAATATTAGATTATAACACAAAGTATAAAGTGAATATCCATAAGTCCATAATGATATTAAAAACATGATTAAATAAATAAATACGTAAGTGGGGAGAATAGACAAACCTCCCATGCAGAAAGAGTTCTAAACTCTCTTTCCGGATCTACAGGCCATGTGATCTGGCCCTGCCCACCTGTCCGGCGGCCGTGCCCCTGCCCTCAGCCAGCGTGGCAGCCACGCGCATCCCTCGGGGCACTGCACTCGCCTTCCCTTGGCCTAGAGCGTTCTGCCTCCGATCCTTCACACGGCTGGTTGCCTCTTGTCATGTGGGTCTCAGCCCAATGTCACCACCACAGAGACGTCTTCCTTGATCACGCCTATTGTTGGCCCTGTTTTATTTCCTTGACAGCACTTGTCGTTTTTTTTTCAAAAACGATCTTATTTACTTTTTTATTGACTTGTTTCTTTGCATTTTCCCCTATTTTAAAAAATGAACCATGATAATTGTAACCTTGTCCATGTTTTCACCACTGGGTACCTGGCACATAGTAGGTGTTCAATAACTATTTATGGTATAAATGATTGAATAAATTAATGCTCATCAACTTCAACATTCTTAGAGCCAGGCACAGTGCCTGGCACAGAGTGAGGGTGTTTACTGTTTGTGTGGTGGGTGCGTGCATGAACTAACAAATAAATGAATTAATCGGTGGACAAATGAGTAAAGAAAACAATGACTGAGTATGAACAAGTGAGTATAGTATGTTTATAAAATCCCGGCTGACCCCACATAATACATTAGTTGTGAATTCGCCCACCAGGTGGATTCTGCAAAGCTGTCCTGCACATTTGGCTGCAGAAAGCCAGCCTGGTTGGAGTTTATGGGTAATTTGGACTTTAGCTTTTGGAGATGCCTGTCCGAGGTAGGGATGAGAGGAAGCCTGTGAGCTTCTCCTCTCCAAACATTTAATGAGGCTTTTGGAACAGACCATTTGGAGAGGATGCTGCAGAGATAAGGGCTAGGGTATAAAAATAGATGGATTTCCTTACTGAAATGACTCCCAGTCATATTTTCCCTGTGTCACGAAATGATTAAAACTCATAAATTACCATTAACTGTGAAGTGAGCAAATAGTGAACCTGCAAGTATCTCTTCCGTTCCAGAGCTGGGTCTCAGGAGCCCTCGGGAAGGCCTGACGGCTGCAGCAAGGTGCTTTATCTGCCAGTCCAGAAGCCACCTCAGGGAAGAGCCCCAAAGGCCCCATGGTCCCCAGACAGAACAAGTGTGTGCAGCTTCTAGAATCTGTTCCTGCAGGGCAGGGCCCAGAGGAGTTGCTCTCAGATGACATCTGTTCTCAGGCTCTGTGGCTACAGTGTGCACAGCGTGTTGCGTGTGGAAGTCGCCTCCCTGCATTAAAGAGGCAAATCTTAGGGCAATCCCATGGAAAGCATCCAAGGACCTAGAGGGAGGACAGATGCCTTTACTGCCCTAATGTGGTCCCACTGGGGCTTAGAGCACTGAGTCCCGAACTAGGTATTGAATCAGCATCTCCCAAAGGTCTTTACTGTGGAAATTCCCAACTCCCAGCCCACACCAATGAGCCAGAGCCTCTCAGGGTGGGGCCCAGGGATGCTGTGTTTTAAAAACTCGCTGAGCGCCTTACTTACCTTCCCATCGTCATCAAAATAGGGATGAAATTAACGAGGCAACAATTTCCAGACCCTGAACCAAAGACAGTGCAGAGCTGTGATCGCTGCGAGAGGGACAGCATCGGGACACCAGCGTCTGCTCGGCGTGCCGCCCAGGAGCACTTCCAAGTGCAGGCAGGGGACAAACCCAGATGCAGCACAGCGGCCGCCCCGAGCCGAGCAGGGTTTGGAGCGTGGGCTGCCAAGTGGCTGGGATTCTGGAAGGCAGGTACAGGGAAGGAGAGGGTACAGGGAAGGAGAGCTCGGAGAGGAAAGACCTAGAAATCTGTATGGCCATGCCCTGTGGGTTTTTGGTTGAAGCCTAGGGCTTCGAATGACAGAGCAACACTCCGTGAACCCTGACAGCACAGCTGCCCACAGCCCAGAGCTCAGTGGAAATACCAGACACTGTGCGGGGCTGAAAGGTCCAGCCCAGCTAGATTGGAGAAGCCTTGGCGTGACCTCAGTCAGGTTGTGTACGGGCCTATGTGGGTGGTGAGGACCATGCTCAGGGCCATCCTTCTAGGATAAGTGAGGACTCCACCCTAGAGCAGAGTTTCCTGACCTCCAAATCCAAAATGTCTATGGACATTCCAAAATGCCTCTGGAAGCGGGGGCAAAAATCACCCTCAGTTGAGAGTAGCCGCTCCAGAGTAAGGCCACATCTTATGACTAATGATGAAACTAGCCCGTCCCAACCAAAAACAAATAAATGAAACAAAGCCTGATAGGATCACGCTTTGAGAATTCACCAGTATTTTACATGTCTGCAATAGCAAAACTCACGTTTAAAAGAAAACAACATAATCCGAACGCCCTGCAAGAGGTCGTCCACAACATCCCGCGCCCAGGAAAACGCCAGCAGGCAAGTGAAGCAGAGAGACAGGACCACAGTCGAGGGCTTGGCAGTCACTAGAAACAGCCGTGTGGATGGCACAGGTATTGCAATTAACGAAAAGGCTCTGAAAAATAGCTATTACAAATGAAGGGCCAGGAAATGTGAAGATAGATCAATAGAAATTGTTCAATCTGAAGATTAGAATAAAAAAAGCTTTTTAAAATGAACAACCACTACTTACATAGTCAATTGATTTTAGCTTAATGTGTCAAGATTTTCAATGGGAAGAAAGTCTTATCAGCAACTGGTATAGAAACAACTGGATAGTGATATAAGAAGAACCCCACACCATATACAAACATCAGCTTGAGATGAATCAAAGATGGCTCACCTTTTTTTTTTTTTATTTCAGGAAATGTCCATACGACCTAAAGTCATCTACAGAATAAATGTGATCTCTATCAAAGATGGTTCATCTTTGAATCTATGGTTTGGTTTAAAACATAACATCTAAAAACATAAAGATGCTGAAAGAAAACATAAGATAACATGAGTGTAAGCTCATTTGTGTAAGCTAAGGTTTCTTAAGTAGAGCACAAAGAGCAAATAGCAATAACTATAAAAAATAATAAATTTGGTATTATCAAAATGAAAACCTTTTGTTTCTCAAAAGACACTTAAGAAAATGAATAAACAATGCACAGATTTGGATAAAATATTCTCAAAACACATATTTCACAAAAGATTGGTATCCAAAATATAAAAAGAATGCATACAACTTAATACTATTTTTAGAAAACCCTGAATTTTTAAAATAAGCAAAAGATTTGAACAGACATTTCACAAAAGGAGGTACATAATTGACCAATTAGCACATGAAAAATGTTCAACACTGTTGGTCATCAGGAAAATGAAAATTATGATATGTATAAATACATCCAAAGTAGCTAAAATTTAAAAAACTGACAACACTCAATGTTGGAAAGTATATGGAGCAATCAGGACTCTCATAAATTGTTGGTAGGAATATAAAATAGTACAACCACTTTGAAAGGAGTTCTGATAGTTTCTTATAAAATTAAACAAATGCCTGCTCTATGACCAAACAGTTCCACTTCTAGGTATTTACCCAGGAGAAAGGAAAATATATGTCCATAGAAAAATACTTGTACAAGAAGATTTATAGCAGCTTTATTTATAATACCCAAAAGAAGAAAACAGCCCAGATGCCATTAATAGTAGACTGCCTAAACAAAATGTGGTATCTTCATACAATGGAATACTATTCAGCCATAAAATGAACAAACTCCTGTTTCATGCAACAACATGGATATCTCTCAAAATGCATTAAGCTAAGGAAAAAAAAAAAGAAAGTCTTACAAAAAAGCACGTATATTGCATTATTTTATTTATATGAAATTTTATAACCATTGGTGAAAATTAACCATTGGTGGAAATATATAACATTGGTTGTCTTGGGGAGAAGGGATTGACTGGGAAAGTATATGAGAGAACTTTCTGGAGTATTGACAATGTTCTATAGCTTCACAGGGTTTGTGTTATGCAGGTGTATGCATTTGTCAAAACTCAGCAAATGTACACTTAAAACTACACATTTGTCAAAACTCATCAGCAATACATGTAAAACCTGTATGTTAATCTGTATGTAAAAAAGAAACCTGTAGGTTAAAAAAAAACTTAAATATTAAACTCTTATAATAGTATCCATGCTAATGTATTCAGAGATGAAGTATATTGATGCCTACAACTTACTCTGAAAGCTGTCCAAAAATTAGATGGATTGATGGATGGATATAAAAATGAACAGATGGATAGATATGTGATAAAAATGTTAATTGTGGAATCTTAGTGGCGAGAATATGGGCATTTAGTCTATAATTTCTTCAGTTTTTCTGTATATCTAAAAAATTTTAAATGAACGGAAATTTAGTAACCTGTGGGTCACAATCAAATTGGCTGTCACGTGTGCATTTGGAGTTTCAGAAAAGGAAAGAGAGAGAATGGGGGAAAAATTGAGGAAGAAATACTTTCCAAAGTATCTCCATATTTGGTGAAAAATATCAATCTACAGATTCAAGAATTCCAAAGAACTTCAAGTTGGATAAAGAAAATATCTAGGCACATCCCACTGCTGACACCAAACATAAAGAGAAAACTTTTAAAGCAGCCAGAGGAAAAAAGACACATCATGTATGAAGGAACAATGAATTGAATGATGACTGATTTCTCCTAAGGGAAAAAAATGAGCCCAGAAGAAAGATGGAAGGATGACATTTTTAAAGGGCTGGGGAAACAATGTCAAAGTGCAATTCTATACCTAACACCCTCCGCCAAGAAAAACAATACAGAAACAAGGGGATATAAAGCTTTCAAAGTAAGCAAAAGCCAAGGCAGGCTGTCCCCAGGAAATGCGCACCACAGGAAATGCTAAAGAAAGATCCCGAGGGAAATAGAAACAAACGCAAAACCAAATTTATTGTAAGGAATGGAAAACATAAGACATAGTAAATACATGTGTAAAAATAAAAGACTCATTTTTATTTCTTAAATTCTTTAAAAGACAGTTGTGGAGTCTGTAGCTTATCTAGAAGTAAAATATTTGACAATAATGGCACAAGGTTGCTGGGGAGGGAAACAGAATCACACTGCTTTGGTTTTACGATTTATGTGGAGCAGTACAATATTACTCTAAATAGACTATGGAAAATTAAAGATACATATTTTGCTGTTTAGAGCACCCACATAGAAAATAATACAAAGAATTATAGCTAACAGCCAATTGAGGAAATAAACCGGAACATTACAAAATTTTAATTAGTATAAAACAAGGTGATAAAGGAGAACCCAGGACCCCATTTAGAAAAATAGCAAGATGACAGATTTAATTATATTGATATTTACATTAAATATACACAGAAAAACATTCCCATTAAAAGACATAAATTGTCTGAATGGATAAAAAAGCTACCCACAGCTACGTGCTGTCTAAGAGATGCTCTTTAAATATTAAGATCCAGGTAAGTGGGCAGACACACAGAGCATGTGCCAATAGAGAAGTGACAATAGCCATGTCAAAGGGTGCAAGGGCAATGTGCAAAAATCAACTCTATTGGAACAGCATACAATGAGAAAATAAAATTTAAAAACAATTCCATTTGCAAAATGTAAAACCATAAATACTTAGACATAAATACAACAAAATATGCTCAAAGCCTTTAAACAAAAACTAGGAAACATTGCTGAGATAAATTAAAGAAGATGGAAATAAATGGAGAACTTTACAACGCCCATGGATTGGAAGACTCACTATTCTTACCATGCAATTCTTGCCAAATTGATGTATGTATTATTAATATATGAGAACCCAATCAAAACACCCATGGGCATTTTTTAGAAATTAATAATTTAATTCTAAAATTGATGGCCCTGGGAAGGACCTATGGAGCTAAAGCAATTTGGAAGAACTGAGTCGGAAGACTGACGCTACACTGACTTGAAGATTTACTAAAAGCCTACAAGAATCGAGACAGTGCGATATTGGCTTAAGGATACACACATGCAACAATGAAGTAGAATTGAGAGTCTAAGATAGATTTACACATCTACAGTTAATTTATTGCCAATAAAGATACTGAGGCAATTCAATGGGGGAACAGAAAGACTTCAACAGATGGTACTGGAACAACTGGATTATGGAAAAGATTTAACCTCCTCTTTTATCTTGCACCATAGAAAAATTCAATTTGTGCTAGATCATAGACCTAAATGTAAATGCTAAAACTCTAAAGCATCTAGAAGAAAACATTTAAGAAAAGCTTCATGGCTTGGAGATAGGCAACGATTTCTTAGAAAAGGCCTTAAAAGCACAAACCAGGGGAGCAGAGCAAGATGGCGGTTGAGAAACACTGCCAGACAGAGTGTCTCTGCAAAAAAGACAGTTTCTAGAAGAAAGTAGAAGAAGCAAGCAGACGAGCATACATCAGCTGAGGGTGGGAAGGAGGGGTACCAGAGACTACGAGAAGAGATTGTGGAGGAGAACTGGAAGCAGAGACCTCCCCAAGAAGCTTGGAGACGAGTGGCAAGGGTGGGTGCAGCGGTTAATTTCCCCTCCCGTGCATCTCGGACTGCTGGTGGGCTCCCCAGGGGGTGGAGAGACCTGCAGACACCGGCACAGAGACGGCCACCACCAGTGAGTGGTAAGCCAGTAGCGGACGCGGCACCAGGCTCCCAACTCCCTCGGGGCACCTCCCTGTGCACAGACCTGAGCCTCGCGGCAGGCGCCATATTGCTCCATTCTCCCCTCTCCTGACCCTATCCACGGCTGCCGAGAGAGACAATATAACCACCAGCCAGAGGCATCGCTAGGGAACGGGACCTTCCCTTTTGGGGCCCCTCCTTTTGGGGGCTGACTGAGGGGTACTCAGACAGTGAGCTCCCTACCCGCCAGCCCTCCCAGGTGCTGCTGGCCTGGTGACTCCAGGAGAATGGGGCAGACCCAAAGGCTGAGAGACATTGACCCAGCTTGGGTTCCCCGTGGGTGAATTGGGACCAGCACTCCTCTCCCTGGTGGGGTCAGGAATTGAATTCTGGGGCCCAGAGGTCAGACCTGCAGACCAGATCCCATGCACCCAGGTCTCACATCGCCTGGGGCACAGAAGGGATATATGGCAACAGCCTACTGAGGCATGTGTGCCTTTAAGGTCAGATCAGCATCCTAGAGGGCAACCCTCCTCCCAGAGGGGGGCCATGTGCACAGCCCAGGTGGCGTTCCTGCGCAGGAACCTC
Source organism: Microcebus murinus (assembly GCF_040939455.1). Taxonomy (NCBI): domain Eukaryota; kingdom Metazoa; phylum Chordata; class Mammalia; order Primates; family Cheirogaleidae; genus Microcebus; species Microcebus murinus. The sequence goes on along the minus strand of NC_134123.1, from coordinate 4,133,495 downwards.
CCGGCCGGCATCACAATCCGGGGAGACCTGGTGGTGTGAGGTCTGGCCTGCTGGCAGAGGCCCAGGAGTAGCCTCCTCGAGTTGGGGAGGGTGGAAAGAAGGGAGGCCCGCTCCAGATTGCGGGTCTCAGACAGCCCCACCCCACATGCAGACTTTCTGGCTGAGCGGGGCCATTCCAGCCCCGCCCTGACAGCTTTTCCTGGAAGCAGAGAACAGAACTTTGACCCCTGCTAACGGCATTGATGGTGCCTGAGGGCAGGCTTACCCAACCCAGCTCCACCAAGACTCTCTCCCAGACCAGTCCTCACTGAGGGGGAGAAAAGGAAAAACCTGGAAGTCCCAGGGCCCCACCCACCACCTGAGGCACTAAAGTGCCTCTCCAGAGGAACAAGAGCTGGTTACAGGACCCCTAAACAACAGCATAGCCTGTTCCTCCAAGCAAGCACCACCTACTGACAGGGAGGACATCCTGCACACCCTTTTCACGGCACCTACTGACTCATCATATAGGGTGTGGTCGAATTTCACCCACAAACACCACCTACTGGCTCAGAGACTAAACAGGGCGTGTCAATAACCAAATGAAAAACTAAAGGAAAGAAGCAACAACTGATCCAGATGGGAAGAAATCAGCAAAGGAACTCTGGAAATATGAAAACTCAAACGGAAAGCACACCCTCAAAGAGGAACACCAGCCCCTTAGAAATGGACACCAACCAAAATCAGACCACTAAAATGACAGAAGAATTAAGAGCATGGATCGTAAGAAAATTCAACAAGTTACAAGAAAAACTGAATAATCAACACAAAGAAAATGCCAAAAGACTCCTAGACCTGGAACAAAAATTCACTAAAGAAATTGAAACAATGAAGAAAAGTCTAACTGAGCTCCTGGAAATGAAGAATCAATTCAGGGAACTACAAAACACAATGGAAAGCCTTAAGAACAGGGTAGATCAAACAGAGGAAAGAATCTCAGAGATTGAAGATAACACCTTCAAATTAAATAAATCAGACACAGAGATAGAGCAGAGAAACAAGAGAAAAGAGCAAAGCCTATAAGAGATGTGGGATTATGTGAAGAAACCTAATGTGAGGGTTATAGGGTACCCGAAGGGGAAGAAGAAAACACTCAAGGATTGGATAAGCTATTCAGAGATATAATAAAGGAAAATCTCCCAGGCCTTGGTAAAAATCTCGATATACAAGTTCAAGAAGCTCAGAGGACCCCTGGGAGATTCAATGCAAATAGGAAGATGTCACGACATGCAGTCATCAGACTGACCAAAATATCAACTAAAGAGGCCCTTCTATGAGCTGTAAGGTGAAAGAAACAAGTTACATACAAAGGAAAGCCAATCCAAATAACACCAGACTACTCTACTGAAACTTTACAAGCAAGGAGAGACTGAGGCCCCATTCTCACTCTTCTGAGACAGAATAATGCCCAGCCTAGAATCTTATTCCCTGCAAAACTAAGTTTTGTATAGGAAGGAGAAACCAAGACATTCTCAGATAAGCAAAGCCTGAAGGAATTCACCAAGGCAAGACCAGCCCTTCAAGAAGTACTCAAAACAGTGTTACCCACGGATCAGCACAATAAACACTCATGAATGTAAATCTACTCAAAAGCTAATGATCAAAGCCCAAAAACCACAATGGCTCAAGAGCAAAAACAAACAACAAAGTTCAACCCAACATAATGAACCGAAATCTGCCCCACCTATCAGTTATCTAAATAAATGTGAATGGCTTGAACTCCCCACTCAAGAGACATAGGCTGGCCGAATGGATAAAAAATACAAGCCAAGTGTCCGTTGCCTTCAGGAAACAAATCTAACCTGCAAGGATGCATATAGACTAAAGGTAAAGGGGTGGAGAACAATATTTCAAGCAAACAGAAGCCAAAAGAAAGCTGACGTGGCAGTGCAGATTACAGATAACTTAGTTTTTAAATGAGCAAAGGTAATAAAAGGCGAAGAAGGTCACTATATAATGGTGAAGGGTAAAGTTCAACAAGAAGACATAACAATTCTAAATATATATGCGCCCAACCTTGGGGCATCCAGATTCATAAAGCAAACTCTACTTGATCTAAACAAATGGATAAACAACAATACCATAATAGTCGGAGACTTTAACACCCCCTTGACAGCACAGGACGGTTCCTCTAAACAAAAAATCAGCAAAGAAATAATGGACTTAAGCATAACTCTAGAAAAAATAGGCCCAATTGACATGTACAGGACATTCTACCCCCAAACCACCGAATATATGTTCTTCTCATTAGCTCATGGGTCATTCTCTAAGATTGACCATATCCTAGGACACAAAGCATGTCTCAAACAATTTTTAAAAATAGAAATTATACCATATATCTTTTTAGATCACAATGGAATAAAAGTAGAAATCGACCCTAACAAGAGTTCTCATTTCTACACAAAGTCATGGAAACTAAACAACCTTCTGCTGAACAACCACTTCATAAATGAGGAAATCAAGATGGAAATCAAAAGATTCTTTGAACTAAATGACAAAGGAGACACAAGTTATCAAAACCTGTGGGACACAGCTAAAGCAGTCCTTAGAGGAAAGTTTATTTTCATAAATGCCTATATCCAAAAGTTTAAAAGATCACAAATAGACAACCTAATGAATCGTCTCAAAGAGCTAGAAAAAGAAGAACAGACCAACCCCAAACCCAGCAGAAGAAGTGAAACCACTAAGATCAAATCAGAACTAAGTGAAATTGACAACAGGGAAACCATACAGAAGATTAACAAAACAAAAAGTTGGTTCTTTGAAAAAATAAACAAAATTGACACACCTTTGGCTAGACTAATGAAAAGCAGAAAAGAAAAATATCTCATAAGCTCCATCAGAAACAATAAGGGAGAAATTACAATGGATGCCACAGAGATACAAGATATAATTCATGAATACTACAAAAACCTCTATGCACACAAACTGGAAAATGTGAAGGAAATGGACAATTTCTTAGAAACACACAGCCTCCCTAGGCTGAAACAGGAAGAAATAGAATTCTTGAACAGACCAATATCAAGTACTGAAATTGAAACAGCAATAAAAATCCTTCCTAAAAAGAAAAGTCTTGGACCAGAGGGTTTCACACCCAAATTTTACCACACCTACAAGGAAGAACTGGTGCCTATCCTGCAGAAATTATTCCACAACATCGAGAAGGATGGAATTCTCCCCAACACATTTTATGAACCAAGCATAACCCTGAACCCTGAACCAAAACTAGGAAAGGATACAACAAAAAAAGAAAACTATAGACCAATATTCCTTATGAATATAGATGCAAAAATTCTCAACAAAATCCTAGCCAATCAAATCCAGGTGCTTGTCAAGAAAACAATCCATCACAACCAAGTGGGCTTCATCCCAGGGATGCAGGGATGGTTCAATATATGTAAATCTATAAATGTAATTCACCATATAAACAGAAGCAAAAACAAAGACCATATGATCCTCTCAATAGACTCAGAAAAAGCATTCGACAAAAGTCAACACCATTTTATGATAAGAACGTCCAACAAAATAGGCATAGATGGGGCTTACCTAAAAATGATACCAGCCATATATGACAAACCCACAGCCAATATCACACTAAATGGGGAAAAATCAAAAGCATTCCCACTTAGAACTGGAACAAGACAAGGTTGCCCATTATCTCCACTTCTGTTCAACATAGTGCTGGACGTCCTTGCTACAGCAATCAGACAAGAGAGTGGAATTAAGGGCATCCAAATGGAAGAAGAAGAGATCAAACTCTCACTCTTTGCTGATGACATGATATTATACCTAGAAAACCCCAAGGATTCAACCAAGAGACTCCTTAAATTGATAAATTATTTGGTAAAGTCTCAGGATACAAAATCAATACACCGAAATCAGAGGCATTCATATACACCAACAACAGTAAAAGTGAGAACCAAATCAAAGACTCAATTCCCTTCAAAATAGCAACAAAGAAAATAAAGTACCTTGGAATATATTTAACTAAGGAGGTAAAAGACCTCTATAGGGAGAACTATGAAACACTGCAGAAGGAAATAGCAGAGGATGTAAACAGATGGAAGAATATACCATGCTCATGGGTCGGCAGAATCAACATTGTTAAAATGTCTATACTACCCAAAGTGACCTACAGAGTCAATGCAATTCCTATCAAAATACCATCATCATTTTTCATAGATATAGAAAAAATAATTTATGCTTCGTATGGAACCAGAGAAGACCCCGTATAGCAAAATCAATCCTAGGCAATAAAAACAAAATAGAAGGTATCAATTTACCAGACTTCAAACTATACTACAAGTCTATAGTCATTAAAACAGCTTGGGACTGGCACAAGAACAGGGACATTGACCAGTGGAACAGAACCAAGAACCCAGATATAAAAGCATCCTCATATAGCCAACCAATCTTTGACAAAGCAGACAAAAACATATACTGGGGGAAAGAATCCTTATTCAATAAATGGTGCTGGGAAAACTGGATAGCCACATTGGGAAAACTGGATAGCCACATGTAGAAGACTGAAGCAGGACCCACACCTCTCACCTCTCACAAAAATCAACTCATGCTGGGTAACAGACTTGAACCTAGGTGTGAAACTATTAGAATTCTAGAGGAAAACGTTGGAAATACTCTTCTAACATTGGCCTAGGCAAAGAATTTATGAAGAAGACCCCAAAGACAATCATAGCAGCAACAAAAATAAACAAATGGGACCTGATCAAATTAAAAAGCTTCTGCACAGCCAAAGAAACTGTCAAGAGAGCAAACAGACAACCCACAGAATGGGAGAAAATTTTCACAAGCTACATATCTGATAAAGGGCTGATAACTAGAATCTATTTCTTTTTTTATTTTAATTTTTTTTTTGAGACAGAGTCTCACTTTGTTGCCCAGGCTAGAGTGAGGGCCGCGGTGTCAGCCTAGCTCACAGCAACCTCAAACTCCTGGGTTCAAGAGATCCTCCTGCCTCAGCCTCCCGAGTAGCTGGGACTACAGGCATGCGCCACCATGCCCAGCTAATTGTTGTCTATATATATTAGTTGGCCAATTAATTTCTTTCTATTTATAGTAGAGACGGGGTCTCACTCTTGCTCAGGCTGGTTTTGAACTCCTGACCTCAAGCAATCCGCCCGCCTCGGCCTCCCAGAGAGCTAGGATTACAGGCATGAGCCACCGCGACTGGCCTAGAATCTATTTAGAACTCAGGAAAATCAGCCAGAAAAAACCAAACAACCTCATCAAAAAATCAGCAAAGGATATGAACAGAAACTTTTCAAAAGAAGACAGAATACTGGCCAACAAACATATGAAAAAATGCTCAACATCTCTAATCATCAGGTAAATGCAAATCAAAACCACAATGTGATATCACTTAACTCCAGTGATCATGGCCTTTATCAAAAAGTCCCCAAACAATAAATGCTGGCGTGGATGCGGAGAGAGAGGAACACTCCTTCACTGCTGGTGGGACTGCAAACTGGTTCAACCTCTGTGGAAAGCAATGTGGAGATACCTTAAAGTGATACAAGTGAATCTACCATTTGATCCAGCAATTCCACTACTGGGCATCTACCCAAAAGATCCAATGACACTCTACAAAAAAGACACCTGCACCCGAATGTTTATAGCAGCACAATTCACAATTGCAAAGCTGTGGAAACAACCCAAGTGCCCATCAATTCATGAGTGGATTAATAAAATGTGGTATATGTATACCATGGAGTACTATTCCGCTTTAAGAAACAATGGTGATATAGCACCTCTTGTATATTCCTGGATAGAGCTGGAACCCATTCTACTAAGCGAAGTATCTCAAGAATGGAAAAACAAGCGCCACATGTACTCACCAGCAAATTGGTATTAACAGATCAACACCTAAGTGGACATATGGGAATAACATTTATCGGGTGTCGGGAGGTGGGAGGGGGGAGCAGGGGATGGGCATATGCAAACACAACGAGTAAGATGTGAAAGATCTGGGGGATGGACACACTTGAAGCTCTGACTCGAGGGAGGAGGGGACGAATGCGCAATATACATAACCCTAACACTTATGCCCCCATAATATGCTAAAATTAAAAAAATTAAAAAGCACAAACCATAAAAAAAACTGGTAAATTAGACTTCAGCAAAATTAAAAATGTCAGCTTATCAAAAGACATCATTAAGGGAAAGAAAAGGCAAACCATACACTGTGAAAAAAGTATTTGTATATCTGACAAATATCTGATAAAGGACTTGCGTCATATATGCAATTCCTATAATCATTCAAAGAAATATAATACCCTCTAAAATGAGCAAAAGATGTGAAGGTACACCTTACAAGAGAAGATATATAATATGAATGGCCAATATTCTCATAAAAAGGTATTCAACACCATTCATCACCAGAGAAATTCAAATTATTGATGCAGTTACAATGAGGTCCCAATTCACACCCACTAAAACGGCTAGCACTACAAAACTTGCCATCACTAAATGTCGAAAACAACGTGCAGCGGTGGAAACTGTCGTGCTTTGCCGGTGGGAGTGTAACATGACACAAGCACTTAGGAAAACTCTACCAGTTTCTTATGAAATTAACTGTACAGCTCTGTGACCCAGTGCGCCCCATGTTTAGCCTCATTGCTAACGCAGGAGGCAGTTGAAGACAGAGGCGGACAAAGAAGGAAGCAAGGTGACTTCGGCCCGGGGACGTGAGCAGGTATTTTTAAGGTCCGCGAGGCTGTGCGGTGGCGGCTGCTCTCATCGTGCCGCGAGGTCCTCTCAGGCTGAGATGATTCCGAGTCATTCCTAGCCTCTAGCTAGTGCCTGGGGACATTGCCACAAAAGTGTTTTGAGTGGCTGGAAGGAATTAATGAATTAATGAACCCAAACCATAATTAAAAGAAAGCATGTAAGCCCCGATCATGAGCTACTTTGACGGGAGCATGTGCTCCGAGCAGGGAGACGGGCTGGAGACGTCTGGGAAGGCTTCTTGGCGGGGCGAGCTTTGAGCTGGATCTCTCAAGAAGGAACGGCAGCTGGCAGGTGAATAGGAGATCGGACCGAGCTGCGAGAGGGGACTCGTGAGGAGAGGAGAGCCGAGGGAAGCCTGGCGGGCGCGCCGGCCCTGCGCCGTCAGCAGTCACCTGTGGCCGCGGGACAGAGGCTGCTGGGGGCTGCGTGCAGGGAGCCAGGTCCCAGCCACCCCTGGCCCTCGGGACTGTCTGGCCCATCACCGGCTGTTTCCGGAGTGCCTTGGCCGACCCCCCAGCAGCTGCTGGTGCGAAGCTCGCACGGCGGCGACTCCGCGGCTGCGGCGTGAGCGGACGGCAGGCGGGCAGGACCAGAGTCGGTCGGAGCCCTGACCCCAAATTCAGACTAGCTGCACTGAAAAAAGAAAACCAATTTTAAACCTGAATTCTAAACCTAACCAACCTAAAAGGATCATTTTTAAAATACCAACGAACCATTTTAAACTAGAAACATATATTTATTAAAAATTAATGATTTGGAACAGTAGTTTCCAACATTAGGGAACATCAGACACCCCTAAAGGGCTTGTTAGAAGACAGATGCTGTCCTCGCCCTGTCCCCAGGGTTCCCATCCACAGGTGTTGGGGAGGCCTGAGAACCTGCATTTCTAAAGAACTCCCAAGTGATGCCCATGCTGCTGGCCTGGGATCACACTTAGAATCACTGGCATCATATCATCGAGGAGCATCAAAATGGGCTCCAAACCTGAACCACATGACCTTTTTGGTTCTTCTTAGATCTCTGATTTAGAGTGACAGCTGTTAACACTTCCTGAGTGGCTACTCTGATGCTATGGTTTTTAATCTTGGTTGTTTTAAGACACCTCTCAGAAATCTGACTTTAAAATTATACATGTGCACAGGGATTTTACCTGCATTTTTCTGCAGCTGAGTCCAAAGCACCATATTTCAACTGGCCCATGCTCATCCCTGGACCCCAGGTTAAGGAAATCTGCTAATGCAGCCATAGGCTTTACATGCAGTAAGAACAAGCTTTCCAGGTGCTGCCTGGCTCAGCTCTGTGACTTTAAATCTACTGATTACTCTCTCTGAGACTATTAAATGGGGCGAACTGTGCCTTCCTTTGGTTGCCTCTGGAGAATGAGTCTTGGGAAGTTGGAGAACAGCCCTTTAATTTTTATTTGACGTACTTCTTTACTGTTTAAACTTTAAGCTGTGTGTAAATTTAAGCACAAACACACCACAGTCTTGCATTTTAGTTTCTAAATATGTACATACATTTTTTTTCATAAAATCCAAATCGATAGCCAATTAATAACCTTTGACACCTTTGTGTGGTGCATACAAATGCAATTTTAAAATTCTGCAGCCATGGTTGTTTTTAGTTCCCATGTACAGGACAATGAAACCACTAAAGTGGTGAATAACCCAAGCTAAATAAATGAATGAGGCATAAATATTAAATATGTCCCACCCTCTCTGGGTTATTTGAGACTCAGTGGGAAAAAGTATGTGAAAGAGCCTTGGAAATGCATTGTCTATGTTTAAAGATTATTAAATATTATTGCTGCGGCCATCACCCTAACATCTATTGGGTTGGAAAACCTTCCAAAGTCTTCCTGAAAGCCCTTCCCTCTGCCAGCAGCTGAAACCTGTTCCCTTCACACCCAACTATGTTCAGCAGAAAAGGGCAGGTGGGGGCTCCTCTGAGAAAGCAGCTCAGTTCTTTAACATCCAAATCCCAGAACACATGTATGTGTGCACACATGTGTGCCTGCGTAGGCATGTGTGCATGTGTGTGCATGCATGTGCGCCTGGGCAAGCATGTGTGCGTGCCTGCACGAGTGTGTGCCTGGGCAGGCATATGTGCATGTGTGTGCATGCATGTGCACCTGGGCAGGCATGTGTGCGTGTGTGTCCACGTGTGTGCACCTGGGTAGCCATGTGTGCATGTGTGTGCACGTGTGTGTGCCTGGGTAGGCATGTGTGCATGTGTTCATGTGTGTGCGCCTGGGCAGGCATGTATGCATGTGTGTGCACAGATGTGTGCCTAGGCAGGCATGTGTGCATGTGTGTGTGCGTGCATGTGGGTAGGTGAGGTCTTTAACACATGCTCCAGTTCCTCCTTAATGAGAAAATAGAAGCCTGCTGCCCTTTACTTGGCCAGCAGGCCGCGTCCCCATGTTGGCCCTCTTGCCCTGCCTTCCAAAAGTCATCAATAGCCCCAGAGCTTTTCGGCAAGCTCATTACAATGCCCCCAGTGGCCAGTCAATGACTCCCTGCCAATGCAATTAGTGTGCACCTCACACGAACAGCTGGCTCTAGTGGGTTCCAGGTCCCCTGCCCTGTAGTTCTCCTCTCCTGCTGCTGCGACAGTCCCCAGCCAGGCTGCCCTCATTATGGCAGTGGCAGGCCCTGGCTGGTGGCTGTCCTCACCTGACACCCACCTAGGCTAGGCTGAGTCAGGAGGGTGGAGGAAGCCTCGGCCTGAGAGTCAGAACACCAGCTCCCAGGCCCCACTCTGCTTAACTCAAGAGCCCTAGGACATGTCACTTTCTCTTTCTGGGCCATGGTATCCCCATTTACAAAATATGGACAGTTCAATTAGACCAATGATTCTCAGTCTTTTGGGATCTGAGGGGCCCTTGAGAGTCTAATAAAGCAATGGGCGCCTTTCTTCAGAAGAATATCCATGAACATACATGCATAAGTAATGCACATTTAATTTGGGGGACTCAGAAATCTTCTGGAGCCCACCATAAACCATAGGAGAGCCATGAACTTCATTCCAGAAATGGCAACTGCACAGCAGGTGATAAACTCTGCTTTTTCTCCCTGTCCCCCCATCTCTCAGTGGATAATAGGTATCAGAAGAGGCGACGCACAGGTAAATTCTTCCAAACCTGTAAAGTGCTTCTTATTGTTAATGTGCAGCCTGCTCCATGCCTCTTTGCTGGCCCTGTGATGATGGTATTAGCAGCGACCATCTATTAAGCACTTGCAAGTGCTGTGCTGAGAGCTGTCATGTACTACTTCATTCAACCTTTACAGTAATCCTACGAGGTGGGTGCTAATATTACCCCCCATTCTGCTAACGAGAAAACTGATCACAAAAAATGGAATTGCCTTGTCCAAGGTCACACAGTCAGTAAGTGGCAGAGAACAGATAAGTTTGATTGAGGTAAAATAGCCAGATAATGGGATGCCCAGGTGACCAGTCACAGTGATAAACTTTAACCACTGGAGGAAATATTGAAAGTGATCCCTGGACTGGAGGAACAGGGCATCCACTCAAGGACACACACGTGCATACGCAGATGAACACACACTAAGACGCATGCAGAGACACACACATTCACACACAGATGAACACACACTAAGATGCATACAGACATGCACACACAGATGAACACACACTATGATGCATGCAGACACACACATGCACACACAGATGAACACACACTAAGACACATGCAGAGACATACACACGCGCAAACACACACACGCATGGGGCCTGAGGAACCCAAGTTAGACCAGCATTGATGGATGTGGTGGCTGGAGCTGTCTAGGCCAAGTATCTGGAGAGACCAGGGAAAGAAGCTAATCAGGGCACTTCCTGGAGGAGGCAAAACTGTGATAAGCCTGAATAAAGGAAAAGACAAAGAGTGAAAGAGAAGGTGACCTTCCAGGTGACCTTCGCTGCATAAGCACAGTGGGGGCAGTAGGAAGAATGCAGGGATGTCAGCCTGTGTTGCTCAGGCAGCCAAAGATTTGTAAAGAGCCCCGGTCATGTTCAGTCATGTAGCAGCTATGACCTGGGCCACATCAACTGGGCCCTGGGCTTGGGTTCCAGCTCTGCCACTGCCTGATTATATGGTGAGCATGTTACTTAACCAATGAACCTCGGTTTTCTCATTTGCAAAATGGGACTAATCATAGGATCTGCCATATAGAGTTGTTGAAAGTATTAAAAGAGATAATGCATGCAGGGGGCTCAGCACAGGGCTGGCGGAGGGTAAGCACCAAGTAAGCGGTGGTGGGGACTGCCGCCGCCTTATGACTCCTCGTGGCTGTGGCGATGTCACCGCGATGCCTGGCACACTGGGGGTAGCCCAGCGCTAGCTTCTGCTCCCATGGCTGCTCCCTGCGCCCCTTCAGTCAAGACAGAAAAAAGAGTCTTTTACAATGGCAGAGGGAACAGTGACGCCTCCCTCTGCTCCGCGACTGATGTCCGGGGAGGGAACCGCACGGCCCTCCCGAAGAGGGACGGCACCGCACGGCCCTCCCGAAGAGGGACGGCGCGCTAATGAACTGCACAGACCTGGGAACTGGGCCCCCAGGAGTGACAGCTCGGTAGCTCTGACAGGTGAAATTGAACACTTGGAACATTTCACTGGATTCCTTTCAAACAGGGAGCGAGGTGGTCTACACCTCCACTTTGTCCTTAATTGGTCACATTTTGAAGCATGCTGTTTACTTGTGACCCCGGAGTTAATGAACAGCCAGAGACCTCACTGTATTGAAACGCAGCTTACAGGAAGGAGATTTGCTTGGTGCCAGCAATCATCTGCTAGGACTTTCAATTACCCATCCACCAATTTCTCTTTTCCTGGGAGGTATTGTTTCATGCCGAGGGGTCCTTGCTAGATTGAGACCAAAAAAATACTAATAAAAAAGTTCAAATTCACCCCAAAGGCACCTAGAACACAGCATGCCCTCATGCCCCCGCTGGCCCATGTTCCAGCCCTCCTCCCGTCCCAAGCCCGTCTCCCTTCTGCCTTGGGTGGTGCCAAGCTGTGACCAGACACCCGCTTTGTCACCACCCTCCCTCCGCACCTGTAATTAATCAACCGATGTGATTGATCGCTTCGGAAGCATGTCTCCAGCCTAGCCCCACTGCCCCAGACCCTCCTCTGCCGCGCTAAGGAGACGCCTGCCACTGTCTCTGAACTGCCACCCCCGACACCGTGCTTCTCCCTTTAAGCTACTCTCCTTGTGGCTGCAAAGGAGATTCTTCTAAAATGCAAATTCAGTCCCATCACGTTCCTGATTAAAACTTCCCAAAGGCTCCCTGTTAACTTTAGGGCACAGTCTCAGCTGCATGTGACGGCAAGCAGGGCCTCCAAGCCCCCGCCCCCCTGCCCCGCATGCCCGCTCTCTCCCTGCTGCGCCGCAGTGGAGGCCTTACCCGCAGCAAAGCAGCTGAGGCCCTGAACGGCTCGCGGCTCTGCCAGCTGCACACCTGTCCCTTCTGTCCCAGGACACCTGCCTTTCCTTGTTGGCCTGGAAAACCTCATCCTTCCCCTCCTTTGTGCTCGGCTCTGACATCACTACCTACACGAAGCCTCCTCTGACAGTCACCGCTATAGAAACAGAGCTTCCCTTGGAACGACATGAATACATTTCAATTGTTGAATGCGTCTCATTGAATGAAAGTTCCCTGTATTCAAGCCTGTTCTCTGTTTCCTATTGGGAACAGGTTGACGTCAGTGCCCTGGAGTCTTGAAACCCAAGTACCAAGCACAATAGGCATCTCGTGGATAATTTCATTTTGCCATCACCATATTCATATTAGGTAGGTACCATGCCTATTCTCATTTTATAGAGAAGGAAACTTAGACTCAGAAAGGTTAAGCAGCTTGCCCAAGATCACACAGGCAGTGCCAGACAGACCTGAACTAAGATTTAGTGACTTGAAAGGGAAGAGGTGCTCCGGAAGTATTGGTTTCTTTATGGAATGTCAGTCAGGTGCTCATTCTCTTAAAGCACCACCTCCCCTTACCCTGAAGATACATTTAGAACAAGAACCTAAAGGATCCTAATGAAATTTATTATATTAAAGGGATACTACCTGGTAACCTCTTCTAAAAGAAAACTCCCTTGAAAACAGGGTTATGGGAAGAACTTGAATTTAGAGAACCTGGGTTCTGTCCCAATGAACTCTGATCATTTACTTGTTGCATAAATTTCCTCAAGCAAAAAGCTTTGGGCGCTTGCAGTTGGTGTGCATTGGAACGTCGGATACCACGGGGCTGTGTGTAGGGCAACCACAGTGTCTGCTGCAGACAGTAACAATTATAGTGACGAGGTTCCAATCATTGAATGTGGACGATGTCCCAGACACTGGACTGAGTGCTTGGCAGGGCCGTGCTCTCTGATAACTTGCCCAGGGTTCACATGGCCAGTAAGCAGCAGAGTGGGACTGGCACCCCGCGTCTACGGAGTCGGAACACACGCTCCGAACCCTCTTCTACCGCTATTCCACTCTGCTGCTTATTACAGTCAGCCGAGACGTGGGCAGGCTCAGTGGCTGGCGGAGACTGCCCAGGCAGAGCTGCTCTGGTCTGGACGCTGAGCAGTGCTGTGTGAACAGCATGGTGTGCACATGAGGGGCTATGAAGACCACACCACGAGACAGCAGGTGTCTGACCACCTAGCAGAGTCTGCGGTCTATTCTCGCTGTACTAAAAAACTCCCCAGAAGTTTCCCTGTGTCAAGACCTCTCAGAGTGTCCAGGAGAACAGAAACAACAAAGAGGTCAGGAACAGGAAGCTCCTACATTCTTGACAGCCCCCTCCCCACTCACCCCCAACACACCCCAAGAACAAATCCTGGCATATCTCTCAGCCTGGCACTGAAAGAGTTAACCTGAAACTGCTTCCATGATGAATGGCTATAATACTGTCTACGTAATGGGTTTCCTATTTAAATTTTGTGAGGATTTAATCAGTTGGGCACAGCTGTGCAAGATGCACCATAAACTATGTTGAAAAATATGTAGACATATACATTTATCTGCTACAAATTAAGCTCACTTAGAGGTGGTCTTAATGGCCCATGTAGCCATCATTACAAGCATAAATTCTAAACTGTCTGTTTCCAGTGAATTTGCTTTGAGAAAAAAATTAATGCTCATCCTTAGCAGAGCATAGTAATAAATGAAAGGACCCTTAATTTGCAAAGCGCTAATAGCCGGGCCATTTTCCATTAGGAACCCCATGCTGGGCCGCACACGGCAGGATGGCTTCGTGGGGCACTGCGGCGCCCGGGCTGGAGGCGTGGGGCTGGCATCTGGAGGCCCCTCTGTGCTTTGCCTGGTCCCCGCGGGCGGCTGTAGTCCCTACTCTGCAGCAAGGAGAGGAGCCTGTGAACAAGCCCTCTGTCTGGGCTGCACCTTTGATCCAGAGCCGCTCACTCGTCCTTGCCCTGGCCAGGCGGCAAAGCTGCTCAGCACCAGGACGAGGACGGCCGGCACAGGCTCCCCCGAGCCACCTCGGGGAGAGCTCTCCGCTGGGTGCAAATGGAAGTGCTCCCACTTTCTTTTAGGTCCTAGCAATGGAAAGTCGTAAAAAAGCAAACAACAACAAAAACGACAGAAAAAGAGGTAGGTTTGAATCCCAGCCCGCTTCCTTGGCCCAGTCTGATCCTGGCAGTGTGCTTTTCCTCTTAGTCACCAAGAGCTGCCAATTTGCAAGACATCCTCTCACTTCTCTTCTCACGCGTCAGTGGACTTTGCCTTATAATTCCCTATGAGGCACGTGCCGCTATTTTTCCATCTAAATACAAGGTCAGGGCGTGGACGGGGCCGCCAGGGCACAACTGAAGGAAGCGCTCACTCTCGGATTTGCACCACCCTGACAGCTTCCTTACCCTTTACTCCTCGAGTGCCTCTCTTGCCAGCCCAGCCCTGAATAGGGACGCGAGGCACAGAGAAGGGAAGTAACTTGCCCAAGGCCACAGAGGCACCAAGCAAGAGAGCTGGGCTCCAACTTCTAGCCATTCAGCTCCAAATTCCCTTCTCTTTTCCAGATGCCCGGGTGATGCTGGTGAGCGGCTGGATTCCGTTCAGCAGGAGTTGGGTGTTTACTGTGGGCCAAACTTTACAGCAAAAGCTTTCACATGTTTTCTTGTCCCCTCTTCTTCATGGCACATTTTACTTTCAGAAATAATCTTATCAATCCATTTTTAAAATTTGTTTGTGTCGCGCGTGCCTCACTGAATATTCGCCACTCCATGCTCAGTGGCTAGAACAGTGCTTGGCACATAGTAGGTGCTCAACAAATATTTGTTGAATAGATCAGCCTATTCAGCACACACTTAAATGAGAAGCTGTGGGAAACTGGCCGCGTGGCTCTCACGCCTTGTCCCGTCTACCTCCTGCCCCCCTGTGCCAGGTGCCCCGTCCTCAGCCGTCCTGGGGGAAGGAACCGCTGATGGAAAAGCCAGTCATATAAAAGTTAAGATCTGGGTGGGTTTTGTCTGGTTCTTTTCCAGCAATCAGAAATGCAGGGACATTTTCACCAGTGTGTTTGGTGGCAAGAGTTGGTAACGCACTAGAAAGTGGTAGAAGGATGAAAATGTGGACAATCGCAACCTTAAAAGAATTTTGGTCTTTGAAAGTTGACCAGTTGCAAAGACACCAGTGACTGCGGGACTCCTGGGAATGTCTTGGGAAGCACGCTGTAGCTCCTTTCGGAAGGCGGGATGAGCACCCAGAGCCCTCTTCACGGCCTGCCAGCCCGGCCTCCCCATTTGAGACGAGGCCCCTCCGAGCCACCTTTGGGAAAGCTCCTGGCTGCACCCTGTGCACTTGCATAGAAGGCACCCGGGGAAGAAAACAACCCTTACCTATCTGGCCTACAATTCTATGCAACGTAGCAGCTGACAAGTTGTGGAAACCAGCAAGAGCTGCTACTGCATTAGCGTCGCTGCCACCAAAGCAGGTGGTGGGGTTGGCAGGAACGGAAGGGAGACGGCCAGGGGGACCGCAGGCGCCCAGCCCCACTCGGGCTGCACTGGCAGGAGACCACACAGGGCAGTTTCAGTGGGTGCTGGGCAGACTCTGGGAGGGGTGGCCATCGAGAGCAATCTTGGGGTTCACACAAAGAGGGCCAGACTGAATTCCTGACTGGT
Organism: Microcebus murinus; assembly: GCF_040939455.1. Lineage (NCBI taxonomy): Eukaryota > Metazoa > Chordata > Mammalia > Primates > Cheirogaleidae > Microcebus > Microcebus murinus. The sequence continues at coordinate 4,117,557 of NC_134123.1, read as the reverse complement.
CACAGTGATAACACTAAAAGTTCAATAGATGACCAGACACCTCACATATATTATTATTATTATTATTATTTTATAGCCCATAAGGGCAGAAGTCTAATCTGAATCCATGCCCAAGACCAGACAAAGTTAGGTCTTTCATCTGCACTAACAAGCTTCTGCTTCCTTCTTGCTTTCTTCTGCCTGTGGAATCCCAGTCCCCCAAACCCCATCCCCACCTAGCTAACAAATACCACTTCTTCTAGGCAGTGCTCTCTGGTGTCCTGTCCTGCTCAGACGGTCCCTATGTCCCTGGTAGCATTCTCAGAGCACGGGCATGTGAAATCTACCCCACTCTAGCCTTCCCGCACTTGGTCTGCCTCTCACGCAGCCCTGGGAGGGCGGAGGCCACGATGCCTCGCTCACTGCTGATTCTTCCCTCCTCACCCCTGGCACAGATGCAAGCGCCTACAGTGCTGTAGCAGATGAATCAGTCTACGCCAGGGCACTGCAAACACCCAGGTGCACAACAGTCATGGGGAGAACATGTTAACATGCAGGTTCTGATTCTGGCGACTTGCACTTCCACCAATTCCCTGGTGAGGTCCATGCTGCTGGTCCCGGGACCCCACTTTAAGTAGTGAGGGTCTATGCTACCGTATCAGACATGAGCATGGGCTGCTGGGAGCACAGGGAAGTAGAGCTCTGCCTTAGCTTTCAGCTAATGAAGCAAGGTGGTCAGGCTGCCAATACTCTTAATTTTTTCAGAGCAGATGGGCAATCAGCATAGACCCGTCCTTAAAGAGCATTTGCTAGATGCTCTGTGTGCATGGTCAGTTGTACCCCACATGGGAGGCCACTGTTAGAGTCTTTCCTAGCACACAGGTGGGACTTCCCTGAACACTGGGGCAGAGTAGCCCTGCCTTGACATGCCTGGGCACTGGAGTCCAATCTGGGTAGGTTTCTGTCCTGATTCTGCCACCCCTGTGGGGCCCTGGGCAAGCCCTTCAACCTCCCTGTGCCTCAGATGTCCCATGTTTAACATGGGGGTGATTATCATACATGCCTCGCCGTGTTGTGAGGGCTGCGTGAGAAACGTACTGCAGCAGGGCCTAGGCTCTGGACCCATGTCAGCTCTTCTTAGCCGATGCCTACTGTGCACATGAAGGCACATCGTGCCTGGACTTTGACCCAGAAGAATAATTTTAGGGCAGCTGCCCAAAGCTCCAACTGGAGACACTGGAAGCCCAGGAGAGAGCTGCCACCCAGATTTTATGATTTAAATGGGATAGAGTTGTTTGCCTGTAATAAACTATGTTTTAAACAAGAGACTTGTTCACAGGTTGACACATAAAGATGTAAATTCAAGCCGTAAATCTCCCCCCATAGCCTGAGTGCTGGAGAAGCTCAGTGATGCATTGGGCAGACTGTCTTGCTTGGCCTGACCCCGGCCTCACCCTCTGCAGGGACCCCAGGCCCCTGGCCTCCCTGGGGACCAGCACTTTTCATACAGCTCCATGTCTCCCCACAGGGTCTGTTTCCCGGCTGTGGCAAAGCGGTGGGGCTATGAAGCTGAGCGCTGCCCGGTGGACACAGGCTGCAAAAAGGGATGAATGAATCGTTCCCAGAGTTGTGCATTGAGGTTGCTTCAGGGTCAATGTCATTGAGTCAATTAAGCTAAAATACCTGGCATCTCATTAAGCCTTAGGAAATTTTCTCTCCTGAATGCTCCGAGGAGAGACCCCTGGCTACCCTCCAGCACCTGCCCTGGCTCCCAGCCCCATGGACACTCTGGCCTCCTCTGCCCAGGGTCTTCTCACACACTGCCCCTCTGTCTGAACCCCTCGTGTCTTTGCATAGCTTGTTCGCTCTCCCCCTGCAGGCTTCACCTCGGATATTGTTTCTCTGAGAGGCGGGCCTGACTCCCAAATCTAAGAATGCGGCCCCCGCCCCGTCTCAGTGCACAGCGACAGCACCAGTTCCGACTGCACGTTTGCTTGTTTATTTGCTTTTGCCCCTCTCCCCTGCTAGACCACAGCCCGCACGAGGACAGGGCCATGCCCACTTCACTCGCTGCTCCATCCCGGCACCCCGCCCCCATCATAATGGCTAAAATAAAGTGTCTTCATTACTCCCTCTGTGCTTATACTTTTCTAAAGGGTTTCCCTGCTTTATCTTCTCCTTTTCTCACAACCCTGTAGGTAAGTACTATTATTAGACCCATTTTATAGATAAGGAAACTGAGAAACAGCTCTGATGTCAGCCCGGCTCGGAGAGGCTCATGGATCTATGCTGTCACACAGTAGATGTTCAAAAAGTGTTTGCTGACTGAATAGATGATCGGAACCAGTCCAATACAGTCCCATGGAAACCCATCAAGTTCAGTTTGTTCCATTCGGTTGATAGTAAGTCCTTGGCAGCGTGCTGGGTGCTTCCTCACCCTCAAGGAAGCTCACAGTGGCTGTGGTGACAGAAGCCAGGGTGTGGATGACCTTGCCAGCTTCTCTGTTTCTCCCTCGCCTTGCCTGATGAGCTCAACAGATGCCCTCAGGGTGCTGGGGTCTCAAGGGTGAGCCTGAGACGCACCCAGCACTCCATGGTGGGAAACATGCGGAGGCTCCACCTCGCAACCCCTTAATTGCAGGCGCGGCGCCACGCCAGGAGAGGTAGGCGCAGGGCTGAGCAGGAGGAGCACTTGCACCCTCCAGACTGGTCCCCCATCACACTATCCGAACACTGCAACAGGATGCACTTGTCCCACTCAGTGCCAGCTCGGCCACATGTGGCTGGAGACAGAGTGAGCCACAGGAGGCGGTGATCTGTCTGCAGTGGGACAGCCGGCGACTGAGCAGGGACCCCCAGCCCAGCAAGGTCCCCGACAAACCTCCGTATGCACGTCTGCGATGAGCACCATCCCGCTTCTATTAGAGCAAAATATCACTAATGGGGAAAAAATGAATGTGTCTAATAGAACACATACTTCAAAAATGATGAGACCAACGCAGACACACAAAAATGAGTTTGAGTTCAGCATCTTTTTCCGGAAATTATCCCCAACAGACTTAGTCCAGCCCCGAAGGCATTTGTGAGAAGCACCAAATGCAAAGCAGTCGTTTCTGAGCTCTGGCCGGCCCGCCGCTGCCTTCTGGAGTTTGTCACAGCCACAGACCGCCTGCACTGCTAACGACTAGAACTTTAACTTTGAATGAACTCACTTTAAAAAACTTAAATAGAATTATTTTTAAATCTATGAAAAAATAGTCATTCTTAAATAGTCATTAAAAAGCTCTAAGTAGAAAATGAATAATATTGGGTGGCGCCATTAACTATAAACACAATGACAACAAAGCGACACCGCTAATTGGAAGCAGGCGCTGCTTCCGGGCGCGAGCAGAGCCTGCTCCGTGCTGCCAGGGGCGGCTGTGGCGGGAGGCACAAGCCGCCCCTCGCGCCAGGCCCGGCCTGCCCCCGACAGCCAGGAGCCAAGGGAAACGCGGTGGAAAGGGAATCATCTTCTCACCGATGAGTCGGTGCGGCTGGGCGGGGCCCTGGAGCCGGCTTCCAGTCCTATCTCTGCCCCCACCGGCCCTGTGACTTCGGTGAGTCACTTCTTTTCTCTGGGACTCAGTTTTCCCACCTGTAAGAGGCAAGGTCAGACCAGACTGTGGTTACCAGCCGGTCTGGGGCCCTTTGGAGCCTCAGAGTCTCCGGCTCAGCAGGGCGAGTGGCGCCGCCTCCAGCAAGCCACGAGCACGGGCACCCAGCGCCTCCCAGGGCAGTTCGCGCGCCGCCTCCACGCAGGCCCGTCCTGGGCTGAACTCGCCTTTCAAGACTTTCTGGCAAGGCATCCTGCATTGGCAAGGGCCATTGGACATGCGGGAAAGGCCGGAGGTTTGGGCAGGAGGAGGACTCAGCAAATAAAAGTCTGTTTGAGTTCCGAAAACCAGCCTCCATGAGCAACTGGAGTGGCTCACCTTGGTTAGGATATTTTGTAACTGGTAGGATTATCTGCAATGATAAAATTCATACCTCCCAGCCTTCAAATAAAGTCATCCGCAGGAGAGCATTGATGGCACCATTGTTGTTGGAAAGAGAAAGAAAGAGTGGCCTGGTGATTCCATTGTGTGTGGAATAAAAGGGCTGGGAAACAGATCTATTTTCGTGTTAGCCGACTGCAGACCATTGCACCCCCAGATCGACTCATTCTTGGGCCCCAACAGCTCCCCTCCAGGAAGCCAGGATGTGCTTCCAGCAAACAAACACAGGCTTGGACGCCCTCGGGGCAGGGGCCTCATTTAGTGGCACAAAGAAATGCGGCTCCTGTAACTGCCAGGGCTCCTTCTCCACACCCGACCGCCCCGCCGCCCACGGCTTCTCGGCAGCGGCCTCCGCTCCCTCTGCTCTGCCCACCAAACCGGCTCTGGTCACCACTGGGGACACAGTGAACTAAAGGACCACACGTGGCCCTGCCCAAGGATGAGAACTGGCTCAGGAGCCACAAAACCAACACCTTTGTTCCCTGAGACTAAGCACTAACTACTCAAGTTTTCCAGAATAAGCTTGGGGACCACAGTGTTCAATGGGAAAATGCCCAACAAGGATATTAAGTGGTGGCAGCTCATTTCCTGTGGGCCAGATGCCATCCTACGTGCTCAACATATGCCAACACGCTTACTTCTCACAGCTGCCCTGGTGTTGGTGCAAATGCTATGATTCCATTTAATGCACGTGGAAACCGAGGCACAGAGAGCCAAGTGATTTTCTCCGAGGTGACTCAGCCAGGAAGAGCCAGAGCCAAAATCTGAGCCTTGGCCGAGTGGCCGGTCTGGGCTCTGAACCACTGCGCAGGACTGACCGCGGCAGGCAGCCCCAGAGCTCTGCTCGGGAAGGCCAGGGATCTTGGTTTGCGTCAAGGTTCTGCCACTTATACCCTCCTGAGCCTCAGTTTTCTAGTTTGTAAAATAAATGGGAGCAAAAACACTAAGGACCTCAGAGTGTAAGGAACAAACGACATAGACCTGTTCTGCCGTCAGCACAGGGCCTGGCACACAGGAAACGCTCAGTACGTGGCAGTGACTCTTGCTGTTCGCGATGACGACTGCTTCCTGTCCCCTCTGCTGGCCCCAGTCCTTGCCTGATCTTGCCGTCCCGGCCGCAGAGGCCCCACCTCCTCCTCCAGCTCCCGAGCGAGTCCCGGGAGGTCCGGGCCGGGAAGGGCAGGAGGGTTTCTGTGTCTGCTTTGCGGAGGGGCCGGAACGGGCGAGGGGCTGTCCAGCCTCCTTGGGGCTGAGCAGAACCGCGAACCCGTGCCCAGGGCCGCACCCACCCACCCCGCTCCTCCCTGGCCGCAGCCCCCACCTCCTGGCTCGCGTCTTGCTGAGGACCCGGCTCCCCAGTGGGGCCGGACCAGGCTAGGGAAGGGGCACTGTGGGTCTGTAACTCAGAGTCACCCGGCAGCTGCTCCTGGCACAGAAGCCACCAAAACCTCCACATCTGCTCTCTGCAGCAACAGCAAATCAGCACGAGGCCTGCCTCCCTCCAGCAGGTCCGAGGGCTCGGATGCGGCCGCTGCGGCGTCAGCGCTTAAATTTCAGCCTCATGCCCCAGTCCCATCTGATGCTCGTCATTGACTCCATCCCTCTCTCGTGCCCTCTCCCTCCACCCCACCCCCACCAATACCCTTGCCTCACTCCTGGCCCCTATTAAGCCAGAGAGTGAGGCCAGATATAAAAATCACTAAAAATAGTTACAGGTTCATCACCGGATGGGTGAGGAAATGACTCCCCACCTGTTCTTGTCCTTTGGCACAGTGGTTCTCAGCGCAGGGGATCTTAAAAGTGCTGACGGGCAGGCCCCACCCCAGATGAAGAGATCAGAAGCCCTGTGGTCAGAGCCAGGGTTGGGCTATTTTAAAATATCTTTCCAGGCTGTTCTGGCGCACGGCCGTGGCTGAGACCACAGGTTAGAAGCTTGGTTTGTGGGACAGAAACGCCGCCGACCACGCTCCAGCTGCAAAGGCCTCCCAGCCACCGGCCTGGCCTGCCAGCAGCGACGCGGTCCCGGGGCTGGAGTCGGACTGCCTTGGCCCAAGTCCTGTTTTGTTTCATCACGTGCTATGCAGACCGTGCGACTTCTAGGTGAGGAGTTTAAAAAAGGTTCCCCAATTCTCTTTCCTCAACTGTGCAATGGGCTACAAAGGCGCTGACAGGACAGTGCTATTGAGGAATGAAGTGGGGCAATGCGTGTGAGAAGCACGTTAAGCCATGCCAGCACACAGTAGGTCTGCAGGAATGTGGTGCTTTGCCAGCCAGGGTGCCCGGGCACTGTGCCCCCAGCCTGTTTCTCAAACGCTGCTTTGGAATCAAACGCGGTGCCGGTGTCAGATGAGCGGGCCACGCCCCGGTCGATGCTCCCTGTCCTGCTCCTGGCACATGCTGTGACAGCCGGTGAGCTCACCAGACGCCAAGGACCGTGTTGGGCGCGTCGCTGCGAAGAACGAGAAAAAGAAAAGCTCTCCACCTCTCAGCAGCTGGAGCAAAATCACAATGGCAGCCCTTATTGTGTTTCAGTGGCTGCAGATGTTTTACAAAGCTCTAGGTTTTTAGAAAATGTGCATTAATGCTCCAGATTAAAAAATATATATGCAATTTGGGTACAAACCAACATTTTTACAACTTCAGATGACAGCCCTCATTGTAAGACACGATGATGCGTGTTGACCCCGCGGCAACGACGCTGCCTGCAGGGCAGGTGCCCATGTTTTGAGGGGCGCCCTGCCCCAGGATCTGGCACCTAGTGCAGCCTCAGAGGAGGAGGCTTGCGTCTGGCACGGGAGGGCATCTTCTCCCTGTTGGGATTGTGCTCCGGCCCTTCCCCAAGGCGCCAAGGGAAGAGTCGGGAAAGCTGACCTTAGAGTGTGAGTTTGAGTCTTGGGCCTTTAAGTACCAAGTCTCGGTGACTTTCAGAGCCTCGGTTTACTCATCCATGAAATGGAGATAATGACGTTTCCCTCACTAGACTATTTTGGGAGTTAAATGAGATGACCTATGGATGAAAACACCAATTCGCTACAGAACATGAGCAGACACAGCTCGAATGAGCTTCTTTTCCTAAATCCTTTGACCTGGGCCAGCTCCTCACGCCTCCAGGGGAAGCCCTGGATCTCCGGGAGCCCATTAGCTGAGCCGAGGAGGGAGTCGAACCCCCGACGGCCGCACTTGAACATCCAGACGGCGGAGCTATGTCGGAGCACGACCCGTCCGGGCAGAGGGCCGGGCCAGATGGCTCGGGAGGTGGGCGAGGGCGAGGCAGCCCAGACCCGCGCGGCCGCAGCGGGGGCCAGGGGGGAGTCCACTCGGCCCGCCCCGCTCCCAGTCCGCCTCCAGCGGCGCCGCGGGCCCTCCCAGATGTGGGTCTGGGACGGTGTCCAGGCACAGGGGCGGGAGAGAGGCCCGAACCCTGCGGGACCTGCGCTGGCAGAGCGGGAGCAGGCGCGCCTGTCCTGCTGCGCTCAGTCTCTTCTGCTCACGTGCCATCGCCCGAAACCAGGGACCCTCCACGGTAATGCGCCCACTGCGAGCGGGCAGTTTCTCTTTCTCCTTTTCTCCTTGTCTCTCCAGCTCCCCAAACCCGTCCCCCTTCCATTCTCCTCAGGGCACCGCGGAGGCACGTGTCAGCGCAGCGGCCACGCCATGGTGCGCCCACCGCCCTTCCGGCAGGAGTGCGCCCAGTGCCCCTTGCTGCCGGCAGGGCTGTGGCTCCCCCACAGGCCAGGGAGGGAAACACCTGCGCGGCTTCTCGCGCCGCTGGGAGGGTGCCCACTGTGAGGCGGCTCGGCACCGCGCCCACTGCCAAGGAGCACTAACCTCTCTGGCCTCAGCTCTGAGCGCCCAGGATGGCGTGACAACACGAGCGAGGGATGGCGGCGTGCGGCGACCTGATGGCACTAGCAGGGCAGAGGGTGAAGCGTTTCAGGCACTTGTCACAAAGCCCTTTCCCCCTCGAATGCTGAGTCACATCTGGAGGAGGGCGAGGCCCAGCCTTTGGCTCCCTGACGCGAGCCAGCGTTAGCAGCAGTGTGGTTTAGGGCTTGCGGGATTTCTGGGGCTGCAGTAACAAAACACCGCCAGCCCGCGTCTCCCCACAGAGAGGCCTCGCTTCACAGCTCTGGAGGCTGGAGCCCAAGGCGGAGGCGCCAGCAGGGCCGGGCCCCCTTGAGAGCAGGGAGGAAGCTCTGCTCCCCGCCTCGGTCCTGGGCTTGTGGGGGCCACATTCTCCCTGCATGTCTTCACGTCATCTGTCCTCTGTGAGCGTCTGTCTCTGTGCTCAAATTTCCCCCGTTACGAGGACACCAGTCATTGGATCAGGGCCTGTGCCACCCTGCAATGACACTGTTTCCAAACAGGTCGCATTCTGAGGTGCTGGAGGTCAGGACTTTAGCACATGGATTTGGGGAGGGGATACAGTTAAACCCGTAACAGAGCCAAGCGCGGCTCTGTGTCGTACAGGCCTGAACCCAGTGACAGCGCCTCACTGAGATGCGGCCTTGGACACTGCCGGGCCTCAGTTCCCGCTTCTGCAGACGTGGCCAGGAGAGGCCCACCTGGGAGGCATGTTGTAAGGGAGAGCTAAAATGAGGTCTGCAAAGCATTAAACCTGTGAACTGGGAAAAGGCAAGTCTTCAGGGGACATCAGTTGCTATCCTGATTATTCTGCCCACATAGCCACAGGGGAACTGTCCACTCAGTTCAGAGACTAGGACGCCTTCATCCACGGAACTGTGGGATGAGAGGCCAGACTCGGTCCCCAGCCGTGTGGGTGCCTGACCAAGTCTCCCATAGCCCAAGGCCTAAGGAAATGCTGTGTTGAAACAGAACAAAGATTTCCATTGTAACTAAAATTTCTTTGGTAAAAAAAGTGAATGATTTGTGGAAGCAAAGAGTGTAAAGCAGAATTAATCGATTGTTCAGATAATAGCAATGTATGCTATTTTATGTTTCTAACAGAAATAAGAGTTTTTAAAGTATATTTTTCCTGGAATATCAGCTTCTATTGTCTTTGGAGGAAGTAGGCAGCTCAGAAACGATGTTCTGGAAACTTGGAATCATTCACTGGGAATTCTATTCTTCCCATTTCACAGCCATTTTCCAATATTGTCAGCAACCAAAAGGGAACAGATTTCTACTTAAATGCGTCTCCAGTCTCCCAAACCTAAAGGTCTCCTGTCTGTGCCAGAAAAGCACCACAATAGCCATGTTTCTATCCAATTAGGAGCCTGAGCTGATAAAATATTTCCTGCCAAGAATAGCAATTCAAGAGAGAGAGAGAGATTTTTTCTTCTTCAAAAGTATGGAAAAAAGGCTTTTAATCAGAGAAGCAGATCTTTCTTTTTATTACTGAGGATAATGTGATATGAAATTCTCCTCAAAACTGCACATAATGAAGGTAAAATGAATCATGGGAAAATTCCCTTCTGTTACTGTAAAATTCTATGAGGATGCGAGAGTTTAGGAGTCTTTTAGTTAGTCTGGATTAGATCTACTTCTTCTCAAAAGAAGACATTCTCTTCTTGTTCAAAGAATATCCCCAGGTAACTGTGGTGGGCCCCAAATGTGTCCACACCCTAATCCCTGGAACCTGCAAATGTCACCTGAGGTGACATGGGATGTGATGGGATGGCTAACTTTCTGTGCGAGCTTGGCGAGGCTATGGCACCCAGTCGTTTGGTCAAACACGGGTTTAGATATTGAAGTGAAGGTAGTTTTTAGATGTTATTGACACTCAAATCAGTAGACTTTGAGTGAAGCAGATCACCTCTGATCATGTGAGTGGGGCTCATCCAATCCCTGACGGCCTTAAGAGAAGAGACTGGGGTCCCCCGAAGAGGAAAGTGTTCCGCCTCCAGCCTCGAGCTGCAGCGTCAACTTGCTCCTGGGTCTCCAGCCTGCCCTGCAGATTTTGGACTTGCCAGTCCCCACAATCATGTGAGCCAAGTCCTTAAAATAAATTTCTGTCTAGCTAGCTAACTAGCTATCTACTTACCTATCAACCCACCCTATTGGTTCTATCTCTCTGGAGAATACTGACTAATATATAGGACAGAGGGAACTTCATAGATGTGATTAAGTTAAGAATCTTGAGGTGGGGAGATTAACCTGAATTATCTGGGTGAGCCCAACATAATCACAGTGATTCTTATAAAAGGAATATGGAGGAAGTCAGAATCAGAGGAAAAGATGGCATGAATAGAGGAGCAGAGGGTGAGGATGTGCTTTGAATGAAAAAAAGATGCATAAGCCAAGGAATCCAGGCACCCACTAGAAGCTGAACAGGCAAGAAGACAGATTCTCCACTAGGAAGAAAGAACCAGTCCTGCTGACACCTTTTCTTTAGGTCTTCTGACTCCCAGAGGATAAATTTGTGCTGTTTTAAGCCACTAAATTTGTGCAGCAATAGGGCACAGATATGGTGATCTAGAACTACCAAAGAAAACTTGTTAAGTATATGAAATGAAAAGTGCTTTTAGAGCTCTGTATTTTCAAATATTTATAATTATTATCATTCAAGGTTATTATTCTATGTAAATAGTTCTTATAAATAAATATAAAAGCAGACACCTCAGAGCAAAGAGAATTTACAAGAAATTCAGAGAAGAGGAGATGGCAGCATCAAATACATGCCATAAATATTTGGCCTAGCTGATGATCAGAGACACGCAAAATAAAACAATAACATGCTATTTTTTTCCTACTCAGTATAATAAATGTCTTGAGTGATGAGACTCACTGAGGATCAGACCGTGCAAGGCAACACATTCAAACACAGCTGGTGAAAATGTAAATGAAAACGATCGTTTTGGAAATTATTTACATAACATATATCACGAGCTGGGAAAATTTATATCCTTTCACGCATATGTTCACATTTGGAAACGTAGCCTAAGGAAATGATCGGAGGCGTGAGCAAGAGCGAGTCCGGACACGCCGGAAGGAGCGGTAGGTGTCCGTCAGCGTAGCAGTGGCCGAGCCAGTCACGGCGAGTGCCTCGAGCCATTAGATGCAGTGTTTATGCAGTTTCTGTAAAGGAGTGATGTCAGTGAAAGTGCTCGATTAAGGGATTCCAAAAGTCCACTGCTCCATAAAAGAAAAGAAAAAACTAGCAAAAATGGTCACAATCAATTTCTGACAACTGAACCAAATAAAACCTACCCACTTCCCAGCTCAGTGGTAGCCTTGAAAACAACACCCCCTATGCCCATTACCAGTACAAGAGGAGCAGAACAAGCCTCAGGAATGGTAATTGTTCATTTAGAACTGTGTGGTGGTTCCCTGGAAGACCAGCTCAAAAGGCTTGCCTTTCCCTTGCCTGTCTCTGTGCTTACCCCGCACTAAAGCGGTTACCTGGGGAATTTGTCAAAAACACTTACAGGTAAAATATCTGCTAATGTCTGCGGCAATGGACAACAGTTGGGCCAAGCAATAGACTAACCAAAAAGACTGGAGAATATGGCGCACTGGGGAATATGGGCTTTGCAAAGGGCGAACTTACTCCTGGGGATCTAGAAGGCCACGTGGATTCCCAAGGCTGTTCATCTGCCTAGGAGAGAACCCATAAAGCCCTAAGCTCTCATCTCTGGCTGACCTTGAAATTCTGTGCAAATAAGGAAGCAAAGGCTAAAGCACATTCGTAAACTGCCTGGCTGATTGTTGAAGGAATGTCCCAGCATACACATAGTGTATTTTCAAAGACTGGGAAAATTTTTGTTTCCAGGCATTAACAAAATCTCTGTCCAGTCATTCACTAACCATTAAGCTATGCCAGTGGTCATGTATTACAAAGAATATAGACTTTACAAAATTAGTTTGGAAAAGTCACCAAACAGCAACTACAGCAAGCAGAAAAAACAAATCATGCTATGATATGCAAAATGTCCAGTTATCAACCAAAAACTACAAGGCTTGCAGAGGAACAAGACAACATGACCCATACAGAAAAATAAATCAATTGAAATTGTCCTTGATGAAGCCCAGACATTGGACTTACTCCAATCAAAAGACAGACACTAGCAGAATGAATTTAAAAAATCATTTAACTATAAGCTGTCTATAAAAGACTTAGTTTAGCTTCAGACACAAATAGGTTGAACGCAAAACAATACAAAAAATATATCATGCAAACAGAAACCAAAGGAAGCTGGAGTGACTATATTAATATCAGAAAAAAAATAGCCCTCAAGACAAAAAGTATTATAAGAGACAAAGAAACATATTATACAGTAATAAAAGGGTTGGTCCAACAAGAAGATATAGCAAATATAAATATATATGCACTTAACATCATATCCCCAAAATACAGAAAGAAAAAACTGTCAACATTGAAGGGAAAAAGAGATGATCGAACTGGTCGTAGTTAAAGATATCAATATCTCACTTTCAGTAATGGGTAGAACAAGTTGACAGAAGATTAAGCAAATAGAAGACTGGAATAACACTATAAACCAACTAGACCTACTCTCTGCAACAACAGCAGAATAAGTATGTCAGGTGATAGATTTGTTAATTATCTTGATTTAATTATTCTCGAATGTAAACATATATCAAAACAGCATATTGTACCCCATAAACATATACAATTATTTTTTTGTCAATTAAAAGTAAAATATGAAGCCTGTTATGGTTTAACAGTAGTGACAGAAGGAACTTCTGAAATTCTATTCTAAGGCTTTAATGTAAAAACAAAATAAAAAAATAATTATTTTAAATGCTTACATTAAAAAAGAAGATATTGTAAATAAGTATCTTAACCTTCAAACTTAAGAACATAGAAAAATAAGTGCAAGCTTAACCCAAGGTAGAATAAAGGAAATAATAAAGATTAGGGTAGAGATAAATGAAAGAGGATAGAAAAAGAAGAGGAAAATGAAAACAAAAGTTAGTTCTTTGAAAAGATCCTTAAACTTTTAACATGAAATCTAATGAAGTAAATGTTTTATCATCCCTTTTTTACAGAGGAACGCAGGGAAGCACAGAGCAGCCCATCCACTCATTAGCTCAGCAGTTAGCAAAGCACCTGCTCTGTGCCAGGAGCGGGGGAAGGCTCTGGAGGGACGACAGCTGAGAAGAAGACACACGCTCAAATAGCACAGCTCAGGGGAGTCAGACACACAACAATGTGTGACTCTAAAGGCAGGCCTGTGCTGCTCTGGGGGTTCAAGAAAACCTTTCCAGAGGAAGTGAGGTATATAGATGAGTTCCTGATGGTTTGAAGGAGGTCTTGCACACGGAGTGCTGCTGAGCTGAACTTCAGCCCGTGGAGGCCTACCCAGGTTTGGCCTGCAGAGCTGGCACAGGGGCCTGGGCCTGGCCGTCTCTGCCACACGTGCAGAGGGTAGCTGGCCTTCCTTCCTGGGCCTCTGCTCTCCATGTGGAAGTCCCTTCCTCCCTTCCCCCCACTGTTCTGGGAAGGAGGCCAGGTAGGAAGAGCCCTCTCTTTCCCAAGGTCTTGAGTCCTTTGGACAGGTCCAGTTGCCAAAAGACTGAGACACCCATTTTTGCCTGGCCTCAAGGGTGGGCATGGAGCCCTTGTGACCTCGCAGCTGAGCAGGTGCCAGGACAGCAGGGGAATGGGATGGCTTCTGCCTCAAGGTCACATCCTTTGGACCAGAGTCTCCTCACTCAAGGAGCCACTAGTGGCTGGAGACCCAGGAACCAGGGCTGTCTCCCTACACGGTCCTCCTAGCACAGTGGTGGAGAGCTGAGGTTGGCCCAGCAGCCGCTGGCAGGTAGGTCTGTGCTCCAGCCCTGGCTCCCCGGGTGCTAGCTCTGTGGCCTTGTGTAATTAACTCCTCACGCTGCATCATCTTTAAAACAGAGGTAACCAGAGTATATACCTTACTGCGGTGTTCAGGCATCAAATGAGATAATGCACTTAAAATACTGAGCATGGTAGACAACAAATGTTCATTGTAGAAAAAAATCAATACAATTGACAAGTCTTTAGCTAGACTGACCAAGGAAAAAAGAGAGAAAACTCATATTACTAAAATCAGGAATAAAGGTGAGGACATTGCTATCGACTTTACAGAAATACAAAAGGATTATGAGAAAATACTATGAACAATTATATGCCAAGAAATTAGATAATTTAGCTGAAATGGAAAATTTAAAGAAACACAAATTACCAAAATAGACTCAACAAGAAGTAGAAAATCTGAATGGATTTACAATAGCTAAAGAGATTGAGTGATAAAAATAAAACTTTCAATAAAGAAAAGCCCAATCCCAGATATTTAAAGTACAGATGTCCCAAAAATCTCCATACATAAGGAAAATGGGAAATTATACCTAAATATACAAAATATATTTATAAAATATTCATTATAAAGTTTTACAAAATTTTTCCTTTGTATGGAGACTTTTGGGACACCCTGTAGAGTCAACACCAATCTTTCTCAACTTCTTTAGGGACACTGCCTAACAAATTCCATGAGACCAGTTTTATTTACCCTGATATCAAAGCCATAAAAAGTCATCACAAAAGAAAACTACAGACCAATATCCCTTAAGAATATACCCTCAAGAAAAACCCTCAACAAAATATTAGCAAAATAATATTTAAAAATCCTTAACAAAATATTAGCAAGCCAAATCCACTAGCACATTAAGAGGATTGTTCACCATAACCAAGTCGGATTTATCCCAAGTGTGCAAAGGTGGGTCTACGTAAGAAAATCAACCAGTGCAGTACACCACATTAACAGAGGGAAATATGTAAAAGCCCAACATCTTAATTAATGAGAAAAAGCCTTTGACAAAATTCAACACTCTTTCATGATAAAAAAAAATCACTCAACAAGCTAGGAATAGAAGGGAGCGTTTCAACCTGATAAAGGGCATCTGTGGAAACTCACAGCTAATATTCCAGTAATGAGAAAGGCTGAAAACTTTCTCCCTAAGAGCAGGAATGAGAGGATGTTTGCTCTGCGTTTATTCAAACAGTACTAACAGTTCTGTTCAGGGCAATTAGACAAGAAAAAGAATTAAAAAGCAATTAAATTGGAAAAGAAGCAGTATAGCTGTCTCTATTCACAGGTGATATGGTCTTATATATATAGATAATCCTAAAGACATGACAACAAAAATATTAAAGCTAATAATTGAGTTCAGCAATGTTGTAGGATATAAGATTAATACACAAAAATCTGTTCTATTCTAATACATAAGCAATAAATAATCTGAAAATGAAATAAATAAAATAATTCCATTTATAATAGTATAAAAAATGATAAAATACTTGGGAATAAATTTAACCAAGGAAGTGCAAGTTTTGTACAATGAAAACCATAAAACACTATATAAAGAAATTAAAGATGACCTAAATAAATAGAAAGACATTAATGGATTGAAAAATGTAATGTTGTTAAATGTAAATGCACCCCAAATTAATCTACAGATTCAGCATAATCCCTATCAAATTTCCAACTATCATTTTTGCAGAAATGGACAAGCTGATTTTTAAAAAATTCCCATGGAAATGCAAGGGACTCAGAACAGTCAAAACAATCTTGCAAAGAGAACAAAGATGGAGGACTCACACTTCCTCATTTCAAAATTTACTACCAAGCTGCAGTGAGCAAAAGAGTGTGGGATAAACTGTTTAAACTGAAATAAATAAACACTGATGGATAAACATATATGACAATGGAGTAGATTGAGAGCCCAGACATAAACTGTATTTCTATGAACAGTTGATTTTCTACAAGAATGCCAAGACCATTACATGGGGAAAGGACAGTCTTTCCAACAAATGGTGTTGGGGAAACTGGGTATCCACACGCAAAATAATGAATTTGGGCCTTTACTTCATTCCATACATCCAGATCAACTCCAAATGGACTAAAAATCTGAATGTAAGAGATAAAATTATGAAACCCTTAGAAGGAAACATAGGTGTAAATCTTTGTGACCTTGGATTAGGCAAGGGTTTCTAAAATATGACAACAAAAACATAAACAACCAAAGAAAAAGTAAATAATTTGGACTTCATCAAAATTAAAACTTCTATGCATCAAAAGACACAATCAAAAAAACTGAAAAAACAATTCACAGAATGGAAGAAAGTATTTGTAAACTGTCTATCTGGTAAGCATCTAGTATTTGGGATATATGAGCAACAGTTATAACTCAACAACAAAAGGACAAATAACTGAATTGAAAAATGGGTAAAAGACTTAAATAGATGTTTCTCCAAAGAAGAAATACAAGTGGCCAACAAATATGAAAAGGTGCTTAACATGTTTACTAGTAAGGGAAATGCAACTCAAAACCACGATGATGTTTATTCCCATGTATTTTATTATGTTTTTATTCATACCCACTAAGATGTCTATAATCACATAAAGCAAAAATAACAAGTGTGGACAAGGATGTGGAGAAATTAGAGCTCTCATATACTGCTAATGGGAATGTAAAATGCTGAAACTGCCTTGGAAAATAGTTTGGCAGTGTCTCAAAAAGTCAAACATAGAGTTACCATATGATTTAGCAATTCCACTTCTATGTATTCACTCAAGAGAATTAAAAACATATGTCCACAAAAACTTGTACACTGATGCTCATGGAAGCATTATTCATAATAGCCCCAAAATGGAAATAACCCAAATGTTCTTCAACTTACGAATGCCTAAATGAAATGTGGTATATCCATACAATGAAACATTATTTGCCAATAAAATGAAATTAAAGTTTTGATACATGCTACAACATGTATGAATCTCAAAAACATTATGCTAAGTGAAAAAAAAAAACAGTCACAAAAGACCACATATTGTATGATCCCATTTATATGAAATGCCCAGAATACACAGATACTTAGAAAATAGGTGAGTGGTTGCCAGTGGGGGAGTGACTGCTTAATGAATATGGGGTTTTCTTGGGTGATGAAGATGTTCTAGAATTTAGATAGCAATGATGGTTGCAAAACATGTGGTTGCAAAAAACAACTGAATTATACACTTTAAAATGATTAAATTGCTGAATTTTATGTTTTGTGAATTTTATCTCATTAAACATTTTTAAAATAGTAAGTATATAAAAGTAAAAAAGTGTCTTGTTAAATACTTTATTTAACAAAATCAGGATACAAAATTATAGCTGTATCATTTCCAAGGTATGTAAAAAACAAATGTGAGAATGTGTGTGTTAGTAATAAAAAAGATCAAAAGAAACACTAAAATGTTAATGGTGATGGTCTCTGGGTGTTAATGTATGTTTTTTTCCCCTTATAGTTTACCTACACATCTGTATTTTTAAGATTATGTAAATGAACATTATTAATTTTTATTTTTAATTAGACAGATAACATGAATATTCTCACCATAACAAAAATGTCAAACAGTACAAAGAAAGAAAATTCCCCTTTATTTTTCACCTACCAGTTAATCAGTTAAATCTCAGTTTAATAGTTTGATTCATGTCTTTTCAGATCATTCTCTACTATTTTATGGAGGTACATGCACTTTCAGAAAAATAAGGGTTTTTTTGTACTTTTTAAAGGATAAATAATACATGGACCATAATATGCCTCTTATTATGCCAGTTGTCTTCCCGCCTTTTAATTATTCATCTTGGAATGTCCTCAGTGTCCTCACAGAGATCTCGCTCTACCTTTTAAGCCACTGCGTGGAGCTCCGCGGAATGGCCACACTGCGCAGTCTCAGCCATTCTAAGCCACTGCGTGGAGCTCCGCGGAATGGCCACACTGCGCAGTCTCAGCCATTCTAAGCCACTGCGTGGAGCTCCGCGGAATGGCCACACTGCGCAGTCTCAGCCATTCTAAGCCACTGCGTGGAGCTCCGCGGAATGGCCACACTGCGCAGTCTCAGCCATTCTAAGCCACTGCGTGGAGCTCCGCGGAACGGCCACACTGCGCAGTCCCGGCCATTCTAAGCCACTGCGTGGAGCTCCGTGGAACGGCCACACTGCGCAGTCTCAGCCATTCTCCTGCTGGATGAAATGTTGGCCTTTTCTGATTTTTGCTCTGGGGACAAACTTTCTTATTTATGCCTCTTTGTGTACCCGGGCAGGGACCTCCTGAGGAGAGCCATCTAAGACTGACAGTGCCAATCACAGTATTCTGCCACCCTGGCTTCCAAAAAGGTGCCCAGCCTGCTTTGCCATCACTGCTGTTGTCAACACTATTTTTTGCCACAGATTTATTTATAATTAGAAAACAATTAGGCCTTTCCAACGTGTTTTCTTTTGCCCTGGGCACCAATAGCCTCGGTAGGCTCCATCGGACACAGACTCGGCAGAAAGCGGCTTCTCACACCCACCCTCCGCGCCCCTTATCTGCAGAAAGGGAAAACAGGAGCATCTGATATTCGTGTACCCGTCTGCAAAGTGCCTGTGATTCACAAACCACCCCATGAGCCCCCCGGTCCTTGATAAAGTGGCCACAAGGTGGCCAGGCCAGGGTCCAAACTTTGACTTGGCAACTGACTACCACTGGGTGATCCCGGGCCCGCCGCTCAGCTTCTGCGTGCCTCAGTGTCCCCACCAGTGGAAAAGCAGGATCGCAGTGGT
This sequence comes from Microcebus murinus, assembly GCF_040939455.1. Classification (NCBI taxonomy): domain Eukaryota; kingdom Metazoa; phylum Chordata; class Mammalia; order Primates; family Cheirogaleidae; genus Microcebus; species Microcebus murinus. The sequence goes on along the minus strand of NC_134123.1, from coordinate 4,099,000 downwards.
GCCTGAGATGAGATGCCCGGCACACGCCCCACCACGACCAAACGGTGCCGTGATGTTAGCAGTGCGAGGACAGTCCGCTGTGCTGCTGCGGGTCACCACTCTGCTTTTCTCCCTCCCTCCTGCTTTAGTGCAAGAGCAGAATGCGCTTGGCCTCACCTCAAAGTAGATCACGCCCAGTTTGCCCTCAAAGGAAGAAGAGTGCCAGCCCCTTCACACACACACTTGTAAAAGATTTGGCTGCTGGTGTTTCTGGGTTTGAGTTCCATGGGCCACCAAGCTCTGGTGTGCGCGGCGGGGGAGGCGCGTCTGTGAGCAGAGCAGGGCTCCGCCGCCCGGCGTGCAGAGCGCGGCCCAGCCGGCCAGACAGAGACCGCCCCAGGGACCCCGAGGGCCCGGGACCACCAGGGCCAGGGACCACCAGGACCAGGGACCACCAGGGCCAGGGACCACCAGGACCAGGGACCACCAGGACCAGGGACCACCAGGGCCAGGGACCACCAGGACCAGGGACCACCAGGGCCAGGGACCACCAGGGCCAGGGACCACCAGGGCCAGGGACCCCGAGGGCCCGGGACCACCAGGGCCAGGGACCACCAGGGCCAGGGACCACCAGGGCCAGGGACCACCAGGGCCCGGGACCACCAGGGCCAGGGACCACCAGGGCCAGGGACCACCAGGGCCAGGGACCACCAGGACCAGGGACCACCAGGGCCAGGGACCACCAGGACCAGGGACCACCAGGGCCAGGGACCCCGAGGGCCCGGGACCACCAGGACCAAGGACCACCAGGGCCAGGGACCACCAGGGCCAGGGACCACCAGGGCCAGGGACCACCAGGGCCGGGCGAGGGCTCCTCCACAGCACGGCGCCAGTGAGGGAGGTTCCGGGCTTCTGTGGTGTCTCGGGGGCTCTGTAAGGCCCCAGCATATGGGCTCAGCCGGACCGGCAGAGGGGAGGTGGCCACACGGCTCCCCCCCAGCTGGGTGATTGCAGGAAATGTTGGTCTGCTCACGTTTTTTGTTTTGCTTTTGTTTAGTTACTGCTTTATTTTTTAAGGCTACTTTGTGTATCACAATGCTTTTTCAGTGATGAATTGTCCACCGATTCAGTTATAAACTTAAGAATACCATCACCAAGTTATTACAGATTTTCAAAGTTCTGTCAGTTCTCTGTGAAGAGGCTCTGACAGATCGAAGCCCATGCAGCCCAAGCGTGGCACGCGGGCCACGAGGGTAGGCGAGGTTATCGGAGGCCCACAAACAGCTCTGTGTGGTCATTTATTTTAACATGCATATTACATATGCATTTACACTGGTTTTCCACTTACGATAGTGGTGTGAAGGTTCCTCTGTAAATACATTTATATTACGTAGAATTAATTAATTTAAAGTGAAAAATATTAATATCAGGTGAACAAGTGGCTCTCAGATATGGCGAAAATTGTGCAATGATTAAGGTCTGGGGAAGCCCGCTGCGGGAAGAAGCAGTCTGTAGCGTGTGTTGGCAAGTGCCATGCCTGCTCTTGCTCCTCTCAGGGGCCGAGAGAAACAGAGTAACAAGCCAAAGTCCCTCCACTTTGCAGCCGTCTCTTCACAGACTTCCTCTCTTTGCCATGTGGCGGCAAAGTCCTCTCTCACATTCCACGCCGTCCAATCACCTGTCTCCTCCAGATGAATTTCGTAAGGAGAAGACGCATGGTGCCCAGGTGCCTTCAGGCTGCTGCGACAGAGTACCCTAGACTGGGTGCCTCATAAACAACAGAAACTTGCTTCTCACAGTTCCGGAGGCTGGAAGTCTGAGGTGAGGACGCCGGCACGGTCAGGCTCTGGCGAGGGCCTTGCTCCGGATGGCAGGTGCTAAGCGGTCACTGGGTCCTCGCTTGGCAAAAGAGGCTGCGAGAGTGCTCGGGCCACTCTTGCAAAGGCTCTGATCACATTCACGAGAGGTCTGCCCTCATGCCTATTATAATCATCTCCCAGTTCCTCACCTCCCAGTACAATCACGCTGGGATTAGGGTTTCAACACAAATTTTGGGGGACGGAAACATTTAGTCCATTGCAGCTAGACAACGTGCTCACGCGTCCCAGCTCCAAAAGCCAGTGCCCCTGGCGTGGCTCTCGCTTCCCGGGCTGAGCCTTGTGGGAGAGCTCTCGGCTGAGGTTGTTGACCTTGCTCTCATTGATATCACTTTATAAATTTTATCCTCTCTCCCTAGAAAAATTAAAATAATCTACCTAGCACTTGCAAATTGGCACCATTTGCAGATGCGGAGGAATGTAACTCATGGACAGTATTTGATTTTTACACATTACAGTTTTAATTAGAAATGTTAATTAAACACATATGCTAACTTGAAGCTGCCAGAAGGCAAAAATAATATTTGTAACGAACAAGTTACCCAGTGTATTGTTATATGATTTGGCACGGATGTAACCATCCTGGCAGAAAGCTCATTTTTAGTGGCAAACACTGGTGGGGCCTGGGAATTTGGAGATGTGAGCTTTGGGCCCACCTCCTGCTCAGACCAGATGTATTTACAGGAAAACAAATCAGTTCTCCAATCTGTGCCTCAGTTTCCTCATTTGTGAAAGCATGGAGCCTGGTCTCCTTCATGAGACTGTCGAGAAGGCCAGACAAGAAAGCTCTCGGTGTCCTGCAGAGCCGGCGCTCTCCGCGGTGCCCAGCCCCCGGCCCTGGCGCCAGGCTCCGGGGCCGCCAGGAGCAGATGAGGGGCTTGCGTCCTCGAGCTCCAAATGGAAAAGCAAATAGCACACAGCAGGGCTGAGGGCTCGAAATAGTAAGACCCTTCCTGTGTTTGTCGCTCCTCTCCAGCGCTTGGCAATAACGTAAGGCAAATATCAGGAACTCAGGGGGGAATTAATGCTAAAAAAAAATTAAAAGTCTTGGTGTGCTCTGGTGTAATTAAGCAATCTAATTAAAGTCCTCCTCTTGATGCCGGCTGACAGGGGACACAGGCCACCATTTCAGAGACAGTGAAGGTGCCAAAGTTTGTTTGCTCCTTCTGAGGTTTACCATATTTTATGTTTCCGTGTCATCCTGCCCGCATCAGAAAAACAGGGAAGCGTGTGTGCCTGTCTTCCCTGCCAGTGCACGCCTGCCTTGGGACCCCGCCTGCGTCTTCGCCTCGCTCCGGGCTGCCACGGTCCTGACGGACGACCACACCCATGCCGGTGCTCCCAAACTCCGGAAGCTGACACTCCCGGTCCCGGGAAGGCCTCACTGTCCACTGTATTCGAACACTTCTCCCTGGCAGTACGAATGAGTTCTATGGCTATTCTAATTTTAAATGAAATAAATTTCCGATTCATTAATAACTTGGTGCAGCAGTCCCTGGCAACAGGGACCTCTTAAATGCCCCTGGGGCCCACTCATTCATTCAACAAATATTTGCCTGGAATCTTCTATGTGCTGGGCAGCGTGCTGGAGACAGGGTTGTGGTGATAAACAAGGATGCCCGGGTCCCAGGTCTCCTAAGCTCATACTCCAGAGAGGGGACAGAGAGCAAAGAGGGAAACACGTGCGTGTGCGGACAGCTGGCGGAGCGAGTGGTGGAGAACGCTGGCGCGGAGCAGACGTCGGCCGGGGGTCTCTGTGCAAGGAACAGAGCGAGACTCAGTGAGGCGAGGAAGGGAAAACCGCCCAGACTGGGGCGGTTTTGTCAAGCTGCTGGCTTGACATGGGCTAAGCATAGAGGCAAGACCAATGTGCTGGAACACAGTAGGGAAGAGCGCAATGGAAGATGAGCTCAGAGTGACAGGAGAGTGGCATCCGCGGGCTGTAGGGGCCACAGGGCAGAGTCCTGTGCTAACAGGAAGGGCGGCCTTGGGGTCTGAGGGGGGGGCACAATCACGGTCTGTCTGGCGGCTGTGTGGTCAAACAACCGTGGTGGGGAAGGGGCGGAAGCTGGCAGTTGACTAGGGGACTGGTCTTGTAGGGAAATGATGGCTCTTGGAACCAGAGGGTGGAGGCGAGGATGGAAGTATAAGAATATACATGATTCTGTCCTGGGGGAGAGAGGATGGACCAGAGGCTCTCCCTGTTCCCTTCCAGCCCCGAGGTGTTGCTAGTTTAGGTTTGACCGCTCTAAGACCTTATGATTTCAGGACTTCCGAGTTCAGGGCCTCATTCCCCAAGGTCAGGCCCAGTGGTCAGGCCAAGGTCAGGCCTGACCGTGTGTCTGAGAGCTGCACCTACAGGGTGCTGTCTCAAACCTCAAACCAGAGCCTCTCCTTGAAATAGACACATGGGTGTCCCGGTCTCAAATCTCAGGCTGCCACCTCAGTAGGCAAGAAGTACGTCTTTTTTTTTTTTTTTTTTTGAGACAGAGTCTCGCTTTGTTGCCCAGGCTAGAGTGAGTGCCGTGGCCTCAGCCTAGCTCACAGCAACCTCAAACTCCTGGGCTCAAGCGATCCTCCTGCCTCAGCCTCCTGAGTAGCTGGGACTACAGGCATGCGCCACCATGCCCGGCTCATTTTTTCTATATATATTAGTTGGCCAATGAATTTCTTTCTATTTTGAGTAGAGACAGGGTCTCACTCTTGCTCAGGCTGGTTTCGAACTCCTGACCTGGAGCAATCCGCCCGCCTCGGCCTCCCAGAGTGCTAGGATTACAGGCGTGAGCCACCGCGCCCGGCCGGGAAATACGTCTTTACCCTTCATTTTCTTTTCCCTTCATTTTCTGAAGGCGGCAAGCATATTCTTCGAAATCATTGTCTTAAACCTGGACCTTGGGTTACGAGTCTGACTGATTGCCCTGGGATCATGGCGTGACTCCTGTCTCTCTCGAAGCCCGGCTGACCCCTGTGCCCTGCCCCAGTGGGAAGGGCCATGGAACGACAGGAAACACCAGCGACAGCACCCGGATTAGTTCCTGCAGAGATTCTCCCTCTATCTCAGTAGTGGTGCCAGCCCCTCGCCATCACCCCTGACCCACCGCTCAGGGACCGGGGAGGTATGGGTGCCCAGGCTTGCGAAGAAGCTGCTGGCACAGGCATCAGGCTGACCAGACTGTCCCACTCTGGATTTGGGATCGGGACGCAGGAGCAGCCTGGCTGGCTACTGGTGGGGAGAGAGACAGAACCCTACAGGCAGGCAGCAAGGCGGCAGCCGGGAGGCGCGCCCGTCGTGAAGACTGAAAGGGAAAAGCCACCAGCCCCTGTTGTGGCAGAAGAGCCTGGATACTCTGTCCCCACAGCCTGCTGGCTCCCAGGGGGGAACGACAGCCCTTCCTGGATGCCGAGAGATTCCTGTCCTTGAACTCATGGGGCTGTGTAGACATTCCCATCATTTGAGGCAGCCAGATTTTGTTTCCTTGACTCTAAAGGCCTCATATGGGCTGAATTATCACCTCGCCACCCCCAAATTTATATGTTGAAATCCTAACCCCAGGACTTCAGCATGTGACCTTATTTGTACATGAGGTTTTTAAAGAGCTAGTTAGGGTTAAATGAGGTCATTCGGTGGGCCCTTATCCAGGATGACTGGTGTCTATACAAGCAAAGGAAATCAGGACACAGACTGGGACAAAGGGACGTCCTCCACATGAGGACGCAGTAAGAGGGTGGCCAGCCACAAGCCAAAGGGAGAGGCCTCCAGAGAAATCCACCCTGCCATGCTTTGATCAGACTTCCAGCCTCCTGAACTGTGAGAAAAGGAAGCTCTGTGGTTTAAGCCACCCAGACTGTGGCATTTTGTTATGGCAGCAAGAGCAAGCTAACCCTTAGAGGTTTGTCCTGTGACCTTGTGGTCCAGGGAGAAGGGCTCAGAAGGCAGAATGAACCTTCCTTCCTGCCAGCTCTGGGGAGCTACTTTGGGAAACATGCCCCCCCCTTCCCGCATGGAACCCAGGCCCAGCTCCCCACCTTTATGCTGCGGTTTTCTTCCCAGCCACACCTGGGAGATTGCCTCCTTCATGCCCCTGAATTCAAATCCCCTTGGCCACACATCTTGTCCCCTGTCCCCAGGTTTCTCTGCAGTCATACGATCATCCCCCTTCTTGTAGCCTGATGTCCCAGAAGTGTCTCACCTCCAGCACTGGTTGTTCACAGGACGGCTTCGGGTGGTGTGCAGAGAAATATTTTCCAAGTGGAAAGTTAGGTATTGATTTTAATGTATAGTAGAAAAAAATAAAGCTGGGACACACATGAAACCTGTGATTTCAGGTATTATGGCTGAAGCAGAGTCTAGCATGGGTGTTAAAATGTACTGCACTGAGTAAATATTGACACGAGGGGTGCGGCAAAAATAAGGACAGTGGTGTGAGAATGGCCAAAATATTGGGGGCCAGAATTTTCCAATCAAGTGTTTGCAGCATTGATCTGCAGGAGAATGCCCCAGGGGGGAGGTGCTGGGAGGCGCAGGCCCGTGAGTCAGCAGCGTGGAGGGGGCAGGAGAGGATTCTAGTCTACCCTGGCACCTCTATTACCTCCTCTCTAAACTGACCAGGAAAACCAGACCCCCAGTGTCTGCTGCATAAGGCTACAGTCTGCACGGAAAGCAGCTCGGGCTCGCAGAAAAGCCAGAAAGTCGCCCACGAACTCACGCTATTGTGGGAGCTCTTGCTTCCAAATTAGTAGGCAGCATGGGTCCCACTCCCCAAACTCCCTGGCCTTGTTGGAGGCTAGCAACTCGAGCTGTGAAATGACTCGGTTCCCAGTTTATGATTAGACAAATGCGAGCCCTTACCTGAGCCCAGCCGCTGCGCAGCGCCCTGCAGGGAAACCCAGCTGTCCAGACAACAGACAGCCCCCACCGTGAAGCTGTAGGTGGCATCCAACCTCAGGCGCGGAATGCCTGAGACCTGGTCAGTGAGGAGACTGAGTGGCATTTGCAAATGTTCGGTCTGCTGGGGGACACGGACATTCAGGCCAGCGTGGAGGTGTGTGTCCCCAAACACAGGTGGAGTCACAGATGACACCCCAGCCAGCAGCCAGGTAGCGAGGCTAGGGCTGCCCCTCCCTGTGTAGCTGGAAGACACTCAGCTGCAAATGGCTCTGACTCTCATCTGACTGAGTTTTAGCTTGTTAGTTCTAAGGAGCCTTTAAAAAATTGAGTATTATGGGAAAGCGTGCAAATGTATGGGCCCTTTCTGATGTAACCGTGCATCTCCGGCTATATTCATCCAATGGCATTTAAGGCTCATTAAATTTTGAATCCCGTGTCACCTGCCTTAGGCTCAAAATAGTTCTCCTGTGCCTTTTGTCTCCCAACTCCATTTTAATGGAAATTGTTTCCATTCACCTCTCTGTTCCCTTCTCCCTGCTAGCAACACCCGCTCTTTAATAATCTCCAATATAGAATTATTCACTCCTCGAACCTGTCATTTGGGGGAACACGCTGGACCTTGACTGATGACAACAGCTGACGGTAAAATGCTAGGAGCACTGTGAGAGTGTGCCCCGTTCCCGCGCCACTGTGCGTCGGGACGCCACAGCACCCGCTCGCCCACTCGCCACATCCCACGGCTGGCGGCCCCAGCAGACTCGCCACCACACGGTCCCTGCTGTGTCTCACACAGGACAAGCAGCAGCCTTTAGTCACAATAAATAAATCTTACAGGGCACTAATGAGTGCCAGGCTCTGCTCTAAGTGCTTATCGCTGGGTGGTGGGGGACTATCCCCTTTTTATCCAGATAAAGAGACTGAAATACAGAGAAGTTAAGTAAATTGCCCAAAGTCACACAGCAACTAAACTGCAGAGCTTGGATTTGAACCCAGGCCATCTGAAGCCAGATGCCACACTCCTGCCGACTCCGCCGTGTGCACTCCCGGCCCCTCCTGCCAGTGGTCGCCACACAGGAATATCGGGCAGGTGTGTCCAGGTCTTCATAATTTTTCAGAGAAGTCAGAAATCTGAACTATGTGAAATGTCCCAATTTTTAAAACTAACAAGTAAAATCATTTTTTAATTCTATGAGGGCCAAACGAAATGTCTATGAGCAGGAACTGCTTTGTATGCCACCCAGGGGAGACCTGTGGTTTAAACTAACTGTAACGAAAACAAAGAGACCACCAAATTCAAACCCTTCTGCACCAATAAGAAACTTCCTTTGGCGCTGGGCAGAGCTAAACCTCGGGCAGAATTCATTCCTGGGATCCAGGCTGGGCACTCCGGAAGCCACTGTGCTTCGCAGAGCAGGCAGCTTCTCCGATGCGACCGTGAAGTCGCTTTAAAGAAAGGTTCAGGGAACTTGCTTTGTGGCCGGCGGAGGCCTGCCCTGCGAACGCAGCAAGTGTAGCGGCCACACAGGAGACGCCGGCTCTCCTAGCCTGCGCACAGATCTGCCTCCACCAGACCGGCCTTGAGAACGTCGGGGAAACGCCAGGAAGCAGGAGCATATGCTGTTCACACAAAAAGCATCTCCAACAACGACCGCGGCAGCCCCCGCGCCCACCCGGGAAGCCGCGCAGAGCCCGGCGCCGCGGCGCCCTGGGAGGAGGCTCTGCCAAGCGTGCTGACACAGCTGAACAGTCGTAGAACGTCATGAACAGTGAGTGACTTGATAATGCAAATCAGTGACTAGATTGTGGCGCATCTTTATGCATTTACATATTTGAACAGCCCTGATATTAACGAGTCTTCCTAACAGTACGTAAATGAGGTAGCCCTTGTGCAGCTCGTTCCCGTCGGCCACAAGTAGGCAGTTTCGCAAAGCAAATGCCCATTCCCCGCCCTCTGTCCTCATTCTGTCCCTGCATACCCGGGAGCCACCTGGCAGGAGGCCGGGCGGGGAGCAGGCAGAGGGCGGGGGACGCCCTCCCGGACGCACAGGTGCGGACACCGCTGGGAGAAACTCAGGAGAGAGGGAGTTTACAGGGCGGCTGAAGGGGCCGAAGGCAGGCACTGTGCTGGTAAATGTGTGACAGCCAGCTCTCAGAAAAAGAAAACGCAAAAAGGCCTTGATTTGTAGTGTTTGCCGATTCTCATGAAGTGGATACTCGCCGTGGCCGACATGGGGGCGGGGCTCCCAGCCTCGCGGGGCGCAGAGTGGGGAGACACGCCCGCCGCCCGCCCTCGCCACGCGCCCCGACGCTCGTCCCGGGTCACGGCCCTTAGTTGGCCTCGGCTGCTGCTTCCCACGTGGGGCCACAGCACAGCGCTGCGCTCTCTGTCCCGGGTACCTCCCCATGCCGGGACCCGGGTCTGTTGTGGTGCCAGCGAACTTTGTCGGGGACCTGGTGAGAAGTGGCGGAGCCGTGGCTGTGGCTGCACACACGGGGAGCCGCGCCCGGGCGGGGAGAAGGGCGAGCGCCTGCCGCCGGCTCAGCCCGGCGCTCGCCGCCACCCTGCCCCGCGCGGCTCCGTCCACACGCCCTCCCGGCGCTGCCAGGCCTCGCCCTCACCAGCTCCTGGGTGTGTGCACGTGTCACGTGTGCGAGTGCGTGTGCGCGTGCGTGTCAGTGTATGTGTGAGAGTGCGGATGTGTGTGCGAGCGTGTATGTGTATGGATGTGTGTGTGCGTGAGTGTGAATGTGAGTGCGCGTGTGTGTGAGTCTGTGCTTGTTAGTTGAGTGTGTGCTTGTGAGTGCGTGTATGTATATGTATGTGGGAGTTTGTGTGTGGTGTGTGTGTTTATGAGTGTGTACATGTGAGTTGAGTGTGTTTGTGTTTGTATGTATATGTGTGTGCGTGTGTGCTTATGAATGTGTGTGCGAGTTGAGTGTGTGAGTGTGTGAGTGTGTGTATGTGTGTGTGGTGTGAGTGTGTGTATGTGTGTGTGGTGTGAGGGTGTGTATGTGTGTTTGTGAGTGTGAGCGTGTGAGTGTGCGGGTGTCTGAGTGTGTATGAGTGTGGGGTGTGTGCGCACATGCCGGAAGGCTGGCGGGCGAGCTCCCTGCGTGCAGACAGCGGTTGCCAGGTAACCGGAAGGCCGGTGGCGGGAGACTTCCTCGGCAGGCGCGTGTAAATGGGCGCAGCAGGGCGTGGGGCCTCCCTGGAGGAGGAGGACGTGGCCACGTGTGGTGTGAGGGTTCTGAGTCAGAAACGGGGTGTGAAAGCCAAGAAGAAGGGGCAGAGGACATCACAGCTCAAGGCGACCTGAAAGAGGAGCTGGTCCACGTCCCTGTGCCCTCCAAGGGAACCGAGACCCAGGGCTGGGAACCACCCGTGCAAGGTCACATCACGAGATGGTGTCCCAGCCAGGGCCACCAGAGATGTGGTAGGACCTGGGGCTCCCGCTGAACCCCACTGAATATGACAGAAGTGTCCTATGGCAAAAGTAGCTCCGAAGGCCCAGCGCAGGTTGCACGGTGATGCCGGGCGCGGGTTGCATGGTGACCGGGTTGCACGGTGACCGGGTTGCAGGGTGATGCCGGGCACGGGTTGCATGGTGACCGGGTTGTACAGTGACACCCGGCGCGGGTTTCGCGGGGCGCCCGGCTGTGCCCTGGGCCAGCTCCGGCACTGCCTGCCACCGCGCCCCAGCGGGGGAGGGGCAGCAAGAGGATGAGAAGGAAGGATGCTGACGTCAGGGGGGCCTGAGATTCCGAGGGTCACCGGCTGAACAGATGGCGGGCAGATATTGGTTTTACCTCGCACACGGTTGAGTAAATCATGTTTAAGTCCCTCTCGCCAGCCTGGGGAGCCGACAGATCGCGCGAGTGGAGGCACCTCCACCTCCCGCCCGCATCATCTGCTCCTCCCGGGGTTTTCATTTCCTGCCCGCTCGCGCTTTAGGGCACGGCTGGCTGGTCAGGAAGCCCGCGCGGTGCGGGAGGGGAGGCCGCGGGCAGGCCGGCCCTCTGTGCCACGAGCCCGCGCGGTAGCTGTCAGGCAAAATCACCGTCACAGGCACCGCAGGCGAGCTGCCTGGGCTTGGCCGGCGTTCGTCCCAGGTAGCGAAGGGCTGCGTCTGGCGAGGCTTCGAGGTGGGCGCCTGAGTCTGATCCTGCTCTGCCACGCGCTGGCTTTCGGCTGCCCTCAACTCCTCTGAGCCTCGGTTTCCCTGTGCGTCGGTGAGGGTGCTGGCAGTGGCCTGGCTCTCGGCGTGGGATGGAATGTCTGAATGAATGCCGCCCGTGTGAACGTCGGGGGAGACCGAGGAAGGCGCTGGTGGCAGATGGGGCTGACCGGGGCCCGGCCGGGAGAAACAGAGTCACTCAATCGCTGCTGAGCCCCAGGGACGAGGCCTTGGATGTGGGCGTGAGTGGGCGCGGCGCCGCCCCCAGGAGCTCACCTCTGAGTGGGCGACAGAGAAGGGAGCGAAATGACCGAGCGTGCGGTGGCGGCAAGCGGGGCTCCGGGATCAGACGCCACGTGGCCTGTGTCCTGAGCCCTGCGTGGCCCTGGGCTGGACAGCTCCACGCCCAGCCCTCGTCTGTGGGCCGGCGTCGTGACAGCGGCCGTCTCGGTGGGACGCAGCGAGGATGGAGAAGAACGCAGGCAAGGAAAGTGAGCAGCGCAGCGCCTGACTCGCGCACAGACCCGGCACGCGGCAGCGGCCGTTGCTGCCACCAAGTGCTGTGCGAATGGTGGCCAGGAAGCGGGGCGCGGGGAGACTCGTGCCAGCCCCGGGGGGAGGCCAGGGAGGGCGAGGCCAGGGACGCTCAGCTGAGTCGTGGAGGCCAAGCTGAGAGCCAACCAGGAAAACGCAGATTCATTCAACAAGTAGGTCCTGAGCAAGGACATGGGTAGCAACGAACAATAAGACAGGTCTCTGCCACCTCTTGTCCCGGACCAGAGACCTGCACAGTCTTGTCTTTCTGGAAAGGGTCAGTTAGTGAGTATTTCAGGCTTTGCAGTCTGTGTCGTCACTGTCACCCCACTCTGCCCTGCTGTTGTAGTGTGACAGTGGCCATAGGCAGCACAGACATGAGTGCGCGTGGCCATGCTCCCATAGAACTGTAGTTTTGAACATTGAAATCTGAATATCATAGCATTTCCACAGGTCATGAAATACGACGTTTTTTGTTTTTCAATATTTAAAAATGTAAAAAAGCCATCTTACTTCTTGGGCCAGACAAAAACAGGCAGTGGACTGCGCTTGTCCTATGGCCGCAGTCTGCCAAGCCCTGTCCTGGAGCAGCACCAGGCATGGAACCCAGAGAAACATGGCCATTTTGGACAGTGACCAGGGCTGAGACAGTGACTCGGTAGACCGTGATGCAGTCACGAGGAAGAGGGTAGCAATGTAGTTCAGGTGGCTGGGGCAGGCTCTGTGAGGAGGTGACATGTGGCCTGAAATCAGAGTGATCAGATAAACCAAAGTCCGGGCATCGGAAGAACCACAGGAAGTGGGCTCAAAGCCTTGGCATGCCAAGTGCAGAGAGAAGGTCGCTGGGGCCGAGCGCAGGAACTGCAAGGGAGGGGCGGGAATGGGCTGGAGAAGCAAAGGAAGGTCCAGGAAAACGGACAGTGAGGGCTTGAGTTTATCCGAACCTACATGTGACTAATTCAGTATCTGTGGAACTGGCCTTGGTTTGATTGAAGGAAAATATTTGAAAAGGGATTCACTGTGTAAATACCTTTTGTGATGTCTTTCAATGTGTAGGGACAAAAGGAGGGACTGCATTAAAGCGTGCTGGAACGCGGCGTCGGTGCTGGGCATTGTTGTCTGCCCACCCTAATGAGGCCGGCTCCGGCGCGGAGGACGAGGCCGGTGCAGGGCGGCATCCCCGCGCGGAGTGTGCGTGCCTCCTTGCGGGTCACTAATGAGCTGTTTCCCGCTCCTCACCGTGCAAATGCTGGTCTCTGTGCAGCCACAGCCCCGGCCCCCACGTCTGCTAATGGCCGACTTAGCTCCTGGGTAGCATCGCCAAAATAAGGTCAGAAGGCCAAGCCCAAGGAGCGGCGAGGGTTGGCGTTCGATGCTCTTGGCGATAACATGGGTCCTGGTCCCCTTCCCTGGGCGTGCCCCTCGCTGACCTTGCTGCTTGGGCAGGAAAGAGAACTAGATGTCTCAGAGAAAAGTTTTACGATGAAAACATCTGCCAAAAAGGCTTTCCTACATATCCCCAGGTTGAGGAGCGGGGTGCAGGAGGGCTCCATGCTCGGCAGTTGGGCCACATGAAACCGTAGGTTCTGAGAGCTGGGGTGTGGAATCCTACTCCTCCAGGACAGACGTGACGTGTGCACACACGCAAATACAACACGTGTGCACCGCACACGGCACACACACTACATACACACCTCACACCCTACAGACCACACATGCATACATGTGCATGCACACAGGACACACACATCATACACCACACACACAACACACACAACACCCCACACAACACACATGCACACACCACACACACAACACACACAACACCCCACACAACACACATGCACACACCACACACACAACACACACAACACCCCACATACCACACATGCACACACCACACACACAACACACACAGCACCTCACACACCACACATGCACACACCACACACACAACACACACAGCACCCCACATACCACACATGCACACACCACACACACAACACACACAACACCCCACATACCACACATGCACACACCACACACACAACACCCCACATACCACACATGCACACACCACACACACAACACCCCACATACCACACATGCACACACCACACACACAACACACACAACACCCCACATACCACACATGCACACACCACACACACAACACACACAACACCCCACATACCACACATGCACACACCACACACACAACACACACAACACCCCACATACCACACATGCACACACCACACACACAACACACACAGCACCCCACACACCACACACCACACACACAGCACCCCACATACCACACATGCACACACCACACACACAACATACACAGCACCCCACATACCACACATGCACACACCACACACACAACACACACAACACCCCACATACCACACATTCACACACCACACACACAACACACACAACCCCACACACATCACACATGCACACACCACACACACAACACCCCACATACCACACATATACACACCACACATACAACACACACAACCCCCCCACACCACACATGCACACACCACACATACAACACACACAACCCCACACACATCACACATGCACACACCACACATACAACACACAACACCCCACATACCACACATATACACACCACACATACAACACACACAACACCCCACACACCACACATGCACACACCACACATACAACACACACAACACCCCACACACCACACATGCACACACCACACATACAACACACACAACACACACACACACCACGCATGCACACTGCGTGCACGAGTGAGTGCACACACGCACCCCGCGGCTCACATAATTCCTAGCTGAGTGGTGTGCACAGCTATCCCTAGTTTAACTCTAGCTTCATCAGTTAAATAAGTGCTTCCTTTTCTGCCATTCTGCAGCTGTTGCCGTCCGCCTAATTTCAGTCAATTCACGTTTACTTAAAAACATTAAATTTCTTAATGCCGCTGCCTTGGGCCCGTTGTACAGTACGTTGTGCGTGTGGGGGAGACAGCTCCTCCAATCTGCCTGCCCTGGAGCGAAGCCTCCGCCGGCCACACCTTCCAGGAGCTCCCGGCGTCCAGGGAGGCAGAGGCGGCGAGGGGCAGCGCCGGGAGCCGCGCAGAGGGCTCCCGAGGACAGCCTGGCCACACGGCGCCCGTCTCGGGGCCTGGGGCGGGAGGGCGCCGTGCGGAGCCGGGTGGGCGCAGTGGGGCCTCCGTGGAGAGCTGGCAAGATGGGCTTCGCAGCAGAGGGACAGAGGAAAGTGGGGAGCTGGGGCGGGAGGGCGCCGGAGGAAACCTGCGGAGGGCAGAGAGAGGAGGGTCACGGGGAGTCTCGGAGAACAGCGCCCTCCGCCCACTGGTGCCCACGGCTCAGCCTCAGACCGCAGTCAGCCAGACCCCACAGCTGGGGGAGTGCAGAACGTCCCGCCACGGTCTGCAGCCCGCGGACCCAGCACTGCCCGCCGCTCCGGCCACACTGGATGGGGAGATATTCTATGAACGCTCCAGAAAGTTGCCTGTCCCTGCTGCTGCCTCTGCCTCCAGATAACCGCGCCCTCCTGTCATCCAAGTCCGGCTCCTTCCTCTAAGGAGCACGCGCCAGCTCCGTGTGTGGGGTGGCCTTCTCGTGCATTGCACTCAGATGCTTGTCTCCAGCTAAAATGTCATCTCCCATCTGTCTGTTCATCACTGAATCCCCAGGGTCTTAAGCAGTGCCCAGCACGTAGTGGGTGCTCACTAAACGTTTGTTGACTGAATAAATGGAACTCCTCAGCCTGGCATCCAAGCTTTCAGTGATAGCTGGCTTCTGTGTTGTGGCCGCGTCTCCAAGGACTTCATTTGATGTCCTTGTGCTCTGACCGAATGGGCCTCCTCTCATCCCCAAACGTGGGCTGCCCATGCCTGCCCCTGGGCTGTCATGCCTTTCATCCTTGCTCCATCCCCCATGTGAATGCCCTCCCTTTCTCCTGCTTGCAACCCCTCGCACACACATGCACACACACACACATAAACATGCTTGAGCTTCTCCTCCAGGAAGTCTTCCATGATCACACCAACTTCCAGGAGTGGTTTCTTCCTCTGAGCTTTAGTACTGCGAACTCTCCATCCCAGAGGATCTCTGTGCTGATTGATCATTGGAATTATCCTGGAACCTTCTCACAGTCCAGACCCTAGCACCTTCTCCTAGAGACTCAGACCCAGGAGGCTGGTGGGCATGGGTATTTTCAAAACTCTCCCAGTGGCTGTCATTGTCAGTAAGGTTTGGTCTAGTGGTTTTGCTTGGTCATCAGATCATTTTTTTAAGTCTCCCATCGAGACAATAAGTGGCTGAAAGCATTCTCTCTCCCCAATATCCAGCACATTCAAGCAAACAGTAAGGTTTCCATAAATGCCACTTAAGGAAACACAGGTCACCGGGAGCCAGCAGGAGCCTCCTGAGAGTGGGAGAGTGGAGTGCCGGGCGCAGCCCAGGCAGCAGACGCGGCCTTTGGAGTCGAGCAGACTTGCGCTGAGTCCTAGC
The DNA here is from genome assembly GCF_040939455.1 of Microcebus murinus. Taxonomy (NCBI): domain Eukaryota; kingdom Metazoa; phylum Chordata; class Mammalia; order Primates; family Cheirogaleidae; genus Microcebus; species Microcebus murinus. The sequence continues at coordinate 4,083,000 of NC_134123.1, read as the reverse complement.
TCTGGCACCTCTTGCTAGGGTCGCCTCTGGCACCAGCTTTCCTCCCTAACGTCCCTCCGCCCTCGCGGACTAGGAGTAATGGTAGCCTCTGCCCACGGCTCTGGTGAGGGTTTGGTGCCATTAAGGACAGCGCCTGGCATGGTGCCAGCATGCAGCAAGTGCTCGCTGAATGGGAGCCTTTCTTTTCTGGAAAAGCCAGGTTTTTGCAAAGAGGCAGAAGGCTCTGGAGCCCTCTGTGTTTGTCCAGAGCTGACTCAGCAGCCTGAGGCTATGGCCTTAGCTCAGCCAGCCACTCCACCCTCACCCCTCCTCCAGCCCAGCTCAGGTTGGGGGCCGACTGGGCAGCTGCAGAAGTGTGCCCCCTGCCTGCACTCCCTCCCAGGCCCCCACCCCCACTCCACCTGCCAATCACGCCACATGGCCGCCCCCTCGCCCGCGGAGCCCGGCTGCGCGGCAGCCCCGCAGCACACGCAGGGCTCACACATGCTCACCCGGCCGCCCGCATGCAGGCCCGTGTGCTGCCATGGCACAGTGCCCACTCCTGGGCACAGCTAGGCCAGTGCACGGCCTGGCAGATGGTGGCAGGGTGGGGCGGGAGGGGAGTGAGAGCTCCTGCTGGTGCCTGAGGTAAGGGCGGGGGCGGGGCGGGGGCAAGGAGAGGGAGGGAGGCCTGGCGGGCAGGCAAGAGATTCGGTAATGGCTTGTGTCTGTGGAGTGATTCCCGCACTGAGGCTCCCGGTTGGGTTTTCCCGGAGGCTTGGCTCAGCCCGGCGGGTCGCCATATCGGCCACAGGCTGTGAGTCGAAGCCTGCAGATGAGGACAGTTCCGGGACTGAGAGTCCAGGACGCCGTAGTCCTCTGCCCCCGGGCCCGCAGCCCATCCCATGCACGGACTCCAGGCAAACTCAGCAGCGAGTGGGGCGCCTGCTGTGGCCCCAGGGGCCGGGAGCCAGCATGGTGTCATCAGAAGGGCTGGGCGGAGGGCAGAGCGCGCAGGACGGGTCCCAGCCCTGCACCGGCCAGCCGGCCTCAGCCTCGCGGAGCCCTGGCGTGCCTGGGGCAGCGGTGCGGTGACGGCTAGTAAGATGCGCACGGCCTAGCCAAACCGCAGGGCGCTTTGGAAATGGTGAGGTTAGCCAGATGTCTTTAAGGAGAGAAGCCAGAAACAAAACTGCATGAGGAGCATGTCGCTCTTGGAGGCAGGAAGAAGTTGCCGCGTGGGCAGAGCTCAGGGAGCTCAGAGGAGAGAGGATTCTTTCTTTTGTATTGCCGTGATATGGTTGCACATATTTGGGGTGTGTTTGATATTTTGGTACATGTATACAATGTGCAAGTGTCCAACCAGGGTAACTGGGATGTCTGTCCCTCTGACACTTACCCCTTCTTTGTGTAGGGAGCGTCACGCTTCTTCTCCTCCGGCTATTTTTAGATATACAATAAGTTATCATTACTATAATTTCCTTCCTGTACTGTGGAGTACTGGAACTTACTCATTCTATCTAACTGTGTTTTTGTAGCCACTAAACATTCTCGTTTTCCCCGAAGGGGAGAATTCTTACAGAGACCATTTAGCAAAGTGACCACGATCTTGGCTCCAGAGTTAGACATACCTGTATCTTCAGTTCTGGCTTTGCCACGTGTCAGCTGTGGCACTTTTAGAAAGCCACGTGACTTCTCTGGTGTCACTGTCCCCATCTGAAAAGTGGGATCGGAAGAGTTCTGATAGCCTGGGGTCCTGAGAACTTAGCAAGACCAGCAAGAACAGAGGCTGGCACACAGGAAGACGCTGTCACTCCTGCCATTATCCCAGAGGATGGCAGGAATCAAGAACTCGCCTCCCTCAAGAAGCCATCTTGATGTTAAAATAGCTGACATACTCTGCTAGCCAGAACCAGCAACCATGGCTAACGTCTGCGGAGCACTACAGCATGCTGACTTCCACAGCTCACTCTTGCACTTCGCCCACGTGACAAACCCAAAGGGTGGGTGTATTTCCCTTTTACATATGAGGAAAGAACAGAACTCAAGTTCTGTAAGATACTCAAGACCTCATCGTTAGAATTTTGAGCATGGATATTGTAGCACTGTTTGTCTGACTCTAAGATCCTTCGATCTTAACGACCTTGTAATCACCCCCACTCCTGCCCCTAGAGAATGTTTCCAGGTAAATCTCACCTGACTCCCTGAAACCAGCAGTGGCGGGCGTTTCTCTAGGGAGCTGGCACTGCACTGCCTGCTGGGGTTCTGCAAGAGGACAGAGTGGAGGCTCCTTTGTCCCCAAAGCTGCGCAGCCCCTGTGACCTGGCCCCTGCTGCCCTCACGACCTCCACTTCTCCTCCTAGTTCTCTCCGCTCCAGCCCCTCTGGCCTCCTGCCGCTGCCCAGACTCTCCAAGCCCATTCCTACCAGCTCCTCTTAGACAGGGCCCTGTTCTTGCTGCCCCTTCTGCCTGGGGTCCTTCCCAGTCTCCCTGGGGCTGCTCTGTGTCTAGTTCTCAACCTACTTGCCAGCCCCTTAGAGATGCCTTCCCTGCATTTCCCCGACCGGCCACGTGGATGTCCCGTAGATCTGAAAGGACCTTGCTGATCCGCCTCCTTGCCTTCCAGCTACCTCCCACGGGAAGTTGTGAGCTCCAGGGAGGGAAAGGGCTTGCTGGCCTGCCGGCGGGGGTGCTACCCCCATGCTGGGCGCAGCGCCTGGCCCCACGTCAGTGCTCAGTGAAGGCCCGTTGGCTGACATCCCAACCTCAGAGTCAGAGGGCAGTGGGCAGGGCACTGCCCGGTCCAGAGCAGGCTCCCCGGAGCTCTGGGTCTGGAGAGAGAAGCCGCGCGAGCACAGCGGCCTGCACCGCTCCCTGCCGCCCGCTCTGGCTCTGAGACAGACGCGAAGTCTGGGTCCTGGGTCGGCGTGACCTGGGATGCGGCGGCGAAGTGCCTCCGCCGACAAAGTCTCTTCCAGTGCGAGTGGCGCTGAGCCGCCGTTCCTCACAGAGGTCCCTGCAGGGCTCCCAGGACTCAGAGAACGAAGCCCACTGAGTGCCAGGGCCACGGCCTGAGCTCCGGGCCTCGTCAGGTCTGGGCAGGCGCTGCGGGGAGGCCTCCAGGCCGCTGGCCGATGCTCCCACCTACAGTGCTCCATCCTTGGGCCCCAGACACCTTCCTCCTCAAAGGCCCTCGTCCAAATTATGCACTCGATAAAGTGGAGGTAGAAGAGAAGCAAGGCCCTCTGGAGATGCCAAGAGTCCTCAAGCCCGAAGACACAACTCGGGAGAGTGAGGGCCTCTTTTGGCCCCTACGTGTCTTCCTGCACAGCAAGGCGCTGTCCCGCCAGGCGTGGGTGTGCGTGTGGCGTGTGCGTGTGGCGTGGGTGGGTGTGGGCGTGGGTGTGTCCCCCACATCCTGAGTTTCCAAATCACTCTGGCCTGGAATCAGGCACAGGAGAGCCACTTGGAATTCCAACCCACTTTCCTGTGCCCCCACATGGTTCTCTGCCTCCTTTAATTCTTCTCCCTTCATGCTTTTCCTCTGCTCCAGCAAACCCTGCCAGAAAGCATAGATTCTAATTGGTAGCTGTGTGGTCTTGGGCAAGTTCCTTAATCTCTCTGTGCCTCAATTTTCTCACTAAGTGGAAATAATAATAATGTCTACATTGTATTAATAGAATTATGGTAATTTAATTTGATAAAAGGCATGTAAAGCACTTAGAACAGTGCCTAATACAGAAGAAGCACTTAATAAATCCCTGTTATTGTTAGTCTTAGTTAAGGAAATGATATCTATGTAATAAATAAATCTCAGAATCTCAGTGGCTTAGCAAAGTCAGGTTTGTTTCTTGCTTACATCACAGTCCACAGCAGGTGTCCCTTCCACACAGTGATTCAGGGATTGAGGCTCTTTCCACCACATGGCTACAACCTCAGAATCTCATTTATTCAGCTGGTGAAAGGAGAAAGATAGACGCTGTGGCGTAAGAGAGTTGGGGGAGCCAGGTCTGGAAGTGCATATGCCCTGCTCCCTGCCCCATTGGCTCCATTGGCTAGAGCTCAGTCACATGGTCTTGTCTGACTGCAGAGAACGCTGGGAAATGTAGTCCAGCTGAGTGCCTAGGAGGAAGGAGTGGCTTTATGGACAACTGGTCTCCACCACAGTTATTCTTTTTTGTTATCACACAATGCTTCTACTCAGAAACTGTTCCATAATACCTCCACCTCACAGATAAAGTCTGCACACTGCCCTACCTTTTCAGCCTACCCTCTCTTCTCTCCAATACATACCTGCTCCGGCCAAACCAGAAACCTGCACATCTGATGAGGGTGCAAATACAGGAGCCACTTTACTGGGACAGAATTTCATTGTGGGCAAAGCTATGTCAAATTTATCTTTGCTTCGCTACCTCCTAACATCGTTCCAGGATTATATCCAGTAGCTAAGAAATGATAATAGACTGAATCAATGTCTTATTCCAAAGACATCTGAGTTATTTGACAACTGCTCTGGCCAGCACAAGCATAATGATACACAGCACTGGCTCTCAGCTTCCACACAGGGAGACAGTTGGGGATGGTGGGGCTGCAGGGATCTGCAGGCACACACTCACTGAACGGACAGCTGCTACTTAGTGCTAGCTGGTTGTGGCCATTCAGGAGCCAAGTATTACCAGATCTTGTTTGGTTTTTAAAGTGAGGATGTAGAATTTTTATGTGCAATCTCAATTTTTTTATGTCAATTTAACAATGCTTTTGCATAGTATGCTAAAAAACAACTGCAAAAATACAAGGTGGGGAGAAAATTCCTCAATGTGGACCAAACAGAACACAACTCTAGGGCAACACTGACCCAAAGCTATCATTTTGCAATCCTGCTACAGACCATACCTGCAGATATAGTTGAAGAAATAGCACAGCAACTTTATTAGCCAAAATTGCTGTATATTAAAACAAACAAATAAAACAAGGAATCTGTGGAGAAAACAGATCTTGACCCCTTGATGTTTCAGGTAAGAATGTCGGATGTTTCTTCAAGCTCCTTCAGAAGCCACGTTTTTTGAGTAAATCATCACTTGTTTTTCCTAACTCATGGGGACTGTATTAATGAGGTTTCACCAGAGAAACAGAACTAATAGAATATATGTGTATCTTTATGTATGTGTATATACGCATATAAAGAGATCGATTATAAAAGTTGGCTCATGTGATTGTGGAGCCTGAGAAGCCCCAAATCCGCAGTCAGCAAGCTGGAGACCCAGGAGGTCCGATGTGTAGTTCTAGTCTGAAATCCAGCAGGCTCAAGACCCGAGAGGAGCTGATGTTTTGGTTCGAGTTCTAAGGCAGGAAAAGATTGTGTCTCAGCTCAATGTAGTCCAGCAGAACGATTTCCCTCTAACTCGGCCTTTTTGTTGTATTCAGGTCTGCAATTGGCTGAATGAAGCCTACCCATATTAGGGAGGGCAATGTGCTTTACTCAGTCTACTGATTCATATGTCAATTTCACCCAGAAACACCCTTTCACACACATCCAGAATTATGTTTGGCCAAATATCTGGGGACCCTTAGCCCACTCAAGTTGACATCTAAAACTAACCATCACAGGGACCTACCAAAAGCCTTACCTACACACTTTCAAATAGGAGATGGTGTGTACAGCCAGTGCTCTGAGTTCTTATCTCGTCTGTCACCAACTTGCTCTGTGACCCTCAGGTAAGTCTCCTAATCTCTCTTTGTCCCATTGTTCATGCCTACAAGGTGAGAGACTTGAATTCCATGACCCTTAAGGTCTTTTCCAACTTAGCAGTCTCTGTCTTATACAGGCTTGGAATCAAAACAGACCACATTTACCAGACACATTGCTTGTGACTTTATTGAGTAATTTGTATAAAACCTCCAAGAATAATTTATTCACCCAGCAGTGTGAGACAAGGGGAAGAAAATCAATAGAACAATGTCTCAGTCATTTTTTATTTTCTAAACCACAAAGAGATTTTATGCCTTTTCGCAGAACTGGCTGGCACCTGCCCCTACAATGTGTCTTCATGGCCAACTTTTAAGAATGCTGAAAGAGAATCATTTCAGGAACTCAAAACCCTCACCTCACCCAGAAACCACAAGAAAGAGCCCTCCTGGGGAACAAACTTTCCCAGGGTTTTCATGACACTTGAGAGATTGCTGGAGAAGTAAGAAAGGAGAGGGGGTGGAAGGGAAGCAGCATTCCCTGTCTCTCAGACTCATCTCCAAGTCATTCTCGGAAGAAATTTAAAGGCCTCTTATCTCAAATTCAATTGCATTAAGTTGTTGTTGCTTCAACAGCTTAAAGTTGTTACACTCACTTCTCTTCCATCAAGGTAATGGGTAAACTGACACTTTGCTTAAACAGACTCACTGCCCTGGATGACTGCAGGGAATATACATAGATTTTCTGCAGAAAGTGGAGCTCATTACCAATCCTGAAGAAGTGCAGGGCCTTCTTCTGTTTCCTGGCCTGTAAGCAAACTGGGAGGGAAAAGCCGTGGATTAAGGAGACCTGGGTGAGCCCCGCACCATCACTGACCAGGCTGGAGGAGGAGACTTAACCTCTTCAAGCCTCAGTTTTCTCACTTGTAAAACGGGGATCACACTTTCTACCTACTTTCTTCATGGAGTTCTATGAGGATCACATAAACTAACACCTGTACCTGCTAGGTTTTTTGGTTGTAAGCAACAGAAGCCAACACTGGCTGCCTTAACAAAAATAGACCCATTGGAAGCACAAAACCAGCTCCTGGGGCCACAGGTCACTGCAAAACCAGGCCTGGATGTGCGTGGAGCCAAGACTCTTATGCTCAATAGCACGCCTGTAGAATCCAGCTCCACACCCCCCTGTGCTCCGCTCTGTGACTGGGGGAACTGGGACTTTCCAAACCACACTCCTTCTGTTGGTTCTTCCAATAGAGATTGCTAGAGGGGGACTTCCCTCTCACCTCTACGTTTCAAATACCCCTCTGATTTTCTCTTATAAGGACACCTGCCATTGGATTTAGGGTCTTTCATAAATCCAGGGTGATATCATCTCAAGATCCTTCACTTAATTACATCTGCAAAGACCCTTTTTCCAAATAAGGTCACATTCACAACTTCTGGGTGAACATATCTTTTTTGAGGGGCACCATTCCACCCACTATAATGAAGACATTTCTTACACTTTCTGACTAGTCTCTCAATCCTTCGCCTTTGTATTAGTAGAGCAGATAGTCTCTGCCTCTTGAGGCCGCCCAATTTATGAGTTGCCCAGGAATCCTAGGGACTCAATGCATTCCAGAGGGAACAGAGGGTCAATCCAGCTCTCCACGTGTAGGAGATTCCAAGGACGGATCAAACCACCACTGCTGTGGGCCACCCACCAGTATGCTGAGGGCACCTTGCACCTGGAATGCTGGCTGGCTGCCCCTGCAATCTGTCCCTAGTCCGGATCACTGTAGAGGCCATCTTGTTCCTGAGGGACAGACAGCAGTATTACCCCTTCCGTGCCCAGCTTGGCACAGGGGTCCCTAGAATTGGGACTGCCTGAGCATAGCTCATTTTCGCTCCACCAGTCCCCAGTGCTTTTAGGGATCCAGGCAGTTCCAGGGATGCTGAGTCAGCCCTGGTTCCATTTCTCAGAACCAGAGCCACCAACCCCACCTCCCCAGGATCTTCTCTGTGGGACAGGCAGGTTGCCTTCTTCGCCCTCAAAGCACCAGGGTCTGGCTACGTCACCCTTCTCCAGGGCCACAGCCCTTCCTCCCATAGGGGGCTGCCGGTGAGTCCAAGTTATCCACTACTCTCTGGGGACGGGGAAAACGACTGTCAGCAATTCCACGACAATTTCCTGGCTCTGAACAGAGAGAGGAGATCTCACGAGTTTAGTCTCTGGCAGGGCATACTCTAGTGATTACCTGTTATTATGTGAAAAAATCAAATTGCGAAGTAGCACAAAGAGTGTGATCCTATTTCAAGTAAATAGGTGTAGATCTTAGAATGATACCCATTAAATTATTTACAGCAGTTCTCTCTAGGTGATAGGATTACAGACTATTTTTATTTTCATCATTTTCTTATCTGCATTTTCTAAGTTTTCTCCAATGAGCATATATCACTTTTGTAATAAGATTTTTAAGGTTACACAAAAAGGAATACTAGCACCTTGCAGTCACATAGTGCTTTGCTACAGCTCACATCTCTAATCTAATTTCCTATCTGTGAGGTCAGAAGGGCAGATATTTTTATCCTGTTTTGTAGATGAGGACTCTCGGGCGCAGGAAGTGTGAGATGTGATGCCCCCAAGGCCTGGGAGCAAACCTGGGCGGGGCCCAGGCAGGGCTGCCAGCAGAAGAAGCAAGGCTGCCATTCCAGTTTCCCAGAGCGGGCGGGGGGGGGGGGGGCCGGCGCTCGGCAACCAGGAGGGACAGGGTGGCTCCCGCTGGGGTAGTTGTCACACACGTGGTGGGCCCAAGCTGGGAGCTGGGAGCTATGAAGCCTTAAAGGAAAGCCGCTAAGTTACCGTGCAAGGTAGAAGACTGCTATGTGACCACTGTCACGTTGGCTCATTTGAAGTCCCAAGAAAGGACAGGTAGGGAATGCTCTCCTTTCCCAGACGTTCTTCCAGCTCTGCCGTAAGGGAGTGAGGATGAAGGCAGGTGAAAAAGAACACAACTTTAGAAACGCTCGGCGTAAGGCACAGTGCCAGGGCCGTGGTGCCGCTCAGTAAAGGTTTGGTGAACGCGTGAATTCCCTCGCCCAAACCTACGGTCCCACGGGGGACGGATGGGACGTGCCTTATCGTCTCCACTTTGCCAGTGAGGAACTGAGGCCCAGGTTCACATCAGTGAGCGGCCAGGTGGGGGCTTGAGCGTGGGCCCGTCTCCTGATTCGACACGCTCTCGGCCCACACGCTGGGCTGCCTCTCAGAGGGCCACTTCAGAGACACCTGCATTTGCTCGTTTGCTACTAAATTGTCCCGAGGCAACGTCACGTAAACATTACAGGAAATGACTCCCAGGGACTGAGCGCCCTGCCCGACGCCAGGCTCCCAGTCACCCCATGGCAGACGCGGACACGGAAGGCAGGATGCAGCTCCAGGCAAAGCTCCGGGGATGGCGGGGACCAGGAGAAGTGGGTGTCTGAATGATCGCTGTTTTCATTAGAACCCGTTGCGTTGCCAGCGAGAGAAACCCAGCTCAGGTCTGCAGAACAGAAAGGAGGATGCCCGAGAAGGAGGGGTGTGACCTCACGCCACCTTGGAAGGCCCCAGCTGTGTCTCTGGGCAGGGACATCTCCAGGGCTCACTTGCTCACGCTGCTCTCTCTCTCAGTTTATTTCGGTTCCTCTTGCATGTGTTGGTTTTATTCTCTCCAACTGCAGACCAGCTTCTTTCCAGCGTCCTCCACCTTAGGTGGAAGTTGGCACTACGAGTTTCTCTTGGCTTCTACCCCCAGAGAGGGCTGACCTCCTCCCCTTAGATTTAGTTTTTATATTTTTAATTTATTTTTTAAAGCCTGGGTGAGGAACTTGATTAGTTATCTGGAATTGGGTGCTCAAGCCAATCCAGTCGACAAATCCAGGCCAACAGTCCCATCCCGCTGGACACGCCACAGGGCCACACGGGCGACTGGGACACCCGGATGAGCAGCGTCATCGCTTGGCTTCTGATTGGCTTTCTCCTGTTTGAAGACCAGCTTTGTGTTAGGAGCGCGAGGGCTCATCCTCTGCATGGTCCATCTGTCTTTGCAACTGGCCCATGGGGTGGCTGTCCTCACCCGATTAGCAGAAGGGAAAGCTGAGACCCAAACGAGCCACACAGCCGGTGTGTGAAGGAGCTGAGATTTAAATGCATTTCTACTTGGTTCCAAAGCATGTTCCCTTTCCTACATCATATTGGCTCTTTAGGCATTTACAGAGCACTTATTGTATGCAAAATCCTGTAGCGCACACATAAATAATCCAATTCAGTGCTGCCTTCCTAGAGTCCACTGGGATGGCCCCTCCAGCCTCAGGACGGTGCAATGGCAGCAGGGGAGTCACAGGCACAGCACCAGGTGCCGCACAGTGCGGGCGGGAAGGAGACGGGCATTTACAGAGTCCTGACTGTATGCCAGGCCCTGCGCTAAACATTTTCACATTTATCCTCCAGACCTGAGCCATCCAATAGAGTAGCCATTAGACATGTATAACTATTTAAATTTAAATGGGGGGCCGGGCGCGGTGGCTCATGCCTGCAATCCTAGCACTCTGGGAGGCTGAGGCTGTCGGATTACTCGAGGTCAGGAGTTCGAAACCAGCCTGAGCAAGAGCGAGACCCCGTCTCTACTATAAATAGAAAGAAATTAATTGGCCTAATAATATATATAGAAAATTAGCCAGCATGGTGGCGCATGCCTGTAGTCCCAGCTACTCGGGAGGCTGAGGCAGGAGGATTGCTTGAGCCCAGGAGTTTGAGGTTGCTGTGAGCTAGGCTGACGCCACGGCACTCACTCTAGCCTGGGCAACAAAGCGAGACTCTGTCTCAAAAAAAAAAATTTCTTTAAATGAATTAAAATTAAATACAATTTAGAGTGCACTTTCTGTAACTACCACCGTCTAAGTGCTTGGTCGCCACGTGTGGCTAGTGGCTACCATATGCGATAGCACGGCACAGATAAGGAACATTCCTATCGTCACAGGAAGTCCTACCGGACAGCACTGGGACCAACTGGGAGCCCCACGAGAGCAGGCGCCAGGCTTGCTTTCTGCCCTCTTGCTATGTGCATCACCTCCAGGCTGTCTGATGGGGTACGCATGCAACAGTTACAGGAGTGAATGAATGAATGAATATATATTTTATATGTATTTAGGTTCAGAGACAGCTTCTTTTAGAAGTTTAAATATATAGTAATATATATTTAATCATAACTTTCTGTAAAAAAGTATAAAGGAAAGCAGGGGATATGCTTGGATTTCTGTAGGCAGTGCTTTTGAGGGTAGGCTGGGGCAGGGAAGACAGAGCCGTCACAGTAGCCTTCCTGTATGGGCGCCTATTGCTTTGCTGCCAACTTATTATACTTATAATTTCATTGACTCTTCTCAACAATCCTATAAAGTGAGATTATTATCCTCATTTTATAGATTAGGACACTGGGACTCAACAAGGCCAAGTAGCCCACTTAAAGTCGCGCAGCAAGGAAATTCCAGAGCCTTCAAAGCCCACCCTGTCATCTGCCACAATGCTTCCGTCCCATTTCTTCCCTGTATAGCAGGAGCCTGCCTTGCTCAGGTGTAGAGACTATTCAGATTTGGGGTGAACCTGACTCCCCCGAGTATGCAGATGTTCAGTGCTCCTCCAGTCTCCCCAAGCCCCGCAGGCCGAGTCATCAGTCCACCACACCTGGCCCAGAGGTGAGGTGCCTCGTGGGTCTACCACTCCATGCAGAGGAAAATGACTCTTTCCCGCCCCCTGGTGGCCAGGTGAGGCATGGGCTTAGAGAAACGGGGCAGCCCTTGTAATCCAACTGCAGGAAACAGCCAGGGTGGTCTTGGGGGTGTAGAATCAGTGAGCTCCTCCCTGTCTTAGGATGTATGGGTTGGGGGTGGTGAATTATTTCATCCAAATGGCCCCGTTTGCAGGACCATTGTGCACTCTTTACCTAACTGTGGACTTTCACCCAAAGAAAAAAGCAATTACCTTTCCCTTCAAGAGCTCTCATCTGGAAGCTTTCAGGGTGTCTTTGTCCAACAGCTCTTTTCTTGCTTATTTATTTATTGCCCATATCTGATTAAAACATATTATATTCTCAGGTGTCCCCTCCCCAAAGGTCACTTTCCACAGGCGCGATTTAATTAACGAGTGCCGACCTGAAGATGAAAGGCAGGAAACAAAAGGTCTCCTTTATCCAATCCGAGCCCAAAGAAAATTATATTAACATTTCACCTTTTGTTCTTGTGCAAGAAAAGGCTTTGGTGCAGTGTATCAAAAGTTATTGAAATCATTAGGAAGGAAAGAAAGAGAAGGGGGAGACAGCTGTGGCAATGAATTTGGACCCTCCCCACCCAGGGTCCTAATATGAAAGAAAAAGGAAGAAAGAGAGAGAGACTTGGAATGACAGTGCTATATCCTAAGCCTTGTTTTAAAGTCAAATAAGGAAGACATGACCATTCTGCATAACAGTATGCAAATGTCCTAAGCCTACCTCTACTTCCAGATGATACCCGAGAATGTAAGCGCCACGAGAGCACGGCCTTATCCGTTTGTTCATCAGCATCCCTCAGCCTCCAGAAGAAGCCTGGCATGCGGTAGCAACGCACTCAGTATTTGTCAGACACCGCAGCAAGCAGGGGCGGGCAGGCTGGGCTCTCCCAAGCCCGCCAGGTCTCTGCTCCTCGCTGAGCCTGAGCAGCTCCATCTGCGCGTAGGAGACAGCTTGCCTCATCCTGCTTCCCCGGCAGGAAGCTGCAAGGACAGAGCACGGAGCGAGGCCCATGGGGAGGTCAGAGCGTCACACAGACGGGCGCCCCAGCACGAGCACTGCCTCGAGGGCCGCCAGCGGCCAGCCACGAGCCTGTCGCCCCTCTCGCCAACACAGATGAAAGTGCAAGGAAAGAAAGAAGTGCGATCACAGTCATGACTGCAGAGGAATGGGAGAGAAATAAATGCCAAACATGGACAAACTATTCCCATCATCGTAAGGGGAGAGGTGGTCGGGCTGTGTGCTTTGACATCTCAGCCGCTTATCAAATGGCAGCAGGTCTCTGCCTTGCTGCCTGGAACTCTCAAGGCGGTGAATAAATAGTGTGTGGCACCTAGAAGCCCCCCCCAGAGGGTAAAGGTCCCCAGGCGTGAGCTGCTGCAATGAAGAGTTCATTAAACCTTGGCAGAGGAGGCTTGTCACCAAAGAGTTCCTGTCGTGTGCCTGGCCCAGGTGTCTCCTCGCCCGGCACAGGCTCTCAGCCAGTGGGGAAGGGCTCTCCTCCCCCAATCCAATTCCCTTTGCTCACGCAGGTACTTTCTCCCCGACAGTGGGGACTAATTACAGATGTGTCTTCCGCCTGCAAGAGGGAAGTGAGGTGTGTTCCCAAGGTTGCATGCGACATTGTCTACAGGATGAGAAGACTGAATTCACTCCACCTAGGAATAGCAAGAAACTTCGACGAGCCTTACAGTCTGGTCACCTGCACCTGAGACCACAAGGTTGAGCCCAGGTGGTTCCATATGTCTTGATTTGGACCAAATTCTCTGGTTCAAATCCAGCAACCAGGGCAGTTTACGCTTGCTCAAGACAGCCTCTGCCCCTGCCAGTCAGGGACAAGAGAAAGAGCTGGTCCTACTCCCGTCCCGTGGGCATCCAGGTGTTCACTGAAACGTGGACTCTGGACTTCCCTCCAAGGGACATCTGTGGAGACAACAGAGCAAGATCCCTGCCCTGTGGAGTCCAGATTGTAGAGCAAGAGACAGGAAATGGACAATAGGCATAAGAAACCAACAAATTATGTAGCTTGTTAGAAGGCAATACATGTGAGGGGCCCAAGAGCGCCAGGATGTGGGCGGTGGGGCGGGCGCAGATGGCAGAGTGCTCCGAGTCATCGGGAGGGGAGGGGAAGCAGCCAGCCACAGCTGGGGCGATGGGGAGGAAGGGCAGGGCCAGGGCAGCTTTCAGAAGCACGCAGGGGCTGTCTCCCTGGGCCGGGCAGCTGGCCCGTGGCACAGAGGACAGTAGCCCTGGACGGTTGCCCAGGCCCAAAGAAACCAACTTCGGTGGCACTAAGTCAGAGACTTGGGTGCTATTTTTACTGCAGCATAACGCAGCTTAGGTGACTCACATGGGACCACTGCAGAGGGCCCCGGTTCCATGCTGGACAGGTCTTACTCCCGGAAGTGGGAAAGGATTTCCCCTTCTCCAGGCAATTCATGCACCTTCCTCATGCCCAGCCAGCACCCATCTATTCCCTCACCCTGCTGGGCCCTGCCAACGACTATCTCTAAATATCCTTGCTATTTCTCCGGAACTTTTTGAAACTGCTCGAATCTCCTGCCGTACGTGTTCCATCCAGTAGTGCGGCAAGGCGGGCACGGAGCGACCCCTGAGCTCACTGTGCAGAGGCGGAGACCCAGGCACAGACGAGCCGGGCAGCACAGCCGGCGCCAGTGTCCGAGAAGGCCCAGGGATGGCCTCGAGCCCAGGCCTTCTAGGTCATTGCCATCCTGTCCCAGGACTGGGGAGAGTCCCTGTGGGCTGGAGAAGCAAGCAGAGGATGCTCTGAGTTGGAGGCCACAAATTCCTGACCATTCTTCGGCCATAAGGGTGACCCTGCACCCTCCACCCCGGGCTGCAGCCAAGCTAGAGGGAGGGAGGCTGGGGTAGGTCTCCAGAGCCCTTCCCCATCGGCCCCTACCCTCCATCTGCCCCAGGCACTGGGCCAGGGGACAGCCTCGCTAGCAGGCTGGGCTGCTGCTGCGCCACGACTTCACACAGGGGTCCCCAGTCTCGAGAATTCTGCCCGCGCCTTGTCGTCTATTCCACATCAACTCTCACTCGTGCTTCCCATGGTGGCCCGTTTGCCACCCCTCAGGGGTCTTCCCTGACCCCAGGCCTGCTCTCACACCCCGCGTGGCCTTCTGACAGCTGTCGTGATGTGTTCACTTGGGGATAATGCCCGCCTTCCCCCTAGGCTGCAAGCGCCCTGAGGGTAGGGCCTTTCCTGTTTCCTCATCCCAGGGTTCTGCACCTGATAAGCCACACTAAATATTTGTAGATGGCATGAATAAATTGTCACAAGCTTGTACAAACAGAAGGGGGTTTTGTCTGTCTACATTAAAGGCAACTGCACTTCCCCAGCCCAGGCAGGATTTCGCGGATCCTCTCACCATAGGGGCTTGATTGCATTTTAAATAAAAAGACGCCGTCCCCAGACACCGAGGGCAGCCCGCATCGCAGCTTTCCCGAGTAATGAATCCCAGCATCGCCCTGCGCTAGGCGCTGCTAATCAAACGGCCGTGGCGGCGCTCCTCCCCGCGCATCCTCCTGGGCTCAGCTCGCAGCGGGACCCGGGACGAGGCGCCAGTCAAGTCCAGGGCCGATCAAAGCACAGCAGCAGCTTTGATTTGCGTTAGTTTTGCATGTGCGAAAAACCCTCCTCTATATTAAAAAGAGGCGGAAGCATGACAGCGACAGGCTGTCGAAGAGCAGAAGCAGAGCGTTCTGCTCGCCGCTGCGGAGGTGGAGGGAGGGGAGACCACGCCTGTCCCACACTTCCCTGTGAAGGGTCCCAGCTTGAGGCGTGTTGGGGGCGGAAGCATCACTGGCCTGCAGGAGGCGGCCAGCAGTTCAGGATTCGTGAACTCCCCCCTTCCTTCTTACCAGGCCTAACCCTGTGCGGGCGGAGGGCGCACGGCCGGCCGCCCTCCGGAGGCTCCCGACTGGCGCAGAGAGCAAACGGGAACAGGTGCTCGGCTCCCAAGGGGAGAGCCTGCTGTGACGGACAGCGGAAGGCCCAGGTGCAGGGCTGGGGCTCAAGGGAACCAGAGGGTGCTCAGCAACGGGCTGGACACCCCGCCCCGTGCCCACACTGCCCCACTCCCACCGAGCCTTGGCTGTGGTCGGCCTGCATGACCAGCTTTTGAATGTCCCCTTCAAAGTCAAGGGGTCTTTCAATTTCTTGCCCCTAGATAAATTTCCCCAAACATTAGTATCTTCCAGCAACTTCCAGTGTCAATTCACATGCTTGATTCCGAGTTGGCAAAGCTCCTTCAGAGCAACTCTGGGGCAGGTGGAAAGTCCCAGCGATGTCTCTTGTCCCGGGAGGTGGCTGGAGAAGCTGCAAGCTCGCGCCCACCCTCGGGGACCCGCAATTAGACTGTGTAGGGTACTGAAGGAGGAAGAAAGGACAAGAGGGAGGCAAGCCACACAGGCAGAGCGGGCTGGACACAGGTAGAACTCACCTGGATTCCACCGGGCACTCCTCCCTCGAGGGTCGGGAAGCTTAGAAGGGAATTTGGAGCGTCACTGTCAGCCAGGATGGTTGTAGGACAACCCCTCCCCTTTTGAGTCCTCACTATTTTCCAGGAACGAAAAGCTACCCATTTACTTTCTAATGTCGCCCTTAATGCCCAAGCAGCCCTATGTTGCAGGGCCCCAAGAGATGCTCAGAGAGATTCAGTCATGTGTCTGAGTCCGTGCAGTGACACAACCCAAATCCCTGATGGGTTCGCTCCCAAACCCATATGTATTATTTTCACTGAAGGCTGCTGAGGGTTTCTGAGTGCACTTGCGGTATTTTATGTGGTTTTATAGAAGCTAGAGAGTAGCAAAGCACAAGTGGCCCAGTTGCCCAATATTTTTAAAAAGCCATTACATTTTTCAGACCGTCAGTTGCTATGGCAGACGGTGCCCTTTGGTATTTGGGGACTGTAAGAGCCTGTGAGAATGTGGAGCCACTGCGGCATTTCACACGGCTGTGGTGAGCTCAATACTTCTGACAATGGCCTGCAGCCTTGGGTGAAATCGGGGGTCCCCAGAAGCTCAGAGCCATTGTGTCGGGCAGGACAGGGCTGCTGGGATGGGCACCAGGGGAAGGCGCCAGGCTGGGAGCGGGAGATCCGGCCCCGCCCCCACCCCTGCGCGATGCTCAGGGCGGTCACCTGAGCGCACATTTGTGCTTCAGGAAAATGAGCTTACTTGTGCCCACTGGCTGTGAGGACGGTGTAACTAGTGATCCAAGATGAAGACTGTGAGTGCCCCTCAAAGAGACTGGCTATTTGCTCCCCAGGTGTCGAGGAGTGTCGGGATGTCAGTGGAAATGGGTCTGGAATGAGTCACAGGGAACAAAGGGGGCGCGCTCCTCACTCGGAGGCGGCTGAGGAGCAAGAGTGCAGCTCACACGAGGAGCAGGACGCAGCGCACACGCCCCTAAGTAACGAGGCAGGCAGATATACTTCTCTCCTACTTATTTACTTACTAAAATATTTCTGAGTATTTACCATGTGCCAGGCACGAAAGAAATAGGAATAAATAAGAAAGACAAAGTTTGCTTTTTCACTGAGGTTACATTCCCAAGGGGAGTTGATAGATAATCAAGAACTTACTAATACTTCATCAGCTCCTTCCCATCCCCCTCCACATTGTTCCTCAGGGTAAGTTTTAATGACTGCATAATATTCCACTGTTTAAATAACCATAATTTAGCTAACTAGTTTCCTATTATTTGGCATTTATGTTTTTTCAAATTTGGGAGATTGCACAAATGTATGTGTGCCTTCATAAATATTTCTTTAGGATATGAGCAAAGAAGTAGAAATGTTGGCTCAAAAGGTATGAACATTTCTATGGATTCTGCCATAACTATCCCCAAAGCTAGCCCCAATTTCTATTATTATAAAATACAACATGGAGAAGTTATTAGATGCAGCTGAAGCAATGCTTAAAGAGAAATGCACAGCATTAAATGCTTACATTTTAAAAAAGAAAAGTTTCATATTAACAATTTAGTATTTTACTTAAAAAAAAACTGAAGAAGAGAAAAATAAACCCAAAGCAAACAGAAAGAAAGGGAGATAATGATAAGAGTGAAAATGAATTAAATTAAAAACAGAAAAATGGAGAAATCAATGAAAACAAAAGTTGGTTCTTTGGAAAAATCAATAAAATTGATAAATCTCTAGCTAGACTCTCAAAAAAATAGAAGAGACACAAATTACCATTATTTGGAGTGAAAGAGAGAATTTCACTGCAGACAACACGGACATTAAAAGTTTAATGAGGGGACACCCTGAACAACACCATACACACAAACCTGACAGCTCAAGTGAAATTGTTCAATTCCTTGAAAGCCACAGATTACTAAACTCACCCAAGAATAAATAGATAACCTAAGTAAGTTGTCCATTATCTATACATAAATTGAAATTACAGCTTAAACCCTTCTGAAAAAAGTAAACTCCAGGCCCAGATTGTTTCTCTGTAAACTCTAGAAAGCATGTAAAGAAAATTCTTTACACAAATTGGTCCAGAAAATAGACCAGGAGGAAACATTTCCAACTTATTTTATGAGGCCAGCTTTACCTTGAATCCAGACCAGGAAAAGATAATACAAGTAAACTACAGACCAGTATCTCTCATGAATACAAACACAAAAATGCTCATCAAAATATTAGCAAATCCATTCAGATGTTGTTTATTCTAGGAATGCAAAACTGGTTCAACATTTGAAAACTAGTCACTTTAATCTTCCATATTAACAAATTAAAGAAGAAAAACCATGTGATCATACCAATTGATATAGAAAAAGCATCGTAAAAAACTCAGCATCCATCCATGAGAAAAATTCTCAGCAAACTAGGAATAAAAGGGAACTTCCTTAACCCAATAAATGGCATCCCCAAAAACCTATGCGAGCATGATATTTAATGGTGAAAAAAATGCATGCTTACATCTTAACATTGGGAACAAGGGTGCTCACTCACACTACTCCCATTCAATGTTATACTTAAAATACTAAGCCAAACAATAAGTCCAAAACCAAAAGAGGCACAGAGTTTGGAAAGGAAGAAATAAAACTCTATTTATAGAGAACATGACTATATACATAGACAATCCCAAAGAAATCTATTTAAAAAGGAAAAACAGAAACAAAAATTACAACTAGAACTATTAAGTGAGTTTAGTAAGGTCAGGAGATTCAAGGTTAACATATTTTAAAAAATCAATTGCATTTCTACAGAAATGAGCAGTTAAAAACTGAAATATTAAAAAATAACATATACAAAAGCTCCAAAAAAAAAGACAGTAGCTACATAGAGATGAATCTAACAAAAATGTGTGCAAGATCTGTATGCTGAAAACTATAAAATGACAATGAAAGAAATCAAGGGAGATGTAAATAATTGAAAAGACATGCTGTGCTCATGCATTGGAAAACTCAGCATAGCTGAGATATCAATTCTCTCCCAAACTGATCTAGATATTTAATGCAATTCCAATCAAAATCCCAGCAGGGATTTCTGTAGATACAGACAGATTAATTCTATGATTTATATGAAAAGGCAAAGGAGCTAGAGTAGCCAAAACAATTTTTTAAAAAGAATGGAGTTGGAGAACTTCATACAATCTGATTTTAAAACTTACTCTAAAGCTACAGTAATGAAGATGGTATGGTATTGGCCAATGGAAAGATACATAGGAACAATTGAACACTTCCATACCAATGAATGAAAGAAAGAACAAGCAAATATTTAAAAAGAAGGAAGGAAGGAAGGAGAGATGGAAGAGGGGAAAGAAGGACATGGATATATACCTCATACCTTACTACAAAAATTAATTCAAAATGGACCATAGATATAAATGTAAAATATAAAACTATAAAACTTTTACAAGAGCATATAGAAGAAAAAATTTGTGCCCTTGGGTTACGTAAAGAGATCTTAGACTTTACACCAAAAGAACAACCCATAGAAGAAAAAGAAGATAAATTGGACTCCATTAAAATTAAAAGCTTTTGCTCTGCAAAAGACACTGTTAAGAGCATGAGAAGATAAACTATAGAATGGGAGAAATTATTTACAAATTACAGAAGTACTTGTACCCAGAATATATAAAGAACACTCAAAATTCAAAAATAAGAAAAAAAAACTCAATTAAAACGTGGGCAAATATTTGAACACACTTCACAAAGACGGTATGTGGATGGCAAGTAAGCACATGAAAAGATAATCAATATCATTAGTCATTAGGGAAATGCAAATTAAAACCACAAGGCAATACCACTATATCTGTATTAGAATACTTAAAAAAATAAAAATCCAAAAATCAACCTGATAATACCAATTGCTGCCAAGGATCTGGGTGACTGGAACTCTTATACACGGCTCATTGGTGTGCAAGCTAGTGCGTGCACTCTGGAAGCCAGGCGGACAGCGTCCTGTTAAGTTGAACGTTTCTATCCAGCAATCCCACTCCTAGGTATTTACCCTAGGGAAATAGACTTGTCTTCATACAAAACCTTATGTATAGATGTTTACAGCGCTTTATTTGTAATCGCCCCAAACTATTTCTATTTATAGAGAACATGGAAACAGCCTAAATATTCTTCAGGGAGTGGATGGACAAAGAAAGGTCAGTACATCCAGACAATGGACCCCTACTCAGCAATGAAAAGGAAACACTGTTGGTGCACGAGTGACATGCATCGCAAAGGCATTGTGCTGAGTGAGAAAAAGCCGGGTGCAAAGTTTGCAGACCGGGCGGTTCCGTGCACACTGTGTCTAAACACAAAGCTGTCGGGCTGGAGCAGCGGCCGCCGGCGATGGGGCGTGGTCTTCACTGCCAAGGGCAGCAGGAGGGCACTCTGGGGACAGAGCTCTCTGTACTTTGACCGTAGCAGTGTCTATGTGTTAAAACTCACAGAACTGCACACACACACAAAAGGGGCTGTTTTACTGTCTGTGAATTAAAAAAAATTCCTGATCCAGTGTCCCTGCCACCACCCACCTGTTCCGAAGAGGCCAGGCGCCCCACTAACAGCTGCTAGACCTTCACAACTTCATTTGACAGAGTATGACACACAGCTGTTCAGTTTCGTCTCCAAGAACCAATTTTCTCCCTTAATTACAACTGTATTCTTAATTGCAGAAGCCTCACTTCCGCATTTGGGGTGTTCTGGTGGAAGGGCAGTCAATCTGGGTCATACGAACATCGTGCTTCCCACGTCCCGCTCCTGGTCCCAAACTTGCACGGTCCCTGCCTGTTTCTAAGCCTTGTCCCAACACTTCCTATTGGTTAGCTTGCTTGCAGTCACAAATAACAGCTTTCTGAAAATAGTACGGAGGTTGTATTATCTCACGTGACTCGAAGTTTAAAGGTTTGGTGGTATGGAGGCTGGTTAACTCCATGGACACATGTGCATCATCGGGGCTCCACCGTCCGCCGTCGCGGAGAAGGCAATGGGGCGGCTGGGTCGGGCAGCCGGCTGTCCACTGCGGATGGGGTGGCTGGGGTCAGGCAGCCGGCTGTCCACTGCGCTCTCGTCCCCTCCTCCCGCCCTGACAGCCTTCTGATGGATGGCCTTTGCGTGAGATCTGCTGCTCCTGTTTCAGGAGCTTGAAAACCAGAAATCCGAGCTGGCGTGCCGGCTGGACGGGGTGCGGCGTCCCCTCTGGACACGGGAGCGTGTCCGACTAGTCACCACTGGACCGCACGCTACCCGGACGCGGCCTGACATCCAGAAATGGCCAAAACTTGGATTGTCGACCAACGAGCTGATGAAATGACTAGAATGTAGGCTGGATGAAGGCACACATTTTTGTTTGTTTTGTTCACTGCTGAGTTCTCAGTGCCCAGAAAAGTGCCTGGCGCATGGTTGGCGCTCAGCAAATGTTTGCTGAATAAATGCGAAAACGTCTGGAGCACCTGCAGCAGGCCTGGCTCTGCCTACAGTCTGGAAATACAGCTGCAATAAAGCAAAGAAAGAAGCTCTGACTCCCCAGAGATGCCTGGGACGCGGGAGTGATTAGCCTTAGGAGCACGCTTCCAGCATCCGCTCTCCAGAGCAGGGAGCAGCGCGACTCCAAGGGCGCCAGGCCACTCTCCTCAGCGCTGTCTGCCCTTTCTCACTGCCATCTGCTCCCTTCAGGATGCGCCTTGGGAAAAAAGAAAGAAGAAGAAGAAACCAAATAAAATTAAAGGTGTTGCCAGATGCTCCCAGCAGAAGTAACATCTTGGGTGAAAATTTCCCGGGCCCGCAGCTATGTTAATTGGTGCCGGGAAGTTGGGGACATTGGAAGGGGTGGGTATAAATATATTTTTCTGGAGACAGTCTGCAGGAGGAAGGACTCGAGGACTCCAGGTAGAGGTCACAGTATCACTGCTTGGAACACCGGCAAAGCATGTTGCCAGTCTCCGACCGCTTGGCTGGCACCTTCCCCGCTCCGACTCTTGGGCTCCTGAAGGGCAAAATCTGTGGTTCTTTCCCACGTGCACGTCCTGTGGCTGGTGAATACCTGCCCTGTCTGCTCCAGCCTACTCGCAGGTAGCCCTGGAACCTTCCACCAGGAGGCCTGGAGGGCGCTGCAAAGTCAACACGTCTGAAATGCAGCTCTTGTCTTGCTCCCCTCCAGCTCCGCCAATCAGCAGTGCCCGCACTGTGCGACATTGGCGTCCAGTGTCCCCAAGCCTTTGTCGTGTCGTCCCAAGTCACGCCACCCCCAAACTAGGAATTGCAGCCATCCCAACCCCCTCGTCTCCCCCGAGTCCTAGCCTAGTTTCTGCATGCCTGTGCCACCCGCCCTACAGCCACAGCCCTGGCCTGGCTGTCCCGTCTCTCATGTGAATGACCGCAGCAATCTCCCCGTGCTTACCTTGTCCAGTGGCTCTGCTCTCCCCAGTCACTTCGAGGCAACCCCCGGGATTCTCTTTGTGAGGTCCCACTCTGATCTTGCCAGTCCCTGCTCACAACCTTGGATGGGTTCTTTGCCTCCTTCTCGGGGCATTGGGTGCCCATCCCAGTGCTCCCTCCCCTTCTGCTCCTCCTCTGCCCACACACCCAAGCACCCCTCCCTCGCTCTGTTCTACTGGAGCACGGACGGCATTATCTGGCAGCCATTCACGTGCCTGTCCCCTCCCCTGGACTGTGACCCTTGGCCGTCCAGGCCCACGACGGTGTCACGTGTGCATCTCCCGCTCCAAGGCCTCGCTGCTTCCAGAGCAAACTGCTCCAGCCCATTCAGCTGGCTCAGTCTTCCTCCCACGTGCGTCCTCCCCTCTCCCTCCTGCCTGCCCTTGCCAGCCCCTCATGCTTTGTTCCCGATGCCAGAGTCCCACTCATTCTTTAAGCCCACGTCATCCATGTAGGCTTCCCTGATAGCTCCTGCACTTTCTAGTTTGCTCTGTTTTTCCAGAATGTTCTTTCTATATCTTTCTAGTTCGCTCTATTTTCCCTGTGGGCAGTTGTCTGTCTGTCTGGTTTGCTGCTCCGTCCACACTGCTTAGAACAATGCATATTTTCCAAGTTGGAGGAAGGTGAGAAAAAGTAAAGGAAGAAAGGAAGAAAAGATGGAGGGAAGGAAGGAAGGTCTGTTTTCCAGCACTGAGATTTTGCTGTATCCTACTCTTTGTTCTTCCTTATTGTATTTTTGCATTTTTCTGGTCTACATTGCACAAGAGATGAGAGAAGGGAGAAAAGTTATCTTGCTTGGCGTGATCAGAGGTAGTCCGGGCACATGCAGGACCTACCATGCACACACTAGTCAACAGGCATGTACTGAGCACCTACTCACAGTGCTGGGCACTGGGTACAATGGTAACCAAGACACACGCATGATCCCCGACATGAACAAGATGACAATTCAGTAATCCAGAATGCCAGGATACGGGGAGGAGCGGATCAGACATTTAGTCGGTGTGCGCTGGTGGAGCTGTACTGGCTGTTATGATATTAAAATAAGTCCAGACTCGTTTTTAAATAGCTGTCACCCTGGGCTCCGCAGAGAGCCCCTCTGCAGCCTCAGCTGTCTTGGGCCATCTTCCGAGAGGCTCAGATCTCCCCCAGCCCAGCAGCGGAAGGGCTCACCTCTGAGCGCAGGTCTTGGTGCTAAACTGATTGGCACTCGCTCGGGTGCCCTTGCCGTAGAGACTGTTAAGTATTTTGAATGTCACCTGTGGGGAGAAGGACACCTGGGAGGGCAGGGCAGGTTAGCCCCGTGTGGGTGCAGCTCTGTCTGCTGAGGGACGGTCTGGCAGAACCCGAAGGGGAGTGGTCGGGCCCCCCCTCCAAGGGAGCTGCTGTAGGCCGCCCTCCCCAAGGAGGCTGGAGGCAGTGCGAGGGACTCAGCGACCCCGAGGACGGGTCCACACCTCGGTGTTGACTTCCACTGGCACGTCCCTTAGTGTGGCCTCGAGCTCCTTTACGAGCACCTTGCATCCTAGATTCCTCACATTAGAATTTGGCTTGTGTTTTGTTTTGTTTTGTTTCAGTTTGTTTTTAACTTTAAGTTTCTTGGCAAATTTTATGTCTTGGTATCGTGGTAAAGTCACCTCACCTTTGAGTTCTTGCTTCCCATATGGAGAGTGGGTTAAACACACACACACTTGGAAACAGCCGAACTTTTGCAGCTTGCTTTTATTTTCATATCCATGTTGATATCCCGCTTGTGGCATCACACTATAGTCTTGCAAAATGTTACCACTGGAGGAAACTGGGCCAGTGTACTAGTGACCTCTCTAAATTAGTTCTTACAAATGCATGTGAGTCTGCAGTTATCTCAATAATAATTTCCATGTTATGAAAGCAAATTCAGTAGCCTCCTCTCGCACTGAAGGCCCAGCCAGAGGCTGGCAGGGACTTCCGCACATGTAGTGGTCGACCAGGGAGGGCGTGGAGCACGGGGAAGGCCACAGCTCCCCCGGCTAAAAGGGCGAAAGAGGCTGCTGGTGGCTGTCAGGGCACCCACCTAAGGCTCCGGCAGGCTGAACTCAGGCCAGGTCTGGTGTCCCGCCTGCAAGGACCAGCAGTACCGCGGCCCCTCCAGAGTCCTCACTGGCCCTTTGGGTCCACAAGGGACATGGCCACCTTTTGTCTGGCTAATGATCCTTCCATCCTGCAACAGCAGACTGCTCCCCCGGGAGCTCCCCTGCCCACCCCACGTGTCTCTGGAGCAGCCGCCAGTCACACTGCCCTCCCGATGGGTCAGAGCATGGGCCTATACATGGGCCTGGCTGACCCTAAGCACCCTCCCCACAGACGACAATCACTGGCCAGGCCTGGCTCGCGAGCTTTCCCTCCCACCGGGCTCGAGAAACTCCCTTCCTCCCGACACTGCTGAGCCGGCCGAGCTGGACAAGCGATGCCTGCTGTCCCTGTGCTGCGAGGAGAAGCCCGTTGGTGGCAGCAAGATGGAACCGCTGTGGAGAGAACCCGGGAAATGCGAGAGGGAAGGGGAGGAAGGACAGAGAGAGCGCACGTGCACCTTCAGCCCAGCCTCGGAGGCCACTCTCCAGCCTCCAGTTACCGGAGACATCGTGTCCTTTGTGCCTGAGCTGGCTGGAGCAGGGTCCCTGTCACTAACCCATGGCTTAACCCCTCATGAAGCGGGCCAGCGACCTCACGCTGCCGTCCACAGCTCCCAGCCTGGCCCGTTGGCCGCAGTGAAAGAGCTCCAATTCCTTACCCAACGTCCTGCTGCTGAAAACGGACACGTTTCCCACAGTGACAGTCCATCAGTTCCACAAATGACAAATGGAGTGAGGCTGCAGAAGGACCTCGCTGGGCTAGGACGCAGCAGCCAGCTCTCACACGCACATGGACCCGGAGCTGAGACCCCGCAGTCCCTCTGCTGGGGCGCCCGGCTGTTCCAAAGATGCGTGCTGTTCACACGAGCTGTTAGCGTCGGCGCAGGAAGGGACAGCCTGGCGGAGATCTGACATAAACAGCTCCGTCTCGACCTGGCCAGGTTACTGCGCTTGACGCGCGGGTCGGGGAGGGCTTGCCCGATGCCTGCTGGGCACCACCAACGTCCTCCCACTGTGGGGCTGGGGAGACAAGCCTCACCTGAATCCCTCCCTCAGGAACCTGGGTTGTTTGGGAAGACAGGGACCCACGACAGGGGTGGTTCAGCGAGGTTGAAAGCAGGGCTCAAACTCAGAATGTCTGGGTTCAAAATCCCAGACTGGCCCAAACTAAGAGCAGCCAGGAGCCAGGTGCAGACGTCAGCTGCTTTGCTGTGGCAAGCAGCCCAGCCTCTGTGGCTTCGTGCCTCAATCTGCTTCTCAGCAAGGTGAGATACCAGCAGTGCCCACCTCCGCGGTGTGGTGAGGACTGAATCAGGAGTCCATGCAGAAGTCCTGGCAGATAATCACGTTTGTCATTGCCCTTGTTATCAACAATGCCACAGCAAAGACTCTGGAATAAGCCAGGGAGGAGACCAAAGTCTCATGGGGAAAAGGAGAAAAGAACTTAATTGGGGCCTCCCAAGAAGTTTCTGAAGAAGGTGACCCTGGAGCTGAGCCTGGAAGGAGAGGTGGTAGGGAGCATGTTTGAAAAGCTGCATGTCCAAGAGGCATCAGGAATGAGAGCTGGATCAGTCCTGCTGTTCTAGCCACCTGAGCTTTGGTGTAGGCCATCTTGTGGAAGTAAGAGAGATGTCCAAGCACCCAAGATCTCATCCTCATCATTGCACGTGATCTTGGCCTTTCCAACAGGTCTACAGCTTGGTCCTGGAGGCTGGGAGAACTCATGTCATGTCCCCAGCCCCCCCCCCCGAGGGGGGAAGCCTGCTGTTTCTCTTAGGCCAGAACTTCAAGCTCCATAGAACTGTGCCCCGCAGTCACACTGCCCAAGCCTGTTCTCTGGAAGCCTCGCTGCCCAGCCTGGACAGTCTCATCCCAGACATCCCTAGTTCTGGTGCCTGGCACATGGCAGGCTTTTAGCACATGTATGATGAATAAATGAATTTCTGGAGCATGCTACTATCTCATTTAACCCTGAGCTAGAACCGTCATGGCTGGCGATGTATGACGTCTTGGGGCCCGTGGCTGTCTGACTCGCCACTGTCTGCGGGCACGCAGGTGCCCAGAAATGGACATCAGGTCCTCTGGGAACACACTTTCTCCTCCAGGTGGCTTCCCTTCTGTGAGCCTCAAGAGTCTCCACAAAGAGGTCTCACTTGGTCGTATGGTTCTAGAAGCACTCAGAAGGCAGTCTTTACCAGAGGAAGCCTTAGGTGGTGGCTATCCACCAGAGCTTCACTCAAACACACACAGAATCTAAGATCTCCCACGGGGTATCTAGGTTCTGCCTGCTCAAACGCAGTCTCCTCTTGTTCTGGCAACGGCTACTCAGCCGTCCTCTGGAGGAAAACCTGTTCCCCAGTCCTCATCCATGCGGTTAAGGTGTGGCTGACACCATCCCCGCTTACCCCACAGGTGGGCATTTAACCCAGCCCCCATCTCCCCTCACGGCGGGGTGTGTCCGGGGGGAGATGTGATCCCAGCTGGTGCGATAATGGTAAGACGGAAACTCTGACGCACTGCTGGGACTAGAAGGTCTCTTCACAGACATGGCCCAGCAGCCAATGAGGAGAAACACCTGAGAGTGAAGCCAGCACAGAGCAGAGCTGAGCCGCGACCGGGGAGCATTTGAGAGGCTGGAGTCAGCCCTGCCTGAAGCCAGCCTAACCCAGTAAGCCAATACATTCCCTTTTTTGCTTAAACCAACTGAAGTTGGGTTTTCTGTCACTTGGGACTGAAAGAGTCCTGATGGCACCCATGGGGCCGCGGGAAGGCCAGCTCATGGGGACAGGAAACCTCGCCTGGAACCCCAGGAGATGGAAGAGACTTTGTCCCTGGGAACTTGTCTTTTCTGCTCATTCAACACATACTCGTCCAGCCCCATGGCAGTCCTGGGAACGTGTTTATCTCCACAGCCACAGGGTGACCGACGCACTGTCACCAGGGTGGTGAGGAGGGCCTCGAGGAAGTCCGCGGCTCGTGAAACGTGAACGAGTGGCGAAAGGCGCAGGGCTGCGACCCGATGAGAGCGCCTCGAGGCCTGTGTTTGGGCTCTGCCCTCCCCGGCCCCGTGGCCGTCTTGAGCAGGCGCCGGCACCGGGAACTCTCTGGCCCCCAGTTCTTCTGCCTTTAAAATCGGGATATTAATATCTGTCCTGCTGAAGCCATCTGGTTGTTGTAAAAACAATCAGACAAAAAAACACAAACAAAAATTAATTTGAAAAAATTGTCAAAAGCAATGTATTTTTGGATGAGAGAAAATCATTGTATAAACTGACATGGGACACTCTAACTTCTGACCAAGGTAGAGTAACAGAGACCGGTTTTGCTCTCTCACTTTAAACAACTAAAGTCCCCAGACAAAATCTATGGATTAATTTGCACACACGTGCACAGTAGCTTTATTCACAAAAGCTAGAACATGGCAGTAAGCGCGTGTCCGCAGACAGGTGAGGGGCTGAGCAAAATGTGGTCCATACATACAAGGGAACATCCTTTGGCTCTAAAAAGGAAGGAAATTCTGACTTGTGCTATAACTGAGTGAGGCCTGGGGGCATTACGCCAAGTGAAATTAGCAGTCACGGAAAAGTACTGTATGATTCTACTTATTTGAGGTAGTTAGAGTAGTCAGATCCATAGAGACAAAGAGTGTAACTAGGTTGCCAGGGGCTGGGTAACGGGCAGGGGAATGGGAAGATGGCATTTAATGGGTACAGAGTTGCAGTTTTACACAATGAAAATCATCATGGAGACAGATGGTGGCCACGCAGCACAACATTACAAATGTATTTAATATCACTGACCTGCACACCTAAGAATGGTTAAGGTGGTAAATTTTATGCATATTTTACCACAATAAACATATTGAAAAAATATGAAACATTTGTTTTCAGACAATTGGATCACAGGCAATGCAGGAGTCCTAAGAAAGCAGACACAGAGGAAGTGAGCCCTTCAGTTCTGCCAGCTCCCTGCCTGAGGTGGGCTTCCAGGCTGCAGTGCAGAGGAGCAGCCCAGGCAGAGCCCAGTGGTCTCGCTGAGCTGAAGGTACGGAACTGGAAGTTTGGAGAAAGTAAGGGAGCTGGAGTTTGCAGGGCATCATGCCACAGAAAAGAGATCTGCACAGAGAGAGGACTCTGGAAATTCCTCCTTTAATATTCTACAGAGTATTGAACTGCAAAGTTACATAAAGAGACTATTCAGGGCTAGGATAAGAACCACTGGAGACGAGCTCGCGCGACAATTCCTACAGCTCGTGTAGAACTTGGAATCGTCCGTGTTCTCAGCAGCCAGAATGGAGAAACCTCACAACACCTGGGGGAGCAGGGACAGAACTCAGAAGGGTGCTGCCTCCCTCACAAGCGCGAATCAGCTCTCCACTAAAAACTGGTCTGGTGCAGCCCAACGAAGCTGCGGAGCAAATTACGATTTGGATCAAACTGCTTCCGAGTAACTTGGGTGAGTCTCAGAGCAAAGTTCACAAACATCAAAAGGAATACAAAAAACCCAGTTCACAACAATATAAAATCTACATTCTGCCAAATATTATCAGACAGAGAATCGGGAAAATACAACCCACAATGAGAAGAAAAAACAGCCAATAGAAACAGACACAGAAATAACACAGATGATATAAATGGTAGACAAGGACATGGACACACTCCACATGTTCAAGAAGGCATTATAGAAGAAAGCATGGGCGTACTAAGGACAAACATGGAAAAAATTAAAAGAGGCCAACTGAACTTCTAGAGCTGAACAGTAGAACATTTGGGATGCACACCGCGCCGGAAGGAACCGAGAGGAAGCGAGCGGGAAGGCGGCGAGGCCGAGCTGGCTGAGGGCGCTCTGCGAAGACGGAGAGCCAGCGGCTGGTGCGGAGGGTGGTCGGAATGTCGCACCGCGGCATTTCAGCCCGCAGTCTGTCAACCTGGCACTTCGTTTCGGGTCATA
The DNA here is from genome assembly GCF_040939455.1 of Microcebus murinus. Taxonomy (NCBI): domain Eukaryota; kingdom Metazoa; phylum Chordata; class Mammalia; order Primates; family Cheirogaleidae; genus Microcebus; species Microcebus murinus. The sequence continues at coordinate 4,053,577 of NC_134123.1, read as the reverse complement.
ATCTGCACAGCCAACGGGGTGGCCCAGCCCGAACGGGGCAATGAAGGGAAGACTGAGCGGGCCCCGGGAATCCACCGGCGCGCCCTGGAAGACGCAGGGCCGCAGCCCCAGCGCGGCCTCGGAGCACTTTCGCCTGCTCCCAAGAACCAGCGGAACCCGCCGCGCACTGCCCCTGCCGCCCCCGTCGCGGTCTCCCGCGGGGGCCAGAGCCGCGGGCCCAGAGGACAGGCTCCCACGCACAGGCTGCGGCTGGGGTCAGACGCTGCGGCAACGGGTGCGGGACTGTTGGATGCAGATCCCTCTCTGATGAGAATCTATGGTTAAAGTTTTTAAAAGTGAACAGAAAATCGGTCCTGCTAATGGTGGTCCCTCAGCAATAAACAGCACTAAGAGATTGCTCAGAATTACCCGAGAACCTACTCACTTCACATTTGCCAAGAAGACAGTCTTGTTCAGAGTCTATTCAGCCTGGGAACCCCAGGGAATATTCAGAACCCTAGAGACAGAAACAATATGAAGACAGTCATTTCTCTGAAGCAACAATTTGTATTTTCATATCTTTGATACACAGTCTAATACTCAAATCAATAGGCCAATGGAGATTCACCTAGTGCAAGTTTAATAAGGAAAATAGTTTTTTGGAAAAAAAAAAAGATTGGAAAGCCAGAGATATTACCTGCGGCTGTGTTAGATTGTGGAGGGGTGTAAAGTTGGCTCTTTCCTTTTCCCCCAGTGTAATGAAACAGAGAAGCCAAACCTCCGAGTTGATTGTAATCATACAGAAATGGGAGTTTCTGGCTGTTTTCTGTTCCCCCTCCACCTCCTACCCTTCCTACCCTTGCTCCAATCAATACAACAAGTTTTATTTTCTCTGATGAAAGCTCGATTTTATTCTTCTTTTTCTCTCTCTCTCTTTTTTTTTTTTTTTTTTTTTTTGCAATTTAGGCTTCCTCAAGCCTGGCCTGGCTTTGCAGTCAGAAAAATCAGCTTCCAAATCATGGCATGGGTTTTGGAAAGCCAAAGCTAAGGCCTGTCCCAGAAAGTGGATGGGCAAAATAGATAGAAACAAAATGCAAAAAGCAGGACAGATGACAAGGCTGGGAGGACCGAGAGGCTGGCAGCAGGTGAAGGTTTGTCCTGGCAGAGTTCTTTCCTCGTCCCAAAGCTGTGTCTTCCTGCTGGTAGTACCATGATTCGTCTGATGCCAAGGTCAAGCTCAGTTCACCAAGACAGTGGCCCCTGCTCCATTAGAATAAGAAGTGTGGCCACGCAGCCTCCATATTAGTGTTCTGACTGGAGCAACTGCGTTCCAGGCCATAGCTGCTCAGTAAATATTCATTGAGTGCCTACCGGGTACCAAGCACTATTCCAGGCCCTGAAGGTACAGCAGTAAGCACTGGAGACTAGCTTATGGAGCTTGCGTTCTGCTAGAAAGAAGCAGAAGATAAACAAGTGAATAAGATAATATCAGATAGTGAAAATGCTATAATGAAAATTTTTTAAAGGCTGCTAAAGATCAGAAAAGCATTTCTGAAAAGAGAGAGAGGAGGAGGAGGAAGTGTTTGAGCTGAGATTTAAATGTAAACAAGGAGCCAATTCTGGGAAGGCCTGAGGGAAAGTCCCAGGTACAAAAAACCACAGGTACAAAGGCCTTTGGGGGAAAATAAGTTTTGGCTGGAAGACTGAAAACGAATGTCTGAATGGCCAGAATGTGTGAGTGCAGGGAGGGTGGTAGGAGATTGTCAAAGAACTAGTCAAGATGAACATCACATAGGAACTTGTGGACTTTATAATAAGAAATTGTGATGGGAAATAATCGTCTGATATACGTTTCCGAAAGGTCTTTCTGGCCACCGCATAGGGGAGGGATTGTTGGGGTGGGGTGGCATGGAGGGAGAAGCCGAGGAAACAACTGGAGGGCTACAGCTTGGTCCCGCTGGGGATCTGAATGCTTGAGCCGGGACAGGAGCAGAGAAAGGGTGGGAAGTGGATGGAATCCGGGTGTGTTCTGGAGGTGGAGTTACCAGGACTGGCTGATCCGTGTGATAGGGGAGAAATACAAACAGAGGATTCGCAGGTGGCTCTTAGGTTTTGACTTGAGCAACTGGTTGATAGGATGTCGTGTCCACTCCTGAGATGAGGATGACAAGAGAAATCAAAAGTCCTGTCTTAGATGTCTGACATTTGAGATCTTTATTTGACACCCAAGTGCAGATGTCAGGAATGCATTTGGGTACAGAGGTCAAGGGCTCTGTTGTAGGAGCCTAAATTCTCTGGGCCAGTGTGCTGACCACCCACCTCTGCATCCTGCTCTTTCAGCGGCTCTCTGTTCATGGACTCGGGAAACACGATTCAGTGCCTACTGTACTCTGGGCCTAAGTGCAGTGCTGAGTGACAATGACGTGAGCAAGGCTCGAGGCATGACCTGTCACCAAGGACAGGGCGCGCAGTCCTGGATCCTTAGTATATAATGGGACCCTCTTGATTTTGTTTTTCCTGCCAAATGGCCATCCCAGTGAACACCAATGCTTTACTGTTTTTATTCCAGGGCTTCTCAGCTTGGTGTCCCAGAGCTCACCTGGGAAGGGATCTTAAAGGGTCATTACTCAAATCTCCAGCGACCGTTTGCCCAGACCCGCCTGACCTGAGTGCCCTGGTGATGTGGCACTCGCCCCCGTGCTCTGGGAGGCTCTGCCGGGTCTCGGAACCGGATTCTCAGGGGAGACAAAAGGCATGGGGACAAATTGCTGATATTTGCAACGAAGTGGTAAATCCAGGGATTGCGAGCAGACAGGAGGTCTTTGGGTGCTGTGGAGGGCCTGCCCCAGGGCGCACATGCAGTGGCCCAGTCCCTTCTGGCCAGCCCACATCCGGGAACTGCTGGTCGCAGCGCTAGCTGCAGTGTTTCTGGAAGGGATAACAAGGGCAGAGTACATGACCTCAGACTGGAGATAATTTTGCTGGCGTCCCAGGGGTGTGCAGAGATGGGTCTTGGTTAAGATCTGTCACCAGCCTGAGACTGGCAGAGCCACATGCAGCATCACAAGCTTATTCATGGGCTACGTTCTCTCTGTGGCCAGAAAGAAGACAGTCCTATCTTCACTCCTCCCCAGAGGAGAGAAGGAAAGGCAATCCTGGGGACCTACCTTTGGTTCCGAGGAGGCCTGCCTGGGCCTGTCCTCATCCTGCCCCCACCCCCTGACCCCACGTCCCCTCCTGCTGTCACGTCTCCACTCTCCCAGGTCGCCGAGCGTTGATTTGTGTTCATCTCCACTCCTGGCTCAGGTAGGCCTGGCAATGATAAATCAAGACGAGGACACAGCTGTCAGTAACGAAGCAGGAAGGACTTGCCAGTCTCGCCAACTTATTAGCAGTGAGTCACAGGGAAGCTTCCGCAGCTCCCCAGCCCGCCACGTGGCCCCTGGTCCTCCTGGAGTTGTCAGCAGACAGGTGCAGCCGCACGGCCCAGCCGTGGGGAGGAGGAGTGGGACGGGCAGGCTGCGCGGCGCCCCAGCGGACACACACCTGGGACGGGGCCCACAGGGGGACGCAGCCTGGCTGCTTCAGGTCAGGGTGAGCGTCTTCTCCCCGAGGACGGGGGGCACTGTTACGGTTTAGAGACACAGTTTATAACCTCTAGAATTCTGGCGTTGGAAGGGAAAGACCCCATCTAGGCCAACCCTGTGCTTTGGGGCAGGGGAAGGTCTTTAGCAAGCCCTCCCCAGACCGCAGGGAGTGTGCGGCGCAGGGAAGTGGGCTGCACACCTGGTGGCCCTGCAGTCCCGGGTCGGCTTTGCTGAGAGCTGGCCACGCTGCTGCCTTGGGGTGTCAGCTCTATGTCCTCGTAAAGCATCCTCCTTTTCTGCTGTAGTAGCGTGAGCAGTTTTCTGATTCTTGAAACCAAAGCAGTCTTGTTAAGAGACTATATGAACATATACAGCATTTTGCAGTATGCACGTACTGAATAAGTCTCCAATCTGAATTTTCTCTGAGCCTCAGAGCTATACATCCAACTGCCTGGTGGACCTCTCCACTTGAGGTCCTGCAGGCTCCTCGACTCAACAGCAATCCCACCGTAAACACCCACACATTACAGAGAGGACGAACATCCCTCCGACCCATAACCCATTCACTCCCAATCTGCTTTTTGGAGGCAAGCAACCTTGATAATTTGTTTGTCTGCTGCCAGATCTTTTCAGATACATTTGCATATGTGCATACACACACACTTAGATATATAGATACATGTGTCTGTTTTCATTTACTTAAATGATGTTATAGTCTAGGTATCATTTGACAACCCACTCTTTTCCTACTGAGGATGTCTTGGCTGTCTTTCCACATTCAGATTATTTGCCTTGGTCTTTCAAACTGTTATATAATGTCCCACAGGCTGATGTACCATAATTAGTTTAGCTATTCCCATTGGAGGGCATTTATACCATTTTTGTTTTTTCAGTTACAAACAACACTGCAGAGTCCTTCCTTGTGATGGCCCTTTGGGACACACACAAGGACTCCTTGGGGACAGTCACTGAAAGCTGGACTCCAAGGAATGGAGCCACTTTCACCTTCCTTACCCATCACACAGCCCAAATGATCCATAGGTCTTCTTCCTCCTTCCAGCCAATCGCTAGCACTGGCTGGTCCTTCCCTTGCCTTCCAAACGGCCTCCTCCTGTCAGTTTAACTGCCCCTCTGTCCTCCAGACCCACTCACACCCTGCCTGGGCTGTCACCACCACAGTTTCCCACTGCCCACCCCTCAGGCTCAGTCTTGGCCCTGGCTACACTGCCTCTATCCTCTGCTCAAGAGACCCGCTGAAAAGGGGAGACCTGATGGGGTTGTCCACTTCCTAACCATGAGCTCTCATGTTCCAAGGGGAAGTCCAAACCCCTCACTGTGGCATGGAAGGCCTTTTGGGGTTGGCTTAGTCTGTTTTGTGCTGCTACAGCAGAAAGCCTGAGGCTGGATAATTTGTAATGAATGGAAATTATTGGCTCATGGTTCTAGAGGTCGGGAAGTCCAAGATCGAGAAGCCAGTATCTGGCAAGGGCCTTCCTGCTGCATCATCCCATGTGGAAAGGGCAAAGAAAGGGCATGAGAGAACAAGAGACCCAACCTGCCGCCTCAAGCCTTTTTAGAAGCAGCATTCATGCATTTACGAGGGCTGTGTTGGGGATTACGTTTCTAACACATGCCTTTGGGGGGCACATTCAAACCTGTGGTCCCAGCCTGACTGCCCAGGCTGGATCATCTCTTTGTCACTTCTGCTGTAACTGTCTGAAATCAGGCAACTGGCTGCAGTTCTCCACTCAGTCCTACTCTGCTATTTCTTGACGCCTTTCTTGATGCTTTCTCCCATGCTGTGACTTCTGCTGGGAACATACTTGCCTTTTCCCTTCCCCTGATTAACCCCTTCTCATCCTGTAAGCCTCAGCTCAGGTGCCACCCCACCCAGAGAACCGCATCCAGAGCAGGGTCAGGTGCCCCTCCCATGTTCTCACCAGCACACTCCGCCCTTGAGCACTGCACTTCTCACCTGCACCCTGGTCATTCACATGTGTGCACCTGCTCTCCCGGGACCGTGAGCTCCATGAGGGAGCATGCTTGGCCTCAGCCACCACTGTGCCTTCGGAGCAGACAGTGCTATCTCTATCTGTTTCCTGATCCAAGTCCTTTCGAGGGGTCTGGCCCCACTTGCCAGCTGCAGGAGGTTGCAGTGTGACCCAGCCAGTAGGAATGGACATCAGGCCCAGGACGCGCCGTGCACGCTGTGGGGAGAAAAGGCTCTCTTTCAGCCCAGCGTAGCATTGTGAGCATCTAAAGCTCGTGAGGCTGGAGCTATCATGCCACCTTTAGGAGTTGCCTATGGGACAATGGGAGCCAAGAAAAGGAAAGAACGAGCACACTTGTAGCTCTGACTCGGGCAGGGCAAAGGCAATACATGTAACCTAAACATTTGTACTCCCATAATATTCTGAAATTTAAAAATATTTGAGTCCCAATGACATCATTTGAGCTCCAGGATGGGACCATCTACACTTCACCTTCGTGTAAGCCAATGGTTTCTTTTCATTTTAAGCTGCTTTAAACTGTGTTTTCTGTCACTTACGACTGAAAGAGTCCAGTGGATGTGCCAAGGACGGGCACGCGTGACATCCCTGTGTGGTCCCCTCCTCTATGCAGCAGAGCCGACAGCGTGACCAATAGGTACTGCAGAAGAGAGTGAGTCACTCCCAAGGGCAGGTCACAAAGAACCTGCAGCTCCCGCTGTGCTCCCTCTGGGGATGCCACCGCCACGCCCTGAAGGCGCCCGGCAGTCCTGTGGTGTCAGTCACGTCTCCATGGCTGCAGCCTCATGAGGTGCCCAAGCTAACACCCAATCCCTGACCCACAGGCACTGTGAGAGAACAAATAAGTACTGTTGCCTGAAGTCACTAAGTTTGGGGGTGATTTGTTACACAGCAATGGATAAGCCATTCGCCTCCCCAATCTGCCGCCGCGACACGGAAGCCCCAACCCTCAAAGCCCCTCAACTTTTCAGTGCTGCCAGAATTCACCCAGCTTTTCATGTCAAAGAATAAAAACGTAGGAGTTATCCTCTGTTTTCCTCAAAATCCACAGCTAGTTCAAGTATTAATCATACTGGCTTTGCCTCCAAATACACCCTGCATCAACCATTCCCTCCACCTCCACCTCTGTAGCCCTAGCCAAGCGACCATAATCTCTCAGCTCGAAGGATGCAATGGTCTCCAAACTGGTCTCTCCGCTTTGCTCTTAAACCTAAGTAAAAGACTCTTCTTACAGCCAGAATTATCTTACTAAAATTCAGAGCACATCCTGTCATTCCCCTGTTTGAAACCCTTCCATGGCTCCTCAGCCCAATTTAAATAAAATCCCAGCTTCCGACCCGGGATTAAGGCCCTGCACTCCAGCCCTCCTCCCTCACCAAACCCATCTCCTGCTATCCTCTGTTACCCACTGTGCTGCCCCCAACCCAGCCCTCCATCTGCCCCCAAACCCACAGGATTGGTGGGGACGGGGCCCCACTGGACACCTCCTCCTCCAAGCTGCCCACACCCTCCCTCCTCATGGTTCAGGCTTCGACTCAAAGGTCACCGCCCCAGGAAGGTCATCGCTGCCCTGCTTCACCAGCCCCTGCCTCCTCTGTGCCAGGAGCCTGCACTTAGTGTCTGCCCCGCACCTGGAATGATGCCAGTCTTTCTCAGGGTCTTCCAGCCCCAGCCCCTCCTTGAAATACAAGCTCCACGAGGGCAGAGGCTTGTCTTGTTTGGGGCTTATTCCCTGGACCAGTGTCTAGTAGACAGCAGGTGCTCAATAAATTCTGTTGTCTGAGCAGCTAACTAGTGTTCCACATGATAGACTGAGTAAAGTGTTTCGCAAAGGGCTGTTGCAGCTGCTAAAATGATGCTTTTTCTTATTCCACCTGATTCTGCTCTTCCCTTTGCCAAATGCACATCTTATGCAAGGGCCAAAACCCACCTTGTTTTTGCGGCTGAATTTTCTCAACATCTAGGCAAGGCGGCACAGGCTAGATAGGGCTGGGGGTCTCCCGAAAGCTGCACAGCCAGCCCGGGGCCAGGGCTGGGAGTTTGAATCCCACTCTGCCAATCTGAGGAGCTTCAGGAGAAGGCGAGAGAGAAGACAGGGTTGGCAGAGTCTGGTTGCTGCGGAAGTGAAGCCACGATGAAGCTGGGGAAGCCCGGAATGCCCACGCACACAGCCCTCCGGGGCCCTGGAAGAGGCACAAGCTATGTGTTCACATGCTTGGATGTTTTGTACAACGTGCAAAAGTAAGATGCTTGAACCACATCAGTGAAGACTGCTGCTCCTTTGCCCTGCGACGTGCTCCTGTCAGGCAATGCTGGAGACCCATGGGTGTCTGGGGAGCTGGCCAGGAAGAGGTTGTGTTGGAGTCACCCCCAGCGTGAGTACAAAGGGGCACATCACACAGTTCCCAGCTGATCTCATGTGGAGCTGAGCTCCTGCTCTTCTGGTGCAGAAATGGCTCCCAGCGATAGTCCTACTGGCCCCGTGTCACGGCACGAGGACACAGGCCAGAAGTCAGGTCACAAGGTGGGCATGTCCAGCCGTGCTCAGCCGGGGGAGAGCGAGGGACGCGGGAGCCGCAAATGGGGCCTGGGCTCTCAGCCTCATTTCTGTCGAGAAACGATCTGCACTCGACGGCATGTACACAAGCAACAAAGCGGGACAAAGCCAAAACACAGAGAGAACCGAAAAAATATTCTCGAGGTGCATCAGCAGTCACCACAGACACTACGCGACTTTTCTGATGTGTGTGGTGCTTGACAAGTTTTTATAATTGTTTTATTCATTATAATTTCCTTTTTAAGCTCCAAATCAACATTCACTCTCACACCCGGTTTTGTGTCCTTTTTTCTTAGAGGGTCCCCGCTGTGCGGGCTTCCCCAGGCGGGCCGGTGGCCCCAGGCCCCGACACACAGAGCGGAGTCTGGCTTTGCAGGAGGGGAGAGCTGCCGCCGCCTCCAGCACTGCGGCCCTGCCCGCGCCCTGGCCGTGGGCTGCGGGCCACATGGCTTCCTGTGCCTTCTGTCGAGCAGCGCTCTGCCACCACGATGGCAAGAGCCACCCACTCAGTAAAGCAGAGCAAACAACTCCCACAGACGCGCCGGCAGCTCCGAGGGTGGCGGCCGATTTCGTTTCCCCTTTAACAAGCCATTCCCAGCCAGTGCGCGAGCTGCCGGTCACCCCCCTGGATCTGTGGGCAAACAAATCATCCCGGCCTCGGCAGCAGCTCCGTGGAGGGAGGGGCGGTTTGCGAGGGCCTCACAGACAGTGAGGCTCATCGCCCAGTGCTCATCGCCGCGCCTCTGCGCCCTTGCCCTGCCCTCTCCCGCCCGCCCCACAGCTACCAGCCTGCACAGCCGCTGCTCTCGGAAGCCCCGTCCTCTGCACTCCGGCCACTCGCCTTCCTCGCTGCGCCGGCCAGTGGGCAGGGGCCCAGGGCGCGCTGTTAATAAGGCAACCTGTTCAGGGCGGGTCGATCCGTGCCCGGCCGGCCCTTTCCAGAGCCTCCTGCGGCGGCTGGACCACAGCTCAGGCCCAGCGAGGGGAGGAAGGCGCCTTGCCTCCCAAGAAGCACAGGATGCTTCGGCTGCTTAACTTGCCGTCCCCCACCCCAAGCCGTCTGCTGTCAGGAGCTCCGCATTGCGGCAAGTCCCTCTCGTCCCTGGGCCTTTGTCTCCCCATCCGAGGAAGCCTGAGGTCTCATAAGGTGGTTCTCACACCAAACCTGGCCAGCAGACAGGCTTTGAGTGCTCTATACAATGTTCTTGTTTCTAATACTTGGATTAGTTGCCTGCACTTTAAAAATGGGGAGAGTCATCATTTTTTTCACATGTAGATTTTAGGCTTTTTTCCCCAAAACTCAGAAGATCTGGCACTATTGGGTACATGTTCCAGCTCAAGAAGAGGAGCAGCTGTCCTGCAGAGACAGCCCGTGCCCTCCAGGCCACCCCAGGCCCCGCCACTCCCTACCGCTCTATCCGGCCGCCTCGCCCACGCAGGCTGCCAGGCCCCTGGAGGCACGTGTGCTTGCCATGGTGGTCCTTCTTCTGGTTTGATATGTTGTGGTTTTAATTCTGCATTTCATTCTTTCTATTATTAGCTCATTTCCCAGGTGTTTGCTGAGCCTGCCTTGTGTTCCTGATTCTCTGCTAAGCACTGACAAATGCACAGACAGAGTGAAAGTCAGGGTCCCGCCCTCAGAGAACTCAGGGTTTGGTCGCAGGGACACGGGGCTGGCTAGACGGACCCTTGACATCAGAGACCTTTCCACCCAGCGAGGGCAGGCAAGGCCAGTTTGGACTGTCCCTCCCCTTGCCCTTCCTTGTCTGACCACACGACTAACATGTGCATGGTGCACAGTGGTTTCCACCACCCTTTCCCATCTATGAAATCGTTGAGTCCTCGCCACAGCAGGCATCATTTCCAGATGCTCACGACACCACGTGACTCACTGCAGTTCTCCACAGGCTGTTTGTAACGCTTGGCACTGACACCAGACATGATTTTAAAACTTGGTACCTGCCATTCTGAATGCCTGGAGCGCTGTGCCCACCACAACTTTTGTTCTGGTCTTTGTGTCCCAGGAAACAGCCCTGGCCCACAGCCTAAAGAGATATCAGAGAGGCGTCTGTGTCCGTCAAAGAGAACAAAGCTCCCCTGGGCCTCTGCACAGCACTGAACTCTTAACTCCCTGTTGCTCCCACGTCTGCTCGTACCGCCAACCGCACTGGGAAGTGCAACCGCTGATCCCCGTCCCCTCGACTTCCTGGGGTCCCCCAAACACGCGCCTTGGCAGCCCTTCCCGACTGCTGGTGTGTAGGACGGTCACATTCTACTCGCACTGTGGACTGAGCAGGGAACAGGTGTCCTGGGCACTGGAAGCAGCTCTGCAGAAGCGATCAAACGGAGCGTAGCCAGCTGTAGGAGAGGCAGGTCAGAGTGCCAGACGCAAGAGCCCCTCTCCCTCCGAGAACAGAACCCAGAGTTCTCTTTCTAGGCTCCACGCCAGGGTCACGACCTTATCTAGCCCTCAGTGACAGCGCTGTGAAGGCACAGGCGTGGTCTGGCGACTGCTGAGCCCCAGCAGGCAGCAGGGACGCCCCGAGGCAGCCCTCACCTTCCTGGGCATGTCTGATATTCCTCGTGTAACGAGCTTCTCCCTGGTTGAAAGTAATAAATCTCCTCTGATTTAAGTGACAGGTTGCTGGGATTGTTTCCATTGGCTTTGGCATAAAGAGGAAATGTGGATCCAAGGTCATCCGGAGTAGAAGGAAAACATCAGATCTGAGGGCTGGGATTTTCCAGCTGGGCAGGACATAGGAAACAGCCCTGGTAGGGACCCCAGGTTGCGCCCCTGGGGGGGGGGTGTGGTTGGGCCACCATGCAAGGCCTTCGGACTTCAAATCACCTGTCATTTTCTGCGTCATGCTGTCCCATTCTTCACCGCCATCTGTGTGCTCCCCACCTCCCCTAGGGGCCGGGGTCCACCTTCACCATCATACCACGGAGCTGCCTTCATCAGCACTCCAGACACCAGACCCTTCCTCTCCCTCCCATCATCCAAATCAGCCAGTCCCGCGTGAGTGGCGGACGTGGACACTCACAGGCGCTGACGGCAAAGCGGCCCGCGAGCCTTCACTGGCACAGCCACGTTTCTCCGGACGCTTTCTCACCCTTCCTGCGCGGCATGGGCCTAGGCCTGGCCAGGCCGGAGCACTGGTCAGAGGGACAGACTGAGAGGAGGAGACACAGGGGAGTTTCACCAAGCCAGGGGCTGAAGGGGCAAGAGAGGACGCTGGGGTCAGAGGGGCTCCAAGCCCGAGCTCCCGCCCAGCGGCTGCCAGGTGCTCCTGTGTTCTCATCGACCGAACGAATGGAGGGAGGACTGAATGGAGGCGTGGCGCCCGGGAAGACCCCCCACCCAGGGGGCCATGTCGTGGGAGCAGGGAGGGCTGAATAAAGACCAACGCAGGGGGCGACGTCATGGTGGGGAGACGGAGCTCCGGGCTGCCCGGTGTCCGTGCTCCCTGCCACGTGCTGGTGGCAGACCTGGGTTTCCTTTGCAGAAGCCGCCCTCTCCTCATCACATGCCATGTGGTTGAGGTGGAGCACCACAGGCCATTCCGCAAGAGGGCCAGCCACATCACAGCCGGGCCCCGAGTCCCCGTCACGGTATTTGAACTTGGGCAGAGGAACACAAGGACCAGACGGCCCAGCTGATGAGCTTCCCTAGCGGGGCCTTGAGCAGACAGACGCCTGTCCCCTCGACCAACAGAACCTGCCCGATTTCGTCTCCCCCGAGCTCATCGTCATGCTCTTCCTATGAACAATCCCAGATCCTTGTAGAATGTAAAACTTTCTTAAAAATTGAGATTAACCAGAGTGATTTCATCACTGGCAACCAGGTAAACCTAAATAAGGTCAAGAAGTTCATGGGCTGCAGGGTTTGGGCAGTTTCCTAGCGACCTACCACCACTGCGGCTTGCCGTGATGTGCCTGAACTGCCCAGCACGTGGCCGCCTGCAGACCGGGGCACGGCCTGCCACACGCTGCCTCTGCGGCGGGAGCCGCGCCCGGCCCCCACGGCGGCGCCTCCAGCCTCCCACCCGCCCGACCCACGGCGGCGCCTCCAGCCTCAGACCCGCCCGGCCCACGGCGGCGCCTCCAGCCTCAGACCCGCCCGGCCCCCTGCGGCGCCTCCAGCCTCAGACCCGCCCGGCCCACGGCGGCGCCTCCAGCCTCAGACCCGCCCGGCCCACGGCGGCGCCTCCAGCCTCAGACCCGCCCGGCCCCACGGCGGCGCCTCCAGCCTCAGACCCGCCCGGCCCCACGGCGGCGCCTCCAGCCTCAGACCCGCCCGGCCCACGGCGGCGCCTCCAGCCTCAGACCCGCCGACCAGCTGTCCCCGGACGCTCTGCCCCGGCAGCACTGACAGGACAGCAACTCCTTCAGTGCATGAACAGGTAGAAATCTCCCTCCGGCACCCACGGAGACTGGCAGCCCGGCCAGCGGGCGCGCGCCTGGTGTGGGGCGCTGCTTGACAGATTCCTCCAGGACTCTCTCCGGCTCCTGATCACGTAGACCCTCCCGCGCCTTGTCAGACAGCTTGTGTAGAGGGCGTCGCTGCCTCCAAGTCCCGCTCCGAGCTGCTCTGAAGTCTTGTTGAGAGAATGGGAAAGACGGGGATGGGGACGGGAGGGGGAAGGGGAGGGCGGACCGAGAGGACAGGAGACAGGGAGGGGGTGAGGATCTGGGTCACCTCGGGTCTCCTCGGATGAGAGGCCGGGCCGGAAGGGCGCTGGAGCAGCGGCCCGGCTGGCCTGGGTGAGCGGACAGCTCACCGAATGAGCGGAGGTGGTTAGCAGAGCTGGAAGCAGAGGTGCGTGCGTTTCGGTTTGGTTTCCAGGCCCAGACGCGGGGGCTACACAGGATCAGTGTCGGGCACCGGGCGGAGCGGCGGAGCTGGCCAGCCCCTCCAGGACCCCACACGGACAGGCAGGTAGGGGCAGCTCTAGCACCTGGACTGCTACCACCCCGAGTGGGGCCACCCCGGACTCCCCAGCCCTAGTGTCCACTGCCCCAGCCCGAGGGCCCACTGCGTTGACTCCCCTGCGCTTCCCCTGGGCTCTCTGATTTCCACGGCCGCCGCCTCTTGCCTCCCCTTTGGCCTGTTCCCCTTGGGCCTCCCCCTTCTCATGTGACTCCTTCTGCAGCCTTCTCAGTCCCCATAGCTCAAGTTCAAAGGCCTCAAAGACAGGCTGTGATGGCTTGGCCCGCTGCCAGTGCTCTAGGAAGCCCTGGGTGGCGGAGCTCACCCGCCAAACTGCTCTAGTCTGCTGGCCCGCCCGGGGACCGGCCTTTCTGCGGACTGGCCACCCCTGGCTGACCCAGCCAGCTGTGAGGGGCTGTGTAACTGGGGGCCAGTTTGTCCCACCTACTGCTGCTGTCGCAGACTTGTGAAGGTTCCACCAGGCCGCGTCGGGGCCGCTGCGTGGGAGCAGGAGCCAGTGGACCGTTTACCAAAAGAGGTTCCAACACCCAAGGAGAGCTGGTCACCTGGGATGCCAGAACCTTCCAGACCAAGAGGACTAGTCGGGCACAGCCTCTCCTTAATCGCAGGACATTTGAGCCCTGCGGTCACACAAGAGGGAGCGCCAGGCCGGAGGGTCTGCTGGGAGCACGCAGTGACCAGAGGGGCTGCCCATCGGGCCCCAGGTCCCCTGCGTCGCGGGACTCTTTCCCTGTCTTCACAGCGAGGGGAGGATGGCCAGCACTGGCCCTCCTGCCCCACCCGCGCAGTCACGCGCAGGTCACGCGCCGACGCCCGCCCGCCGTACCGCTCACGCGCCCACGCCCCCCCGCCCGCCGTACCGCTCACGCGCCCACGCCCCGCCCGCCGTACCGCTCACGCGCCCACGCCCCGCCCGCCGTACCGCTCACGCGCCCCCGCCCCGCCCGCCGTACCGCTCACGCACCCACGCCCCCGCCCCACGTACCGCTCACGCGCCCACGCCCCCGCCCCACGTACCGCTCACGCGCCCACGCCCCCGCCCCACGTACCGCTCACGCGCCCACGCCCCCGCCCCACGTACCGCTCACGCGCCCACGCCCCCGCCCGCCGTACCGCTCACGCGCCCACGCCCCCGCCCGCCGTACCGCTCACGCGCCCACGCCCCGCCCGCCGTACCGCTCACGCGCCCACGCCCCCGCCCGCCGTACCGCTCACGCGCCCACGCCCCCGCCCGCCGCACCGCTCACGCGCCCACGCCCCCGCCCGCCGCACCGCTCACGCGCCGACGCCCGCTCGGTCTGACCCACAAGGGCTCCGTGCGCCTAGCTTTTAAAAATACTGTGTAGCTGTGCGAAACGGCTTCGTGCGAGAGCCGAGGCGCGCTGGTGCCTCCGCGGGCCCCCTTCCGCACGGGGCCAGGTCGAGGCCCTGCGCGGGGGACTGGCCACGGTTGCGCAGTGAGCAGCGACGGAGCGGGGAAGACCGAGGTCGGGGCGGTCCCCGTCCCAGGTTCTGTCCCGCAGGAGAGCGCCCGGCGACCCCGTAGTGCGGCCAGTGCTGCTGGGGTGAAATCCAAGTAAAGGGACTGTGGCCAGTTATCATGGGAACGCCAGGTGGACACGGGTGGACATGGCCCCTCGACGCAGACTTCTCGGAGCCTTTGCTGTGCTATGGCACATAGGAAGTCCCCTGGGGCAAGGGAGCGGCACTAGGCCGAGCAGTGTTTTCCAAGCCTATTTGACCTTTCTGTTTCCCAAGGACCAACTTGCAGCCTGATGTCCAGCAGCGAACACACCGGACAGCAGTGCCAGTGGCGCCGCCTCAGACCCAGCCCCGCGCGCGGTCGCCCCTCCGCACTTGCCCAGCGGAGAAGCTGCGCCGGCACGCGGATGGGCTGTGCCGCGCTCTGAAACAGGAGCCTTTACAAGTGAGGCTGCAGCGTGAAACAAATTCAAGCCAACAAAATCCTCTTTTCTCTCATCTTCGCTTGGTTCCCAAACTCTACATTTAGTGAAATGTTTCAGGGTGGAAGGGGTGAGCAGAAAAAGAAATGTTTGCGGTGATCTCGCGCCCCGCCCTGGCACCTTCAGCCCAGAGCGAGGTAGACCGGGCTCCTGCGCGCTGAGGCAGAGACGCGGAAGGGCTCTGCCAGGAGCCGGGCCGCCGCGGGGACAGAGCAGCGCGACACCTGGAGGCTTTGGAACAACAGTACCTTGTAGCTGTTCTTTCCATGAGTCTCTGCCCAGCCGCGCACCCCCTCTCCCATTCTTTTAATCTGGAGCCGCTGAGAATCTGTATTTTCTCGCCTTGTAATATGAGAAACGAGTTAATTAAAATCAACCCCGACTCTAGTCGCAGAACGTCCCCACTTTGGCTGCCGATCTGTCAACAGTGTGTTTTGATAGCAGTGCACAAAGGTGGTTATTTGGAGACACTGATAATTGCGTTAATTTAGGAGGCATTAGCTAAACCCAACAATTAATTACACAGGCAGCAGCAGTGCCGTGACCACCAGATAGCTGCAAGAGAAAGAAAGAAATGCCGGCTCCCTTCTACCCAGATCCAAACGCTGAGAACACTTGAATAACCAGAACTGTGTTTATTGCTCGTGGATGTTTATAGTGGTGACCTTGAGACAAATTCAGGCCTTTAGAAGGTCTTTCTAAATCCTGAAAGAGAGATTAGATAGCTATTTGTACAATGTTCATTTAAGGGAATTTTACTGGACTCTTAACTTTTGAGAGCTGGCTATTTATATGGGATATTTGTGACATATCTTCCGGAATCAGAATGTCTAGTTAATTAATTTTGATCCCATTTCTCCATTCATTGACCAGTCTGAAATAAATAGAAATTCTCTCTCTCTTCCCCATTATTCACAATGCAGACACAGATTAACATATATGCACATATCTTCCCTATAAATATAAAGACTATGTGCAAATATATACATGGGTAAATAGTTTTAAAAATGGGAAAACAAATATACTTAGCCTGAGGGGAAAATTTTTTTAAAAATAAATAAGGCAGAGGACTACGTGGGGAGTTGGTGGGGCTTGTTTTGTTTCTCATACCCTATGCCCACGGCTCCTAGCTCCCCACCTACAGGAATCTTACCCATTTCTTAAGGCTCAACCCAAGAGCGCTCCTTTTTCTTGAAGGATTTCAAGAATTTGCATGATTGGGATGCCAGAGTTCTGGGCCAGTGCCTGAAAAGTGCTTCAGGCAAATTTTAGCATATTATCCATAAATGAAATGTGAACTAAGACTACGGTGGGCTTCTGGCCAGGGTATGGTTTCAGAGGGGGCCCCTGAGATGTCTGTTGACCCCATTCTGCAGATGAGAAACTGAAGCTCAGAGTAGAATGACTAGTGCAGCACTCCCACCTGCCTGACCCTGCAGCCGGACTCCTGGCCATTGCTCTGCCCACCCTCTGGGCACAGAGGCTCTTGGTGTCCAGCAGGTAAAGGACGATTTGGTTCTGTCCAGCCTCCAAGGTCCCCTTTCTCCATGAGCCATGGAGACCCACTGTGGCCCACCTGGTTTGAACTATGTTCCTTTAGGTCCTGCTTAATCAATGGGTATGGAAAGAAACCAATCTTTAATATTTTTATTACTCAAGTAATGTGAGTGTATTATTATTATAAAAGATTCAAATGATCAGAATATGCCAGAAAATTCCCAATGGCCCACCCCCAACGAGAACTTACTGCTATCAAGAGTTTCATTTGTACATTCTTCTGATCATCTCTGTGTACATTTACAAAATTCAGAATTTTGCTCTGTTTTATTATCACACCACCTTTTCTAAGATACTTCTTTAATCATATGCCATAGACATTTTTCCATGATGGCACATATAGATCTATCTTCTTTTTTAATACGTAGCATTCCAATTTTGCCTTTGCCAAACTTCCTTACAAAATATATTTTTGTGCACACATGCAAGTAGATCACCAAGCTAGATTCCTAGAAACAAAATTCCTACGTGCTATGGGTTGAATCGTATCCATCCAAAATTCATACATTGAAGTCCTAATCGCAAGCACTTCAGAATGTGAATGTATTTGAAAATAGTTTTGCAAATGTGATTAGTTAAGATCAGGTCACAAGGATAGGCCTTAACCCGTTTGACTGTTGTCCTTGTAGAAAGGGGAAATTTGGACGCAGAGACATGCCCACAGAGAGGATGTCATATGAGGATAAGGACAGAGATTGGGGTGATGCTTCTGAAAGCCAAGAAATGTCAAAGATGACCAGCAAACCTCCAGAAGCCCCAGGAGAGGCACGAAACAGACTGTCCCCCACAGTCCTCAGCCAGAGCCAGCTCGGCCCCAGGGAACCACGTGGCGAGAGTCGGGGAGGGTGTCAGGCTGTGAGGGGCTAATAAATAACGTCCTCCTTTTCTCTGCCTGAGTTCAGAACAATTGGCAGACAGACAGGGTTAAGCAGATGGAGTGCAAAACACCACAGTTATTACTGGGAAACTAGCTTTGTAGAGTGTAGCCTCATTGTTCGGCAGCAATGAGCTTCTCAGTACTGGAATCCCAGATACGGCCTATCGCAGCAGACGTGGCCAATTGCAAGTCTCCCCCGCAGGACGCTGACTCTGGTGAAATGACAGCTTAGAAGGCAAGCAGGTACACATTCCCCGAGAGAGGAGTGGGAGGAGGTTGAGCAGATCGTGTCTAGTTCCTTTCCTCAAAAGCACCAAATAGATGCCGCCCCTCCCCCTGGGAGTGCCAAGGGACAAGGTGAGACCAGGAGTCTTACCCTGGTGGAGGCGTCTCCACTTGGAAACCAGAGGAGCAGGGACCAGAGCCCCACCTCTTGCCGCGTAACGGATCACAGCCCTCCGCCGTCCACTGCAAGCTGGGAAGATGAGCTGTCTCCACCCATTTTCTCTCCCAAGCACACCCAGTCATCAGTAGAAATGCTCAGGTGTATGCGTACATGTTCACGCATACAAATGGATACACACTCCAGTCTGACTTTGAGACTCTCACAATCTCAGTCTGTTTATAAAATCCTCTTTTGTAAAAAAAAATCAAAAGCCAAAGCAGCATCAGTCACCAGCATGGACTGGGGTCAAAAACTAAACATCACAGGCGGCATCCCAGAGGGTCCTGGAGATGGAGTCACAAGAGCTCAGCCTCCGCTGGTGTGTGCTCCTTGGGGAGGGAGCCCTCCTGAGCTTCACTTTCCTTCTAGAATGAAGAATGAAGGTTCTAACCCTGTCGGCCAAGCAAGCTGACCTCACAGTGTTGTAGGGACCCAACAGCACAAGAGGGGAAATACTTTTAGTAATAAAGACGGTAACATTTTAAGCAGTGGCCATGCACCAGGCACTGTTCCAGGAGTTTCACCTGTGCTGACCCCTCCAGTCTGTAACACAGCCCTACGGAGCGGGTGCTCTGAGCACAGTCTGCATCTCCGAGAGGAGGAGAGCAGGGCGCGGGGAGGCTGAGAAGCCTGCCCGGGGTCTAAGGGGCCGTAAAGGGGCCGCAGCTGCAGCCACAGACAAGGTTGTTGCTGTCGACAGGCAGAGCTCAGGGCAGTGGCCTGAAGGAAGGGCAGTCGGGCAGACAGGGAGGTGGCCTCGCTGGCTCTGGGCCTCTTCACAGTGCAGGGGGTTCTGAGCAAGCGAACCTTGAGGTTGGGGCACAGGCGCGTGGGCTGGGGCTTGGTATGGAGATGTGGGCAGGAGCTTTGCCCACGTCTGGTCTAAGCGGGGAAGCAGCAGGAGGAGTCAGTTCCAGAGTGTGCCATGGGCTTCTAGCCCGGCACAGGCAAAACCCCGAGGAAATGTGACACCAACATCAGTACCCTGGCTGGCACTTCTAGCCCTCAGGGCAACCTCGCCTGGGCACATCCCCTTCTTGCAATGAGGAGAGGGGGTGGGGCGCAATGGCAAGGCCGCCTTGCTCAGGACTTTCGGGAGTGAGCACTGGCCTTAGAGAGGCAGCAGGCAGCCTTCCCGCACAGGCCGTGCTGCCTGGGGGGGAAGAAAAGCTTGGATCTTCTACCCAAAGAGATCCTTGGATTTTCTCAGCAGTTGTAATATTACGGCGGGAACAGTCACCCTAGAGTAGCCTGTGCTTTCCAGAGAGAAGGAAGAACATTCCTCACCAAGGCCTGCCAGCTCCCTAATGACAAGGATATAGATATTCCCTCCGGCTAGGAGAGAAAGTGAGAAGAAATCATTCTTTAGCACCTGTCCAAATTGTGGTATACTGTATTAGATGATTTAACTTTGCATTTCAACCTACATTTGATTTTGCTCTGTGATTTATAGTAAAGCTGTAAAACAATGAGTCACAGTGTTTCCTTTGCCCACATAAGGATGACGCACGGCTGCCACACACAGCCCTGCCTCTCAGCCCATGCTGGTGGCAGGCATTGCTAATCGATCATGATGCTCTTCCCCACTGGCCCCAGACATGGCCTCAGACCTCAGTGGGGCTCTCCAGGCTATCCGAGCTGGCACATGAGATGAAAACCATTTGCTATTCCTGCCAAAGAAGGAGGAGAGCCTGGGAAGAACAAAAAACAACTCAGGAGACAGATGTAACATCAGGTGACGGGAAAAATTACAGCAGAGAGAGCGTGCTAGCTGAGAGCTTTGCCAAGTAGACGGTTCCGGAGACGAATGAAAGAAACAGGCGAGGAGGATTTGAGAGAGCTGTTGATAGGCTGTAACTCTGGTAACCAAAAGGAAAGTGTTAATATGACACTTAACATATGGATGGTAACTCTCTAAGAGCTGAAAATAAGCTGGACAAAGAGAGCCGTAAGGGGGCTGGAGACAGTCGGTACACCCTTGTTGCATAAACATGCAAATGCTTAGCCCTGAACTCCATCACTGGAGAAACAAATGCAGGTACAGATGTGCATACCCGCAAACAAGCCCCATCTAAGAGGACTGATGATAGTTAACAGGTGAGTGTCCATAATATATCAGGTATTGTGCCGGCTGTTTTTCACACACTGTGATATAGGAACTATTACTATCCCATTCTGCACATGCAGCAACTGAGGCTCATGCAGGTTCAATAACTTATCAAGATCAAACAGCTAGAAGACAACGGAATCAGGATTTGACTCTAAGCAGTATTACCCCAGCACCTCCCTAAATAAACGACTGCATCCCTATGTTAGAGCCCTACAAAGAATGGAAGAGAAGCCGGCCCAGGTTTTTGCGTGTCTAGGGAATTGCTGTTCTTACGTGTGTACTGTTTGCTCATTCGTTCTCCATTCCCTCACTCACATCCAGCACGTCTGCGCTGTGTGCATTGTGTGCCAGGCCCTGGGGAGGCCCTGGAGTCTCCAGATGAATAGTTAAGGGCCCTTAACTCACATAGCTTTACTGCCCTTTCTCTGAAATTGAAGGATTGTGCAGCAGCTACAGTAACTTAGATCTAGCCCTTCCCTTTAAGGCGAGGAAAGGGGAGCTTGGATTTGGGGATGGAAAGGATGAGAGACAGCCCAGGCCCACCCCACCCCACTCTGAGCCTCCCAGAGTCAGCTCAGCCCACCTCGTGCAGGCTCTTGCCTTGGCCAGGGTCAGCCCCTCCGGAATGTGCTGGGAGATCCAATTGCTTTTCTGATCAGGAGACTCCCCTGCACCCTGAGGACTGTGGTGTGCAGCCGAGTCCGAGAGCCACTCGGCTAGAGGAAGGTGCCACCTACGGCCGGTGCGAGGTGCAGCAGATGGGATTGCCGGCCACGTGGGGACCCTACCCTCTCCCAACGCGAGGGTGACGGGGCACGCGGTATCCACGGCTCTGTGACCGGCAGCATCCCCTGGGGGACGGTTTAAGGTTGGTGAATGGCGATTCCGCACCTCCACTCCCTGGAAGGCCTCAGGGACACGCACTTGCAAACTGCGCAGGACGGCTCTCTAGGCCGCAGGCCACGAGTGACACCAGTCAGCCAGCGTGGATGGCCCTGCAGCGACAGTAGTTTGGGTTTATTTCAGAGACAATTTTGAGGATCTGGCTCAAAAGCTTCAGCCAATTTTTAAGTTCGTTGTAAGTTCAAACTGGCTCAGTGCATTTTAGGGTCTTCCGCGGACCTTACCTCGGTTCCTACGTCTTATAAAGAGAAAAAACGACTTGGTTCTTGGTTTGAAAGCAGTTTGGGCCTTTGCAGGTGAATGGATGTTTGTAGTTCACGGTTTCCTGGGCTCAAGGCCCTAAGGACAGGGTTAATAGCAACATTAGTACAGTGTCCCATCTGGAGGATGGGGGAGACTACAGCACCATTCACCTAAACCCTCAGGGTGAGGAACATTCTGTGGAAGGGAGGGAAGGTCACCAGAGAAGAGAGGGGCAACTCCCACCCCAGAGCCCCTCCCAGTGTGACTGAGCTCCCCTGGTGTCCCCTAGGTCCCAGGAGTTCCAGAGGATGAATGAAGTGTGCACACAAACACAGCCCAGCAGAAGGTCAATGAAGACAGTTATAAAACGGTGCCTGGAAATGCAAAGATGAAAAGCAGAGCAATAGGAGGCCTCGGGTCAGCTTGGGCAGGTGACAAAAGAGGTTGGAGGATGACCTTCTGCTCCATTGACAAGTGACCTTGCAGAGCAGGTAGGTGACTTAACCACCTCCCCTAGAGCTCAAAAGCACAGTACCCCAGGAAGGGGAGGGCGAGCAGCCCTCCCTCCCGCCCAGGAACGGGGAGCTAAATGCGCTGTCTTCCCTCTCCCACTAGGTTTCATTTGTCCGGCTGCTAACGCTCTCCCGGCCGACCTGGGGACAGAAGTGTCTGTAAGGGACAGGCACCTGGAAACCCGCACTGAAGGGAGACCCAGCGGTGTGTCAAGGAGACTGCTTAGCCCACATGAAGAAGCTGCCAGGTCACCCCACCTGGAGTTGTCACTTCCTAGTTCCTCCTCATCTCATCTCATCTTGTCACAACCTTCTGTATTCATCGGTGGCCTGTCTCTCAACCCTGAGCACAAGCATGGGTCCTCCTGGGTGCATTTGCTGCCATGTCCCCAAGACGCGGAACAGATCCCATCCACAGTGGTGCTCGCAGCGTGTTCAACTAAACGCACGCATGAATGAAGCCACAAGTAGACAGAGAAGGATCCAGAACTCCACCCAGAGTCACAGGATTGATGACGGGGGAGAGTTGTAAGGAGGGATTCGGTGGGAGAGGGAGGACGCCACAGAACAGAGCCTGCGGTCCGAGCCGCCCCGCACCAGCCCTCGGCGGGGCTGTGACAAAGGCGCGGAGGGCGGTTTGGGCGCAGGAGCAGGAGGCAGCGAGGGCCGTCAGGGCGCAGGCAGTGGGGGGAGGAGGTTAAAGGAGAGAGAACCGTGAGCTGGGAGAGGAAAGCAGGCGGTGAGAGCCTCTCCCAAGCGGACCGCGGCAGGGCGTCCAGGTGGGCGCCATCTCCCGGGGCCGGACTCGCCCCTCCAATCCCAGCTCTGTGCCGGGGGAGATGAATCAGCCTTCCGACCTTCAGTTCCTGGTCTGTCCCACGGGGCAACAACAGCCCTGTGTCTGGGGGCTGCCCTGAGGGTTAGAGAGACGGTGTGGATGGGAGCTTGGCTCGGGGCCTGTTCCTTTCTCCTCACAAGCTGCAGTCCCAAGCCAGCCCCTGCGGGGCCTTCCTGCGTCCCCAGCACACGCGGGTCTCCACTCCGCACAGGCGTCCTACCTGGAGGAGCCCCTGTGGGTAAGAGCTGGTGAGAGCCTGCGCCACTGCCGGCACCCTCAGGTGTGGCTGGGGGCTGAGCCGTTCCAGTCCACCTACACGGTTCACCAGACCGTCCCGCACACAGGTGGCTTTCTGCCTTCTGCATGGGTCTGCCACACTGGCGAGCATTTCCCATCAGCCCAGGCTGCTCTCCCTGGGTCCTGGTGTGCCTCTAGCGTCTGGGCCAGACGCTGCCCTCGGAGCAGCGTGAACAAACCCACGGCGCCACCGAGGGACCTCGTGGCTGCCTGCAGAAAGCGCCCAGCAGGCGGTCTGCAGCCGGCTCTGCCGGGTGCGGTGGGGCCCGCTGGCCGTGGTTTGCTGCCAAGGATGTGGGCGGAAGCAAGACCTTGATTTCTCAAAAACACATTAAGCATCTGTAAATTCAGCAAGTAAAAATGTCACTCCCAGACAGGATATTCTGAGAGCCGTTTCAAAGTCAAGGGTGCTTAAAACAGCCTATGAGCCTGCCCTGAGGAGTTTCTGGGATTCCTGGGGTGTCTCGCCCCCCACCTTCAGGTTGGGCCGCCCCAGCCTTGGGTGGAGAGGAGGCGTCCATCACAGAGCAGGCGTGGGCAGGGAGAACAGAGGTGAGAAACAGGCTCATTCACATGAGCTCAGGTAGCAGGGATTAGAAAAGGTGTGAGTGGCCAAGGACAGGAAACCAAGGACACCCTGGCCACAGGGGTCTGGGCTGGACAGCTGTGTCCACCACTGCGTCTGTCTTCGGTGGTGCTGGGCCTCGCCCTCTCCGCTCTGGGGCAAATGCTCCACCCCTGGCGGGGCAAGCGCAGCCTGCGTTGCTGCTGGCGTGTGAGCTCGCGGCCTTTCCGAGCGTCAGCGACGCGGTGGCGTGGCTGCTCTGCCACTGTGACGAGGACAGCACCGACTCACTTGGGGCCAGAGGCCGGGGTCACCTCCCAGCCGCGCTGCTCACCACCTGTGTGATCTCGAACATGGTGCCTCAGTTTCTCCTCAGTTAAATCAGAATAACAATTTTCTCTGTCTCAAAAAGCTATTGTGCGTATTCAGTGAATCGATTCATGAAAAACACTCAGAAGAGTGCGGGCGAAGGAGCGTGCGTGCACTGAAAAGCGTTATGAGCTCCACGGGGCTGCAAGCTCAGGTGCCCACAGGGCTGCATGGGTGACAGAAACCTCCGCACCAGGCACCGAGGGGTGCAATAGGACTCGGTGGGCACCTTGCCATGCTGAAGAGTACAAGCCCCAGCTAATTGATTCAAGCTTAATTTAAAGATAAAAACCACCAAGCAAGCAAATCTATCTGTAGGCCTGTGGGCCACCAGTTTGAAACTTGGCTCCATGTAGACTGCAGATGGGTTCCTTGGGTCAGGTCTACCCCAGCCCGATTAGCTGGGTCCAGAGGTTTGGCAAGGGAGGATCCCGGCACAGTACAAACAGGGTTAGGGAAGGGCAGGTGGCCGAAGGTAGACTCTCTGAGAAAGGGATGTGACCAAGGCAGCTGTTTTAATACCTTCTCCTGCTGTGTTTGCAGCAAAGGGTAGGGAGGCCCTGAGCCAGCCACGTCCCTGCTGACACATGCAAGCTCACACTCATGCTCACAGGCGTGCCAGCGAGGGCACCCCTACACGCACACAGCCGTGGAGCACGTCAGGAAAGGAAACTGAGCACAATGGAATGCTGTCTGCCTTCACAAAACTACTGCTTCCTTTTTAGCTTTCATAGACTCTTTGAATCCAACAGCTGGGAAAGACCCCAGAAGTCATCTCTCTCTGCTTCCGCTTATTCCCAAAACCTCTCCCTAGCATCCCAGACCAGTTCCCTGCTGGACCTAGCATGTGTTTAATTCATCAGAATATTCCCAGCCGAGGGATTCCCAAAGTCATCTGAAAAGCAAAATTGGCCCATTATTATCAAAAGAAGGGGTGAGTAAGGGCGAAGAAATAAAAATAGCAATTGTCCACCCCAAGGATAACACTATTTCTTAAGAACAGTGCTAGACATTTCTGTCGACTAAAAGAAAAAGTTCTCCTGATACTCAAATGCACCCTGCTCGGCTCTTCCACCAATTCTACCCGTTGCTCTTAACTCTATCCGCGGGAGTCAAGAAGAAAAATCCTCTGTCATTGTGCGTTTGGGGTCACTCACATGTGTGCTTGAACAGCTTTTGCCTCTTGCAGTGACTGTGTGCAAACTGCTGGATCTTTCCAGTCCTGGCCTGGCACCACCGTGAGCAGTCAGCAAGGCGCGCACGCACCAGCTCCCCACGCACGTGCAGCTGGACCCCGCGTCAGCTCCCCAGCCCCTTCCGCCGTTCCTTGGTGGCCTGGCTAGACACTTCCAGTTTCAGGGGATTTCTGCGGGCCTTTGCCTGCCTGCCTGGAATGTGTTCCCTCTTCTTTGGACAGTGGCCCTTGGTTTTGTGTGGAGGGAGCCACGTTCCCCGCGGACACAGCCTGGCGCGACCGTCAGTCAGAGTGCCCTGCTCTCCACCGGCCAGGCGGAGCCAGCCAGCTGCTGTCCCTCAGGCCTCCATCCCGAACCACGTGACGCGGAGACAAGGCACGGTGACTGGGGAGGTGGCCCGGCTTCCCGCCACCGCCGTGCCTTCGCTCCGCACGTCCTCCAGCCTCCCGGGTGACGGTGCTCGAGCCGCTGAGCCAGGTCTCTTCTGTTTGTTAGCGCGCATGCCCATGGCGTCTAACCAAGGAATGCTAACGGGACGTCCTGATGGGAACGGGTTTGAGCAGGAGCGACGCGTGTCCCTGTGGGAGCTCGGCAGATGGATTCGGGCCCCATGGGGGTGTGACTAACTGGGGAAAGAGCCCGCTGAAGGAGGACGCCCGTGCCTGTGTGGTCCGCCGACGCGTTTGGAGGCCAGCCTCCACTGAGAACATGCCGTGAGTCGGCCGTGCTGAGCAGTCTTGTGCCCGGCCTCACCCAGTCCTCAAGGAGACGCCGCTGATATCACTGCAACCCCGTTTTCCAGATGCGGAGACAGGTTCCGAGAGGGATCTTGCTCAGGATCATACATGGGATTCCAACCCAAGTCCATCCGAGCCTGTGTAGCTCTCAGCCCCTGTGCTTTTGGGTTTGGGGTTAAGACCTCAAATACCTCAAGAATCTGGAGGCACTCCAGTGGTGGGGAGCAGGGATAGGTCCGGGAGGGGAGGCTGGGAGGAAGTCAAGTCCTGTTACTTGTTCTAAGATTAAGGATGTTTTTATGGACTTCAGGGACCAAGGCCCCAGCCGGTTCTGTTAATCTGGAAGGGTCCTCTCCCCATCATACTAAGCTGACTGTCCAATAAACGCCGGGACCCTGCCAAGGCCCAGCCATCCTCTGGCACACAGCCAGGCACCGGGGGCTGTGGTGCCCAGCACCAGAGACGGGTCAGACAGGCCACGGCCCAGGGCTGGGGGGCAAAGCAGGTATCGTCCTCACCCAGGGACACCCTGCGTCCAGATGGGCCAGGCTGCTCCCACACGTGCAGCCCGAGCAAAGCCTCTACACAGGGAGCTGCCAGGAAATTTACCCCATTTCTTTAGGTTGCAGAGTCTGTGGGCCAAGAAAAGGAAGATACTTAGTTAGCATCGCCCCGTCTACTGAGTACTTCCTGTGTACGGGACCCTTAGTCATCCTCCACCGACTTCAGCCCATGTAACCCTGCGTAGCCTTAGGAGGGACTCTCTCTGTCTCCCTCTCTCTCTCCCTCTCTGTCTCTGTCTCTGTCTCTCTCTCTCCCCCTCTCTGTCTCTTTCTCTCTCTCTCTCTCTCTCTCTCTCTCTGTCTCTCTCTCTCTCTCATTGGTCTGTTTTAACAGGACCCAGAAGTCTGACTTCCAGGTCAGAGTCGCTCACATTGCCCCTCTATGTCTTCCGGGCAGTGGCTCGGGGGCGTTGGGCCGTCCCCTCTCGGAGGACCTGGCTGAGCCACATTGGTGTCCATCGGGGAAGCCGCCCACTACCCTTTGGGTCTCAGTGTGGCCGCCCACCCGCGCCGTCTCCCCTTTGCCCGTCCTGCGCCTGCTCACCCTCAGGTCTCAGCTCACACGGCTTTCGCTCAGGGGCGTCTCTTCGAACCCCCGCCTCACCCTCAAATTAGATCTTTTCAGTTATTCCTTCTTATACCACCTAATTTTGCTTCCTTCATGGTACATTTCCCAATTTGTCCAGCTGCTTTTATCTGTTTGTATCTGTGGCCTCTGCTAGACCCTTAAGGGTGGGACAGTGCCAGTTTTCTTGGCTGTAGAATACTCTGACCCGGCACCAAGTCAGGCACGAGCTCGCCAGATGTTTGCTGAAAATTGAGGGCCACCAGCACGAGCAGAATAAGGCTCACTTAACAGTCCCCAACTGGTTTCTGGAGTTCGGGCTCAAGTATAAAGGTTACGGAAGAAATCTGCTGAACTTTCTAAAAAATTGATCAAACTCGGTAGAAATCAAAACCAGGTTTGGGGGTCTAAGTGGTGCGCGGACTCAGCGCTGCCAGAGGCTATCAGGGACGCAGAGCTGATGCCCAAGGAACATGAGTGACAGTTCACTGGGAACGGTCGAGCAGCGCTTCTCCGAGCTTGCTCGTCTTGGGGAAAACAAAGCTGTGCTATTGAGTCTTGTCTTCATTGGTAGAAAACCCCACTCTGCAAAGAGCAAGATCTGAAGAGCAGGGTGCACCATTTTTCGGTTGGGCGGAGAGGGACACTTTGGAAGTTTACACACAGCTCCAGCTCCCCTGGACCGTCGGGGACTTGTTCGAGAGCCATGAGCTCTGTGGTGAACCTCATTTATGATGTCATTTACTTAATAATTCAGTCTTCTGTGCCATGAATTTTTGAGAGAGGCATTCAATTAGGAATTATGACTGCAGTTTAAAGAAATACACCGCCTCACTTCTGAGGTGGGTGCCAACTGTCTTTTATGGATGTACCTGGACACGTTCCAGAACATTTGGAAGAAACAAATTTTAGCACTTTCTTCTCCCTTTCTCCCTCAAAGCCTGGGAGTTCTGCCAGTCAGAAAAACCTTCTCGTGCCCCCTCAGCGTGAGTGTCCCCTCTCGTGGCGTCGTATCGGCGGCTGGCGCCCTGGCGATGGGTCTCAAAGGGGTCACCTGGACAGATCTTCCCTAAGAGCAAGTAGGGCTTGAGGTCAGACATTCAGCTCATCACAGGTCTCTGACGGTCAGACAGCACCGACAGAGAGGAGAGCAGCAAACCCAGATTCTCAGGTTGGCTGGGCTCGAGGCAGCAGCAGAGCAGAGGTGGTGGCTGAGAAATTTCACAGATGCCTCCCTAGCTCCGGGGGGCTGAAACCCCACCCGTCCTGGTGGCCCCAGGCAGGGCTCCGTGGGGCTTGAGGGCACAGGCTCTGAAGGACAGGCTCCTAGGCTTCTGTCTAAGCCAGCCACATGCCCTCTCCACACCTCCAATCCTCTCCGGACAGGGATCTTACAAACTCAAGCTAGAGATTTCCGCCACAAATAGCGAAGAACTTCAAGGCTGTCTGGGCGGTGGAATGCCACGGGAAGCCACACAGCTCCGTAGGACTGGCACTGTTGCTAGGATCTGCACGCCAGCCTTCGTTCTCAGCACTTCATCTGAGTTAGCTGCTCCAACCCTCAACACTGCCTCGCCCGCACGACCTTTCCTTATCCCCGTTTTATAGAGGAGGAGCTCGGGCTTACAGACGCTTGTCCCAGGTCACTCAGCCGGTCTGCCTAACCCCCAGCCCCTTACTGCCACGCCAGAGAAACAACATCCCATCAGGCTGCCGCCCTCTGCCAGCCCCCGGGCCGTGTTGCGTGCTCAGACCGCGGCCCAAGAGCGAGCAGTCTGGCCTCAGACCGCACACCTATGGAGTCCATGTGGCCAACGACAAATCTTCCTCAAGCTGACTGCTGAGTCACAGCCTTGGGGACGCGGCCAGGACCAACTCCCCTGTGGAACGTGGGCTCTGCCTCCTCCACCGCCTGAGGCTGATCACCCACCTGTCCCACGGAGCTTAAGGACAGTAGCAGCACCTGGCTCGTGCGACCTACCCCAGCGCCTGGCACAGGGCCAACGAAGCCAGGCCAGCCGCTGCACGCCTCCACCCAGGAATGGCCACAGGCCACCTTACAGAAGTGACATCCCAGTCTCCTGGGCGACACAGTCACAACTCGCTAGCCATCTGTGACCTTTGGACTTTCCTGTGGTCATTCAACTCAAGACTTAGGCCCTGAAGACATCCACTGTTTTTATTTTGATTAATTAAAACACATTTGTTTTAGCCACATCCAGCTCCCTCTATGTGAAGCACAAGTCTCTTCGGACAACTGAAGGAAACAGAAAAGATTCACCCATGAGCCGACACGACAGCAGCCCAGAGCTAGAGCTCCAAACAAGACACATGGATGGCCCTCTCTCTTTTCCTTCCCCTCCCCTCCACTTCTCTCTCCCCTCCTCCCCTCCATTCCCCTCCAATTAAATGGATCAGTAACTGAAAAAAATGTGGCCCATGGCTCAGGTAAGACCGAAGCCCAGGCAAACCTCTGGGTTATTTGAATGGGGCGGGGCGCTCTGTGGGCTCAGGTTGTGTGTGCCTTTTGTTCTGGGCTCCCCAGTGTCTGCCAGTGGAGGTAAGACCCATCCCTCTGAACTGAGTTTACAGTTAGCATAAGCTTAGCTGCAAAAGACTCTTCCAGAGTGTCAGAACTGTGAACTCCCACAGGAAAAAAGAGGAGAAATTAGCTTCTTAGGATGGTTCACGTGGAACAGAGTAAGAGGCTCAAGGCACCAGTGATGTCCATTCAGAGCCCCTCGGACTCGAGGGAGAAAGACTGCCTCTGCCGAGGCCACTTTATAAACAGCCTTGCTGAGGCGTAATTGACAAAGAACTGCACATATTTATGTGTAACTCTTGATGAATTTGGACATGCGCAGACACCCACAGCCCAACCAATGGACATATCCAGCACCTCCCAAAGTTTCTTGTGTCCTTTGTGTTTTTGTTTTGTTTTGCTGCTATTTTTATTTTGTGGAAAGAACACTTAACATGAGGTCTACCCTCTTAACAGATTGTGAAGTGCACCATACAGCACTGCTAGCTACAGGCGCTACGTTGCACAGCAGATACCTGGAGCTTATTCATCCAGCATGCCTCAACCTTTGTGCCCGTTGAGCATCAGCTCCCCGTTTCTCCCCCGTCCCTGGCAACCACTATTGTATTCTCTGCTTCTGTGAGTTTGACTATTTTAAATACCTCATGTAAGTGGAATCACGTAGTATTTATCTTTCTGAAGATGGCTTATTTTACTGCCACTTTTGAAAGGTCCAGCAAGATACCAGCAGCCACACCAGTAAAACAATTTAATAGTCTTATTCGGTTTTTTAAAAAGTCTTCTACAGGAGAACACTGAGTTTACCTTTTCAAAGCTCTTTCAGGACTATTGAAACTCTCTCTGATCCTACAAGGCAGATGTCTTCCTTTGTGTTTCCCTGGTCCTTTGTCCTGCAATTACGGCTTCTATTGCATTGCATCTTGCTGTGGTCACATGTCTCTCCCTCTGCCAGGGCAGAGTTGAGAACAAAGGCCCATGCCAGACTCATAGCAGGTGCTCAATAAATGTTTCGGGGGCGGGGCGGACCATGAATTTCATTTCTATGTCACTTTCATTCCGATGCTCAGAATGAAAACTAGCCTGGCTTTTCTGAAAGACAATTTGGCAATTTGGCGACACATGCAAGAGCCTTGGAAACATGCATGCCTTGGAAACATGCATGCCTTGGGCCGTGACTCTCTTTCTGGAAATGTACCCTGAAGCAGTAATGCTTGCTGTCCCAGATCTGTCTTTGAGGCACCATGGTTCACAATAGAAGAGAGCTGAGTTCACCATGATTGTCCAACAGTTGGGGGATTGGAAGAGTAGTTATGGTTCATCCAAATAAGGAAATGCTATGGGTGCAGCCACTGCACGTCGTATGACAGAGGAAGAGTTCGTGACACACGAAAATTCTCATGACGCAATGTAAAATGTTCTTATGTGTAAATGACAAAATGTAATAGGTATAGGTATTAAAATATACATATGTACATATAAAAAAGAGCAAGTTAAATACACCAAAGTTTTGTTATATGTTGTTTTGCTTAAAGTCACAGTTTCCAAGAACCTATCCATAATGTTAAGTGAGGACTCTCACTGTATGTATGCAATGAAATACTGTTTGACCCTCAAAAAGAAGAAAATTCTGGCATTTGCAACAACATGGATGAACCTGGAGGATATTATGCTAAATGAAATAAGCCAGGCACAGAAAGACAGATACTGCATAATCTCACTGAAATGTGGAATCTCTAAAAATCTAAAAGCATTAAACTCACGAAAGATGAGAGTGAAATCAAGGTTACCAGAGGCTAGGAAAAGGGGAGAAACTGGTAGCGGGTACAAAGTTCCAGCTCGGAGGAATAAGTTATTGTATAGCATGGTGACTATAGTTAATAATAATTAATGTATTGTGTATTTCCAAATTGCTAAAAGAGTAGATTTTAAATGTTCTCACCACAAAAAAGCAAAAGTGGTATGTGTGGTGACGGGTATGTTAATTAGCCTGATTTAGTCATTTCACACTGTGCACATGTATCGAAACATCGCATTGTACCTCATAAATATATACAATTATTGTGTATCGGTTACAAATTTTTTAAAAAGAAAAAGAAAGCTCCAGCTCAGATGCTGACTCATCTGTGACGGAGGCGGAGCAGCGCGCACGGCCTGAGGAGGCGCGCACGGCCTGAGGAGGCGCGCACGGCCTGAGGAGGCGCGCACGGCCTGAGGAGGCGCGCACGGCCTGAGGAGGCGCGCACGGCCTGAGGAGGCGCGCACGGCCTGAGGAGGCGCGCACGGCCTGAGGAGGCGCGCACGGCCTGAGGAGGCGCGCACGGCCTGAGGAGGCGCGCACGGCCTGAGGAGGCGCGCACGGCCTGAGGAGGCGCGCACGGCCTGAGGAGGCGCGACGCCTGGCGCCCTGGTGTACGTTGTGATAGAATTTGCAAATGCTGGTTTGGGATAAGGCTCGCTGGCAGAGGAGGTAAAATGGGCTCGCCCAGCCCCAGCGAGGAAGCAGTAGTGCAGACAGACGGGAGGTGAGTGGCAAGAGCAGACGGGGGACCTGTCAGCCCGCGAGAGCAGCCCCACAGCAAGCGGACGTGCCGCGCCGCCTCCCTCAGCCCCAGAGCCCGCGGCGGTGAGCTCCGCGCCCCTGAGGGGAGGGCTCGCCCGTGCGGGTCGCCGCAGGCCCGAGAGCCCGCCGAGACGCCGGCCGCCACGTGCCTTTCTGGGACGCGGTGGCCTCGTGTGCGGCGCGGTGGGACGGCGAACCTCCCGTCCCCGAGTCCGCAGACCCGCGCCGCGCAGGGGAGGGGCAGGCAGAGCCCTGGAGCCCCGGGGTTTGCGGAGTGGCCTTCCCATCTGCGCGGGCCTGCCAGGGCGCGCTCACAAAGGGCCACAGAGCTGGCGCAAACAGCGGGCTGCACTGTCCGCGGTTCTGAGGCCGGGAGTCCGAAGTGAAGGGGCCGGCAGGGCCGCGGCCCCTCGGGCTGTGGGAGCGCCCGCCGGCGCGCTCCTGGGCCTGCAGGCGGCTGCCCTCGGCCCGTGTCTCCTCACGCGGCTTCCCTTTACACACGTCCGTCTCCACATCCGCCTTATGAGGTCGCGGGTCGTATTGGATCACCCAGTTGACCTCGTTTTAACCTGAGCACCTCTAAAGGCCCTGTCTCCAAATAAGGCCACATTCTGAGATACTGGGGGGACTTCAGTGTATGAAAGGGGGGCGGGCACAATTCAACCCGTGACATCACTCATCAAGTGTGAAGGTCACAACAGGGCTCAGGGCACTAACCTAATGATTGGCCTCCGTCTGGGTGGGAACTGTGCGCTCCCTTCAGAGAGGACAGTGTCGGCTCCAGCCAGATGTGCCTGTTACACACGGGGGCTCATCTCCAGCCCCCGCCCTGCCCCGGCCCAGGAGGCCAGTTTTTGTGGACTGCATCTAAGAGCACCCTTGCCCTCTGGCTATCGGGTGGTTCCGCCTGTGCTGTATGAAACAGCAGTCACTAACAACACATGGGTATTTAAATTTAATTTTAGGCTGGCACGGTGGCTGATCCCTGTAATCCCAGCGCTTTGGGAGGCCACGGCAGGAGGATTGCTTAAGGCCAGGAGTTTGAGACCATCCTGAGCAACACAGCAAGATCCCCATTTCTGTACAAACAAATAGAAAAATTAGCTGGGTGTGGTGGCACGCACCTATAGTCCCAGCTATTCAGAGGCTGATGCAGGAGGATCGCCTAATGCCAGGAGCTCAAAGCTGCAGTGAGCTGTGATCATGCCACGGCACTCCAGCCTGGGGGACAGAATAAGACTCTGACTCTACTATTTTATTTTATTTTATTTTTCAAGACAGAGTCTTGTTCTGTTGCCCGGACTAGAGTTCAGTGACATCAGCCTAGCTCACAGCAACCTCAAACTCCAGGGTTCCAGGGATCCTCCTGCCTCAGTCTCCCAAGTAGCTAGGACTACAGGCATGTATCACCACGCCTGGCTAATTATTTCTATTTTTAGTTGCTCAGCTAATTTCTTTCTATTTTTTTAGTAGAGATGGGGTCTCGTTTCACTCTTGCTCAGGCTGGTCTTGAACTCCTGACCTCAAGTGATCCTCCTGCCTGAGCCTGCCAGAGTGCTAGGATTACAGGCATGAGCTACCATGCCTAGCCCAAGATCCTGTCAAAAAAGAGAGAGAAGGAAGGGAGGGAGGGAGGGAGGAAGGGAGGAAGGAAGGAAGGAAAAAAGAAAAAGGAAGGAAGGGAGGGAGGGAGGAAAATTAATTTAAAATTGTGTAAAATTAAATGCAATTTAAATTTTAAATTTTGGTTCCTCTCACACTAACCACATTTCAAGTGCTCAATGGCTAAAAGCAGCCAGCTGCTACGGTTTTGAATAGCGCAGACACATGAAATTTCCATCATCCCAGAAGGTTCTGCGGGACAGCGCAGGTTCAGCCAGGAGAGGCACCAACAGGAGATGCAGAGAGGAAAGAGTCCAGGTGCCGTCTGTTCCCCAGCTTCTTTCCTGCAGGCTGCGGGCTGGCTGTGACCCTGCTGGGGGCCACACCTCCCATCCCAGCCTCTCTGCAAACTCCTCTCTGGGCCTCCATAGCGGCTTCCTCCCTGTGCCCTCAGGCCTGGGCTTGGTGATAGTTTCTCCTACTGTTTTCTCTTTGGGGACTTGCCCGTTTCTCTAACCCTGGACCCACACCCTTGTAAACACCCAAACCTCCCCACGTACCTTGTCTGACCAGTCACCTTTCCTGTAACAAGACCTGCCATATTGGAATGCCAGGACTGCGTCCCCAGATCTAATTTTGCAAGAAAAGCTGGAAATCTAGATTTTTATATGAATTCTTGATCCCAAACTATGGCAACGCTCTCAAAAACAATTTCCAAATGTTGTTTGAAAGCAAGATAAGACTTATCCACCACCGAACGCAGCGTATGGTGCACTTCCTCTGCTCTCCCCAGTGCCAAGCAACGGGCCGTCGTCCGCTCTGTCTGAACACCTTGCTCAGGCCAAACCCTTTTCCCAGTGACCCTGGGGTTCTTACGATATCTTCTTATGCTCGCTACCACTTTCCTGTTTCTACATTGCCTGGAGACAGGTTATGGCATTCCTATCCCCAGCAGTGACTTGTTCTCTCTGCCTGGCCTCAATGCAATAGCTATCCAGTGCTGTGTAACAAATTACCCCACATGTAGTGGCTTCAAAGAAAAACAGTTATCATCCCACAGTTTCTGGCTTAGACCTGTAGCTTAAAACAGGCCCATGTTTCTGAGTTGTGCAATGCAGCTGGAAAAACTCCTGGTTAAACCTGAAGTTGGGAAATGACTCCAAGTGCAGCTGCAGTGTGTACTGAACACGTTGCAGGGACAGACGATGACAGAGGAGCTCCCTGTCCGTGGCAGAGAGGATCAGACACTTGGGATGTGGAGTAAAGCCTTAGCCTAGTCTGCAGGGCGCACCGATTCCAACTCAGAATTCCCAAGAAAGGCAGCCAGGTGTGGATGGAGGGAGCAGGTAGGAAAGAGTTCAGAGGGGCTGGGTTAGCGCCTGAAAGGCTGCCTTGGAAACTGAAGCTAGAGCTATGGGAGGTGCCACATTGGAAGGGAAGATCAGGGTCGGGTGTTGGGGAGACCCCAGCATGTCTACAGTGGTCCCTGCAATGCAGAAAGGCCCTGAGCTCCATGCTGCCGGGTGCTGCCTTCCTTCCATCGGCTCCCTCTGGCCCACCCCAGGACCTCTAGAGGGAGGAGGAGGGCAGGGCGTGTCTTCTTCAGCAGCCCTTCTTTGCGTAGGGAGCCAGTGCACAGCGGGCCCTGCCTCTGCCATCGCAGGGCCTGCAGTCCCTGAGCTCCCAGCCAGGTTTAGGAAGCTGCAGGATCCAGCTGGTGATCGTCCACTCTCCCGCCAGCCCATTGCAGACTCTCTGTGGGGCAGGACCTGTTTTCTCTGCTCTATGTTTCCTATAAGGACTCTAGTGGGAGAGGATGGGAGGCAGGGGCTGCTGCTCTGTTGCCCAGCATTCAGTGATGCTCAGGCCTATGCCAGGTCCTGGGAAACCTGAGATGAGCAAGACATGGACTCTGACCTCAAGGAGCTCCCCAGGCACTGAAGCCTGGGGCCAAGAGGCGGCCCAGTCCATGCTGAAGCTGGAAAGACCTGAGGTTGCCTTTTGGAGGGATACTCTTCATAGCATGCATGCTGGGCTCCTCTCTCCCTCCCTCCGCTCTGCTGGGACAGCTCCCCTCCCTTCTTTTCCCTGATTATCCAAGCTCTGGCCATCCTTCAGGTCCTGCTCAGGCTACTCTTATTCATGAAGTCTTCTCTGACTGCTCCAGCCCATTGAGCTCTGGGGTTGCAAGAAACTTCAGACCACTACTTTCATTTTAATGCAATTTAAGGCACAATTATCATTGCTAATGTAAATCTGATAATATGGATAACAGTTACTGAGCAATACTATTTTTTAAAAATGCTATCATTTGTTGAGTGCATACTATTTGAAAGAAGCTGTGCTTCTTTCTCACAACAACCTAGAAGGAAGATTTTATGATGTGCTTATTTTATAGATGAGAAGATGAAGCAAAGAAGGGGTTTCAAAAGCTCATAAGTAAATGATAGAGTTGTAAGTCTGATTGAGGGCTTTTTGGGTCCAGAGCCAAGCTCTTAACCACCTTGCTGTCAGTTAGTAATTGTTCCCTGAGCATGTTGCCCTTCCTAGTTTGCTGTAAACTCTTTGCAGATACATATCAGGCCTGTGTCACCAAGCGGACAGCAGGTGCCCAGTACATGCTGGCTGGCTGGTTAGCTGCTTTGGAGGGGGCTTTCTAAACACGCTGAAGTCAGGCCAGTGGCACGACTTGCAAGGCCAGTCCTCAGGGACTGTGCAGTTCCAGCAGAAGGTCCCTCTCCCACACCCTGCTCATGGCTGTTTACTTGCAGCATCTAAAGGTCAGGGTAGTCATGCTCAGCCACGAACTTTTCATTTCTGCCAAGATCGCAGGTATTAAAGAGGCAGGTGCGTGTGTGTGTGTGTGTGTGTGTGTGTGTGTGTGTGTAGGGAACACAGCTACTAGCACACTGGGTTTGCTCCAGAGTGTCCGTTTGCTCCCAGCAGGTTTGCAGGACTAGAGTTGCCTGGGGATCTTCTGTCAAGGTCTCTGCAGAAAGTCTAAAACCCAAGTGTGCTTTGTTATCCAGTGTCTGGACTGCTGCACCCTTAGCTGTGCACGAGCCATCCAGTCTCACGGTGAACTCTGGTCTTGCCTGTCACTACTTACTGGTGGTTTCAGGCACGTCTTAACTCTGTAAGTGGACCAAGCTCCCTCTAGGAGGTGGGCAGAAGCCGCCACACCCACTCCTGGGTGCCCGCAGGCTCCCACACATTGCAGGCCATGGGGATCTCAGCTGATGCGGAGGGAGTCCTATTCCCATATGCTCAGGGCAGCCAACAAGGCACAGTCCTGGCCTTGGTCTCTGTGGCCCTGCCACTGGGCTGTAGCATGGGGCTGGGGAGGGGAGAGGGGCAACCAGGAGAAAGGCTTCTATGCAGGGACAGTCCAGCACTGGGGCATTGTTAATGATTTTTAAGGTGTCAGGTTGGCATGATGAGTTGTTAAAAATATGACAAAGATGACATTAGAGGAGGCAACAAAAACACAATAGTCAGTCTGGTCCATGAGACAACATCACCGTCCTGCCCTCCGCCTCCCACGACAGCACCAGAGGACCCGCACTCCTCACTCCGACCTGCCAGGAAGTGGCTCATCTCTCCCTCATCCACTGCGCTCCAGCCTCAAAGCCTCTTCCTGCTCCTTGGTCACACCAAGACACCCCCACGGCCAGTGGGTCTGTGAGTGTTGACAAATGCACGTGCCATGTATATGCATAGACCCCACTCCAAGATGCAGAATGTTCCTGTCACATCAGAAAGTTCCTTTGTGATCGTAGCAGTCACCCCCCCAAACGTAACCATCGTGAATGCAGTTGCACCTAATAATAGAACTTCAAAATACATGAGGCAAAAACTGTCAGAAATGAAAGGCAAAAAAGACAAATGCACAATTATAGTTGGAAATGTTAACACTGCTTTCTCAGTAATTGATAGAATAAATAGACAGAAAATCTGTAAAATACAAAACACTTGAAGAACACTCTCAACCAACTTGACTGGCTGACATTTATAAGACACTACAACCAGTATCAGCAGGATACACATTACATTTTGTTAAACATTTACCAGACAGACTGTATTCTTAGCCATTAAGAAAATAAAGCCTCCATAAATCCAGATGGATTGAAATCACACAGTGTTTGTACTCTGAACACATGAAATCAAATTAAAACGTCATTAACAAATAAATATTAGAAAAATTCCCAAATATTTAAAAACTAAAGAACACACTTCTAAAGGACCTATGAGTCAAATAAAAATTAACAAAGAATAAAAGAAAATGTATTTGAACTAAATTATAATGTAAATGCAACATATCAAAATTTGTGTGACACAGCTAAAGTAGGGCTTAGAAGGAAATTTATACCTTTGAATGTTTCTATTAGAAAATAAAAAAAGATTTAAAATTGACAAAACCAGCAGCCAGTTATTTGAAAAGATAAATAATAGTGATAAATCTATAGCCAGACTGATCAGGAGAGAGACTGGGGGAAAAGGGGGTGGGAGATGGGCAGATCTCACCAATCAAGCATGACAGAGGAGACACTACTATAGGTCATACAGAAGTTGAAAGGAAAATAGGAGAATATTGTGGACAACTTAATGTCAATAAATTTGAAAACATAGAGGAAATGGACAAATTCCTTGAAAGATAAAAATTATCAAAACTCACAGAGAAAAAAATAGAAAATCTGAGTAATCTTATATCTATTCAATACATTTCCCACAAATAAAACTCCGAACCCATATAGCTTTACTGGTGAATTTTATCAAACTTTTAAGGAAAAAAATGATATCAATCCTATGTAAACTCTTTCAGAAAATAGAGGAAGAGATACTATTTCCCAACTCATTTTGTGAGTTTGGTATAACTGTAATACCAAAATGTGATGATATTATA
The DNA here is from genome assembly GCF_040939455.1 of Microcebus murinus. NCBI lineage: Eukaryota > Metazoa > Chordata > Mammalia > Primates > Cheirogaleidae > Microcebus > Microcebus murinus. The sequence goes on along the minus strand of NC_134123.1, from coordinate 4,015,146 downwards.
AGAAGGTAAAACTACAGACTAATATTTCTCAAAAGCTAATGGAGACATTTAAAAGGATGGTGTGATGCTATATTTATTTGTATGAAATGTCATTCAGGTTTCAGAACAATTTATAATCATGACTATTTTATATGCATTTATATGTATTTACGTGTGTGTATGTAGATATATATGTGTTTCTATGTGGAGCTAGAGGGGAGAAGGGGAGGAGAGGAGAGGATAATAAAACAGGAAGCTATATATTAAAATGTTCTCAGTGAAAGGTGAGATTTAAAGTAATTGTTTTTGTTTTGCTTTTTGCTTATCTGTTTTTTTCTTAATTTATTTCTGAAATAAACATTGTAGGCTGCATGTACCCTTTAAAATTTTTAATAAAAGGCAGAAATTTTTAAAAAAATTTAAAACAAGTGTCAATCCAAAATAAAGGTATGACCAGTTCCAGTCCCTGCATAGCGTCACAGCCGCTGTCACCAGAAGCAGTCACACTAGCACAATGCGGTGACTATAACCAAGGATGAGTTAGGGCATGAAAACAAAGCAGAAAAGAAGCTGTCACGGCCAACATACACCTCTCTGGGGAAGGAGGCAACCCACGCCACTCAGATGATTTTCCCTTGGGTGGTTGGGAAACTACCAATTTTCCCAACCTGGGAACAGTTGTTGACTGGACGCGTCATTATCTAGGAACCCTCTCTTCGCACCCCTTTCCCTAAAAGATTTGCAGAGGCTAAAGAATTGTTCAGATGTGCAAAAACCATCTCTGTCTGCATCGCACTTCCTAAGAGAGGCCTTTTCCGACCCCACAAACCAAATCCACGTTAGATCTCTGTGCAGTAGACAGCGTCTCTGTCTGCAGCACCATCTCTCCCCACCCTCCACCCCCACCGCTGGGGATCTGTCTTCCCCATACCTGTGGTTGAGGTCGGGCTGTCAGTCCTCCTAAGCCTCCCGTTCACCTCATTGGTGAGGGAAGGGTGCCTGCCCCAGGGTCATGGGGATGGCTGAACATGCAACACCTGGCACTGGACGGATGAGACCCTCGATCCAGCGGAGGACGCTACACGCCACACAGGGCCACAGAGGGGCTGCACAGGGACACGAAGGCATGAGGAGGGATGCTGAGAGGCAGGCTTTGCAGTATCAAGAGGGTGAGGTGGCCCCTGCCTCCCGGGGGAGAATGTGATTAGCTGGTTTGAATTCCATGGGCTGGCAGGGACTGAAACCCACTACTCAGGGAGAAGCAGGCGCCATTCCTGGTCCCTTGATAAGAGGGTTGTCGAGCTGGGGCCCTTATCTGCGGGGCAGAGTCAGGAGAAGACCTTGCGGTTTGGCCATGGAAGGCCCTCCCAATTTCACCAGCTGTCAAGGCAGCACTAACATCGAGTCTTCATTTCATTTCTTACACCATACGCCACACCTTTCTGTTACCTCTTCCAAGAAGTACAGCCTCCTTCAAGCTGCCTGGATATCCACCTGCTTCAATATGGGCACACAGCAATGGCAGGTGTGGGTGAGGACTAAACCCGGCTCTGAGAGGGAGTCTATAGTGCGCATGGACCACCATGAAAGATCAGCTTTAGCAAAGAGAAATGGGAGAGGAGCCCCTATTTCCAGGAGTTTCCATGTCCCTGGAAAACCTGCAGGGGACTCTGAGCCCAAGGCCAGCTGGCATGCCCCATGCCATCGTCAGGGAGCCCAGCCTCATGCCGAGCAGAGCAGCCCTGGGCTAACTCCAGGCTGCACAGGCCAGCAGTCGGCCAGGGCCGGGAGCCAAAGAGCATGCACGTTGCCTCAGCCCCAGAGTACAGAGAAGGAACAAAACCGGACCCCACACTCAAAAAGGCCCACTCAAGAAGGGACAGTGTTCACAGAGCATCAGTTGAGAGACCACATGTGCATCACATAAGTAAAAATAAAGGTCCCAGCAAGCTTGCTTCTTACGCCCAGCTCCACTTATGGTACCTTTTGGCCTTTTTTTTTTCTTTCCCAAACAGGTCCACTGGGCTGGCCAAATACCTCTATCTCACTATGGGGGGTGGGGAGGGGGAAATGTTTCCCATGCAGTTGGCCTTTTCATACTCCTAATGTTCTAAATAAAATCTTCCTTGGCATGGAGAATTTTCATCATTTATTTGATGGATTTTCATCGACTATCTACTCTATGCTGGACTCCATACCTAGACCTGTGGGAAATCCAGGGTGCACGAGAGGATGGAAGCTCACACAGTGGATGCTAATCCCCAGTGTTTTAAAATGAGCCAGTTCTGTACATATGCATGTGAAAAGATCTTCAACATAGATTGTTATTTTTTTTAAGTAACGAGCAAAATAATGTGTTATATTGCATCATTTGTGTTACAGATAGAGGGAGGGAAGAAGACAGAGGCTGAGGAGGATAGGAAGAGAGAGAAAAATGGCTCCTTTTTGCATCAACTCTCTCTAGAAAAATACACACGTAAAAATTGTTGCCTCTTGTTGCCTCTAGGGTGGGCAGGGAACAAGGGTCTCTGGACTGGGGCGGCTTTTCATCATGCACTCTTTTATATAAATCTAACTTTTTAAAAAAGCATCTTTAGGTGTTACCTACCTTTCTCTCCAAAAATCAAACACTTTGAGAAAAAAGAAATAAGAAGGGAAAGCTCAAGTCAGGTAGAGGGGACAGGCGAGCGATCATCTAATTAGTGACTTAGTAAACGATAAAATGCTCGTGTGGCTCTTGGGTTCTTAAAGAAGGGCATCCAGCTTGGACGGAGAAGTCAGGACAAACTTCTTGGAGGGAATGAAGTCTTGACTAACCCTTAAAAGATAAGAAAAATTGAAGGCTGATGTCCTTCATATCACTTAAAAGAAATCCTGAGGCTCCCCGTGGAGATTTCATAGATCTCTGCGGCCTCTGGGGAAAGTTAAAGGCTGATGCCAGACACTCGCGGCAGAAAGGGCTCATCGCCACGTCCCCAAAGACACCCGGTCATCAGGGCACAGCAGCAGGCCAGAGTTACTGCACTGGCCCAAGCCGGGCGACATTAAAGCGAGCATTTGCAGAAAGCACGTTTTCATTAGCATCCTGCATCCTTCCCATTCCAGATCTCCAGCGATGTGCAAAGCTGGTTAAGGCCTCCCTGTCTTTGATTCCTCGAGGGTGTCTTTTAAGCACTTCATTTCTGTCAGATGAGGTGAAATTTCTAAATTCCAGCTTCACAGAGAACCACCCCATTCTCTCCCCCACCCCCCATTCTCGAGTGACTTCTCAGAACATGAGCTCTTTAAAGAGAGAGAGGTCCTTGCTGACATCTCTCTTTAGAGAGCTCCATCGGAATCCCACACTTGCCTAGTGTCCTTCCTTGGCCACTGGTAACCAAGGAAACAAGATACTATGGTAACAGGGACCAGAGGAAGGGAGGCATCTTAGAACTCCTCCTGGCATCCTTCCTCCTCCCTCCTGGAGTCAAAGCAGCTGCAGGACAGGGAGGATGCCTGTTGGGCTGGGCTTCTGCTCTCAGTGTCCCAGCGAGAGCACTCGGGGCACCCACGTGGGTGGCTGAGTGGCTGACACCCAGAGCCTGAGGTCTGGTGCCCCAGGAAGAGCTGAACCCACTCTAGGACCCATAATACAACTCCCAAAGTGCCCAGACGTAAATCTTTATGTATAAATCTTTATTCAAATGAGTGAACACCAAACAGATTGGGATCATGAATAAGCAAAGCCCTAAACATAACTGAATTATAAGGTATGACAAAATTGCCAAGCGTTTGCACAGTCTTCAGCCGAGTTGAATTTAAGCCGTGGCTGTGCTTGCCTTTCTGCCTCCACGGTCAGCCTCTCCGAGCGCCTCGGCTCTGCCCCCGACCCCTGCGGTTTCCTGTCTGCCTACCCCGCCCTCCCGCGGCCTTCCTGCTGTCCTGGCCCTTGTCCTGACTCTCTCAGGACGGAGTTGCTGAAGGAGAAAGGTTCTCTGTGCTCTGGTGCCAAGGCCGCCTACAACTCTCTCCACGCGGAACCTCGTCACTCACTTTCCGTGACTTCCCGTGGACACGCGTGGTGGGCGCAGAGCCCTCCAGGTGGGACAGGCGGGGCCCCGCCTGAAGGTCAGAACACCATGGACTGTGTAAGTGTCCTCACATCATACATGATCCAAGGGCTGTGCTCAAGTGTCAGGACAGAGCTGCCTTTTTGTCACCAATCTTTCATTTGTTGAATCTTCTTTTACATTCATGAGGTTTCTCATTTGAGTCTTAAAACCTCTGTTCTGGTTTCTCACCTCAAACCTGCCTCAGCAGGGGTCACCAGTTCTCATTTCCAGCACCGGCCCTCTCCTTGGAACGGCGGTCCCCACCTGTTTGCTCACACAGCCCTGCCAACCAGCACCTACTGAGCACGGCCTCCCTCTGCACGGCGGTGTGGGCTGTTTACACGACACGCTGCGCGCTACAGTGCTGAGAGTCTGTACGTGGCAGTCTACAGTGCTGATGATAGTCTGTGCATGGCAGTCTACAGTGCCGATAGTCTGTGCATGGCAGTCTACAGTGCCGAGAGTCTGTACATGGCAGTCTACACTGCCGATAGTCTGTACATGGCAGTCTACAGTGCCGAGAGTCTGTACGTGGCAGTCTACAGTTCCGAGAGTCTGTACGCGGCAGTCTACAGTGCCGATAGTCTGTACGCGGCAGTCTCCAGTGCCGAGAGTCTGTACGTGGCAGACTCCAGTGCCGAGAGTCTGTACGTGGCAGTCTACAGTGCCGAGAGTCTGTACGTGGCAGTCTACAGTGCCGATGATAGTCTGTACGTGGCAGTCTACAGTGCCGATGATAGTCTGTACATGGCAGTCTACAGTGCCGATGATAGTCTGTACGTGGCAGTCTACAGTGCCGAGAGTCTGTACATGGCAGTCTACAGTGCCGAGAGTCTGTACATGGCAGTCTACAGTGCCGAGAGTCTGTACGTGGCAGTCTACAGTGCCGAGAGTCTGTACGTGGCAGTCTACAGTGCCGAGAGTCTGTACGTGGCAGTCTACAGTGCCGAGAGTCTGTACATGGCAGTCTACAGTGCCGAGAGTCAGTACATGGCAGTCTACAGTGCCGAGAGTCTGTACATGGCAGTCTACAGTGCCGAGAGTCTGTACATGGCAGTCTACAGTGCTGATGATAGTCTGTACGTGGCAGTCTACAGTGCCGAGAGTCTGTACATGGCAGTCTCCAGTGCCGAGAGTCTGTACGCGGCAGTCTACAGTGCCGATGATAGTCTGTACATGGCAGTCTACAGTGCCGAGAGTCTGTACATGGCAGTCTACAGTGCTGATGATAGTCTGTACGTGGCAGTCTATAGTGCCGATAGTCTGTACATGGCAGTCTACAGTGCCGAGAGTCTGTACGTGGCAGTCTACAGTGCTGATGATAGTCTGTACGTGGCAGTCTACAGTGCCGAGAGTCTGTACATGGCAGTCTACAGTGCCGAGAGTCTGTACGTGGCAGTCTACAGTGCCGAGAGTCTGTACGTGGCAGTCTACAGTGCCGAGAGTCTGTACATGGCAGTCTACAGTGCTGATGATAGTCTGTACGTGGCAGTCTACAGTGCCGAGAGTCTGTACATGGCAGTCTACAGTGCCGATAGTCTGTACGTGGCAGTCTACAGTGCCGATAGTCTGTACGTGGCAGTCTACAGTGCCGATAGTCTGTACGTGGCAGTCTACAGTGCCGAGAGTCTGTACATGGCAGTCTACAGTGCTGATGATAGTCTGTACGTGGCAGTCTACAGTACCGATGATAGTCTGTACATGGCAGTCTACAGTGCCGAGAGTCTGTACATGGCAGTCTACACTGCCGATAGTCTGTACATGGCAGTCTACAGTGCCGAGAGTCTGTACATGGCAGTCTACAGTGCTGATGATAGTCTGTACGTGGCAGTCTACAGTGCCGAGAGTCTGTACATGGCAGTCTACAGTGCCGAGAGTCTGTACGTGGCAGTCTACAGTGCCGAGAGTCTGTACGTGGCAGTCTCCAGTGCCGAGAGTCTGTACGTGGCAGTCTACAGTGCCGAGAGTCTGTACGTGGCAGTCTACAGTGCCGATGATAGTCTGTACGTGGCAGTCTACAGTGCCGAGAGTCTGTACATGGCAGTCTACAGTGCCGAGAGTCTGTACGTGGCAGTCTACAGTGCCGAGAGTCTGTACGTGGCAGTCTACAGTGCCGAGAGTCTGTACGTGGCAGTCTACAGTGCCGAGAGTCTGTACGTGGCAGTCTACAGTGCCGAGAGTCTGTACGTGGCAGTCTACAGTGCCGAGAGTCTGTACGTGGCAGTCTACAGTGCCGAGAGTCTGTACGTGGCAGTCTACAGTGCCGAGAGTCTGTACGTGGCAGTCTACAGTGCCGAGAGTCTGTACGTGGCAGTCTACAGTGCCGAGAGTCTGTACGTGGCAGTCTACAGTGCCGAGAGTCTGTACGTGGCAGTCTACAGTGCCAATGATAGTCTGTACGTGGCAGTCTACAGTGCCGAGAGTCTGTACATGGCAGTCTACAGTGCCGAGAGTCTGTACATGGCAGTCTACAGTGCCGAGAGTCTGTACGTGGCAGTCTACAGTGCCGAGAGTCTGTACGTGGCAGTCTACAGTGCCGAGAGTCTGTACGTGGCAGTCTACAGTGCCGAGAGTCTGTACGTGGCAGTCTACAGTGCCGAGAGTCTGTACGTGGCAGTCTACAGTGCCGAGAGTCTGTACATGGCAGTCTACAGTACTGATGATAGTCTGTACGTGGCAGTCTACAGTGCCGAGAGTCTGTACATGGCAGTCTACAGTGCCAAGAGTCTGTACATGGCAGTCTACAGTGCCGAGAGTCTGTACATGGCAGTCTACAGTGCTGATGATAGTCTGTACGTGGCAGTCTACAGTGCCGAGAGTCTGTACATGGCAGTCTACAGTGCCGATAGTCTGTACGTGGCAGTCTACAGTGCCGATAGTCTGTACGTGGCAGTCTACAGTGCCGATAGTCTGTACGTGGCAGTCTACAGTGCCGAGAGTCTGTACATGGCAGTCTACAGTGCCGAGAGTCTGTACATGGCAGTCTACAGTGCTGATGATAGTCTGTACGTGGCAGTCTATAGTGCCGATAGTCTGTACATGGCAGTCTACAGTGCCGAGAGTCTGTACGTGGCAGTCTACAGTGCTGATGATAGTCTGTACGTGGCAGTCTACAGTGCCGATAGTCTGTACATGGCAGTCTACAGTGCCGAGAGTCTGTACATGGCAGTCTACAGTGCCGAGAGTCTGTACGTGGCAGTCTACAGTGCCGAGAGTCTGTACATGGCAGTCTACAGTACTGATGATAGTCTGTACGTGGCAGTCTACAGTGCCGATAGTCTGTACATGGCAGTCTACAGTGCCGAGAGTCTGTACATGGCAGTCTACAGTGCTGATGATAGTCTGTACGTGGCAGTCTACAGTGCCGAGAGTCTGTACATGGCAGTCTACAGTGCCGATAGTCTGTACGTGGCAGTCTACAGTGGCGATAGTCTGTACGTGGCAGTCTACAGTGCCGATAGTCTGTACGTGGCAGTCTACAGTGCCGAGAGTCTGTACATGGCAGTCTACAGTGCTGATGATAGTCTGTACGTGGCAGTCTACAGTACCGATGATAGTCTGTACGTGGCAGTCTACAGTGCCGAGAGTCTGTACATGGCAGTCTACACTGCCGATAGTCTGTACATGGCAGTCTACAGTGCCGAGAGTCTGTACATGGCAGTCTACAGTGCTGATGATAATCTGTACGTGGCAGTCTACAGTGCCGAGAGTCTGTACATGGCAGTCTACAGTGCCGAGAGTCTGTACGTGGCAGTCTACAGTGCCGAGAGTCTGTACGTGGCAGTCTACAGTGCCGAGAGTCTGTACGTGGCAGTCTCCAGTGCCGAGAGTCTGTACGTGGCAGTCTACAGTGCCGAGAGTCTGTACGTGGCAGTCTACAGTGCCGATGATAGTCTGTACGTGGCAGTCTACAGTGCCGAGAGTCTGTACATGGCAGTCTACAGTGCCGAGAGTCTGTACATGGCAGTCTACAGTGCCGAGAGTCTGTACATGGCAGTCTACAGTGCTGATGATAGTCTGTACGTGGCAGTCTACAGTGCCGAGAGTCTGTACATGGCAGTCTACAGTGCCGAGAGTCTGTACGTGGCAGTCTACAGTGCCGAGAGTCTGTACGTGGCAGTCTCCAGTGCCGAGAGTCTGTACATGGCAGTCTACAGTGCCGAGAGTCTGTACGTGGCAGTCTACAGTGCCGATGATAGTCTGTACGTGGCAGTCTACAGTGCCGAGAGTCTGTACATGGCAGTCTACAGTGCCGAGAGTCTGTACGTGGCAGTCTACAGTGCCGAGAGTCTGTACATGGCAGTCTACAGTGCCGAGAGTCTGTACGTGGCAGTCTACAGTACTGATGATAGTCTGTACGTGGCAGTCTACAGTGCCGAGAGTCTGTACATGGCAGTCTACAGTGCCGAGAGTCTGTACGTGGCAGTCTACAGTGCCGAGAGTCTGTACGTGGCAGTCTACAGTGCCGAGAGTCTGTACGTGGCAGTCTACAGTGCCGAGAGTCTGTACGTGGCAGTCTACAGTGCCGAGAGTCTGTACGTGGCAGTCTACAGTGCCGAGAGTCTGTACATGGCAGTCTACAGTACTGATGATAGTCTGTACGTGGCAGTCTACAGTGCCGAGAGTCTGTACATGGCAGTCTACAGTGCCGAGAGTCTGTACATGGCAGTCTACAGTGCCGAGAGTCTGTACATGGCAGTCTACAGTGCTGATGATAGTCTGTACGTGGCAGTCTACAGTGCCGAGAGTCTGTACATGGCAGTCTACAGTGCCGATAGTCTGTACGTGGCAGTCTACAGTGCCGATAGTCTGTACGTGGCAGTCTACAGTGCCGAGAGTCTGTACATGGCAGTCTCCAGTGCCGAGAGTCTGTACGCGGCAGTCTACAGTGCCGAGAGTCTGTACATGGCAGTCTACAGTACTGATGATAGTCTGTACGTGGCAGTCTACAGTGCCGAGAGTCTGTACATGGCAGTCTACAGTACTGATGATAGTCTGTACGTGGCAGTCTACAGTGCCGAGAGTCTGTACATGGCAGTCTACAGTGCCGAGAGTCTGTACATGGCAGTCTACAGTGCCGAGAGTCTGTACGTGGCAGTCTACAGTGCCGAGAGTCTGTACATGGCTGTCTACAGTACTGATGATAGTCTGTACGTGGCAGTCTACAGTGCCGATAGTTTGTACATGGCAGTCTACAGTGCCGAGAGTCTGTACATGGCAGTCTACAGTGCTGATGATAGTCTGTACGTGGCAGTCTACAGTGCCGAGAGTCTGTACATGGCAGTCTACAGTGCCGATAGTCTGTACGTGGCAGTCTACAGTGGCGATAGTCTGTACGTGGCAGTCTACAGTGCCGATAGTCTGTACGTGGCAGTCTACAGTGCCGAGAGTCTGTACATGGCAGTCTACAGTGCTGATGATAGTCTGTACGTGGCAGTCTACAGTACCGATGATAGTCTGTACGTGGCAGTCTACAGTGCCGAGAGTCTGTACATGGCAGTCTACACTGCCGATAGTCTGTACATGGCAGTCTACAGTGCCGAGAGTCTGTACATGGCAGTCTACAGTGCTGATGATAATCTGTACGTGGCAGTCTACAGTGCCGAGAGTCTGTACATGGCAGTCTACAGTGCCGAGAGTCTGTACGTGGCAGTCTACAGTGCCGAGAGTCTGTACGTGGCAGTCTACAGTGCCGAGAGTCTGTACGTGGCAGTCTCCAGTGCCGAGAGTCTGTACGTGGCAGTCTACAGTGCCGAGAGTCTGTACGTGGCAGTCTACAGTGCCGATGATAGTCTGTACGTGGCAGTCTACAGTGCCGAGAGTCTGTACATGGCAGTCTACAGTGCCGAGAGTCTGTACATGGCAGTCTACAGTGCCGAGAGTCTGTACATGGCAGTCTACAGTGCTGATGATAGTCTGTACATGGCAGTCTACAGTGCCGAGAGTCTGTACATGGCAGTCTACAGTGCTGATGATAGTCTGTACGTGGCAGTCTACAGTGCCGAGAGTCTGTACATGGCAGTCTACAGTGCCGATAGTCTGTACGTGGCAGTCTACAGTGCCGAGAGTCTGTACGTGGCAGTCTCCAGTGCCGAGAGTCTGTACGTGGCAGTCTACAGTGCCGATGATAGTCTGTACATGGCAGTCTACAGTGCCGAGAGTCTGTACATGGCAGTCTACACTGCCGATAGTCTGTACATGGCAGTCTACAGTGCCGAGAGTCTGTACATGGCAGTCTACAGTGCTGATGATAGTCTGTACGTGGCAGTCTACAGTGCCGATAGTCTGTACATGGCAGTCTACACTGCCGATAGTCTGTACATGGCAGTCTACAGTGCCGAGAGTCTGTACATGGCAGTCTACACTGCCGATAGTCTGTACATGGCAGTCTACAGTGCCGAGAGTCTGTACGTGGCAGTCTACAGTGCTGATGATAGTCTGTACGTGGCAGTCTACAGTGCCGAGAGTCTGTACGTGGCAGTCTACAGTGCCGATAGTCTGTACGCGGCAGTCTCCAGTGCCGAGAGTCTGTACGTGGCAGTCTACAGTGCCGAGAGTCTGTACGTGGCAGTCTACAGTGCCGAGAGTCTGTACATGGCAGAAGACGCACGAACGTGCAAAGTTAAAAGGCAGTGACGGCACGATATGGTATCTTCTCTGGCGCAGCCCGTGTTAGTCTGCCCGGAGCCTCTTGATGCCCTCGCGCCTTCCTTTGCCCCTCCATCCGCGGCTGGGTTCCTGAGAACTCAGGGAGGACTGGCAGGAGGACCAGGGTGTGACCAGAGTTCTTCGTCTGGGGGAATTCGCATTTCCTGCTGTAGCAAAGGACTGCAGACTGAGTGGCTGAAACAACAAAGGAACTTTCTCCCAGTTTGAGGGGCCAGAACTGTGAGGTCAGGTGTCAGCAGAGCTGGCTCCGCCTCCCGACTCTGTGCCGCCTGCCGCTCTGCCTCCCTCTCCACGTGGCGCCTCCGTGCGCGTCTGCTCCGTCCCAGTTCCCCGTTTGTGATCAGGCCCAGTCGTTTTAGACTAAGGCTCACTCTGATGCTCTCTTTTAAACTTGATCATCCTACTTCCAAATAAGGTCACATTCACAGGAACCCGGGTTTGAGACTGGAACATCTTGGGGGACACAGTTCGACTCACAACAAGGCTAATGGCAGAGGGAACAGCAAGCGGGTCTTGGGACACACGTGTGGGCATGAAGCCTCTTCAGGCTGGGCAGAGGGACAGCCCAGGGAGGCAGGAAAGGGCCTTTGCCAGGGGTGCTGCCACCGTGGTGGGAGGCCTCCGGGCCACAGGTCCTCTCCCACACACGGGTGCCGGTCAGCCACTAGTTCTGGAAAAGTCTCCATTCACCAAAGCGGTTTCACATTGCCTTTTACTCTGAAGTTCCCCAAACACCTGTAGCTGTTATTTCTAGAAGAAACTGCTACCCTGGAAACATGGAACATCTGCGTTAGAGACAGCGACACGGCCAGGCGGCTCCTGGAAGGGCAGGGACACACACTCCCAACCCGGGTGGTGAGGAGGCCACACCACAGCGTTTGTTTCCTAGTCAGGAACTGAACGTTTGTCACTCGTACTGGTTAATTATGACTCAAGAGAGTTGCTAGCATTGCGCAGTCTGCCGTGCCTGTTTAATTTTGGTATTAAAGAGACACAGTCACTCTACAGTTACCAAGTAACAAGTGTTAAACCTCGATAAATAGCATTTTTAATAGCAAGCTTCTGAAATGCATAGATCACATCTCCCTGTTCATTCTCTAAGAAAAACATTTTAATTATCTATTGACACATATTGCACATGGAACAACCATCTTTTTAAAAGATAAATGGGTTTATAGGCGAGTCAGGTTAATTAAAAGCCAGTGGAGTATTACAAGTATATTTACTGGGGAATATTCACTGTAGGAGAAGAACGGTTCTTACACAGTTGTCAGAATTCTATGAATGTATTGTTTAATAACCAGTTGGCACTTAATTACAGTGAGACGGTGAGAGCTTAAATCTAAACTGAGAGTACATTCCAGTTAGCTCTTCTAAATGGCTTCTGCTCAGTGACGGAGATTTTCCCAGTCAGACCACACGGGGTCAGGAGCCAGTGGCGTGTGCAGCTGCTGTGCAGAGGCCCTGGCACCGCGAGCCTGTCCCGAGCAAGCACCTGTTCTGGCCCTAGGTGCCAGGAAGGAGCACTCAGGTTCAAGTCCGGAGGTGGGGCCCATTCTGAGGAAGTCTGTCTGCAGGATGGAGGCACAGCCCACCGCGAGCTCTGTGCCAGGCACAGGTCTTATGGTGTGTGTACACACTGTGCAGGTCACAAAGCAAAGTAATGATAGAGCCAAAACCGGATGCAAAATATGCCACGCATGGGTATCATTCAGTCGTTCATGACTGTTTAGTGAGCTCCTGCTCCGCCCCAAGCCTAGGCTCTGGGGACCTCGCGAGAAAGCTGGGTGGGGAGCGCCGGTCAGAGTGCGCAGAGCTCGCTCTGACGCTCCCGCCACGCACCTGCCCCCATCCAGACACCCCCGCCCACCTCCTCACCACCCTCTTCCCCAAACCCTCCCCTGACTGCCTCAAACCTTGCTGACCCTCTTTTCTCTTAATTCCTCATGCCAAAGTCCCAGCGTGTGAACAGGCACAATCAAACAAGTCGCCCAGAGTCACCGCCAGCCAGGGCTGAGGCTCCCTGGCTCGAAGAGGAAGGCGCAGCAGGCGCCCTGGGCCATGCTGCTTCCCGGTGCCCACATCCACGGATGCCAGAGCCGCGAGGCCCTGGAGGGCCCAGGGCCCTCGACCTGCCGTCTCCTTCTCGCCCTGCCCCCGGCTGACCCCACGGCCACCGCACACCTAATCAGGTCCTAACATCTGGCTCCCCACCTCCAAAGAAGAAAAACAGTCTTGGAAATGACAGGGCCCTAAACCACTCGGTTGGAAACAAAGTCACTGGGAGCCACAGGGAGAAGGACTGGGCCATGCAGCTGATTGCATTGCCCCTGGCAACCACACGTCCCAGCAGGTCAGTCGATACTGCCGCGCTCGCTGGGATGTGGCTTCCTAAAGCTCACAAAAGAAATCTATATTGTTCTCAGGAGCAGCCAGCCTCTCTCAAGGCAGCACATGTCCCCTCCCACCTGTGGCAGCTTAAAGGACACAGACACCAAGCCCAGAAGGTGGCTAAGGCTCAGTCCCCAGACTGGCAGCCTAAAAGGGAACATGGCACTTTACCTGTGCGCTCACCCTCTGCCCAGCCCACTGCCAGCACCTTTCAGCCCACAGTCGCAGTGGACTCCAAGCTGAGACGCGACTCTTCAGTCTGCCTCTCTCCTCTCCAGTGCAGCCTAGCAGTAACAGCCAGGCTCGTGGGGCCTCGCCACATGCTAGGCTGCTAGACAATATTGTGTGGGTGTTAACTCATTTAGTCCTCAGAAAACCCAACCACATGAGATGGACACTATTAGCATCCCCCCCCCTTTTTTTGGCTGAGGAATCTGAAGCACAGAGAAGTTAATTAATCTGCCCAATTTCACACAGCTTGTTCGTAGTAGAAACAGGCAGGCTAAGCCATGATCATCCCCACCATGCTATCCCACCCCTCCAAGACAGGATTTTGGAACCAGATCAGTCAAAATCAAAATTTCAGTTCTAGCCCTTGCTGGCTCTGTGACTTGGAGAAGCTACCCAACCTCTCTGATCCTCATCTGTAATATGGACCTGGTGACAACAACCCCTAACTCTTAGGGTAATTCCAACAAGAGGATCCGCCACCCTTTCTGTCAGCACTGCCCATCCTGCCCCGAGCCCTAGCAGTGCCAGGCGTCCTCGCTGCATGTGTGTGCCTCCTCATCTCTGCCCGCTGGCTCTGTTCTGCCTGGTCCGCACAGCTCCTCTCGCCTGTCGGACCGGCTGGACGCTGCCTTCTCTGAGAGGCCTTCCCGACTCCCGTCACACCTGCCTTTCAGAGTCCCCCAGAGCCCTGCACAGCCCGCCAGTGCGCAGCGTGGTCGGTCGACTGAGGCGTCCTCGGAGATGCCCGTCTCCTCCCCAGGCTGCGAGCCCTGCAAGCACAGTGACAGTGAGCCCACGCCAGCCACAGTGCTTAGCAAGGTGCCTGGAATAAAGACCAGTGAGTGTTTGATGCACAAATAACTAAATGGGAATTTCTTTTTATGTATATTTATATTCTTGCTGAGTCCCTCCTAATAGATGGCAAGTGTCCTGAAGGCAACAGCCGTGTCTTCTTGTTTGTCACTGAGTTCCCCACAGTGCCTGGCCAAGCACCGCTGGGACTAAGGTGAGGTGAGAGTAGGGCGTGGGACACAGAACGTAAGGAGCAACTAGCTCAGCCTCGTGCAAGGTGGCTGGGCGCAGAAGGTCCTCCATTCGTAATGTCTCATTTAAATGAATGGATAACCCAAGAGTTGGGGTGTAAATCTCTATCTGTGCCCTGGAGGAGTGCTCTGATTCATGATGAACCATATTCACCGTGAAAGACTTCAGAGCCACACCCAAGACTACAGCTTCCTTTGGGCCCCTCCTCGGGGCCACCCCCATTGTCTGATAGAGGTTGCCCTGGGTTTGGGATTGTTGTGCTGAGTTGGGCTCTAGGAGGGAAAGGTCTTAGGATAGTGGAGGCTGAGCAAGGCCCTGTTCCATGCCAAGGAAATATAACAAACAAATATCCATAAGGATTGGATGGAAATCAGGCAGGGAGAGAGACAAGAACATTCCAGGCAGAGAACTGGATGAACAAAGCCAGAGAATGCAAAGTTCATCAGGAGCCCCAAGGAAATGCATCTGATTGGAACTCAGCCTGAGTGCCAACGAGCACAGCCAAGGAGTAACCCCTCACTGTTGCCTGAAGTCTGCAGAGTGTTGTCTAATCCATTGTTTCATGTGATCCCTACAACAAAGAAAGTATAACGAGTTCCATTTTATTGATGGAGAAACTGAAGTGGCTTGCTCATGGCACACAGCTAGCACGGTTGGGTTTGAAGCCTTGCTTGGCTACTTTGGCACCATGCCAACCCCACAGCTTGGGGTGGCACCCATTGCCCAAATCCCCCGTGCCCGGGGTCCCCTTCTACCTCCCACCCAGAGTTCCATGGCCCGGTTTCCTGTAACCTGGGCTGCAGGTTCTTTCTCGGGAGCAGCTGTGGAACACAGAATTGCAATCTTTCTCTCAAGCAACTGCACAGAGGTCTGCGGGGACCAGGAGGCAAGTGGCCTGTTTGTCACTCTGGCTTCTCGTCTAGCCCCGTGAAACGGAAATGGAATAACTCAGGCCTCAAAGGCTGTGCTTTGGCTTAAGTGAAAACAGCATTTCAAAGACTCTCCGGCAAACAATGCAGACAGCATGTCGCTGCTCTCTGTTGTGTCGTCCAGACCACGCTTCACTCGGCGAGGGAGGACTGTGCCCGCGCCTTTGTCCGTGGGGACAGGAAGAACAAAACAGGATGGATTAGCTAATCCCCCGCTGGCGGCGAGACGGGGACCTGAGATTCAGCTCCAAGGACTCCTCTGCTCTGGGGGTCAAGAAGTTAGCAGTGTCCGGAGCCAGCCCTGCACGGCGCCCATCGCTGACAGCTGGCCACGTGACCCAGATGGGCTGGGGGAGGTCACAGCAGGAGCGTTTCCATTTTAACCCCATTGTTTAGCCAAATGAAGGCAAGATGTTCCTGCTCCCTGCTGGAGAAGTCTGCCCGGCTTCAATAATTTCTGAGTGCTGACAGATAATTCAGAGATATTGGATATTTCACCACCTGGGGACTGCCCTTCACTAAGGCAGCAATCAGTTACTGCCCGACAACCAGGGGCCATGCAGAGGCCCCCGGCCCCCTCACGCCTTTACGATCAGGCTCCAGCGTCTTGGAAAATATTGCTTGAATTTATTTATATAATCACGTTAGGAAGGCGGTGAGTTATTGTGAAGTCAGCATTCTTCCATCTTCCTTCCTGCTAATCCTTTGTTTGAGATTCTGCTCGAAGGAGTCTGATTACTAATGCAATTACACGCTACCTGGTAAAGGGTAATCCAAAAAAAATTAAACCACTTCACATATTGCATTTTTCACTCAGAGCCACCCTTCTCCTAAAACTGAGTGCCGACATAAATCAATTAGCTACTGGTTTTATGACCACTGCACTTAAGAACACATAGACTTTTGACATCGCCCTCCCAAGTAGTTAAGTCATCTTGCAGGCAAATGCACCTCTCGTTTGGGGCACTGGCCCTTCAGAAATCTCCAGGTAAAAGCAAACACTCTGATCCTCGCTGGTTCTGATGACAACAGAGCATGAGGCTGCCACCAATCTGGACAAGACAGTTGTGTTTTATCTTGGTTATCAGTGAAAGCAAAAGCTTCAGACCGTGTCCTTGATACTCACGGTTCCTTTCTCTTCGTGCACCAGAGAATAAATGTGAAAATAAGTAAAATGGTGCTATAGATTCTAAGAATGTTCTTTTGTAGGGGCACAGAAAGCATGCCATTGAGCCCATGGAGAAGGGCCTACAATCTTAGGATGCTGCTTGAGTCTGCAATGAACAAATTATACACCTGAACACTATTTGGGGTTTCAAATTTTATTTTATTTATTTATTTTTCTTTCAACTTTTAGATCAACCTAGAAACTAACCACACAGGCTTAGCAATGGTTACAGAACAAAGTGTAAATGTCATCCAACTCCACAAATAAAAGCAAGAATACAGAGCCCTGGGGGGTGGAGGGAATCCCGAGGGGCGGGTGGCGGAGGACACTGTGGCAGATGGAAGGAGCAAGGGAAGCTTTAGAACGCGGCCTAAGGTGCACAGACGAGCAGCGCGTGACGAATTGCAAACAGTGACTTCATATCTGGGGACGAGCGGCTGGGACTCAGGGGCCACTGTAAGGAAGCCACTGTCATCACGGGAGGAAGCCACAAGCCTGTGTCTCGAATGGATCACTTGAAAAATAACTGTGCAATTATGTTATTTAGATATATGGAAGGAGCCACCGGAGGAACTAAAGACAGGACCGTCACACCGTGGCTTCAAGCCACCTGCTGCGGAGGGCCAGCGGGCGCCAGCCGCGGGAGGCCCCGCCGGCAGCGTGCCGCCTCCAGCCAGCGCCCCGTTGCAGGAGAGTTCGCGTTGTGAGAGTCGCCAGGCACGTACCTATGTGTGGCATGTGTGCATTTTTCTGTTTATAGGATCTGTTTCAATTAAAGGTGTCTTTAAATAAAATTGGCCTCCTCTGGGGAGCAGTTCCGGGAGGAACGAAGGGAGAGCTAGGGTACTGTTGTTCTTCATGACCAGCCCAGCTGACGGTTGAGTTATTTTCAGCCACATGGGTGTGCTGCTTGGATGAAAATTAATTATTTTCATGCTGCGTCATGCTGGACCCTTGGGTGACTTCTCACGTATGAAAAGTTTCATGGCCCCTGAAGGCAAAACTCTGAGTGGCGTGTTTAAGCTTTAGAGAGATGGACCTCAGCTGATGTGAGGAAGCGACTTCCTTCCTAAACATCAGAACCTCCAACAATTTGGGTGGTGAGTCCACTGTGATTGGAGGGGCTCGAAGGAAAGCGATCCGAAGGGGTCTCGCCCAGGTGGCCGCAGAGGCGGTTCTGTCATTGCTGAGATGCTGCAGGACGTGCTGGGGCTGCACCGGGCTGCGGTCGGGGCAGAGGGAAGCAGCCGCCAGAGAACCGAAGTCCATCACATCACTGGCTCGCCGAACTCACTGAGGTTTGCTGAGGAAAAGTTGTGATTTGCCCCTAATCCTGCTGTCGTTTCTGAAACAAGTGGGCTTTCTTTCCTTAAGCACGCCTCATCTTCTCTCCGGTCGCAGGCATATGTCTCTGCTCTGATTTGGGGGGCAGCAGCCAAGAGGAGCTGCCCTAGACCCAGGCCAAGGTATGGTTTGACAGCCTCTGGGCAGAGGCAGGAACAAAACTGAACACTGACAGACGCCTCAATTATTGGATAAATTGAACAACTGGTGTGGTGTGTTGCTTGTTTGGCAAATCGATTTTCTGTGAATCGAGTTTTGCCAGCGTCCAAACAAAGCTAAGGCCCGAGGCCAGGTGTGGGACCCCACTCTCTCTGGGACCTCTGGGATTCTCTGCAGCACTTTGGAGCCAGGGAGCAAAGCCAGGTCCCTGTGGAGGCCCCAGTCCCTCCGCTGGGTCCTGCCTAGCTGCCCACGAGCTCAGCTGGCGGCTTCGAGCCTGGATGTCACCTCCCTGCAGCCCGGGGCCTTCTCTGCTCAGCCTGGTGGTTGTCTTGGAGACGGAGGTGGGAGGGGGAGAACCGAGGTGCTTCCAGCCTCCCTGGGCTTCCCTAGGAAAAAGGAAGCTTTCCTTGAATGGCAGGTCTTGTTACCCAAACAGTAGCACAAAGAGCAGCGTTTGCCAGATAAATTCATCCTGAGAAAGTGTTTGAGGACAGCTGGGATCTCAGCCCATCGCCTGCCAGACCCCCTCCGCCTCGGCCCCAGCAGCAGTGGGCGGCACGCTGGGGGCGGACAACACCTGTTCTCACCTGCTCGCAGCTCACTTCTGAAATCAAACCCCCTGGATTCAGATCCTGACTCCTTGGGTGCTAAATCTGTCACCTGTGTGAATGCTTCACTCCTCTAAGCCTCAGTTTCCTTACCTGTGAAACAGGGATTTTCTTAAGTACCTAACTTAGAGAGTAGCGAGGCTTCATTGGGACTGTGCATACACAGAGCACTTGGGCAAGTACCTGACCCAGAGAAGCAAGGAACACTCTACTATTGCCATCTTCTTTGCAGGGCCCCCTGCCAGTGTAGACAGGAGCTGCTGGCTAAGGCAGGAGCTGCAGCCGCGAGCCGCCCCCGCCCCAGAGCCTCGGGCTGCAGATGAGAAGCCGGCGGGTCGGTCAAGGGGCTGGTTGTTTTCCCGGCTGGTCCTGATGACTTATTACACCAGCCCCTGGCAAGGGAGTAAAAAGGAAGAAGATAAAAAATCATAGCATCGATTTTTCCAACATGTGAAACCAGCAATATTATTTCCAGATCCATCCTTTTTTGAAATTAAATTAAAGTTTAGCTCAGTTTGTCAATTTGCTGAAAACCATCTCCCTTCAACTTTGTCCTTGGCGGTGCCGGCGTGGGGCGCGCCGTCCGAGGGGAGCGGCACTGCATTAGGGGGGAGGGCTTGTGGCGTGTCCCAGAATTGTAAGAGCTTTTCACCCCAACGAGGCGTCAACTTGCAGGTACATCTTCCATGAGCATCAGGCAGGAGATTTAACAGCCGTGAGGGAGGAGGAGCCCCGGAGGAGTGACGGCCACAGGACTGCGCTCTAGCTAGAAACAGCAGTCCCTACGGTGGCAGCACTGTCTCCCTGCCTCGCGGACACACTTCTGGAAAACCAGGCACATATTCCTCTTTTACTTCAATTACGAGGTTTTTCTTTCTTTCAGAGACAATAAATGTGCCGGTTATTCCAGGGGAGAACACATAATCTTAAGGCCGCCTCGGGAGAGGCGTTTCCCAAGCCCACACTCGCCCAGGCGCGGGCTGACAAAGCCCCAGGGGGCCGCGGGGCACAGGAGCAGTAAGCGGCTGTCAGTCATCCCGGCCGCGGCCGGCGGTGGGGGTCTCACACAGGGAACTGGCGGGAGTGGGGAGGGCTGATCAGCGCTGTGAGGAAGGCTCAGTCGCCATGTCCAGACTGCCTGGACCTCAGCGGGCCCCGAACACTGAGCGCCAAAAGTCAGGGCCACGGCGTCGGGGAAGAGGGTTGAGGAACCAGCCTTTCATCGAACGTCATGGCCCCAAGGACATGAGCTGTTCCAGGGGACCGGAGTTGTTCAGGGGCTTGGGCCTAGATTCGGTGAAATGTCCAGAGTGGCTTCAACAGGGCCAGCACCTCAATCCAGTCTTTCAACACTGGGTCCCATGTATTCTTCAATGCCTGGATTAGGTGTCCCCGCCTATGTGAAGATGTCCTCAGCCTTTCTGAGACAGAATTAGCCAGCCCCCCCCCCCACTCCCCGGACATTTCACATGGCCTCACGCATGCCCTCCAGCAGCCGGGCAGTGGTCACCTGTGTGCATTGGCCTCTCCGACGGGCCTGGCACAAAGGAGGGCAGCCAGGAAACGCCGGCCAGCTGTGTGAAGAAAGAGACCCCAGGGAAACCCCTCCAAGGGACGGTGATGACAGTTTGTCAAAACTTTCGGCTAGAGTTCATTCAGAGTGGTCTGTAGTTGGGGAGATTTGGGAGAGTCCAAAGCACTGTTTGAGTAGATCAGGGCACACCCATCGACGGGCTGTCGTGCAGTAATCAGCAAACATACAGCAGGGGTCTGTTTACTGCTTCGAAAAGATGTTTGTGATGTGTGGTTAAGTGGGGGGGAAAGTTTGTATAACATGAATCTGTTTGTATCGGGGAAGAGTCTCTCTCTCTCTCTCTCTCTCTCTCTCTCACACACACACACACACACACACACACACACACACACACACACGGGTTTTGTCGATAGCAGTGGAGTGCCAGACCACAGGAACTTCACTGAAGTATCAGATTTCTGAAGAACACTGACGAAGTGATCTTTATCCAGAAGAGGGTGACTGAAACAGACAAGGGTCCAAAGCCCTGTCATTTGAATAAGGATTGAAAGAACTGGGAGTTCTCCTAACAGGGATAAGAAGACGGAGCTCCGGCTGAAGGACGCAGAGCCGTGACAACGCTCCCAGTGGTGGCGGCTGCTCCAGGGGACACTGCACAAGCTGGTGCCCTTCGAACCTGGCTCTGAACGTGAGAGCCGAAGGCAGAGTCTCCCCACCTTTGCCTACTGGCCTACCAGCTTCACTATTTTGGCATTTCTTTGTGCCTCTGTTTGACTGTTTACTTAATATTTTTCCTTTAAATTGTCTTGTTTTATTTTAAAAATATGTTTGAAAAGGTAAATGTTGTTTCACGAATTATACAGAAAAGCCAGCACTGCCTGCCACAAACAAAAGAAGGCAATCACAAAAATGCATTTTTAAACATACTGAAGTTGTTCAATTCCAGTTAAATGTTGGTGTCAGGGAGCTCTGCACCTAAGAGTTGGTTCCCCTTCAGTATAAAGGAGAGGTCAGCAAGTATTATAAAGGCATTAGAGACTCACCAAGTCCCCCAGAACTCTGTCCTGGCCAGAGAAGCATGAGAGGGGACTAGCCTGTTTGCCAGCAAGGGATGCAGTGTGTTGCAGCGCAGCCCCTGGTAGGCAGAGAAGAGCAAGGACAGGCTTCTGGGACTCCGGAGAGTGCAGCAGCAGGGCCGTGGGCTGGCTCCCCGCAGCCGTGGAGGGCAGTGGTAGACACAGAGAGACAGGCGGGCACCATCGGCACAGGCGTGTCCAGGAACAAAGCACACATCCAATGTAGACAGGTAGATGGAGGGTGATTTCTCAGTTTTGATTTCTGGGCTTTGTCAATATATCACCTATTCAAACCAAAAGATGTCTTGTCATGCGTACACACACACATAATCCCTTGGACGACCATGTTTGGAACAGCCTTGGAGACAAGCGGCCTGCAGTCAGATGGCAGCCCTCCTACTTCCCAACAGCATGCTCTCTAGTAAGTGTCCTGACCTTCGAGCCCTCAGTGTCCTCGTCTGTGTAACGGCATGTGGACAGTGCTTGCCACACTGGGTTGCAGGACATGCTGGCACGATGAGCTGTCACGGCCCGCCACTCTGCACAGCGTTCAAGGCATCATGTCACCCGTCCCTGTGATTGTCTGCTTATTTTAAGCACAATGTCTATATGTCTCTGTCTCTGTCTCTGTCGGCCTCCTTCCCTTCAGGTCTAATATAAAACGGAGGCATGTTTTGTGTCATTTATTATGTATTATTAATAAGCTGCTCTTTTCCCTGCTCTTAGTTTTAATAAGCTAACAAGGAGAATGTTCTCATCTCTAGAAACAAAGAGGCTGGCTACATTAAACTTCTTGGGGCTTCCCAATGGCGTCAGGAGTGTGGGCCAGTGACTGTTGATGGCAAACTTGTTCCCCAGCCCTGGTTCAGGCTGCGAGTCTGCTCATGTGTGCGTACTCAAAGACACAGGCGTGTGCACACGCACCCCACATCACAGGAAGGACTCTGGCAAGAATAGAGCACCCTCCAAACAACAATGGCCGGTGACGTGCCCCGGAGAGATCGAGGTGTTTCTGTTGAGTTTCATTTCTTTGAATATTGCTGCTGCAGCTCTCTGTAGAAGTCACTAACTCTCGGCTTAACCGCTGCTCTTGACTGGGGAGGGCATGAGGAAAGGTGCAAATAGGTCGGGCCAGGTCCTGCAGTGTCGTCACAGATGACTCCAAAGACACCAAGTCTTTGCTTTGAGTCTGCAGACACGTGTCAGTTCCCGCACTCCCCACCCCACCATCCGGAGCTGCTTCTGCAGGCAGACAGAAGGTTCCTGCAGGAGACTGTTCTCCACTCATTAGCAGCGATCAGCAAACCCTGTGGTGTTCATTAAAACCTTTCTCTGCTGCACAGCAACAACGCTTTCTCCTTTGAAAGCCAACTTTAGCTGCTGTGAGGTCACAGAAATATATAACAATTATGAAGAAGGTAATCTCCACTGTATTTTTTTATTTTGAGTGCATCCTGGGGTGGGCAAGCAGCTGTGATTCATTGCCAGGCACACCCACGAGCCACACTTGAATGATACTTGCTGGGGCTGTGCTCAGCTCCACAGGGGACCATGCAAATACCAAGCAGGTAAACAGCCAAAAAGTGACAACCCTCTATACACAGGAGCCGGTGACTTCTGACCCTGCCCGGGCTTGGTTTTATGACTTTCATATCCTTGAAGTTATTTAAAAGAAGATGAAATATGACAGGTGCTTGGGTTGGCAAAAGCAGCCAGTTGATTGCATTCTGAGCTGCCAGTGGGACCCTCTCCGAACGCCGTCAGCACATTTGGAAGCGTTCGGTTCCCTGCTGTCCTCCACGTTTCTCCCCTGACCCGCACGGCAAACCTGGCAGGCAGACAGGGAGGACTGGACATTGCTTCTCTGTCAGGTATTTCTCCACCCCCAATCTCAGACCATGGGGTTCAGATGGGGCTGGCATCCAGGGATAGGCATGTGGTGACCAAGTCTAGCCAATCAGAGCACCCCATTTCCTCCACAGTGACAGCTCCAGAGAGAGGCATGTGACCTACAATGGGCCAATGGGAGCCTTTTCCTGGGCTTTTGAAGGAACTGCATTCTCTCCTTTCGCTGTGGACAATGTAGCGCAATGGAAACCTGGAGCCACCGTGTGGGAGAGCCTGCACTGCGGGGATACAGCGTGCCAGCAGCAGAGACGGGAGATGAAAACAGAACTCGGAGGACAATGTTTGACAGCTGGATGCAGCCATGCCTGAAGCTCCTCTTAGAATTTTTAGGTAAACTGAGACAACAAATTCCTTTGGATTCAGACATATTGATGTGGGACTCTGTCACAATGCAAAGGGGCCTGACTAATGAAGACAGCTTTTTACTATAGCTTGAGGAGCACAGAGAATATTCCCTGCCCCTAAAACCAAACCATACCCCAGAGTTTGCCATTCACTTACTGTTTCTCCTGAAAGTTGTTTAAAATATCACTTGCACATGAATTCTTATCTGTCTGCTTCTTGCGACCCCAAACATGAGGATTAAGTGAAATAATTCATGGAAAGTATTTTCTGCATTATATATGCTTAATGAATGGTAAATATTATTGTTGTTGACTTGGTAGAAGAGCTTGAAGCAGAATATAATTTCCTAACATCTGATCCAGTACTCTCCCAACTATGCCAGTGTTTCCTAAGATGTCGAACATATGCCACAGCAGATCAACAAAATGACTTTAATTGTAGGAATTTCAATATTTTTCAAAATTCTGTAGTTATGGCAAGTAAACGCTGTTTCCTATGTCTGATAGTGATCATAAAGTTTCTTCTTAAATGTGTTTAGGCTCTAAAAATGGGCCAATTTTTTAAAAAGCAAGTAAAGAGTATCCCAAGCTTTAGGGACATCTGGCAAGTCTGTGGAGGTGGCCCACCAACAGAAGATGTCACCTCCCCACACCGGCCCAGCCCTCCTGCGCTGGGGTCACGGGCGCTGCCTGGCCTTAGAGCGCCGGCTGGAACGCGCCCTGGACCAGAGCTCCCGCGTGCCGCGCGCTGCAGGCTCCGCAGGCCCGGGAGGGGAGGAGCAGCGCGCTGGCAAGAGGTCTGCGGCTCCAGCAGGGCCGGAGGAAAGACAGATAGGGGCCTCCTCCCAAGAGGAGACCGGAGAACACGGTCAAAGAGCAGGAGAGCACGGTCAGAGAGCAGGAGAGCAGGGTCAGAGAGCAGGAGAGCACGGTCAGAGAGCAGAACAGGGTCAGAGAGCAGGAGAACACGGTCAGAGAGCAGAACACGGTCAGAGAGCAGGAGAGCAGGGTCAGAGAGCAGGAGAGCACGGTCAGAGAGCAGAACAGGGTCAGAGAGCAGGAGAACATGGTCAGAGAGCAGAACACGGTCAGAGAGCAGGAGAACACGGTCAGAGAGCAGAACACGGTCAGAGAGCAGAACAGGGTCAGAGAGCAGGAGAACATGGTCAGAGAGCAGGAGAACACGGTCAGAGAGCAGAACAGGGTCAGAGAGCAGGAGAACAGGGTCAGAGAGCAGAACAGGGTCAGAGAGCAGGAGAACAGGGTCAGAGAGCAGGAGAACATGGTCAGAGAGCAGGAGAACACGGTCAGAGAGCAGAACAAGGTCAGAGAGCAGAACACGGTCAGAGAACAGGAGAGCATGGTCAGAGAGCAGGAGAACAGGGTCAGAGAGCAGAACACGGTCAGAGAGCAGGAGAACAGGGTCAGAGAGCAGTAGAACACGGTCAGAGAGCAGAACACGGTCAGAGAGCAGAACACGGTCAGAGAGCAGGAGAACACGGTCAGAGAGCAGGAGAACAGGGTCAGAGAGCAGAACACGGTCAGAGAGCAGGAGAACAGGGTCAGAGAGCAGAACACGGTCAGAGAGCAGGAGAACAGGGTCAGAGAGCAGAACACGGTCAGAGAGCAGGAGAACAGGGTCAGAGAGCAGGAGAACAGGGTCAGAGAGCAGGAGAACAGGGTCAGAGAGCAGGAGAACATGGTCAGAGAGCAGAACACGGTCAGAGAGCAGGAGAACAGGGTCAGAGAGCAGGAGAACAGGGTCAGAGAGCAGGAGAACATGGTCAGAGAGCAGAACACGGTCAGAGAGCAGGAGAACAGGGTCAGAGAGCAGGAGAACAGGGTCAGAGAGCAGAACACGGTCAGAGAGCAGGAGAACAGGGTCAGAGAGCAGGAGAACAGGGTCAGAGAGCAGGAGAACAGGGTCAGAGAGCAGGAGAACATGGTCAGAGAGCAGAACACGGTCAGAGAGCAGGAGAACAGGGTCAGAGAGCAGGAGAACAGGGTCAGAGAGCAGGAGAACAGGGTCAGAGAGCAGGAGAACAGGGTCAGAGAGCAGGAGAACAGGGTCAGAGAGCAGAACACGGTCAGAGAGCAGGAGAACAGGGTCAGAGAGCAGAACACGGTCAGAGAGCAGGAGAACACGGTCAGAGAGCAGGAGAACACGGTCAGAGAGCAGAACAGGGTCAGAGAGCAGGAGAACAGGGTCAGAGAGCAGGAGAACAGGGTCAGAGAGCAGGAACAGGGTCAGAGAGCAGGAGAACAGGGTCAGAGAGCAGGAACAGGGTCAGAGAGCAGGAGAACAGGGTCAGAGAGCAGGAGAACATGGTCAGAGAGCAGGAGAACAGGGTCAGAGAGCAGAACACGGTCAGAGAGCAGGAGAACACGGTCAGAGAGCAGAACACGGTCAGAGAGCAGGAGAACACGGTCAGAGAGCAGAACACGGTCAGAGAGCAGGAGAACAGGGTCAGAGAGCAGAACACGGTCAGAGAGCAGGAGAACAGGGTCAGAGAGCAGGAGAACAGGGTCAGAGAGCAGGAGAACAGGGTCAGAGAGCAGGAGAACACGGTCAGAGAGCAGAACACGGTCAGAGAGCAGAACACGGTCAGAGAGCAGGAGAGCATGGTCAGAGAGCAGGAGAACACGGTCAGAGAGCAGAACACGGTCAGAGAGCAGGAGAACATGGTCAGAGAGCAGAACACGGTCAGAGAGCAGGAGAACACGGTCAGAGAGCAGAACACGGTCAGAGAGCAGGAGAACACGGTCAGAGAGCAGGAGAACACGGTCAGAGAGCAGGAGAACACGGTCAGAGAGCAGAACACGGTCAGAGAGCAGGAGAACAGGGTCAGAGAGCAGGAGAACACGGTCAGAGAGCAGGAGAACAGGGTCAGAGAGCAGGAGAACAGGGTCAGAGAGCAGGAGAGCACGGTCAGAGAGCAGGAGAACAGGGTCAGAGAGCAGGAGAACACGGTCAGAGAGCAGGAGAACAGGGTCAGAGAGCAGGAGAACAGGGTCAGAGAGCAGGAGAACAGGGTCAGAGAGCAGGAGAACAGGGTCAGAGAGCAGGAGAGCACGGTCAGAGAGCAGCCGCAGCCCAGAGCCCCTTGCAGGGGGAGAGGCGCCTGGCGCGGGGCTGGCCCGGGGCCTCACTGAAGGGCGCTGCCCTTCCTTCCCACCGCCCCCAGCCCTGCTCTCCTAGTCTCGGGCACGTTCCGGATCCAGTGGAAGCCAAGTTCTGTGCTCCCACCGACCGACCGTGCGACCCTAGGCCAGCCAGGCGACGTCTCGGAGCCTCTGCTGCCCGTCTGTGAAGAGGGGAGGGTCTCCGTGCTGATCGCTGGGCAGCAGCACAGACAGATCGTGTCCAGGGCCCTCAGCACAGCTCACGGCACGGGATGGTCCTCAGGTGGTCCCCCTTCTTCTCTCCTGCCCGGAGTGGGACAGAAGGCCCAGTAGCACCCACAGCCCACCAACAGGTAGGGCGCAGGGATCGGCTTCCTCCGCTGTATCCGCTTTGGCCCCTGGAGCTTCCCTGCGAGGAAACACACCGCGCCCCTTATATAAGATGTCGCCGGAGCCCCACCCATGTCCCCTCTCGGACCAGTCACAAACACTCGCTTCCGGGGCTCACAGCTGCGACCTTCTCTGGAGAAGCCCCTCGACTGGTGGAAACCGCCTTGCCTGGAGGAGCCCGCAGGGTCAGACTCGCCCACGCTGTGGCCTGCAGTGCCCGGCAGGCAGAGACCGCACGGGGTCCGAAAGCCGCTCGGTCACCTTCCTTCAAGATGGTACAACTCTCTGGGGCTGGTCACGTTCCAGGCCTCCTGGAGGGATCAAACTGAGGGCAGATGTCAGCTGGAACCACATCTTTTCTTCACCTGCCCCACCCTGCCTTCCTCATCCCCTTACGAGTTTCTTCTGGCGAGCTCCCTCCCGAAGTCCCCATCCCCGGCTCTGAGTTATGGGAACCTGAGCGAAGGTACCCTGTGCAAGAAACGAGACGTTCTCAGCAGAAGGAAGGGCACGCTGGGGTCTCCCCTGAATGAAGGTGGTCTAGTAGAGGTTACTGAAGGGGGAAGGGGTTCTCCCTGTCGCACACTGCTGAGGAGTCAAACCTCGGCACAGCTCCAGGGACACCCCTCTCCCCAGGGCTCTGGCCCTGCTAGACTCAGCTCCGGCTGTCTAGAGCCGTAGGGAAAATGGCAGACGTTCTGCTGTGGCCAGTAAGGCCTCGAGGCCCCGCTGCCTCCGCTCCAGACCCCTCTCACGGCACCGCCTCCCCTTGCACCCCAGCCACACCGGCTGCCCCCGCCCCTGCACTGCGCCGGGTCATTCAGCCCCAGGGCCTCCCGCCCCTTCTCCGGGAACAGGCCCCCACTCGTCCCTTGACTAGCTCTCACTTGGGGCTTAGCCTGGATGACCCTTCTCCAGGAGGTCTCCCCTCATGCCCTGTCTTTCTTGACCACATTTTCCTGTTTTACGTCCCCGATAGCGGTCGCCATCGGAGACGTCTGTAGCGTGCGTGCTTGCTGGTCGTCAGGCCTACGCGGCCCGGGCCGTGTGAAGCCCAGCGGCGCCGTGCCCACTGCCGCGCCCTGCCCGGCGTGCTGGGCCCTCCTCCCTACCGAGGACTCGGGTGGCCCCTGCGGCTTTGCTGCTAGAACCCCGCTCTGGCCGGTCTCCGCCGGACACCTTCATTACCCCTCTCCAGAGAACGGGGAAGCAAGTGAAGCGCCCTCGGCTGGCTCCGACCGGCCGAACACGGGATGTTCGCGCTTCCGTTTCCTTCCAACCACATTCACGCGTCCCGCCGTCACCTAGCCTGTCGCCCCCTGTGGAGTAGCCGGAGGGAAGCCACCCCACTGGCGCGGCGCTAGAAGGTGGGAGTTCCGTCTTGCCCAAGGTCGGCCGACAGGGCGAGAGTGGAGCGCGGCGGAGTCAGTGAGGCCACGGTCCCGGCGAGGCCACCGTCCCGGCGAGGCCACCGTCCCAGCCGGCTCCGCCTCAGGCTGTGTGACAGGCACCCCACATATACGCCGACAGAGATATGTAGATTACGTCAGTTTGAGTTGCGTTTCCATCACTTCCAACTTGACAAGCCCAAAATGAAGTCCCTGTCAACCTAATATTTGGGGGCCCTACTTCCAATGATACTCAGGATTTTGGAAGTGTTTGATTGTGCCCCTGAGCCACAGTGTGGAGCCGTTAGCCAGGTGTGCATATGCTCGAGTGGGAGATGGGCAGGCCTAGACACAGAGCACCTGAGTTCAAACCCTGGTTCTTCCACGAATCAGCGGCGTGACCTTGAGAAACGAACTTGACCTCTCTGACTTCAGTTTCTGTATCAGGCTAGGAAAGGCTATGCTGTCATAACAAACCATCCCAGAGTCCCTAAAGCAATACACTGAATTTCTCACTCACACCCTACGTCCGTCATGGGTTGTCTTGGGGTTCTGCTACTTGTCCCTCTTCCCTGGGGACCCAGACTGACACAGTACTGGACATACGGAACATTGCCGGTCTCTGTGACAGAGGCTGGCTCTTAAAGCCTCCACCTGGAAAAGACACGTGCCACTTGTGCTCATATCTCATTGGTCAAAGCAATCACAGGATCCTGCCTAACTTCACGGTGGGCAGGAAACTGTAAACTCATTATATGCTTAGAAACGCAGACAGAAAAATGACAGCACCAGTAGCTAGCACAGTCCCTTCATGCAGTATATGGATAATAATTGTACCTATGCTATGGATTTGCTCTAAGAATTAGATGAGCTAGTTGCATAAAGCCCTTAGAACAGTGTCTGACACACGCTAAGTACTCAGTAAGTGTTACCTATAGCCGTCGCTCTGCCTCTGGGCTTCGCGCCCACCGCGCACATGCTGTGCCAGGAGAGAGAGGCTGGCACCGCCGCAGCTGCGTAACCTGCCCGCAGAAGAGCTAGAAGAGTCCGAGCGCGTCACATCTCACCACCAGACACAGGCACCGGGAGGCACCACAGGACGGGTTTGTAATCAGCCACCACCAGCACTTAAATCCTTCCAAGTCTAGAATAACGGAGCAGACTTGCTCCCTACAGATGAGCAGCTCTTGGAGCTGACCACACTGTCTGCTCGGGAACCCACTGCGACAAGACCCAACCCTGCAGCACGGAGCCAGGACTGAGCAGACATTGTGACTGTCTCCAACAAAAGACTTCCTCACCTTAGGGGTAGAAACATGTGATAAAGGAAACTGTTTTAAATCCCCACGTGGAGCTTTAAAATAACATTATCTCTAGGAATTTATCCTAAGGATATGCTCTCTAAGATGCATGTTCAAAGGTGTTCATCACAGCATTGTTTGTACAGCAAAAAGCTGGGATGGCCACCAAAGCTATGTGGTTAAAGAAGGCATAGTGAACACGTTAAAAAGAAATAGACTCAAACAGAAAAATGTAAGAGAATTAGAAATGAATGATAGCACTTAAAAGAATTAGAATTAATAGTACCTCCATTAAAATAAATCAAATAGCTCAACATGTACTAATAGGTAGACATCTACCAAATATTAAGGGAGAGGCGGGGTGCAGAGCTGTGTGTTTATTATAGCCCCTTGGTAGGCTGGTAGAGGCCACAAGAGATCATTAACAGCCGTTTCCCTGGGGAATGAAACTCCAGGGTATGGGGAAGGAGAGAGAGCGCATATTCTCATGATGAGGGAAGGAGAGAGAGCTTTGTAGTTTTCCTGATTTACCTTCTTACGGCATCTAAATTGTTTTTATCATATGTTGGTGTTACATTTATATTTAGAGCTTATTTTAAAGTTTTAAGAAATAATAATAATTTTGACCATGCAGGAGCAGTAGTTACCATCTCTGGAGAGTCCTGGCAACATTTGCTGGAGTCTGGAGGGACTGGACTTGTCCAGCATCTCCCCAGGGTGGGAGAGGCCCCCTGCCCCCTGCCCCCTGCCGAGGGTGGCTCCACCATGGGTGCAGGGAGGCCCCCAGTGACGAGAGGCACCCAGAGGCCGAGTGTGTGGGCTTGTGAGGCGGACTTTGCTTAAGCCACTGTGTCAGGATGCTGTGACCACACGTGACCAGCTCTGCCCTACTCGGGGATTAAAGAAACACTGGCCACCCGGAAATCTGGGCTCCATGGGGGCAGCAGTTGCCCCTGGAGTTGGGACAAATTCATCACAAGCACCCACAGAGGGGTACATTTCTGGCCAACCCACCTTGCAGGGGCGTTTTAAGGACTAAAGGAGGCAAGATGGAGGAATGTGAATCAGAAAGGAAATAGAAGCTAGGGACTGCAGCATCATCCTATTTTTACAGACAAGGAAAATAAGGCGAGTAGGGAGGAAATGCACCCCAGTTCTCCCAGCTTGTAAGTGAGGGAGTCCGATTCAAAGGAGATGGGCCAGGCCTAAAGCCATGCAACGCACTGATCTGTTCCTTCTCTGGATGCCTTAACAAAACGTGACCCCGCGGCGGGCAGGGACGTTGTTTGGGACATTCTGAAGTCCATCCCAGCTGCAGAGCTCCCATGGGACCCACTGAGGACTCGTTGCAGCGGCATTCCAGCCCAGCTTCTCCTCTGCCCAGGCCTGCGGCCCTCCCTGCAAAGCCGTTTCTCCGAGGTGGTACTCAACGAACTTCTGCGCGCAGATTCTCTCGCAC
Source organism: Microcebus murinus (assembly GCF_040939455.1). Taxonomy (NCBI): domain Eukaryota; kingdom Metazoa; phylum Chordata; class Mammalia; order Primates; family Cheirogaleidae; genus Microcebus; species Microcebus murinus. Next base: position 3,984,007 of record NC_134123.1, on the reverse strand, counting down.
TTTCTCTCTCTCTCTCTCTCTCTCTCTCTCTCTCGTCTGCGCCACGGGGAAGCTGACCTAAGACAAGTAGTGAAACCACTTTTTAAAATTTAAGTACATTAAAAATAATGTTAGTTCATTACAAAATATTTAAGGAGGGCAGAAACAAAAAGGAAAAGTAAACATCATAACCCCACCACAATCATTCAAAGCACATTCGATTGTGTGTTGTGTATTCACGGGCCGGTGACAAGCCCTCATAGCAGTCTGCTCTGTTCTTTTCTTTGTCCAATGCGAACATTTTCATAAAGTTATAATCAAGTGATTATATGTGTAATTTTCATCCTGCTGCCTTTTGGTCAGCATATTATGGTTTTATCAATGTTATTTGAGTTTTTTGAAACATTTTAATAGTTGCATAATAAGCCATTGAGTTATTGGTCTTTTTCCCTAGGGGTCCACATGTAGTTTGATTCAAGGTGTTACATCTTAAATCATGCTGTGATAGATATGTCAGGAATATAGCATTTTTCATATTTAGAATTATCTTCTTGGACTAAACTCCCAAAAGTAGAATGATTGCATATAAACCTACATCATTTAAAATTGTATTGACAACAGATAGACCCCTGGACCGAAAGTCAGGAGTTGGATTGGGTTCTCGCTTTTGCTTTTTTAGCTTTGTGATCTTCGACAACTTACACGACTTCTCTGGGCCCCAGTTTCCCCATCTGGGAAGTGTGGAGCAAGAGAGGGACGCAGTGAGGGATCCAACAGGAGCTCTGTGAAGTTCACTTGGCCCTGAGAGTGACCTTCAGAGAGACAGGGGAGCCGCCTGGCCCCAGAGAGTCTCACCTGCTGGCATGTGAGAGGAAGGATTTGCGCTTAGAGATGGGCTGTAAGGAATTCACCTCTCTCCTCGCAAGTCATTAGAAGGTTTATGGTTGGAGTAATAGTGTTATGAATTGAGTTAAACAAGGTTTTCCTTCCCCCAGGACTTCAAATAGCAGAAATCAGGTGAACCCATAATCCTCTTCATATGCAGCAACTTCATTAAAATCTATCTTAGGATAAGGAGAGGGGCAGGCTGGAGAGGTGGGTGGGGGTGGGGAAGGCAGGGTGGCAGTGGACAGGAGGAGCTTCCCTGATGTAGAACAGAACACCTGATGCAGGTGAGGGCATCACATATTAATAATTGCCTAAGAGGCCAGGCGCGGTGGCTCACGCCTCTAATCCTAGCACTCTGGGAGGCCGAGGCAGGTGGATCGTTTGAGCTCATGAGTTCAAGACCAGCCTGAGCAAGAGTGAGACCCCGTCTCTACTAAAAATAGAAAGTAATTAGCTGGACAACTAAAAATATATAAAAAAATTAGCCAGCCATGGTGGTGCATGCCTGTAGTCCCAGGTACTTGGGAGGCTGAGGCAGGAGGATCACTTGAGCCCAGGAGTTTGAGGCTGCTGTGAACTAGGCTGACGCCACAGCACTCTAGCCCAGGCAACAGAGAAAGACTCTGTCTCAAAAATAATAATAATAATAATTGCCTAAGAAACAATTTTTTAATTAGAAAATTCAGATAAAACTAAACTCTCTTTCTCATCTTCCCAAGCCCAGCCCCCGCTCCCCACCAACGAGCTGAGAGTGCACAGCCAGTGGTCAGAGTGACTTCAGCCACGATATTCTGGTGCTTTTAAGCTGTTCATTTGGGGTGTCAGTAATGACCTTTTTTTATGCTTTACCAGAAGAGAGAGAGAAAGGGGGAGAGAGAGAGATTTTCCCACAGAATATATGTGACATTATTTTATATCAATTTCTTGGCATAAATGGGACCCCATTGTATATATTAGTCACTGTCCATGTTGCCATATGAAGATCTAGGTCTGTCATTATAACTGTTGGGTAGTGTTCAACTTTTGAATATACCGTATTTTATTTGACTATTCCCCTATTCTTGGACATTGAGGTTTTCTGCTGTCTTTTGCTAATAAACATTATGGTGCAAAGAGCATCCTGGGGTCTGTATCTGCGTGCACATGTGCACCACACCCCTGGGGTGAGCAGTCCCTAAGCCCTAAAGGAGGGCACCTCCCTAACCCTCTGGGGTGCCAGGAGCAAACCAAACAGCCAGGGGATCTAAATGCACAGTCCATCCGCCCGGCCTCCCGTGTGCAGGCAAGAGAGAAAACGACCCCACTGTGCGGACGGGGTCCAGAGGGGTAAGGCAATTTGCCCAAATTCATAGAGTCTCTAAATGCTGAAGACAAATCATTAAGTGCTATAGTCAAAGGCGATCAGGGGGGTTGGGCAGGAGCCAGCTTGTGAGCTGGGTGGGGGCGGGGTGGGGGGGGAGGGGGGCATCTCCTCCCCAGAGGTGTGCTGGCCTTGGCAGCACCTGGATTGTCTAAACATACCCAGAACCCTGACAGAAAGAACTCCAACAAGCCCTCGCTAATTGCTATCATCTAAATGAAGTGATTCATAATCCTTTGCCCATGCATAATTAGCTAATAAATTACAAATGAGTAATGGTGTCTCAGGAGACAGCAGGAAGGAGAGATGCCATCCTATGTAGACCCTAATTTTCCTCTGGGACTATTGCTAAATCATGACTCCCTTTGGAACCTCAAGCAATTCTTTTCCCTTTTTGTTACAAGGTTATTCTTGGCTTTGACAAATCAGGCCTTCTGAAATTACCAAGCCAAGCACTTGTTTTTTCCACCTACCTCCCTTTATCTGGGAAAAGTGCTATGAGTTGTGACACACATCCGGTTTGTGAAGTGACCTTCAACAGCCCTGCTGTCAAGGAAAGACAAGAAAATGTAATGGGAATAGTCCTCGTGTGTTCTCAAAAACAGCCCTTTCCCAGCCACCTGCAAAGTCCATGCGAGGTGCCAAGGTCCTTGTCTCAAAGGCAAACAGTTGCTTCAACCTCTGCGTTAGGGAATGCTTTACCTAGACCTAAGGCATGTCCTGTTGAAGAATCCCCCACCCTGAGACAAAGGGACAAGACTGGGGCATCTGTGTATTTAACAAGTGCCACGGAAGATCCTAGGTTTAGAGTCACTTGGTTAAGAGAACAAACATTAATTCTTGCTAAGCTACAATAGTCCCCTGAGTCAGTAAGGGAGCAGAGGTCTATGAATGTGGCCCCACATTTCTGAGCACTCTGGGTTATCATCCTCCCTCTACAAAGTACCTTGGGGTGTCTTCTCTGACTTCCCTGAGCATTGTCACCCTGTCTCAGAAACCCTAGGGCATGGCTTTCTCCAGACACCCCGACAGTTGCCCGACAGCTTAGACTACTCTGATGCGCTGCCACACTACAGAGGGAGAAGGAAGTCACGCACTTTTTCTCTCTCCAGGGAGCTGAGGAGCACTGTTCTGAGGAGGCACATATAAATTAGGGCTCTTAGAAGCTATAGAAATGCAACCCAAGTGGTTTAAGTCTTTTGCAAAATAAAAATGTTCTGGAGATTGGTTGCACAACAATGTGAATATACTTAACACTGCTGAACTATGCACTGACAAATGCTCAGGGAGGGGTGCAGATATGGGGAAATTGGAATGCGGATGCACTGTTGGTGGGAATGTAAACTGGTGCAGCCATCATGGAAAATAGCAGCAAGGTTCATCAAAACATTAAAAATAGAACTGCCACATGATCCAGCAACCCCACTTCCGGGTATATGAAAGAGGGTCTCCAAGAGATATCTGCACGCCCCTGTTCGTTGCAGCATTACTCATGGTGGCAGAGAGGGGGAAGCAACCTAAATGTCCATCAGTGAGTGAACGGATAAAGAAAATGTGGTATGTGGTGTTATTATTGGGCTTTAGAAAGGAGAGAAACCCTGTCTTGTGTCACATCATGATGAACCGTGTGGACAGGACGCTAAGCAAAGCAAGTCAACCACAGAAAGACGGGCACTGCTTGAGTCCTTTGACATGAGGTCCCTAAAGTAGTCAGACTCACGGGAACAGAAAGCAGCAGGGCGGCTCCCCGGGGCGCGGGCGCCGTTGTTGGGTGCAGAGCGTCAGGCCTGTGGGGTGGGCGCCGGGGCTGTCGCACCGCAGTGCACATGGGCTTACGGCGTTGTTCCGTGCGCTTGGAAATTGTTGGACAATGAATTTTATGTTATTTTTGCCACAATAGAAAAAGAATAAAATGTGCAAATATTTCCATGTCAATAAATACTGCTATATCAAAAAATGGTTGAGATGGAAAATTTTCTGTTATGCTTATTTTGCCACTGTTGACACTTTTTTTTAACGGTGTAAGCCAAAAGGAAAATTTAAAAGCTTGTGTAGTGAAAAAGAAATGTCTTGGGTGATAGATTTGGAGAAGCGATCGTGTAAAATACGAATTGCCAAGAATTATTTGATCGTTAGAGGAGACCAGAAATCTGAAGCCACAGATTGCCACATCCCCAAACTGGGAATGCCAGTAGAGAGCAGGAGGAAGCGCAGGAACCAGAGGCCATTCTTCTCCAGAGGGCCGTGCAAGGTGCTTGCTCCTCTTTCTACCTTCGAACTTGTGCAAAGAGGCTCCTTGACTCTTAGCGCCTCGGTTTCTCCATCTGGGCCACGTGGAGGCTGGAGCAGTCGGTTGATCTTCATGGCTCTTTTCATCATTAACCTTGTATGATCCTGTCTCTAAGTTTCTTTTCTTTTATCCTTTTTCTTTTTTACTTCTTTTGTTTTGGTAAAGTTCTGAAAAAAAGATAAAAACCCGCACCTTCCATATGGTGCCCTTCCTGGAGGCCGGCCAGCTCCCCAGCTCCCAGGGCTGGCGCGATGCATATGCATGGCCAACAAGGCTGTCCCGCCACCCGCAGTGTGATCACAGCCTGTCGCCAATGCCCACGCCAGCCAGCCCTGGCACCTCCCCCTCCCTGTCTGTCCCCAGAGCTCCACTGCACTGTCAGGCCCTGAACTAGTGGCACTCAAAGAGGTCGTGTGAGCCCGCACGAGCACACGTCACGGAGGGTGGGAAGAGAAGGGTGGGTAGGAAGAAGTACTTGGCAGGCTGCATAGTCACAGACGTCCTCAAACTTAGACTCAACATTGTCACCTAGGAGATTATTCATAAAGCCATAGCAATTCACAAGAGGACTGAAAGAAGACCCTCATCTTCTAGCTTTAAATGGGGGTCCCCTCAGCAGACAGCACTGCCTGGTGGGTGCTGTGAGTTCGTTTTTAGAAATAAATCCTGTAATTTCCTTGTGAATAGCAGACTGCATTGCAAGGCACTGCCACCTGTGGGAGCACACTGAAAACAGAACAAAGCCGAGAGATTATGGGCAGTCACCATTCAAACCACAGGCGACACAGCACTCTCTGTTTTAGCAGAAGTTCTGAAGGGTCATTATTTTGCCATAAACGTTCTGACATTTTTCACTAGTCAAAATCATTCAGTTGTGTAGTTTATGGGTACAGACTAGTAAATTACTGCATGTGTCTGCTTTAGTGTTAAAGTGTTGATTTCTTCCAAAAACTTAAAATATACAACAATTTTTACTGTCTCGTTTAGTCATTTCTTCGTTTTGTTACAACAAAGAATCACAGAAAGAATCACGATCTGGAGGCTATTCAGGTCTCTCTTAACTCCCGAGAGTCTTGTCACCGTGTGTGATGTGCCCTGAGGAACCAGGGACATGACCCCTGCCCTCAAAGAACTCGTGGCACAAGAGGGAGATAAAATGTGCACACAGACAGCCAAGACTCGGGCAAGATGAGCGGCATCAGACTGGGGAGAAAGCGGAGACGGCGTTTCAGGTCAGCCCTGAAGGACGAAACTAGACGCACCATTCCGGACCTGCCAGGAGCCGTGGAGCCGTCTAGTCTGGCCTCCTGCGGCCTCAACTGAGGCACAGGCAGAGGAAGGGGCTTTCCAAGCAACATGTTGACACCAAATTAACAACTGGACATGAGGAGGCAGGAGGTGAAAGCAGAGAAAGACGGACGATACTCGGGCAGGAGAAACAACATGAGCAAATGTACCAGCCAGAAAGTTCAAATGCCAGCTCAGCCCCTTTGAAGGCCACCAGCTTTGCCCCTGTCCTGAGCCTCATGCGGAATCCACGTGCTCACGTGACATTGACCTAGGCCAGGGCTGTCTTCAAGAATCGACATGCTGTCTTCTCCCAGCCCCAGTGGTTGGCTCAGAGCTGGGCAGGGAACCCAGGTGGGTCCAACCACACTCGGCCTCCAGAACTTCACCACAGCAACCAAGAAAGGCGAACGTGCTGCCGGGCAGCATTTGGGGTCAGCCTGCTCGGAGAGGGTGAGCCTAGGAGAAAGGAGGCTGAGAGGCGAAGGCTGAGGGCATGTTCTGAAATCAATGTTTGCGCCCCCGACTCCCATGTCTCGCCTACTTGGACTTCTCAGTCGCATGGGCTAATCAGCTTTCTTTTTGGCTCAAATCGATTTGGCTCAGTCTCCATCGCTGGCTTCAAAAGAATCCTGGCTGCCCACTGCAAGTACAGGATGGCTCCATTCCCTGGGAGGAGGACTCCTCCGCTCCCACTGGCACAGCAACATGGGCTAGTTTATCAGGTAAGGTAACCGATTCCTAGAAAATCCCAAGAGAAAGACACACAGGACACTGGACACTCCAGGAGACGGGCTGACTTGCCCTTCAAATGGGCCTGGTGGCAGAGCGCAGGCATTTTGTACCTTCCTCCTAACCCCCCAGCCCCGGCCTCGAGCTCACTGAGGGGAAGGGGTCCAGGTGATCTGAATATGCAGCCAGGTTGGGAGCCGCTGAGGGTATTAGAATTCCCCTTCCAGGGAATTGTCTGTAGATCCCTGTTTCTCTGTCTGTCCTTCCCAAGCTCCTCTCCCTTCCTCTCAGTCATTGGTGTCTCTGGTGGCTAAACCACAGAGGACTGACAGCTTTTGCTCAGGTCCAACCACACGCAGGTGGAAGTACAAAGCAGGCCAACCATGGAAGGCCAGTCTCCAAGACACGCTTCCAAGCAGCCCACAGTCGCACGATTCAGTGTCATGAGAGCTCGCCTCTGCCAGAGACTGAGTCAGTCTGAAACGGTTAGCAAGCAGAGGTGAATAGAGAGCAAATCACAAGATCCAAAAGCCCCAGGCAGTGGGCAGGGCACTGGGAGCCTGCCCCAGGGTCGTGTAGTCAGGCCGGCTGAATGCAGGCTGGCAGGGCCTGGTGCTGAGAGGTGATGCCATAGCCAGTGACCTCTCCAAGGACCACGTCCCCTTGAGGAGTGGGGCACCAGGGCTTAGTGGTGCAGGAATAGCCATTGAGCCTGCACATGCAGGGGAATTAATGAGACGTCCAGGGAGCCCAGGACAAATGACCACACACAAGGAGGGTGCAGGGAAGAGGAGGAGTTGGGGCAGACCTCGGGGGAAGTCTGTTTTAGGGACATGGTGGCCACATGGAGGGAGGAGCGGTTCTCTGAGAGGCCTCCCAGCATTGCATGATGCACAGGGAGCCTCCTGTCTCCCATCTTCCCTGGAGACCAGCGTCTGCTGACCAGCGCTGCTGCCCTCCTGGCCAGAACAGGTGGAGGACACATTGCCCCGACTGAGAGGAGGGGCCAAAGGTCAGCCCTCCCTCACTCCTCCTGCTCCCTAGGGTGCTGTCCAGCTCAAGGGTGCTAGCTGTGCCTGAAAACCCAAGTGTTGTGTGCAGGCCTCTCACCCTGGCCCCAGCCCCGGGCCCTCCAGGCCCACGCCGCTCATGCACAATGTGCCCTCTGCCTGGTCTAGTTTCACCCCCAGAAGGCACACTCTCTGCTCCCTCTCCTAAGAAAGACTGGGAGTGGATTCCAGAGGGGCATAATAGGAGAAAGCCCAAGCCTTGGGTTCCAACGACCCTGGGACCTGCTGGCTGGGCATTCTGCATCCTGCCCCATTGCTCGTGACAATCTTCTACCACCTAGAGCCGTCCTGCACAACCTGGAGTACTCCTCCATGGCCCAGAGCAGTCCTCCACCACCCATGGCAGTCCTCCGCCTGGCCGGTCCTCCGTGGTTTGGAGAAACACCTTGGAGCAGGCACGCTACCGACCCTGGAACTGTCTGGATCACACCTGCAGCCCTGGTCATGAGCAGAGGGCCTGCCAGGTGGGAAGGGCTCATGAAGTGTGTGTAAGATGAACCAGTAGCCATCATTCAACACCAAGAAGAAGTATAACTTCCTACTCTCAGCACGCAGAGACCACCCCAAAACACCCTGTGCCAGGCATCTGGAGTTTAGGGCAAGTTGGTGATGATCGTGGGTTTTCAATCAGACTGAAATTTCACCAGACCTGGGCAAACCCTGCCACAGCCACTTGTAAGTCACGCAACTTTGCTTAAACAACTTAAACTCTCCGAGACTCAGTGCCCTGAGACAAATGGGGATCTGTGGGATGACAGCTGTAAGCACCTTGGAGCACGGCACACTAATCGGCAGCGTGCAGGTATTCGGTAGCTATTTGGAGCTTTGGCACCTTCGGTCCCAGGACAGCCCTCTGAGGCAGGACTTAATATTTATCCCCCTTCTGCAGATGGAAATACTGAAGCTCAAAGAGATAAAATTCTTTCCCAAGCTGGTAAGTGGCAGAATCATGACTCAAAACCTGACTACAGCCCGTCCTTCTGTCACCACTGCCCGTCCTTCTGTGCCTGGCACATGGGAGGGATTTAGGGGGTGCTAAGCTGTCTGGAGGATGAGCACAAGCAACTGTGAGGACAAGGTACCAGAAGGCTGGTGGTGACGAGTGACAACACCAGAGGACAGAGCTTACCCAGGAGGACAGAGGATGCCAGACAGTGCTTCAGAGCCACCCAGTGCCTGCAAATGCCACAGCTCCCGCAGAGCCAACCTGCTGGGTGGCCACCCTTGGATGGCATTAACAGGGTAGGGGTGGGGTGGAGCCGATGGATGGTCTCCATTCCTTCAGTGATCCATCTCACACGATCTATACACCATGCGCCAGGCAAAGGGGCAGTGATATAAAAGTGGCTATGAGTCCCCCAGGTGTGCCCAAACTCTCTCCTTGCTGCAGGAGGGAGGTAGACGGGGAGAGAGAGAGAGACACTCCACCCCTGCAAAGGGCTCCCAGGGCCAATCCCTAGACGCCCTTTATGGCTCTTATCTTCCCACCCCTGCCTCCCCACGGGGGACACAGCCTTAGAGCCCCAGAGATCACTTCAGGACTTTCAAAGCACCTGCCGGTAGGGAGGGTCCTGGGTCACACGTGAAATAACCCCACGCCCCTGCGACCGCGGCAAGTGCCACAGCCCGCCAGCAGAAGCACCGTGCTGGCTGGCCACCGTGGCTGGCACTGACAGTGTTGAGGGGACAACGGGGGTTGCTGGGACCTCCATTCATTCACTGGGCCAGTGCTTATCTAGCACTTCCTGTGTGCCTGACTCCGAGGTAGAGGGACGGCAGTGATGGGGCGGTGACACCAAAGTGGACGCCGAGCCGCCTCCTCGCAGAGCAGGGCTCAGGGAGAGTGGGCTCCCCTGGATGGACTGCTGAGGCCGCCCCGGTCCTGCCTGCTGCCCACCGCCCCTGTCCCCTGCAGGCGTGGGGGTGGAGCAGCACTGGGAATTTCGGCACCTGTTGGGGCCCAAATCTCTGCAAACGCCCACTGCCCCCAGGAGACTGCATGCTGGCTGGCCACCCTAGACTGGCCCTGGAGTGGAGGTCGCCTTTCACAGACGCGCTCCAACAGCCCACGGCCTCGCTCCTGGTGAAACGTTTGCCAGGAGCCTTCCCTGCTCCCTGGGCCTTCACCGGCCATGAGGTGGTGAGGGCCGAGACTGGAGGCTTGTTCTGCCAGGTGGGCTCTTCTCACAGGTCCAAGGGGTGTATGAACCATAGAGGACCCCGGGTGGGGGGATCTGGTCCAACCCTCCCATTTGACAGATGGGAAAACTGAGGCCTAGAGTCCTACACCAATCTGTAACCCCATCCTCACATCCGGTACCCCTACATGGGTCTCCTGCAAACCAATCCCCCATAGCCTCCAGTGCTAGAAGCACCCTGGAAAGCGGCAGAAACACTTTTTCCAGAAGTTGACATATTTGTCTGTGTTGCTATTTGACAAGTAAATCCAGTAGGCTGAGGCTGTCCCTGGGCCACCTCACAGATGGCATGTCAAATCCACCAAGTCTTCACACACTTGCTCCGGCGTCCTCTGGACCCTCCGCCCTTCTCTGCAAACGCACGTGAGAAATTGAGACTTAATCCCTGGCAGACCCAACTAACCCTGCAAATGAGCCACACCGTTTCTCTGTCCTCACCCCCATGGGACCAGGCGACAGAGCGAGGGAGGAGGAGGCGGCTCTGCCAGACAGGTGGCACAGTGCGGGCGACAGCCTCCAGGGCTTGCTCATATTTAAAACTTCCTTTCATATATTTTTAATAAAACAACTGATACAAATTCAAAACCAACTTCATAAATCAAACATTATTCAATGTTGGCGGCTCCAAGGTTTCCCTGGCGCTTGGCTGGGAGCAGACAGCTCTCCCAGACGGGGCTTCGCACTCCAGCACTTGAGGTTTTGTGAAAGGTTTATTGGATTTCATAGTCCCTTAAGGGGAAACCCTTTAAATGTCTTTGCAATTATAAGTCTAATAACACTCTCAGCCCTTGGACACAGCCTTGACTTGACAGAGATAAGGAACTGGAAGTTGCTCCATCAATACCAAGCTATTAATCTCTGTCACCTCGCTGTCACCGAGGCTCAGGAAAACAATGTCGTTTCTTGACCTAGGTGAAGGCACGGAGTGATTTTATTCGGAATGTCAGCATTCATCAACCCGGATTCTGCCAGCCCCACTCCCGTGAAGAACTCCTAGTTCCCCATCCTGCCGGGGTTGACACCCTTCCAATAGAAAGAGTTCCTTTCAGTCTCGGCCTATTATTATTATTTAGCACTTATTCAAGTGTAAAAAGCCTTTAAGAATAAAGTTTTCCTGCTGTAAAGAGACCGGGCAGATGAATCACTTTGAGGCTGCTCTTTGGCGACCCAAGCCAAGGACGGCTGGAAATTACCAAATGCCATGTTTGTTTACATATTCAAATGAAGGTTAATTTTTATCCAACTTTTGCTCAAATTTGATTAGGGTGGGGCTCCCCCCATGGCATATTGCTAACAGCATCCTCCTCCTTGACCTTGAAAGAAACCCAAAAAATTGTCTAAAAAAAAAGAAAATCCAACAGAAATCCTAATGAGACACTAACAAGGAAGGATCAGATGGCTCCCGCCGGCGCAGCCGTGTGCCGGGACCGCGGTCAAGGGCAACGGCAACGCCTGTGTTTGCTCAGCCGGAGCCGGCGTGCCGGGCGCTGGGCGGGCGCTGGGCGGGCGCTGGGCGGGCACTGGGCGGGCACTGGGCGGGCGCAGCGTGCTGGGCGCTGGGCGGGCGGGGCGTGCCGGGCGCTGGGCGGGCACTGGGCGGGCGCTGGGCGGGCGCGGTGTGCCGGGCGCTGGGCGGGCGCTGGGCGGGCGCTGGGCGGGCGCTGGGCAGGCCGGGCGTGCTGGGCACTGGGCAGGCGCGGCATGCTGGCAGGCACCCACCGAAAGCACAGGGCACTGTCACGGCGAGGGCACCAGCCGGACTTCCGAAGGCCAGTGTCTGCACTCAGGCAGCAGCCAGGGCCAGGCTCCTGGCCCTCCGACTGTGTCTGCTTCCTACCGTGTGCTTCCGAGTCACAGTGTGTTTGGGTTGTCTGGAGCCCTCAGAAGTCCTGGGTTGGTCTAGAGCAGCCATGGACACTGCTTCTGCCTTTACAGAAAACTAGCACTGGGCACCTTCTCCTGGTGTCATAGAAACTACTGGTTTCTATGGAAGGGTCTCAACTAGACAGTAATGTAATTTTAAAAACCAAACCAAGTAAAACAAGAAAAACAAAACCGTCATGTCTCCCCTGAGAAAACTCTGAGGGCTTTCCTGTCTTACTATGGATGCCAGGAAGCTCAAACCCAAATTACCTATTAAAGTTGGCATATTTGCCTTAAATTTTGATCTCAATTTTCTTCTGCTTGCTTGTATTTTGGCAACTCGTTATCATGTCCTTTACTATATAGGTCACTTTGAATCTGTTTTCCATAGAGACAGGGTTTCAGTGAATAAATAACATCCATAAGCCTATGGGCTGAGCCCAAAGCTGGGACTTGATAGACCAAGGTGTGGTCCCAGCTCTGCCTCTGACTTCCCTAAAGTCTGGGCCAGTGTTAGCTGGGCTTCAGCTTTCTCACCCATAAGATAAAAGTGGACACATAGGTACTACAGTAATAGGGTATTGGGCAGGTGGGAGGGGGGAGGGGGCAGGTATATACATACATAATGAGTGAGATGTGCACCATCTGGGGATGGTCATGATGGAGACTCAGACTTTTGGGGGGAGGGGGGGAAATGGGCATTTATTGAAACCTTAAAATCTGTACCCCCACAATATGCCGAAATAAAAAAAAAAAAAAAAAAAAAAAAAGCTACCTCTGATTCACTCACGTTTTCTTCCAGGTGCCCCCAGTGGCTCATGCCCACAAGTGAGCAGAGTGTGGACATAACTAGAGCCAGGACTTTGAACTAGACTTACCCCGTGTAGAGGGGGACCCACTCTGCCCAGTTCACCTGGACTTCCCCGGTTTAGCACGGAAAGTCCCACGTTCCAGGAAAGCCCCCAGTGCCAGGCAGACCAGAATGGTCGGTCGCCCTACAGGCTCAGTGCTGGCTTGCTTACTAGCTGTGTCACCTTGGGAAATTACTGAAGGTAATTGTACTTCCATGTCCTCCGTCTTTAAAGTGGGATAATAAACAGAGCTACCTCCTGGTGCTGTTATAAGTCTTAAGCATGTTCATATTTGAAAAGCACATAGAATAGTGCTTGGCACACAGAATGAATTATATGAGTGTTTTTAAAATAAATGCTACAGCTGTTTGCTTCCTGCTCAAGTCACAGAAATTTCTCAAAACAATTATTTACCTAAAAACCTCCCATGAGACACACGGGGGCAAGGGGAGTTGTCCTGAGAGAGGAGGGCACCTCTGAGCCACTGGGGATCGAGTGCAGGCACAGCTACCAGGAGAGCCAGGGCTGCGTGGGGGCTCAGGGAGCCCCGCTCCCCGGACAGAGGGGCAGACCGCCCACCCGCACGGAGAGGCCAGCAAGCCGGCCGTTCTCCACGCTGTCCTGGTGCTTACAGTTGTCAGGGAAGGAGGCTGATCTCCGCCAGGGACCTCAGCCAGATCATCGGCTCTGAGTGTCAGGGAAGGCAGTGAAGTCTGGGCGCCACTGCCCATCCCAGCCGAGAAGCAGGGCAGGGGCTGCCGGGTGGCTGCAGGGTGGAGCCTCGGTGTCTCTGGGACTGAGCCAGCATCTCCACGGGGCTTTGCCCCTCACCTGGGACAGAGCCAGCGCTCACCTCCCGGAGCTGAGTGGGGGAACTCCCACCCTCCCCACCCCAGCCGTGCAAGCTGCCCAGAGAGTGGAGCAGGCCCCTGACCATGGACGCACCCCTCCCGGCGCACCTGTCTTCATTAGGTGACTGTGCGCCCAGCTGGCAGGAGGCTCCTGCGCTCCCGGAACGCCTCTACTCTGCGGTCCCTGCGCTGCTTCCAGCCCTGCTGCCCCTACCCGTCTCTCCTCCCGGCGAGACGCGAAGCTTCCTCAGGTGCCGAGCAGCCCCTAGCCCTTCCCTCTCACATGTCCCGTGTGGAGCCCAGCTCAGGGCTGGCACTTTAGAGACCTTCAAGAAAGTCCCCTTGGGCGCATACTGACGACACTGAAAAGACGCCTGGGGGCTGTGCTGTCCAATCGGGTAGCCACCAGTCCCCGTCCAACCATTCAAATGAACGAAAATCAAATTGGAAATTCAGCTCCTCCGTTACACTTGCCACATGCGCTCCGTGGCCACACGTGGCCAGTGGCTGCCGTACTGCATGGCGCAGATGTTCCATCGTCACGAAAGTTTCACCAGACTGTGCTGATCTAGAACATATGACGATAAAGAGGTTATTAAACCAGGACCCATCCTCTTAGAAGCTGTAACCTCAAGGATTTTAGAATTTTTTTTCTTTAGATTATGACGTAGACCAAAATGGACCTGGCAGAATCCCAAGACAGTCTGTTGGTCCAGAATGTCTTCCATGTCTTACGGGCTGCCTAATGTCACTGGTCAGGATGAGCATCTAGCTCCCACGCCCTAGTGTGACGGTTATGACGGGAGGAGATGGCAGGAGAAAGAGACGGAGCAGGGGGCACCATCAGGGGAGCACCATCAGGGGAGCACCCTCAGCACAGCCAGCGGGAATGAGCTCCCCGCGGGAACTCCCATCCCCACCGAGACCTTTGCCTTTTGTCCTGAGGGTTCTTGGCACAGTCTTTGGCATTCCTCAAGTGCTGCCTGCCAACAAGGACACAGACCTTACAGCCCGCTGGCTCTGTGGGTCTCCCTGCAGGCCCAGCGCCCTTCAGTCAGTCCCGAGTTCAGGAGAAAATTCAGGAGCCCGTATAAGGGAAATAGAGTAGAAAGCAGAACACTGCCCAGTCTTGCCACAGCCAAGACTCGGGGCTCTGATCTCTAGGTGGGGAGTGCCCCCAAACAGGCCCCCAAATATGCCATCGGAATGACCATGCGCGTCTGAACCAAGGACAGCCCAGGACCTGCTCCTGCAGAGTCCCTCTGGGGACGCATGCAGCTGCAGGGAAGGCTCAGTCTCTCCCTGTCCCCGAGCTGCCAGGCATCTGGAGGCCAGGCGGCGAGACCATGCGTGACGCAGGTAGAGGGCTCCGAGAGGCGTGTGCCTGTCTATTCTGCAATAGACGCACCTTGAAAATAAATCCAGACCTTATTTATAAAATGACGGCAATAGCCAGCTTTTGTACAGGAACTTAGGTTTTATAAGAAACTTCTGCATGTAAAATAAATACTTCTTTCAAGATCCCTGGGAGGTAGTAGCTATCCCCAGCTCACAGCTACGAAATATGAGGGTCAGTTTGAGTAAAATATCTGTCCTCAGTCATATGTTTAGAAACTCAGCAGGCCTTTAGGTTCCAAATGACAGTTAACAAAGGAAATTTAGGCTTGAGAGGAAAGCCGGTAAGAATACTTTTAAGCAATACTACTCATAGGCTACATTTCTTGAACATTTATTATACACCCAGTGCAGATGTCTGCATTGCACGTGCATTGCCTCGTTTAGTCTCACCATGACCCTGTGAGACGGAAGCCCTGAGCCACCCATTTTGCAGACATGGAAACCAAGGCTTAAAGACGTTCAGTAACTTGCCCACAGTCACACAGCAGGAAAGATAAAGATTTGGTTCAATGTGTAGCTGTAATGTGGGTTTTTAGGCCACATTATGGAGTCATAATCTTTCCAAGTTTGAAGGAGGGAACTAAAAATTCAATAGAAAATGTCAAAGAACAAATTAGCTTCTATAATAACTTCTAAATGGCCCAACTGAGCGGCTCTCTGAACACTCAGATGATTAAAGATGTGGCCGAGGGTTTCCTTTGGCAGTAGGAAATTGCCTTTGTCTTGAGAAGCCTTTTTCCTCTCCCTCCTGCTCACTGGGGTGAGACCGTGGCCAGAGGCCTGGTAGGAGACTCCAGCACAGGCAGGAGATGGTTGAGGATGAGGCGTCTTGGACCAGGTGATGTGTCAGCACCTCTGGCATCTGTCCCCAAAGGCACCCACGGAGTGAGGGGCCAGACAGCACCCTGCTCCGCCAGCTGCAGCTACGGCAGGGCGGGGGCCCGGGCACACCGCCCATAAATCAGCTCCGAGCCGCGCTCGGCTGCGGTGCATCTCTTTCAAGCAGCTCTGAGGAAATATGGCTCCATCTGCTCACTGCAAGGTAATAAATAAAACAGAATTGGAGCAAAATGGATGGAAAGCAATTCTGGGGAGATGAATTTCCAAAAGAGCTGGCCACCCTGCATGCACCTCCTCCAGTGCTGGACGGCTGGCTGGGACCCTCCCTGGTCCGAGCCCAGAGGAGACACAAATGCTCAAGAGGCAGAGAGACAGGGGCTTCCCAGGGCCAAGGGCTGGCCGGGTAGGTTCTTGCAAATGACTTGCCATTAATGACTCTGCCTCCTCCCCTTTGTCCTTCTCCGTCTTCTCCGTCACTATCCTCATCTTCATTATCACCATCATCAGGAGCAGGGATGATCGGTTAATTGGCTTACTGAGGCCGGCCCGTGAGCCAGCACCATGCTGAAACTGTGTTTCCAAGGGAACCCCTCAGTCCGCGTCCACGGGTGTTCTCTGTGGCCCCACTTCGTTTTACTTTTCTCCATAGCTTTGGTTAACTGCTAACATGCTCAATAATTCTCTTAGTCTACTCACTGTCTGTCTTCCCCATCTAGGATGGACGTCCCCAACGGGGGGAGTCTGTCGGCTTTTTCTGCAACTGTATCCCCAGTGCTGAGAATAATTCCTGACCAATAGGAGGCACCCAGCAAATAAATGGTTGGACGAGTGAATGAATGGATGATGCCCTGGCATGCCCACTCGCCTGTGAGGCGTCCTGGCCTGTGCCTGGCTCTCCGCCTCATCTCTTGCCTCCGGCTCCCTACATTTCACACCCACCGGTCTGGTCACCCCCCTCTGACACCAAGGCTGCCGGCCCCACCCCTGGCGCACGCTTTGCCACAGCTGCTCCTTCAGGTCCTGCTTCCCCACTGCCCGAGCTCACTCTTCTGCCCCTGCTCCTCTTCTGCCCGTTTCCCCCTCGCAGAGCACCTCTCACACTCCGTGGTTGCAGGTGCCCATGTGTGAGCTTGCGGTGTAGGCTCTGCCTGAGGTCTACAGGGTGTAAGATCTGTCTGGACCCCCATGCAAGCCCCAGAGCCAAGCACAGAGGGTTGCTCAGGAAAGATTTCTTCACCCGTTCTATAGATGAGGAAATTGGGGTGAAGCGCTAGAATCGGATACTGGCTCTAAATCCAGTACTGGCCCATAAACTGAGGCACCAGCTTATGCTGCTCTCTGGGCTTCTTTGGTTCTTGGCAAGGTCAGTCATGTCTGTGCCCTTATCTGCCCTGCCACCCTGGTGGCCCGTCAGCACCCTCCCAGGCGATCCCTTCTTTGTTCCTTCTTTCACCGACTGTATGTTGAGCACCCCTGGGCCAGGCCTCTGTTCTAGAAGGCATGGTCAAGAGAGATGAGATCCCAGCTCCTTCATTCTAGTGAGGAAACAGATAATAACAAGTAAAGAAACAAAGCACAAGGAAGTTGAGAGCAAGAGAAATGCTGTGAGGATAGTAAAAATAAGCATCAAGGCAGAGTGGTGGGGGCTGAAAGGACACCCTCGGCCGCATCTTTAATCATCTGAGTGTTCAGAGAGCCGCTCAGTTGGGCCATTTAGAAGTTATTATAGAAGCTAATTTGTTCTTTGACATTTTCTATTGAATTTTTAGTTCCCTCCTTCAAACTTGGAAAGATTATGACTGCAGGTATGGCGTTTGCATGTCATTCCTCTGTATTTGCCTTTCTTGCAACCATAACAAAAGAACCTTAGACATCTTCCTGCTTCCCAGGCAGTTTTTAAGAGACTCTTCCTGCTTAGGCTAATCCTTTGCACTAGCCCAATAAACGAGGCCCTGTGTCCACCAGAGCAAGGAGCAGGATGAGAAGATAGGATTCCTGCCAGCACTGGGTCTAAGCTCACAGTTGGGCCTTGTGTCTGTCTCACGTGCCATAAATTCTAGTGTGAATGACGTACCTGAGACAGATGCAAGCCCAGGGCACGTCCACAGCAGACTGGGGCCCCTCATGATCTACCGCTGCTGTTCCCTGGGTCACGTGTGGATAATTTAGAGCTAACTGAGGTTTTACCTCTAATTTCAAAGCCCTATACCAGAGGTGATGCTTTTTCAATGGCAGTAGATGGGGCTTAAAATGCATCCACATGTGACTGAATAGTCAGTTTGTCTGAAAGTTCACTGAATTGAGCTGCTGTTTCAATAAAGCATAAGGAAGCACAACTGTAGGGCAAGGAAAATGCACCAAAGGTTCCTCTGGAAATGGAGAACCAACTGCCTGCCTCCTCGCTCTTCTTTACCCTAAATTCACCAGTCCAGATGGGGGGCACAGGGCCCTGGAGACCTGGGTCATGAGCTGGCTCCACCACATACTTGTTTTGTGACCTTGACATGTCATCGCCCTCCCTGGGCCTCATACTTTCTAGATGTATAAGAGCTTAACTTCTTCATAGGGTGCTATGAGGCTGTGAATGTTGCCATCATAGAATTTCTCTAACCGCCTCCTGCCACCAACCCACCCTACATAGCATGGTGTGTGCACAATGGACACTTCAGTAACTTTCCTTGAATAAATTGGATGGATAGATGGGTGGATGGATGGGTGCATGAATGGGTGAATGAATGGGTGAGTGGATGGGTGGATGGACGGATGGGTGGATGGGTGGGTGGATGGGTGGATGGACGGATGGGTGGATGGATGGATGGACGGATGGGTGGATGGGTGGATGGATGGGTGGATGGGTGGATGGGTGGATGGGTGGGTGGATGGGTGGATGGGTGGGTGGATGGGTGGATGGATGGGTGGATGGGTGGGTGGATGGATGGATGGGTGGGTGGATGGGTGGATGGATGGGTGGATGGGTGGGTGGATGGGTGGATGGGTGGATTGATGGGTGGATGGGTGGGTGGATGGATGGATGGGTGGATGGATGGATGGATGGATGGATGGGCAGATGGGTGGATGGATGGATGGATGGATGCATGCATGCATGCATGCATGCATGGATGGATGGGTAGATGGGTGGGTGGGTGGATGGGTGGGTGGGTGGGTGGATGGGTTGGTGGGTGGGTGGATGGGTGGGTGGATGTGTGGGTGGGTGGGTGGATGGGTTGATGGGTGGGTGGATGGGTGGGTGGATGGGTGGGTGGATGGATGGATGGGTGGGTGACTGGATGGGTGGATGGGTGGATGGATGGGTGGATGGACGGGTGGATGGATGGATGGATGGATGGGTGGATGGATGGATGGATGGATGGATGGATGGATGGATGGATGGACGGATGGATGGACGGACGGGTGGATGGGTGGGTGGATGGGTGGATGGACGGATGGGTGGATGGGTGGATGGATGGATGGACGGATGGGTGGATGGGTGGATGGACGGATGGATGGATGGGTGGATGGATGGATGGATGGATGGATGGATGGATGGATGGATGGGTGGATGGATGGATGGGTGGATGGGTGGGTGGATGGGTGGGTGGATGGGTGGGTGGGTGGATGGATGGATGGATGGATGGATGGGTAGGTGGATGGATGGGTTGATGGATGGGTGGATGAGTGGGTGGATGGATGGGTGGATGGATGGGTGGGTGGATGGATGGGTTGATGGATGGGTGGATGGGTAGATGGGCGGATGGGTGGGTGGATGGATGGGTGGATGGATGGGTGGATAGATGGGTGGATGGGTGGGTGGATGGGTGGGTGGGTGGGTGGATGGGTGGGTGGGTGGGTGGACGGATGGGTGGGTGGACGGATGGGTAGGCGGGTGGATGTGTGGATGGGTGGGTGGATGGGTGGGTGGATGGGTGGATGGGTGGGTGGATGGGTGGATGGGTGGGTGGGTGGGAGGGTGGGTAGATGAGTGGATTGGTGGGTGGGTGGGTGGGTGGGTGGATGGGTGGGTGGATGGGTGGAGGGGTGAATGGACAAATGGAGTCCAATCACCTCAAAATGTTTTAAGCTGGCTTCCTAAAGCAGACAAATTGAAAAGAAGGGGCTTGATAGTGACTAGGAAAAGCTGGGGAGATGCTCTACTTAGGCCAAGAGGCCGAGTGGGTCATCTCCCTTCTTCCTGTCATCTTTACCATATGAAAGGGGCACAGGACTGACTGGAGGGGAATCTTTGCCAGTAAGACTAAAGGATTACAAAAATAAAATATTAGTAAGAACTATGGTTCTTCTCCTTTTCCTGAGGTGGGGGATGGAGACAATTTTTGGACATGAGAGATTTCAAATGGTTTTCAGAGATGTAGAGGTTTCTGTGCTGTAATGGCCTCTCCCTCTCATTCTCTCTGTCCATCACCCTCGTGAGTCTAGGCTCCATGCGATCTTTGTGGAGCACAGGGAAAAAAATGTCAGCAAAGACAAACCCAGAACAGAAGTTGAGACAAAAATATAATGTGTTTATTTCAAGCCTAATGAGGCAAGCCACACTTCGGGAAAATGGCAATTACAACTTGACGGTAACAGATTGGAGGCACCATTGCTGCTACCGCACCCCACAAACAGTGCTGCTTCCTGGGCCTACCTGTCGCCAGGGGCCGGCAGCCTGCAGGAAACTGGGCTCAGGCAGCAAGGGACAGCCCTGGGGGAAGGGGATCCAGGCCACTGCCTGGAGCCCAGGCCCTGCCACCCTCACTGCCCGCCCTGCCCAGCTCTGCGCCCCTCTGTGTGGTCCAGGGTCCCACTGACATTTACCTGCCACCTTTGCAGTTTTTACTGTATCCACCTACCATCTGTGCCAATTATTTATTTTTCCCTCAGTTTGATTAATTTTATTTACTTATGTATAAATATTATAAAAAGCAGATTTACCTAGTTGCCACACATGAAAAGCTGGGTCGCCTGTCATAATTAATTAGAATGAACACATAGCGACTAGAATAAAGCTCCTTCCTCCATGGGCACACTCACAAAAGCCTCGCACACCCACAGGGCCCTTGCCACACCTGGAGACTTGGTGGTGAAGTTCAATCCTGGATTGGTTTGAATTCACCTCATTATGACTCTCAAGACCGGAGATTCTTTCGGAACGAAGGAGACCCTCCCTATCAAAGTCTCACGGCAACGCAGCACCAGCCGCGCCTTCGTTGACCCCGCAGGTCTGTGCCGGCACCTGCCCCGTGCCAGGCACTGTGCTAGACACTTGATGTGTAACAATGCGTAAAACTGACCCAAACAGTTCTGCCTTCTTGGATCTTACATTCTAATGGACAGAACAGACAAGTTATAAACTTAATAAGTAAGGGATTTATAGTAATGAGAAAGTAGTAAGTTCTCTAGGGTTGGGAGATTCTGGGACAAGGGACTGTAATTTCCAATGGACGGGCAGGGTCAGCTTCCCTGAGCAGGTGAGCTGGGGAGGAGGTGAGAGAGGGAGCCAGCTGGTCATGGGGGGAAGGCTCCAGGCAGAGGGAACGGCCACCGCAACGGCCCCTCAGGAAGGAGCAGCAGGGCGCCAGTGTGTGATGCTGGGAGCAGCAGGGAAGAGTGAGAGAGCTGACAGGGCCCAGATTGTGAGGGCCTTGTGGCCACGGGAGAACTGGGGTTTTACTCTGTGCAAAGTGGGGAGTCACTGAGGGTTTCAGCAACAGGAAATGATCTGCCTTGCAACGTTAAAGAATCACTGTGACTGCTATGTTCAGAACAGACTATCGGGAGCAGGGCTGGGGTGACTCAGGGCCAGAGTCCCCGTTACCTGTTATTAGGAGGCTATTACGATAACCCAGTGGCAAGATGCTAGCAGGTGGCTGTAGAGGCGAGGGCGCAGTGGCCCGATTCTGGCTGTACTGTGAAGACACAGCCTGAAGGACTGAATGCGGGAAGTGAAACAGAGAAGTCGAGAACGACTCCAAGATTTCTGGCCTGAGTCACCGGAAGTTCTGAGTTGACATCACTGGGATGGAGAAGCCGGGGGTGGGGTGGGAGCAGGTTCGTGGGAGAAGGAGCTCTGTTTGCGAGGGGGCGGGTTTGGGGTGACTGCTGGGCACGTGGACAGACTGTGCTATTCTTCACAAGTACTTGCTAAACCTGCCCCCCTCGTTGATGTCAGGATTGACCATGGAACTTGACTGACCAATAAAACGTGAACACAAGTTTAAAGAACCAGCTTAGCGTGTGCCAGGGTTCTGTTTCCCTTCGCACCGAGGTCAGCAGTGTCCCAGGGTGGTGACAACAATGCCGAGCATGGGGGACACTCGCAGGAGTGAGGAACCAGCCCTTCCGTGACATGCTGCTGAGATCTGAGGTCACTGTCAGCAAACCACGGCCTAGACTCTCTCGTCTGAGACCGCATGCTAGCGGACGTCAAGCAGTTGTGTCCTGAGTTGGAGAGAGGTAGAGCTGTGTGTTGGGAAGCCACTGGTATCTGAAGTCATAATACTGGGTGGAAGATAAAGAAGAAAGCAAGGTCAAGGTCTGAGCCCTGGGGCCGCCAACATTCAGAGGCGGCAAGAGGAGAAGGACACAGCAGCGGGAACTGAGACGGAGTGGACAGCTGAGGGAGGAAGACCAAGAGAGCGCTGGGAGCCGGGGAAGGACGTGCTCCACAAGAAGGCTGTGATCAACTGGCGGGTGCAGCCGACAGCTCAGTCAGGGACTCGGAGTTGGCCACTGGGTTTGGCAGCATACACGTCGTTGGCAATCCTGCCCGCGGCAATATCAGTGGACTGGTGGGAGCAAAAGTCAGATTGGGTTTTGTTTAAGAGAAAAAGGGAGGAGAGGAATTGGAGACAGCGATATAGACAACTCTGCAGGGGTGGTGCTGAAGCGGTTAGCAGGGAATGAGTTGGAGCTGGTAGGCTAAATGGAGCCAGGATGTCATGGCAAGTGGGGAGAAATACAGAATTGCTTCCATGCTTTTGGGAAAGATCCAGCAGGGAGGAGAATACAATACAGTGGAGCTGGGGGTTCTGGAGCGAAGTCCTCGAAGAGGGCAGGAGGGTGGGATCGACAGGTGCAAGGCAGGGAATGTGGACAGTGAGCCTCGCTCATTCTAAATTCTTCGTCACCAAGGACCCCTTGCCCCAATTCCATGACTTTTCACCCACTTTTAGTTGTGCAGATAATAATGTTCCGTTAATGCAGGCTCGCTCCGGCAAACTAGGTTTTCCTTCAGTCTCAAACTCGATTCGAGCTCCTCTTGCTCACTCTCCACCGGGCTCTGGCTGCATAGACAGGAGAACAAGGCCCAGCTCTGAGAAATCTCCTCTTTCCTCTTCTGGACGCTAGCCCTTCTAGCCTGGGGACAGGGAAAAGGGCAGCAGGCATCTTCTCCCTCACAGATCTGCCCGTGTGGGTGTCGGGGTGGCCTGTGCAGGCAGCCCTCTCCGAGCCTGGCCCGCACCACACACGTGCTCACACAGCCACGCTCGGCTTCGCCCTGGCCCCCATGTGACCAGCATCTCCTTCCAAGACCTGCAACATCTCCCTTTAGCCCTGTTGGTAGCGCCACCTCGGCCCACAGTCAGCAGGACACCGGGGCTCTCCCCTCTGCCAGCTCCGCGCTCTGCTGGGCTTGTCTCCCCCGAGCCCCAGAGCCAAGAAGCCCGACTCCCCGTCCTTCCTGCTTTATTTTCTCTGCAGGCCTTACCACCATCTGCCTACGTTTCTGTCTGACTCCCCAACTTCTGTGTGCTGTAAAAGCCATGACAGCTGGCATGTTTGTCTGCTTGGTTAGCCGTGAAGCCTCCTGTGTCCCTGAGCGCCTCGCACCTACTTGATGCTCAATAAATATTTGTTAAATACGAATGAATGAATGAATGAATGAATGAATGAATGAATGAATGAATGAACAAAGTAGGAATTGCACCCAACTTCTTTCTGAACACATTGTGGAAGATTATCATACTAATAGTTCCAATGAATCACGTCCCTTGTATTTTCGACCAGGTGTGGGCCCCTCCCACATGGAACCTGGGCGTGGCCAGCTGGACATTGGCGGGAGTGGCCTAGGCAGAGGACGCACCTTGGGGCTTGTCTCCCTTCTTGCCCTCTTTGGAGCACAGCCACTGCATGAGAAAGTCCAGGACGGCCTGTGGGGAAAGTGCGGCCCAGCTGACAGCCAACACCCACCGCCGGACACTTGATGAGGTCATCTTAGACCTCCTAGCCCCAGCCACAAGGTCACCACAGCCACAAGCCCCATACCAAACCAGTGACCCACAGGAGCATGAGCAAATAAATTGATTATTGTGTTACGCCACTAAGTTGGGGGCAGCCTGCTATGCAGTGATAGGTAACTGTGACAGCACATAACATTTCTGTCCCCTCCCTCCTGCTGGCACAAGATACTCTGCAAAATGGATTCCCAAACATCTCTGTCTTCCTCCCAGCTGTAGCCAAACTCAGGAATTCAGAAGATTTGGCAAAGCCCAAATTCCTCTTTGTCTGACCCTAATCCCATTAGTCATTGTAGCAGCTGATGCAATTTTTTTCCCAGAAACTAAGCCCGTTACCCAGCTGACCTTCCCAAAATAACCAGGGGTGCTTGAGTACTCCCGCAGTCCGTGCCCGGGAACGAGAGGGCCATTTCTCCCGGACTGTCTCGGGAGCCCGTGGCCAGGGAGCTCGGAGGCCTTTTCCAAGGGGGAGTGAAAGGGGCAGGGCAAGGCAGCTTCATGGCGCAAGCCCCGGCCAGTGCGCCCCAAGGCTCACTCAACCCCCAGTGTCCCCTGTGGCTTCTGAAACCCCCACCCAGAGTGCACTGCTGGGTTTTATTGAGACCTGTCATGCATTTATTTCTCCCTCAGTCCCCCAGGTCCCTGCTGCTTCCTCCCACTGAGCAGAGATCTGCCGGGCAAGACTCGCCAGGGAAATCATCTGCTAGGATCTTGACCCCATGGAATTAAAAACCTGGCCCGCTGCGTTAGCAAGGGTGAGTGGGCAGACCTGGGATGCTGCCTCAAGCACCTACGATCCCGGCTCTCCCAGCCCAGGGAAGGAGTAATTAAGGTGCTCATGAGCAGACGTGCCCTCATTTTGCACAGGCCACCGGGCCCGGAGCCTTTGAAGCCAAGCATCTAGGGGCCCACCCAGGACTGCCTTCCCTTCCCAGACTGTGCCCACTTCCAAAGCAAGCCCGCAAGGTTGGGGCACCAGTCACACGCACCGAGTGGGGAGTACCTGGAGATGGTGCGTCCAGGGCAGGGAAAACTCACACCCCCCCAAGGCCCCACCCAGCCTTTTCCTCTAAGACATCCCCAGCTCCCGGATGCCTCTGGACCCACCAGGGAAACCTCAAGCTTTCTCCTGCCCCCAGGACCACCCAGGAAGAATCAGCCGCCTACCCCAGAGGCCAGAACTGCTTGCCTCCTTCCTCCGTTCAGCCCCGCTTTCTCCTCCCTCCTTCCGCAGAGACTGATCCCTACTAAATACTGTGCAACCCAAACCACCTCAGCTCAGCCTCTATCCTACGACAGGGACCCGATTCAGGAGTAGATTTATAACAGAGCTGAAAGCTGTCACACTTGGAGAGGGACCAGTCCCATCAGTCTTGTGGAACACTGAACTCAGGGACCACAGTTCCAAGGTCCCTGAAACAGAAGGGGACAGCGACATGGTCTGACTCTAAGAACAGAGTTCTGCTGGGACGATTCCTCTTGCAGATCACTGCAGACCTCCTGCCCAGGCTGCGACAGAAAAGAGCGTATGTTAGGTTGATTTCCCTCAAAAGTGGAGCCCAAGACAAGGATTTGGGGACAAGTGGTCTATCTGGGAGCTAATCCCAGGAAGCAGGGGTGAAGGAGCAGGGAGAGTGGCAGGAAGGAGGAAAGCCACTGCACGGGTGTCGTCACAACTTCTGCTGTGGACAACCGGGCTCGATTCCACGGGAGCTCTGAGAGTGTGCAGACCGCCACCCGGAACTTCCACCAGCACAACACCCGCCAAACACAAAATTTCTAGTGTCATGTTTCCAGCTTATCAAGACCCCAGGGTCACACGTAAAGGGAAGCTGGAATTCCACTATGAAGAGCTGGGGAGAGTGGGGGGAAGGGAGAGCAGCCCCCCTTCCCTGCTGGCTGTGAATCCCCAAGTGGATGACTGCACTGAACAGCTTGGCTCCATTTACTAAGGAAGATTTATGTTGCGCTCTGGGCGGGAGACGTGCCTATCTGCCAGCCTGCCTTTGCAAATTATGAACCTGCCAACAGCCCAGGATCTGGGAGCGACCTTCACTGGTCATAAACCGGAATGCAAACATCCTGACAGCAAATCAGGTGAGGAACCCCAAATATGGCACAGCCGGGGCAGGAGGCAGAAAACCCCACCAAATATCCAAATTACTGCTGCCACCTTCCCTGGGGGTAAATGAACTTCTCTTGTCTGCATTACTGCTGAGTTTGAGGAGTTGTTTACTGTTGGCTCCAGTTGCTCTTAGAAACCTGGGTGGGATGATAAATTTTGAAGCCCCAGATAAAATTGAATGTGGATAACAGGAAATGGCAATGCTAATCAGAGCTGCCACCTTGACATGATATTTGAGGCTTGCATTTAATATGGGCTTAGGTGAGCTGGGTGCTCAGGGTCTGGCTACCGGGGAAAAGGGAACTTCAGAGAAGAATCTCCAAGGCTTCCTCCTAAAAGAGGGATCCCAGTGTATCCCAACTGGCCCACTGTGTGAGTCCCATGCTCATGAAGCCCGGGGAGACTGGCCCCCACCGTGAGGGAGGGATTCTGAGGAGCTCTCCAGCAAGTTCCCTTCCTCTCATCTCTGTAGCCCCCACCCTCCTCTGAGAACCCCAAATATTGTACCTTACTGCAGAATTTTCAAAGTCCCTTGTTATCCTTGCTTCTGTCTGCATCTTGCAAAATTTCTAGTGTTATTATTCCACTTCTTCATGGACGAAATTGTGGTTCAGAGAACCTTATCTAAAGCCATACGTTAGGTCAGTGCTATAATTAAGATCAAAATCCAGGTCTTCAGATCCCACATCTAGAACAACCCCAGAGGGTTGCTTCATTACTACCTTTTCTTTGGGATGTTACTTCAAATCCCAAAGCAAATTGGATGTCCTCACAGTCTGGTTAGTCCGCACAGCAGTCTGTTGCGTTGGATGCTCTTCCCTGCACGTTCTGGGCAGTGCCCCTCCTGCCTCCCCCACGTGCCCACAGCAGCTATGTCTGTACAACGGAGTGCACGCTGCTCACCCACAGCTGACTGTTCCACGGAGGACACCTGACCAAGGTGAGCCAATCAGAAGCCCTGCAGTGGGAATGTCGAGTTGGGACTGAGAAAGTAAGAACAGATTCTCTCCAGAGGGCTGTAACATGTGACCTCTGACCATATCTTTCACCAACATGGAATGGACGACAGAATCCACAAGGAGAGAGAAGATCGAAGCTCAGGTACAGAGCAATGAGAGAAACAGAGATGGTGGGGTAGGTAGTTAGGAGTCTTCTAGAAAACAGTATCCATTGAAGCTGGCTGCGGGGGTCCCAGAGCTGTCTGGTTCTTGTATTCCCTGAGGTTTGCGTGTTCAGCTCTTCTTTGAACTTTGTGAGACTCTAATCCTGCTAGTAAACATCTGCTCCTGGCCCCTTTGGCCTTAAACTAGTCAGGGCTGGTCCTGTGTCCCGGGGAGGAAGAACATGGACCCTCCTGCTTTCCTCACAGAGCCGGCCGCCGGCCGAAGTCATCTCACTCGCTTGCATGTTGTCAGCTTCCTTCACTGGAGTGTCAACGCCCTGGAAGCAGGGACCTCGTCTCTCCGACCCACAGCCCCAGTGCCCAGCACTGCACCTGGCACACGGCGGCCTCTCAAGACATAATTGCCGAGCAAAGCAATAAACGAACGGGCTGAATATCGAGTCCGTAGGAATCATCCAGTCCTACTGTCTCATCTTATGAGCGGAAAGGTGAGGCCTGAGAAGGAGGGTGTTGACTAGGGTCCCTTGGAGTTCGCAGCTGACCTGGGACTCGAATGCAGGCGCCCTGCTTCCCTGTGCAGTGTTGGAGGAGTAAGCTGTCCAGAGCAGTAGCAGAAAGAGCCACACGGTGTCAGCCGGCCCCGGAGCACTGGTGCGGAGCTAAGAGCTTTCCTCGTGCTGGCTTAGTTAAGCCTCATACTTGCCTGGAAGGGTGGTGTTAAGACTCCCATTTTGCAGATAAGGAAACAGAGGCCTTGTAGGCACTGTGCAACTTTCCCAATGTCACACACTTGGTATATAGCAGTATCCTCTTCCCATGTCCCTTTGTCCCTAACTTCTACTTCTGCTTGCAAATTTTGCACGCACTAGTGCCCCGTGCTTACCCTAGTGACTCAGGACCCCCACTCTACCAGGGCTCTTTCTTTCTGGGCCACCATCAGTCTCACCTCTCAAAATGTATCTGGCCTGTGTCCCATATCCTTGGCCCCTTGCAGACTGTCACTCTATCTAAAAAGGAATCTGTGCTAAGGTAACAATTCCTGGGAAAGTTGATGGTGGCTCCTTTAAGAAGTCTTTGCATTTTAACACAGGACTTCCAAAGATCCAACTCCTCCTTCACTCATAGGGATCACCTCTGAAGTGGGAGTCCAGCACTGTGGCAGCTTGCAGCTGGATGCCTTCCGGACCCATCACGTCCCGTCCCGTGGATGAATACTTGTTCCACCTTTGTGGATAGTCAGGTTCATTTGCTGGGACGCGGGAAAGATCCTGAAATGGAAAAAAAGCATTAGCCTGGGGACGGAAGACCTGCGTTTAAGGCCCAACTCCACTCCTCACTAGCTTTGTGACTTTGGATTAGTGACTATAATTCTATGAATACTGTGTAATTTTTTTTAAATGAGGATAATAATAATGTCTTACAGGAGTGTCATGCAGCAAACTTCTCATAATAAAAAATAAGTGGGAAATAACTGCAGTAGACTCTTTGGACATTTATTGGCAAGCATTTATAGTAGCGAGCTCCTACTACAAACCAGGCCTGTGCTTCGTGCAGAAACCAGCCCAAAGCTGTTGTCTATTCTGCCTTTGAATTTGAAAAGGCGGAGACCAAAGCTTCCCTTGCGAGTGCTGCTGGACTCTCGGAACAAAAGACCATCTCAGCAAAGGTTAATTGGTTAAATTTATTAGTCACTAGAAAAGGAATTTCCACTTGGTAATTAAGTTTGCAAATATTGTACAACCTTATGGAGTGCATTTCTCCAAATTGATGTGTTCTTCTTCATGTAATAATTAATTAGTGGGCGTTTCAGTTGCTTAATTAGCTCTGCATGTAAATTAATCTTTGCATATTGAAATTGCAAACCTAGTCTTGTAATGTTGGCTTGCTTCTAAGATAAATCAAATTACTACAGCCCCAACAAAGGTTCTTGGTTTTAAGAGTCACCAAAAGCCAGCAGGTCTCTTTAGCCGCCTGAGCATGGGAGCTTGGGGCGGATTTGGCGTATAATAGCCAGGCTCATTATGTTTACCCACAGGGAGGGCTCCGTGTCAGTTCTGATTTCTGCTCTTAGGCAAAACTGCCTGTTGGATGATTAAATTCCCTGATCCATTTAGGTCTCATCCCCAGGTCTTGATATTACTGAGGAATAAAAGATATGTTTCCCATTCCCTGGGCAGAAGTGAGAGCTGGCAGTTGGAACCCATTCCTCGCTTCATTAAGAAGGCTGGACGGTGGAAGGAAGGTGAATTCATGGCCAGTTCCGACTCCACAACCCGGAGGAAATTCCAGCTCCTCCCAGAGCCCCCTCTGACGACGCCTAGCTACGGTGTCATCTCCCTACCGCACATCTCCCTACCTACGAGGCCATAACCGGCTCTCGCCTGTTGCATATCGTGGGGCAGGTTCACGGCATGGGCACGCATTTAGAATCAAACATTAAACAGACCTGGGTTCGAATCCTGACTCTGCTCTCTACTGGCTGTGATTCTCCTCTCTTGTAAAGTGAAAATAATAATTTTCCACCTTCTCACTCAGCCCAAGTGAGGTTCAAACGAGAACAGCACTGTAAAGATTTTGGGTAAATGGTAACCGGTATACGTGGCATACACGTGGATGGTTATTCTTGTATTTCATGGTATTTTCTTGCACCTTTCAAAAGCAAGGGCTGAGTTCTGCTCTGCCCTCCCGCTCTGCCTAGCCCAGGACTAGTTCGCAGCACAGCCGAGTGCTCGGCAGGACACAGGACAGCTGGCCTTGGCCAGCCTTCCTTGGAATTTTGTTGAGTGGTCCCTGAACCTGGACTCCCTCTTTGTTTGACTTCCTGTAGGTTATTTTGAGAAATTTAGGAGAAGTAAAATCCTTATCTCTAGAGCGTCCAGATTCTTGGGGCTCTGTAGACTGGACAGCCCACATAATCAGATATCTACTGCTCTGTCATTGCCTTTTGGACATGGTCAGTTAAAACAACAAACGAGAACTTGACCTTCCCCATGTGACTCAGCCAGGAGGAAACCCACTGTGTGGCCAGAACTCTCACACTGGTCTCCCGCAGGGCCCGTCCCCAAGGCGAGGCCGAAAGGCCCCAGCTCTCTGCTCAGCTTGCTGGTGGCTCCAGGGAGCACCCGGGACCCTTCGCGCAGCTGCGGTGACCGGTGTTCCCACAGGGCCACCACCCACAGCGGCCGCCACAGCTGTGGCGCGGCTGTGGGCCGAGGTCACGCGGGAGGGCTCTGTCGCCCTGGGGAAGGAGCCTCCCCAAGGCAGGGCCCCCTCTGCCTCAGCTCTGGTGAGTGCCCAGCAGAGGAATTACATAAATAAAGCAGTCAGTGAACCAGCGACTACATAAGAAAAATGGAATTAATGAGTAAATGAAAGAATAAACAAATAAAGAATGAACGAGAGAACGAAGAAAGGAATGGACGTGGATGATCCGAGCCAAGAATGAGGAGCGCAGCCCTCCTGCCCCACCTCCTGTCTATACAGCCCATCCCGCACAAGCTCAGCTTCCGGGAGCCAAGCACAAATGAAAACGCTTTTTGTTACATCTAGGAATGTCCCTCGTCCTTAAGGCCAGGATGTGTTTTCTAGTCATTGAGAAAGTCGCCTTCACGCGCGCTATCTGCCGCCTGGGAACACGGGCTGTCCACAGCCGAGGCCTGTGCGGGCTCAGGGCCCGCCGCGCGGGGCGCGACCTCCCCAGGGACTGCGAGCTCCTACCCGCCAGGGCCTCGGTGAACGCGACGACGCGGAGTGGCATTCGCGTGGGGGGCACCTGACGGCTGAAGCTTTTACTTCGAAACGCGGGAGGGCGACGCTCCCGGCCCCACCGCCAGCGCGTCCCCACCGCCAGCGCGTCCCCACCGCGTCCCCACCGCCAGCGCGTCCCCACCGCCAGCGCGTCCCCACCGCCAGCGCGTCCCCACCGCCAGCGCGTCCCCACCGCCAGCGCGTCCCCACCGCCAGCGCGTCCCCACCCTGGAGCGAGGCTCGGAGCCAGGCGTCCTGCGGCACCGCGGCACTTAGCTCCGGCTGCAGAGAACGGGCGGCCGGCGGCGGAAGACCTGGCGGGAAGGTCGTGGGAAGACAGGGGGGGGGCGTGGGAAGACGGGGGGGGGGAGGGCGTGGGAAGACAGGGGGGGCGTGGGAAGACGGGGGGGGAGGGCATGGGAAGACAGGGGGGGCGTGGGAAGACGGGGGGGAAGGGCGTGGGAAGACAGGGGGGGCGTGGGAAGACGGGGGGAGGGCGTGGGAAGACGGGGGAGGGCGTGGGAAGACGGGGGAGGGCGTGGGAAGACGGGGGAGGGCGTGGGAAGACGGGGGGAGGGCGTGGGAAGACGGGGGAGGGCGTGGGAAGACGGGGGAGGGCGTGGGAAGACGGGGGGAGGGCGTGGGAAGACGGGGGGGAGGGCGTGGGAAGACGGGGGGGGTGGGCGTGGGAAGACGGGGGAGGGCGTGGGAAGACGGGGGGGAGGGCGTGGGAAGACGAGGGGAGGGCGTGGGAAGACGGGGGAGGGCGTGGGAAGACGGGGGAGGGCGTGGGAAGACGGGGGGAGGGCGTGGGAAGACGGGGGGGAGGGCGTGGGAAGACGGGGGGGCGTGGGAAGACGGGGGGGGCGTGGGAAGACGGGGGGGCGTGGGAAGACAGGGGGAGGGCGTGGGAAGACAGGGGGGAGGGCGTGGGAAGACGGGGGGGCGTGGGAAGACGGGGGGAGGGCGTGGGAAGACGGGGGGGAGGGCGTGGGAAGACGGGGGGAGGGCGTGGGAAGACGAGGGGAGGGCGTGGGAAGACGGGGGAGGGCGTGGGAAGACGGGGGGAGGGCGTGGGAAGACGGGGGGAGGGCGTGGGAAGACGGGGGGAGGGCGTGGGAAGACGGGGGGGAGGGCGTGGGAAGACGGGGGGGGGAGGGCGTGGGAAGACGGGGGGGGAGGGCGTGGGAAGACCGGGCGGCGTGGGAAGACCGGGCGGCGTGGGAAGACCGGGCGGGAAGGGCGTGGGGGCCCGCCGTAGCCCCGAGCGCCGCGCATGTGCCGGGCGGCTGGGCCCGGGTGTCCTGCGGAGACCTGAACAGTTCAAGTCAGCGTTGGCTTTCCATCCCTCCCTGTCCCGCCCCAGGACGGCCGCGCGGCTCGCCTCTTTCTCAGCTGCTAAGTAATCGGTTTATTTCCTCCGCCTCCCCACCCGGCACTCCCTCCCTGGCCAAATGCAAGCAGGATTCGCTCTTCCTGGATTCCCTGCTGGGTTTTACCCTGTCTCCTCTCTCCCCTCTCTCATAAATCTGTGCATGCCTGTGTGTGCGCGCGCGCGCCTGTGTGTGCGCGCCTGTGTGTGCGTGTGCACGCCTGTGTGTGCGCACGTGTGTGGGTGTGTGTGCGCCTGTGTGCGCACGCCTGTGTGTGCGCGCGTGCGTGCCTGTGTGTGCGTGTGCGTGCGCGCCTGTGTGTGCGCGTGCGAGCGCGCCTGTGTGTGCGTGTGCGTGAGCGCCTGTGTGTGCGCGTGCGAGCGCGCCTGTGTGTGCGTGTGAGCCTGTGTGTGCGCCTGTGTGTGCACCTGTGTGTGCGTGTGTGCGCGCCTGTGCGCGCCTGTGTGTGCGTGTGTGTGCGTGCCTGTGTGCATGTGCATGCGCACCTGTGTGTGCGCGTGTGTGCGTGCCAGTGTGTGCGCCTATGTGTGCGCGCCTGTGTGCATGTGCGTGCGCGCCTGTATGTGCGCATGTGTGCGCGCCTGTGTGCGTGTGCACGCCTGTGTGTGCGTGTGTGCGCCCCTGTGTGTGCGCGTGTGTGCGCGCCTGTGTGCATGTGCGTGCGCGCCAGTGTGTGCGCTTGTGTGTGCGCGCCTGTGTGCATGTGCGTTCGCGCCTGTGTGTGCGCCTGTGTGTGCGCCTGTGTGTGCGCGCCTGTGTGCATGTGCGTGCGCACCTGTGTGTGCGCGTGTGTGCGCGCCAGAGTGTGCGCCTATGTGTGCGCGCCTGTGTGCATGTGCGTGCACGCCTGTGTGCGTGTGTGTTCGCCTGTGTGCGCGCCTGTGTGCGCGTCTGTGTGCATGTGCGTGCGCGCCTGTGTGTGTGTGCGTGCGCGCCTGTGTTCGTGTGCGTGCGCGCCTGTGTGCGTGTGTGTGCGCGCCTGTGTGCGTGTTCGTGCACGCCTGTGTGCGCGCCTGTGTGCGCGCCTGTGTGCGCGCCAGTGTGCGCGCCTATGTGTGCGCGCCTGTGTGCATGTGCGTGCGCGCCTGTGTGCATGTGCGTGCACGCCTGTGTGCGCGCCTGTGTGCGCGCCAGTGTGTGCGCTTGTGTGCAGGTGCGTGCGCGCCTGTGTGCGTGTGTGTGCGCGCCTGTGTGCGCGCCAGTGTGCGTGCCTATGTGTGCGCGCCTGTGTGCGTGTGTGCACGCCTGTGTGCGCGCCTGTGTGCATGTGCGTGCGCGCCTGTGTGTGTGTGTGCGCGCCTGTGTGCGCGCCAGTGTGCGTGCCTATGTGTGCGCGCCTGTGTGTGTGTGTGCGCACCTGTGAGCGTGTGCACGCCTGTGTGTGCGTGTGTGCGCGCCTTTGTGTGCGCCTGTGTGTGCATGTGTGTGCGCGCATATGTGCGCGCCTGTGTGCGTGTGCGCGCTTGTGTGTGCGTGTGTACGCGCCTGTGTGCGCGTGTGTGCGCGCCTGTGTGCGCGTGTGTGCTCGCCTGTGTGTGGTGTGTGCGCGCCTGTGTGTGTGCGTGCGCGTGTGGCTGCAGTCCACTGCTATTTTCCCTCAGCAGGATGGGAGGGAAGCCTAGGATGTTTGGCCTGAGGCTGAGGGACAGTTCCTGGAATGCTAGGTTTTCAGGTTAAAAGAAACTAGACAGTCCCAGGCAAACCACAACAAGTTGGTTACCTTGTCACTCACACGTGAGAAACCTGTGTGCAAAATAACTGATTGTCTCCACATCATTGCTTGAAACTACTGAACATATGACATACTTAAAACACAGAAACATAGCGAATGCTCAACCAATGTTAGCTGCTAGTATATCCAGGTTGTGCAGGGACAATGCCACTCCCACCCCACAGGTATTCCCTCTGTCCTACGCAGGACGACAACTCAGCAATGATTTGTGATGGGTCAAGTGGCATCGTTTTAATCCAACAAAATTCACTGGTCTCTATGATGTCCCAAACACTGTGCTAGGTGGAGACCGACGGTGACTCAAATAGGCCCGCTCTGCCGCACAGGCTCGCGGTGTGCCGTGGAGAGAGACACTGGGGACGCACACCGAGTCAGGCACGGCCACTCGCTGTGGTGGGACCACGGAGGAGACTCGTGGGGTGCCGTGGAGGGCCTAGCAGGGGAAACCCAATTTGGCCGGAAACTCAGATAAAGCGTTTCTGAGGAAGTCACGTTTAAAGGAAGACTAAAAGGACAGTGACAGGGAGGTAAGTGATGAATGGTAAATTGCCCACCTTGAGAGATACAAGTGACTCTACAAATTTTTGTTGTTCTTCAAGTTATTAAAAGTAATGAACCAGAAATCTAGCTACTCAAGAGAAGCCAATAGCGAAAACCCCAAAGCTGAAGACTTTAACGTAGCATAAATAATACTCTGTATTCAGCTGTTTTGCAAGAATTGTCACATACATATGCCACAGTTAGCAACCCATAGAAAAAGATTCCTATGCGAGCTGGGTTCTGAGGGGAGTGCTCTTGCTGTGGAAAGGAGACTGCCTTCCTCAGAGGCGTCCTGTGTGTGTTAGGGTCACAGGGCCACGTGGGGCAAGGAAAGAGTCGAGAGTCAGGGTCAGAGGCCCTGGGGCCAAGATCTCATTTCCCTCTAGAGCAATGTGCCCTGTGGTGGTCATTTGTCCCCCTGGGCTTCACCTTCTCTGTCCTTAAATGGGTACCTTTCTCCACTCCCAGCTGCCTGGAGGGTTTTCATGAGGAACGAATGACCAAAGTCCTGGGAAAATGTTAGCTGTTTGCATCTGCCTCTCCCTCCAAAACTGTGAGCTGCTTCAGGACAGGAATTACATATACCTAGAACATGGCAGGAGACTGGGGGAGTGTGAGGAGGAGGGGAGTTAAGTCAGGTGGTGTTAAAGGTAGAATGATGATACAGGCTCTAAATTCGGAAAAACCTAGTATTAAATCTGCACCCTGCCCCTAGCCTATATGACCTCAGGCTAGTTACTGAAACCTCTCTGCCTCAGTTTCCCAGTAATGTGATGGGGATAATAATGCCCACTTTTCAAAGTGGAGTGACAGAACAGTGAAAATAAAGGAGCTAGCTCAGCGTCCGGGCACCACTCTCAAGCCACAATGCTTATTTAACCCAAGCTCTTTCCTGCCTAAGCGTCTTTGCACGCTGTTCCCTGTGCCTGGAATGCCGTTTCTCTGGCTTCTGCGTGGCTGGCCAGTCCTCACCATGAACGCTGCTCCCTCTGTGAGGTCTTTCCTGGCCAGCCCACTTAAGTAGTTTCCTCTGTGAATCTCCACCAGAAGACTCCGCTTGATACCTGCATTAGCAATCTATTCCGGGGGGGCAGAGGGGAATCACCCCCAAATTTAGTAGCTTAAAAATAAATATCCATAATCTTACAGCTTCTGGGGTTCAGGGATCCAGGCTGAGCTAGCCGGGTCCTCTGGCGCAGGGTCTGTGCGGCTACTCAAAGCTGCAGTGGTGTGATCCACGCCCAGGCTCACTCGCTGGCTGTTGGCTGCAGACACCTACTCCTTGCCGCGGGGGCCCCCCAGGACTGGTGGGGACATGGCAGCTGACCTCCGCCAGAGTGAGCACTCACGGAGAGAGAACAGGCGGGAGAGCAAGGGAGGGAGACTGGGGACAGGCAAAGCAGAAGTCACACGACCCATCTTGACTACCAGAAAGCAGTCAAGGGTCTCTCTAGAGGAAGCCCACCAGGGTCAGCTTTGTAACACTTTTCCCAATTCATTATTTCCCATTAGCTTCTTCCACTTTTTAAATATTTTCTTTAAAGATGGGGTCTCACTATGTTGCCCAGGCTGGTCTGGAACTCCTGGCCTCAACTGATCCTCCCGCCTCACCCTGCAAGCAGCTGGTATTACAGGCACCAGCCGCTGCTCCCAGTTTATTCCTTCCATGTCTTTGTATTCTACAAGACTGTAAGCTCCGGGAGGGCAAGGGCTGCGTGCCAGACTAGTAGCAGGAGCTTAATAAATATTCGCTAAATGAGTTAACAAAGAAGGACCCACTGTGTGCCAGGCACCGTGCTAGGGGAGAGCGAGACCCCGGCCCTCCTCCCAAGCGTGCGAGACAGGTGAGAACTGCACAGGCCCAGCAGCTTATGTCCTCGCTGCTCTGGTTTTTTTAAACCTCACAAGGGACTGTGACTCTAGCCTCACAAAATGACTGAGAAATTTCCCAATTTCTGCAGAAGGATTTGTTTTGCCTTCTGGGTCCCTGTCACAATTCCCGACATTATGCTAACTTATCCCTGTGTGTTGCGGGGAACGGGAGGGGCGGCAGGGGGGCCCAGACAGCCCGTGGAGGGAGGAAAGCTCTGCCGGGCACAGTAGTCCTCTGAAAGGCTGGCCGAGCCGACCGGCCGGGCCTGAGAGCTGCCTGTCTGGGGCCCGCTGCCCTGCTTGACGCATCGTTCGCCAGAGAGCCTGGCCAGCAGGAGCTTGGACCTTGCAGGGAGCGCGATCTGTCTTCATGGAAACACACTGTCACGAGCACGTCTCAGTTTCGCCTGGGAAGGCGCCGAGGCTGCGCGGGAAGAGAGCCTTGGACGCGGCTAAGAAGGAAAAATGTGTGGCCCGCCCGGGGACGGGGAAGCAGCTCAAACCAACCCGGAGTGGGGCCCAGGGCGTGCTCGAATCTGCAGGTTCCCTCCCGCGGCCCTGCGTCCTCAGCAAGGCCACGCCTTCCCTGGAGCTGACGTGCCCTCACCTCCCGTGGTCCGTGGCGCGGGTCTCCGTGTGTCACCAAGGAGAGGGCAGGGAGAGCCTGGGAAGCCGCCCCCTTGGCATCGAGAGCCCTCGCAGAGAAAACATGCCCTGGCCTCTGCATCGTCCTGAGGGTCAAAGAAGCGACACCCTAGGGGCAGGGTGGGTGATAACTCTGGCATCTGCACGGCCGCCTCGGAGCCAGCCATCCACCTCCGTGGGCGCCCACAGCGGGAGGCGCGCCTGCGGCTCTGGCGGCTCGGACCGCGAATCAGGAGCAGAGGCATTGACCGGAGCCCAGGCTGTGCTGATTAAAGAAGAGAAAGGGACAGGAAGAAGAGTCCGGAGCTCCTGCCGGGCTGGTTTTGAGTGACACAGGATCAGGGTATTATGGGATGGCTGGGCCTGGCTATTTCAGGATGAATTGGACAAATAGATAATGTTCGTGGGGAGAAAATAAAAGCCAGAGCTGCTCTGGGAAGCGCCTCTTGGGCAGCTAATAAAGAGACGTTTGCAGGAGGGCAGAGGCAGGCGAGGCTTTCTGAGGGACGGCCGAGGCTCGGGCCCACAGGCAAACCAAAGGGCCGCGCTCGGTGCCGCGCTCTGCCCTGCGGGCTGCGGGCGCTGGAGGGCCAGGGCGGGGCCGGTCCGGAAGGCGAGGCCAGGGCCAGCGTGCCTAGAGGCAGAGGGCTGACAAGATGACCTCCAATGAGAGTCTTCCGGGAGAGCTGTGGCTTCTGTCCCGCTGTCTGTGCGCGGGGTGTTGTCTCTTCCTGCCTGTGTCTGTGAGTCATTGCTTGCCAGAGCCGTTTTCAGTCCGCTGAATATTGGGAGGCCAAAGCCCCGGCCCTGAGTTTTAGAAGGCTGATGTTTTATGTATCAGGCCCTTTCATCTTCACCTTGCACGAGGTAACCGCCAGCCTGGCCCAGCTCCGACCCCAGCCAGAGACAGCATGGGGCCACGTCAGTGCCACAAAGCTGTCCCCGCCCCGGGACCCACGGGAGCCTGCGGAAGAGGGAGCCCCATGCCTAAGTCATGGGGGTTGTCAAGGGATACAAAAGAGAGTTGAGAACAACCCAAAATAGTCCCTCGATATGAACAGCTTAACACACAACGACCAAGTATGACCCAATAGCTTTACTCAATAGCTGACAGTCACCTAGTGTGCTCCTGTGTCACCGTTGGAGCCGAGGAACCCGCCGGCCCGCCCACAGAAGCTCTTCCGAGCCTGTGTTTCTGCCCGGCATGACATCTGCCCTCGGCTCGGCTTTACCCCCACTTGGGTGACATCGACCTGGTCACTCTACTGAGGCCTGGAAAATCATGTTTACTCTTTGGGTGAGGTGTCCTCACATTCTACACAGGTTTAAGACTGGAGTATTGCTGATCTGTGAACGATGGTTACCTAGCTATTGACATTTCAAAAGGAAATAACATTTTGAAGACAAACACTTCAAGGCATAGTGTCCTGTGCATTATACTTATCTTTATGGCAAAACCCACCAAATTCTTCTTCTGCCTTCCTTTAGGCATCAGAAAATGGTATGTGCTAGTTAGTTTCTGGTTTTATAAGGTTGCATACATTGCCAATGTTCAAAGAACTGGAAAAAAAAATAACACTAACACTCAAGTTTCATCACCAGATAACTATGTCTCTCTGGGCTTGCAGTAGCCAGACCTTCTGCTGTATCAGGGGAAGCCATGCTTCTGGGGTTTATGTGATATCCCCAATTTTAAAAAGTGAACAACTACAGTTAACACTTTACATAACCATGGAGGCAATGCACCCACCACGGAGAAACAAAACATGCCTGAGTGCAGATTCGTGGGCAAGGCCGCTGTTCCTGATCAGGAGTCATGAAACTTCTGGGTGACTGACTGCAACGCTAGTTTCCTAGTTACTTGCTTTCAGAATTTATTATATATTTTTACATTAAACGTTCACAGAGAGGGCAGAGGGGAGAGAAGGGAAGGGTTGAAAAGGAAGCAGCATAACCCTAGGCAAATCCCTTCCATTTCTTACAGAAGTGCTTTGATGAGCTCTTAGATGTCATTCAAAGCATGAAGGCTCAGTGACAGGTAGATTGCAAGAGAGGAGCAGGGAGAAAAATGGAGATTGTTCGGCTGGACTGGGGCTGTGTGGCCTCCTGACACCCCCCAGAGACTCTCTTTGAGGTGACGGCTGTGTGTTCGGCAGAGGTTCCCATTCCGCTGGCTCTGCACGAACAGTCGCTGACCTGCTGGAAGACAGGTCCTCAGGTCCCCCTAATCCGTGTCCTACACACCAATCGATAACACAGGAGCTACACCCCCACCCGTAAACATGTAACTCAGCACGGTGGAGACGGGGCAAGATCGGCCTGGAAAGCGTGCTGTGAACAGCAGAAAGCGTGGGTGATTTTATTATCTGAGATTGCTTTGTCATGTTTCTGCTGAACCGAAGGATAACTGAAAGGAACGTTAATAATTCAGCACCACGGCCAGGGCCAGGGCTGCGGACTCTCTGGGCCCTCCCAGCCCTGGGCTCCTCCTGAGTTCGGGTCTGGGAACACTCCGGACCCCCGTGGGCCCGTGGGCAGTCTCGGAGGCAAGGCCTGTGCCACTCCCCACAGTGACTCAAATCCACGTCTGCAGACCCCAAAGGAGCTTGAGTCCTTGTGGAGCAGAGGCGGGCCCACCCCGGACGCAGCCCTTGGTCAGGCCTCCTGGGCAGCGTCTGGTAGCTCGGGGAACGCGGGCTCCTCCCGGCCAGGGTTTCCTCCTTTCTTTGATGTTGTTCCCGTCTGGTGTCCATGGGTTTTCTTTTGACCCAGGAGACGGGCTGCGGTGGATAGAGCAGAACTTTTCTTCTTCCTGGTCTCTTTCCTACCTCCCCGTTCTCTCTCGCCTTTGCCTTTTCCTTTCCTCTCTTTTCTTCTCTCTTTTGGTTCCTCTTCTTCTGTTTTATGCCATTCATTATCCCTCTTCCTTTAACAGAGTCGTAGCAGGGCTCACCCGGCCCCGGGCACCGAGGACCCGCAGGAACCAGCCATGACCTTTGACCTCCCAGGCCTCTCGGTCTGTCCTGGGAAGTCACATGTGCGACTCAGTGTAACGGGCCAGGGAAGGTAGCAAGGAGACCCTGTCAGGCCTCAACCCAGGCCTTTCCAGGACGACCTTCCCTCTGACCTTGGACTGTCACCTGGAAACCCTGCTCTTATGTACCGGCTCCTGAGTGATGAGCCAGAGCAAATACGACCACCGAAACGTCCAGCCGCTGTCCTGCCTTGCGGCGGCCTGAGGACCGCCTGCATGCTGGGTAGCAAGACTGCCCTACCCTCCAGGAATGGGACTGGATGAAGCCACCAGCTCTTCACTGTCCCCTGAGCTCAGGCCTCTGACATCCAAAGGTCCCGGCTGGAAGGAAAATCACAATGTGGCCTCGGTGTGGCAGCAACCTGACCTGAGCCCAGGCTGGAAGGCCCACTGGCCAGGTCTCTATGCTTGTCAGGAGTGAGCCACAGGTGCTTGGCAAAAGCACAACTCACTCGGTTACTCCCTGGGACATGCGTTCCACAAACATCTGCCAAGAGGCTCCTTGCTGTGGGCCTGGCAGTGGAGACCCGGCCTCTGCCTCCCGCACCCACGGTGCCGGCCCGGGGGGGGGGGGGGTGGCAGCCACCAGAGCTCTTCTTGGGGCGTGCTGAGAAGACAGGGCCAGGGGCTTCTTTCCACTTCCTTGCGTTCCCTTTGATTGCCTGACCTCTGGCCTCATTCTCCAATTTTGCTTCCAACTTGATTTGGAGTCTCAATCTCCCAACCCTCCTCAAATTCTCATTCCTTTAGCTCCTACCACAGTCGCTGGAGGAACGCTGGGCTGAGTTTAGTCCCACCTCGCAGATGAGGAGACGGAGGTCCAGAAAGGGGAAACGATCCACCCGGTTGCAAGGGAGGGGGGTCCGGCTGGAACAAGGCCCAGTTCTCCTGCCGTCCGTGGAGAAGGAAGGGGAGGCGTTCAGGAAGGGGCAGCAGCCTTGGAACCCAGGTACGCCCTCACCTCTGAGAAAACAAGCCATGACCTTGAGGCAAAGACACAGGTCCCCAAGTGTGTCCAGTCTTCTGTTGTCAGAGCCTGAGGATAGTCAAGCATTTCAGCAGAGAACTAGTTAAAGTCAAGTAATCCCTAACGCTAACTGAACATTTGCTCATTGCCTGGCGTTGACTGCGCACTCGGCGCCGAGCTCCGAGGGTTCCATTTAGTCTCCGCAGCTCCCGTGCGGAGGTTGGGAGGACTTTATCCCTACTGTGCAGCGAGACAGCTGAGACTCCGAGAGTCCATCTCATGGCAGGAAGGCAAGGCGTGAACGACGCAGGGAGCAGCTCCAAAGACCAGCGCTCAGGGCCGCCTTGGCAGGTGGCTTGGCCAGAGCGTGCCCGCCCATCTTGAAGGAGGAGAGTCCATTATAAAGAAAAGAGGGAGGTAACAGAGAGCGGTCCCTGCCAGACAAAGGCCCGGGGAGCCATTCAAACAGATGTCAGCATGAGGCCCTAGAAGGTAGACCTGTCCTGCCTCTGCAGGACAGGATGGCTGGGCCTCGGGTGGTGGCCGGCTGTCACCGAGGCGCCTTTGTCAGAGGGAGCAGCCGAAACACAGAGATGCACACAGTTGAGTGAAGGAGTGCTCTTCTGGCAAACCTCAAAAACAAGCTCCAGAGACCCCTGCAGTTGCTCCCTGCTGGCGGCCCACGTCCTGCCCCACCGCCTCGCAGCCACCGACGCGCTTCTGTGGTTCAGGGCCGTCACCTGTTAACACCTACAGAGTGAGGCAGCTCACTGGGCCCTGCCAGTTGTACAAGTTTTCTACCAATAATGTAGCGGCTTCAAACAGCAGGCACTTATCATCTCACAGCGCCTGCGGCGGGCCTGGGCAAGCTGGGCTGCGGCTGGCCTCTGCTCCAGGGCCTCTCACGCGCTGCAGTCAAGTGTCGCCGTCGTATCCAGAGCTAACCCGGCAAGGATCCGCTTCCACGCCGTGTGGTCCTTGGTAGGGTTCAGTTCCTGAGGCCTGCAGGCCTAGCAGCCTGTTTCCTGCTGGCTATTTAGCACCCAGAGGCTGATCTCAGCTCCTTGCCACGTGGACTCTCCGCAATGAGCCCTTCACCCAAAGTGTGCGAGCTGAGAACGCAATCAAGAGAGTCTGGGAGCAAGACAGAGGTGGCAGTCATCTTTTGTGCTCCCATTATGGAAATGACATCACCTCGACTCAGAGGTGTTCTGTTGCTTAGAAGCAAGTGACTCCAAGGGACAGGATAACACAGGCTGCAAAACATGGGAGCCAGGGGTCATCTTAAGAGCTGTCAACCACATCAGTCATTATTATGTTAGTATAAATTAGTTCATCAGCTCTTTCCAGCAAAATGGTTAGGTGATGGCAGGGAGATTTTCAACAAAAGAAACAAGAGGGACAAGTTTATGATCTGAATTCTGCTCTGGCAGGGTGGGCCTGGTGAACAAGCTCTGAACTGCCAATAAACCAAATGTGGGTTTCCCTGAGCCTCACATGTCTATTTGTAGACAAGTGAAGGCAGAGAGAACTGAGCCAGTCTCTGTGGTTTTTCTCCATTTGTCCCTGTGCCATGACTTTGGCACTAAGTCAAGAATGGAATGTCCCATGGTGGTGAGATTGGCACTATCCCTGCACTGTCCCCATCACCAAAGCACCCCTCCCTTTGTGGCATTAAGGACATCCGACGCTAGCCGCCTGTGGGTGCTGCCTCCAAAGCATGCCCCGCAAGACTGAATGGCTCCTTGTGTCTGCTACTAAAATCCTGGTCTCAACATTGTGGGGATTAGCCTAGCCACTTACATTTTAGACATTGTAGTTCCCTGCACTTCCAAAGCCACGGCATTCTCCCTAGAGAGTTTATATAAAGGAACACTTACTTCATTAAAAGACCTCTGACAAAGACATATCATTAGCCAAGACTGGCTTAACAAAAGCTTAATAAAGACAACAATACGGAGATATTAACTCATCTGGCACATATTTGAGAGCCTGACACATCTTAGATGCAGGGCTTTTTTTTCAGCATCAGTGACAGGTCAAATCTATTTGCATCGGAAAGTAGCTAACGTGCTGATGCCCCAGAAATCTTGTGCTAAAGCCAAGAAGACATTGAACCTGTCTAAATGCATAAACTACCTCCTTACCCACAAAGCTCACCTCCACCCAAGCCAGCCCCCTCCAAGGCTGAGGCATGTTGCGCATGGAGTCTGTTTCATTCCCCTTACATTGCAACTTCCCATTCTCGTTCATTTATTTTAAGCAAATTATTCAGCCTAGTTGACAAGCATGAAAAAAACATGACCTACCCTGGGCTTTTCAAAAGAGATTTTCTCCTAAATATGATTCATTGTGCTCTGATCTCTTACTGTATTTTTATCAAATGTTCCACGACAGCTCTTAAAAGGACACTGTCAACTCTGTGGCTATGGCTGATTTCTTTAACTCTATTGTCAGATGAATCCCTTATCAACCTGTAACAGAAAATTCCACCATCCAGAGTCTCTGGGAGATGCTCAAAGGAACCTCCAGGAGTCTAGAGACAGATCACAAAGACATTCAGTCACAAACATGTATCAGGTAACTGTGATATGCCAGCCCCATTCTACGCAAGGTATATATGGTCCCTGATTTCATAGAAGTTACATTCTAGAAGAAGAGATAGACTATAAAAAAATAAAGAATGAGATAAATAAAATTATTCTGGACATTGATAAGTGTTATGAAGAAAATAAAAGAGGCCTTCGCAACAGAAAGTCTCCCCAAGAAAGCTCCATTTGAGCAGAGTCCTGAGTGAAGATGGGCAAGCCTAGCAAGTTTCTAAGGAAAGAACATTCCAGAAGAGAAAACAGTGGCTCTCCATCTCACATATCGTGGATGCCACCAATCAAGCGAGGTCAAGCCTTTGGGGCTGTGTGCCAGGAAGCCCGGCTCCTCCCGTGAGCAGAGAGGCGTGGAAAGACCTGACGGGGGGGCCTGGGAGGGGCCTTCCAAGGCACTGGCAGCAGGGAGCACCTGTGCAGCTCAGCACTGAGCTCAGAGCACAGCCAGAGGAGGCGCTGAATATAGTTAGTTTAATAACAAAATGAGTTTACCATTCATTTTGGGGAGAAAAAGGGCTTGGAGGAATTACGACCAGCCAGCCAAAAGGCCGTGGATGAATGATTCTCAGTGTGCAGGGCCAACTGGGCATGGCACGTCTCGCTTCCTGATGATTATTATTACAAATCACAATTCACTTAGCACTTACAATGCTCAAAGCATCCATTGGACACTTTGGTAAGCAATAGTATGCATCACCTCTTTTAATTCTCCCAAAACTCTTTGAGGGAGGTATTATTTCGTGTTACACACAAATTGAATCACACTGATCCACCACCCTCTTCC
Source organism: Microcebus murinus (assembly GCF_040939455.1). NCBI lineage: Eukaryota > Metazoa > Chordata > Mammalia > Primates > Cheirogaleidae > Microcebus > Microcebus murinus. The sequence continues at coordinate 3,939,597 of NC_134123.1, read as the reverse complement.
ATCTCACTCATGAGTGGATGTGGGGAATGAAGGAGGATGAAATTTGGGGCATTTCATGACAATCCTGTTCCCACTAGACCATGACTCCATCACACTGTTGGAGGAGGCTCAGGAGAAATTGTTTCTAGTGGCCTCATAGGTGTTCATGGTCCTGAGTTGGTGACTCTGTGGCTTTCTCAGTTTTCTTGCACATTTATTTATCCATTTACTCAAATATATTTATTGAGCATCTACTATGTGCCAAGCTTCTGGGGGCTGATTCTGGCGTTATGCTTTATACTCATCACTCACTACAGCCTGTGACGTCCGTGTGCTGCCTGAGGCAGCGGTAGTCAGCATGTCCTTCAGACGCGGTTGCTGCCGTGTGACTTGATAAGAGGCCTGAGTTGTTGCACGTAAGCAAATGCTCCCAACTCCCACACGAGGGCCCCGAGGTGGGAGTCCGAGGCCATGAGAACAAGAACGAGAAGAACTCTCCCCAGAACTGGCCCCCGATTGATGGTCGGTAGTCAATGACGGGTGAGACTCCCTGTGTGGGGGGCGACCTAAAACAGGCACAACCGTGGGGGCCAGGAAGGAGCCGCCGCCTGGGATTGAGACCAAGAAGCACTTCAAATGGCTGCGTTGTTTTATGTTGCCTGTCTCGGCCTTGGCTTCTGAGCCCTGTCCAGCACCTTAACTTTAGTAACCGTTAGAGGTCTGAGAGCATGGGAAACTGTTCCCTTTTGAAACAACCCCGGAACTGACTGATATCGCTGCTACGTTCAGATGCTCACGTACAAGGAACTAACCTTGGGTCTGGGGGGTATAAAAATAAAGCGACCGGTGCATTGGTCACTCGAGTCATTGTCATGTCCATGTGTGTCTGTGTCATTATTTTATGTTCTGTGTCATCCCCTGTCCTGTAATTGGGCCACGTCACCAACCACTGTGCCAGAGATATATCAGTAAACAAAACAGACTAAAGATCCTACAGCCACCCACGGGCCTCCTCCCAGCGAGAAGTCCCTCCCGGCACACGGAACAAGAAGAACAGAGCAGAGACTGGCAAAACCGCTCCTGTCTGGCCTTTGTTCTGCCCGCACTTCCACAGCCCAGACATCTCCAAGACACGCGGGCATTCTTTAAACCAGCCGAACCTGGCAGGGAGACAGGTGGGTAAGAAATGGCCGGGAAGCTCACCGAACACAAATACAAGACGAAAAGCAAAGTCTAGCCAGTGCCAGGGCTGGCCTCTTTGTCCACAAGAGGTAAGATGCCACAGGGGACGGTCTCCTCTGAGGCCAAAGGTGGTGACTGGCCCCCATGGCTGGTTTTCAGATTCAACACCCGCGTACACTGCCAGCCTTCGTCTCATCCGCCACTCTCTTCACTTCCCACCCAGCTCCCCGGCGTCCATCGGCCTTGTCTTTCTCAGCTGCCTTCTCCATGTCGCCACGGATTTCTCTCCCAACTCTCTTTCGTGTTGTAATGGCAAGAAAAGGAAGCTTCCCGCGGCGGGGCGGCTGAAGGAAAGTGCCGTCCGCCTGGCGGAAACAGCGCTCCTGCAAAGAGCGGCGGGGACGTGGGGCTGGGACGAAGTGGCCGGCGGCTTTCTCGCCAGGTGCTCGTCACCCCTTGGGCAAGCTGCTCTTCCTGGTGGTCACGTGAACTCCCTTGCTCCTGCCCAGCCCAAGGCACAGCGTGTATCCTCACTGCACTGGGTAGTGTCCCCTGCTACCTGCCTCTGGGAAAGGAGAGGGCTGCCACCCGCCCGCTGCCTCCATCAGTTTTCAGGCTCTCTCAACGCCCCTCACCTCCACGAGCTCTTCGGCCCTCAAACATCTCCAACGCCCCGTGCCTGTGTATGTTCTACAGCTGGATGCCGCATCCTGGCAGCCTGTCTTTGCCACCTCCTAGCTGGGTGGTCTTGGGTGAGCTACCAAGCCCTCTGGGCATATTCCCTCTCTCCATTAATAAAATGGAAATAATACTACTTAGCTCATTCAAGGTCTTGAGAGTGGGTACAAATCTCTTTGCACAGTTCTTGGCACATTGGAAGCATAAAGGTGGTGGTTTTCAGCTCTGGGTACCCATGAGAATCATCCAGGGAACTTTTGAAAAATTCTGATGCCCAGGCCCCAACTCAGACCCATAAAATTGGAATCTCTGGGAGTGGGAGCCTGGGCATCGGTATTTTTTAAAACTCTCAAAGTGATTTTAATTTGAAGCTAGGAAAGACAGCCACTTCACTGGATAAAGGTAGCTATTATGATTGTTGCTGTTACTGTGATTTACCCCACGGTGTCCAGACGCAAACCCAAAGGTAGGTGGAACCTCTAGGAGAAAAGACTTGCTTGTACCCAAAATTGGTGGAGTGTCTGTGATTCTTAGCCTAGCGTCTCTCAACTTCCAGAGAGAACTAAACGAACCTCAGAAGTCTATAGCCTGTGGCACAGTGTCATAGGCAAAAGGCACCTAATCAAAAATTTAGGGAAGATTGGCAAATTGGCTCTTCATAAGGAGGAAGTCATCTGCGCTAAGCACCGCGCAGCGGCAGTGGGAGAGCCAGCCTCGGAGGCTCTGTGCCCTGGGCTCCCCCGTCGGCTCTGTGCCCCGGGCTCCCCTGGGCGGCTCTGTGCTCCGGGCTCCGGGCGGCTCTGTGCCCCGGTGGCTCTGTGCTCCGGGCTCCCTGGGTGGCTCTGTGCCCCGGGCTCCGGGCGGCTCTGTGCCCCGGGCTCCCCCTGTCGGCTCTGTGCCCCGGGCTCCCCCTGTCGGCTCTGTGCCCCGGGCTCCCCCTGTCGGCTCTGTGCTCCGGGCTCCGGGCGGCTCTGTGTCCCGGCGGCTCTGTGCTCCGGGCTCCGGGGTAGCGTAAAGGCACCCACAGCGCAGGCCTCGCGCTCCTTCCTCGTGTGGCCCTGTCGGCCGGTGCGCCACATCTGCGATGGGCGGATGAAGGCGGTAGGAGGAGATTCCACTTGGCAAATGCCAATTCCAAAGCCATAACGGTTCGGTCTGGGGTGATGGGAGGGGGAACCCTGGCGCCACACAGAGCCGAGCTGGCAAGTGTGGAAGCGAACGCCGGGAAACAAGGCGTTGTGTCCTGTCTGGCACAGGCTGCACCACAGGCAGCACCACTGACTTGTGGCGGGGTTTATGACATCAATGTCCTCAAAGGCCATTAAAAAAGAAAGAAAAAGGCCGGGCGCTGTGGCTCACGCCTGTAATCCTAGCTCTTGGGAGGCCGAGGCGGGCGGATTGCTCAAGGTCAGGAGTTCAAAACCAGCCTGAGCAAGAGCGAGACCCCGTCTCTACTATAAATAGAAAGAAATTAATTGGCCAACTGATATATATATAAAAAATTAGCCGGGCATGGTGGCGCATGCCTGTAGTCCCAGCTACCCGGGAGGCTGAGGCAGAAGGATCACTCGAGCCCAGGAGTTTGAGGTTGCTGTGAGCTAGGACGCCACGGCACTCACTCTAGCCTGGGCAACAAAGCAAGACTCTGTCTCAAAAAAAAAAAAAAAAAAAAAAAAAAAAAAAAAAAAAAAAAAGAAAGAAAGAAAAGAATAGTCTCCTTTTCCTGTGTCCCTCTGCGTCTGCTGGAGCCAGAGCCCTCATTTCACTGGCTTGCCTCGTTCCCTTGGTGGCAGCTGAGTTCGCGAGCATTTGATTTAAGCTGCAATTAAAAGCCCAATCACAGAAATGCATTTTTAGAAGATAATTGGGTGCGCATGCCCGCCTGCTGGCCTGTTAGCCAGCTCTAATTGAGGGCCGGTAAATTAAGAGCAAGTGTAAGTAGATGATTCGTCCAAAGACATGTGAGAGGGAAAGACGCCGTGTCCCCGTTGATCGAGGACCTGCCCTCCGCCCTGGACAGGGCTCTCGCCTTCGCTCGGGACCGCGCTCGGGTGGCTCTGGTCCCGACGAGGCGAGGGGTGCCCGTGCACTGCCGCTGCTCTGCGTGCCTGGCATGAACGGCTGAGGGAACAGTTTTCTCTCTTGCTCTTTGGCTCCCACCTCCTGCTTCCTTCTTTCCTTCCTATCAGTGAAGGCCCCAAAATAAGCCATAAGATCTTTATTTCTTCAGCTTTCCCCTCTCCTCTCATTGCAGTGGCTCCCATAGTAGTGGCTGAGCTAAATAAAGCTTTTTCATTTCTCTTTCTTCCGGAAGGCTGGCAAAGATAGAGCAGGTTGCCTCTGCAGGTTAGGAGTTCCCTTCCTTGGGGGACAGAGGGGAGATTGTACCCTGTTCAGTAGAGAGACTTTCAAGATGGGGGGAAATTATAATACATCAAAGGAGGCTGACTGATCTTTGCCATTCTTCTAGCAAATTCCACCCTGATTTCCTTTCGGGAAAGCCCCTCTTCCCTCTGAGCTAGCAGGCGGGGAGTGGCGCTGGCCGCGTGTGCGAGGACCCCTCCGTCTTGGCGCGGGCGCACACTCCCCAGCCCCGGACCTGTCTTCGCCGTGTGACTCTCGCCAGCCGAGGGAGCGTGCGGGCATGACACAGACAGACCACGTCTGCGAGGACGTCGTGTCCATCCCCCGCTCTTCCTGTTCGCCTCAGAACGGTCTCATCGCGCAGGGCTCTGCGGAGACACCTGCAGGCTCGCCGCGGCCGCGGCAGGGACGACAGGGCACCCACAGCCGCCGCGGGGCTGCACGTCAGGCCGGGGAGAAAGGGACGAGCTTCCCCCCAGCGAAGCTGCGGCCCGACCTGCCACCACGCAGCTAGACTGGCAGGCCCGGATGGGGAGGAGTCCCCGCCGGACACAGAGGCCAGGCCTGTGGCGTCCCGGAGTGTCAGCCAAGCCACGCGGAGAGTCCATCCTCCCCTGGGCCTTCCGCTGCGAGATCCGGATTCCTCTCGTGCTCACGGCTGCTCGCACTGGGTTTCTGCCACACGCAACTGAAAGAATTTTCACGGAAACAGATTCCAAACCTGGGGTCCTCCCTCTCTCAGGCCACCCTCGGCATCTCCTCAGGAGACCGAGGAGCCCAAGGGCTCAGGAGCATGGACTGTCCAGACAGCAAAGCTCCAGGGCCCGGCGCTGGCAAAGCAGGAGCACCCTCCTGCCCTGGAGCTAGCTGGGGCAGGGGGTGAGGAATGGATTCCGGAAGATGGAGAGAAAACACTCACAAGAGCCCCAGGGAGACTTGCTATTCCACCTGTAGCCTTGGAGCTGCAGACCAAAGCCTTCTCCTCACCCGTCATCGATCCTCAGAGCAGCCACCACTGGCCAGTAAGACTTGGCCGAGCCTATTCTAGAGTTTTATTTCTAAAAGCATCAATGACAATTTGATTTAGATGATTAATTTCTTCACCAATAGCCATTTCTTCCAGATTTAAGTCAGAAATGAAATAATACAAACTGACTGAAACATCATTGCAGAATCAATAAAACATCCTCAACAGATAATCATAGCATTAATGCACTTATTCTCCGGTTGGTGCATCAATCATAGTTAATGGGGATAACTTGAAATGATTTTAATTAAAGGCATTTGCGTTTTCTGTTGCCCTGGATCCCAGAAAACTCAATGCTGATGCAGAGGAGGCCTAAGAGACCAGGACTTCTCAGACTGGCTTTGCCAGAACCCTGGGGGTCTAGAGGAACGCTCCTCAGGCCCCTATAGGAAGTCGTGGGGGAGAGAAAGCCGAACGTCAAAAGCCTCAGGACCTCCAGTCTCAGTTTAAGCAGAATGTCTCTGAATGTGAATTTATTTGAAAAATGACTTTAGGTGCCATAGTTAAAAGAATAAAAGGAGACTGGGCATGGTGGCTTATGCTTGTAATCTTAGCACTTTGGGAGGCTGAGGCAAGAGGATCTCTTGAGGTCAAGAGTTTGAGACCAGCCTAGGAAACATCATGAAACCTCAATTCTACAAAAAAAAAAAACCTTTTTTTAAAGTGAGTTAATTTTTAAAAAATGTTTTTTATTTAAGCATATTATGGGGATACAAATGTTTAGGTTACATATATTTCCTTTTACCCCACTCGAGTCAGAGCTTCGAGCATGTCCATCCCCCAGACAGTGCACACCACACCCATTAGGCGTGTATATACCCATCCCCTCCTCCTCCCCCATCTGCCTGACACCCGATGAATGTTATCACTATAAGTGCACTTAAGTGTTGATCAGTTAATAGCAATTTGATGGTGAGTACATGTGGTGCTTGTTTTTCCATTTTGTGATACCTCACTTAGTAGAATGGGCTCCAGCTCTATCCAGGATATTATAAGAGGTGCTAGATCACTATTGTTTTTGTGGCTGAGTATACATGGTATACATATGCCACATTTTATTAATCCGCTCATGTATTGATGGGCGTTTGGGTTGTTTCTACCTCTTTGCAATTGTGAATTGTGCTAATATAAACATTCTAGTGCAGATGTATTTTTAATAGAATGTCTTTTGTTCTTTCGGGTAGATGCCCAGTAATGGGATTGCTGGATCAAATGGTAGATCCACTTGTGGGTCTTTGAGGTATCTCCGTATTACTTTCCACAGAGGTTGTACTAGTTTGCAGTCCAAAAAATGTTTTAAATCAGCCAGGTGTGGTGGTGTACATCTGTAGTCCCAGCTACTCAGTAGTCTGAGGCAGGAGAATCGTTTGAGCCCGAGAGTTTGAGGCTGCAGTGAGCTATGATAGCACTCCTATACTCTAGCCCAGGTGACAGAGTGTGACCCTGTCTTAAGAAGAAAAAAGAAGAGAAAAGGATAAAGAAGGGGAATAAATAAGAAAAGAACAAAGAAAGAAGAGGATGAGTTTAAAAACTGCCAATCTAGGAGGGAGGGGGCATGTGCAATATAAGTAACCTTAACACTTGTACCCCCATAATATGCTAAAAAAAAAAAAAAGAATAACCCATCAAACTAAAATAAATAAATAAAATAAAAACCACCAATCTAGTCCAACCTCCTCATTTTTCAAATGGGGAAACTGAGGCTCAGAAAGTGGGAAGTATTCATTCGACGTCACACAGATGCTCAGCAACAGAGCCGAGACAGAATCCAGATGCTCCGACTCCAAGTTAATGCGTTTCCCGTTGCTCCAGCCTTACGCATTTTAGATTTTAGAGATGACAGATTTATTTCACGGTGGCAAGAACTGAGGCAGGTTGCCCCAAGACATCGTGAGGAAGGCCTCCTGCCCCTTGTCCCTCCTTAATAGCTACATATGCCATGCCTTGTCCTCAGCCTGAGACTCTAACCAAATTATTCCACTTGAGTTTTTTCTCAAGTGATCTAGAGTCCACACCCAGCAACTCTGGGTGAGGAAAGCTCCAGCCTGAATTGGCAACTGATTTTGCTATTAGTCATGTTTTCATTCCCTGACATGCTACTTCCCATGCTGCAACACTGTGCTGGACACTCAGAAGTTGCAGGAAAATAAAAGACTGTAGCCATACCCCTATAGTCTGGGAAAGAAGGTGAAATTGATAGACCAACAGCACAGTACAAGTTTCAGTTGGCATTTCTTATCTGTCAAACTATAAGACCCACTAGGCAGGGATGGCTTACATCACTCACTATTGCATCTCCAATGCCTGTATGATACATCACTATTGTATCTCCAATGCCTGCATGATACTGGGCATAAATGCTGAATGACTATTTTTTGTATACTTTAAAACAACAATAATAAAAGTTGACACTTACCATGCACCAGACCCTATTGGAAGTTACCATGTAATAAAGTATTCAATCTTTACCACAACCTGCGATATAATAATATTATTATAATCCATTTTATAGCTAAGGCACAGAGGAGTTAAGAATATTGCCAAGGTCACACAGCCAGGAAATGACAAAACTGGCATTTGATCCCAAACCATTCTCAAAGGCTTCACTCTTAACTGTATTCTTAGTATCCCTAAAAATGTCATGGGGTCTCAAAGGAGGATTTCTACAAAGAGACCAAAGAAGACTTCATGGGAGAGGTGAAAACTAGTCTGTGCCTTAACAAATGGGCAGAAACTAGACTTAAGGATATGGAGAAGGGCATCCCAGGGAGAGAGGACAGAGTGAGTAAAGGCACGGCAGAGAGAGGACAAGGACACATGTGAAAGGCAAGTTCGATTTGGCTGAAGCATTTTTTATGCAAAGGAAGCATAAGGAAATGCGGCCAGAGGAAAGGCTCAGAGACGGGTGTGTGGAGGCCATTAGGAGCTGTTGAAAGTAACATAATCAGAGCTCAGTTTGGGACAGGTTTCCTTCAGGCCTGCCGCACAGGTCAGGGCGGGGTGGCAGAGGAAGACAGCAAACTGAAGGGCCAGGTGCAGGCCTCCTTGACAAACAGATAAAATCTGGATGCAGGACCCAGATCCTGGATGTCGCGCCATAGGCTAATACCATCACTTGAGCAATTGGTCCAGCCAATTTCACTCCTATTGACCCTGCCTGATGTTCTCAGCTTCAGAGTGACCTTAGATCCAGCTACAATCACAATGCATCTGGCGGCTGGATTTCCAGCCTCATGTAGAAACAGCTTCTACCTGTTTCTAGTCATGAATAGTCATGAATCCAAATGCTGATTCTATTGACAATATCTCTGCCCAAAGGATGCACATGTTTTAGGTCCAGATATAACACCTGTCTCCTTTGGAAATCTTCTCAATCAAAAACCCATAAATTCTTTAAATTCCTGGAATCCTATTGGAGAAGGCATACAGCCTAGATTTAGCAAATACATTAAGGCCACACATACTGTAAAAATAGCCTTTAACTTTGTGCAAAAGTATCATTGCCAATCAATTTTAAAGTAATTGATAGTTACACCTATGATTTCTAGAAACCTGAAATCCAAGACTGTATTTTGCAGTCCTGGCCCCACAGTGACTCCATCGCCCCAGACTTTAGCTCAAGACTGTGTCTGACGGCACCCGGGGGTGCCAAGGGCTTGGCAGTGTTGCAGGTGACTCCAACTAGGGCAGTACTGGAAAGGGTACTTAGGAAGGAGAAAATGGAGATGAGACGTAGACCTCTTTGAAACAACTGGCTATCAGGGTGATGGGAGGAAATTGCAAAGTTAAGGAGTGTAAACTCTCTCTGGGGAGCTCTAGATCCACTGTGGCTATCGAGGCTTGGTAAGACCCTCTGTTGGCTGATAGCATTGTGGGCCTTGCTCCTTTCCCTCTTTGTGCTGATGACTTTAGCAATGTGACTTCACAGTTCCTTCCATTAAGAGGTGAAGTCTCTTTCTTTACCCTTGAAATCTGGGCTGGCCTTTTAATCTGGGTGTAGTGTGAGGCAATCACTTGGGCTTCAACCTATGAGGAGGCAGTCACTCTCAGCTACATGCAAGGTCAGCACTTAAGAGTTAGTATCTCCTTAAAATTTGTACCCTAGGGTCCTCACTCCCCTCAACCTAAACCTGGTCTTGCTCATGACTTGCTTCGGGCAGCAGGCCACGCAGAACTGCTGTGCCGGCTCTCAGCCTTGGCCTCCCCAGGCAACCCGCTTCCATTTGTAATCTTGGAACCTGCTGCTGCCACGAGAGCGAGCCTGGGTTAGCCTGCGGGCATGAGAGAGCGTGTTATGGAGAGACACACCGTCCCAGCTGAGGCCATCCTGGACCAGGCGTCCCCCAGCTGACCACAGATGCACAGGCAGCCCAGCAGGCACCAGCCCCGCCCGTGCAGGTCAGCAGATCTGCCAATCAACCCACAGACGCGCGAGAAGTAATGAATGGCCGTTGTTTTAAGACGTTTTGGGGGTGGTCTGCTATGGAGCAGCAGATAACTAATATGCCTTCTGCTAACATTCCGACTATTCCTGCTGCTGTAATGAAATACCTCAGACACGGCAATTTATAAATAAAAGAAATTTGCTTCTCACAGTTCTGGGGCCGAGAAGTCCAAGGTCAAGGTGCCAGCGCAGATTCCACGCCTGGTGACGGCTGCTCTCTGCTTCCAAGACGCCTTCGGCTGCACCCTCCTGTGGCAGAAGGACAAGAGGGAAAGGGCAGCAGAAGTGATGGAGGCACAAAAAGGGCCTAGATTGTTCCCTCAAGTCCATTTGCAAGGACACTAATCCCATTGCTGAGAGCAGAGCGCTCGTGACTGCAACGCTCTGGAGCCCCACTTCTCAGCTCCGTCACTCTGGTCTCAGGTCCTGGCACGGGGCTTGCAGGGGACACATGCGTTCAGACCACAGCACTTCTTGCCCGTGTTTGTCTTCACCCAAGGAACTTACTAAAAACTAATAGGTTAATGATTCTGGATTCAGTGATGTACTCAGACAAATTTAAAAGAAATTCAAGTCACCAGAATGTAAAATGAAAAGAGTTCTTCTGTTTTTAATTCTGCCCAGTAATCTTGAACAAATCTTCTTGTATCTTGGAGACTTAAGACCCTCTTTTTAGAAACGAGTGGTTCCAGAGCGGGGGCAACTGGCAAAACAGGAAAGAATGCTATTATCAATCAGGGACGTCTGCCATGATCAAAGATAGGGAGGAGAGGGACAGGGTGAGGTGCTGGAGCAGCACACATGCCCCACAATCGTCATAACTAGTGCGGACCGTGCACGGGTCCTCCCAGCCCTGCAAGTCCCTTGTGCTTCCTGTTGAGAGGGTCCATCCTGCCAGACCAAGCCAAGCTATGAAGACCTGTTACTACCATGGACAGCTCTTTAGTTCCTGCCTTCTGCCCTTCAGCCCAAAAGTAGCAGTTTTTTTTTAAGCTGTAAAAACAAGGATACAAAGCCTGGGACAGGTGCTTGTGTCCCCGTCGTGGATGGCGGGCAATGCATAGGCACTAGGCAGCCTTTCGCCCAGGGTGACAACCCTACTGTTGCCCCGGATGAGTTGTGTCTGGAACTGGAAGCTGCAGTGCTAAGCAGAAAAACAACTCTGCTTGTTATGCATGCGAATTTGGGGGGCTCGCTTTCCCTGTCTTTACAGAAATTTACTTGCAAGAATGCCTCTGTTCTGTGAAACACGGACATTCATATTAACAAGGTGTTAGGAAGGGCCCCCCGGGGGAAAGGGCCTTCCCAGCACTGACATCCTCCCGCCAGCTTGGGCCACCACCTTGCCACCCTCCGCCCGCCCAGTAGCTTAGCTGGAAGATGCGTCTCCACTTGCATAGACTCAAGCCTTCAGGTCTTAAGTTCTGGATGTCCTCATTCACCAGAGAAGGCTAAAAATAGTTCTTTGCATATGGAAATCACTTCACAGCTTACAAACTGCTTTCACAACCTTAATTTCATTTGATCCTCAAAACAGCCCTGTGAAGAGAAAACTGAGGTCCAGACAGGCTAGGTGCTAAGCGTCAGGGCAAGCAGGAAGAAAGAGGAAGAGCTGGCACCGGAACTCGGGTCTTCTCATCAAGATCCTGTCCTCTCCGCGGCACAAACCGGCCTCTTCTTATCCAGCGCCACCCCTGTGGCCACACGGCTGCTGCCAACAGCATCACCAGGGCCCCAGCGACTCCACCTCCCTAACAGCCCGGGCCAGGCAACCCAGGAGAAGACATTCGTCGCTCCCTGAACTTTGTTCCCCGTCCCCACTGGTCTCGAGCCCCTCTGTTGTCCAAGTCTGCCAGCAGGGCGGCTCCAGCTGAAGCTGTCCCGCGCAGGGGAGGCCCTGTGAGAGGAGCTCTCAGAGCCGGCAGGCGCGGGCACGGACGCTGACTCTACCGCTTCTTACGAGGGTGACAGGAGCCAGTCACGTGACTTCTCTGACCCTCAATGTTCTTTTCCGTAAAATCGGGATAATAATAATACCCGCATCATAAGATTTTTTTAAGAAATGAGTGAAATTGGCCGGGTGCGGTGGCTCACGCTTGTAATCCTAGCACTCTGGGAGGCCGAGGCGGGCGGATTGCTCAAGGTCAGGAGTTCAAAACCAGCCTGAGCGAGACCCCGTCTCTACTATAAAAATAGAAAGAAATTAATTGGCCAACTAATATATATATATAAAAAATTAGCCGGGCATGGTGGCTCGTGCCTGTAGTCCCAGCAACTCGGGAGGCTGAGGCAGTAGGATTGCTTAAGCCCAGGAGTTTGAGGTTGCTGTGAGCTAGGCTGATGCCACGGCACTCACTCTAGCCTAGGCAAGAAAGCGAGACTCTGTCTCAAAAAAAAAAAAAAAAAAAAAAAAAGAAATGAGTGAAATGAATAAAATAATGAACATAAAGTGGTTTAATAGTGTCTGATACATAGTGAGTTCAACAAATGGTGCTAGTACTAGTAGTACTAGTGCAGTACTAGTGGTAAATAAACAATACAAACAACAACAATAATAATACCTTTTAAGCTAAGCCAAGTAAACAGAGGCAAACCTAGTACCTAAGGATCGTTTCTCTCGTGTGTGGCCATTGTTTAAAGTCTTTCTGATTGTGCAGAAATCGGAGCACATTCCCGGAACATCCCCATGCCCCATCCATTATCCCTAACGAGAGCTCTACGCCAACACTGGGTTTATTGGGGGTAGGACGCAGACGGTGCAGTGGGGGAGGAGGAGTAGGTTGTATAATCAGGTGTGTGATTAGTCATGCTAATGGCATTTATTATACTGCAAGTAGAACTAATTTACAATAATTTAATCATCAACAAAAAACTGCAGGAGGAAGAATCTGGGTTGTTGGATTTTCAAATAAGGGCTCTTGACAAACAGTTCCAGTGTGACCCTGAACTTATGTGATTCTGGAGGGAAAGACTGGGCCTGAGTCTCCCGTGTCTAAGAATGATGACTAACATTTGCATAGCAACTCTGGCATTTACAGAGCACCTACATGTTCCAAATCTCATTTGCCTCTTGGGACAAACTTTCATGGTAATATTCTTTGAACTTGATTTAAGATGACCAACTAGGCTGAAAGGTGAGAAGGGATGCTCAGTAGGACTCAAACCCAAGTCTTTGGACGCCAGATTTCGTATCCTTTCTAAACCAATGGTGCTCATTCAGAGGTGTGCATCTGGAGCACCCATAAGACCTTACCAAAAAATAAACAAATCCCTGGGCCCTAGTATATTTTTATTATGAGCCAATAATTATGGGATGAGACATGAGAGTCTGATTCAGAAACGTGCTCCAGGTTAAAAACCACTAAATCACAGGATGAAAAGAAGAGACACAGCCCAGGATGGTGTGAGAGACTGGGTTAGAGTTTTCTCTACACGTGTTGGAAACTTGACCAGCTTTATCAGCTGTGTGGCCTGAGTCAAGGCACTCAACCTCTCTGGGCCTCAGTTGCCTCATCTGCAAATGGGGGTAATAGCATCTACATCTGGGGCTAAATGAGAAAATGTAACTGAAACTCTAGTAACAAAGAAAAAAGTGTTCTCCATTCTCTTGGATAGCAGATATTTGAAGCAAGAACTCAAGGATGTGATTGATATTTCCTTTGTCACCAATAGTTATTGTTCTCCTGAATCAAAATCTATTGTAAATTTTAAAAATTTAATGCTTAAAAATCAACTACAAAAAGATATAAAACAAGACAACCTGCTCCCCAAAGAACACGAGCTCAGCTTCTCCTGCCAAGAGAAGCACCTCGCGCACCGCCACTCTCAGCCGGTCACCGGGCGCGCCCGCCGCTGCTCCGCCGCAAGCTCCTCCTCAAGCCACTGTTTTTGTTTTTTGCTATTTGAGAAAAACAAAAGGGTCAAATAAAGGGCATTCTCCTTCTGCTAGGGAATCCCCAGGAAAAGGAAGTCAGCGATCCCCTTGCTGCTGAGATAAATGCATTAAAGACATTCCAAATCCCTGGTCCCCTGGGACTCAGGTAAGGGCTTCTGAGCCCTCCTCAGCCTTGCTGCGGCTTCTGCCGGCCTGCTCTAGGGCGCTCCATCCTGGGTGATGACCCAGACACTGCTGCTGGGAACAGCTGGGACAGCAACCAGGGGCAGTGTGTGACAAAGACTCACAGCACAAGGACCCGGCAGCCATGGCGGCCCCAGCGCAGTCCTGGGTGCTTCCCCTCGTTCAAGCACCGTAAGTCCTGACCTCCCCACGCCGTTCTCTGCCTTCCGCCTCCTCCGGGCAGACCAGCTCCCTGCACGGAGGGGGTGCTCGGGGAGCCAGTGCAAACACGCCGGCGGCAGGACTCGGCCTTCTGGTGCCCTCCCACCTCAGGCCACGGAGAATCTCATTACCAAATCTTAGGTGCTCGCAGCTGACTCTGGAGGAAAAAAAATCTGGCTTTGGCCAGCCTTGGAATGCTTCAGCTGTCAAAGTGGGAAGCTTAATGAGCTAGTGATGGAGAGAAAAATGCCCCATCTTTTCAACCGAAGCGTAATCCTGGCTGCATAATTGTGCCCAGCGGCTCATGATGCCCTCCCCACCTGGCTGAGCTGCCCAGTGAGAGGGCCGGCTGGCTGGCCACACGGCGAGGCGCGGAAGGCCAGCGACTGCCCAGCTGGACCTCACACCCAGAGACACATGCCGTCTGCCGTGCGCAGAGCCTGGCCCACAACCCAGAAGTCCACCCTGGAAGCGCTCGGGCCATGTCTGGCTCAGAAAGACGCATTGCATTCGACTAAAACTTTTGTAGCGTTACCGAATCATGTAATTCTAGACAGTTAAAAACATTTACTTCAAAAGATTTCACCTTAACAACACAGATTTCTGGTTTCTCTTACAAAATCGTATGTAGCCCCACTAGGCCCACGCCCGTGAGTGCGGCTACGCAGCTAGACGGCGCGGCAGCGGCCGCTGCGAACAGTGCGGGCTCCGCTCCCCGGCTCGCCGGGTCGCCCTGGGCCCCGGGCCGTGGAAAACCTTTGTGTTTGTAAGCCCTGATGACTGCTGTCTGCAAGGGCTTTGCTTCTTCATATGTGCAATGACAGGGGTAGCCAGGTTGGACTCGTGGTCCTTAAGAAGTCCTACCTGGCCCCACCCGCCCTCTTGAGTGCAGAGTGCAGGACCCCTGGGCTGATCAAAGACCAGCGGCAGTGAAGTGAGTCACCAGGCTACTCTCTCTGGAGGTGGCTGAGGAGAGGCCATGCCCTCCTCTCTGGGCAGACGGCCACCCCTGGAGTCCATCTGTCACTGCCCACCGGCCTCCCTCATGTGCCAGCTGGGGCAGACCTAGCCCTCGACAGCTCCCACTCGGGGAGGCTCGGACACCCTGAGGCACTCAGAGGGCTGTTCCTTTGCCGTGTTCCTGCCCTCTCTCCTGTTGCTGCTGCTCCAACCCCTTCTGATGGCCGGATCTAATGAAGAACGACCAAGAAGAAATGTGGCACGGCGTGGAAGAGACGGGTTGGAGATGGACTGGTGGGTGCTTGCCCAGAGCGTGTTGGGGCGACAGTGCCAGTGAGGAAGGACACGGTGAGCCTCTGCACCTCTAATTGCACAGCCCGCTTCGCCCGCTCCGCTCGCCAACCCGCAGAGCGTCCCGACGTTTAAAGATTACCAAGGCGAGTTTGCAACGAGCCGCTCCCTCTTTGTCTGTCCTTGCGCCAACAGCAGCAGAAGGGGTACTAATTAGAGGGTGAATTATTAGCTTCCCATGGTGCACTGCAGGGACATTAAAAATGAGGGGGCTTTGCCGCTTGCCTTTTAGATGGTTAGTCTCGGTTTAATATATTCGTGTTTCTAGGTGAGCAGCAGGGGACAGTTTTTATGATTATAATTGTTGCATAATTACTGGCCTAAGGTTGCCTATTGTTAAATAAAAATGCTGAGATACTAATGTTTTATTGAACAGTACAAGGAGATAAAATTGTAATATCTTTTTCTGAGCAATAGAAGCTGCTCATTTGCAGCCTGGTGACAACCCTTAGTCGTTTGTGGAAGAGGTGCATGGGTTCTGCCTGGGCTAGAAGTCAAATGTAGTATATTTTCTGGGGAAAAGACGATAGCAGGAAGGGAAAGGGATGCCTGGCCGCCTCTGTGTGTCGCAGGGCAGGGCAGGGCTGCGGGCCCGGGGCAATGTGCACGCACCCAGCAGGAAGGCTAGCTCTCAGCCAGCTGGTTCTTGGGCAGGAAAATGTCACAAATGGCCTCTCCCATGAAGAGTGTCTATTCCTGCAAGAGAAACTAAAGGGACATGGAGCAGAAGTACCAAGGTCTGCCGAGTCAGACCTTGGTACTGGGCCATCTGACGGTGGTCTGACCACCGTCAGATGGCCCAGAGGGCCAACATTCCTCCTTTGGGCACTATTAACTCTTCAATCCTTCCAGTCACTGAGAAATTATCTGGAACAAGCCAGGCAATAAATCTTTAATATTTTTTCAAATCCAACGCAACTCCCCACCCCACTAGCCCACCGTCCCCGCGCGGCATCACCGCAGCCTGTGCGCAGTCCTGCTGCCTCCGGCGCCGTCCGCCGCACCTGCCTCTCGCGGCTCGCGGAGATTCTGCAGCCAGGCAGGGGGTGATGCCTGCCAGGAGCCAAAAAATAAAGAAAAAAAAATTCATTTGCATCCGATCTGCTGCCTCACCAGGCCGGAAAAGCATAATGAAGAGTGGGAAATGCCACTCAATTTAGGGGAAAAAGTAAATGCCTGATCAATTTGGGATGACCGCTCGGGTGTCCCATTCCTCAGACGGAAGAAAGAGATAGATCGCTGGTTGTAGCGGTCGTGCGGGGTGCAGCTAGGCAAACTAGGCAGATAGGAGGCAGAGCAAACCTGAATTTCAGAAATTCAAAGAGTAGAGTGGCACAGCTTTGCATCATCTGCGGATTGGTTAACAGACCTTTCCTGTCTTTGATGAAAAGTATTGAGTTGACAGTGTTGATCCGAGGAGAATCTACTGTATCAGAGAAAAAGAAAAAGCTTCCTTCCCAGATGACCCTTGGGCCTTCCTAGCCCAGAGAGACTCCTAGTTCTCGGCCAGACGTTCGCAGCACGCATAAACTAAAAACCAGTTTTCCTCTCGACAGGTTTCCCCACGGTTCGTCTCAGGCAAACCCCGGTCCTAGGGAAAGAGCCCTGGGCTGGGAGTGAGGTGCCTGTCCTCAGACACCTGGTGTCTGTCCTGGCTCAGACACTCCTCTGAGACTCTCAGACAGGTCCCTTCAACCCTCATCTTCAGAACAGAAATCCTCACCATGACGCCTGCCTCACACCGCTCGTGTGAGGACCGAATGGGCTGCAAAGAATCAAGGGTTGTCAGAGTCAGGGAAAGGTCATCTGATTCCATTTCCTTCCAAACGCAGGAAATGTTTCCAGAGCATCCCTGGCAGGTGTCCCTCCTCACCCACACAAGGAGAAGGCTGGAGCAGGCGCAGAGAAACTCCTTTTGTCAGGCAGCTCTGACTCTGCTTCCACCCGTGAGTGAGATCCGCCCAGCGTGGCCCCACGGGGGCCTTGAGGTGTGCTCTGTCCACAGGATGGGCCCGCAGGAGTTTGAAGATAGTGATTTGCCAGCTCTTGGTCAGCCATTTCCCAGGACAACTACCCCAGGTTCCTCAGCCACTCTTCATGTTTCAAATCCTTTATCATCTTCCTCTTCTAGACTTTCCCCTTAGCTAACCTACCCATCCTATACCAGAAGAGAACACACTATATGCAACCTGGCCAGTCCAGAATACAATGGCCTTTCTCACCTCCCTCAGTCTAGTCACTATACTCCTATTAATGCAGCCTATGACTGTACTAGCTTTCTAGCAGGCACATCGCACCATTGGCTCATATTGAGCCTATGCCTAACTAAATCCTCTAGACCTCTTTCTCATAAATGGCTTTCAAATGAAAAATGAAAAGTCTCATCCTTGAATTGATTATTTTGAAACTAAATGTATGATATTATATTTCTGTTTTGTTTCAATATGTTGGTTTGGATCTATCTTTCCAAGCCATGATAAATCTTTATAAATCCTGCTTCTGTCACCTCATGCTTGAACGGGAACGCTCTGCCTTACAGCTTTGTATCATCTGCGGATTTGTAAAGCAGACCTTCACTGCCTTTGATGAGAAGTATTGAGTTGACAGTATTGATCCATGGAGAATCTACTGTATCAGAGAAAAAGACACTATCAAGATTAATAGAAATAAAATTAGTTAAGTTAGTACATTGGGAGAAAAGTGTACAGACCACAAAAATCTTGGGGTTAAAAATAGACATAAAAAAGGGGGAAACACCCAATGTTTACATTTGCTCACCTACCACCAGGGGATTCAAGATCCCAAGATCACAATTGGATTTGACCAATTAAAATTAAGATTATGTAAATCTGAGGGATTTTTACATCTCTGTTTCCCTGGAAACAGGATCCTAGTTTATGAAAATGATGCAACGATGAGACAAACCACATATAAGCAAAGAAACACACAATCTAGTTTCTTTGTCTCGGTGAAGTCAATTCCTAGACATAAACATTTAAGTTACCTATAAAAGAGTTCAAATGAGTTTTCATCCCGCAGAGCCTCCTTACCAGTTGTTTGCCCCATGGGTTGAGCTGCAACCTGTACCCATGAATCAAAGAGTTGCACGTCTGCGTCTTCTGCCCTTCAGCAGAGCCGTCTAGGAGAAGGCCGGACCAGGCAGTGGTTGGTGGGCTGTCCTCCACGCGAGGTGCTGGCAGTGCTGCGTGCAGTGCTCTTCCTGTCCTCAGCGCTGCTCGGGAGCACAGCGGGCCTTGGGCGGGGAAGCGAGTGGAGCTCGGTGCATTTGTTTCTGAGGCTGCTTATCCAACAAGCCATCGCAAGCTCGGAGGCCTGAACCAGCAGGGTTTATTCTCTCACAGTTCTGGAGGCCGGAAGTTCGGTTTCACTGGACCTAAATCAAAATGTTGGCATGCCCACATTTCCTCCAGAGTCTCCAGGGGAGAATTCGTTCCTTGGCGCCTCCAGCTTCTGGGGGCTGCTGGCAGTCCTTGGCTCGTGGCCACGACACTCAGCCTCTGCCTCCAGGCACGCTGCTTCCTGTGCTGTGGGCGCCAAGCCTCCTCTGCCTCTGTCTTACGAGGACCCTGTGATTGGGCTTAGGGTCCACCTAGATATTCCAGGATAGTCTCCACATCCCAAGACCCTTAACTGCATTTGCAAAGACCTTTTTCCTTTTAATATAATATTCACAGGTTCCAGGAGTTGGAACCTGGTATTTTTTAAATTTTTGTTCTTTTATTTTAATTTTTTCTTTTTTCTAACCCCGATAAACCACAAGGTCCTGATATTTTTGGTCAGCCATTTTTAAGCCTACTATACCCAGTGTCAATTAAAACAATGCTGACTGGGACAAAGTTAACATTGGAACCCCACATGGGCTAGGATCCTCCATCCTGGGGTAATCACTACTTAGTCAGCATCCTGGGAAATACATACATCCAGCTTTCAAGAGCTGATTGGAAAATCACCCCAGGAATATATAAAATGTATAAAATCTGTCCAGGAATATATAAAATGTTATTACCAATTCCCAAAAAAGAAATGCCCCAGGGCCTACACATGGAAAAAATAAGCCGTTTAAACCTCCCAAAGGATGTTATTTTTATGACACCCCTCCCTATAGGTACTTAGTGAGTTCTGGGTCCCCTCAACATAGGAAGAGGCAGGCATGGGTGCTGCAGGTGGGACTCCCCAGGAAGAAGCTTCTGACATGGAGTCTGGCATGCAGTATGTCTATGAAGGAGGACCCTTGGGATGGACACAGGAGAGCCCGAAGGAAGCAGGAGTGGGCAGAGGGAAGTCTAGCCGCAATGTAGGCCCAACAGCAGCCTTGGCTAAGCCCACAGCTGCAGTGACCCTCAGAGTTGTCCGGCATTGGGCACACATGGTCATGCCTTTATCTTCACACATCAAACTAGTCACTGGATGTGGGCTACCCAGGGAGAGGTATGACTTCAGGAGAGGCATACCTGAGAGGCAGACCTGCGACTGAGATAATCCCCGAAGGGGCTGATAGCCGGAAGCCACCCACTGACCGCATTTCCAGAGCTGAGAAGTCCTTCCTGGAAGGGGAACCTCTGCCCAGCGCTGCAGTCACCACTGTCCCAGGAGAGCGCATTCTCTCTATCACTTGCCGCTGAGAACTCAGGATG
The DNA here is from genome assembly GCF_040939455.1 of Microcebus murinus. NCBI lineage: Eukaryota > Metazoa > Chordata > Mammalia > Primates > Cheirogaleidae > Microcebus > Microcebus murinus. The sequence goes on along the minus strand of NC_134123.1, from coordinate 3,919,678 downwards.
GGTCCGCCATCCGGAGTAAAATGGGGGTGGCTACAAAGTGTCATGTTTAGGCTTTTTTGTTGTTCTATTGAGGATTTTGTTTATTAGTTTTTTCATCTAAGATCTTTTCAAGAAACTTGTCATTCAAATTCAGTTTCCTTCAAAAAACATTTATTACCCGGAGCAGGACAAAGATATTCACTCTCACTCTCACCACTCCTATTCAACATGATACTGAAGGCTATAGCCAGTGCAATTAGGCAAGAAAATGGAATAAAAGCCATCCAAATTTGAAAGGAAGAAGTAAAACTATCTTTACAGTAACACGACCTTAGACATAGAAAATCCTAAGGAATCCACACACACAAAAAGTTAGAATTAATAATGAGTTTATCAAGGTTGCAAGATACAAGATCAATATACAAAAGTCAATTATATTTCTCTACACTTGTGACAAACAATCTGAAAATAAAATTAAACTGATTTCATTTACGAAAGCATTAAAAATAAAATACTTTGGAATAAATTAAATAAAAGAAGTTTAAAATTTGTACTCTGAAAACTACAAAACAATGCTGAAAGAAATTAAACAAGACCCAAATAAATGAAAAAATATCATATTCCATGGATCAAAAGACTTAATATTGTTAAGATGTCAATATTACCCAAAAGCATATACAGAAGCAATGCAATCGCTATCAAAATTCCAAGGGCCCTTTTTGTAGAAATGGAAAAGTTGATTCTCAAATTCATAAGGAATTAGAAGGGCCCCAAATAACCAAAACAATACTGAAAAAAAAGCACAAAGTTGAAGGGCTTATACTAATTTTAAAATGTACTACAAAGCTACCGTGATTAAAACACAATGGTGCTGACAAAAGAACAGACATTAAGACCAAAGGAATGAAATTGAGACTCCAGAAATGAACTCATATATGTACAGCCAGTTGATTTTGACATGGGTGCCAAAAGCATTCAATGAGGAAAGAGTAGCATCCTCAACAAATGGTCTGGGACAACTGAATATTCACATGCAAAAGAATGAGGTTAGTCCCCAGCATCATATCATACAAAACAATTAACTCAGAATGGATTAAGGATCTGAATGTAAAAGATAAAACTCTTAGAAGAAAACATAGGTGTAAATCTTAGTGATCTTGGCTTAAGCAATGGTTTCTTAGATATGACAACAAAACATCAGCAACAAGAAAAAGTAGATACAGATTTCTTTGGAGTTAGAATCATTGTGCCAGCATCCGCTTCTGCTGAGGGCTGCAGGGAGCTTCCAATCAATGAGGAAGGTGAAGGGGCAGGCGGTCAAGTGGTGAGAGAGGAGGAGGTGCCAGCCCCCTGTAAACAGCCAGCTCTCCTGGGAACTAATAAAGCAGGAACTGGCTCATTATCACAGGGGGAGCACCAAGACACTCCTCCGGGATCCACCCCGTGACCCAGACACCTCCCACCAGCCCCCACCTCCAACAATGGGGATCAAATTTCAACATGAGACTCAGAGGAGCCAAAGTCCAAACCATCCTAACTTTCACGTGCTTTTCATTCTCAGCTGAGAAGAAAGCACTTCATGGGAAAGTCACTTTTGGTTCTCCAGCCCTGGAAGTCATCAGGCCACTTCAGTATAGGCTCACAGGATGCCTTTAAGTCTTTTTCCAGGCACCAGTCACATTTGTCGCTAAATCACCATTTGTGCAATGTCGCCTGGCCACCGTACCATAAGCTCCATGGGAGTAGGCGCTGTGTCCATTGTGCTCACCTTCTTTATCCTCACATTGTGCCCATCGTGGAGAAAGTGCTGAATAGATACTTGCTAAATGAATGGATGAAGTGTATGATAAGTACTATGTAAATGGGTCACACAGAAAGTACTACAAACATGTACACAAGAAAACTACCTCTTAGAATTGACAATTGAGAGGACTCTCTGGAAGGCAGAGGACTTAGAAAACAAGCTTAGACTCTCAGAGGCAGATGGAGCCTTCAATGTCATCTTGCCCGTATTGCTACTTCCTTGAGCTGCACTCTGAAGGTCAGTTTGGAAAATCATGTTACTCCCATTACTTAAGAACAAGATTTATGGACTAAAACTCCAAGCTTTTTGTCATGGGATACAAGACTGAATAATCTAGCCGAAGCCTGTGTTGTCTACCATAATCACTGCCACCAACCACAGCAAATGGTGTGCCATTTCCCAAATAAGTCAAAATTTTTTTATTCCATGCCTTTGCACACATTGTTCCTTCTGCCTAGGATGTCTCTCTCCTGTGTTAAAAGAAAAACTTTAGACAAATTAAATTTAGCAGAGTTTATTTGAGCAAAGGACAATTCATGAACTGGGCAGCCCTCACCCAGGAGAGGTTCGGAGAACTCCGCCAGCAACACCAGCAGGCAGCGCTTGTGGACAGAGAAAGGGAGCGGCTATAGAAACACTGCAGCTGGGCATGTGCCTGACTGGGACATGATGTGATGAGGCATTTGCCTTACTGGGACATAGTCTGATCCGTTGACAGCTTGGGATTGGCTAAAGCTCAATTGTTATGAATGGCTGAAACTCAGCTATTTTTTACAAGAAGTTACTCTTAAGTTAGGTTGTAGTTTGTTTATATACTAAGTTAGGTTACAGTTTCCTACATAGGGACTCAAGGTATGATGACAGTTTTAGGCCAAATTTAATTTGATTTAACACTGCATTATCACTTCCATGCCTCTAAGTCTGACAAACCTCTACTTATGCCCTACAGAAATTTTACCTCTTCTGGTAAGTTTTTCCCAATGCTTTCAAAATAGTCACTATTTCCTCCAGACAAAGTACTTTCTTTATGAGTTTATAACCAGCACATTGCATATCATGTGAGGAACAAGTTGTAAAGTCATCACACAGGAGAAAAATTTTGCAAGGTCAAAATCACCCTCGAAAATCCATCAGAAGGGTACAGGGACATAGAATATTTCCCTACCAGTTAAATAATATATTTTCCTCCAGTTTGGGAACAGATAACTCTTTCTTGATTTAGGCAGTAAATGAAATGGTTGGCTTGTGTTCAGGATCCATGTTGTATGAAAAATACACACACACACACACACACACACACACACACACACTCTTTACCCACATTAGGTGCAGGAATCCACACCGTGAGAGGTGTGTAAGACTCGGACTGGCTGAGAGGACGCAGGTCCACACCTCAATGCGTGCTCCCTCACCCGCGCTGCATGGGAGGCTGATGGCATCTCCTCAGTGGCTAAATCAGCCTTTTCTCCTCTCTTATCTCACTGTGCATATTATAATGAACACATAGAAACTACTACTAATAAGGAAGTAAATCTATTGCGTGATTCTTATGACCTGTGGCTCCATGTAACTCCATGGCTTCATTTAAGAATCTACATAAAAATAAAAACAACCTCAGACAGGGGTCAAGCAGAAATTCCTTAAAGGATTATCAACCTTTATTTCTTCTACTGGAGTACAATGGTCATATGGTCTAATGACTAACTCACAGCCAGTCCACAAAATCCCATTCCTCCATTTCCACATCTCTCACACCTGACTATTACCCTAGAGCGACTCTCAAGCAAACCTGGCTCTTAGTCTCCAGCCCCAACACGCAGGTGTTTCTTCCTCCCTCCAGCTTTCTCATTCCCAGGCCCTCCCTGTGCAGGTGAGCGTAGCCTACGCCTCTGACTACACTCCCACCTCTTTCCTTCTCCTGCAGCGATGCCCGAGCCTGGCATGCACATGCGTGTGTCCCTGCACCATGTTTTTGAAACAAGTATTTGAATTCATTGTCCAGTGAGTAAGAGATTTCTATCTTCTCTTGAAAACTCAGGAGATATGACAATACTGGGCCCACTTCCCTGCGTGGAAGCAGGGGACTGTCGCTGGTGAGTGCATGCCCCTTTGGATGGGACTGGCAGCCACGAGTTCCCTGCATTCCCCACCTGGCCCTCCTAGCCACTCATGTGTCCCGCCTGGGCCTCGTACTCACTCGGGCCGGTGCCCCCTGCTCTGCCCACAGTTCCTATTCGGCTTCTGAGACCTGATGCCGGCCCTTCTGTAGTCTCGGGGCAGAGCGACAAGCAAGGGACAAGTTAAATCAAATCCCCGTAATCACGTAATCACACAGCAGACCCCATTTCCTACAGAGGAATAGATAGGGTCTGACTCATGTCTGCACCCCCAGCATAGACACTGTGCCTGGCCCAGAGTAGACACTCAGAAAACCATTGTCACATGCGGGACGAAGCCAAAAACAAATGGAAATTCCTCTGACATAACTGAAAATATCTATTTTCATTTCCATTTGCTCTGTGCCTTTTCCCACCTCCCTTCTACAGATTTACTGCCCCCCAGGCCCAGGCCAGCTTGGGTATGGGTCACGGAGCAGCCGGAGAGCTGTGGCAGAGACCCCAGCCAGGTCCTGTGTCCTTCCCCCCAGTCCGGCTCAGCAGCCAGATGGCAGTGGCCCCTCCGTCCCCTCGGCCCAGGCAGGCTGTGAACAGGCACCGCCAAGCACAGTCCTCACGGCCCAGCCCAGGGCCCAGAGCTGCCTTGTTCCAGCAAATGACAACTTTTTAATTTTGAGCCTTTGGTCCCTGGCGAGAGAGGTGAAGAGAGGAGTGAGGATGGCATCTGGATCCTGCAAAATCAGAGAGACCACGGCCAGAGAGCAACCTTGAGAGGTCGTCTGCCCTCTGCCTGCCAGACTCTCTCCTTTGACCAGGGCCCAGCCAGGCCCACCTCCTTCGAGAAGCCTTCCTGAGCTGCCCCTGTCCTCACCTCTCTCTCTCTGTCTCCCCTCCAAACATCTCTAAAATATCTGGGTGAAGCGCTGCTTCTTGGAAGCAGGCACCAGTTGAACTTGGAGGCAAACAAGTATTTGGGGTCTTGGCGTCAATTCTCACAGTGGACGCGTGACCTTGGAAGGCCACTGGGAGTCTCTGAGCTGCAGTTTCCTAAAACGGGGACAAATCTCTTCCCTGACTACTCACAGGGTTATCGAGAGAGTTGAATGAGGTAATGAGGGAAAATAAATCCTTTGTAAAGTTGACATAAAAGATGAATAAAGAGGATGCCATTCCACTTTCCCATCTCCTTTCCTCTCCTCCTCCACAGAGCTGGCTCCCAGGGGCGAGCCCGGCTCCCGACTCCCCGGAATCCTTACGGCAGCGATTCCCCCACAGGAGGCGCTCAGGGAGCTATCAGGGTGACCACAGCACACAGGAAGCTCGGGGACAGGCCTGTGTCGAAGGGTGCTGACATCTGCGGGGATCTCAGGTGAGCGGCCGCTCCGGCGACTGTTGCTCCCTTTTGCTGCATGTTGGAGGGTGTTTGGTGTGTGCACCCTGCCCACGCGGCAGCCAAGATGCCGAGGGGAGCGCTGGAGGAAGGCTTGGGCCCGTGTTAAGGGCCAGCGTGGTGACCCTGGACACTGCACTCGACGTGGGAAGACGCCCATGTTGGGAAGACGCCCACGCCCTTAGGCCTTTGGATGCCAGCCGGAGTGGAAGGGACTTTGCGGTCAGACGGAGAGTCCCGGCATTTGGGGGCTTGGCTGAACACCTTAGGAGATGCCCAGACCACACACAGGCAAAAGTCCCAGTGATTTTTAAAAACACATTCCCGGCATTTTGCCAGGCCAGTTTTGGAACCACTGGTCTCCCAGGCCCTGGCCTCTGCTTGTCCAACTCGAGTTGATCTTCGCCCTGACCTGAAGGCAGGGCGAGGCCAGCCACCAATGGCTGAGTCGGCCCTGCGGAGCCCACCTGTCCACCTGGCCCATGACAAGATCCAAGTCTTGGGGAGCACCTGGGCATTGCTCACCAACCAGGCGCCAAGGGTCCCACGCCCTCGCTGCCGTGGGCCTGAGGAGCTGCGCGGCCCGTCAGCCGCGAGGGGTGGCCTTTCACTGTGGAGTCTTTCACTGCAGAAACGCAATTTCTCTTCCTGGGGGAGGAGGGCATTGAGTGAAGCTGTGAAAACAAAGTTACCAATTTGTTTGCAGGGACGAGAAAGTCCAGGTTCTACAGCCGGCAGCTTCCGGCCACCCGCACGCCATGCCCAGCCCATGACCTGGACCTCCAGAGCCCTGCCCGGGCTCGTGCTGCAGGTCATGACTGCCATGACCAAAGGCCCTGGGTTGTTAGAAGAATGCTGGGGAGACTCTGAACGGCCCATTAACTTCCCTCACACTACTTCAAAGTGTTTTGTTACCATTTTCCCACATGCTGTCCAATTTTCTCCTAACAATAACTGATGAGACAATCAGGGCCCAGGATAGGATATACCCATTGTGCAGATGAGGGAACTGAGGCCTAGAAAGGGAAAGAGTTTCCACAGTAGCCCACGCCCCAAGCAGTGTGATTAATCCAGCTCTGATTATAGTTTGCCAACAGAAAACTTGGTACAAATAACACACAGAACACTAGAAGTCAGTTAGTCTTAGGTTAAATCCTAGTTTAACCATTTACTAAACTTCAAACCCTCAGGCAAATCACTGTTCACCCTGATTCTTACTGAAAAACGGGGACCCGAGTGCCTGTCTTATAAGGCTGTTTGTGAGCATTAAGTGGGAATGAAAAGGACGTGTGTCTAGCATATTCCTTGGCACGTGCTATAGGTACTCAGGCAATACTTGGTCCTGCTTGGTTTCTAGCTTGTTCGCTCCCAAAGCGAATATGAAGTGACCTGTGAAATTCAGCACAAACCTCATCTGTGCGTGTGGCAGGGATGAAACAGAGTGAATTGGTATCAGTTAAATTATCTCAAAGAATTTTTAAATACATTTTTAAACAAAAGAAAATCACATAAAATATAAGGCAGTGATGCAAAAACAGTTTAAAAGGGATAAAAATAAATCAATGGACATGACCGACACGCAGGACGGGAGCATTCTGAGCGGGGAGCACTGCCCGAGCGCGCGGCGCCGGCTGAGCTCTAGCCGGCCAGCAGCGGGCGGCAGGCAAGTCGCAACGTGCCCCTGCCCGGTTAGTGGCAAGGAGTCACTCTCGCAGAGCCCTTTGCATAAGCCACGCCAGGTCACAGAGTGGACTGTGATTCTGCAATGGGCAGGACCACTGCTCAAGAATGTTTCTCGCTACAGAGGCCACACAGGACTCCAGCTGTCTGTCCCCAGGGCACGCCCGCCAAGCGAGCTCCGCTCTCCCAAGAGAGCACGGGGCCAAGCTGTCAGGGCCCCTGCGTGCACCTCCCTGGTGCCACCCACACCCGGACTCCACACATGCGCTGCTCCCCTCACTGGGCACTGGCTCTCTAATTGCTGTGGCATTTAGGCGTCTCTGGAAGGGTCTGAGAGCCTCCTGCCCACCCTCTTCTCCCCTCCTCCCAGTCCTTTAGCATCTCCCGCCTCACTAATGATGACATTTTCACCAAGTGGCAATGACAAGAGAAATTAGTTCATAGCTCTTGGCAACTGAACACTGAGCATTCAGATTAAACTTTCAGGGGAAAGATATAATCTGCGCATGCAGGGAAATCATTGGTATTTGGGAAAGACTTCAGGGTGGAACAGTCAGCACAAGCCGCAGAGCCTTGAGCGGGCAGACGGGAAGGACACCGCGGAGCGAAGAGAGACAGGCAGAGCTGCGCGCCCGAGAAGCACGTGGCTGGCCCCATGCGCAGGCAGAGCGTCCGTGTCTGCTCTTAACTACAGCCAGAGACTGTCAGAGCTCTGGGGCTCAGCGAGCCATCAGCCTGGGGCTGCACTGACTGCAACATTTCGGCTAATTGGCCACAGCGTTTTTCTCTCATCAGTCCCCCCCCCTTCCCAATCACAGAGAATTATTACGAAGGCTTGGCATTAAGCAGGACATGGCAAGCGTCTCCTCACGTGGCCCTGGACTCTCCTCATTGTGTTTGAAGTCAGGGAGTTAGACCTCATGAAGGGCTGTCCCTGCAAGCGGACTGGATGGACAGACGGCCCATGCCAGGGCGGACTTCCACAGAGCACGGGCACTGTCTCGTTCCTTCTGTGTCCCCTACACAGGACCAGGGTCCACGTTAGGAATAGCTATGTGTTGAGCCCGGAGCTGCCAGTGTTGTGCACTGCCCGCTGCTGGAGTGTGCCTTTCACATAGGGCCTGCTGACCCTCACAGAGTTGGGCAGTGGAGAACCTGCACAACCTTCTTCAGGGTCCCACGAGCTCTTACACCTCAGTCTGTTTTTGCACACCACTGCACCCCAGTGCCTAGCATGGTGCCTGCACAGCACATATTTGGCTTTCCATATAGTCTTACTACTCATCTGTATGAATACAGGCAGGCACTGCTCAAAAATGTTTGCTGAGTTTAATTTGATTAAAAGTCTGAATTTCAATTTTTTCTGGGTTCCTTTTTCTCCACCATGGACATCAGGCTGAAATTCCTGTAGACAAGGAGCCCAGATTCTCAGGCTGGCTGTGGCTCTTGCTAGCTTCCCGGTCTCCAGACCTTGATTTCCATATCTGTTGGACTTGTACTTCTAAAGCTCCTTCCAGTACCGCAATTCAGGCTGGAAGGACAACTCGTCCTGGCTTAAGGCCCAGGCTTCCATCTGCAGTGGAGTGTGAGTGAGTGAGCCCGCTCCCTCTCCATCTCTTACTCCCCTGTGTCCGACCCCTTAGCAGCCAGTTCACGTTACGGTGGCAAAATGCTACCAGGAGCCCAAGTCCCCAGCAATTGCAACAGAAAAGCACTTGTGAAATCACAGCAGCATAGAATGAAGTTCTGAAATTCAGTCTCCCTGGGAAAATGTGATCGCATGCCTATCTTAAGGGGAGTCTGATGTTCTGATTGGCCATCTGGGCTCAGGCCTGCCCCTACTGTTAGGGACCGGCTTCCTGCACCCCGCCAGGCAGACGAACAAAGACACCAAGGATGCAATCACTCAAGAGGAGCTTTATTTTCTGGCTAGCCAGGGTCCAGGCCCTAGAGTGCCAGCGCAGTGGCCGCTCTTACAGGCAAGGACCCTGACCAAAGCTGGGGCTCCCCTTTTATCCCCCCCTCCCTCTTGAACACCCGCGCTGTACAAGCTGATAGTGCATGTTAGTCTTTAAAATGATTGGTGGACTGGTAGCCCGCCGGCGGCAAAGGGGGCTTTCTCCCTTATCTGGCACCATACCTATGCGTCCAGCTGCAAGCAAGCGATTCTCAGAAGCAGAAATATGCGTTTAGCCGATAGCTCTACCTTTGGGCCCCAAACTAGCAGTTTCCAGGAGCCGATTACTCCTCCCCTGGGCCCATTTTCTGTTATCCGGGCTCACACAAGTGAGCCAGCAGCTTTGGGGTGCAATCAGGCCCTTACACTACCACAACTTAATGCGTTAAGAGTTGGGAAGAAATGATTCTCCATAGGAAATACCAAACGGAGTGGATGCTGCGCTTCCCCAAAATAAGGAATGGCTCCAGGGACCTGAGAGGTCGGAAAAGGCCAGCTTAAGTTCATTTTGCAAGCATTCTAGTATATTGAAATAAATGAATAAATGTCAAAATATGGTTCCAAAAATTATGAGATATTCTTAATGTACACTTTCAACAAACAAATATTCTCAGATGAAGAAACTAACACAATGCAATAGTGCTAATCACAAAATAAATACTAAGTAGATTTGAAACATGAATTCTCAGAACACTAGAAGCTGTGTGCTCCATTAATGGTACGCACATTTACGCTTGGGAGAGGAACGTCATATTCCAGTCCCATCATGTGTCTCTGTGACTGTGAGCAAAGCCTCCTGGGCACTTCGTCCTCATAGCTATTGTTGATTTGTCTGGTTTTCATGACAATTTTCTGGCCATTGGCAGCAAAGTGTCTTACAGGAGAGGCCTTTCTATAATCACACTAAGTTGTTGTATGAATTTTCAGGGCGTATGTGTGTCTAATCTTGTCAGGAGACTATATCAAAAGTCGGATTTTGAGGCCCTTTTGTAAAAGTGAGGCAGAAGCCAAATGGCTGTCTTGCTCCCACTATCACACACAAATTGTAAGGGCCCTCCAGTTCAACAGGCACTAAAATTGGGGGACTGAGTAGGTGAAAGGAGGAAGGCGGTGCACCTCTGCGGCTGACCTGTCCTTTCACCTGTTGTAACCACTGATGTTGTGGTTCTTGTTTTTAACTAATTTTTTTTCAACAAAGTCAGAAATAACTCAGGGCAGGGTAAGGAAGCAGTCAGGCCCCTCTGGGCTGAACACAGGAGAGGCCCCTGTGGGTTAGGCGAGGCATCCTTTCTAGCTGTGCAAAAGCTGAAAGGTTTGCAGATAAGGGAACAGCTTGGACTAAAACAGGAAGAGCCTGGAGCTACTCCAACTCTAAGAGAAGGAGAAAGGCAGCTTTAGCTAGGTTCTGAGTTTTGAGGTGGGACATATCTGGAGATGGGGGTTTGAACAACCTGAATTAATGGCTAGTAGAATACATTGGTATTAAATACATAGTATTTAATTAAATACATTGTATTTAATACCAAGACATCTTTTGGCTGATGAGAGCAGACGGAACACTCTGGAAGGGAAGTGTGCCTAGAGCGGGCTGAGGTTTCTCCGACGGAGTGCTACAGTAGCTGTCCTCCTGCCCCTAAGCACTTTTGGAGACTCCCTCCTTTTTATGAGCTTATGAAGAAAGAGCATTCAGAGGGCAGGGTGCAGGGCTGTGTGGACAGCCACAGGGTGATTTGTCAAGGTTTTGGGGATCTAAAAAAGAAGCTCTCTCCTCACCTTTGTGTTCTTTGAATTTCTCTGGCTGCCTGCAGACATGCTGTTACCGATTTTTCCCTGACAAAGACTCATTCAACGCCAGCTCAAATGAAAACATTAGTAGTGAACTGAGGGGTAATTAGAGAGCCTGAGTTTAATTCCTCTGACATTATCCTGATTCTGTCTGAAGGGTTGAGAGAGTCTCCCCACCCTCTAGTAAGCTATACCCCTGACTGGGACCAGCAGTTCTGCCTGGGAGGCTGAGGAGTCAGGCAACCACAGGGCAAGATGGGAGACGAAGAGGAAGGAGGGAGGAGGAGGGACAGGGGTGAGGAGGGACGGGGAGGAGGAGGAGGGACGGGGGAGGAGGAGGAAGGACGGGGTGAGGAGGGACAGGGGGGAGGAGGAACTGGGTGAGGAGGGATGGGGGAGGGACAGGGAGGAGGAGGAAGGACGGGGTGAGGAGGGACGGACGGGGGGGGGGGAGGAACTGGGTGAGGAGGGACGGGGGAGGGGAGGGGGGGAGAAGGACACGGGGAGGGGGACGGCGGGGCGGAGTGAAGCTGGGAAACAGTGGGGGAGAGCTGGAGGACTGGGGCGAGGAAGAGGGCTCCAAGAGTAGTGGAGTTAACAGAAAGGAGAGGGAAGGCAGGAGGGCAGGGCGGGTGGAGAAGAGGAACTGAGAGATGGGGGAAGAGGGATGGCAGAAGACGGCGTGAGGAGGGACAGGGGAGCGTGGAGACTAGAAGAGACGACCCGAGAGGGAGGCAAGAGAGGGAGGGAGCGGAGCGGGCAGAAGCGTGAGGCCAGGTGAGGACGGGAAGGGAAGACAGGCCTCCTCGAGAGCGCTTGTCCTTGCGGTCGAGCCCTTCCCGGCCCGCACCTGCGTCCCCGGCCCGCGGCCCGTGGCTGCCCTCGGCGCCCCGCGCACCTGCTCCCCGCTAAGGCCGGTGTCCCCGCTAAGGCCGGTGTCCCCGCTAAGGCCGGTGTCCCCACTAAGGCCGGTGTCCCCGTTAAGGGCGGTGTCCCCGCTAAGGCCGGTGTCCCCGTGCGCCCGGCCCGAGACACATCGACCCGTCTCCGGCGGGCATCCGCCGGCCGCCAGGGGCCCGCGGGCCGGAGCGCGGCGGGCGATTGATCGGAGGCGGCCCCGGGGGGCGCCATCGACCGGCGGCCGCGGCCTCTGATTGATGACGGCGCGTCTGCTGGCGGCCGGCCGCGCTCCCCGCCCGCCTGGGGGCCCGTAAGTGACAGCGATTGGGCCGGGCGGCGCCGAGGCACGCCTGCCCCGCGCGGGTGCCGCGGCCGAGCGCCTGGCGATTAGGGCTGAGTGTCTAAATCGACCACGGCCGTCGGCGAGCATGTCCCCGGCCTGGTTCACCGCCGAGACGTGCTCGCCCGCGCCCCGGGCGCATGCGGGAGCCGCGGGGAGGCCGAGCCGGGTTCCTGCCCGGCCGGGGGCGCGGGGCGCGCAAACGGGGACTCGCGGGAGGGAGGGGAGAGGCGTCCACGCGGCCCCCACCCCATCACCGCGCCCGCCCTTCCTGGGGCCGCCCTTCCAGAGGACAGCACCGCTGGGGAGTCTCTCCTCCCGCCCGCGCCGCTCTGTGCCCCTGGCTGGGCGCTGGCCCTCTCTGAGCGCACTTCGTCTCTAATTTGGGGACAGCGGTACCGCTAGCTCATCGGTCGTTAACGGACCGAATGGGACCTCGTATACAGACGGAGGCCAGCAAGACTGTGCCCTCCCCAAGGCAGGGGCCAGGTCTCCGAAGGCCACCCCTATTGCGCAGTGCCGAGCAGACGCCCGACAGAATCTGCGCTTGCAAATGTGTGTTCAGTAAGTTAATGAACAGGACTCACGAATAAAACTAACATAATCCTCATTTACGGAGCATGTGTTATGCGCTAGCACATGGCCTCACACACCATTTGCTAATAGTATCGGCTCATGAGATAGTGTTTTGCTTATTTCACAACTGGGGAAACTGAGGTTCAGAAGGTTAAGGACTGTGCTCTGGGTCCACTGCTAGTCTGTAGAGTTCCGGGATTGAACTCTACGGTTTAGCCCCCTTCCCTTGGGCTCCCTACCACCACGCTCACATCTGTTTCTATACAGGATCCAGGAGAAATGGAACATTTTAGCCTACCAAGCATCCTGGCTAGGGCACGACTATTTCACCTAAACCAGTCTTCTGATTCTTTTCTTCCGTTCACTTAGCAATAGTCTCCGGGGAGGGGAGCTCGGGTGTGTGAGTGCCTGCGTCCCCGCCAGGCAGGTCAGTGAGAGGCAGAGGGACAGCTGTGCCCCTGCCCTTGACAAGAGCTAGCAGGAAAGAGCAGCAAGACCATGCAAGCCAGAGAAAGAGGGGCTGCCTTGTGTAGCGAGGGCTTTGGAGTCAAATCCTGGAATCATGGCAGGGTGAAGTCGGAAGAGACAATATAATCCACCCATCTCGTTTCTCAAGTGGAGAAACTGAGGCCCAGGGAAAGGAAGTCAGCATTGCAGTGCAGGAACAGAATTACAGATGGTCACCACCCTTTTGTACCTCGGCCATCAGGTGCTGTCCCCTGAAAGGAGTCAGAGCCAAGGGCCACGACCTCTCCATCCTTCACACTGGGCTTCTCCAGGGAGGGTGACCAGGGAAGGAGGATTGGTGACTCAGACCCGGAAAGAATAGAGCTGACTGCAGGGAGAAAGAAGGGGGGACCCAGCCAAAGGAAGAAAGGAGCTGAGCTTGGAGCTCCCTCTCCCCTCTCTTCCCTTCCTGTCCCCTCTCTCCCCATCAGGATGAAATTTATAAGCAAAAGGGAAACAGAACTCAAAAATTTGAAAGCTTCTCAGTCTGGCCATTTTGCAAAGAGAGAAAAGGCATATTTAAGGAGAATACCACGGGTGTGGCCAAGCCGTTGTTTGCATTTGATAAGGAGAATGGTAGGAATCAGCGAAGAAAGCCAGGTGCTATTCAGCAAGACAATGGAGAACGGCTCTGAAGGCATTTTGGAGACCTTATCAGGCTGCTTCACCTACCACAGGCCCAAAATGCCAGGGCCTGGGGAACAGAACAGTGTCAAGGCTTTGCCCCCTGAATGCAGCAGTCTTTCTAGGGCAGCAGTCCGTGGCAGCCCCAGGTGCAGGCCGCACCCTGGAGGGCACAGGTGATCAACCTCGGCAGTGTGCACACAATGCCATCTTCACTGGCATGCAGCACGCACAAACAGTGGAGGCACTCCACAAATCTACCTTTACCTAGATTTCAAAGAATGTCCCCAAAAGCCTGAGGGCCCAGGCAAAAAACTGCCACAGGAGCAGGACCACCTTCGAGAGCTCCCATCAGGGCACTGCCCAGCAGAGCAGTGCGGACAGGTCTGTCCTCGAGACTCCAGAACTGCAGAGCCACCACCATGCCAATGCAGCCTGGGAGAGCCACAGGCCCTGGACTCCAACCATTGAGAGTTGATGTGTACACTGTGTCCAGCAAAGCCATAGGGATAGGCTGCCTGGGGCCTCGTGGGCCCAACCCCCCTCCAGTATGTCCAGAAGGCAGACCGTCAAGTCAAAGATTTTGCTACAGGATTAAGATTTAATATTGTTTGCCCTTTTGGGTTTGGGACTTACTTGGGACAAGTTACCCCTTTCTTCTTTCCTATTTCTCCCTTTTGAAATGGGAATGCCATTCCAGTACCTATCCCACTACTGTGTTTTAGAAGCCCATAATTTATTTGACTTTACAGATTCACAAATGGAGGGGACTTTGCCACAGGATGGCTCACACCTTGAGTCTCACTCATATGTTAAACAAGCTGATATTCAGATGAGACCTTAAAATTGATGTTGGAATGAGTTAAAACTTTAGGGATGGAATGAACATATTTTGCATGCGAGAAGGAAATGAATTTTGGGAGCCCAAGGGCAGAATGCTATGATCTGAATGTTTGTGCCCCCCCAACATTCACATGTAAAAACCTAACCCCTGTGGTGATAGTATTATGAGGTGGGACCTCTGAGAGGTGTTAGATCATGAGGGCTCTGCCCTCAACAATGGGATTAGTGCCTTTATGAAAGACTTGATGGAGCCTGTTGTCCTTTCACTCTATGAGGACGGACACATGTAAGGCGTCCAGCTATGAGGAATAAGCCCTCGCCGGACACTGATGTGCTGGTGCCTTGATCTTGGAGAGCTTCCAGAACTATGAGCAATAAATTTCTATTGTTTGTAAGTTGCCCAGTCTAAGGTATTAAATATTTTGTTATAACAGCCCAAGAGACTAAGATAATGAACCTACATTGACACATCGCTGTCACCCAAAGTCCATGGCAGATATTAGGATTTGCTATTGGGGTACATTCTGTGGGTTTAGACAAATGTACGGTAATATGCATGCACCAGTACACTATCACACAGAGTGTTCACTGCCCTCAAAATTCATTATGCTTCACCTCTTCGTCCCTCCCTCCCCCATAACTCCTGGAAACCGCTTATCTTTTTCTGTATCCATAGTTTTGTTTCTCATGGAATGTCATATAGTTGGAATCATACAGTATTGTAGACTTTTCATATTGGCCTTTTTCACTAAGTAATGTGCATTTAAGTTTCCTCTGTGCTCTTCCATGGCTCAATACCTCATTTTTTTTCAGTGCTGAATAATATCTCATTGTCTAGCGGTACTGCAGCGTATCTATTCACCTACTGAAGGACATCGTGGTCACTTCCAGTTCTGAATACAGCTGCTATAGAACCTCTTATGCAGGTTTTATGTGACCATGCATTTTACAACCCTTTGCCTGAATACTGAGAAGCATAATTGCTGGACTGTATGGTCAGAGTACTTTTAGTTTTGTATGAAACTGTCAAAATGTCTTCCAAAGTGGATGCACCATTTGACATCCCACCAGCATTGAATGAGAGTTCCTTTTGCTCTACACCCTCACCAGCATTTCGTTGTGTAGTGTTCTGGATTTGGGCCATTCTAATAGTTATGTAGTAGTAGCTCATTGTTGTTTTAACTTTCATCTATCTGATGACATAGGATGTGGAACATCTTTTCACATGTTTGCTTGCCATATGCATATCCACTTTGATGGGTTGTCTGTTAAGGTCTTTGGCCCATTTTTTAATAGAGATGTTTATTTTCTTATTGTCAAGTTTTAAGAGTATAGTTCTTTGTGTAGTTTGGATAACAGTCCTTTATCAGATAAGTCTTGTGCAAATATTTTCTCCAAGTCTGTGGCTTATCTTTTCATTCTCCTGACAGTATCTTTTACAGAGCAGAAAAATTTAATGTTAATAAAGTCCAGCTTATCAATTCTTTCTTTCATGGATTATGCCTTTGGTGTTGCATTTAAAAAGTCATTGCCAAACCCAATGTGACCTGGATATTTGCCCATGTTATCTCCTGGGAGTTTTATAGTTTTGTTTTTGACATTTAGGTCTGTGATCCATTTTAAGTTAATTTATTTTATGTGAAGGGTGCAACATCTGTGTCTAGATTTGTATGTCCAATTTTTCCAGTACCATTTTTTGGAAAGACTTTCTCTTCTCTATTCTCTTTGTCAGAGAGCTGTTGATTATATTCATGAAAGTCTATCCCTGGGCTCTCTATTTCATTCCAATGATCTATTTCTCTATTCTTTTGCCAATACCACCACACTTTCTTGATTACTGTGGTTTTATAGTAAGTCTTGAAGTCATGTCTGGATCCTTTGCCTC
Organism: Microcebus murinus; assembly: GCF_040939455.1. Classification (NCBI taxonomy): domain Eukaryota; kingdom Metazoa; phylum Chordata; class Mammalia; order Primates; family Cheirogaleidae; genus Microcebus; species Microcebus murinus. Next base: position 3,903,291 of record NC_134123.1, on the reverse strand, counting down.
TCATATAAACCTTAAAATACATTTGTTGGTATCCACAAAAAAACTTCCAGGCATTTTTAATTGAATTCATCTGATCAAGGTGGGAAGAACTGACATCTTGACAATGTTGAGTCTTATTATCCATGAGCACAGGATATCCATCCATTTATTTAGTTCTTCAATTTCTTTTATTAGAGTTTTGTAGTTTTTCTCATGTAGACTTTGCACATATTCTGTTTGTACCTAAGGATTTAATTTTTTGTGATGCTAATGTAAATGTTTTTTAATTTGAAATTCCACTTGTTCATTGCTAGTATATAGGAAAGTAATTGACTTGTATATTATCCTTGTATCCTGCAACCTTGCCATAATCACTTATTAGTTGCAAGAGGATTTTTTGTGTATCTATTCATTCAGATTTTCAACCTGGAAGATCAAACCATCTGTGAGAAAAGACAGTTTTATTTCTTCCTTCTCAACCAGTATATACTTTATCTCCTTTTCTTATCTCATTGCATTAGCAAGGACTTCTAGAACAATGGTGAAAAGGGGTGGTGATAAAGGACATTCTTGCCTTGTTCCAGATCTTAGTGGGAAAGTTACTTTCTCAACATTATTGATGTTAGCTGTAGGGTTCTTATAGATGTTCTTTGTGAAATTGAGGAAGTTGCCCCACATTCCTAGTTCACTGTGGGTTTTTATCATGAATGTTTGTCAAATACTTTTTCCACATCTATTGATGTGAGACATGATTTCTCTACTTACTAAACAGCGTGTTGATGTGATGGATGACATTAATTGATTTTCCAGTACAGAGCTACCCTCGCACACTAGGGATAGATTCCACTTGGTCTTGGTGCGTAAATCTCTTTATACATTGTCGTGCTCAATTTGCTAATGTTTTGTGGATGATTTTTGTATATGTTTATGAGAGATATTGGTCAGTAGTTTTTTTCCTCATGTCTTTTGGTATTAGGGTAATGCTAGTCTCATAGAATTAACTAGAGAGTATTCCCTTTGCTTCTGTCTTCTGAAAGAGACTGTAGAGAATTAGTAAAAATTCTTTCCATTGGCCGGGCACAATGACTCACGCCTGTGATCCTAGCACTCTGGGAGGCCGAGGCAGGTGGATCATTTGAGCTCAGAAGTTCGAGACCAGACTAAGCAAGAGACCCCATCTCTACTATAAATAGAAAGAAATTAATTGGACAACTAAAAATATATAGAAAAAAATTAGCCGGGCATGGTGGCACATGTCTGTAACCCCAGCTACTCGGGAGGCTGAGGCAGGAGAAGCACTTGAGCCCAGGAGTTTGAGGTTGCTGTGAGCTACGCTGAGGCCACAGCACTTTAGCCTGGGCAACAGTGAGACTCTGTCTCAAAAAAAAAAAAAGCAAAAACAAAATAAGAAAAATTCTTTCCATAAAGTTAAGTAGAATTTATCAGTGAGCCCATCTGGGTCTGACGCTTCCTGTTTAGAAGGTTATTAATTATTGATTCAATTCCTATATTACATTAGGACTATTCAGATTGCCTATTTTTTCTTGTGTGAATTTTGTCTTTCAAGGAATTGGTTCATTTTATCAAGATTATCAAATTTGTGGGCATGGAATTATTCACAGTCTTCTTTTAATGTTCCTGGGATCTATAGTGATGTCTCCTCTTTCATTTATGATTAGTAAGTTCTGTCCTCTTTTTCTTTCTTAGTCTGGCTAGAGGCTTACTGCTTTTATTTATCTTTTCAAAGACCTAGCTTTTGGTTTTGTTCATATTTTCTATTGATACCCAATTTTTAATTTCATTGATTTCTGCTCTCATTTTTATTTCTTTTCTTCTGCTTACTTCGGATTTAATTTTTTATTATTTTTCTGCTTTCCTCATGTGAAAGCTGAGATTGATTATAGATTTTTTTCTTCTTATATATGTTCAATGTTACAAATTTCCCTCTAAGCACTGTTTTTGCAGAATCCCTAAAATTTTGTTGTGTTTTTATTTTCAGTTAGTTCAAAATATTTCTTAAATTTCTCTTGAGATTTCTTCTTTGATCTCTGTTTTATTTATAAATGTTTTATTTATCTCTAGGTATTTTAGAATATTTGAGCTATCTTTCTGTTAATGATTTCTAGTTTAATTCAATTGTGGTCTAACAACAGACATTGTATGATTTCTATTTTCAAAAATAAGTCAGGTTTTATGACTGAGAATGTGGCCTCTCATGACGAGTGTTCCATTTGAGCTTGAGAAGAATGTGTGTGTTGCTGTTGTTGATTGAATTGGTCTATGGGTGTCAATTATATCAGGTTAACTGATGTTGCTGTTGAGGTCAAGTATGTCTTTACTGATTTTCTGCATGCTAGATTTGTCCATTTCTGATAGAAGGGTGTTGAAGTCTCCAACTATAATAGTGGATTCATCTATTTCTCCTTGCAGTTCTATCAATTTTTGCCTCATGCATTTTGATGCTCTGTTTTTATGTGCATACACATTAAAAATTGTTATGTCCACTTGGAAAATTGACTCTTTAGTGTTATATAATGCCTCTCTTTATCCCTGATAATTTTCTTTACTCAGTCTACTCCACCTCAAATCAGAATAGCAACTCCTATTTTCTTTTGATTAGTGTTAGCATGGTATATCTTTCTCCATTCATTTACTTTTAATCTGCATTTAAATATGTTTTATATGTAAATATTTACATATATATAAATAGAAATAAATATCAATGTAAAGACACATTTAGGGTTTACTTGTAGACAAAATATGATTGTGTCTTGCTTTTTGATCCCCTCTGGCAAGCACTATCTTTTAATAGGCACATTTAGACCACTGACATTCAAAGGGATTAGTCATACAGCTAACTTACTATGCTACCGTATTTGTCACTATTTTCTATTTGTTGCCCTTCTCCCTTGTTGCTATTTTTGTCTTCTGCTCTTTTTCTGACTTTTGTGGTTTTAATTGAGCATTTTATATGATTCCATTGTTTTGTCTTTCTTAACGTATTAGTTATGTTTATCTTTTTAGTTGTTTAGTGGTTGTCCTAGAGCTTACAACATACACTTACAACTAATTCGAGTTTCAGATAACACTATACTGTTTATTGGATAGTGTGAGTATCTTACATTCACAAAATGATCCTAATTTCTTCCTCCCATCCCTAACATTGTTGTTGCCATTAGTTTCAGTTAAATATAAGTATACAGAAATACATATATATGTACATATATGCATACTAATTGACCATTAGTAGGCAACAAAACAACATAGTTGCTATTATTATTTTGAACAAAACTATTATTTGTTAGGTCAATTAAGAATATGAAATTAAAAGTTTTTATTTTACCTTCACTTGTCTTTTTCTTATGCTCTTCCTTTCTTTATGTAGATTGGAATTTCTGACCTATTTGTTTTTCCTTCTCTCTAAAGAAATTCTTTTGATATTTCTTGCAAGGTAGGTCTACTGACCACAAATTTTCTGAATGCTCTCTGAAAAAAAAATCTTTATTTCTCCTTTACTTTTGAAGGCTAATTTTTCCAGGTACAAAATTTGAGGCTGATGGAGTTTTTTCACTCAACACTTTAAAGATTTCTCTCCACTAATCTTGCCTACATGGTTTCTGAGGAGAAGTAGGGTATAATTCTTCTTTTAGTTCTTCTATAGGCAAGATTTTTTTTCCTCTGCCTTCTTTCAGGATTTTTTATTTGTTTTTAGATTTTTTTCCTTTTTTAATAAAAATTGTGTATGTATAAGGTATACAATGTGACATTTTGATATACATATACATTGTGAAGTGATTACTACAGTCAAGCAATTAATAATTAATGTATCCATCACCTCACATAGTTAACTTGTGTGTATGTTGTGAGAAAACAGAAGATCTATTCTCTTAGCAAATTCCAAATATACAATACAGTATTATCAACTGTAGTCACTAGATCACTAGAACTTATTCATCCTACTTAACTGAAACTTTGTGACCTTAGACCAACATCTCTCATTTCCTTCAACCTCTCTGCTGGAAACCACTATTCTACTCTCTACTTCTGTAAATTTGACATTTTTAGATTCTACATATGAGTGAGATCATGCAGTATTTGTCTTTCTGTGTCTGGCTTGTTTCACTTAGTATAATGTCCTCCAGTTTCATTCATGTTGTTGCAAATGATAGGATTTCCTTCTTTTTTAAGGCTGAATAATATTCCATTATATGTATGTCTGTGTGTGTGTATAGCATTGCTTTATCCATTCATCCATCAATGGACATTTAGGTTGTTTCCATGTTTTTTTTTTTTTTTTTTTTTTTTTTGAGACAGAGCCTCACTTTGTTGCCCAGGCTAGAGTGAGTGCCGTGGTGTCAGCCTAGCTCACAGCAACCTCAGACTCCTGGGCTCGAGTGATCCTGCTGCCTCAGCCTCCCGGGTAGCTGGGACTACAGGCATGCGCCACCATGCCCGGCTAATTTTTTATATATATATCAGTTGGCCAATTAATTTCTTTCTATTTATAGTAGAGACGGGGTCTCGCTCTTGCTCAGGCTGGTTTTGAACTCCTGACCTTGAGCAATCCGCCCGCCTCGGCCTCCCAAGAGCTAGGATTACAGGCGTGAGCCACAGCGCCCGGCCTGTTTCCATGTTTTGACTATTGTGAATAATGCTGCAATGGACATAGAAATGCATTACATCTTTTTGAAACATTGATTTCATTTTTTGGATATATGGCCAGAAATGGGATTGCAAAATCATATGGTAGTTTTATTTTTAGTTTTTGTGGAAACCTCATACTGTTTTTCATAATAGCTATACCAATTTACATTCCCAATGATAATGTACAAGAATCCCTTTTTCTCCACATTCATGTGAATACTTGTTATCTTTTGTAGTTTTGATAATAGCCATCCTAATAGGTGTAATGCCACCATTGCCATGTTATTCTGTATTTGACTATGCATTTACATTTACCCATGATATTTATATTTTCATATACTTTCATGCCATTATTTAGCATGATCTATTAATATTTCAATTTGAAGAATCCCCTTAAAGCAGCAGTCCCCAACCTTTTTGGCACCAGCGACCAATTTCGTGGAAGACAATTTTTCCACAGATTGGGGCTGGGGGATGGTTTCAGGATGTTTCAAGCACATCACATTTATTGTGCAGTCAGACCTCTCTGTAATGACAATCTGCATTTGCAGCTGCTCCCCAGCGCTAGCATCACCGCCTCAGCTCCACCTCAGAGCATCAGGCATCAGACGCTCATGAGAAGCCACAACCTAGATCCCTCATTTGAGCAGTTTACAGTAAGGTTCGTGCTCCTGTGAGAATCTAATGTTGCTGCTGATCTGACAGGAGCCAGAGCTTATGTGAGCGATAGGGAGCGGCTAGAAATACAGATGAAGTTTCCTTCGCTTGCCCTCCACTCACCTCCTGCTGTGTGGCCCGGTTCTTTATAGGCCACAGGCGGGGGATTAGGGACCACAGCTTTAAAGCATTTCCCGTAAGGCAGGTATAGTAGTGACCAACTTCCTCAGTTTTTGTTTGTCTGGGGAAGACTTTATCTCTACTTTTTAAAATATAATTTTATCAGGTATAGAATTCTTGGTTGGTGAGTTTTTTTCCAGCACTTTGAATATATCATGCCACTCTACTCTGACCTGGGAGATTTCTACTGAAAAATCCACCAATAGGCTTATGGAGGTTCCCTTATATGTGGCATGTCACTTTTCCCCTGCTGTTTTAAAATTCTCTTTTTGTCATTGACTTTGGATGATTTGATTACAATGGATGTCAGTGTAGGCTTTTATGTGTTGATTCTATTTGGGACTTTTCAGCTTTGTAAATCTGAATGTCAATTTCTCTCCCAAGATTTGGGCAAGTTTCAGTTATTGTTTCTATCCTTTCCTTTCTATCTTTTCCTTCTTAAATTTTCATAACGTGTATACTTTTTCACTTGTTGTTGTCCCATAAGTCCCATAGGTTTTCTTCACTCTTTCATTCTTCTTTCTTTTTTTCCCTCTATCTGGATAATTTCAAAGTATCTGTCTTTGTGTTCACTTATTCTTTCTTCTGCTTGATTGAGTTTGCTGTTGAAGCTCCCCGTGGTCATTGTATTCTTCAGTTCCCAAAGTTCTGTTTGTTTGTTTGTTGTTGGGGTTTTTTTAATTTTCCTATCTCTTTGTTAAACTTCTTGTTTTGTTCATATGTTCTTTTTCTGATGTCATATAGTTGCCTGTGTTTTCTTGTAGCTCATTGAACTTCTTTAAAATAATTATTTTAAATTCTTTGTCCAGCAATTGTAGATCTCCATGTGTTTTGGGTCAGTTATGGGAGGCTTATTTTGTTCCTTTAGTGGTGTCATCTTTCCCTCGTTTTTCGCATTCCTTGCAGCCTTGCATTCTCTTTGCATTTGAAGAAGCAAACATCCCTTCCAAACTTCATGGACTGGCCTAGGTAGGGAAATACTTTCTCCCATGGGTGGATTCGAGAGCACCGTCAGGTTGAGGTGTGGTGGCTCCAGGTCCAGCTGCAGATCCAAAGAGGTTCAAGGATGCAAGGATGCCTATTCTGGGGGCTCACAAGGGTGCTGTCCTAGGGACTGGGTTTAGTGGGCACATAGATGCATGTGTTTGCTGCAGAAGGCTCCTGGTCCAGTGGGTGCGTGAATGCATGTGCTGTGGCAGGCTAACAGGGCCAGGTCTGGTGGATGGCAAGGTGCAGCTGTCTTGGGTGCCTGATCCCAGGGGCATACATATGCAGCTGCAGTGGGCCCTGATCCTGTGGTCTTCACATGAGCAGCTGCAAAGAGTGCCCGTTCCCATGGCACAAATATGGTGCCACCAGTAGGCATCAGGACAAGTGCATGGGCCTATACTTCACAGAGGTGCTTGGCCCTGAGTGCAGGTGTGCATAACCTCACTGGTGCTGTGTGTGCGAGTGGTGACTCTGCTGTGGCACTTGGTAGCTCCAGCTCCAGGGAACACAGTGACTCTGACTCCAGGCAGCTGTGACAGTTGGGATCCACACCAGTGAAGACCAGGGGAGTTTCCTGTGGTGGTGATGAGGGCTGCTGGAATCTCCAGTGGCAAAGGCTGCTGAGGCCCCCACTCCCTTTACTCTCCCAGGGGGCTCAGAGCTGACAGGATTCATCATGGTGCCGCAACGGCCTGGAAGGTGGGCAATGTAGGCAGAATGCTTCTGGCCCTTCTCTGCAGCTGTCCCCAGTCTTTGCACTCCTCTGTGTCACTGAAGCCCCCACCTGCACGCTGGGGTCCCCCGCGGCTATCCCCATCTGTGTGTAGTTGATGGTGTCGTTTTTGTGTGAGGGTGAGGACTAGGATCCACTCATCTGCCATCTCGCTAACATCACTTGAATCAAATAGTGTGTTATTTTTTCCTTTCATCTTATATTTTCTGCAGTTTGAACATAATATGCCCAGCCATAGGTGTTTTGGGGTTTTTTGCTTGATTTTTGTTTTTGCTTTTGTTTTTTTGCATTTATCCAGCTTGGTGTTCTCTGAGCATCTTGGATCTGTAATCTGGTACCTGATATTTATTTGAGGAAAAATCTCAGTCATTATTGTTTCAAATATTTCTTCTCTTCCTATCTTCTTCTTCTCATATTTCCATTATACATATTTACACTTTGTCCCACAGTTCTTGGATATTTTTCTTCTGTTTTATCAATCTTGTGGTCTTTTTCTCTTTGCTTTTCAGTTTGGGAGTTTTCCATTGAGATAGTCTGAAGTTCAGAGATTCTTTCCTCAGCCCTGTCTCATCCTCCCAGTAAGCCCACGGGAAGCAGTCTTCCTTCGGTTAACAGTGCTTTGATCTCTAGCATTTCTTTTTCATTTGTTTTTAGAACTTTCTTCTCTCTGCTTCCATTGCCCATCTGTTTTTGCATGCTATCTACTTTATTCATAAGAGTCCCTAGAATATTAATCATAGCTGTGTTACATTCCTGGTCTGATAATTCCAGCATATTCCTGCCATATCTGAGTCTGGTTCTGATGCTTGTTCTGTCTCTTCAAAGTGTGTTTTTTTTCCTTTTAGTATATCTTGTAATGTTTTCTTGATAGCTAGGCATGATGTGCGTGGTGAAAGGAGGCGCTGTAAACCAGCCCTCGCAATGCGGTGCAGAGGTGCGGGCAGAAAGCTTGTCCCCCAGCCCGTGCTCAGGCGCTGTCTCTCAGCGCGCCTGTGTCTGGCGCACGGCCTGGGCTGGGTCTTGCGCTTCCCCCAGGCCAGTCAGGCTCCGGTGGAATAAGCAGACTTTATCAAGAACAGAATGCTCCCAGATATTTCAAAATGGTTCTTCTTTCCCTCTCCCTGCCAAAAAGCAGGAGGGGATTTTTCTCCGATATTCACCATGAGAACTGGTAGAGTTCTCCAGCTCCGTGAGATAAAATCACAAAAACACGGGGATCCAGCGCCCCAGGCCCCTGAAGCTCGAGTCTCAGGCTTGTCCACTGAAGCCCTGCTTCCTCAGAAGTTTCTGCTCTGAAAAGCCGTGGTTCTCTGTGTTTCCTGTTGATCTCTCCCATTTGGGGAACAACAGCTTTCCCTGCGATCTCACTTCTCTCATGGATCTGAAAAGAGTTTTGATGTTTCTGTTTGTTCAGCTTTCTCCTCGTTAGGACAAGTGGTGACTTCCAAGCTTCTTAACACGCCAGACCAAAAACCAGACGTCTCCCTTGGAAGGATTTTAAACAGGAGGGAAGTGTGATTAGAAAGTCATTTTTACTTAATAATTCATCAAAGCATTATTTATTGGGTGTCTGCTATGTGTCAGGCACTGACCTAAGCATACCAGTGAACAAAACAGGCAAATTTTTGTAAAGCATACATTTAAATGGCAGGTAGGTGGAGGTCATAATAAAAAACATAGTAAATAAATATATCACATAGCATGTTAGAAGGTGATACACACGGTACTAATGGAGTATGTGGTGAGGAGGTAGAAGAATGGGGAGAACAGGTTGCAATTTTAAATCAGGTGCCTAGGGGGTAGGCCCCACTGACCAAATGCTGTTTGAGCAAAGACCTGAAGATAGTGAGGGAGGCTGCTGTGCAAGCCTCTGAGGAAGAGTGGTCCAGGGAGAGGGAGCAGCCAGTGCAAAGGCCCTGAGGTAGGAGCGTTTCTGTATGTTTGAGGACAAGCAAGGTCAGACAGCTCCAGCAAAGCCAGCAGAGGGGACAGACATAGGCTGTGAGGTCAGAGAAGTAGGTAGGCCTCTCCAACAATCTCAGACTTTACCCGGAAGCCACGTGAGGATCAACTTTAAACATCAGGACAGTGTACATTTCTCCAACTTTGTCTCGAGTTGTATGTTATTCAGAAAGTAGTTTGTTGGTTTGTTTACTTTTTAGAGATGGGGTCTCACTATGGTGCCCAGGCTGGTCTCAAACTCTTGAACTCAGCAATCCTCTTGCGTCAGCTTCCCAAGTAAGAAAGTAACATTTTAAATACAAAAGTAAGTGTCATAGCCACAAAAATATTAGTAGTTCAGACCTTAAAACACACTTTAAAATACTGCAATGGCCGCAAAACCAAAAGCAAGCGCTGCAGGCCTGTGCACTGATTCGCAGCTCAGGCCCTGGACCCACTGCCAGCCATGGGGCTCCAGGAAGGCTCTTACCTCTTTGTGTGTCCGCTCCTCCATCTACAAAATCCGATTAAGGAGAGCCCCCACCTTAGGATGGTTATGAAGCTTAAATGAGATCATTGATGCCAACGCTTAATGAGACTCCCAGTCCAGACACTTTTCACTACCCAGGTGAGAGTAATAAAAATGGCTTACCTATTTCGAGTATTTGCTGTGGGCCAGGTATTGTATTAAGCACTTTATAGAGATTACCTTATTGTCTCCATTTGACAGAAGGGGAAACTGAGACTCCAGTAGAAGTGTTAACTTGCCCAAGGTCACACGGGCAGTAAGTGGGCACAACAGAGTGTAAGTCCAGGTGGGCCTGCCTAAGACCTTGTGTTTGTCAACATTAACCTCTCCAGCCTCCCAATGTCAATGGGGACAAACACAAACGAACTGCAGAGTGGTGAATACACATGGCCCTTGGTTCACCATGTAAATTAATTCAAGGCGGCATGACTGTGCTCACGAGTGACAAGCCAGAATGGCTCACTAGCCACCCACGGTGCAGACGATTTCTGACAAAGGCAGACCTAGCAAGAGCTGAGGTCAGCAGCCAGGCTGTGTTTATCCTGGATTCAAAAGCCCATGGGACCCGGCACAAATTGAAACCTCGCCTTCTCACAGTCACTATGCATGTGAACGTCTGTCTGCAGCACTTGCTTAGTGGCTTCCGATGGCATGAATTGCTCGTGGAATCAGTCCCGGCATCACAGAAGAGAACCGCAGAGGGACTTGGCTTATCCCTCCCAACAGCGTGCGGTTCCAGACCATCTCCTACCGCCCGTTCCTTAAGTCAGACAGGCCTGGGGCTCAGGCGTGGAGGGGAGAAGGATGCGGGAGCCGTTTCTGGCCTCCAAGGCGTTCTGGGTCAGTGTGACGCTAAGAGCCATCCCCAGATGTAACCTACTTACCAAACGAGCCGAAACCGAGTGCACAAGTGAAAGCCAGTCTCACTGCATCTCCTTCTCGCTTCAGAATCTCTCCGTGGACTCTTACTCATTCTTTTCCATCTCAAGATAAAATGTCATATGTGTCCTGTAGTTTTCTGGGCTTTTTCAGTCACAAAATCTGTTTTGTTTTCATAATTACAAACCACCAGTTAGTGCACTGCTTCCCTACTTGCCCGGTGGAATCTCTGGGTCTTCCAGAAATGCGTCCAGAGGGAGGGAACATTACTTACGCTGTCTTTGTGCATCTCCCTGTTGTTGTCACCTGGCCTTGGTGCCCTCAGAATGGCCAGAGTGCAGTCAAAGTGCAGGTCATGGAGACAGGAGCTCTCCCCCAGCTCCACCCTCTCTTTGGAGGGCTCTGCTGCGGGCCCCTCTCCTTTGGTTTAGACAATGCCTCGCCCAGGCCGGCCAGTCATTCCTCAGCCCACACTGATTTCCAGTAATTCACTGTGGAAGATTCAATAATAAAGTCCCAAGAATATGTCCACGTTCTAGCACTCCCGAGAACCTGTGAATATGTTATCTAACACAGCAGCAGGGACTCTGCAGACTTGATAGTTAAGGATCTTGAGATGGGGATTATTCTGAATTATCTGGGTGGGCCCAATGTTATCAGAGGAGTCCCAATAAGAGGGAAGCAGGGAGATCACGGTCAGAGAGATATGAAAACAAAAGCAGAGGTCCGAAAGCAGAACGGATGCCATGCTGTTGGCTTTGGAGGCAGAGGAGGGGCATGAGCCAGGGGCGCAGGAAGCCTCTAGAAGCTAGAAAGACAAGGAGATGGATTCTCCCCTGGGGCCTCCAAAAGGAACGCAGCCCTGTGGACTCATTTCAGACTTCTGACCTCCAGAAATGTAAGAAAGTAAATTTGTGTTGCTCTAAGTCATTAAATAAGGGGCATTTGTTAAAGCAACTCCAGGAAACTAATAGATCTTCTTCTAGGGCCCTTGCACCTTCCAGGAAGCCCCCTGGACAAACCCCTTTTAAGATGACATCAGCTAGCTTCCTTGCAAAGGGCAACATCTGGTTCCCCAAAAACCCACCCCTTGGCCCCAACCTACTGAAAGGACAGCCTTCAACCAGTTGAGAAGTAGAAGAAACAAAATCCTAAGTCCCTCAACCAGCTAAGCAGACCCCCTGTTGGCCAAGGGGACCCCAGAGAAACCTTAAAAAGTGAGTTCTCTGCCATGATGGGATGGAAGGTGTGACACGCCTTGTTCTACCCCGTCCCTTGACAATGCCACCAGGCTTTCCTCCCCACAGGCTAAAAGGAGCCAGTGCTTTCGAGAGACTTGCTCCACCGCTAATTTCAACCAACCACCTAATGCTCTCCTCTCCTTTGCGGCTTCGACACAGCTGACCGGCCTTCCTTCCTGACAAGAGACCCCTGACCATGGGGGTCCTGGCCAGTCTACAGAGGATGTGCGGTCAGGAGTATGTGTCCTCTGCTTCGCTTTTGATGTTAGAGGCAGAAAACCTCACCCTTGGATCACACTAATGCCATCATTTTTGGTACATGCAACCCATGAAAGGGCATGAAGCTCAACTGTGCATGTGTGTGTTTCTCCTCTCATAAATATGACTCGTTAAATATTTATATTTGGTCACCCGACTTACCACAAACCCCTGTTCCTTTTACCCTTCCCTGGAGGTGCTTGCTCTTGGCTTCCACCAAGGCCATGCTTCCCAGCGTGCAAGATGGCCACCTGCAGGCTGCAACCCCTCATGAAAAATAAAGCTCTCCTTCCAGATTTATGAACCTCATCAGTCTTCAGTTGACACCAGTGCAGCCCACTCTCCTCTCAGCTGTGGGACACAGGCTCTCCTCTTTAGACTCCTTCACACAAGTCCAGGACCAGGTCCTGTGTTGACCCAACTCCAGGAGATACGTGCCATGCTACCAAGTGGCGCCCTTTGAAGTGCCTCCTAGTTGGCCTGAGTGAGGGGTGAGCAGGGGAGACCTCTCAGCTGATGTTCCTTCTCCAGACAGTCCTTCTCCCACCTTTTCCACATCACAGCCCTTCTTACGTAGCCTAGAGAAGGTGGAAGACTGTGCCATCAAAACCAGATTCACAATCCCTTATCCATCTTACACAAGGGGCTGGCTTCCTCCACCCAGGTTATAGGACTCTGGCAGCTACTGTGCAACCCTCAGCCTTTGGAAACTCTGCTGGGACTTGGAGACAAAAAGAAAGGTCACGTAAGAGCTGGCTCTGGTGCTTGAGAGAGAACAAAGCACTGTGAAGGCTGACATTTATGAGTGCTTACGTGGGAAGCGCTACGCTAAGCATGTTATATGAGCTAGTTCATGTAATCCTCACACCAATGTGCTATCACCCCCATTTTACAGAGGAGAAAATTGAGGCTAAAAAAGATTGAGTAATTTGCCTGGGGTCACACAGTAAATGGCAGGGTTAGGAGTCAGAGGAAGAAAGTCCACTCAGCAGTGAGAGTTTGGAGGTGAGACTCCAGTCTGAATTACTCTGCTTGACAGAAGAGAGAGAAGTCTTCAGGGAGCAGTGGGATGGGGGTGCAGAGGAAGGAGTGGCGGTGCAGGCAAGGTCTGTACTGAAGAGAAAATTCTAGAACAATTTGTTAGCGTGTTTGTCCCAAGACTGCATGTCAAGTTCTGCAGTTGGGCTGGTGTGGGATGAAGCCCAGGATGTCGGAGAATGAGGGGCTGCTGGCACCTCCCTGCACTTCCACTGGAAGTCATGGTTTTCTCATACGCAATGCTACTTTAGTCATAGAGATTTGGCATTTTAGAAATGTTCTTTAATTCTTTTTCAGTGTACTTCTTAAGTTATTACTCAATGATAAGAGCTCTTTTCATAGAAAATATAGGCAAACTACAAGGATAAAACAAAAATTGCCCTTGATCTCGTTATCCAGAGATGACCACCATAAGCTTTTTTCATGTTCTCTCTTCTCAAGTATATTCTCTCATAAGTTTTATTTTAAAACAGGATCATATTGTCACATGGTTTTTAATCTACTTTTTAAACTTAAGCTACTTTATGGGTACCGTTTCAGGTAAACAAATATTCTCCTTCCACTACATTTCAATAGCTACATAACAGCCCATTCCATGGAAGAACCATAATGTATTTAATGAAACTACTATTATTACTTATGTGTAGTGTTTGCAATATATTGCCCTTACAAACAGTGCTCCAGTGAGCATTCTCATGGCCAATTCTCCATGTACAGCTTTAATTGTTTTCGTAGACTGAATTCCTAAAGTGGGATTCCCAGACCAAAGGACATGCACACATTTGAGGTTTCTGATACGAATTTCTTTGGCTAATTCTTGGCTTTCCTTGCTGATCGTGTTCTATCTAAAAAGGTTAAGAACATAGGAGAGGAACTGTTCTTCACATCTTAATTCTGAACAGTATAGAAAGCACTAGCTAGAGACTCGGAAGTAAGGCCGTCCCGAGAGAAGGAGCAGAGCTGGCCTGCCCGGGCGTCTGCGCCCGACTTCAGAAGGGCAGCAGGGGGAGAAGAGTGGGGAGAGATTTTCAGTCTCTTAGATGGAGATTGTAAGAGAGTATAGATTGCATAAAATATTTTTAAAAGAATTCTAACTATCTTATTACAAAATAATCCCAATGAAGAAGAAAAGGACATGGTACCAGAGGAACACAGGTGAAGAAGCTACCCTGGGAAACTTATTATACACTCAACTTTTAAGAGGAATATTTAAGGACTTCCTTTAACAGTTCTAGTTGAAATTATCTCACCCTTGGAGATAGGAAAAGGAGAAGGCTCATTTATGCAGAGTCGAGGAGTGTAGTAGAAAAACGCAAGAAACAATTGTTATTAGTTATTGCTGACCTAAAAATGTCTTAGTCTTGATATTGAACTGGGTTGAACAGTGACACCCCCAACTCCCATTCCCCTGGGACACTAAAATGAGACTTATTTGGCACAGAGCCTTCACAGATGTGACCAGTTGAGATGAGGACATACTGGAGTAGGGCTGGCCCTAAATCCGTAACTGGCGTCCTTACAAGAAGACCATGTGAAGACAGACAGACACAGGGTCGGGGGAAGCCATGTGACAAGGAGGCAGAGACCAGAGCATCTGCCAACCGCAGATGGCCAGCACGCGCAGCCCCCAGCAGGCGGGAAAGGCCTGGAGGAGACTCCCCCGCAGAGGCCTCAAAAGGAATCGTCGCTGTTAACACTAATTTTGGACTTCTGCCCTCCAGAACTTTGGGACAATAAATTTCTGTTGTTTTAAGCCACCCAGTTTGTGGTTACTTGTCACGGCACCCCTAGAAAACTAATGTGGATGTTAATGAATTTTGTCTCCCTAAGCAAAATAAAAATGTAATGGCAATAATTATTTGGCTTCCATTTATTTCTACAGAGTGGGTCTTCAAAGTAAATAAGCCACGAGAACCAAGCTCCCTCCGCCGAGGGGAGGGCTGGCTGGCTGAGAGCTGGCCCTGGTGTCTGAGGGCGGGAGCCGTGTGGGAAGCCCAGCCCCAGCCGGGGTGCCCTGACGCTGCCCTGCTGTGCGGGCACGCTGACACTGTCAACCTCTTAACTTTCCTCAAAACAAGCACCCAGGAGGGCCGGCTCCAGCCAAACCAAGGACAGTAGCCAATGCTGCCGACACCACAAGGCCGCGCACCCAAGGAAGAGCGCCCGCCCTCGAGCACAGCGCCGCCTCGCCCCTGGGGGGGCCAGTGAAGCACATGCACATGGGAGGCTGCCTGAACTTGAACCTCAGTTGTGTCACTTTATAACTCTGTGACATTAGGCGAATTATTTAACCTCTTTGTGCCTCAGTTTCCTTGTCTGTCAAATGAGGTTAATGTTATTGAAAGTTTAACAGAAATAATATGCATAAAGCACGTAGCATGGTGTCTGGCATAAGCACTTAAATATCTTAGCTATTATGTGTATTAAGCATCTTCTGTACCCAGTAAGTAGGTCTCTGCGTCCCTTCAGTGCCTGCTGAGTGCTCAACAGTCTTGGCGGGCGGGGCTGCGCTGGAGCGGCTGCGGCCCTCTCCCCACGCGCCCAGCCGCAGGACGCTCGTAAGCACCACCAGAAAGCTATTAAAAAGGACACAAGTGTGAGAGGAAGAAAGCATAACAGAACAGATAGATACAAAAGGATGGAGAAACCTTAGCAATTAGTGTTGGAAAGAGCTCTTCTCGTGAACAAAACTTGTGTATAACGACTTAGGGAACATAAGATTTTGGAAACCATTTGGAGCAAGACAAACCTGTTAGAACAGACTGACAACCGCAGGCTGAGGATACCGTGTTAACACAGAAGAGAAGGAAAGCAGACAGATTCAGCCTTAGCCTTCAGGTCACAGGTTTGCTGCAATCTTGCTCCACTTAGAAAAGGCGGAGCAATCATTGTTTGGAGGGAAATGAGGCCTAAGTAACTAAGGAGCTGGTGAGCACCAGGCCCAGAGCAGAGGCCTCGCAGGGTCGCAGGCCTGACACCCACGTCAGCAGACGGAGGGATCAGGAGGTTGTCGGGTGCCAGGGAAGAAGAGACAGAGAAAAGTGTCCCAGTGTTTGAAATGAGTGTAACTGTTAAAGACTCTGCAGCCTGGAGAACTGGACAACAAAAGCCTGCACGTTTTAGAACGTGCACATGTAGGAGAAAAGAATACGATCATTTGGGGTAAGCATGAGTTGATCTATGAATAAATCATACCTTCAGCCCTGGAAGCCCCGCGTGGCTGAGGCCACATTAACCACTCATTCCCTCCTCTGCACCCCTGCAACCTGGAGGACATTAGCTCCGCTCTATCCTCACTGGCTGGTGTGATAGAATAACGACCACACAGAGATGTCTACACCCCAATCCCCAGGACCTGTGATTATGTATGTTACACAGCAGGGGAAATTACGATTGTAGATGCAATTTAAAGCGCCCACCAACCTTGAGATGGGAAGGCCATCCTGGATTATGCATACGAGCCCAATTAATTACGAGGGTCCTTAGAAAAGGGAGGCAGGAATTTCAGAGAGAGGAGATGTGACCATAGAAGCAGAGGCTGGGGGTGTATCAGAAGATGGAAGGGCACGAGCAAGGATGCAGGCCACCTCGAGAAGCTGGGACGAGAAGGAAACAAGCCCTGCCCTAGAGCCCGCGGGAGGAGCACAGCTCTGCCAGCACCTTGATTTTAGCCTGTGAGGCCCATCGCAGACCTCTGACCTTCTGAACTGTCAGATAATAAATTGGTATTGTTTTAGGGCTGTTTTAAGCCACTAAGGTGCCTTACTTTGCTACGGCAGCAACAGAAAACGAATACACCCGGTTTCTGCATTATCTTATAATTATTCCTGAATCAATTAGCATGGGCTCTCTGTCTCTGCATCTGACCACTCGGCCTCACTTACTGCACATGGCTGTCTCTACCAGACTGGAACAAAGCTCCGGTTATCTCTGAGCTCACATCTGCTCTTCTTTTCCAATTCAGAAGCTCCTGCGGAAGTGCCCGATTGGCATGCCTTGGCCGGGACCTGCGATGAGCAGCCTCCCCACGACCACACGGTCAGAGGCGGGAGGCGGGAAGCAAAGCAGCTGCCCAGAAGAGGGGAGCGCTGGACCGCAGAGACGCGGGCAGGCGTCCGTTGCGTCTCTGGGCACACGCCCTCTGCAGGGCCTTTCTGTCCTCTTGGGTCAGGACCCCACACCAGATTCAACTCTCAGTGGACGCTCAGTTCCTGCTATTGGTCCACGGGCTCAGGTCTTCAGTGGGTTGTGCCAGCGAGTGAAGTGTGTTTCCAGACAGAGAGGAGGAAGAGCTTTGCCTGCAGTGCAGTGGGTGACTGCAAGAGCTCTTAACTGGTCCTCGTAGGGGATGAGTTTGTTCTTACACTGTAGCATTCATCACTTTGAAATCAATTAACTAATTAGGGTCATCTTTTGGACCTGTTAAGCCTAGTAGTTGAAATTACTACAATGTGTTTTAAAGAGAGAAAAAATAAAGACATTTTCTTTTAAAATGACCAGATATTATAGTTTCCATTGTGCTGTTTAATAATTTGTCTTTGTTTCTTTCTTTATCTTTTTTGCCCTCATCCATTCCTTCCTCCCTTTCTTCCTTCTTTTCCCTGCCTCTCCCTCTCCCTCCCCTATTCCTTCCATAAGCATTTACTGAGAATCTCTTTCATGCCTGTGTTACAATAGGAAGATTATGATATTAAGAGCTTGGATCCCTCTTTGAATAGATGCCCAAGAGTGCCAGTTATTTAAAATTCAATACCTGTAAACAGCTTGTGAGCACACCATATTTTAGTGCCTGTCTGTGTTTAGTCAAATACAGAGAACATATGTCTCTTCGTAAATCTACTCCCAGGACTGCTAAGAGTGATTCAGAAAACACTCTTAAATGTGCCAGCATCCATCTTTCCCCTCTAGTGGAAAGGATTCAGTCAGAAAGAGCTCGCTAATTCGCTGCCAGACTTGCCCCATCATAGCACGCTCCTCACCAGCCTCGCCCGAAGGCGCGTCCGCGCGGACTGCGACAGGTGGCGCCTCCAGCCGGGCACCCGGGCGCGCTCGCTGCCGTCCTCCGCAGCCTTTCATGGCGACGCTGCCAGGACTGAAGTGAAAAGTGCCATGCGGCACTGCAGAAAAACAAAGACACTAAAATTTAAGAGGGGAGTAAAAGTTGTTTATAGACCTCACTAAAGAAAAGTTGCTGAGTTTCGCCTCCAGAGACTCGCGCTGCTGCCGCCGTCGGGTGTTGGGGGCTGGGGGCTGGGAGAGCGCATGCGCTGTCTTCTGGGCTGAGTAGTTGCTTCTTGTCATTGCTGCGTTCAGGAGCTTTGTTTTAACCAAGGTCTGTTTTCAGAAGACGTCATAATTTAACCAGGCTTCTAATCAACAACCTAAGAAGCTGTGATGATGTAAAGACTACTTACTTCAACAGAGCATTCTTGGAGCTTTAAGCATAAATTTAATAGAATGCTGTAGCCAGAGTTTTATGAAATAATAATTATCATTTATTGAGTGGCTACTGTGTTCCAAGCATTTTTTACATATTATTTCATTTAAGCCCTAGAACAGGCGGGGCGTGGTGGCTCATGCCTGTAATCCCAGCACTCTGGGAGGCTGAGGCAGGCAGATCACTCAAGGTCAGGAGTTCAAAACCAGCCTGAGCAAGAGCAAGACCCCCGTCTTTACTAAAAATAGAAAGAAAGAAATTGGCCAACTAAAAATATATAGAAAAACTTAGCCAGGCCTGGTGGTGCATGCCTGTAGTCCCAGCTACTCACCAGGGTGAGGCAGAAGGATTGCTTGAGCCCAGGAGTTTGAGGTTGCTGTGAGCTAGGCTGACGCCACGGCACTCACTCTAGCCTGGGCAACAAAGTGAGACTCTGTCTCAAAAAAAAAAAAAAAAAAAAAAAAAAAATAAGCCCTGGAACAATCCTCAAGGTAGTTATTATTTTCCCCACTTCACAGTTATGAGAATTGAGATTCAGAGATAATAAATAACTTGTCCAAGGCCATATTACAGTAAGTGGTACAGCCAGCACTCAGATGCAAGTCCGCATAGTCTCAGAGTCTGCGTTCTTTCTATTTACCTTACCGCCCTTCCACGGCACCGCCCTGCACCTCCCCAGATGTTTCGATGGCGCACCATGGTAGCCTCTGGAGAGTCCGAAGGGGAGTGTTGCGAACAGTGGCCCCCATGAGGTGGGTCCTGACCTACTGCAGTGGTCTTTGCCCAGAGAAGATTTACAGAACTGGCCACTGTTAGACCACAAGAGATGAACTGCTTTGTTCTGGAGTGTAGACATTTACCCAACGACATACGGCCCCCAGACACCAGCAAGGAGGCAACGTACAAATAACTAGTTTACTCGAATTGCATCAAGGGACCTTTCTAATCCAAATTTTACCATTTATCCTGCCTCAAAATGCTTGTTAATCTCTTATTCTTCCCTTTAGAAATTCAAAACCACCTAGCCAATATGACATTATTTTTATCCCTTTCCTCTTCCTTGAATAAACATGTATGGAGTGCCAACTGTGCCAAGTACTCAAAAAGTATTTTTTATTTTTTTTACCAATTAATTTTACTTAACAATATTTTGGAGTGGATATTAACAACTTCCTAGAATAGCAAATAAATTTTATCTTGTCTCCTTATTTAAATAATATCCATTGAGCATTAACCATATGTCAGAAAATGTTCTAGGTACTATTCTAATCTCTGGATTTAAAATAGCAGGCACAGCAGATGTTTACGGTTATCTACTTCTGTATAACAACCCCCTCCAAACTTATCAGCTGGATGAAGAAAAATTAAACAAAACCCAAATTAATGGAAATATGATGTGCTTATGATTTGAAGACTTAATTTTGTTATGATGTTAGTTCTCCACAGATTTATCTATAGACTCAATATAACTCCAATCAAATACCAGCTGCTTTTTTATAGACATTGACAAACTGATTCAAAAATTAACATCAAAAAGCAAAGAATCTACTATGACCAAAACAATCTTGAAAAAGAACAAAAATGCTAGGGAACTCACACGACCTGATTTTAAGAGACTTATTTTACAACTGTAGTAATCAAGACAGTACGTTACTGGTGTAAGGATAGACATAAACATCAATGGAACAGAATAAAGAGTTCAGAAATAGGTTCTCATTATATGGTTAATTGACAAATGTGCTAAGGTAATTCAGTGGAGAAAGGATAGTCTTTTCAATGAATACTGCTGGAATAATCCAAGAACAAAAACATGAACCTCAGTCCATGGCCACACCGTATTTGAAAAATTTGAAATGGACCAGGCGTCCAAATATAAAACCTAAAACTCTAAAACTTTAGAGATCTTGGCTTTGGCAAAGATTTTGTAAATATCACATCATAATTCATAAGCAATTTGACAAATTGAACTTGAACAAATTAAAATCTCTGCTTTTCAAAAGACATTGATAAGAAAATGAAAAGACAATCCACAAACAAGGAGAAAATATTTGCAAAACACACATCAGATGAAAGACTTCTATTTGGAATACAGAATGAATATTTATAACTCAATAATAGAAGTTTAGAAAACAGTAAAAAAGGAAAAAGGATTTGAACAACCACTTCAAAAAAGAAGATATAGAACATAGTGTGGTGGGTTATGCCTGCAATACCAGCATTTTGGGAAGCCAGGCAGGAGGATCACTTGAGGCCAGGAGTTTGAGATCAGCCTGGGCAACATAGCAAGACCTCATCTCTACAAAAAATTAAAAAATTAGCTTGGCATGATCCTGCGTGCCTGCAGTTCCAGCAACGTGGGAGGCCGAGGCAGGAGGATCGCCCGAGCCATGACCTTGCCACCGCACTCCAACCTGGATGACAAAGCAGAACCCTGTCTCTCAGAAATAAAGACAACATGTGACCAAAATGTTTGTACCTCCCATAATGTCCTGAAATAAATAAATAAACAAATAAAACTACAAAGAGATAAAAAGTTCTATAACTCGATTATACTGGTGGTTACATGAGTGTATATATTTGTCAAAATTCAAACTCTACACCTAAAATAAGAGTATTTTATTATATCTTAATAAAGCTGAATTAAAATAAATAAAAACAAAAAGAAGAAGATATAAATAGCATATAAGCCCATGAAAAGATACACAACATCATTAGTCATTAGGGGAATGCAAATTAAAGCCACATGGAGGTGGCACTACACACCCTTGTGAAGGATGAGTATCCAGAAGAGTTATCTTTAGCAAAAAGAAGAAGGAGTTGGAGGAGGAGGACGAGGAGGAGAGATAAAAAAAGAACTGAGACATATATGGACTAGTTCATCCAACAATAGCAGAATATTCATTATTCTTAAGTTCACATGGATATGGATAATACTAACCAAGACAAACCACATGCTGTGCTATAAAACCCACCTTAACAAATTTAAAAGAACAGTAATCATACAATGTCTGCTTTCAGACCACAATGAAATTAAACTAGAAATCAATAACAGGAATATAACTGGAAAATCCCAAAATATTTGAAGACTAAACAACATACTTCTAAATAACACATAGATCAAATAAGAAATCTCAAGGGAAATTGTAAAAGATTTTAACTAAGAAAATTAAAATACAATTTACCAGAAAATGTGGAATTTAGTGAAAGTGCTTAGAGGGAAATTTGTAGTATTGAATATATAAACCATAAAAGAATAAATATCTAAAATCAATAATCTACGATTCAACCTAGGAAACTAGAAAAAGAAGAACAAGTTAAACCCAAAGAAGGCAAAAGAAATAACAAAAATTGGAGCAGAAACCAGTGAAATTTAAAACAGCAAATCAATAGAGAAAATCAATGAAAGCAAAAGCTTTTTTCTTTTAAAAGAAAAATAACACTGGGAAGCCTCTAGCCAGGATAACTAAGAAAAAAAGGAGAATAGAAATTACTAATATCAGATATGAAAGAGAGGACATCACAATAGATCCCACAGGCATTAAAAGGATAATAAAGGAATATTATGAACAACTCTATGCCCATAAATTTGATAACCTAAATGAAATGTACTGAGTCCTTAAAAGACAAAATCTGCCAAAACTCACACAAAAATAAATACACAATCTGAATAGGACTATATCTATCACAGCAATTGAATCAATAATTAACTTTCTAAACAGAAAGCACCAGACCCAGTTGGGCTCACTGATGAATTCTACCCAACATTAAGAAAGAAATTATAACAGTCTCTACAATCTCATTCAGAAAACAGAAGCAGAGAGAATACTTTCTAACTCAATCTATGGGATTGGAATCACCCTGATACCAAAATCAGACAAAGACATTACAAGAAAAGAGAGCTTGAGATCAATACCTTCCAGGAACATATCACATATCACATCATAATTCATAAGCAATTTGACAAATTGAACTTGAACAAATTAAAATCTCTGCTTTTCAAAAGACATTGATAAGAAAATGAAAAGACAATCCACAGACAAGGAGAAAATATTTGCAAAACACACATCAGATGAAGGACTTCTATTTGGAATACAAAATGAATATTTATAACTCAATAATAGAAGTTTAGAAAACAGTAAAAAAGGAAAAAGGATTTGAACAACCACTTCAAAAAAGAAGATATAGAGCATAGTGTGGTGGGTTACGCCTGCAATACCAGCATTTTGGGAAGCCAGGCAGGAGGATCACTTGAGGCCAGGAGTTTGAGATCAGCCTGGGCAACATAGCAAGACCTCATCTCTACAAAAAAATTAAAAAATTAGCTTGGCATGATCATGCATGCCTGTAGTCATGCATGCAAAATGTAGATCATGCATGCAAAAATACTCAACAAAATATTAGCAGTCAAATACAACAATGCATAAAAAGAATTGCACACCACCACCAAGTGGAATTTATCTCAGTTTTGCAAGGCTGGTTCAACGTTTGAGAGTCAGTAATATAATCTATCACGTAACGGGCAGGTTCAAACTGGCAGTCTAGCTGCAGCTAGTACATGCCTCCTCTATGGAGAGGAACCAGAATAGTAAGTAAATATTCACACTTAGAATAGATCATCTAGGAAAGAATGCTAGGAGTCAACGGAAAAGTTATGAGAAGCACTGAAAGCAAGTAAGGAGAGGGTCTGAGGCACCTTGCCCAGCCAGGGACTGGTTGGGAGCCAGGAGAAGCTCAGGATATGGAGAAAGGGTGAGAGGGAAACCCCCAGGGCTCCACAGTCCCACAACAGACTTTTACAAATTTAGTATAGGAGAACCCCTTGCCCATGCCAACCTCCAGCATAAGAAAGGGAGCTGCCTAGAGATTGCGTAAGGACATTGCTCCAAAAAGGGAACCAACAGGCACCTGAGCTCAGAGCAGCTTCAGTTTCATCCCATTTTGAGAGCCTAAATTCTAGGATTTATGTCCTTCCCTGAAGCCAGTCTGATATGGCCCCTGCCACCACTGGGCCAAGGGAGGACAGGGAAGAATAGGCACGCTCATGAACCTCTAAGACAATACCCAACCTCTTGCTATGAGTTACTTTGAGATCAAGACATGGGCAGACTTCACTCCCCACGGTTTCTTACCCATGCTGCTCACATGAGAGGGATGTTGCCCTCTCTGGTCATGGGCCCAAGCCAGTGTCTTATTGAGAGTTTAATGCTAGGCTGCACCCTATGCTTGATCCAGGCTTGGGCTGATGCTGCTGCAGCCACTGCCCAGCTAAGGAAGGAGAGGGGAGACCAGGCAATTCCATGGAGCCTTATGACAAATCCCACCATGCTGCTATCAGCTGCTGTGAGACCAAGGCAGGGGCAGGCTGCACTCTCCACAGTTACCTGCCTATGCTGCTCCAAATAAGGAAAGCCCCACACTCCCTGGTGGCAGGCCCATGGTATAGTCACCACAGCTCACATCCAAGCATTCCGACAGTGGCTTGGGGACTATCCTGCCTCTGCCTGTCACAGCCAGTGCCTGAAGGCACTAACAGGGGGCCTGAGGGCAAGTGTGCTGACCTGGATCCATCATACCAGTATACAAATATGCCACTCAAGGGCCCAGAAATTTCCCAAGCCAGTACAACACTACTGTCACCTGATCACTCCTATTGGGGTCTGAGGTTGAGTTTACCCAAACTACCAATACTACTACAGCTGACACCCACCCACATGTGCTACCAGCATGCCAGGAGATTACCCACCCAACATATCACAGCCACCACAAATACCTGTATGGACCTGCAGGGTTCTAGTTGGTTGCTCATAACCATTACTACCATCACCCACATCACGCCAGGTGACCAGGGACCTGAAATGCACCCCACACATCTAGTCCACTGCTGCCACTATAAGCAAAATGGCTCTCTATAAGCTGCTTGGGGCCAAGAACAGGCACATTCATCCCACTGTTGCCACCACTGGGGCCCAAATACAAGGCCAATATAATCCTCAGCAAAACTTCACCACAGCCTCAGCTAATAACCATACCCTACGCCATCAAGGAAATCACAAATAACATGGACCCTGTATACTGCTGAGATCACACTATTGCAGACTTTTAAAATCAAAGGCAGGGCATTCTACAAGCCAAAAACATAAACATTTTCAAGAAAAAACCCTAGCGTATGAAAGCACTGTCGAAAAAAATGGAAGAGGGAGGGGAATCAAGATGGCGGACAAGAAACACCACCAGACAGAGTGTGTCTGCAGAAAAGACAGATTCTAGCAGAAATAAGAAGAAAGAAACAAGAAGACAAGCCTACATCGGACGAGGTTCGGAAGGAGAAGTACCTGAGACCACGGGAGACTCCACGGGAGGAGGCTGCGGAGGAGAACTGGAAGCAGAGACCTCCGGAGCAGCCCAGAGACCAGCGGGGGGGTAGGTGAATGTGTCGTTTCCCCTCCCCTGCATCCCGGACCGCTGGTGGGCTCCCCAGCGGGTGGAGAGACCTGCAGACACCAGCCCAGCAATGGCCGCAGCCAGTGAGCGGTGAGCCAGTAGTGCATGTGGCACGAGGCTCCCAACTCCCTTTTGGCACCTCCGTGTGCACAGACCCGAGCCGCACGGCAGATGCCATATTACCTCCTCCTCCCCTCCTGTGGACCCTACCTGTGGCTGCCCAGAGAGACAATATAGCCACCAGCCAGAGGCACCTCCAGGGAACGGGACCTTCCCTTTTGGGGCCCTACAGCTGACTAAGGGGAACTCAGACTGTGAGCGCCCTACCCGCCAGCCCTCCCAGGTGCTGCTGGCCCGGTGATCCCGGCAGAATGGGGCAGACCCTGAGGCTGAGAGACATAGACCCAGCTTGGGCTCCATGTGGGTGAATTGGGACCGGCACTCCTCTCACTGGTGGGGATATAGTTTGAACTCTGGGACCCAGAGGTTGCACCTGCAGACCAGATCCCATGCACCGAGGGCTCACATGCCCAGGGCACAGAAGGGATATACAGGAACAGCCTACTGAGCTCTGTGTGCCTTCAGGGGGAGATCAGCGTCCTAGAGGGCAACCCTCCGCCAAAAAGGAGGCCCTGAGCCCAGCCCAGGTGGGGTTCCTGCTCAAGGAACCTCCCCGCCGGCATCACAGCCAGGGGAGGCCTGGTGGTGTGTGGTCTGGCCTGCTGGCAGAGGCCCAGGAGTAGCTGTGGAGTTGGGGAGGGTGGAAAGAAGCAAGGCCCGCTCCAGACTGCAGGTCTCAGACAGCCCCACCCCCACATGCAGACTTTCTGGCTGAGCGGGGCCATTCCAGCCCCTCCCTGACAGCTTTTCCTGGAAGCAGAGAACAGAACTTTGACCCCTGCTAACGGCATTGGTGGTGCCTGAGGGCAGGCTTACCCAACCCAGCTCCCCCCTGATTCTCTCCCAGACCAGTCCTCACTGAGGGGGAGAAAAGGACACACCTGGAAGTACCAGGGTCCCACCCACCACCTGAGGCACTAGAGTGCCTCTCTACAGGAGCAAGAGCTGCTAATAGGACACAAAAACAACGGGAATTCCCTTCACAATAGCAACAAAGAAATTAAAGTACCTAGGAGTATACTTAACCAAGGAGGTAAAAGACCTCTACAGGGAGAACTATGAAACACTGACGAAGGAAATAGCACAGGATGTAAACAGATGGAAATCCATTCCATCTGTTGGAATGGATTCAGCAGACTCGTGGATCAGCAGACTCAACATCATTAAAATGTCTATACTACCCAAACTGATCTACAAATTCAATGCAATACCTATTAAAATCCCATCAGCATTCATCACACATATAGAAAAAATAATTTTACACTTTGTATGGAACCAAAGAAGACCCCGAATATCAAAAGCAATTCTAGGCAACAAAAACAAAATGGGAGGCATTAATATACCAGATATCAAACTATACTACAAAGCTGTAGTAATTAAAACCATCTGGTATTGGCACAAAAAATAGGAATATTGACCAGTGGAACATCTGAGAATCCTGATATAAAACCATTCTCATATAGCCATCTAATCTTTGACAAAGCAGACAAAAACATATGCTGGGGGAAAAAAAATCCCTTTTCAATAAATGGTGCTGGGAAATCTGGATAGCCAATTGTAGAAGGCTAAAGCAGGACCCACACCTTTCACCTCTCACAAAAATCAACTCACGCTGGATAACAGACTTAAACCTAAGGTATGAAACTATTAGAATTCTAGACGAAAATGTTGGAAACACTCTCCTAGACATCAGCCTAGGCAAAGAGTTTATGAAGAAGTCCCCTAAGGCAATCACAGCAGCAACAAAAATAAATAAATGGGACATGATCAAACTAAAAAGCTTCTGCACAGCCAAAGAAATAGTCATGAAAGTAAACAGACAACCTACAGAATGGGAGAGAATTTTTGCATCCTACACATCCGATAAGGGGCTGATAACTAGAACATACTTAGAACTCATGAAAATCAGCAAGAAAAAAATCAAATAACCCTATTAAAAAGTGGGCAAAGGACTTGAACAGAAACTTTTCTAAAGAAGACAGAAGAATGGCCAACAAACATATGAAAAAATGCTCACCATCTCTAATCATCAGGGAAATGCAAGTCAAAACCACAATGAGATATCACTTAACTCCAGTGAGAATGGCCTTTATCAAAAAGTCTCCAAATAACAAATGCTGGTGTGGATGTGGAGAGAGAGGAACACTCCTACACTGCTGGTGGGACTGCAAACTAGTTCAACCTCTGTGGAAAGAAATATGGAGATACTTTAAAGCGATACAAGTGGATCTACCATTTGATCCAGCAATCCCATTACTGGGCATCTACCCAAAAGATCCAATGACACTCTATAAAAAAGACACCTGCACTCTAATGTTTATAGCAGCACAATTCATAATTGCAAGGCTGTGGAAACAGCCCAAGTGCCCATCAATCCAAGAATGGATTAATAAAATGTGGTATATGTGTACCATGGCGTACTATTCAGCTCTAAGAAACAACAGTGATATAGCACATCTTATATTTTCCTGGTTAGAGCTGGAACCCATACTACTAAGTGAAGTATCCCAAGGATGGAAAAACAAGCATCACATATACTCACCAGCAAACTGGTATTAACTGAGCAGCACCTTAGTGGACACATAGGTACTACAGTAATAGCGTATTAGACAGGGGGGCGGGTATATAGATACATAATGAGTGAGATGTGCACCATCTGGGGATTGGTCATGGGAGAACTCAGACTTGTTTGGGGAGGGAGGAAAGGGCATTTATTGAAACCTTAAAATCTATATCCCCATAACATGCCAAAATAAAAAAAAAAATGGAAGAAGTGGATATTACAACAAATGTGCAGATATCGATGTAAAGACACCAGAAACATGAAAAAGCAAAGAAACATGACACCACCAAAAGACCAAACACTTATCTTGTAACATATCCCAATCAAGAAGAAATACATAAAATGCCAGATAAAGTATTCAAAATATTGATTTTAAAGAAGTTCAATGAGATGCAATAAATATCTGAAAATCAATACAAAGAAATCAGAAAATAAATTCAGGATGTGAATGAGAAGTTTATCAAGGAGATAGATATCTCAAAGAAACACAAATTCTGAAACTGAAAAATTCATTGAAGGAAATAAAAGTCAAATTCAAAAGCATCAATTATAGAATAGATCAAGCAGAAGAAAGAACTTCAGAACATGAAGACAGCTCTTTGGAAATAATTCAGTCAAATGAAGGGGTGAGGAAGAATAAAAAAGAAGGAACAAAGCATTTGAGATGTTTGAAACTATATGAAGTGACCAAACTTAGAAATTACTAGTATTCCCAAGTGTGAAAAGACATCAAAAGTTTTAGAAAATCTATTTGAGGAAATAGCTGATGAAAAGTTCCCAAGCCTAGAAACAGAGTTAAACATCCAGATAAAGAAGGCACAGTTATTTCCAGGAAGTACATTACAAAAAGGACTTCACTATGGAATGTTGTAATCAGAATATGTAATGTCAAAATGAAAGAAATCATCTTAAAATTAGCAAGAGAAAAGCATCTAGTCATCTATAAAGGAAATATCATCACACTAACAGCAGACTTCTCAACAGAAACCTTACAAGGCCAGAAAAGAATAAGATACAATTTTCAAATTGCCTAAAGAAAAAACTTTCAGTCAAAAATTTTATATTCAGCAAGAATAAGCTTCACAAATGAAGAATAAATAAAGTCTTACCCAGAAAAGAAAACACTGAGCAAAATTGTCACCACCAAACTAGCCCTACAAGAAATGCTCAAAGGAATCTTAAACATGGAAATTAAAGGTTGACACTCACCATCATAAAAACACACAAAACTTTAAAAATCACAGCCCTTATGGAATAATCACACAAAGGAGGAAGAGAGAAAAATAATATGACAACATAAAAGAGTTCTACCAAACCACAAAGAAAAACAAAGAGAGAAAAATAAAGAAATAAAGAATTTATAAAACAACTAGGAAGTGATTAACAATATGACAAGAACAAAACCTCACATATAAATATTAACCTTGAATATAGCTCCACTTAGAAGCTACAGATTGGCAGAATGGATTAAAAAGAACTCATTATATTAATAAAACTATATGCTGCTTACAAGAAACTCACCTCATCTATAAAGACACATGTAGACTGAATGTAAAGGTATATAAAAAGATACTTTACACAAATGGAAACCAAAAGTGAGCAGGAGTAGTTATATATTTATGTCAGATAAAACAAATTTTATGTCAAAAAAAAATTTTTAAGACAAGATCATTATATAATGATAAACAGATGCATTAAGCAAGAGGATGTAACAAATCTAAATAAATATACAGCCTATACCAGAGCACCCAGGTTCATAAAACAAAACTAATAGACCTAAGTACAGCAAGACAATAATTGTAGGTGATAACACTCACAGCATTAGAGAGATAACTGAGACAGAACACCAACAAAGAAACACTGGGCTGAAATTGGACTTTAAACAAAATGGAGCTAATAGATATCTACAGAACATTCTACCCAACAACTAACTGCAGAATATACATTCTTGTCATCAACAAATAGAACATTCTCCAAGGCATACCATATGTTAGGCCACAAAACAAGTCTCAGCACATTTTTAAAAATCAAAGTTATATAAAATATCATCCCAGACCACAGTAAACTAGAAATCAATAACAAGAGGAATTTCAGAAACTTTGCAAATACATGGAAGTTAAACAACATGCTCCTGAAAGATCACTAAGTCAAGGAGAAATAAAGATGAATTTTTTTTTTTAATTAAATGAATGAAACTAAAAACACAGCACACCAAAACCTATGGGAAAGAGCAAAAGCAATGTTAAGAAGAAAATGTATAGTATTAAGTGCCCATATTGAAAAAGCGGAAGGATTACCTATTAATAACATAATGTCACACTTCAAAGAACTAGAAAAGTAGGAACAAACCAAACCAAAGTTAGCAGAAGAAAAGAAATAAGAAAGATCAGAGCAGAACTAAACAAGAGAGAGGCTAAAAAAGGAAAAACACAAAGGATCAATTAAACAAAAAATTGTTTCTTGAAAAGATAAACAAAATGGATGAACCACTAGCCAGAAACACCAAGAAACTAAGAAAAAATATCCAAATAAATAAAATCAGAGATAGAAGATGAGACATTACAACTTATACCACAGATTTAAAAAGATCATCACAGACTGTTATGAACAACTATACACTCACAAACTGGACAACCTAGAGGAAATGGAAAAGGTCCTGGAAACATGCAACCTCCCCAGATTGAACCAGGAAGCAATAGAAAACCTTAACAGGCCAATAATGAGTAGCAAGATAGAATCAGTAATAAGAAAAACTCCCAATAAAGAATAGTTCAGAACCAGATATTCATAGCTTAATGTTACCAAGTGTAGAAGAAGAACTAATACCAATTCCTCTGAAAATGACTTCAAAAAATCAAGAATAAGGGAATTCTTCCTAACTCATTCTATAAGGCCAGTGTCACCCTGATACCAAAACCAGATAAGAACACAGCAAAAAAGAAAACTACTGACCAATTTCCCAAATGAATGTAGACACAAAAATTCTCAAGAAAGTACTAGCAAACAAAATCCAACAGCAAATCAAAAAGATAATACACCATTTGTCTACCAGTGAGATGTTTAAAATATAAAAAATAGGTTATAAAAAAAGATAATACACCATGATTGAGTGAGTTTTATATCAGGGATATAAGGATGGTTCAAAACACACAAATCAATAAATGTGATACATCAGCTAAACAGAAATAAAGACAAAAACCATATGGTCATTTCAAAAGACACAGGAAAAGCATTTGATAAATTTTAGCATATCTTCATGATAAAAACCATCAACACACTAAGCATAGAAGGAATATACCTCAAAATAATAAAAACCACATATGAGAAACACATTGCAAACATCATACTGAAAGCATTCCCTCTATGACTGAAATAAGACAAAGATGCTCACTTTTATCAATTCTATTCAACATAGTACTGGAAGTCAATTAGCCAGAGCATTCAGCCAAGAGAAAGAAATACAAAACATCCAAATTGGAAAAGAGAAAGTCAAATTATTCCTGTTTGCTGATGATATGATGTTATATCTTTAAAAAACCCTAAAAACTCCATCAAGAAACTCTTAGATTTGATAAATAAATTTAGTAAAATTGCAGGATACAAAATCAACATACAAAAATCAATAGTGTTTTTATACACCAATAATAATCTAGCTGAGAACCAAATCAAGAAGGCATTCACACTTAGATACCAAAAACAAACAAACAAAACCTAGAAATATATTTAACCAAGGAGGAGAAAGATCTCTACAAGAAGAACTTCTAAAGACATTTGATAGAAACTATCCTAAAACTCATACAGAATTTTTTTTAAAAAAAAGATCCTAAATAGCCAATGCAATACTAAGGGAAAAAAATTCCCAAAGCTGGAGGCATCACATTTTCTGACTTCAAATTGTATTATAGTAATATAAAACAGCATGGTACTAGTATAAAAATAGGCACATAGATCAATGGTATGGAATAGAGAACCCAGAAATAAAGCCACATGTTTACAGCCAACTGATCTTTGACAGAGCCAATAAGAACATACGCTGTGGGGAAAACCCTTTTCAATAAATGGTGCTCAGAAAATGATATTGTCATATGTGTAAAAATAAAATTGAATCCCTATCTCTCACTATATACAAAAATCAACTCAGAATGATTAAGGACTTAAATGTAAAGCCTGAAACTATAAAAAAGAACTAGAAGAAAACCTAGGGAAAACTCTTCTAGACATTGATCTAGGCAAAGAATTTGTGACTAAGACCACAAACAATAGAACCAAAAATAGATAAATGGGACTAAATTATATTACAAAGCTTCTGCATAGCAAAAGAAATAATCAATAGAGTGAAAAGACAACCTGTAGAATGGGAGAAAATATTTGCAAACTATGCATCTGACAGGGGATTAATATCCAGAATTAATAAGGAACTCAAACAACTTAACAACAACAAAAATAACCCCATTAAAAAGTGGGTTAAGGACATGAATAGACATTTTTCAAAAGATGACATACAAATGGCCAACAGGCATATGACAAACAAATGGCCAACAGGCATATAACAAAATGCTCAAAATTACTAATCAT
Organism: Microcebus murinus; assembly: GCF_040939455.1. NCBI lineage: Eukaryota > Metazoa > Chordata > Mammalia > Primates > Cheirogaleidae > Microcebus > Microcebus murinus. The sequence continues at coordinate 3,871,086 of NC_134123.1, read as the reverse complement.
CAGAGAAATGCAAATTAAAACCAAAATGAGGTAGAATCTTACTCAAGTCAGAATAGCTATTATTAAAAAGACAAAAAAATAATGGATGTTGGTAAGGATGTGGAGAAATAGGAACTCTTATATACTATTGGTAGGAATGTAAATTAGTACAGCCTCTGTGGAAAACAGTATGGAGATTTCTCAAAGAACTAAAAATAGAGCTACCATTCAATCCAACAATCCCACCACTGGGTATCTACCCAAAGGAAAAGAAATTATTATACCAAAAAGATACCTGCACCCATATGTTTATTGCAGCACTAGTCACAATAGCAATGATATGGAATCATCCTAAGTGTCCATCAGTGGATGACTGGCTAAATAAACCATGATATATATACACAACAGAATACTATTCTGCCATGGAAAAAAATGAAATCATGTCTTTTGCAGCAACATGAATGGAATTGGAGGTTGTTATCTTAAGTGAAACAAGTCAGACACAGAAAAGCAAATACCACATATTCTCACTTATAAACGGGAGATAAATAATGTGTACATATGGATGTAGAGTGTGAAATGATAGACAAGACTCAGAAAGGTGAAGGAGTGGGATAGGGGGTGTATGATGAAAGATTACCTAAAAGATGAAATGTACATTATTTAGGAGATGATGCCCTAAAATCCCCTGATGTTACCATTATGCAATATATGCATGTAACAAAATGACACTTGTACTCCATAAATTTATAGAAGTTTAAAAACAAAAATAAAAAGGTTTTAAAAATTTATCACACCAAAAAGCTAGAGAAGAAAAATCACACGACCATATCAATATTTGCAGAAAAAACACTTGACAAAATTCAAAACATATTCATGATAAAAAATTTTAGTAAACTAAAAATAAAAGGTATCTTCCTCAGCTTTATAAAGAAAGACTACAAAAAAAACCTACAGCTAACATTATACTTAACATTGAGAAACCCAAAGCTTTGCCATGAAGATCAAGAACAAGGCAAGAATAACCCCTCCCACCACTCTTTTTCAATATCATACTGGAAGTCCTGGCTAATGAGACAAGAAAAAGAAATTTAAGGTATACTGATTAGGAAAGAAGTAAAATTGTATTTGTTAGCAGATGGCAGGCTCATCTATGCAGAAAATCTGAAATAATAGACACACACACACACACACACACACACACACACACACACAAATCCCAAGAACTAGTAAGTGATTATGACAAGGTTTCAAGATACAAAGAAAAAATATAAAAATGAATTGCTTTCCTATATACTAGCAATTAATAAGTGAAATGAAAAACCAATTACATTAGCATCACAAAAAATGAAATACTTAGGTATAAACCAAACAAAAATGTACAAGGTCTAAATGATAAAACCATAAAACTCTGATGAAATCAAAGAAGAACTAAATATATGGACAGATAATATTCATGGGTAAAAAAACTCAATATTGAAAAGATATCAGTTCTTTCCACTTTAATCTATAGACCTAATTCAATCTCAATCAAATCCCAACAAGTTGTATAGATATCAACAAACTGATTTTAAAATTTATATTAATGGCCGGGCGCTGTGGCTCACGCCTGTAATCCTAGCTCTTGGGAGGCCGAGGCGGGTGGATTGCTCAAGGTCAGGAGTTCAAAACCAGCCTGAGCAAGAGCGAGACCCCGTCTCTACTATAAATAGAAAGAAATTAATTGGCCAACTAATATATATATAAAAAAATTAGCCGGGCATGGTGGCGCATGCCTGTAGTCCCAGCTACTCGGGAGGCTGAGGCAGGAGGATCGCTTGAGCCCAGGAGTTTGAGGTTGCTGTGAGCTAGGCTGACGCCACGGCACTCACTCTAGCCTGGAAAACAAAGCGAGACTCTGTCTCAAAAAAAAAAAAAAAAAAAAAATTTATATTAAGAAGCAAAAGAACCAGAACACAGTATTGAAGGACTAGAACAAAGTTCAAGGACAGACACTATCCAACTTCAAGACTTACTATAAAACTATAGTAATCAAGAGAGTGTGGTATTAGTAAAATATAGGGAATAGATCAATTTACAAAAGAGAGATCCCAGAGAGAGATTCTTATAAATATAGTCAACTGATCATTGGCAAAGGAGCAAAGGTAATACAATGGAGAAAATGAAGTCTTTTGGAAACTGTGAGCTCCCTACCTGCCATCCCTTCCTGGTACTGCTTGCCCAGTGACTCCTGCAGAGTGGAGCAAACCCTGAGGAGGAGGGACATTGATCAGCTTGGGTACTATGTGGGTGACTTTGGACCAGCATTCTTCTCCCTGGCATGATCAGGGATTGATCTCCAGGGCCCAGGCCTGGAGGACACGCCTGCAGGCTAGATCCCGTACACCCAGGTTTCAATCACATTGCCTTGGGGCACTTAGGGGATATTTATTAATTAGTCTACTGAGGTGTGTGTTTGTGCCTTAAGAGGCAAATCAGAGTGGGTACTAACTGCAGCAGACTTGAGGGGCACCTCTTCTCTAATCAGAGGTCCGTGTTCCTAGCTTAAACTGGGATCCTGGGCAGGGAATCTCCCAGCCCACATTGCAGTCATGGGGGAGCTCGGCTGACTTGAGCTCCTCCCTATAGGCAGAGGCCTGGAGAAACCACAGAATAGGGGAAGGTGGAAAGAAGCAAGGCCTGCTCCAGACTGCTACACTGTGGGTCTCAGACAACCCCATCTCCACACACAGACTTTCTGGTTGAGTGGGGCCACTCAACCTTCAGAACCTTCCTGGCAACTTTGCCCAGAGGCAGGGAACAGACCTTTGACCTCTGCTAAAAGCATTTGTGGAGCTTGAGGGCAGGCTCACTGAACCCAGCCCTGGCCAGCCTCACTCCCCACTTGCCCCTGCTGAGGTGGAGAATAAGGACACACCTGGAAGTTCCAGGGCCCCACCCACCACCTGAGGCACTAGAGTGCTTCTCCAGAGAAACTGGAGCTGGTCACAGGACCCCCAAAACAACATTGTAGCTTGCTCCTCCCAGCAACCACAACCTACTGGCAGGGAGGTCAATTTGCATGCGCTTTTACTGACTCATCACATAGAGTGTAGTCGATTCTCACCCACAAGCACCACCTACTGGCTGAAAGAATAAACTGGGCATGCCATCTAAATGAAAATCCAAAGATAAGAAGCAATAGTTGCTCCAAATGAGAAGGAATCAGTGAAAGAACTCCAGAAATATGAAGAATCAAACAGAAAGGACACTCCCAAAAGAGAACAAGCTCTCTAGCAATGGACACCAACCAAAATCAGAACACTGAAATGACAGATGAAGAATTTCAAACACAGATTGTAAGAAAACTCAATGAAATGCAAGATAAAATGGATACCCAACACAAAGAAACCACACACAAAAAAAAACCCAGGAAATGAATGAAAAGTTCACTAAAGAAATTGAAATATTAAAGAAAAATCAAACAGAAAACAGAATTTCTGGAAATAAAATATTTATTCAAGCGATTACAAAACTCATTGGAAAACCTCAGAAACAGACTGGATTGAGCAGAAGAAAGAATCTCAGGGATTGAAAACAACACCTTTCAATTAAACAAGTCAGTCACAGAGAAAGAGCAGAGAAATAAGAGAAAAGAGCAAAGCCTACAAATGTGTGTGGGATTATGTGAAGAGGTCTAACATAAAAATCATAGGAATCCATGTGGGTGAAGAAGAAAATACAAAGGGTTGGATAATATATTTAAGGGGATAATGGAGGAAAATTTCCCTGGTCCCTCCTAGAAATCTAGATATCCAGCCAAGACACACAAAGGACTCCTGAGAGATTCATGGCAAACAGCAAGACACCACAACACACAGTCATCAGACTAGCCAAAATAAACATGAAATAGGCCCTCCTACTCTCTGTAAAGCAGAAGGTAACCTACAAAGGAAAACCCATCATACTAACTGCAGACAGCTCAACTGAGACCTTACAAGCCAGAAAAGACTGAGGCCCCATTCTCTATTTCTCAAACAGAATAATGCTCAGCCTAGAATTTTGTATCCTGTAAAACTCAGTTTATTATATGAAGGAGAAATGAAAACCTTCTCAGACAAGCAAACACTGAGGGAATTCACCAAGACAAGACCTGGCCTCCAGAAAGTACTCAGAACAATGTTACACACAGATCAGCACAATAGACACTAACCAATGTAAAGTCATCCAAGAGCTAAAGGACAAAGCCCAAATACCACAATGGCTGAAGAGACAAAACAAAGCAACAAAGTTTACCTCAACAGGATGAACAGAAATCTGCCCCACTTATCAATTCTTTCACTAAATATGAATGCCTTGAATTGCCCATTAAAGAGACACAGGCTGACCAAATGGATAAATATACACAAGCCAAGAATCTGCTGTTTCAGGAAATACATCGAGCCCACAAGGTTGAATTTAGACTCAAGATGAAGGGATAGAAAATAGTATTTCATCCAAATGGAAACCAAAAGAAAGCTGGCATAGCAGGTCTGATATCAGATAACTTCATCCTTTAAATCAATAAAAAGAATGAAAGACAAATATGGTCATTATAAAATGGTGAAGAGTACAATTCAACAAGAAGACATAACAATTCTAAATACTGATGTAGCTAACTCAGGTGCACCAAGATTCATAAGACAAATCCTACTTAATATAAACAAAATGATAAGCAGGAGCATCATAATAGCTGGAGACTTCAACATCCCTGAGACAGAATAGGACAGATCCTCCAAACACAAAATAAATAAACAATGAACTTAAACATAACTCTGAAACAAATGGGCCTGACTGACATTTACAGAACATTCTACCCCCAAACCACTGAACATTCATTTTTCTCATCAGCTCATGGGACATTCTGTAAGATTGACCATATCCTAGGCACAAAAATATGTCTCAACAAATTTTAAAAAATATAAATTATACCATGCATCTTCTCAGATCACAGTGGAATAAAATTAATAATCAACCCCAACAGAAACACTGATCTCTACACAAAATCATGGAAACTAAACAACCTTCTTCTGAACGATTATTGGGTTAAGAAGAAAATTAAGGTGGAAATCAAAACATTCTTTGCACTAAATGATAAAGGAGACACAAGTTATCAAAATCTGTGGGACACAGCTAAAGCAATCCTGAGAGGAATTTCCTGAGAGGAAAATTTATATCCATAAATGTCTATATCCAAAAGACAGAAAGATCAAAAATCAACAACCTAATGAATCATCTCAAAGAACTGGAAAAGTATGAGCAAAACAACTCCAAACCCCAGCAGAAGAAAAGAAATAACAAAGATCAGAGCACAACTAAATGAAATCAATAACAAAAAAAAATTATACAGAGGATTAATAAAACAAAAAGTTAGTTCTTCGAAAAAATTAACAAACTTGACATGCCTCTTGCTAGATTAACCAGAAGCAGAAAAGAGAGGACTCTAATAAGCTCCATCAGAAATAAAAAAGGAAAAATTGATACCACAGAAATACAAAATATCATCTATGAATGATATAAAAACTTCTATGCACATAAGCTTGAAAACATGGGGGAAATGAACAAATTCTTAGAAACACGCAGCCTCCCTAGGCTCAACCAGGAAGATATAGAATTCCTGAACAGACCAATATCAAGGACCAAAATTAAAGCAGCAATAAAAAACCTTCCTAAAAATAAAAGTCCCAGACCAGGTGGTTTCACACCCGAATTTTATGAGACCTACATAGAAGAATTGGCGCCTATACTGCAGAAATTATTGCACAACATTGAGAAGGAAGGAATCCTCCCCAACATTCTTTAAAAGCCAATATCACCCTGATAACAAAACCAGGAAAGGACTCAACAAAAAAATAAAACTACAGACCAATATCCCTTGTGAATATAGATGCAAAAATTCTCAACAAAATCCTAATAAACTGAATTCAGGTGCTTATCAAAAAAATAATCCATCACAACCAGTGGGCTTCATCCCAGGGATGCAGAGATGTTTCAATATATACAAATCTATAAATGTAATTCACCACATAAATAGAAGTAAAAATGAAGACCATATGATCCTCTCAATAGATGCAGAAAAGGCATTCAACAAAATTCAGCACCATTTTATGATAAGAACACTTAACAAAATAGGCGTAGACAGGACTTACCTCTAAATGGTAAAAGCCATACACAACAAACACACAGGCAATATCATACTGACCAGGGAAAAATTGAAAGCATTCCCACTTAGAACTGGAACCACACAAGGTCACCCTCTATCACCCCTTCTCTTCAATGTAGTGCTGTAAGTCGTAGCCAGAGCAGTCAGACAAGAGAAGGAAATCAAGGACATCCAAATGGAGGCAGAAGAGGTCAAACAACGATAGCTCTTTTCTGACAATATGATCTTATATCTAGAAAACTCCAAAGATTCTGCCATGAGACTACTGGAATTGAAAAACAAATTCAGCAAATTCTCAGTTTACAAAATCAATGTACACAAATCAGTAGTATTCATATATACCAACAACAGTAAAACTGAGGACCAAATCAAAGACTCAAAACCCTTCACAATAGCAACAAAGAAAATAAAATATACAGGAATATATTCAACTAAGGAGGTGAAAGACCTCTACATGAAGAACTATGAAATACTGAAGAAGTAAATAGTAGAGGATGTAAACTGGTGGAAAACCAATCCATGCTCATGGATCAGCAGAATCAATATTGTTAAAATGTCTATACTACTGAAAGTGATCTACAGATTCAATACAATCCCTATTAAAATACCAACATCATTTTTCACAGATCTAGAAAAAATAATTCTATGCTTCATATAGAACCAGAAAAGAACCTGTATAGCAAAGCAACCTTAAGCAAAAAGAACAAAATGGGAGGCATCAATTTACCAGACTTCAAGCTATACTACAAGGCTATAGTAACTAAAACAGCATGTCATTGGTACAAGAACAGAGACATAGACCAATGGAACAGAACTGAGAACCCATATATAACACCATCCTCATAAAGCCATCTAATCTTTGACAAAGCAGACAAAAACCCACCCTGGGAAAAAGAATCCTATTCAATAAATGGTGCTGGGGAAATTAGATAGCTACATGTAGAAGACTGAAACAGGATCTACACCTTTCACCTCACAAAAATCAACTCAAATGGATAATAGACTTAAACCTAAGGCATTTAACCATAAGAATTCTAGAAGAAAATGTTGGAAAAATTCTTACACACATTTGCCTAGGGAAAGAATTTACGAAGAACACCCCAAAGGCAATCACAGCAACAATAAAAATAAATAAGTGGGGCCTGATCAAATTAAAAAGCTTCTGCAGGCCAGGCACGGTGGCTCACACCTGTAATCCTAACACTCTGGGAGGCTGAGGCAGGAGGATTGCTCGAGGTCAGGAGTTCAAGACCAGCCTGAGCAAGAGTGAGACCCTGTCTCTACTAAAACCAGAAAGAAATTAGCGGAGCAACTAAAAATTTGTAGAAAAAATTAGCCAGGCATGGTGGCACATGCCTGTAGTCCCAGCTACTCGGGAGGCTGAGTAGAAGGATTTCTCAAGCCCAGGAGTTTGAGGTTGCTGTGAACTAGGCAGATGCCATAGCACTCTAGCCTGGGAAACAGAGTGAGACTCTGTCTCAAAAGAAAAGGCAAAAAAGCTTCCACACACCCAAGGAAACTATCATCAGAGCAAATAGACAAGGTACAGAATGGGTAATATATTCACATGCTATGCATTCTATAAAGGGCTGAGAACTAGAATCCATATAGAACTCAGGAAAGTCAACAAGAAGAAAATCAAACAACCCCATTAAAAAGTGGGCAAAGGAAATGAACAGAAACTTTTCAAAAGAAGACAGACTAATGGCCAACAAACATATGAAAAAATGCTCAATATCTGTAATCATCAGGGAAATGCAAATCAAAACCACAGTGAGATATCACTTAACACTAGTAAGAATGGCTTTTACCAAAAAGTTCCAAAACAACAAACATTGGAGTGGATGCATAGAGAGAGGAACACTCACACACTGCTGGTGGGACTGCACACTAGTGCAACCTCTGTGGAAAGTAATACAGAGATACCTCAAGAAGCTAAAAGTAGAACTACCATTTGATCCAGCAATCCCATTACTATACATCCACCCAAAGGGAAAAAAAAAAGACATTCTATAAAAAAGGCATCTGCACTAGAATGTTTACAGCAGCACAATCCACAATTGCAAAGATGTGGAAACAACCCAGGTGCCCACCAATACATGAGTGGATTAATAAAATGTGGTATATGTATACCATGGAGTTCTATTCAGCCACAAAAAACAATGGTGATCTAGCACCTCCTGTATTATTCTGAATGGAACTGGAGCCCATTCTACTAAATGAAGTATCACAAGAATGGAAAAATAAGCACCACATGTTCTCACCATCAAATTGGTATTAATTGATCAACACTTATGTGCACATATGATAATAACATTTATCAGGTGTGGGGCAGGTGGGAGAGGGAGGAGAGGATGGGACTATTCACACCTAATGAGTGTGGTGCACACTGTCTGGGGGATGGACATGCTTGCAGCTCTGACTTGGGTGGGGTAAAAGCAATATATGTAACCTAAACATTTGTACCCCCATAATATGCTGAAATTTTAAAAAATTAAGTTAAATTAAAAAATAAAAAGATTTTCCCAGGCAAAAAGCTGTGGGAATTCATCACCATTAGACCTGATTTGCATGAAATGCTAAAGAGAGTTCTTCAAGTTGAAACAAAAAGACACTAACTAACAATATGAAAACACATAAAAATATAACATTCACTCAAAGGAAGACCTGGCAGTATTCTTCCTTTCCACAGTAAAGATTGATGCAACTTCAGTATCTGCCTTATAAGAAGAAAACTGGAAAGATAATATACAATATGTTTTTGAAAACACTGTTCTAAAAATAATTTTGACATCTCTTAGTAACTTTAACAAAATATTATAAATTCTAATATTAATCTTATTTTGACATAAGTAATCTGAAATATTCATGTTTCCCTTCTATCTTGATGTCTTAGGAAATAAATATAATTCAGATTTATAGCAGATAGTGCTATAATACTGCTATGAACCTAAAACTGCTCTAAAAATAAAGTCTATATATTTTTTAAAGTAAAAATAAAAAAATAAAATCATCTGTACATATCCTTCTAAAACTTGATTTTTTTTTTCTTTTTCTTTCTTTGCTCAACATTAAATGGTTGAGATTCAACTGAACAAATTTAGTTATGGCTTGTTCATTTAACTGGCATATAGTATTGATTCATCCCATTTATTATTTGAAGATATGCAATTTATTTTTCCACTCTCATTGGTAAACATTTACGTTGGGTTCCAGTTTTTTGCAATAATCAACAATGCTGCTATGAACATTTTTGTGAAATTTTTGTACCTAGCATGAGTTACTCTAGGGTATGTATATACCTTGCAGTGGAACTGCTGTGTCTACCAGATATTGCCAAGTTGTTCTCTAAAGTACAGTATCAATTTACACTCCTGTCACCTCCATTATGAAAGGTTCCTTTATTTCAAGTCCTATACTGTATTTGAAATTTTAAGTTTCACATTTTTGTCAATATAATGGTGTGAAATGCTCACTAATTTTATCTTTCTTCCCCCAGTATATGTATTTAAAGCTATAAATGTGTAAGTATTGCTTTAGCCCAATCCCACCAATTTTCATGTGCATTTTTTATTGTTGTTTAGTACTAAATATTTTCTGGTTTCTATCTTGATATTTTTTGACCCATGAATTATTTTTAAATGTGCTTCTTAAAAAATTCTAAGTGTAAAAGGGGCAAGGGCTATTGTTTCATTATTGGTTGATAATTCTTTTGTATTGTCATCAGCGAATGTGATTTGTATACACTGGTTGGTCTATTTTGAGACTTGTATTGTGACTTGGTCAACTTTTGATGTTTCATGTGTGTTTGAAAAGAATGGGTTCTCTAACTGCTGAAAAAATGTCCAAAGTCTATCGTATGCCTATTCAGTAATTATTATAGTAAATTAAGCTAATTATGTTGTTCAAATCTTTCATGTCTTAATTTTTTAATCTGAAAAACTAATAAATTAATGATAAAAGTACATTAAAATATTTATATTTAATGTGGATTTGTCCATTTTTTCTTATAATTCTGTATTGTTTTGTTTTGGCTTTGTCCTTGAGGCTATATCATGAGGTTTATGCAAGTATAAGGTATATGCAAGAAAAATATTCCTTTATTCATATCATAAAGCTCTTTATCTTTAACAATTCTTTTTGTATTACAGCCTGATATATTTAGTCTGATATGAATATTGTTGCATTGCTCACTTTTGGTTGATATTTGTCTATTATATGAATATGCCAATATGTATATGCCCTTTACTTTTGATAATTTTGGTCTGATTTTATGCATTTTCTATTTTAATGTGAATATCTGTCTTAACTGGTAAAAGTTTATTTACCATTATTATGATTAACAAAATATTTCAACTGATAGATACTATCTTATTTTGTGGTTGTCATAATATTTACCACAATTGTTCCTTATTGTTTTGTGTCTGAATACTTTCAATGGAAGTGGCTCAGTTTTCTTCTTACCTTTTCTTCACCCTGCTAATTTGAAAATTAGTACTCTATTTGAATCCTATTGTCACTCTATTTCTATTATGTTGGTGTTTACATTAAACTTTTAGCATGTATGTGCCTTCCTCCATATGATACCAGAATTTTAGAACATGTTAACACAATCACCAACCTCTCCCTTCTGACATGTATTGTCATCTGGCATTTTATATACACTTTGTTTTTATACTCCCATAATTAGTTTCTGTTGTTGTTCTTGTTTTTACCTAATTTTGTTTAGATTTACCTATATTTTTCCCAATATTTTGTTAACCAGTGTTTCTTTTATTATGCTCCTTCCTTCAAAGTTGTATTCCTTTGTTCCTGAGGTTACACTTCAATAATAATTTTCAGTGATGGTCTTGATAAGTTTGTTTGAAAACACCTCAGTTTCACCTTTTCTGTTATTCCTCATGCTTCCTCTTGGTTGAGTAAAAAGCTCTAGGTTAAAAATGGATCAAAGACCTAAACATAGGACCTAAAACTATAAAACTCTCAAAATAAAACATTGGGGAAAATATTCATGACATTGAATTTGGCAATAATTTCTTGGCTGTAACACCAAAAGTATAGTAAACAAAAGAAAAAACATAGATAAATAGGGCTATATCAAAATGAAACACTTCTGTGCATCAAAGGATACAATCAATGGAGTCAAGAGGCAAACTATAGAATCAGAAAATATATTTGCAAATTATATATGTGACGACAGGCTGATATCCAGAGTGTATAAAAAACTACTACAACTCAATAACAACAAAAATAGCCTGATTCCAAAACGGGCAAAGAACTTGAATAGACATTTCTACAAAGGAGGTATATAAATGGCCAAAAAGCAAAATGAAAGGTGTTCAATATCACTAATCATTAGAAAAGTGCAAATCAAAATCACAGTGTGATATTATCACACACCCATTATAATTTTGTTAAAAACAAAATTACCATATGATTCAGCAATTCCACTTCTGGGTATATATCCAAAAAAACTAAAAGCAGGTTCTCAAAGAGATATGCATACGTCCATGTCCGTAGCAGCATTATTCACAATAGCCAAGAGTTACAAGCAGCCCAAATGTCCATCAGTGGATAAATGGATAAATAAAATGTGGCATACACATACAATGAAATATTCTTCAGCCTTAAAAAGGAATAAAATTCTGACACATGCTCAACATGAATGGACCTTGAGGACACTGTGCAAAATGAAACAAGCCAGTCACAAAAAGCCAAACACTGTATGATTCCACTTATGTCAGGTAGGTAGAGTAGCTAAATTCAAAGGAGCAGAAAGTATAATAGTGGTTTCCGGGGGCTGGAGGGATGCAGAAATGGAAAGTTGTTTAATAGGAATAGGGTTTCAGCTTTGCAAGATGAAAAAGTTCTGGAAATTGGTTGCATAACAATGTAAATATACTTTACATCACTGAACTATACACTTAAAAGTGGCCATATGATAAATTTTATGTTATGTGTATTTTACCACAATTAAATTTTTATTTTTATAAAGAATTCTAGGTTGACATTTTCCCTATTAAAAATATATTGTTTCAATGTCTTCTGGTCTCTATTCTTGCTGTTGTGAAACCTACTATAAGTCTATAAGTAATTTGTCATTTTTTTAAATTTCCAAATATTAAGGTGATACAGATGTTGTTGATACATGGCTTGAGTCAGGGCTATAAATGTGCTTGTCCCCCAAATAGTGTTCATTGTACCCATTAGATGAGTTTTTATTCTTTCCCTTCTCCTCCTTCCCCTGCTCTATTTCCAATGACTTTTACTTTCCTCTGTGCACTTGTGTGCCCATCGGTTAGTTCCAATTTATTAGAGAGTACGTGTGGTGTTTGTTTTTCCATTCTTGAGATACTTTGTTTAGGACAATGGTCTCCAGTTCCTTCCAAATTGCTACAAAAGGCATTAATTCATTCTTTCCATGGCTGAGTAGTACTCCATAATATACATATACCACATTTTGTTAATCCACTGATGAATTGATGGGCACCTGGGTTGATTCCACATCTTTGCAATTGTGAATTTTGCTTGTAATAAAAATTTGAGTGCAGGTGTGTTCTTGATAAAATGGTGTCGTTTGCTTTGTGTAGCTATCCTGTAGTGGGACTGCTGGATCAAATGGCATTTCTTATCAGCTGTTTGGCTGTTTCAAACTTTTTTTGGTTTTGTTCTGCAATTTCATTAAACTGTGTATTCATTACGGTTATCCTGCTCATGAGTGTATGTACTTCTTCAATCATGTCTTTTATTAATACTAAAAAATTATTAGACTATAGTCCTTGAATATTGCCTCTTTTTCATTATCTATTCTCTTCTCCTGAAATACCCACTATACCTCCTAATTCTATTCTTCAGGTCTCTTAAGCTTTTTTTTCATATTACTACACCTTAATATTTCTGTGATGCACTCAATTTTTTCATCAATATTTAAGCCACCCAAATTTTTCATTAATATTTAATCTACTCAATATTTATTGTGCTTTTTGTTTCACAGACTATTTTTTCTAAAAGTTCTATGTGATTTTTCAAGTCTGGCTGTTCTCTTATAGTGTCTTTTTATATGTTATTGCTACTTTTATATCTTTAATCATTTTAAGTATATATACTTTATAGTATATTATGAATTTCTCTGTTAAGCTAAGTTCTTGGTATTTTAACTCTATGTATTTATCTATTTATCAATCAAAACTTATATAGGACTGGGAGCAGTGGCTCATACCTGTAATCCCAGCACTTTGGAAGGCCAAGGTAGGAGGATTGCTTGAGACCGAGAGTTCAAGACCAGCCTGGGCAACATAGCAAGACCCCAGCCCTACAAAAAATAAAAATAATTAGCAGGACACAGTAGTCCCAGCTACTAAGGAGGCTGAGATGGGAGGATCACTTGAACCCAGGAGTTCAAGACTGCAGTGAGCTATGATCACACCAGAGAACTCCAGCCTGGGAGACAGCAAGACCCTGTCTCTCTAAAAATTAAACAGGGACAACAAAGAACCTTATGCAGCACTTACTGTGTCCCGGGCACTTACAAATGTTAAATTATTTAATATTGTTTTGTCTGTTGGATCTCTATTGTTGTTTTGTTTCATCATTTGTTTTGTAAGTTTGGATTGTGGATTCAGCTTCAATTGTGCTTAATCTGTACATCTCCAGTGGCAAGAGAGTAATAGGAATGTTCTTCCACAAAAGTTGTATATTTTCTTTTGCCAGGAATCCAAGGAATATTAGTTTAGGTGCAATTTGTATATTAATTCTGCTGTTTGGGGTTCAGGGAGAGTATATTTGGAAAGAATATATTTGGAGCCTAGTTTTTGATAAAGCACAGAATAGAGATGTTAATTTCTCATAAGTAATTAATTTTTCCCTCAGAGCCAAAGCAAAGATACATTTCCCTGTCTCTTCATGTTAATAGCTGGATTTTTTTTCTCTTGCACCTTATCTCTATAGGTCAATTCTTCAAGCATCCAGGATCATGCAGAGTTTTCAGGTCCAACGTACTGCCTCATTCAGACCCATGACTGCATCTTCTACCCTTTAATTTGACTAAAAACTTAATTTCCAGGTATAATAATACACTCAATCACTCATTCACCTTCCTCCTCCCAGGGTCACCATGCCATGAGCTCATATAGTTTTTCTCTGTGCTTTTCAGTTTAATTTCTGTTTCTGGCACTTGGTGATTTTCCTTTCTTTCCTACAGGATCAACCATGCATTTTGATTCTGTTGTTACAGTTTAGCTAGACTGTCTAAAGATATATAGCTGGAGATTTTTTAGATGACCTTAGTTTGCCATCAGAATGGAATCAGAAGTCCTTTAGAGGGTTTTAAGCAGGAGAAAGATATAATTTGATTTATGCTTTTAAAATCTTTCTGATGAATTAGTAGAGGCTGACTAGAGTGAATTGAGAATACTAAGCCCATGTCTGGACTTAGTGTGAAAAAAATGCCATGATCCATTAGAATTGTCGACCAAGGCACAGAAAGCAGAATGGCAGCATGCACGTCATATACCTTCTAACCCTGATTGCTCTCTCAATTTTCACCTGGAGAAACTGAGACACAAAGAAATTTAGTGCCTTACCCACAATCACTCAGCTGGGAGTGTATTCCCAGGGTGTGCTTTTTAGTCATTTTATTTTACAAATGGTTTTCTTCATTTTAACTGCATTATTGAAGATGTCATGGTTTGTATTGTCTACATCATATTCTAATTGATTAAACATTTCCAGGCACCAGAGACTCTGTGCAGCGCTGACAACAGAAAGCTTAATAAGAAATGGTCCCTGCCCTTGAGGAGCTGACACTCCAGCAAGCTTTGAATAACTAAAAGAGAATAAGAGCTATAGCAGCTGATATACATGGTGGTCTGGAAAAAAACAGAGAAGCACTTGCTTGGGGAGGTCAGGAAGGTGACATTTAATCTATGCAAAATCTATTCTGGTTTGTTTGGTCGTACATCTAGTCCAGGAGTAGAATAAGAAAATGTTCTATATTTATCTCTGTATTCATTTATGTCATTCCATAGATATTTACTTAAATATTTGCTGAGTTCTCTCCTCACATTGAACTCCTCATGGCAAAAGCCAAGGCAGAATGACTAGGGGAAAAAAAACCTATCCTGGGGGCTATAGGAGACCTTCTCCCAAGACTATAGGCACCAGGCAAAGCAAGGCTGATAGTGAGAAAAATAAATGAGGATTGGAACATTCGATTCACAACTACATAAGACCCCCAGGATTCTCATGTATGTTTTCCTCCCCTTATCAAAACCTGATGTGGGTAAAATATATTTATCTATCATTTATATCTCCATATGGATTAAATTTCAACATATAACTCTCTCAGAGGCCAATTTAGCTCAAATTTTATAATAGAAAGTATTTTTCATATACCTAGATAGTTTTATATTAGAAAAAGTATGGCTCTTTGGAGAATAATAAGGGCTTTATCATGTCACTGTTCTACCTACCATCCCTGGACCCAACACCCAGAACATAGTCAATATGTCCTTATTGTTTGGTCCATGCTTTGGGTACTTCCTGTGCCCCTCTTTAAAGTCCTCTCAACCCACCTCTACCTCCAGTCACTGCTGGGAAACTGGTTCCACCTAGGCGCTGGTCATCTCTGTGTGGGTGCGATGAGACCATGTGTCTCGCCCTGGGTCTGCACTGGGTGCCTCTCACTCCCTGCCCCGAGGCAGCCACTCGAGTGAGTACTCTGTGCTCAGCATGCATGACCTGGAAATACAAGCGAATTATCCTTGACCAATGGGACCTGGAGCAAATGGATGAAAGTCTTTCTCTTTGGTGCTTTTGGCAGACAGTTTTTGTTACATAAAGCTCTTCAAAAAGCCCGAGCTGAATAAACCACCCGCTGTGCACAGTGACAGCCAACCCAACAACGCACGTTGCATTAGCTTTCCCTCCATTCCTGGCCATCCTCTGTCCTGTACTGCTGCTCCCTGGGACCACAGCCCCAAACAACCCTACCACGCAAGCCTCTGTCTCAGGCACTGACTTCTGGGGAACTCAGGGTTAGACTCTTAAGTTTTTTCTCATTGTATTCTGCTTTTAAAAATCCTTCTAATGAGCCAAAAGTTGCAGTTGTGTTCAGTGACTAATCTAAAAGCTCAATAAGAGTCCCAAAATGTCTTTTTTCAAGATGCAGCCACTTAAAATTAGCTGATCAAAGAATTAAAACTGACCCCAGAGATAAACCTGCACTTGCTCTTCTGAAATAGACCAAAGGTCCTTTCAAGCTGTTTCCAAATCTAATTTCTCAAGTTTTCTGAGTGCAGATCTGCCCGGCAGCAGGACTGCCTGTGTCGGTTGGGGGAGGTTTTGTTTGTTTGGGGTTTTTTGTCTTTTATTGTTGTTTTGTCTGAAACACAGAGAAGTCAGCCAGTGACCCCATTCATCATGACCACAGAAGCCGGTACAAATAAAGTCACCCCCACCACTAATAAGAGAACCAAACTCAGCTGGATATCCACGATCACCTCCTATAGGCAGGTCCATGTTGATGGGGCCAGAGAGGAGGCATCCCGGAGCTGCCCGCTGCCCCGCGCGGGGGCCGCAGCCTGGCTAGGTGAATGGTCGCTGAGCAGGTGGAGGAGTGCTGCTTTCACTCTTTCACTCACACCTCCCCTACTTCACTCCAGAGTCAACCCCCTGCATGTCCCTGGTACCCTAAATCTACTTGCCACATCTAAGGAGGATTCACCATGTCACATCCAGCTTTTTCAAGACATGGTTAGGCTTGTGGACCTGAATGTGGCTGGCACTATTTGTGAATCCTTGGAATCTGGGATATATGCCCAGCAGTGGAATTGCTGAACTATATGGTGTTTCTTCTTTTACTTATTGGGAGCCTCTATTCTGTTTTCCTAACTGGATGCACCATTTTACATTCCCACTAGCAATGGACAAGATTTCAATTTTTAGACATCCTCCCCAATACTTGTTATTTCCTATTTTTTTGATAGTATCCATCATAATGGGTGTGTGATAATATCTCACCGTGATTTTGATTTGCACTTTTCTCATGATTGGTGATGTTTAACACCTTTCATTACACTTTTTGGCCATTTATATGCCTTCCTTATAGAAATATATATTCAAGTTCTTTGCCCACTTTTAAATCAGGCTATTTTTGTTGTTATTGAGTTATAGTAGTTCTTTATATATTTTGGATATTAACCCCTCATCACATATATAATCGGCAAATATCTTCTCCCATTCTATAGGTTGCCTTTTGACTCCATTGACTGTAACCTATGATGCACAGAAGTGTTGCATTTTGATGTTCCAATTTATCTATTTTTTTCCTTTGTTGCCTGTGCTTTTGGTGGTATATCCAAGAAACTATTGCTCAATCCAATGTCACGATGATCTTGATAAGTTTGTTTGAAAATGTCTCAATTCATCTTTGCCTTTATTCTTCACATTTACTCTTGGTTGAGTAAAAAGTTCTAGGTTAAAAATAGATCAAAGACAAACATAGGGCCTAAAACTATAAAACTCTCAGAAAAACATAGGGGAAAATCTTTCTATCAAAGGCAACAGAAAGTACCAAAACACAGGCAGCCTGGGACGTCTGCATCCTGGGCTGGCTGGCCTGTGGTCAACTGGGCACCACAATGCTGCCTCCCACGGCTGGGAGCCACACTTTCCAGAATCCCTTTTGCTGTATGGTTTCAGGTAAGAGTTTGTCAATGAAATGAACACACAGGATTTTTGAATATCACACTCACAGCTCATGGAGTTCTGGCCTACACCGCAACCTCTTGCTCAAAACTTTTGGAACCTAATACACACTGAGAAGGAATGGAGGGTGTCATATGTAAATGCCACCATCTTGGGTTACTCAAAAATATTTCTTACAGCCAAAAATTCCCCCCGTGGCTTGTTTCTCTCACTTGTGGCAAGTTTCCTAACTCAGGGGGCTCCCGCCAGAGCTTTGGACCCTCTTCCTGGGTCAGGAGTCTCCATGTGTCCTGGGGGTCTCACCAGCAGTCCCAAGGGCCTGTTCACCACTTCCTCCAGGAAATCTCCCGATCTGCGTGGCAATACAATTTCTGGTTCTAGCTCGGAATCCCTGAAGTATGCAAATTAGAGCACACAATTTATAAGACATGATCCTGTCCTTGAGGAATTTTAGCCCTAGATAAATGTTTGAGGTGACGGATACTCCAATTACCCTGATTTGATCATTACACATTGTAAATAGGTATTAAAATTTCACATCTTCTCCCAAAATATGCACAACGATTATATAACAATTTTTTAAAAGATAAAAAAATAATTTCAGCCTTTAAAAATTTGAACAGTGAAACATGAGACATCGCCAGGTAAGGTGGGATTCACTGTCGGAGTCGCTGTGAAGGCAGCGAGGGCGCTGGCGGCTAGAGGAGGGGATGACTCTGGCCTGGGGTCACTGTGCTGGTCTCCGGGAGACAGAAGGCTACTCTAGGGCCTCTCTCCAGGGCCTTGCGTTAATATTTGGGGGCTCCCATAGAAGTTCCTCAGTAAATATTTCCTGTAGGCACTGAATGTCTCCGATACTCCTTGGAAAATTCGGTAGCTCAGTGATTGTAAATTCATTAAAATTTGCCTTCATCTGCTAGCAACAGAGACCAGAAATAACACTGGCTTTGTAGAGGCTGAAGAGTTGGTCAGTCTAGGGCAAAGTCATCAGAGATCCAGACCCCTGCCAACTTTCTTCTCCCCAGTCTTTTGTACATGGTATCCATTCTCAAAGTTATCTCGTGGTCTGAAATGGCTGCTGGAGCCCTAGACATCACATCTGTATTCCAGGGAAGAACCAAAAGGAAATGGAGTGAAGGGCACAAAAGGCATCTACCATCTATTCATGTACTTCTTAGGGGGATTTCTTACAAGTGCCCCTGTCTGCATATTTCTCGTTGGCCACTCCTCACTGCAGGAGGCTAGGGAATGTGGTGGTGCAGCTAGGCACATCGGCACCCCAAAGAGAACCAAAGTTTTGCTACTAAGGAAGGAGGAAAGGGTTCTCTGACAGGCAGCCAGGAGTCCCTGCTGCAGCAGCTAAGAGCCTGGGCTCCAGAGGCGACCCTAGACTGCAGACCTGACGCTGCCCCGCGCAGCCGAGTGACTCTGGACAAGTGCCCTACGCTCCCAGAGCGCGGCGGACTGCCCCGTGCGAGGAAGACCCCGCCCAGGGCGGAGCAGGAGCGGCGAGGCGAGCACTCCGGGCGCCAGACAAAGAGCGCGGCCGCCGCCCGCCGCGCATGCGCCTGGGGCCGCCCGCCTGCTCCCGTCCGCCTGCGCGTGCGCGCTCGGCTGCGCCTCCCCTTGCGTCCCTCCTCCTCCTCACCAGCCAGTCCCGCCACCTCCCGGTCACTTTGGGGTGTGCACCGATCCAGCCGGGCTCAGTCCCGCTCAGGCCGGCTTAAACTCGCAAGCCCGCGTGCGTGCGAGGCCGCCCTGGGCGCAGCTGCCCGAGCCGCGCGTGGCGCGCAGCGTGCTGGGACACGCCACGGGCTCCCACGAGCACTGCCCCTCTACACACGGGAGGCGCAGCCGGTGACACCACGGAGCAGCCCCCAGCGACAAAAGGGCGCTGGAGGGTGAATCCCAGTCCGGCCCGCGGTGGCGGCTCCCGGGTGGATCGAGCCGCACGGCTGGCCCGCAGATGCGCTCCCGCTCGGCTCCCTGCCCTTCGCGGCTCCGCCCCGCCCTTGCCAGTGCTTCCCGGCCAGCTCTCCGCGACTCCGCGCCGAACGCGGCGACGCCCCACCTCGCCTGCCGCCAGGCTCCCGGGTGGGGAGCACGGGCCGCCCCGCGTCCCTCTCCGCGCTCAGCCCCTCCGCGCGCGCTGGCAGAGACGGCGGGCTCGGGTCTGCGGCTCTGGCCGGCAGGGCTGCTGCGCATCGCCTCCTCCCTCCCAGCCGCTCCGCCATCCCAGTGTTGGCTTCCTTAGGGTTTCAGGAGAGGATTCAGGAAGCCACTGCACGTCCCCTGTCCCCTGCATGGGTGATGCCCTCCAGCTGACCTCTTCCACCCCCCTCAGACTCCCACCCTGGAGGTCCCTGGGCAGCCTCCCACTGCCAAGGTTCCCAACACTGGCTGGCACCAGAAATTCTCTGCCTTTAGGGCCAGCCTGCCCAGAGGTGGTGTGTGTGTGTGTGTGTGTGTGTGTACGTATTTATGTATGTAGATGATCTCTGGAATTTGTTATGGGAGGGGAACTGGGTGGTTGAGGAATAGGACTGCAAGATTCACATCAATCACAATAGCTAACACATATACTTACTATAAACAAAGCACCATTCCAGGCACTGTGCATATACTACTTTTTTTTTTAGACAGGGTCTCGCTCTGTTGTCCAGGCTGGAATGTAGTGGTGCAATCATAGGTCATTCCAGCCTCCAACTCCTGGGCTCAAGAAATCCTCCTGCCTCAGCCTCCTAAGTAGCTGGGACTGTAGGTGCATGACACCATTCCCAGCTAATTTATTTTTTAGAGATGGGATCTTGCTATGTTGACCAAGCTGGCCTCAAACTCCTGGCCTCAAGTGATCCTCCTGCCTTGGCCTCCCAAAGTGCTAGGAGCATGAGCCACTATGCTCAGCAATAATTCATTTAATTTTCATACAACTCTATGTGGTAGATATTACTATGCCTATTTTACAGACAAGGAAGCTTTGTTTTAATTTCTTTACCTTTTGCTTATTATCTATTTAAATAAATATTGAGAATGATGGATGGATGGGTGGGCAGACAGATTTAAGCTGCTTTAGGCAACCCTAATTCAAATCCCCAGTTCTAGCCTTTGGCCCTGAGAATGCCATTCCCACCTGCACAAGTGCCGAAGCCTTCCAGAAGACTCGCGAGGAAGGAACGGGAGGTGAGAGAGTGCCTTGGACTCTTCCCACGTGCGATTGAAGCTCAACTTCAAGGAACGCAGTGCTGATAAGACCTGGACTGGCTGCTCAATTAGCACGTTATTGTCTCCATCTCGATAAATCACTGTCTCCTGACAAATGGCTCAGGGATGAGGTCTGTGAGTCACTCTGTACAATGCCTGAAGACGAGACGGGGCCACCAAGCAGGGCTTGGAGGTGTCAGACTAGCTCATGTACATTTTTAATAGGCCATAGGAGTAGGGGAGTAGCAGGGCCCTGGTTTTCACTGCAACTTGGTTTCCTAATAGAAATAAGAGAAGAAAATTAGACACCACTTCTGCACCAAGGTGACTTCACTTCATTGCAGCTGAAAACAAGTGAGATCATGTCGGTAAACTTCTTCAAGATCTTCACAGAGAGGGAGGCGCCCTCCTGTTCACCGCGAATTCCGAGCTTGCAGGTGGCTGCAAACTCTTCCCCCTCTAACCCAGCCTCCCTCAGAGCCGCTGCAGAATCAAACGTGTGAAGTCAGCAGATCTCTCTCCTTGCTCGGAAATAACCATTCCTCACCAGAGCTGAGGGGTAAAGTGAGGCTTCATTTCCTTCAAGGATCACTAGGAATAGCTGCGTGACCTTCAGGAGATCCACGACATTTCTGGGACCGTTTGTCCACCTCTCTGTCTCTCTGTCCATCTGTCAGCCCCACCCTCCTCTGCTGCCCCGCCTGGGTGGCTCTTCCACTGGGGCGGCGAGATGGCCGGCCCGTAGCCTGGTCCTGAGTGTCCCCAGCGGGGAAGAGCCCTTCCCCCCTCCTGCTATTTTAATAAAGTCCTGGCCTTCTCTTCAGGGCCTGGCTTAGGTGGTGCCCCCTAACCTGAACCGATCCATAAATGGACTGGGAATGTCTAACTAGAACTAACAAGCCAGCGATACCAGCCAGAGCGGGGCAGCGGGCCCTGTCCCGCCCCACCCCACGGGCCTGGCGGCGTGGGGGGAGGCTCCCGACCAGACATGCAAGCGGGGCCTTCCTCCTCTGTCTGTGCTCAAAGTGGGCCTTCCTACTCTGTGCTCAAAGTAAGGCAATCGAGCTGATAAACGCAGGGCAGGCTGGCCCCAGGGGCTGCCACGAGCTGCGTGTAATCATAAAATGACAGTCGGCAGCGCCTCACCCCGCGCTCCCACCCGGTGAGGACGAGATCCCGCGCCTCTAACCTGCCTGGCCGCAGATTCTTTTAAATTCTCTTAAGAATGTGAGAGAGCCGGTGTCCTCCCTGCGCTGCTGTGCTACGTGTTAAAGACGCTGCCGCTGGCAGACACCGTGGGAGGGGCGCAGGGGACACTGTGTCACTTCACACCCGCGTGGAAACCTACAATTATCTCAGTAAAGTGTCAACTACAGGACTGAGCGGACTGTGAAAATGGCATGCGATGGCGGCTCACAAGCCACCCTCCCTGGAAATCGAAAGGGGCATCTCCCCAGACAGGACCAGGGGCCGAGCCACCCGAGCCGCGGGCGCTGCTGGAGCAGCGGGTCTGTCGCACGCTGGGCCCGGGGCGGGTGGGGACAGGTGTGGCTGGGAACTTGGTGCCACCTGGCACAGGGACAGAGTGCCTGCTGTTAGGGCAGCTCTCCACGTGAGCCACGGGCCGCACCGGCCTCTCCCTTCCACGGGCCGCGGTTCCACACCCCCAGGCGGGCTCGGGAAACCAAATGCCGGCAGGTGGCTGGAGAAGCAGACACAACGCGGATCCCGGCCCAGAACAGGACCTGTGACGTCCAGGCCAGACCAGAGCTCGAGCGGCCGATGTCCGAGCTGGTTCGGAATGCCCGAATGCTGGGAGGGAAATCACACTCGCACCATCTCTCCCTTCCGTCCCTTCTCCCGCTTGTCCCCGCCCCAGTCTCTTCTCTTCCCCAAGAGGACAAAATTCAGCCATGAGACAGCCAGCATCCCTGCCCCAGAGGTTACAGGCAACGCGCGGTGGCTTCGTCTCTGCCCCGGCACCTCTGGACCTCCTCCTTTGAGAAATCCGGTAGGAAAAGGTGCGTGAAAAGGTCGTAGGCATTTTCAGATGGCTACTTTTCTCCAGAAGTTAATTGGTGCGGCCCTCCTGCCCCTGTGTGCTCAAAGGCCCCCGAGAATCTGTTCCGATGGGAAAGGCACAGAGGGCGGTCTCCACAGCCGCCGGGACCCCATGCCCCTTAGGTGCCTCGTCTCTAAGGGTTTGCTCCATTGGTATCTCAAGTCCCAAACTCATTTGACCATAAGGCACCCCTCTGAAGAACCAAGGTAGGAATTTTTGTCCTTATCTGAAAACATGAGCAAGCACAAGAACAGAGAGGTCAAGAGCTTGCCCTGAGATCACACAGCCAGAGTCCTTTGCCCAGCATGCCTTCCCCTATACCTCCAGGCCTCCTGTTGACATATTAAATGTACAATGTTAGAGAGAAAGCTGCAAGCCATTTTCCTTAAATTCCAGCTAAAGTCAAGAAAATCTCAACCTGTTAGCATGACATAATTAGAAGATACTTTGATTTCGCACTACTTACCACAGCTCCAAGATTCAGATAAATTTTATGTTAAAAAATTTTTTCGTGGACTATGAATTGAAAGTGACCTTGGACATACAGTCTAACCCATTTCTCAGCTAGGAAAACAGAGGTACAGCGACAGGGAGTTGGTCTAGCCCGCGGCAGCACCCAGGACTCGCAGCCACAGCATCCAGCGCTCCCTGAGCCCGCGCCCCGCCGGGCACTGAGCCCGCAGCGGACACCCTCCCGATTCAACCTTGGCAACCGCCGTGTGCAGCAGACACTTTAACGGCATCCCCGTCTTACAGGTGAGGACGGAGAAGCCAAGAGGCCTCAGCTCTCAGCAGCGGACGCTCCGTTGGTGAGTGGCAGGGTCTAGGATGGAGGTCGGGTTGGGCTAACTTCCAAGGCCACTCTCAGGATGACACTTTGTTTTCCTAACCCAGGAACCGAACGGCTCTGGGAACTGTGTTGCATGCGACAGATTTCCTGTGCCCTGCCCCTGCCGCTCCCTAGGCAGACTGCGTGTCGCATGCCCCGGCTTGGTGGGTCTTCTGGAGTTTGGCTGAGTCCAGTTGTCGCAGTGCTGGCCAAGTTTCCTCCGAGCCCTGTGACGGCTTGATTAAGATTTGTCCCACTTAACTTCCCATCTACATCTTCCGCTTGGCCTGCTTCCCTGAGTTTCTACATTTGAAAGCTCTTTTAATTGTCTTTAAACAAAATCCCGTTCCAAGCTATCAAGCAACAGAAACAAAGGTGTTGGGTGTGGGAGGAAATGGAAGCATTCGTTTAATTTATATGTCAGCGTGGAGAACAATATGAAAGTGTTTTGCAAGCTTTCTTGAATTGGGGCTTCTATTTTGATTTTTTTAAAGTGCAACTCAGCATCCAAGCCCAAACCTTGGGATGGCAGGGAAATTTAATTAGAATGTGGAATGTTTTACATAATTTTGTTTCTTCCTGCTATTTTCTTAAGGCTGACAGGATCACCCATCTGCTTAAAATATAATTGAGTGGGGAAGTGAGAAGGGAAAAAAAGACCTTGTCTGAAAACTTAACTCCAAACCAGAGGCCTGGAGGAGCTGCTGAGTTTGATTTTGAACAGGGCTGTTTGTGCCCCAGAAATGACCCCTGTGTTAGTCAGAAGATTGTGTCACCAGCTTCCAGCTGATAGTCATGACGGATATTCACAAATATTCTGGTTTAGTCTTCCTCCTTTTGGGCACAGGGTATAATTGCAATTGCAATTCTCTCTCCTCTTTAAAGTTATACAGGGTCATGTGACTTGCTCTAACCAATAAAATGTGAGCAGAGATGATGTGTGTCACTTTCAGAGCCAGTGCATGCCATTCCCTTCCCTCTGCTACAGACACCATGGAAACATCTGTGGAGGTGGCACTATGGACAAGCTGGCTCTCGGATCCCAGCCATCCCACACAGAACGTGGAAGATGAGCAATAAATACATTTTGTTAAACCACTGAGATTGAGAGGGGAAGTGTTTGTTGCCCAGCATGATCTAGCTTACCTGATGGAATCACAGATTTAGAGACTAAATCCATGACTTGTTCAATCTTTATTCATTCAATGAACATTTACCGAACCCTAGCTCTACACCAAACATCTTGCTAGATCCTGAAGACAGCACCTAGGACACTGTCGGGCACTAATATTTGTGCAATAAATGTTTGTTGGATAAATAAGTAAACATAGTAATTACTATTATCAGCATAATGCTTGACATATGGCAAATAACCAATAAATTATACATGTATGGAATTCTTCTAACAACTCTAAGAGGTGAATACTACCATCATATTTATTCTTACATATAAGAAAAATAGGGTTTAAAGAGGTTTAATCACTTTCTGGGAATTACATAACCAATAAATTGCACAGCCAGCATTTAAACCCAGGCTATCTCTGAATCCATAGTTTATGCCCTTAACCATTACGTTGCACTGTCTGTAAACAAATAAGAGAATAAAGATGAGTGTCTGTCCCTCAAGGTTTTACAGTGTAAGGGGAGTAGGAGGAGACCGATGTGCACAAACAATTACAATTCAAGGTAATGTGACACGGTGGGACTGAGAAGGTGTTACACCAAGGGTGTCATTTGAGCTGGGTATGGAAAAAGGAGAAGTTCACACAGGCGCACAGACGAGGAGCAAGGGCCATTCCTGGCTAAGAGAACGATGTATTCAAGGGTATGATGGGCACTGCCACAACAAGGAAAGGGGCCACAGCCCATGAATGAGAAATCCCCTCTGTCATTTCCTACACCCTGTAAATGGGACAAGAAAGTCCTCCATTGTGGCAAGGTAGCCAGGAGAGAGGAGAAAGGCAGGCTCCTGCTGGCCGCACGCCTTCCCGGGACGCCCTCGTTCTGTAAATGTTTATGGAGCCTGTCAGCCAAGCCTGGCGCTGTGCTGGCCCTGGGCGACAGCAGGGAGTAGTTAAGCACCACGCACCTCGCTACAAGCCGCACAGGCCACTCTGCTTACGGATAAGCTGCACAGACCGGCCAGGCTCAAGAGGAAATCCTAGCCAGATGCCTGACCTTTGGGAGGATTTTGAATAAGCAGCCAAATCCCTGGGGCAGAATTCCACCCTCTTCTCAGCCAGTCTTTGTCCTGGTGGGCAGCCAACCCCGTCAAGTTGCTTAACTGGGCTCAGAGTGCCCAAGAGAGGCTGGCTCAGCAGACGCCTCATCCAAAGACATCCTCACCGCCCTTACCTTTCCTGGCCTCTGGGTACTTCTGTCGCCGCTGTGCAGGTATGGGAGGTTGCCCAACATGCCTGGCGGCACAGCTACAGGAGCAGCGGTGTCTGCAGGCTAGCTGAACAGGCTTCAGAGGCTTGCGAGAGGATCAAGTTTCCATGAAGTTTGTGTCTGCTTGGCTCTACTTCAAAGGGCACTAAATTCCTGCCAGAATTAAAAAGAAAGATCCCTCAAAATCCTTTTCACTCAGAGTGTGCCAGGATTAGGCCCATCATGCACAACTTGTCTTACCGTTGCTCTCTCTATTCTCGGGGTCAAGCTGGCTCAGGGGTGTTCTGGCCGCTGCAGAGGGATGGACCAAGTGGACCAAAAATCTGCATAAGCAGCACCAAAAGGTCAAAGTTTTCAGACCTCCAACTTAACTGACCCTACAGAAATAGACCAATTTTCCAAAAACCAATTCATTGAAAGCCAACAAGCAAAATAACCAATTTTTCAAAGTCCAATAAACAATTTTTAAAATTATCAAATTACTACTTATTTCTAGACATGCATGCTCATCACCCTGCCTCTCCCTCTGTCCCCTGAACTGTCAGTCAGTGAATTGACTCTCAGCTAACTGACCTGCCACAAACTGACCTGTGACAGCCCACACCTGGTGCACACACAGGCTTCTGAACCACTCCCCCCAACCAGAGCTTGAGAGCTAGAAAGGGGTCCACAGTGCCTATCCTCCCAGCCAGGTCTTTGTGCCACCATCTCCTGTGGGCGATACAGCATCCCTTCCAGGGAGGGAGGAGGGCTTTAGTGTTGAAAACTTGCCAACTGTCTGTTTACCTGAGTTTGGGCACCTTCTCTGACCTCGCTGGAAAGTCATATGGAAGAGCAGGTTCTTGGCAGGCATGTACATTGTAAGTGGCGTGCTTTAAAAACACCACGTGTAAATCAGATATTGCCATAAAATGAAAATTGCAGCTACAAATTGCATACTTATTACAGCCCTGTCTGATATATGAGGCAATGTTGGCACTACATAACAGGTAGCCTGAGAAATAGAAAGTTACACATAGAGCATAAAAGATAATTATTTTTCAATCCACAATAATACAATCTCTCTTATTTTTCACATCACAGAATCCTACATCAAAGCTAGAAAGGTTCTTAAGGCCATTAGCCAAGCTCTTCATTTTACAGATAAGAAGGCTGAGGCTTATGAGGGGAAGAAACCTGCCCAAGGTCACCCAGCAGAGCCTGGCAGTGCCCCTGTCCTGACAGACACCCGCGGCGTGGGGGCTGGCGGCTCTGCCCACGCTCGTCACTAAGTCTGCAAGCACAGGCAGTCACTGGAAGCTGCTCCACGGCAGGTCCCGGGCAGTCTGGGAGGAGACACTGGCCTGCCGTCTAGACGCTAGCACTTGGGTGCAGCAGGAATGCCATGTGCCACTCCCCCTCGCATGTCCTTAGGCAAGTCGTGTAGTCTCACTGAGTTTCAGTTTCTTAGTCTGCAAGATTAAGCTGAGTTCACCTACCTATCTCACAAGGACGTCATGCAGAATTAAATGAGACATTCCAGGTGGGATTATTTAAGAAGCATCTAACCTATCCTGGGCCATACTCAAACCGGGCTCTGCAGCAGGGCCAACATTGCAGACGAGTATGGCAAAAGTATCCAGGAACTACAGCCTTTCCTGGAGCTCACCGGTCTTCCAGACATTGCTCCAGAACCTGTGCGGATCTGCGCCCTGCTGGCATCCACAGTGGCATGATCACTCCACCCCCCAATTCAGAGTCACTTCTGACTTCAAAGTCTTCTGATTCCAGAGTTTTGCATTCCAAGGCAATTCAGTGGTCCTTGCATACACCTGTGGAACTCTGCCACCACTAATCCTATCTCCCGGAAAGTCAATTGCCTGAGGGATGGGATGTTTTGGTCTCTCGTTCAACAAACATCTAAGGTGAGCCCACCTGATGCCAGACTCTGAACTAGCTGGTGCCAGTGCCGTAGTGCACAAGGAACAAAACAGACAAACTCCTGCTTTAATGGGTTGAGAAATGCAATTAAGAAATAGAAAAATGGGGGGGGGGAGGCGGGGGCAGGAGTAGAAAAAACACCAAGATAATGTGAGAGAAGGACAGGTAGTCAAGAGGAAATGGATATCACTGGCTGATTTACGCACTGGGGAAGTGGCGCGAGATGAGGGTGGCGTTCCGCGGCATGCACATATGCTGTCCCAGTTGTAAATGGCTGGCATCTGTTTGGATTACCCAGTGATTGTGCCAGCCCCGTTGTTAGAGATGTTAACGCCACCCCTGGCGTGTGGCGCGCCATTAGTCAAGGAAGGCGTCTTTCACAGCATAGTATTGGGCAAGATCCAGAAAAGGAGAAGTCAGCTGTGAGTAGACACGGGGGCAAACATGCTCCAGGAGGCGAGAGCAGCACATGCAAAAACACTTGCAGCAGGAATGAGCTCAAAGTCGGAGAACCAGAAAGAGGACTTCCAGGGTCACTGGAGCACAGGAGTCGCCAAGGTCAGCGAGGTGTGCAGGAGCCGCCCACAAAATGTGGGGATTTTTCCAAGTGTGATAAGTAGGCATAGAAGACTTTTTAGGCAGAGAATGGGATTTGGATTTTCAGTTTTATGAGAGCGCCCGAGCTGCTTTTATAGGGCAGCAAGAGTGCATCATTGGCACCTAGAATCGTGTCTTCCATGCGGTGGGTGCTGACTAATCTATCAGATCAAAGAATGAACATGCCTGAAACCTCCCTCGAAGCCACTCGAGAAGCAAGTTTAGCTTCTTTGGATTCTCCCCATGGCCGTTATGAAGGAAAAGTGAAATGTTCTCATAGACTCCAGCTGCTGACGGTGCTTTAGCTGCTAGAACGAGCCCCAGCTTAGACGCGGGTCCCTAAGGAGGGCTCGGCGCACACCCCAGGGACCCTCACAGAGCCCTTGCTGTGCTCCCAGCAGAGACGGACACCTCAGACCTCCACTCACAAACCCGCGCTGAGGAGCTCCTATGTCTGAGTGAGTCTCACTGCTGTGACAGTGACGTTAGACTCAGTCAGGAAGGGTGCTTGTGTGGGATTACTATTAGCACGTCTGATGTTCTGGTCTGAAGTTTGTATGTGGCTTTCTCATTTTGCAGAATTTATTATTGCTTTTGAAAAGTGTTTTTCATGACCTCTCTGAAGCAACTTTTCTCCTCTGCCCACTTCATCTCCCCTTCCCGGCAGCCAGAGTTCTCGCGATGCTGCTGGGTACACCGAAAGCCTCTGAGGCGGGACGGGACACGCACAGCAGTCTGGCTGAGGCCATCAGAAAGGGCTAGCACCGCCCATGGTGGGCATTGTTTGTGGCCTAACCGACACATTTTCTCCTCTTCCTCTTCCTAAAAGAACCCAGATCTTGTCCAGGTATGCATGCAGCCAAGCGCTTCTCGAGAAACTAACTCCACCCCCAGCTCCGGGGCAGAGACTGATTGCTTTGACAGTAATCCTGAACCCCTTGCAAGGATTGGCTCCGCAATGGTCATGTGACCAAATTGAGCCAAAGAAGGAAAAAGAAAAACTTCATTTATTTATTCAAGAAACACTATGTACCTACTGTGTTCTGGGCACTGCTCTTAAATTCTGGAAATAAAGAACTCATGGGAGAACAAAAAGAAATCATTACCCTGTGAGCAGAAACAGACAATAAACAAAATAAATCCTAAAGTATGTATAATGTTTGATGGTGACCAGTGAAACCAGTAACGCAGAGAAAGGGAGGAGGATGCCAGGCTGCATTGTACCTGGGGTCACCAGGGAGGCCGCCTGCGGGAGGTGAGGGCTCAGTCATAGCGGAGTCTGCGGGGAGAACACTCCAGACAAAGGGCCCTCCAGCAGGGTGGGGCTTCGCGTGTTTGAGGAGCAGAGGCCAGTGCCGCGGAGCAGGGTGACAAGGGGGACAGGCACAGGAGTGGAAGACACAGGCATGGTGGAGTAGACCATGCTGGGCGCTGCGGGTCTGCTGAGGACTCCGGCTTTTACACAGGGACCATGGGAAGGGTTTGAGGAGGACAGAGTCACAGTTTGACCTACATCTCAACGGGATCCCTTTGGTTGCTGTTTGGGGAAAAGACTGAAGGAAAGTAGGGACAAGAGTCCTCCCTCAATCTTCTGGGAGAGCCTCCGAAAGCCCCTCTGGCCCCTTGGTGTCACTGTGAGCACATGCAAGACGTGGGGAGAGCTGCAGCCCCTCCCCGCCACGCGAGAGGAGGACACTCCAGGACAGGGCGGAGCCGGGCCTGCAGGGAGGCGCAGAGCTGCAGGGCGGCTCAGCTGTCTGGCCTGCCGCGCCCGGGAACCTGCAGTCTACAAGTCAATAAACACCCTCATCGTTTTGACGAAAGAAATTTGGGGTTTCTGTTTCTTGCACCCAAAATCTTTCCGACCGATTCATCATCCAGCCCCACTCTCCATCAGTACCATTTGCTCCAGGGCTACGGGCTCTGCGGGCTACGGCTCCCTGGACAGGTTATTAATGGTGTAGAAGTTCTTAATTTAGACAAGAGTGTCACTTTTTTTATTTCGGCATATTATAGGGGAACAGATTTTAAGGTTTCAAAAAATGCCCATTCCCCCCCCTCCCTCCACAAGTCTGAGTCTCCAGCATGACCATCCCCCAGATGGTGCACATCTCACTCATTATATATGTATATACCCGCCCCCCTCGGCCCTCCCACCTGCCCAATCCCCTATTACTGTAGTACCTATGTGTCCACTTAGGTGCTGCTCAGTTAATACCAATTTGCTGGTGAGTATATGTGGTGCTTGTTTTTCCATTCTTGGAAAACTTCGCTTAATAGTATGGGTTCCAGCTCTAACCAGGAAAATATAAGATGTGCTATATCACCATTGTTTCTTAGAGCTGAATAGTACTCCATGGTATACATATACCACATTTTATTAATCCATTCTTGGATTGATGGGCACTTGGGCTGTTTCCACAGCCTTGCAATTATGAATTGTGCTGCTATAAACATTCGAGTGCAGGTGTCTCTTTTGTAGAGTGTCATTGGACCTTTTGGGTAGATGCCCAGCAATGGGATTGCTGGATCAAATGGTAGATTCACTTGTATCACTTTAAGGTATCTCCATATTGGTTTCCACAGAGGTTGAACTAGTTTGCAGTCCCACCAGCAGTGTAGGAGTGTTCCTCTCTCTCCGCATCCACGCCAGCATTTATTGTTTGCAGACTTTTTGATAAAGGCCATTCTCACTGGAGTTAAGTGATATCTCATTGTGGTTTTGATTTGCATTTCCCTGATGATTAGAGATGTTGAGCATTTTTTCATATGTTTGTTGGCCATTCTTCTGTCTTCTTTAGAAAAGTTTCTGTTCAAGTCCTTTGCCCACTTTTTAACAGGGTTATTTGATTTTTTCTTGGTGATTTTCATGAGTTCTAAGTATATTCTAGTTATCAGTCCCTTATCGGATGTGTAGGATGCAAAAATTTTCTCCCATTCTGTAGGTTGTCTGTTTACTTTCATGACTATTTCTTTGGCTGTGCAGAAGCTTTTTAGTTTGATCATGTCCCATTTATTTATTTTTGTTGCTGCTGTGATTGCCTTAGGGGACTTCTTCATAAACTCTTTGCCCAGGCCGATGTCTAGGAGAGTGTTTCCAACTTTTTCCTCTAGAGTTCTAATAGTTTTATACCTTAGGTTTAAGTCTGTTATCCAGCGTGAGTTGGTTTTTGTGAGAGGTGAAAGGTGTGGGTCCTATTTTAGCCTTCTACAGGTGGCTATCCAGTTTTCCCAGCACCATTTATTGAAAAGGGATTCTTTTCCCCAGCATATGTTTTTGTCTGCTTTGTCAAAGATTAGATGGCTATATGAGGATGGTTTTATATCAGGATTCTCACATCTGTTCCACTGGTCAATATTCCTATTTTTGTGCCAATACCATATTGATTTAATTACTATATCTTTGTAGTATAGTTTGATATCTGGCATATTAATGCCTCCCATTTTGTTTTTGTTGCCTAGAATTGCTTTTGATATTCGGGGTCTTCTTTCGTTCCATACGAAGCGTAAAATTATTTTTTCTATATCTGTGAAGAATGCTGATGGGATTTTAATAGGTATTGCATTGAATTTGTAGATCAGTTTGGGTAGTATAGACATTTTAATGATGTTGAGTCTGCCGATCCACGAGCATGGTATGGATTTCCATCTGTTTACATCCTCTGCTATTTCCTTCCTCAGTGTTTCATAGTTCTCTCTGTAGAGGTCTTTTACCTCCTTGGTTAAGTATATTCCCAGGTACTTTAATTTCTTTGTTGCTATTGTGAAGGGAATTGAGTCTTTGATTTGGTTCTCAATTAGATTGTTGTTGGTGTACATGAATGCCTCTGATTTCTGTGTGTTGATTTTGTATCCTGAGACTTTACTAAATTTATTGATCAGTTCCAGGAGATTCTTGGTTGAATCTTTGGGGTTTTCTAAATATAATATCATATCATCAGCAAGCAGTGAAAGTTTGATCTCTTCTGCCCCTACTTGGATACCTTTAATTCCATTTTCCTGTCTGATTGCTGTAGCCAGGACTTCCAGCACTATGTTGAATAGAAGTGGAGATAGTGGGCTGCCTTGTCTGGTTCCAGTTCTAAGTGAGAATGATTTCAATTTTTCCCCATTCAGTATGATGATGGCTATGGGTCTGTCATATATGGCTTGTATCATTTTTAAATATGTCCCTTCTATGCCTATTTTCTTAAGTGTTCGTATCATGAAAGGGTGTTGAATTTTGTCAAAAGTTTTTCTGCATATATTGAAAGAATCATGTGGTCTTTGTTTTTGCTTCTGTTTATGTGGTGAATTGCATTTATAGATTTGCGTATGTTGAACCATCCCTGCATCCCTGGGATGAAGCCCACTTGGTCGTGGTGGATTATTTTTTTGATAAGCGTCTGGATTCGGTTAGCTAAGATTTTGTTGAAAATTTTTGCATCTATATTCATTAGGGATATTGGTCTGTAGTTTTCTTTTTTTGTTGCATCCTTTCCTGGTTTTGGTATCAGAGTAATATTCGCTTCATAAAAGGTATCGGGGAGGTTTCCGTTCTTCTCAATGTTGTGAAATAGTTTTTGCAAGATAGGTACTAGTTATTCTTTGTAAGTGTGGTAAAATTCGGGTGTGAATCCATCTGGACCGGGATTTTTCTTTTTAGGGAGATTTTTAATTGCTGTTTCCATTTCAGCTATTGAGATTGGTGTGTTGAGGGAATCTATTTCTTCCTGGTTCAGCCTAGGGAGGCTGTGTGTTTCTAGAAATTTGTCCATTTCCTCCACATTTTCCAGTTTGTGTGCATAAAGATTTTTGTAGTACTCATAAATTATATCTTGTATCTCTTTGGGATCAGTTGTGATATCTCCTTTTTTGTTCCTGATGGAGCTTATTAGAGATTTCTCTTTTCTGCTTTTCATTAGCTTAGCCAGTGGCGTGTCAATTTTGTTTATTTTTTCAAAGAAACAACTTTTTGTTTTATTAATCTCCTGAATAGCTTCCTTGTTTTCAATTTTGTTTAGTTCTAATTTGATCTTGTTGATTTCGCTCCTTCTGCTGGGTTTGGGGCTGGTCTGTTCTTCTTTTTCCAGCTCTTTGAGTCATTTCATTAGATTGTCTATTTGTGATTTTTTGACTTTTGATTATAGGCATTTATGGAGATAAACTTTCCTCTCAGAACTGCTTTAGCTGTGTCCCAGAGGATTTCATAACTTGTCTCTCCATTGTCATTTTTTTCATAGAAGTTTTTTATTTCCATCTTGATTTCTTCATTTATGAAGTAATCATTTAGTAGGAGGTTGTTTAATTTCCTCGTTTTTGTGTAGAAATGTGAGTTTCTATTCTGGTTGATTTCTACTTTTATTCCACTGTGATCTGAGAAGATACATGGTATGATTTGTATTTTTTAAAATTTCTTGAGGTTTACTTTGTGTCCTAGGATATGGTCAATCTTAGAGAATGTCCCGTGAGCTGATGAGAAGAATGTATATTCAGTGGATTTTGGGTAGAATGTTCTGTAAATGTCAGTCAGACCCAATTGTTCTAGAGTTTTGTTTAAGTCCATTATTTCTTTATTAATTTTCTGTTTGGAGGATCTGTCTTGTGCCGTCAGTGGGGTGTTGAAATCTCCGGTGAGTATGGAGTTGCTATTAGTCCATTTGCTTAGATCCAGTAAGGTTTGCTTTATGAATCTGGGTGCACCTAAGTTGGGTGCATATATATTTAAAACTGTTATCTCTTCTTGATGAACTGTGCCCTTCACCATTATATAATGACCCTCTTTGTCTTTCACTACTTTTGTTGGTTTAAAAACTAAATCGTCTGAAATTAGAACTGCCATGCCAGCTTTCTTTTGGCTTCCACTTGCCTGGTATACTGATCTCCACCCTTTTACTTTTAGTCTATATGCATCCATGGAGGTTAGATGTGTTTCCTGAAGACAGCATATACTTGGCCTGTCTTTTCTTATCCATTCAGCCAGCCTATGTCTCTTGAGTGGAGAGTTTAAGCCATTCACATTTATTGAGAGAACTGATAGGTAAGGTAGATTATTGTTCATTCTGTTGGGTTGGATGTCATTGCTTTGATTTCTCTCTTGAGCCATTGTATTATCTGGCCTTTAATCTTTGGGTTTTGGTTGTTTTTATATTCGTGAGTTTTTATTATGGTGTTCCGTGCGTAACACTGTTTTGAGTATTTCTTGTAGGGCTGGTCTTGTCTTGGTGAATTATCTGAGACTTTGCTTGTCTGAGAATGTCTTTATTTCTCCTTCATATATGAAGCTTAGTTTTGCAGGGAATAAGATTCTAGGCTGGGCATTGTTTTGTTTCAGAAGAGTGAGAATGGGGCCCCAGTCTCTCCTTGCTTGTAAAGTCTCAGTAGAGAAGCCTCTTTAGTTGATATTTTGGTCAGTCTGATGACTGCATGTCGTGACGTCTTCCTGTTTGCATTGAATCCCCCAGGGGTCCTCTGAGCTTCTTGAACTTGTATATCGAGATTTTGAGCGAGGCCTGGGAAAATTTCCTCTATTATATCTTCAAATAGCTTGTCCAACCCTTGAGTGTTGTCTTCTTCCCCTTCTCATATCCCTATGACCCTCACATTAGGTTTCTTCACATAATCCAACAGCTCTTGTAGGCTTTGCTCTTTTCTCTTGTTTCTCTGCTCTATCTCTGTGACTGTTTTATTTAGTTGAAGGGTGTTATCTTCAATCTCTGAGATTCTTTCTTCTGTTTTATCTACCTGTTCTTGAGACTTTCCACTGTATTTTGTAGTTCCCTGAATTGATTCTTCATTTCCAGGAGTTCGGTTAAACTTTTCTTCATTATGTCGATTTCTTTAGTGAACTTTTGTTCCAGGTCCTGGAGGTTTTTTGTGGTTTTTTTGTGTTGGTTATTGAGTTGTTCTTGCAGGTCAGTGAGTGTTCTTATGATCCCCATATGAAATTCTTCTTCTGTCATTTTGGTTGCCTGATTTAGGTTGGTGTCCATTTCTAGGGGGCTGGTGCTCTTCTCTAGGGGTGTGATTTCCGTTTGGTTCTTCATATTTCCGGAGTTCCTTTGCTGACTTCTTCCCATGTCGATCAGTTGTTGTGTCTTTCCTTTAGGTTTTTGTTTGGGTATTCACATGTCTTGTTTAGTTTCTGAGCCGGTAGGTGGTGTCTGTGGGTGAGATTCGACCACTCCCTGTATAATGAGTCAGTGGGTGCCGTGAAAAGGCTGTGCAGGATGCCGTCCCTGTCAGTAGGTGGCGCTTGCTTGGAGGAACAGGCTATGCTGTTGTTTTTGTGTCCTGTTATCAGCTCTTGTTCCTGTAGGGAGGCACTCCAGTGCCTCAGGTGGTGGGTGGGGCCCTGGGACTTCCAGGTGTGTCCTTTTCTCCCCCTCAGTGAGGGCTGGTCTAGGAGAGAGTCTGGGCGGAGCTGGGTTGGGTAAGCCTGCCCTCAGGCACCACCAGTGCTGTTAGCAGGGGTCAAAGTTCTGTTCTCTGCTTCCAGGAAAAGCTGTCATGGAGGGGCTGGAATGGCTCCGCTCAGCCAGAAAGTCTGCATGTGGGGTTGGGGCTGTCTGAGACCCGCAGTCTGGAGCAAGCCTCACTTCTTTCCACCCTCCCCAACTCCACAGCTACTCTAGGGCCTCTGCCATCAGGCCAGACCTTACACCACCAGGCCTCCCCAGACTGTGATGCTGGTGGGGAGGTTCCCTGCACAGGAATGCCACCTGGGCTGGGCGCACGGCCTCCTTTTCAGAGGAGGGTTGCTCTCTAGGGCACTGATCTGCCCCTGAAGGCACACACACCTCAGTAGGCTGTTCCCGTATATCCCTTCTGTGCCCCGGGCAATGCTAGACCTAGGTGCACGGGATCTGGTCTGCAGGTCCAACCTCTGGGTCCCAGAGTTCAAACTATATCCCCACCAGGGAGAGGAGTGCCGGTCCCAATTCACCCACAGGGAGCCCACGCTGGGTCTATGTCTGTCAGCCTCAGGGTCTGCCCCGTTCTCCTGTGATCACCAGGCCAGCAGCACCTGGGAGGGCTGGCAGGTGGGGATCTCACAGTCTGAGTTCCCCTGAGTCAGCTGTAGGGCCCCAAAAGGGAAGGTCCCATTCCCTGGAGGTGCCTCTGGCTGGTGGCTATATTGTCTCTTTGGGCAGCCGCGGATAGGGTCTTAGGAGGGGAGGAGGAGGCAATATGGCACCTGCCACACGGCTTGGGTCTGTGCACACGGAGGTGCCCAGAGGGAGTTGGGAGCTTGGTGCCACATCCGCCACAGGCCCACCACTAGCTGGTGGCAGCCGTCTCCGGGCTGGTGTCCACAGGTCTCTCCACCCACTGGGGAGCCCACCAGCAGTCCCAGATGCAGGGGAGGGTAAATGGTATATTCACCTACCCTCCTGCTGGTCTCTGGCCTACTCCGGCGGTCTCAGCTTCCAGTTCTCCTCCACAACCTCCTTCCGTGGAGTCTCCCGGGATCTCAGGTACTCCTCCCTCCGGCCTTCATCCGCTGTATGCTCGTCTTCTTGCTTCTTTTTTCTTATTTCTGCTAGAATCTGTCTTTTCTGCAGAGACACTTTGTCTGGTGGTGTTTCTCGTCCGCCATCTTTATCCTCCCTCCAAGAGTGTCACTTTTGTCTCTGGGACGTCCTTCCATTGAATCCTCTGACTTTGGGGTCCACAGGCTGTCAGACTTATCACCTCTTCCTCACCACCTGTGTATTAATTCATCCGACATTACTGAGTCCTATACTAGGCCTTGCAGTGTCCTGCATGAGCAAGAGCAGTCCCAGCTCCCAAGGAGTCAAGAATGAGAGAGAGAGAGAGATCTAATTACATGACATTGGGTCAAGTGTTTAAAAATAGCTTTTATTTAATGCAGCCCATGTGGCAGCAAATGCCTGAGCCTCTCTGGACTTCAGTGTGATCTTCTGTAAAATGACCCTTTGCCACTCTGAGAATCCATGGGCCTATGACTTATGGTAGCTTTCTTTTGCTGTTACTATGGTTTGAGTGTGGGTCCCTCCCAAATCCGTGTTGAAACTTAACCCTCAATGCAATGTATTGCAAGGTGGGGCCTTTAGGAGGTGATCAGGCCATGAGGGCTCCACCCTCATGGATGGGATTAGTGCCCTTATAAAATGACTTGGGGGAGTGAACGTGCCCCTTTTTGCGCTTGTGCCATGTGAGGACAGGGAGTCCATCACTCCACTACTCTGTAAGGACAGAGCAGCAAGGCACACCCTAGAAGCAGACACGGATCTGCTGGCACCTTGACCTTGAGCTTTCCGACCTCTAGGGCTATGAGAAATACATTCCATTCTTTATAAATCACCCAGTCTAAGGTCTTTTGTCATAGCAGCCTGAGCAGACTAAGATAGGTGTCAATCTCCACATTTAAGTTTTGTGGAAGACAGTGAACCAGAGGTCATAAAGAACACTCCATGTTTTCTCAAAGCCATGTTTTCTCATGGCTTATACTAAGCAGATTTGGCAACACCGTGAGCCAAGGCACATTCTTCCAAATATGGTACAGTAATACTTTCATAATGTAGCTCCTCATAACAGAGATATCAGTCCACTCCCCCGATCAACCTCCAGTTTCCAATTTCTCTACATTTCACCCATCTTAACTTCTTGCTTCAAGTAGCATCACACTATGGTTAAGTCCACCTCAGCTGGAATCAGACTGTCTGTTTAATGCCTTCATTCTTTTTTGACCTCCATGTATCCATCAAGTGGTCTTTCTGGCTGCACCTCCTCCCCTAATTTTCCTAAAATTCTTCCCTGGTTGTGGTAAGATGACATCTGGGCGGCTCTCCTACAAGTTTCTCTTCTCTCTGGAAGCTATTGTTTCTAAGCCACCTTGCTTCATGCTTCTTTACCCTTCACCAATTATCTGGGAATGTCCCAGGTCCTCTCCTGGCCCTCCTCCCCCTCTACACTCATTCCCCTTGAGCATCTCCCATCTTATGACTAAGCCCCAGGCCTGAGTTTTTGCACCTGGCGCTCTTATTTGTGCAGAAAGCCATGTCCCCACCATCTCTTCTTCCTCCTTCATCTTCTATTAATACACTCTGTCATTAGGATCCTACCAGCAAAACAGAACCCCTACTAGATTTTCCAAATGGAAAGAACTTAATACAAGCAATTGCTTATGTGAGTGATGGAAGATTCCAGAAGTCAAACAGAAGAAACTGAAGCAACCCAGAGACAAACCACAGAAATAAGATGTTACCAACCATAGGGATGTGGGGCAGCAAGAGGAGGCGGCATTACCAGTGCCTGGAAGCTGGAGCTGTCCAGCAGACTCTGGCGTGAGGGTGGGAGCTGCCCGTTGGACCTAAGCCCATGGAGAGAGGGGCTGCCTGGCTGCAGCTGGAATAAGAAGCGAGGCATAGACACCAGGAGACGTACTACTAGCTTCTCCTCTGCCCCCACTCTCCAATCTTCCCACAATGCCCCCCTAACTAGAGGTGAAAGGAGGCTGGTAAATGCAGCCCCCTCTGACATGGAGCAGAATGGGAGAAGGACAGACCAACAGCAGTGTGGCCACCCAGCAAGATTCGTCAGTCAATACTCACATGCGTTCAAGTGGCTTCTTTCCTCTGTTCCCTAAACTAGAACACTCAGAGTCACGCTCAACCTCCTCCTCCAACTTCTTGCCTTCTTTGCAGAATTTTGCCAACTCCTATCACTTCTCCACTGAAATAAATTCCTGTTGACTCCTCCTCCCCAGCTATGGAGCCCCACTGCAGCGCAAGCCTCCATCTTCCTCTCATAGCTGGTATTCCTGGCTATGGTGCCACCTCCCTTCCACCCCACCCACTGGCTCTACCGCCTCATTGGGAGGATGGAGCCTCTGTCCCAGCAGTTTCAGCAAAAGTCCCAAGTCTGACTCTCTTTGGCTTGAATTGGTCACATGATCTTCCCTGAACCACTCACTGTGGCTAGAGGATCCAGTGCTTCTGATTGGTTGGGCTTCAGCCACATCTTATCCCTGAAACCAGGGGTAGAGTCAACCCCCACCAAACCTCATGGCTAGGAAGTGGGCAAGGGTAGTTCTCCAAAGGAAAAATAAGGTTCTGTTATATAAAGTATAGGGAATGAATGCTGGTGAGAGAAAAAATTCAGAGATCTGCTACACACTCCTTTCATTATGTCTCTGCTATAAAAGAAACCAATAAAACTCTACTCCTTAGGCTATTTCAGAACTATGCTATGGGCCAGGCAAGGTGACTCATGCCTGCAATCCTAGCAATTTGGGAGACCAAGATGAGAGGATCACTAGAGGTCAGACCAGCCCGAGCAACATAGTAAGACCCTTGTCTCTACAAAAAAAATTTTTTCAAATTAACCAAGTGTGGTGGCACAAACCTGTATTCCCAGCTACCTGGGAGGCTGAGGCAGGAGGATCCCTGTAATAATACCACTGCACTGTATCCCGGGCAAAAGAGTGAGACCCTGTCTCAAAAAAAAGAAAATAAAACAACTATGATGGAAAAAGACTAGAAACCATCCCAATGGCCATCAGGGGGAGAATGGTTGAAACTAAATGAAGTGATGTGAAAAGTTCTCAATCTTTATTGTTTCATGCAAGGAGCAAAGTAGAGAACATGCCACCATTGTTTAAAGAAAAAAAACAAGATGAGGAGAGTGTGATTGTTGCACCTTGTATCCGTATTTAATATCTCTAGAAAGATACACAAGATCAAGATAATAGGGACCCTCTCCAGGAGAGAACAAGGGGACTGGGAGATCAAAATGGGAAAGAAACTGACTTTTCACCATAGCCCTTTTTGTACCATTTGAATATTATGCAGTGTGACTGTTAGTTTCCAAATAAATGGATGAAATTTTAAAATACATAAAACTATATGGGCACACAGACAAAGCTGTTGGGAACCCTACAGGTCCTAAATGCCATTTCTCACTATCACCGCCACCCAGCCCCTGTGCAGAAGCCCAGGCCAGTTCACTCTAGCCCAGGCTGTGGTGGCTGATGCTTTTCAATCACCATCATCATCGCCATTGTCATCATCATCATCATCCCCAGCTTCTTTTGAGCACTTGATATGTGTCGGAAGAAGTGTCAAGCATTTGACATGTATTATCGCTCTCTTTGTTTTAGTGAAGATTCATTTTGGACATGTATTATCTCTTTTAATCCTTGTAACAACTCTATGATGTAGTTACTACTATTATAAGTAACTTGCCTAAAGTCACACACTTGATGGGAAAATGATGAAGCTAGGATTAGAATTCAATCAATCTAATTACAATACCAACATTCTTAACCATGGCATCCTACTGCCTTTAAACAAGTAAGAGGCGGTTTATGGCTTAGGAGCCGGGCCCAGACTGACAGCTGCAACTCAGCCTTCCCAAGACCTGGGAGAATCCTGCTGCCAGCACAGCCAGGTCCCTCAGTCTGAGCACCCTTTACATTTCAACAAAAGTTTCAGAATATTTAGGAACACTGTAGATCGAATCACTGCACATGACCTCGAGTTTATTGATGCCTGCTGGAGGTGAAAGACCTGCCCGTGTCAGCTAAACAGAGAGAAGATGGAAGACTTATCTATTTATTTTGATAAATGTAAATGAATTCTATTACTTGTCAAAACGTTATCAAGACCCCAGTGAAATGAACAGAGGTTTTTTTCCCCCTTTTCAGGGTGAAAGGAGTGAAGGGAGAAAGAAATGAACGCTCAAGACAGATTGCTTTGATTTGAAATGAAAACAAACAACTTGGGGGGGGGGAGCTTTCATTATTTTGGAGACCTTGGCATTCTTGCAGATACATTCATGAATTAATCATTAAGATCCTGAAATGTGGAATAAATCATGTGGCTTTCAATGCCAGCCCACAATAAAGGGGGCCTCAAACAGTTATTAAGACACAGTGCTTTACACTGCCACTGCCTAGAATGACTTTTTCCAGGAATAAAGTGAACGAGGTGAATGTGTGTTTGTGTGTGTGTTTGTGTGTGTATGTGTCTAAGGCAGCCCCAGGTCCCGGGCTGGAACTGCATGCAAGCCAGCTCCAACTGTGTGTCACCACATATTAGCGCTATTTAATATCTGCTAATGGAATGGCTCTGTCTGCTGTCGACAGCAGGATCAAAAGAGGGCCATGCAGCTTTTAAATTATTAGCACTAATTAGGCAAATCAAAGAGGAGGAGGGCAGAGAGACAAGAGAATGCATTAGAAGAAAAGCAGGGGGATCGCTACCTTGTACTGTCAAGATCCAGCTACCAAACAGCCAATTAGTGCCGAAGACCCTTCCGGAATGAAGAAAAAATGAGCAGGCTTGCCCCAAGTAGAAGCAGGATAGCTTCATTACAGTGGCTCCCTAATTAAAATGTAAAGGTTGCTGATCATTGCATAATTAAATAAGGTGGCAGGCGGTGGGCACTAGCTATCTAAGAGCTTCTAGGTCTCCTTTATCAAAGCCACCTTTGTTGCCTGGGCACTGGCCCTCCCGCAGGCAGGCCTGGAGCTGTCCGCAGTGCTGACAAACACACGGACTTTTAAAAGGCCCCTTATCGCAAAGGGGCTTTTCTCCTAAGTGCCCCATTACCTCCACCCTATTACCAATCCTCAGGATCATTCTGGTTTTCTTTACAGCCCATTTTCAAACTAATTAGTCAAGAAAAAGATGGGGAGTAGAGAGTGGAAAAAGACCAAGCCTAATTAACTCCCAGCCACCACAATCTGAATATAGTTACTGAAACTGAGGCTGTCCCTATTGATGTAACCTTCACCCCTCTTCTTTATCACTTGCCAGGAAGAGGAAATGCTTTTTTTCTGAGACAGGGTCTCACTCTGTGTCCCAGACTGGAGTGCAGTGGTGTCGTCATAGCTCACTATAACTTCAAACTCCTGGGCTCA
Source organism: Microcebus murinus (assembly GCF_040939455.1). Classification (NCBI taxonomy): domain Eukaryota; kingdom Metazoa; phylum Chordata; class Mammalia; order Primates; family Cheirogaleidae; genus Microcebus; species Microcebus murinus. The sequence continues at coordinate 3,828,353 of NC_134123.1, read as the reverse complement.
AGTAATCCTCCTGCCTCAGCCTCCCAAGTAGCTAGGACACAGGCCCATGCCACCATGACTGGCTAAGTTTTTTATTTTTTGAAGAGATGAAGGTCTTGCTATATTGCTCAAGCTGATCTCAAACTCCTGCCCTCAAGCAATCCTCCTGTCTTGGCCTCCCAAAGTGCTGGAATTACGGGTGTGAGCCACTGTGTCAGGTCTATTTTCTTAAGAGTCAGATTGGGAACTAATCTCAGGTCTCACACAGAACCTACAGCTGCTAAGCACAATGCCAGGGTATCTGCGGGTGTTACAGAGACAGGGCAGCAGGCCAAATAGACCAGTCCCCGACCAGGAAAGCAGCATATTTTTGTATCAGAGGTTGAGTATGATAAGTTCCTGGGAATTCGCACTAGGATGGCCTTATCTTCTCAGAATTGCAGGACTGGCTCAATTTTAATTTTGCTCCTTCAGGTATTTTTATACACTCTTTTCCTTCTCTGTGTCCTCTCTCTTCTTTTCTTTCCTATCTTCTCTCTCACGGTTCTAGTTCCTCTTTTCTTTCTATCAGCTATTCTCTTTCTCTGTCTCTTTCTTTCTTTTTTAATACTCTGTAACCAGCTATCATATTACCACTGTAACTAGGACGAACATGAAGTTTTCATTCCCTCACTCTTTGATTTTTATCTATAGACTCCTTAGCTCAGCTAATCTTTGTTGGAGTGGTCAAAATTATCATTTTCTCTGCCAGCAATCTCCAGCAAAGGCCAGAATACTATTTTAAAGGAGACTTGCTCCTCAGGAGCCCTGGCAGAAAGCAGGTGTGTGAATCAGAGCGGACCAGGCTGTGTGTAGACCCAGTAGACCGGGTTATAGTAATACAGTGGTTCACACCAACAGGCTTCACTTCTTGCTCACATAATAGCCCCGGGTAGGTCCAGGCTGGGGAGTGGTCTCTTCCCCACACAGCTATTCACAGACACAGGGTAAGAGTGGCTCTGACATCTTCACTGGGTGGCTTCTAAGACAGTTAGACAGGGAAACAAGCATGAGTGGGACATTTCTAAGGACCAGACCTGGAAGTGCCACACACCACTTCCACTCACAGCCGCTGGCCGGAATGCATTCGTAGGCCACATACGCCTGGGAAGGACGTTAGCAATTATATTAAACCATGCGTCATAACAATGAGAAGACGGACGTCGGTGAGGCACAGGTGGAGAAGTAACGACTGAGTCAAGAGCTGCGTCCACGCAACAGCAGGCGTGCAAACCTCGGCACAGAGCTCGTCGTGGGGGAGGGGAAGGCTGAGTTAGGCAGCCCTGGCCCCTTCTGCCCCAGCAGGGTGCTTTCGCTCGTGCACCCCACCTATTGGAGAGTCGCCGCAAATCAGGGGGCCCAGAGCTGCTGAATGCACATCTCGGCCCAGGGGGGCCGCGCCGCGCCGCGCAGTCGGCCGCACTCCCCGGGCGCACCGCACGCTGCTGGCGCCCGCAGTCGTCCTGTCGGTTCTCTCGGGCTCTGCCGTCTCTGGCTCCAGGACGGAAGCCCCTCGGGGGCAGGGAATGTCTGGGTCGTCCCGTCCCCGCCCCAGCCCTGCCTGGCAGGCGCTCGGCCGCAGGTGGCGAACGTGGAGCCGGGCGGGGCGGCGCTGCGTCCCGCTGCCCGGGGGCGCGGCGGACTCCCCGCGCAGCCCCTCCGCCGGCGGCCCGCTCACGCGGGGGCCCCCGCCGCCACGGCGGGCGCGTCGTCCTGTTTGCTCCTCGCCGGCCAGCCCCGGAAAACCGCCTCCGTGCCCGCGCCGGCTGTCCCCGTCCCCACGTCCCCGCGCCGGCTGTCCCCGTCCCCGCGTCCCCGTGCCGGCTGTCCCCGTCCCCGCGTCCCCGCGCCGGCTGTCCCCGTCCTCGCACCGGCGATCCGCGTCCCCGCACAGGCTGTCCCCGTCCCCGCGTCCCCGCACAGGCTGTCCCCGTCCCCGCGTCCCCGTGCCGGCTGTCCCCGTCCCGCGTCCCCCGTCCCCGCGTCCCCGCGCCGGCGTCCCCGTCCCCCGTCCCCCGTCCCCGCGCCGGCGTCCCCGTCCCTCGTCCCCCCCCCGCGTCCCCCGTCCCCCGTCCCCCGTCCCCGCGCCGGCGTCCCCGTCCCTCGTCCCCCCCCCCCGTCCCCCGTCCCCCGTCCCCGCGTCCCTGCGCCGGCGTCCCAGTCCCCCGTCCCCGCGCCGGCGTCCCGGTCCCTCGTCCCCCCCCCCCGTCCCCCGTCCCCCGTCCCCGCGCCGGCGTCCCCGTCCCCCGTCCCCCCCCGTCCGCCGTCCCCCGTCCCCGCGCCGGCGTCCCCGTCCCCCGTCCCCCCCCCCGTCCCCCCCCCCCGTCCCCGTCCCCCGTCCCCGCGCCGGCGTCCCCGTCCCCTCGTCTCGGGCGGCGCGGGGGCTCTTCCCGCGGATTGGCGGGACGCCGGTGAGGACGCCGTCAATAGTCTCCCATTCGGGGCTCGCGTGCCCGCCTAGAGTGGATATTGGGGAGCAGCTGTTTCCTTCTTCGACAGGAGACCGCGAGGAAGAGCGCGAGCGCGCAGCTTTCCCGGACGGCGCCGCTGGGGCGGGCAGCCGCGGAGAAGCCAGAGCGCAGCCCCTGCCCGCTGGGCCCGGCCTTCCCAGCACCGAGAGCAGGGACTTCCAGCATCCCGGGTTTGAATCCGCACTCCGCCACTCACAGCCCTGCGGTCTTGAACAAGCCACCTAATTCTGCAAACTCTGGTGTCTCCTTCTGGGTGAGTTCAGAGCATTCGATTGGAAAATGCATGGAAAGTGCTAAGCACAGTGCCAGGCCCATACCAAAAGTCAAAAATAGTAGCTACTATTATTATATTCCTAATCTGTAAAATGGGGATAGTAATAGAATTTGCCTCCTGGAGTTTATTGTAAGGTTTAAATGAGATGATGTATGTAGCGATTTTAACAGTGCCTGACACAGTGTCTTAGTCTGCTCCGGCTGCGGTAACAAAATGCCACAGACTGTGTGGCCTGAACGACAGAAATGTGTTTTCTCACAGTTCTGAAGGCTGGAAAGTCCAAGATCCAGGTCCCAGCAGGGTTCGGTTCCAGTGAGGCTTCTCTCCAGCTTGCAGACAGCTTCCTTCTCACTGTCTCCTCCCCTGGTTGGCAGAGTGAGCTCTCTGGCACCTCTTACTATAAGGGCACTGATGCTCTCAGAGCCGGGCCCACCCTTCCCGCCCATTTAATCCTAATCACCTCCTATGACCCCATGTCCAGATATAGTCACATTGGGGGTTAGAGCTTTAATGTACGAATGTGGGAGGGATGCAATTCAGTGCATAGCAGTACACACTAGTAAACCTTAGCTGCTGTAATTATTATTACTGCTAAGAAAGCACATGGCTGTGCTGAAGTCAAACTGGTATCTTAAGTCTGACGTTTCAGTGTCTTCCCACAGCTTCTGAATCACTGCACCAACTTCCAGCACATGCCCTTTACGGCGCAGAGCCATGCTTGCTGCCTTTCAGCTGCAGCTGACACGGTTGGAGCTCCACCCAAATCACTTCTGCACCCCCAGGTTGGGCGTGCTTCCGCCTTCTGGGCCCTGTGCCTGCACCTCCTCTCTGGAGGACTGCCATGGAGTGGCTGGGGTGGCTTGTAGGCTCAGACAAAGCTGTGTTCCTGGGAGCTGGCTTCCCCTGTGGTCAATACAACTTTGAGATGTAATTTACACTCCAAGGTTTACTTGGAGGATCAGGCAGGAGTCACCCTCCACCGCACTTTGTCTAAAATTGCCTTCTTGCCTGGTGGTTCTCCCTCCTGGTCCCCGCCCCTTCCCACACTAGTTCCTCCAGGACACCCGCGGTACCCACTCACAGGTCCTCATCTCAGTCTGCTTCTGGGGACCGCAGCCGAGACTCGGCACAGCCCTCAGTGCCTCTGTGGCACCATCCCTGGCCTCTAAGCACCTTCACGCGCATAAACCCAGCACTCCTCACGGCAAACCCACGGGGCGGGTGCTGCATCCACCCGCGTTGCCCAGGCAGAGAGAAAAGTCAAGGGCTGGCCGGCCGCCACGCGGCCTGAGTGGCGCAGACACGGCACCTGTCTTGCTGCTGTCCTCCTGTCCCATTCCTTGCCTACATGTGAGCGCTCCAGGACTGTTGCTCTTGCTGGCAGCCTCACTAACGCACTGTGGTGCAGCCCTGTGCGGTATGTTCTGACACTGTCTCCATCTTGTGAAAGAGGAAAGCGAGGATCAGAGAGCTCAGATTACCTCCCTGATGCAACCAAGCAGGTAAGAAAAGGAGCTGGGACTTGGATCTAGTTTTAGCTGGTTCCACAGCACATCCAGTAAACCCACAGGTCATAAACTTGTGGCCATGGGCCTAAAAGGCCACCAGCTATGTTTTGTTTGGCCTACACGGTGTTTGCTTCTTTAATTTTTTAATTAAATTGCCAACATTCAAGAATGTCTATTTCATCAAATAAAATCTGGATTTTTAGCTTCTCTTGAAAATAATCTGAATGGACCTGGGACCCTACGTGCTCACCGAGACATTGTTGGCTGGAGCCAGATGGAGGCTGCTCTGCAGCAGTCTGCCCAGTCCCTACCACTCCTTGTGGCTCTCCCCCAGGGCTGCTCCAATCATTTGTTTGACTTCCTGGCCCCTGAGAGGGTTTGAGTTTGGTACCTGTCTGCCACCACTATGCCAGACCCCTCTTGTCCTTGAGATCGCTCCTCCCACCAGGGAAGGTAACAATGAAGGATTTAGATGACATGGATGACAACAAGAAGGTGATGTTTCACATTTTACAAAGTGCTCCTGCATCCATGATCGCATTTATCCTTCAAAATAGTAAACTTTTCCTGAGCAACTGATCTGGGCCAAGGTCTACTGCCAAGCACAGGAGGGACAGAAAAGAATACAGAACAGTCTCAGCCAGGCTGGGCGCAGTGGCTCACACCTGTAATCCCAGCATTCTAGGAGGCCGAGGCGGGCGGATTGCTTGAGCTCAGGAGTCTGAGACCAGCCTGAGCAAGAGTGAGACCCTGTCTCTTCTAAAAAAAAAAAATAGAAAGAAATTAGCGGAACAACTAAAAGTATATATACATAAAAAATTAGCTGGCCCTGGTGGTGCATACCTGTAGTCCCAGCTATTCAGGAGGCTGAGGCAGGAGGATTGCTTGAGCCCAGGAGTTTGAGGTTGCTGTGAGCTAGGCTGACGCCACGGCACTCTAGCCCGGGCAACACAGTGAGACTCTGTCTCAAAACAACAAAAAAGAGTAGTCACAGCCTTCCAAAGCTTGCTGCCCTGCCATGGAGGCAAACCACTGACATTAAAGCCAGCATGATCACAGAAGACATTAATTCCTAGGACAAGGAGGGCTAGGGCTAGTGGCCCAGGTACCTTAGTCAGTTTGGGCTATCACAAAGTAAAGGCACACATAAGAGATATTGTGGGTTTGGTACCAGATCACTGCAATAAAGCAAGTCACATGAATATTTTTCATTTCCCATGGCTTATAAAGTTATGTTTATACTATGCTGTAGTCTATTAAGAGTGCAATCCCATTATGTCTTTAAAAAATGTACATATTCTGATTTTAAAATGCCATCAAATTGGTACTAACTGATCAACACTTAGGTGCTCACATGGAAGTAATATTCATCAGGTTCCAGGCAGGGGGGAGGGTGGTAGTGGGGATGGGTAAACTCATATCTAATGGGTGTGGAGCACACTGTATGGGGTGTGAGCACACTTGTAGCTCAGGCTTGGGTGATGCAAAGGCATTATATGTAACAAAAGGTTTGTACCCCCATAATATTCTGAAATTTTACAAAAAAGACAAGAAATAAATTGGAAAAAATAAAAATAAGATCCATGAATATTATAAAACCAAATAGCAAAAAAATAATACTTTATTGCTACAAGATGCTAACAACCATCTGAACTTCAGCAAGTGGTAATCTTTCTGCTGGTGGAAGATCCTGCCCCCATGTTGATGGGGCTGACTGATCAGGGTCATGGTTGCTGAAGGTTGGCACGGCTGTGGCAATTTTTAAAAATAAGAGAGCAATGATGTTTGCCACATAAATTGACTCTTCCTTTTATGAAAAATCTCTCTGTAGCATACAATGCTGTTTTATAGTAATTTTATCCACAGTAGAACTTTCAAAATTGGAGTCAATCCACCCAATCCCTGACCCTGCTTCATCAACTAAGTTTGTGTAACATTTTCTGTCCCTTGTTGTCATTTCAACAATGCTAACAGCTTCTTCATCTTCAGTAGTTTCCATCTCAAGAAACCACTCTTTGTTTATCCATAAGAAGAAACTTTTTATCCATTAAAATTGGTCATGAGATCGCAACAAGCCAGTCGCATCTTCAGGCTCCACTTCCGGTTCTAGTTCTCTGTCTGTTTCCACCGCATCTGCAGGTACTTCCTCCACTGAAGTCTTGAATGCCCCAAAGTTATCCTTAAGGGTTGAAATCAACTTCTTCCAAACTCCTGTTAATGTCAATATCTTGACCTCTTCCCATGAAACATGAATATTCTCAATGGCATCTAGAATGATGAATCCTTTCCAGGTTTTCAATTTGCTTTGCCCAGATCCATCAGAAAAACCCCTATGGCAACTATAGCCTTATGAAACATGTTTCTAAAATAATAAGATTTGTGCAGAGATGATTAGCTTGCCCCTACACAAGTATGACATGCAAATTTGGAAAGAAAAATAAAAAATAAAAACAAATAATAATAATAATAAGACTTTAAAGTCAAAACCACTCCTTGATCCATGGGATGCAGAGTAGACATTATATTTGCAGGCATGAAAACAAAGTCCATCTGCTTGCATTTCTCCATCAGAGCTCTTGGGTGCCCAGGTGCACTGTCAATGAGCAGTAACATTTTGAAAGGTATCTTTTTTTTATTTGAGCAGCAGATGTCAAGAGACCTGCTGTTCTATTAATATCCAGTAAATCATGTATAAACAGATGTGCTATCATCTAGGCTCTGTTGTTCCATTTATAGAGCACAGGCAGAGTAGATTTAGTATAACTCTTTAGGGTCATAAGATTTTTGAAACAGTAAATGAGCACTGGCTTCAACTTAAAGTCACCAGTTTCATCAGACCCAACAAGACAGTCAGTCTGTTCCTTTGAAGCTTTGAAGCCAGGTATTGACTTCTCCTCTCTAGCTATGAAAGTCTTAAATGTCATTTTCTTCCAAGAGATGGTGGTTGTATCTGCATTAAAAGTCTGCTGTTTAGAGTTACCACTTTCATCAACAATCTGAGCTAGATCTTCTAGCTAACTTGCTACAGCTTCTACATCAGCACTTGCTACTTCACCTTGTGCTTCTATCTTATGGCCATGGCTTCTTTCTTTAAACCTCATGAACTGACCTCTGTTAGCTTCCAACTTTTCTTCTACAGCTTCCTCACCCCTCCTAGCCTTAATGGCACTGCAGAGAGCTCAGGCCTTGCTCTAGATCAGGATTTGGCTCCAGGGAATGTTGTGGCTGCTTTGATCCCCTATCCAGACCACTAACATTTTCTTCTTATCAGCAATAAGGCTGTTTCACTTTCTTCTCATCCCTATGTTCTCTGGAGTAGCACTTAGAATTTCCTTCAAGAACGTCCTTTGCATCCACAACATGGCTAACTTTCTGGCACCAAAGGCCTAGCTTTTGCCTGTGTTGGCTTTTGACATGCCTTCTAAGCATAATCATTTCTAGGTTTTGATTTAAAGTGAGAGACATGCAACTCTTTCATTTGAACACTTAGAAGCCACTGTAGGGTTATTAATTGGCCTAATTTTAATATTATTATATCTCAGGGAACAGGGAGGCCTGAGCAGAGGGAGGGACTGAGACGGGAGGGAGAGCTGGTCGGCAGAGCAGGCGAAACGCACACAACCAGTCGGTAGCTCTCCTACACGTCAAGGTTCGCGGCGCCCAAACAGTGACAGTGGTAACAGCAGAGCTCACTGATCACAGGTCACCATAGTAATTAAAAAGGCTAAAATATTGCAAGAATTAGCAAAATGTGACACGGAGACACGTGGTGAGCACATGCTGAGGGGAACGGGCCGACAGACTTGCTGGTGTGCACGAGGCCCGCAAACCCTCGATGTGTGAAAATGCAACATCTGCAAGGTGCAGTGAAGCCCAGCCTGATAAAAGGAAGCATGCCTGGCCCAGCCCGTGTGGACTATAAACAACAGAAATTTATTTCTCACAATTTGGTGGCTGGAAGTCTAAGACCAAGCTGCCGGCAAGGTCAGGTGCGGGGGGGGGGGGGGGGGGGGGCTCTCTTCAGGCGGCAGACTGATGGTTTCTGGCCGTGTCCTCTTTTGGCAGCAAGAGGGCAAGAGAGCTCTCTGGAGTCCCTTTTATTAGGGCATTAATCCCACTCATGGGGTCTCCATCCTCAAGACCTAATTGCCTCCCCAAAGCCCTAACTCCTCATACCATCACATTAGGGGTTATGGATTCCAACCCACGAATTTGGGGTGAACACAGACACTCAGTCTGCAACGCCAGAGTAGCCAAGAGGCTCCGTACAGGCGATACTTCTGACGCACCTGAAGGATGCACAGGCGTGCGCAAGGAGAAGGGCGAGTGTTCCCCTCGCAGAGGAGCAGCCGTGACAAGAAGCCACACTCCTCATTTGCAAGACTTGAGCTGCTGTTAAGACTAAGATCAAGTCCTTGGCAGAGCTCTCGTGGGCCTCCGTGGCACGGCCCCTGCCCGCTCCTCCAGCTGCGCCTCACCCTCTCCCTGCTCAGGACCTGCAGCCGCTCTTGCCTCGCGGCTGAGGAACTTCAGTGTACTGTCTCCTCTTCCTGGGCGTCTTTCCCCGCGTCCCTCGCCCTCACCCTAAACACTCATTCAGGAAAGTCGCCCCTGGTGCTTCTGACCAGGCCAGGCTTCTGATCCTGTCATGCTCAGGAATTCCCCTTCATAGCGCGTCGCAGTGCAAAATCACACGTGTGTGGCACTATGTCTGTCTCTCTCTGTGACGAACTGAAGTACTGGCCCCATCCTTAATCCGTCCCTGTGCCTGTCCCTTCTGCCCTGTGGTTTTGCAGTCTCCACTCCTGACTCTGGGCTTGGCCACGTGGCTTGCTTTCGTAATGGAATGTGGGGGGAAGGGCAGGGTGCCAGCTCCAAATCCAGAACGTAAGAGGCAATTTGTGCGTCTGCCCTCCCCAAGACAAGTGTGTGCCCAGCTGGTCCACTGGCACAGGAACATGAGAGTCGTGTGGATCAGACCAAGATCCAACCTGCAACTTAGAAGGGCCCCACTGAACCCAGCTGGATCAGCCACCCCTAGCCAACCCACAGGTGCAGGAGCAAAACCCATGCTTATCGCTGCATGGCATGGAAATGTTAGGGTCGTTTGTATGTTCCATAGCTCACTGATACACGCCCACTATACACTAAGCTTCATTTAAGCAAGAATCAATTGTCTATTCAACACTGAGTTCTTACCACCTAAACAACATAGTAGATCCTTAACAAATACTTGCTGAATGAATGAATGATTAGCAGACCAGGTTATACCAGCGGTGAGAGAGTCCTGTGCTACCAGTGGACCTTTGGGTTTCACAATGTACAGTACACCTCCCGTCAGTCATAGTGGCCCACGCTTCCAGGAGCTAAGCAAAGAAGAAACGGGTAGATTGGGAAGGAAGTGGGAGTGGGAACAGGGGATAAAGAGAGGTTGGTCAGTGGGCACAAACATACAGTTAAATGGAATAAGTTCTAATGTTTGATAGCATAGTAGGGTGACTATAGTTAACAAACATATATATTTAAAATTAGAAGAGAGAAATTGAAATGTTCCCAACATAGAGAAATGATAAATATTTGTAGTGATCTGTACCATAAACGTATATCCCAAGTACCCTGACTGTATCATTATACAATCTATGCATGTAACAAAATATCAAATGTACCCTATAAACATGTACAAATATTTGTATCAATAAAAACAAAAGAGATGGGTAATAAGAGAGTTCCTCTGTACCTGCTCTTCTCTGAGGCCTCTGTCTCTAGAAGGTCAAGTCTTAGAGAAGAATCCTACAGGGGAGAATAGTGTGGGGCCCTTGGAACTAGTAGGGCAACCCTCTAGCCATCAAAGTCTACTTATCTGTCAGCAGCTTGAGTTTGACCAGGTGTCTAGAAATTATTTCCCATGCTGCTCATCTTTATTTGGATCAACTCAGAGAAATCAGGAAGAAATTGATGATAATAATGATGATGGGTATATTAAAAAAAAGGCTAACAAATGTGTGCTGGACACTGTGCTATATCAGATTATCTACTTAATTCCTTAACACAGTTAAATGCTGTGTCCTTTTTATAGATGAGCAACTGAGCCTCAGAGAGGTCTGGTAATATGTGCCAAAGCACACAGCTTGCAAAGATCTAAAAGAACTCAAGACCGTGTGGTCTGCGTTCCGAGCTCATGCCCCTGACCACTGAGCTCTGTGGCCTGGGCAATGACTCGGGAGCCCCCGGATTCAGGCCCAGCTCAGCCTGCATGACTGGGGTGAGGCTCTTCCTCTCGCTGAGTGTGGTTTCCGGCTTGGTACAGAAGTCTGAAGGGCTCTCCAGCTCTAGCTGCCCTGGCCTGTGGCTGCAGCTGCCTTCGCCCTTCTCCCCACCCACACGCAGGTGCTGTCTCCCAGGAGTGTCCTTGGGGAGTGCAGACATCAGCCTTCTCAGAGCCAGCCACAGGCAGTCAGGGCCGCTTCTCTTGGAGGCAGGCATTCAGTGTGCATCAAAGTCTTTAAAATGTTCATAACATTTCTCTGAAAGAAGGATCAAAGTGAGCACAAGGATTTATGGGCAAGAACATTGGCCACTGCGTTGTGTATCATAAGGAAGGCCCAGGAACAACCCGAATATCCACCCACAGTGGATGGGCTGAGTGCGTTGCAGCGTGCCCCTTGGCGGGGGTGCCCCGCAGCCTTCCAGAAGCGCAAAGTGGCTCCACGATGGTGTTGGTCACAGCGTCATTCAAAAGAGCAAGATCTTAAGGAAAATATTCAGATGCTCATCAATAGTGAACTGGTTAAATAAGCTGTGGTATATTCACAAAATAAGTTATTGTAAAGTGATAAAAAGAAATGAAGTTCTCTATATAGTTGATATAGAAAATTCCCTAGATACATTGTTAAGTGAAAAAATAAGGTGAGGAACAGTGTTTATAGTATACAAACTTTTGCAGAAAAATAAAAACATATATACACACACATGTGTATGTTTCCTTACATGATCGTAAGAAGACTCTGGAAAGAGACCCAAGAAACGAACCAGTTATTGGTGGGAGAGCTGGGCAGATGGCGGAGAAGAGTGAGAGAAAAACTGCTTATATAAACCCTTCTATATTTTTAACCATGTGAATGTATGTACCTACTCATAAAGTTAAATGTTAAGAAGTCTAAATCATGTTATAGAAGTATATTTAATTATGTGGGGAAAATGCTTATACTATATTGTTAAACAGAAAAAAAATAGTTTACAGAAGAGAATGAACGTGTTCAACCTTAAGCAAGGCACATGTCTGAGTCTCAGTTTTCCTACCTATGAAATGACAAAAATGATATCCCCTTGACAAGGTGTGGTGAGAATAAATGAGACCAGAGCAGGTAAAGTATTTGTTAACAAAACACATAGCTGATACTATAGGTACAGCCACTAATGATCCCATGAAAACAGCACTGGTCTTAGATGCGTGCTACACATGGTTATCTCTAGGTAAGGGATGCAGGTGGTTTTTATTTTCCTCTTTGTGCTTTTCTAGATTTTCCAATTTGCTGTAAAGAATATACATTTCTTTTGTAAGAACTTCAGAAAATGGACACTTTGCTTGTAAAGTGACAGAAAGAGGTATTTAAGTGCCTGTCAAGGCCCTCCCTTCCCCTTTCCCAGGTAACCAGAAGCCTCCTGGGGGGTCTGGGAGGCAGGGCCCAGGGCATTGGTGGCACTCGCGTGCAATCACTGAGCTGGGGTCACAAGCCGTCGAGGGCACCATCTGGGGGGACCCCCACAGCTAAGGACATGGACCCCTCAAAGTGGGGACGCTTCCCTGGCTCAGGCTCCCCTAGGTCACTCCTCAAGAAGCACTTTTGGACCCCAGACACAAAAATCATAACCATCAACTTTGGCAAAAACCTGGTGACGGGCCAGGGGCTGTTCTAGGGCTTTGTGCACATTGGTGCAGCTGCTGCCCGCGGCGGGCCCGTGCGGCATGGGCCCGCTACAGATTAAGAAACTGAAGTACACAGCTCCCGACTAACTTGCCCGAGACGGCACAGCTAGTAAGGGGCAGAGCTGGATTCGAACTCTGTTGGTCTAACTCTAAAGCGTGTGTCCACACTCCCTATGCACTGCTCTGGACAGTGCCCATGGGTGGCCGGGCTTTATGATTAAACAGAATTTGTTTTTGGTAAGGAGAGACAGACAAACAGACACTTGTGGTTGAACCCAAGTGCCACAGGATGTACAGAAACTGGTCGCCCTATAAGTGTCGTTGACAGCGAATGCTAAGGCAGCCGAACTTCAGGACTGGATCAGACTGCCACTGCCCGATGTCCCGCAGGGCTGCCGGTGCTGCCTGCACTCGAGGCAGCCCTGCCAACCGCAGGCATGTCTGTGGAGCCTGTCGCCCAGCGCCGCCCAAGGAGTCTGCTTCTTTAGGAAACCCTCATTTGGGGTGTGTAAGTAGTCTTGATCTGTTTGTTAAAACATCAGTATCGGGGACGAGGTTCAAAGGAAAAGAAAAACACAACCATCAGTACCACTGGTTTGTGTTGTGCTCCAGATGTCCAGCCTGGGAGAGGTCACACTCTGAAGGAGGCATGGCTCCATGCCTCTTCTTCCCTGCCTCACTTTTGCGGCCAGATCTTGGAAAAGGCACACTTTCCTTCCTTGGCTTGAGGACGGTGTTCCGCAGACCCTGGCTACGACAGCTCAGGCCTTGTTCCCACGTCCCCATCCTACCTCCCCAGCGTCCCTCACTTCACTTCCAGGGCATCCTCTTAGTGTGAGCTTGCCAGCAGCTGCCACGGCCACCGGGCTGGCCGTACACTTCGTTTCTCAGCCTGTTAAGTTTAGTGCCCCTATGCTTGGTGAAGTGAAAGGAGCAGCCTCTCCTTGTGGCCGTGATGGTGATTTTGCTCTTCTCTCAGAGATTCCACCCGGATAGCTGCAGTTCGTGTTTATTCACTGCACACAGTGTACTCCTGGACCAGCCAGCACAGCTTCGCGAAACTTGAGGGGCTATCAAAGCAGAGATGCTGTTCCTGACTATTCACTTTCTGAGTGCCTTTCATGGCAGAATACCCCTCGGCTCTCTCAATCCACACTAGGAGTCAAAAAATCAAGGTGTCATCTTTGACTTCTCCCTCTCCTTGCCCCCACTGCCCACCCACCATCAAGTCCTATTGGTTCATCCTCCAAAATATATCTCAGATATCTGCACGCGCCTCCATCGGTGCCACAGCCTAGCTGCTCTCCCCACTGCTGCAAACCCCTCCCTGACTCACCACCTGCTTCTACTTCTGCTGCTAGCCAACCCATCGCGCAAGCTGCAACCAGAGGAAACGTTTAAGTTATAAATTGGATCATGGAGTATCCCTCTGTGGGGCGCGGTGTTAACGCCATTGCAAGATGGCGCCAACTTCCTGGTCACACCCATACCACAAGACTGATAAACAGGGTGAACCGCGCATGTGTAGGGGCTTTTTCCTGTCTCTCAGCAAGTATGCTAATGAGGGCTCTTGCGTGAGCCAATCAGATTCTGCCTAATGTACTTAGTGCCTATATAAGCCCGCTCCGAGAGCTCCTCGGGGTCTTCCGCTTTAGTCACCTTCAGATTTCCCAATAAAGCGCCGTCAGAAGAACTCCGGTTGCCGCGTCTTCCTTGCTGGCGAGGCGGGCGGACATCCCTCTCTTGCTTAAAACACTTTGGTGGCTCCCACACACTTAGAATAAAGTCCCCGTTTCTTCCCGTGGCCTGCAGGGCCCTGCGTGACCTGGCCCCGTGCAGCTCTCACCTCCCTGCTACCAGGCATCCTTTGCTCGCCACATTCCAGCCTCTCTCTCGTGGGGCGCTCCCGGAAGTGGACCTGCAGACAAGGATTGGGTTCAGGTAGATCATTTGCGAAAGGATCCCAGGAAGCACTGGGAGGACACGGGAGAAGCCTGACAGAGACAGAGGGAAGCCAGTCACGTGGCATTAACAAGTGGATCGCCTCTGTGGACAACCGGGGCTCAGTGGGCGCGGGAGCCCCGCCGCGTGGACGTGCCTCCCAGCTGCCGCAGCGCGCCGAGGAAGCCAGGGAGTTCACCCAGCAGGCCCAGCCTCGCTGGCGAGCAGCACTCTGGGACACTACTGCCCAGAGCTCCGGCAGAGCAGCCGGCAGGGCTAGAACACTCTCGGGCGGAAAGATGCAGGAAGCCAGGACCGGATAGCCCCAGGGATCTGAGAGGACCTCCGGCAGCCTTGGCCCTTCAGCACCACTCGGGCTGTGGCTGCGGCCCGGCTACCTCCAAAAATGTAACTGGTCTGTGACGAGATGAGGCATTGGGCAAGAGTGTCAGCCCACTACATCGCTAAGCCACTGCTTGGTCCCACTGGCATTTTCTTCGTAGCCAGACTTTCTCCACGAAGGAAACAACGCATTCATGTACATGCTGATGCAAGCTCCTCGCCTCGCCAGGGACTGGCACTCTGAATAGCCCTGCACATTATCCTTCGGTCTGTTGCTAGAACACATTGGGCTTATTCCTAACATACGATCTCTGTCCTTGCTGTTCCTGCTGCCTGAGATTGGTTTACCTGGCTCCTTCCCAGATGTCACGTGGCTTGTATGGCCCACCTCAGGGAGAACTGCCTGACTCCCCCTGTGAAACGTCCACCAACCCATCGTCCACTGTTGTAGCATTCTATTTATTTTCCTTAAGGTGCAAATCACAGACTATACTTATCTTGTGCTTGTTTGTTGGCATATTGTCCATCTTCCCCACTTAGATGTATGTTCCACAGGGGCTGGAAATTGGCCTGGCTCCTTCATCATTATGTATCATAGCACCAAGCACAGAGTTGGTACAAAAAAAAAAAAAAACACTGAATAAGTGAATGAATAAATATGCACACAACATCCATTCCAAGTTTCTCATGTGCTGTCCTCCTCCGGTCAGAAGGTGCTCGGTGCTGACGTGCCCTCCCCTTGCTGCCGAGCAGGAACTCAATTCCCCCATGCTTACCCCCCTGCCACCACGACAGGCCCCGAATCACAGTTCTCCGTGTGGTGTTCGCATCTCCAGAACAGCACTTCGGCATCCCACTTCCCAAGCCCAAGCCTCCTCCATCCCCGGAATCGGGCACCGGTGCACTAGGAGCCCCCCAGCTGTGTGGGTAAGAGCACTGGCTTGGGAATTCGCTACACCCAGCGCTGTCACCAGTGTGTGGCCTTAGGAGGGTAACTGCATCCCTGTGAGCTTCCATTTTCTCATCAACGTTGTAGTAAGAATTAAATTAGATAGCTTGTGTGGAGTGGGGCTTCTCAACCTGGGCACTATGTACATTTGGAGCTAGGTAATTCTCTGTTGGAGGGGAGGGCGGGCTGTTCTGTGTGTTGCAGAGTGTTTAGCGGCATCCCTGGCCTCCACCTATCAGAGTGGACTCCTCCCACACCACCCCGTGCGTGCGTGTCCGCATGCACACACACACACACACACACACACACACACGCACACGCACAAGAACCAAAAACGTCTGCAGACATTGTCGAATGCCCCCTGGCCTGCAAAATCATTAGCAGTTGATAATCACTGGTATTGAGTCTTTTACACAGTGCCTGGCAAGTTGCTGAGCCGCTGTGTACCTCCATTTCCTTCCCTGTAAAATAGGCATAATAGTGCCCACTCGTAGTTCGGTGAGAATATCAAATGAGATGATATGTGTAAAAGGCTCAGCAGAGTACCCTGCACATTGGAAATCTTTTTTAAAAGCTGTTTTTATCACTAAAGCTTAATGACTGGTTGGAATCACTGCTATTTGTGTTACAGCTCTCCTTGAATCACTGGTCTGAGTTCAACCCAATCACCCACATGGTCTCCCAGGAGGCCTCACCGTTCACACTGCGTCCCTAGCACTGGAGCCCTTTTTCTAGTCCCCAGCTACCCTGGGGCTTCCCAGATGTCCAGGGACCAGCTCGCCTTCCACGCCAGTGTGACTGGCTGCGTTGAGGCCTCATGGTGCTATTCCACTCACCTTTGGAGCATTTGGGGTATTTCATCTGGGCCACCTAGAGCTGATGACCTCAATGGGGGCAGAACAATTGAAGGTTAGTGGCTGAGCGTTCAGAATGCCCTGATTTACCTGTTCAGTTGAAACGTCTTCACTTCTAAGGGCTACATTGGGCATCGTACTCAGCTCCAGTCAGTGTTTAAAAGACATTGTAGTAAATAAAGTCAATGAGACATCGAGGGTGGTGAGCTCTCCTTTACACTTTCCCAGAGGCACAGAGAATGAGAAGTGTGCTTCCAGTAAAGCAGGAGAGATGTGGCCAGTCATGAGGGAAGAAATGGTGGCTCCCTATCCTTGGAGACCTTCAAGAAGAACCGGGCAACGTCAGATTCCCCTATGCTGGTAGGAAGGGCGGCACTGCTGACCTCTGCGCATCCTTCCCAGCTCCGGAGTTCTAGGCAGCTTCTCCCTGACCATCCTGCTTCTCCTCAGCCCTGTGCGTAGGCGAGAGCACACTTACAGCTACCCAGCCTGCTCCGGCGCCCAGCACAGCTCCTTCCTGGCCCCTGCCCCAGCTGATCCTTCCACAGAGTTAAATCCTCCCACCGTGGGTAGCCAGTGCCATGGAGAAGACAGGGAAGACATGCTTCTCAGCTATCAAGTTGCAGGTTCATTTATTCCACCAAGCAGTATCTCCTAAGTGCTGCGTCTGGTGCTCTACAGGCACCAGGGGTTCCAGGATGGACCTTCATCAACCTTCCTCTCAAACATTTCATGATATCTAGTAGAGGTTTCAGGGTACACATGCCAAATTATGTGATTATGAGCTTACATATGTATTCTTATTTTAATTATACTTGATGGAAATCTTTCTAAGATTATCACAGATGTCACTATCTCTTAAACAGAGCAGGTGGCTTAGCACGGTCTACCTTTTGCCTGGAGCTCCAAGGCTGTGACTGAGAGCCCCACATGCTGTATGATCCTGTGGGGCAGAGCAACCCTCTACAGTCCCTATTTTTACTATATTTATATTGTTCCTTTCTCTGTCACCATCCTCTGCCACTCACCAGCAGCAAGATCTGCGTGTTCCTGAGAGACCGCCAAGTTCAATGAGCACATGCAGTGCAGCCATAGCTGCAGGTGATTCTCCCCCCCCCCCCGCCTCTCCACACACACCCCGGGCACCCTCCTTCATTCACAGCAGGGATGCAAGGATGGTTCAACATACACAAATCAATAAACGTGAATATATCAAATAAACAAAATCAAAAACAAAAACCATATGATGATCTCAGCAGATGCAGAAAAACATTTGATAAAACTTAACATCCAAGCAGAGACAAGATGGCTGGCTAGAGATACCAGCTGCCAGATCATCTGGGAAAGAAGGAAAAGTTTTAGATGAAAAAGAAACAACAATCATAGATCAGGTGTAATTCCAAGGGGAAAGTGCCAGAACCTACAAGAGATTCCATGGGAAGAAGTTGCAGAGCAGAACAAAAAGGAGCGAGACGTCGGCGGAGGACACCCCCGAGCACTGGAGCCCGCAGGAAGGGCAGGTGTCTGGCTCGTTTCTCCCGCCCTCACATCGCTGGCAGTCAGCACACTCCCAAGCTGCTGGAGAGCCCTTCTACCCTCACAAATCCAAAAGTGAACTGGAAGCTTCCGGAGGATAAAGCACCAGTCTGCCATCCCCCTTGGGACACTTCCTGTCACCACAGACCCAAGCCAAGACGGCAGGCACCACATTGCTTCTCCACCTGCCATGCACCTTTGTCCTCCCCAGGGGCTTCAGCCCTCGGTTTTCATCTTTCTCCTTCCCACACAGACATTTCCCCTCCGCCCAGACTGCGGGAGCCACAGGGGCTGATGGGTCCTGGGGATCTGCATGACCCAGGAGCCTGGACATTCTAGGAGGGCTGCCTTCTGGAGAGAGGGACAGAGATGACAGAGTGCGAGATGTCCTCCCCCCAGACTTTTTTCCTCCCTTCCCCTCCCTTGCCCATGGCTGCTGAGAGAGACAAGAGAGCCAGACCTCTCAGGAGCTGCTGCTCCCTGTCGGTGCACACTCTGCCCTGGGGCTTCCACAGAAAGAGGGGCTAAAACTTCTCCTCTTAAAGCTCTCCAGAGGTCTGAGGGGCACCCAGACTGCGAGCGCCCTGCTCACCAGCCCCCCTCGTGCTGCTTGCCCAGCTGCTCCATCAGAGCAGGGCACACCCCGAAGCAGAGAGACATCAAACTTGCTGGAGCACTCCATCGGCAACTCAAGACCAGCACGCTTTTCCCTGCCACTGTCAGGGACTGATCTTTGGAGACCCAGGGACAGGCCCACAGGCCAAATCCCATCCTCCCAGGACTCGATAGTGTTGCTCAGGGACACGGAGAGGAGGTCTGTGAACTAATCTTGGGAGGTGAGGGAGTCCCTGTGGGCAGAACAAAAAGAGAGTGCAGTGTTTGTCCCAGCTCAGCACACTCCAGGAGCATGCCTCCCCCCACAGGAAAGCTGTGCTCTCAGCCCACAGGGGGATCCTGGACAGGGAACCTCCCAGCCTATAGTGCTGTCATGGGGGAGCTCAGCTAGTTTGAGCTACTGCCTGCTGGCAGACACTGCGGGGAAACCACAGAGCAGGGGAGCAGGGAGAAGAGCAAAACCAGCTCCTGACAGCCAGTTTGTGAATCTCAAATGGCCCCATCTTCACAAGCAGACTTTGTGGCTGGGTGGGGCCATTTTAACCCCGCCTTGGTAGCTTTCCCCAGAAGATGGGAGCAGACTTTTGACCCCTGCTGAAACAACTATTTTACCAGCTTTTGTGGAGTCTGAGGGCAAACTCACTCAACCCAGCCCCACCTACCCTCACTCCCCAACCCACCACTACTGTAGCAGAGAAGGACTCGCCTAGAAGTTGCAGGGCTCTGCCAACCACCTGGGGCATTCAAGTGCTTTTCCTGAGGGACTAGAGCTGGTCACAGGTCCCAAAAACAACATTGCAGCTTGTTTTTTCTGGAAAGTACCACCTACTGACAGGGAGGTCAATTTGCATGCTCTTTACAGCATTTACTGACCCAATCATGCAGAGTGTGGTTGATTCTTAACCACAAGCACCACCTACCATCTTAGAGATTAAACTGGGTGTGCTAATACAATTCACATTGTTAAAAAGAACACAGGGCTGGGAAAAGACAAAGGATTTCAAAGACCTCCATCCTCCCTCATCAAAGAGAGACAGGGAATCTGCCCACACATATAGCTCACCACTGCTACAGCCTACAAACAACTAGCAACTGATAAAACCACCACATTAAGGATATCTATAACCAAGACATCCATTCATAACCTAGGCTGACATCAAAGGACCCACAAGCAAAGCCAAAGGTTCTTACCCAACATATGCTACAGACACTCCTCTACAAGTGAGAGGGGTAAGCCCCATATAAACAAAAGAAAATCCAAAAATAAAAAGTGACAGCTCCCCCAGGGGAAAAGGAATCAACAAAAGAACTCTTGAAGTCTGAAAAATCATAGCACAAGGACACCCCAAAATGGAACACCAGCTCTCTAACAATGAATACCAAGCAAAACGAAAATATTAAAATAACAGATAAAGATTTCCAAATATGGATTGTAAGGAAGCTCAATGAAATTCAAGAGAAAATGGAAAACCAACTCAAAGAAACCAGAAAAATAATTCAGTAAATGAATGAAAAATTCACTAAAGAGATCAACATATTTTTAAAAAAAACAAATACTACTCTTGGAAATAAAAAAAAGAAATTCATTTGAGGAAATACAAAGCACAGCAAGAAGGTTTAAGAATAGACTAGACCAGGCAGAAGAAAGATCTCAGAGCTTGAAGACAACTCTTTTGAATAAAATCAGTCAGTCAAAAAAAAAAAAAGAACAGAGAAGTAAGAGGAATGAACATAGTGTTCAAGAAATATATTTTGTAAAACATCCAAATATAAGAATCTTAGGCAGCCCTGAAGGTGAAGAAGAAAAGGCACAAGGGCTGGAAAACATATTTTAGAGAATAATTGAAGAAAACTTCCCCAGTCTTGCTAGAGATTTAAACATCCAAGTACAAGAAGCTCAACAAACATGTGGGAGATTTATTGCAAACAGGCAATCACCAAGACACATAGTCATTAGACTGGCCAAAGTCAACATGAAGGAGAAACTCTGTGAGCCATGAGGCAAAAATGTGAAGTAATCTACAAAGAAAAATCTATCAGGCTAACTATAGAAATGCCAAATGAGATACTACAAGCCAGAAGGGATTGGGCCCCATCTTCAGTCTTCTTAAAGAGGACAACTGCCAGCCTAGAATTGTGTATCCTACAAAAATAAGTTTCATAAACAAAAGAAAAATAAAGACTTTTCCAGACAAGCAAACATTGATGGAATTTGTCAAGACTAGACCTGCTCTGCAAGAAATACTCAGAACCACATTGTACATATATCAACACAATAGACCCCCACCAGTGTAAAACCACCCAAAAGCTAAAGCTCAGAGCTTGTATAAACCAATAGCACAAAAAGTCAAACAAAGCAATAAGGTACTACCCAACAGGATAAACAGGGCAATATCCCACATATCAATTCTATCAATCAATGTGAATGGTTTGAATGCCTTACTCAAAAGACATAGGCTGGCTGAATGGATGAAAAAATACAACCTAAGTATCTGCTGTCTCCAGAAAACACATCTAACCCACAAAGATACATACAGACTCAAGGTGAAGGGATGAAAAAAATATATCCATGGAAACCACAAGAAAGCAGATATAGCCATTCTCATAACAAATAAAAATGACTTTAAATCAACAATAGTAAAGAAAGAAAAAGATAGTCATTATATAATGGTAAAGGGATCAGTTCAACATTACAATAACCAGATATAACAATAGTAAATATTTATTCAGTTAACACAGGAGCACCCAGATTCACAAAGCAAACCCTACTAGATCTAAGCAAAGAGATCAACAGCAGCATCATAATTGCTGGGGATTTCAACAGTCCACTGACAGCATAGAACAGATCATCCAAGCAGAAAATAAATAAAGAGACACCGCACTTAAATGGGACTCTTGAACAAATGAGCCTAACAAACATTAACAGAATATTTTACCCAAAAACTACTGACTATTCATTCTTCTTATCAGCACATGTAACATCCTCCAAGATTAATCATGTCAGGCTACAAAACATGGCTCAAAAAGTTCAAAAAAACCAGAAATCATACCATGTATCTTCTCAGACTACAGTGGAATAAAACTAGAAATCAACTCCAAGATAAACACCTAATTCTACACAAAGTCATGGAAATTAAACAACCTGCTGCTGAACTATTATTGGATCAATAATGAAATTAAGATGTAAATCAGAAAAATCCTCAAACTGAATGACAAAGGAGACACAAGCTATCAAAATCTGTGGTATTCTTTTTTTTCCACGCTACCCGTGGAAGGGGCCCATACGGCGTTGTTCTGGATTCCCGTCGTAACTTAAAGGGAAACTTTCACGATGTCCGGAGCCCTTGATGTCCTGCAAATGAAGGAGGAGGATGTCCTCAAATTCCTTGCAGCAGGAACCCACTTAGGTGGCACCAACCTTGACTTCTAAATGGAACAGTACATCTACAAAAGGAAAACTGATGGCATCTACATTATAAATCTGAAGAGGACCTGGGAGAAGCTTCTGTTGGCAGCTTGTGCCATTGTTGCCATTGAAAACCCTGCTGATGTCAATGTCACATCCTCCAGGAACACTGGCCAGCGAGCTGTGCTGAAGTTTGCTGCTGCCACTGGAGCCACTCCTACGGCTGGCCGCTTCACTCCTGGAACCTTCACTAACCAGATCCAGGCAGCGTTCCGGGAGCCGCGTCTTCTGGTGGTTACTGACCCCAGGGCTGACCACCAGCCTCTCACAGAGTCGTCTTATGTTAACCTGCCTACCACTGTTCTGTGTAACACAGCTTCTCCTCTGCGTTACGTGGACATTGCCATCCCACGCAACAACGGGGCTCACTCTGTGGGTCTGATGTGGTGGATGCTGGCCCGGAAAGTTCTCCACATGCGTGGCACCATCTCCCGTGAACACCCGTGGGAGGTCATGCCTGATCTCTACTTCTACAGAGATCCTGAAGAGATTGAAAAGGAAGAGCAAGCTGCCGCCGAGAAAGCTGTGACCAAAGAGGAGTTTCAGGGTGAATGGACAGCTCCAGCTCCTGAGTTTACTGCTCCTCAGCCCGAGGCTGCAGACTGGTCTGACGGCGTGCAGCTGCCCTCTGTGCCTACTCAGCAGTTCCCCACTGAAGACTGGAGCGCCCAGCCTGCCACGGAAGACTGGTCTGCAGCTCCCACTGCTCAGGCCACTGAATGGGTGGGAACAACCACTGAGTGGTCTTAAGTTCTTCTACAAACTCTTAAAAATGGAAATAAGGTTGATGGAAAATAAACATGAGTTTCTAAAAAAAAAAAAAAAAAAAAAAAAAAATCTGTGGTATTCCACAAAAGCAGTGGGAAAATAGCCTTAAATAGCTACATCAAAAAGACAGAAAGATCACAAATCAACAACCTAATGGCATGTCGCAAGGAACTATAAAAGGAAGAGCACACCAACCCAAAACCAGCAGAAGAAAAGAAATAACTAAAGTCAGAGCAGAACTAAACAAAATGGAAAACAAAACAAAAAAAGAATACAAAGCATCAATGAAACGAAAAGTTGGCTCTCATCATAGCAACTAATAATATCTGCCGCCTCATTCACACCATACCTCAGTCCATCACATGCCCTGAGAACTCTACCTGGCCATTGGCAACCAGACTGTGATCTCTCTCATCAAGCTGCTTACCATGGTTATGGTAGCCAGTGACTATGCTAGCCCAGCAGATGACCACATCTCTCTAGTCTTGTTTACATGTGAGTTTCCCGGAGTCTGTTTAGTCTCATCAATATAATAGAAGGGAAAATGTACTTTCTTTGTTTGGAGAAAGGAAAAATAGTCACTAGGAGCCATTGCTTCCTCCTCCACAACCCAAGCCCAGAAAGCAAATAGCCAATTCTTCTAAGAATTTTCCTATTTCCCACTTTCAAAACTATCCCTTTCTGAGAACAAAGAGAAAGGAACTAAAACTTGTGCTTCAAAAGCTACCAACTTGAGTAAAAGGGCTGTCATCCTGATGGAAAAATCTTTTGACACCTGTAACCTTCAAACTCTGTCCCTCTGGTCATCTCAGGGCACTTTTGTCTTTCTTAGTCCTAAATTTTATTAGGTTTTTTTCTTTTGGTTTTGTATTTGCACCTTTTTAAAACTATACCAGGCAGCATTTTAGGAGAAAATGATATCGTTTTTTATATATGAATGATATAAATTTTTAAAATGTGATTTGCATCCCCCTCTTTTTCTATATATATGTTCTACAAAATTAGTTTATGGGCAGGGTTGATCTTATAAAACTGAAGAGACAATAAACTTTGTCTCCTGGGGGAAAAAAGTTGGTTCTTTGAAAAGATAAACAAAATTGATAGACCTCTTGCTAGATTAACCAGGATGAGAAGAGAAAGAACACAAATAATCTCTATCAGAAATGTAAAAGGAGATATTATAACTGATACCACAAAAATTATAAAATATCAACTGTGAACACTATGAAAATTTCTACCCATATAAACTCAAAAACAGAGGAAATGGACAAATTCCTGGAAAGAAACAACCTCCCAAGACTCAATCAAGAAGAAATAGAATTCCTGAATAGACCAATAAGGAGCAATGAGATTGAAGCAGTAATTAAAAAAAATAAAACTTCCCACAAAACAAAAAACCCCAGGCCAGATGAATTCACAGCCTCACACCCAAATTTTACCAGACCTACAAAGAGGAGCTGGTACTCATACCACAGAAATCGTTCTGTAACATTGAGTAGGAGGGACTCACTCCCAACTCATTCTATAAAGTCAGTATCACCTGGATATGAAAGCCAAGAAAATGACATAACAAAAAGAGAAAACTATAGATCACTATCCCTTATGAATATAGATGCAAAAATCCTCAATAAAACACTAGCGAGCCGAATTCAACAGTACATCAAAAAATAACCCACCGTGACCAAGTGTGCTTCATCCCATGGATGCAAGGATGGTTCAACACGTGGAAATCAGTAAATGCAATTCACCACATAAACAGAAGCAAAAACAAAGACCATATGGTCATCTCAATAGATGCAGAAAAAACATACAACAAAATTCAGAACCCTTTCATGAAAAAAAAAACCTCAACAAACTAGGCATAGAAGGAACATATCCCAAAATTATAAAAGTCATATATGACAAACCCACAGCCAATATCATACTGAATGGGGAAAAATTGAAAACATTCCCACTAAGAACCGGAACAAGACAAGGGTGCCCACTGTCACTACTTTGTTCAATAGTGATGGAAATCCTAGCCAGAGCAATCAGGCAAAAAATAATAATAATAAAGTGTATCTAAATCAGGAAAAAGAAGGTCAAACTATAGCTTTCTGCTGACCATATGGTCTTATATCTAGAAAACCTCAAAGATTCCACCAAGAAACTCCTGGAGTTGATAAACAAATTTGGCAAAGTTTCAGGTTATAAAAATCAATGTACATAAATCAGTAGCATTCCTATACAATAATAGTCACGCTGAAAGTCAAATCAAGGACTCACAGCATTCACAATGGCCACAAAGAAAATTAAATACCTAGAAATATGCTTAACCAAGCAGGTGAAAAATTTCTACAGGAGAATTATTAAACACTGAGGAAAGAAATCACAGTTTACACAAACAAATGGAAAAACATATCATGCTCATGGATCGGTAGAATCAACATTGTCAAAATGTCCATACTACCCAAAGTGACTTAAAAATTCAATGCAATCACATCAAGTTACTAAAGTCATACTTCAAAGATCTAGAAGAAATAATTCTACACTTCATTTGGAACCAGAAAAGAGTCTGAATAGCCAAAGCAATCTTCAACAAAAAGAATAAATCTGGAAGCATCACATTACCAGACTTCAAACTATACTACAAGGCTATAATAACCAAAACAGCGTGTTATTGGCACAAAAATAGAGACATATACCAATGGAACAGAACAGAGAACCCAAATATAAAACCATCTAAATACAGACAACTGATCTTTGACAAAATAGACAACAAACACTGAAGAATTAAAGACCTATTCAATAAATGGTGCTTGGAGGATTGGACAGCCACATGCAGAAGAATGAAACAGGATCCATATGTCTCACCACTCACAAAAAGTTAATTCAAAGATTGATAAAAGACTTGAATGTAAGGCATGAAACCATAAGAATTCTAGGAGACAATATTGGAAAAACTCTTCTAGATATCAGCCTAGGTGAAAAATTTATGAAGAAGACCCCAGTGGCAACCACAGAAACAACGAAAATAATTAAATGAGAGTAGATTAAATTTGAAAGCTTCTGCACATCTAAGCAAATAATCAACAGAGCAAATAGACAACATAGAGAATGTGAGAAAATATTCACAATCTATACATCCAATAAAGGGTTAATAACCAGAATCTAGAAAGAACACAAGCAAATCAGCAATAAATAAACAAACATACCCATTAAAAAGTGGGCAAAAGATATGAACAGGAGTTTTTGAAAAGAACTTAGAAAAATGGCCAACAACTTTGAGACTTTGAGTACCAGTTTCTGCAAGATACTGATTCAGAATACCCCAGAACACCTCCACTGACATTTTTACCAAGTAGAAGGGCAGCACAGTAGATAGTGCAAGAAGCACAAGAACTGCAATGCTGCCACTTACCAGGCTGTGATCGTAAGCCTCTGTTTCCACCTATAAAAAGTAGGGCTGCATGTATCTACCCCAGAGAGATGTGGTGGGAATAAAATGAAATACTGTTTTTGAAAGCACTTTGGAGTTTTGGTTTATTCTGTTTGTTTTTTCAAATCAAAGTGCACTTATTGAGGACTTGCTGCATGTTCCCCAGTGAGTGCTGGGGAGAAGGGTGGAAGATGCTCTGGAGATTTCACAGTCCAGCAGTCATGACAGGCCCAGGAGAGAAGACGTCATGGTTAATTCTACACATCGGCTTGGCTGGCTACAATGCCCAGATATTTGGCCAAACATTATTCTGGATATTTCTGAGAAAGTGTTTTTAGATAAGAGCAAGATTTAAATGGGTGAACTTTGAGTAAACTGGTTACCCTCTGTAATGCGGCGGGCCTCATCCACTCAGTCAAACACCCTCATGGACCAAGGACGAGCTCGCCTGCGGAGCAAGGAGCGCTGCCGGCCGACGCCTTCGGACTCCCGCTGCAGCTCCTCGCTAGGTCTCCAGCCCGCCAGCCCGCCCCATCGGATTTGGGACTCAGCAAGCCTCACACAGTTACGTGAGCCAATTCCTTAAGATAAATCTTTCTATATGCACATCTTATTGCTCCTGTTGGACACTCTAAGAATGGTCCTTATGGACACAGGGCACGGAGGGGCAGGGATAGTTCCATCTGGAGGGGCGTGAGGGAAGACGTGGGATGTTGGAGTTGGGCCCCAGAGGCCAAGTTCCTGTCAAGAGATGAGGAAAGATCTCCCAGATGTCACTCAACAAGACCATGCTCATTCCTTCCACTTCCTTAGAATCTGTATGTACTTTGATCTAATTCTCTCTCAAAACTTCTCTTTCCCAGACCATTCCAGCCTACTGTCTAGTTTGAGCATCCCCTCTGTGACCTAGGCAAATCCCCTAGTTTCTCTGAGCCTCGGTTTACTCCTTCCTGAAAGCCCATTTCATCGGGTCCAGGAAGGCACTTCACAGGCTTCAGAGAACCTTCTATTAAAGTGTCAGGGAGGCTCATCCCCGAAGGGGCATCAGTGAGTCTCTTCAGCGCTCTGACCAAGGAAGAGGAGAAACGGGCTTACCATGCCTATGCACTATTTAAATTTGCTTCCAGGAAAAACAAATATTTAACAAATTTAAATAATCAAATACTGTTACAAAAGACTGTGGAATCTTATATCCTGGAATTTCATTAAAAATAGAGGTGCCCCTAGGACATTAGTGTGCAAGCTCATCTTGCGTCCCCCAAGGGCCCAGTTGCAAACAAAGCCTTGACGACTGCACTAGAAATTGGCATCCAAGGAAGGACAGGGAGGCAGGCTGTTCTCTGAGACAGGAAAAGCATTAACCACGGAAGGATGGGGGGTCTTCTAACTCACTCTCCCTACTATTCCAAAAAGTAAAAACTAATGAGGATGGCATCTGCCTGGCCAGAGATCAGGACCACCCTGAGGCAGCAGATGAGCCTGCAGAAAGCCTCGAGCACTTATTAAATCTGCAGAGCCCATCACAGACTCCCAAGAGTCAGCATGGTCCAATCAAGGTCACTAACAAGGAACCCACTGGTGGCTTGATGCAGGCCAGCCATTCAGGAGATAACTCTACCTGGGTACTCCAGGCCCTGCTGGACCAAGGTTCTCTTTAGTAATCAGTTTTATTGTTCAAGGATAAGGGAAGAATGCCCCATGGAAAGAAGAATCTAAATCCCTACGGAATTCAGGTGGCTGTTGCATCCATTTAGAAGATTAAAAATATATCAAGCACATATTATTTTCCTCTAGCTACTAACTAGACTACTCCAGGGATGTTCCTTAAGTCTCAGGCCAAATTAAAGTCCAGACACACATTAGGGAATTGAAAAGTTCATACTTCTAGAGCCTCATACTGGAAAACAAGTAAAACAAACAAAAAAAAATAAATAAATAATAAGTGAAAAGGCAAAACATTCATGAGTGTAGTCAGAGCCCAAAGTGATATCATGGCAAGACCAAGGGCCTTTTGAGTCCCTGAGACCTGGGTTCAAATCTTAGTTCTGCCTCCTTAGCAATTGTGTCATCTTGTCTTTCCTCATTTCACCTTTCTTTGCTGCAGTTTCTTTGTTTATCAAATCTATTGATACCTACTTTCCAGGAAGATTGTGAAGATTACAAAAGAGATGATGTTATCAGTTAGTAGAGTGCTTTCGATAAATAGTCACAGTTACAGTTATTTCACCAGAAATGGTTCTTGCGTTTGTGTTAAAACACGTTAGAGGCCGGGCGCTGTGGCTCACGTCTGTAATCCTAGCTCTTGGGAGGCCGAGGCGGGCGGATTGCTCAAGGTCAGGAGTTCAAAACCAGCCTGAGCAAGAGCGAGACCCCGTCTCTACTATAAATAGAAAGAAATTAATTGGCCAACTGATATATATATAAAAAATTAGCCGGGCATGGTGGCGCATGCCTGTAGTCCCAGCTACTCGGGAGGCTGAGGCAGAAGGATCACTCAAGCCCAGGAGTTTGAGGTTGCTGTGAGCTAGGCTGACGCCACGGCACTCACTCTAGCCTGGACAACAAAGCGAGACTCTGTCTCAAAAAAAAAAAAAAAAAAAAACACGTTAGATAATTGTTTTGTAATACAAACAGCAACAAAATTATAATTTAAAAACAACACAGTATGCACCATGTAGAACCTCTATTTCTGTGCTACTCTTTGGTTTAGAATTCAATGTTTCATTTTTATTTTATGCCCAATGCAGAAATGCCTCAAGTTTATTTACCAACTAGACACTAATGTGCATTCTAAGTGAAATTACCCTCACTAGGATCTGTCTATGGACAAAAAATGTTAAATAACAAATCATTTAGTGAAAGAAAAATATTTTGCTTTTAAATAAAGATGAGAAGGATAGTAGAGTTCATAAAATAAGTCAGTCTTATCTGTGTTTGCTCTCAACACATCACTAAAATCAAGTCTGCCTTGTCTCCATTCATCTTAACCGGAACCGAGGCTCCCAGCTCTTGGAAATGAGACTGCAAATGATCGATTACATCTCGGGCGCCGCAGTCAAAGGTCAAATGTGTTATTGCTCTCCACAGGCCGACCCTAACCTCAGGACTGATGCGACCAACAGAAAAGGAAACACAGGCCTGCGGAGGCGCCGCTTTAGTCTCCAAAGAATCACAAAGGGGAACGGCGACCCCTGCCGGCGGGAGCTCGAGCCGCAGCCGGCGGGCGGGGGAGGCGGCCGCGGAGCCAGGGCGCGGCCGGCCGCGGGGCTGGGTTTGCGCCGCGGAGACTGAGGCAGGGAAGTCCTGGCCCTGGCCGAGAACCCGCAGGCAGCGCCCGCACGGACAGGCTCCACGCTGCCTGCGGGCCGGCGAGGCTGCGGGCGCCGCACACCGCCCTCTCGCGGCCACCCTGGCCCGCGCTGGCCGCCCCGCCCGCCGCCCGCCCGGCAGGGGGCAGGCCGGCTCGGGCGCGTCCTCACGGACAACCGCGAGCGCCTCAGCCCGGACGCGAGCGCCTCAGCCGGACGCGAGCGCCTCAGCCCCGACGCGAGCGCCTCAGCCCGGACGCGAGCGCCTCAGCCCGGACGCGAGCGCCTCAGCCCCGACGCGAGCGCCTCAGCCCCGACGCGAGCGCCTCAGCCCGGACGCGAGCGCCTCAGCCCGGACGCGAGCGCCTCAGCCCTGACGCGAGCGCCTCAGCCCGGACGCGAGCGCCTCAGCCCCGACGCGAGCGCCTCAGCCCGGACGCGTCTGGCCGGGGAGGAATCCGCGATCCACGACCAGTCTCTGGACACCCAGGGGAGGCGACGCCCGGAGCCGGCGGGGGCGCGGAGCCGAGAACCCGGAGCCGGCGGGGACGCGGAGCCGAGAACCAGGACCGGCGGGGGCGCGGAGCCGAGAACCAGAACCGGCGGGGGCGCGGAGCCGAGAACCAGAACCGGCGGGGGCGCGGAGCCGAGAACCCAGAACCGGCGGGGGCGCGGAGCCGAGAACCCGGAACCGGCGGGGGCGCGGAGCCGAGAACCCGGAACCGGCGGGGACGCGGAGCCGAGAACCCGGAACCGGCGGGGGCGCAGAGCCGAGAACCAGGACCGGCGGGGGCGCGGAGCCCAGAACCAGAACCGGCGGGGGCGCGGAGCCGAGAACCCGGAACCGGCGGGGACGCGGAGCCGAGAACCAGGACCGGCGGGGGGCGCAGAGCCGAGAACCAGAACCGGCGCGGGGCGCAGAGCCGAGAACCAGGACCGGCGGGGGGCGCAGAGCCGAGAACCCGGAACCGGCGGGGGCGCGGAGCCGAGAACCAGGACCGGCGGGGGCGCGGAGCCGAGAACCAGGACCGGCGGGGGGCGCAGAGCCGAGAACCAGGACCGGCGGGGGGCGCAGAGCCGAGAACCCGGAACCGGCGGGGGCGCGGAGCCGAGAACCAGGACCGGCGGGGGCGCGGAGCCGAGAACCAGGACCGGCGGGGGGCGCAGAGCCGAGAACCAGAACCGGCGGGGGCGCGGAGCCGAGAACCCGGAACCGGCGGGGGCGCGGAGCCGAGAACCCGGAACCGGCGGGGGCGCGGAGCCGAGAACCAGGACCGGCGGGGGCGCGGAGCCGAGAACCAGGACCGGCGGGGGGCGCGGAGCCGAGAACCCGGAACCGGCGGGGGCGCGGAGCCGAGAACCCGGAACCGGCGGGGGCGCGGAGCCGAGAACCAGGACCGGCGGGGGCGCGGAGCCGAGAGCGCGGAGCCGAGAACCAGGACCGGCGGGGGCGCGGAGCCGAGAACCAGGACCGGCGGGGGCGCGGAGCCGAGAGTCCGGAACCGGCGGGGGCGCAAAGCTGAGAGCGGCCAGCGCCAGGGCCACACAGAGTAACCGCCGCGGTGCCAGGCCATCCTGTCCGGCGTGCCAGGCGTCCTGGCGCTCCACTGTCCGCACACGCTGGAACTGGCCTCCTGGCCCCTGGGGTTGCGCGAGGCCACGCGGGCGTCCGGCCGTGCTTTCTGAGCAGAGTCAGAGCATCTAATTACAGGTCGGACCTTCCAGGGGTCTTTGTGCACAGCGAGCCGAGTCCCAACCGCCCAGCTACAGGTGCCCTGTAACGTAGTAGCAAAACACACCTTGGGAGTTTGAGGGGTCTTGTGCCTTCATTGCTGGCCTGTCATGCAAGGCTGCAGGGCGGGGAACCTTCCGCTCAAAACTAGAAATCCAAAGAGCACCTGTGGGCGCGCAGGTGGCCAGGCTGTGGCTGCTTCCACTGCGAAGGCTACAGTCACGCTGGCGCTGGCACCGGCCGGCAAGGCATCTTCCTGCTTTCCCACCTCGCGGCCCGTGTGGGAAATACCTGCCAGTATTCTAGGGCCAATTGGAAGAGACCTGGGAATATCTACATAAGCTTAGGTGAAAACGTCATTTTGTTTTCTTACCATTAAATAACTATAATATGCAAAATTAAAAGAAATATTTTAGGGATCATATTAATTATTGGATTTGATATGCTCTCCATTTGAAATCTTTTTTAATTTTTTAATTGAGAAGCTTAGGCTTGCTTGGGGGGATATCACTTTTTTGCATTACACGTTATGCTTGACATGGCTGTGCAGTTCCTGAGAAAGACTTGTTAATGACAATCGCTTCAGATTCCTGGTAGTTGCCACCTACCAGAAAACGTGTATGCACAGGCAGTGATGAAATATTTTTAACATTTTTACAACAATTCCAAACTTGTAGAATTTATACTTAAAGAATCTAATGGCTCTTTCGAATGTGGAAGTTTCTTATAATAATACAAAGGAATCTTTAACTGAATCCAGCTTTTTCATAGCAAGTGTTTTCAAAGGGATGACGAACTCTAATTTGCCAGGCCTATCTATGAGCCATTGGAGCCGTCCCCTGCAGGTAGCCGGACTCCACGGAACAAGCCCATCAGACAGAAATGGACAGACACCCGGGTTTGGTGATATTTCTGTTCTGGGGCTTCCACCTGCAGCTGTGGTTCCCAGCACCCCGCTGTCCTGGCAAAGGCAGCCCTTCCCTGCCAGCCCGCAAGCCCCGCCCCCGACCCTCCCTGCAGTCCCGCCTGGGCTCCACCCACAGAGGCTGAGTTTCCACTCTGTGGCTCTTTCTTGCCTGGGACCCTCACACGGGCTATGCCTTCCCTCTGCCTGGACATCCTCCCCTCCGTTCTCACCTGGCGGTCCCTCGTCATGCACACGCTCCTCTGCATGCCCTCTCTGACCCCCTAGTCCAAATAGGGCCTCTCCATACTTACAGTTTTGCATTTCTGTTTCCTTATCTGTAAAAATGGGAATAAAAATAGGCTTGTTTTGAGGCCTCGGCGAGACACAGCCCTATAGGCCACACTAGGACGGGCCTGGCTTGCAGCACGTCAGTAAGCCATCACAGCGCCTTTGCTTTTGCTCTGTGGCCTGATAGCAACTGCAAATAGATAATACTTTGTGTGTGATCATTCCCCCTGTAGACACTAGACTCCACAAAGCCAGAGCACATGTCTCTTTTGTCTACCACTGTATACCCAAGGCCTGGCACAGTCGCTGGTATCAATGTATATTTGTTGAATGAATAAATGAATTCGTCCAATGAGAACGTACGTGTTCATGAAAATTCTGCATGGTAGGGAAACCACAGCAAGTAATTGGAGGGTGAGTCTGAAAAGGCTTAAAATGCTGATGTGCAAATACATTTGGCCTGCTGCTTCTGGCTGCCAGCCCTCCTCCCTAGCCCCACCCTGCCATCCTGCCTTCTTCTTGCTCCTCTCTGGCCCTTTCTGGCCCTGAATCCGTTTCTCTGGCATTCCATGTTTCTCTCTTCTCTGTACCATCCACACATAGCATCTGGTACACAGTAAGTGCTCAATAAACTTCACTGGGTAAATGCAGGGATGGGCGAATGGGTAAATGAATGATGGACACTTAGGCAAATGAGAGGATGGATGTGGGAAGCCCCACCCCCTTAGCCTGGAGGAAAAGTCTTCTTGTAATTTCAAAAATCCTCTTGCTCCCTGCCAAATCTCCACCCTGATGCTCCCTTAATCCAGTAGAGACAGAAGTGATCCCTCTCCTTGAAGTTAATTTAAAACCTAAACATGAATCCAATCTGATGCACCAGTGACACTCGAGGCTCCCTCTGGGCAGCTTCTCCATTACTCCTGATGGCCAGCCTTGGAGTGGAATTACTTCATTCTGCCCAGTAAAGTGCAGGGAGTTTTTCCCTCTCTGAACAGCAAGCACACACTGCAAAGACATTCTGCTTCTATAAATATGCGTCTCTAAATGTTAAAGGGTTAGAGCAATTTCCAAAGGTCTCTGCCTCAAAGGAGCCCTCAGATGATATTTAATTTAACTACTTTTGCTTTGAGAAGTGAGGAAACTAAAATGTAAGAAGTGGAAATGCTTCTTGGTTTTATGTCAAAATATAGGCTTCTAGATAAAATAATGTAAAGAGAATTTTCTGTTATTAAACTCAGGAAAATGAACACAAACAGCTCAGCCAAGGAGGGCACAGTATAGGATTTTTGTAGGGCAATTGGAGGAAAAACTATCTCCTTTTAAACCCTTAGCAACTGTCAAAGACACTTTTGTTGATAAAAATCACTAAAAATCTCTCTCTTTCCTTTGGCATTCAAAACTGAACACTAAATATAAACATGTCATGGCAAGTTTAAATATTAACTTCTTTCATGATGCCCCCACGGTGTTTCCAGAGCAAATCCCTCTGAACAGGGGAAACAGAACTTTGTAAAGATTTTAAAAATAAAGAGAGCTCACCTAAGTGAGGCAAAGTCTGAAAACAGGCAAATGATCGGCTTGTCATTTTGTATTTGTAACAACATTTGAATGAATTGACATACTTTCAACCCAAGTCACCTCAAGGACTTTAATTGCTTAACCAGCAATTAAACCATTGCTCCTGTTCGATGTATTTGGCGTGTTGGTATAATTCTGAATCTGACTCAGTATCTCCGAAGACAAAGAATGCTGGGGACAGCTGTCTCAGGGTTCACAGAATGCTGAATAGAGAAGGTAAAAGCATGAATGGGGTTTGGTAACTCCACAGTCACAGGTGCTATACCCTGCAGAGCTCCAGTGGACGCTATTCATTTAGACCACAAGGCAAATGGCGCCCCCTTGCGTTCTACAGTGCACAGCCCGCGCGACTGTGCTTGGCACATTTTGTAGTAGGTTGTTGTCTTTGGTTAGGCTACCCAGCATGGAAATATTCTTCCAATTTGAGGGGAACCCAAACCACAGGGAGGCAGGAGCCAAAATCCCATGATGGTAGCCAAAGAGGATGTATATTTCGACTTCCCCAGTCCTTGGATCGGTCCCAGACTCATTCATTCAAAGTAAGCCAAACCAGTGTTCTTGCCCAGAACTCTAAATCTAAGAGGGGTGATGCAAAAATGCAGGCACAATGGAGATAATCGAAGACAGCAGTATGGAGCTGACAGCCCAGCAGTGGCGGGTGGGGCAGGACTACCATATCACTGTCCCAGGGTGCCTAGGTGGGGAGGACAGAATCCAGCCCACGCTCCCCTCGCCAGCTCATGCACCTAGCGTGTGGTGGCAAAGCAGGCGCCTTGCACCTTTTTCTAATTCACATAAATGCACAGCAGTGGTCCTGAGCTGGGCTCAGGTGGAGCAGCGGCAGCACCGTCTACTCCAGGGGCATAATCCTGGCTGTGTCTTCAGCCGCACAGCCTCCCTAGGTCCCTGCCCTCCAGCTCTCCAGCGGAGTCTGTGACCTCCCACTCTCTTCCATGACTTCACTCTTCTGCTCAGGTTTGCAGAAATCAGGGTCTGCTGTTTCATGTCTGTCACCTGCCTAGAGGACCCTGACTCCACACCCTCCTTGCCAGCCAATCCCATCTTGCTGTCACCTAAGGGCCCCTAGCAAAGCCTAGACTTAACAGGGTGTGTGAAATTATAAGGGAAAGAACATGTTGGATGAAATGGTTTCTCCATTACCCAGGATCAGTTTATACTGAAGTTTCTACACAGACAAGGATTAGAGACCATCTATCCCAAACCCTTCACTTGGCAGATGAAAGCCAGAGGAAGCAGGTGAGTTGTCAAGGTTGCCTAGCCAGTGAATAATGGCTTCCGTAAGACTCGCTATCTCAGCTTTTTAATTGCATTATTTATGTGGGCACCGAGATGTGGCTAGAGCTAAACAAAAAAGGGGTGTCAATTCATCTCACCAAGCTGTGCCCAAATGCTTGCAGCATGCTTTGCTAAAATCAATTTTGCCTCCAAACTGTAACGCTGGCCCAGAAGCATAACCCTGATTTATGAAATCTTAAAAACAATGTTCTGAGAGATTTTCACTTTAAAAAATTAATTACGATTTACAGAGTGGAGACACCTCCTCTTGTAGTCACAGAAGTGAAACAGTCACGATCCCACAGGTGGAGTTGGTATATGCACGAGTGAAGGCAGCAGGCAGCAAAGACCTGGCATAGGGACTGCCACAGACACCCACAGACATCCATATACAGCCACATACAACCACATATAGCCACATACAACCAAAGACAGCCACATACAGCCACAGACACCCACATACATCCATATACAGCCGCATACAACCACATATAGCCACATAAAGCCACAGACATCCACATACAGCCACAGACAGCCACAGACATCCACATACAGCCACAGACAGCCACAGACAGCCACAGACAGCTACAGACAGCCACAGACAGCCACAGACAGCCACAACATCCACAGACAACCACAGACAGCCATAGAGAGTAACAGACATCCACAGACGGCCACATACATCCACAGACAGCCACAGACATCCAAGGACAGCCACAGACAGCCACAGACATCCACAGACAGCCACAGACAGCCACAGACATCCAAAGACAGCCACAGACAGCCACAGACGGCCACAGACATCCAAAGACAGCCACAGACAGCCACAGACAGCCACATACACCCACATACAGCCACAGACAGCCACAGACAGCCACAGACATCCAAAGACAGCCACAGACAGCCACATACACCCACATACAGCCACAGACAGCCACAGACAGCCACATACACCCACAGACAGCCACAGACATCCAAAGACAGCCACAGACAGCCACATACATCCACAGACATCCACAGACAGCCACAGACATCCACAGACACCCACATACACCCACAGACAGCCACAGACATCCACAGACATCCACAGACATCCACATACAGCCACAGACACCCACATACATCCACATACAGCTGCATACAACCACATGTAGCCACAGACAGCCACAGACAGCCACAGACAGCCACCCCTTTTGGAACAAGCGGAGCCTGTGTCCAGTGAGTCTGTGCATGGTGCAGGAGTGAAGCAGTCGTGGAAACAGAAGTGGCTGATGCAGGTGATTGTTTGTCTCAGTGACTTAGTTCAGAGGATAGAGGGCACCAAGGTAAGAAGGAAAACATATTTTCCATTTTCTCAATTATGCAGTTTGTGTTTCTTAGGGAAAAATTATACAAAATTTCATTGAAAGAATTTTCAGCCACTAGGTCTCAGAAAGAATAGGAAATTTCAGCTCCAACTTACAGATCTAAAGATGGAGGCCTGGAAAGAAGGCCATAGAAGCCAGAGCCCCTCTCAAGCTTTGTCCAGTAGCCCACGGTGTCCTTTTTCTACTGAGAGACAGATGGCAAATATTCAGGCTGTGCAGGCCACACAACCATGGCCACGCAGCTCTGCCATCGTGCTGAAAGCAGCCAGACACTCCAACTAATGGGCCGGATGTATTCCGATAAAACTTTACTGATAAAACAGGCAAATGGCCAAGTTTGGCCCACGGCCATAGTTTGCCAGCCCTCTATGGTTGATCAGAGCATGCTGTTCCCCATCCTCCAGCACCGCGCATTCCATTGTCACAGACTCTTTAACCACTTCGGTACCAGCGTCGACGACAGCCGACTGCCGCAGATGGACGGCACAGCGACTGCAGCCGACAGCCGCGATAGGACTTTTCTAATTTTTCATTTATCAAAATAAAATCGTGAACATTTAAAAATAACGTAATGAAACATACGTGTGTGTGTTACCTATTCTGATTTCCATGACAAGGAAAGCTGCCCGTGAACTGAAGCCGCCGTCAGTGCTGCCAAGCGCTCCTCGGCCGCAGGAGCGAGCCGCCCGGCCCGCAGCAGACCCGGCCCCGCGCGCTGTGGGCAGGGCCGGCCGGGAGCCCAAGTGGTTAGACTCGGCCTTGAACACCTTTCAGTTGGTAACATCGTGTCTCAGATCCAGACGCGGTAATTACTACAGGAGGAGGCAACATCCCGTTTTTCTAAATTATTACAGGAAAATAAACCTTCCCAACACATGCAGGGCAATCTTCACTTACTGTGAGGGCAAAGCCTCCCTCGCTGCCCCACGCGCCCCTCAATGCGACAGTGTAACGTTGCGGTCCCATCCACAGAGCTAGCCGCTGACATCTCACCCCCGGCCAGCCGTCTCGCAGTGACAACGAGAAAATAACTTGTCGTTCTGGTAATGGACTAACTGCATATAAGTGTCTGTCATGATGAAAATTAGTCTCTTCCATTTCAATTTATTTTGTCAACAATCCAAATGAAACCCAAATATATTCTAACACCACTGCATGCAGACAAATACGGAAGAGAACTTTAAAATGAACCTCATCATCATACGACTAAATATTTACATTAAAAAAGATTCTCTCTTCTGGAAGACATCCCAGCTCTACTGTTCTCCCTGCCAGTACACCTGCAGCTTTTTGTAGCTAATTAAGGAACTCCAGAAAGCACATTCGAAAGGGCCCCAGCAAACAAATGCACACGCCATTAATTAAACAAGCAGGAGCAATCACCCGGACTTGTAATTGGAAAATGTGCTTCTTTTCTGCATTTTAAGGCAATTACATTGATTTGCAAATGTTTTTTGATAGTTTCTCAAAAGAGAAAGTCAGTGAGCTGCAGGCTCTGGCTGTCTCTAGCAGGCGGGGCAGATGTTTGGGAAAGGTTGGAGGTAGGAGGCAACATCACCCAGGTTCCCTGATTAGGTCCTCCGATGGCCTTCCTTTCTCTACAGAAGACTGTGCTAATGAGAAGAGGAAGTTTAAGTTAAAAAAAAAAAGTGCTAATGGTACTTAAAGATACAAAGTACAGTCTTCAGGGCTCTAATTGGGGTTGCACTGGTCAAGTGTGTGCAGAGGTAGCCTGCAACCAAGTGGTCCCCGCTTGCTGAGCTTGCACTGTCTGAAGAGCCAGTGTTGGGAGCGGGAGGAAGGTGGAGAAGGCCATTGGTGAGGGGAGCAAGGAAACAAAGTCGCCTGGAGTCTCTCCTATGCTCTTGTCCTTGGGCCGGCAGCAATGTTTTAGGGGAACGCAGTCTTAAGTAAAATTCCCTTATGGTGGGGTTATTGAGCACTCCAGCATCCCGCTCTGGGCTTCCAGACGCCATGGGCTCCAGGGGCCAGTAGTCAGGTTACTACGCTGCCACCACCCACCCTCTCCCTTCTGCTGGTACGGAGGGCGCTTGAGGGAGAGTGGAAAGCTGGAGGGAGGAGAAAGGACTTGCTCTGTCTGCTTCACTGGGTCCTGCTGGCGTCACTCAGGGATGGCGCTTTGCCCCAGCAGCAACACTTGGCCCCATTCTCCACCTCCTTCCTGCGCTTCTAGAACTATCCCCATTGCATCCTCTTCCCCCACCCAGATACACCTGCACCAGCTGGCAGCAGCCCTTCTCAAAGTTCTTTTCCTTTTACACATAAAATAATAATAATAATAAGGAAAACAAAGAAGTGGACAAAAATACTAGGCATTTGAAACCCAGGAGAATAAAAATGGCAAAGTTGGCACTCTCCCTCAAGCGCCCTCCGTACCAGCAGCACCCAGCAGGGAGCCGCCGGCAAAGGAGAAATTACTTTGCAGACTCTCAGCCCCACATCGCAGAGGGGAGGGGAGAGGGTGGGTGGTGGCAGCGTAGTAACCTGACTACTGGCCCCTGGAGCCCATGGCGTCTGGAAGCCCAGAGCGGGATGCTGGAGTACTCAATAACCCCACCATAAGGGAATTTTACTTAAGACTGCGTTCCCCTAAAACATTGCTGCCGGCCCAAGGACAAGAGCATAGGAGAGACTCCAGGCGACTTTGTTTCCTTGCTCCCCTCACCAATGGCCTTCTCCACCTTCCTCCCGCTCCCAACACTAGCTCTTCAGACAGTGCAAGCTCAGCAAGCGGGGACCACTTGGTTGCAGGCTACCTCTGCACACACTTGACCAGTGCAACCCCAATTAGAGCCCTGAAGACTGTACTTTGTATCTTTAAGTACCATTAGCACTTTTTTTTTAAACTTAAACTTCCTCTTCTCATTAGTACAGTTGGCTCACACCTATAATCCTAGCACCCTGGGAGGCTGAGTGGGAGGATTGCTTGAGGTCAGGAGTTCGAGACCAGCCTGAGCAAGAGCAAGACCTCGTCTCTATTAAAAATAGAAAGAAATTAGCCTGGCATGGTGGCGTGTGCCTGTAGTCCCAACTACCTGGGAGGCTGAGGCAAGAGGATGGCTTGAGCCCAGGAGTTTGAGGTTACTGTGAGCTAAGCTGATGCCATGGCACTCTAACCCAAGCAACAGAGTGAGATTCTGTCTCAAAAAAAAAAAAAAAAAAAATGGTAAAGTTATTGTCCAACAAGTTGGGATTTACATTTAAAAGTACTAAAGAGGATTAAGATGGAGTGGTATACACATTAAAAGTACAAATGAGAAAGACAATATTATAGATATAAATACACATGAAACAGGGAATGGTTAAAGATAAAACAGAAAGTACTAGAATATAACGGTTAGAAATATATAAAACTTAAAAAGGGCAAATATACTTGTCCTTCTCAAAGTTCTGCTTCCCAGCTCCACGGGCCTCTCCTCCAAGACTCTAGGTTCCAGTAACCCCATCCTCTTGCCTGTCTTTCTCAAGCCCCATCTCTGTCCGATCAGCCTGCTATTCCAAAACGCCTCCACCTGGGTAATCTACAAATAACAGGTTGGTCTGCCGCAGCTCTGGAGGCTGGAGGTCAGGGTGAAGGCCCGGCAGAGGCCGTGCCTGCCGAGGGCTGCTGCCCGCCTCAGGGTGGCGTCTTGTTGCCCCCGTGCCTTCGGGGGCCAAGCGCCTGCTCGCACTCGGTGCCAGCGCCGAAGAGCAAAGAGGACAAACTCTCTCCCTTGATAAGACACGGATTCCATCGTGGGCTGGAGCCGTGGCCGGTCACACGCCAAGGGCCCCACCTCAGCGCCATCGCCGCACTTGCCTTCCTAGCTGCCACCTTTGATGTCTCTGCATTTGCTTATGCCTTTTAAGTCCCGTCAAAAGAGATAATTTAGTTTAGAGAGAACTCATGATTTTTCCCCTGACTTGACTCTGACTGATTCAATGTTTGACACCAGAAGTGACTCCAGGAAATTGATCCTCAAATACAGGATTCTGGGATTGGGTTTGGTCATGTCCTTGGCCGTGAATGCAGTGCCAGAGTCCTCGAGAAATGGGATGTTAGTAACGGTCACCCATGGAGGCAGTGGCATCACGATTAATCAATTATCACCTGCAGCTGATCATGATAGATTGTCTACTAAAGCAGCTGCCTTGGGGACCGAGCGGCCACTGCACATGCCTGTGAAAGGAGTGACAAGGAATTGCAGGAGCATCACTGCACTGAAGGGGCTAAGGAAATGAAAGCTCAGTGCTTTAAATTCTTAGCTTAAGTCATGGTCAGAGACCCAGAGAGCTTCCATGGCAGCCTTAAAACAAATTCTTGGCTGGGCGCGGTGGCTCACGTCTGTAATCCTAGCACTCTGGGAGGCCGAGGCGGGCGGATTGCTCAAGGTCAGGAGTTCGAAACCAGCCTGAGCGAGACCCCGTCTCTACCATAAAAATAGAAAGAAATTAATTGACCAACTAATATATATAATATAAAAATCAGCCGGGCATGGTGGCTCGTGCCTGTCGTCCCAGCTACTCGGGAGGCTGAGGCAGGAGGATCGCTTGAGCCCAAGAGTTTGAGGTTGCTGTGAGCTAGGCTGATACCACGGCACTCACACTAGCCTAGACAAGAAAGCCAGACTCTGTCTCAAAAAAAAAAAAAAACAAATTCTTATTTCTTATAACTGCAGATCCTATCTCAACCAAAACCAACCCTAGAACCTAATTGTATAAGTTGCTGATCTAGCATTGAGTTGAATTGCCAGACTCACCAAGTCTCATATGTAAAAGTTAAGGCATTTATTGGGAAAAAGTGGGACCCTGAACTTAAAATAAGGATATCTGGTTGGACTCACATGAATTGAGGATCCTAAACTTGATCTTTCTGAGCCTCTTTTATATAGAAAAGAGCAGCACCTCCTCCTGTATCTAAAAGGCGAATCTTCCCTTGCTGGCAGATCTTATAATACTTTACCTGGCCTCTTGCAAGGGTAAGCTCATTTTCCTCAAGACCCACCTACCATTAGTTATCTACTGCTACACAATAAATTCCTGTAAAACTTAGTGCCCTAAAGCATTAATAAACTTTTATTATCTCTCCCAGTTCTGTGAGTCAGGAATTCAGAAGTAGCTTAGCCGGGTGACTCTGGGCCGGGGTCTCCCATGAGGCTGGAGTCAAGGTGTCAGCTGGGAGATAATCCAGCCGCAGGCCTGAGTGTGGCCTGCAGGGTCTGCTCCCAAGACGGCTCATGCTCACAGCTGGAAGGCTGGTGCTGGCTGCGGGCGGGGACTCAGCTCCTCATCACACAGGCTTCTCCACAGGGTCACCTGGGTGTCCTCAGGATATGAGGGCTGGCTGTCCCCAGAGTGAGTGATCCGGTGCAGCATGCAATGCAGCCACAGTCCTATCCCGAGCCACAGTGGCGGGCAGGGTAGACACTCCCCCACGCGGTGTCCTGGTGGAGAAAACTCTACTAAGAAAGGAAAATGGGGTCCATGGAGCCTGTCAGATGCTGTCTCTCAGGGATATGATCTGGAATATTTGTTGGACAGAGCCCAAGTCCTGAAGGTGCGCAGAGCAGGGGTGCCTTGAAGCAGCAGGCAGCTGTGAGCCAGCTGACGTTTGCAGAAGCAGGGGTCACAGGAGGAGGGAGATTCACAGGCGGGGGTGTCAGTGACGGCAGAAGCAGCAAAGATGAAAATTGGGAGGCGTTACATTACCTTAAGGTAGCAGATCTGCAAATTCCAACTGAGGCCAACGAGGTCCTGACAATGGAGAGGCCTCAGAACCTTCCATTTCCTGAACTATGTCCCACTCTGGCTCCTTGAGAACTCCTGGGGGACAAGTTTGAGCTTCATCTCCCTTTTCACCAGGTGCATGCTCACTGTAAGCCTCCCTGCTGTGGTGATCTTCGCAATCTATTCCTTGAACCTAAGGCAGCCAAATGAACCAGAACTTAGAAGCAAATAATGCACCTTAGAGATACACAGCTCTCAGCGCACTGACGTTCAATTCCCACAACAGTGTGGAGAGGGCGCAGCGACAGCTCCATTCCACAGAAGAGGCAACTGAGGCTCACAGGGATCAAAATAACTGGCCAAGGTCACCCAACTGGTAAGGTAAGTCAGGGTAGAGCTCAAGTCCAGTTCTGTCTCCCTGCCCAGTGCTCTTTCCGTTGTCACCACCACATGTATACACAAATGAACTGTAAGAGGCACTTGGCCACTGAGTACCCTTCACGTGCCAAACACGTCCCCAGAATTCATAAACAGCAGGGATGAAACAAGAAGTGCAGCTTCATGGAGCTTCCATTCGTGTGTGTGGTCACTGAATGAAGTGAATCCCAGACATAGGGTGTATTCTGGAAGCCTGCCAGGAAATCTGCCTCATTGTCCGATAACCTCAGCACCTCAGGGTGTGTATATATGATCATTTATTATTACATATCATTTTATTTATTTATACAAATAATTGCTATTATTGCATGTCATCATTATAGTCCCGACAGCTTAGACAATTCAAACCGGAC
The DNA here is from genome assembly GCF_040939455.1 of Microcebus murinus. Lineage (NCBI taxonomy): Eukaryota > Metazoa > Chordata > Mammalia > Primates > Cheirogaleidae > Microcebus > Microcebus murinus. Next base: position 3,785,272 of record NC_134123.1, on the reverse strand, counting down.
TCCACTAACTAGGTATAAAATTTCAAGTTACTTGACCTCACGGCTCCGTTGCTTCAGGTGAGGATGTGGGTAAGAAGGGCGCCCGTCTCACAGCGCCGTTGTGGGGCTCAGGGGATGGGGGCACATAAAGTGCTACACAGCAGCATCGGCACATGGTGAGAACGTGCTTATTAGTACAAGGATGAGTGGGATTTCTATGGCTATTATTAAAATGATTATTATTGAAACCTGAAATGCAACCTTCTTTTAGGTAAATTTTAGAGACTTGCTTTTCCACAAAAAGACTGAGCCCAGGCAGAACTGGCCCTGCCTGCGGCTTGCTGTGTATGGAGTAAGCCGCTTTCCCTCTCTAAACCCCATCAGCTTACCCACACACTGCAGAATGCTAGCATCACGTCCCCAGTGTGCTGAGAGAAGCTAAGCAGTGCATTTTACTTAGCACTGCAACCAGCATGTAGCAGACATTAAATAAGCAATCCCTACTGCTGTCATCTTCATCATCATTCTTACCTGCAAACTCTAATGGGCGGTACCAAAGAAGATTTAATTTTGAAAATATGCAGATTTTATTAGGATAATAAAAATTGTGGCATGTTACATTATTAGATACTATTTGCCCACAGTCCTGATATAGCAGCTATGAGAAATGTTTAGCCCATAAGAGAATTTTAGATTAATTTAATTAATTTCAATTGATTTTAACACATTACCAGAATGAAGGACAAAAACCATATGATCATGTCAATAGATGCATAAAAAGCATTTGACAAATTTCAACATCTTTTCATGTTAAAAACAAAACAAACAAACAAACAAAAAACTCTCAACAAATTAGATACAGACAGAATGTACCTCAATGCAATAAAGGCCATACATGACAAACCCACAGCTAACATGATACTTAAAAGTGAAAAGTTGATCTATGGTCAGGAATAAGACAAGAATGCACTCTCACTACTTCTATTCAACATAGTACTGGAAGTCCTTGCCAGGGTAATTAGGCAAGAGAAAGAAATAAAAGGCATCTAAATTAGAAAGGAAGAAGTTAACTGTCTCCGTTTGCAGATGACATGACCTTATATATAGAAAAACCCTAAAGATTCCACCAAAAAATTGTTAGAACTAATAAATAGCTTCGGTAAAGTTCCAGAATATAACATACAAAAACCAACATACAAAAATCAGTAGCCTTTTTTTTTTTTGAAACAGAGTCTTGCTCTGTTGTCTTGGATAGACTGCAATGGCATCATCATAGCTCATAGCAACCTCAACCTCCTGGGCTTGAGCAATTCTTCTGCCTCAGCTCCCAAGTAGCTGGGACTACAGGCATGCGCCACCATGCCCGGCTAATTTTTTCTATATATTTTTAGTTGTCCAATTAATTTCTTTCTATTTTTAGTAGAGACGGGGTCTCCCTCTTGCTCAGGCTGGTTTCGAACTCCTGACCTTGAGCAATCTGCCCGCCTAGGCCTCCCAGAGTGCAAGGATTATAGGCATGAGCCACCATGCCCGGCCAAAATCAGTAGCCTTTTACACAGTAAAAACTATTCAAAACACAAATCAAGAAAATAAACCATGTACAATAGATACTAAAAAAAAAAAAAAAAACTTAAGAATAAACCAAGGAAGTGAAAGACCTATAAACCGCTGATGAAAGAAACTGAAGAAAACACAAATAAATGGAAATCCCGTGTTCATAGGCTGGAAGAATTAATATTGTTAAAGTGACCATATTACCCAAAGCAATCTACAGATACAATGCAATCTTTATCAAAATCCCAATGACATTTTTCACAGAAATAGAAAAAATCCTAAAATTCATATGGAACCACAAAATACCCTGACAAGCTACAGTAATCTTGAGAAAAAAGAACAAAGCTAAGGCATCACACTACCTGATCTCAAAACCTATTACAAAGCTATAATAAGCAAAACAGCATGGTTATGGCATAAAAACAGATACATAGACCAATGGAAGAGAGAGCCCAGAAAAAAATCCATGCATTTACAGTTGATAGACTTTTCACTAAGGTGTATCATTTGCAACAACATGGATGAACTTGGAGGAAATTATGCTAAATGAAATAAGCCAGGCACAGAAAGGTAATCATTGCATGATCTCACTTATTTGTGGCATCTAAAAACATCGAACTCACAGAAGTAGAGAGTAGAATGGTGGTACCAAAGGTTGGGTGGGAGACAGAGGGAGATGTTGGTCAAAAGATGCAAAATTTCAGTAAGATATCTATTATACAACATGGTGACTTTGTAATGACAATGTATTGCATTTCTAAAAAATGCTAAGAGTCGATTTCAAGTGTTCCCACAACAAAAAAACAAATATTCAGGCCGAGGTGGGCGGATTGCTCGAGGTCAGGAGTTCGAAACCACCCTGAGCAAGAGCGAGACCCCATCTCTACTATAAATAGAAAGAAATTAATTGGCCAACTAATAGACATAGAAAAAATTAGCCGGGCATGGTGGTGCATGCCTGTAGTCCCAGCTACTCGGGAGGCTGAGGCAGTAGGATTGCTTGAGCCCAGGAGTTTGAGGTTGCTGTGAGCTAGGCTGACGCCACGGCACTCACTGTAGCCTGGGCAACAAAGTGAGACTCTGTCTCAAAGAAAAAAAACAAAAAAAAAAACACAAATATTCAAGTATGTAAAATATTGCATATGTTAATCATCCCAATTTAACCATTCTATAATGTACACATAAGTCAAAACAACATGTTGTACACAATAAATACACACAATTTTTGTCAATTTATAAATAAATAAATAAAATTAATTGATTAATATGTTGCCCTGAAAGAAAAACATTCAAGACCCCTTTCCTTTCTTCTCTCCATCCTTTTCTTCACTTGCCCAGGGAGGAGGAATTTCCATGGACTAGTCAGATTTGTGAACATCGACTGGGCTAAAGAGTGCAGACACCTGTGCTAGCAGGTCTGTGCACGTGAGCTGAGTGCCTGGTGGAAAAACCCAGCTTCCTGCTCGCCTCCGGCCTCCTCTCCCACGGGGCACCAGCCCGGCGGCGTCGAAGCCAGCCTGGTGCCGGACACTGGGGACCCGCATTCTCTTCCTCGCATCTCCACCCCTGAGTGACGTCTTCTGGCTCTGGAAGGGGCGGCATGGGTCAGCCTTTCTTTTCCACGGTAACTGCTGAGCCTCGAGTCCTGACACGGAGGGGCCACGCGGGCAGAGCCGGCCGCACTCCCTGGCACCGTCGGGAAGAGCAAGTGGAAGGACGGGTCCACACTGCGCGGTCCGGCTGGCCGGGCTCCTCTGCCTCTGGAGGGGGTTGCCACTGTTCCTTCCCCGAGTCCCGCTGGGAGAGAACGAGCAGACTTTGGGTTCTCCTGGTTTATTGGCCAAACTTTACCTTAGTAACATCTCCCACCAGATTTCTGACAGAATAAAAATAGATGGATATAAAATGCAGTTCCTGCCCCTGAGGGGCTCACACTCTGATGGCGGGAAAGAGCTGGTCTAGAACAGGCCTCCAATGCCCTCTTCTGCCTGCGGCCCTGAGAGGGTCTCGAGCCCCAGGTGGGGCCTGGGTTGGCAAAGGCTGGCGCCCTGGGCGTCTGTGTGGACAAGAGCCCCTTGACAGCCCACGTTGCCTAAGTGACATCAGCAGAAAATACACCTTTGTCATGTCCAACCACCAAGATTTCAGAGTTGTTTGTTAACTTGGCACAGCTTAGCCCATTCCGCCTCTGAGGTTCAGGCTTAGCTTCAAAGACACGGAGCTTGAGTATCGATAAAGTCTCCTCAGAGTCTAACAATCCTAATGTCTTAAATGACATTAGTCCAGGGGCCTAGGGGCCATAGATCCTGAAGAGACAGGACCTAGTGACAAAATGTAGCAGCCATAATGCAAAACGAACTCACCAAGTCACCAAAACAGAAAAGCAGCATAACAAAAAGTGTATTTCTAGAAGACACCTCTTGCTCAGATGTGAAGGTGGACTGGAGGAGGAGGGACTAGAGGGGTGGAGAGCAAATGACAGCCTGAGAAGGACAAAGGTGTGGGAAAGGTGGAAAAGGAGAGGCCAGAAAAGGCTGCTGGAGGAACAGTAAGAATCCCGGCAGGGTTGGGGAGGACGCCCTGGAGATGCCAGGCAACTGAACTTTGGCTTTCCTTTGCCCGTATTCCCAGAGTTCTCAAGTCAGTTATCTTCCCTGTAGCCATCCTTTCCTTGCCATCCCACAGGCGCACCCAAGCACCACCTCCCCCAGCTGATAGAAATCTTACAGCTCATCACGAAAGAGTGGGAAAAACAATGTATGTTCACTCCAGGAGCCACTAAATGTTTTTGAGTAGGGGAGCAACAGGATGAAACATGACAAAACCAGGAAGAAACAAGATAAAACAAATAGCAGGGATCCATTAGGCAGGTGGCTGGCAGGTCTCAGGGGGTGGATGTTACAATAACCAGTAAGGGAGCAGTAAAGGACTAAACTGAGGGGTAGTAGTAGAAATTACAAAAAAAATAAATAAATAAGAGAGAGAAGATTCCATTTCTACTTCCAGCCATGCAGGAATAACAGTATCTAGACTTACCTTCCCACCATAAATAATTAGGAAACTGTAAAAATATATGGAGCAACTATTTTCAGATATTAGACAATAGGCAACCAACGACTGTGACTATTAAGTCCTCCATGATGGTCCTGGTGACAGACCTGAAGACCGGAAGGAATCAAACAAGGTGAACTCCATGATCACCACTGCTTTCTGCCTGGAAGGAATCAAACAAGGTGAACTCCATGATCGCCACTGCTTTCTGCCTGGAAGGAATCAAACAAGGTGAACTCCATGATCACCACTGCTTTCTGCCTGGAAGGAATCAAACAAGGTGAACTCCACGATCGCCACTGCTTTCTGCCTGGAAGGAATCAAACAAGGTGAACTCCATGATCACCACTGCTTTCTGCCTGGAGTCAATTTTTGGTGGTACAGGAAAGGGAACCCTAAGTCAGGCACAGTGGGTATTGCTGAACTGAGAAGACAGGTTGGAGTTTGGGGAGGCTAAGGTAGCTGAAATCTGTGGCGCAGCATATCAAGGAAGAGAAGCAATAATATCAAGGATCTATCAAAAAATGAGTTCCAGGCCAGGCGCAGTGGCTCATGCCTGTAATCCTACCACTTGGGAGGCCCAGATGGGAGGATAGCTTGAGCTCAGGAGTTCAAGACCAGCCTGAGCAAGAGCGAGTCCCCATCTCTGCTAAAAATAGAAAAAATTATCCAGGCGTGGTAGCACACGCCTATAGTCCCAGCTCCTGTGGAGGCTGAGGCAGGAGGATTACCTGAGCCCAGGAGTTTGAGGTTGCTGTGAGCTATGATGACACACGGCACTCTAGCCCAGGCAACAGAGCAAGACTCAGGTCTCAAAACAAAACAAAACAAAACAAAAAAAACAATGAGTTCCAATATCTGCATGAGAACTTCTTTGAATCTTTGGCTAGATACCAAACTGTGTATGGTGAGACTCCATAAAGATGGAAAAACAATAATTACTAAAGGGCTATAAGCCAGATAATCCCAGAGCTCACTCTGGGCCTAGAATTACTCAGTTCTCACCAGCAAGAGTGTAGAGACCTCACTGAATTCACAAGGTCTTGGAGAGAGGGCCCAAGAGGATCAGGACATATTAATGGGGCTAAACTAATCCTAGAGGAAAGGCCAATCAAGATTCATCCGCAAAAAATTTAACAACAAGCCTCAAAAGAATCAAGCTAATCTGCAAGTAATTTAACTGCCTGCCAGGACAAAGTCCAACACTCTTTAAAAACTCATAGCAAAATCCAGTACTTAATGATGCAAAATTTGCAATATCCAACATTTAACACAAAATTATCAGACATGTGTAGCAGCAAGAAAATGGAATCCAAAATAAGAGTAAAAAATTGAACAATAGAAACAGACCTAGAAATGCCAAAAAATTATGTAATTAACTAACAAAGATGTTAAAAGAGCTTTTACAAATATGTTCAAAATGCTAAACTGGCTTTTTAAGAAGCATAAACATAAGGAGGAGAGAAGTGGAAGTTATTTTAAAAATGAAACTGTAAGAGATGAAAAATACAACAGCTCAAGAGAAAATCTCACAGAATGGGAATAACTGCATACTAGGTGCTGCAGAAGAAAAAAATAATAGTAGAAACTAACCAAAATAAGGTGCACACACACAAAAAGAAGACTGAAAGAAATGAAGAGATCCTCGGTAACATATATAACAATATCAAACAGTATAATGCAGCCATCCCCAACCTCTTTGGCACTGGGGACCATTTTCATGGAAGACAATTTTTCCACAGAGTGGGTGGGGGATGGTGCAGAGGGGGCGGGGCATGGTTTTAGGATGATTTGAGTGCATTACATTTATTATGCACTTTATTTCTATTATTATTGCATTGTAACACATAATGAAATAACTATACAACTTGAAATAAAGCAGAATCAGTGGGAGCCCTGAGTTTGTTTTCCTGCAATTAGATGGTCCCATCTGGGGGTGATGGGAGATAGTGATACCCAAAGTGTGTTATTTATGCCTAGTCCACTCCATGATCTCTTTTTGGTTGCTGTTACTGCAGAAAGCCCTGCTTCACAAGGATAGGATGTTGGAAATGGAAGCAGATTTTTCAGTGCTTTTGTGGCAATCCCAGGATATTCTGCCTGACTTTAATCCAGGACATACAGAGATTTGAATTTGTCTCAAACACATTTCTAATGCCACCGTCATTTGCGATCTCAAGCAGTTGATCCTCTTCTAGCATGGACAAAGTCGATTCACCTGACTTATTCACAAATGGGTGGCAGATCCGTTCCTTCTCAGTTCTGGGGTCTTTGTGGTTGGTAAGCAATGCTCAAACTCTTCTGAAAGCTGAGACAGGTGATCATGCGCCAGCTGGGAGAAAGAAGGCCCTGGCTCAGCCTCTTTCAAAACCTTTGATAATGTTTAAAACATGTCAAAAATTCCAATGCTCACTCATCACCCCCATAATTCCAGTTTGAGCTAGATGCAATTGTAGCCCCCAGCTTGCTGGGGAGGGGCAGAGAAACCAGATTTCCAGCACACATCTGGGATAGTGCCCATCATCCTACAGCTGGCTGCTATAGGACTGAGCCCTAATTAAAGTGCACTCCTCACAGGTTCCTGCCAGTGCAGCCTGCCTGACAAGGGCCCCACCCTCTCTGGTCATAGGCCCAAGGTGCCATTTTGGGATTTTTAATCTGGGCAGTTCCCTGCCTTCAGTCTGAATGCAGCCTGATGCGGCCCCACCCAGCTGAGGAGAGACAGGGGACACCAAGATTTTCTACCTGCTCCTAGGATAATTCCCACTGCCCTGCTATAAGCTGCAGTGCAACCAAGATGCAAGTGGACAGCAGTCCATGTAGCATCTTGCCCATGCTGTTTGCCTGGAAGAGGCCCCACCCTCTCAGGTCACAGGTCCAAGGTGCCATTTTAGGAGTGTAAAGCTGGACAGCCAGGGAAGGGACATGAAGACAAGAATTTCCCCTCTTCCAACCACCCAATGCTGTGGACATAGCCACCTCTGCTCTCAAGCATAAGCTTTTGGTTCAAGTGAGCTGTTCTGGGCTTCTGGGACAGGGAGGGCAGGTATACCTCGAATAGTACCCTGCTCACTGCACCTGGTTTCTGCACTGATGGTGCAACTCATTTCCCTACTTTCATGAACATTCAGTGTTTTTGCACCTGTCATGACCTAGAAATCTTAGCCCGGTCTCTACTGGATGCACAGCCAACACCTCCCAGAACCCACTAGGACCACAGCAGCCTTAGGGGACCAGCGGGTCCTGGGGGAACTGTAGGACAAGGGGGAACTTGAAGACAAAGCTTTTGAATTAACCCAGTCAGTCACAAATACACACAAAAAATCAAGAAAAATGAACAAAATCTCCAAGAAATACGGAATTATATAAAATGACCAAATGTAAGAATTATAGGTATCCCTGTGGGAGAAAAAGAAAAAAGCATGACAAATATATCTAGGTGAATGATGGAGGAAAACTTCCCTGGTCTTGCTAGAGATTTAGACATCCAGATATAAGAAGGTCCATGAACTCCTAGAATATTCATTGCAAACAGGACATCACCAAGGAACATAGATATCAGTCTGGCCAAAGTCAAACTGAAGGAGAAAAGTAAGCTGCAAGATGAAAGCATCTAGTAACTTACAAAGGAAAACCCATCAGGCTAACAGTAGACTTCTCAAGAAAAACCTTATAAGCCAGAAGGGATTGGGGTTCAGAAAACCCATCAGGCTAACAGCAGACTTCTCAAGAGAAACCTTATAAGCCAGAAGGGATTGGGGTTTCATCCTCAGTCTTCTTAAACAGAAAAACATTCAGCCAGAATTTTATATCCTGCAAAAACTAAGTTTCATAAATGAAGGAGAAATAAAAGCTTTCTGAGATAAGCAAATACTAAGGAAATTTGTCACCATTAAACCTGTTCTACAAGAAATGGTCAAAAGTGCTCTAAACTGAAAAGAATAGTCAATATTCACCAGTGTAAAAAACACTCAAAAGTAAAGACTCATAGCTTTTATAAAACAGTAACATAAGGAAGAATATAAAGCAATGAGATAACAATGAACATAATGACTGGAATGGTATCTCACTTATCAATATTAACATTCAATGTAAACAATCTAAATGCCTCCACTGAAAAGATATGCATTGACAGAATGGATTTTTGAAAACACAACCCATGTCCAGGCACAGTGTCTCACGCCTTTAATCCTAGCACTCTAGGAGGGCGAGGTAGATGGATCGTTTGAGCTCAGGAGTTCAAGACCAGCCTGAGCAAGAGCGAGACCCTGTCTTTATCAAAAATAGAAAAAATTAGGTGGGCATGGTGGTGCATACCTGTAGTCCCAGCTACTCAGGAGGCTGACACAGAAAGATCGCTTCAGCCCAGGAGTTTGAGTTTGCTGTGAGCTAGGCTGACACTATGGCACTCTAGCCGGAGCAACAGAGTGAGACTGTGTCAAAAAATTAAATAAATAAACACAACGCAAATATCTGTTGTGTCCAATAAATCCATTTAACTCATAGTCACATAAACTCAAGGTAAAAGGGTGGGGAAAATATTCCACACCACTGGAAATCAAAAACAAGCAGGAGCAGCTATTCCTTATCAGATAAAACAGACTTTATATCATAAACACTAAGACAAAAATGGACATTACATAATGATAAAGGAATTAATTCAACAAGAGGATATAACAATATCATATATACAAGCACCTAACAATGAAGCTCCCAGATTCATAAAACAACTACTACTAGAAGTAAGAAATGAAATAAATAGCATTTAATAATAGTGGAGGAATTCAAAACTCCATTGACAGAGCTAGACAGATCATCAAGGTTAAAAATCAACAAAGAAACACTAGACTTAAATGAGACTCTAGAACAAATGGACCTAACAGAAATTTACGGAACATTCTACCCAATAAATGCAGAATATACATTCTTCTCATCAGTACATGAAACACTTTCCAAGATGGATCATATGTTAGGCCACAAAACAAGTCTCAGCAAATTTTTAGAAATCAAAATCATATCATGCATCTTCCCAGACCACAATGGAAAAAAACTATAAATCAATTTCAAAATTCTCAAAACTACACAAATATATGGAAATTGAACAACCTGCTGCTGAATGATCTTTGAGGCAATGATTAAAGCAAGATGGAAATCAAAATATTTTTGAATTGAGGCTGGGCCTGGTGGCTCATGCCTATAATCCTAGCACTCTGGGAGGCCAAGGTGGGAGGATGGCTTGAGGCCAGGAGTTCAAGAACAGCCTGAGCAAGAGTGAGACCCCATCTCTATTAAAAGTAGAAAAAATTAGAGGACAGAGGGGAAGGAATCAAGATGGCAGACAAGAAACACCGCCAGACAGAGTGTCTCTGCAGAAAACACAGATTCCAGCAGAAATTAGAAGAAAGACCCAAGAAGACGAGCATACATTGGACGAGGGTCAGAAGGAGGGGTACCTGAGACCACGGGAGACTCCACAGGAGGAGGTTGCAGAGGAGAACTGGAAGCAGAGAACTCCAGAGCAGCCTACAGACCAGCGGGAAGGGTAGGTGGAGCAGTCAACTTTCCCCTCCTCTGCATCTCAGACTGCTGGTGGGCTCCCCAGTGGGTGGAGAGACCTGTGGACACTAGTCCAGAGACGGCCACCACCAGTGACCAGTAAGCCAGTAGCGAACGCAGCACCAGGCTCCCAAGTCCCTCGGGGCACCTCCATGCGCACAGACCCGAGCCACGTGGCAGGCACCATACTGCCTCATTCTCCCCTCCCCGGACCCTACCCATGGCTGCTGAGAGAGACAATATAGACACCAGCCAGAGGCACCTTCAGGGAATGGGACCTTCCCTTTTGGGGCCCTATAGCTGACTGAGGGGAACTCAGATGGTCAGCTCCCTACCCGCAAGCCCTCCCAGGTACTGCTGGCATGGTGAGCCCAGGAGAACAGGGCAGACCCTGAGATTAAGAGACATAGACCCAGCTTGGACTTCCCATGGGTGAATTGGGACTGGCACTCCACTCCCTGGTGGGGATATAGGTTGAACTCTGGGGCCCAGAGGTCAGACTTGCAGACCAGATCCCATGCACCCAGGTCTCGCATTGCCCGGGGCACAGAAGGGATATAGCCGAACAGCCTACTGAGGTATGTGTGCCTTCAGGGTCAGATCAGTGTCATAGAGGGCAACCCTCCTCCCAAAGGGAGACCGTGTGCCCAGCCCAGGTGGCATTCCTGCAGGAAACCTCCCTGCCGGCATCACAGCCAGGGGAGGCCCGGTGGTGTGATGTCTGGTCTGCTGGAGGAGGCCCAGGAGTTGGGGAGGGTGGAAAGAAGCCACGGAGTTGGGGAGGGTGGAAAGAAGTGAGGCCTGCTCCAGACTGCAGGTCTCAGACAGCCCCACTACACACATAGACTTTCTGACTGAGCAGAGCCATTCCAGCCCCTCCCTGACAGCTTTTCCTGGAAGCAAAGAACAGAACTTTGAACTCTGCTAATGGCATTGGTGGTGCCTGAGGGCAGGCTTACCCAACCCATATCCACCCAGACTTACTCCTAGACCAGCCCTCACTGAGGGGGAGAAAAGGACACACCTGGAAGTCCCAGGGCCCCACCCACCACCTGAGGCACTGGAGTGCCTCTCTACAGGAACAAGAGCTGGTTACAGGACACCAAAACAACAGCGTAGCCTGTTCCTCCAAGCAAGCACCACCTACTGACAGGGAGGACACTCTGCACAGCCTTTTCATGGCACCTACTGACTCATCATACAGGGAGTGGTCAAATTTCACCCACAGACACCACCTACTGGCTCAGAAACTAAACAAGGTGTGTCAATACCCAAATGAAAACCTAAAGAAAAGAAATAACAACTGATTGACATGGGAAGAAATCAGCGAAGGAACTCCAGAAATATGAAGAACCAACGGGAATCACACCCCCAAAGAGGAGCACTAGCCCCTTAGAAACGGACACCAACCTAAATCAGGCAACCAAAATGACAGAAGAGGAATTTCGAATGTGGGTCATAAGAAAATTCAACAACCTGCAAGAACAACTCAATAACCAACACAAAGAAACCACAAAAAACCTCCAGGACCTGGAACAAAAATTCACTAAAGAAATCGATACAATGAAGAAAAGTTTAACCGAACTCCTGGAAATGAAGAATCAATTCAGGGAACTACAAAATACAGTGGAAAGCCTCACGAACAGGGTAGAACAAACTGAAGAAAGAATCTCAGAGATTGAAGATAACACCTTCCAATTAAATAAATCAGACACAGAGATAGAGCAGAGAAACAAGAGAAAAGAGCAAAGCCTACAAGAGATGTGGGATTATGTGAAGAAACCTAATCTGAGGGTCATAGGGTTACCAGAAGGGGAAGAAGACAACACTCAAGGGTTGGACAAGCTATTTGAAAATATAATAGAGGAAAATTTCCCAGGCCTCGCTCAAAATCTCGATATACAAGTTCAAGAAGCTCAGAGGACCCATAGAAAATTCAATGCAAACAGGAAGACTTCATGACATGCAGTCATCAGACTTACCTAAATATCAACTAAAGAGGTCCTTCTAAGAGCTGTAAGATGAAAGAACCAAGTAACATACAAGGGAAAGCCAATTCGAATAATACCAGACTTCTCTACTGAGACTTTACAAGCAAGGAGAGACTGGGACCCAATTCTCACTCTTCTGAAACAAAACAATGCCCAGCCTAGAATCTTATTCCCTGCAAAACTAAGCTTCGTATATGAAGGAGAAATCAAGACATTCTCAGATAAGCAAAGACTGAGGGAATTCACCAAGACAAGACCAAACCTTCAAGAAGTACTCAAAACAGTGTTACTCACAGATCAGCACAATAAACACTCATGAATGTAAATCTACTCAAAGCTAAAGATCAAAGCCCAGATACCACAATGGCTCCAGAGAGAAAACAAAGCAACAAAGTTCAACCAAACATAATGAACAGAAATCTGCCCCACCTATCAGTTATCTCAATAAATGTGAATGGCTTGAACTCCCCACTCAAGAGACATAGGCTGGCTGAATGGATAAAAAATACAAGCCAAGTATCTGCTGCCTTCAGAAAACACATCTAACCTGCAAGGACGCAATTAGACTAAAGGTAAAGGGGTGGAGAGCAATATTTCAAGCAAATGGAAGCCAAAAGAAAGCTGGAATGGCAGTGCTGATTACAGATAACTTAGTTTTTAAATCAACAAAAATAATAAAAGACAAAGAAGGTCACTATATAATGGTGAAGGGTACAGTTCAACAAGAAGACATAACAATTCTAAATATGTATGCACGCAAACTTGGTGCACCCAGGTTCATAAATCAAACTCTACTGGATCTAAACAAATGGATAAACAACAACACCATAATAGTTGGAGAGTTTAACACCCCACTGACAGCACAGGACAGATCCTCCAAACAGAAAATCAACAAAGAAATAATGGACTTAAACAGAACCCTAGAACAAATGGGCCTAACTGACATTTACAGGACATTCTACCCCAAAACCACTGAATATACATTCTTCTCATCAGCTCATGGGTCATTCTCTAAGATTGACCATATCCTAGGACACAAAGCACGTCTCAAACAATTTAAAAAAATAGAAATTATACCATGTATCTTTTCAGACCACAATGGAATAAATGTAGAAATCAATCCTAACAGGAATCCTCATTTCTACACAAAGTCATGGAAACTAAACAACCTTCTGCTAAATGATCACTTCATAAGTGAGGAAATCCAGATGGAAATAAAAAGATTCTTTGAACTAAACGACAAAGGTGACACAAGTTACCAAAACCTGTGGGACACGGCTAAAGCAGTCCTGAGAGGAAAGTTTATCTCCATAAATGCCTATATCCAAAAGTCGAAAAGATCACAAATAGACAACCTAATGAATCGTCTCAAAGAGCTGGAAAAACAAGAACAGACCCACCCCAAACCCAGCAGAAGAAGTGAAATTATTAAGATCAAATCAGAACTAAACGAAACTGACAACAAGGAAACTATACAGAAGATTAATAAAACAAAAAATTAGTTCTTTGAGAAAATAAACAAAATTGACAAACCATTGGCTAGACTAACAAAAAGCAGAAAAGAAAAATCTCTAATAAGCTCCATCAGGAACAATAAAGGAGAAATCCCAACTGGTGCCACAGAGATACAAGATATCATTTATGAATACTACAAAAACCTCTATGCACACAAACTGGAAAATGTGGAGGAAATGGACAATTTCTTAGAAACACACAGCCTCCCTAGGCTCAACCAGGAAGAAATAGAATTCCTAAACAGACCAATATCAAGTACTGAAATTGAAACTGCAATAAAAAAAACCTACCTTAAAAGAAAAGTCCTGGACCAGATGGTTTCACACCTGAACTTTACCACACCTACAAAGAAGAACTGGTGCCTATCCTGCAGAAATTATTCCACAACATCGAGAAGGACAGAAGCCTCCTCAATACATTTTATGAAGTGAACATAACCCTGATACCAAAACCAGGAAAGGATGCAACAAAAAAAGAAAACTACAGACCAATATCCCTTATGAATATAGATGCAAAAATTCTCAACAAAATCCTAGCCAATCGAATCCAGGTGCTTGTCAAGAAAATAATTCATCACAACCAAGTGGGCTTCATCCCAGGGATGCAGGGATGGTTCAACATATGCAAATCTATAAATGTAACTCACCATATAAACAGAAGCAAAAACAAAGACCATATGATCCTCTCAATAGATGCAGATAAAGCATTTGACAAAATTCAACACCCTTTTATGATAAGAACACTCAACAAAATAGGCATAGACGAGGCTTACCTAAAAATGATACAAGCCATATATGACAAATCCACAGCCAATATCATACTGAATGGGGAAAAATTGAAAGCATTCCCACTTAGAACTGGAACATGACAAGGTTGCCCACTATCTCCACTTCTGTTCAACATAGTGCTGGAAGTCCTCACTACAGCAATCAGATAAGAGAGCGGAATTAAGAGCGTCCAAATGGGACCTTAGGTGTGAAACTATTAGAATGCTAGAGGAAAATGTTGGAAATAATCTTCTAGACATTGGCCTAGGTAAAGAATTTATGAAGAAGATCCCAAAGGCAATTACAACAGCAACAAAAATAAATAAATGGGACCTGATCAAATTAAAAGGCTTCTGCACAGCCAAAGAAACTGTCAAGAGAGCAAATAGACAATCCACAGAATGGGAGAAAAATTTTGCAAGCTACACATCTGATAAAGGGCTGATAACTAGAATCTATTTAGAACTCAGGAAAATCAGCAAGAAAAAATCAAACAACCCTATCAAAAAATGGGCAAAGGATATGAACAAAAACTTCTCAAAAGAAGACAGAATAATGGCCAACAAACATATGAAAAAATGTTGAACATCTCTAGTCATCAGGGAAATGCAAATCAAAACCACAATGAGATACCACTTAACTCCAGTGAGAATGGCCTTTATCAAAAAGTCCCCAAACAACAAATGCTGGCATGAATGCATAGAGAGAGGAACACTCCTACACCGCTGGTGGGACTGCAAACTAGTTCAAGCTCTGTGGAAAGCAATATGGAGATACGTCAAAGTGATACAAGTAGATCTACCATTTGATCCAGCAATTCCACTACGGGGCATCTACCCAAAAGATCAAAAGTCACTTTATGAAAAAGACACCTGCACTCGAATGTTTACAGTAGCACAATTCACAATTGCAAAGCTGTGGAAACAACCCAAGTGCCCATCAATTCATGAGTGCATTAATAAAATGTGGTATATGTATACCATGGAATACTACTCAGCTTTAAGAAACAATGGTGATATAACACCTCTTGTATATTCCTTGATACAGCTGGAAGCCATTCTACTAAGTGAAGTATCTCAAGAATGGAAAAACAAGCACCACATGTACTCACCAGCAAATTGGTATTAACGGATCAACACCTAAGTGGACATATAGGAGTAACATTTATTGGGTGTCGGGAGGGTAGGAGGAGGGAGGAAGGGACGGGTATATACAACCACAACAAGTAAGATGTGCAACATTTGGGGGATAGACACACTTGAAGCTCTTACTCGAGGGGGGAGGAGGGCATGGGTAATATATGTAACCTTAACATTTGTACCCCCCCAATATGCTAAAATAAAAAATAAATAAATAAACCATGAAGGGAGAAGGAAAAAGAAATAAAGTGTTAGGACAACAGGGATCGTTGCCCATCCACCCTTAAGTCAGGCCACGGAGAAGGCCACACCCCTATGTGGGCTGCATTCTTGGCTCCCATCTCTGCTGGGGTCACTGCCAGGAGCTGGGAACTGCCCCTCTTTCTTTACACTACCAAGCTCTGTTAACACTGTAACACTCGCAGGAGTTACCAAGAGGATGTAAAACATGACAGAAACAACTTCACGTCAATACCGAGGGAGGACCTTACTATCTATACATTATGTGAATCTTGCTTTAGCACATTAGGGGAGGGGGAGGCAATGTCCCTGACTAATAAGGAAAGAGGAGAAGCTCCACTGTTCCCCCTTTTCCAAGTCCACTGTTAGCAATAAAATGCCCTTTTTAAAAAATTCAGAAATTTATAGTTAGAAGAGAGTAGTTTGAGCCAGAGTAGTTTGGTTTTAGTCTGAGTGGGTATTTCTCTATAGGCTCCAAATAGTTGAATGTCTGAGAAGGTAACTATCTAGGAGGATTCATGAATAAAACAAAATAAAAAATAATAATAATAATAAAAAGAAAAAATTAGCCAGGCATGATGGTACATACCACTAGTCCCAGCTACTCAGGAGGCTGAGGCAGGAGGATCACTTGAGGCCAGGAGTTTAAGGTTGCAGTGAGTTACAATGTGCCACTGCACTCTACCCAGGGTGACAGAGCAAGATTGCCTCAAAAAAAATTTTTTAATTGAATAACAATGGCAACACAAGCTACCAAAATCTCTGGGATACAGTAAAAGTGATGCTAAGAGGGAAGCTCATAGCACTAGATGCCTACATAAAAAAGACAGAAAAATCACAAATTAATACCCTAATTCATACTTCAGGCCACTGAAAGAACAAAAGCAAACCAAACCCAAAGCTAGCAGAAGAAAAGAAATAACAAAGATCAGAGAAGAACTAAATGAAATTGAAACCAAAAAGACAATACAAAGGATCAATGAAATGAAAAGTTGTTTTTTGGAAAGATAAATAAAATCAACAAATCACTGACTAGACTCACCAAGAAAAGAAGAGAGAGGATTCAAATAAGCTCAATCAGAAATGAAAAAGACATTACAACTAATATCACAGAAATACAAAACCTCATCCAAGACTACTATGTACACAAACTAGAAAATCTAGAGGAAATGGGAAAATTTTGGGAAACAAGAAATTCCTAAGCTTGAATCAGGAAGAAGTAGAAATATCAAACAGACTAATAATGAGTAGCAAAATTGAATCAGTAATAATAATAAAAAATTTCCTAACAAAAACAAGCTGAGGACTAAATGGATTCACAGCTGAATTCTAAGAGGATTACAAAGAAGAATTGGCCCCTATCCTAATAAAATTGTTTCATAACATTTAAAAAGAAGGAATCCTCCCAAATTTATTCTATGAAGCCAGTATCACCCTGATACCAAAGCCAGAAAAGGGCACAATGACAACAAAAAAGGAAAACTATGGACCAATATCTATCATGAACATATTAATAGATACAAAAATTCACAAAAAATATTACCAAACAGAACCCAACAGCACATCAAAAAAATAATTAACTATGATGAAATGGATTTCATCTAGGGATGCAAGGATGGTTCAATATATACAAATCAATAAATGTGATTCAGCACATAAACAGAATTAAAAACAAAACCATATGATCATTTCATTAGATGCAAAAAATAATTCAATAAAATCTACCACCTCTTCATGATGAAAACCCTTAACAAACAACATATAGAAAGAAGATATCTCAAAATAATAAAAGCCATACATGACAAACTCACAGCCAACATCATTCTGAATGCAATGAAGTTGAAAGCATTCTCCCTAAGAACTGGGAAAAGGCAAGGATGCCCACTTTCACTACTTGTATTCAACATAATACTGGAAGTCTAGCCAGAGCAATCAGGCAAGAGAAAGAAATAAAGGGCATCCAAATCAGAAATCAGAAGGTCAAACTATCCCTGTTGGCCGATGATATGACCTCATATCTGGAAAACCCCAAAGACTCCTCCAAAAAACTCCTAGAATTGATAAATAAATTTAGTAAAGTCTCAGGTTACAAAATTAATGTACAGAAATCTGTAGCATTTCTAATATACTAATAACTACCAAGCTGAAAATCAAATGAAGAACTCAATAACAATTACAATAACTGCTAAAAAGTAAAATACCCAGGAATATATTTAACCAATGAAGCAAAAGATCTCTACAAGGAGAGCTACAAGACATTAATGAAAGAAATCATTGCTGACACAAACAAATGTAAAAACATCCCATGTTTTCATGGATTGGAAGAATCAATATTGTTAAAATATCCATTCTGCCAAGGTGATTTACAGATTCAATGCAATTCCCATCAAAATACCAATGTCTTTTTTCACAGAATTAGAAAACACAAATTAGAAATCCTAAATTTCATATGGAATAAAACAAAGAAAGAGTCTAAATAACCAAAGCAATCCTAAGCACAAAAAAAAAAAAAATCTGGAGACATAACATTACCTGACTGCAAATTATACTAGAAGGCTTATAGTAATCAAAACATCATATGACTGATATAAATGCAGACAGATAGATCAATGGAACAAAATAGAGAACCCAGAAATAAAACCATAACCTACAACCAACTGAACTTCAACAAAGCACACAAAAACATACATGGGGGAAAGGATGCCCTATTCAATAAATGGTTCTGAATAAACTGGACAGCCACATGGAGAAGAATGAAACTGGATCCCTGTCTCTCACTATACACAAAAATTAACTCAAGATGAATTGAAGACTTAAATGTAAGAGCTGACACCATAACATTTCTAGAAGAAAACCTGGAGAAAACTCTTCTGGATATTGGCCTAAGCAAAGAATTTATGACTAAGGCCCCAAAAGAAAATTACAACAAAAGCAAAAATAAACAAATGATACTTAATTACACTAAAAAGTTTCTGCTCAGCAAAGGAAATAATCAAGAGAGCAAATCAACAACCTACAGAATGGAAGAAAATATTTGGAAACTATATATCCAATGAAAGACTAAGATCTAGAATCTGCTAGGAACTCAAACACATCAGTAAGAAAAAAATATATAACCCCATTAAAAAGTGAGCAAAAAAAATCCACAGACATTTTTCAAAAGACGATAGACAAATATCCAACAAACATGAAAAAATGATCAGCATCACTAATCATCAGGGAAATGCTATCTAAAACCACAATGAGATAGTCCCTTAACCCATCAGAATAGACATTACTAAAAAGTCAAAAAAGAGTAGATGTTGGCACAGATGAGGTGAAAAGGGAATGCTTACACACTGTTGGTGGGAATGTAAATTAGTACAACCTCTGTGGAAAGCAGTATGGAGATTCCTCAGAGAACTAAAAGTGAACTTATCATTTGATCCAGCAATTGCACTGCTGGATATCTACCCAAAGGAAAAGAAATCATTACATCAAAAAGACACATGCACTTATATGCTTATTGCAGCACAATTCACAATTTCAAAGATATGGAATCAACTTCAATGGCCATCAACTGATGAGTGGATAAAGAAAATGTGGTATGTATTAAATATATATAAATATTAATATATGTACACACACCACAGAATACTTCTCAACCATAAGAAAGAATGAAATGTCTTTCGCAGCAAGTTGGATGGAATTCTAGACTACTATCTTAAGTGAAGTAGTTCAGGAATAGAAAAACAAATACTGTGTGTACTCACTTATACGTGGAAGCTAAGCAATGGGTCATACAGAGTGGTATGACAGACTTTGTAGACTGAGGAGGGGAGAAGGTGTGGGGGTAAGGAATCAAAAATTACCTATGACATACAATGTATACTATTCAGGCAACAGGTACACTAAAAGCTCTGACTTCACCACCATATAATTTGTCTATGTATCAAAAGACCACTTGAACCCCAAAATGTATTAAAATTGACAAAGAAAAAAGAAGAATAAAACAAAATAAGTAAATCTGATGAATTAATGCCTATTGCTCAATTGGTTCCAACCCCACAGAGGGACAAAGGTTTAAAGTAAATAAATAAATACATATTAAAACACAAATAAATTAAGTATAAAAGTATAGAAAAAGATATATGATAAAAATACTAAAGATAATAAAACTGGAATGGCTATGTTAATATCAGACAAAGGAAACTTCAAAACAAGGGCTATTAATAGGAAGATTTTATAGTGATGAAGTGCCAGTCTATCAATATATAATAATTCTAAATTTTTATGCAATCTATTACTGAGCTTCAAAATATATGAAGCAAAACTAACAGAATTGAAAAATAAAATAATTCACAATTATAATTGGATATTTTAACACTCTTGTCTTAATAATTAATAGAACAAGTAGACAGTATATTAATAAGGCTACAAAACTCTTAACACTTTCAATCGACTGGACATAATTGACACAACTATTCCACCCAAGAACTGTGGATTACACATTCCCTTTCAGGGCATATGGAACTTTGAACAAGACAGACTATATGCCAGGCCATAAAACAAGTTCCAATAAAATTTGAAGAACTGAAGTTATGCAGAATATATTCTCTGACCACAATGGAATGAAATTAGAAATTAAAAACAACAAAATATCTGAGAACTCCCCAAATATTTAAAAATTTTAAAACCACATTTCTTAATAATACATAAGTAAGGAAAGAAATCAAAACAGTTATAAGCAAATATTTTAAACTTAATGAAAATGAGAGTCAGGCAAGGTTGCATACAACTGTAGTCCCAGCAACTCAGGAAGCTGAGTTCAACCTGAGTTCAAGCCTGAAGCCAGTTCAACACTACAGTTAGCTGTGATCCTGCCTGTGAACGGCCACTGCACTCCAGCCTGGGCAACACAGCAAAACCTCATCTCCACAGAAAAAAAAAAAAAAAACTTTAAACTTAATAAAATTAATAAAATTAAACTACAACATATGAAACATATGAAAATTTGATACAGCTAAAACAGTACTTAGAAGAAAAGCTGTAATTTTAAATGCTTTAAAATCAATGATCTTAGATCTCCCCTAAGAATCTAGAGCTTCACTTCTTATTAGCTCCCAAATTTAAAACGAAAATGTATAAAAATAATTATAAATCTATGATGATGGATACACAATATATAAAGGTGTCCAGGCATGGTGACTCATACCTGTAATCCTGGCATTCTGGGAGGCCAATGTGGGAGAATCACTCAAGCTCAGGAGTTTGAGACCAGCCCGAGCAAGAATCAGACCCTGTCCTATAAAAAACAGAAAAATTAGCTAGGCATGGTGGCACATGCCTATAATGCCAGCTGCTTGGGAGGCTGAGGCAAGAGGATCACTTGAGCCCAGGAGTTTGAGGTTGCAGTGAGCTATGATGACACCACTGCACTCTACCCAGGGTGACAGAGAAAGACTCTGTCCCACACAAAAAAAATACATATATATATATATATACACACACACGCGCGCACACAGATATATATGTATGTGTGTAATTTGTGACATAAATAACATAATGGTGGGGGCAGAACTGTGAAGGAGTAGAGTTTTTGTATGCATTCAAAATCAAGTTGATATCAATTTAAAATAGACTGTTATAAGTTTAAGATGTTATATGTAATCTCCATGATAACCACAATAAAAATAACTATGGAATATACACAGAAAGGTATCAAATTGAGTCATCACACAAAAAAAAATAAACACAAAGGTAGACAGTAATGGAAAAAATGAGGAATGAAATGCTGTAAGACACACAGAAGACAACAAAATGACAAAATTAAATCCTTCTCTATGAGAAATTACTTTAAATGAAAATGAATTAAAGTCTCCAATCAAAAGGCATGGGTTGGCAGAATGTGTGTGTGTGTGTGTGTGTGTGTGTGTGTGTGTGTGTGTGTGTTTAAGAAAGCCATGTTCCAACTATATGGTATCTACCAGAGACTCGCTTTAGATCCAAAGAACTCACAGGTTGAAAGTAAAAGGATGGAAAAAGATAATTTGTGCTAACAGTAACCAAAAGAGAACAGGGGTGGCTATACTAATGTAAAGGAAATAGACTTTATATCAAAAAAACTGTTGTAAAAAACAAAGAAAGACATTATATATTGATAAAGGGTCGGTTCACCAAGAAGATATAACAGTTATCAAACATCAGAGCTCAAAAATATATGAAAGCAAACACTGATAGACTTCAAGGGAGAAACAGATGGCTCTACAATAATAGAGGCTTCCACCTATATACCCACTTTCACTAATAGATAGAACTGACAGATAAATAAGAAAATAGAAGACTTGAACAATACTACAAACCAACTGGATCTAAATGACGTGTACAGAACATTTTCTATACAAAAAAAGCAGAATATATATTTTTCTCAAGTGTACATAAAACATTATCCATAATTATGTTAGACCAAAAAAAGTCAACAAATTTTAAAAGATTAAAGTCATACCAACTCTCTTTACTGATCACAATGAAATGGAACAAATCAATAGCAAAAGAAAACCTGGAAAATTCACAAATATGTGGAAATTAACACACTCTTTTTTTTTAGACAGAGTCTCGCTTTGTTGCCCAGCCTAGAGTGAGTGCCGTGGCGTCAGCCTAGCTCACAGCAACCTCAAACTCCTGGGCTCAAGCGATCCTTCTGTCTCAGCCTCCCGAGTAGCTGGGACTACAGGCATGCGCCACCATGCCCGGCTAATTTTTTCTATATATATTAGTTGGCCAATTAATTTCCTTCTATTTATAGTAGAGACAGAGTCTCACTCTTGCTCAGGCTGGTTTCGAACTCCTGACCTCGAGCAATCCACCCGCCTCGGTCTCCCAGAGTGCTAGGATTACAGGCGTGAGCCACCGCGCCCGGCCTAAACACACTCTTAAACAACAAATGAGCTATAGAAAATCAGAAGGAAAATTTTTTAAATATCTTTAAACAAAAAAAGAGAAAATATCTTTATACAAAAGAAAATGAAAACACAACATACCAAAACTTATGAAATGTAGCAAAAGCAGTGTTAAAGGGAGAAATTTATAGTTGAAAATGCTAATATTAAAAAAGAGGAAAGATCTCAAATCAACAACCTAATTTTATAACTTAAGGTTCTAAAAAACAAGAACAAACTAAACCCAAAGCTAACACAAGAAAGGAAATAGTAAAAGATTAGAACAGAGATACATAAAAATAGAGAATAGAAAAACAATAGAGAAAATCAATGACACCAAAAGTTGGTTTTTCAAAAAGATCAGCCAAACTGACAAAACTCTGGTCAGGCCTGGTGGCTCACACCTGTAATCCTAGCACTCTGGGAGGCCAAGGTGGGATTGCTTGAGCTCAGGAGTTTGAGACATGTCTGAGCAAGAGTGAAACCCTCATCTCTACTAAAAATAGAAAAAGTAGCCAGGCATCGTGGCATGCATCTGTAGTCCCAGCTACTCGGGAGGGCTAAGGCAAGAGGCTCACTTGAGTCCAGGAGTTTGAGGTTGCAGTGAGCTATGATGATGCCATTGCAGTCTACCCAAGACAACAGAGCGAGACTCTGTCTCAAAAATTAAAAAGAAAAAGAAACTTTAGCTAGATTGACTAAGAAAGAAAGAGAGAAGATTCAAATTACTAAAATCAAAAGTAAAAAGTGGAGGCATTACTATGAGTTCCACAGAATTAAAAGAAGGCTATAAGAGAGCACTATAGCTCACAGGAAGTGCAGTCAAGAGTTTTCTGTAGGACTTCCATGACAGCGTTCCTGGGACAATGATCAGTCAGCACATTGGTCACGTGAGAGAAAGTCAGTGCCAAATGTAGTTTCCCTACAGGGAAAAGCGAAGCCGGGTTACACAGGTTCCAGATGAGTAAGAAATGGAGAAGAGAGCAGGGGACAAGATGGCCAACTAGAGATCACTTGCCAGACCGCCCTGGAGGGAAGATAGGATTTCAGATAAAGGAAAGGAGACACCGAGCAGGTGAGGATCATAGAGACAGGAGCCGGAGCCTGCTAGGATCTCACAGAGGAAAACTGCGAAGCAGAGAAGGAAGAAGATACAGGAAAAAGATGTTGGAGAGAATCAAACCAGAGAGGCTCCAAGCCCAGTGAAAGGGTAAAGGGGGATTCCTGTCACCCCTCCACAAGCATTTGGTGGCCAGCGGGCTACCAAGTTTCCTGGAGGCTTTTCCACTCCCATAAGCCCAGGCACAGTGGCACACACAGCACAGCGGGGGGAACTTGCCTGAGCCTGGAGCTTGGACACCCCAGGAAAGGCCCCCTCCAAGAGGAGTGTCGGGAGCGTCTGGAGAGCTGGCTTTCTTCCGCTGAGATGCTTCCTCCCGCCGGCCCGCCGCTGCAACCGGGACAGCAGTTCTTGGCGAGAAGCTGTCCCCCGGTGAGCACGTGCTGCAGGCAGAGGCTTCCACGGAGTGGGTCCCGCACGTTTCTCCTTCGGGGTCTGCAGTGGACCCAGGGTTTCTGATTTGGGAGCTCCCTGCCCCCGGCATCTTGCAGAGTCACACACCAGCGGGTCAGACAAGCAGACCAGACCCCATCCCCCACCCCTGGACTCACGCAGGTGGCTGGGGACACGGGAGAGGTCCAGGAGTTGGACTCGGGTGGCAAGGAAGCCCACACGGACACATCTGATGAGAGAGTGCCGTGGGGCTCCAAGACGTGGCGAGCTGGGAGCGAGAGCCAGACCCAGGAGAGCACGGCTCCTGAGGCAGGGACGGCGCCCTGAGCCCCTGCAAGGCCGGCGGGGCCCACACTGGGCGCACTAGCTGCTGCAGGCTCAGCGAGGACGAGTCTGGCAGAGAAGACGCTGGGGGCCAGTCTGGATCTACCTGCAGTAGCCACTTGCCATCAGTCTGTCTTCTTTGGTGCCATATCTGTTAAGTCCATTGGCACATTCTCTTTGTCTTTTTTTACCTTTAAAAAATTGATGTTTTATTTTCACATTTTAAAGAGTGCAGTAAGTATTTAGTAAAATTATAAATTTAAGGATAGCTAAATTAAACCCCTACACACTTAAGGGTAATCAATGGAATAATGAAAGAGTATATTATGATTTAATAGTATCACCATTAATGACCTCCTTTTCTTCAACTAAAATATCTGGGGTAGCAGATCATTGGCACATTTTCTTAATCAGCTTGTTCATTTTCTTGTTGAGTTTTAAAAGCTCTTTGTATATTTTGGATAATAGTCCTTTGTCAGATGTTTCTTTTGCAAATATTTCCTCTCAGTCTGTGGCTCGCGCTCTTATGCAGACACAGAAGTACATGGACATGTCGGGATGGCCCTGCCAGATGCCATCAAGCATTAGGATGACCCGCCTGGCTGCCTCTCCTTCAAAGGTCTGCCGCCCAGGGGACAATGTGCCCGTCAGGGGGCACAGGAATCCAGTTAGCTCAATATGTTATATTTCGTATGGCTTATCCTTTGACCTCATTAAGCATGGTTGGCAGGATAGTAACTAGGGCTGACTCCAAATATTCCAGTTCTCTCTCCTCCCAAGAACCTGCAAGGATTGCACTTTCCCACTGCCATGGTTTAGATATGGTTTTCTGGGCCCACCACATCTCATGTTGAAATTTGACCCCAGTGTTGGAGGTCAGAGGCATCTGGATCATGGGGGCAGATCCCTCATGACCTGCTTGGTGCCATCTTGGCAGTGATGAGTGAGTTCTTGCTCTATTAGTTCCCACGAGAGTTCCCATGAGAATTCCCCTGAGTGGTTGTTAAAACGAGACTGGCACCTCCTGCTTTCTCTTGCTTCTTCTCTCACCATGTGATCTCTGTACACCATGACTCCCCTTCACTTTCTGCCCTGCGTGGAAGCACCCTGAGGCCCTCACCAGAAGCTGAGCCGTTGCTGGCACCAGGCTTCTTGTACAGCCTGCAGAACTGTGAGCCAAATAAACCTTTATACATTGTAAATTGCCTAGCCTCAGTTATTCCTTTAGAGCAACACAAATGGACTAAGACACCGATACCTTTGAAATTAGGTGAATCCATGTGACTTGCTTTAGCCAATGAAAAGTGGGTGGAAGGAACACGGGTCTCCTCCAGGGGGAGCTTAAAGACAGCAAGGGATTTGCTGTGTCCTCTTCGTCCCTCTGTCATGACTGAGATGAAGACTCCACCACGCTGAGTCCCTGAAAGGCAGTGACGAGCAGAGCCTCTCTGACAACCTGTGCCAGGCATGTAGCATAAATGAGAAATGCACCTTTATGTGAAGCTACTAGAGACTTGGAGGTCATTTGTTACTGTAGCAGAACTTAGCTCATCCTGACTGATATAGTTAGTGTAAGCCAGTCCTCTTGAGAAAAATGTTTGGAAAAGGAAAATAGAAGTTCTGAACCAACGAGCTGAGAACCAGACCTCGAAGCAAAGTAATCAGTAACTTTTAGTGGCTAACTAGCTTCATTCCTGTTCTTCAATTTGCAACCATTGCCATTTGAAATATTTATGTAGCTTGATTATAGCAGCTAACTCTGGGATGAAGTCCATCCTGTATCACCCCACACAAACCAGCTCTCTGTGGGCCATGTCCAACCGACTGGCATGTTCATTTGGCAGTGTTTAAAATTTTTAATTTGATACAATTGGAAGATTTTTATACAAAAATATAGGTTTCTGGCTGCTCAGAAGAGATTAGAATATCCAGCCCCCTTTGCCCTGCATTCTCATATGACTTGAAGCAAAATCAGAGCTAGCCGCTTCCGATTTTGGAACTAAGGACACAAAAATGACACAGTCCTCACCATCTCCTATTGTTTAACCCCTGTTGGATTCATTCATTTATGCCACCTTCCTGAACTCTGAAAGCATTTGAGTCTGTGACCTCTATGTCTACTGCCATCTCTTCGCCCTTACATGCACGCGTGCACACACACACACACACACACACACACACACACCCTTCCTTCCAGTCACACAATCCACCTTATATCTTCCCAAACATCCTCTTTCACTCCTCCTAGCCTTTGCAGTCTATTTCCTCTGTCTAGAATGCCCTTCAGCATCTCCACTGAAATAATCCTGTCCATCCATCAGCTGTCATTTTCTGGGGCAGTAGACACCTGCCTCAGCACCCATCCACCTTCCTGCATGTCCCAGACTTCCCTGGAGTCAGAGGTAGCCATGTATCTCAGTTCTGGCAAATGGGATGGAAGTGGACGTGTGTGGTGTATTTCCAGGAAGGCCACCTAAGAGCAAACGTATCTCCTGGGACTGGTGTGCATGCCACCTGCCTCCTCCCTCCGCCTACCCTCCCGCACAGAGAGTGCACCCTGTTGTTACTCCTGGCCTCCTTCAAGTCTCTTCTCAAATGTCACCTCTCAATGGGATATTTTCTAACTGCCCCACTTAGAATATTGACCCCTCTCCCTGCCCATCCTCCTGATCATCCTTTCCCTGCCTGTTTACCCCATGGCATTTACTTTTTAACGTATTATGTAATGCACTTATTTATGTTTATTATACATTATCTTCTCCTGCATTAGACTAGAACCTCAGTAGGGCAGGGAATTGTCTGTGTTTTTGTCTTTCTTGTTACTTGTGTATCCCAAGTGCCCAGAATGGAGCTTTGATAGACATTAATAAAGATCTTGAATGAATAAAGAAACCTCATCCATTCCACGTCATTCAAAACTCAGACAGTTTGAAAGATTCAGCATTATGTTCACTTTCCGTTAAAATTAAGTCCTCTAAACTGTCTCTGCACATCAGCTCAATTCACCCTCTCTGTTCCCCAGATACTACCTGCACCTAAGGCCCATGGTTTGCCTCTAGCTACTGCAACAGCATCCCGTCTGTTCCCAATCTTTGCCCCTCCAGCACTCCCACAGACAGAGGACTTCGCTGTGTCACTGCCCTGCTTAAAACCTTTCTGTGGCAGCCAGGTATGGTGGCACACACCTGTAGTCCCAGTACTCAAGAGGTTCAGTGGGAGGATCACTTGAGCTCA
Organism: Microcebus murinus; assembly: GCF_040939455.1. NCBI lineage: Eukaryota > Metazoa > Chordata > Mammalia > Primates > Cheirogaleidae > Microcebus > Microcebus murinus. The sequence continues at coordinate 3,757,492 of NC_134123.1, read as the reverse complement.
GGAGTTCAAATTCAGCCTGGGCAACATAGCAAGACCCCATCTCTAAAATATATATATATATATATATATATATATATATATATATATATATACTTTCTATAGCCCCCCATGGCCCTAATGCTGAAGTCCAAACTCTAAAGTGCCCCATGAGGCCTTGCATAATCCGGCCCCAACTCCCACCATGCTGCTTCTCCTCACCCCCAGCCCAACATCCTCAGACCCATGGGACTTCTCCCTGCTGGCCAAAGAGCTCTCCTGCAGACCCTTACCCTTTCTGTTACTTCTGCTGAAAATGCTTCCCCGCCTCTTTCACCAGGTTTGTCCCTGCTGTCCTTGGGGCCTATGTACCACCTCCAGGAAGCCCTCCCAGCTGCTCCTCAGGCTGGGTGAGCTGCCCTGTCTCTGCAGTCACATTTATCAGCCCATGCTGATCTCCGTCAGCTTTTCTGACTTTGCCATTAACCACGTGAGCCTTGAGGACCTGCACTGTCTTATCCTATAATCCCAGTGAGGGTACAGCCTCTACACTTACTTGGGACTTTGCACGTAAGACAGGAAGGGAGGTAGGAAGAAGGATGGAGAAAAGCAGAAAAGAAGGAAGGAAATTATTGGGTCGCAAGTGCTCAGCTCTCTTTCCGGGCATGTGGTAGGGCTACACCCCTCCACCCAACTGAGCTCATGTATAACATGTGAGCCGCTTGGGCCCATGAAGTAGGAGCGAAAGTGGCATGTGTCACTTCCAGGCAGAAGCTAAAGGGTCAGTCTGTGATCTCCACACACAGCCTGCGATCTTTCCTGCTAGGTCGCAGCAGCACATGTTGGGACAGTCTCTGGTGGCCAGGCCCCTGAGTGACTAGGGCCAGCACAGCCCCGGCCGGCCTGGAGTGGACACACAGCACTGATTGAGAGAGCCGCTGCTCTTTTGCACTGCTGGGCGTCTGGGGTCTATTGTGAGCATGTCTTTTCTGATTGGTGCAGTTGGTTTGAGGCATCGGGGAAGTCACAGCATGTTACCCTTCTACTCCCTGAGAATGTCAGCCCCACCTTGGCTTTCCCACTGCCACCTAATTTAAGTTCAACTTTATGTTTTCTGAGGGTCTCCTTGGGTCCTTGCAAGGATGCTCCAAGGTAAATGGGTCAAACATTGTCCCCTAACCTACAAACCCAGGAGAGGGACATGAACGACTGCCTGGCACTGCCCGGAGAGCAGAGAGGGTGCTGACGCTGGGCGCAGGAGCCCTGACCCCTCACACACAGCGCAGTGCTTGGCTCCAGTAGATAAAACAGCAGGCCTAAAAGGAGTCTGAAATGTGGGGCTGCACACTAGAAATAGGCCCTTCTCTTGTTATAGAGGAAATCCATAAAAATGGTTAGAATCAGAGACAGGCTGCTCCAATTTCTGTCCCAGCTCCAGCCTTCACAACCCAGCGATATTGAGCAAATCGCTCCATCTCTCTCAATCTCCATCCCCCAGCCCTGTAATGCGGTGATAGCGACAGCACCTACTGCACACTCTCGTTGTGAGTTTTACATAAACTCATCCACGAGGAGGGCTTGGCATGGTGTCTGGCAATCCTCATAAGACTTAGCTGTCACTGCCTGCAAGGCAGAAATGTTATCCTTAACCAGCCGCCTTCTAGAACGGTAATGCCAGGGCAGTGCCACAAGGTGGCACTGTTGACTCTGGCCACCCTTCCTAAGTCACTGACGTTTCATTTCTCCAAGCACCACATTGGGCAAGAATGGAGGGAAGACCCAGAAAAAGATGACAGGCGGGGCACTCTAGCCAAAAAAAGGTCTTCCTTGTCACATCAAAAGTGCTGAAATTGGCCGGGCATGGTGGCTCACGCCTGTAATCCTAGCACTCCGGGAGGCTGAGGTGGAAGGACAGCTTGAGGTCAGGAGTTCAAGACCAGCCTGAGCAAGAGAGACCCTGCCTCTACTAAAAATAGAAAAAATTAGCTGGGCATGGTGGCATGCACCTGTTGTCCCAGATACTTAGGAGGCTGAGGTAGAAGGGAGGATCCCTTGAGCCCAGGAGTTTGAGGCTGCAGTGAGCTGTGATGTTGCCACTGCACTCCAGCCTATACAACAGAGTGAGACCCTGTCCCACAAAAAAAAAAAAAAAAAAAAATACTGAAACGGCTTCATTCGTTCATGTCTGCTCTGTCTTCTAGCTGGGTCCGCAAACCTCAGAAGAGGTTGAAGGGGCTGATAAAACCAGGCTGTCTGGCCCCACCCCCACACCATGGTCATAATCGGGCCTGGGAGTCTGGTGGAGAAGGGTGACTGAATTCACTGCTGTAGGTCAGGTCTTCTTGGACTTTAATGTGCTTACACATCACCTGGGCAGCTGGTAAAAATGCAGATTCTGATTCAGCTCGTCTGAGTGGGGCCTGAGAGTCGTCATTTCTAGAAAGTTCTCCGCGAATGTTCCTGCCGTGCGTCCATGCACCATACGTTGAGTACCAAGAGCCTAGAGGACCTGGCCCGTTGCCTGGCCGAGGAAAGCAGCGTGCGCTTGCCGAGCACTCACTGCGGGCAAGCTCCTGGCGAGCACCAGTGCAGCCAGCCCTCACAGGAGCGCCGGGAAATCAGTGTTACTGTCCCTGTTTTGTGGGTGAGAAACAAAAACACTAAGTAACTACGGCTGTCACAGCTAATCACTAGCAGAACCAGGACTCAAATACAATGCCCTTCTGTTAAATCAAACGTTACTGTTTTGTGTTGGGTTAAAGTAAACATGATCTAGCATTCCCTCCCCGACTTCCCAGGACAAAGAGGGCAGGCCACCGAGGCAGCGTAGTAGTGGTAAAGAGGGCAGGTTCCAGAGCCAACCCACCTGGATTCACAGTCTGCCAGGACTTTGTTGAATTGCTCAAATGGAGAATCGTAAGAGCACCTACTACCGGGAGTTGTCATGAGGATTAAGCGAGTGACTGAATAAGGTGCTTAGCAGGGCACCTGGCACACGGTAAGTGCTCAGGTGTTGCCTGCACCAAGGGCGTACGACCAAGGACAAACGATCTCCACTTTGGGTGTCAGGGAGCTCACAGTCTAAGGGGGAAAAGTGCTAGTGGAAGGGCCGTCAGCGTACCCAAGGGGGAGATCCCCCCATACGGCACAGCTAGAGGCACCCCCACATGCAACTTACATGAGTTCATCTGTACGTACCTGCTCCTCTTCCCCAAAAAAGTATACCTTGAATGCCTCCATTCACCATCCATGCAAGGAGCCCAAAGAGGGTTTGGACGGAGGCTGCAGCCCTGCTGGGCTCTCTGTTCCAAAGCCCCGTGTGGCAGGAGCTGGCCGCAGTGTGGACGCTGCAATGTGCAAAGACACTCGACTCGTAAGCCCTGCTGGGCTCTCTGTTCCAAAGCCCCGTGTGGCAGGAGCTGGCCGCAGTGTGGACGCTGCAATGTGCAAAGACACTCGACTCGTACCGAGTCTTCTAAGTGCAAGCTGCTGCTTCGTGTGGCGCCGCAGCAGGGACCCATTCCAACGGTGGGGAAACAGCATCCCGTTTACTGGGAGAGGTGGCCAGTCTCAACAGATGGTTCTGTCCATTTTCAAGGGTCTATGACACTTTTTACTTCGTAGTTGCCATTTAAACCCGGGGTAAGTTGAGCTTGCTCATCTGGCTTATAGTAAACAACCCCTGTCTTCAAGAGACTGGAAACAAAGTAAATGCCCAGCAGTAGAGAGTGGTGAAAGAAATGGTGGTAGATATTGTACAATGGTCTTCTAGAACAGCTATAAAAAAACTGGGGGCTCTTGGTGTTCTGATAGAGAAAAATCTCCAAGATACAGTGTCCTATGAAGATAACATGTTGCAGACTGATATGGAAAGTTTTCTACTCTGTGCAAAAATGGAAGGGAGAGATGCATTTGTATTTACTTGTGTACACTTCAAAAAATGTGAAAAGATCCACAAAAAACAGATAGCAATGATTACCCCTGGGGGCCCACTAGGCAGCAGGGGACAAAGACAGGAGAGAACTCTTCCACTGAATGCTTTTTTAAAAAATTTAATTTAAAAAAATAACAAATTTCACCATCTTAACCATTTTCAAGTGTACAGTTTGATAATGTTAAGTGTATTTACATTGTTGTGTAACAACACTAAATGCATTTTAACACTTCTGTAAATTTTTGAACCATACAACTGTATTGCCTATTTTAAAAATTAATTTAAAAATCACTATGCCAATTAGCTGGGCATGGTGGCGCATGCCTGTAGTCCCAGCTACTCGGGAGGCTGAGGCAGGAGGATCGCTTGAGCCCAGGAGTCTGAGGTTGCTGTGAGCTAGGCTGACGCCACGGCACTCACTCTAGCCTGGGCAACAAAGTGAGACTCTGTCTCAAAAAAAAAAAAAAAAAAAAAATCACTACGCCCAAATACATCACTGATGTCTCTCTCAGTTGAGTAAAGATTTATATATATTAAAAAAAAACCACATGCTTGTAAATCACTGAACTGAATTCAAATCCTGCCCTTACTATTTACTAGCACTGGGAAAATCAAGTTAAAGTCTCTAAGCTTTCGTCTCCCTTTTCTTCAAAATGCACATAAAAGCGTTGCCCCTCAAAGCACTGTCAGGAGCATTAACTGAGAATTCTTGCAAAGCACAGAGCACAGGATCTAGCCCAAAGTATGCTCTGAGTTCACAGTGACTATTATTTTTTTCAGTGCACCAGGAAAAAGGCTGGACAAAAGGGATGGCTTTGAGCCAGGGTAGGGGTTCTCGACTTCTGGAGCACCAGAAAGAGAGCACAGTGTCCCAAATAAATTGCACCGAGTTTCTGACGCAGCCTTTCCCCGGCGGCTCTCTCCGCGTCCAGGGTCCCACTCAAACCCCCTGGGCCGGAACCTAGCAGAGGGGCCTGCGCCTGCCCTAACACTGCCCCTTAAGCTGGGTGCGTCTAGCTGAGCAGGCTGGGGCTGAGGCGTCCTGTGCCCGGGCTCTCCCCTCGGCCTGCAGCCCCGAAGCGCCGTGGCCGCGCTCGCCGCTCACGGCCCGCAGGTGCGCTCCGGCGGCGGGAGGCGGCAGACGTCGTCGCCCTGGACAGAGAGAGGTTCCCAAGTCATCACCAGAGACTGTTAAGAAAGAGCTTTGGGGAGCCGCTTCGCCTCCTGGACCGGGTGGGGGAGGCGCGGGGGCCGCCTCCCCACACTGACACCGGTCACCTCTCTGCACTCCAGCGGGGCGGCGAAAGCAGAGCGCGGTGTCCACCTAGCGGCGCCGAGCCCCGGCGCGCCCGCCTCCGCCGCCCCCGCGCAACGGGGAAGTGAGGGCCGGGCACAGCCCGCCGCCCCCGCGCCCGGTGCCTGGAGGTGCCTGTTGCGAGCTCTCCTCCCAGAGAGAAAAGCCAGCGGAAAGGGGCTGCTGCCGCCACCACCCTCCTCGCGGCTCCTCTCAAGCCCTCCGGCCGGGCTCTCTCTGACGGCCGCACTCGGCGCTGACTTTGCGGCCCAGGCGGCCACCTGCGCGCGGGTGACCCGGCCCGGTGCGCAGCGGGCGCCGCGGGGACAGCAGAGGCCGCCGCGCGACTTTCCCGGGAGAGCAGGGGCCTGGGGCGCCCAGGGCTCGGTAAAACTGGGCGCGCGCGGTGAGACCCCAAGTCGTTTCCGGTGACTCTACGCCCGCTCTACGCAGCAGGGCTGGCCGGAGGGTGAGACCGAGAACCTGTCAGTGGCGAAATGGAGTCTCCTGGCGGGGATGCCCGGGACCCCGGCGCTGGCCCCCGGACACGTGGACTTCCCCAAAGGCCTGTGCTGTTACACCCGCGCTCAGGACGGGGCCTGGGTCCTGAGACGCCGAGCGCGTGCGTCCGCGCCCCGCGCGGTTCTGGACACGCCTACACGCCACCTGAGTTATCGCGGGCTTAATATTTTCCTTACAATCAACCTCTTTTTAAAATTACATATAATGATTAGGGAAACAGTTTATTGCTATACAAACCGGAAGCCCAGCATTTCTTGCCAAAACAGAAGAGAATTGTAAAATAAATACGCAGCAGTTATGATTTCTTAAGTCTGGCTGTTTACTACTAAAAAATCATCTTATACGCCACCGGTGGTTGTGTTTTCCACGCTTTAGGAAAAACTCGGATTCCAGTAGAACCTCCTCCAGGAATTCTGAATGAAGTTAAGCAAAAGATGGGAGAGAGAGGGGTGACACTTTTGTCCCATTGCCAAAAAGTGAAGCTTGGCTGAAATTCTGTACCCTGTAGCTACTCCCATGGCCTTCCTGCAGAATGCACATACGTTCGGAAACTGCAAGTTATTTTTTACTAGGAAGCTGGAGGGGAAGGGTGGAGACCTGGCTTCCTGTACGCCTGCCTCACCCTGAGCTCTGATACCAAGTGTGACGGTATCACAAAGTAAGGAGGTCCCTAGAAGTCGCAGCCCTGTGTCTGAGGATTGATGCCCTCCCACATCCTTGTTCTGCCCCAGCCTACTGCCTGCTGTGGAGGCCACCTACGGATGGGGCATGGGCCAGAACAGCAGGCAGGATCTGGGTGTCCTCGCTAGACATGGCCCTCCCCAGACATGGCCTCAGTGGGCTTGTTGTTAAAGAGGTCTGCCCAGACCAGGCACTGGTGGCTCACACCTGTAATCCTAGCACTTTGGGAGGCCAAGGCAGGAGGATGGTTTAAGGCCAGGAGTTCAAGACCAGCCTGAGAAACATAGCAAGAACCCATCTCTACATAATATAAAAAAATTAGCCAGATGTGGTGGTGTACACCTGTAGTCCCAGCTACTCCAGAGGCTGAGGCAGGAGGATTGCTCAAGCCCAGGAGTTTGAGGTTGTATTGAGCTATGATGATGCCACTGCACACTAGCCTGGACAACAGAGCAAGACCCTATCTCAAAACAAAACAAAAAAATAGATCTGTTCACTCTAGGTTAAGGTGTAGGGAAAGATAACCATGGGACTATGGGCAAGGCACTTCCCTCTTGAGCTTGGTTGCCTTACCTATAAAATAAAGAGGGTGGATCAGACAGGGCCTTATGGTTAGAGCTATCCCTCCCCAATCCCTTCTCCAGACTAAGACTCGGAGCCGTTAGAGGTTTAAATTGCTTCCTAGCCACTCCTGCCTTCCAATGCACACAGGACTTTTGTAACAAGGTATATAGATAATCTCATCTCTTTGAGAACCAGGAGACTATGGTCAAGTAGGAGGAATACCCTCCTCGCTCTGTCCTACAGTCCTGGAATGCAGAGAGATTACTTGTCCCTCTTGTCTTAGAAATCTTTAGATCAAGAAGTCCCAGTCGTTGGTCCTGGAAAGTACTTGAACTAGCCTGGCATAAATTTGGGTGTGGGAGAGTTCAAGGGGAACCAAGGCATGCCTCTGCCCCTGTGGCTCTGCACGGGGTCTTTAATATTGCACACCTGCTGCGACAGTTCTGGCTCTGTCCCTTCCGAGTGGTGGGAACTTCAGACAAGTTATTTAACCTCCCTAAGCCTCAGTTTCTTCATCTATAAAATGGGCTTAATACCTACTTCACAGAATTGTTTGTGGGGGCTAAATGAGATGATTCATGTAGAGTCAGCTAATCAACATTTGCTGAATACCTACTATTCTAAGTGCTTGGTGCATAGCCCAGTTCCTTGTACAGGGTATGCATGCAAGGAGAATTTGGAAAAAGCAATATAGGTAGGTAGATAGATAGATAGATAATTTTTTTTCTGTGCCACAGCAATTCCATCCAATCTCCTTTCTCCTACAAGAAAGGGGTTGGGCTTCCTCTTGGCATGGGAGCTAGATTCCAAGCAGCATTGTTCCACAAGTAAGCATTCCAAGAAAAGGAACATAGAAGCTGTCAGTCATCCTAAGAATTGATTTTGGAAGTCCTGGAACAGCACTTCTACTGAATTCTGTTAATCCATGAGATCATGAAGCCAGCCCAGATTCCTGACACAAAGAGAAGCCTGTGCATGCCAGGAAGGAATGAATTGTTAAGGGCCATCTTGGGAGACTGCCGAACACAGACAGGGAATAGAATAGTCGGTCCTCTAAATCCCAGCAGCCATTCGTTTATTCATTCATTCGTCATCTGTCTTCCCCTCTATATCTAAGTTCATAAAAGCAGACACTTTGCTCTGTTCACTGGTATATTCCCAGCACTTATAACAATGTTTGGCACATTGTAGATGCTCAGTAAATATCTGTTGAATGAATGAATGAATGAATCAATCAATCAAGTAATGAGTCATCCAGTTATCCAAACCAGCCACAGGAAGTTGAGTAGGCCAAGAAGTTTTCATGGAAGAAAGCAGGACTTCAGCTGGGCTTTAAAGACAGGTAGGCCTGGCAAGAATGTGCTGAGCTAATGAGAGGCAGTGATGGCTAGTGGGCACATTGCCTAGTCACTTGCTTGGTGGTCACACAATCAACCAGGAACCTTAACCCATTGTTGTCCTACACTCAGGGGAGCATTCATTAGATTTGGGGTGTGTGTATGTGCATGTCCCATGGGGAGTCTGCAACAGGGAGGAGGAGGACACTGAATTCTCACCAGCTCAGTCCCAGGGATTGGGCTTTCTCTGAATTTGCACTGTAGACCAGTGATTCTCATCTTGGGACAATTTTGACATGAGATAATGTCTGGGAACATTTTTGCTGTCATCACATTTGGGGGGGGGGCGATTGTTACTGGCATTTAGTGAGTAGAGGCTAAGGATTCTGCTAAATATCCTACAATGCATAGGACAGGCCCGAACGTTAACTGCACCCCTGTTGAGAACCCTGCCACAGAGGGTGACAGGGAAGCTGGCATCAGAGGCATCCAGGAGCCGGCAGGCAGCAGGCAATCTCTGCAGGAGCACTTGCCCCAGAGCTGTCTTCCCACCTAAGATGCCTGAGTTTTATAAATAGCTCCTCTCAATATTGTAGCAGTTCTAGCAGTTTGAATTAGTGTTAGAGGAGTTTCAATACGAGGGATAATAAAATTTCAAAGGAAATATAAAGGGAGAGAAGAGACTGGAGCAGTCATCAGGTCTTCCTGCAGCTAAGGAGAAAAAAGCCCTCCGCACTTGGAATGCAAGATTCTATCAGCAAAATGCTCTCAAATTCCTCCTCTCAGTCTCCACTCCAACTTCCTGGTCCAAGCCATCAGCATCTCATGCCTGGGCCAAGACCTCTCAGTGTGCTTCCTGGGCTCCCTCCACACTTTCTCCCCCAGAGAAAGGAGAAGGATCTTAGAGCACAAATTAGATGACACATTTGCTGATTCAAAACCTGGCAAGACTTTATTTTTTTCTCATTGTATTTAAAAGAAAAGACAAAATCTGTAATTGTTCCACCACATTCTGGAAGATTTGGCCTCATTTATCTCTGGGAGCTCCAGGCCTCAGGGTAATCCAGCCATGGAGGGTTGCATGCAGGCCTGCTTTTCATTCAAGCTCAATCCAGCCTCCAGTCACGGCCCCCATGGTCTGATGGTGGAGATGGACCTGAATTGATCATGTCACACGAGCACACATAAAAATGGCCCTGCTGCCATGAGTGAGGGCCACAGTGCCCCAGAGACTATGGCAAGGAGATTTGGCTCATGGGAGAGACCAGTGAATGAATTCTGGACAAAGTTGCTCTTGAATGGAGTTTTGGAGGATGAGGAGTTAACTAAATAAAAAGAAAACAGGAATAAAGAACAGCATGTACAAATGCCCTGAGGTGGTACAAGCTAGGCTAAGTGGGGAGAAATTTAGAGAGAGGCCATAGAGGTGGGGTAGGCAGGAGAGAGATCTTGCAAGGGCTACAGATCAAGATAAGGAGTTTGGATTTTATTCTGAGCCTATAGGGAAGTTCATGGAGTGACTTAAGCAAGGCGCTGCCTGATGAGATTAGTAATTTGAGAAAATCACTCTGCCTGAAGCATCAATATTTGTAAATAATTTCTGTACAAATAATATTTGTAAATAATTTCTCCAAGTCTTGTAGCAGTTGCAGCTCTTGAAATTTAGAGAGATTGCGGGGCAAGGTGACTCACGCCTATAATCCTAGTACTCTGGGAGGCCAAGGCAGGAGAATCCCTTGAGCCCAGGAGTTTGAGATCAGCCTGAGCAAAAGCGAGATCCTGTCTCTACTAAAAATAGAAAAGATTAGCTGGGCATGATGATGGGTGCCTGTAGTCCCAGCTACTCGGGAGGCTGAGGCAGGAGGGTGCTTGAGCCCAGGAGTTTTAGGTTGTGCTGAGCTAGGCTGATGCCATGTCACTCTAGCCTAGGCAACAGTGCGAGACACTGTATCCAAAAAATAAAAAAATTAAAAGTAAATAAAAATAAATTTAGAGTGAGGCCATAAAGAGTATGAAGAGGCCCCACAGTCGTCAAAGGGAGAGATGATGGTGGCTTGGACTGGTGACAGGGGATAAGAGAATTTGAATGGTTTGCAAGTTTATTAAAACTTGTGTGTGGTTACAGCACAGTTGTATTCCTGTTTCTTATTCTAAAGGTCTACATGTGATTACACCAAATATACAGAACCCAGAAAGACACACCAACCTGGACACTGCTGGCCAGAGAGTATCCTGAGGCTGTTTGTCAGGTTGCGTGGGCATACTGAGCAGCATTCCATATGCAGGTCTGTCTGGTTTTGACAGCATCCCAAGGCAAGTGGGGTCCAAGCATTGAAAGGTTGGTCACGAGAACACATTATCTCCTCTTGCTCATTTTTGCACAAGGGCAGAAAGGGGGCTGGGTGCACACACAAGCTTGTTGTCATTACAGCATAGTACATAAAAGTCTCAGCAGAGTCAGACTGTCTGGATTCAAATGCCTATTCCTACCAACACTTACCAGCCCTGTGGAACATTGCAGAACCTCGCTATGCTTCTGTTTCCTTTAAGATAGGGATGGTAACAATAGCAACCACTGCTGGAGTTTTAGGAGGCCAATAAACAAACACTCTTTCTAATCCTTCTGACTTCAGAACTGAGGGAAAAAAGCAAACATAAGACAAGCAGTGATCAAAATAACATCTCTATTATTCACAAAAGCTGGACTGAAGGATGTGGTTGAGGTGAGGATTCTTCACCCAGTCACCAGCACAGTGAGAAACTACAGACAGCAGATAATAGAGCATACTCTCTGGGGGTACGGTAGCCCCACCCAGCACTGAGCCTTCTTAGAAAGTCACCAGACAGAGAAATCTTCCTTATTCTCTGGGGAAGAGGCAGATGAAAGCTAGATAGATATATTTCTCCACACTTGCCCCCCCTCGGAGTAGAGCAGGGATCCCCTCTCACCTCCCACTGCCCTTGAAAATATGAAAAGGGACAATTTGTGATTCTCTCAACACCATTTTATGGGGTTAATACAGGAACTAGAGAAAAATATAGGTAAAGTATCAGGAATACGGACTCCATAAAGTTCTCATCCCTGGTGTCAATTGTTCTGGGTTGGTAAGATCAGATAGACAGGCGAGGCTGGTTGACTGAGGGAAGTTGTGGTTCAGAAACTGAATGAAACAAGGGAGTTCTTAAAGGGGGATTTATCTCTCTCTTTCCTCCCTGTTCCCTATACTCAGGAAACCTTAAGAGTTCCCTAAAGGGAAATACTGACCAAATATGAACTGGCAAGCCTTCCAAACACAGGAGAAAAAACCCAAAGCTGTGTATTTTTGGTGATACATCAACACAGTTACTTACGAATACAGTTTGAAGGTCCAGCTTTCTTTTAATGGGTGTGTGTATGCACTACTTCTGTTGTTTTAGGGTGAGATTTGGATTAGAAGGGAGAGGGAAGGGCTGTTGCATATTTTTCACGGCGGCCTCCCTCCTCACCTCTTACAATTAAGAAATTAGGAACCGCTGCCAGGAAAGTCACTGGGAGCAAACAGGAACCAGCCCTGGGAAAAGCCCTCTCCAATTACTGAACAATGGCAATTCTATTTAAGGTGTGTTCAATGAGGAGACAGGAAATAACATGTTGTGCTGATAGCATACCTTACTGATATACTGCAGTCCTGCATGCAACATATCAGCAAGGCCACACTCACCACCTGACCCTCCTCAGCCAATCCTAGGCCATCTACCTGATGGAGCAAGACTGCAGGTTGTGTGGACATCAGGGAAAAACCCAGGGGAGCAGGAAGCTGTTGGTCTGTGAGCCTAGTGGTTCTCTTCCCTGTGCTGAGTCACCTCTCACTGGGGTACCAGGAGACCACACCAGCCTGAGTTTCTGAGACATATGGAAACCCCCGGCAGCTGGGATCCCGGACAGTTTTCACCTCGGGTAATCCCTCTTACCAAGCCCATTCCCCCTTGGCATTTCCAACTGCAAGGTCTTTAGATCCTCTTTCTACACAAATGGAGCAGGCTCCTGGGCTCACAAGTTCACTGTGGTTGCATAATCCAAACTAAGATTCTCCATGAAAATTGAGCCTTAAATATATTGCTAATTTAGCAATAATAGTTAATATTCAGTGAGTATTTACTGTGTCAGGTACTATATTAATTGTCACAACAGGAAGTAAGTACTGTTATCTACATTCCTCTACAGATGAGGAATTAAGACATAGAAAAGTAACATTCCCATGACTCCTAACTATCTACTATATCCACAATATTTAGCGCAAGGGAAGGAATCTAATACTTTATCTTCCATAATCTGTTTTCATGGACTCAGAAAAATGCAAAACCCGGAAAAGACCTTAGAGATAAGTGAGTGTAACCTTTCATTTTACAGGTGGGAAAACAGACCCAGGGAGCGGTTAGGGTTTATTCGTCCCCACCCACCTCCACTTCAGTGCTTTCCCATAACACATTCCCTGCAGAACAGATCACTCTCCTGAATTTAATCATTTTTCGTTTTCCAATTCTCCATACGTATGTCCATTTTCCTCTCTTCCTGTTACTATTTTTAGCAAGAGAAATAAGGAAGGGAAGGAAGGATGGAGGGAAGGAGAAAGAAAAGAGAACTAAAGATCCAATCTGCTTATCAGTTAATGCAAACTAGGTAATTCAATTGCTAGAACCCTGGTTTGAGCTTCAAGATGTCTGAGGTCAAATCCAATCACTGTGCGACACTGGGTCAGTCTCCTCTCCTGGCTCTGAGTCTCAATTTCCCCAACTGCAAACTCACAAACGTACATCTACCAGACCACCGGAAAGCCTTGCACCCTCATCGAAGAAGGCCTCCTGAGCCGTCGCTTTGCCCTCAACCAACATGGTGACCGCGAGTGACGTCGACTTCCGTCGCGCTCAGCCTACGGCCCCTTCCCCTAGGGGGCGGCGAGCCTCAGTGACGGCTGCGAGCGGGGCGCATGCGCGGCGGCGGGCCCGGCCCGCGACGGCGGCGGCGGCGGCGGCGGCGAAGGGGCGGAGGGGTTTGCAGCCGGCAGTTGCTAAGCTGCGGCGGCCGAGGCGGGATGGTGTAGTCGGGCCTGCGGGCGGGCGGCGGAGCGCGGGCGGGGGCGAGGCGGCGGGGCGGGCAGGCGCCGCCCGACGGGGTCGGGAGCCCGGCAGCACGCCGAGGGGGCGGCGCCGCCGCGGGAGGCCGCGCCCGCCATGGCGGCCCGGGCGGTGCTGGACGAGTTCACCGCGCCGGCCGAGAAGGCGGCGCTGCTGGAGCGGAGCCGCGGCCGCATCGAGGGCCTGTTCGGCGTGAGCCTGGCCGTGCTCGGCGCGCTTGGGGTCGAGGAACCGCTGCCCGCGCGCATCTGGCTGCAGCTCCGCGGGGCGCAGGAGGCGGTGCACAGCGCCAAGGTGAGTCCGGCGCCGCGCCCGCGCCCGCCGGGCCCTGCCGGGCCTCCGCTCGCGCGCGGTCTCCGGGCGCCGGCCGCGCGGGGACGCGGCGAGCGCGGAGCCGCGAACCCGCGCGCTCGGCTCCAGAGCCATGTGACCTTGGGCTGGCGGTTTCATCCCGGGGCCTCAGTTTCCCCAAGTGTACGGTGGCACTGACGAAAGCCGCTGCCTCCGAGGGCTGTGGCGAGAGTGATGAGCGTGTGGCGTGAAGCCGAGAGCTCGGCGTCGGGCGCGGAGCGAGCGCTGTGAAGTTGCCCGCCGTCTGCCCCCAGCCCCGATGGTGCGCACGGCCCGCGGCCGGGCCCGCGGCCTCCCTGCGCCGCCTCCCTGCGCCGCCTCCCGGCGCTTTCTCCCGCAAGGCCTCCGCTGCAGGGGTCCTGATCCCTTTGGGATTGCAGTTCCCCTTGAGACTTGAGAAAAACTGTAATAGTAGTAAAACGCTCGGCGAATATCAAAGAGAAGATACTTCATAGCAGTGTTAAAAATAGCATTATTCGTTTTATAGATGTTCTGTACAACTAGCATTTATAGAATGCCTATAGCATATCGGACGTTATGCTAAATGTTTTAGAAGGAATATGCAGCCCTGAAGAAATCTAATGAGGTAGATTTTGTCCTCCCCACCTCCCACTTCTTAAAAATTAACAGCTGGGGAAACTGAAACTCTAAATGGTGACTCACCTTCTGTCTAAATCAGCATTTCAGAGTTTTACCTTCTCAACACCTCCACTACTTCTCCCTTCCCAAGCCAGAAAACAACAAAGTTTGCCTTCCTTCCAGGTAACCAACTTTCTCCAGGTTTTCCTGTCTCCTATGTAGGGCAGTAGGATCCAGATGTAGGGAGTGTGTTTCCAGAGCCCTTGCCTCCCGAGTGATGAGCCCTCTCTTCAAGGCAGTGAAGGGGCCTCTCTTTTTGACCTCCTTCACAAATTTCACAGGGCTCTGGAAGAATCTGAGTAGTTCTATCTCCTGACGTTCTTAGATTTAACAACAGCAGCAAAATCGTGGATGCTTGTCTTTAACATGTTTAGAGGAGATGGGACGCCTAGCTGTATAATTCTTCTCCACAGCTTAACTTAAAATATTGCAGATGTTGAATCAAGTTTGCTTTCCTGTGGTTAATATTTTTAATCATTCGGATTTCAGAATGATTAAACTGGTCTAACTTCTTCCTATTCCCCTCTTTTCTTCCCAGCTATTTAATATCTTCTACTCCCTGGGGCTAAAAAGCTTGACATGACTAAGTCCTGTTAGTTCTTCTGGAAGTCTCATATACATTCATTCCTCTCCTTTCCATCACCCTTGCTGCATACAGTTAAGATCTTCATTCTTGGTGTGTCCCCTCCCTCCTGTGTTAGAGTACTCTAACTTGCATTAGAATAATCCACAAAAAGTCATTCTGCCCTGGGACATACTAGGGCCTCCTGTCACTTGTCCTAATTCCTCCTCTGCCTTCAAAATTGCTTATTAATCCAACCCTACCTTATTTTTCCAATGTTCAGTTTTAGCAGCTCTCAGTTTAAACCTCCACTGTAGTTTCACTGCCTTTGCTGTGTGTTCTGCCTGCTCCCAGTTCTGCTTTTATTCAAGATTCACCCCAAGTACAGAAAGTGCTTCCTTTGTTCTGCAGAAAGTCCTGCCAGACTCTCCAGTTGTCTTGGCTGTCCCTACCACACAGTTTAGCCTAAGCTGATTGGGAAAAGTGTCTTACAATATCATAGTAGTATTTGTCCCTGTTTATCTTTGTGATGTGTTTACTCATAATTCAACCCTGCCAGTTGCAAGAAATGCTTTTTTTCCCCCTCTTGAGAGTCATGGGTAAGAGTTGAATGCACAATCAGGGCTTTTAGTTCTCGTTAATTTGTTTTGGAGTTTGTTTTACCTTTTTTTTTTGGAGGAAGAGAAAGCCGTTAACTTGATTTTAAAAATTAAGAACAGGAAAGCAAACTTAATTTAGCATCTGTAGTATTTTCAGTTAAGCTGTGGAGAGGGAGGTTTGCAGGAAGGAAGATGTAGAATAAAAAAGAATTTTTAAACTAGCTGGCATAGTCTCAGATCAAAATAAGATGAAGTCAACTGTTCTCCCACCAAGCGGTTTACTTTGTTTTTTTGCTTTCAAAATGTTTATTCACTGCTTTTAGTAAATGCTGGAGTAGAAGAGAATGTGGAGATTTAGTTAAGTCTCCAATTATTCGGGATAGGTGAGATGGGAGTTAACTGTTAGAAGGTGATAATGCCCAGGGAGGTTGAAAAATGGCACTGCTCTATAAGGGTGGCCACTTTTGTTAAAGTGGAAATTTCTTGGAGGAAGCAGCACTTTAGCTGCGCTGTGCAGAGCCAGGAATATTCCCAGGTACCTAGCATTACAGACATGTCATGAGCAACATCCTAGAGAGAGATGAAGCCTGAGGACCCAAATGCCAGGCTAAGGCCATTGGGATATATTCAATAGGGAGTCAGTGAGGGTTTTGAGAGGGAATGGATTTGCCTGAAACTCTGTGTAGGATAATTTGGAGGCAGAAAGACCTAACAGTGGAAAGAACACTGTTTCAAGTTAGAGTTGGGCATGAATGGGCGGTGGGGTGCAGGGTTTTCACCAAGGACTTGGCAGCTGAGTGGAGGTCAGGATTTAGGGGTAGGTCTTAAGCCTGGTGGCAGGAAAAATGGTTGATTATGTTGTTTGACCTGTTGTTGGTGGTGGGACTACCAGGTAGTGGACATCTCACGTGCCAGGAGGTATACTAACTGTTGCTCCTTGAGCTGGAAGAACCTGCAATCTAGTAGGGCAGACAAACATGGAAACAAATGTTACAGTGTGATACATGTAACAGTTGAAGTGTGTGCAAGGTAATACAGGAAAGGAAGGGTTGCTCTGCCCTGCTGGGTTCTAAAGGATGAATGGGAGTTTGCCAGAGGACAGTGAGTTCCTGGCAGAAGTAAGAGCATGTGCAGAATCACAGGGACATGAAAGAGTGCGGTTTTATCACAGATTCCTCAAGTGTAGGGGGGAGAAAGGAGCAAATTGCCAGAGATGGAAAGGGACCTCCTGAAGAACATGGGTTTTACTCTGCAGGCAGGCAGTGGAGAGTCATAGAAGAGATGTCAGGACATGAGAGACTTATTTCTAAAAATGCCTCAGCGTTGACACCTCTCAGCTTGTGCTAATCAGTGTGTGCTGCTGCTAGTTTGCGATGATGTACAAAAATTGGAAGTAAGTGTTCAGCAGCTTTCCTGGCCATTTGACATTACTGCAGGGGCTAGAGAGGCAACGTCTGAGAGAGAGAGGAAACCCAGAAGAGGGCATTCATTGTCCATAGGGGACCCAGAGAGAGGGGCTGAAGTCAGTGGTGGAAGGCATCACAGAAGCAAAGGAGTTTGAGGATTAAATTTCAGAGGAAATGAAGGTACTGACTAGCTCTTGCCTCATTCACAAAGAAAGAGATTAAAGGTGCAAAAAGCAGGGTGGGATCTTCCCAGCCAGGCAGTGGTGGAAAGGGATGAAGTTGAGGAGATTCAGGGATAGGTAGTGAGATGAGTTGGAACACTTCTTTTAGATCAAAGGACCACAGACTCCGGGGACCAGGTGGGAAGGCTGTAGGAAGTGGCTGTGTGATAGGGAGGAGGGCCTGTGGTGACCTAAGGCAGTCTGCCTGTCGAGAGGGCAAATGTCTGTGCATATACTATTAGCCACTTACACAGTTTGGGCTCAGTGCTGTCTAATCCATTATCCAAGAGAAGCCAGGAGTCTGTTCCATTATGTGAAACCTGTTGTATTTTGTTCTAAGTGGCAACTAATTTATGTTTTAAAAACCATACACATTGTGAATTATATTAATAAAAGTTTTCTTTTTAAAGGATATATTCTAAAAAACAAAACAATAGCTATGTATGCTAAGCAAAACATGTCAGTGGACCAAGTTCAGCTTTTGCACTGCCTTTTTAGGATCTCTACTTTATTTATTTATTATTTTTGAGACAGAGTGTTACTTTGTTGCCCAGACTAGAGTGAGTGCCATGGCGTCAGCCTAGCTCACAGCAACCTCAAACTCCTGGGCTCAAGCAATCCTCCTGCCTCAGCCTCCCAAGTAGCTGGGACTACAGGCATGCGCCACCATGCCTGGCTAATTTTTTCTATATATATATTAGTTGGCCAGTTAATTTCTTTCTATTTATAGTAGAGACGGGGTCTTGCTCTTGCTCAGGCTGGTTTCGAACTCCTGACCTCGAGCAATCCACCTGCCTCGGCCTCCCAGAGTGCTAGGATTATAGGTGTGAGCCACCGGGCCTGGCCAGGACCTCCACTTTAAATGATAGGAAACAGGATTAGTAAGATACACGACTATTTTCCCACTTGAAGAAGAAGACAGTTGAAGACCCTGATGGCCTGCATACAGTACAGTCTCAGTAAAGTAGAATACTAGTTCATCCCCAGGGAGGGAGGGTGAGAACTTAAAAACAGTGGAATGTGTTAAGTGCAGTGGAACTGCTGGAAGTGTATTGGAAAAGAAAGACCCAGAAGATTTGTGGGAATGAAGTAAGGGCCAGGGAGGTTAGATAACATGAACTTTTAAGTGTAACTTGAGGCAGAAACTCAAGCAGCTGATATCCCCCCCCCCCAGGGGTTAATGTTGCCAGCACACAGGGACTGGAGGTGGAGGGGCTAAAGTGCTATTGAGCAGAGCAAAATGGGCCTCGGGACATGTTTCTGAATGGGTCAGCCTTCCATTAGGACAAAGAGGCACGGGAAAGCTGGAGAGGTATAATGAACTGTGAGAATGAAGGAAGGGGCAAGACCTTAGACCCTATTCCCTCCTCAACTAAGGGAGTCACGGACACAAGGTCGAGTAAGTATTGGAGAATTCTGGAGGTTGTAATTAGAGGGATTTCAGAGATCAGAGTCTTGGATATGAAAGAATTCTGAGGGCCAAGGAGTGCTTCAGTGGTTGTGGGCAAAGCGGAAGTGTTCTTTCATCTTAGAAAAGTGAGAAGATAAGAGGAGATGGAAATGTGAAATATCTGGAGATAACCCAGTACTGAGCTCCACAGCAGGAAGTTGGGTGCTAAAGTCAGAGTCCTGGAGGTTAGCAAAGAAAAGAGGAGTGATTGGCAGTAAATGGCTTGGCTACTTGTTCTGTTTGTCTCTCCGTGAACTTTTGGGGTGTTGAATTTGCTAACCATAGCTGCCCGCCAGTTGATGTTTTGTTTCAAGCATTACCTCCTAGCAGTGTATAGTCACCTTGAGGCATAGCCAGTGACCTGCCAAGAGTACCAGCTGGAGGACTTACAAGGACAGTAATTGGGAGGTTTAACTAGTCTTAAAACATGGAAATTACAGTACATCCATGAAACTAAGCCAATTGTCCAATCCACTTTTAATTTGTGAGAAAAAGAGAGGAAAAGAGGGTCTTAGAGCTAGTAATTGACCTTTTCCCAGTTTTTACTTACGTATTTGTGGAGTAAGGGAAGAAAAAATGTAATTCAAGTACTAGTGACCTGTTAGCAGCACTGACTTCGGAGGGTTAAAGTTGATTCTGTATTGTTTTTCTTTGGTTTTGGTTAGAAGAGCTTAGTGCCTGGTTTCATCAGTGAGTTCTTGAACAGTTGATTTGTTCATGAAGAAAATAATTCATAAGTGTAATACTACTGGGTAGTGACATGGAGTTTTTGTTTTGATTTTACCAGAAAGGAGTTCGTCAGCCTTTTTGTACTTCCTAGAATGATATTTTTACTCAGTACGCTTGTGAAAAATCACCTTCTTAAGAAACAATAGTTTGTTCAGTTTCTTATGGCTACTATTTGGAGGGGTGTACTGGTCTATGTTGAAATAAGGAATGCTCACACTGTGTCAAAAGTGATTGCTCATGACTAGTTTCCCTTCCTTATTTATTTTCCAGCCAGGATTGCAGGGTTTTGATTAAATCAAGGACCGCATCTTGTTCTGTGTTGGCTTTTTACTAAATTGGTATAATCATATGAGATTAGAGGTCCTGAGTTTCAAAAACAAAAATATAAGGGGAAAATCCTTGCAGTGATTAAAGAACTTTTTTAAAAAAATCAGTTTTTCGGGTAGAAACAACATGAAGAGAATTTTTTTGCTTAAAGGATCTGAATTTTTTAAAAGATTCCTTTCAACTTAAGGAAGGTTTTGTTTGGTCTTAGTGCTGACAGAATTAGTAATTTACATTAGTTGATGAATAAGAGCTGCATGAATAAATTCACAGCTGAATTTTCTGCATGAAAGTCATTTATTATGCCACCTTTTGGTTGAAACTGGTTATATACCAGTCATCTGGGATCTTTCTCCATTCTTAAACCAACATATTTAATTTGCATTTATGTTTCATTATTGACTCTCCCATTTAAAAAGTTAAGATAATGCAGTTGCTACTTTGTTGTAATAGGTTAATGCAGATTGATGTATCTATGTCAGGTAGTGGATTTGCCTGCAATAATAGAAGGCTATAAAAAAAAGGATTTAGTTTTCTTTCATTTAAGAAATTTAAAGATAACAACAATCCAGGGCTAAGTAGTTGTTAGGCACCGTACCCTCATGGTCACAAATGATTGCTACAGCTCCAGCTGTCAGGTCTCTGTTTCAGGAAAGAAGAATGGAAGAGAAAGTAACATCTTTCCAGAAAACCCCAGTAGATTTCTGCTTACCTCTCGTTGTCCATAACTATACCATGTGGCCACTACTAGCTAGTATCAGAGGGAGCTAGGAAATGTTCGGTTGTAACTAGGCGCATTGTGCTACCCTTAACAAAATCTGGGTTCTGTTATTAAAGAAATTGAAAGTGGATGTTGGTAGACAGCAGGGCTGCCACATCACATTATCAACTTTTTAACATACATCCTCAATCCTTGCCATTTTTTGTTTTGTTTTAATAAATGGGGATGTTAACAAAAAAGGTTGCTTCTTATTTTCAATTTTTTTTTTTTTTTTATTAAAATGTAATTCTTCAAACAGCATAAGGCAGGGCACCGTGTCTCACACCTGCAATCCCAGCACTCCAGGAAGTTCAAGACCAGCCTGGGCAAAAAAAGAAAAAGTAACCAACATGGTGGTGTGTACCTATAGTAGTCTCAGCTTCTCAGGAGGCTGAAGCAGGAGGATCACTTGAGCCCAGGAGTTCCCAGCTGTAATGAACTGATTCCCACCACTACACTTCAGCCTGGGTAACAAAGAAAGACTCTGTCTCTTTAAAAAAAAAAAAAAAGTGAGCATATTTATTTAACTTATTTTTGAGGGAACCAGCTGCATTGAAACTGGTTCAAGGACCATTGGGGGGAATTAGTATAGGTACTAAAAAAAGAGAATGTTTGAATAAGATTGCTAGGATGCAAAACTGGTTAATGTCCTTCTGAGAATGTGAAGTACAGCCCCACCCCTTTTAGCCCCTTAGGAATTTTGACATAGGGTTTAAAAACAGAGTTACAGTTTCTTGCTTAGGAATCAACTCTACTTACTGCAGCTGTATTTGCAGTCCTTTTCTTGTGACCACTGTATCAGGTAGGGGGAAAAATGAGGTTACGGGGAAGAAAGGAAAAATTATAGTTGATATGCCAGTATACTCCTCAAATATCCCAGTCCTCCAGACTTTTACCTTTATTCCGTCTACCCTTATTTTCCTAACTGTAGCCTCTGTTAGGACTTTATCAACAGGTTCTGGTTTTATAATAACTAGGAAGGGGAAGGCATTCCATAGCCAGAATAACATCCACTCTCCTAAAACATCTGGGTAAAGGAGATACAACTTGACAGTAAGCCTGTTTAAACACTCCAATTTATATAATCCTGGCAGCCCTTTTTATGTCCTCCCAGGGCTTCACCAGTGGATCTTGGGACCACGGTGTGTGGGGGACCCATATGGGAGAGTTTCAGGAGTTTCTCTTTAGTACCTCCTGACCATTTTTATCCACTTTGCGTCTCCAGCACAGGGGGCCAAGCAAAGGGACCCTTACTTACTTCGGCAGTCCTTATCTTGATTAGTCTGCCTGACTCTTGTCCTGGGCAATTTCTTGTCAGATTTCTCATTATATTCTTTGCCTTCTGACTTGGAATTTCTCCAAACTGGAGTAAAGTTGAGGGACCAGCAGGATCTCTCTTTGGTCCCCCCACCTTTGATAGTGTTGTATTAAGATCTTTGTTTTTTTTGTTGTTTTTTTTTTTTGAGACAGAGTCTCACTTTGTTGTCCAGGCTAGAGTGAGTGCCGTGGCGTCAGCCTAGCTCACAGCAACCTCAAACTCCTGGGCTCGAGTGATCCTTCTGCCTCAGCCTCCCGAGTAGCTGGGACTACAGGCATGTGCCACGATGCCCGGCTAATTTTTTTTTTATATATATATCAGTTGGCCAATTAATTTCTTTCTATTTATGGTAGAGACGGGGTCTCGCTCTTGCTCAGGCTGGTTTTGAACTCCTGACCTTGAGCAATCCACCCGCCTCGGCCTCCCAAGAGCTAGGATTACAGGCGTGAGCCACAGTGCCCGGCCAAGATCTTTGTTTTAACCTCATCAATTTCTATTTTATTCACCTCTTAATAACCATCTAAAGATTTCCACCATGCTGGGATGAGCCCTGTGACTCTCCCCTTTCTTCTTAGTTTCATCCCAACAATATTTTCTTCATTTACCTTCTTTCTTTTTTTTTTTTTTTTTTTTTTTTTTGAGACAGAGTCTGACTTTGTTGCCCTGGCTAGAGTGAGTGCCCTGGCGTCAGCCTAGCTCACAGCAACCTCAAACTCCTGGGCTCAAGCGATCCTGCTGCCTCAGCCTCCCGAGTAGCTGGGACTACAGGCATGTGCCACCATGCCTGGCTAATTTTTTCTATATATATTAGTTGGCCAGTTAATTTCTTTCTATTTATAGTAGAGACGGGGTCTCGCTCTTGCTCAGGCTGGTTTTGAACTCCTGACCTGGAGCCATCCGCCTGTCTCGGCCTCCCAGAGTGCTAGGATTACAGGCTTGAGCCACCGCGCCCGGCCTATTTACCTTATTTCTTAATGACCATTTTAAAATACTCACCTCTCTGGGAGGAGTCTTTTTGCTCCCCTCATTCTCTTACTAATTAACTTGATGTTTTTATTAGTATCTGTAAGAACCAGAAAGGGAAGCTGAGACAGCAAATCTGATCAGGCTTCCTGAATTCCTTTTCAGTTTTGCAGCAGTAAGATTGTGTCAGGGTTCCACATTAAAAGGGTGCTCTTAACCACAGCATGTACCATGACCTGGGAAACAGGCATATTCAGTGGGTGGATATCATGGCCATAAAGCCAGTCCCGCAGCCACTTCATCTGGAGCGTTCTACTTGGCATTTATAGGGGGAGTTGCGCTGTCCCCCTTCTCAGGGTAAACATACTTTAGGGTGGCTTTTATCCAGTCTGTCAGGCTGGCTGTTCCCTCAGGAATAATCTCCTGTGTGCCTGTATCACATAGCCATCTGTGATTGTTCCATAGTGAGCTGTGAGTCCTGCATCCACCAAAAAATGCTCTTGCACTCTGTGGCATTGTGCAGAAGCTCATATACCCTAAATCAGTTACTCTCAAAATCTCCTTTAGTAAAGGCTCTTTACTAAGGAAAGGCTCTTTTACTTAGGAAGTTCATGCCAGTTTACAAAATGAGACAATTCCTTCACACTATACCCTTGTAGGAATCTAGAGAATTCCCCCCCACCCCACACTCTGAAGGTTCTCTGAACATCAGCTGACACAAGGGCAGATTAATAGGAGAATGAGCCTACAAATTTATTGAAATAAGGTGATGGTGAGAGATCAGAGTGGTTCCCCCAACTTCCCAATGGAACATAGAAACTTGTATACTCTTTTTCCTAGGGGAAGATGGAGATAGTGAATGTGGACAGAATGAGTGGAGTTAGAACACAGAAATTAACTTGTAAATGAGTCTCTTTGGAATTCGAATGAACCTGAGGGGCAGGCATACCTTGTGTCTGAGACCATCTGGGGTGCTTGCATTCTTCAGTCTTTTCTGCAGTAAATTTTGAGATGGCAAGGAGGGGATGGAAGGCAATTGGATTTCTTTTGGTAAGATTTTCTTGATTGGATAAGGAAATTCCAGAGAGTCCTTTTAATGTTCAAAAGCAGTCAGCATGCTCAAGTGTCATATTTTGGGAATTATTTTCCTCACCCCAATACCCTGTAGTTTCTCTGTTTTGCCCTTCCCCCACATTGACTGCCTTCTTGGTAACCACGGGTCTTAGAGGTACTTTCTGTGTGCATAATTTTTCCCTTGGGGGTCAGGGTTGAGTTTGGAGGCCAGAGTTCATTCAGACTGTTACAGCCCAACCAGGTCCCTTGCCCAATGCCTAGTGAAGACGAAGGCACTGAGATAGCAGGGGTTGCAGCAGAGAAAGAGTTTTATTTCATAAGGCACCAGGTAAGGAAATGGGAGTAATTTCTCAAATCCATCTCTTCGAGAATTTTGGGTCTGAGGTTTTTAAAGGTGGCTTGGCAAACGAGGGGCTAGGGAATTGGGTCTGCTGATGGGGGGGGGGATGAACTTATAGAGTTAGGATGCAGAAATTATCTTCTCAGTTGGGAGGTTCCTGGGTAGGGGATGTCAGGGCTGTTAGATCCATTCCCACGCCTGTCTCTGGTCTGTAGGTCCTTGGAATGCAGAGTCTGAAAAACACCTCAAAGACCAGCCTGAAGATTTACAACAGCAAAGTTACCATAGAATCACAAGTCGTGGGATTTACAGTAGCAATGTCACCTATAGAGGTAGTGAGAGGAGTCACAAATCTTGCTCCCATGTCAGGGAGGGTAGTGCCATTAAGCAGTGACCAGTCACAGCATCAAGGGAGTCAGAGGACAATGGCTGGTTAACTTCTGGCATCTATACTTTTATAAAAATCAGACTTTGATTTCAATTTATACCTGGGGGCTCTACATTATTTTAACATGGATGGTTTCAAGACGGCCTGAAATCCGAGCTTTGATTAGCAGAAAGATCCATCCCAGCACTCTTTTACTTTCATTTTGCTATTACAGATGACAATAGACAAATGATTGTATAGTTTGCTTTTTTTCTTATTAGTTTGTATTACCAAACCAAACTGGGGTCTGCTCACCTGAAGCAGCAAAGCCAGACACTGAAGCCGATAGTTGCAGTGGGAGAAAGAGGCATTTTTATTGCATGGTGCCATTATCGAGTACAGACAGTTGACACTTAAGACCCAAATTCCCAGATGGCTTACAAGCCAGGGTTTTTTAGGACGGCTGGGTACATGCAGGTTATGCATTGGCCTAGCCCCAAAAGGCAGGATATCCTGAAGTGGGGGGCCCTGTGGTCATAGGTGAAATCAGAGATTCTTGGAATGTTAAGATGGATGTGGTAGCCCCGCCCCCCAGGAGGAAATGTAGAACAAAGAAGGGTTAGAGTTGAATTCCTCAGTTCTCCCTTATCTGCAGTTTCCATCTAGTTGGTGTTTCTGAAAAACTGCTCAACATATGTCAAGATGCCATCTTTTAGTTTCCATGGGGAACCAAAGCACCTTGTGGCTCTGGCAGGCTTGGAGGGCCATTGTTCTCATTAGGTTGCCCATTACTTTTCAAGGCTAGCCGGGTACCTGGAAATTCCCCTGAAGGGATTCTAGAGTTTCCTTTATTTCCGTGCTTGGGGAGGGACCAGCGGATTCTTGAGAGGTCCCTGTTCCATTTCATTTGCATCTCCTTATGCATCTGGTGAACCAGCTCTGCAGGAGTTGTTGGAGCCATCTCTTAATTCCATTGGTGACTTTTACCATTAATAATTGATTGCAGCACAATTGCTGCTCTGTACCATGAGCAACTACGTGACCACCCAGGAACCCAAAATGTTTCATCTCTAACCCTTTTATCCTTTTTCTTCCCAAACCACATTTCTATGAGCTGGAGTTGTTTTAGCAAATCCTAATTCTGACACCAATTCTGAGAATATAGGAATAAACTCAGTTTCTCCTAGTGTACTCTTAAAACATGCTCATAGAATAACACCATATGTGTGTTGGGGGGAGGGATTTCCCCATATATCAAGCAATTGACTGCAGCAGTGAATACCAGCTAGTGTCCTCCAATTCATTTCCCACACTGTCTAACTAGATATAGCATCAGATCCCACAGGTTGAGGGCTCAGACCCTCAAGAATACCTCTTACTTCCAAGGCCAACCACAAGACCCCAGTTTCACTTGTGCTTCTGACTGGCTATAAATTGGAATTCCCACAACCCCTTCTTGTATTGTTTAATTTGCTAGAGCATATCACAGAACTTGGGGAAACATGTTTACCTGTTTACCAGTTTATTATTAAGGATATTCCAAAGGCTACTGATAAGATGCGTATGGTGAGGTATGGGGGAAGGGGTGAGGAACTTCCATACCCTCTACAGGTGCACCACCCTCCAGAAACCTCCACTTGTTCAACTTTCTGGAAGCTCCTGAACCCAGTCCTTAAGTGCCACGGTCCCCAATCCCAGGGCCATGGCCTGGTATCAGTCCATGGCCTGTTAGAAAACGGGCCTCATATCACTGCCTGAGCTCTGCACCACCTCCCTACCCACCCTACCCCCACCATGACACCCCATGCCCCTACCCTCGGTTTGTGGAAAAATTGTCTTCATGAAATTATCTTCCCTGGTACCAAAAAGGTTGGGGACCACTGCTTTAGGATTTTTATGGAAACTTCATTACACAGGCATGATTAATTAAATCACTGGCATTGGTGATTGGCTTAACCTCTACGGAGGTTAAGGGGTGGGGCTGAAAGCCTCAACCTTGTAGTCCTGCTTTGGTATTTCTAGTGACCAGCACTTATCCTGAAGCTACCTGGAGACTGCTAGCCATCACCCGATTCATTAGCATACAAAAAGACACATTACTTTAAAGAGTCTAAGGATTTTAGGAGTTAATGTGCCAGGAAGGAAATAAATATTTCACAGTCCTATAGGGTAATGAAACCATGTTTTGGGGATTGTCTTTTATACCAGACTATTTGTCAAACAAAAAGTACATTCTCAGGTACGCACTTTGACTTGTGTTGAAGGCTGGGTGTCCCCAATCTATAGATTGTTTATTTTTTTTTTTTAAAGTACATTCTCTGAGAGCAGCAGTCCCCAACCTTTTGACACCAGGGACCAGTTTCATGGAAGACAGTTTTTCCATGGGAGAGTATTGGGGACTACAGTCCTAGAGCATACATTGGCAAACTTTTTCTGTAAAGGGCCAGATAATAAATATTTGAGACTTTGTGGACCACACAAGGTCTCTGTCTTATATTCTTTTTTGTTTTTACAGCCCTTTAAAAATGTAAAAATAAAAATTCTTACCTTAGAGTCTTTATATACAAAATAATCCCAGAAGTGGATTTGCACTGACCAGTCTGGTGGCCACTACCACAAGTGGCTGTTTATATTTAAATTAATTAAAATTCCATGAAATTAAATACTCAGTTCCTCAGTTGAATTTCAAGGGCTAAGTAGTCACATTTAACCAGTGGCTACCAATTTGGACTGCACAGATAGAGAACGTGTCTATCATTGCAGAAAGTTCTATTGGACAGTGCACCCCTAGAGTATCAAGTAATCCTTGATTTGGCCTGCTAGACAATACTCTGCTATTACATCAAAAGAACATGCTGCCCTTCTTTTACCTTATTTTCAGGGTTTTTGTAATTTTTGTTCATTGTGCCCCCTCGTCA
Organism: Microcebus murinus; assembly: GCF_040939455.1. Classification (NCBI taxonomy): domain Eukaryota; kingdom Metazoa; phylum Chordata; class Mammalia; order Primates; family Cheirogaleidae; genus Microcebus; species Microcebus murinus. The sequence continues at coordinate 3,730,048 of NC_134123.1, read as the reverse complement.
TCATAAATAATACCCAAAGGTTATTCTTGACCACACCCGCATACAGACTAGCCTTGTTGTATTTGGGTGAAGACAGGAGGTGGTAGCAGCTAGTAAGGCTAGAGAATTTTCCCTTGGAAGTTTCATAAGGAATCATAGATTATGCTTTCAATAGCCAGGTGATTTTTTATTTATTTTTGTTTTTAACTGTTCTTATTGGTGCCTCTATTCTAAAGCTTGGAAACCTCCAAAAATCAAGAAAATTGTCTCAATCTGTAGTATGTGTACATTTGGATGAATTCCTCTGCTCAGAGTTCACAAATGCCAGGAAGTGACTTTCTTTAAAGGGCATGTAAGGCTGAGACTGCACCATAGAACAGGCTCCAGGCCAGTTTCCTGAGCACTGGTTCCACATATGAGCTGCAATTCTTATTCTTTAATGGTGGCCTTCCCCTACCTGATTCAGTAAGATTCTTAGACTCATCATTCCAGTTATGGCCTGCATTGCACAATCAATTTAATTCTATCTCAGTAAGAAGGAGGCCAGATTCTTAATGATATTATGCAGGTAACTACATTGCCATGAAAAGGGAAGAGTCTCAGTGAAAGTATAATATTTGCAATTCCTGAATTTTGAAGGATCAAGGAGAACACTTAAATGTTTTATTTCAATTTGTAAAAGCATAGCTTACTAAATTAAAGGTTAAAAAAAATGAATGAAAAAGGGTTTCTCCATATGCCTGATAGAAAATAAACAGGCTTTAAAATAAACAATGTTCCAAATAACTGCAGTTGGATTTCTTTCATTAATTCATGCAATCTTGTTACTTTTGTTCCACTGGATCTTAGGTCAGTAGACTGCTTTTAAAATGCCATCTGTATCACAAAAGGTCCCCGAAATCCCAACCAAGTCCTTTATCACAGTCTAGCAGTTGTCTAAGGCAGCAGTCCCAGACTTTTTTCGTACCAGGAACCAGTTTCATGGAAGACAGTTTTTCCACAGACCGGGGAGGGCTCAGGGGGATATGGTTTCAGGATGATCCAAGTGCATTACATTTATTGTGCACTTTATTTCTATTTTTATTACATTGTAATATATAATGAAATAATATACAACCCACATAATGTAGAATCGGTGGGAGCCCTGAGCTTGTTTTTCTGGAACTAGGCGGTCCCATCTGGGGCAGTGGGAGATGATGACTGTAAATACTGATGAAGCTTCGCTCACTCGGTGCTGCTCACCTTATGCTGTGCAGCCCAGGGGTGGGGACCACACAGGTTTAAGGGATGTCAGCTTAAACTCCAAAGTCTGTAGCCCTATATATAAGTCAATCTCTTGAAGTATCTCATTAAGAATGTCTGGTACACAAAGTTCTGGAGGTGTCGTCCTTTGTTGTAGACCCACTTTCTAGCTCGTAGTCGATGGCAGAGCTAAAATCAAGGAAGAGAGGAAAGCAAAAAACAGTTGTCAATGATAAGACTAGATAACTAGTCAGTTTATACAAACGCCAGCAATATCAGGATGGAAGAGAGTTAAAAATCCACTGGAGTACAATATACAGCTTTGCTAAGATTTGATCAATGTTAATCTGAACAGTAAGAATATATTGTGGACATTGACAAGGCCAGTCTTCTTTTACATGTGTAGTCTCTAATAAAAGGTAGAAGTTTTTACTTGTACAAAAGTATCCAGAAAAGACCAAGCTTCCCCTTTGATTTAACACAACCTAATAATGTTAAGCTATTTAAGAAGTACAGAACACCTTACAAAAATTAATTTGTTTTAGCATTCTCCTTGTTACAAAGTGAAAAAACAAATCTTTGTGATTTCCCGGGGACTTTTGGGATCCACCAAAGATCTAGGTGTAAAAGACACACAGAGTTGCATAATAGTAATCGAAATGACTAGCTGATATATGCAGCAACGTGGTTGAATCTCAGAAATACCATGGTAAGTGGAAGAAGCCTTACCCAAAAGAGTATATACTATCATGATTCTATTTATATTACGTACTAGACAAGGGTAAACTATTACGTAATTATGGTGGAAAAAGAATAATTAGGACAAAACAACTAGAAAAAGAACACAGACCAGGTATTAGATTAAAGAATTATTGTTTATTTTGTTGGATGCAATAATTACATGATAGATATATTAGAAAGCATGTGTATGTGTGTGTGAAAACTACTCAGTGGCTGGGCACAGTGATGTGTGCCAGTAGTTCCAGCTACTCAGGAGGCTGAGTGAGGAAGATGGCTTGAGGCCAGCAGTTCGAGGCTGTAGTATGCTATGATTTGTGGCTATAAATAGCCATTGCACTCCAACCTGGGCAACATAGCAAGACCCTGTCTCTAAAAAAGTAATAAATATTTTAAAAAGTAAAATATTATACTCAGTGTCTGTTTCACCTAGAAATTAACCACATATCCAAAGAGTGCCCATTGATTAAACTTTAATATCAATCCACCCAAGGTCTTAAGGTTAATTAGGGATCTTGGAAGTTATGCTTAAGCTGACAACTTAATTCAATAAATTTATATAAATTCAATTTAGGTGAAATGTGATTTTATATTTTTATAATCATAAATATATCTGAGTAATATTAGCTTACCTGATCAGTAGTAAGCCAGTAAAGTTTAGGAAGTTTAATCTCTTCCTGAGAAAAAAATCTTATTTTGGAAATCTTATTTTAGAATACATTATATTCTATACTGGTAAAATCAGAGAAAGGACATTTATTTTTAAATTAATATTAAAATAATAAAATAAGACTGCTTTGCCTAAGAATTATTTTACTTACATGAATTTGGAATCTTAAAAACAAATGATTTTGAAGTATCACTTCTGTGACTCTGTGTGAGAGAGAGAGAGAGATTGAGAGAAGAAATGGGGTCAGCATGTTGCCCATGCTGGCCTTGAACTGCTGGACTCAAGGGATACTCCTGTCTCAGCCTCCTGAGTAGCTGGAACTGTAAGAGCATACCACTGTCCCTGGCTTGGTTTTAGGTTTTTTGTCCTTAAAAGGGTACCATATTTCATGTATTAGATGTTTCGTTTCTTTATTTTTTAGGAATTCGAAGAATATAGTGTATTTGTCTAAGAATATAGATGTTGTAATTTTCTGTCAGCCAGTTAGAACAGAAATTCTTTAACACACTGACTGCCATGAGAGTTGTTATTTAACTTACAGTAGTTTTCAGCCAGGGCCTCATAAAATATATATAACTCACATGTCTCTTTACCTATTGACAACTGAATTCTAAAACTGTGGATTAAATGAATAGAAGTCAATAAATTTCATTTTCTATTTATGTCTACCTTTAAATTACATTTAAGCCTGATAAGAAAAACACTTTACCCTTAGGAACTATTTTTGAAGTTTTCACATTACTTTTTATATAAACTGATTTTCAAGTTTTATATTTTTTATTGATGTAACAAGTTTGTCATTATATAGAAAGGATTGTTTTGTTTTCAAAGTTTTTATTCTATTTCTTCAATAAAACACCATGGTCTCAGAAATTTTTTTCAAGTGTGGCAGTCAATGTGTTAAGAAACTGTATAATCTAATTTATTAAAACCCCCAGAAGTAGGGATACATTTCACATTCACACCATGAAAAATAAAGGTTTTTGTTATTTATAGTCACAAACACTGAGAGAACTTTCAGCTTTGGTTCCACAATCTTAGCCACAGGTCAAAAGTATTAATAATTAAAAAACACATAACTGGTCCAGATTTCAAAAAAGCTGTCCTCCCTTCTCTGACTTCATTGGTCCTGAGATGATGTGATCTTGCACAAACAGAAAAGATTAAAAACAGATTTTTTTTTTTTTTTTGGAGATAGGGTCTTTCTCTCCCAGGCTGGAGTTCAGTGCAGCCTTGAACTAGGCTCAAGTGATCCTTCCACCTCAGCTCCCAACCCCAAGTAGTTGTATTACAGGCATGTGCCACTGTGCCCAGCTAATTTTTTTTTATAGTATTGGGGTCTTGCTGTGTTGTCCAGTCAGGTCTCAAACTCTGGGCCCCAAGTTATCCTCCCACTTTGGGCTTTCATAATGCTGGGATTACAGGTGTGTGCCAAGCCTTAAAAGTAGATTTTCTTGAAGTCTCATATCTAACAGAAAATAGAATCCCTATTCTCTATCTGACAGATCACCATGTGATCAGACCATAAAATCAGATTCCTAGCAGAGATAAGTTATAAGCCATACATAGACCAAATTCATGTATACAAAGGATGCTGTTGAAACTGGCCAAGTGTTCCATATCTGCTGATCTCTGGGCCAATGTGGAAAGGAACGTGGCTGAGACCCATAAAACAAAAACACAGTATCGGAGGAAAAGAAAACAACAGAAGTAAACTTCTCTAGTTCTCTTACTGGTTGGTATTCACTCTGGGAGTCAAAATGAGACATACTTGGACTTAAACAGCCAAGGAGGTGGCCTTTTTGGGCCACTCAGTTTAATAGCTTCAGCAGGTGAGTTCCTTTGGGCATGTCAGTGGGTCCTACAATATTGCCAAAGTGCAAAAATTTTTTTTAAGTGGTAACCATGAGCCAGGTGCAGTGACTCATACCTATAATCTGAACACTTTGGGAGTCTGAGATGGGGGGATCACTTGAGGCCAGGAGTTCCAGACCACCTTGGGCAAGGTACTAAGACCCCATCTCTACAAGAAAAAATGCATGTGATAGTGCATGCCTACAGTCCCAGCTGTTCATGAGGCTGAGGTGGGAGGATTTTGTGAGCTGGGCATTTGAACTTACAGGGAACTGTGATAGTGCCAGTGTACTTCAGCCTGGGTGACAGAGCAAGACCCTGTCTCTTTAAAAAAAAAAAAATTATAAGCATGACTTCCTGACAATCAGGTAACTCATGAATTAGGGGCCAGCAAAAATGTAAAAGTGATTCAAAGAGCATTTGAGATTTTCAAATTTGTTTATTTTTTTTAATTGGCAGATACAGTTTTATGCATGAGAGCACTTAACATCCATTCTCTATCATTTTTCACAAATACGACATACTATCATTGACTATAGTATATGTATAGTCACCCACTGTACATTAGACCTGTTGAACATATTTCTCCTGTGTAACTGTAGTTTTGTGTCCTTTGAACGTCAACCCTATCCCCAATTCTGCCAGCCTCTGGTAGCCACCATTTGACTCTTATGAGATCAACTCTTTTAGATTCTATGTCAGTGAGATCGTATGGTATTTATCTTTCTGTGCCTGGTTTATTTCACTTAACATAATGTCCTCCAGGTTCATCCATGTTGTTATAAATGACAGGATTTCCTTTTTCTTTATGGCTGAGTGGTATCCCATGGTGTATATGTACTACATTTTCTTTATCGTTTATCCACTAACAGACACTGGGGTCGATTCTGTATCTTGGCTATTGCAAATAGTGCTGCAATAAACATGGGAGTGCAGACATCTCTTCAGCATACTGACTTAATTTCCTTTGGATATATAACCAGTATGAGATTGCTGGATCATATGCTAGTTTTATTTTTAAGTTTTCAAGGAATCTCCATACTGTTTTCCATGATGGCTGTATTAATTTACATTTCTACCAGCAGTGCACAAGAGTCCCTTTTCTCCACACCCTCACCACACTGTTGTCTTTTGTCTTTTTGATAATAGCCATTCTAAAAGAGTGAGGTAATATTTCATTGTGGTTTTGATTTGAATTTCCCTGATGATTAGTGATGTTGAGCATTTTTTCATATATACCATTCTCCACTTGTGTTTTCAGGGCCCCTACTGGGTGCCTGAAACCTTTCATAGTACTGAACCCTGTATACATGATTTTTTCCCTATGTATGCATCCTATGATAAAGTTTAAATTATAAATTAGGCATAGTAAGAGATGAACACCAAAAATAGAAAAGTTATAACAGTATACTATAATAAAAGTTAATGTTTTTCTTACTAAGTGGAGAACTTTCATATTTGCACTTTACAGCTTCTCTTTGGCATATCTGAATTGTCAGTATCAATACTCTTGCACTTTGGGGCCATTATTAAATAAGGACTGCTTGAAGACAAGCATTGAGATAACACAGCAGTGATCTGATAACAAGGCAGCTACTAGTGACCAGCGGGCAGTTAGCATATACAGCCTGGATACGCTTGACAAAGGGATGATTCACATACCCGACAGTAGGAGATTTCATCATGCTACTCAGAACAGAGCACAATTGAAAACTTATGAATTATTTCTGGAATTTTTTTTTTTTTTTTTGAGACAGAGTGAGACTCTGTCGCCCAGGCTAGAGTGAGTGCCGTAGCGTCAGCCTAGCTCACAGCAACCTCAATCTCCTGGGCTCAAGCGATCCTCCTGCCTCAGCCTCCTGAGTAGCTGGGACTACAGGCATGCACCACCATGCCTGGCTAATTTTTTCTATATATATATATATATTAGGTGGCCAATTAATTTCTTTCTAATTTAATAGTAGAGACAGGGTCTCGCTCTTGCTCAGGCTAGTTTCGAACTCCTGACCTCGAGCAATCCGCCCGCCTTGGCCTCCCAGAGTGCTAGGATTACAGGCGGGAGCCACCGCGCCCAGCCTGGAATTTTTTATTTAGTATTTTCAGAGCATGGTTGTCCTTGAGTAAGTGAAACCATGTATGGGGGTAGGTGGGAATACCATTTGTATGTCTTCTTTTGAGAAATGTCTGTTCAGGTCTTTTGCCCATTTTTTAATTTGGTTATTTTCTTGCTGTTGAGTTGAGTTCCTTATATATTTTGGATATTAACCCTTATCATATGTATGGTTTACAGATATTTTCTCCCAGTCTGTAGGTTGTCTTTTCCCTCTTGTCGATTGTTTCATTTGCTGTGCAGAAGCTTTTTACTTTAATATAATCCCGTTAGTCTATTTTTGCTTTTGTTGCCTGTACTTTTGAGAAACAACTTAGTAGTTTCATAGTTTCTGGTCTTAAATTTAAGTCTAGTCCGTTTTGAGTTGATTTTTGTATATAGTGTGAGAGAAGTGCATACTTTCATTCTTCTGCATGTAAATATCCAATTTTCCCAATACATTTATTGAAGAGGCTGTCCTTTCCCCATCGTGTGTTCTTGGCATCTTTGTTGAAAATCAATTGGCCATAAATGTGTGGATTTATTTCTGGGTTCTCTGTTTTGTTCCATTGATACATTTTTATGCTAGTACCATGCCATTTTGGTTACTATATCTCTGTAGTATATTTTGAAGTTAGGTAGTCTGATGCCTCTAGCTTTGTTCTTTTTGGTCAAGATTGCTTTGGCTATTTAGGTTCTTTGGTTGTTCTGTACAAATTTTAGGATTGTTTTTTCTATTTGTGTGAAGAATGTCATTGGTATTTTTTTTCTTTTTTTAGAGACAGGATCTCTGTCACCCAGGCTGGGGTGCAGTGGTGCAGCCATAGCTCACTGCAGCCTTGAACTCCTGGGCTCAAGTGATCCTCCTCCTTTAGCCTCCCAAGTAGCTGGGACTATAAACATGCACCAAGATTCTCGATGAATTTTTTAAAAAATTTTTCTTGAATTTCTGTTTGGGTAATTTAGTCATTGCTGAAAGTGGGGTGTTGAAGTGCCCTCCTGTTATTTTATTAATATTGTTGTGTGTGTGTGTGTGTGTGTCTTGCTCGCTTGCTACTAATATTTACATTATATATTTAGGTCCTCTAATGTTGCTTGCATGTATATTTAAAATTGCTATATTCTCTTGCTTAATTGAATTGACCCCTTTATCATCACATGATGACCTTCTTTGTTTCTTTTTACAATTTTTGACTCAGTCTATTTTGTCTAATGTAAGTATAGCTTCTCCTGCTCTCTTGATTTCCATTTGCATGATACATCTTTTCCCATCCCTTTACTTTCAGTCTGTGTATGTCCTTACAGATGAAGTGAGTCTCTTGTAGGTAGCATATGGTTTGATTTTGTTTTTTAGCCATGTGGTCATTCTGTCTTTAGATTGGAGAATATAATTCATTTACATTCCAAGTTACTATTGATAGGTAAGGACTTACTAGTACCATTTTGTTGTTTATTTTCTAGTTGTTTTGTAGAGGATCTGAGTATCAGCGATAAAAAAGGTGTGTTGGAATAAAATTGCTCAGTTAGATGCAGATTAGCTGATATCTTACAATGTCGTCATAACCTTTCAGGTTACTTTTCTACCAGACTGAGAAAGTTGGCATCTCTACCAGATAAAAATCTGAATAATTTGTAGCTTCACAGTCCAGACCTTAATCAGTAATGAATGGTGTGTCACCATTCATTAAGGTCATCATTCATAAAGGTCTATTTCCTAGAGAATTAAATAATCTTTGGGTGGGCCAAAGAGAGTGCTCCCTTGTGATTGAAAGGCCATCCTTTTGCCTTATGTAGAAGTATTTGATAATTTCTCTTGATGTTATTTAAATTACTAAAGTGGAACACTCCCTCCTGCCTTTTTTGCTCATTTTGGCCATTCTCACTCTCTTAAACAATGTTGACCACATCGCTGATACTAGGCTGGATGTCAGCCTGTGTTCCCAAACCTCCTAATTCTGTTCTGACATGTGTTTGTTAGATATTTATTGATTTGTTCAGGGTTTCTCAACAGTGGCACTACTGACATTTTGGGCTAGGTAATTCTTTGTTGTGGGGGGCTGTACTGTGGATATTTAGGAGCTTCTCTGGCTTCTACCCTTTAGATGCCAGGTGCATCCCCTCAATTGTGGTAACCGGAAATGTCACCTGACATTGCAAGATGCTCCCAGGAAGAGCAAAATCAGAGTTGACAACGAGAGTTAGATGAAGAAGGCCAGTCCTTGCGCTGAATACATTTATAGTCTAGTAGAATTATGATATGCTGTAGTTTGATAATGAGATACTGTTGTGTGTAGAAAACAGATTAGTACACACACACTTTGGATTTCTTGGAACGTGCTTTTAGATAAGAATGGAAGGAAGAGAAGGTTAAATTAGGTTGCAGAAATAAAACATGTTAAGTCCAAATCACCAGGGCTTCAAATATGGTTCTTAGTATCTTGAACATTAATCCTACACAATGAGGAGCTTTAGAAAGTTTTTGAGCAAGGAAGTGAAATGGGTGTTTTCAGAAATATCTTTGATATTATAACAAAGGAATGGATGGAGTGTGACAAGACTTGACAGTAGAAAGAAGAGTTCAGAGTTAGTTGCAGTGTTCATATGACTGTAAGTGACTGTGCTTCATTGAAAAGTAACTTGGACACGGATGGAGTGGGGGAGAGCTGTGAGCTCTGATTCAGACCTGTTAAGTTTGAGGCACTTGTGGGATAACCAGGTGGACATTCTCAGGGGGTAGTCTTACACCCTAACAAAGTTTTAAAGGTTAGAGATGGAGATCTGGAGTTATCACCAGAACAGTAAAAGTTAGCATTAGAGCTTGAAGAGTTAATTTATGAGAGTGTAGTTGAGGGAGAGGGCCAAGAAAGAATTTTGGGAAATAACATTTAAGGGACAGTAGAAAAAGGTACCAAAAATTTTGGGAATTAATCAGAAGATAACAAGTAAAGTCAGCCAGTGGTATCTCAAGTGTTAGAGAAGAGAACTTGTCATGGAGAAGGTGTTGGACAGTATCATGCTGCTTATAGCCCAAGCAGTGCAAAGAAGGGGACTTTGGGTTTGGCCTTAATTGTCAGTGTTGGCGTTCAAGAAAGTGTTTTGAGTTTGAAAGGGAGCAGAATCCAGATTTCAAAGGTTTGACATTGAAATGGGCCTTAGACTACTTTTTTTCAAAAAGTGTGAAGGTGAATGGACAGAGATGGAATGGTCCTGTGCATAGGCAGTGGGGCCGAAGGAAGTCTTCTCTTTCAGTAGGATCCAGGAAACCCAAGCATGTTTGTAGGCAGAGAGACAGCAGTGGGTAAAAAAAGAACAATAATGCCTGGAGAAAGGTGGAATATAAGGACATGATAGATATTTTAGAGATGAAATTGAAAAAAATGAACAGAAAGCAAATATTGAAAGTATATTGGAAACATGGCTAATATGGGCATTATTCGTTTTGTGGCACTATTTTTAAAGATGACCAGATAGAGACCTGTTATAGATTTGTAGATTAATGATGTTAAAAGGGTTGTATATTTAGGTGGTACTTCTAATTCGTGTATATGCTATAGGGCTCATGTTAATATCTAAAAGTGGTATTCTTTTCTTTTCTGTTAGAGATAATATAGAACACCATTTATACAGGAGTCTCCTAAATACTAAAAATATTCTTTAGAATCCATAAGTGTGCAGCCAGAGTTGAGAAGTACTGATCTGAACCATTTAAAAAATCTGTCTGTAATATATTAAGAGCTTCTTTGCCTGCATAGTTTTTCTTTCCTCAATGATTGTGGTCGACTTGAACATCCTCTGTTATATTATAGCATGGCACAGTCATGGTCCTGGTAGCTGGCAAAGTATGTTATGTTAGATCTAGCCCTGTCAGAGCTGGTCTGGTTGCTATGGTTTCTAACCATTGTGTCTGCCTTACATTTTTTTGAGACAGAGTCTTGCTTTGTCGCCCCTGGGCTAGAATGCAGCGGCATCATCGTAGCTCGCCACAACCTTGAATTCCTGGGCTCAAGCAATCCTCCCACATCAGCCTTCCAGAGCACTAGGATTACAGGTGTGAGCAACCACGCCTGGCCCTTACATTTGTTTTTGCATCCTGTTTGTCAGGTATCGTTTGCTTTTTATGTGATCTGCAGGTAGCACCCTATCTGTTTTTGCTCTGCTTGCAGTCAGCTGCTTCTAAGAATATGTAACCTGGGAGAAGCTGACAAAGCCTCTTAAGTGTGTACTAATACAAAGAGATAGTAGATGGTGAATAGTGGTGTGGAGAAACCTTTTCCCCAGGTCAACCCTGCGGGCTTGCTGCTTTGATAATTTCTGGTTTTAGCTATGTTTTGAATGGCAGAAGTTACTGGAGCTTCTCTCTCAATATGAAATGTTGTGAGAGAGTTGAGAAAAGTTGAGTTTGAAGAAAGTAAAATAATAGAAATGAAAGGGACCTTATTTTATATCCCTCTCCCCCCTCCTTTTTTTTCCTTCAAAGCCTGAGTAAAGTAAAACAGTAAGAATATTGCAGGATGGAGGAGACAGTTTATAACTAACATTAAAAATGTTCAGATAGCAAATACAGCCAAATGCAAATGATGGATATTTGGTTCTACAGAATCTTTCCTATCAAACGAATGATGGCCAAACATCTCCTAAAATGTAATACTTACACTGTTCTCTTGTGAACTTGAGTATAATTGTTGCTGCTCATACTTCATGAGAGCAAATCATTAATGAAAACAATGAGCCTGCATCTCAAGGGACACTTTCTTGGGGGCACACCAAAAACAGGTTTTGTGCATATGAAGCAATTATGACTTTTTGTACAGCTCTTTCCCAAAACTATGCAATTAATAATGCAGTATTAGTTTTAGTTACTTGAGGGGATAATATCAGACAACTCTGCCTGTGTTGGGCATGTCTCTGCAGGTCTTCCCAGCACTTCCACGCTGCTCCTATTAAAGGAGACATAGTAGCCTCTCCTCAGGACATTCTGTAATGTTCTCAGAGGAACTGACTTTCACTTAATTTGTTTTCCCTCCAAAAGGTAGTAATCTAAACAGTATCTGGATATATCCCCTGAATATCACTTTCTGTGAAGGAATCATATATGCTATGAAAAGTAAATGCATTTGTTTGTAGATAGCCCATTGAGAATTTTATAAAATGAGTTTTTTCTAAGTTCAAATGTATAAAATTGACTTACATTGATAGAAAATATAGGGACTTAAGGATTATCATTAAAAAATTGAAATCATTCACTAATCTTTTACAGTTACTTATCTGCCTCAACATCCAGTTTAATTTTACATTTTCTTTTGGTTGCATGGTATTGAGAACATATGAAGTCCATACAATTAGTTAGGGATATAATAGTTTTGAACAGCTCTTCTTGTATAATACTCTTCAATTAAACTGATCTAGAAAATTAACAGAGAAGTAATCCTTGAAGTTTGTTCCAAGGATGAATCACTCATCGTATTTCATAACTGCTGACATTCCTTATCTCAAATATGGGACAACAAACAAGCAAAACTCAAAATTGGGGCCAAAACTCAGTAGCGCATCACAGCAAGTTATGCATTCACTTTTTAAATTTTTTAATTAAAATTAGAAGGTGGGAGTGTACCAAAATAATGTATACACATGGATTAAAATAGAAAATCATGGCCAGGCACGGTGGCTGATGCCTGTAATCCTGGCACTCTGGGAGGCAGAGGCCAGGAGGATTGCTTGAGCTCAGGAGTTCAAGAATAAGACCCCGTCTCTACTAAAAATAGAAAAAATAGCTGGGCATCATGCATCATGGCATGCACCGCACTCTACCAAGGGCAACAGAAATATCTGTCAGAGAGAGGGGGAGAGAGAAAGAAAGGGAAAGAAAATTAAGTAGCACTAAAAGGTAAAGAACAACAATCTCTTGCTTCTAACCCTCCCCAGCGTCCTAGAAGCAACTACTTTTTACTGTCTTTAGCTGTTCTGATGATTACCTAAATAATTATAAATTATGTGCAGTTGACCCTTAAACAACATGAGTTTGAACTGTGCAGATTTATATATGGATTTCCTTCCACCTCTGCCACTCCTGAGACAGCAAGACCAACCCCTCTTTTTCTTCCTTCTCAGCCTATGCAATGTGAGGATGATGAGGATGAACACCTTTATGATTATCCACTTCCACTTAATAAGTAGTAAATAAATTTTCTCTTCCTCGTGATTTTCTAAATGATTTTCTTTTCTCTAGCTTACTTTATTATAAGAATACAGTATATAACATACAAAATATGTGTTAATTAACTGTCTATATTATTGGTAAGGCTTTTAGTCAGCAGTAGGCTGTTAGTAGTTAAGTTTTTTGTTTTGTTTTTTTTGTTGTTGTTGTTTTTTTGAGACAGCATCTCACTCTGTTGCCTGGGCTAGAGTGCCATGGCATCAGCCTAGCTCACAGCAACCTCAAACTCCTGGGCTCAAGCAATCCTCATGCCTCAGCCTCCCTGGTAGCTGGGAATAAACCACCATGCCTGGCTAATATTTTCTACTTTTAGTTGTTTCGCTAATTTCTTTCTATTTATAGTAGAGATGGGGGTCTCCCTCTTGCTCAGGCTGGTCTCGAACTCCTGACCTCAAGCAGTCCTCCCAGAGTACTAGGATTACAGTCGTGAGCCACCACACCTGGCCATAATTAAGTTTTTGAGAAGTCAAGTTATTTGTGGTATTTTTACTGTGCTCAGGGGGAAGGTTAGTGCCCCTAACCCCTGCCTTGTTCAAAAGTCAATTGTGGGGGTGGGGAGGCAACACACGTAACCTAAACATTTGTACACCCATAACATGCTGAAATTTAAAAAAAATCAACTGTACTGCTGTTCCTTACCAGTTTTAGGCATTATTCACTCTATTTAAGATAGGTGAGACAAAAACTATCCCTATTTTACCAATGTAGTTTTTTTGTATTTAAAACAAGAAACAGGCCTTATATAATTATAACTTACATAAATGTTACTGCAGAGCCAAGTGCTATACTACATTATACTTTCTTTCTGGTACAGCCTTTAATTTTTCCTGGAATTTTTATCTGCTGTGTTTTTCTCCACTTGTGAAATTTGCTTCATGTATATCTCTAATATTTTACAAGTATTTCTCAATGTCATCTATTCATTTGGTCTCATTTTCTGGGAGAACACACCTTAAGAGCCCACTTCCCTCCTCCAATCAGCTGGTTCCTCAGCTTGTCTGCTGTACAGCTATAATCTTTGGACTTCTCGCTTGCTATTCTTAGATTGTAGTACTCATTACTTCATCTCCCATATTTTTGGTGAACTTCACTATCAAATATTTCCCTAAGAAAAAGGATCCATGGGAGTTATTTTCTGGGCTTTTAGCATGTTGAAATATCTTCACCCTATATTTGATATGTAATATGGATAGGTTTAGAATTATAGATTGAAAATTACCTTCCTTTAGAATTTTGAATGTATTACTGCCCCCCACCCCCAATTATCCAGAATTGCTTTTGAGAATTTGTGACTTTGATGTCATTCTTTTGTGTGGCCTGTTACCACCCTGCCCCCAGGGTTTCTCTTGTGGGTCTGTTGAAAGTAATCATGATTAGGTATTCTGTGGGCCCTTTCAAGTTGGGGTCTCTGTCCTTTAGTGCCAAAAAAGTTGTAATTTTCTCACTAATTCTGCATGAGGTCTTATGTATTTTAGTTCCAGGAAATGAGTTTGTGTTATTTCTTTTTTTTTTTTTTTTTTTTTTTTTTGAGACAGCGTCTCACTCTCTTGCCTGGGCTAGAGTGCCATGGCATCAGCCTAGCTCACAGCAACCTCAAACTCCTGGGCTCAAGCAATCCTCCGCCTCAGGCTCCCGAGTAGCTGGGACTACAGGCATGTGCTACCGTGCCTGGCTGATTTTTTCTATATATATTTTTAGTTGTCCAGATAGTTTGTTTCTATTTTTAGTAGAGACAAGGTCTCGCTCTTACTCAGGCTGGTCTCGAACTCCTGAGCTCAAGCAGTCTTCCTGCCTCGGCCTCCCAGAGTACCAGGATTACAGGCGTGAGGCACCACACTGGCCTCCTCATCATAGTCTTAATTTGCCAGCACTCCTATTATGATTTGTTTGCTTTTCCTATCCTTATCTTCCTTCCCTTCCCTTCTTTTTGCATCCTGATTCCTGTTTTGTGAGTTCACTATCATTCTGTATCTGTTTAAAACTTAAAATTTTATCTAAGTTTTCTTTTGTACCCTGCATTACCTAGTTTCCTTTAGTTCTCTTTACTCTGTGTTCTGCTTTATTGGTTTCTTTTATATTTGGGCCCTATTTCCAATATGGGTGTTCTTTATGTTTCATACTAAATCTGAAAAGCCTGTTGGAAGCTCTGTGTTGGGGCAGAAGCTGTTGATATGTAAGCTTTACCTTGGGTGAATTAGGGAATCGGCCCCTCTTTGAGAGTATTTGTTTTGGAAGTCTTTACCTGGAGAAAAAAATCTCTTCTCTCCAGCTCGGCTAAGTGTTGCTAGCAGCACACTGAGGAAATGGGATCACTTTTCCGTATCAAAGTGGCCATACAATGTCTGCCTTATGTGAATCCAACCATTCACTTAACTTTTGTGAGACGGGCAGCATCACTTGTATTAAAAGGGCAGCAGAGAGGTTCTTCCTAAAGTAAGGTAGCTGTGAAACCTGGACAGAATGCATACAGCAGCTGTTTGACAACACTGAAGAGTAAATAGTAGCAAATGGATTGGAAAAGACCAGGATTCAAAATAACCACCAAAGCAGGGAGAGTTTCCCATTTTTTCCAGAACTGAATACAACACAGCTAACCTGGAAGTGGAAATGGCTACCAGGGCACAGAAAGAGCACGAGGAGAAGCCCTCTGGTTTTGGCTCAAGGGACAGAAAAGGGAACACCTAAACCAAAAATTCCTGTGTTTTCTTTTTCTTTTCTTCATTCTCATGCACTCCAGCCCCAAACAGTCATGTGGTAGTGATGGAAGCTTGAAGAGCCAACATTCTGAGGGAAGACAACCTTTCTCTCTGATTAGTAGAGTTGTGGGACCAGTCTCCATTGATTTTTCTCTCTTTGTGTTGTCCGGCTAGACCCAGGCACAGCTGCAGAAGTGTAAAGCAGAGTGGAGTAACAAAGCCCTAGCCCAAAAGAAGAGCCTCGGGGAAACCCAGAGAGCACCAGGTAGATTGCAGAGGGAAAGGAGCTCAGGAAAGTGAGCCATAAAGTTGTTTATCATCTCCTAGGCTCATCCCTAAGCTACACATGCATAGATCTCTTTCATCAGCGTAAGAAAGGTTTCTGAGAGCTGAACTAACAAAGACCACCATCCACGTCCCAGAGTGGCCATATGGTGGCATACATATGGGACAGATACAAATAGCATTGTAGAGACTTTGAAAAACTGAACTGACACTGGAACCACAGCTCACAGAAGACAGATTGCAGCTTGCGCCTGAATCTAATTAGGTCAGCTCTCTTCTAAAACAAAAAGGTCAACATTCATAGGATTTAAACAAGACCCAGTCTCATAATATTTCAAAATAGATACAATACAAAATTACTTGGCATATGAAGAACTAGGAAAATCTCAGTTCTTATGGGTAAAAACAGCAGATACCAGTGCTGAAATGACACAGATGTTGGAATTATCTGATAAAATAGTAAAATGTCTATTATGGAAACACAACAGGCAATCAGAAATATTCTAGAAACCAATAGAAAAGTTGAAGGTTTCAGCAAAGAAATAGAAGATAGAAGAACCAAATGACAAAGTGAAAATTGAAAAGTTTAATAACCTAAATAAAAACTTACTAGATGGGCTCAATTTTAAAATGGAAATGGCAGAGGGAAAGAGTCAGTGAACTTGAAGATAGAAAAATTAAAATTAATCTGAACCTTGGAGTGGGGGTGAGAAGAGAAGAAAGTGTGTGGTGCTAATAAAATATTTGAATAAATAATTGTTCAACACTTCCCAGATTGGGCAAAAGATGTAAACATGATGATTCCAGAAGTTCAGTGAACACAAAAAGAATAAACCCAAGGAATTCTACACCCAGATATGATACAAGCACACTGCTGAAAAATGAAGACAAATTAAAAATCATGAAAGCACACACAAAAAAACACTTACCACGTGGGGGACCATGGAGGCCAGAAGGAAGTGGCATGTTTTAAGTGATGAATGAAAAGAGCTGTTAACCCAGAGTTCCCTGTCCAGTGAAATTATCCTTCAAGAATGAAAATGAAATAAAGCATTCTCAGTTGAAGAAGAACTAAAGAGAAGTCATTGCCAACAGTTTGCTCCAAAAGAATTCCTGAGGGAAGTTCTTCAGACAGAAATGGTAAATATCTGGGTAAATGTAATAGGTTACTTTCTCCTCTTGAGTCCTTTAAAATGGGTTTGATCATTGACAGCAAAAATTATAACCTTGTCTGATATGATTTCAAATGTATGTAGATATAATGTATGAGACAGCTATAACATAAAGTGAAGAAAGACAGTAAAAGAGCCAAGGATAAAGAAACCTATATGATGGTGTTCTAAAATTTGTACCCATGGGATTTGAATTTATAGAGGTAGGTGGCTGATTTGGACAGCACAGAGAGATCGGTGCCATTGAAGGAGAATTTATATTTACTCAGAGAAGGAGATTTGCCACACCCTGCAGGGCCACAAAGGAAGCATCTGGTTTGGGTCAGGAGACAGAAGCAGGGGTAAGGGAAAGCCTAGGCTGGAGACTTTATTAGGGTTTCCATGAGAAAGGCAAGGCAGGGAGGGGTAAACAGTTTAACACATTGACTGCCACAATAGAAAAAAAAAATGTTTTTCCTTGGAGCCATGGAGTTTTATTATGAAAATGGAATAAACACTTCAAAAACAAAATGATCCTTTCTAATTTAATGAAAAATTTATTATTTTTTATTGTTTTCTTTGCATGAGTTATATGCAGTTAAATTGTCAATATTAATTGTAACAATAAGAACATCAACAAGTAAGATTTTCAGGAACCAACTGCAGGGTTTTGCCCAGGGGGCCACCTACACATAACATGTATGCTACAGCATGGCAGCCCCACACAGCTCCCAAGGTAAAGAGACATGTGAGTTACATATGCTTCATAAGGCCCCAGGCTCAAAACAAACATGAGTTAAATACAGCCCACATGGCAGTTAACGTGTTAAGATTGGCTAGTTTGAATAATCCCAACAGGCTTTATAGGGACCATCACTAATTGTCTGGTACCTGGCCCTAGGTTGATTTAAAGTAAGATAATATGGGCTTGGTGTGTGAGTTAGATAAGGATCTGAGTAGGGACAGGGCACTGGATCCAACAGTCTGCACATGAAAGGCATGCTCCAGACAAGCTCTCCACTACCCCTAGAAATTAGCTAGCCCTGGGAAGGGCAGTCTCTCCCCGGGTCTGAAAGGCCTGCAAAGATGTGAGAACATCATAAGATACAGAAAATAAAAAACATGTTTAGTACAGATGGTAAGGTTTTATGAAATGATAGGATATTGATTATAAGTGGACTGTGAAATTATGGATATTGTAATTGCTAGCATGACTACTTAAAAAACTATATGAATAGATATAGTTTAAAATGCAGTAGTTAAATTATAATACTAAGAATGTTATATAATGCAAGAGAAGTCCAGATAAGGAGAACAGGAATCAAATATAGGGAACAAACAGGAAACAAATAAAATGGAAGACTTAAATCCAGATTTACCAATAATTACATTAAAAACAGATAGTAAATAAAAGAGATTGTCAGAATGAATTAAAAACATATAACCCAACTATATGGTGTCTTTAAGAAACTTATTTAATATTTCAAATACAATAATATAGGTTAAGTTAAAGGAAAAGCATATATCATGCAAACGTTAATCAGAAGAAAACTGGAGTGACCATATTACTATCGGTCATAGTAACCTTCAGAACAAAGAATAAAGAGAGAGACATTACGTAATAAGAGGGTCAATTCAGGAAGACTTTATATAACAATTCTAAATGTGTATATTCCTTACAGTAGAGTTGCAAAATATGTGAAGCAAAAGCTGACAACTGAAAGGAGAACTTGACAAATCCACAATTATAGTTGGAGACTTCAACACTCTTCTCTCAACAATTGATAGAACCATTAAACAAAATCAGCAAGGATCTAGAAGAACTCAACATCACCATCAACCAACTGGATCTAATACCCATTTATAGAACATTCTACTCAACAACAACAGAACACATTCTTTACAAGCATCCACAGAACTATTAAGATAGACTTTATCCTAGGCCACAAAACAAATCTCAGTAAATTTAAAAGAATTCAAATCACTTTGTGTTCTGATGAAAGGAATCAAACTAAAAATCAGTAACAGAAAGATACAGGAACATCTCCAAATACTTGAAAACTAAACAAGTAAACACTTGTAAATAATTCATAAGTCAAAGGAAATTTTGAAAAATGCATTAAACTAAAAACAAAATACAACATATCAAAATTTGGGGATGTTGCTAAAGCAGCGACGAAGGGGAAATTGATAACACATGCTTACATTAGAAAAGAAAAGGAGAGAGGATGCAAATTACTAATATCAGGAATGAAACAGTGTGTTATTGCAGACTGCAGACATCAAAAAGATAAGGAAATACTATACACAACTCTACATTAATGAATTTGATAACTTAGGTGAAATGGACAAATTTTTTAAAAGGCACAAACTGCCATGACTCACCTAATATAAAATAGATGATTTAAATAGCCTTATCGGTATTAAGGAAATTGAATTAATAATTTTTAAACTGCCATAAAAGAAATTTCCAGGGCAAGCTTATTTCACAGGAGAATTCTACAAAATGTTTTCAGAAGAATATCAATTTTACACAGTCTCTTCCAGGGAATACAGGAGGAGAGGACACTTCCCAACCCATGTACAGCCAGTATTAGCCTGATGCTAGACCCACACAAAACAGAACCAAAAAGGAAAACTATAAAGTCCTTTACGAATATAAATGCAAAAGATGCATAAATTCTTAACAAAATATTTACAAATACAATTCAATATATGAAAGAATTACACACCATGAGCATGCAGGGATTATTCCAGGGATACATGGCTGGTTCAGTATTCAAAAATTAATGTAACCCACCATATTAACAGGCTGAAGAAGAAGAAAAAAAATCGCAGGATTGGCCGGGCACTGTGGCTCACGCCTGTAATCCTAGCTCTTGGGAGGCCGAGGCGGGCGGATTGCTCAAGGTCAGGAGTTCAAAACCAGCCTGAGCAAGAGCGAGACCCCGTCTCTACTATAAATAGAAAGAAATTAATTGGCCAACTGATATATATATAAAAAAAAAATTAGCCGGGCATGGTGGCGCATGCCTGTAGTCCCAGCTACCCGGGAGGCTGAGGCAGAAGGATCACTCGAGCCCAGGAGTTTGAGGTTGCTGTGAGCTAGGCTGACGCCACGGCACTCACTCTAGCCTGGGTAACAAAGCGAGACTGTCTCAAAAAAAAAAAAAAAAAAAAAAAATCACAGGATTATATTAATTGATGCCATAAAGCATTTGACAAATTTCAATGCCCATTCATGTTCATGTTCCTAGAAAACTATGTAGCTTCCTCAGTGTAATAGAGAACATCTATAGATGCAGTAAAAATATGGTATAATCTTAAGAAGGAAAGGAAGGAAAGAAAGAACAGAACATCTACAGAAAATTTCCACCTAACATCATTCTTTATGGTGAAAAACTGAACGTGTTTCTCTTTAGATCATGAACACAGCAAGCATGTCAGCTCTCACCACTGCTCTTCAACATAGTGCTGGACTTTCTAGCCACCGCAGTAAATAAAGAAAATAAAAATATAAGTAATAGAAATCAAAAAAGAAGAAATATTTGTAGATGTAGATGGCATAATTGTCTGCATAGAAATTCCCAGAATTTCTGCAGACTATGCACAAAAAAATCCTTGAAATAAGTGAGTTAAGGAAGGTTGTAGGATACATGATCAACGTATAAAAATCAATTTTATTTTTTATACTAGCAATGAACACATAGGAAATGAAATTTAAAATACAGTACCATTTATAATCACTCAGAAAAATGAAATTCTTAAGTGTAAATCTAGCAAAACATGTACAGGACTTGGTATGTTCAAAACTAAAAATGCCTATGAAAGAAAGCAAAGATCTAAATAATTGGAGAGATGTACCAGGTTCATTGATCAGAAGACTCAGCAGATGTCATTTACCATCCAAATTGATGTCAGTTGCTGGCACAGTTGTCAGCACAGTTGCTGACAAAATTACAATAAGATATTTTGTAGACTGTAGATAAGATGATTCTAAAATTTATATGGAAAGGCAAAAAATAATAATAATTAAACAATTTTTAAAAGAACAATAAAGTGGGAGCCGTCACTAACCAATTTCAAGATACCATACAATCACAGCAATCAAAATGGTGTGTGGGATTGGTGCAGGGACCGTTACAGAGATTGATGGAACAGAATAGGGAACCAGAAGTAGGGCCACACAAGTATGGCCAACTGATTTTTAGAAAGGTTCAATTTAATGGTGAAAGGATAGCCTTTTTAAGAAATGGTGCTAGAGCATTAATATCCATAAGCAAAGACAACCTAAACTTTATATCTTATACAAAAGTCTACTCAAAATGGATCATAGATTTAAATGTATAACTTAGAAAACAATATAGGAGAAAATCTTCAGGACCTACAATTTGGTGAAGGGAAAAAAAATCAATAAACTGAACTTTCTTAAAATTAAAAACTTGTCACAAAGCACCCTGTTAAGATTCTGGGAAAACAAACTATAGGCTAGGAGAAAATGCCTGCAAATTACATATCTGACAAAATACTAATCTAGAATATATAAAGAACTCTCAAAATTCAATAGTAAAATACAAACAGTCCAGTTAAAAAATGAACAAAAGGAATAAGCAGACATTTAGCCGAAGAGGGTATATAGATGGTAAACTAAACATACACTTAACCATGTGACCCAGCAGTTCCCCCCCGCCCCGCCCCCCGGCATTTATCCCTGAGAAATGAAAACTTGAGTTCACATAAAAACCCACGCTTGATTGTTTATAGCAGTTTTATTTGTAATATTTCCAAACAGGAACAACTAAAATGTCCCTCAGTAGTAGATGGTTAAAAAACTGGTTCAGACGTACCATGGAGTACCATTAAGTGGCAACAAGGAATGAATTATTGATACATGAAACATAAGCCAACTTCAAAAGTCACATGTTGTGTAAATTCCATTTACATAAAATTCCTGATGTCACAAAATTATAAAGATGAAAAAAGATTAGTGGTTGCCAGGAGCTAAGATGGAAGAAGGTATGAGTGGGTAAGCATGACTATAAAGGGCTAACATGAAGGAAATGTTTGTGGTGATGGAATAGTCCTGTATCTTGCCTAGTTTCACGTAACCACACATGATAAAATAGCATAGAACTATGTACACATAATGTGTCGATATACATGTCCTGATTTTGATATTATAATTATGTAAGATGTAGTGATCAGGGGAATCACTGGATGAAGAGTACATAGGATCTTTAGGTACTACTTTTGCAGCATCTTATGGACCTATAACTATTTTGAAATAAAATATTAAAAAAAAATTAAAGCCACAACCTTAATGCAACATAACTTCAAGCAAGTGATAGCTACCTGTTGCCTGTTTGAAGATCTTCAGGGATGCTGACATCAGTGTTTAACACTGCTGCACTTTCAGGAAAAAGAGATGATAAGTTTATTGGAACTTTGTGTTTAACTCAGTTACCATGGTGACAAAAATAGCAAACTGCCTTATTAAGAGACAGAGCTCAGCTGTTCAGCACCAGTTATCCCTGTGCTTCACCACCAAGACTGCAGGCACTCCAGGTACATTCAAAAGGATGCAGGGAGCCAAGAAATCATACCTGAATATCATACTCTTAGGTAGCACTTTTTCTCTGTGACATTTTCCTCATGTATCTGGTATTGATGTTGTAGTTCCAGATTATAGATGCATAAGGAATAGGTATACACATGTTTGAATGTAAATTCTAACTGAAGAAGTGTGGCCATCAGTGTAGTAACTGTATAGTAGGTGCAAACTTATAAAGCCTCTGACTGGTCCCGCACAGGTTGAACTTTTAAATAACATCATTTTTGGTAATACTATTCTAATTTTAGTTTGTAGATCAGGTATCACCAGGCTCATTTCTTACAAATGTCTGTCCAGAATGGTTTCACTAATACATAACAATGTTATTCATATTTAGTAAGTACTTACTGTGTGCAAGACACTATTGTCAAGACTTTTACATTCATTCCCTTAAAACCCCTGCAATTGCACTATCCTTATCTCTTTTACAGTTGAAGAAACTGAGCCTAGAAGGATTAGGTAATTTGAATCATTCATATGGCTGGAATTTGAGACAAAGACACTGACTTGAGAACCAGTTGTTAACAGATATGTTTCACAGTGTGTGTGTGTGTGTGTGCATGCGTGCGTGTGCGCTTGCTTCGCACTTCTGTCTCCGGTAGCAGGCTAATCGTTAAAGTTCCCAAATCCCTTTCTTGCCACTTGCAGGCCTCTTTCAATACCAATATCTGAGGATGTCTGTAATGTCCAGCATTTTCTCGTTCTGTTAGGTCTGCATTTAATTTAAACAGGCTGGTCTTCTTTAGAAAATAGGCATAGAGTTATTATATATAGGATATAGATTGTTCCAACCAGCTGGAAATTTTTTTTTTCTTACATCTTACTCTTTCTAAGTGCCTTCAAGAAATCTGGAGACAAAGAATGGTTTTTGTTATATATGGAAATCAAGGGTAATAGTAGCAAAGCTAAAGTCAAGGCTTGTTCTGTAGTGAATCATTTGATTTGATTATTTTATCTCTTGATTTTGTCATGGTAGCAACTGGTAACAAGCAAAGATGTTTGTTTTTTGTAGATGTAAATAAATCCAACTTTGTAATTACATGTGTAACTTAGAATGTGTCGTAAGGAGCTTTTGTAAATCGATCTAATTTCTTTTTTTTTTTTTTTTTTTTTGAGACAGAGTCTCACTTTGTTGCCCAGGCTAGAGTGAGTGCCGTGGCGTCAGCCTGGCTCACAGCAACCTCAATCTCTGGGGCTCAGCGATCCTACTGCCTCAGCCTCCCGAGTAGCTGGGACTACAGGCATGCGCCACCATGCCCGGCTAATTTTTTGTATATATATTTTTAGTTGGTCAATTAATTTATTTATATTTTTGGTAGAGACGGGGTCTCGCTCAGGCTGGTTTCGAACTCCTGACCTTGAGCAATCCGCCCGCCTCGGCCTCCCAAAGTGCTAGGATTACAGGCGTGAGCCACCGCGCCCAGCCAATCGATCTAATTTCTTATGTTCTCTTTCTTCATAGGAATATATTAAAGGAATCTGTGAACCTGAGCTAGAAGAAAGAGAATGTTACCCCAAGGCCATGCACTGCATTTTCGTTGGGGCAGAGAGCCTGTTTCTGAAGAGCTTGATTCAGGATACTTGTGCCGACCTCTGCATTCTGGATATTGGCCTGCTTGGCATCCGAGGAAGTGCCGAGGCCGTAGTCATGGCTAGGAGTCACATTCAACAGTTGGTAAAGCTCTTTGAGAATAATGAGAACCTACCCAGCAGTCAGAAAGAATCAGAGGTGAAAAGGGAATTCAGACAATTTGTTGAAGCCCGTGCAGACAATTATACAATGGATTTATTAATTTTGCCCACTTCATTGAAAAAAGAACTTTTGACACTCACACAAGGTGAGGAGAATCTATTTGAAACAGGAGATGATGATGTTATTGAAATTAGAGATTCTAAACAAACAGAGTTTACACAGGATGCTTCCATAGGGCTGAATATTTCCAAAGATGAAATTGTTTTGCAGGAAGATGAAAGAAATAAAGCTGGGACTCCTGTTACTGAGCTTACAAAGCAGATGGACACAATCTTTTCCAGCTCACCAGATGTGCTTTTTGTTCCAATAAATGGTCTAACCCCAGATGAAGAAGCACTTTCCAAAGAAAGAGTTTGTCACAAAAGGAGATCTTCTGATTCTGAAGAAAGACATACCAAGAAGCAGTTTTCTTTGGAAAATGTTCAAGAGGGGGAGCTTTTACATGAGGGTAAGACATCAGTCGGAAATGTAATCATTGACCTATCTGATTCTTCTACTGATTCTGAAAATTTAAGTCCAGATGTAAAAGACACTACTGAGGAGATGGAATACAACATCCTCGTTAACTTTTTTAAAACCATGGGCTATTCCCAAGAAATTGTTCAAAAGGTTATTAGGGAGTATGGGCCATCTACTGAACCATTATTGCTCTTAGAGGAAATTGAAAAAGAAAATAAAAGGTTCCAGGAAGACAGAGAATTTTCACCTGGTACTGTGTGTCCAGAGAGCAACAAAACCAAAAATAAAGGTGTTTGTAACAGCATAAAGGAGTTTACAACAGATACCACTCCAAAGAAAACACAGACTCACACACAGCAAAACATGGTAGAAAAATTTTCTCAGTTACCATTCAAAGTAGAAGCTAAACCATGTACCTCAAATTGCAAAATTAATACTTTCAGAACAGTGCCGACAGAACAGAAACATGAAATCTGGGGTTCAAACCAGAACTATGTTTGTAATGTAGACCTTGAAACAGATGGCCTTTCACCTTCTGTTGCCCCATCAAGTCCCAAAGAAGTCAATTTTGTTTCAAGGGGAGCTTCAAGTCACCAGCCCAGAAGTCCAGCTTTTCCTGAAAATGGTTTGCCGCATCAAGCAGAACCGTTGTTTCCAAATAATATGAAATCTACCTGTGAAAAGCGTTCAGGATGTTGTAACTCTCCTCAGTCTAAGCCAAATTGTCCGCCCCTTTCTCCACCAATGCCACAGCCACAGCTACTACCTTTGGTTACCGATGCAAGGTGGGCAGGACCTTCTGATCATATCGATTCCTCAGTTACAGGGGTCCAAAGGTTTCGAGATACTCTAAAAGTACCCTACAAGCTGGAATTAAAAAATGAACCAGGGAGAACGGATTTGAAGCACATTGTTATAGATGGAAGCAATGTTGCAATTACGTAAGTCCACTCTGCAAATTATTTTATAGTTTTAAATAGGACCCCAAGCAATGTCTCAGAATTACATATGTATATAGGAACTACTCTATGCATTTGTCCAGTTGATCTCTATATCCTTACCAGGGGGATTGTAAGGGACAACCAGCTGGTTGGAAAGGGTTTCATTCCATCTTCTGGAGTTGTGAACTGTGCTTCACTCTGCTGAACTTATATTTCTTTTCTTTTTTTTTTTTTTTGAGACAGTCTCACTCTTGCCCAGGCTAGAGTGTGTGACGTCAGCCTAGCTCATAGCAACCTCAAATCCTGGGCTCAAGCAATCCTCCTGCCTCAGCCTCCCAAGTAGCTGGGACTACAGGCACGTACCACAATGCCCAGTTCATTTTTTCTATATATATTTTTAGTTGGCCAATTAATTTCTATTTTTAGTAGAAACGGGGTCTTGCTCTTGCTCAGGCTGGTTTTGAACTCGCAGAGTGCTAGGATTACAGATGTGAGCCACCACACCCAGCCTGAACTTACATTTCTAAAGACATCAGTTTACCTTTTCACATTACATTGCCTGGTGATATGCCATACAGAGACGTTAAGTCGTTGGGGTCTCAACACTATGAAAACCATTATCTTCTGAATATAAGGATGGAGATTTGGGTGAAAAAAGAGATTTTTCTGTCTTGTTATGCTGGAATGCCTGTTTTCTGTCCAAGAGTATGCAGTGGTAGGTAGTAGGTGGGATTCACGTCTGTTGATAGAGCAATTGCAATTTCCACTGTAAGGAAATTGGTCAGTTTGAACTTTATTGTGGGCCTCTGCTCTTACTAAAAGTTTGTAATATTTGCTTTTAGTGTAAGAGTTGAAACCATCATTTCTATTTAGCCTGCCTTAGAACCCCTCTTAGCATTTTGATTTTATACCTGTGGTGTGGGATTGGGTTTTTTCCTAAGGGGCCGTTTAATATCATGGGTAAGAAGAGTGTGAGGGTCAGTCTCCAGCCCACTGTGTACCAGCTGTTTGATTTGGAGTAGGTCACTTCCTTCTGCGTTTTAGTTGCAGTGGGTTCCCTTTTGACCTCTCCTTAAGGACATCTTTATCATGCCATTTCCACAAGTGCCAAGTAAATTTGCCTTCTTTTTGATAGCCAGTCACCCCATTATTAAAAACTTAGACAAATTAAGTTTGGCAGAGTTTATTTGAGCAAGGAATGATTTATATACCAAGCAGGCAGTGCCCTGAACCAAGAGAAGTTGAAAGCCCCACCTAGTGATGTGGGCAGGCGGTATTTATAGACAGAAAAAGGAAGTGACCTACAGAAACCAGCTGATTGGTTACGGCTCTGCATTTGCCTTCTTTGGTGTGGTCGGATCATTTCTCAACCTGTGATTGGCTGAGACTCAGCTGTTTTGTTTGTTTTTTTATTTTTTTTTAGAAGAGTATACTCTTGTTAGGTTGCAGTTTGTTTACATACTAAGTTCCAAGTTCCCTATGTTTGAACTCAAGATAGGCAGCTTTTGTAATTTTTGTTTTGTGGATATTTTTAATTAGAATTTCTGAATACAAAAGACAATGCAATGAATCCCCATGGGCTCATGGCCCAGCTTCAGCAGTTACCAACTCTTGACCTCACCTGCCTTACACCCTTTTTATTTTGAAGGAAACCTCAATATATTATTTCATATACAACCATTTTAGTATGTATTTTTATAAGTATAAGGATTCTTTTGCTTTTTATTGTTTGAATGAATTACTGATGCTTTGTTTTGCTGTTATAAAGGAAAAGAAAATGCTAACATTTCAGATGTTAGAAGTTTTGAAGATAGGCAGTAAAAATACGTCATATGCTTGTCTTCATTTCCAAGTAACACTGTTGATTGTCATTTCACTTTGCTTCTTTGGCAGCCCTATTGGGGGAAACCCAGCAAATGACCCATAGCTGCATAGCATTATCTAAGTAAAAATGTAAAACTCAATTTCAGTCATCCGTAGATAGTCCAAGCCCAGCACTAGTTCCTCATTGTTATGATTTCTTGAGCCAAATGATGGTAAAAAATTTAGGTCATAACTGTGAGTAATACTAATCCTTTTTCACTTTTCTGTATGTGGAAAGATTTCCCAAATTGGTGTTCAAAGAATAAGAAATGCAAATTAACATAGAATAAGCAGTGATAATGATACTTTAAAAAACCCTTTTGGGGTAGTAACTAGCATATTTCTCAGTGGGGTCACTGTTGGAATTCAGAGTGGTGCCATCTGTCCATGACAGGAAGTACTTTGTATCTCACCCCCCCTTTGCCCACAGTCTTCCTTCACAGACACTGTGACACCCCATATATTTCCTAACACCCTGGAGTGCAGTAGCATTTCTTGAAAACTACTGGTTAGTGCACTAAGGGAAATGTGCAAGCTGACTTTTATTAATGTTTTTGAAAACTGATGATTTTGGGAGGATTTGCATTTTCTTCCAATTCACAGATGTCTCCGTTTAAAAGCAGCACTTTTACAAAAGGATGTGTTCCCCTGAGAAGACATACTTATGCTTAATTTGATGTAGACTGATCTGAAAATATCAGTAATTGAAATTAGCCCTTATTCTAGGGGAGAAACTGCTTTATAGGTATAGGGTTTTATTTTGGAGTGATGGAAATATTTGGGAACTAGATGTACATGACGGTTGCATAGCATTGTGAACTTAGTAAATGCCATTTAATTGGTCACTCTAAAATGGTTATTTTTATATTATGTGAATAATAATTTTTTTTAAGTTAGAAAAAAATCAGCCTTTATTTTCCATTAGTTGCTTCAATATTAAGTGTGAATTAGATCAAATTCCATGAAGGAACTGCTTCGTGTCTATGCTATTCACTGAACTACCCCTAATATCCATAGCCCCTGGCACACAGTAGGTACTCAATAACGATTTGTTGATGAATAAATGAATTAAAGACTTAAAGATAGTTTGGGATTTTTCTTTTCTTTTTTAAGAGACAGAGTCTCACTGTGTTGCCTAGGCTGGACTTGAACTTCTGGCCTCAAGTGATCCTCCCATTTCAGCCTCCTGAGTAGCTGGAACTACAGGAAAGTGCCAGTGTGGCCAGTTTAGGATTTTTTAAGTGGCTTTTTATCACCCATTTGTGATTTCATAGTTGCTATTCCAGTGATCAATTTAGATAAAATTTTAACTGAGGCCATATTTTTAATTCAGCAAATATTTGTGATCTTAAAGCTGAAACACCTGTTATATGTGTGTTGGGCACTGTATTTTATTTTTTAAAAACATACTCTTTATACCTATCGTGCAAGGAAAAAATCATAATCTATGTAGCATGAAATGGTTTAAAAATCTTGTCCAGGGTTGTACAGATAATGAGATTTGGGCCCATAATATCTTTCCCCAGACCCCCACACACCCTGTCCTCTCCAGCAGAAGTTGAGGTTGGAATTTTCAGGCCCTGGCATCACTGGATAATTAAGTCTTGAGTTGCATAAGCACTGGTGAGTAAACCTCACTCATTTGACCCAACTAGTTGGGGGAAGTAGTTAAGAGGAAATTTGGGTTCTTAAGCAATAGGATCCTTTTGTGTGAACCCCGCCCTAAAGCAGCCCAGGCCCACCCTTCCCTGTGTTTCTGCCTTTATTTGCCTATCTAGTATGATGTCTGCCGCTTATATACACCCGTGAGAAATTCCGAAATACCCTACTTAATGCTGCCAATCATGTATATCTTACTTGGTTTTTTTCCCCGTTGTCACCATAAATGAGTCAAATGATGAGTAAGTGGAAATTGTTTGCGGTGTATGGCTAGACAGCACGGTGGTAGCCAAATAACATTTGGCTTTTGTCAGTCTGAAACTGTAGCATAAGAGCACCTGACTTATCTGGGTTGATAATTTTCCATGTAGATGAGATTTTGCCCCTTTGCTTGGTAGAACTATATATTTTAACCATTTTTATGCTAGTCTGTCTTCATCACGTTCCATGGCTGTTTTTATTAAGTGGAAGAAGCTATACAAGGAAACCACTTTTTCCTGGGTAACTGAGAAAGGGGTTTCCACTCTTTCCCCACATGGCCCTATCTGATTCAATGACTGCCACGAGTTTTTGTCAGCTTTGTGGCACCCATCTCTCCTCTGCTTTTGACACTCTTCCTTTTCGTTAACCACTTGCTATCATATGGGAAACAACCTGATTATATAACTTGTTACCAATTATAGGGAAACAGGAGTTTAAATCTCTCTTAAGAGTGTACACACCTGGCCTTCCAGTCTAATCGCTGTTCATTCTGCATTTGGAGCTGGGAGTCCCATAAGTAGAGAGGTGTTATTGTACAAAAACTTGGTATATATACTTTGTCTCTAGGTCAAAATAGAGAGTTGATCTGGGTTTACCTGTCAATAAACTGTTCTGGTTTGATTGCAAAGAGGCTAAGAGACAGTGATGATTAATGTCTCCCTGGTTGGGGTGTTGGACCTGAAGTAGGAAGGAGCCCTAGTGGACCTTCTATTATTTTGAGGACAATAATATTTCAGCTCCACCTGATTTTTTTTTTCCTGCTTTATTTTCTGGATGAATCTGCAGCTCTGGAGAGTTTTCAGAGTATCAGAATGATATGATTTTATCACTGGGAATAACACTTTGGAACTTAGTTTAGAGCTGATGTTTCTAGAAGCTCCATTTATTCCTCTCAGAGCTTTTCCAGGTTTGCTGAGTTTGTCTATTTGTATTTCTGCCCTTTTTGTTCAGTGACCCAGTGGAATGGAACTGGCACTCTACCTCTCTATCCAGTTTGTACTGTCAATATCGATAGATGCATTTAAGGAAAAGAGGAAAAGTAGATAGTTGAAGAACTGTTGAAGAATTAAGGAGGCACTTTACAAACTTTTTCAGTGCATTTCTCTCAGGGGTAATCATTTGGAGGACTAAACATACATATCCCTTGGTTTTTCTAAGAATCAGTAGGCTTAAGGACATTGGTACTTTAAGATGGGAGTCTGCCAACCTCTTCATTTGCCAGCAAATTAATTTCTTTCTCCCCTCCTCCAAAAAAAAAAAAAAAAAACTAACTAAACAAGAATCAGTAGGCATTTGTATTGTGACTTGTCATTTTTAGATCTGTAGTTGACATTAACTTTAGGCCTGTCCTTGTGGTCAAGCAATTAGAGTAATAGATGATTTATTATTTTTTAAAGATTAAAAATGGCCCCCTTTTAAAAACTACCACAGTCTTTTTTCTAGTAACAAATGTCATATTGTTGCTACATTCTTGCCATATTTGAGTGCTTTTAGGATAAATCACTCCTGAATTATTTCTTTAAGAAAAGGTTTGTTTACTTGCATATATTTTCTTTTTTTTTTTTTTTTTTTTTTTTTTTTTTTTTTTTTGAGACAGAGTCTCGCTTTCTTGCCTAGGCTAGAGTGAGTGCCGTGGCGTCAGCCTAGCTCACAGCAACCTCAAACTCCTGGGCTCAAGTGATCCTCCTGCCTCAGCCTCCCGAGTAGCTGGGACTACAGGCACAAGCCACCATGCCCGGCTGATTTATATATATATATATTAGTTGGCCAATTAATTTCTTTCTATTTTTATGGTAGAGACGGGGTCTCGCTCAGGTTGGTTTTGAACTCCTGACCTTGAGCAATCCGCCCGCCTCGGCCTCCCAGAGTGCTAGGATTACAGGCGTGAGCCACCGCGCCCGGCCCGTCTTGCATATATTTTCTGGGATAAGATCCTCTGCAGTTTCTTATTTATGGTTCACTGAAAAAGAGAGTAGACCTTAGCCTCTAAACGGAGTTCGTGAGCAGCTTTTCTAATTCCCTCATGACGTTAGATGTTTATGAGTGTCCAGCCCATTCATGTTCTTTAGGAGCGCAGGTGCACAGGTGCCACTGTGGGGAGTGGGAAGGGCCCTGGCCAGGAGTGCGGGAGCTTGAGTCTCACCCAGCTTGGCCACCTTCTGGCTGTGAACCTGGGCAGGTTGCTCTGTCTCTAAGTGCCGACTTCTCATCTCTCTCAGGAATCTAAATTCATTCTGTCTCTGTGGTTCTGGTGTACCGTACCAGATAGGAAGTCAGAGGAGAGAGAGAAGGCTGATAAAGGGCCTGTGTCCAGAGAGAGATAGCTTGCCAGAAGAGAGACTGGAATTCAGTCCTGCGGGCATTTGAAGAAGGAGCAAGGGAAAGGTACAAAAACATTGTCCACAAAGAAAGCAACAAAAGGAAAAGCTGAGGCCAGGAGGGCAAGATGGCAGGACCATATGGTCAGAACTGAGTGTGTTGACAGATGGTAGCGGGAGGCTCACTTGCCCAGATCCTTTCTGACTAGTCAGATGAGGAGCGGGCCTAGAGGCCAGGCAGAGAATCCGTGTAGGACAGTGCTGTTGAAGGCCTTGAGCAGAATCAAAGGCCTCAGAGCTGCTTTTAGATGTTCGTCTAACTGGCGTTTGCAGGGTGGGTTGGAATTAGGAGAGCCTGGGTTTGACTTGGGGCACATGTGTTCCCGATGGCAGGATTTTCAAGTGAAATAAATACTCATGAAGCAGTTTTGGTGTGTGGTACTAGACATGGAGAGAAGACAGGACTGAAGATGCAGAATTTATTGTCACTTGAATATAGCTGATCATTGAAGCAGTGAAAATAGATTATGCAAATCTTATAAACTGTAGCATCCCAGTTTTAAGATTTTGAGAGATTTTTTTTCTTTCTAATACCCATAGTAGACAAACAAATTACTACCTACAGAATTTTAAACTTAAAAACACTATTCTTTTTTACCCCCACTTCTAGAGAATAAAATTTAAGTATTTGTCTTCCTTGCTTTTAAAATTTGCTACTGTATTTTTGGAAGAGTGTGCATTTTTTAATCCTCTGTTGTTTCTTGTTTACCTTTTTGCCCTGGTTTCTGCTTTCTTCAATAAAATCACTTTCCGTGGCCCCCAGTTACTTTCATTTTAGTCTTGCCTTCAACTTACATCCTGTAAGGTGTGCACTGGGTAGATTTTGCCTTTCTCCAGCAGGGTGGAGCCATCCTGAGGCAGGAGGCAGCTGCTGCCCTGGACATTGCAGTGGTGATAACCATGTCACATTTTCACCCCATTCCTCCATCACAGGGGCAAACATCAGCACAGCTACTAAATTGTTTCTGCTTCAGCAACAAATTTCTTAATAAAATTTATAAAGGTACTTCAGAGGCCAATGATTAGGCAAGACTTAAAAATAGTATTTTCCCCCCAATAGAATGGGCTCTTTAAAAAAAAAGTACAATAAACAAGTATTACCATGAAGTTCACAGCTTCTACCACAGCAGTACACCCGATTAATCAACTAAACAAAATACAAGAAAAGTCGTAAGATTCTGTCTTATATCTTCCACAAAGGGTGCTATGCTGTCTTGGCTTTGCAAAGCAGCAGACTATGCAACTTTATACCAGAAAATGTAAAAAGGGGGGGTGGAATTTTGTTCTGTTTTTGTTTATGGATTTTATCCTTTCATAGTGAACTTAATATGCTTTAAAGATGCTTTATCCACGTGGAAGACACACCTGAAAAAAAAAAATAAAGATGCTTTAAACTAAAATAAATTTTTACTTATTTTCTTATAGCCATGGTCTGAAAAAGTTCTTTTCTTGCCGTGGAATTGCAATTGCAGTCGAATATTTTTGGAAGCTTGGCAACAGAAATATCACTGTATTTGTCCCTCAGTGGAGAACAAGACGTGATCCTAATGTCACAGGTGAGATGAAATGAATTTTTTCAGATTTCTGATTAGATGTTTGATGAGTCGGCTTATAATTGTAACACATGGCTGCTTAGAATAGAGCCATGTGCCATGGGCAGCCACTTTAAAAACAAAATTGTAAATTCATTGCACCTAGTAAAACATCAATTGAAGAGAATATTATAGCATAAGAAATACTTAAGCTATTCTAGGATAGGTAGAAAGTTAATATAATTGGTTTTTTAGAAAGTTGTGTTTGAGTTCATTATATATCACAAAAGTTTTCTTTTTACTTTCTAAAGAGAAAAATATCTTTCCATTAGGCTGCATCTGACTGTTTAGATAGTATTTTGAGGTCACTTGATAAATTTGGCACCTTCAATATGTCTTTTTAACAGTCTGTTTAATAGCTTAATATACATCATTTCTGTTAAACTGTAAAGTACTTTGTGGCTGACTAGCAGGCCACACATGAAAATTTCGAACTTTTTATGAATTATGAAATGTTCCAGAGAAACTTCAGGTTGTGGCGTAGGTCATGATTGGAAGAGAGGTGAAAAGTTTGTGTCAGGCTGCCGAGAGTACCTAGAAATAAAAGGTAGATCATAGGGAGGGAGGGTGAGTACAAGACTTGCCTAATACATTAAACAGGAAGTGAAACTTCGTCACTAGAGAGGTGGAAATGGTCAAACCACACATTTCTCAAGCATTCCCAGCTCCCTCATTTTGAAGAGCATGTTTGTCTTTAACAGCAGGTACATGAGGGATGAGGCAGATCTGCTCATTTTGTGGTTATTTTTGAAATTGGATATGTGAGTCTTAGAATCCTTATATACTGTGCAGTTCTAGGACAACTAAGAGAAGTTAGGAGGCTAGCTGGAGGGAGACTTTGAAAAGGGGACTTTTCTTGGGGTTGGGTGAAACAGCTGGTCCCTCACACTACTTCTAGCCCATAGCTCTCCCCTGTTCCCACCGCCACCCTTTCTTCTAGACTCTCTCATCACTCTCTTTGTCCTCTACGTCTTGTAATAATGGCTCTGAAAAAGTTCTCGATGGGAGGATTCATTAAATATAGGTTTATGGTTTACTTTTCTTAGCAAATGAGTTGAATCTTTTTATGTTTAAAAAATAGCTAAAGTCATTTCATACATTCCGTTTGCCTTAGTATGGGTCTGCTTGATTTTTTTTTTTCTTTCCTAGTAATTTAGTAAAATTGAGTCAGTAGAAAAAAGGTTTTTACTACTCTACAAGTGAAACACTGGGGTGTACTTTCATTTATTTACACATCTGAGAAAATGGCCATTTTCTGAATGTGTATTCAACTTATTCCATCAACAGAACAGCACTTCTTAACCCAGCTCCAGGAGCTTGGAATATTATCTTTAACTCCTGCCAGGATGGTCTTTGGAGAAAGAATTGCTTCTCATGATGACAGGTATGAAAGGCCCTTTTCCTTCCTAAGGTGTGAGTGGGGGAGCAGCTGTGCTAGTGGGCAGGTCCACACTCTTCCATGACTCACTTGACTCAGGGTTGAGAATTTTAACGTTTATTGTCATTAAGGTGATGCTACAGTCTTTGCCATATGGTTTTAGGAACATCAAGAAGAAGCTGTCGAGTTAAGAGGTTTGGTTTGGTTTTTAGTAAAACATGGCTGAACATCAATAAGTAAGAGCAGATATTTAGTTGTAGGCTTTTTTGTACATACTTAAAGTCATGTTGTCTTATCTTAGCCTGGCAACCTCAAAAGTGGTTTTCACATAATATCTATCTCCTCGTGTTCTATTTTTGGCCACTGACTTAGTTTGTCATTGTCATGCCTGAGCCCTCAGTATTTCCTCCACATCATGGAGGATGTCTTAACTGACCCTAGTGTGATAGGAGCAAGCTGCATTTCTTAAGCTGGTATGCCCAGAAAGTAGGTGCTGGTATACCTGGTCACCAACATTTAGTATGCACCTTTTAAATTTGTTTATAAAAACTTTATTGAATAGTAACCAAGTCCAGTGCAATAACTAAGTTGAATGTGCAAAACTAGGTTCTGGGGACATATGTGGTTCAGAAGTATCTCCTGCCCTAAAGAAATTGTGGTCCTTCCCTGGTCTAAGGCAGCCTTAAAAAAAAAAAAAAAGAAAGAAAAAAAAGAAATTGTGGTCTAGAGAAGGCATACATGTAAGTAATAGAGGGGAGTTTTGCCTAAGAGAAGGTTCCAGACTTACCCAGTAGCATGAGGACCAGTTTTTAAAATGCTCCTCATGGTGTGGAATTAGAAGCATGTCTGCCAGTTCTTGGGGACCTCAGTGGTGGCTGCTTAGTGTTTGCTCTCCTACATTTACCCTGTTTATTTTTATCTGGCTCATAGCACTTAGAGCCCCCTTGGTGTTTTCGCCTCAGTGTTCCACCTGAATACTCCCCACTGGAGATAGTGTCTCGCTTGTGACCCAGGCTAGTGAATGATAGTTGAATGAGTAAGAGATAAAAAGAGGGCCTTGGCAGGGGGAAGGGGACTTGGGACCACAGAGACATTCGTTCACCCAAAGGGCCTTCTCATCGACCGCCCCTTGCCCCGCACCGGGCTGCACCGGGCTGGTGTGAGAGGCCTGATCTGATGAGAGTCAGCAGTGACGGGAAGCTGAAAGAGGGCAGCACTCAGGGGAGGGGCGGGGGGGAGGACTGGGGGGCTGGGGTGGAAGGCGCTTCTCGCTCAGCCCAGTGACAGTGGGCAGGGACCCTGGAGGGCTCAGATCCTCTAGCACTGCAGCTTTGTCCTCACCAGCAGGATTTGAACCCATATACAAGTGTGCATACTAAGCTTTAGCTTGATTTATATGGCTCTCTGGGTTATTTTAGAGGACACGAATGTATGTCCTAATTCATAGGACTTGCACTCAGAAGCCTTACTACCTATTTTTATTAACACTTCTGAGCAGACATCATCACTTGCAACTCATGCAAGTTAGAAATAATTTGTAAAATGTTCACTAGTAAGCCAAAGAACTAAATCCTGTTTACTATTCAAGGTTTTCTAAGATTTCTGAAACTAATGAAGTGTGGTGGGATTTTTTTTTTTTTTTTTTTTTTTTTGAGACAGAGTCTCACTTTGTTGCCTAGGCTAGAGTGAGTGCCATGGCGTCAGCCTAGCTCACAGCAACCTCAAACTCCTGGGCTCAAGCGATCCTTCTGTCTCAGCCTCCCAAGTAGCTGGGACTACAGGCATGAGCCACCATGCCCGGCTAATTTTTTCTATATATATTAGTTGGCCAATTAGTTTCTTTCTATTTATAGTAGAGACGGGGTCTCGCTCTTGCTCAGGCTGGTTTCGAACTCCCGACCTCGAGCAATCCACCCGCCTCGGCCTCCCAGAGAGCTAGGATTACAGGCGTGAGCCACCGCACCCGGCCTGTTTTTTTTTTTTTTGAGACAGAGTCTCACTCTGTCACTCTGGGTAGAGTGCAGTGGCATGATCATAGCTCACTGCAACCTCAAACTCCTGGGCTCAGGTGACTCTCCTGCCTCAGCCTCCTGAGTAGCTGGGACTACAGGCATGCACCATAATGCCTGGTTAATTTTTCTATTTTTAGTACAGACGTCAGGTTATTCTCAAACTCCTGAGCCTCGGCCTCCCAGAGGAGGCATGAGCCACCACACCTGGCCTGAAGTTTGTTTTTAAAATTCCCTTTAAGTATTCACTACTGCTAATAAAAGCATTTGTTTTGCAATTCCAATGATTGTCTTAATTTATTGTTTCATTATCTTTGTCTACACTGCCTTAGACAAAAGTAGTCATCCTGACTTGACATAAACATCACATTGTCCTCACAGATATCCTATTGAGAGGGTTTGAACATGAATAATCTCTACCAGTGAAATAGAGTTCTTCTTTACTGTTTAATTCTTACCCCTTTTCGTCACCGTGTGTCCCTTCACAGCTTCCTTTTGAGTGAATCTATAATTTAGGCTAAACAGAAAGATAGTTCTAGACATCTCTTCTTAAATCAGAACAAAAAATATGAACCTATGAAATTAAAAAAAAAACAAGAAGAAGAAGAATGGCAAGACTGGTTTACCAAATAGCTAATCTTAGAACCAAAATATTGTCTGTAGCTTAGCAACTAAAAATAGAATAGTGATTTCATAGCTTGCCAACTCTAATTCATTCTCTGCTCTGGTCCTCATATATTCATATTACCACTACTGATAATGTGACTTTCCTAGAAAAATACATAAATTAGAGATGGGATAATTTGGAAAAAGAATTAGGTTGTATGAAAAATAATTTGTTTATAATCACTAATAATTCAATGATTCAGGTGACAGAGGCTTGACTTTTCTGCTGCTTAGCCTTGGTTAAATTCTTTGGTGATTTTCCTGTGAACAGGATATCCCTTTGTTTTCTTATAACACGGCCTCTCTAAGCCAGGGATGCGTGTTGCTCATTTTAAATTCTCTCCTATTACCACAGGTTTCTACTACACTTAGCAGACAAAACTGGTGGCATAATTGTAACAAATGATAACTTCAGAGAATTTGTGACCGAGTCTGTTTCTTGGCGAGAAATTATTACAAAAAGGTAATATGTTCTTCTTTGTCTTTGGGCAGAAAAGTTTTTGTTTGTTTCTGTTTGCATTCTGTTTGTTTTTTATGTACTCTGGCCCTGCAGAAGCCAAGATAGGGGACCACATTATCAGAAGCCAGGATAGGGGACCACATTATCAGAAGCCAGGATAATAGGGGACCACATTATCAGAAGCCAGGATAATAGGGGACCACATTATCATATGGCTGTGCTGTCCTCACAGTCCACAGGGTGGTTGGTTCCAGCACAAAGCTGTAAAGCCAGCAAGTGATGAGTGTAGGCACGCTGCGTGTGCCCACATGATATCTTCTGAGATGTCAGTGTTTTCTTGCATGACACAAGGGAAAGGCTTTGTGGCAGGGTTAACTGTAACGGGCCACACATGGTCTCCTAACTTCACCCTACCTTGATGCCATGGGAAACTGTGGCAGGTCATTGGGCCTCCCTGTTTTCCTCAACTGTGAAGGGAGAGGTTTGACGTCATGTCACCTGAGATTCCAGCTCTGAAATACTTTGATTCCACCAAGGGGATAGGACCACAAGCTGTGCTGAGTGGATTTCACATCTTGGGAGTCAGGAGAGATTATTTCTACTTTTTAACCTCTGATGCTTTTCTTGAGCTTTTTACAGTCATAGTTTAATCATCTGTATTGAAAACATGTTTAGATATCATCCAAAATAACAAAATTAAGTCAAGAGTTTAGCATTCTGTGTTTGTTTTTGGTGGTACTGTGAATGTGTACATCTGTTGAAAACTGCCTTAAGATCAGTGAACACTGCCTTCTGGACTTTTTGTTAACAAGTGTCACCTGACCAGTTATTTAAACCAAAAAGCAAGAGTATATAGTAGTGCCAGAGATAAGTCACATATGCCACAAATCTTAAAACATGAATAACATACCTCAAACTAAGTATAACTAGTGTATAATGTCACTAGTAATGTAACTAGCACAACTAGATATTTATCTCTGTTGGGGTCTCACAGTTTCCCCTTGTCTGGTCTTTACATTTTGCTAAATCATTACAGGATTTTAGAAAAAGATTCTTTTCTGTAAAAGCCCAGGTGAGAGTTAATTCCTATATGCACTGTGACCCATATTCTGTTAAAAAGCTATTGTTGATAACTGAACCAAGAATTGGCCTTTGACCTTCTGGGCACAGTTAATCAGCCATCAATCTCCTAGGGCATGTTTCTGTTGGATCTTTACCCTGAGCTCATTGTCACTATTTATGGGACACTCATCTGTGCATGTATGGAGGGTTTAAATGCAAGAGAATATGAAATTCATATTTTCAAACCAACCCATTGCTTTCAGAATCCACAAAAGCAAGGCAGAAACAAGACCTGGGCAGCAAGCATAGGCACTTGGGACTTTGGGTTTTTTTTTCCCCATTTTCCCTAGAGTTGATGAATAATGCTCTCCTGACCTCAGATTTTCTTTCTTCATATATCATATTGTTTTCCTTTTTTAAAAGGTTGTTTTCAGTGGGTTTGCCTATGGGCACACTTATTACCAGTTTTATTCAAAGATTAAACCTTCATTGAGTACCTGTTGGGTCCTAAGCTGACAGTCTTTAAATCTTGTTTTTCAAAGTTACAGTAAGAGAAGAAGCTGCTTTCCAAGCTGGGATAGAAATCTGAAAGTCTTTGAAAAATTTGTGATAAAGTTTCTTAAGAAGTCTATTGTATTTTGTGTCCAAACAGAAATTTAAATGGTTTAACTTGGGTGGTGTTTTTTTGTGGTTTTTTTTCCTTCCCCTTTGGGCAGTTAAGCAGTCTTAGAATTTATAGGCTGACCCGACTATTGCTTTGGAATTGGGTAGCTAGTTTGAGAGACTTCTCAGCCTGCAGCAAGGAAGACTAGCGTTTCCCCAGCACTGTAATTATTCTCTGTGCTGCAGATTGCTTCAGTACACATTCGTGGGGGACATATTTATGGTTCCTGATGATCCTCTGGGAAGAAGTGGACCTCGATTAGAAGAATTTCTTCGGAAGGAAGTCTTTCTCAGGTATTTCCTTTTTCAGACTGTCTTGTACTTAAAAAATTATTTCAGATCAGGTGTGATGGCTCATGCCTGTATTCCCAGCACTTTGGGAGGCTGAGGTGATCACTTGAGTCCAGTCAGTAGTTTGAGACCATCCAGGGCAACATAGTGAGTGAAACATCATCTCTCTTAAAAAAAAAAAAAAAAAAAAATTAGCTGTATCTTGTGGCGCATGCCTATAGTCCTAGCTCCTCAGAGGCTGAGGCAGGAGGATTGCTTGAGTCCAGGAGTTCAAGGCTGCAGTGTGCTGTGATTGTGGCACTGTACTCCTGTCAAAAAAATTTTTTTTCTATTAAAGTTAATTGTGCTTTAGTGCAAGTACTATCTTTAAACACTAAAAATGGCATTTTAATTTTTTTTATATAGCACAGGTAAGTGGGAATAAAAAAGAAAAAAAAAGAAAAAAAAATTTTTTTCTTTATATTTTTATTTATTTTTTCTTTTTATTTTTTCACCCAAATCCATGCATACTCAAGTCCCCCCCAAATTTTTTTAAAGCCTTAGATTTACTGCTGGTGTAATGCATATGAAAGCTAATCAAGCAGGCACCCCAGAATTTCAACTGTGGTCCTTTTGGTTTTAATCCTAGGAGAGGATTGGGAGCCAAACTTATTTCGTGGTGTAAAAAGACAAAGCAAATTTTCTATGCTGGTGTGGTCACTTATTAATGAATGCCACTTGGATTCATTATGTATGTGTAAAATGTCTTTATTTTCATTTTTAAAGTCATTTACTTTGAATATATTGTGCTTATATTAATTTATTCAGGAATCATGACCTGGGGAAACTGACAGTTACTTTTCACCTTCCTTGGATGGAAAAGCTAGTATTCCATATTTATCTGAAATTGATTTGATAGTTTAGGTTTTCTTGTTTGGATTGGTTTGTTTGTTTTTAAGAACTTGGTGTAGTGGTAGTTTGTTTTCAGAATTCAGGTAACAGACATTGTTAACTAAAGTTTCTTGCCTATCTAACTGGCAAATCATATAACCTTGGTGACAGACCTTTCTTCTTTTTAAAAACTAAAATAGGCTATACTTCTGTGCATTTTGCAGTAGCTATTTGCATGGGGATGTTGGGGGGTGGGAGGTAAACTGAGAGGAAGACACAGCTGTCCCAGCTTTTCAAGCAGTAAAACTTAAAGCTGATCTCTATTTGTAATAGGAACCTTTGGGATTATAGGTTTGGATTCAGTGGAGGGGGGATTCACACAGGAGGTGTCTTCTGTCTAGGAGACCACCACGATTTTAGCTCCCTGGTCTTGTGAATTGTTTCTCTTTGAGCCTTTGGGTTTTATTACACAGATGAGGACTTAGTTCCCAAACGGCATGCTTCTCTACCCACACCAAGAGAATGGCAGCCATTTTTAACCCTGCTGCATATCAGTCCAGCTCATTTCACTGCCACGCTTCTTAACTGGGAAAGCCTCTGCTGAGCTTTAGGACCTGAGGCCTGTGTGTGAGCATCGGGTCCATGGGGCAGACTTACCAGGAGAAGAGTTCTCTGCTTCCTCCCACTCCTTGAGCAGCTTGGTAGCAGGGTCAGTCCTGCGTGCCCTTTTTCTTCTCACCTAGTGGCTCTTTACAGAGGTCTTAACTAATTTGTTAAGAATTCAGTGAGAGAGAACAAGTGAGTGTGAGTACAGGGTGGGGTGTAACAAAAAAGAGAGAATTTATTGATCACTTCCATCACAAGGGGACTAACTTTTGAAGTTAGTTAAGTTTTGGGGTGGGAAAACTGTTCAGCCAGCCCCATTTCTCAGCTGCAGGCCGAAAGCTTTTAACAGCGCAGATGCCCTCCCCGTGCAGACACACTTGCGCACCCACACGCACCCACGCCTCACCCAGCCTTTGGTGGGGAAGGATAATCCATGAGTCAGTAGGGTTACCTCTCTGCCCAAAGGGGGCCCCTTTTTCTTTCTTTCTTCCTCCCCCCCCCCACTCCCTTTTTAATGAATCTTAAGGACAATGAATAGATACTACTCTTTTTTTTTTTTTTTTTTGAGACAGGATCTTGCTTTGTTTGCCTAGGCTAGGGTGCAGTGGTGTCATCATAGCTCACTGCAGCCTCAAATTCCTGGGCTTAAATGGTCCTCCTGTCTCTGCCTCCCAAGTAGCTGGGACTACAGGTGCACACCAACATGCCCAGCTAATTTTTAAATATTTTTGTACAGGCCAGGTGTGGTGACTCACACCTGTAATCCTAGCACTCTGGAAGGCCGAGGCGGGTGGATCATTTGAGCTCAGGAGTTCGAGACCAGCCTGAGCAAGAGCAAGACCCTGTCTCTACTTAAAAAATAGAAAGAAATTAGCTGGACAACTATAAATAATAGAAAAAATTAGCTGGGTATGGTGGTGCACGCCTGTAGTCCTAGCTACTAGGGAGGCTGAGGCAGGAGGGTTAAGGCCCAGGAGTTTGAGGTGCTCTGAGCTAGGCTGATGCCAGGGCACTCTAGCGAGGCAACAGAGCGAGATTCTTTCTCAAAAAAAATATATATTTTTTGTACAGACTGGTCTTGCTATGATGTATGGTGCTCAGGCTGGTCTTGAACTCCTGGCCTCAAGGGATCCTCCCACCCTGGCCTCCCAAAGTGCTGGGATTACAGGTGTGAGCCAACATGCCAGCCGGGAGGCGGGTGGGCGCCCTCTCTCTAATTTCTCTCAGCCGCCGTTCCTGTGCAGAGTCAGAATCTCCAGAGGAGCAAGACCCCATCATGTGCTTTGAAAGCTCTGCATTAGAGCCGAACAGCCGGATGGGCTCAGTCCTCGTAAGAGCAGACCTGGGAAGGTGGTGCCAGCTCACGAAGAGCTCATCCCGCTACGATCTGTCTAGAGATGGCATCAGTGGAATCCCTCAGGCTTCTCTGTGGGCGGCTGACATCACCGCCGCCGCTGCTGCAATCTTAGGTCTTGCTTTGGAAACCAGGGAGCAAAATACTGAGCCTCGAGGCCAGCAGTAGATACTTTAGAAGGGTTTCTTATTTATCTTATAACCCAACTCACCAGGACTTGCTTCCATTCACAGAGATATGCAGCCCCTACTCAATGCCCTGCCAAATGTGGGCATGTTTGACCCCAGCTTCAGAGTCCCTGGCACCCAGGCAGCCAGCACCAGTCACCAGCCTCCCACCCGGATTCAGGGAGCCCCTCCAAGCCACTGGCTTCCTCAGCAGCCCCACTTCCCACTCCTGCCGAACCTTCCCAATATCCAGCAGAATCTGCCCGTGCCAGCACAGAGATCTTCTGCAGAAACCAACGAGCTGAGGGAAGCCCTTCTGAAGATCTTCCCTGACTCAGAACAAAGACTGAAAATCGACCAGATCTTGGTGGCCCATCCATACATGAAAGATCTGAACGCGCTCTCTGCCATGGTGTTGGATTGAAGGTTGTGCTGAGGAGCTGGGGCTCAGGGCTAGCGATCAAACTCAAGCCGATGCCTGTACCTTATGGGAACTAGCACAATGTGAAGAACCTGTTTCCCAGTGTAAACGCTGTTGTATAGAAAAAACTGTTTTGTGTACAAAAGAAATCTGGGTTTTCAAAACCAGCTTTTTTCTATATATAAATTTTGCTGCTATTACAAATTTAACATTTTCTGTAAAAGGAAAGTCTACATTTTCTGCCTGTTCAGAACTGTTTAATAGCAGTTACTCTTGAGTGTATTTACATTTTTATGTTTTTTAAACTATTTTCCTTAAAGCTGAAAATATTGACAAATGGATATGGTTAGTCTTTCTAAATAAAAAAGAGTTGCTTTCTTAAGGAAAGCAAGATCTCTTAAAGTATATTTTCTTGAGATAAATATGTCATGTCCAGTAACATGAAGTGTGCTCACCCCTTCCAGCCTCCTCTGCCCTCACCCCCAGAGTTAGACTCAGTAGAAGTTGGTTTGCTTCTGTGGGATCTTTTGTTGAAGCCATGTGTGGGAGTGGACCAATGGTGCCACTAGATGGCACTTTGTGCCTAGCCGTTGTTAATGACCAGGGCAAAGTTAGACTCACAGAATAACAGGGCTAGAAGAA
Source organism: Microcebus murinus (assembly GCF_040939455.1). NCBI lineage: Eukaryota > Metazoa > Chordata > Mammalia > Primates > Cheirogaleidae > Microcebus > Microcebus murinus. Next base: position 3,686,024 of record NC_134123.1, on the reverse strand, counting down.
ATGTCAAAGCTCATGTAGTCCCACCCTTCTTCCCCTTCCGCCCTGCAGAAGAGGAACAGAGGCCCAGAGTGCTGGCCACCCGGACGTGCCACGCCCTTAGCCTCGGGGTGGCTGGGCAGGGACCAAACTCCTCAGCCAGTGCTCTCACACTCGCCAGCCGGGCACGCACCTGTCTCGACTCTAGAAGTCTTAGCCTCTGAAGACCATGGCGAGGTGTAGGGAAGTTTAATGAAGAGCCCCATCCTTGTGGCCGTCTTGTGTCCAGAACCATGGGAGATGTCCTGATGAGGAATTTGTGCAGCTTTGCCAAAAAGCAGTTTTCTATTCTCAAGAATGACCCAAGCCAATAAATAGCATTAGTAGCTCCAGTGGGGTCCCAGAGCCCCTGTATTTATTTTTCCTGTGTTTGTCTCCTTGGTGTCCTCCTAAATAATCTTTCCTGTGAGTCTTTCTCAGAGTTGATGTCTTAGTATTGTCTTTTTTCAGTGTTGCCCAAATCTTGTGTTAGTGAAGTTCTTTTCCTGGGTAATTCTTAACATCTTTACTCTTATCTGGACCTCAAAGGGCTTTGTATTTTACACCTGTGCGCTCCCCATGCTGCTCGTGGTCAATTTCCTGCCTGCCCTGGACCATCTCTCTCTCCCAGCCCCTGAGATAGTGGCTCAGGACTGGGTGTGTTTGGTTCTTCATGGTGAGGGGCCTGGGTGGCATCCCAGAATGTTCCTGCCGGGTGCATTTCCTCTTGGTTTTGTTTGATCCCTGTGTCCCTCAGGACACAGCCGGAGCCCTCTAGGTGGCCAGACTTGTACCTCAGTCATGTTTTTCTCAGATGCCTTGCTGCATCCTAATGTGAAACTGGTTGTCCCCTGTCGCTTTGGGGCAGGTTGCCAGGTCACCCGGCTGTGGAAGTAGAGGTAGAGACTTGAGGCAAGCCTGGAAGGTGGCCTCAGCAGCACAGCAGAGGTGTGAGGGCCGGGCCGCCCTGCAGTGGCTCTGACCTGCTGGCTCAAGGTTCAGTTCAGCAGCCTTGCCAGTCCACTGTTTCTCCTCCTCGCTTTCAGAGAAGAGACACGGGGTGGAACTGGCTGGGCTGAAGGAGTCTTGGGTTTTCCAGGCTCTAGAAGCAACTTGACCTTTGACCCTTGAGTTCTGTAAGCCTTTGTGTTAGTACTGTATCTGAGAGATCTACCTGCCCTATTCCCCTTTCTTGGGCATGGGAAGGAGGGCTGCAGTGGGAGGAGGGCAGAAAAGCATTAAGTGCTTATTACCTTTACAGATGGTAATGAAACAATTTTTCTGAAATCCATCAAATTTAGTTAAATTTAGTATTTAAAAACATAATTATCATCCATTAAAAAAGGACTCACTGGCAGGACACAGTATCTCACACCTGTAATCCTAGCTCTCTGGGAGTCCAAGGCTGAAGTATCGCTGGGGCTTGGGGTTTCAACACCAGCCTGAGTACAGTGAGACCCTGTCTCTCTCTACAAAACAGAAACAAGAAAAATTAAAATTAAATATATTAAAAAGGACTCATCGCCTATTCTCAGCCCCTCCTAGTACCAGGCCCAGTGTTGCTGCTAAGTAAATGTTGTCAGCTGGCCTGCCTCCTGCAGGAGCCTCCACTGCTACCTTGGGCTCCGCAATGGGCTTGCCTGTCTGGTGGCTTTGCAGCCCGCATCTCTCAGCATCCATGTGTAGCTGACAGGGCAGAACATGCCACCCACATTCAACAGACGAGGTGTCCATTGCTGGAGAGAGTGCAGGGTCAGGAGTGGCTGGTGGAGCTGGATGGCGCCATGCCCGAGTTCTTAGGCCGCAGGCCACCGGCTCTGGGAGCCTTTCTGTCTGGCCGTCCACGTGAGACCCTGTGGGCGCCAGTCACGGAAACGGCTGGAAGGCGGCTCGGCTGTGTTGCTGGGGACCCGGGCCTGGTGCGGCTCTTGGTGGCAGTGAAAGGAGAGATGGCACCGGGCTTATGTAGGCTTGTCGTGTTTCTGGCGGAAGGAGGGTGGTGTGCTCTAGACGACTCTCAGCCTGGTACCCAGCCCTGTACCTCAGACCCCCGCCCACCTCCTGCCTGCACTTCTCGCGGGCCTTCCTCATCCTACCTGCCCTGGGTCCACGGCCCTGAGCCCGCTGCCTCTCATCTCCCCACTGGAGTCAGTTCCTCCTGCTCACCTCCATTTCGTTGTCTACCTCGCCATCACACCTGCCTACTTCAGATCCTTCAGGGTAAAGTGAAACCTGATTCCCTAAGAATCCTGTCTGTCTGTCGCTCCTACTTCCTCACGCCTCACTTCCCAGTCTGCACACCTGCACACCCTCCACGCAGGTCTAGGGGAGACTGGGACCGCGCAGTCCCTGTCGTCCTGCGCACACTCGGCAGCCGCAGCTTTTGCTGCCGTGGGCTTTCTTTTCCTCACTTTCTGAGATTTCCCTCTCTCCTAGACGTCTTCGTTCTTTTTTGTCCCCTTTTTTACCTGAAGGTCAGTCCTTAACACCCTTCTCTTTCTCAACTGGCGGCTCCCAAATGTTGGCCCGCCTGCAGGGCCCGTGGCGGGGCGCAGGCTGAGGTGCAGGTTGCGGTGCCCTCGCGCGGCTCCGCAGCAGGGCCTGGGAGTCTGCAGCTCCGGCTCCCGGACGATGCCCGTGCAGGGGGGCCACAGGCCACGTTTTGAGAAACTGCCCTCACTCTTAGGGGTCCAACTCCCTTAACCTCACTGTCCCCCCTTCCCCACCCTGCCCTGGTCCTTTGCTCGCCACTGCCCACTAGCCATGCTCTCCATGGCCGCCCTACCGCCCCAACCAGCCAGCCCCCTCCCTTCCAAGTGCGCAGCGCTGCCAGACTGCTCTTCCAGAAACACATTTCTGGTCACCCTCCTGTTCAGCGATGCTCAGTGGTGTTTGACCCGAGCATCAGGTTCGGCCCCCTGAGCTTAGTACTCCAGTGGAGCCTGCCCACGTGCTCTGCAGCTGGGGGGGGGGGGTGCGCAGGTGCCTGCAGGCTCCCGCCAGGTGTGCGCTGCTCCCAAAGAAAGGGCTTCCTCCTCCCAGGGCCGGCCGAGCCCTCTGCGTGCCCTTGCCCAGTGCTGCTGACTAGAAGCGGCCCGTGTATTCCGTGACTCCACAGCCTTTGTGTCTCGCTTCTGGCACTTGCCGCTCTGGCTAGTGTCACTGCAGCTGATCATGTACCGTGTCTCACCTCCCTTTTTAGACTGTGAGCTCCTCGCGGGCAGGGACCATCTGTGTTTACTCTCTGTATTTCCTGTGGCACCTAGTGCAGTGCCTTGCACTTAGTAGGTGCTCAATAAATGTCTGTCCAAGCGAGCTGGAGGACATTGCCTTCTTGACTGCGGCATGTGGCGGCAGGGCCCAGCGGAGGCCAGGGACCCCCGCCCTGCTGTGGGAGACTGGGCAGGGCGGGCGGCTCTGCCTGGCTCACGGGGTCTCGCTGCTGCCTGCTCCCCGCGCACACTGCGCTGGGCAGACCGGCTGGGGCCTGGCCGTGTGCTCCCGCTCCTGGCAGGGGCTGCGCCAGTCGGAGTTGTTCTCTGGGACTCTCCTCTCCGGCGGTGAGAACCGTGGACAACCTGCCCAGGTATGTGAGAGGCCGCTGTCTGCCCTGGGGGGTCTGTGGCAGGAAAGGAACAGAAACTAGAGATTCCTGGCAACACGAGTTCAGGGTCCTGTTGCCGGGAAAGCCGGTCCTCAGATGTCACCACACTTCCCCTTTTGGTTAAGCTAGTTCCGGTTGGATTTACTTCCTTGAAATCAGGAGTCTGTGAGTGACGTGCATCACCATCCTCAGCAAGGACTAGCCGCAGGTCGACGGGGAGACACTCACTCATGTTTAGAAAGGTCCCCAAGACTTGGAGTGTCCACCCCAGTCAGAAACTGGTGTGAGAGCCCGACGGTCTCTAAGTAACTCAAAACTCACCCTCTGGGCCCCTCAGCGCTCTCTGCCCCCCCCCCAAGCTGTTTCCTGCTGCGGCTCTTCCCGTCCTGCAGTCTTGGTTCCCTGATGGAAGTTCTGTGCTCCGCCCCGAGCGGGGCAGAGGCCAGCGCTGCGCATTTGGAGTTTGACCTTTCCTCATCTAAAATAGGCACGATAAAATAATGCTTCCTACTTCAAGGGTGCCGTGAGGAGTAAGTGTTCATACCTGCGAGGTGCCCAGGACGGCGCCCGGCCCGTTGAGTGGCGGCAGACACCTATGGAAACCTGTTCCCCATCCTTCCAGATCGTCCCCCATCTCTACTGGCCCGAGCCCAGAGAGCTCATCTCCAAGTGCTCAGAGACCTCATCTCCCAGGTTCCGATTGTGCCCCTGCGTCCCTGCAGCCACCAGGAGGGTGTGGACTTAGGTCAGTGCTCACAGTGCTCCTCCTGGAGCCCCAGGAGGGCTGCGGGAAGTCCAGCTGTGGCCGGCAGAGGGCATCGTTCCTTTGAGGGGCTGGCGCCCAGGAGAGCCCAGGCGCCATTGCCGGGAGAGGACGGGAGCGGGCACGGCCACTGCCTGCCTCGCGGCGCCAGGACAGTCAGGCGTGGTGCCCACATGAGCCCACGTCACGTGAGTGCCAGGCAGTTTGTCTCATCTAACCCTCACGACAGTCCCCTGAGCTGGTGTTGTCTCCAGCCTGTGGAGGAGGGAGTTGCGGCTCAGACGCTAAGGAGCTTGGCGCGCTCCAAGCCACCGCGTCCGCGGTCGGGACTCGAATTCCAGTGGGCCGTTCCATCTCCCCGAAAAGCAAAGCTCCCTCAGAGGTGACTCAGCAGCCGGGATGGCGCCTAAGATGGACCCCCGACACCCCAGGGGAAAGAACTGGGGGTCTGTGACGGACGGGTGGAGGCTGCGCCGCGGGGCTGCGGGCTGTGGGAGGAAGCGCGCGCTCCCGTGTGCCGGCCGCCCAGCCGCTCCTGCGGGCGCCCGGAGCTCTCGGCGGACGGGGAAGGCGACGGACGGGAAAGGCGACGGGGCTGCCGCAGCTGTCCGGAGGGTGTGCGTGTGTCAGCCGCTTCCGCTTCACCGGAGGGTCGCAGACCCGCAGAAGGGCCCGGGACGCGAGCCTTTCTCTCAAGTCTCCATACCCGTGCCGGCCGGGCGGCAGGGATTTGCCAGACGGCAGAAGCGCCCACAGCCCTTCCCACCCCTGCGGCTTGGTGGCTGCCACTGCCAGTCACGGGGCTCTGGGTCGCAGACGCCAGCCTCAGGGGCTTTCCTCACCCGCCCCCATTCCCCAGGGGACCCAGCTTGGCCCCACAGCCGGAAACCCAGTCTGGGGTCAGGCCTGGGCAGGCCCTGCCCTCCCCACTGTCCCCAGGAGAGGAGGAGGAGGCCTCCCCTGAAAAGAATGTGCTGTCTGCCCGCCTGTCTGGCTCCAGGATCAGTCTAAGGTTTCAGCCACCAGAAAAGGCAGCAGGAAGGAGGGCCTCCCGCAGCTGGCCCAAGGCGCTGCAGATGCTGTTTTGCTCCCATGATTTCCCCAAACCAGTGTCCTCGACACCAGCGGGTCCCTCTCCGCTCACCAGCTCCTCGGGAGGGCAGGCCCCTGCGCGGCCGCTCGACCAGGCTGAGGGACGTGGCCGCTGCTGGGCAGCAGAGGCAGGGCTGGAGCCCAGCCCCACCCCCTCTGTCCACCACTGACCTTGAGCAGCCACTGCATGCAGGGGGCGGTGCTGGGGGGAGGCAGCCAGAAGGGCCCCTTTTCTGAAGGCCCCCATGCCCGGCCAGCCCCTGGGTGTCACCCCACTCTGACTCTTACTGCTACTTGACCTTGAGCAAGTTGCTCAGCCTCTCAAAGCCGCAGGTTCCTCATCTGTCGTGGGAGAGACGCTACTGCCCTCAGAGCTGGTGGCTTTCAGCGCTGGCCGTGACCAGAGTCACCGGAGGGAGCCCTGACAGTGCTCAGCCCCGGCCACACGCCAGGCCCCGGAGAGCAGAGCGTCTGACGTCCGTGTTTTGTGGTGCGCCCATGCAATCCCACTGTGCCCTCAAGGCTGGGAACACAACCCCACTAAAGAGTGGCTGCAGCTGGGCCAAACCCTAAGACCAGGGTCTGGTCCCAGCCTCCGTCCCTCTCCTGGCATCCCGCAGGCAGGAGGGCGCCTTTGGGCCTGAGCGGCCCCTCCTGGCCTTGGTGCTTTTCCAACCTAAGATGCCGCAGAGGCCGGCACGGCCTGAGGAGCTGGCGGGGCCAGAGGACCCCTTTTGGCTCCTCCTGTGTCCTGGGCGCCAGCCGTGGCTGTGCCAGCTTGGTTGTCCCTCCGACCCCCAGCCCAGCGGTGCGTCCTCACGTCCTGGCAGAGGCTGGCTCTGGTCACACGTGGGGACGATTTCTGAGCGCGCAGGAGGGAAGGGAGCGACTGCACTCCCGGCGCTTGCAGGCTGCTTCCGCTGAACCGACACACTGCGCTTGCCACGCACACCCACAAAGCCATCGCTGTCGCAGGCGCTCACGGGCCTGGGCGGCGGCCACCGCGGAGAACCCCCATTCCGCGGTGTGTGCAGAGGCCGGCCGGGGGTGGGGGGTGGCCACGACCGTCAGCCGTCAGGGGAGGCAGGACCCAACCCGGGTCTTACTGCCTGTCGGTTCTTTCTGCTGCCTCCGCAGAAGACGCCACTGTTTTCCTTCAAGCGTTTCCCGTTGCCCAGCACTCCTGGTCCACCCCAGCCCAGGGCCTGGGAGTCGAGGACCAGCCAGAGCGCCATGCACCTGCAGAGGCGGGCCGGGGCAGAGTGCCACGTGGCTTGTTGGCGGGTGCCCGCTGCAGGGAATGCCCGCCCCAGCCAGCCCTGCTCCTGTCTTCTCAGTCGAGCCCGCTTCTGCAGCAGCACAGTGCGAGGTGGGGGGAAGCCGAGGCAGGGGCTTTCTGTGACCAGCAGAGCCGACCCTGGGCCTGTCTCCACTCTGTCCGTCCGAGGACTGGCTCAGGAAGCCATAGCTGGCGGGCACCGGCTCATCGCCGGAGGTCAGCAAAGCTCCATTCATGCTTCCAGATGCTCGACGGGCAGCGGGCAGGGCCACTGTGGGGCCTGGCAGGCCCACTGGGCAGGGGCAGTGCTGGGAGTGTGCCGGGGCGGAGGAAATGAGGCAGGCTGGAGGGTCAGGGGCTGCGGATAAGCACACTCCCACGGGGGGACAGCAGGGGGAAGGGAAGGCCAGGGTGGGGACCTTTTTTCCAAGGAACTCAAAGGTTTCTAGAGGCTGGAGAGGTCAGGGAAGAGGGTGTGACTATGTCCTAACGGCTGCATTCTGCCTTTTGTCCCTGGGGTGGGAGGCCGGCCAGGTAAGCACTCTGCTCTGGAGAAGCCCTTCCCCTGTCGGCGTTTCTGCGCCTTGTGACCGCTCTGACTCCAGCCCTCGCTGACTCTTGGAACAGGAGGGCAGCCTGAGTTTCCAGCTCGCCCAGCCGCACTCCTGCAGTGTGGGCAGGGGTGGCAGGACAAGGACGGGCTCAGCACTCCCTGCTGAGCTCCGAGCGTCTGTCCTCAGGCCCAGCCCGTCAGCAGCCTGTGGTGGCCCAGCGGTGGCACGTGCTGCCTGGTACCAAATGGCCAGGGCCAAATCTTCCTGAGCCCCCGGCTGGGCTGGCTCCTCCACAAGAACCCGCAGGGGGTGCCTCTGGTCTCCACTCGAGTCCGCCTTGAAGGGCAGGACCAAGGGCAAGTCTGTCCTTCTGCCTGCTCGACGTCTGGTTCCTTTATGGGAAAAAGACAAATTGGCTTTTTTTATGGGCACAGATTCATTCCTAATCATGACTTAATGTATTTATGACTTCTATTCTAGAGAATCCTGTCACTACTCAGAGCCTTGGTTTCCCCTGTCTGTACGCTTGGTCACCCTTGCTTTGCCAGATAATACTGTTTGTCTTTTTTTTTTTTTTAAGACAGAATCTCACTCTGTTGCCCGGGCTAGAGTGCCGTGGCGTCAGCCTAGCTCACAGCAACCTCACACTCCTGGGCTCAAGCGATCCTTCTGCCTCAGCCGGTAGGGTAGTTGGGACTGCAGGCGCGCGCCACCATTCCTGGCTAATTTTTTATATATATTTTTAGTTGTCCAGCTAATTTGTTTCTATTTTTAGTAGAGATGGGGTCTCGCTCTTGCTCAGGCTGGTCTCAAACTCCTGAGCTCGAGTAATCCTCCCATCTCGGCCTCCCAGAGAGCTGGGATGACAGGCATGAGCCACCGCGCCCGTCCCACGTAGTGCTGTTGTCGGTTTATATCTGGTAAGCCCTGTGTAGCTAAGGAGGGGCTGGTTCCTTTTCCTTTTGTGAACTTTTTTGAGGTGCGATCGACACACCCGCGTTGTAAGCAGCCAGCTTGCTGAGTGCTCGCAGGCTGGACACGCCGTGCCAGCAGGACCCAGAAGAGCAAAGAGCATCCCAGCTCCCGCGTGCCCCTCTGTGGGGCGCGGTGTCAACGCCATTACAAGATGGCGCCTGTTTCCGGCTTTGCCTAGAGCAGTAAACAAGTTCAGGGCACGCGCAATTGTCGGTTACCCTGTGGCGCAAGCATGCAAATGAAGGATCCTACTATGGACCAATGCTTTGGCGGCTCGACAGCTGAGCGGCCTATCCCAGCTTAGGGGTTGTGCTTCTGGGGTATATAGCGGCCTGCGTGCTGCCGGGCTGGGTCTTCCGCATCATGTAAGTCTAAAGGGAGCCCCATTAAAGCACTGTTAGAAGAACTCCAGTTGCCGCGTCTTCCTTGCTGGCGAGGCGGGCGCGACACCCCTCAGCCCCACCTCCCTCCAGAGCCGCTGCAGCCTCCACTTCTAGCGGGCTTCGAGGAGGCTTCCCTCGCCTTCCTCCTGCACGGGCAGAGCAGGGCCCTTTTGAAAAGGAGAGAGCAGAGTGTGGAGGCTCCCGGGCGCGGCGCAGGGGACACCTGGCTGCGCGGTGAGGAGAAATTGCGCCCACCACCCACGGTCTTCGAAGGGTCCAGATCCACCGAGCCCCAGAGCTGGGGGCCCCTCCCCTAGGACAGTGACCTCCTGCCCAGGGGGACCCAAGAGGAACCTCCACGAGCACATCTGCAGAGAGCCAAACAGACACGGCTTTCCAAGAACAAAGGCAGCTCTTCTCTTCTCTTCTCTTCTCTTCTCTTCTCTTCTCTTCTCTTCTCTTCTCTTCTCTTCTCTTCTCTTCTCTTGTCTTCTCTTCTCTTCTCTTCTCTTCTCTTCTCTTCTCTTCTCTTCTTCTCCCCTCCCCTCCCCTCCCCTCCCCTCCCCTCCTCTCTCTTCTCTTTTCTTTTTCTTCTCTTTTCTTTTCTTTTTTTCTTCTCTTTTCTTTTCTTCTCTTTAAAAACTATGAAATTGTCAGAGCCACGTGTCCAGTTGGTGGACGAGAGAAAAGTAGCAAAAGGAAGGCTGTTTCAATTTTTCAGTCAGAGCAGCTAGAGAATGGCGTGCATCCGGCCTGCATGCCAGGCCTCCCTGAGGAAGGCGCCCTGCACCAGGTCACGCGCCACCTGCCCGGAGCAGAAACTGCCTCCAGCCCAGGCACCGCCGCCCTCGGGAGGGCGGTTGGAAGGCACCGAGGGCGAAGCCCCTCCTCCTGCCACCCACAGCCAAAGACTCCCGGTGCGGGTCCCAGCTCCACTGTGGACTCCTGTGGTCATGTCCCTCTCCCTCTGGGTGTCAGTGCCCCACTGTGTGACACGTGCGGAAGAGTCCCCACACTGCGCTGGGCCGGGCGGCCGTGAGACCCACGGCTCTAGAAGTACTGTGAGACCGGAGAGTTCCCTGGCACCAGCTCCAAGCCACCTCCTCCAGGAAGCCTCCGAGGAGCCCTGCCCCACCCCGAGTACTTCAGCCTCTGCTGTGGTTTCTGGGGCAGCGTCTATGTTCAGGCGCAGGGAGCACCAGCCGTGAGCCACACAGCGTGGCCTGGGCCCTCGTGGAGCTGCGGCTTTGGCCACTGACGTCGCCAGCATGTCCCTCACTCGTGGGGGGTGCTGTGCGTGGGGTAGTCAGCAGGCTGCACCGCAAATCTCTCAGGAACACCGACAGCGTCTGCAGAAGCTGGGTGGCGCCAGGCGGCGGGCGGCGGTCACTGCTGTCCAGACACCCGCTCCCTCGCCGCTGAGCCACAGTCCAGCCCCAGCCACCGTTCTGGCTCCCCCAGGTCTCATGGAGCATCCGAGGACAAGCCCTGCCCTCCAAGGCCTGCAGCTCTACCCTTTCCCCATGCCTGGAATTCCCTCTTGTCATGCAGAGCAGAGGAAGCCAAGAGCAGGAAGAACAAGCGAGGCCTCCTTAGAAAACAAAGCTACACACATACTGACCCAGCAATTCCGAGGTGTCTACTTAAGAGGATGAAAACATATGTCCACAAAATAGACCGTACAAGGATGTTTTTTTGTTTTGTTTTGTTTTTTTTTTTGAGACAGAGTCTCGCTTTGTTGTCCAGGCTAGAGTGAGTGCCATGGCGTCAGCCTAGCTCACAGCAACCTCAAACTCCTGGGCTCAAGCGATCCTTCTGCCTCAGCCTCCCGAGTAGCTGGGACTACAGGCATGCGCCACCATGCCCGGCTAATTTTTTATATATATATCAGTTGGCCAATTAATTTCTTTCTATTTATAGTAGAGTCGGGGTCTCGCTCTTTCTCAGGCTGGTTTTGAACTCCTGACCTTGAGCAATCCGCCCGCCTCGGCCTCCCAGAGAGCTAGGATTACAGGCGTGAGCCACCGCGCCCGGCCCGTACAAGGATGTTTATAGCAGCCCTCTCCCTAATAGCCAAAGCTGGAAGCAATCAAAGTATCCAACAAGTAGATGAGCGAATTATCTAGCGGTAGAACACCCTCACGGTGGAGCAGCCCTGCAGACACTCAGTCCAGCATGCGCATGCGCATGCAGCCACACAGACAGAGGCACCTGCGGATGAATCGCACAGGCGTTGTGCTGAGTGTAGAAGCGGGCCAAGGCTGGGCACCGTGGCTCATGCCTGTAACCCCAGCACTTTGGGAGGCCAAGGTGAGAGAATTGCTGGAGGCCAGGAGTTTGAGACCAGCCTGAGTGACATAGCAAGACACGGTCTACAAAAAATAAAAAATTAGCCAGGCATGGTGGCGCATGCCTGTAGTCCTAGCTCCCCAGGAGGCTGAGGCAGGAGGATCGCTTGGGCCCAGGAGTTTGAGACTGCTGTGAGCTGTGATGACGCCACTGCACTGCAACCTGGACAACAGAGTGAGACCTTATTCCAAAAAAATGTAAAAGAAGGAGCCAGACACAAAAAGTACACACTGTATGATTCCATTTATATGAAGTTCCAGAACAGGCGAAACTATTAATATATGGAAACAGCAATCAGAACGTGGTAGGCAGGAGAGGGGTATGAGGGGACTTCCTGGGATGGTGGAAATGTCCAGTGTCTAGTTCTGAGTGATGGTTATATGGGTGTGTACAATTGTCAAAATGCTGAACAACTAGGAAATGTGCATTTTTATGTACGTAAATAATCCTTTAATTTTTTTTTAAATGATTAAAGCTGAAAAAGGATGGAAAGAAAAGGAGCAAGAGCCCTCAGGGCCATGCAGGGACACAGTGTCCTGGGTTTCCTGCCAGGGCCTGCCCCAGGCTCCAAGGAGCTTGTTTGTCCTCTTAGAAGGTAGCAGTTTCCAGGCCAGGAATGTGAGTGTCCAACTTTGTCATTTTCACAGGCACATCTTCAAACAAGGAGGCCAAGATGGGGTGGGGGGGAAGGACATGTGGAACTACTTAAAGGTTCCTTAGCTGCAGCCTAGGAAAAAGGCTCATTGATTCTTTGAATGTTTATTGAGCATCTACTATGTGCCAGACACTGTGGCAAGCACTGGAGATGCAGCAGTGACCAAAAGGCCTGGTCCCCGCCTCATGGAACTCACTGGGAGAAACAGACATTGCACAGCTAGTCACACCGGCCGCACCGTGTCCTCCTAGGGCGAGGACTCAGGACTCAGGAGGAGCGGCTCCAGGAGCTACGAGATCACGAGCCTAGGGTCTTCACCTCGCTTGGATCCGGGGAGGCCTCTTGGGGCCCTGAGTCTTGGACAGGGAGAAGATATTAGCCAGGCCAAGCATGGAATGAGAGCATCCTGCCCCCAAAGTCACAGCACAGAGAGGCTAACGCAGGAGCCACCAACTCTAGGACCTGAGAGGCCCAGGCAGGTGACAGTGAGCATGGAGAGGGAGAGTGTGGCACACCAGCCACTGTGGGCAGGCGAGGGGCAGCAGGACACTGGGACATGGCCACATGCTGGGCAGGAGGAGAGCTGGACGTCCGGTCATCGACCTGTAGGGTCACAGGCCTGGTGCTGCTCTATTTTCTCATTTCCCAAGAAAACTTAGAAATCTGGAACTTTTAACATATAAACTCAAGTCACTTTTTAAATCTTGACTCAAAATTCTTACTCACTTCAATAGATTTAAAGCAATCCCAATCAAAATTTCAGCAGGATTTTTTTAAATAAGAATTTATAAGCTAATTCTAAAATGTACATGAAACAGCAAAGGACCTAGAATATATAAAATCAGTTTTCAAAAAGAACAACCAAGTTGGAGGACACTTTGCCAATACAATGCAATACAAGCTACAATCGTGAGGACGTCCTGTCACTGGCGAAAGGATGGACACGTAGATCAGTTGAGTCGAGGGCGGTGTGCAGAAATGTGCTCACACAAATATGATGGAGTGATTTTTACCAAAGTATAATGACAATTCAATGGAGGAAGGCATGGTGGCGCATGCCTGTAGTCCTAGCTCCCCAGGAGGCTGAGGCAGGAGGATCGCTTGGGCCCAGGAGTTTGAGACTGCTGTGAGCTGTGATGACGCCACTGCACTGCAACCTGGACAACAGAGTGAGACCTTATTCCAAAAAAATGTAAAAGAAGGAGCCAGACACAAAAGACAGATGTACCATCTGTCTTTTCGGCAGATGGTACATCCGTGCAGCAGGTGGACTCTCGGATCCCCCAACACCCTGCCTCCTGATAGTCACACCTTTATGGACCTCTCCCCACCGAGTGTGACTTGCTTCTAATCCGTGGGACATGGCAGGCTATGGGATGTCATTCTCATGATTGTGTCACTGTATTTAAGATTCTGTCTTTCTAGCCAACTGCTCCCAACTGGCCTTGCTGGCTTGGTAAAAAGCAGTCATTGGCACAGGCCTGTAATCCTAGCACTCTGGGAGGCCGAGGTGGGCGGATCGCTCAAGGTCAGGAGTTTGAAACCAGCCTGAGCAAGAGCGAGACCCCAACTCCACTAAAATAGAAATAAATTAATTGCCCAACTAAAAATATATAGAAAAAATTAGCTGGCTATGGTGGTGCATGCCTGTAGTCCCAGCTACTTGGGAGGCTGAGGCAGAAGGATTGCTTGAGCCTGGAGTTTGAGGTTGCTGTGAGCTAGGCTGACGCCACAGCACTCTAGCCCAGGCAATAGAAGGAGACTCTGTCTCAAAAAAAAAAAAAGAAGAAGCGGTCATGCATGGGAAGCCCACATGATAAGGAATTGCGGGACACCTCTAGGAGCTGGCCCTCTGTCCTCCAGCTGCAAGGAGATGAATTCCACCCACAACTGAATGAGCTTGCAAATGGATTCTCTCCAGTCGAGCTTCCAGATGAGAACACAGCCCAGCAATACCACTTGCGGCCTGGGGAGCCACTCAGAAGAGGGCGTGGCTAAGCTGCGCCCAGACTCCTGACCCACAGGAATTGTGGTGTAATAAACATGTGTTAAGCTGCTAAGTTTGGGTTCATTTGTTATGCAGCATAAAAAACAATGCAATCCATAAACCCAAAAATGATCCTCTACTCATACTCACACCGTATACAAAAATTAACTAAAAATAGGTCCTGTCTAAATGTAAAACTCTAAAATGTAAGGAAAAAAAGAGAAACTATACAGAGGTGTGTATATCTACAGGCGGTGGCTAAGACGGTAGCCGTGGTGGGGGTGGGGAGGGCCCATTCGTGGCCCGTCAGGGCCAGAGCTGTGCATGGTGGTGTGGGGACCGCAGCAGCCTCGGCTCCAGGTCTCGGGCCCCTCCTGCTCTCAGCTCCCAGTCCCTACACATTCTTCCGTGTGGTCCACGTCGGACTGGCTTCGTTGATGCCAGCCCTTGGGTCGGAGTCCTTTGCCCAGGCTCCTTCATGGGTGGCTGAGCAACCTTGGGATGCCGGTGCCCACTCCCAGCCCGATCCGCATCCGCCCTCACGCACAGCCTCCAGGACGGCTGCCAGCCCGGGCTGCGGGAGGGACGCTGGACAAGACAGGGACACATCAGAAACCTCTCTCTCTGCCTCGGTCTCCTCTGCTGCCCAACAAGGCGCTGAGTCCCTCCGTGCCCATGTCCTGAGGTTCTCCAGAGACGGACCCATGCCAGAGGTCCCGTGGTCCCTCCGGGCCACTGGGCCGCAGGCCGAGGGAGCGCAGCTTCCCGGAAGTCCCGACAGAGAAGGCCGAGGCCCATCTGTGGAAGACAGGTGCGCGGGCGGCGAGGGTGCTGGGAGTGCCTGGGGAGGGCGGCCCGTCCCTTTCTAGGAAGCTGCCCAGGGAAATGGGTGGCCCAGCCCCATTGACAACCTCACTGACAACCGGGCCAGGGGCTCCAGGGGGAGCCGATTCATAAGCACTTGCGTGCGGGCGTGGGGGCCGGGACACGGGGCTCTCGAGCAATGACAGGGGAGGGCGCTTGTGGCCCCAGCAGCGCTTGTGGAGGGAGGCACCAAGGGGCCACTAGCGGAGTTGCTTGTGCTGCCATGGCTGGTCCCAGCCCTGGAGCAGCCACCGCCTGCGCTCCCACCTGTGGGCAGAGCCCCAGGGACCAGCACTCCCTCGGTTCGGACAGCACTCTGCCGCCCTCCCCGCCCGGGTCTCAGTGATGTCCGCGCACGCGGCCTCGCCAAGCACAGAGGGTCACCCCAGCAGCGGGTGGGGGGTGTGGGGTAGGTAGGGATTGTGACTCCCGGATGTCCTAAAGTCATGGGAGCTGTTTCCAGAAATGCCAAAGGTAAATGTCAGTTCATTTCGTTCTGTGGGCTCAGGAGCATGCCAACATTTCCACCACGCTGGCAAACTAGAATAAAGAAAACTTGGACTTGTGAAGTGGACCCCAACAAAGTGGCCTGCCAAGGCCTCCACCTAGTTTGTGCTGTGTCTGGGGAGACCCGCCTGGCCCTCGGAGAAGAGCTGGGGCGAGAAGACAAGGAGAGGCGGTGGCAAAGGCCCCTCAGCTCGCCGCCAAGTGAAGGCTGCCATGGCGATGGAGGAAAGAGTTTGGGGGGCGCCTGCTCCGTGTGCTGTTTACCCCGTGAGCTGCCGTCCCCGCCTCTTCACTCGGGCCTCCCGCTGCCTGCCGCCCTGTGCCGGCACTCACAGGAACTCACAGGTGCCTGTGCCCTAATGGACGGGCGACAGGGGAGCCCGGAAGGCTTCCTGGATGAGAAACTCGGGAGAGGGTGTGAAAGGACACAAGCCCAGGGACATGCAGAGGGACAGCACCCTTCCATCCCTGGTGGTGCTAGGTCCAGGTGGAGGTGGGCATGTGAGCCCAGCGCTGCCCCCCACAGCAATTAGCAAGGTGTGTCCAGAAGGATGGCAAAGGATCCCAGCCAGGAGGGAGGCCACCAGGTGGACCAGAGTCAGGCAGAGCACCGGAGTCGGAAATTCTCCCTGCTCGGTGGCTGTCAGTTCCACCCTTGCCTGCCACCTTCCCAGCACACACCTCACTGCCACCTGCCAGTGCTGAGCTTCCTGCCCAGCGGGAGCAAACAGGAGCTTCCTGCAAGTATTTGAGCTCCACCTCTAGGTCGCAGGTGCAGGCTCCTGCCTCTTACCAGCCTCGTTCATTCGTTCAAGGCTCATGTTTTGTTTCGAACACGGAGCCAGACACTGTGCTCACTGCTGGGCACGGCAGACAAGGTTCCTGCCCTCACGGGGCTTACGTCCCAGTGGGGGAATGAGGCATTACTCAAACACATATACACAGGCAAGATGACAGCAGTGCCACATGCAAAGAAGAGACAAGTAGGGTGCTGTGCGCGTCTGACCAGGGCGGGGCAGGAGCAGGAGTCGGTCTGCGCAGCCGCTGCTGCGAGAGGAATCCTCTCCAAACGGAGCGGCTCAGCAACAGCCATCACCTATGGCCCCTCACATTTCTGTGGGCTGGAAATGTGGCTGGCTGTCTCTGCCCCGGAGTCTGGGGATCGGCTGGGTGCCGGGACCGCCGGAAAGCTCATTCCCTCCCGCGTGGCCCAGCTGCAGCTGTCTGGAGCTGGAGTTAGCCGGGTTCCGGAAGGAGCATCCTGGCCGAGGCACTCGCAGGTGGGACAACCTGCGGGGAGGAGAACATGCTGCGTGGGGCAAGACTGGGAGAATGCACACACATCGGTTCCTCCTGTGTCTGAGAACACGCGTGCCGGGAAACAGCCAAGAGAAGACCGATCACAGCCACGGCGCGAGGAAAGCCCCAGGGGGCTGGCTGGGACTGGCAGGGCAGGGCCAGCCGCCGCGGGAGAGGCGGCTGTGGCACCAAAGCCAGCGTGACCAAAGGCCTGGCCACGAGAAACCACTTGACCTGTTAAGAAACCTTGTCAAATGTCTACAACGGGCACAAATCCACCCGAGGCACTAAAGGAGAAAGAAATGTCACATTTCTTGGCAATTCTAAGTCACATTTCTTTCTAAACCAATTAACTCCGTTTGGAATCCCTATTGGCCTCGGTTGCAGAGGCCCAATACCAGCCACGTGCCATGGCCTTTCCCCTGCCTGTGCTGTGCAAGGACTCCAGGACTTTGCCATCCGGGCCCTAAGGGCAAGGCCCCACTTCCTAGCTGGGATGTCCCCCTGCTGGGCTCCTGATTTGAAGGCAGATGTCTCTGGGCCCAGGACTGCCACAGGGCCGTTGTTGAAGCTGTCAAGGACAGGACATCACACCACTGCCACCCATGGACCAGTCGCCTGCAAGTGCTGGGTGCCAGGTGAGGGGTGCCAGGTCTCCACACAGGGAAAGCTGCCCCTTCCTGGAGGCCAGCTCCCTGTGCGGGGCCCGTGCTCTGCCCGCCTCTGCAGTCCAGTGCAGCAGTCCTGCCGCTGGGCCACCACGGTCACCAGGCAAAGCCTCTCGGAGCAGCTGTGCCTGAAAACCACAAGCCCTCATTTCCTCCCCTGGGCCTGGGTCACAGGCCTGACACCGCACCCTGAGGGATGCGCTGACATGCCCGTGGCATGACAACAGTGCAGAGTCCCAGGTCACGTGTCTCAGGCAGTCGTCCTGCCGCAGGTCCTGAATGAGAGTGTGGGGGGTCTCAGTCTCCCCAGCAGCGGAGGGCAGGGCAGGCCCAGCCATCGGAGATGCCGCGCGCATGCGGCCGAATGCAGCAGGCACCCTGTCCACAGGGAGGGAGCCGTGGTCCTGGGCCTGCCCGGCAGGGCCTGACAGTCCCGCCAGCTGCTCCCAGAAAGGGAGACAGCCACACCCAGGGAGAGTGGCCTCAACAGCCGGGCCAGCCTTCCAGCAAAGGCTGCTTTTTCTTGTCTTCCTATGCAGGCTTCCAAAACAAAACCCAGCAAGCTCTGCCCAGCTGCCTGGTTGCCCCTGCAAGTTGCCCATGTGGATGCCAAATGAGGGCACCTTCCCCAGAGAGCCCAGGGATGGATCTCTGCCCCCAGCCAGGAGCCAAGGCTGCTCTGGAGGGTGGAGGCGGGGGCGGATTTTAAGAGCTGGATGGCTCTGTCCTGGGTGAAGTCTGGTGGCTGGTGCTACCTTGCCATTTCCCTGCCTGAGGGACGAGACCACAGCCTAGGGCGCGGAGTCCCCAGCAGAGCCTGTCTACCCTGGCCCCTGAGCTAGAATTCTGCCCTGGACTTGTGGCCAAGCCTCACTGACAGGGGAGCTCTGAGCCTGCCCCGAGAACGTGAGTGGCCTCCACGTTTGGAGCCCAAGATTCTCTCCTCTTCTCAGCCACCCTTGTCGCCCCTCTCCAGTGGGTTGCTTCTGCCTCTAGGTGTCTACCACACCACCCCAACACAAGGCAGACTCCCCCTTTAGTGCAGCTGCCTGGAGTCAGGGGGTCTTTCCACTGGGGGACCCTGGACACGCTCTGGTTTTAAGGGCCGTGCCAACCTCACCAGGCTCCATCTTGGGACAGTCAGGGCATCCCACTTACCAAGTGCCTGCCGTGTTCCTGTTGGTGCACAAGGCGACATCCACATATATCTTACTGAATCCTCACTTCACCAGGGAGTAAACCGAGGCTCTGGATTCAACTCAGGTCTGCGGGCAGCACAGCCTGGGCACTCTCCCCAGGGCACACCCATTCCAGTGCCACCAGCCCCCGGCCCAGCTGATCGACACCCTGCCCTGCCCAGCTTGGGCATTCTGCTCTCGAGGTGCCCCCTCTGGAGGAAACAACACCCTGTGAGGTAGGACCGGCCTCCCAGGAGGAGCCCTCTCAGCCAGACACCCGGAACCTCCAGGCCTGGGCTGGGGATCCCCAGGTGGTTTTCCCATGCCGTGGTCTAGTTCCCTCTGAATGCTGCACCCGGCCCGCCTCCCCCTGGGTAGAACTGGTGACGCGGAACTGGGCCCCACCTTACTCCCCGTGGACCGAGAGACTCCCAGCAAGCCTCTGCTCCTGACATCCTTCCCCAGATCTCGAAACTGGGGCTCCCTCCAAGCAGATCTCTCCCCCGGACCCCCAGAACGGCTGATTCCTGGGAAGAGCCAGCTGGGCGTAGGTGGAGCTGGCTCCTGAGAGGACGCCTGGGACCCCTTGCCTTACGGCTCTGTCCTGTCCGTACTCCCCTCGTGTCCCTGTGACTTGTCTCGGAGTTGGCACTGGCGGCTGTTCCACCACCAAGACTCGAGGCGTCGGGGCCCACCCCCGCCTCCTGCAGCGTGCCCTTCGCTGCCCCTCCGGGATGCCAGTGTGGGTCACGCTGGCTTGAAAAGCAAATGACATCAACCAAGAAAGGTGCGTCGAGAGCCTAGTTTCTGCCAAGAGACACAGATGGCCATGCCCTCAACTTGCCAGTTAGGTCTGGAGACGAGCGACCAGGGCAGGAGCGAGCTGGCCTCGGGGCCCCAGGCCTGGCCCGTCTGCCAAGCCCCAGGCTAGTGAGTCGCAGGCGTCCCCTGCAGGGGCTCCCTGTGCTTCAGGGCAGAGTCCAAGCCGTAGTGGGGACTCCACCCTCCCTGGGCCTCTGGCCTGGGCAGTGCTGGGTCCCCTGCAGAGACACGTCCCCACCCCCAAACGGCCTCGGTTCCCGCAGCCACCCTCGGGCCCTGGGCGTGGTCACCTGCAGACGGTCCCAGGGCGGCGCCCGCTTGTGCAGCCCTGCCTCTGACTTTCCCAGCCACCACTGCCGAGTCGCCTGGGATCTCTGAAGACGCGGTGCGTGGTGCCGGCCCCAGTGGCCGGCGTGGCCCTCGGACAGCGGCCTGGGTGCAGCCACCCTTGCGTGTCTGGCAGGCTCCCGGCCCGGCTCTCGCAGGCTGGGCGGCCCGGCGGCCGGGGACAGCCCAGGGCAGGCCTGTCGAGTCCTGCAGGAAAGGAGGGAACTGGCTGCTCTTCCTCTGATTTTTTTTTTTTCAGTTTTTAAGTTAATACGCTTTATTTCTTAGAACAGTTTTAGGTTCAGAACAAAAATGCGGAAAGTGCAGAGTCCCCGTGATCGTCTGCTCCCACGCCCGTGGTGAGTGATACTTTTTTAAAAAAATATGTATCAATTATAAATAATTAGACAAAAATAAAGAAAAAACAAGAACAGGAAAACTGGTGCGCCGCTATTGACATAGCACCATCACCCCAGGTCCGCGGGTGACTCTCGTGCTGTGCGCTCTGCGGGCTTTAAGGCACGGGTGGTGACCACGCCCACCACCAGGCATCATGCGGAACTGTCCCCTGCCTTGCAGTCCCGCTGTGACCCTCCTGGTGGTCCTTCCCACCGGAACCCCTGGCAGTCACTGATCTTTCACTGTCTCCATAGTTTTGCCTTTCCCAGATGTCTTGTAGTTCCAATCGTACAGCAGGTCGCCTTTTCAGACTGGCTTCTTTCACTTAGCCATGTGTATTTGCGTTTCTTCTGTGTCTCTTCAGGGCTTGAGGCTCATTTCTTTTTAGTGCTGAGTAACATTCCGTTGTCTGGATATGCCACAGTTTGTTTATACATTCCCCTACCGGAGGGCAACTTGGTTGCTTCCAGGTTCTGGCAATTATGAATAAAGCTGCTAGAAATATCTGTGTGCAGCTTTTTGTGTGGCCATAAATTTTTAGTTCCCTTGGGTAAATGCTCAGCAGTGCAAGTGCTGGATTGTATGGCAAGATAATGTTTAGTTTTCTAAGAAACTGGCAAAATGTCTTCGATGTGTCTGTGCCAATTTGCATTCCCACCGGCAGTGGGCGAGGGTCCCTGTTGATCCACGTCCTCAGCAGCATTTGGTGCTGTCCTTGTTCTGGAGTTTGGCCATTCTAACAGGTGTGTAGCGGTGTCTCATTGCACTTTTAATTTGCATTTCCCTGATGACATGTAACGTGGAACATCTTTTCATATGCCACTTGCCATCTGTCTGTCTTCTTTGGTGCCATATCTGTTAAGACCACTGATGCATTTTCTTAATCAGCTTGTTCATTTTCTTGTTGAGTTTTTAGAGTTCTTTGTATATTTTGGATAATAGTCCTTTGTCAGATGTTTCTTTTGCAAATATTTTCTCTCAATTTGTGGCTTGTCTTCTTATTCTGTTGACATTGTCTTTTGCAGAACAGAAGTTTTTCTAATTTAAGTGAAGTCAAATTTATCAATCATTTCTTTCAAATTTATCAATCATTTCTTTCATGGGTTGGGCCTTTGGTTTTGTATCTCAGAAGTCATCACCGTACTCAAGGTTATCTATGTTTTCTCCTATGTCATCGTCTAGGAGTTTTATAGTTTTGTTACATTTTACATTTAGGTCTATGATCCATTTTGAGTTAATTTTTGTGAAGAGTGTAAGGTCTGTGTCTAGATTCGTGTTTTTGCATGTGGGTGATCAGTTATTCCAGCAGCATTTGTTGAAAAGACTATCTTTGCTCCATAGTAGATTGGTAGATTGTATCTTTCAAGGAAGGAGTCCATTTCATCTACGTTATGAAATTGGTGGGCATAAAAGTCATTCATAATATTCTTTATTATTTTTTTAATTCATGGGATCTGTCTGTAGTAATGTCCTCTCTTTCAGTTCTGATATTAGTAATTTACTTTCTTTCTCTTTTTGTACTAGTTAGTCTGGCTAGAAATGTGTCAGTTTTATTGATTTTTGCGAAGAACCACCTTTTGCTTTCATTCATTTTCTTTATTGATTTCCTGTTTTCTATTTTGTTAATTTCTGCTCTAATTTTTATTTATTTATGTTTTTTATTCCTGCTTAGTGTGAATTTAATTTGCTCCTCTTTTTCTAGTTTTCTAAGGTGGAAGTCTAAATTATTGATTAGAGATCTTTCTTCTTTTCTGATACATGCATTCAAAGCTGTATATTTCTCTAAGCACTGTTTTTGCTGCATCCTATAATTTTTTTTCTTTTTTTTTTAAAAGCAAATCTTTTTCACCATCCTATAATTTTGATAAGTTGTATTTTCATTTTCACTTAATTCAAAATATTTTTTATTTTCTTGAGAGTTCTTTGACCTGTGTGTTATGTACAAGTGTGTTGTTTATTCTGAAGAATTTTGGGATTTCCAGTTATCTTTGTTATGGATTCCTATTTTAATTCCACTGTGATCTAAGGACAGAATGATTTCCATTCTTTTAAACATTAAGGTGTTTTCATGTCCCAGAAATGGTCTGTCTTGGCAATTGTTCCATATGAGTTTGAGAATAAGCTCCTACTGTTGCTGAAGGAGCCCATAAATATCCACTGTAGCCACTTGGTTGGTGGCGGTGTTGAGTTCAGCTATGTTCTTACTGCTTTTCTGTCTGTCGGATCTGTCCACGTCTGAAGAAGGAGGTTGAAGTCTCCAACTGCAATCACGTATTCATGTATTTCTCCTTGAAGTTCTACCAGTTTTTGCATCACATATTTTGATGCTCTATTGTTAGACTATACAAGTTAGGGATTGTTAGGAGAATTTACCCCTTTATCGTTCTAAAATGCCCCTGTTTACCCTGACGACTTTTCCTGCTTTGAATTCTGCTCTGTCTGAAATTAATATAGCCACTCCTGCTTTCCTTTGATTAGTGTTAGCATGGTATATTTTCTCCATCCATTTATTTTTAATCTATATGTGTCTATATTTGAAGTGGTTTCTCGTAGACAACATAGAGTTAGGTACTGTTTTCCACTGTGATAGTCTCTGTCTTTTAATTGGTGCATTTACACCATTGACTTTCAAAGTGATTATTGATATAATTGGATTATTAGCTACCATATTTGTTACTGTTTTTTATTTATTGCCTTTGTTCTTTGTTCCTATGATTTTATTTTCTCTCCTTTCTTAGTATGTCAATTATCCTTTCTTTTTTTTTTTTTTTACCTTTTTTAGTTAAGGTAAGAGCTTGCAACATAACATTTACAACTAAATCAAGTCCACTTTCAAATAACGCTACAACATTTCAAGGATAGTGCAAATGCCTTATAGTAATGAACTATTCCTAATCTCTCTCCTATTCCTTGTTTCATTGTTGTCATGAATTCATTTCATTTAAACATATGTAAGTGCACATTTATACACACACAGACAAGTGTAAGCATACATAATCAAATGCATTGTTGCTGTTTTGCAATCATCTGTTAAATCAATGAAGATTAAGAAAAATAAAAGTTTTTGTTTGGCCCTCTCTTATGCATTCTCTGACGTTCTTCCTTTCTTTACATAGATCTGAGTTTCTGACTCTATACTCTTTTCTTTTCTTTTTTTTTTTGAGACAGAGTCTCACTCTGTTGTTGCCTGGGCTAGAGTGCCGTGGCGTCGGCCTAGCTCACAGCAACCTCAAATTCCCAGACTCCAGTGATCCTCCTGCCTCAGCCTCCTGAGTATCTGGGACTACAGGTGTGCGCCACCATGCCCGGCTAATTTTTTCTATATAGTTTTAGTTGTCCAATTAATTTCTTTCTATTTTTAGTAGAGACAGGGCCTCACTCTTGTTCAGGCTGTTTTCAAACTCCTGACCTTGAGCGATCCACCCACCTCGGCACTCCCAGAGTGCTAGGATTACAGGGGTGAGCCACCGTGCCCAGCCATGACCCTATACTCTTTTCATCCTCCGTGAAGAGCTTTTTAACATTTTTTACAAGACAGGTCTAGTGATGCCAAATTCCCTCAATTTTTGTTCGTCTGAGAAAGTCTTTATTTCTCCATCATATTTGAAGGACAATTTGGCAGGTACAGGATCTAGGCTAGTGGATTTCTTCCCGGCACCTTAAATATTTCACTCAGCTCTCCTCTTGCTTGGTGGTCCCTGAGGAGAATTGAGATGCAATTCTCACCTTCGTTCCTCTGCAGGTCAGGTGTTTCTCTCCTCTGGCTTCTTTCCAGATTTTTCCTTATTATTGATTTTCTGAAGTTTGAATGTAATATGCCTAAGTATAGGTTTTGTTTTGTTTTAGTAGAGACAGAAGGGGTCTCACTCTTGCTTAGGCTGGTCTTGAACTCCTGACCTCAAGCGATCCTCCCACCTCTTCCTCCCAGAGTACCAGGATTACAGGTGTGAGCCACCACACCTGGCCAGTTGTGTTTTTGTTTTTGTTTTTGTTTTTTTTTGTTTTTTTTTTTTTTTTGAGACAGAGTCTCGCTTTCTTGCCTAGGCTAGAGTGAGTGCCATGGCGTCAGCCTAGCTCACAGCAACCTCAAACTCCTGGCCTCAAGCAATCCTACTGCCTCAGCCTCCCGAGTTGCTGGGACTACAGGCACGAGCCACCATGCCCGGCTAATTTTTTATATATATATATATTAGTTGGCCAATTAATTTCTTTCTATTTTTATAGTAGAGGCGGGGTCTCACTCAGGCTGGTTTTGAACTCCTGACCTTGAGCAATCCGCCCGCCTCGGCCTCCCAGAGTGCTAGGATTACAGGCGTGAGCCACCGCGCCCGGCCTGTTTTTGTTTTTCATTCATCTTGCTTCACGTCCTCTGATCTTGCTGAATCTGTGGTTTGGTACATAACACTAATTGGGGGAAATTTTATCATTATTGCTTTAAGTATTGTTTCTGTTCCTTTTTCTTCTCCTTCAGTTATTTCCTTTACACGTATTATACACCTTTTATAGTTGTCCCACAGTTCTTGGATATTCTGTTCCGTTTTTGTTTTGTTTTTTCCTAGTCTTTTTTTCTGTTAGCTTTTCATTTTGGGGAAGTTTTTATTTGGGATATCCTCAAGCTCAGAGATTCTTTCCCTCCTGTGTCCAGACTACTAATGAGCCAGTGAAAGGCATTCTTCACAATGGTCTTGGGCTCTAGCATTTATTTTTGATTCTTTCTTAGAATTTCCATCTCTCTGCTTACATTAGCCATCTGTTCTTGCATGTTGCCTACTTTTTCCATTAAAGCCCTTAGCATATAAATCATAGTTTAAAAAAATTCCTGGTTTGATTATCCCAACATTTCTACCATATCACACTCTGGTTCTTATGTTTGGTCTGTCTCTTCAAACTGTTTTTTCCTTTAGTGTGCCTTGTCATTTTTTGTCACAAGGTGGACATGATGTACTGGGTAAAAGGAACTGCAGGAAATAGGACTTCGGTATCTGGTGGTGAGGTGCGGGGCAGGGGAGGCACCCTACAGGCCCGTAATTCGGGCTCAGTCTTTGGCGGGTCTGCTCTCTGGACTGAACTTCCTCTGTGGGCTCAGCACACCCCTCCCCCATTAGGTGGGCGGGGTGGCTATGGGGTGCTAGAATTGGCGTCTCACTTTCCAGGTTAGTTAGGCTCTGATGACACCCAGCAGGTTAAGATCTGGTTAAACAGTTTCTCCTGAGGGCAGATCTTGTTATGAACAGAAAAATCTGATGTTTTTTGAGATGGTTCTTCTTTCCTTTCCTCTGCTAGAAGCACAGGGGGATTTTCTCCTGCATTTTCTGTGCAGACTTGGTAAAGCTCCCACAGGTAGATTCACAAAGAGTAGGCCCCCGTGACTGGGCCCCCGGGTTTTTCTCTGTCAGACTCGTCCTCCCTGAGCCTCCAGCAACTAGTGAGCCACCGCTCGGGCTTCCCGCCGCACCGACTCTGAGAGAGGTTTCAGGTCACCGTTTCTGCCTCAGTAACTCTGCTTTCCTGGGTTCGTCTCTCTCCTGTCTGGGGCAGCGGTTTGCCCTGTGATCTCGCCTGTTGGATGAACCTAAGAAAAGTCTCTGATTACTCAGTCTGTTCCGCGGCTTGCTTGTTTGCAGACTGTGTGGCGGCTTCTCGGCTCCTCGCTCCCTCTGCCTTCTGCTGCCCGTCCTCCAGCCGCCGCCCCCACTCAGGAACAGGGCCTGCAGGTGTCTCCCCGGGGAAGGGACAGGTGGGAAAGGTAGGAAGTGACGGATGTATGCTGGGAGGTGAGGTTGGACCAGTGAGATGGACTTGAAGGCAACACAGGGACGCAGTGCCATCCCACCCCCTCCTCTCCATCCTTTGCCCCCACGCCTTCCCATGGGAGGGCAAATTAAGCCAGGGCCACACATGCTGCCTGTCAATCGGGAGCACTCCCTCAGCCACCCATCCAGCCCGGGCTCCCTGCCCACCTTTCCTTGTTAGCGTGGAGTCGTGATCCACATAACTCAGACAACCTGACCCCCAACGTAGGCCAGGATCTTCTGTACCCAGTCATGGAACAGAGCCTGGCATGTGGAAGGTCTTCAATACATCTTTGTCGCATACATGGGAGCCTAGAACCATGTTCCTTTTGTTTAGTGCATGTGGTTCATGCTGTGATCAAATATTCGCTGGGACGCTTACTTAGCGTGCCCCTCTCTCACCCTAGGCCATGAGGACTTACTCTTTCACAGCCGTACTCCCTGCACTGAGCACAGCGTGGCATCGAGCAGCTGCGCAATACATATTAGTGAGTGGGCGAGTAGATGAGGGGCCGAGTCCCGCCAGCAGCAGGGTGCTGAGGAGCCGTGTCCTGCCGCGGGAAAGCTGGGGGGGGTGCGCAGGTACAAGACAACCCTGCACCCAGAGGCCACGTTCCCGTGGATCATGCCAAGGTGCGGGGTTTGCTCGGTGCGTGCACTGGGATGACGGGGAGGGGCGTTTCACCCCAGTCTGCAGCTCTTGTCAGAGGCAGGCCTGGGGTGGGGGAGAGCTTGCCGGCGCCAGACACCGCAAACAGTCACATTCCCAGCAGCTCCTGACTCCTGCGGAGGTCGGGGCAGGTGGCAGCCCACCGCCCCGCCGCCAGCACCGCAGACGGAGATGTCCCCCGCCAGGGTCAGGGCCTTGGGGACCGCAGGCTGGGAGGCTGGAGGGCGGGCTCAGGGAACTGAGCGGAACGGTGGGGCTCGAGGGCGGAGGGAAGGCGAGGCTGGGGCTCCTGCCAGGGAGGCCTTGGACCTCCACCAGCCCTGTGGAGCCCCTGCTGGGAACTAGACTTGTCATGGGAATCTGGACGGGCAGAGCTGGGAGGACCCACGGACTTACGGCACGGATGGGAAAACGGGCCTGGAGTGGGGAAGACACCAGGCCTGGAGTGGAGACCAAACAAAGGCTCACAGAGCCCCATGACGGAATGGCGGAACACTTCCTGGCAGCAAGGACAAAGGTCAACAGCTGCACACACAGCATGGGGAGCCTCACGATCACAAGGGGCACGCACGGAGTGATTCCACTGTCACAAGGCACAGAACCTGGCAGGACCCTTCCCCAGTCCTGCGGGAAGTCAGGACAGCAGTTCTCCTGAGCAAGGCAGTCAGGGAGGGGATGGGTGTCTTTGGTTTGTACAAATTTTCAAGTTGCACACATATGATATGTGCACTGCGCAACCTGTATGTCATGCTTCAAATTAAAGTGATTGGATCAAACGCAGCTGCCTCCGGCACAGGGCGGCGCCCTTCCTGCAGACAGCCCGCTCTCCGCTGTGCGCTTGCAGAGGTTTGGTGGCAAGTAGGAGAGCCGCCTGGCCAGCAGGCTGAGGGCACAGACTCTGCAGCTCAGACAGGCTGGTGCAGAGCAGGGAGGGCGGGAAGCGAGGAGCAGGGGGAGCCCAGCGCGGCCCCTGACGGTTTGCAGGCTTGTGTGCAGACCCCAGCGCAGCCTTCTCAGGAGGGCACACGCGGCCCTCGCTCGTGGACGCTGGTGAGAATGGCTTTTTTTCAGTTTAATAGAAACTGACAAAGAAGCTGAGCTTCTCCGGGGTCCCCAAGGTGCAGAACGGAGACAGCAGACACAGGAAAAGCCGGGGTGAAAACCAACCAGAAGAAAGCAAGGCCCCCAGGAACCTGCCCAAACCTGAGGAAGAGCTCCGACTCCCCAGAGCAGGGACGCAGGTCCAAGCCCGGCTCGTCCGGGCCGCGTGGGTCAGATACTGCCCCGCACGCGCGCGCGCGGGCGCGCGCGCACACACACACACACACACACACACACACACACACACACACACACACACACGACACAGCTGTGAGCTGCGTCTCTTGGGCGGTGGGATTGGGCGTGAGTCACTGCCTTGGAGAGGAAACTTGAAAAGCCCCAGGGCCAGAGCAGTGGCGTGTCGGTGTCCTCTCGGCATGGCTGTCACACCTGCCACTGGCCAACCCCAGCCCCGGCCCGTGGAAGCAGCTGCCCAGGGCGGGTGGCGGAGAGGCTCGCGGCGCTGCTGCTGTCGGGACGGGGATGCTGGCGCCTGACCCCTCAGCCCGGGACGGGCGGCTGGGCGTGCGCGAACCCAGGCTCCAGGGGGGCGCCAGGCCCCTCCGTACTTGCGCCGCCTTCGGCAGCAGCACCCGGACCCTGCGCCCGCCCGGACCGCAGCCGGCCTCCCCGCAGCCGGCCTCCGCGCTTGCCCAGGGAGCTTTGCGGCTGCCCCTCCTCCCTCCCTCCCTCCTCTTCCTCTCTCCCTTCCTTCCTTCTTTCAATTTTAAAATTGTATTGTAATAAATACCAAAAATTACCCAAAAGAATGACGAACATAAAAACCTCTCAACTCCCACCCTCCCTGAAATGATCACCATTCTGGTAACCATCTTCTTATTTTTAAAAAAATAAGTATTTTGTAAAAAACTATTTTTAGGTTCAATTCCGGTTTATTGTGAAGAAAAGTTGTGAAGACAGTGCAGAGTCCCCACGCACCCCACGCACTGCCCCGGCCACTGACACCTCCCTCCACCCGGGCGCCCTTGTGACAGCCGGCGAACCAGCGCGGCGATTACTGACGCGGAGGCCGGTCTGTGCTCAGGTTTCCTCAGTTTCTCCCAGTGCCTCTTTCCTGTCCCAGGACAGCCAGCACAGCTCGCTGCCGGGTCTCCGCGGCGGCTCTGACCCCGCTCTGCCGACCTCGGCTGTCTCAGGGGACCTGGGCGCGGCTGGGCGCGCCTCCGCCGGACACGACCCCGCGCGCCTCCGCCGGACACGTCCCCGCGCGCCTCCGCCGGACACGACCCCGCGCGCCTCCGCCGGACACGTCCCCGCGCGCCTCCGCCGGACATGTCCCCGCGCGCCTCCGCCGGACACGACCCCGCGCGCCTCCGCCGGACACGTCCCCGCGCGCGCCTCCGCCGGACACGTCCCCGCGCGCGCCTCCGCCGGACACGACCCCGCGCGCCTCCGCCGGACACGACCCCGCGCGCCTCCGCCGGACACGTCCCCCCGCGCGCCTCCGCCGGACACGACCCCGCGCGCCTCCGCCGGACACGTCCCCGCGCGCCTCCGCCGGACACGTCCCCGCGCGCCTCCGCCGGACACGACCCCGCGCGCCTCCGCCGGACACGACCCCGCGCGCCTCCGCCGGACACGTCCCCGCGCGCCTCCGCCGGACACGTCCCCGCGCGCCTCCGCCGGACACGACCCCGCGCGCCTCCGCCGGACACGTCCCCGCGCGCGCGACTCCGCCGGACACGTCCCCGCGCGCGCCTCCGCCGGACACGACCCCGCGCGCCTCCGCCGGACACGACCCCGCGCGCCTCCGCCGGACACGTCCCCCCGCGCGCCTCCGCCGGACACGTCCCCGCGCGCGCCTCCGCCGGACACGTCCCCGCGCGCCTCCGCCGGACACGTCCCCGCGCGCCTCCGCCGGACACGTCCCCGCGCGCGCCTCCGCCAGACACGTCCCCGCGCGCCTCCGCCGGACACGTCCCCGCGCGCCTCCGCCGGACACGTCCCGGGCTCCTCGCCGCCGGCGGGGTCGGGGAAGCAGGTGGAACCCGCGGGGGACGGCAAGCCCGGCCGGCGCCCAGGCCGCAGCGCCCAGGGAGAAGGACGAAGCCAGACGGGGTGGCCTAGGGTGGCACCGCCCTCAGGCTCCTTGGCCACGTGACTCCGTTCGTGCGGGGACTGGCGGAGCGCAGCCTGCAGAGCTCACGAAGGGCCGCGATTAGTGACAGCGCCGTCGTCGGGCTGCTCTGGCGTCAGCACTGAGGCAGGAGCTTTTGTTAGCAGCCCTGGAGGCTGATACGGGCCCATTTCACAGACGAGAAGCAGGTTCACCGAGGCCCAGTGACTTGCCCAGACAAGCCTTCAGGAATAAGAAAACAGAGATTTAAGCCCCGACCTGCCCCGACTCATGCCAAGCTTCCTCTGCTACGCCACCATCCACTCCTCGCGCAGCCACGGCCGCCGGTCTCGCTCTTGCGGACGGAGGAACAGAGAGGAGGTGCCTCAGCCCTCGGGGCCACCGGCACGAGGCCCTGCAGGAGGCCCAGGTGTCCGACCCGCCCAGGGCCAGCGGGGACTGGGTGGGGGCTGGGGCCTGGGGTGCCGCCAAGGGGCACTTGTCGCTGGCCCGCGGCGGCGTTGGCGGGGAGGCCTGTGTGTGCAGCCTTCCCCGGCCCTCTGGCTGCCCGCGTGCGCCGGAGCGCCCAGCCGGACTCCGCAGGCCAGGGACAGCTCGCCCCGCTGGGCACCGGACAGCTGGGGCCTGAGGGCCCGCTGCGAGAGCTCCCACGGGGCGGGGACAGGAGGCCCTCATCACTTCTCTTGTGACACTCAGCGGCTGCCCCGGCCCACCAGCTCTGCTGCGTCTCCAGCCTCAGGGCCCCACCCGACCCCCGCCCTCAACCCCCGCTGCGCTCCCACCCCGTCCTGTCCCCAGCATTCGCGCGGGAGTCCCAACCCCAGGAACCGCAGAATGCGGTCTCCTTGCAGCGAGGGGTGTTGAGGCGTAGCTAGTCAAGGCGAGCTCGCGTGAGCCGCGCAGTCCGAGGTTCTGCGTCCGGCCCCTGGCAAGCAGCACACACCTTGTCGCCCACCCGGCCGAGTCCCCGCTGAGCCCCGGACTGCGGATCTGGCAGCGAAGACCAGGAGGCAAGAGCTGCAGCCTTCTGGGGCTTTTGTCGCAGTGAGGAAGAAAGGCAGGCGGGTAATTCCATGCTCCGACAGGGCCGCGAGGAAGCAAAACAGGCGGGACACTCTTCCCGCCTTCTCCCCGACCCCCTTCCCGCTCTTCCTAGAAAAGGGAAGGAGGGGGAGGCCTCCGCACGTCCCTGCTGCCCTCCCGCCTGTCCAGAGTCCTCTGTCCCATCACGGGAAGTCCTGGAGACACAGCTCCCCTCTCCCGCCTACTCCCTCTGCTCTCCTGCCTCCCCTGCCTCAGAGGGGCCAGCCTCCTTCCCACTGTCTACACCCCACCCCTCCCAGCCCCCACCTCCCGACTCACCACCGCGCTCTCGGGGCCACCAGGACCCTGCCTGTCCCCTTTTCTCCTGTGCTGGCTTCTCTTCTTGCTCCTGTTTCTTTTCTTCACTTTTTTTTTTTTTTTTTTGAGACAGAGTCTTGCTCTGTCGCCCAGGCTGGAGTGTAGTGGCACGATCACAGATCACACAGCCTCCAATTCCTGTGCTCCACAGATCCTCCTGCCTCAGCCTCCTGAGGGACCACAGGTGTGAGCCACCACACCGGGCTAATATTTTCATTTTTTGTGGAGATGGGTCTCGCTATGTTGCTCAGGCTGCTCTCAAACTTCTGGCCTCAAGTGATCCTCCTGCCTCAGCCTCCCGAAGTGCTGGGATTACAGGTGTGAGCCACAGCACCCAGCCTTACTTTTTACTTTGAAAAGCTTCAAGCCTAAAGAAAAGTTGCAAGAATAATACGATGAATACCGTTATATCTTTTATCAACATTTACCAGTTGCTGACATGTTGCCACTTTGCTGTATCTCAGTGTCTATACTCGTATTATCAGTATTATTTGTTGAGCCTTTAAACCGTTAGAGCCTCATGATCCATCACCCTTAAATACTCAGCTGTGTCTCCTAAGAATAGGACATTCTCTTACATGACCACAATGTAAACATCAATTAGGGAAATTTCATATTGACACACAATTGTTATCTAAAATATAGTCCTTTGTAGCAATTTTTTTTTTATCCAAAAGCCAAACTGGGATTGCATTGAGTTGTCACATCCTGGTCCTTCACAGAGCCACCGTCCCTGAGGGCTGTCCACCGCCACTCCCCACCCCCTGCGACTTCAGCCATCACCTCTCTGCAGCTGTGCCTCCTCCTCTGCTCGCTCTGACACCAACCTGTCCAGCCCTGCTCCGCCCCACCTCCACTCTGAGTGGTTCGCTTGCTCCTGCCTGCAGCCTGGCTCCCCAGAGCAGTGCTCCTGTCCATCTGCCTCCCCCGGTGCCAGGCCCGGTGCTTGGCGGACGCACCGCGGAAGACGGGACAACACTCTCCAGGGATCAGCCAGACCTGGATTTCAACTGTGGCTCCATCAGCTTCTGCTGCTGTGACCTCCCTCGAGTTGTTCAGCGGCTGCTCTGAGCTGATGCCCTACTATGGGGTCTCTGTCCGTCCTGTCTTTGAATGCCTGGCACCCAGCAAGCCTGGAAGGAAGGGAGGGAGGGCCATCTGTAGCACCCTGTAGAGCTCAAAAACTAGGAGGACAGTGGAAATCCACAATCAGCTCCTGGACACCCCTGTGGCCTCCACCCCTGTGGCTCCACACAGCCTGACCCCCAAGCTTGGTGGGGAGAGAGCCCCAGGTTAAGGAACACACACTTAAGGACACAAGAGAACACGTGGGTCTGGAGCGAGCTCCCCAGATGGAGAGGACTTAGACACCTTTGAAGGAGACCCCGCCCATCATTTGTCCAGAGACTTCACAAACATGTACCTGGCCACAGTTAGGCCAGCAGGAAACACCCCCTCCCTCCCCATGGAAGCACCGGGATCCCATCATCTCAAGCCCCCCTGAAACCTGCACCCAGGCTGGGGGGTCTGAGGCTTCCCGCCCCCAGCAGCAGGAAGGACAGGATGCCTGCGAACACGGTTTTGGGTATCAGATTCCTCAGCAACATCTGGATCCAGTTTAGCTGCAAACACTGAAAGGGAGGCCTGGCTGGCAGCCAGCACCCCGCAGGGGCCCAGCCCGCACGCCCTGCTCTCAGAGACAGGGTTGCAGAGGACTCCGCTCAGCCCCACCTAGCCCCCTTGTTCCTTTCAAGCTCCCTGGGGAACGGGGGGCCACTCCCTGGCAGCCCCATCTTGGTCTCCAGTGGACCTGTTTCCCAGCCTGCCTCTCAAGTTTTCCAAAGCATCAGTGACTGCCACCCTGACGTGGAGGCAGGAGGCTGGAGGCCTCTCTGCCTGCGTGAGGTTTGGGTTCCGAGGGTGCCATCTCCACCTCGTGCCCATGCTCTCCTCCACACGCACGCACCTTGCCGCTCTCTGCACTGGACTCCAGCACGCCCTGCGCTTGGAAGCCCTAAGCTCTCAGAGCAGGCCGGACATCCAGCAACAGCCCTCAGGGTGCAGAGGGCGCAGGGATTTGGCAAAGGTCAAACAGCAAAGCAGGTCACGGAGCACCAAGCCATGAAGGCATAACACTTACTAATAATGACAGTGACATTGTGTCACTGGGCGCCTACTTTAAACCAGATGCCTTGATGGGTCTTTGAAATATAGCAGTTCTTTCAAGCTGGGTAAGTATTTTGCCCAAAGCACATACTTAATAAGTGGTAAAGCTGCAGTCAGACCCAAGTGGGCCTGACATGGAATTACAGGATTCCTCCCCTGCAGCTCCCAGTGCCTGAAATTCCGCCGCTAAGTCTTCCCAAGCTCTGTTGTTGAGAACATAAATGGTCCTGGCAAGTTCCTGCCGTGAGCCATTCCTAGCCAACCCCTGAAGGGCAACAGAAGGGGGAACACCAGACCGGGCTGTGGAGCCTCCAAGAAGGAAGCAAAAGGGGGTGGGACACGCTGTCCAGCCTTCCCAATTTCTCAGCCTCAGAGTTTCGGATTGGAAGTTGAGGCCTCCTGAAAAGTCCTTCCTGGAGAGATCTCTGAACATCTCTCTTCTGCGGGAAGATGTCATGTGGCTGTGCTACAGTGGGACTGGGGCCCAGGGAGGGGGTGTTCATGGATGAAATCGTTCTGGGACAGCTCAGTCATTTTTACCAAGAGATTTTCAAATGAACTTCCTGTTGACCCAGCCTTCCTATACGACCTCCATGCTGAGCTTAAAGCCCTGTAAGCACTAGATCCTTAATAAAGAAGTAAAAAAACAAGTGACCAAAGGCTATGTAGAGATTGATACCAAAGACACGTGACTGTCTAGGCAGTACGAGAGACTGTTAAGTTACCAGCGTTCATCCTCATCTTTCCTTTTTTCTTTTTCTTTTTTTTTTTTTGAGTAGATACATGTAGAGAAAGCCATTGTTCTAGCCACTGTGACACTCACCCCTTCTTTTCACAGCGACAACCCTGCTCTCCCTCCTGCAAAGGGGCCTGTGCATCACAAGCAGGGAGGACTGCTGACTGGGACTCAGCCTCTTGGAACCCTCCCACCGAGACAGTGATTGGCACAGGGATGAACACGTGACTCAAACCAGGCCAATAGGATTCAGTTCTGAGACTTTTTGTTGGAACTTTTGGGAAAGAGAAACTCTTTTTCACAGATGTGATGAAGCTAACAGATGAGCCTAGCTGTCCACGGCAGCCCCCACCCAGCTCCCCAGCGGGGAGCACTGCCTCCTTCCTCGTCACGGAGCACGACGTGCGCAGTCCTGGCAGAACGCCTCCCGACTCTCGCCCTGGCTGCTGAGGCTCGGCCTTCATTGCCCCTTTGGGTCCCCTATGCCTTCCAGACCCATCTGGCCCCACGTGCTGTGTGGCTTGATGAGAATAACGCCGACGTGGAACTGGGAATCCAGTGAGGACTGGCAAGATGAGGTTTCAGGGAAGAAGGGTTGTCCCTCTCGCTCTTGGTGGGAAATCAGGCACCGATGGCTTTGGACAGCGTCCAGGTTCTTCTCTCCATTCCCGATAGCTCTCGAGTGTGTTGAAAAGTTCCCTTGGGGAGGGCAGGGAGGGCAAATGGGGGTCAGAATGCTTCCAGCTGCAGACAGGAAATGCGAGACTGTCATAAATGCAGCTGGAACGAGATAAGACCTCTGAGCCTGAAGAACTGAAATGCACAGATTGGCTTCAAGGGAGTCTCTGGCAGGGTTAGAAGCCAGAGGTTTTGCTTTTTACTCTAATCAAGAAGCAGTTGGTGCAAAATAGCAGAACATAAGAAAAAGAACATGTTCTGGACTGGGTGAGAACCAAAATTAGCCAGAAAGTGCTAAATGTACTTCTAAATCCATTTGTTTTAGATTCTGCTCATGAATCTGATGGAAACTTCAGGGAGACACAAGCAGGGGGCGGGGGGTCCCCACAAGTTCCCACCTGCTCCATGTTCACTTTCAGCCATGACACCTGCAACCAAGTGCTGAAATCACAGGATCCCTAATGAAAATGTGTCTTAGTTGTAGTGGCAGCTGGTAAGAGTTGAGACGGTGGATCCATTAAGGAGCAGCCGGTTAAAAGTCTGGGCTTCGAGGCTTCTAGTCATCTGCGAGGGAAAGTGTCTTCCCCAGGAAAACAGGCTGCCCAGGGGGAGCGTCAACTTCTGTTTTGGCATCTAGAGTTCTGTCTTGAACGACCATGCACATTTGTCCCACTGGTTTGGAATTTAGATTTGGATTGAAGTGACAGGTTATTGCTGTTTAACATGCTCATTTCTCCTTGTTGAAAAGTTCTTAAAGGGATTTAAGGTTATTTTTGAGTTATGAGATGCTCCTCACTTTTTCAAGGTTATGAAAAACATTGTGCTAGTCACAGGCTTGAAGAATTATAAATGTGTGATTTTAGTTAAGAATGTGTTTTTTATTTTTATTTTTCCCTTTTTACTTAGAAGCTCGTGTTCAGTCTCTGACGCCATGTTGGCAGACACCAGCAGGAAGAGAAGGGGACTCAACTTGGCAATCGGCCTGGGATAAGAGAAAAGCTCTTCTTTGCTGGCACTACTAGTTTATCTAAGGCTACAAGGAAAGAATTATTCTTAGGTCATTTTTTTCCCCTTTAAATTTTCTTTAAAAATTTTACCAAAGCATTACAAACACACTTTTTTAAAAATCAACTTTTTAAAAAATCAAATCAAAAAAAGCAATTGCCCTGCCCAAGTTCCGCAGCTGCTCCTCTAAGAAGGAATCTCTTTAAACATTGCCTTTGTAGATTTCAGTTTCTTGAGCAAAAAAAAAAAAAGGAAAAAGAAATAAATAAGCATTGCCTTTGGTGGGTCCCTCCATCTTTCTAAGACTCAACTTATAAAGCTGTTTCCGCCGTTGTCATTTTGTTGAGGTATAATTCACATGTCATTAAATTCGTCCTTTGCAAGAGTGCTATTCAGTAAGTTTTTGTATATTCATAAAGCTGTGCAGCTATCACCACTCTCTAATTCAACAACATTTTCATCACTCCAAAAGGAAACTCCACACCCACTAACCGTCATTCCCAATTGCCTGCACCCAAAACCCTGGAAACTACTCAGCTACTTTACATTTCTGTGGATTTGCCTATTCTGGACATTTCATATAAATGGAAGTACACAATATGTGACCTTTTGTGACTTGCTTCTTTCACTTAGTGTAATGTTTTCGAGATTGATTTATGTTGTAGCATATATCAGAACTTCATTCCTTTTTATGGCTGGATAACATTCCATTGTATGGATATACCATCCTTTTTATTTATTTGTTAGTTGATGAACATTTAAATTGTTTCTACTTTGGGCAGTTATGAATAATGAATGTTGTTATGAACATTCATGTACAAGTGTTTGTGTACACATGTTTTCAAATTTTTTGGATATACATCTGGTTTTGATTTATCCCTTTAGACTTCTTGTTATGAGAAGTGAGTATTTAGCTTGTTTATAATACTCTCTCTCCTTCCCTGCCCCATCCTACCAATATAGTTTCTATTTTTACTTCTTCTGTTCATTACATTTCTAACTGTGGTGGTGGCAATTACTTTCTACTCTAATAAAAATCTGATTACAGCAGCTTAAACACACAAGGAAATATTTTTACTCACTTAACAAGTCCAGTTTATTGCTGGCTCAGCTGCCAAAAAGCTGCCAGCAGGGCCCCAGGCCCTCTGTCTTTCCTCTCTGCTATCCTTCACAGCCTAGGTTTTCTATTAATGCACCTCTTCATTTGATTACAAGATGGCTGCTGCAGCTCCAAGCATCACAGCTGTGTACAAAGAATGGGGAAGAAACAGGAGCTGTCACCTTTTATCAAGAAACTATAAGCTTTCTAAGTCCTCATCCACTAATCCCCTAGCAAAGCAAACTTTCACTTAAATTTCACTGGCCAGGCTGGGCGCTGTGGCTCACGCCTGTAATCCTAGCTCTTGGGAGGCCGAGGCGGGCGGATTGCTCAAGGTCAGGAGTTCAAAACCAGCCTGAGCAAGAGCGAGACCCCGTCTCTACTATAAATAGAAAGAAATTAATTGGCCAACTGATATATATATAAAAAATTAGCCGGGCATGGTGGCGCATGCCTGTAGTCCCAGCTACTCGGGAGGCTGAGGCAGAAGGATCACTCAAGCCCAGGAGTTTGAGGTTGCTGTGAGCTAGGCTGACGCCACGGCACTCACTCTAGCCTGGACAACAAAGTGAGACTCTGTCTCAAAAAGAAAAAAAAAAAAAAAATTTCACTGGCCAGAACTAAGTCACATGCCACATGTAGCTGCAAGGGAAGCTGAAAAGACCTACAAGAAGCTGGATTAGATAATTGGTTTAGGTTAGTGGTTCTCAAGCCTGGCTGCATATGAGAATCTCCTAGGGACACTTTACATGTACTGCTCTGTGCACGGCCTTATGCTGGTCCAGTGGTTCTCAACCAAGGGCAAAGTGGCAAGGTCTGAGCGCATTTCTGTTGTCGTAGCTGGGGGTGGACCGCTACTGGCATCAAGTGGGTAGAGGCCGGGATGCTGCCAAGCATCTTACAATGCACAGAACAGTCCCCAACAACAAATAATTATCCTGTTCAAAATGTCAATAGGTCATGGTTGAGAAATCTTGCCCTAGACCAATTAAATTATAATCTGTTCTAGGAGGTTCCAAGGTGCAGTCAGTGTTGAGAATCATTGGTTTATGAGTGCGCTGTTACGTATAGCTGCCACACTGATGCCCTGAACAACACTGGGTTTCTGTTACGAGGAAGTAGAGGGGAATGCGAATTGGTTAGGTCGTGTGTCTGCTCCACTAACCGTTAGTCATAGACCATTAATAACACTTTTACCTCTAATTCTACTAACTGCGTAATGTCTTTTGGTTCCCTCTTAACGAGATGAGAATATTAATAACCCCCTCATCACTTTAAGTTCTTCTCTTCTACTTTTCAACTTCTGTCAATTGAACTTTCACTTTTAGATTGACAAAGTTAATAGCATTTTTTGTCTTATAATCAAAACGATATCTGTACATTATCTAGCTATAGATTCTTAAAGTTGAAATTTAATGAACAGGATTTATATTATGACAATATAAATTTCACTGCAGAGCCAAAAAATGTTTTAAATCTTTATTTCCTTTCTTTATCAGGTTTTTGTTTTTCCTAGAGTTTGTAATTTTACTTTTTTTCCTTGCGCTATTTGACTTAGGCCATTTTAAAGAGTTGTTCATATAACCCTATTTCTGGGCCAGGTGCAGTGGCTCACACCTGTAATCCTAGCATTCTGGGAGGCCAAGGTGGGAGGATCACTTGAGGTCAGGAGTTTGAGACCAGCCTGAGGATGAGGGAGACCCTGTCTCTACTAATAATAGAGAAATTAGCCAGGCACAGTAGCACGTGCCTATAGTCCCAGCTACTCAGGAGGCTGAAGCAGGAGGATCGCTTGAGCCCTGGAATTTGAGGTTGCTGTGAGCTAGGCTGACACCACAGCATTCTAGCCTGGGCAACAGAGTGAGACTGTCTAAAAAAACACAAATAACCCATTCTATTTGGTATAAAAGATTCAGCAAGGAAGAAATAAGCACTAAAACTGGACCAAGTTCCTTGGGAACTGGAAGCTTTCACATCCCTTGCTACTTCCAATTAGATAAAAATATAAATAAATCAATAACTGAGGAATCTAGTTAATGTAAAGTGGGCCATACAGAATATGCCCCAAATCGTGGATTAAATAAATAAATATTTGGTGAATGTTGTTAAATGTTTGCATCTGTTTGGGAATATTCTTGCTGAATGCTAGTGTAAATAGGAGGAAAATCTTTTCCTGATTCATTTGTCAGATACAATGTGATTTTATATACTATGCAATGGTGAGATAGGGATGTAGCAATGGATTAGCTAGTCATTTGACAATTGTAAATAATTTCATTTGTAGTGGATCTTTGTCATCACTGACTCCTCTCTAGCCAGAGAACAGAGAGTGAAATTACGTTCCGGCTTGCAAGTTACGTTCCGGAAGCAAGTCCTGATTGCAATTCCACACGTGAATCCTTTTTAGAATTCAGTGGTAATTTAAATAACTTTATGATATGTTTGCAAGAGCTCTGCAGAGCCACTGCAGTTGAATATCTGGATTATGAGTAGCTGCATAATTCAACCAATCTTATAGGTAATATAATATCACATTTCCACAGATTATTTTTTATGTAGTATAGTTATATTTTATGTTACTCTTGATTGATTACTTTTTACTGAGTTAAAATTTATATATAGTGGGCCGGGCGCGGTGGCTCACGCCTGTAATCCTAGCACTCTGGGAGGCTGAGGTGGGCGGATTGCTCAATGTCAGCAGTTCGAAACCAGCCTGAGCAAGAGCGAGACCCCGTCTCTACTATAAATAGAAAGAAATTAATTGGCCAACTAATATATGTATAGAAAAAAAAATTAGCCGGGCATGGTGGCACATGCCTATAGTCCCTGCTACTCGGGAGGCTGAGACAGTTGCTTGAGCCCAGGAGTTTGAGGTTGCCGTGAGCTAGGCTGACGCCACGGCACTCACTCTAGCCTGGGCAACAAAGCGAGACTCTGTCTCAAAAAAAAAAAATTTACATATAGTGAAACATACAGAATCTTAAGAACAATTCAAGGAGTTTTGACAAATGTATACACCTATGTATACATAGGTGGTTATTAATTGGTTATTTTCTCTTTGGGGAATTTAAGGTAAATATTAATGCCCAAATATCTTTGAAAAGTTTTTGTTTTGTTTTGCTTACTAGGAAAGGTTTTTGTGGTAAAATCCACAAAACAAAATTTACCATGAGTGACATTTAGTACATTTATAAGATTGTGCAACCATCCCCACATCTAGTTCTAGAACATTTTAACTGCCCCAAATGGAAACCCCATTAAGCAGTTACTTCCATTCCTCCTTTCCCCAATCCTCTGGCAACCATTAATCTGCTTTCTAACTCTGTGGACTTTCCTATTCTGAATATTTCATCCAGATGGAATCATACAACATTGGCCTTTGGTATCTGGTGTGATGTTTTCAAGGTTCATCCATTTTGTAGCATGTATCAGTACTTCCTTTCTTTTTACAACTGAATAATATTCCATTGTGTGTATATACTACAATTAGTTTATCCATTCATCTGTTGATGGACATTTGGGTTTTTCCCACCTTTAGGTTACTGTGGATAGTGCTGCTATGAACACTCATGTACAGCTTTGTTGAACACTTGTTTTCAATTCTGAAAAAGATATTATTTTATGTGTCACCTAAGTAGCCCAGATCTGAGTATCTTCAAGATAAGAGTTGTATTGGAACCTGCTATTTTGTTCCTTCACTGCCTATTACTTGTTCTAAACAAAACAAAAAGAGTCAGTGGTGAGACTGCCAAGGAAGAAAAGATAAACAGTGGTCATGCTGTTCAACATGACTTTTGATGGCTCCGCGGCCAGTGCTTAGGAATTCGAAAATCACAGAAATGGAGAACAGAAAAATGGTGCATTTTTAGTTATTAAAATCACAAACATTCCCAGTACTGTGTGTGAAAGGTTTTGATTCCTGTATCTGTGTCCAAAGGAGATTGCTGTCTGAACCACGATGGCTTCTCAGGGCTGGTTGCAAACCAGGTTGAAATGTATAAAAATGGTAAAATGATAATTGTCCAGCTGTTAGTCCTGGCAATGGATAACTTGGCAGTGCAGTGGGCTGGTTTTAGGAAGGAGGGATGAAATGAGCAAGGATGTTTTCAAAGATTTGGGATTTCTGTGGGGAGAGGGAAGGAAGCTAGCTTATGGGGAAAGGTGGCCAAGGAATGAGGAATTGAGAAGGAAAAGCCATAATCTCAGCCTTTTTGAAGAAGCTGAGTCTATAAAAATTCTCAAGTCCTGAAAAGAGAATGTTACCATGGTATGTTCTGTAAGATAGTTATAATGCCCATGTGAATTTTCAGTATTGTTTAGAGAAAATGCTATCTATTAATTAAACCAAAGTAGTACAAGAGTTCTCTACTAAGATTTTGCTCAAAGTGCCAAACTAATTGATTTTGCCCTACAAGCCATTTGATATGCTCAAATTATTTGATTAGATACTCAAAATTTTTGCAGTTTTTGATCAGAAGGTAGCACTTGATCAATTTGTCAAACAACAGGAGTTTGTCATAGAACTAGTTTAAACTCTTAGTGTATACACAAGCTTACCATATGTAAAACATAAATACCCAAGATAATATGTCTACGCGCCTTTATCACGAGGAAAGTCGGTCTTTTTCTTAGATTAAAGGACTATTGGGGAAATATTTGAACTAAAGATAAAGGACAATGATACATGTTCCCCTGGTCCACTCATGTCTTCTATTTGAAACTTTATTTATTTTTTTATTTTTTGAGACAGAGTCTTGCTCTGTTGCCCAGGCTACAGTGCCATGGCATCAGCCTAGCTCACAGCACCCTCAAACTCCTGGGCTCAGGCGATGCTCCTGCCTCAGCCTCCTGGGTAGCTGGGACTACAGGCATGCGCCACCATGCCCCAGTTGATCTTTCTATTTTTAGTAGAGACAAGGTCTGGCTCTTGCTCAGGCTGGTATCACACTCCTGACCTCAAGCGATCCTCCTTCCTCGGCCTCCCAGAGTGCTAGGATTACAGCCAGGAGCCACCGAGCCCGGCCATTAATATAACTTTTTAGGAAATATCAAAGAAAAAAAAAGAAACCCTCAAACAAAGGGGTTCAGAGCGCTTCAGGGCTGCTGAGCACATCCAGGTGTGGGGCAGGGAGCCTGCACACGCCCCCGCATCCTGGCCCACGCTCTCTCCCGTGTGGCTGCTGCTGGCTGTGTCCTTACAATACACTGGGACTCGTGAGTTCTGTGAGTCACTCTAGGGAACCACCATGCCTGGGGAGGCTCCTGGGAATTCCCAACTTCTAACCTGCCGCAGAAGCATGGTGGCCCAGGACTGCCTGTGGCGTCGGAAGCGGGCAGTCTCCTGGGCCGGGCCTCGACTGTAGGGTCTGGCGCCCGCCCAGGGACAGCGTCAGAGCGGGTCCAAGTGCTGCACACCGGCTGGCGAGGGGCGTCGAGGGCATCTCGTGCTGGGCGCGGGTCGTCCACTCCCACAGGCGGGCTTTTGTCTGAGGGTGACCGTCCCCACTCGAGGACAGGCGTTGCTGATCACCACTTCCACTTTCTGTAGGCCCACGAGAGGACAAGCAAACCTGGGCAGGCGCGGTGGCTCACGCCTGTAATCCCAGCACTCTGGGAGGCCGAGGCGGGAGGATTGCTGGAGGTCAGGAGTTGGAAACCAGCCTGAGCAAGAGCAAGACCCTGTCTCTACTATAAATAGAAAGAAATTAATTGGCCAACTAATATATATATATAGAAAACATTAGCCGGGCATGGTGGCGCATGCCTGTAGTCCCAGCTACTTGGGAGGCCAAGGCAGCAGGATTGTCTGAGCCCAGGAGTGTGAGGTTGCTGTGAGCTAGGCTGATGCCTTGGGGCACTCGCTCTAGCCTGGACAACAAAGCCAGACTCTGTCTCAAAAAAAAAAAACAACATGCGCTCCACAGGGGACAGCTGGCAGGCGACAGCTAAGGCGGACAATCCCAGAGCAAGCAGGCCAAGGACTGGTGCAAAGTCACGGCGGCCTCGCAGATTAGTGGGAGGAACGAAGTCATGCATCTGAAACTCCCACACAATGCCTGGAACAACAGATTTGTCCCCGTCATCATGGACCAAGAAAACCCAAGCCCAGGTTTCCTGACGACATTCAGTTAACA
The DNA here is from genome assembly GCF_040939455.1 of Microcebus murinus. Taxonomy (NCBI): domain Eukaryota; kingdom Metazoa; phylum Chordata; class Mammalia; order Primates; family Cheirogaleidae; genus Microcebus; species Microcebus murinus. The sequence goes on along the minus strand of NC_134123.1, from coordinate 3,643,424 downwards.
CGCAGCCTTCTTTTCAATTTGCGGCCTGAAAACTTGTTCCTTTGGATTAAACCCTGTGCCTAGAGTCCAGCAAACAGGGCAGGAAATACTTCATGACAATGAGATGCTGCTGGGAAAATAGGAAATTATAAAATTCCAACCCACAACTTAGAAAATGCAAGCACATTTTATTTATTCCTGGTCACTGATGTGGTAATTGGAGCTGGAACATCTACACATTCAAACAACACATGACCGGCCCCTTAACAGGGCAAAGCAAGCTCCCAGAGAACCAATCAGCTCATCACATTGCAAGGGTGTCCAGTGCTTTTCACAGCAAATGTGGTACCTGGGTGGGCCCCTGTGCCTTGTGTGAACGTGCACGTGGGTGTCATCTGTCCCAGCACCTGCTGACTGCAGCTGCGTCAGCACCCTCAGCCGCACAGCCTGACACCTTCCAGGCCCTGGGCTCAGCGCCAGGCCCTGCGGGACCAGGCCTGATTCCACACTGGGCGAGATCACAGTGAGACTGAAGAGTGTCGGCTGGCTTCTTTATTTGATTTTTAAAAAAAGAAAATAAAGAAATTGGCGGATGATAGTAAAAGTAATCTTTTTTAAAAGGAATATAAAAGTAAAATTATTTTTATAAAAATAAAATGTTACAAAAAATAAGGAATAAAAATAAAGAAAAAAAGAAAAAACTCTACTTGGTAGAGAACAAAGAGTGAAAAACAAACCCTCAAGGCCTGGACTGGTTCCTAACTATTATTGTACTTACATATTTTAAAATGCTTAGTCAATATGGAAAATTGCACCATTGCTTAGCAACCAAGTTTATAGAGAAAATGAGATCTGAAAGCCCCATGCCAGCAAACAGGACTCTACGGGGAAGATCTGGTAAGGAAAAGGGTCTAGGAAGACAAAGTCGGGGCCGACTCCCCTCTGAGCCTAAATTTAACCCCTCATAATGATCCTAGTTGACATGACTTGAGCACATTGTGGCCGAGGCACTGTGCAAAACAGCACGCACTCATTATCCATGTATTGCTCACAACCACAGAAACAGACATAATGATTACTTCCATTTTCTCACAAGCATAAGGAGGCACAGAAAGGTCAGTATGTCAGTCAGGGTTACCCAGCCAGTAGTAAGTGGTGGATGCAGAATTCGAACCCCAGACCCCAAGTTTTTGGTATTATGCATAGTGACCCAAGTGTGCAGCTCCTTGTGTCCCAACATCCAAATAGTGCAATTTATAGGAAAAGATGCAACTTGGGGCTAAAGAATCCAGACAATGAACTCAATTTTTTCCTTCGCTGAGAGATGCAGTCATAGATCACTGGAACTGAGGGTGGCAGAATATGCTTCCCAAAGTATGCCACTTTGGCGCAAGGATTATTTTGAGCTGAACACAATTGAGAAGAAGCAGACACAAGAAATGCTTTCTGCCCTCCCCTTACTTGTCTAAAAGCAGGAAATAAATTTGTAAAGATGTCTCCCCTCCTGTCTCTACCAAGGACAGAAGTTAATCACTGGTGACAACTCTAAACACTTATCAGCCCAGAGAGGGTACCAAAGAAACCAACATTAAAAACCTTACTGACTGGCCTTTATCTGCCATTAGTTTCCCATATATTTGGCTTCTCACAATTTACTAGCAGCTCAAAGTCCTTTTCCTGTGTCTTATCAAGTCTCTGAAACTTTATTGTTCTTTTGCCAAGATTCCACATAAGCCCACGTTCTGACAACCCCTTGGACTTGCTCACACTGTGATGTGCGGTGCACGCGTGAATAAACTCCTGTTTGTTTTCTCTTGTTAGTCTTCCTCTTGTCAATCTAATTTCCAGGGCCCCAGCTGGAGAACCTAAGATGGGCAGAGGACAAAGATTTTTTTTCCCTCCCCTACAAAATAAAGGTGAAGACCCCTGTTTTGTTCTGTTATTTTTATAAAATGGATAAAACATTATTGTTTTACTGATTGTAAAATAAAACACATGCTTATTGTAAAATATGCAAATGATATGACTGTCTACACATAGAGATAATTGCTTTAACTAATTTTTTCTAAACGCATGCATTTCTTAAAAATAAATGCAGCAGACTGCTGTCTCTAGTCACAGCTAACTAGTAGACCAACCCTCGCACTGAACAACTAGAAATGCTGGTTGATGAAAACAAAAGTAAAACACTGTTCTCAAGACTAATCTTCCATATAGAAGAATTCCAAACGAGATGAGTAGATACTTGTCTCTCCAGTGGGTGGAGCTTGATGCTACTTGTGTGGGCTGTTCTTAGACAGCCACTTCCAAAGAATACAGTATGGAAAGAGGAAAACATAACCTTGCTGGAGAAATCTGGCAGACAGTGCTTTTACTATGTCAAAGTCAAAATAAAATATAGAAACAAATGTCTGAACTTAATGTTTTATTTTGGGACGCAAAAATTGCAATTTGGAGCATACACATAGAACAGATGGTCTTTGATACATTCAAAGAACAAAAGAAAGTTGGGAGCTTTGTTAGAAAGAAATGTTTGGTGTTTAGGAGGGGTTTTGTTTTGTTTTTTGTAGAGACAGGATCTTGCTCTTGCTCAGGCTGGTCTCGAACTCCTGGCCTCAAGCGAATCTCCTATCTCAGCCTCCCAAAGTTCTGGAATTACAGGCCTGAGCCCCTGTTCCCAGAAAGAGAAATGTTACATATTGTTTTTGAAAGAAAGCTCATTGGCACCACAGAAGTGTCAATGGAAAAAAAGCCAAAGTCTGCAAAATAATTTTAAAGAGATGTATTCTGAGCCAAATTTGAGGACCATGACCTGGAGCCACTGCCAAAAGGCCTTTGGCAAGTGGACTCGCTGTGGCTGGGTTACAGTTCAGTTTTATACATTTTCAGAGAGACAAGGGTTACAGGCAAAGTCACAAATCAATACATGAGAGGCAGACATTGGTTTGGCCCAAAAAGGTGGGACATCTCCAAGCGGGGGCTTACAGGTTACAGGTGGGTTTAAAGATTCTTTGGCTGGCAATTGGCTGAGAGAGTTAGACTTTATCTAGAAGACCAGAAAGGATATGCTTACTTTAAGATAAGGGTATGAGCACTCTGGGAGGTCCAGACAGGAGGACATTTTAAATTACAATAGGCACCTGCAAGGATGCTTTAAGATGCTTTAAATTTAAGAATAGGAATATACTAGGATGCTTGAGTTAAGATATTTTAAATTTATGATAACTGAGTTAAGACAGGGGCTTCTTATCTTTTAGGTGATGTAAATGCCATACCAGAATCAGGTTGGGAAGTAACCACCGCTTCATTTGGTTAACAAAAGTCGCTTAGTGGGAATTTACCGTTTGTCAGCCTGACCCAGCTGGCCTCCTTAGGAAAGAGTTTTTAGCAAAAGAAAAAGATCAGAGTTCAGTCCTCGGAAGCTTTGGGTTGTGGCAAGCTCCGATTTGTGAGTGAGGTTGGTAGGCAAAACTAGTCTTAGAGTCACGGCAGGTCGTTTCAACAACTACTAGGTAAAACTGATCTTCAGGTTATAGCAGGTAGTGTTGGCAGCTGGGCTTTTCAAGACTTCTATTCCTGGAGCAGGGCTATGTGCCCCAAGGGCTCTCCCTCTGGCTCCTTGACTCTGATTTAGTGGGGTATGAAAAGAATGACCCAATTTGTACAATCAGCTTTCACGACTAAGCGATCAAGGTTGAAATCAGTAGTAAAAAGCCATGTTTACATCATGTACCCCCTGATTGATGTAAAGTGAAGGGTACTTAGCATCTGTGGTATTCTTCCCCCAAACCCATGATCCTGTCTAATCATGGGGAAAACATTAGACAAACCCAAATTGAGGGACATTTTACAAAATATCTAACCAGTACCCCTCAAAACTATCAAGGTCATAAAAAAACAAAAACAAAACAAGCCACTGATAAAAATTGTTGCAACAATAAAATACTAAGGAAAAAACCATAATATTGTACCCTGGATTAGCTATTAGAACAGAAAAAGAACATCGAGAAAAACTCGGCGAATCTGAATAAAGCCTGCAGTTCAGCAAGGTCATGGCAATGCTAACTTCTTAGTTTTGACAGATGTAACAAGAGGACATAGAGGTTCCCATTAGGGGAAGCTGGAAGGATGATATAAAGAAACTCTATCCTATTTGCCAACATTCTGTAATTTAAAAAATATTCCAAAATAAAAGATTTATTTACACTTTGTTCGAAGATGGCAACGACTTAACACGCGGACACCTCTGAGAAAGGGGGGCGCACGGGGCGGGCCTGGCGCCCGCGAGCGCGGCCGTCCACGCGCCGCCCAGGCTCGGCAGCGCCCCCTCGGGCCGGCCGCCGCGCAGCCCCAAGTGGAGTTCCGGGTTCGCTGCGGAACAGTAAAGACCCCAGAAGACCTACACCTGGGAATAAAAGTAAAACGAAGATAATCCGACGCTTCTAAGACTAAAACTCGGTTTCAGGCCGCGTCGAGGCGCCCTGCACGGGTTCAGCCGCGGGGGCGCCGGGAGAGCCCCGCAGTGTTGTCTCCGTAATTTTCTTTTCTTTTCTTTTTTAAATTATTTTTAACTTCTTTTTATTTTTATTTTTTCCTCTTCCTGCTGCGTGGTCAGTATCTGAAGAGCGTCTCCATAATTTTCCATACACGACGCCTGGCATTCAGTAAAAAAACTTTTGGGATACGGGGAGAAGGTCAGACACGTGTAATTGGAATTCGAGGAGGGACAGATAATGGGGAAGGAGCACTATTTGAAGAGAATGTGGCTGAAAGGCAAAGGAAATCAAGTCAGAGACCCAAGAAGCCCTGTGAACGCCCGCACTAGTTACAACATACCGAAGCTGCAGGAAATGAAAAGCAAAAGACCTCTTAAAAGTGACCAGGAAAAAAAGGATGCATTATTTAAAAAAAAAAAAATAACAATAAGGATGGCAGCTTTTCAGCAGAAACCATGGCAGCCTGGAGAATAATCCAGCGGAGTCTTTATGGCGCTTGTGGGAGCTCAGGAAGCAGCTCACCAAATCCCCCTTTGCCCAGCAAGTAAAGGCCTTGGCACTCAGCCTCAAAGCAGTCTCCTTCGACCTTCCCACCTCCCTATCAATCCCATCCTCTTTCCTAAAGCACCGGGGAGCGACTCTGGAATCTCCTGCCACTGCGCCTTTGTTTTAGACTAGTCAAGTGCAGTAGTGAGAAGGAGGGAAAGAGTAAAACAAGGACTTCGGTCTGTGACTGTGAACAAGCAATTAAGATAACTCACTACCTTCAGACCAGCGGATGCTTTATTTTATTATTTTCAATTTGAAAGCAGTCACTGCTTACTAACTGACCAGATTACAAAAAATAATGAGGTAGATGACTTACTTCATGAGTCTAATAAGCTGGTTGGGCTGGTCTTCCCTGTGGCCAGCATCTCCACCTTCTCTGGAATTTCCTTATCTGATCGAGAAAGTTTCTTTCTAAAAGAAATGCGATTGTCTGAAGACCCCCTCCCTAGGAATCTCATCAGATAACCAGGACAGATTAACCGCAGGAGAATGGAAGAGACTGTGGGTCACCATGCCCAGAAAGATTGTTCCTCTGTTCTTGTGAGCACAGCTCCCGGAGATTTCCTGGAGGGCTTTATCTGCACAGTAAGACCACGCTGGCTCCTGCCAGTTCCACCCTCACCTCGCAGCTCCTCCTCCCAGCCCAGAACCATTTACAAAATCATGGCTGCCTCCTAGCTCCTCACTCTCCCCTCTGAAGAGACTATTTAAGCCTCAACTCTCTGGCCCCTCTTCGTGCCTTACACTTTGCATGTGGCTTCCATGTTTATGCATGTTACAAAAATTGTGTATTGGCCAGAGTGGTGGCTCACGCCTGTAATCCTAGCACTCTGGGAGGCCGAGGTGGTAGTGTTGGGCCGTAGAAATGTACAGCCCGTTTGGGAGAGAGAGAGACGACCGCCCAAAAAGACTCAGAGTCCAGAGGCTTGATGCAAGAGAGCAAGAGGATTTATTTCCAGCGCAGCGCAGGGGCTAAACAGCATCACCGAGATGGGGAAGCTGCCGCGCCGAAGCTCTCAAGCTTAGGGTTTTTATGGGGCAAGACCACACGCAGGTGGCCGGGAAGTTTAGGGTGGGGAAATTCCAGTAGCTCCATCTTGCACAACCAGTTGCATGACCACTACCCAATTCTGAGAACTTGCAACGGACACTTACGGGAAAAGAAAAAGAAAAAGGGAGGGGTAGGGGTCTTAATTACCTAAGAGCAAGCATAGTTACAGAAGCGAAAAGCTGGTTAGGCTAGTTTGGGCCTTTAGGCTAGTTTGGGCCTTTCAGTAGGATCACTTGAGCTCAGGAGTTGGAGACCAGCCTGAACAAGAGCGAGATCTCCTCTCTACTAAAAATAGAAAAAATTAGCTGGGCATGGTGGTGCATACCTGTAGTCCCAGCTACTCAGGAGGCTGAGGCAGAAGGATTGCTTGAGACCAGGAGTTTGAGGTTTCTTTGAGCTAGGCTGACGCCAGGGCACTCACTCTAGCCTGGGGAACAGACTGAGACTATGTCTCCAAAAAAAAAAAAAAGAAGAAGAAGAAGAAGAAGAAGAAGAAGAAGAAGAAGAAGAAGAAATGTGTATGCCTTTTTCTTCTGTTAATCTACCTTTTGTCAGTTCATTTTCACTGAACTTCAGAGGACAGAGAAGAGGCTCTCTCTTGACTCCTACAAGCTCAAACAAATTAACACCCAACCTAGAATTCTATTCTTAATGGAAATATCTTTCAAAAATGAAGGTAAAATGAAACTATTTCAGACAAACAAAAATTGAGAGAATTTATTTCTAGCAAATAAGAAAAAAAAGAAATGCTAAAGGAGACCCTTCAACAGAAGGAAAATTATTAAAGATGGAGGCACAATAAATGCAAACAGGAATGATAAACAGCAGAAAGGCAAGTGTATGACTAAATCTAGATGAGTACTGACTGTATAAAATAATAATGTCTTTTGGTATTTAAAGTATTTGTGGAATTAAAATTCAGGACAGAGAAAAGTACTTCCAGAATGGTGGGGTAAAGACCTCCAAAAATCCCTGCTTTTCCTTCAAAGCAATGAGGATACTGGCAAAAAGAAAAATCGCAAAAAATCAACTCTTTCAGACTTTGGAAATTAACCACCACCTTGCAACAAGAAAGGAACTTCTATTCAGGAGGAAAAGTTGAATCTCAGAAAGAAGAGTGAGCTATGCAGCATTTTAACTCGTTCTATCTCCATACCCCTCCCCAGATCCACAGTGGGCTTGAAAACTAGAAGCCTCTCAGAGAATCACAACTCCCTGGAGCAGAAACCCATGTGCTGAAACCTCCGTGGGAACCACTGCCAAGGCAGGGAAACCTGAGCTGTAACTGATGAATTGGTGGAAGCTCAGTGTGGACAAGTCTGATAAATAAAACTCCAGAAGGACTTAGTCATCAGAGGCTCCCACATTTTGTGACACTTAGCTCTCAGTTCTCACAGTGAATTTCTAAGAAAAATCCCCTCATTTCCAGTAGAGGAAGGGAAAAGGAATCATTTTGAAATACCCCAGAACATTCTGTTCTTCCTGACAACGCCTGCCTTTAGGGGAAACTATGCCACCAAAGGCTGACCTGCTGGGGTTTTATCAGACCCTAACTAACCTGAAGAAGGGAAACATCCAATTCCAGCCCTCTCCAACCATTCTGTATCTCCTAAGAGGGGGAGGAAATTGAGAAGCACAGGTGAAGTTCAGTCCAGGGCATGAGCTCACCAGCAATCTGAGACCTAATATAGGACTGCAGAATTCTTTCCCTCCCTCCACACCTCAGCTCTATGTCATTAAAGGCCCATTTACCACAGTTCCTTTTACCCAGTACATCATGTCCACCTTGCAACAAAAATTACAAGGCACACTAACAGCAAAAAACAGTTTGAAGAGACAGACCAAACATAAGGACCAGAGTCTGATATGGCAAAAATGTTGGAATTATCAGACCAGGGATTTTTTAAAAACTGTGATTTATATGCTAAAGGCTTTCATGGAAAAGGTAGACAACAGACAAAAACAGACAGATAAAGTAAGCAGAGGAATGGAAAGTCTAAGAAAAAGTTAAAAAGAAATGCTAGAGATCAAGAATGCTGTAACAGAAATGAAGATTCCTTTGATGGGCTCATTAGCAGATTGGACGTGGCTGAGGAAAGAGTCTCTGAGCTGGAGGACATAATAGTGTCCAAAACTGAGAAGCAAACAGAAAAGACTGGGTAAAAACAGAATAGAATATCCCAGAACTGTGGGACAACCACAAAAACTGTACTGTACATAGGAAGGGAAACTACAAGGAGAAAGAAAGAAAACAAGGAACGGAAGAAATATTTGAAGCAATAATGACCAAGAGCTTCCCCAAATTAATGTCAGACACAAAACCACAGATCTAGGAAGGTCAGAGAACAAGCCAGATAAATGCCAAAAGAAAAAACAAAAAACAACAGCAAAAGCTATACCTGAGCATATTATATTAAAAAATATATTAAAAAAAAAAAAGAGAAATGTGCACTCTCCTTCACTTTTGAAGGACAGTTCTTCAGGGTGCAGAATTCTAGATTGGTGTTTTTTTTTGTTTGTTTTTTTTTTTTTTTTTTTTTTTTTTTTTTTTTTTTTTGAGACAGAGTCTCACTTTGTTGTCCAGGCTAGAGTGAGTGCCGTGGCGTCAGCCTAGCTCACAGCAACCTCAAACTCCTGGGCTCAAGTGATCCTCCTGCCTCAGCCTCCCGAGTAGCTGGGACTACAGGCATGCGCCACCATGCCTGGCTAATTTTTTTTTTTATATATATATATCAGTTGGCCAATTAATTTCTTTCTATTTATAGTAGAGACGGGGTTTCGCTCTTGCTCAGGCTGGTTTTGAACTCCTGACCTTGAGCAATCCGCCCGCCTCGGCCTCCCAAGAGCTAGGATTACAGGCGTGAGCCACAGCGCCCGGCCTAGATTGGTGGTTTTTGTCTTTCAACACTAAATATTTCATTTAACTCTCTTGTTTGTAGCGTTTATTGGAAGTGGGATGCAATTCTTATCTTTGCTCTTCTGTAGGTAAGGTGATTTTTTTTCCTCTGGCTTCATTCAATAATTTTTCTTTATCTTTGAGTTTATTAAGTTTGAATATGATATGCTCAGGTATAGTTTTTGCTGTTGTTGTTTTTTCTTTTGGTATTTATCTGGCTTGTTCTCTGATCTTCCTAGATCTGTGGTTTTGTGTCTGACATTAATTTGGGGAAGTTCTTGCTCTGTTGTCCAGGCTGGTGGGATCATAGCTCACTTCAACCTCAAACTCCTGGGCTCAAGTGATCCTCTCACCTCTGCCTCCCAAAATGCTGAGATTCAGGCATGAGCCATTGTGGCCAGCCTCAAGAGTGCACATTCCATTGACCTGCTTTCATTTGTATATGTGAGCAGTACTTTTTCTGATGTGTTATACAAATAGTTCAAGGTAAGTTAGCAGTATAGCTATAAAGAGTAATGTTGCCAGTCTCCTTCGTATAAAAGAAATTTATAAAACATGCTTAAATGTATTAGGTAAGTAGCAGATCTTTTTCTACAAATATGTGATATTTAGGTTTTTTATTTTATGAAATTAAGATTTGAAAAGATTATACGTTTGAGGAATAGTATAATATGATAGTTAAAAGCATAGGATTTGGGGCCGGGCACGGTGGCTCACGCCTGTAATCCTAGCACTCTGGGAGGCCGAGGCGGGTGGATTGCTCAAGGTCTGGAGTTCGAAACCAGCCTGAGCAAGAGCGAGACCTCGTCTCTACTATAAACAGAAAGAAATTAATTGGCCAACTAATATATATAGAAAAAATTAGCCGGGCATGGTGGCACATGCCTGTAGTCCCTGCTACTCGGGAGGCTGAAGCAGCAGGATTGCTCGAGCCCAGGAGTTTGAGGTTGCTGTGAGCTAGGCTGACGCCATGGCACTCATTCTAGCCTGGGTAACAAAGTGAGACTCTGCCTCAAAAAAGCATAGGATTTGGAGCTGATAGCCTGGGATTGGAATTACAGCTTTAGCAATGTACTATTAATGTAAATTCTCTGCACTTCAATTTTTTTTCTTTGAATGAATGGCTATAATTTCTACTTTCCATGGCTGTTGTGAGATTACATATAAAAAGTGCTGAATAAATGGTGGCTAATTCCTCTCGACCTAGAAATGGCTTAAAAAAAAAGTGGCTGTTATGACTAGCCCTTTGTTTTCTATGTAAAAAAAAAGTAAAGGACAAATACTTTTTGAAACAAAAATCGAAGAAATTTGTTTCCAGTAATCTGTGTAGCAAGAAATGTTAACAGAGGCCGGGCGCTGTGGCTCACGCCTGTAATCCTAGCTCTTGGGAGGCCGAGGCGGGCGGATTGCTCAAGGTCAGGAGTTCAAAACCAGCCTGAGCAAGAGCAAGACCCCGTCTCTACTATAAAATAGAAAGAAATTAATTGGCCAACTGATATATATAGAAAAAATTAGCCGGGCATGGTGGCTCATTCCTGTAGTCCCAGCTACTCGGGAGGCTGAGGCAGAAGGATCGCTCGAGCCCAGGAGTTTGAGGTTGCTGTGAGCTAGGCTGACGCCACGGCACTCACTCTAGCCTGGACAACAAAGCGAGACTCTGTCTCAAAAAAAAAAAAAAAAAGAAAAGAAATGTTAACAGAGATTCTTCAGAGAGAACACAAATAGTGTAAGTCAGAACTCAGATTTACATAAAGAAAAGAGCATCAGAAACTAAAAAAGTGAAGGAAAAATAAAATCTTTTATTCTTCTTAATCTTAATTGATCTAACAGAAAAGAGTTTGTTCAAAATAATAATTGTAGCAATGCATTCAATTGTGTATGCTGTGTGTGTGTATATATATATATATGTATTAATATATGCTCATGTCTGCTTATATATAAGTAAAAGGAAAGATTGCAATGATACAAAAGACAAAAGGAAAAAAGTAGGAATATGAATTTTGCTATTATAAGACATTTTCACTACCCTTGAATCAGTGCAGTGTTATTTCAAAGCAGACTTGATTTAGTCATGAATGTATAATATGTTGTAAACTCTAGGGTAACCATGAAAAATGTTTTTAAAAAGTATAACTGATAATGCTAAGACAGGAGAGAAAATAGAATCATACAAAAAGCCTAATTAAAACCACAAAAGGCAGAAAAAGTGGGAGACAAAAATAAGAACAAAGAACAGGCCGGGCGCGGTGGCTCACGCCTGTAATCCTAGCTCTCTGGGAGGCCGAGGCGGGCGGATTGCTCGAGGTGGGGAGTTCAAAACCAGCCTGAGCAAGAGCGAGACCCCGTCTCTACTATAAATAGAAAGAAACTAATTGGCCAACTAATATATATAGAAAAAAATTAGCCGGGCATGGTGGCGCATGCCTGTAGTCCCAGCTACTCGGGAGGCTGAGACAGAAGGATTGCTTGAGCCCAGGAGTCTGAGGTTGCTGTGAGCTAGGCTGACGCCACGGCACTCACTCTAGCCTAGGCAACAAAGTGAGACTCTGTCTCAAAAAAAAAAAAAAAAAAAAAAGAACAAAGAACAAAGGCAACAAATAAAAAACAGAAATAAATATGGTACCTGATAATCCAGTTATATCAATAATCACCTTGAAAGTTAATGATCTAAATACACTAATTAAAAGAGATTTTCACAGTAGATCAACAAATAAGACGTAACTATATGTTGTCTACCAGAAACCCACTTCAAATATAGGGACACATGCAGATTAAAAATAAATGGATGGAGAAAATATATCATGGTAACACTAATCAAAGGAAAGCAGGAGTGGCTATATTAATTTCAGACAGAGCAGAATTCAAAGCAGGAAAAGTTATCAGGGGTAAACAGGGACATTATAGAACAATAAAGGGGTAAATTCTAACAATCCCTAACTTGTATATCTAAAAACTGAGCATCAAAATATGTGAGGCAAAAACTGGTAGAACTTCAAGGAGAAATACATGAATACGTGATTACAGTTGGAAACTTCAACCTCCCTCAGACGTGGACAGATCTGGCAGACAGAAAAGCAGTAAGAACATAGCTGATGAATCTGTAAGTCACTTTGGAAAAAGAAAACAAACAAACAAACAAACAAAAAAAAAGAACATAGCTGAACTCAACACCACTGCCAATCAACTGGATATAATGGATATTTATAGGCTACTTCATTCAATAATAGTAAAAGACACATTCTTCTGAGGCTCACATGAAACATTCACCAAGACAGACCACTTCTGGGCCATAAAAACCACATTAACATGTAAAAGAATAGAAATCAGACAATATCTATCTTCAGACCACAGTAGATAGTTGGAAAATCCACAAATACTTGGAGGTTAAACAATACACTTCAAAATAGCACATAGGATGGTCACAGGTATGAAGGCCTTGGATGGGCCTGGGCAGGAGACCAAAAGTTGGGGCAGGTGGGGGCTCTAGCCTCTACACTTTCAGTACTTTTGGGCTGCTGGCAGGCTCCTGCAGCCATTCCTGTAGTCTCTGATTTCCCCTTTTGTTAGTGGTGTATGTCCTAGGAAAGCTCTAGAAGAATCCAGTGAAATAAAGGGAGGCCAGGTGTTGTGGCTCACACCCGTAATCCTAGCATTTTGGGAGGCCAAGGCAGGAGGATCACTTGAGGCCAGGAGTAAAATAGAGAGCAAAATAGAAAGACACTTGTTTCTATAAAAATATTTTATTTATTTATTTTAAGCTCTTTGTTTCTGCTTATATAAAAATATTTTTAAAAATTAGCCAGGCGTGGGGGCATGTACCTGTTGTCCCAGCTATTCAGGAAGCTGAGGCAGGAGGATTGCTTGAGCCCAAAAGTTTGAAGTTACAGTGAGCAATGCTGATGCCACTGTACTCCATCTTGGATAACAGAATGAGATCCTGTCTCAAATTTAAATTAAAAATAAAACTAAAAAATAAAAGCAAAGTAGACTGCAAAGGGCCGGGCGCTGTGGCTCACGCCTGTAATCCTAGCTCTTGGGAGGCCGAGGCGGGCGGATTGCTCAAGGTCAGGAGTTCAAAACCAGCCTGAGCAAGAGCGAGACCCCGTCTCTACTATAAATAGAAAGAAATTAATTGGCCAACTGATATATATATAAAAAAAAAAAAATTAGCCGGGCATGGTGGCGCATGCCTGTAGTCCCAGCTACTCGGGAGGCTGAGGCAGAAGGATCACTCGAGCCCAGGAGTTTGAGGTTGCTGTGAGCTAGGCTGACGCCATGGCACTCACTCTAGCCTGGGCAACAAAGCGAGACTCTGTCTCAAAAAAAAAAAAAAAAAAAAAAAAAAAAAAGTAGACTGCAAGGATATAGACATAAATGGATTACCAACAAAAGGACCAACAAAAATCTCTGCCAAAAAGAAAAACTAAAGGATCTCATTGTTTTGAACCTGATTATATGAAGTGTATTCTTTGTCATTGTCTCTGATCTTTTTCTCTGAGGCCACAATTAAGAATAGATTGTTTAGGTATTTACCTGATACTAACTGGAAATACATGATATTTATATTTCAAATGTTTTTAGTTATATCTAATGACTTCCTTTCTGAGTTCCTTTTTCATTAAAATAGGTTTTGTTTCTATTATTGCAGTTTTAATAATATGAATAAATATTAATAGAAGGTTTGTGCCAGTAGACATTCTGTTACTATTATAAATTAGTATTTAAAAATCTTTGGTCCTTCAGAGAGAAGGGAAGAGACCAAAAAAAAAAAAAAAAACTTTGGTCCTCTAGGATTCATTCACATGAATTTAATTGCTGTTTGCTCTAATTTCTTTGGGCTCTTCTAATCTGAGAGGAGTACAGTTTTGCTGTGAAACAGTGCAGGGAGACTGTGCCATGAAATGAAGGGTAGAATTTTTGGAGATGATAATGATATGAAACATAAAGACATAATTACTGTCCAACACAATGGACCACCTTATCCATGAAAGTAGTAATTATTAGTTACTGCTCTGAGAAAGGTAGAAAAGACAGAAAAATAGGGGAAATTTCTTTGAAAAACGAAACATCTCTTACATAAATGTCTAATGCATATTATAAAATTTTTGTTGCATTCTTTCTATTCCTAAAAATGTATGGAATAGAATTATTCAATTTAGTCAGTAAAAAATAACACATGGATCAAAGAAGGTATCTCAAGACAAATTTTTAAATATTTTGAACATAATGAAAATCAAAGGACAACTTATCAAAATCTGTGGGATGCATGAAAACAATATTTACAGGGAAATTTATAGCATTAAATGCATATGTTAGAAAAGAAGAAATCTAAAATCAATAATCTAAACTTCTACCTTAGGAAACTAGAAAAAGAAGAGTGAATTAAATTCTCACTAAGCAGGAAAAAAAACTGGAGCAGAAATTGATAAAATTAGGCAGGGTGTGATGGCTCACACCTGTAATCCTAGCACTCTGGAAGGCAGAGGTGGGTGGATCATTTGAGCTCAGGAGTTTGAGACCAGCCTGAGCAATAGCAAAACCCTGTCTCTACTAAAAATAGAAAGAAATTAGCTAGACAACTAAAAATATATAGAAAAAAATTAGTCGGGCATGGTGGTACATGCCTGTAGTCCCAGCTACTTGAGAGGCTGAGACAGAAGGATCGCTTAAACCCAGGAGTTTGAGGTTGCTGTGAGCTAGGCTGACACCATGGCACTGTAGCCCAGGCAACAGAGTGAGACTCTGTCTGAAAAAAAAAAAAAAAAAAAATCCTAAGAAGCTATTTTGTGGCTATCAATAAACTAATTCTAAAGTTTATATGAAGAGGAAAAAGGTACAGAATAGCCAACACAATATCGAAAGAGAAGAACAAAGTAGGAGGACTGACACTACCTGACATCAAAATTTAGGTTACACTATAGTAATCTACACAGTGTGGTACTGGTGAAATAGACAAATTGGTCAATGAAATAGAATAGAGAGCCTAGAAGTAGACTTACAAATAGTCACCTAATGTTTGACAAAGGAGCAAAGGCAATTCAGTGGAGAAAGGATAGTCTTTTCAGCAAATGGTGCTAGAACAAGTAGACATCCATGTGGAAAAAAAAGAATCTGGACACAGACCTTACACTCCTCAGAAATTAATGCAAAATGGATTGTAGACATAAACATAAAATGCAATACTATATAAAAGAATAAAATGTAGATGACCTTGGGTTTGGCAATGATTTTTAGAAATAACATCCAATGCATGATCCATGAAATAAAGAAGTGATAAGTTGTATGTCATTAAAATGTAAAATTTCTTCTCTGTGAATCACACTGTTAAGAGAATGAAATGGCAAGCCACGGACTGGGAGAAAATATGTGTGGAAGACACATCTGATAAAGGACACACCAAAGGCTGCATACAGTGGCTCAAGCTGAGGTGGGAGGATCGCTTGAGTCCAGGAGTTCAAGATCAGTCTGGGCAACATAGTGAGAACCAATCTTTACAAAAAACTTTTTAAAAATAATTAGCCAGATGAGGTGGTGCACACCTATAGTCCCTGCTGCTTGGGAGGCTGAGGCGGAAGGATTGCTTGAGCCCAGGCATTGAAGGCTGCAGTGAGCTATGATCATGCCACTGCACTCTAGCCTGGGCAACAGAGCAAGACCCTGTCACTAAAAACAACAGCAATAACAAAAAACTAACAGTAGGAAAACAACCTAATTAAAAAATGGACCAAAGGCCTTAATTGACAGATACTTTTACCAAAGAAGACACACAGGGCAAATAGGTGAAAAGACGCTCCACATCACATGTTATCAGGGAAATGCAAATTAAAACTGCAATGAGATACCGCTACATGCCTATTAGAATGGCCAAAATCCAAAACAGAGAATATTGAGCAACAGGAACTTCCATTCATGGCTGATGAGAATGCAAAATGGTATAGTCACTTTGGAATACAATTTGGCAGTTTTTTACAAAACTAAACGTATTCTTACCATGTGATCCAGATATCGCACTCCTAAAAATACACTATCTCAAAAAAAAAGAAAGAGGGGCCAGGCATGGTGGCTCATGTCTATAATCCTAGCACTTGGGGAGGCCGAGGTGGGAGGATTGCTTGAGGTCAGAAGTTCGAGACTAATCTGAGCAAAAGCGAGATGCTGTCTCTACTAAACATTTAAAAATTATCTGAGCATGGTGGAACACACCTGTAGTCCCAGCTACTCAGGGGTCTGATGCAGGAGGATCACTTGAGCCCAGGAATTGAGGCTTCAGTGAGCTATGATGGCACCACTGCATTCTAGCCCAGATGACAGATTGAGACTCTGTCTCACATTAAAAAAAAAAAAGAAAGAAAGAAATCACAATAAAAATTAGAAAATATTTTGATGAGAAAGAATTATAACATTAAAAACAACATATCAATTCTTGTAGGCTGCTGCTTAGGCATGTTTAGAGAACATTTTATAGCTACAAATGCATGTATTAGGAAAAAAGAAGTACCAAAAATCAATTATCCAGGTGTCCAGATCAAGTAGTTAGAAAATAGCAACTTAAATGCCAAGAAAAGAGGAGAAATGCCAGGTGCAGTGGTGCGCACTTGCAGTCCTAGCTACTGGGGAGGTGAGGCAGGAGGATCACTCAAGTCTAGGAGTTCCAGGCTGTTGTGCACTATGACAATCAGGTGTCTGCACCAAGTTCAGCATCAACACAGTGACCTTCAGGAAGTGCCAGCATACCAGGCCGGTTGCATAGGAGGCAACTGGCAGAGCAAGTCAACGCTCCTATGCTGAGCAGTAGCTGGATCTTGCCCCTGAGCAGCCCCTGCTCTCCTGCCTGTGCAACACAGTGAGACCCTGTCTCTTAAGACAAAGAAGGAGAAGAAGAAAGTAGGAGAAAAGAAGTAATAAAGATAACAACAGAGATTACTAAAGTTGAAAACAAATACACAATAAAAAGCATCAAAAATTCATATTTATAAACCCATACGAAGAAAGATCAAGAATAAAAATAGAGAAGACAAAAATTATCAATAGCAAGAACCAATGGGAGCTCCATTATGTATCCCGCTTTTTAGATAGATAATGGAAGAACATTATGAACAACAATATGAGTGAACTTAAAAATGTAAATGAAATAAACAAATTCCTAGAAATAGCCAATTTACCAAAATTGACACAAGAAATAAAAGAAACCTGGCTGGGCGTGGTGGCTCACACCTGTAATCCTAGCACTCTGGGAGGCCAAGGCGAGCAGATCACTCAAGGTCAAGAGTTCAAAACCAGCCTGAGCAAGAGTGAGACCCTCTACTATAAATAGAAAGAAATTAATTGGCCAACTAAAAATATATATAGAAAAACTTAGCCGGGCATGGTGGCGCATGCCTGTAGTCCCAGCTACTTGGGAGGCTGAGGCAGAAGGATCGCTTGAACCCAGGAGTTTGAGGTTGCTGTGAGCTAGGCTGATGCTATGGCACTCTAGCCCAGGCAAAAGAGTGAGACTCGGTCTCAAAACAAAAAATAAAATCAAAGAAACTCGAGATATAAAAAGCCCTATATTTACCAAAGAAATTGAATCAAAGGTTAGAAAATCTACCTACAATCAAAATTCCAGGCCCAGATAGCTTCCCTGATGAACACAGAAAACATTTAAAGAAGAAATAACGCCAATTGCAGCCGGGCGCGGTGGCTCACGCCTGCAATCCTAGCACTCTGGGAGGCTAAGGTGGTAGGATCGCTTGAGCTCAGGAATAGGAGACCAGGCTGAGCAAGAGTGAGCCCCATTTCTACAAAAATTAGAAAAACTAGCCAAGTGCAGTGGCGTGTGCCTGTAGTCCCAGCTACTCCGGAGGCTGAGACAGGCGGCTTGCTTGAGCCCAGGAGTTTGAAGTTGCTGTGAGCGAGGCTGATGCTACTGGTCTGGGCAACAGAGCAAGACTCTGTCTCAATGAATAAATAAATAAAAATAACACCAATTGTACATGGACTTTTTTGGAAAATGGATAAAGAAACATCTCCCAATGTATCTAGTGAGGTCATATAACCTTAATCCCCAAATCTGACATGGACATTATAACAAAGGAAAGCTACTCATGAATCTTTCTCAGAAACATGCACAGGCAAAAAAGATCCTAAAGAAAGAAGACAGTGGCTGGTCTAAAGGTAATGAGTTATCTCACTTGATTGTCCACAGTCAGTTACTGATGGAACTCCTGTTCTAGTCTTTCCCCCTTCTCACTACTGCACCTGACTAGTCTAAAAGAAAAAAAAATAGTTGGCTGGTCCGAGCACAAGGTTTTTACAACTGACTGATCACAACCAGTTACAGATTCTTTTGTTCCTTCTCTGCTCCCACTGCTTCACGTGTCCAGCCTAAAATAAAATAAAATAAAATAAAATAAAAATTGTGTAAAATAAAAAAGAAAGAAAATAGCAAATTATATCCAGCAACATATAAAAAGGATATAAAAAGGATAACATATCAAGATCAATATGGTTTATTCTAGGAAGGAAAAGTCAGGCTAATAGTTAAAAATCAATCATATAACTCAGTATATTAATAAAATAAAAGAGAAAATTGCACAATAACATCAATAGATATGGAAAAAGTATTGGCTAAAATTCCATCCCATTCACAATAAACACATAGCAAACTAGGAAGCTTTCTTTCTTTTTTGCCTGAAAAATTATCTTAGATTTACAAGAAAGTAGCAAAAGTAGTGCAAGTTTTCTGTGTATTCTTTACCCAACATCCTTTAGTCTTATCATATTATGTAACTATAGTGCAATTCCTGAAAGCAGGAAGTTAACACTGACACTGTGTGATTAACTGACTTACAGATGTTAATATTTTGCTAAATTTCCCATTAATGTCCTTTTCTGACCCAGGATCCCATCAAGCATCTGGGACAGTTCTTCAGTCTTTCTTTGTCTTTATGACTTTAATACTTTTTTTGATGAATACTTCATTTTATGAAATGTCCCTTGATGTAGGTTTGTCTGATGTTTTCTCATAATAAGATTGAGATTATGAAGTTTTGTCAACAATATTAAAAAGTGGAGATGAATTCAAAGCAGCTTTTCCCATTCTCAACAAGACATCTGTCATGTTAGTCTGTAGTATTAAAATTCCTTTCTTCCTTAGCACAAAAGAAAAAAAAAGAATATTATAAAGTTATGTTTTGCCAGAAGAGATATTTTCTTTTTTTTTTCCTGGAAAACAAAATTGACAGTGGAAGAATAAATTTAATGGAAGAATACATTTTAATCTGATAAAGAGTATGTTCAAAAAACCTGTGGCATGCTTCACACCCAAGAGGATGACTGTAATCAAAACAGTGGAAGGTTATCTCAGCAGTGGAAAAAAAAGTAAAATTTAAAGTAATTATAAAATTTTTTTTAAAGTTTTTAAGTGTAAAAAGTAAATCGAATAATTTAAAAAGAAAAAAATAAGAGGAAGAAGAAACAAGTGGAAAGTAAAAGTGCTGGAGAGGATACAGAGAAATGAGACGCTCATGCATTTCTGGTAGGAACGGAAAATGGTTCTGCTGTTGTAGAAAACAGTTTAGTCGTTCTTCAGAAAGTCAAACACAGGATTACCATATAACCCAGCAATTCCAATCCTAGGTATATGCCAAAAATAATTGAAAACAGGGCTTAAAAAAATCCTTGCAAGCAGTTTGGCTCTTATCCACAGGCTCTTATCCACTATGTCCCAAGACCAGAGGATGCGAGAAACCTCGGCTAGTGCAGCCCCTATGTACGCCCGCTATGTCTTTTCCTGTACTGCATACCTACCGTAAAGTTTAAGTGACGAATTAAGCACAGTGAGAGATTAACAATAATAATAAAACAAAAATAATTATAGCAATATATTTTAATAAAAGTTATGTGAATGTGGTCTATCCGTCTCTCAAAGTACTGTATTGTACTCATTCCTCTTGTGACGAAGTCGGAGGACACAATGCCCATGATGAGACCAGGGAGGCGAATGCTGGGCCGTGCGTGGCGTCGGGACTGTCGGGGGACTGTCGGGGGACTGTCGGGGACTGTCGGGGGGCTGTCGGGGGGCTGTCGGGGGACTGTCGGGGGGCTGTCGGGGGGCTGTCGGGGGACTGTCGGGGGGCTGTCGGGGGGCTGTCGGGGGACTGTCAGGGGGACTGTCGGGGGACTGTCAGGGGGACTGTCGGGGGACTGTCGGGGGACTGTCGGGGGACTGTCAGGGGGACTGTCGGGGGACTGTCGGGGGACTGTCGGGGGGTTGTCGGGGGACTGTCGGGGGACTGTCGGGGACTGTCGGGGGACTGTCAGGGGGACTGTCGGGGGACTGTCGGGGGACTGTCGGGGACTGTCGGGGGGCTGTCGGGGGGCTGTCGGGGGACTGTCGGGGGGCTGTCGGGGGGCTGTCGGGGGACTGTCGGGGGGCTGTCGGGGGGCTGTCGGGGGACTGTCGGGGGGCTGTCGGGGGGCTGTCGGGGGGCTGTCGGGGGGCTGTCGGGGGACAGCGGGCTGTGAGGGCGGCAGCGGCGGCCGCGGGGAGCTGAGGGCTGACGCGGTGAGGGCGCGCGGCCGCGGGGAGCTGAGGGCTGACGCGGTGAGGGCGCGCGGCCCGGGAGGCTGAGGGCTGACGCGGTGAGGGCGCGCGGCCGCGGGGAGCTGAGGGCTGACGCGGTGAGGGCGCGCGGCCGCGGGGAGCTGAGGGCGGACGCGGTGAGGGCGCGCGGCCGCGGGGAGCTGAGGGCTGACGCGGTGAGGGCGCGCGGCCGCGGGGAGCTGAGGGCTGACGCGGTGAGGGCGCGCGGCCCGGGAGGCTGCGCCGCCTGCCAGGCGAGGCCAGACGCGGCTTCATCACTCTGCGCAGAACAGAGCACAGTAAAACTTGCGGACTGTTTATTTCTGGAGTTTTCCATTTAATATTTTTGGACCTCAGTTGGCGGCGTGACCGAAGCGGCGGAACGCGAAGCCCTGGGCGGGGCTGCTGTGCGGGACGTCCGCGGCAGCGCCGCCCGCAGCAGCCGGAGGAGACGCAGCCCACGCGGCAGGTGCGCGGACGGACGGCTGCGGCGTGCACACGACGGGGTAGGGCTCCACCGTGGGAAAGACCGAGTGCTGGTCTGTGCGACAGCACGAAGGAATCCTGAAAATATCACGCTAAGTAAAAAAAGGAAGACACAAAAAGATCACATGCTGGTGACTTCACTCGTAGGAGACGTTCAGAACAGGTAAATTCATGGAAACAGGATGCAGACTGGTGGTTGCCAGAGGCAGGAGGTCGAGGAGAACAGGGAGTAATTGCTTCATGGGTGCAGGGTTTTATTTTGCAGTGAAGGAAATGTTTTGGGCTGGATAAAGGTGGTGATTTTACAATATTGTGTATTACTAAATGGCACTGAATTGTTCACTTCAAAATAGTTCACTTTGAGCCATGTGTGGCGGCTCACACCTGTAATCCCAGACAATCGGGAGGCTGAGGCAGGAGGATCACTTGAGGCCATGAGTTTAAGACCAGCTTGGGCAATATAGTGAAACTCCATTTCTTTAAAAAAAGTTAATTTTATGTTATGTGAATGTCACTTCAGACTCTAAATCCCTACAGCAAGCATCGTGCTTACTGGTGAAAAGTTAAAGGCGTCCCACTGAGATGCCCACTGCCGCCATTTCCGTGCGCGCTGCATGAGACGTTTTGGCCAGTGCAATAGTTACAAATAAGAAAAAGAGGAAGAAGAAGGAGGAGAAGGAGGTGGAGGAAGAAAAGGAGAAGGGTGGGTAAGGAGAAGAGAAATAAAATGCATAAGATTTAGTAAGGAAGAAATAAATACTATTGTAGTATACAGATGACATTATTATATTCCTAGAAAATCTAAACAAATCTACAGATAAACTATTACAATCATTAGATACGAGGTCAAAAACTTTGAAAATCCTTTGCATTTCTATCCAATTAGAAATATTAAAAAATTTAAATATAGTAGCATCAGGGACATAAACATATAGGGATAAATACAAGAAAACCGTGCAGAACCCCTACACAGAAAATGGTAAAATTGTATTGAAGAGTGTAAAAGAAAAATGAAAGGATATACTATGTGCAGGGATTGAAATACTTAGTATTGTTAAGATACCAGTTCCCCCTAACTTGATCTACAGATTTAATGCAATCACAATTGAAATCCCAGCAGTTTTCTTTTTGTGGGGTGATCCTCAGCAATCACAGGGGGAGATGAGGAAGGTTGAAACTGGCAAGCCAGTTCTAGAATTCACATGAAAATACAAAGGGCTGAGAACAGCTAAGACGATCTTGAGGAGCAAGAGCAAAGCTGCAGGAGCTGGCCCGCAGCCGTCCCCTCATCGGCAGGGCCTGTGGAGGGCATGTTCCAAGCCGCCCATGGGTGCCTGAAGCCACAGATAGGACCAATCCCGATATATACTGTTTTTTTCTATGTAAACATACCTATGATAAAATTTAACTTCTAAATTAGGCACAGTAAGAGATGAACAATAATGATAATAAAGTGGAATGATTATAATGATATACTACTGTAATCAAAGTTATGTGAATGTGGTCTCTCTCTTTCTCTTTCAAAATACTGTATTGTACTGTACCACAGGTACCTGAAGCCCTGGAAAGGAAAGCCGCAGATGAGAGGGACTGCTGTGTGACAATGAGGACAGTCTAGTGTTACTGCAAAGATATGCTAGCAGGCCAATGTAAGAGTACTGTGTCCAGAAACAGCCCAAACGTATATAAACAATTAAGACAAAAAGTGACACTACAGTTCAGTGGGGGAAAAATTAGTCTTTTTCAATAAATGGTGATGGGGCAACTAAATAATCATGTAGAAAAAAATGAATCTTGATTCCTATCTCATACCATAGACAAAAATCAAATCCAGATAGACTGTAGATCTAAATTGGAAAGAAAAACAATAACCTCTTATAGGAAAATATATTTGTGACCTTGTTTTAGACAAAATTTCTTAAACATGACAGAAAGAAGCACCAATCATAAAAAAATAGCTAAATTGGACTACATTAAGTTTAAGGAACTGTTTATCAAACTACACCATTAAGACAGTAAAAAGACAAACTATGGAATGGGAAAAGATTTTTGCAATAAGTATAAATGACAAAGGTCTAATATCCAAAACATAGAGATCTACAAATTTGTAAGAAAAAGATTAACAACTCAACATAAAAGTACAAAAGATTAGAACACAAACAAGAATATTCAAATGGCCAGAAAACTTGTTTTAAAAAGTGCTAATCCTCATTAATCACCAGGGAAACACAAATTAAAGCTACAACGAGATACCCACCTACCAGTATGCTCAAAACTGACAGGACATGACACATGTTGGCAAATATTTGGTGGAACTGAAACTGTCAAACACCATTAGTAGGAATGCAAATTGGTACAACTTGGGGAAATTGTTTGGCACTATCTATTAAAGCCAAATATAAGTAAACTCTATAAACAGATAGGCATAAACCCAATGAAAGGGGCACATATGCACACAAAGTCATGTGTGAGAATATTTATAGTGGCATTGTTTTTAATAGGCAAAAGCTGGAAACAATCTAAATATTCATAAACAGGGATAAACAACATGAGTATATTCACACAATGGAATAATATGCAGAAAAGAATGACTAGTACACCTAGATGAACCTCATAATGTTGAGCGAAAGAAACTAAACATATTGATGCAACATCTGAGCCAAAAAAAAAAAAAAAGAAACTAAACATAAAAGAGTATGTATTTTATGATTTCATTGATGTAAAGTTCAAACACGGATCAGACTCATTTCTGATTTTAGGAGTCAAAAGAGAGCTCCCAATGAGAAGCAAAGTGGCTGAGAGGAGCAAGAGAGAAGCTTATGGGCTCCTTCTGGTAATTTATATTATAATCTGGCAGGGACATGAGCACTCTTGCTTTGTGAAAATTCATCAGGTTGTATATTCTCTATATGTTCCATAAATAAGTTTATTTTTAATGAGTGTTGCTATACATACCAGTCTTCAATGAGCCTGCAAATATAGTTATAGATGCACAAATAACCAAAAAAATCCTGCCATTGCCCCTTTCTTACCCAGGCTGGGATTCCAACCTTCCTCACAAGTCTCTACCATTTTCTCAACTCTTTCCTGGAGTCTCCAAGGGAAACCTCACACGTATTTACAAAACAGTCTATCAAACATAACAACTTCTGCAAATTACAGAAAAAAAGAGTCAAAATCAAAATTTAAGTCAGGGCTCAGCTAGGATACTCTGTTACTCAAAAACAGGATCCCATACTGCAACTTGCTGTTTGAATTTACAGTGGACTTTCTCCCTTATCAACATGTATAAATCCACCTTACCCCCTTTAACCGCTGAAGAACAATCTATTTTATAGCCTTACAGTATTTTACTTTACAAATCCCCTTTAAAGAACATTAGGTTGTTTCCAACATTTTGCTTTTATAAAGATATTCCAGTGAATATCCTAGCACAAATATTGTTCTTATTTGACTATTTCCATTAGAATACGTTACTTGAAGTTGAAATATTAGGCCAAGTGGTGGGCTTATGGACAAGGATTTAGATATATGCTACCAACTTACCTCCAGAAACATTTACCAGCAGCCCCAACCCCTGCAGTCTAGGAAAGCATCTACATCCTTGCCAGTGCTGGTGACCGTCAGTCTTTTTTTGTTTGTTTGCTTATTTTTTGTTTCTTTGAGACAGGGTCTCACTTTGTTGCCCAGGCTGCCTTGAACTCCTAGGCTCAAGCCATCCTCCCACCTCAGCCTCCCGAGTACCTGGGACCACCTGCAGGTGCCTCCATGTCCATTTTATTCTCTGCCTTTTTAATCCTTACCAAATCTGACGTATGAAAATCACATTTCATCATTTTAATTATTTCTTTTCAGTAATTCAGAAGGTTGAACGTACATTTATTGTCCATTTATAGTTCTTTTTTTGTAGACTCTCCCATTTTTAGTGAGGTCTACTTCTTATTGATTTTTAAATAGTTCTTCATATATGGTAAAGTGATTAACCATGTTTCTATTACATATGAAGCAACTATTTTTTCTTAGTTTGATATTTAACTTTACATTTTGTTTTGTGCTCTTCTTCATCCAGAAGTTCTTAATTTTCATATGTAACATCTGTCCACTTTTTCTTTTGTTTTCTGTCTATGATATCAATGCCAAGAAAAACCTTCCCTTTCCTAGCATTTTCCTCTGTTTATGGCCAGGGTCACACTGCCCATAAACAGTGAAGCCAGAATTCAAACATGACTTGATCTCATGACTTTATACCTTATGTGTGTGACCCCTCACTATACTGTTCTGTGGATATTAAGAATATTGGTTATCTTTAACGTATTTTCATTTACCTGTATTTTCACATGTATGTACGCTAAGACTTATGTAGACAATAAGGCATGAGAGTGTAGTGACTAAGAGAGGAACTCTGGGCCAGGTGCGGAGTCTCACTCCTGTAATCCTAGCACTCTGGGAGGCCGAGGCAGGAGGATCACTTGAGCTCAGGAGTTCAAGACCAGCCTAAGCAACAGTGAGACCCCGTCTCTATTAAAAATAGAAAAAATTAGCCAGGCAACTAAAAATAGAAACAAAAATTTAGCAGGGCATGGTGGTGCATGCCTGTAGTCCCAGCTGCCAGGGAGGTTGAGGCAAGAGGATTGCTTGAGCCCGGAAGTTGGAGGTTGCCATGAGCTAGGGTGACATCATGGCACTCACTCTAGTCCAGGCAACCAAGTGAGACTCTGTCTCAAAAAAAACCAAAACAAGGCCAGGCGTGGTGGTTCACATCTGTAATCCTAGCACTCTGGGAGTCCCAGGAGGGAGGATCGCTCAAGGTCAGGAGTTCGGAACCAGCCTGAGCAAGAGCCAGACCCCATTTCTACTAAAAAAAGAATAGAAAGAAATTAATTGGCCAACTAATATATATATATATATATATATTAGCCAGGCATGATGGTGTATGCCTGTAGTCCCAGCCACTTGGGAGGCTGAGGCAGGAGGATTGCTTGGACCCAGGAGTCTGAGGTTGCTGTGAGCGAGGCTGATGCCTCGGCACTCTAGCTCAGGCAACAAAGTAAGACTCTGTCTCAAAAAGGAAACAAAAAAGAGAGAGGAACTCTGAAAACAGACAGCTCGGGCTCACATCCTAGCTCTGTCATTTCTCAGCTCGACGGCTCTGGGCAAGTTACTGAACCTCATTGTGCCTAAGTTTACTTTACCATAAAAGGTGGAAAATAATAGTATCTATGCTGTCAATGAATTAAGACGTGTTAGTGCTCGGTACATCATAAGCTCAATATAAGCCTTTGTTTTAATGAACATATACTACTTTTATAATAAAAACAAACTAACATTATTTTTAAAATGATAATATGCTATAATTAGAAAGGGCAAGTAACTGAAAAGCCCATTGGCCCAATCCCCTGGAGAGCTGTCCTGGGGTTCCGGGGGGCCTCCCTCCGTGCTCGGCGCAGTCGGATGCAGCCCCGAAGGACACGGTAGCGTGCTCCTGCTTCCAGCCCACAGCTTTGTTTTGAAGCATGGAACTTTCTCTTTTTTCTATTTCATTTCTTCTTTTTTTAAAAAAAGTTTGGTTTTTTTTTACTTCAGCATATTACCGGGGTACAAGTGTTTATATTGTCCTTGTATAAGTGTATATGTTGTCCTTGCCTCACCCGAGTCAGAGCTTCAAAGCATGTCCATCCCCCAGACGGTGGGCACCGCACCCGTCAGGTGTGAACATACCCATCCCTCCTCCCTCCTCTACCTGCCCCACACCCGATGACACTTATGTGCACTTATGTGCACATAAGTGTTGATCAGTTAATACCAATGTGCTGGTGAGTACATATGGTGCTTATTTTTCCGTTCTTGGGATACTTCACTTAGTAGAATGGGCTCCAGTTCTAGCCAGGAAAATACAAGAGGTGCTAGATTACCATTGTTTCTTATAGTTGAGTAGAACTCCATGGTATACACATTTTATTAATCCACTCATTATTGATGGGCACTTGGGTTGTTTCCACATCTTTGCAATTGTGAATTGTGCTGCTATAAACATGTAAGTGCAGATGTCTTTTTCATAAAGTGTCTTTCTTTCCTTTGGGTAGATGCCCAGTAATGGCACTGCTGGATCAAATGGTAGATCCACTTGTATCTCTGAGGTATCTCCATATTGCTTTCCACAGAGGTTGCACTAGTTTGCAGTCCCATATCAGAGCTTTCTGATCTCAACTGGCTTTCTAGGTAAAGAACAAATATTTGGCCGACAAAAAGAGAAAAGTGTTTGATTCATTCTCCGGACACTTCCTGAGTGCCAGCTATGTGTGCTCCCCCGGCCGGGAACTGCTGCCCCCCCAGGGCGCACTACTGGCGGCTTGCTTAGCAGATACTGTCTCGTGGGACACTCGCAGCCCCTCTACGAGGCAGACACAGCTGTACCCCATTTTACAGAGGAGGAAACTGAAGTTCAGAGAGTCAAGTGGCTTGCCACAAAACCCCAAAGATGGCAGTGGCAGGGCCAGCCTGCTCCAGAGTGCAGACCCCTGCACTCTGCGACTTGGCCGCCCTCTCACCAAGGGTCTGCGGAGCCCTGGGCCCTGCTGCGCTAGAAGTCACTCACTTGAGGGATGTTTTTCCTGGGCAGAGCACCACACGTGCCCACAGAGAAGGAATGGCTTTCCGGGCTGTCCCTCCCGGCCCGGCTGGGGCTCTCAGCTCCTCAGATGCCCCAAGCAGGCTCTGCCCCTCCAGGCACGGCCGCGTGCGCTGCAGCTCCCTCCGGCTCTCCGCACACCTCTGGGCGCCCGGCTCTGCTCAAGCGCCAGCCTCAGCCTGCGCTCTGCCGGCGGGGGCTGGGGGCTCCGGCCTCACTGCATCGGTCAAGACTCTACAAGGTGGTGGCAGCTTCCAGTAGAGTCCATTGCGCCCAGCATCCTCCTCCAGGAAGCCCTCCCGAAGTCCCAGCCCACAGGCAGCGCCCTCGGAACAGGCTGCCGTCCCCTCCCGTGTCCCAGCACCCTTCACTCCGCAGGTCTGAGTTTAGGGCCTGCCTTCTCTTCCTCCTCAATCCACAAGTCCTTCTCCTGAAGCAGGACTGAGGCTGTTTTCTCCTTTGAGCTCCCCACAGTCTCCAGCCAAGAGCTGGGCTCGTAGAAAGTGCTTAATAAAAAAAACAAAGTGTCAGATCTCCAAAGGTAATGTTAAAAACAAACAAACAAACAAACAAACAAACAAAAAAAACAAAGTGAATGAGTACATAGATAGCCTCATGAAAGAATGTCTTTTTTTTTTTTTTTTTGAGGCAGAGTCTTGCCCTGTTGCCCAGGCTAGAGTGCCATGGTGTCAGCCTAGCTCACAGCAACCTCAGACTCCTGGGCTCAAGCGATCCTCCTGCCTCAGCCTCCCGAGTAGCTGGGACTACAGGCATGTGCCACCGCGCCTGGCTAATTTTCTCTATATATTTTTAGTTGTGCAGTTAATTTCTTTCTATTTTTAGTAGAGACGGGGTCTCGCTCTTGTTCAGGCTGGTCTCGAACCCCTGAGCTCAAACGATCCTCCTGCCTCAACCTCCCAGAGTGCTGGGATTACAGGCATGAGTCACCATGCCCGGCCAAGAATTTCAAAATGGACAGACCAACATACAGTCTGACTCCTGTCAAAGGAGCCGGCTGGTGAGTGGCTGAATGCTTTGGCTTTTGGTGGGAACATTGGGAAACCTGCATTTGAGAACGAGCTCCGCCCTGACCAGTTTTGGTCCCAGCTTGGATGAATCACAAACCTGGGTTTCCTCAGCTGCAAAACATTGGACATAATGGACCAGTTCTGCCCTCCTCACAGGGCTGGAGGGAAGGACAGCAGTGTGGAGAGCAGTTCCCTGTCCACCCTTCACTCGCTGCCTGCTACCGTGACAGACACCTGGCAGCAAGAGAGGGCCTCGCTCAGGGCTCCTTAACCCAAGCTAGACATAGCAGGTCTTTTCCTCCTCTGGCCCAAGAGGAAAGCTGTGTTTTCAGACTTTAGGGAGCCAAACATTCACAAAAGTGGCTTTGAAATTCTGTGTCTCGCCCTATCCTAGAAGTCTGCCTTCTTTCCCAGAAGGCTCAGCTCTCTTCTGGAAAGTCTGAGGTAGAAGAAGGATGAGAGACCCTCCAGCTTGGGTGACAGGTGCCTGCCGGGAGACCTTTAAGTCTGGACAGTGGCCTGCCAGCCAAGTCCAAGGCTCTGAGGTCGTTTCCCTGACACCAGACACTCGGCAGCTGCAGGCACGCTTGGTGGAGTGGAGTGTGAGCAGCGCCCCAGATCTGGGGCCCCGCACCCTGGCGCCAGGCAAGAAGCCGGGGAGGAACGGACTGCCCTCAGTGCCCAGAGCTCAGGCCCTGTGGCAAGGGCAGGGTCCAAGAAGGCCATGCCACTGGAGAGGGCAGTGAGTGGCCCAGTCCCTACTTATGGCCTGCAAGACTTACCTTGGGCTCAAGGGCACTTAAGGGGAATGGAAAGAGCAAACCCCTTCTGAAGACCTCAGATCACTGAAATGGGGTCCCGTCTTGCTCTCTCAGCACCTTTATGATTGATGCCACCAACAGTTGCTAAGGGACGAAGCAGGCATTGCAGGAGCTGGCAAGAGGGGACCCCAGGGCACTGTGCAGAGCCTGGCCGCTGGCAGCTCCCTGGGGCTCTGCCCATATCCTGGGCCCTCTGAACAGGCCAGAGGTCTCGGCCAGCCTGCGCTTGCTTGGAGCACGCAGCTGCGCCCGCAGTCTGCGAAGAGGACGCGGTGGCTGGCAGTGAGGACATGGGATCAAGCTGGCAAGTCTGGTGACCTCATTGAGCTTGAGTTTCCTTCTCAATAAAATGAGGATAATTAGAGGACATAGACTGACCTCCCAGAGAGACATTAGCCACCATGCCCGGCTATTTTTTCTATTTTTCAGTTGTTTGGCTAATTTCTTTCTATTTATAGTAGAGATGGAGTCTCGGTCTTGCTCAGGCTGGTCTCAAACTCCTGAGCTCAAGCGATCCTCCCACCTCAGCCTCTCAGAGTGCTAAGATTACAGGTATGAGCCACCCTGCCCTGCCAAACAACTTTCTAGATTCAAGCAGCTGTTAGTCATTTTCTGTTTAATTTTACATACATTTTATATGTTGACATATAAACATTAAACATTTTTGCTGTTTTATTTATTTATTTATTTTAAATATTAATGGGGTACAAATGTTTTTGGTCACATGGATCATTTTTGTAATGCTTGAGCCAAAACGGCTATCGGGTGTGCCCATCACCCAAATGGTATTTATTGTACCCATTACGTAGGTTTTTGCCCCTTACCTCCTGCCCCCTTCTCCCTTGATTTCCACTGAGTTTTACCTCCCTCTGTGCACATGTGTGCTCAACAGTTAGTTCCAATTTAATAATGAATACATGTGATATTTTCCAATCTTGAGATACTTCATTTAGGAGAATGGTCTCCAGTTCCATCCAAATCGTTGCAAAAGGCATTAATTCATCCTTTTTGAGGCTGAGTAGCACTCCGTGGTATATATATGCTGCATCTTATTAATACACTCATGAATTCATGGGCGATCGCGAGCCCTCCTTCCGCAGGGACCTGTGGGGGAAGCCGCGTCAGATCCAACAGGGCCTGCCCAGGAACCTCTCAAGTCTGAGGCTCCAAAGTCAAATGGGATTTAGCAGCTGAGAAAATCGCCTGTTTAACTTAAATGGACATAGATTTCAGTTTCTATAAACAAAAATAAAAAATAAAATAAAATAAAATAAATAATTAGAAAAATTAAAAAAATAACTTAAATGGACACACTGCAGCAGGAGTCTCCTGGGGACACTAGCGCCCGTGGCTTCCCGGCAGACTCACAACCTAATGAGGCCAAAAGGAGAGAGGCCTCCACAGCATCCGAAGTGCATCCCTCGCGTTCTGGTTGCCAGGGAAACCTTGGCTGCTGGAGCTGTGACCTCACAGGCCACCCAGAATCCCCACTGGAGCTCCAGGGCATGGGGTCTCAAAAGTCAGTCCCCACCTGTGGCCTGAGAGCAACGAGAGCCCCGAGGCCAACACGTGCACAGATGAATGGAAGGGGTGGAAACCCCTTTCTTTGAGAGACTACCCTTAGTTCTGAGGTCTCGACTTTCCTCTTGTGTTGTGTGTTAGCATGACCTTTACTGAAATGTCAGGGATGTAGAGGAGTTGGGTGTTTTGGAAAACACCCTTTTACTTGGCAAATAGTTAGCAACCCTCTTTGATGACCTCCTTCTCTCTCTCTCACATCCTGAAACCCAAAAGTCTTCAAAGGAAAACACATGAAAACACACCAAGTTCCCAAAGTGCTGCAGGAGCTGCCGGAGCCGGCCCAACCTGGCACAGAAAAGGGCGTGGTCACCTGCACCTGGGAAACTCACGGAAGGAGCCAGCCCTGAAGCACGGGCCTCCTGATGGGCAGGACGGGGGGGGGGGGGGGGGGGGGGGTGTGGAGGCAGGAGGGTGAGGGATGGAGGTGGCCACGTGAGGGAAGGACGCGCAGCCTGGCGGCTTTGGGACGCTGCTGTCAGTGTCTCCCTGCAGAGGGGCCGTGTCAGACCACGACTCCAGAGCAGCCGGTGGGGGCCACGTAATGGCAGGCCTTGGGGCGGCGAGGAGCTAAGGCCAAGGA
This sequence comes from Microcebus murinus, assembly GCF_040939455.1. NCBI lineage: Eukaryota > Metazoa > Chordata > Mammalia > Primates > Cheirogaleidae > Microcebus > Microcebus murinus. Next base: position 3,611,763 of record NC_134123.1, on the reverse strand, counting down.
GCCCCAGGACCTACACTGATGCCTGCCGATTGGAATGCTTACTGCTTTGGATATGAAATTCCAAACTGGACGTAAGGAGGTGTGGAGTCAGGAGCTAACGCACCTACGCCGGCCTTCCCCAGATGGCGGGAGGGACCCAGGCCCAGGCACCTACGCCGGCCTTCCCCAGATGGCGGGAGGGACCCAGGCCCAGGCACCTACGCCGGCCTTCCCCAGATGGCGGGAGGGACCCAGGCCCAGGCACCTACGCCGGCCTTCCCCAGATGGCGGGAGGGACCCAGGCCCAGGCACCTACACCGGCCTTCCCCAGATGGCGGGAGGGACCCCAGGCCCAGGCACCTACACCGGCCTTCCCCAGATGGCGGGAGGGACCCAGGCCCAGGCACCTACACCGGCCTTCCCCAGATGGCGGGAGGGACCCAGGCCCAGGCACCTACACCGGCCTTCCCCAGATGGCGGGAGGGACCCAGGCCCAGGCACCTACACCGGCCTTCCCCAGATGGCGGGAGGGACCCAGGCCCAGGCACCTACACCGGCCTTCCCCAGATGGCGGGAGGGACCCAGGCCCAGGCACCTACACCGGCCTTCCCCAGATGGCGGGAGGGACCCAGGCCCAGGCACCTACACCGGCCTTCCCCAGATGGCGGGAGGGACCCAGGCCCAGGCACCTACGCCGGCCTTCCCCAGATGGCGGGAGGGACCCAGGCCCAGGCACCTACCGGCCTTCCCCAGATGGCGGGAGGGACCCAGGCCCAGGCACCTACACCGGCCTTCCCCAGATGGCGGGAGGGACCCAGGCCCAGGCACCTACGCCAGCCTTCCCCAGATGGCGGGAGGGACCCAGGCCCAGGCACCTACACCGGCCTTCCCCAGATGGCGGGGGTACCCCAGGCCCAGGCACCTACTGGCCTTCCCCAGATGGCGGGAGGGACCCAGGCCCAGGCACCTACGCCGGCCTTCCCCAGGTGGCGGGAGGGACCCAGGCCCAGGCACCTACGCCGGCCTTCCCCAGATGGCGGGAGGGACCCCAGGCCCAGGCACCTACTGGCCTTCCCCACATGGCGGGGAGGGACCCCAAGCCTAGGCACCTAAGCTGGCCTTCCCCATATGGCGGGGAGGGACCCCAGGGCCAGGCACCTACCGGCCTTCCGGACACGGTGGCGGTGGGCTCCTAGGGCAGAATGCTCCGAAGCTGGGCTTCTCCAAGGGGTGGTGGGGGACTCCGAGGACTGGATGCTCCTAAGGGCCCTTCACCTGGCCGCGCCTGGGGACTGTGTCCGCCTGGCTCACTTAAGCCGGCCTTCCCGGTGGGGGCAGGGGGCTCTGTGGGTCAGATGACCCTAACCAGAACTCCTCCAAGTGACGGGGGCGTGGGCGCTGGTGCGGCTTGCGCTGAGCCCGGCCTTCCCCAGATGGTGGCAGGGGATGCTGAGGCTGGAGGCGCCTTACCCTAGGCCACAGCAGTGGATTCTGCAGGCCAGAGTCACTGAAGCTGGCCTTCACCACACTGTGACTGTGAACTCTCTGGGCCGGATTGCCCGAAATTGGCGTTACTCAATTTTATTAGTATTCCTAAATATGAGATGTCAAGGTATAATCCTAAACTTATATTTAAGAACTAATGTTCTAGTACTTCACCTAATAAAGGACCCAGACATTTTATGATTATCTTTTTTTTTTTTTTGAGACAGTGTCTTGCTTTGTTGCCCAGGCTAGAGTGAGTGCCCCGTGGCGTCAGCCTCGCTCACAGCAACCTCAAACTCCTGGGCTCAAGCAATCCTCCTGCCTCAGCCTCCCGAGTAGCTGGGACTACAGGCTTGTGCCACCATGGCCAGCCAATTTTTTCTATATATATTAGTTGGCCAATTTCTTTCTATTTATAATAGAGATGGGGTCTTGCTCTTGCTCAGGCTGGTTTGGAACTTCTGACCTCGAGCAACCTGCCTGCCTCGGCCTCCCAGAGAGCTAGGATTACAGGCGTGAGCCACCGCGCCCATCCTGTTTTGAGATTCTCTTTGGATTTTAACATTCACTTTTTATCTTAAAATAAATTACTACACAACAATTAATAATTTAGAAACTTTTTTCTAGGCAAAAACTTTGTTACAGCAACATAATGTACACATAACCAGCTAGCTTGTAAAGAGTAGGACAAAAATGGACAAGACCAAGGGAAAACTGAAGCTTCTAATTTAAGTTCTTCTAAATACAACTTCTAGGACAACTTTGAATCCCTGACAGTGCTGTTAATATTAGATGATAGTGAGTTAGAAACACATTTTGTGTACCTCCCTACAGACATTGAATCAGTGGAAGCAAACTATATCTGCAGTTAGGGTTAAAAGATCAAAACCAGAGTATTTTCATAAACCTTTGACCATAAGTTTGTTTGAGCTCTATCTATTTGGTGTTTTATTTATTCTAATTTGCTGATACTTGGGCACATTTGCATTTTTACATTAAACACATAGGTATTTTTTGTTGGTAACTCATATTTAGTGATTATCATTAGACCAAATATTAAATTTACTTATCAAAAATCACAGATTATTTTGTCTTTGGTTGAGTTTATATTTTCATAACCTTTATGTCAAATCTTGACACCTCAAGAACATAAAAATACTCAGGCAAAGCCAAACGTATGTTGACAATTTGAAAACATTTTTACTATTACTTTACTAATAACACCTTTTTATATATTTTTAAATAATAACCCAGCTTATTTACCAAAGATTACTAAATTCACGTGAATCATTTGGGTTTAATTTGTGAGCGCTCCCTTATTTTTAAGCCAGTCTGGAACCATGTAAGCACAAACATGTAATACATGGAAAGACACAAAACATACCTAAACATATATACTCTCTTCACACATACACACACACACACACACGCACATGCACATGCACGCACACACACGCACACAAAGTTCTAATAGATTTTACCCTAGAATTCTACCCATGAGATGGTAACACAAACTCACCAGTCTGTAAAAGACAGCTGGATCTGAATTTCTTCTGACAAAACTGGAACTTGTTCGCATGGCAAACTTTAGTTGCCCTGACAGGTAACTTAATTAGGCCTGTGGATCAAAGTTTTGGGTAAAGCAGTTTCCATTGCAGTTTGATTTTTTTAAAAACCTTTACCCTTTTTTTTTCTTCAGTTCAAAATGAGTTTTCAATGTTTGCATTTTAGCTAGAACTGCCTGCAGGATCTCCAGGTAGCCTTTCAATCGTAAATACCATAAACAATTAGTTATCTTACATCAATAGAAAGTTAGCAGGTTTTAGAGTAGCCAGAAAAGGAGAGAAATAGCTAGAGAGACATTTTAACTCTATAGTGGTAGGTCAAACATTTCAGCTCTGAATTTTCCTTGATGTAATCTGCCCTTTTGTAAAAACTTGTGCACAAGAATTAGCTATAACCAGCTGAGCCCTAGAAAACCTGGCCTGCCTTTGAATCTTTTCATTTACAAAAATACTTGCAAGTAGAGGTGCCACAAACCAACTGGGGTGCCCAACACGGGTCATTCTCCTTGTCCTTTCTCATTTTAAAGGATTTCCCATTTTCTTTAAAAGAAGCAACTGAACTGTAGCCCAGGGCTTGGTGTTAGGGTTCAGAGTGTGCTGGTTGTTGTGTGGGCTCCTCAATGTTTCACCATTGAGTCAGTCCCTCCCTCTTACATGTCTCCGTTTCTCTCTTGGGGGTCTAGTGCCTCAGAGAGGGCTCAAAACCCTTGAAAACGCCAAGTGATCAGCTCTTATATGTATTTCCTGGAGGAGCCTTCTTTTAATTCATTTGTTGGGGGCTTCCCTGTAGGTCACTCGTGCCTTGGGGAATCACCCCAGGCAACTCCCACTCAGGACCCCGGGCTCTGGCGCTGCCGAGACTGAGAGGAGGAAGATGCCCCTTCTCTTCAGAGTTGAGGAACACAGTTTCTCATTTATCTACAAACAAGATGATTCAGTTTCCTCTTTCAAAAATGCACAGAAAAGCCAATTGAGATTAATTTTAGAATAAAAAGACAATGGAGGCCGGGCGCGGTGGCTCACGCCTGTAATCCTAGCACTTTGGGAGGCCGAGGCAGGCGGATTGCTCAAGGTCAGGAGTTTGAAACCAGCCTGAGTGAGACCCCGTCTCTACCAAAAATAGAAATAAATTAATTGACCAACTAAAAATATATATACAAAAAATTAGCCGGGCATGGTAGCACATGCCTGTAGTCCCAGCTACTCGGGAGGCTGAGGCAGGAGGATCGCTGAGCCCAGGAGATTGAGGTTGCTGTGAGCCAGGCTGACGCCATGGCACTCACTCTAGCCTGGGCAACAAAGTGAGACTCTGTCTCAAAAAAAAAAAAAAAGACAATGGAGAAGACCCTTTAGAATGCACCGCCAAATCTAAGTTAGGATCCCAATCATTCTTAGGAAAAGAACCAGCTCAGAGTAAACTAAGACCTTCAGCCAAAAACGGAGGTCCGGAGCTCAGGAGGACTTGCCAGTTGCACCAAAGGAGAAGCTCAGAGTCGGAGGGCCTAAAAGCTCGCCATGCTGGTACCTGGTGCCAAGTTCAGACTACTCCTTCGTCGGTCCTGAGTCTTCTCTGAGCCCCAGGTTTGGGCACCAATGTTGTCAATGGAAAAAAAGCCAAACTCTGTAAAATCATTTTAAAGAGATTTACTCTGAAACAAATTTGAGGACCATGACCCTGAGCCCCGTCCAGGAAGCCTTGAGGGGGAAGCCTTGAGCAGTGGACTCGGTGTGGCTAGGTTACAGTTCGGTTTTATACATTTCAAGGAGACAGGGGTTACAGGTAAAGTCATAAATCTATACCTGGGAGGCATACGTTGGTTTGGCCTGAAAAGGTGGGACATCTTGAAGCAGGGACTTAACAGGTTATAGGTGGGTTTTAAAGATTCTTTGGCTTGTAATAGGTTAAAGACATGAAGCTTTGTCTAAAGGCTTGGAATGTTTCAACATAAGGAGCTGTTTATTAGACATTGATTTGTTGTGTAAATTGAGGACCTGCAGGTGTGTCTTGCATACTCTTAGGCCTGCTAAAGGGTTACAAAGGAAGTTTCCAAGAAGGGAGGGGGCATGATGAGGCATGTCTGACCTCCCTCCTCCTGGCAGACAATTTAGTTTTAGGATATTTCTTTGGCCACAGGGGATCCATTCAGTCAACCAGTGGGGGGGGGGGGGCGAGCCTTAAAATTTTATTTTAGTTCACAAATCCCATGGCAAACCCCTGTCAAAAGACAAAATTACAACAAATTTAGTTTAAAGATCTTCATTGGCTCTTATTTGCAATTCTATTAATAGAATGGGGCAGCACTTCATCCCATGAAATAGAATGAATGTTCCAATAAACCCCAACAAAGGAAGATGATTTTAGAGACAAAGAAGGGCTGAGGTAGCAAAAACAGAGAACAAGAAACGGATTGGTCATTTCAAAGTTACTTTCCTTATAAAGGTTAAAGTAGAGGGGACTTCCTTATCTGCGGCTAAAACTCACCTGTTTGCGATTTGGTTATTATCTCTTCCTCTCCTGCTTTCTCAGAGTTCACACAAAAGTTTTAGTTTGGCTGGTGGTATGGAACTGCGGCAAGAGCAACTCTATTTCAGTTCAGTCTGCTGGGACCAACCAATGGCCTCCTATAAATTACATTTAATACATCAATAATTTTTGGATTATGACTCACTATTATTTATCACATTTTATACAAGTCTCCATACCCCTCCACATTCCCCATGCCTCAGAGTTCCTATAATGCTAATGAGGATAAATTGCTTTTTAAATCATCAAATGTGGAGCATCTTTGAGACTCTCCTAGTACTCTTAAAAGTTGTTTGCTTCCTCCACGCTACTGAAAAACCAGGGTTTGGAAATACTATCGCCCACTCCAGGAAGTAAAAAAGATTAAGGAAAAATGTTGTTTATAGCCTGTATCCTAGGAACTTTTCGAAGCCAAAGGGGTCCTTTAGAACTTCTATGGGTTTTGGTGACATTGTTTGGTAGCAAGGGCAAGAGTTGCTCTAGCCTTGAAACGTCAAAACTCGCCTCTCAGCTTCACTGTATCAAACAATGTAGTACTTATTTATTGTCATGTATTATTTTTAAGGTTTGTATTTTTTTAGCGTATTATGGGGGTACATGTGTTAAGGTTATATATATTGCCCATGCCCCCCCCAGTAAGAGCTTCAAGCATGTCCATCCCCCAAATGTTGCACATCTTGCTCGTTGTGGTTGTATATACCCGTGCCCTCCTCCCTAAGGTTTATATTATTAAAATAAAAGAATCGCAGGGTAATAAATAGCTCAGAATTACTGATGGCCGCAGTCTTCCACACCACTGCTCTGCACCTCAGAAGGGATCCCTTTAACCACCAGGGATCTGAGCTCTGCAGGTGGGATTCCCCCTAAGAAAACATCCATTGACTAGCGCAGTGAAACGTGAGTCTCTAACTCCCACGGTACCTCCCGTCCTCCCTGCAGTAGTTCTCTTGACGTTTGATACTTCCAGTCTTCTTATTTTTTAGAGACAGGGTTTCACTCTGTCACTCAGGCTGGCACGATCATAGCTCACAGCAACCTCCAACTCCTGGGCTCAAGTGATCCTCCTGTCTCAGCCTCCTGAGTAGCTGGGACTACAGTGCACACCACCACGCCTGGCTAATTTTTCTATTTTTTGTAGAAACGGGGTCTCACTATGTTGCCCAAGCTGGTCTCAAACTCCTAGCCTCAAAGGATCCTCCTACCTCAGCCTCCCCAACACGCTTGAATTACAGACATGCGCCACCACACCTGGTGATACTTCTCATATTACTTTTACTTCATCTATTGGTTACTATTGTGCATTTAAATTTTAGGACTTTCTTTTCCAGCACCCTGACAAATTCTCTTAAGTCCTCACTTCAGAAGACAGAACCCTTTACTGTTTTCTCCACTCTCCTTCCCACACCTTCCATAGGAAACAGAACATTTTTGTCCTCCTAAAACACACCTCATGCTGCTGGGAGAGTCTCAAAGGTGCCCCAAAACTAATTTTAAACCGCGTTTTTAAAAAGCAGTTCATATCCATCCCCTTCCCCGCTTGGCGTGCAGAGCGCTGCCCCTGCCGTCCGCTGCGCTTCCCGGTCGGCTCTGCTCGCCTCTCCTCCCCCATGAGGACGCGGTCCGGGTCGGAATTAGGGCCCCACCCTATGACCCATTTAAACTTGTTACCTCCTCAAAGGCCCTGTGTCCAAATGCAGTCACATGGAGGGTTAAGGGCTTCTACATATTAGCTTGTGGGGACACAATTCAGTCCCTGACAGACGGGCATTGAGACTGGCAGACTTTAGGGTGAGCAGGAGTAAAACCAACTCTCAGGCAGCTGGACCCCAAATTTTAGATAAGCAGGTCTTTCCTCTGACACAGTGTCACTTAGGAATGTTTTCAGTGATGCCTCTAAAAACACTCCATTGGCAGAGGTATTTTTTTTTTTTTTTGAGACAGAGTCTCGCTTTGTTGCCTAGGCTAGAGTGCGTGCAGTGGCGTCAGCCTAGCTCACAGCAACCTCAAACTCCTGGGCTCAAGCAATCCTCCTGCCTCAGCCTCCCAAGTAGCTGGGACTACAGGCATGTGCCACCATGCCAGGCTTATTTTTTCTATATATATTAGTTGGCCAATTAATTTCTTTCTATTTATAGTAGAGATGGGGTCTCCCTCTTGCTCAGGCTGATTTCGAACTCCTGACCTCGAGCAATCTGCCTGCCTCGGCCTCCCACAGAGGTTTTATTTTTCCACATAAGAAACCTAGAGGCAGACAGTCCAGCACTGTGCACCAGCTTCGCCAGGCCTTTTGTCCTCCCTCTCTGCGACCTGAGCAGTCTGACCGTTCGTCACGCTGCCTGCAGGATGGGTGGCAGCCCTGGCCATCACACCCACGTTCAGGGCAGACTGGGGAGGGCCGGCACTAAACAGGTCTGCCCACGGCGTTGGGCCAGCACAGCTTGCCCGGCTCTGGCCGTGCTTTGCTTTAGCAGAACGAGCCATGAGCCGCAGCTGCAGGGAAGGGGCCTGGGAACACTGAGGGAGGCGGCAGACACAGAAGCAAGGGCGCGGCAGTGCTCGGCCGTGCACAGGCAGCCCCGGCGGAAACCGCTTCCAGCAGGAAGGAAGAAGGAGACCGGTTTGGAGGCAGACAATCGATGGAGTCGCCCTCGCCCGGGCCTGCAGCCCCGCCTCGCGCCCGCCCGCCCTGTGGCGCCTGGCAGGCCTTCTGGCCTGCGCTGGGGCTGCCTGTCTCTGTCTCCCGCAGGGCTGTGAGCTCCGTGCAGGGGGAACGTGGGGCCCGGTGGGATCTCCAGAGCCTGACAAAAGCCTGACCCAGGACTGGGCCTTTGCCCAGGGAAGGAAGGAAGGAAAGAAGGCCGGAAGGTGCAAGGAGGATGCGAGTCGGGAGGGCAAACAAGGGGGTAACTGGCATCTTTTGGATTATTCTGGTTCTTGGTCATAATGTGTGTAGATTCTGCATTCTGGAGCAAACTTCACAGAATACTCAGAGGTGCAGAGAGAACACGGCATCTTGAGATTCTCAGCGTCCCACGAGCCCGCACCCCGCAGCGAAAGGAGGACGGAGGGCTGCGTCTGTGCCCAGCCAACAGGAGCCCAGACAACGACCCCTTGGCTGCTTTAAGACCACCCTCCTCCCCAAGACAGTGCCTCGGTACCAAGGGTCGCTGAGTCCTGGAGATGACAGACAGGCCACTCCAATCCAGGAGGGCCCTGTAGACACGTGCTGGTCTCTGAAGCTGAGTATATCCTCCACCCTCTCCTTGGGGCTGGTGACCACGGAAGTGTGGCTGTCCATCTGGCCTCCACTAGGGATGTCTGTACTCCCAGCCTGGAGGCCTCTCTCAGCTCCGCACCTCCTCACTGGCACGTGGGGGAACCCGCAGGTCCCTGAGTGCCCACTTAGGACAGCCAGGATGTTCTACCATAGACTAGTTTTGGTAGCTGTTGTTGACACCACATTCTTGCCATCCCTCCTGTCTTGTTGAACATGGTGCCAACCCAGGGCACAGGGCTCTCCTCAGGGTGGGCAGCCTGCCCTAGGCCGCGTCCAGGGAAGCAGGTGGTGAGCCTCTGAGTTCCCAGCTGGCAGAGCCCGGAGCCTTTCCTCCTCGCTGAAGGCATCGCCCAGAGCGCAGGGGGCCAAGGCTCGCCTTCTCACCTCCCTCAAGATCCCTTCTTCCCACAATGCTTTGAGGAGGAAAGGACGGGCTGTCCCCTGTGTGACTGTGATTTCCACGTTTCCACCGAGCCATGTCCTCCTCCCTGACTCCAGTTACACAGCTTAGCTCTGGTTGCAGACAGGGTCTCTGCAGGGGGAGAGGCTCACGCCTGTGATCCTAGCACTCTGGGAGGCCGAGGCGGGCGGATCGCTGGAGGTCATGAGTTTGAAACCCGCTGAGCAAGAGCGAGACCCCGTCTCTACCATAAATAGAAAGAAATTAATTGGCCAACTAATATATATAGAAAAAGTTAGCTGGGCATGGTGGCGCATGCCTGTAGTCCCAGCTACTTGGGAGGCTGAGGCAGGAGGATTGCTTGAGCCCAGGAGTTTGAGGTTGCTGTGAGCTAGGCTGACGCCACAGCACTCACTCTAGCCTGGGCAACAAAGTGAGACTCTTTCTCAAAAAAAAAAAAAAAAAAAATCACACTGGGGCCAGGTACGGTGCTCACGCCTATCATCCTAGCACGCTGGGAGGCCGAGGCAAGAGGATTGCTCAAGGTCAGGAATTCAAAACCAGCCTGAGCAAGAGCGAGACCCCATCTCTACTAAAAATAGAAAGAAATTAATTGGACAACTAAAAATATACAGAAAAAATTAGCCGGGCATGGTGGCGCATGCCTGTAGTCCCAGCTGCTATAATAATTTGTCTTCCCCCCCCCCCCCCCCCCGCAGACCTTGTGCTCCAAAGCCTGACACGGACTGATTCTTGCTCAGCTTTGTATGCTCACCATATCACCCAGGCTCTGGCACCAAGAAGGACCTCAATAAGTGTCTGTGTCGCTGCACTGAATCAAATATTTCCTGGATACTGAAGATGAGATAATAAAACACTGTTGATATTTCAGGATTAATGTAACTCATAAGTAAAAATGATGGTACTACTGCTGACAAAATTACAGATCTGTTGTTTCTGACTTTAAAAGCATTCCACATTCCAACATGTTTGATTTGAGCCTCTCTTCTCCCAGAGAAGTGCTAATTGGCATATTTCATTGAATCAACTTGGAATCACTGTGGCTGGGGAAGATGCTGGCGATGAGTAGCACCCTCACCAACTGGACATGGAGCCAGAGTGCAGAGTCCAGCCTCTGGAGCATGGCTTCAACAAGGGTAGGTTAATGCAGAGGGATTCATCCAGCGTCATCATGAGACCTTGGTGAAGAGGAAGCCTGAGAAGACTGTACAGTAAGAATTCTGGGCCAGCGCGGTGGCTCACGCCTGTAATCCTAGCACTCTGGGAGGGCGAGGCAGGAGGATCACTCAAGGTCAGGAGTTCAAAACCATCCTGAGCAAGAGCAAGAGTGAGACCCTGTCCATACTAAAAATAGAAATAAATTAATTGGTCAACTAAATATATATAGAAAAAATTAGCCAGGCATGGTGGCGCATGCCTGTAGTCCCAGCTACTCCGAGGCTGAGGCAGGAGGATCGCTTGAGCCCAGGAGTTTGAGGGTGCTGTGAGCTAGGCTGACGCCACGGCACTCTAGCCCGGGCAACAGAGTGAGACTCTATCTCAAAAAAAAAAAAAAGAATTCTGGAAACATTACACACAGGAAATATTTGTGGAATGCAGGGACGGGCACCAGTTTGAACCCATGCTCTGTGCGGGGCACTGTGAAAAGGAGGCCTCTGTCCTCCCTCATCTCATTCAGTCCCCAAGAAAACCTATTCCCATAGAGGGCGCAGGCCCGGAGCGGTGCCGGCACTGGTCCCCGCCTGCCCTGGCAGAGCAGGCCTCCACGCCAGGTCCCACTGCCCCAGCCTGCACCTGTGTGTCCGCTGTGGGCCTGGTGAGCGCTGCGGAGCGCGCCTTCCGTGAGTTCGCCTGCGGGCTCTTGTTGCTCTTGGCTCCTCTTTAGTGCCCCAAGATTGATTTATTCCCCTGCAGGAGAAAAGTCCTCACCTCTTAACATGAATTAGAAGGTCCTTCAAGAACTGTCCTATGTTTCCCTCCTAAGTTTTGTCTTCTTGCAGTCTTCCCCCCACCCCTGCCAGCCCTCCACACCAGCCAAACAAAACCTAAAGATGACAACTATGGCTTGGGTTGGGGGGCAGTGCTCACCACAAGCCAGGCACGGTTTCATTTAAAATTCCATGAAGGGGCCAGGCACCATGGCTCATGGCTATAATCCTAACACTTTGGGAGGTCAAGGCATGAGAATCACTTGAGGCCAGGCACTTTAGGCCAGGAGTTTGAGACCAGACTGGGCAATATATCAAGACCCTGATTCCACAAAAAATAGGAAAATTAGCCAGGCGTGGTAGCACATGCCTGTTTCCCAGCTACAAGGAGGCTGAGTCAGGAGGATCACTTGAACCCAGAAGTTTGAGGTTGCAGTGAGCTATCATGATACCACTATGCTCTAGCCCATATGGCAGAGCAAGACATTGGTCTGGAGATAAAAAATAAAATAAAATAAAAATCTTTGGAGGAGGTAAAACGATCAGTCCTATTTTATAGATCAAGAAGCTGAGCCCAGAGAGATTGAGTAATTTGCCTGAAGTCACACAGCCAGTAATGGTAGAGTTAGAATTTGAAACCAGGCAGTTTGACTTGAAAAACTATTAACCAATATGTTTCTTACCTCTCACGAATACCATTTCTTTTAGTTTCATCAGTGGGCCATCATCCATCTGCCTTCTAGTCTTTGCACTTATAGTTCCCTCTTCCTAGTCCATTCTCCACCTTGCCTAACTCTGCTCATTCTTTAGTGCTCAGCTAAAATATCACCTCCTCTGGGAAGCCTTCCTGGATTGCCTGGTCGTCTGTTTGTTCCTCCACTATCACTCCATAGGAATGTGCACATCAGGCTCATGTAAATTGTATTCTCTGCTCTAACACTTAACTTGACCCAAACTATGTCCTTTTTTCCATTTTTTTAAAATTTTTGGTTTAGTTTTTTCTTTCTTTCTTTTTTTTTTTTTTTTTTTTTGAGGCAGAGTCTCAGTCACCTTGGTCAGAGTACAGTGGTGTCATCATAGCTCACAGCAACCTAAAAGTCCTGGGCTCAAGCAATCTCCTAGCAAGTAGCTGAGACTACAGGTACACGCTACCACATCCACCTAATTTTTCTATTTTTAGTAGAGACAGGGTCTCACTCTGCTCAGGCTGGTTTGGAACTCCTGAGCTCAAGTGATCCTCCTACCTAGGCCTCCCAGAGTACTAGGATTACAGGCGTGAGCCACCACACCCAACAATTGTTACTTGGCTTTTTTTTCCCTTTTTTTAAGTGCAAAGTCAGTCTCTTCAATAAACCAAACTAGATTCTTAATATGTAGTTGTGGAATGAATGGATCTGGCAATGAACTTCTCCATAAAGCCTCCACTGTGGGTCAGCCTAGGGGACAGAACTCTCGCCAGTTGGCACGCCCCTTGCTGCAAGATCAGGGTGCGGGCGGGGGAGGGGCGGAGCCCGCACCGAGGGCGGCACTCACGTGCTGCCCCCTCGCCCACTCTCGCGGTCACCAGGAACTCGCTGTAGCAGATGTGTGTGTTTTTAGCACTGACCTGCATTACTGGTTCTCAGCTGCCACAGCCACCTGACAGCCCCAAGAGCCACGCTACAGGGTTCTAGTCGGCACCACTGTCGCCAGAGCCGCCAGGCGGCCTGGGTGCTCCTTGAGGTCAATGCCGCGTGCAGTAGATGGCTTTTGGCGTGAGTGCTTGCGAGGGGTGAAGAGCTACAGGACGCATGAGTGGTGCGGCACCATCAGTGCGAAAAGGGAGGGCAAGACATACCCATACAGTTTGTGTTTCTAGAAAGAAACAGGACATGTGGTAACAGTGGTTGTTGTGGGAGACTGCAGGACAGGGACAGGTGGGAGAATTCCTTTATCCTGTAGACCCTTTTGAAATGTTGGAATTTTATTCTTTGTACTATGGGTGTGTAAAAATAATTGAAATGTTGATTTATTTTTTATTTATTTATTTATTTATTTTTTGAGACAGAGTCTCACTCTGTTGCCCAGGCTAGAGTGAGTGCCGTGGCGTCAGCCTAGCTCACAGCAACCTCAATCTCCTGGGCTCAAGTGATCCTCCTGCCTCAGCCTCCCGAGTAGCTGGGACTACAGGCATGCGCCACCATGTCTGGCTAAGTTTTTCTTTATATATTAGTTGGCCAATTAATTCCTTTCTATGTATAGTAGAGACGGGGTCTCGCTCTTGCTCAGGCTGGTTTTGAACTCCTTAACTCGAGCAATCCGCCCACCTCGGCCTCCCAGAGTGCTAGGATTACGGGCGTGAGTCACCGCGCCCGGCCTGAAATGTTGATTTTTAAAAATGAAGGTAAGCAGCTGAAATAGTTGCAGACTTCCTAACTGGCTCAGGGGTCCTGAGGCTGCGGCCCAGCTGCTGGCCCTGGGCAGGGGCTGGAAAATGGGAGTGTGCAGCCTTCCCCTCCTGCTGCTGCTCCTTCCTGCACTCTCCTGGGATTTCAGGCCATCTCGACTTCCCCGAATGACTCGCAGAGGGGTGTTTCCCTGCACAAGGCAACCCGTGAGCATTACTGTAGAAGGACACACCACTTTCAGTCCCAGCCCGCCCCATTACGCCACCTTGCTAGGAACCAATGGGGTGTGAGAGGGATTGGAGGCACTCTCACTTTCTGTTTTGTTGGAGGTGTATTGTTTTGTTTTGTTTTTGCATGTCTGTATTATTTGGATTTTTACAATGTGTATGCCTCACTTTCACAAGCAGAAAAACGCAAAGATATAAATAGCACCTGCAAAGACCCAGGTGCATCCAGCCTCCCAGGCCAGTTCTGCGTCCTGCATAAGAGGCCCAGCCCTTAACGTAAGAAAGAGGCACGCACATGATTCAGAAGCAAGGCCAGGTTGAAGCCTGTGCCTTCAGCGCCAGGCGGTCGGCGTGCAGTGCCTGGCCCGCGGTGAGCACGCGTGCTCTTGCGCGTCCTCCGGGCTGGCCCCTGGGCATGTGGTGAGCCTTTTGTAAACTGCTTACAAACATTCCAGGCCTAACTTTTGATTTTTCCTACTTCATCCTGAATACATACCCCACCCCTGGTCTAAATCTGTCTTAGTTTGGGCTGCTAAGACCAAATATCACAGACTGAGTGGCCTACAAACAGCAGAAGCGTCTTCCTCACAGCCCTGGAGGCTGGCAGTCCGAGGCCAGGGCCCAGCGTGGTCCGGCTCCGGCGAGAGCCTGCCTCCTTCCAGGCTGCAGATCGCTGACTTCTCACCGTGTCCTCGCCCGGGGGAAGCGGGCTGGGGTCTCTTCTATGAGGGCACCAATCCCACTCACGGAGGCGCCACCCGCCAGGACTTAATTACTTCTCCAAAGCCCCACATCCTAATACGGTGTCATCACATTGGGGATTAGGGCCTCAACATATGAATTTTGGGAAGGATGAACACAAACATTCAGTTCATGGTGCCATCTTCCTAGTGCTCAAACAAGACGCTGCCGTGTTGGGAGTCTTCCTTCTCTTCCACCACCCACACCCAGCAGATAGCTAGTCCCGCGCATCTCACCTCTGGGACGCATCTGCAGGTTACACTCTCCTCTCCACACACCCAAGCTACAACCCAATCCCAGGCCATCTCTCTCCTGGGTCACTGTGACAGCTGTGACCAGCCGCTCTGGTCTCCCTGACATCGCTGTTGCCCCTCTTCAACCTCTCTTGACTTAGCAGCCAGCACGCTCGTGCCCAGACACAAGTCTGATCATTTACTTAGACTCTTGGATGGCTCCCAACACCCACAAGATAAAATGGGAGCTCTGTAGTGCAGCCCCCGGGACTGTCCCCAGAGCCATGCCCAGTCCCCTCCCCCTGTTCTCCGTGCACCCACACGCACTCTCCGCCAGGACTTCTGCTGGCGCACCTCCGCACTGCTGGCCCCTTGGGACCTTGATTTCAGCTTCTTTTTTTGTCGTCTTGCATTCTCCCCAAACTGTATCCACCTGACCCCGTCTGTAGTTACCCACAGAAAAATTAACTATTGGCTCCTCATCAAGCCCTCTCCTACTCATTGATCAAACTGTCCGCTCCACCTGAACCTGATGAGTCATCTGGCTGGTATTTTTAAAAAATTAAATCAGATTAAGTTCAGAACTCACCAAATTGGGGGATATATTTTGACGACTCTCAAAGGGTTCCAGAAAACAGTGCCGTGCAGAGTGGGCGTCCCGGCGAGGCACCGGGTGAAGCAGAGCTTGGAAAGGCAGCCGGCCTGCCCTGCTCCCGCGGCACAGCCCAGTCCGTGACAAGGGCACGCGCGCCAAGTTCTAAGGAGCCTGCGCTGGAGGACGGGTGGTCGCGACGGTCTCGGTATGCTCTTTAGGGAGAGGTAATTTTCTGAGCTGGGCCAAGTTGCTTTGGTTGCTAAGTACCAATTCGTTTTTAGTGGGAAAACTGGCCAAGGCAAGAACTGTGCAATTGTGTCCTCGGCTTGACCACCTGAGGAGCACCATCCGCAGAGCCTGCTGAGTGGCTTGCTGGGGCGTTCACGTGTGTAGACACATCTGTAATTAGGGTTCAGGAGGTGAGAAGGACGTCACAAAACTCTTGCCTGAGTGCCAAGGAACGGGCAGAACTAGCGAGAATAGACTCTGCGTGAGCTCACGTGCAGAACCCACTTCCTGGGGCTCCCTACCCTTGAGCGCTGAAAGACCCCAGGAAGCCACCCCACTGTGGACTAGGGATGGGACAGGATTGCCAAGGGAGGAGAATGCCTGCAGCTCTCGGCAGCCTCTTTCTGAGTGTTGCTCAAGGGAGCACACCATGACCCTCGGCCTACTTCTGAACTGTTTTTGCACGGCAGGTAATTAGTATGTGGGGCAGCCGCGGGACTCACGCCAGGGACGGGTGAGCCCTCTCTCTCCCCGCGGGGAGCGCACCTCTGGGTTGGAGTCCGCGTGGGAAGAGTGTGTGTGAGGCCAGCTGAGAGTAGTCTAGGCCATCTTAAAGGTCTGCCTCGAGAGAGGCCTTACAAATTCCATTTAACAAGCAGGTTTGTCTATTTGTTTTTGTTAAAAGAAAGAAAAAGAGGTCTTACTTTTTCCTCCTAGGGTTATAAGAATTGTAGCCCCATCCTAACCACTTGGGCTCCCGGCCGGCCCTGCCCACAGCGCGCGGGCCGGGTCTGCTGCGGGCCGGGCGGCTCGCTCCTGCGGCCGAGGAGCGCTTGGCAGCACTGACGGCGGCTTCAGTTCACGGGCAGCTTTCCTTGTCATGGAAATCAGAACAGGTAACACACACACGTATGTTTCATTACGTTATTTTTAAATGTTCACGATTTTATTTTGATAAATGAAAAATTAGAAAAGTCCTATCGCGGCTGTCGGCTGCAGTCGCTGTGCCGTCACCTGTTGCTGTCGGCTGCAGTCGACACTTGTACCGAAGTGGTTAAAGGACTTCAAATGCAAAATTTAAAAGTTAGATGTTAAATAAGGGTTTGTAGCATTTAGACCCTATAAACATGGAAGTTTCTCCAGCTCTCACATTGTAAAACTCTATGAATCTCAGCCTTGTGTCACTCAAATATGTTCAGTAAAGTAGAATGCAGTAGGACTTCGGAAATCACTAAAATGAAAAGATTGAAGCTGCAACTTTGCCAAAGTAATGTCCTACAGTAGGAAGTCAGGTGAAGGACTGCTGCTAGTCCCTCCTCCTGTAAACCCGGGAGTCCCACGGCCCCTCCGAGCACCTGGCAAAGGGCGCAGGTTTCCCAGGTGCAGCCACCGCAGTCACCGCAGGCTCCCTTTCTCTTCCCTCGTCGTGACCGCCAGTCCTCCAACACTTACCTGCTCTTCCAGCCGTCACCCTGGACGGCCATCCTTCCCTGGTCAGCCCCCACCCTGCACGCCCCACAGACGCACGCCGAGAATCAGCTCCTCCACTTTCTCCGGCAGGCACTCGAGACCCACCCGCCCCCGCCGCCTCCGCGCCCTCCCACTCCCGGCCGCCGGCCCCTGCGTGCGGGCCGCACGCCGCTCCCCTGCCGTCCCGCGCGTCCCTCGTCCCCACCGCTCCCCTGCCGTCCCGCGCGTCCCTCGTCCCCACCGCTCCCCTGCCGTCCCGCGCGTCCCTCCTCCCCACCGCTCCCCTGCAGTCCCGCGCGCCCCCTCCTCCCCACCGCTCCCCTCGCCGTCCCGCGCCCCTCCTCCCCACCGCTCCCCTGCCGTCCCGCGCGTCCCTCCTCCCCACGGCTCCCCTGCCGTCCCGCGCGTCCCTCCTCCCCACGGCTCCCCTGCCGTCCCGCGCGTCCCTCCTCCCCACCGCTCCCCTGCCGTCCCGCGCGTCCCTCGTCCCCACCGCTCCCCTGCCGTCCCGCGCGTCCCTCGTCCCCACCGCTCCCCTGCCGTCCCGCGCGTCCCTCCTCCCCACCGCTCCCCTGCAGTCCCGCGCGCCCCCTCCTCCCCACCGCTCCCCTCGCCGTCCCGCGCGCCCCTCCTCCCCACCGCTCCCCTGCCGTCCCGCGCGTCCCTCCTCCCCACGGCTCCCCTGCCGTCCCGCGCGTCCCTCCTCCCCACGGCTCCCCTGCCGTCCCGCGCGTCCCTCCTCCCCACCGCTCCCCTGCAGTCCCGCGCGTCCCTCGTCCCCACCGCTCCCCTGCCGTCCCGCGCGTCCCTCGTCCCCACCGCTCCCCTGCCTTCCCGCGCGTCCCTCGTCCCCACCGCTCCCCTGCCGTCCCGCGCGTCCCTCCTCCCCACCGCTCCCCTCGCCGTCCCGCGCGTCCCTCGTCCCCACCGCTCCCCTGCCGTCCCGCGCGTCCCTCGTCCCCACCGCTCCCCTCGCCGTCCCGCGCGTCCCTCGTCCCCACCGCTCCCCTGCCGTCCCGCGCGTCCCTCGTCCCCACCGCTCCCCTCGCCGTCCCGCGCGTCCCCTCCTCCCCACCGCTCCCCTGCCGTCCCGCGCGTCCCCTCCTCCCCACGGCTCCCCTGCCGTCCCGCGCGTCCCTCCTCCCCACGGCTCCCCTCGCCGTCCCGCGCGTCCCTCGTCCCCACCGCTCCCCTGCCGTCCCGCGCGCCCCTCCTCCCCACGGCTCCCCTGCCATCCCACGCGTCCCCTCCTCCCCACCGCTCCCCTCGCTGTCCCGCGCGTCCCTCCTCCCCACGGCTCCCCTGCCGTCCCGCGCGTCCCCTCCTCCCCACCGCTCCCCTGCCGTCCCACGCGTCCCTCCTCCCCACGGCTCCCCTGCCGTCCCGCGCGTCCCTCCTCCCCACGGCTCCCCTCGCCGTCCCGCGCGTCCCTCGTCCCCACCGCTCCCCTGCCGTCCCGCGCGTCCCCTCCTCCCCACGGCTCCCCTGCCGTCCCGCGCGTCCCCTCCTCCCCACCGCTCCCCTGCCGTCCCACGCGTCCCCTCCTCCCCACGGCTCCCCTGCCGTCCCGCGCGTCCCCTCCTCCCCATGGCTCCCCTGCCGTCCCACGCGTCCCCTCCTCCCCACCGCTCCCCTGCCGTCCCGCGCGTCCCCTCCTCCCCACGGCTCCCCTGCCGTCCCCGCGCGTCCCTCCTCCCCACGGCTCCCCTGCCGTCCCCGCGCGTCCCTCCTCCCCACGGCTCCCCTCGCCATCCCGCGCGTCCCTCCTCCCCACGGCTCCCCTGCCGTCCCCGCGTGTCCCTCGTCCCCACCGCTCCCCTCGCCGTCCCACGCGTCCCCTCCTCCCCACGGCTCCCCTGCCGTCCCCGCGCGTCCCCTCCTCCCCACGGCTCCCCTGCCGTCCCCGCGCGTCCCTCCTCCCCACGGCTCCCCTCGCCATCCCGCGTGTCCCTCCTCCCCACCGCTCCCCTGGCCGTCCCCGTGCGTTCCCTCCTCCCCACCGCTCCCTTCGCCGTCCCCGTGCGTCCCCTCCTCCCCACCGCTCCCCTCGCCGTCCCGCGCGTCCCTCCTCCCCACCGCTCCCCTCGCCGTCCCCGCGTGTCCCTCCTCCCCACCGCTCCCCTCGCCATCCCGCGTGTCCCTCCTCCCCACCGCTCCCCTCGCCATCCCGCGCGTCCCTCCTCCCCACGGCTCCCCTCGCCGTCCTGCGCGTCCCCTCCTCCCCACCGCTCCCCTCGCCATCCCGCGCGTCCCTCCTCCCCACGGCTCCCCTGCCGTCCCGCGCCGTCCCCTCCCCTCCTCCCGGCGGCGAGCTGGTAAAGTCCTGCAGTGTAGGGGCCAGAGCTCTGCATGACTCCAGTCCCCACTGTAGGAAAACTATGTGTTTTTTTAGATGAGTGAATGGATTTTTCAGTGACTTCTGTTGGTTCTTTTTTCAGTCTGATTGATTCCCCCACTCGCAGAACAAAAAACCGAATCTCTTTGTATCTCTTTATAAAATCAGGGGAGGAAGAGACCAATGTGTGAAGTGTTTGCCAGACCCTGAAATTTTCTTTCCTTTTATTTGCTATCAGAACCTGTTTTTGCCATTATGATGAATTATATTTTATCTTTAGTATTTAAAAGTCTTTTTATTATAAAGTCGCACAACCAATTCTAAACAGATCATAGTGATGTACAGGCCTGTGTCCCCGGGCAGAGCCCCGGCCCATTGACGTCAGGAGCAGGACAGACAGGGCCGCGTTGCCCGACACAAATGCCCAGCACGATGGACGGAGGACAGCCTGAGACACCCCATAAGCCTCACCTGCTGCTTCTTTTTGGCAACATCTTTGTGCTGCAAAGCTTATAAATATCACAATGCTTTTTAGGCTCCTTTGTGCCACTGTATAGTGTTATGACAGCTCTTATTATTTAATTTGTTTTTCTTTATGTACTTATTTGTTTATTTATTTGTTTGGAGTCATTGTCCTATTGGTCTTGAGCCCAGGCTGGTCTTGAACTCCTGGGCTCAAATGATTCTCTCACCGTAGCCTCCCAAGTGGCTGGGACTACAGGTGTGCGCCCCCCTGCGTGGCTGACAGCTTCTAAATAAACTCCCTGGAATTTTGTATCCCAGAAACAGCAAAGACTTCAGGGTCGCTGTTCCTCTGTGCTGTCCCTGGATGCTGGGGTCATAAGTGAAACGGCGCTGCAGCCCCTGAAGCCACTTGGCTGTGGGTGTCGAGGACCGTGAAAGGTTTGGGATTGTACCTTACCTGCAAACTCACTAGTCATCCTGCCACAATTTCGTAAATGCCAGCAGAAGATGTGAGACTCCTGGGTGAGAGACAAAGGACTTCGTTGCTCACAGCGGCAGCAATAGCAGAACGTTAGCATTTGTTCCCCAAGCCCCAGTCCCCACAGGGTGATGTGAGGAGGACACTCGTGGCCGGCTGCATTGCAGAAGAGGAGCCTGGAGGAGCCGAGGGACCCAGATCTGTTCTGCAGCCGCGAGCGCCCTCCCAGGCGCTGCACTGGCTCTCTCTTCCAGAGCTGCAGCGGGACTTGCTCTTTGTTCTGGAGGGAGGCGCCATGGTCATCTTCATTTTCTCTCAATTTTGTTTCTCCCCCCCCCCCATCATCCTTATCTTCAAAGGCTGCTCTTCATACAAATATCTTGAAAGGAGTCTGGAACAAAGGCAGTTCGTCCCTCTATGCTATTAAGAGACCCAGAGAGAGCTAGCTCCTAAAAGCAGGATTCTACTTCTGCTGATACTTTGGGTTAATAGACAAGGGTCAGAAACAATAAATAGGAGCAAATTTAAACCAATCATGTGTGCTTCTTGGTGGGGCAGTCAGAAAATAAATTAATAAATAAACTAAAAGTCCTCTTTGAAGAGGTGACAAAGTGAAGTCAGATTATTCAGTCATGTGAACACCAGGGGTAAGAGGTAGACAAGGGGGTTTGGGTGCACATGATAAAAATGGAAATAAAGCTGCTTAAAGGGACATGTCCTTGATCTAGAGTCCAAGGGGAGTCTTATGCCTGTGAGTAACAGGAGCATTCAGACAAAGTAAGCTGAAAAGCTGGTTTCTAGTGAGGTTTCATGGAGAGGCAGAAAGCAGCGGTGGCACTGCCTCCACAGAGTGGGCGTCCGGGTAACAGCCGTGGGACAGAGTGAGTTCAGCTGACATTGAGTTCTCAGCTTCTGGAGTGTGGGCTTCTTCATAGCGGGCCTGTCTGGGTCATGGGGTGTGCGTAGTCCTAGGGGCGGACCCTGTGCTTCAGTGTGTGGGACGGTCTGGGCTCCTGTCGCAACCTGCTCGTGCAGCTCCTGACGACTCACCTCACCTCTCTAGGTCTGTCCCATCCTCCTGGAAGAGGGGATAACAACGTGAGGCTTTCACAGAGCTGTGAAGAGCTCAGAGGAGCTTGGGGTTGCTTAGAGCAGAGCCTGGCCCAGGACAAGGGTTCGACCATGTTTTCAATCAAGAGATGGAGGGGCCTGCAGAACAAGGGAGCTGCGGAGCAGAGCTGTGAAATGCCAGTACAAGGGGAGACTCTTCAGCTGTTTCCAGCAGGTGTGTCAGACTCAGTGACTTACAACTGAAAGTGCTAAAGAGCTAGAGCCCACAGGGAGGCAGAGTGTGGAAGGAGATGGACTTTGGACCCAGACAGAATTTAGGGTGAAGGCCGGCTATGTGACTGCCTATCGGCAATGACCTTGGCCGGGCAAGCCCCATTTCTGGAACCTTATTTCCTCATTTATGAAATGGGGAAACAATATATACCTGCTAGGTTGTGAGGATTAAGTGAGTTAGTGACTGGCACATGGTAGATGTCTAATGAATGTTAATAATCTTCCTGGAGCTTTCCTTTTGTTGTTGGTTACGTTTGCCTATGCACACAGAGTCAGAGCCGGCAAAGAGGCACTGGGCCAATACCTTCACTTCACAGAAAGGTTCCTGACTTTTCCAGCTCCCAGGCCATGGCTTGGAAGCTGCTGTGACCCAGTTTCCCTGAGATGGAAGGGCGACTACTTGCAATCCTCATCTAGGGGAAGAGTTGGAGACACCTAACCCTGCTGGGAGCTTTGTCAGATTCCCAGCAGGGCCTGCATCATTAGTTTAATGGACTCTACTGTTGGGGGTAGAGGACATCCCCAGCCAGGGAGCAGAAAGGGACAGTATTTATTTGCTTTTCCCTTTCACTACCTGAGTTTCGCAAATGCGCATCTTTGTATTGACTTTGAGGCTCTCTGTGTCAGGAGATCTATGCTTGCCCATCCCTGTTGCCATAACAACAAGGTCCTGAAGGGTGCCAGGTGCATAATGTCCTGCCTTATTCCTTAATATTTGGGGGAAATAATGTGACCACTCAGATTTTATGCTCTTTCCAAGAAAAATAATATTGTAATTAATAGAGTTTTAAAAACACACAATAGGCCGGGCGCTGTGGCTCACGCCTGTAATCCTAGCTCTTGGGAGGCCGAGGCGGGCGGATTGCTCAAGGTCAGGAGTTCAAAACCAGCCTGAGCAAGAGCGAGACCCCGTCTCTACTATAAATAGAAAGAAATTAATTGGCCAACTGATATATATATAAAAAATTAGCCGGGCATGGTGGCGCATGCCTGTAGTCCCAGCTACCTGGGAGGCTGAGGCAGAAGGATCACTCGAGCCCAGGAGTTTGAGGTTGCTGTGAGCTAGGCTGACGCCACGGCACTCACTCTAGCCTGGGCAACAAAGCGAGACTCTGTCTCAAAAAAAAAAAAAAAAAAAACACACAATAATTACTTGAAAGCTGCTGAATTAAAGACTTAACAAGATGCCTGCCTACCCTGGGCTTTTGCTTCAAGCCTCAGCCCTGGGTACTCTCTCTCATGGCCTTCAGGTCTTGCAATACTCAGTAAGCTGGTGAGGATTTCTAGAAATCTGACAGAAATGCCTGGAATTCATTCTCTGATCCTCCCCTCCCCCAGCCCCTGGTACCCAGTGTCCAGGTTTGGCGGCCAGGGCTCAGTTCCTCACTGTATGAATACCTCCTTCTTTGGGGCCAAGCATCTTGCAGGGGATTGAACACCCTAAATCTACTTTCCCTTTCCCAAAAATATCCTGTGCTTTTCCACTAAATTTTATTCTATCAGGTGAGGATGAACAGACTAATTAAGAGAAGGAAACACTTAAACTGGGCAGAGGAACTCAACATTTTTTCCCTTAGTGTTTAGAAAATCATTTTGGTTGGCATGTTCAGCCAGCAAGAAAGAGAGGAACAAGGAATTATCTACAAATCGGAGCCTTTTAAAATTCTGGAATCTCTTAAAGCTATCCCCAACACAATGATCTCTGGTTTTCTATCTCTAATCTGTTTTCATCCTATGGCTTCCCTTCAAGGACTCCAAAACTGTGGACTCAAAGTGACAAGAAATGAACATATATTCTAAGGGAGTTGCCCTGGATAAAATGAAGGAAATTTCTGAAGGTATATGTGAAGGTGCTGGACAGGTAGTTGTCCCCACACGTGGCCCTGGTTACATAGATGGCTTCCTAAACAACCCTACTTTAATCCCAGCCACACCACAAACAAAACAGAGACATTCTGCACGTCACCAATCAGTCTGAAAGTACCTCTTGGCCTTTGCAGCTCAGTCCCATTACTTTCTGTTCCCCACCGTGCCTGCCTGCCTTCCTCCTCACTAAACCTTCTCAGGCACCTTTGCCATCCGCAGTGAGCACACCAAACACAGAGAAGTCACCATCCCTGTGTGATTTAGTCATGAACACAAGGCATGTAGACACTTAACAGAGAGCAAAAGTGATGGGACGCTAACCCAACCGTGCTCCTCGTGCCCACAGTAAACGGGAAGTTAGCGTTAGGGCTGTTGCAAAATCAGAAGGTTTTCTCCAAGGGTGTTCCTTGGGTTGGCTCTGGAAAGATGAGGATGCAGACTGGCAGAAAGATGGCCTTCCTGGCAAGGTAGGCAACAAGATATGAAGGAAGGAATAATAAAGTGGGAGGAGAATTTGGGGTACATCCAAGCTGTTTTAAATTGGGGTCTGCATTTGGGGAGTAGAGTGGTCCGAGGCATTTTCTGATGCTGATAGCACATGGTTAGTCTATGATCCTATGGTGGGTTAGGAATACAGATTATCAGGCCTTTGTTCCCAGAGTATGTTACATCCTTCTGCACCCCAGAGGGATTATGTCAGTGGGACTGGACCTTGTCATGTTCCCTTTCCTCTGCCTAGAACTCATTTCCTTTAAATCAAGCTCTGTTCAGTGGAACCTTCTGAGATGATGGAAATGCTCTATTAACCTGTGCTGTCTAATACAGTAACAACTAGCCAACTGTGAATATTGCACATTTGCAATGTGGCTAGTTTGCCTAAGGAATGAATTTTTAATTGCATTTAAGTTTAATTTATTTAAGTTTAAATAGTCACAGGTGGCTAGAGGCCTCTGTATTGGGTAGCAAGGCTCATGGCCTACTAGTCCGCAGTGTTTGAGTCTCAGCTTTCAATTCTCTTCTCAAAGGGGGCAGCCTGTGGTGGGCAGAAGAATGGCCTCCAAAGATGTCCACATCTTATTCCCTGGAACCTGCAAATATGTTATCTTACACAGCAAAAGGAAATTAAGGTTGCAGATGGTATTAAATTGCTAATCAGCTGACCTTAAAATGGAGTGGCTCTCCTGGATTTTTTATATGGGGTCAATGTAATCTTATAAGTCCTTAGAAGTAGAAAAGGGTGAGGCACAGTGGCTCATGCCTGTAATCTAAGCACTTTGAGAGGCTGGGGTGGGAGGATGGCTTGAGACCAGGAGTTTGAGACCAGCCTGGGCAACATAACAAGACCCCTGTCTCTAAAAACAATAAATAAATAAAATAAAGCAAAATTAGCCAGGCATGCTGATGCTCACTTGTAGTCCCAGCTATTTAGGAGGCTGAGGCAGGAAAATCACTTGAGTTTAGGAGTTGGAGGCTGCAATGAGCTGTGATTGCACCACTGCACTTCAGACTGGGTGAGAGAGCAAGACCCTGTCAAAAAAAAAAAAAAATGGTGAGAGCCATCTCATATACTTATAGAACCCAAGCAGGCAAGATATAAATAAACACCATTACAGATACATTTAAAAAACACACACAGGCAGGCCGGGCATGGTGGCTCATGCCTGTCATCCCAGCACTCTGGGAGGCTGAGGCGGGCAGATTGCTCAAGGTCAGGAGTTCGAAACCAGCCTGAGCAAAAGCAAGACCCCATCTCTACTAAAAATAGAAAGAAATGAATTGGCCAACTAAATATATAGAAAAAATTAGCCGGGCATGGTGGCGCATGCCTGTAGTCCCAGCTACTCGGGAGGCTGAGGCAGGAGAATCGCTTGAGCCCAGGAGTTTGAGGTTGCTGTGAGCTAGGCTGACGCCACGGCACTCTAACCCCAGCAACAGAGTGAGAGACTCTGTCTCAAAGAAAAAAACACACATACACACACAGATGTATAAGAAAATAGTCTGGAAGAAAATTCCCTGAAAAGCCTACAGAAATTGTGGTAGGGCATGGGATTAAAAAAAAAAAGAGTAGAACAAGAAGGAGATGGAGGCATGGGGCAGGGGCAGGGTCTTCTAAGGCTGTGGTATGGACTGCAGAGATGAGACGGATGAAAAAGGAGGGAGGATTTGAAGTGGAGAGGGAATCGCCCACCACTCTGGCTTGGGAGCTGGAGGCGGAGCTGCTAGTCAGTCGGTGCCAGTGGCCTCTGCACTGGGGACGGCCTCAGCTGACAGCCAGCGAGTCTGGGAACCTCAGTCCTGCAACCGCGAGGAGCTGAGCTGTGACGACAGCTGGAGTGAGTGAGGAAAGGGATGCTGCCCTGAGCCTCCAGAAAGGAGCACAGCATGCTGCCACCTTGGTTTTAGAGCTGTGAGGCAGGCATTAGACGTATACAACTATATGACAATAGGTCTGTGCATACAATAAATACACTTTTAAAGCCAAGTTTATAGTGATTTGCTTCAGCAGCAATAGGGAGCTAGAGCACTTAGACCAGCTCTGGCTCTCCTCAGGGAGTGCCCTCAAGAGAGGAGGCGTCTGAGTGTGCAAGGAGAAGTGTCCACCTGGGGCTCCTTCTGGCCCGCACTTCAGCAGCCTGGGCCGCGATCCCTGCGCGTGGCCTGGCCGCTCTCAGGCCCATGTGCGCCTCCTCCCGTTCTGCGCCTCCTCCCGTTCTGCGCCAGCAGGCGGACAGGCCTCCGGAGAACAGCCCTCGGGCCTGACCGGAAACCCACAGGGACGTCTGTTTGGGAGGAGGTGAGGCCAGAGAGGGGCCCTGGGCTTCCGTGTCAGAAGGAGGGCTGCGTCGGCCACCCTGGCCTTCTCATGCTGCCAGGTTCCAGATGGGCCTCTGGGAAGTCTGTGGGTCTTGGGTTCAAACCCGATCTCCCAGGTCTTTATGAGGGTGCCGTTTGCCAAGGTAGGAGAATAGAACATATTTTCTTTAATAGTATTTTAGCTTCATTTGTACTTTCAAAATATTTAGGCCTAGATCTGGGCCTCCATCTGTGCTCCCTTTGGGCCCTCACCACGTCGCGGACAGATCTGGTCTTACTCCCTACCCGCGGACTTGCTGCTGCAGTCGGTCTCCTCATCGACTTGTTTTGTCTTCTCTAAAACATGTATTGTTGCCCAAAATTATCTTATTTATGTGCTTACTTGTATCATCACTGCCTTTCCCCATTAAAATGTAAGCTCCAGAGAATAGAGCTGTCTTACTCAACGCTGCTGGCCAGGGCCTAGACAAAGTAGGTGCTGCACGGTACTTGCTGGATGAATGGGTGAGCAAACGCAAAGGAGTCCCTGAGGTCTCTTTAGGTTTTACGTTTCCAGGAAAAGGGAAGTCCTAGTGGTTCCTGGCCGGGAGTCATTGATGTATATCAAAATATCCCAAAACTTAGCAGACTACATAACAACACACATTTATTATCTCACAGTTTCGGTGGGTCAGGAATTTGAGAGTGGCTTAGCTGGGAGTTTCTGGGCAGGGACTTCTAAGGCTGTGGTCAAGCTGTCAGCCAGCCCTGCAGTGACCTGAAGCTTGACTGGGGTAGGGGACCCACTTCCAAGACGGTGCACTATCGGCTGTTGGCAGGAGGCCTCGGTTCCAAGCTGGTCGTTGGTGACAGGTTGCTCGCCACATGGACTTCTCTGCAGGGTAATGAGATGGCAAGGGGGCTGGATCCCCTAGGGAGAGAGAAAGAGAGAGAACGAGAGAAGGAGGAAGCCACATGCCTGTTTGTGAACTGCCTCAAAAGTGACACACCATCACTTTTGTGTTATTTTATTTCTTAGAAGTGAGTCACTAAGTCCAAACCACACGCGAAGGCCATGGAATTATGCTCCACTGTTTGAAGACAGAAGTTTTTAAGGAATCTGTGGGCGTATTTTAAATGGTCCCACAGATCAAGATGGTCAGCACCCCCACCCTGCTCTTTTTACCACCACCTCCTGCTACCCTTGGGGCTTAGAGTCTTCCATCATTCTCTCTCTCTACCTTGCCTCTCCCACTTTCTCTGGCCATGGGAGCACACAGATCCCAGCATTCTCAAAAGTTCCTTTTACGTCCTAGCTGTCCGTCTAGTTCTAGAGAGTTCTAGAGAACTTTGTCCTCTGCGGACTCTGTATCCTCCTTAATCTCTCCAAACACAGACATTCTTGAGGCCCTTCCCTCGCTCCAACCACTCTTGCCCTTGAAAATCTCATTGGCTCTTATGATTTTTTTTTTTTTTTTTTTGAGACAGTCTCACTCTGTTGCCTGGGCTAGAGTGCCGTGGCATCAGCCTAGCTCACAGCAACCTCAAACTCCTCGGCTCAAGTGATCCTCCTGCCTCAGCCTCCCAAGTAGCTGGGACTACAGGCATGCGCCACCATGCCTGGCTAATTTTTTGTATATATATTTTTAGTTGGCCAATTAATTTCATTCTATTTTTAGTAGCGACGGGGTCTCGCTCTTGCTCAGGCTAGTCTTGAACTCCTGACCTCGAGCAATCCGCCTGCCTTGACCTCCCAGAGTGCTAGGATTACAGGCATGAGCCACCGCACCCAGCCGTCTATGTATTTTTAGTTGGCCAATTAATTTCTTTCTATTTTTAGTAGAGAAAATATGCTCAGGCTGGTTTTGAACTCCTGACCTTGAGCTATCCGCCCGCCTCAGCCTCCCAGAGTGCTAGGATTACAGGTGTGAGGCACTGCGCCCGCCCTGAATTTTTTTAAGTTAACAATTTTTAGTAATCTTGGATGTTACAAACTCATGCATGGATTTCAGGTTTAGGTTTGGGATTCTTATTTTTCTTTACAGTCCTCTCTGTCAGGTAATCTCCATCCATATTTCTTCCAAGCCACGCTTTTTCCAATTACATAAAATACTGTTAAATTTTTTTTTTTTTTTTTTTGAGACAGAGTCTCGCTTTGTTGCCCAGGCTAGAGTGAGTGCCGTGGCGTCAGCCTAGCTCACAGCAACCTCAAACTCCTGGGCTCGAGTGATCCTTCTGCCTCAGCCTCCCGGGTAGCTGGGACTACAGGCATGCGCCACCATGCCCGGCTAATTTTTTTATATATATATATCAGTTGGCCAATTAATTTCTTTCTATTTATAGTAGAGACGGGGTCTCGCTCTTGCTCAGGCTGGTTTTGAACTCCTGACCTTGAGCAATCCGCCCGCCTCGGCCTCCCAAGAGCTAGGATTACAGGCGTGAGCCACAGCGCCCGGCCTTGTTAAATTTTTTTAATTACCTTTTTTTAAATTTCAAATTATTAAGGGATGGCTCCTATGCTTTTAACCACGCCCTGAAGGAAGATGATACCCCAAAGATTACTATTTTCTTAAGTCTCATTCCCAAATTTCCTCCTTCCTGCTACACTTCTCCATCAGATACCCCAGAGACCACTCAGCAAGTCACGTCTAAATTTAACCCTCCCTCAATCTGCTCACCATTCCCTGATCACCAAGCTCCAAATATTGGGCACTCTGATCCTTCCTCCCCTCTCCCTTACCCCAAACATCCATTTCGCCAATAAGCCCTGTGGATTTTATCACCACCAGCAGTTTTGCTAGTCTATTGCGGGTCTCCTAATAGTTCTTTCTGTCTCAGGGGCACCATCCACCTTTCCTGCTTAACACGCCCAGATCCATGCTGTTGCCGCAGGCTGAGTCTGCGATCCTCCCTGCTCAAAAACTTCCCATGGCTCCTCCTGGACACAGACTCAGGATGGACTTTCCAGCTCGGGGCCCCGGGTGTCGGTCTCGCAGTGTGTGAGCTGATAGTGGTTTAATGTTTACACTGCAACAGGCTCAAAATCCCAAGACCTGAAATGAAATCTTGGGTGTGTCACTTACTGCCAGTGTGACCCCAGGCAAGTTGCTATGAGTCTCTGTTTTCTTATTTCCAAAAGGACATTATCTCCAATCAAGTGTCTTGAGGACGGAACGCGATAGCACAGATAAAGCACATATCCTTGTTCACAGGAAGCTATGAACTGTACTGTGGCTGCTGTCATTGCTACCCCACATTAAGGTGCTTAGCAAAAAAGTGCCTGGCACTAAGGCACTCAACCAATCAGTGCTTTCCCACAGTGTTGCCTGTGTGTGTTCCTCTGGTATTACTTGTATTTTAAAGTTATTTTTCCAGGAACTTTTCATTTCTGATAAATGGCAGGATTTCCAAATGCACATGTGAATGTATTTGCTCTATATCCTAGGCTGGCAGGCTTTTCTGTAAAGGGCCAGATGGTGAATATTGCAGCCAAGGCAGCGCACGGCCTGAGACACACCATCCGACTTTGCCGTCAGCAGCCAGACACGCCTGTAATCCTAGCACTCTGGGAGGCTGAGGCGGGAGGATCGCTCAAGATCAGGAGTTCGAAACCAGCCTGAGCAAGAGTGAGACCCCATCTCTACTAAAAATAGAAAGAAATTAATTGGGCAACTAAAAATATACAGAAAAAGTTAGCCGGCATGGTGGCACATGTCTATAGTCCCAGCTTCTCGGGAGGCTGAGGCAGGAGGATTGCTTGAGCCCAGGAGTTTGAGGTTGCTGTGAGCTAGGCTGACGCCACAGCACTCTAGCCCGGGCAACAGAGTGAGACTCTGTCTCAAAAAAAATAAATAAATATAAAACAGTGAATTGGGGCCAGGCGCGGTGGCTCACGCCTGTAATCCTAGCACTCTGGGAGGCCGAGGCAGGCGGATCACTCAAGGTCAGGAGTTCAAAACCAGCCTGAGCAAGAGTGAGACCCCATCTTTACTAAAAAATAGAAAGAAATTAATTGGGCAACAAAAAATATATAGAAAAAATTAGCTGGGCATGGTGGTGCATACCTGTAGTCCCAGCTACTCTGGAGGCTGAGGCAGGAGGATTGCTTGAGCCCAGGAGTTTGAGGTTGCTGTGAGCTAGGCTGACGCCACAGCACTCACTCTAGCCTGGACAACAAAGTGATTCTCTGTCAAAAAAAAACCAAAAAAAAAAAAAAATAAACCCAAAAAAAACCCAAAACAGTGAATTGATATGAGAAGAATATGAAGTAAAGAAGAGTACAGGTGACTTATGGGTCTCTATGGTATTCTTCTGCGCCTGTGTGCGTATGTGGTACTTGCAGAACAGTCTGACAGTGGTACGACATAACCTAAGTTGGGCCAAACCAGCAATAAATGTTTACTGTGCATATAACTCTACAGTCTGGCTCAGCCCAGCTGTCCAGCTGTGTCTCCTGGGGCCCACACTGGCTTCTGTTCCCCCACACAGCTGCGCATCCCTCGTTCCCTGCTCTGCAAGACTCCCTCCCATCACACTCATCAAAAGCACATCCTTCGAGGGCCACATTCAACTGCCTCCTCCATTAAAACTCTCCAGCCATTCTTCCTACAGCTCACAGATGCTATTTTCCTTCCCTGTCCCTTCTCCTCGCGCCCTGTCCTCTCAGTTGGTGCCTGTTGGTGCTCCATTAATGCACCTGTGTTATAGCTGTGTGACCATTTATCTTACTTAAAACTAAGCCTCTTGAGGTCTGAGGCCTCATGTCACTCAGGACCCCACAGTGCCTAGCACATAGCGAGCACTCAGAAAGCACCTCTCAAATTTCATTTCCTGGAATCAAAAATGGGATTTTTGTCATTCTGGCCACGGTGTAACTGGCATAATGGAGTGCGACGAGATCAGCTAGTTGAAATTGCAATAAATGGAGCAGATCTGTACAGAGGTGGGGCCCAGCTGGGGGAGAATCCGGTTTGATTTTCCAGATGGCATGGTTAGTCTATCTTGGTTATAGTTTTCCCAGGAAGCAGGTCTGATTAGAGAGAAAAGTAGGGTACCTAGAGCTTCCCATGCACAGGAGAGGCTAAGCAAAGAACACGGTGAAATTCAGCTGCTGATTCCCTCTAGGCTTCAGGAGAGCAGGGTTCTGAGAAAGGCCTCATGATACACATCATGCCCCAGTTCCACAGAGTGAATGAATCAGGCTCTGATGCAGCTGGCAACAGGCCTTAAACACTGACCCCATCCTGCAGGCTTGGTACAGACTAGCTTGTCATTTTCTCTGAGGGAATCACTGCCATTTCTCTCTCAGGCTCAAAGCAGCTCCCCCTAAGCCCTGATGAGATGGCAATTCAAACGGCTCCGATTACCAGGTTTCATTAGGTAAGGAGGACTGATTAAACAATGGTGGCCCAAATAACCTTAGTGGTACAGGCACTGTTTTTCAAAGCCGGCGAAGTCTTGCCAAATTAAAGGATGTCAGGATGAGATACTTTGAATATCAGTTTCCTTCTCTGGCAGTAGAGTGGATTAATTAAATGCTTGTGAAGTGCTTTGAAAATTTAAGCTGTTAAGAATTATTGTTCTGTGTAATAGGGAAAAAATAGAATTCTTGGCTCATTAAAGCTGTGATGTTGTAAGCCTGAGTACTATTTTCAGAATATCTTTGAGAGCTACATTTTTATAAAGAGAAAGAAAGAAAGACAAATGTGTCTGTGAATACATACATACCATACACATGCTGGAAAGTTTGTTGAAATACTGTGTTTCTCTTGAGTAAGAAATGAACTGGGAGAAGCTATTTCTTATTGATTACCAAAGAAACAGTCATTAAGGATCGATTGCTCAACTGTGTAGGGCCAGTTTCACTAAAATACTAGCAGGCAGGCATTTGCTTTCTTTCAATAGGGTCGAGGGTCTAAAAGACAGTGAGATTGTGTACATGTAAACATGGAGTTCAGTGAGCTTTGCTGGCCTCTTCTGTCTTAATAAAACTAAAAAATGCAGATAGATACTTCCACCTCCACTTTGTTGACAGATTTGCCTTGGGACATTTTTGCTTTATTTCCGAATGTTCTGTGATATTTGAAAGTGTGCCATCCACAGTGGACCCTCACCTCTCTCTACCCACATTGACTGAGGTCTTACACTTCTTTTGTGTCTGTCTGTCCTGGTTTCCTATTACTGCTGTAACAAATTATTGCAGATTTAGTGGCTTAAAACAACATAATCTATTATATTACAGTTCTGGAGCTCCAAAGTCTAAAACCAGTCCGGTAATGCTAAAGTTCAAGGTGTCAGCAGGGCTGGCTCCTGGGTATTCCAGGAAGGAATCTGTTTCCTTGCCTTTCCCCCTTTCTAGAGGCTGCCTGGATTCCCGGGCTCCTGGCCCTTCGAGATCTTGCCGAGCTCTGTTTTAGTTGTCACGTCTCCTTTGATCCCTCTGATGCTCCTACCTCCTCTTTCCCTTATTTAGACCCCTGTGATTGCACTGGGCCCACCCAGACAGTCCAGGGTAATATCTCCTTCTCAAGATCTTCAACTCAATCACATCTACAAAATCCATTTGCCATGTCAGGTAACTTATTCTCAGGCCCTGGGATTAATTAGGTCGTGGACATTGAGGGGGGCATTATTATATATTTTCCAGCCTCCTTCCCTTTTTTTCTGTCGACTCAAGTTGTCCAGTGCAGTTGATATCTGCCCCACCCCCAACTGGGCCCTATTCTAAATGTTTTATGTCTATTAACTCATTTAAATCTTCACAACCAGCCTACAAATCTGTTACTATAGATAAGGAAACTGAGGCAGGAAGTGCTAAATGACTTGCCTACAGTCGCTAATTTTGTAGTCAAGCCTAGATCTTACAGCTTCTGAGCCTGCATTCTTATTTAAAGATCATGTAGACTTTGCCTCTGCCCTTGAAGACTTTTTATTATCCTTATTTTTAATTATAAAAGTAACACATGTATGTGGTTAAAAATAATTCAAATAGGCCGAGCGCGCTGTCTCACGCCTGTAATCCTAGCTCTCTGGGAGGCCGAGGCGGGTGGATTGCTAGAGGTCAGGAGTTCGAAACCAGCCTGAGCAAGAGCGAGACCTCGTCTCTACTATAAAATAGAAAGAAATTAATTGGCCAACTAATATATATACAAAAAATTAGCCGGGCATGGTGGCGAATGCCTGTAGTCCCAGCTACTTGGGAGGCTGAGGCAAGAGGATTGCTTGAGCCAGGAGTTTGAGGTTGCTGTGAGCTAGGCTGACGCCACGGCACTCACTCTAGCCTGGGCAACAAAGCGAGACTCTGTCTCAAAAAAAAAAAAAAAAAAAAAAAAAAAAAAAAGTAACACATGTATGTGGTTAAAAATAATTCAAATAGGCCGAGCGCGCTGTCTCACGCCTGTAATCCTAGCTCTCTGGGAGGCCGAGGCGGGCAGATCGTTTGAGTTCAGGAGTTCGAAACCAACCTGAGCAAGAGCGAGACCCCGTCTCTACTATAAATAGAAAGAAATTAATTGGCCAACTAATATATAGAGAAAAAATTAGCCGGGCATGGTGGCACATGCCTGTACTCCCAGCTACTCGGGAGGCTGAGGCAGCAGGATCGCTTGAGCCCAGGAGTTTGAGGTTGCTGTGAGCTAGGCTGATGCCATGGCACTCATTCTAGCCTGGGCAACAAAGTGAGACTCTGTCTCAAAAAAAAAAAAAAAAAAAATTCAAATAAAATCATTCTCCTTTTCCTCCACTCTGTCTCCACCTAGATCCCCTCCCTTAGTACC
Source organism: Microcebus murinus (assembly GCF_040939455.1). NCBI lineage: Eukaryota > Metazoa > Chordata > Mammalia > Primates > Cheirogaleidae > Microcebus > Microcebus murinus. Next base: position 3,577,647 of record NC_134123.1, on the reverse strand, counting down.
CTTTGCAGAAACAACCCTTTTAACCATTGCAGATCTATTGCTTCCAGGGGTCGCCACTGTACTCTGTATAACACCTATGCTTTCATTTTTAAATTGACGTAGTGAGTTGTAGGTAGTAGTTCAGATAATGCAAAATATACTTTTATTCATGCTTCTAAAATTATTAAAATGAAAATCCCAAATTTAAAAATTCTCATAAAGGACTTGAGGGCACTAGAGAATTCATGTGTAAACTCTCATAGATCAATGTTCCTTAACTGAAAGGCACAGGCCTTGAGCAAAGAGCAAACACTTTACAGCTAGGCCTGGATGTTAATTTTCACTCTGTTGTTTCTTAGTATGTGCCCTTGGAAAAGTTACTTATCCCTCTATCAGTTTCTGTAAAATGGGGATACCATTGCTCACTTCATCCATTTGTTAGTATTAAATTAAGTAACCTGTAAACTTGAGCATGTGTTAGGAGTTTAATACATGCTAGTTTCTCCAAGACACTTTGGAAAAAAGGGCATATGCGTCCTAACAATGAATGAAAACATGTAAAAGAGTTCAGCACCATGGATAAAAAAAAAAAAATTAAAAAAACATGCAAAAAAGAAACTATAAACAGATTCTAGAAACAGTCATAGTTTTTAAGGGCCTGGTCCTGGTGTAATAGTTTTTCATCTGCTCAACAAAAATTCTGAAGGCTCTGTATGTGTCAGGCATGGTACCAGGCCCAGATAGAAATATACCAGTTAATGTGACATGCCCCTGCCTTCAAGGGGCTTAGCCTTCTTGTTGGTATGTAGCAGAAGTTCAACAAATACTTACTTTAAGAAAAGACTTAATTCTGAAGTCTATAAATGAAAGATTTCCATGAAAATGAGTGTTTATGGGTTGGGGTGGGGCAGATATTAACTGCACTGGACAGATATTAACTGCATTCCAATTGACTCAAGACAGACATTTGGCAAGTAATCGTTGTCAAGGTCACCTACCTCCACAGACCATCAGGTACATAAAAATATAAATGATTTCCTAACTTTTTGCAAAATGTGGTTCCCAGCACATAACCTTTTTTCTTGAAGAAGCATGACTATATTGAAGGAAAACTACAGCTATGGGCTAATGCATTTCCTGACCGTTTGTGCTTTAGGAAACTTCCTGCAACTAATTCCAGGTTCATTCCTGGATGCTCATGTTGTATTTCTAACTTTTCCACCATGTTTGGGAGAATTTGTTTTGGATGCTGTAATAACACTTGCAGCAGGCATGTCTGATAAAGAAATCATTGTTCCTGTTCTGCTCTAGGCGTGTCTGACTTGTGTCTGACTTGTTGGGGACCTGCCTTCTTTTGGGAAACCGATAAGAATCTATTTGAGAGGGAGGAGTGCCTCCCAGTTTCAGGCCGAGAAAGGCTCTCTGTTTGGCTAGCAGCAGAGCTAAGCTTGGAAGGGAACTCTAATATGTCTCCAGAGCTATCTACCTAAGCTGACTGATAAATGGGTATCAGTGATTTAACATAAGAGGACGTAGCAGTAGTTTCCTGGGCAAGAGACATCTATGATTGCCTGGAAACACAGCCCATCAGTGATTCAAGAGATGGGTTTGGTGTTGTGAACTGGTCTGTGGTAAAATAATTGTATTGACATTAAGACATTTGGAAATCATCTGTACAGTCTTAACTGGTTTAGCCAACTCTGACAGTGTTATCTGGGATTGCTTTTTAATCCATGCAAAGAGAACTTGCTTTGACTACGCAGAGGACAGCCAGAGTGACTTAAAAGGCAGTAATACGTTCATCAAGTGAGTCAGCGAACTAATAGAGGTTTGATGGAGGAGAAATTTGACAAACAGGCTTTTCAAAAATTCAGGATTGTGGAGACTCACACAGAAAGCTACTAATGAGAGCAACAGCAAGGTAAGGACTTAACAAAGGCAGAATTCGTGCTTTGGGAAAAAGGCACAGTTGACTGGGAGAAGGGAAATGTCATAATAATAAGGCGAAGCCTTGAGCTTTGGGGAGCATTTGGAGACTTACTACACTGTTGTATTGGAGAGATTTTAGAGGTTAGAATTTCACATGGCTGAGATGGGTATATACAACATTTGAATTCATGTTTCTTAAATTAAGTACTCTGGGGTACCCCAAAAGCTGGCTAGATAGGCATGTCCCAGTGCTCTTAATGTATGGAATAATGTATACATAACCATGTAAGAGAATGTGGAAGAGGGCCTTGAGCAAAGAGCAAACACTTTACAGCTAGGCCTGGATGTTAATTGTGTGCACGTATGGGTATTTTTAATGAATCCGCATGTAAAAGATAGTTATATCTAATTTTGAAAACATGGTTTGATTGTTAAAAATCGCGGACCATTACAAAACAGTTTCTATTTATTCCACTTGTTCTTACTTCATCTCTTAATAAAATCTCACCAGGTGTGATGGAACAAATAGTTGTTTTTGAGAAGAGGCCAGTGAGTTGGAATCTGACCTGTGTTAAATACCAAGTTCATATAAATTCATGGCCAGGCGCAGTGGCTCCCGCCTGTAATCCTAGCACTCTGGGAGGCCAAGGCGGGCAGATTGCTCGAGGTCAAGAGTTGGAAACCAGCCTGAGCGAGACCCCATCTCTACCAGAAATGGAAAGAAATTGACCAACTAAAATATATATACAAAAAAATTAGCCGGGCATGGTGGCGCATGCCTGTAGTCCCAGCTACTCAGGAGGCTGAGGCAGGAGGATCGCTTGAGCCCAGGAGTTTGAGGTTGCTGTGAGCTAGGCTGATGCCACGGCACTCACTCTAGCCTGGGGAACAGAGTGAGACTCTGTCTCAAAAACAAACAAACAAAAATATATATAAATTTATATAAAATCTCAAAGTAAAGATACTATCATCAGTGCCTGCTTTAGTTGCAAGGGGAAAGTGAAATCGTTTACTGTCACTGGTGCATTTGCCATGGGTCTAGTACTTGTGTTCCAACAGAGTAGATGGAATTGCCATCTGATGTGATTTGAGGGGACCAGGAAGACTCCCTACCCCCATGCAGCCTGAGAATACTTGTCGCTGGTCCTGAATCCTATCAATTAAAGCATTATTTGGGTTGGCTTCACAGTTTACAAAATACTTTTCTATAGATTAACTGTCATGGAAGCAGAGTTACCTCTATTCAGAAAAGGATGAACAGTTACCCCACAGGGGGGCTATTTTCCTTCAAATGGAAAGTAAAATAAATTTAGGGCGGTGATGTTCATGTCCCACCCATATCTACCAGCCAGAATTAACCGAATCAGATTGAGCCCTTCCTAAATCCAGTTAAGATTTGCTGAGATGAGATTAATCTTATTAGATTAGTTTTGCATAAAAAGGAAGTGAGAAAAGGAAGAAGTAACTTTGAGTCTTCTAGAGGAGAGCAGGCACAAACTAAGCCAAGAAAAGCAAGTGTGAGAATTCCAGAGGCAGAAGTCACTTCTGGGTGGCTGACATAAAAGCTCTAATGCCAGCGTTCTCTGGGAACACGCTGTCTGCTGTCCTGGGTACCCCTGCAGTTTAAAAGAATCTACTAGTTTATAAGGTAATTTCTTGACTGTCTGCCGTGAGCCAGAGAGATACTGTCATTTTCAGATGGACAACATACTCTCGGGTAGAAGAAGAGATGGAGGTCTGAAGGGAAAAAATCTGACTTTGGCAAAGCAGGGTGTTTAGGACTTGGCTTGCCACATTGGCAAGTTCTCTTGAGTCTACGTCCATTACGCTGTTTGAAGAGACGCCCAAAGGTTCTGGGGGGCAAGCGACGCCACATCTCACCCCAGACCTGCTCCTCCCCCACAGCCTCACAGGGCCAAGATGGGACACTCGTATCCTTCACAACCCAGGTCAAGGCTGCATGGCTATTCCGGGTGAAAACAGAAAATTCACCTCTCAGCTGGAGTGAACAGAACTCTACTGACCTTCCCAGATGCAGAGAAGTTATAACTTCCTCCCAAAAATGTGAGAGGAAAATTGCAGTTTAAGTAGTTTAATTAGGAATACTGTGAACTTGTGTTTTGCATATATAAACTTTATCATGTGCTGGGCATTTGTACATAGATGCCCAGTATGGGATTGTATGAACAAAATTATGTATACGGTAATTTATGGGCAATTGAAAAGATTTTGAAGGATAATTTTGATTACATTTTTAAAAATATTCTTTATGGGTAGAGTTTAGAATCTAACTCTGGTAAGATGTGATGATACTAAATATTAAGTTTATCTACACTTTCCTTTTTTCTTGTTTCCTTTTCCTTTTTTTTTTCTTTAACATCAGATAGGTAATGTGCCGACATTGTAACAAGGTCTGAGGCAGGTATATCTCCCACAAAAGGGCAAAAACCCAATTGTCACGCTTAGAACTACAAAAGAATCATATCTACACTTTTGTATGTATCATGTGTTTACTTCCTGTCAGCCTGTTTTGTTTTGTTTTGTATTTGAGATAGAGTCTCACTCAGTCAACCAGGCTGGAGAGCAGTGGCGTCATGGCTCACTGCAGCCGCAAACTCCTGGCCTCAAGCAGTCCTCCCGCCTCAGTCTCCTAAAGTGCAAGCATTACAGCTGTGAGCCACTGTGCCTAGCCATATCAATCTTTTTTGTTTGGCCTGGCAGTTTGTTCAGATCAGAGTTAATCTTATTGCTTAAAATTATGTCCCATAATTCCATTTTGTAATGTCTAATTATGCCTTAATTGAATTGAAATAGACAAAGCTCAAAATACCTGCTCTAAAAAGAACTCTTCTTGGCTAGGCATGGTGGCTCACACCTGTAATCCTAGTACTCTGGGAGGCCAAGGCAGGCAGATTGTTTGAGCTCAGGAATTTGAGACCAGCCTGAGCAAGAATAAGACCCCATTTCTACTAAAGAAATAGAAAGAAATTAGTTGGACAACAACAACAAAAAATATATATATATATAAAAATTAGCCGGGCATGGTGGCGAATGCCTGTAGTCCCAGCTACTCTGGGATTACAGGCCTGAGACAGGAGGATGCTTGAGCCCATGAGCTTGAGATTGCTGTGAGCTAGGCTGACGCTACGGTACTCTAGCCCGGGCAACAGAGGGAGATTCTGTCTCAATAAATAAATAAATAAATAAAAACATAAAAAGAACCCTTCTTGATTTTTCTCAAGGCATGTTCACCTATCAGGCATCTACATTCCATGTGATTCTGAAAAAATGTGCCTGCATGGAACACTCAGCCAAACCCTAGAGGGCATTGATCTGTGACCTCCTTCCTGAGCTGGGGCTCCTACTTCCACATGCTTCCTGCATGGCCCCAGGCACCTCACACCTAATCCTGGAAAACAAAAATTTACCTTTTCTCCTGCAGTGCTGTCACCATTTGCCATTTGACTGATGGGATAATGCACAGTGCCCCGCACAGATTAGGTGCTTTAAAATAGTAGCTAAAACTATTTCTACTGTATCTTTGTCCTTGTCATCAGCCCTGGCTCTTCACTCTTTAACTCTGACCCTCCCGAAATCCAAATGATTCTATCCCAGATCCATCTGTCTCTCCAAGATCCTCCTCTGCACTTCCGTTGCCAGCTCTTGGATTCTGGCCTCATTTCTTGCCTAGACAGGTGTCCTCCCTGGCCTTCTCCCTATTAGTCAGTCTTTCCTCCCTACCATCCCTATTCAGTCTTGGAGACACTATACTCTTTTGCAATCATCCTTTCTGTGTGGACAGCCTTTCCATCTTCATCTGGGAAACTCCCACTCCTTAGCAAGTCCCAGTTCAAACTTAACTGACTGAATGAATCCTTTCTTGGTTTCACCAGCCTAAGACATGTCCATTTTCTAAGTGCCCACAAAGACCAGTACTCTCAGAACCCCACTGGCTCCATTGTTTATACCACATCCCAGTCCCTGCTCTCCCAATCTCTCCCCTAAACTTTCCTCCCCCAAGAAAAAACCCCACAATGGTGTTTTTCCCCCTAGCTCCTGGAATTTGGCAGGCTCCTTATCATGCTGTTTTCCTATGAAAGGCTTTCCCCCTTATTCAGGTTCTCCACTTTCTACCCTGTCCAGTTAATTCCTTCTAATCCTTCAGTTCTTTATTCAGTCACTTGTCCTATTACCTACTTGTCCTATTACACACTAAGGTACCAGCCACCGTTTTTTTCTTTTGCAATTTTTTTTTTTGAGACAGTCTAGTTCTTTTGCCTGGGCTGGAGTGCAGTGGCATCAGCTTGGCTCACAGCAACCTCAAACTCCTGACCTCAAGCAATCCTCCACCTTGGCCTCCTAGAGTGCTAGGATTACAGGCGTGAGCCACCAAGCCTGGCCCTTTTGCAATTTTTTCACAGCTGTAGTGATACATTTATTTATGAAATAGATTAGTGCTTGTGTCCCCCAGAAGGCTGTACTGTATATACTTTTATGAGTGCAGGGCCAGAAGCTGTGTATTCCCAAAACCTAGCACGGTGCTTTGGCATTTGTTTTGAATTCCTGACCTTTAGTGATCCTCCCGCCTCGGCCTCCCAGAGTGCTGGGATTATAGGCATGAGCCACCGTGCTTGCCTACACTTGTGTTGAATAAATGAATACATAAATGTCTTCCAAGCACAGTGTATGACAGAACATCTTAGAATTTCTCTGTAAGTATCTGCTAAAGAAATGAATAATAGCACCATTAATAGCTGCGCGGACGTATATAACTCTCCCAAGTTCCTTGACTTTTGAGCTTTGGGGACCAGCGTATTGGTAGTATATGATGCCCGTGGCTAATTTTTTTTTTAACTTTCCCAGCCTCAAAAAACACTGTTTGGATCTGCCAATGGTCCCAGAAGAGAGCAGACACAGTAAGCAAAGTACTAGGTTAAAAACAGAAGTAAATTATCAACACATGAGAAATTGGCTTAGGGGAGCCGGAAATTAAGTTTGTGTTAGTACCTAAGATAACTTTCTCTGCTTTCGGCTTGTGAGCAGAAATTCGTGTTCTCAGTGGAGTGCTTGCTTAAAAACTTCCCACGGAAAGAGATATGTCGATGGTGGGGAGGTTGGAGATAGTGGGGCCAAAACTATCCTCTGGCTTCTAAAATCCATATAAAAAGTACCATCTTGCTTTCACACACACTATTTTTATAGATCTTACATGGAAAAGTCCGTAAATGTCTCAGACACTGGCATTTGCTCATTGCACCCATCAAAGAATAATTATGTATGTCGCTTTCTTTATCCTAATTGGGGACTTTGTGGATGAGTGAAGAGAAAAAGGAATGCTTTCCACCATCCACTTTTCAGCTAAAGTGAGCCTCTGAAACTCTCCCCGCTCGTGCTGGAGAGCGCTCAGACTAACGCAGGCCCGGCCCGCGTCCCCTTCAGGGGTGGGGTCCCCGGCGGCCGCAGCCCGCTTCCTTTTCTTCGGAAGGGGCGGAGTTGGGAAGGGCCGGTGGAGGCGCCGAGCGGCGTCAGCGAGCGAGGCCCGAGGGCCGGGAAGGGCAGGGGCAGCCCCGGGGCGGCGGCCAGCGCGGGCGCGCGTCCCCTCCTGCCCGGCCAGGGGGCAGTGGTCGCGCGGCGGGAACAAAGTCCCGTGAGGGACGCGGAAAGAGCGCCGCTGACCCGGCAGGCAAGCGCTGGCGTCCCGCGGGCCGCCGGAAAGAGCGGGACGCCAGGGTTAGTTGGGCGCGCGGGCGCAGCAACGGCACTCGCGGAACCCAAGCACCAGCAGCCGCCCCTGCGGACCGGCGCCGCGATGCCCGCGCGGGCCGCCACCGGCCGCACCGAGGCTTCTGCGCCTGCGCGCTCGCGGGAAGCCCCGCCCCCTCGGGGCTCCCGGCGCGCGGGGCCGCGCCTCCTCATGGCTGCCGCCGCAGTGTGTGGTATTTAGCGGGAGCGCGCGGCGGGCTCGAGGACGCGCGAAACGGCGGCGGCGGCGGCGGCCAGGGGGGAGCCGGGGCGGCCGTTGCGGGGCGCGCTCTCGAGCGGCGGCGGCGGCCCAGGGTGTCCCGTCGGTCGCGGTGTGGAGAAGAGGCCGTGGCACTGCCCACGGTGGCGGCTGTTGGCGACGGGGCGCGTTTGAGCCAGGGCCGGGGTCCGAGGCGCGCTCTCCGCCCACAGGTAAGGGGGCCCGGCTTGGAGGGAGGAGCGGCGGTGAGGGCGCCGCGAGAGGAGGGCGCCGGCCCCGGTAATGGCGGCGGGCGGGAGTGCGGCCGGCCGGGTCGCGCCGCCGGGGCCCGGCGCGGCGGCGCCTTTGTCTCGGCCCGAGCCCTCCCGCCGGCCGAGCGCCGCCCCCGCCCTCCCCGGCCGCCGCCGCCGCCGCGAGCTGGCGCGCCCCTGTCCCTGGCGCCCGGGCCGGCGGGGCGCGGCGGGCGGCGGGGGTCGGCCCCGGGCCGTCGGGCCGGGGGCGGAGGAAGGGCTGGACTGCAGCCGGCCCCGCGCACCCGGGAGGCGGGCCTGGCCGGGGGAGGCGCCGGCGCGCCCCGCGCCCTCGTGCCGGCCTTTGTTGTGGAGGGTCCCGGGGTGTGCGGCCAACATGGCGGAGGTCAGCTGAGTGCGGGCCGCGCCGGCCCTGCCCCCGCCCCGCGCCCGCCCCGCGCCCGCCCCGCGCCGGCCTTGGCCTCCGCTCCCGGCTGGCCCCGGCGGGATCCGCCCGCGACGGTGCTGCGTTCGGCTCCCGCTCCGGGCTGCGGCTTCATTGTGCGGTGGGAAGAATGCAGCCGCCTCCCTTGTTTGTGTCGTTCGCGAGGAGCGCGCGTGAACGGCCTGCCAGGGAAGCTCCAGCTTTCTGTTACAAAGCTTGCATTTCCGAGACTACATTTGCTAGGTAGTTTGGGGTTCTTTCTGGACTCTCCCAGATTTATAACTTAGGAATGTGGATAAGCTGGGCCACAGCGATGCGTAGGTTTTTCCTTGCCGCCTGTCTGCTCCTGGAGAGATGAAGAATTTGTTTGCTCTGACATGCAGAAAAGTCCAGTTTGTGTGTTCGGAAAATCAGGTTGTGTGTAGCAGTTTTGTCAGAGTCATAGAGGCTGCGGACATGGATGTAGGACAGCGATCTGACCGCCTGTTCCTAGCAGTTGAACATTTACCTTGATAAGCGGCTGTCAAGGATAAATTGTTAACTCTTTTAAGCAGTCGAATGTTTATAGAGTATGGGCTCTGAGTCAGACTGTCCCCTTTGGGTCAAATCCTTCCCCACTAGTTTGTGACCTTGGACAAGACATTTAACCTCTCTGTGCTCCATTTTCTTTATCTGCAAAATGGGTGTAATGAATGACAGTACCTACCTCAAGCACTGTTGAGAGAATTGATGAGGTGATTACAGTTGAAGAGCTTAGAGCGGTGGCAGCCCGTAGTAGTAAGTGCTTAATAAATGCGTGCTGCTAAGGCTGTTGTCTAATCACTAAACTTTAGACGGTGTTATTGTGGCTTGATGGATAAGTTGGAAGTGCACAGTCCAGAATTTGTGAACTCAAAGTTATAAATCTTTAATGCTGGGGTTTTCCTTTTAGTGCTTTTTGTTGTTAAAAAGGAAAAGGGTTTATATGATAGGTTTTTTGAGGTGATGGCATTTTGGAAATTTCTGTGATAGGGGATTTGAATAGATAGATCTTAATGTCTGGAATTAAAAAAAACCAAATTGATGTCGTTTTTTAGTGAGTTTAGATTTATGGATCAGTTCACTTTCTTTTTCTTATTTATTTCTTAGAGACAGGGTCTCTGTCACCCACACAAAATGTAGTAGCCTATTCATAGCTTACTGTAACCTGGAACTCCTGGGCTTAAACGATCTTCTTGTGTCAGCCTCCCAAGTAGCTGGGACTACAGGCACGGCACCACTATGCCTGGCTAGTTTTTCTATTTTTTTTTTTTGACACAAAAGTCTCACTCTGTTGCCCTGGCTAGAGTGCCGTGGTGTCAGCCTAGCTCACAGCAACCTCAAAGTCCTGGGCTGAAGCAATCCTTCTGCCTCAGCCTCCCGAGTAGTTGGGACTACAGGCACGGTGCCACCATGCCCGGCTAATTTTTTCTATATACTTTTAGTCGGCCAATTAATTTCTTTCTATTTTTAGTAGAGAAAATATGCTCAGGCTGGTTTCGAACTTCTGACCTTGAGCATTGCCCGCCTGGGCCTCCCAGAATGCTAGGATTACAGGCGGGACTCCCACCGCTTCACAAAGTTTTAGGTGACTGCTTGATTGTATTTCAAAGCAGTTGATTTACACAATTTTAAAGATTGGGGTTGCTTTGCTTAAAGAGACAAGACCTATTATAGACTTTTACGGAATTTCTGTATTCACCTTGTAAAAATGTTGTAAATTCTAGATATTTTGGGTACAGACTTCATTTTCAATAAAATCTGTATGAAAACCTCAGGTCTCTTCCCTGACACCCCCCCCCCCCGCCCCCGCCCCCGCCCCCATGGAATGAAATTTTCCTCTTTACAGTATGTATCCTTTTTTTTTTTTTTTGAGACAGAGTCTCGCTTTGTTGTCCAGGCTAGAGTGAGTGCCGTGGCGTCAGCCTAGCTCACAGCAACCTCAAACTCCTGGGCTCGAGTGATCCTTCTGCCTCAGCCTCCCGAGTAGCTGGGACTACAGGCATGCGCCACCATGCCCGGCTAATTTTTTGTATATATATCAGTTGGCCAATTAATTTCTTTCTATTTATAGTAGAGACGGGTCTCGCTCTTGCTCAGGCTGGTTTTGAACTCCTGACCTTGAGCAATCCGCCCGCCTCGGCCTCCCAAGAGCTAGGATTACAGGCGTGAGCCACAGCGCCTGGCCTACAGTATGTATCCTTAATGGTGATGCACTTAAAATGATTTCAGTTCCTTGGCAATGGGTTACTAGAACATCTGCATAAGAGCAGGAATGGTGGGGTGTTTTTTTTTTTTGGAGAGTCTTGCTCTGTTCAGGGCTTACTACCACCTCAAATGCCTGCAACTCAGTGATCCTCCTGCCTCAGCCTCCTGAGTAGCTGGAACTACGGGCATGCACCATCCACCTGGCTAATTTTTTATTTTTTGTAGAGACAGGGTCTTGCTATGTTGCTCAGGCTGGTCTCAAACTCCAGGCCTCAAGTGATTCACCTGCCTCACCCTTCCAAGGTGCTACGATTATAGGTGTGAACTCAGCCTGTGTGTGTGTGGGAGGGGGGTTATACCCATATCCTCAATATCTAGTGCTCAGTACATATTTGTTAACTCACCTACTACTATCTATATGCTAGTGAAACTTGCATATATTTTCTTAGCAGATTTTTTTTTAATAGACTTCTTTAGAAGCAGCTTTAGGTTCACAGCAAAATTGAGTGGAAGGCAGAGATTTGTCATATAGCCCTTGTCCCTAGGCACACTTGCATAATCTTCCCCATTATCAACATTCCCCACCACAGTGGTACATTTGTTACAATTGAACATACATTGACACATCATTTTCACCCAATGTCCCTAGTTTATTTTGTTTATTCTTGGTGTTGGACATTTTATGGGTTTGGAAAAAAGTATAATGATGTACATGAAAACATGAATGAATAGTTCATTGCCCTAAAGATCCTCTGTCATGTATTCATCCTGTCACCCCCAACCATAGATGTTTTTACTATCTTGATAGTTTTGCTTTTTCGAATGTCATATGTGTAGTTGGACTCATACAGTTATGTAGCCTTTTTAGATTGGCTTCTTTTTTTTTTTTTTTTGAGACAGAGTCTCACTTTGTTGCCCAGGCTAGAGTGAGTGCCATGGCGTCAGCCTAGCTCACAGCAACCTCAAACTCCTGGGCTCAGGTGATCCTCCTGCCTCAGCCTCCCAAATAGCTGGGACTACAGGCACGTACCACCATGCCCGGCTAATTTTTTTGTATATATACTTTTAGTTGGTCAATTAATTTCTTTCTATTTTTAGTAGAGACGGGGTCTTGCTCAGGCTGGTTTCGAACTCCCAACCTCGAGCAATCCGCCCGCCTCAGCCTCCCAGAGTGCTAGGATTACAGGCGTGAGCCACCGCGCCCGGCTAGATTGGCTTCTTTAACCTAGTAATGTGCATTTAAGTTTCTTGCATGTCTTCATGGCTTCATCTCATTTCTTTTTAGTGCTGAATAATCTGTTGTCTAGATATACCGTAGTTGGTTTATCCCTTCACTTTCTGAAGGACATCTTGGTTGCTTTCAAGTTTTGGCAATTGTAAATAAAGCTGCTTGAACATCCATGTGCAGATTTTTGTGTGGACATAAGTTTTTAACTCCTTTGGGTAAATACCAAGGAGTGTGATTGCTAGATCATATGGTAAGAGTGTGTTTAGTTTTGTAAGAATTTTCCAGGCTGTCTTTCAAAGTGCCTGTACCATTTTGTATTCCCACCAGCAAGGAATGAGAGTTCCTGTTGCTCTATACTCTTGCCAGAATTGGGTGTTGTCAGTGTTCTGGATTTTGGCTATTCTTAATAGGTATATAGTGGTATCTTATTTTTTTTTTAATTAAAAAAATTTTTTAGCCGGGCGCGGTGGCTCACGCCTGTAATCCTAGCACTTTGGGAGGCTGAGGCGGGCGGATTGCTCAAGGTCAGGAGTTCGAAACCAGCCTGAGCAAGAGCGAGACCCCGTCTCTACTATAAATAGAAAGAAATTAATTGGCCAACTAATACATATATATAAAAATTAGCCGGGCATGGTGGCACATGCCTGTAGTCCCAGCTACTCGGGAGGCTGAGGCAGCAGGATTGCTTGAGCCCAGGAGTTTGAGGTTGCTGTGAGCTAGGCTGATGCCACGGCACTCACTCTAGCCTGGGCAACAAGCGAGACTCTGTCTCAAAAAAAAAAAAAAAAAAATTTTTTGTGGTGTCTTATTTTTAACTTGTATTTCCCTGGTGACATATGAGGTAGAGCACTTTTACATATGCTACTTGCCATCTGTATTTGTATCTTTGGTGAGGAGTCTGTTAAGGTCTTTGGCTCATTTTTTTTAGTCAGGTTGGTGGTTTTCTTGAGTTTTAAGAGTTCCTTGTATATTTTGGATAACAGTTCTTTATCAAATATGTCTGTAGCAAATATTTTCTTTTTTCTACTGTCTAGCTGTCTTGAAGCTGGCATTGCTTTTCTCTCTTCAACATTTTTTTAAGTTTTTGAGATGGAATCCAAGCCTGGGTTAGGGTGCAGTAGTGTCATCATAGCTCACTGTAACCTCCAATTCCTGGGCTTACGCAGTCCTCCTGGCTCAGTCTCTCTGATAGCTGGGACTACAGGCAGGTACCACCATGCCTGGCTGATTTTTAAATTTTTATAGAGTTGGGTTTTGCTATATTGTTCAGGCTGGTCTTAAACTCTTGGCCTCAAGTGTTCTTCTGCCTTGCCCTCCCAAGGTGCTAGGGTTATAGGTATGAGCCACTGTGCCTGGCCTAAGTGAGCCAAAGCTCACTTTTTAAGTCAGGTTCACTTCAGGTGAACCTGACTTAAAAAGCCTTCAGTATAAAGACCTAACTTCCTTGACATGGTTAGTAAGTACAGAGCCCCTCCTGAGCTGGCCCCTCTTGTTAATCCCCTGCCATTTTGGGCAGTGTACTTGTAAGTCCTTTTCTTCCTGTTAAGCTCTTGTTATCTCAGCCTAGATAGGTGTCTGAGAAGCTCTTTCTGAATTACCCACATTGAATTGGGTGTCATCTCTGTGTTATCCCAAAGCTCTCTGCTTGGCCCCACTGTAACATGTATTCTCCTGAATTGTAATTTTTCTTGACTTGTTTGCCTCCCCAAATAGACTGTAATCTCTGTGAGAACTGGGTCTTGGTCTAGAGTTTAGCCCTCTTTCTGGCACATAGTTAGTACTCAGTTAATATCTAGTATCTTTATACTCTCCTTTTCCAGCCTTATCTCTCCAGCATTTCTTTGCCCTACCTAGTCAAACTGGATACTTGAACACTGTACTTCAATATCTCCATGCTTTTGTTCATGATTGTATTTAATCTCTGAAATGTCTGTGCTACTTTGGGTAGATTATGTAACCTGTCTGAGCCTTAGTTTCTATTAACAAGTGAACAGCTATTAAGTGTATTGCTGCTTCCCTCTCACCCCACCCCATGTCCTAATGCTAGAGTGGCAGTATAATTGAGTGGTTAAGAGGACAGGCACTTAAGAGTCAGACCTGGATGTCTCTTGACTCTATCACTCATTAGTTGTGTTTGTGACCTTAAGATCCGGATACTGCCTACTTTTGCATCCAATAGCACATTGCCTACTACTTAAAAAGTGCTTAAATCATTTAAACAATTAGTTGTTGAGTAAGTTCTCTAAATACTACCATTTATGTTCTAGTGAGGAAAGAAGTAAACAGAAGTGCAAACTGTGATATGTACTATAAAGGAATCAAAAGTGCTGAAGTAGAGAATGGGGGTAGGAGGGAGACCTGTCTGAGGTGGAGGTAAAAGGATAAGGAGCTAGCCTGTTGAATGTTGGAAATGCATCTTTGGAAGGAGCAGCCAGGTGTAAAGGCCTGGAGGCAGGCTTGAACTTGGACTCTGTCTGAGAGGAATGTTCCTGAAGCAAATGGATGATGGGGAGGCATAGGCAAGGATCAGATCCCTCAGAGTCAAAGCAAGGGATGTTAATTTTAAGAGTACTAGGAAACTACCAAAAGGTTTTAGTTAAAAGGGTAATGTAAAATACACTAAGTTAAGATTGCATTAGCTTTTTGGAGATTGGTTAGGAGGCCGTTTCTTTAAGGCAATAGTTGATAATGACCTGGACCTGGATTAAGGTGGTGGGAGTGAAGATGAAAAGTGAATGGATTAGAGGTATGTTTTGTACACAGAATGAACATGCCTTGCTGATGATTAGATATGAGAGGTGAGGGAAGGAAGAAATTAGGTTTGTGGCTTGAGCAACTGTGTGGATCATGGCACCATTTACCAAGATGGAAAAGACTGGAAGGGGCAATTAGAGGGGCGATGAGAGATTAGTGGTAAAATTCAGAGTTCTGCTATGTTGGACTTAGTGTTTCTGTGAGATACCTGAAATGATCTGATGAGGTAAGAAGGAAAATCAGGGGCATGTCGTGTTGCAGAAGCCAGATGGAAGATACTGGAGCATGTTTGGGTGCTAGAGGGACCAATACAAAGAGGAAGAGATTGATGCAAGAAAGAAGCATTAAAGGAAGGAGTATGAAGTCTGAGAAAGGGAGAGGACAGTGCAGGGTCACTTCTTCCTTCTAAAGGGAGGGAGTGAAGTGCTAAGTTAGCTTGTAGGCTTGCCGGTAGGAAGATAAGGTAGCTGGTATTGGTGGCTTCTGTCTGCTGTCTTTTCTAAAGGATGCATAGGTGAAGCCATCAGTTGAGAGTATTTAGTCAGTGAATACTAGACTATGACAGGTCAGGGGTGTAGTAGAGAAAGGTTGAGGAACTGAGCAGAGGGAAAGAGGAGAGATGCTGTCAAGTGTTAGCTGATAACACCCGATTGCTGCTGTTAAAGGAGATTCTAGGAGAATTCCTAGAACAGTGTGATTCTTTTCCTAAATGTAACCATTTTATGTGCATTTAGTATAAATACATGCAGAAAAGTGCTCAAATCATGTCATATTTTTATTAATACAAGGGGAGGACACTATTGTAACCCGCTATTGGATCAAGAAATGCAACATTACCAGAACAGGAGGTCCATTTCTTTGTTTCCCCACCTAGTTACTGCTCCCTCCCCCAAAACACCTCTTGACTTTTAATACTATAGATTGATTCTACCTGATTTTGAGTTTTATATGAATGGAACACTACAGTGTGTCCTCATTTCTGTTTGACTTTTTTTACTCAACATTGTGAGATTCAGAGGTATCACTTAGTTTGTCCCTGACAAAGTTACCAGCTGAGTAGCCATGTTTCCCAGTACTTCTACATAGATTTTTTTCCTTAACTCTTCAGGAACTCTAGGCTTAATGTATAGACCATCTATGAACAGAATAAATACAGGCAAAGACCTTTTGTTATGTTCAATCATGTTGAACGTATTTGTGGTTTTTGTTTGCTTTTTTTTTTTTTTAAGATAGTCATTTAGCAGTGGGGGGTTGTATACTAACTTTAGCAACACTAATGTTAATAAATTCTGATGACCCACTACTGTCAGACCAGTGGTTTACTTTCTTTTGAACAGGGAACATGAGCACAAATGGAAGAAAGTAGGAGAGAAAAGCACTTGAAGAACTGAACTAATTATTTTATAAAAGCAGATCTTGCCAGTGAGAAATATTTTCCTAAAAATTTAGAAGAATTTAATGCCAGTCTTGAGTTTTATAGAAAGTATTACACTGTATTTGTTTTCATTGCTTCTTATTGTTACGTTGACAAGCTTAGCTAATGATGTCGATAGAGTGAAATACAGTGAATGTAAGTGTACACTAGCTTCTCTGCAAAGACTCTTGCTTGAAAAGATTACTTTAGTGATTGGTTTAACTAAATGAAGTAATCTGATTATTAAAAACTTCTTGGTAGTTTCCCTCTTTTTTTTTTTTTTTTAAAGACAGGGTCTCACACTGCCCAGGCTGGAATGCAGTGGTAATGATTATAGCTCACTGCATCCTCCAACTCCTGGGTTCAAGGGATCCTCCTGCCTCAGCCTCCCGAGTAGCTGGGACTACAGGTGTACAACATCATGCATTTTATTACTATTATTATTATTTTTAAAGGTAGTACAGTATTCTGTAATATGGATTATAATTTAACTCTCAAGATAGGGCTCTTTTTATTTGCTGTTACAAACATGACTGCTATGTACGTCCATATACACAAACATACACTTTTGCCAACGTGTGAATTAGAGGATAGATTCTTGAAAGAAAAACTGCTGGTTCAGAGTATACGTGCTTTAAGTTTTGATAGAAACTGCCAAATTGTGTGAGAGGCTTTCACAGTGGACATTCCCAAAGGTGTAGGAGAGTCAGTTTCTTTGCCAATACTTGGAATCAAATCTTTGAAAACAAACTTATATGTCATTTCCTTATTGAAGCATGCAGTCTTACATTTCTCATACCATATTTTTAACTTTTTTCCTTTTTTATATCCACATATAGTTCAGAATCAAAACAGTTCTACAAGGTTTGTTTAAAAACAAAACTCCCTCCCTGCCCCTACTCTTCTCCAGATGCCTCTTTTCCAGAGGCAACTGATTTTACCTCTTTTAGCTGACTATTTTTACATTTACCTTTGTCTCTAAATATATGCTTCTATTGTTACTTTTAGATTTCAGTTTTTGGCTTTCTTTATTGATTTTCTGGTACGAACTTAACTCTTCTTCCTGCCCCATCGCATGTGCATACCTTTCTCATTCCTACACTCTCCTAATTTAGTAACTTTGCAATTTTGTGTTTGCATTATTATGACTATAAAAGTTATTCACAATTTGAGCCATGTGCTGGGATTACTTTTTTTCCTGCATCATTTAATTTGTACTCTTTGTAGCTAATGCCTTTTTTTTTTTTTAAACTTTGTTTTCTATGTGCTTACTGCTAATGCTACCCGACCTTCTTTGCCACTTGTCTAAAAGTTCAGTCAAATTGCTTGGATGCCTTAAGTTAGGTTGCCTTCTTCCTCTAGTGTAAAGTTGTCATTCTTAGTATTGCCTTTACCTTTCTTGTTCTTAGTATTGCCTTTACCTTTCTGCTGGATTTAGTTTTTTGTTTATTGTAATTCCTGTTCTGTTCTTTCTTGGTTCATTCCTTTGTATTTGAAGAGCTTGTCCACCAGGAGCTTCCTGAGAACATATCCACTCGAGATAATGTTTTGAAATCTTGCATCATCATTCTGCCCTCAGTACTTTTAGTATAATTTGGTTGGGTATAGAATTCTTGGATATAATCATTTTGTTTGAGAATTTTAAAAGCATTGCGCTGTTGCTTTCTAACTTTGGATGTTGCTGCTTGAAGTACAAAGCTCTTTTGCTTTCTAATTTATTTATTCATCTAACATAGTGAGCCTGTAGTGTGTGTCAGGCATTGTATTTTTAAGCATTTGGGATACTTCATTGAGTCAGACAAAAATCCTATCTTCCAGGTGAGGGTGCTGGGATCTATAACAAACAAAAAATAGGAAGTGACACTATATTCTATGGGGGAAAAAGTAGAGATTAGGAAGACAGGAGGAAAGGGATGAGGAAGAGTAGTGGGCAAAAATTTCAGAGTGCATAGTGGAAGAGTGATTGGGGGGTGCTAATTGCTATTTGAATAGAGGGAACAGGGTGGGCCTCATTGAGAAAGTAACATTTAAGCAAATATTTGAAGGTTAAGGAGTTAGCTATATGGCTATGAGGGAGAAAAGTGTTTTTAAGGTACAGACCCACAGGAGCAACCTACCTTTTCATGGAACAAGGAAATCAGTGCAGTTGAGTGAGGGGAAAAGAAGTAGGAGATAAAGTCAAAGAGTAATGGGAACACATCAGCATATTGTGTAGGGCCGGAAGGGCTATTTTTAGGATTTTTTTTTTTTTTTTGAGACAGAGTCTCGCTTGTTGCCCAGGCTAGAGTGAGTGCCGTGGCGTCAGCCTCGCTCACAGCAACCTCAAACTCCTGGGCTCAAGCAATCCTCCTGCCTCAGCCTTCTGAGTAGCTGGGACTGTAGGCATGCACCACCATGCCCGGCTAATTTTATATATATATTAGTTGGCCAATTAATTTCTCTCTATTTATAGTAGAGACGGGGTCTCGCTCTTGCTCAGGCTGGTTTCGAACTCCTGACCTCGAGCAATCCGCCCGCCTCAGCCTCCCAGAGTGCTAGGATTACAGGCGTGAGCCACCGCGCCCGGCTATTTTTAGGATTTTAGCTTTTAATCTGGGTGGGTAGCCAGTGGAGGGTATAGAACAGAGATTTACATTATCTGATATAATTTTTTTTATTTTTTTGAGACAGTCTCCTTCTGTTGCCTAGGCTAGAGTGCCATGGTGTCAGCCTAGCTCACAGCAACCTCAAATTCCTGGGCTCAAGGGATCCTCCTGCCTCAGCCTCCTGGGTAACTGAGACTACAGGCATGCGCTACTATGCCCGGCTAATTTTTCTATTTTTAGTTGAGATGGGGTCTCAACCTTGCTTAGCCTGGTCTCAACTTCTGACCTCAAGTAATCCTCCTGCATCAGCCTCCCAGAGTGCTAGGATTATAGCACTTTCTTCCTTTCTTTCCTTTCTTTTTTTTCTTTCTTTCTTTCCCTCCTCCCTTTCTTCTTTCCTTTTTCCTCTTCTTTCTTTCTCCCTTCCTTCTCTTCCTTTTCTTTATTTTTTTGAGACAGGGTCTTGCTCTGTTGCCTAGGTTACAGTGGAGTGGCACAAGGGATCATAGCTCACCATAACCTTGAACTCCTGGCCTGAAGTGATCCACCTTGGCCTCCCAAAGTGCTGGGATTATGGAGAGTTTTTTTGTTTTTTTTTTTTAAACTTGATAGGCATTTGGATGGATTTTAAAACTATGAGACTGATTGGGAATCACCAAAGTCACCAGTGTAGATAAGAAAGTAACATAGTGGGTGAGGGTAGGAGACAGGGATGGAAACAAGGAAACTGGTTAGGAGGATATTGCCATAATTCATAGGCAAGTTCAATTTCAGGAGTTTGAGGAAAAGAGGAGGAATCAGAGGAAGCTGAGAAGGGGTGACTGGTGAGATAGAAAGGCCAAGGTGTGCAAAGTCAGTGAACAAAGTTTATTAGGGAGGAGCCAGTGATCTACCAACTCTGTCAAATGGGCCTGGCGCGGTGGCTCACGCCTGTAATCCTAGCTCTCTGGGAGGCCGAGGGGGGGGATCGTTTGAGTTCAGGAGTTCGAAACCAACCTGAGCAAGAGCGAGACCCCGTCTCTACTATAAATAGAAAGAAATTAATTGGCCAACTAATATATATAGAAAAAATTAGCTGGGCATGGTGGCGCATGCCTGTAGTCCCAGTTACTCGGGAGGCTGAGGCAGGAGGATTGCTTGAGCCCAGGAGTTTGAGGTTGCTGTGAGCTAGGGCTGATGCCACGGCACTCACTCTAGCCTGGGCAGCAAAGTGAGACTCTGTCTCAAAAAAAAACAAACAAAAAACAAAAAAACTCTGTCAAATGTTGCTGACAGCTCAAAACTTGCAAATTAAATACAAACAAAACTACAAAATCATTGAAATTTAAACTACTGGCTTACTAGAATGTTGGATACTGTCTACAAAATTAAGGTTTAGAAACAGCGCTTACGGAATTGACTGTTACCATGCAGGTTCTTTTTGAGTTAAGCTTACTTAATTGTCTTGTCATGTGGTCAGCATGTGATGTAGTTTTTCACTGACATATATAAGTGCTTACACAGATGCATCATTTGTGTATTAGATCCACCTCAGCTTTTCTCTAAAGCCTGCCATAATTCGAGTACTGTAAGTACCAGGTTGGAACCAATGTGACCATAAATGTAAACGGAGCATTTAATTACATGGCTAACAGTAGATTCAGAATGTGCTAATACTGTTTTTTAGATTATTAAAAACAGTAAGATGAAACATTAAATTCTTATTGAGAAATGTGAACTCCTTGTGAATTTGAGGAAAATGGAAAATGAGTGTAAGTTGTTAATTCATGTGGTGTTTTTTTTTTTTTTTTAAGAGACAGAATCTTGGCTCTGTTGTCCAAGAGTGCACTGTCATAATCATGGCTCATTACAGCCTCAAATTCCTGGGCTTAATCAATCTCCTACCTCAGTCACCTAAGTAGCTGAGACTACAGGTGTGTGCCACCATGCCCAGCTAATTTTTACTTTTTTTTTTTAAGAGATGGGGTCTTGCCATGTTGCCCAAGCTGGTCTTAAACTCCTGGCCTCAAGGAATCCTCTGTGATTCTCACACCTCAGCCTCCCAAAGTTCTGGGATTGCAGTTGTATGCCGCTGTGCCCTGCTTCCTTTGTTGAAATAACTAAAATGGTTTGGCTAGAGTTTTAGAGGTAATGCTTATGTAGACAGATCATAACTATTTCAGCTGAATATAGATTTTAGTTTACTTACCACTATACGAATGAGGAATAATTTAGTTTTAATAAGGCTCCATTAATGTTTTTAATATGGCATTTCTTTCCCATAAATTCCATTACTTTTACTAGTAAAAAGCCATCAGTCAGAAAATATATTAGACTGTATAAAGTGACTTTTTGCCCAGTTTCTTTAATTTCTTCTGTCTTTCTAGCAGTATGCTCTTTTATGTTTAGCGTAACTAACTCTTTATAGGTTACTGCTGACTTTGATCTGCTGTAAGATTTATGTTCTGAGTATATTTTTGTGGTGTGTGTGTGTGTGTATGTGTGTGTATCTGTCTGTCTACCTATGGTCTTGTCAGATGGAATGTGCAGTTGAGTGGGTTTTATGTTACAGGGTAGAACTAGGTACAGTGTATTTCCTAAAGTTTAAAGAAGCATAGTTTAATGCCAAGATGGAGTAAAAGAGCAAGCTTGTATTGGAATGTTTGAGAATTTTGTATCCTGAGAGAATATAATTAAGGCAGTAAATAGTTGTATTCAAACTTGGACAAAAATAACTGGATACTTTATTTGGACACTGAGACTTGGTAATGTCACAATAGTGATTGATTGTGTTGTAATCATGACTGATAGTTTAAATAATTTCAAGTGTGTTGCTAAGAAATTTTAACACTGTTTTAAAAATATAGTAACGTGGTATGAAATAAAAAGGTTGAAAAAGCCTATTTGACTTTTCACCTGGTTCTGTTGCTCTTAATTTCTCTGCTCTTACAACTCCTTGGTACTTTGCTTTGATTTCATGTCTAATGGTTTAATGACAAACTTATTGATATCAGAATCTACCTCTTTGATAGAAAATAAAGGTTTAATTTAAAGAATTTAAGGGAATTTTGGGTTTTCTGGACAAATTTTTAAAAACATTGAAAAGATGTGTTGGATGCTAAATTAAATATTCTGTACCAGGTTGAACAGAGTGTTTTTTAGGGTTGTTTAAGAGAATATGAGTGTTAGAGACAAAGCAGACAATCTGGCTCTGTTCTTACTTTTAATTTTTCTGATCTTTATCTGTCATCATTTGTAAAATGGGATAAAGCACACTTTAGGAATAGATAGTGCGTATGCTGTTGCTGGCACGGTGCCTTGCAGTGGTGGAAGGTGCCCAGTTAATTTGGCTTCTTTAATGGCAAACCTTGTGACCTTTATCAGTTTTCAGAGGAAATCTCAAATGAAGGTTATAACAATGAACACAGCAGGTAGAAACAACAGTTTTCAGTTTGTTCCTAATGTGTAATCCAGGTTTTTTAATTTAGTGACTTGGTGCAGGGTTTCTGGTGTGGCTCTTAAATAACACTAAATCACTTCTCAGCAATATACTGAATGTTCCCATTACTTGATTTCAGTTAATGTCCAAAAATCTGTTGTTGGTGGTAGTTCTCATGTTTCACAAATGAGAAGGTTGAGATCTAGGAGATTGTAATTCTGCCTAGTATAAAAGTAATAACTAAAGTAGGAATTCAGGTTTAAGCTTATAGCCAAATTCATTATATACATAGCTACATTCTTGAGGTATGTTATTAACAAATGAAATTACTATCCAGGAGTTGGTGGGTTATGGAGCTCTGTCACAAACATAAGAAATATTTTGAAAGTTAGAGAATTGGCCTGGAAATACATCCGTTTTTTTAGAAGTTACGACGTTTTATGTTGATAAAATGATTTACTTTACCAGAGTGCTATTTTAAAGTGAATTTTAAGTTTCATTTGTGAGTTCTTTATAAGGTCCTACAAAGCAATAAATATTTTCTACTTGTAGGGATTATCGAGGATGAGTGATTTCTAGTTGTGTGCAAGCTATTCATCTACTTGGAATCCTTCATGCTGTTGTACTTGATTTATTTGTTCCTTCCAGAGATTTTTTAGTACCTGGTCTATGGTAGGTACTGTCCTAGGTGCTGGGGACACAAGGGTGAGCAAAACAATCAGGGTCTATTCTCATTAAGTTAATATTCTAGGGCAAAAGTTCTCAAAGTGTGGTTCAGGGATCCCAGGAGTTCTCAAGATGTTTGAGGGTCAAAACTTTTCATAACGTGAAATGAGAGTACAGTGGAGTTTCACAGAGGCTATGTGACATGTGGTATTACAATAGATTAAATGCAGAAGCAGATAATACGAATCCAACTATATTTTCTTAAATCAGACATCAAAGAGATTCGCAAAAATGTAAAATATCGACACTGTGTTATGGAAAATAGTTATTTTCATAAACATTTAACAAGTAATGGGTTTATTGTACATGCTATGTAAAATGTACTGGTAATTTAAAAAATTTTTAATTCCTTGGCTTGAGTTTCTAATATGGTAAACATCAATACATATAAATCACATAAGTAAAAGCTCAAAGGGTTCCGAATAATTTTTAAAAGTGTTAACCAATAAAGACAAACTTTCTTAAAGGGCCAATTAGACTTAAAGAATTTGGAAGTCATAGGGTCAGCTAACCAGCTTCTGCCCTTGTAGCTTGAAAGCAGAGACAGTATGTAAATATGAATGGGCTTAATCGTGTTTCAGTAATACTATTAGCAAAAACAGGCAGCTGACCTGTGAAATGGCCTGTGGCCTATGGGCCTGTAGGCTATAGTTTGCCAACCGGTGGTGTGTAGGGTTTCTGATACCAAAAAGTTTTAGTGAAAAATTGGTGTGGTGTGGGAGCCAGGAAGAGGAGAAAACAGATTAATAAGTTTTAATAGTCTACGAGAGAATTTCAAATGGTAAGAGATAATACGATGACAGTAAGAAGAGTGGTCTGGTCTTGTGATCAGGAAAGGACTCCTATTAGTTTAGGACTTAATAGGTATCACCCTCCTCCTCTTTTGATCTCCCTTGGCTACATTAGTGATCTCTCTGGTCATCGAAACTGGTATTGAGAGGGAAAAACAAAAGATAGTTTAATTAAAAATGTTCATTTTTGTTTTGAATCTTACTAGATTTAAATCCAGAAAAAAATTAGTTTTTTGAGTTAAATTAGAAAATATACAAAGCATATCTCCTTTAAGATCTTTTCCAAGTCTAAAATTTCTGATATGTTTGTTTTCTTTGCCTAGGATAGGATGCCTTTTACTACCTCCTACTCCTTTATAAGTAAGTCTTCCCTGATCAGATAGCTCCAGCTTCCATTTCTTATCAGTTCTGTGATCTGAAATGTTTAGTTTATCTTTGAAATCTGTTTTATTATCTGTAAGGTGGGGATAAATGCTAACTTGCATCATCATTGAAAATGTTAAATGAGAGCATAGGCAAACCATTGAGGACAATACTTGGCATATATTAGGTGCTTAATAAATGTTTAGGGCATTAGTGAGAATGGAGGAAAGTCTTTACTTTGACTCAGTATTTAACTAGCTGACCCTAGAACCCATTGAAATTATATAGCAGCAAGAACAAAACCAGCAACCAGTAGTCAGGCTGCAATGAGAGACTTGAAAATTAAACTTGAAAACTTACAGAGCGGTGAAGGAATTACAAGAGTAATGCAGTTGTCCGTCCCTGTTCCCGGGGCTACACCAAACCTTGAGGCTGCATGGCGCATAAACAATTTTTTTTACTTACCCCGACGTGTTATGAAAAAAAAAACAAACAAAAAAAACCAAACAAACAAACAAAAAAAACCAATTTTTTTTTTTAAAAAAGTAATGCAATCAGAATTTAGGTGGCTATTCCAACTTAAGGGAAAGGAAAGGGAAGCAGCCATTCTTGTCATCAAAGTCTGTCGTTGAAGATTGAGGATATCTATGTATTTTGAAAAGTGCTTTAGTGTACATCAAAAGGTTACCTGCAAAGGATTAAAAATAAAAATTAATTTTCACCAGCATCACTAAGTGTGTGCTACCATGCCAGGCTAGTTTTTTCTATTTTTAGTTTCCCGGCTAATTTGTTTTCTATTTTTTTAGTAGAGACAGGGGTCTTGTTCTTGCTCAGGCAGGTCTCAAACTCCTGACCTCAGGTGATTCTCCCATCTTGGCCTCTCAGAGTCCTAGGATAACAGGTGTGAGCCACCTTGCCTGGCCCCTGGCCACTACTTTTCATTCTTTTTTTTTTCTGAGACAGAATCTCACTCTTGTTGCCCTGGCTAGAGTGCCATGGCTGTCAGCCTAGCTCACAGCAACCTCAGACTCCTGGGCTCAAGCAATCCTCCTGCCTCAGCCTCCTGAGTAGCTGGGACTACAGGCATGTGCCACCATGCCCGGCTAATTTTTTCTATTTTTAGTAGAGATGGGGTCTCACTCTTGCTCAGGCTGGTCTTGAACTCCTGGAGTTCAAGTGATCTGATCTCCTGCGTAGGCCTCCCAGAGTGATAGGATTATAGGAATGAGCCCCCAAACTTTTAATATGACTTCTATCCCAGCCACATTTTCAAAGTGAGATTACCAGTCACCTCTATATTGCCAGTCCAGGGGACTGCGCCATCGCTTCTGCTACTTCTTACCATACCACTCTTTTACTGTTCATATAGTTATTTGTACCTTGCTGTATCTGGTAGGAAAAAGCAGTTTTCTCCTACCCTACCCTCAACACAACACAGAACACTTCTGACATCAAATGTGTGGAGATTCCCTCCCCCACCACACACCAAGCAGTTCTCTAGCTGTCACCAACTGGGTATCTGTAATTCAGTTCTGACACTTATCTCCCTGGAGTTGGATCCCACAGGTTAAGGACTCAGTGCCTCAAGATTGACCCCTAATTCAGATGCCAAGTAGCAAAATCCAGGTTACAACCTGTACTTCTGACCAACTGGCTATAAATTGGGATTCCCGGGATCCCCTCCTCAGTTTCAGTAATTTGCTAGGACGGCTCACAGAACTCAAGGAAACACTTTATTTACTTTACTCATGCATGAGAAAGGATATTGTAAAGGATACAGGTAACAGCCAGATGTTGGATGGGTAAGGTATATGGGAAGGGGTGTGAGCTTCTTTCCATGCCCTCTCTGGGCCTACACCCTCGAAGCACCTCCACATAATCTGCACTCTAGAAACTCTCTGAACTCTGTCCTTCTGGGGTTTTATGGAAGTTATGTAAGTATGGTTGATTAAATCATTGGCATTTGGCGATCAGCTCAACCTCGAGCCCCTCCTCCCTCCCTGGAGTAGTCAGGGTGGCACCAAAAGTTCCAACCCTTCAATGACCTAGGTTGGTTCGCCTGGCAACCAGCTCCCATCCTGAGGCTGTCCAGAATCCTCCAACCCTCAGTCATCTCATTGGCATTCAAAAGACACTGGGTTTGGGAGTTATGTGCCAGGAGATAAATATTAAAATAACAGTACCACATTTGCCAAGGTTTACGGCATTTACATTGTAATTTGTAATTATTCCCACAGTATAGTATTAGTTCTATATTTAAATAGAGTCACTTTAATCCTTTGACATTTCTAAATGACTTATTTTTATTTATCATTTGATTGGTTTGATTTCTTCATTAAACTCTGAAGAGTTCGTGAGTACTGTAATTGCATGGTTAAGCATGTCTGCTTGTTGCTTTTTTCTTCACTACTTTTTTTTTCTAATTATAGGAATAATACATATGCCCTGAAGAATATAATAAAAATAAAACTCATTCTAATATTGATGTACATGTGTGTTTTTATAAGCAGTTGGCCCTATGTATCCATATATGTACTGCCAACTGCATTACCCCGTTTGATATAGGGGACTTGAGTGGATAAACACCTGCAGATTTTGTCATCTGTAGTAGGAGAAGCCAGTCCCCTGCAGACACCAAGGGATCATCCCTTGAGATACTACTTCCTTTTTTGGGGTACAAATTTTATTTAAAAACAAACAAACAAACAAGAGATACTACTTCCTGCCCCTGGTTTTCTCTCACCTTGTTCTTTCTCAGCTCTTTGGGCCTCTTGTTACTCAGTGTGGGCCTTGGTATGAACCACCATTAGCTGACACACCTGGGAGCTTGTTAAAAATGCAGAATCTCAGGCCTGGGTTTAGACCTACAAAATCAGAATGTGCATTTTAACAAGCTCCCTAGATGATTAGTGAGCACAATAAAAGTTTTTGAGATCTATTGCAGTCTAGGGGCTACTGCTACCTCTTACTTTAATGAAACCATAAATCTTTAAATGTTCAGATTTCTTTTTTTCTTATTTTAGGCAAGCTCTTCTGTGACTCCAAATGGCATACTAGTCTCAAAATCCACTCCTAACTCTTGTTTATCAGCTGCTTTTTAAAAAATAAATTTTTTTGCCCTGTTTCCCTGACTAGAGTGCAGTGATGTCATCACAGCTCATTGCAGCCTCCAACTCCTGGACTCAAGCAATCCTCCTGCCTCAGCCTCCCAGGTAGTTGGAACTACACGTGTAAGCGTGCACCACCATGCCCGGCTAGATTTTTTTCTGTTTTTTCTAGAGATGAGGTCTTGCTCTTGCTCAGGGCTCAGGCTGGTCTTGAACTCCTGAGCTCAAGAGATCCTCATGCCTCGGCCTCCCCCTGTGCTAGGATTACAGGCATGAGCCACCTCCATCATGCCTGGTCTCCAGATGCTTTTTTTGATGGCTCCTCTAGACATCTCACAGGCATCTCATTCCTACTTTACATTTTATTAATCATATTTTAGTGTCTAGCATAGTTCCTAATAGATTCTGATTCATTATATGCTAATTTTTAGCTGAAGTGGAAGCCTCAAAATGCAGTGATTTATCATGTAAAAAAGCAACTCTTCTTTCCTTTTTACACGTTTGAGTTAAGATTTGCTTTTACTCTCCATTTACTTTGTCGTCATCTTTGTAACTTCTATTTTTTTTTCAGTCCTCCACCCCAGTTCTGCAATCTGTCGCACAGATTCTAGGAACAGAGGCCACTTTGGGCAAGTCTCTTAGGCATTAGGATGAGCCTTTCCCCTTCTGAAAATGCTCATTCTGTTTTTTTTTTTTTTTTTTTTTTTTAAACGCTAGTACAGAATGGCACTCATTCTGTTTTTACAGCAGCTTTCTGTCAGGTCTCTTTCCTGGGTTTTCCCTACTTCAGATAATCTTACTAGACCTATATAACTTCTGTAGCTACAAAGTTTTCAGAATTATCTTTAGGAAAAATGGAATTTTAAGGAAGAACATACAACTTGAAAAATCGTTTTAACTCCTTGCTGTGGTTCGGTAAACTAAAAATAGGTGGTTTAATTTGTCCTCATTTATTGTTTTATAACGTTTGATTTTTAACTTTTGGGATTTTCAGCTGTTGAATTTGTGAGAGATTTGTCTTAATTTGTTTGGTCAGTGTGTGAGAAGCCAGTAAATCTTAAAATAGAAGCAATGTTTGATATCCTAACTTACCTATCAAAATTTAAAAAAACGTAGGAAACTTCCTTGAATGAGAAAAACCCTAAATGTTTTGAATGAAGTTTTATTTAACTCACATTCTTAATGCTGCAAAGAGCAAATTTGTAACCTGATAACCTGTGATTATATTTTTACATTACATATTTTCTAAGAATGATTTTTGGGCAAGTAAAGGAGCGTTAGTGATAGCTGCATTCTATCTTTTTAAATTAAGAATGTATATGTTTTGCTTTTTTTTCTCATTTTGACTGTTTTCAGAGTTCTTATTTAGGCAGATCTTTATAAAGCAGTTTCTTTATTGTCCCTTTAAAAAGAAATACAGCTAAAAATCACCCGTATCCTAACACAGATAGTCATTGGTTTTTTTTTGGTACGTAGTCTTCCTTATTTCTCATCTCCCCTCCCCCATCTATGTTTTGTTTGTAACTTGCCTTACAATATATTGTCATCCTTTCCCCATATCTGACTACATTTCTGTATTTTAAACTTTGATTTTGTAAGTATTGATAGAAGAAAACAAAGATTGCCACGTGAATTAAGAATGAAATTTTGTCCCTCTACTTCTTTCTACTCTATGTATGTTCATGTGGTAAAGCAGTGGTTAATTGCTGTGAAATTACCAACACAACATTAAAGGCTGATTCTAAAATGTTTTGATTTAGCCAGGTGCAGTGGTGTGTGCCTGTAGTCCCAGCTACTTGGGAGGCTGAGGCAGGAGGATGTCTTGAGCCTAGGAGTTTGAGACCAGCTTGGGCAGCGTAGTGAGACCCCATCTCTTAAAAAAAAAGTTTTTATTTAGATTAACATCTGTTTAAACTTTATTACTAAACTGGGATTGAGATACAGGCTTTAGGAAGTGTAGATAATAGTACACTCTTGCTAAGTTTTGGATTTTTGGTAATCTTGGATTCTAATTATCTTAATGTAGTTTTTGTGAAATTTTCATCTTTGTAAAATCAGTGTAAATAAATATTGTACTTAGGAAAAAATTAAGGTTTATTGTGCTAAAAATTAGTTAAATGGTGGTTGATCTTTGGTAGACATATTTGATCACCTTTACAAGTCTCTAGTTCAGGTCTCAGGTAAATACTTAAATATTCTTGAATATGTACCACCTATGATATACATAAATTATCCATCTCACTTAATCCAGACAAAAACCATTTAAGGCTCGATATAGTCCAGTTTTACAGCCAAGCAAGTAGTGGAGCCTGAGTTTGAATCCCAAGTCTAGATGACTTCAGAAAGCTTCCAGTTTTACTGCTGTGACTCAGCACTCAGTTGTTCAGTAGAGGGTTCTGTCCATAGATCCGGTGATTTTCAGACTGTGCTATAAGGCTCTGTACAGGTCTTTTTGGAGTTTGACAGACAGTGAGATATCTTTTTTTTTTTTTTTTTTGAGACAGTCTCCCTTTGTTGCCCAGGCTAGAGTAAGTGCCATGTCGTCAGCCTAGCTCACAGCAACCTCAAACTCCTGGGCTCAAGCGATCCTTCTGCCTCAGCTTCCCGAGTAGCTGGGACTACAGGCATGCGCCACCATGCCCGGCTTATTTTTTCTATATATATTAGTTGGCCAATTAATTTCTTTCTATTTATAGTAGAGACGGGGTCTCCCTCTTGCTCAGGCTGGTTTCGAACTCCTGACCTTGAGCAATCTGCCCGCCTGGGCCTCCCAGAGTGGAGATATCTTTTGCTTGAAGATAATCAGCCATCCCCTTTACTTGTTTTATGTGTTTTTGTTTTCTCTCAATTTTGTTTGGAAGAATTTCTCTGCTTAAAATATTTGAAGTTCCCTGCTCTAGAAACCTAAGACCTGTCTTGAATAAGTAGATACTAGAAAATAAAAATAAAGGTAGTAATTATTTATATTGGTATACTGTGCCTGTTTTCAGTTATATTTCTTTGTGTTCCTACTGCTGTTTAATATGGCCTACTATTAAAATGAGGTTGAGGTGGTTGAATACACTATTAAGGTAGGAAAATAATTAGAGTTAAAATTTGCTGCTGAAAGTGTGTATGTAATCTACAATCAATCTACTATGTTGGATTCATTCCTCACTACCAGCTCTTGCTGTGTTTAAAGGCTGCACTAAGTATGATGTAATGACAGGTTATGCTTCTGAATGCACTAGCTGATGCAATGCAAATCTGAGGCCCAGGACTTTATTGGGGCAAGGGTAATGCTTGTTTAAAAGCAAAACAAGCTACTACTCTTAAGTTTAATGAGGCCATTTAAGATGGCTTTCCCAGAGTAGGAAGAGAATATATAGTCTCATAGGAGCTTGAAGTAGGAGTTTCATATGGCTTAAGTGTGTTTCTTACCCTTACTGCAAAGCCTTTTTGCAGGGGGTGGGGGAGTTTACAATGTGGAGCTGAAAAGGATAGAAATGGAGAAGTGAGCTAGAATTGAGGAAATATGGTAGTTTACTCCTGGTAAATAGTTACTGAATGAATTAGGGAGAATGCTTTTACTCTAAAAATTTAGAGTTCGCACGATTAACATGGAGAGTATAATGCACGCACAGAAGAGCACTCATTTTTCAGATTGAAACACAACCTAACTTTAAACTGGAATTGCTGAGGGAGGGCAAGATGTCGTGCGGGTGGGTGAGTCCACAGCCGGGTGGCGCCGGCCACAGCTGCCCTGTCTGGCCTCGAGCTGCCGAGCCGGGGTAGGCGGGGCTTGCGGGCGCGGCCCCGCCCCTCGCGGCCCGGCCCACGAGGCCCCCCCCCCCCCCCCCCCCCGCGCCACGAGGGCCCGCGCGAGGAGGCGGCGGGAGCCGGCGCGGCACAGCTCTCCGAGGGCGGAACCCCTCCGCAGCTCCGGAGCCGGCGCCCTACCCGCCGCGGCCTCGCCTGGTCCGGCAGGGGCCGGCCGGTGCGTCCGTCCGGAGGGTCTGAGCTCAGCCGCGGCCCCGTTTTCGGAGACGCGGCCGAGTTCGAGCTCGCGGGCGGTGCGGCTGCCTCCTGGGACGGAAAGCCTTGGTTCGCCGTCCGGTGGCGTGTGGAGCCGACCCGAGGCGCGAGCGTGCGTGGCGGCGGGTGCCCGCGGGCCTGCCTCGGCCGTCCCGCTGCCGGAGGAGGCGATGCGCCGCCGCCTTCCCGCGCCGGGAGGCCCGGCCCGGCCCTGCGCCTGCACCCGGGCCGCTGGGGCGGGCGGAGGGAAGGTGCGGGCGCCGGGCGTAAGTCAGTGCCGCCCGCCTGGCTCAGGGCATGGTGCGGCGTAGTTGAGTTCCTCGTCTGGTGTGCGCGATGTTTTCATTTGTGCTGCTGCACTTTTCTCTGTTAAATCAAACTTCAGGTTCTGTCGTGACTTCTACAGGGTTGTCCTTGGTGCTTGTGTGGTTGGGATTCCGTTTCTCTTCCAAAATGGACCGGAATTCCACCTTTGGAGATTTTAGAGGTTTTAGCAGTTGCCAGCCAATAGTATCACCATTCACAAGAAACAGCCACATTTCACTTGTTTTTAACACTCTGAATAGGAGTTAAAAATATGCTTTCTACAGAGTTTGAAAAATAAAGATATATTGTAATGTTAGCCTGAACTATTGATAATAAATGTGTAACTATTTTGCTAGGTCAAGAAATTGAACAACAGTGTTTTTCTTGCTCAGTAGGTGTACTATGTTAAATAAAACTGCCCTTTGATGTGATTAGCTGTTTTGGTTTAGTAATTCGAAAGGCATTGGTTTTTTAAAATACTATTTTGGTCTCAAGGAACCCCTTTCTAGTTATGTTGGTCACTTTAAGTGAGCAGTATAAACTGGACTACGAAGCCGCATGCAGCGTACAGACGGTGTTTTGGCAATGCTAACCCGTTGCTTTACAAGTGACCTAAAACGGCTCATCCTATACACAAAGACTGTACTCAGGGGGAAACTGGATTACAGGTCCTTTTGTCAGGGGACAGAACACCTAGGTTACACAGGGCTTCATATGATGAGAGTTGATTTGTGTTCTTAGAACCCAAATTGCGTTTACTTGGTCATATTTGCAACCAACATTGTTTTTAAAGTTATTTGCAACAGAGAGTAATGGCTACAATTGAGAGAAACTTTAAATTTGAAGCTTTAATTTTGTAGATGTAGCTTAGTATAGTTACTAGAAGTACACTCTTAGGATATCAACAGACTGACTGATCTTTTGTGGCCTCCAAGACAAGTAGTGGCCTGCAGCATCCCAGCAAAGGTAGATTCCTGGGAAAAGGTGCTTGTTTTGTTTATTCAGCCTGACTTGTTAGTTACCTTTATTATTCTGATGAATGTTTCTGCAACACTGGTGAACCTCAGGGTGCAAGGAATTCTTTGCCTGCTGATTCCAGCCCCCTCCCCAATGTTGTACATGTCTCTGCGTTTTTATCTTTATTCTTCTCTTTGCCCCATCTTTCTCACTTTCGTACATTAGATCTGATTTATATTGTAGAATGGAAGTAGAATAGAATGATGTACTTTCTCAAAATACCAGACTAAAAGGTTTTATTTGAGGATTGCCCTCCCATCTTCCCTCACTTTTGAGGTGAGCACTGATCAGTAGAAAACAAGATTAATACTTAACTGATGATAACTTTTTGCAGGGAGACTTGTTAAAAGATGGATGATGGCAGCAGGACTTTCTCCTTGTTACCCTCTCCCCCATGTTCCCAAAATATACCTAGAGCAGCTATTGTTCACTATTAGGAAAAATTAATCCAAGTTGATACTCTCTCACGGTCCATTGGCATTTGAACTACGTTTGTCCATTCGTATCCTTGGGAGATTTGTCCCAGGATCCCCTCCACCACTCAGATATCAAAATCTGAGGATGCTCAAGTCCCTGATGTAAAGTGGCATAGTATTTGCATATAACCTATGAACATCTCCTGTGTACTTTAAATCAGCAGTCCCCAACCTTCTTGGCACCAGAGACCAGTTTCACGGAAGACAGCTTTTCCCATGGATAGGGGTGGGGTGCGGGTGTAGAGGTCAGGTGGTGATGTGCAGCCTGGTACGGGGTTGTAGCCTGGGGATTGGGGACGGCAGCTGTAGATCATCTCTAGATTACTTATAATAACCTAATACTACGTAAATGCTATGCAAACAGTTGTTATACTGTATTACTTTAAAATATTTTTTGTGTTTGTATTATTTGTATTTTTATTTGTATTTTTTATTTTTTTACCCCGAATATTTTTAGTCCATGATTGGCTAAATCCTTGGGTGCAGAACCTGTGGATATGGAGGGCCCACTGTATATAGGACTTAGCTATAACTTCCTGTAGCTATCAGCAGCTGACTTGGAATCAGAAAGAGACAGACAGTAAGGGACTCAGAGAGGGAGCAGAGTCCACTCCAAACCGTATCTCTCAGTTGTTTATGGTTCGGTTTCTATTAGCATATCTTAATCCATGTAGTCCATCCAGAGATGATTTTTAGCACTTTTTTTTAAAGGGTGTTCTGGAACAGTTAGAAAAGAAGGCTTACCCAGTGTATAGCTCCTAATCAGTATGCCCATTTAGTGTATGTAATATGTGGTTTTTTTTTGTATGCTGTTTTTTAATGCTATTTTCCTTTATCTTTTGCTCACAGTAAATTTTGCGTGAAACTTACAAAGTATTTCTGGCATATAAACATTATTCATAAAATAAGTTATAGTTGTAATTGTTTTTCTCCTGCCTTCTTTTATTTTTATTTATTTTTTTTATTACAGAAATGAGCCGTCAGACTGCTACAGCATTACCTACTGGTACCTCAAAGTGTCCACCATCCCAGAGGGTGCCTGCCCTGACTGGCACAACTGCATCCAACAATGACTTGGCGAGTCTTTTTGAGTGTCCGGTCTGCTTTGACTATGTGTTACCACCCATTCTCCAGTGTCAGAGTGGCCATCTTGTTTGTAGCAACTGTCGCCCAAAGCTCACATGTTGTCCAACTTGCCGAGGCCCGTTGGGATCCATTCGCAACTTGGCTATGGAAAAAGTGGCCAATTCAGTACTTTTCCCTTGTAAATATGCCTCTTCTGGATGTGAAATAACTCTGCCACACACAGAAAAAGCAGACCACGAAGAGCTCTGTGAGTTTAGGCCTTATTCCTGTCCGTGCCCTGGTGCTTCCTGTAAATGGCAAGGCTCTTTGGATGCTGTAATGCCCCATCTGATGCATCAGCATAAATCCATTACCACCCTACAGGGAGAGGATATAGTTTTCCTTGCTACAGACATTAATCTTCCTGGTGCTGTTGACTGGGTGATGATGCAGTCCTGTTTTGGCTTTCACTTCATGTTAGTTTTGGAGAAACAGGAAAAATACGATGGTCACCAGCAGTTCTTTGCAATTGTACAGCTGATAGGAACACGCAAGCAAGCTGAAAATTTTGCTTACCGACTTGAGTTAAATGGTCATAGGCGGCGATTGACTTGGGAAGCAACTCCTCGGTCTATTCATGAGGGAATTGCAACAGCCATCATGAATAGTGACTGCCTAGTCTTTGACACCAGCATTGCACAGCTTTTTGCAGAAAATGGCAATTTAGGCATCAATGTAACTATTTCTATGTGTTGAAATGGCAATCAAACATTTTTCTGGCCAGTGTTTAAACTGTTTCATTCAATTTCACAGAAAATAAGGCACCCATCTGCCTGCCAACCTGAAACTCTTGGTAGGTGGAAGCTAGACACATGAAGGTAAATAAAAAGAAAGGCTATTAAATACAGGAAACAGTTGCATGTAGTAACACTAATATATTTAAAAAATAAGTCAACAGTAAACCACTGAAAAAATATATATATACACCCAAGATGGGCACCTTTTGTATTAAGAAAGGAAGCATTGTAAAATAATTCTGAGTTTTGTGTTTGTTGTAGATTGATTGTATTGCTGAAGAATATTGGGGTTTTTTGTTTTTGCGTGTGTGGGTGTGTGTGAGTGTGTGTGTGCGCGTGCGTGCGTTTTTTTCCTCTAACTGACAAGCCATCTTGAGTGGTCTTGGACCACTGCTTTTCCCCTTTGTGATTCATTACATAGTGCTGCTGTTTTTTTGTGTGTGTATTTGCTAATTTTTATTAATTGTAGTTTTTCATTAAATAAATTTGACTTTCTTTTCTGTAATTCAGGCTTTTACTCACTTTTTTTGTACCATTTTAAAGTTAGTGTCTTTTGATATGTATACTTGTTTATGGTAAAGTTTATGTGTTCTGACATACATTTTCTTTCCCCCCATTAATCAGTTCATTAGAAATATTTTAAACTCAGCTATTTTGTGAAGATATGAGTTCCAGAAAGGAAAGGTGATATCAGAAAAATTTTCAAAGGCTATTTAAAGCACTTATAAGATGGTCTCATGCTCTTTTTTCTCTTCTCCAATTAAGTCATAACTTTAAACTTAATCTTTGAGAGGTTAGGGAATAAATTGATTTTTATAAATACTGAAAAAAAATCAGGCTTTTTTCTTTTTTCAAAATCTTAGACAAATCACGTTAAAAATTTGTTCTTGTATTTATTGGTTTTGCAAAAGAAGGCATCGTCATGCACAGTATTTGTAATTAAAAAACAAATCATTTGTTTAAAAAAGGCAGTTTGCAAAAAAGGTATGTTTTTGGTCTTTTATAATTCTCATTAAAAGGATATCTGGCAAATTCAAAAAATCTTCATGTGTCTGCTTTAGCTCTGAGTTTGAAATCCAAAGTTATTTTGCTGTTCCATTCTGTACTTTTTATGTAGCAGAAAGCAGTGTGCTGGCATTTTGAAGTGTGGTAATTTTTTTATTCTAAAGCACAGCAGCAGACTTGGGTTATATCACCTCTGGGCTACAGAGTCTTATTTTTTCCTCCCTCTTGCCCACATTTTGATTCTTACAACTGTCAGGAGAGTGACTAATTAAAATGCTAACCCCTTTTTCACTCTCTTAAAAAAAAAAGCCCAATAAAAATGAAGTTTATTTAGTATTTCATAGCCCTGTGGCCTTGGCTCTGCATCCAGACTTCCAAGCTGTGTGGTGTGACCTTGGAATCCAGTTCCTAATGTGTAGAGTTGGGGTAAATTACGGACCTCAAAACATTAAATGAGGTACAAGTTACCCAGAACAGTGCTTTGTAAACAGTATCCAAAAAATGGTAGCTACTATTATGCCTTTAGCACCATACAGTTAACCGTTGCTAATTACCTTGGGGCACATGGTAAAGTTCTAAAATTGTATTCTGAATGGCCAAAGATAATTGTGTGCGTGGTTTTTATGGGTACATTAAGCTTAGAAAGTCAATGAAAATTTATGTGGACTTCCCCCTTATCCTACCACCAATTCTGGATAACAGAGTTTATGTTTCTGTTAATCATTTTCAGGAAAGAAACCTTAGTAGTCTCTTCCCTACATAAGCATAATTTTTTGAATTGGTTATAACTTGTGTGTTCAGCCATTTTTATGGTGAATAGTTCAACCACAAATTTATATCCAGGTCTATTTCTGTTACCAAGTGTACTTAGAAAAACCAACTTATATTCTTTGTTTCATATACACATTGAGTATATTTGTGGAGGCATATCATTTTGTAGTTTTAACACTTAAAAAATATTTTTTGATTATGAAATTTATGCGTTTCATGTTGACTTTGGAAGTTACAAGATGGCACAACACAATAGGCCTTCTATAATCTTACTATCCATTCAGATACACTTAACATTTTATTTTCCAGTCTTTAATGTGTATGTATGTGTACTTTTACAGGTATTAGGTTATTAAGTATGAAAGTCAGTTTCACAGTTGGTATCTCTGACATTTCACTCTGACACTTCTTGTTTTGTTTTTATTGTGAAGGTACATCCTTACTCTTCCAAATGGGTGGTTTGGCTTGTGATTATCTTTCACATTTTAAGAGCAATTTTTGTGAAACCATGGATAAGTAAAATTTTTTTTAATGTAAGTTCTGTTGTGGAACCTGTGCTGCACAGACAGTCTGAAATATCAATGAAAGGATGTGGCTAATCAACGCACAGTATGTCAGTGGTTTCAGAAGTTTCGTTCTGGTGATTTTAATCTTGGAAATGAGCCACGTGGGTGACAGAGACCAAGGTGGATAATGATGAGCTGAAAGCTGTAGTGGAAGTGAATCTGTCTCAACCTACGTGTGAATTAGCAGCAAGGTTGAACGTTAATATTCCAATAATATTGGACCATTCTAAAATCTTTAAGGTAAAGAAGCTAGATAGATGGACAGGTACCGCTTGAAGAAGAGAAATTGTCTTGAAGCTTGACTTTTGCTGTCACAACATAAAGGCGAAGCATTTCTATGCTGTATTGTTATATATGATGAAAAGTGGATTCTTTTTGACAATTGCAAGTGTTCTACACAATAGCTGGATAAAGATCAAGTGTGAAACACAGTCCAAAACTGAACATTCATCAAAAAAAGCTAATGGTGTCTGTTTGGTGGTCCAGCGCTGGTATTACCTATACAGTTTCATGAAACCTAGTCAATCAAGTATATTGGATGTCTACTGCAACCAGTTGGATGAAATGATGATGATGCTTGAGATTAAGCAGCTGAGATTGGTCAATAGAGGCAGGCCAATCCTCTCGCAAGACTACGTGCCACAGAAAACAATGCTGCTCAAACTACAGAGGCTGGACTTGGAAACTCCCTGTCATCTACCATACTTACCAGACCTTGAATCAACTGACTACCACTTCTATGCTTTGGACCACTTCTTGCAAGGAAAAATATTCAATTCTCAACAAGCTGTGGAAAACACCTTTTGTGCTTTTGTCACCACTCACCCTCCAGGCTTCTTCTCTGCTGGCATAAACAAGCTACTGTTAAGATGCCAAAACTTTGATTAATTGTACTGCTGCTTGTTTGAGAGATAATAAACTTTTGATTTGCAATCAGACATTTCAAATTTAATGACCAATATTTTTGAAAAGGATTAGGACTATGTAGTTATATAACTGTTTCACCATACAACATGATCTGAGCATTTTAACACTTTAATCTTGGAAAAACACAATTTTTGGTAATTTGTGAGGATTCACTGTAATTTTAGCCAGTTTCCTGTTGGATAGTTAATTGGTCTAGGTAAATTTTTTCTGGTTACTTATAAATAACCTGTGAACATTTCTATATGTTTTCTGATTATATTCTTGGGATTCTTTTTTAAGATCTTAATACTTTTATCATTGCTTTCTGGAGAAGGTTCCAGAGGACACTTAAGAGTAATGTGCTCAAGAGAGTTGCCTTTAAAAAGGAGAAAGAAAACAATTTTAAAAAGCAGTGTGGCCGGGCGTGGTGGCTCACGCCTGTAATCCTAGCACTTTGGGAGGCCGAGGCGGGCGGATTGCTCAAGGTCAGGAGTTCGAAACCAGCCTGAGCGAGACCCCGTCTCTACCAAAAATAGA
Organism: Microcebus murinus; assembly: GCF_040939455.1. Classification (NCBI taxonomy): domain Eukaryota; kingdom Metazoa; phylum Chordata; class Mammalia; order Primates; family Cheirogaleidae; genus Microcebus; species Microcebus murinus. Next base: position 3,539,030 of record NC_134123.1, on the reverse strand, counting down.
AAGAAATTAATTGACCAACTAAAAATATATATACAAAAAATTAGCCGGGCATGGTGGCGCATGCCTGTAGTCCCAGCTACTCGGGAGGCTGAGGCAGTAGGATCCCTGAGCCCCGGAGATTGAGGTTGCTGTGAGCCAGGCTGACGCCACGGCACTCACTCTAGCCTGGGCAACAAAGTGAGACTCTGTCTCAAAAAAAAAAAAGGCAGTGTGAAGGGTTTTCCATGTCAACATCATATTGCTAATAATTTATAAAGAAATTAGTGTAGTAAATTTTGTTTATAAATTAGTTTGACAATAAGGTTGACGTTTTAATAATTTGTATTTAAGTCTTCATATTCTTGGCCTATAGGAATGAGATGTGTATTCACATTTGGTCTATTTGAGTTTGATTTATGGGATATAACTCTTGTTCTTAAATTGCTTTTGTTACAACAAGTACTTTCTCCATAATGCCCTTGCCCCTTCCTTTTGGTGTTTTCTTCCAGGAGCCTCTATGTGGGGTGGGGGTAAGCGGCACTCTTCACGTTTGCTTTTCTGTTTTAACTTCAATTTGTCCTGTTGCACCATGGGCCAGTTGAGTACGTCAGTCTTCACTATGGAACAGTTTTTCCTTTACACTGTGAGTGACTTTTTATTGTAATATGTATGACTTTCTCTTTAAGGCCCACATTCAGATTTCAAACTTACCTGAGTGGCTGTATTTATTAGCTCACGAAAAATAATAATGTCCTCTCCCTCAACAAGAGTTGTTCATATTCAGGAACATCTGCAGTGATTCTGCTAAGGGTAGAATTTTGTTTATTCACAATAAAGACAGGAAGAATTGGTAAATAATCAAAATTTTAAAAATCATGGGGGCCAGTCTGTGACTGCTGCATTAGAATAGACAAGAGTAAGATCAGAACACAATAGGGTGAATATAAAAGATTACATGGGTCAGGCGTGGTGGCCTGTAATGCCTGTAATCCCAGCACTTTGGGAGGCTGAAGTGAGAGGACTGCTTGAGGCCCAGAGTTCCAGGCCCCACCTCTACAAAATATTAAATTAGCCTGGTGTGGGGGCAAACTCCTGTAATCCCTGCTACTGGGGACGCTGATGTGGGAGGATTGCCTGAGCCCATACATTGGAGGCTGCAGCGAGCTATGATCGCACCACTGCATTCCAGCCTGGCTGACACTGTGAGACCCTGTTTCTTTCTTTTTTTTTTTTTTAAGTTTTAGTGCTTACGATCTTAAGCTCTATTACCAAAAGAAATTCAAACTTACCTAAAAATGGCATCATCCAAACAAAATTGTTTCTTATCAAGCACCTAACTAAAATTTGGTGTCTAGCAGAGTAGGCTGTAGATTCTAACTGCCTGGGTTGAATTTTGACCATACATCTATTGACTTTTAATTAACTTGTCAGTTCTGGTCCCTCCTCTAAAGGGTATGGTATCTATTGCGTAAGGGAATGCGAAAGGCTAAATGTGCTATAAAGTGCTTATTTTTGCACCTGGCACTGTATGTTGAGTAACTTGCTGAACCAGCTATATTCCCTATCCTCATACAGATCTAAGAAATTTCTTTGATAAATTCATTTTATTATACATGCAATTTTCGTAAGGCCTTTCTAAATTCTGAAAACCATAACTGGTTTGCAGATACTAATACCTGCAATGGTAGGAAAGAATACTTGGTTTTGTAAAGTCACATTTTGATAGACTTGCAGTGTCATGTAAGCTGAGGATTTAGCTTAAAAGGTTTGTTTCTATTGCCTAGAAATGTGCTGACAATATGTTGAGTTGAATACTTAAAATTTTTTAATATAAGATTCTTTATTGGGTCCCCATTTTTAATATATTGAATTTTCTTTAGTTCGTTAAGTACAAACTATAGTATGTTCCAAATAAGTGAATTTTTTTGGGAAGTAAAAGCTTTTCCTAGAGGCCGGGTGCGGTGGCTCACGCCTGTAATCCTAGCACTCTGGGAGGCCGAGGCGGGTGGATTGCTCGAGGTCAGGAGTTCGAAACCAGCCTGAGCAAGAGCGAGACCCCGTCTCTACTATAAATAGAAAGAAATTAATTGGCTAACTAATATATAGAGAAAAAATTAGCTGGGCATGGTGGTGCATGCTGTAGTCCCAGCTACTTGGGAGGCTGAGGCAGGAGGATTGCTTGAGCCCAGGAGTTTGAGGTTGCTGTGAGCTAGGCTGACGCCACGGCACTCACTCTAGCCTAGGCAACAAAGTGAGACTCTGTCTCAAAAAAAAACAAAACAAACAAAACATCTCAGTGGCCATTCACTGGATTTGCTTGTTGTCTATTCAGATCCTTTTAATATTTTCTTCCTGTTTTGGTGTTTTTTTTTTTTTTTAATGTGCAATTTTCATTGCAGGATTAGGATCCACAAAAATTAACATTAATATTGGACCATAAATCATCAAATTGGATAATGACTGTAGTCTGAATTTTTTTAAGGTGCTAGGGGCTCCAGTACAATGTCTTACTTTGGCTGAGATAATGTGAGCTTTTTTTTACTTCATTATAAAAACTAAAATTACTTGATGTTTATAGCTAATAATCCCAGTTAAAATAAATTTTGGATTTGGAAAGGGAGTTGGCAGACATTAACACTATTAACATGTTAAAATTAAACATTAATATTCTTTGTAGATTTGCATCCACTCTCATAATAGTAAAATTTACCTCATTTTAGTAGCTCATAAAGGAAGATACCACTAAGTCAGCCCCCTTCACCGTCTGCAGCTGATTACCTGACATAGTTGATTTTGGTAAGCGAAAATGTCACCAGACACCTAGTACTGACTAGAAGGTCTTGGTGGTAGACATCACTAGCCACCTTAAAACTATGGTCACAGATTTATCAATTGATGTTAGATATTTTAGGAATAATAGATGGCATTTTTCACTGTATTTGAATATAGGTGATCAAGTGACTGAGGATCCCTCCTCTGATGGCACAGTTCATGGTAAGATTCAAACTGAGGGACCAAGAAAGGGACAGCCAAGTAAAAGCATGTATGCCTTAACGTTTACAGTATAAAATTTCTTGATAAACAAGTCACTTGAAACTTTGTTTTAGTTTTAACACTTTAAGAGTTTTAAAAGCCTGTGTATAAAAGAGCACGTGGAATACTGGCTAAATACAAATATCCCAAGGTCTTAACCCTAGGCCTACTGAATTAGAGTTAATCTGCATTTTTAGTAAAAAAAAAAAAAGCTGATTGTGATACAAGGGGTCTTTGCGTAACATTTTCAAAAGAATGCTAGAAAAAGATGCTTAACATCACTACCTATTAGGGGAGATCAAATCAAAATACTATGTAACACCCACTTTGAGGGCCATTATCAAAAAAACAACAGAGGTGTTGGCAAGGATGTGGAGAAAGGGGAACGTTCGTGCACTGCTGATGGGAATGTTAAATGGTGCAGCTGGGAAACATCTCAAAAAGTTAAACAGTTATGTTGTCTTGAGTTGTCTGCTGCTATAACAAAACAGCTGAGACTGGGTAATTTACAAAGAACAGAAATTTCTCAACAGTTCTGGAGTCTGAAGTCCAAGGTCAAGATGCTGGCAGATTTGGTCTCTATTGAGGGCCCAGTTTCTGCTTCCAAGGTGGCACCTTGTTGCTTTGTCTCATATGATGGAAGAGCAAAAAGGAGGTGGCTCGTTCCCCTGGGCACTAAACCAGTTCATGAGGGCAGAACTCTTATGGCCTAATCTCACCTCCTAAAGGACCCTACTTAATATCACATTGGTGATTAAGGTTCAACACATGAGTTCAGACCATAGCATACGATCTAGCAGTTTCACTTCTGGGTATGTACCCAAAAGAAGTGAAAAGGGATGTGAGGAGCTATTTGTACACCCATCTTCATAGCAACATTATTTTTAATACTCAAGAGGTGGGAACAACCAACAGATGAATGAATGAACAAAATGTGGCATAGGTATACAATGTAGTATTTTTTGGCCATAAAAAATTCTGACACATGCTACAACATGGATAAACCTTGACAACTTGCTAAGGCATGCCAGACACAAATGGACAACTATTGTATAATTTCACTTACATGAAAGCAAATTCACAGAGACAAACTAGAATAGTGGTTACCAGGGTCTGGGGTGAGGGTGGAATTGGGGAGTTACTTCCCAATGGGTACAGAATTTTAGTTTGTGCTGACTAAAAAGATAGGTGTTCACATTGGCAACACTGAATGTAATTGATGCCCCTGAATTAATTTACACATTTAAAAATAGTACATTTTATGTATATTTTGCCCCTTAAAAACAGGTGAAAAAGGAAGAGTGTAGATGTCAACCAACTTCTCCCTTCCCTAAAAAAAAAACAAAAACCAAACAATGCTGAAATAATAAAGGTCATACTGTGAAATGTCACACACAGTGAGGGAAGTAGCCAGGTTTTCTCAGTAGGCTCCTGGAAAAAGCAAAGGCATGCTTAAAGCAAGGACAGAAATGCCCAAATGCTTACGGACGAGCACAAGGGTGCATGTTCCAGACTCTAGAGGAAGAATACAGATAACCACAAGCTTTAAAAATGTTCTTTGTTGCTACTCTGTTTTAGAGTGGAACAGGGCAGAGCAATTTGGGTGAGGATTAGCTCCCTCTGGTCGCTGAAAATGACTTAACAGTTATAGTTTAGTTTTTTACTTCCCTGTAAATGACTGAGTAGAGATGATAGTAGTTGATAAGATAGTTAATGGAATGTTTTCAAATATCATGATGTTCCTTCTCTGTAATTGTGCCGTAACTAGTGCTAGGTCTGGACTTTTCTTCCCAGAACACACTCAGATTTTATTAGCAGGTCTGAGGCACAGTATTTTGGGTAACTTGCAGACCTCATTTTTACTGAGGAAATTCGAAAATATCTTTACATATCTGTTCTTACATATATTTTGTATCATAAGATTCTAAAGTCTGGCTGGAATAATAATTAGAAATTGCTTAATATTATTTATTTTAGATAAATAATCCTGGTTAGGCCAGGACTGATGATAGGAAAAAAATATATTTTAGGTTGCATTTTAACTTATTCTTCACAATAACTATTAGGTACTGTTATTTGCATTTCACAGAAGAGGAAAACTAAGATACGGGAAGTTCACACAGCTGGCAAGCAGAAGAGCCCGACTTCATAGCCTGGACTGAGCCACAGAAGAAAACAGGCGTGGGAAGTCTACTGGATTTGGCAATTGCACAGGCAAACAAGAAATAGAAGGCAGGTAGCAGGAGTCAGGATTCCAAGCTTAGGTACCGACCCAGGACAGATGGCTGCGTCCCTCTGGGAACTGGGCCTCTCCGAGCTGTGCTGGCACACGCCACTGCCGGAATCAGATGACCCTGTGCTGAGGGCTGTGTCCCTCCACATAAGGAGGGACCTACATTGGGATGTGTAGCTCTTATCATAGGGTTCACTTAGCTTAAATGCTTTTATTTTCTGCAAGGACAAGTAGTTGGCTATATATTCATCTTTGCCTAGTTCTCCTTCTAAGTGATTGGTTTCAGGATCCAATAAAGTCTACAGGTGAATCCCGTAAGGTCTAATAGTCGATGCCACTGCCGGGACTTCAGGTTGATTCTGACAGAGTTACGTTATTCTGACTACAAACACTGCTCCTGCAGAGCTTCAGCCGTGTGCCGGGATTATTTCCTTCTCTATTACAGGGTTAAAGCCGTGACCTCTGTGCCACTTAAGAAAACACATCCTCAGCTTTCTAGGCTCTTATGGTGGTCCTTTCAAGTTCTTGAACTTGACTGTGCATCAGAATTACCTGGAAGGCTTCTTAAAACACAGAATTCTCCACTTCTCAACCCTCCAGAGTTTGATTCAGGCGGTCTGCAATAGGGCCTACGAATTTACATTTCTATAATAACAAGTTCCAGGTAATGCAGATGCTTCGTTTTAGTGACTACACTGAGAACCACTGCTCAGGATCTTTCCAGGAATAGTAATGTTTCCACTAAAACAAGAATTCAATTTTTATCAATTTATTAATCTTATATTTCTGTAATAAACACTAGCCACTACTTGAGTGAAGTTCATTATTATTATGATTATGTTTACAAAATAGGGACATTTTGCATACTCCTATTGGTGTGAATAAAATCAACCTTGTCAGTACCTTTTGGCACTTTTATAACTTAAAATTCTAAAAAGTTGAGGTCTGGGCCTACAGTTTGCTATTTAAGAGACCAGGTCTGGTCTTGACGGTAAAGCCACCATCAAAAGCTGCATCAAGAACTTCATCCAGGCAGCTTGCTGTGACAAAGCTTAAATCCTGGCGTACGTTGCCTGGGATTCCCTCAAGGTCTTTTTCATTTCTCCGAGGAATAATGATTTGCTTCAGTCCTGCTCTGTGTGCTGCCAGCACTTTGTCTTTAATTCCACCCACCTGAAGGAGAGAAGAAAGTTTTTAAGAGTAATGAGTACCCTTAAGCTGTAAGAAAGCCCAACCCACCTTTCAGTGAATTTAACCACTACTATTTTAAGACATCCAAACCATTTTCCATTTTGTTATTATAGTATGAGCTAGGAAAGCCACTAAAAAGGTTACTAAGTAGTGACTTAAATTTTTTTGTTTTGATTAGTATCAAATCCTAAAGGAAGGGAATTCTACATTTATCCTAAGTATGAGCACTTTTCTGCCAGTGACTCTTTTTTTTTAAAATATTGTCAAGGTTAACATTTATATTCCATTTTGTAATCACAACTATCTTGTGTTTAGGTTGATTCTGATAGAGTATTACATTATTCTGACCATAAACACTCCTCCTACAGAGCTTCAGTTGTGTGCCAGGATTATTTTCTTCTCTACAGGTGTAAAGCCGTGACCTCTGTGCCACTCAAGAAAACATACCCTTTACTATCTAGGCTCTTGTGGTGGCTTTGAAACACGTCCACAGTGGTCCCTTCAAAGGGTGAATCTATTCCCTTCCTCTTGAGTGTGGACCAGGCTTTGTGACTTGATAAGAAACTGTGGCCTGGCATGGTGGCACATGCCTATAGTTCCAGCTACTTGGGAGGCTGAGGCAGGAGGATCGCTTGAGCCCAGGAGCAGAAGTTGAATCTAGTCTGCAACACAGTGAGACCCCTATCTCTTAGGGGGAAAAAAAAGAAATAGAATGTGTTATGGGAGTGATGTTATATGACTTCCAAGGTTAAGTCATAAAAAATGAGAGCTTCTACCAGGATCTCTCTTGAATCATTTGCCTGGAGGTAGCCAGTTACCACGTTTGAGATCACCAAAGCAGCCTATAGAGAGGAAGCCCAAAAGCTTCCTGCCCCACCAACCAGGACCGATTTGCCAGTCATGTGAGTGAACCACCTTGGAAGCAGATCTTCTAGCCCCTTCAGATGACTGCAACCTGGCTTTTATCTGGATCTTAAAGATGAGAAGACCCTGAGCCAGCTGAAGAACCCAGCTGAGCCTCTCCCGAATTCCTCATTCACAGAAACTTTGATGATAAATACTCTTGTTTTGGGGTAATGTGTTGTAACAAATACAGCTCTAAAGTCGTCCACCTAGATACGTAACCCTTGGAGACAGCCCTCTTGGAACCCTCAACCATTAGCTCCAATCCAGACTGGCTGCTCTCCAGGCCTCCTGCCAGCTGTTGTCCTGCCCACTGACATCCTCTCAGGGTTTTCTTCATGCGCTGAAGGACACCTTCAAAGTATCTTCATGTATAAAATACTTATTTTCACACTTGATAGATAGTAAGACTGTGTGTACAAGACTAGATTTAAAATCATTTTCTGGCTTCTGCACGTTTCACAAGATGAGGCGGAGCCTTGGGTCCACCAGCACCTCCTGAGACCCTGAAACCACCCCGAGATGGAAGAGGACCAGGAGCTGGAGAGAAAAGTATCTGGATTGAAGATCTCAGTGGGTGAAGGCGAGAGGAAGACAGCCCTGGAAACGGTCCAGGCGGCTGGAGCAGATAGTGTGTGGCATTCGTATTGCACGCAGAGGACCATACCCTAGGAAATGCTCTGCGTTACATGATCATGAAGAACCCAGAAGTGGAATTTTGTGGTTACACTACGACGCATCCTTCAGAGAGCAAAATTAATTTACGCATTCAGACTTGGGGTGCTCTTCCAGCTGTTGAGCCATTTCAGAGAGGCCTGACTGAGCTCATGAGTGTCTGCCAACATGTGCTTGACAAGTTTGAGGCCAGCATAAAGGACTATAAGGATCAAAAAGCAAGCAGAAGTGAATCTTCATTTTAGTTCCTTATGCAGCATACAAGGAGGACTGTGCTCTAGGGGATTCTCTTCGTGATCGTGCAGACCCAAAAAAGAAGTTTGTGATTACAGCATGCTCTGTCCTTCGAAAGGTGTGGTTTTAGTTATTGATCCATTATAGTTGTTGGAATCTCTGCAAGAAACTTTGTGTTCTTCTAGTAAATTCCCTTTCATTTGATTTAAAAAAAAAAAAAATTTTCCCTCACAGTTGGAAGGTACTACACATCCAGTGTCAATGATGAGGAAGCTTTATCCTTGGTGACCCCTTTCAATCTGAAGCCACCTTAAATCCTAGGAAATGTTCCATTAGTTCATTATTTCTTGACAATTTGTATATTCCATTTTCCTGTTTGCTAGAGCTCCTGTTAGATGGTGGATCTCCCAGGTTGTTTTTTCAGTATAATTTTTTTCTGAGTAATTCTTTGACCAGTTTTAAAACCATACTTTTAAATTCAATGCCTTGTCTTATCCTCTATTCTTGAATTATGTTTCCTCTAGCCTTAGCAGGTCTTTCTTTTAAATGCTACTGCTTTCCTTCATGTCTCTTGTAAGATTTCTGTTGGGAAAGAAGACTGGCTCTGCCTCCAATTCTGTTTCATGAGCCAGACACTCCTGTCTCCCCAGAAAATGTCTGAACTGTCAAGCTAATTACCCCACTCACTTTTGGGTGTTAGAATTTATTCCCTTTAACAAGAGTTTATGGTCAATAAAGCACCTCTTCATTTCCTTTTAGTAGCATAGCTAGTATAAGCCACTACTATCACTTAAAATGCAAGAGTTCCTGGGGAAGGTGAAGAAAAGTAATCAGCCACTCTTTTTAAGTATAGATCTACAAATATATCATCATAAATATAGTTTAGAATATGACCATATAACCTTCTAACTTAATGGTTGTATTAAAAAACAGGAAAAAGCATTTTTAGTGATCTTAATTAGCAATTCTATGATTTGGTTTCACTATTCATAAAATAAGGTCTTTTTCAGAATAAAGAATATTCCTTTTTTTTCCCCTTATTTTGCTTTGAACATGCCAAAATTTTGTTGTAGACTGGTACTGGTACCTAATAACTTAAAACCTAAATACTCTCTCAAGTTTGGTGCATTTTATCACAGTGTTTTTATAAGCAGTTTAGGATATGGACTGGAACCTCAAGACCCCACATGTATGGAATTTTTTCAAAACTCAGCAATCAGATATGGTTAATTGTTATGAGTTTCCATTCCACAACAGTTGTTTTCCTATAAACCTATCAACTCTAGTAATCTAAGTTTTCTATAGGAGAATAAGAGGTCTCAAAGGAACTTCAAAAGTTAAGAATTAGGCTTAAAGCTTAAAAAGAGCTGCTATCCTATTTTACACGTTATAGATTTAACAATTTATAAGTTATTAATAGAACAAGGCCTGAAATCTTCATGTGAACTGCTGATATTTCTAATGACCATATTGGTATTTTTCCCTTTAGCAAGTCTTAGAAGAGAAAAAAACATGGGCAAAATTATCAGTTTTTCTTTTATTTGATCAGAATTTTAAAATATGCATTAGTTACCAGTATAAAAATTTAATATACATTTAAAACCAAGGTTTTCAAATAAAGAAGGCAAAGCTTATTAAATTAAATTTTAAAATATTTTTAAAAATTGAAAACCATATAAATCAGTTTTTCATACTTACTGGAAGAACAAGACCTCTCAGTGTAATTTCTCCAGTCATGGCTACATCTGAACGTACCAGACGCCCACTAAAAAGTGAGGCAAGACAGGTTACTATGGTAACTCCAGCAGATGGTCCATCTTTCATGACAGCTCCAGCTGGGAAGTGCAGATGGATGTCTGTGTTGTCAAGAAGATCAAAACTTCCAAAAGCTTTAAAAAGGAAAAAAGGATGTTAATGTAGAAAAATTGAATCTGTTTTCTTTTCCTCCTAAAAAAGCAAATCAGACAAAAATGAATGTTTTGGGTAAATGAATCCTTCTAAATATTAATGGATGGTACAATTACAGTGAAGGTCTGGAAGAAAAGTTTCATTCTATTTGAAGGATTAAAAACAAACCTTGTCAATTAGTGTCTAGTTCAGGCACTAGCCAAATAGTACTAAAATGGGAACTAAAATTTCCAGAGGGGTTCAAAAGCAAAGGCTGTGCTTTACTGAATGGTGTAACTGATAATTAAGAGGTGATCTTCATCTTTGCCCCAGAATTGTAAGCTGCCTCCTGGATCGTGATCCACGGGCTCCTCACTCGCGGCTGTGCCCAGCTGCACAGGCACGCACCGTTGGTCAGCTGGTATTTCTTCGCATTGCTGCGCAGCCAGCTGATGGCGAGGTGGGCAGACTCCTTCATGACGTCCCCCAGCTGGCCAGTCAGAGTGAGCTGGCCTTCGCCATCCATCCGACTCGCCTCCACGAACATGATTTCTCCACCCAAGGGAGTCCAAGCCAGACCTATCGCCACCCCTGGCTGACTCAAACGCTGAGATACCTTGAAAGAGAACAGAAAAATGATCGGAGTTAGGTCAACAGGTGCCACAGTATTTCCAGGCTGACTAATCATACTACTCTGCAGGAGTCTGCTTTTCCATAAAAGGACTTAAGATTCTGAGTCACACTTACCACTTACTAGCTGGCTTTCTGCCAGAAGAAATACCTACACTTCTCTTTAGCATTTATCAGAAGCAATTTTACCTTAAAATATGTGTGAATAACCTTGATTTTAAGAGCCAGGTCTAGTTACATATGCCCTAGTTTTCAAGGAATAAACCCAGTAGTTCTATCTCTTTAAGCATTTTTATTCGGCTGCATATTATACACACTCCAGAACCTAACTTCATTTTAGGTAGTCATGAATTTGTTTCAGAAAGGAGAAACTCTTATTAGTACACATTTAAGAAGTGTGAGCTCCAGAGGCCAAGTGTGAAGAGATTTATCACAAACCCTAGATTTTACTTCTCTGCCACTTACCTTTACTTTCTCTGTTACTGCTGCAGAGATACTATAAAATACCACTAGCCTATCCATGGCCTGGCTGCCATTTCAAAATGAACATGGTCATCACCTGAGATTTTGAGCCTGGAGGTTAATAACATCCAAGTCATGAAAACAAATAAAAAATAACAGTTGAAAAACAGTAATATTAACTTTCAGTATACCCTTTGAATTTCCAAATATCCTACACTACAGAAGTTATTCATGTCAGAGGAACTGAGCAAAATATGTCAACCAAGCACTAATCCAAATATGGGATTTTTCTACTGAGAGGTAAGGTTCTTAGTGAGGAAGAGCAGAGTCTATAGCTTTAGTTTGCAAGGCTGGGTTGCTTTTCCAAGGGGCTTGGACAGTGATTTTAAAATTTATTCTAAAATCATGTATGGGATCCACTGAAGCTATTGGGTGCTTATTTTCAGTAGTAAATATAAAAGTCTATTTAAAAAATTTAGAGATGTGGAAGGCCAGACTCCAGCATCAGTTGAGCTAATACAGCATGCATCACAGATCACACTTCCCTCCAGCCTTAGCACCTGCCCTCTTCTATAATGACTTCAGTAGAAAGACACAAAAGAGCAATATGCAAAAGATTAGTATTAATTAACAAAAACACAAACTATTCATAAAACTGTTTACAAAGTTTGTTTTTTCTAATATAAAATCAGTTCTCTGTACCTGGACAACATCTAGTTTGAATGAAAATTTGCCAGGGATTCCTGTTTTGTTTTTTATTGTTGTTTGTTTGCTTTTGAGGTTGGGTCTTGCTATGCTGTCCACACCAATCTCAAACTCCTGGGCTCAAGTGATTCTCCTACCTCAGCCTCCCCAATAACAGGGACTACAGACACATGCCACCACACCTGGCTCTAATTCCTGTTTTGTTTTGTTTTTTTGAGACAGAATTTCACTCTGTTGCCCCAGCTAGAGTGCCGTGGCGTCAGCCTAGCTCACAGCAGCCTCAAACTCCTAGGCTCAAGCGATCCTTCTGCCTCAGCCTCCCGACTACAGGCATGCACCACCACGCCCGGCTAATTTTTTCTCAATATAATTTACTTACTATTTTTAGTAGAGATTGGGACTCGCTCTTGCTCAGGCTGGTCTCGAACTCCTGAGCTCAAACGATCAGCCCCCCCCCCTCGGTCTCCCAGAGTGCTAGGATTATAGGTGTGAGCCACCGTGCCCGGCCTTTTTTCAAAAACTACATAATTCCTTTCTAGGGCTGGGTGAACTAATCCTAAAGAGTTATCGTCAATATACTGAATCATGTTTAATTCAACATAAAAAGTCATTTGATATAATTTTGTTAGCTATACCATGAATAGTCCCTTTCTTATATTTGAATCCTCAAAATTCACTGTCAAAAGAATGCCAAAAGTATCCCAAAGAAGCAGTAGTAAGATTCTTGTTACCATGTTGCTTCAAGAAACCAAGCCAGTTTTCCAACACTCCCCATCCGCTGGGGAGTCGTGGTGCTTCTGTAATAGGTGAATTGTTCACTGCAAAGTGTGGGCAGTGTAGGTGAGTGCATATGGCCAAACCAAAAGCATCCACACTCACAATTACCATTCTGACTTGACAGAAAGTGTTCTAACGTGAACTTGAAGTTGGGACTAATGATAAGCCTACGTAACGTCAACATACATGGGTGGGAGAACTGAAGTTACTATGAAACCTGGAATTTCTGTGATCAAGGCTAACAGTTATCTAAGAAGTAAAGAACTTTCAATTCTTAGACTTGGAGTCATATTCTTCCAGGGCATGTGCTCTGAAACTTTATCAAAAGCACCCAGTTTCCATGTATTTCTTCTTCAGAAAAGATGGAGTATAAGTAAATATGAATTTAAAGGATAAGATACATGCTGCTTTCTTGCTTTTGAATGCAGGCAGTTTTTCAGCCATCTTAACCCCTTTAACACAGAACAATTTGTGTTGTATAGCAAATAAGCAACTCAACATGATTTCAAAACAATGTTTATCCACCAGGACCTTCCTGTCAGCTTCTGTTCCCATTACTGGTTTGTGGAGTCATCAGCTATATCAGCTAAGACAGGCCTAGGCCTGAAGTTTAGAATGTTTTAATGTCAACGTGGCACATGTGTATCTCGAGTTCGTTTTTGTTCTTCAGTTTCCCACTTGTCCTGTTACTGTGCTTTGGGTTCCTTATCTACTAAATAAATCTTGTCCAAAGAAACGGTCAATTCCTCTGTAATAATTCTATCAATAAGGTCAATATGCAGACTGAGGAAGTATTTCAAATATTTAAGGAAAAAACTAATAATAATAGAATGTGTCTTTTAATGTATGGGGTTGCATTCCTAATACTTCAAGGATATCACTTTTTAATGAGCATTTGAGTATCGAATCATTGCCAGTTTCACATGCTCTTCCTTCTTGATCAACTAAAAATAGTAATATTTGATTGAAATAGTGAATATGTACAACTCTTCACGACCTTTCCAAACCTAGACCAACATTAATAGACCCATCAGAGGGACTAAGATTTTACATTCATTTAAAAGTCCTTTACCAAGTATCCTGAGCCAGGTCACAGGGGCATAAAAATAGAACTGACAGACTGTACTCCAGTGTGGGCAGCTACAACAAGGTATCTACAAAGTGCTCTTATTAATATCTACTAGGAGCCCTGAGGGTCCCTCTCTAAGGAGATAGTTCAGGCGTCACGGGAGAGGCTGAGTAGAGTCGTAACAAGAAGGGGCAGTGGGTGCCAAGAAATGGAGACATGAAGAAATTTGTGGACCCTATTTCCAGGGACAAGCTTGGTACAATGCTAAATGCAAAACCTGAGCTGTCAAATTGCTGTGCTCTGTGTGCAAAGTTTGCTCTGTAGTGACGTTTGCACTGTCAGTTGGTTTCTGTTATAGCTCATACAGCACTTTTTGTGCTCCTGCCAGGGCTGTCACCACAGAAGCTATCCATCTGGCAACCTCTTGATAAAGTCTTCGTACTGAGATCCTAAGCCTTGAATTAATGAATATTTGATTTTTCTAGTTGTGGATTTGTTTCAGTGGCATTCAGAGACAGGATGGGCAGACTCTGCTTCCCTTCGAGAGGTGCTGGGGTCTACCACTGTCATTTCTCAAAGCAGCATTAAATCGCCCAGTCTGGCCTGGTACTTGCACTGCCGGGAACCAACTGCTTTCTGTTCCTTTCAGCAGGGCCTTTCCTTGGCACAAGCGGTTCCTCATGGGGCCCTGGCCCAGACTGCGGTGCGGCATCAGTGCTGTCTTCAACAGGTGGCATGCAGCACGGAGACAGGCTGTGGCTCAGCATGTTTAAGTGGATAAGTAGGACAGAGAAATAATTTACTATCACGATTCTTTGGGCCCTTTAGTGTTTATACTCCTCATGTCTACCAGCTCATTTTATTTGCTTGAAAGGCAAGCATGATGATGGAATCTCCTGGAATTCACCTTTGAATGCGTTCTATTCAGGATGCCTTTAAAAATCTGCATGTCTATCCTCTTCTTCTTTTTATTATTTTCTCAGGGCAGTAACCTTTACAGAAGCCAGTATTGAGGCTTTTATATAAGGTGGGGAATTATGTGAAAACATGAATGGAGTCAGGAATAGTCCAATGACAGAGTCCTCTATCCTTCTAGGTATACTGGTCCTTTGATGTTTTGGGGGTGCCTAATGTCCATTCTCACTCCTGAAAGCAGCCTGATTCCTCTGGTGACCTACTGTTTTCATGTAGGCTTCAGGAGGCAGAAAACTCAGGCTCTTGATTCCCATAGAGAGGATAAAAGCACAACCAGAAAATGAGCTACAACCTACCACCTACTTACAAATAAGCCCACTCACTTAGATGGTTCCTCCTACGAGCTGGAGGAAGCGTTCTAAGCCAAGCCTGCGTTATGGTAGCATAAGCACCGTGAGCCAAGTCCAGGCTGCCTGGGGACACCTGTACCCCCCGCTATTCTTCCATACTCTATCTCCAATAGTGTAGGAGACCTTTATTTTACTTCTAAAAAGTGAGCTTAGCTGATCTTGTTTCTTTAGAAAACTTTACTGTACTTCAGATGGTGACCTATGAGACTGTTCCTAAATCTGAAATTAGACTAAGTTCCTAGAGCCCATTTTTCAACCCGTTGAGAGATAACTCGTTAAGAAAAGTGTGCCTTCTCAGCTTTCTTTCTAATTGCCAGTAACATTTTTTGGTACTATTTTTTGTAGACTTATATTCAATGAAAGTGAAGAACAATAAAGGGTGGTATACGGTTAATAAATATGGACACAAAATTAGGATTTAAAAAAACAGGTTTTTGGCCGGGCGCGGTGGCTCACGCCTGTAATCCTAGCACTCTGGGAGGCCGAGGTGGGCGGATTGCTCGAGGTCAGGAGTTCGAAACCAGCCTGAGCAAGAGCGAGACCCCGTCTCTACTATAAATAGAAAGAAATTAATTGGCCAACTAATAGATATAGAAAAAAACTAGCCGGGCATGGTGGCGCATGCCTGTAGTCCCAGCTTCTCGGGAGACTGAGGCAGGAGAATTGCTTGAGCCCAGGAGTTTGAGGTTGCTGTGAGCTAGGCTGACGCCACAGCACTTCACTCTAGCCTGGGCAACAAAGCGAGACTCTGTCTCAAAAAAAAAAAAAACAAAAAAAAAATAACACAGGTTTTTTTTGGTGATTGGGGATAGGTCTATCTGTTTGTTTTTAGGGGAGTATGGTAGTTGCAGGAACAAGTATTTGTTCATTTTTTTAGTATGTAGTGGGCATCATGTTGAGTGCTGTATGCACATTAACTCACCCAATTCTCTCAACTCTCTAAGGGCACACACATAATCACACCCACATATCAGAGAAAGATGAAACTCAAGGAGCTTGGGATTATCACTTAGTGATTAAGAGGCCTCCCTGCTACTTCTAGACCTTATTCTTCCTCCCTTCTGGTAAGCCCCCATCCCCTTTACCATCTCTCTCCTCACTATCTTCTACATTCAGAAAGACTCTTCTCCTTCCTTATCCCCCTAACTCCTGCTGTTGTCCTAGGTGTCTTCCGCAAGCACATGATGCCTATCCAGAACCTGGCTTCTCAATCCTTTAAATACCTCCTGGACTCCATCACACACATTCTTCCAGGTCCTTATCACCAACAGAAACCACACTACCTCTAAATCTGAATTTCAAATACCCCCCTTCTTGACCTCCTGACTCTCTTTTTTCTTAAGACAGGGTCCACTCTGTCACCTAGACTAGAGTGCAGAGACATCATCACAGCTCACTGCAACCTCAAACTCCTGGGCTCGAGTGATCCTTCTGCCTCAGCCTCCCACATAGTTAGGACTACGGATGTATGCCACCATGCCCAGCTGAGTTTTCTATTTTTGTAGAGATGGGGTCACTGTGTTGCCCAGACTGGTCTCCACATCCTGGCTCAAGTGATCCTCCCACCTTGGCCTCCCAAAGCACTGAGATCACAGGCATGAACCACCGCACCTGGACCCCAACCCTCATTTTCTTATCCTTTTAGCGCTCTTGTACTCATGCCATAAACTCTACAAATTTCTCATTATGTACCAGTTCTGTGCCAGCTTCACTCCCCTCCTTGTTCAGTTAACATACTTGTGCTCCATCATCATGATCTTTTCCTTGTAAATAACTCAATATTCTTGCCCCTTTCTTCATAATACCCCACAAAGGGGTATCCCTTCTCTTATCACAAGCCATTCTGGATCCCATGACATCCCACTTTCCTGAAGACTTTGTTTCTATTGTACCACCTCTTCCTCAGCTTTATCAGTCCTGCTGTCTATTGGATTATTCTTATTAGCAGCTACTATCTGAAAACATGCTCCCTCTGCCGTCCATATTCCCTCTAGCTGTCTTATTTCTCTGCAGTCATTCACAGCCAAGCTTCTGAATGGTTGTCTACACATGTTCTGTTTCCCTGTCTCCCACTCTCTCTTCAGCGTGCCCCCAGTCTGCCACCCCCACTGCCTGTGAAATCTTTCATCAAGGTCAACAACCTCTATGCTTTCAAATTCAATACACGTTTTCCTGACCTTATCTTCTATGATCTCGCCACAGACAGTCAACACATTTTTATGTTCTCTCCTGCTTGAAATATTATCTTCTTTTGTTTTTATGGCAGTGTAACATCTTTGTTTTCCTCTCCCCTGACTGCTTGTCTGTTCTTATTCTCTTTTCTTTTTTCCTGGCTTTTCTCTTTTTTGTTGGCTCCTCAGCCCCTCCACATGATCGCTAAATAATGGTGTTCTTCCGGGCCTGCTCCTAGCCTACCTGCTTTTTCCTATGTATACTTTTTTCTTAGATGATCTAAATATTTCTGGGGCTCCAAATATCCTCTATTTTCTGACAAGTCTATGATTTATATCTCCATTTTGGATCTCCAAATGTCCAAATGTCTCCACTCAGATGCCTCAGGTATTTCAAACCCACCATGTTAGAAAGAGCTCTGTTTCCTTTGCAACACCCCCTCCCCCATCTCCTCCATCTCAGTAGAGGGCACTGCACACGCACTCTTCCTCAGATGTCCCCACCAGCACATCGACCTCTACCTTTGTCCCATCTGCCTCCAAAGTGTACCTCAGATACAGCCAGAGCAGCCACTCCACTCCCTCAGTGTCACCCTGTTTGTTTTCCTTATAGCATCAACCTCAATCTGTAGTATATTTTTACTTGTCTATTTTTTCCCCAAAAGTAAGCTCCATGAAGGTAGAGATCACACCTTGCTTGTTTACTATTGTGTTGCCAGAAGCACGTCATATCCTTAATGAGTATTTACTAAATGAATGAAACTCTTTCTAGAATAAATGACAGACCTTAGATTTTTACCTTTATGGACAATAACAGGCATTTAAACAAAAAAAGGTATCTTACAACATCTTGGGAAGACCTCAACATGTACTCCAATGTTCCCAGTAGAACCCTCTGTTCAGATTCTCGCCTAGGCCAGCACGAAGAAGGGGGCAGATAAGACTGGGCACTGTGAACTCCTTGCAAAGAACAGGGGACTTGCTCAGGTGTGCCTATGTTATGTTTCTCTAATGTAATAAACAGAGCACAAGCTTTGGAGTCAGTCAGGCCTGGAACCAATCTCAATTCTGGCATCGTGTATTATCTGGCATGGTGTGTTATCTCAAGTTATTTATTTAATTTTTTTTTGAGACAGAGTCTCGCTTTGTTGCCCAGGCTAGAGTGAGTGCCGTGACGTCAGCCTCGCTCACAGCAACCTCAAACTCCTGGGCTCAAGCAATCCTCCTGCCTCAGCCTCCTGAGTAGCTGGGACTACAGGCATGCGCCACCATGCCCGGCTAGATTTTTTCTATATATATTAGTTAGCCAATTAATTTCTTTCTATTTATAGTAGTATATATAGGGGTCTCGCTCTTGCTCAGGCTGGTTTTGAACTCCTGACCCCGAGCAATCCGGCCTCCCAGAGTGCTAGGATTACAGGCGTGAGCCACCCGCGCCTGGCCATATCTCAAGTTATTTAAACGTTCTAAGCCTACGTCCTCATCTGCTATTGGAAAGACACCATGACTGAGGATTAAATGATGTATCACTTGTGGAGGGCCTTCCCCAGTGCCTGACAACTGACAGATACAGACATGGGAGTGGCCTAGAAGTCGAGCCCAACCTCTTCCATTCCAAAACAGAGCACTACTCAGTAAGAATAAAAATGAAACCTGATGTAAAGCAGATGCGTTTTGAAAAAACTGCGATACATCACTGTCACACTGTTTAGCAGGGAAAGGCAGGAATTTTCTTCGTCTGAAAGGGCCCTGTAGAAGAGTGGAAAGAATACTGAGCTGGGAGTCAGCAGATCTGAGTTAGGGCACTGACTCTACTAATTGCACCATATGCCAATTTGCACAATTCATTTCATCTCTTTAAGCTTTTTCCCTGTGTTTAAAATGGAAGGCTCCTAGCACAGTGATGGCCCTCATGGACAATAAAGAAATGTTTCATAAATCTTGATTTTATAGATGCAAATGCTAAGGCAGATTGTGATTAAGTAACCTGGGGCTGACACTCATCAGACCGCTATAGTAGAGACAGAAATCTCAGGCCACAGGGTGAATTCTCTCTTTCAAATGTGAAAAAGACGAACAAAATGTTCCAAACTCTCAGAAACCAGGTCTTTTATTCTAAGATGCTATTTATAACAGGTAAAATGGCTACTGGAGTCTTCCTTTCAGACTCACATTGGTAAAAGTGTTCACACGTAATAGCTCAGATGCTGTAAGGAAAGTCAAACAAGTTTCTCTAGTGCTAACAAAGACACTGTTAAGCAGTGTCTATCAAATTTCTTACTTCCATCCTTTTGGCTCTATCATTGCCAAGGCTCAGGGATGGGAGCAATGCTTCCAAGTCTAACATCAGCAGAAACAACTGGGAGAGAAGGGTGTATGCAACAGAAACATGCATCAGTCTTTTGTTTTTAAAATCCTCAAAGAACTGCTGGAATGTACTTTTCTGGAAAGCCTAGAGCAAAACACCATCAGCCATACAGGAGTCAGAACCTGTTTACATTTTCACTCACGAAATTATTGGAATCTCTCGGAATGAGAAAGCAGGTTTTGTTCACTTTCTTAACCAACAAAGTTTTACTCAAGTTCTTTCAACACTTCAAAATTCAAATCTGTGATATCTTAAGAATTCAAAAAACCAAAATAATGTTTCTGATTCTATTGTTCAAGTCCAGACTTACTGACAAGAGTAAACAAGATGAAAAAAACAACAGGTAGCTTACAACTTACAAACTGTTTATTTCTGGAATAAGATGAAAGTACCTGACAGCTTTGCAGAGTAGTTCATTAGCTTTAATGACCAGCTAAGAATTTAAGTAGATAAACAAGATGGGTCTGGGACTATTTTTCCTCTTCTTAGTTGTTAATAACCTGAGGAAAACCATGTCTACTGGTGTGATTTCAAATTTTAGGTTACCATATGTATAATTTATCAGATTTATTTTCTGAAAACATTTTTTTTCCTTAAATTGACAAGAAGGAGGTGAGGGTAAAGCTAAATTCAATAGTGTAACACAAACTTTTTCTAGTAACTGACCAATAAAAGCTCCTCTTAGCACCCTAGGAAATATTTCATAATGCCCTCAGCAGTTATATTCTAACGCCTATTTCCATAAGCTGTCTCAACTCAGTCCTGGGGCCCAGGCCTTTCTGCTGTGAGGTATAGATGGGGAAAAGATGAAAACAGAGCTAGACCTATACATGGAATTAACCCTAAAGAAACGATTAACAATGAAACAAGAGATTCCTAAAAGATGCCACCTGGGTCTGAACTAGCAGCAGTCTGCAGCTAAAGCTACACTTATGTTCCCTGACATTCATTACATTGATTCCCTAGCTCCTCCCCTAAGCCTCTGATTGCACAAAAAATCCTTCATTAAAGCTCATATAGGAATATAGAATTTTTCTAAGGAGAAAAGTTGAGACACTGGTCTTAAAATGGAACTGGATGACAAAGAATCAAATGAAACTGGGTTTCTAAAAGAGGATATGGCCAGGGTCTCTGGCTCCCTGCAGTTGTCATATTATTATCACATTAAGTACTAAAATGCAGTATCACATAGAAAACAAGTTTCCAATCTAAGACGAAATTCAGCCTCTGGAAACACCCAATTCTACTTATCCCTTGATATGTTAGGCAACCAAAAAGAGTAAACTGGTGAGTATCGCAAAGAAATGAGAATGATCACCTCCATTTCGTACATCGGGGGCCCAAGGATGTCTTTCAGAGCATGGAAATCAATCAAAATTGGCATTTCGGGTGGTAAGGCCAAGTCAGTAGCGTCACTGATAGATTCAGGCTTTGCATCTTCTAAGATGTGTTCTTTGCAACCTAAGAGAGAAAAATTTATTTAGAAGTTGTGATTTGTAGGTTTGAGAATTCATAAGTAGTAAATATCAAACAGAAGCATAGTGGACTTCAATAGTTCAGTCCCTTTCATGCATTGAAAAAATTCACTTTGTGTATCTGTGGAACACAGGTGGAAGAATTGGTCTTTCAAGAGCCCCTCCAGACTGGTATGCCTTGTTCATTTTTTATTTTGGAGACCTGGTCTCCTTCTGTTGGCTGGGCTACAGTGCAGTGGCATCGTCACAGCTCACTGCAACCTTCAGCTCTGGGGATCAAGCGATCCTGCCTCAGCCTCCTATTAACAGTACCTTGTTCACTTACTTTTACTTGTTTATAACCCGTCTCCCCCATTAAATGGTGAGCACCAGGAGGGCAGTAACCTTGCCTGTCCTCTTTTTAACCATTATATTCTTAACTCAAGAACAATGTCTGGCACTACGCAACTTATGAGCCCTAGAGGCCAGATACTGAATGGTCAAATGCAATAGATGACTTTGGACAATTCTGTTAGATCAAACTAACTTAGGGCTTGTGACAAACTTTTCAATTCCTTCTTCAGGGAAGTTTGATCAGGTGTCTCATTTTCTTTTTTTTTTTTTTTTTTTTTGAGACAGAGTCTCGCTTGTTGACCAGGCTAGAGTGAGTGCCGTGGCGTCAGCCTAGCTCACAGCAACCTCAAACTCCTGGGCTCAAGTGATCCTTCTGCCTCAGCCTCCCGAGTAGCTGGGACTACAGGCATGTGCCACCATGCCCGGCTAATTTTTTTTTTTATATATATATTAGTTGGCCAATTAATTTCTTTCTCTTTATAGTAGAGACGGGGTCTTGCTCAGGCTGGTTTCGAACTCCTGACCTCGAGCAATCCGCCCGCCTCAGCCTCCCAGAGTGCTAGGATTACAGGCGTGAGCCACCGCGCCCGGCTAGGTGTCTCATTTT
Organism: Microcebus murinus; assembly: GCF_040939455.1. NCBI lineage: Eukaryota > Metazoa > Chordata > Mammalia > Primates > Cheirogaleidae > Microcebus > Microcebus murinus. The sequence continues at coordinate 3,516,973 of NC_134123.1, read as the reverse complement.
CTAATGGGCAACATGAACTTGGAAATGATAGAACCCATATAAGCAATGCCTCTTTTGTAAGTATATAGCTCAACTCATTAGCATTTTCCAATATAAATAAATATATTAATTACTAGTGCCAGGGTAAGAGAACACAAAGCCTGGTTTGAAATCCCTGTAACAATGAACTATTTCCTTTACCTGCCTAAGAGCCCTGATTGGCTGATATCTTGTCAAAGTATTGACTCAGTTTGGTTTGCCTAGATATACAGGGAGCAGGACCCAACTGCTTTATCAGATCACCTTCTCTATCGGTCTTTGTAAGGCCAGTATGAGTAAAGAAAAATATTACATAATCTGTGGTCTGAAACCTAAAATGAGGAGCAGAGGTTTTTAAAATGTAGGAAATATTTGGCTCTATTCTCATTCCTAGCCTTCTTTTTCTTTTAGTTTGCCATAATTTTTCCACCTCTTGTACTATCTCATGAAATGTTTTCTTCTAAAATCTTTATTACCTTTTTACATACTCTCCTCCTTCTGAAAGTGACTGTTGTACATGATACACATATAATTATACAGTTACCTAACATTGTATATCTCTATATTTATTGTAGTTTTGCTATGATTCTTACATTCGTAAATCATGAAATTAAAAGAATTGTTTTTTCATTAACTTCTTTCCTTTCAAAAGTGATTACTGAATATGTTTAACAATAGTAGACCTTCATAACTGGAGACATCTTGGGTGTCACTAAATGATTCTAGTGTGACCTTTAGGGTGAAGGGTTCTTCTAGTCTACTCTCCTGCTGGCCTCCACCGGGCTCCTTTTCAAGGCTAAATCCTAAGTGATACAAGGAGGGAAAATAAAAATTCAGATTTTCTACCACTTGATGGCTATTGGACAGAGCAAATTATGCTATCCAAAGCATCAGACCTGTCACCACCTATCTCTGCAAGATTGTTGTGAGAATTAAAAGAAAGCCCTTTGTAGACTGCCAAGTGCAGTATGTAATATACACACCGTATCGTGTGTACGTCCTGAGTTATACATATTCTCATGATCACACCTCTGAATGTCACTTGATCTTTCAAGGTTTGGCTTGACCATGTTCTAGGAAGTCTTCCCTGATTTTTCTAACTTCTTTCATAGCATCCATTTGTTTCACAAAATCTAGCAATTACTGGGTTACTCAGTAGCTTGTGGAAATGGGAGATGTTCTGCTTGCTGCTCTTACTGCAGCATATTCCAGCAATATCAACGACCAACAGCGGGAAAGCACTCAAATGATCAGTTTAGCTATAATATGCCAATCTCAGAATCTAAAAAGCAAGTAGGCATCACTGCTTAATTAAAACTAATGCACAGACAAAAAAGCACTACTTGTCTAAGGTTACCCTAAAGTTGAAAGGTAGTGGTACTCTTAAACTTCAGCCAGTGCACAAAGAGCCTGCAAGTTTCTCTAGTCTGTGGTGCTTTAAGACAAGCTTTTCTGAGATCTAATTACTCTTGCCAGCCTCTATTTCACTATCACAGGAGAAAGTAAAGCTGGATGGGTGAAAGCCAATCTACAATTATGTAACCAGTGCTTTAGGATATTCAATCCGTTTTCAAGTGTAGTACTGAATTCAATGCTTTGAGCACTGAGGCATTGGGGGTGGGGAGAGCTATTTCTAAAGCAACTAGACATTAAAACATAAACGATGACAATGTATGTATAGCAGCTGTGTTATAAAATATACAATAAACTCAGAAATAACCTGTACTTCAAAATTTTCCATCATTAGAATACAAGCCTAGAAAATGAATGCTTCAGTTAAGAAAACAGCGTCAGCTAATGGGGAGACACAGGACAGCACTGGGTTTTAAGTATTCAGTGGCATTAAATGCATTCACACTGTTCTAACTATCACCACTATCTATATCCAAAACTTTTCATCATCCCTAGCATAAACTCTGTACCCGATAAGTAAAAACTCCCCATTTTCCACTCCCTGCATCCCTGGTAACCACCACTCTACTCTCTGTTTCTGTGAATTCGACCACTTTAGACCCCTCGCACAATGCTTTTCCTTCTGTGTCTGGCTTATTTCACTCAGCCACAATGTTTTTCTTTTTATTTTTTTCTGTCACACTTCTGTCTACAACACTTAGCCACATTTTCAAGGCTCATGTTGTAACATGTACTAGAATTTTCCTTTTTAAAAACTGAATGATATTCCATTGCATGTATATACCATATTTTGTTTTTCCATTCGTCTGCTGACAGACACGTGGGTTGTTTCCACCTTTGGCTGGTGTGACCGATGTTACCATGAACATGAGCATACAGATGCGCTTAAGTCCCTGCTTACAGGTCTTTTGAATGTATACTTAGGAATGGAATTGCTGATAATACTGACTGTAGTTCTCCGTTTAAACTTTTTGAAGAACTAACAAAACATTTTCCACAGTGGCTGCACTATTTGACATTCCTATTGGCAATACACAAGGGTTCCAATTTCTCCACATCCTTGCCAATGCTTGTTATTTTTATTTTTTTTAATTACAGCCATCCTACTGAGTGTGAAGAAATATCTCATTGTGGTTTCTAATGACTAATGATGCTGAGTGACTTCTCGTGCTCTTGGCCATCTGTGTATCTTCCTTCGAGAAAGGTCTATTTGAATCCCTCACCCATTTTTTAACTAAGGTGTTTTTTTTTTTGTGATTGAATTGTAGGAGTTATTTATATATACTGGATATCAATCCCTTATGAGATACATGTTTTGCAAGTATTTTTTCCCATGTGTAGGTTTTTTTTATTTTCTTAATAGTGTCCTTTGATGCACAAAAGTTTTTAATTTGATGCATAAAAGTTTTTAATTTTGATGAAGTCTAATTTATTTATTCTTTTTTTGCTTTATAGAAATAAGGTCTCACTCTTTTGCCTAGGCTGGTCTCAAACTCCTGGCCTCAAGTGATCCTCCAGCCTTGGCCTCCCAAAGTGTTAGGATTACAGGTGTGACAGCAACTGGCTTATGTTTTCTTTTTCTGCCTGTGTTTTTGGTGTCATATCCATGAAATTATCAAATATGATGTCAGGAAGATTTTTCCCAATAGTTTCTTCTAAGAGTTTTATAGTTTTAGCTCTTAAGTTTAGATCTTTGATCCACTTTCAGCGAATTTTTATATACAACATAAGGAGAGAGTCCAAGTCCAACTTCATTCTTTTGCATGTGGATATATCTAGTTTTCCCAGCTCCATTTGTTGAAAAGACTGTGCTTTCCCCATTTAATGGTCTTGGCCCCTAGTTAAAAATCATTAACCATATATATGAGTATTTATTTCTGGGCTCTCTAGTCTATTCCTTATGCCATCACCATACTATTTTAATTACCGTAGCTTTGTATCATATTAAGTTCCTTTTTTTTTTTTTTTGAGACACAGTCTTGCTCTCTTGCTTGGGCTAGAGTGTCGTGGCATTAGCCTAGCGCACAGCAACCTCAAACTCCTGGGCTCAAGTGATCCTCCTGCCACAGACTCTGGAGTAGCTAGGACTACAGGCCTGTGCCACCATACCTGGATCATTTTTTCTATTTTAGTTATATAGATAATTTCTTTTTCTTTGAAACAGAGTCTCACTTTATTGCCCAGGCTAGAGTGAGTGCCATGGTGTCTGCCTAGCTCACAGTAACCTCAATCTCCTGGGCTCAAGTGATCCTTATGCCTCCCCAGTAGCTGTATAGGCATGTGCCACCATGCCCAGCTAATTTTTTGTATATTTATTTTTAGTTGGTCAATTAATTTCTTTCTATTTTTAGTAGAGACGGGGTCTCGCTCTTGCTCAGTCTGGTCTTGAACTCCTGACCTTGAGCAATCCACCTTCCTTGGCCTCCCAGAGTGCTAGGATTACAAGCGTGAGACACCGCACCCTCGACCCTCAAATTTTTTTGTTTTGTTTTTTTGAGATAGTCTTGCTCTGTTGCCTGTGGGTAGAGTGCAGTGGTGCCATTGTAGCTCACTGCAACCTCAGACTCCAGGTCTCACCTCTTGCCTCAGACTCCTAAGTAGCTGGGAATACAAGTGTGTGCTACCACGCCTGGCTAATTTTTCTATTTTTAGGAGAGACAGGATCTTGCTCTTGCTCGGGCTGGTCTTGAACTCCTGAGCTTGAGCAATCCTCTTGTCTCAGCCTCCCAGAGTGCTAGGATTACAGGTGTGAACTACCACACCCAGTCTGTAGCAAGTTTTGAAGTCAGAAAGTGCAGAGTCCTCCATTTTGTTCTTCTTTTTCAAGATTGTTTTGGCTATTTAGTGCTCCTTGCAACTCAGTGAGAATTTGAAAATCAGCTTTTTCATTTCTATGAAAAAGGATGTTAGAATTTTTGGAAGGGATTGCATTCACTCTGTAGATCGCTTTGAGCAATATTGATATCTTACAATATTAAGTCTTCCTATCCATGAACGTGGGATATCTTTATACTTACTTAGGTCTTCCTTAAATCTCTTTCTAGCATTTTTTTGTAGTTCTCAGCATACAAGTCTATTTTTTTTTTAGTCAGTATTCAATTTTTTATTTATATTATATATTGACTAATTATAGTTGTATATATTTATGTGGTACAAGTAATATTATGACTTTTTAATTATAATTAGTTTAGTTTAAACTAAACTAATTAACATATCCATCACCACAAACATATAACATTTTTCGTGATGAGAACATTAGAAGTGTACTCAATGATATTAAATATACTACTTTCACTTATACACACTCAGCATACAAGTCTTATACCTCCTTGGTTAGAGTTATTCCTGGAAGCTAATTGTTTTAGATGCTATTGTAAATGGAATTGCTATCTTAATTTCCTTTTCGATTGTTCATGTCCTTAACCTCTTTAAGCTTCCATTTCCTCATCTGAAATGAGGAAAACAGTAACTACATTTCAAATAGTTCTTCTAGGGATATGCATAGAGTAGCTACTGAATTAGACTTGGAGCCAGTCTCTCTATGTTAGAATCTTGACTCTGACATTTACTAGCTATGAACCTTGGGCAAGTTATTTGATCTTCTGAGTCTCAGTGTTCTCATCTGCAAAACGGACCTAAAAACAATACCTATCTAATAAGGTCATTTGAGGATTAAATGAGTAAATATATGTAAAATGCTTAGAATAGAGTCTAGCACATAGTAGGAACTTTATAAAAGACAATTACTTTTCTTGTCGGACTTGTCACAACAGCCTACTAATTTGGTTTCTCTGCTTAGTTTTCCTACCATCCATTTTATTTACTACTTGTAAATAAAAAAATGAATATTTCTAAATCCCAGCTCTAATTATATCACTTGTACACTTAAACATCTTTGTAAGTTTTTCCTCAAAAATTAAGCAAATTTCTAATGCTTAAAAGTTGAATTGAAAGATTCAACTTTGAAGATCGACTACAATATAGTGCCAAATTACCTTTCTATTTAATAATCCTAGCTCCCACTACTCTGGAATGGTTTAGTCTGAAAGAATAAACACCACCTAAACAGTAATTCAACTAACATTTATGAAAAGTAACTTTGAGTAAGAAATAGGGCCCTCAAAATAAATAATCTGATTGAAAATGGGCAAAAAACCTAAATAGACATTTCTCAAAATAAGACATACAAATGGCCAATAAGTATACAAAAAAAAATCACTAATCATCAGGAAAATGCACATCAAAACCACATGAGACATCGCCTTACACCCATTAGAATGGCTATTATCAAAAAGACAAAAAAAAAAAAAAAACCCACAAAAAAAAACCTCTACAACAAAACACAAATGTATGCACAAATGTAGAGAAAGAGGGATTCTCATATACTGTTGGTAGGGATGTAAGTTAGTACTGTCATTATGGAAAACAGTATAGAGGTTCCTCAAACAATTAAAAATAGAACTACCATATGATCCAGCAATTTCACTCCTGGGTATACAATGTATATCCAAAGGAAATGAAATCAGTACACTGAAGAGACATTTGTACTCCCATGTTTATTGTAGCACTATTCACAACAGCCAAGATACCGACTCATCATATCCATCATCAATGGATAAAGAAATTGTAGGTCATATACACAATGGAATACTATTCAACCATTAAAAGAATGAAATCCCATCACTTGTAGCAACATGGTTAAATCTTTTTTTTTTTTTTTTTGAGACAGAGTCTCAACATGGTTAAATCTTAAGTACATTACGTTAAGTGACATTAGCCAGGCACAGAAAGACAATACTGCATGATCTCACTCACATGTGGAATATAAAGAAGTTGATCTCATGAGAAAGTAGAATAGTGGTTACCAAAGGCTGGTGAGGGAAGGAGGAAGGGGGGATAGACAGAGTTTTGTAAGTGGGTACAAATCTACAGTTAGATACTAAGCAGGAATAATTTCTGGTGATTTACTACTGCACAGTAAGATGACTATGGTTAACAATATTGTATTATATATTTCAAAATAGCTAGAAGAGAGGATTATAAATGTTCTTACCACAAAGAAATGACAAATATATGAGGTAATAGATATGCTAAACGTCCTGATTTGATTTTTATGCAATATATACATATATTGAAACAGCACACCATACCCCATAAATATGTACAATTCTTATGTGTTAATTTAGGAAAAGGAAGAAATGGGGTCCCAGTTTCCTTATCTGTAAAATGAAAGACTATATGAACTCTGTTCTTCCCATGCCATTAACTGCGCCTTATACAAAATAGGTAATCAATTATGTTCTCTTGAATTAGACTGAATTTGGGCTAAATAATTTTTACATTTTAACAGAATCTGTGAACAAATGAGAAATCACCAAAATACTTAATTACTTTAATTTGCCAAAAAATTACTAAGTTTTTAATGCTGATTTTTGTCAAGCAAACATTTTTAATCAGTGAAAATTAATTATGTATCCAAATTATTTCTGAATGATTAGAAGTTTTTCTTGAAGGTTGAATCCTCCCATCACCCTGGGTTCCTGAACTGTGTAACATGAGACTGCTGAGCTTGTGTCAGGGTGTAAGAGGCGTGTTACTGAGCATATAACAGCTGGTTGGCAGGGAGGGCATACATGAATGAGGGGGAATACTGTTTACAGCTCAGCTCTTTAGCATACATGGGTATATATGGATTCGGATCCTATTTAAGCATGGAGAGAAAGATATGTATGGCTGCAATTATACAAACAAGTAAGTTTTTTTTAACCAAGCCTACTTTAAAAAGTGAGATGAGTTGCTGAGATTTTAAATGTCTATTATTTTACCAAATAGTATAAAGTATGTTACTCAAAGCTAAACTGACATGGATATAATGCATCTTCCTTTTCATGGGAAGGCAGAAAGGGGAAAACAAAGTATCTGTAAAAAAAAAAAAGAAAAAAAATCAGAAAAACCTGAATTATTTCCAACTGTATAATTTGTGCTATCAGTTTCAGGTTAATCTTTCCCAGAAAACTGTCTTCGCAGCCAAAGGAAGTGTGCAAATGCAGCCGAGGTCCAAGTTGCTGACCGGGCTGCTACGGCGTTTGGGACTGCAGAGCTTCAATCTTTTTTTTTTTTTCTTTAAAAGGAACTAGTTACAATGGAGAAATCTGTGGATCAAATGCCCGGAAAAGCTATTCTAGCAGTAAATTCTTTATTTTCTTTCTGTCAATATTTTCTTCATTATTTTTATGACAGCAATACAACCCTAACATTACCAAAAACATTTTCTTTCAAGTTTACCTACTCAACATTTCTACATCGTAACCACCGAGACACCGATCAAAGTTATGACTGAGCCATTTTTCAGTTTTAGTGGCAATTATGTGTTCATGAAAATAAAGAAAGCAGTATCCTCAAAAAATTTTTTTCCATTCAAATGAATTTAGAGATGTAAGCAAATGACTTTTAGTCTTAATTTATTAAAAGCAAAGAACTATAATATATATTAAAGAACTATAATATATATTAAATGTAATAAATAAAACAAATTTCTCAATGATCAATTCGGTACCTCCACAGACTTTAAAAAAGAACAGCATTTATCCAACTTTTAAAATTATCTGTTTATATATCCACCTCCTCCAAGAGACTACACATTTCTTTTTTTTTTTTTTTCACCCTTGCTGTCCTGAGGTTAGAAGACTACGCATTTATTAAGAGTTCTCTTTAATCAGCTGCCCAGAATCCAATTGAGAACCTGGCATATAGTAAGTGCAGTCATGTGCTACATAACAACGTTTCGGTCAATGACAGACCACATATAGGGTGGTGATCCCATAAGATTATAATGGAGCTGAAAAATTCCTACCTGCTACCGTGTTTCCCCAAAAATAAGCCCTACCCATAAAATAAGTACCAGCAGGATTTCTAAGCATTTGGCAATAGAAGCCCCACCGCGAAAATAAGCCCTAGCGATGGGCGTGGCTACGCAGCAGCGTGTCTGCACAACCCGTAAGAAGAGGAGCAGCCCTTCTCATCTGCCCCGTGAGAGCTCCATTGCTCAACATGAGAGATTGGGGCCGATGGTTCTAAAGGAAATAGAGTCGCAAGAAATTCAGGATGGAATTCGGGGTTTGGAGAGTTAGGATGATGTTCCAGAAGATGACGACTGAACTATATTTGAATCAATGTAGACTGTTGTACTGTACTTAAAAAAAAATAACACATCTCCTGAAAATAAGCCCTAGGGTGTCTTCTTGAAGAAAAATAAATATAAGACCCTGTCTTATTTTCAGGGAAACATGGTAGTTATATCACAGCTGTTGTAAAGTTGTAGCGCCCAGCATTACTCATGCTTGTGGTGATGCTGGTGTCAACAAACCTACTGCGCTGCCAGGCCTATGAAGGTACAGCACAATTATGTATAGTACATAATACCTGATAATAAGTGACTATGTTACCAGTTTATATATTTACTATACTTTTAAAAAATATTGTTTTAGAGATGGCATCTCACTATGTTGTACAGGCTGGCCTCAAATTCCTGGGCTCAAGCCATCCTCCTGCCTTAGCCTCCCAAGTAGCTGGGACTACAGGTATATGCCACTGCACCCATCTATACTATAATGTTTATCATTATTCCAGAGTGTACTCATTCTACTCATTTAAAAAAAAAAAGTTAACTGCAAAACAGCCTCAGGAAGGTCTTTGAGGAGGTATTCCAGAAGAAAGCGCTGATATCATACAAGATAACAGCTCCATGTGTGTTAGTGCCCCTGAAGACTTCCCAGTGGGACATTACGTGGAGGGGAAGACAGTGACACTGAAGATCCTGACCCCGTGTTGGCCTAGGCCAATGTGTGTTTATGTCTTAGTTTTGTTTTTTTTAAATAACTCTGTAGTGGGGCTTGCTCTGGCACCAGTGGACGAGGCCTGCAGGGGGATTGTTGGCTGACTTGCCAATGTGTCCTTTTTTTAACAAAAAAGTTTATACGGTTAAAAAAATTTTTTTAAATAGATAAATGCTTATACAATAAGGATATAAAGATAGAAAATATTTTTGTACAGCTTTACAATTGTTAAACTTTTATTACAGAAGAGTCAAAAAGTTAAAAAACAGTTTATAAAGTAAAAAGGTGACAGTAAGCTAAGGTTAGTGTATTACTAAAGAAAGAAAAAGTGAAGAAAATAAATTTAGTTTAGGCTAAGTGTACAGTGTTTTTTAAAGTCTACAATAATGTATAGTAATGTCCTAGGCCTTTGCATTCACTCACTCACTACTCCCTAACTTACCCCGAGTAACTTCCAGTCCTGCAAGTTTCATTTATGATACCTGCCCTATATAGATGTACCACTTTTCTTCTCTCATATCTTATTTTTACTGTATCTTTTCTATGTTTACATATGTTTAGAGACACAACTACTTACTACTGTGTTACAATTGCCTATGGTATTCAGTAAGGTAGCCGGCTGTAAGGTTTGTAGCCTAGGAACAATAGGTTATGCCATATAGTCTAGGTATGTAGCAGGATATGCACCATCTAGGTTTGTGTAAGTTCACTCTACAATGTTCACAGGTCAACGGAATCATCTAAAGACGCATTTCTTAGAATGCATCCTCACCAAGTGACACATGACTGTATTCAGTAAATGCCAGCTGACTGACTGATTGAATTAGTATGTATAAGAGCCCAAAACATGGAATCCTATCTTTAGTACCAGACAGGAGAATTTGCACCAGTTTCTCAACAGGTTTTATGTATGAATAAATCTCATTTCCTATGCTGGAGATTCAGAAGATATTTGGACAGTTATTTGGATTAACAGTTAAAATGTGAAGACCATTTGAAATATCTTAGAAAAACCCATTGCTTTGGTATTCTTATAACTTAAAAAGGCTGGTTTTGACAATGTGGACCAATGACAACCAAACGTCACTCTATTTTCCTAAGTGATTTATTAAATGGAACAATGACTTTATAATTATTTGACAATATTTTATTTTCCTGTCCCAAAATAGAATTTAAACAACAAATGTTTGGCTATCATACATAATTAGGGTTTTTCCTTCATTGCAGCTTCCTTCTCATCTGTATAGGCAAACAAATCTCTCTTAAAACTGGACAGTATTGATGAGGGAACAATCAATCAGTGTAAATGTCAGACTTAGAAAAGAATATTTAATATTGGCAGTGTATACAAACATGATACTTTCCCTCAACATTAGAACATCACCTGATTTTAGATGTCTGCTCACAACATACTGACTAATATCCTTACCAAATGCAAAGGATTTAGCATAGAAAGTTTTAATCTCTAGATTCAATTTTTAAAAAAAATAATCTTGGTCTGTTTTCAAAATCTAATTAGCTCTAGCAGAACCCTGCAAAACCCCAGTGCTTAGCACCAGCAAGTCAGAATACCTTAAGGACTGAAACTCTTATCTCTGAAATATGTATTTCTCAACAGTAACCTCAGTTCCTTTGACAATTAAAATTTTTTATTTGTCTTGAGCCACTAATACAATCAAAGGAAAGGTAAAGTATGAACAGGATGAAGTAAGAATTTAAACACTCAAAATGCAAAACTAAATTCAAACTTCTAAGCCCTATCTGTGCAACTTGGGTGTTTAATAAAGAAATTAGCTCAGGCCGGGCGCGGTGGCTCACGCCTGTAATCCTAGCACTCTGGGAGGTCGAGGCGGGCGGATTGCTTGAGGTCAGGAGTTCGAAACCAGCCTGAGCAAGAGCGAGACCCCGTCTCTACTATAAATAGAAAGAAATTAATTGGCCAACTAATATATATATATATAAAATTAGCCGGGCATGGTGGCGCATGTCTGTAGTCCCAGCTACTTGGGAGGCTGAGGCAGAAGGATTACTTGAGCCCAGGAGTGTGAGGTTGCTGTGAGCTAGGCTAACGCCACGGCACTCACTATAGCCTGGGCAACAAGCGAGACTCTGTCTCAAAAAAAAAAAAGAAATTAGCTCAAGTTTGATGGATATTCAACAGCATATACTTCAATAATGGTTTAGAAAAATCCTTCTGATAATAAAATATCTTAGATTGTGATGACTGTTGAACTGCGACAGCCTTTTAAATTAGTAAATTCTATAGAAATAAACAGAAAAATTCAAAGCTGTGCTGCCTAAAGATTAGGAAAATGTAGGTCAATTCTAATTCAGACCCCATAACAACAGTAAACTGTGGCGTGTCAGACTGTGCTGCAAGACCTCATACCATCAGACCCAGGCATATCTTTAGACACTAAAAATCCTACTTGAGTATTGCAACAATCCAAAATAAACAGCCAAAGCATCTGGTCTCTGGTTTTTGGGTTCACAGGCACACACACAAATTACTCTCTCTTTATTGTTCCAAATCCAGCCAGAAAGGAAGAAATATGATTTAGGTTAAAATGCTTGAGGACGGCCGGGTGCAGTGGCTCACACCTGTAATCCTAGCACTCTGGGAGGCCCAGGCTGACAGAAGGTCTGAACTCAGGAGTTCGAGACCAGCCTGAGTGAGAGCAAGACCCCATCTTTACTAAAAATAGAAAAAATAAGCCGGGCATGGTGGCGCATGCCTGTAGTCCCAGCTACTGGGAGGCTGAGGCAGGAGGATTGCTTGAGCCCAGGAGTTTGAGGATGCTGTGAGCTAGGCTGACTCCACGGCACTCTAGCCAGGACAACAGAGTGAGACTCTGTCTCAAAATAAATAAATAAATAAAATAACAAATAAAATGCTTGAGGATTTTATATGTAACTGGAACCAAGTAATAGGAAACTTCTCCATTATCTTAACTTTACTAAAAACAGCTAACAAAGTTTTTATGTCCAAAAACAAACATCAACAAAATCCACATTAAAAGCTGACAAATAATAAAGGTTGTTTTAATTGTTGCAGAAGAATCATTTGTTTGGGGTCTTATTAGGCTTTCTTCCCCTGAAGATCCACCCAACAGAGAGTAATATAACTATTCCTAATCGTTTCTGCAGTACTGAAATGTCTACTCTCTATTAACAATCCAAACCATAAGTTTTCCTTAGAACTCTAAACAAACTATTCCAACTCTGGAAAATGGGAACTGTATTAACAGAAATAAAATGTATAAAAACCTTTAAAATGGGCACCCCCCCCAAAAAAAACGAAAACAAAAAAATCTGTTGAGAACTATCCTTCAAGATGGCTCCTAAACGTCTGATCCCTGTCTCCTGACATTCGTGGCCTTGTGAAGCAGTGCCCTCTCCCATCTGCCCGGCTTGGTCTGTGTGAGCAATAGAATAAATATGGCAAGAGTGACAGTTATAAAAGATTGCAGCTTCTGTCCTGGGCTCTGTCTCCCCCTCTCGCCCATTTTCTCATATATCACTCCTTCTGGGAGAAGCCAGCTGCCATGTCCCAAGCCTTGGGAGACGCACATGTGGTAAGAAACTGAAGACTCTGGCCAGCAGTCAGTCAGGAACTATGGTCAGCAATCAGCCATTTAAGTGAGCTTGGGAGCAGATTCTTCTGGAGCTGAGCTTCCGGCTGGCCAACAGCTTGGCTATAACCCTCATGAGAGGTCTTGAGCTAGGGCTACTACTCACCTATGCTGCTCCGAGATTCCTGACACACAGAAACTGTGAGACAATAAACCTTTGTTAAATGCTTAGGTCTGCTAACTTCTGGGGTAATCTGTTACACAGCAATGGACAACTAATGTAAAATCCTTAAGAGAAAGACCCTGTAACAAGCAGAAGACTACTCCAAGAAGATAAAGGCAGGAATTTAGCAGTAAGCTACACAAACCACATAAGTTACTTTCTGAAACTATTATATACAGTATTTTCCATTAATATAAGAAATGTATTCATGGCAGTAGACAAGAGAATGGATATGCATCAGATTTGGAGAAGACTAGTAAAAAAAAAAAAAAAGCTGAAAGGATCAAAAGCTAATTGTCCTGCAGGGACAACTTCCTGTTTTGGTTAGGAAGAAGCCACACTTAAAATAACTAGTATAAAGCCTGGTTAGGGCTCCAGAAGTCAATGGCAGGAAGCCACAACAAAGAACTCTGAAAGGAGCCCAACAGAAGACTCAGAGAAAGTCCACACAAAGGAGCTGGTGTAGACGGAGAGTGGGATGGAAGGGGCCGAAGTGCAACAGAGCGGGGGAGCAGACACGGCCTGTCAGCACCAGGCTCTCTCCATGGCATTTTGACCCCTGGACACTAGGAATACGTGCTTAAGTGGCAGGATACCTCTGCCCCTCATACCACATTCTTGCCAGTAGTTGAAGATGTGATGAACTGGGAAAATTAAAGTCAATGAATGAGAAGAACTAGTGCTGTAAAATGAAAATCTTTTACTTTGATGCATTTTTAATTGGAGTTGTCTGGAAAGAATACATCAAGGAATTAAGGTATGCTACCTACCTTCTTCCACTACATTAAGTTGATTTCACTGACCTACATGCTTGTAGTCCCAGCTACTCAGGAGGGTAAGGCAAGACCCTACTTCTTAAGAAAAAATAAAGAAAGACAGGAATTGTCATAGGGTAAGACTGATTTGTGGTCTAGCCAGCCCAATCTTGTGATCAGCAGGGGGCTCAGGGATCTGTCACAAGAGGAAGACATTTGATGTCTTCACGGACATCAAATCTTTTTTTTTTTTTGAGACAGAGTCTCATTCTGTTGCCCAGGCTAGAGTGCCGTGGCATCAGCCTAGCTCACAGCAACCTCAAACTCCAGGCTCATGGGATGCTTCTGCCTCGGCCTCCTGATTAGCTGGGACTACAGGTATGCGCCACCATGCCCGGCTATTTATATATATATATATATATATATTTTTTTTTTTTTTTAGTTGGCCAATTAATTTCTTTCTATTTTTAGTAGAGACAGGGTCTCGCTCTTGCTGAGGCTGGCTTTGAACTCCTGACCTTGAGTGATCCGCCTGCCTCAGCCTCCCAGAGTGCTAGGATTATAGGTGTGAGCCACCGTGCCTGGCCCTGGACATCAAATCTTATCGCTATGACTCACGCCACAAAACCACTAGTCCTTTTTCCAATTTATAGCTTCTATTTTCCTGTGTACTGGGAAACAGCCAAGTTTATAACGACGTATCTGTTAACTGAGTCAAAAAAGACAAGGCATAGTGTTTATTGAGGAATAGTGTGAGGGAATTTATGAATTAAATCAGTGTCAAACTAGTTGGCTACTGAAGATCCTATTCAAATGAGATTTTACAATAGTAAATTATATGAAAAGTGGGGGCCTAAAGCTATAGAACAAAGGCTTTATTTCTTATTAGGTTTTTTTCCCCCTCTTGTTTTGAGATAAGGAGAATTGAGTATCACCATAATTGAGAATGGACAGAGTATGTGCTCTATTTAGAATCATGAAATTATTTAGTCAAAAGTAACTCTGAGAATTAAATATCAAAGCAACTGGGACGTCATTGGCAAAATCCCAGGGAAAAGGAAATCAGAAAGAAGGAACTAAAAAGCCTGCACTCAAATCCCCCTCAAGTTGCTGACTAACTTATTCTAGGGCAAGCATTTCCAAGAAGCCCAGGAGAAAAGAATGGCTGGGAGGCTAAAGTCTCACTGGTCTTTCAGGTGAAACTTTGCAAGGATCATGTCCTAGAAGCAAGGGCCATGCCCCAAGGAGTAAGGACCATACCCTGGGGTACCACATCCTAGGAGTTAATGCGATCTCCCAAGAGTAAGGCCACAATTGAAATAGACCAGTCCTAACAAAGCCTAAAACTAAGCCTTGACAGGTGCAAAGGATCTGTCGACACTCTAGCTACCTGTCAGAAGAAAATGTAACCCTTCCTGAAGGATGATAATAGCTAGAGCCTTTATATGTTTTATCCACAATGTTTATCATCAAGTAAAAAATATAAGAAATGCTAAAAAACAGAACAAATGACTAAAAACCAAGGGAAAAAAACAGGTAATAGAAACAGACTCACAAATGAATCAGATAATGCTCTATTCAGTGTTCAGACAGGGACTTTTAAACACCATGATTAGTATGTCCAAGAAGAGAGGAAAAGATCAATTAACTTGATGAAAAGAGAGAAGATTTCTTTTAAGAGGAGGTCAAGAGAGGATTTCAATAGAGAATCTACTAGAGTCTCTCTTTCTCTATACCCTCACACACACACACACACACACACACAATATATATATGTAAATCTACTGGAGTCTCTCATATTTTATATATATATATATATTTTTAATATATATATTCCAATGGACATTACGTTATAAAAAAATACAACATGGAATTAAGAATTCCATAGGTTTAACAGCAGCCTGGAAATTGCAGAAGAAAGCAAACTGGAATAGAGGGTAGCAGAAAATATCCAAACTGAATTAGAGAGAAAAATTAAAGAAAAAAAGAGAACAGAGGACAAGAGAGTTACAAGGTCTCTTCTCAAAATCCTAGAAGGAGGCCGGGCGCTGTGGCTCACGCCTGTAATCCTAGCTCTTGGGAGGCCGAGGCGGGCGGATTGCTCAAGGTCAGGAGTTCAAAACCAGCCTGAGCAAGAGTGAGACCCCGTCTCTACTATAAATACAAAGAAATTAATTGGCCAACTGATATATATATAAAAAATTAGCCGGGCATGGTGGCGCATGCCTGTAGTCCCAGCTACCCGGGAGGCTGAGGCAGAAGGATCGCTCGAGCCCAGGAGTTTGAGGTTGCTGTGAGCTAGGCTGACGCCACGGCACTCACTCTAGCCTGGGCAACAAAGTGAGACTCTGTCTCAAAAAAAAAAAAAAAAAAAAAAAAATCCTAGAAGGAAAAGTAAAAGACTGGAAAGAATATCTGAAAAGATAATGGCCAAATTTTTTCTAAAACTAATGAAAGAGTTTAGTCTACAAATTCACAAAGGTCAATGCTATAGTCTGAATGTTTGCCCCCTTCAAAATGCATGTTGTAATTTAACTGCCATTTCTCATCGTGCATGGAATGTGTAAGAAAAAAAAAATTTAACTGCCATTGTAACAACATTCAATGGTAGGATCTTTAAGAGGTGATTAGGCCATGAAGGCTCGACCCTCATAGGTGGGATTAATGTCCTAAGTGAGTTCGGGCTCTGTTTTCTCTTTGGTCGTCTGCCATTTCATGACACAGCAAGAAGGCAGAGGCCAGCACCTTGATGTTGGACTTCTCTGCCTCCAGACCTGTGAGCCAATAAATTTCCATTCATTATAAATTACCGAGTCTGTGGTATCCTGTTACAGCAGCAAATCCCAAGGTGAATAAACAAATAAAATCATAGCCACATGAAAGTCTGTCCTACTTGTCTGCTAACAGAGTCAAACAGGCAAGTGTTTATTGGAGAATGTTGAGAAGGCATTTACGAATCAAATCAGGGTCAAACTAGACAGTTTCTGAGAATTCTACTGAACTAAGATTTTATAAGTCAATTAGGTGATGAGGGGTGACATAAAGCTACAAAACAAAGACTATTTCACCTGGTAATTTCTTCATAGGCTTTTCTTCTGCTTACTTTGTCTATTATCACTATTCCTATTCATCATTTTCTAGGAGGTCCTGGATAGTACATTAGGGAAGAAATGAAATAAAAGGTATAATGTTTGGAAAAGAAGTAAAAACTGACATTTGCATTTCTGATGATAGGAGGGTATACATAGAAAATCTGAAAGAATCTATAAATAATTAGAATTAATAAGTCAATTTGGCAAGTTTGTTGAATGCAAGGTCAATATAATATTCCTATATCCTAGCAACAAAATAATTAGAAAATTTAAAAATTCTATCTATAAATAATATACACACACAGATCAAATACATAGAAATATATCTGAAGAAAAAATATGTATGGTGGCGCATGCTTGTAGTCCCAGCTACTCGGGAGACTGAGGCAAGAGGATCGATTGAGCCCAGGAGTTCAAGGCTGCAGTGCACTATTATCATGCCTGTGAATAGCCACTGCACACCACCCTGGGCAACACAGCAAGACCTTGTCTCAAAATACAAACAAACAAATAAATAAATAATAAAACAAGGAAAAATATGTAAAAGTGTGCCACTGAAAACTATTAAAATACTAAAAAAATTTATTTAAGATGACTTAAATGAGGCTAGTCATGAATTAGAATACTTAAAAATACCAAATTGTCAACTGATATTATCCCCAAGTAGATTTATAGATTCAATGCAATCATAATCAAAATATCAAGTTTTATTTATTTACTTATTTAATGGCAGAAATTGACAAGCTGATTTTTAAAACTTATATGGATACCTGAAAGGACCTATAATAGCTAAGGAAATGTGGAAGAAGAACAAAGGTGGCAGACTACCAGATACCAAGATTATCTGAGATACAGTAATTCTTGAAACTATGTATGATGCTGCCACTGGAAATTTTATCCCAGACCCAAAGTACCATTCACTTAATGTAAGTTAGCTAATTTAATTCATTTTTCCTATAAGTGTATATGTGAGATCTCCATAACATAACACCTACAGTATGTAAATGATATTTAAAAAGCTTCTCTATAATGACACCTAACACATTTCATGAATGACTGTTAAATCTGTATTAATTTTGTCTTTTTCTTTCTAACCAATTATTCAGGTGACTTCTATGAGAAAAATCAAAAACTTATATCTACTGAGGTTCTTTCAAGTTTAATGCAGCTTTTCTAATAAATACTATATTGTTCAAAAATATAGTGAGCATGCTCCATATGGAAACTTTATAAGGACTGATTATAATATGAATCCTCCTTTGCTGAAGATAATCTTTGAGGAAAAGTCTTACTAGAGATTAATTGTACATATATGGTACCTGAGTACTTGAACAAATGGATGTTTGCCTAACTCTTTACAAAGAAACACCCAAGTATGAAAAATTGAACACACAGAACATTTGTGTCTTGGCTAAAGACAAGAAAAAAGCAGAATAAAACTTCAATCACATAATCGAACTAATTCCTCAACCCAACTAATAACCCAGAAAGGTCAAGGGCAATTCAGAAAACACTAATAAAATGCAGAAAAACATAGGAAGTCTTGCTTTTAAAGAAATTCTCATAGTTTATAGGCAGGTAACCAAAACCATAAATATTCCTCCTCTAACACAGATCTGTTATAAATCTCACCTCCCTTTAAAACTCCTTGATATTATTCGGTCTATTTAACCGCCAGTTAAGACCCCACAAATATAAAAATAATTGTCCACGGACCAGTGCTTCTGGGCTTATTTCGAAAAGTTTGTTTGACACATACTGGAGGTTTCTCCCTGTTTTGAAACTTGTGACCTAAAATTATTTTTCTTCCTGGCAGTAACTCCAGTATTTTTTTTTTTTTTTTTTGAGACAGAGTCTCACTTTGTTGCCTAGGCTAGAGTGAGTGCCGTGGCGTCAGCCTAGCTCACAGCAACCTCAGACTCCTGGGCTCAAGCGATCCTTCTGTCTCAGCCTCCCAAGTAGCTGGGACTACAGGCATGCGCCACCATGCCCGGCTAATTTTTTCTATATATATTAGTTGGCCAATTAGTTTCTTTCTATTTATAGTAGAGACGGGGTCTCGCTCTTGCTCAGGCTGGTTTTGAACTCCCGACCTCGAGCAATCCGCCCGCCTCGGCCTCCCAGAGAGCTAGGATTACAGGCGTGAGCCACCGCGCCCGGCCACTCCAGTATTATTTTTAACAACAACAACAACAAAAATCTTCCCAACATTGCATTACTTGAAATTTCTAAAACTGTTTTGCTTTATACTCTAACTTTAAATAATTCATTTTTTAATGAGAAACTTTCATTACTAAGTTCCATATGAACTTTGTGGCATGAAAATCTAATGTAGACATCTCTTTAGAAATTTTTCTTTTGGCTTGGTTAGGGCCATGAACACCAATTTGGGATAACTTATAATTATTCTACTAAAATCTGAAGGACAGTTGTTTACAGTGACTAAAGGGTATCTTACAATATTTGAACCAATTTGGAATGCATATCTATGCCTCTAATAAAGACTATAACCAAAATTAACCTTAAGAGATAAATATTTATCCTAATTATTCATTTGTCTAGATGTCCTTGGTAATATCTTAACTATCCAAATCTGCTTAACTACGCTATCTTTTAGGAGATGCTCTGTGAATCATGGATTTAAATTAAAAAAAACAAACACAAAACAACAAATAAATGTTACTATGAAAAACTGTATGTTCTCACAAAGTTCACAAGCTGTTTGAACAAGTCCTTGAATATTTGTCTTATTCTTAAATTGCTAATATGATCACGGATATTACTAGAAATATGCTAATGGATGTATGTATAAACACTAAGCAATGTGTAACTATAGAATATTTCCC
Organism: Microcebus murinus; assembly: GCF_040939455.1. Taxonomy (NCBI): domain Eukaryota; kingdom Metazoa; phylum Chordata; class Mammalia; order Primates; family Cheirogaleidae; genus Microcebus; species Microcebus murinus. Next base: position 3,497,219 of record NC_134123.1, on the reverse strand, counting down.
TTGACATTGAATCCCTCTGAATGTATTATTATAAATTCTAAAATACATTTAAATCTTAAACACAATTTTCAAAATGTATTAACTAGACAAACTTATTTCATCCTCTATCTTTCTATTATATCAGAGACAAGAACAAAGAGACATAGCCTCAGTTGCTTGAGGCCATTGTACAAAGTAGATCTAGGGGTTACCTTGAGAGCTCAGTTCTCTACTGTGACTATCAGCTACATCAGTGATTTCCATTCTTGGCAGGTACTCAATCACCTAAGACACTTTTTAAAAATTCGTATTTCTACAAGTGGTAGTCTGAAATGTATTTATCTCTATACTTTGTCTCTAAATCCCACTAAAATGGCAATTAAAAAATAAAAAAAGTATAAACCCACAAGAACAGAATAAGAAAGAAGACAATAGCTGATAAAAGATGCTGACAAAATTTTGGAAAACATAAAGTAGACAGAAAAAGTAAGAAACACTTAGCAGACTAGAGAAAGCAGAAACCTCAATGTCTGTGGGGTTGAGAGTGGAGGATCAACAATGGCAAGTTGGTTTCAGCCATGAAATCCTACAAAAGCTCAGGAATTCAAGGACCACAGAAAGTGTGGGTGAAGAGCGGGACTGAAAACAAAGTATAAAGTCTGGATAAGGAACAGAGCTCCTTATTCCCACCTTGACTCCACATTATGAGGGCACTGCCACTTCAAAAGAAGACAGGAGGTTTACTCTCGAGGGAAAACAAACCAGTGAGGCTCTGGGCACATGCAGGGCAGGGGTGAAGCGCCATACTAGAACCTGGAGGGTTATGTGAGCCTCTACTCCGTGACGCCATAGCTGTTAGTTAAACGCGCTGTGCTCAGCAACAGAAAGAAAAACAAGGAAGATATTTAACTGCAACTGTTCTACCAACCCAACCACTAATTATGGTTTTTTAATCATATTCACCCAGCTCCTTTCTGGAAAGAGCTATAGAAACGGTAGAACATCTAATAAATCTCTACTATGAAAGAAATTTTCAGTTCCCTACTATTCAAGTCATGTTTGTTAAAGCAGGTTTTGGCAAACTACATAACAGCATGGTATGATGAACTGAGACCCCTTACAGTTCTGGGGCAAGAAGTTAAAACATTTTAACTGGGTATCAAAGGTAATGTTCACATTTAATTCTAGTAATGGAATCCTCCTCATGTCGCCACCCCTACAATTTTTTTTAAGAAGAAAAATTTGTTACATTTAATTGTGTGCCTAAAAAGAAAATGTGTGAGAAAAACAAATTATTGCATGTGTGCTACTGTAGGGTACAAAGATTTGCCCTTGCAGTACTTGGCCAGCTTGGATCTTTTTAATGTTGTAACAACTTTTCATGTTATAAATTATTCAAAGACTTAACAACTGTCTGAATCAGAAAGAAACAAGAGAACCCATACATAAGCTGGAGAAAGTTACTATATCCTGAAAGCATTAATAATGAGTATTATTCCAGTTAAAACTCTGCTATTTGTAAAAGAGAATCCTCTTGATAAAAATATATCAAACATTAAGATATTACTTACTGGATGCATTTAACAGTAGAATAGCATGTGCCACTGCTCCAAGGACTACCCAAGTCTACCCCTCTACACCCAACTTTATTTTGTCATTCACTCCTAGCCAGTAGGCCTTAGAGCACCAAAACAAGGTCACGAACCTTCTCCCTCAGATGCATCTGAACGGTCCAACTTGGCTCCCTTATGTTGTCCTTCTGCCACCTTCACAGCAACAGCTCGGCAAATGGCCCCGAATTTTCTGTCCAAAGAACGAACCCCTGCCTCTCTGGTGTACCTGTCATCAAAAAATATATATATATTTTTTGGCTAAATACCACCTGTACTGACAGAAGTAATATAATTAACATTTTTACTAAAGAAACAGTGTACATTTAAAAGTTCATTACCCTTTCTTGAGTACGAACTTCTCCACACTTAAAACTTCTGATTAAAGTATTGCTATTTCTTAAATATTCAGATGTATTTTCAGCCACAACTATTTCCTTTATGCATGAATCTTGGACTATTCCCCTATACCTAAAAATGAATCTTTGTTTAATTTATATTGCCAAAGTAAATTTGGTAGCACATAAAACAACATTTACTCTTTACTGTTATGTTTAAGAGTTTTTAAAAAATTTGTCAATTTAAGAAAATTCTAGATAAATTTACTGTACTTGAAATATTGCTGAAAGAATCAGAGAAACTGCACTCTTTGTTGTTGAACTAAATAAAAAATGAATCTGAGACAGAAATCTTGTTTTTACTATTAATAGGAACTATGCTAATCACCTCCATTCAGTGTATTTTCATTGTGAAGATTTCTAAAGGAAGAAAGTATCCTAAGTAATGCAAGCACTGTGATGTTGTGAAAAAGATTCTACATGTGGTTAAGCAGATCTGCTTAAAAAACATCTGTGTTACAATCAAATTCTATAAGTCATTCCATAAACCATTATAGAGTACAACCATTTCTGTCTACCCAGCTTTGGATGGGCTTGAATGAACAGCATCAGAGTGCAGTTTTATCTAAAAAACTGGATTTGATTAGGCAGTCAGACATACACGGTCGATTTTAGGGAAGCAGATTTTAAATGTTCTGAGAAAAGACAGATAAAAGGTCTTAGCTAAATACTCTAAAGTAAAACTCACTTCAATCAAAGGCATCAAAGGATATAAAACAAAGTCCATATTATTAATATATGACTGCATACAATTTCAATAAGAAAATAGAGAAGCATCTTAAAAATAAACAAATCAACATTTAAAAATAAAACCAAAAACCCAATATGGCTTCCTAGAGAACTATTGGATCAGTGCAAATTAAAGGGTCTGGACAAAAGATAAAAGCAAGGGCGGAGGAAGCTCATGAACATGCCATGAACATGCAAAGATGGAGCCAAGAAGTGCAGAATGAATTGGAGCTTGCCAAAAACAGTAAGGACAACAACAAAAATATTCTTTAAAAAATGTGTTTAGAACAATAATGGGCTAGGAAGTAATGCAGATAGTATATAACTAACAACTGGCCAAACAAAGTAAACATACCAATCCGTATTTGCTATCTTTAAACTAAAAAGGGAATCACCAGGGTCAAATAAGAACTGGTTGATGTTTCTCATAATAAGGTGAACATAAAAATGCTATAAATGCTGATTTTCAGAGGACATAAATCTAATATATTTGATGATAATTAAGATAAAATAATCAGCTGGCTAAAACTAACAATAACATATATATAATTATAAACTTTGACATCTGGGCTTTAAAAAATTCAACTCTATGAATGTAGAATGGAACATACCAAGCTTACCATTAAAATTCAATGAAAAAGGCAAGAGAATAATCTTTAAAAAGCTAAGAATCTAGAGATATAGTCATAAAATAATAAAGTCAGAGTAAGAGTCTTCCTGGTACACCAGAACTGTTCAGGCTACAACTGAAATATTGTGTTCCATTCTGGGTGTCTCACTATAAAAGGCACATTGATACAGGATCCATCAGAAAACAAATCAAGAAGGTGAAAAGTCTTAAAACCACGCCAAGAGGAATGGTAAAGAGAATAGGAATTTTTAGCTTGAAAAAGAGAACATTTATGGGGTATAGACCTGACAAAATATATTTTTTTTAATGTCTGAAGGACTTTACAGGTGCTCCTACATGGCAGAAGTAGAAGGTTATAGGAAAGTGAATATAAGTAATATCTTTGTAGCAATTAGAGTTGTTCACCAAGAGTTAGCATTAAGCATCCTGGGACCAGAAGTATTCGAGTAGGCTATTAACACTGGGAAGTTGAGAAAGACATTAAAGGTCTATAACCATGAAACACTCCAAAAGATGAAAAACTCAAAAACTGATACTCTATGTCCTAAATTTGGTAATTCACTAAATATACAAAATGTGCCTGGAGTAGCATATGTTAATATTTATGATGTTTGTTTCTTTCTTTCTTTTTTTTTTTTTTTTAAAGAAATGGGTTTTGCTCTGTGGCCTAGGCTAGAGTGCAGTGGTGCAATCATAGCTCACTGCAGCCTTGAACTTTTAGGCTCAAGAGATCCTCCTGCCTCAGTCTCCCAAGTAGCTGGGACTGCAGGCACATACCACCACACCCAGCTAATTGTTCTTATTTTTTTGGAGATAGAGTCTCGCTATATTGCCTAGGCTGGTCACAGTGATCCTTGGTCTCAAGTGATCCTTGCCCTCAGCCTCAGCCTCCAAAGTTGCTGGGATTAAAGACGTGAGCCGCTATGCCCAGCTAACTGTATTATTTTTAAAAACAATTATCAAAATTAACAAAACTGTTCAGAGATTTCCTAATGTCCATAACTTTTGAGATCTGATGTTGTGAGTTAACAAGTATATAAAAAGAAATAGTTCTCCAGGCAACAATCAGGAAATACAAATAATGATTACTCTTCAGAATCATTACTACTAAGATTCAGACAAGCTAATATATATATGTGTGTGTGTGTGTGTATATATATGCTAATATATCATTCATATTTTACAGATGAAGAAGCTATCAAAAAGGCTGAACAACTTATTGAAAGTCACTCAAAGGCATCATGGGTGTTATATGGAATAATGATATTGCTGGAAGACTACAGCACATAAATCACCTGATTTATTTCTCCTGGCATTATCCACACAGTACATCACAAAATAAGAAAGGAACTCCCAGGTCAGATTTAGTTACTGTCTTGTATATAAATCTAAATAGACCCATAGGAAGGCTGGCATAGATCAAAAGACTGGCCAAACTCTTAAGTCAAAGTTAATAATGGAGAGATTCTTTACATCTCTTGAAAGTCAGCAGGCACTAGAGAAGGGCAGCACGTGGAGTGCTTGGCAGCCTGAGGCACCTTTCTGGATGATGCAGTGCACCGTAATACTGAGCCAGGAAGACTCTAAGAAGCTGTGTACAGGGTACATTTTCTATTCAAATAGGGCATCTATAAATTATAGTAAGCAATACTCTACTCAGATAATTTATGCACTGTTTGCTACAGGTTTAGTTAAGCACTTGGTAGTAAACTTAGGAAAGCACCTTCTAGATTGTTTCCATGTTAATTCTAAAAATCAGAACCTCTAAGGAAATCCCTCAGCCAAAGAGAAGAAAAGAAAATCTGAATAACCTAAACAGATATCTGAAAGTAGCATCTCACCTCTTAAGAGAATTCAACTTTCAAGATCCTGGGCATAAAAAGTGTCTCTATATTTTTTATGTTTGGTTCTTAATTTATAAAATTAATCCCTTATATTGCTATTGTGGCAAAGCAGAAATTCTGGCTTTAGCTATAAAGATATTCTAAATGCTTTCTGTAAGAATTTATACTTTTTTGCCTAATGCAGAGCGCTGTGTAAATCAAGTTATGGTAGTGCTTCCTGGGAAGTTGTTGGAAAACAAGAAACAGATGCTATGAGATGCCAGTAAAATAATCCCCTTTTCAGACTCAAATATTAATGAAGCCTCAGGATGGCCAACTAACCTGGTGATGATGTCCAGAGTAGTAACCTGAGGGATCTGAATCTGTTGAGGAGTCAGCCCATGTTGTTCTAGTTGCTTTGGGATCAAGTGCCTATGGGCAATCTCTATCTTCTCCTCTTGTGTATATCCTGGAAAAGAAGCGATCTTATGTTGTCATTATTTACGTGGCTCCCACAATGCCATGCTTTTAAAAATGAATCAAATACAGATTCAATGGATTTAAGTATTACTTGAACTAAAACTATAATCATGATAAATAAATTTAATCTTAATTTAACAATTAATAATTGTTAAAATTTCCAACTTTTTCATAAACAACAACCATTTACTAAGTGCAGTGCTTGAAAGTCTTTTGATTAAATGATATATCTCTCCAAGAGAAAAAAAATTTCAGTCAAACCTTAGAGTTAAAACAAACAAACAAAAAAAACACCTTAGAGTTAATTATCTCCTTATCCTCAAATCCTCTAACATTTTAAATAAGAAAATAAAGGTATCCCTTTTCTTTAGCATAGTTGATACATACTTGAACAAACTCACACACACATACTTCAATTAAATAAGCAGTGGGTTCCAAGGGAAGGGCGCCAAAGGAGCTATTTCTAGAACTATGACTATACATTTACCAACAAAACAAAATAAAACCTAAGATGTCCCTATAAAAGTTTTTTCCTTTCACATGTTTATAGATTTATTTACTTATAAATAAATAAAAAACAGTATATTTAAAAGACTTTATATTCTTATTTAATAGGCTCCATGAGTACAGATTTACCTTGTTTTAAAATCCTGTAAGACAAAATTCCACCTAAACTAATGCCCCCTTTCTGTTTAACAAGCAAACATTAAAAATATGAATTGATAATGCATCTTTTGAATGGAGAGAAGAGGTTAAAAAACACCAGAAAAGCTAGAAGACTGGATGACCAAATCTGCCAAAGGCAGAAGGTGGCACTGTTATGTCCGCTTTTGTGGCAGCTGTCCTGATTACTTCACTTTACTTCAGTGTATCTTATGGATATTCTGTCATAATTTGGCATTCCCAGGCAGTTAAATCTCATTACTTATTTATTTTAGTCTCATAAATACACACAATCAACTTTTTACTACACTGTATTTTAAAACTAAATATAGAAACCTGCAGTGTTCACAGATAATTAAGAAACCTAGTTATTATTTACTTAGTAAAAATATATTTCAGATTAACAGGAAAAATACATTTAGATTCTACTCAATTTTCATTTTTAGAAACATCCAGTGATATTTGATCTCTTCTAGGGAAAAACAATTCTGAACAATTAAAATAAGATAAAAATACTAGAACTTATTTAGTGCTAGTAACTGAAGGACTTTATTTTGTACATTCCAGTGAAGGAGAAGACATAAGAAATATGGCAAGTATTTTACAGATCCAACTAAAAAGAAGTGAATTTAAAAGCATCATGCACTTTTATATAAAACTGAGGCCAGATTTAATAAGCAGAAAGTTTATTCTATAGGAACCACCTCTTAAGTAAATGATTACACAACATTTTCCAGAGAGAGATGGTGAAGACTTAAAAATCTGACAGACAGAAAGCTAAACTGACCATGTAAAGATCTTTATTTAGTTTTTAGACACCTACTTTGAAGAAATTACTTTTTATCTATAATTTTAGAAATTGTTTCAAACAATTTTAGAATTGTTTCAAATTCAGAAATTGTTTCAAATTGTTTTCTACAAAGTGATCATTTTTTAATGCTAAATCAAATTTGAAATTGTTGTCAAAATTTATTCTTGATATCTTACAGAACACACAGAGTCATGTGTTGCATAAGGATGTTTTGTTCAACAATAGCCTGCATATACAGTGGTGGTCGCATAACAGTATAATGGAGCTGAAAAATTCCTATCACCTAGTGACGATGTAGCCACGGTAACACCGCAGCAAAGCATTACTCACGTGTTTGTGGTGCTGCCAGTCATATAAACTCATAGCACAGACAATTATGTACAGCACATAATACTTAATAAAGACTTTGTAACTGATTTACATATTTACTATACTTTTTAATCATTATTTTAGCGTACTCTCCTTCTACTTACTAAATAAAAAAGTTAACTATAAAACAGCCTCAGGCAGGTCCTTCAGGAGGTCTTCCAGAAAAAGGCATTATTATCACAGGAGATGACAGCTACATGTGTGTCGTTGCTCCTGAAGACCTTCCAGTGGGACAAGATGTGGAGGTGGAAGACAGTGATATTGAAGATCCTGACCCTGTGTGGGTCTAGGCTAATGTATATTTGTGTCTAATTTTTAACAAAAAAGTTTAATAAGTTAAAATAATTAAAAAGCTTATAAAGTAAAAAAGTCATAGTAAGCTAATATTAGTTTACTGCTGAAGAAAAATTTTTAAATAAATTTAGTGTAGGCTAAATGTACAGTGTGTATAAAGTCTACAGCAGTGCACAGCGGATGCCCTAGGTCTTCACATTCACTCACCACTCACTGACTCAACCAGAGCAACTTCCAGTCTTGCAAGCTCCATTCATAAGTGCCCTACACAGATGTACCAATTTTTATCTTTAGATCATATTTTTACTGTATCTTTTCTGTTTAGATACAGATACTACCTACCATTGTGTTATAACTGCCTATAGTATTCAGTACAGTAACATGCTGTGTAAGTTTGTAGCCTAGAGCAACAGGCTATACCTATAACTATAGCCGATACCATCTAGGTTTGTGTAAGTTCACTCTATGATGTGTGTACAATGATGAACTTGCCTAAACATGCATTTCTCAGAACACAGCCTTGTCGTTAAGGTGACACATGATTGTATTTTTGTCATGGTTAAAACAAATAAAGCTTTGGTGTTTCAGACTCTGAAGCTACATAAAAGCTGAATTATATACCTTACTCAGAATTTTTGAAGATTCTATGTTGGTAAATGAACAACTTTACTCAAAACTCCACAGATTGACCAATTTCAAAGAGTTATGCTCAGAAAGGCAAGATATATCAAAAAAATCATTTTATTTAAGAGTCAAGTACCTGGAACCTGAATGATCTCCATTCTGTCCAACAAGGCAGCTGGAATAGTTGCAGTGGTGTTGGCAGTAGCTATAAAAAGAACTTGGGAAAGGTCAAAGGCCACATTTAGATAATGATCTGTGAAGTTATGGTTTTGCTCAGGATCTAACACCTATGAAAGAACAAAAAACAAACAAATTTAGAAGTTCCAATAGAAAGCTGTATAAATTGAATCAGGTTAGCAAGGTTGACATTTCTGCTCAATATAATTAATTTGAGAAACACAGGGATAACACTAATACCTGAGCATTATTCTTTGCATTTGCCATATTTTGAATACTTATTCAAAAAAATAAAACATATTCAACATCAAAATTTCTTTTTTTTTTTTTTTTTTTTTTTTTTTTTTTTTTTTGAGACAGAGTCTCACTTTGTTGTCCAGGCTAGAGTGAGTGCCGTGGCGTCAGCCTAGCTCACAGCAACCTCAAACTCCTGGGCTCGAGCAATCCTGCTGTCTCAGCCTCCCGAGTAGCTGGGACTACAGGCATGCACCACTATGCCCGGCTAATTTTTTTTTTTTTTATATATATATATATCAGTTGGCCAATTAATTTCTTTCTGTTTATAGTAGAGACGGGGTCTCGCTCTTGCTCAGGCTGGTTTTGAACTCCTGACCTTGAGCAATCCGCCCGCCTCGGCCTCCCAAGAGCTAGGATTACAGGCGTGAGCCACAGCGCCCGGCCCAAAATTTCTTAAAACAGGCCAGGCACAGGGGCTCTTGCCAATAATCCCAGCAGTTTGGGAGGTTGAGGCAGGAGGATGGCTTGAGGCCAGGAATTCGAGACCACCCTGGGCAATAGACTGAGACCCCCCCATCTCTAAAAAAGGTAAGAAAAATTAGCCAGACACACTGATGTGTGCCTATAGTCCCAGATACCCCAGAGGCTGAGGCAGGAGAATCACTTGAGCCCAGAAGTTCAAGGCTGTAGTGAGCTATGATAGGGCCACTGCACTCCAGTCCAGGCAACAGAGCAAAACCCTGTCTCTAAAAAACATACATAAATAAATAAAATTTCTGGCTGGGCGCAGTGGCTCAGGCCTGTAATCCTAGCTCTCTGGGAGGCCGAGGTGGGCGGATTGCTCGAGTTCAGGAGTTCGAAACCAGCCTGAGCAAGAGCGAGACCCCGTCTCTACTATAAATGGAAAGAAATTAATTGGCCAACTGAAAATATATAGAAAAAATTAGCCGGGCATGGTGGCACATGCCTGTAGTCCCAGCTACTCAGGAGGCTGAGGCAGGAGGATCACTTGAGCCCAGGAGTTTGAGGTTGCTGTGAGCTAGGCTGACGCCATGGCACTCACTCTAGCCTGGGCAACAAAGCGAGACTCTGTCTCAAAAAAAAAATAAATAAAAAAAAATAAAATTTCTGAAAACACATAAAAGCACAAATAAGCAAAAATTATACTTTCAAGCTTTGTTCTTAAAACTATTTATTAATCATTCATGACCATAATAAGTTACTGTAAATCCTGTAAAAATCCATTTCCCTCTTGGTAACACACCCTACATTAACTACTATGAGAATATAAATATATTCTTAGATAAAAGGTAAAATAATAATCAGTATATTGCTCCTGAAACATTATTGGAAAGTCTGGCATAAATTCTTTAACTGAAAGGGGAATTCCAAATAGGAGTAAACTAGTAGAAATTACTATACTACTATATTCTGACACAGCACAGCAAAAAATTCACTTTTTCAAAATGCCTTAAAGCAAAACCTTACTGCTTATAAAACATCAATAGCTCTTAAGAATATTTAATTAGATACTTGATTTACCAGTTGGATTCTTAAAGTGAGCAACTGTGTATTAAAGAGACTATATCTTTTTTAGGTTACTGTTCCAATGCTTTAAGTTGTAGGCACTGATTGCTTGGAGGCCTACATAGGACTTTAAAAAAGGCACCAAGGGCCTTCTACATGTTTTAAACCTTAAACATATTACCACTTTCACTTACACCAGATTACTATAAATAGGGTTGATATACATAATCAAAAATGACTAAAATACTTAACATTGCCATTTTGCTACATAAGCAGCTTTTCCTACTAATTCTCTTTCTATAGTTCTACTTATTTTTAAAAATATACACAAGTCAGACTTAATTCAAGGCCCTTTATATATAATCTTGAATTTTGTTTAAATATTATGATGTTTAAAGAAAAAACCCAAATCTTTTTTTTTCTTTTCTGTTTTTGAGACAGAGTCTCGCTGTGTCACCTAGGCTAGAGTGCTGTGGTGTCAGCCTAACTCACAGCAACCTCAGATTCCTGGGCTCAAGCAATCCTCCTGCCTCAGCTTCCCGAGTAGCTGGAACTACAGGTGCGTACCAGGATACCTGGCTAATTTTTCTACTTTTAGTAGAGACGGGGTCTTGCTCTTGCTTAGGCTGGTCTCGAACTCCTGAACTCAAGTAATCCTCCTGCCTCAGCCTCCCAGAGTGTTAGGATTACAGGCGTGAGCCACCATGCTCGCTCGGCCTGAAAAAAACAAATCTTGAATTTTGTTAAACATTAATTATTACTGGAAACCATTTATCTACGATTTCCAGAAAGCTCTAATTTTATATCATCACAGGACTTAATAATGTTTAATCTTATAAAAAATAAGGTGCTTTCAAGTCATCAAAGAAAACTAATTATGGCCGGTATAGAATTGGTTAAAAATAATCCTACTGTCTACCAATTATCTAAAAGCTGTTAATCTATACATGGAAAATGTAGCGATTTTAGTTAAAACCATTATTTAGTGGCAAAAACTCTTTCCTTTGACCAAAACTTTAGTCAGGCTCCCCTGAGTCCTCTGCTCAAGGAGGCCCAACCTTGGGCTTCCCTCTGTCTTTACAAAATCCATTCTGAGCAAGAATCTTGCTAAGTCAGTCTTGTATCTGCCCTCACTCCCCCCCTCAGTATCTTGTCACCCTGGTCTGCCTTCAGCAAGAGCTCTGTTGCGTCGCTCTAGTGAGAACCCCCTTACCCCTGATGTTTCCTCTTAGAAACTTTCTACTACCAACCCCCACTGCTCCCCACTACAGTGAGATCCCACCAGCTGTTCTTATACCTCTTTGATTACAGTCATCCTTACTGTCTTTGATAAGTGCCAGGTATAATTTTTTCTTTAACAGTAGTTAAGGGAAAAAAAAATCTATTCTTTAATGGCTGTAATTAAATTTAATGCATACATGTTGGATATGTTTTAGAAATGGCTGTCAGATCTTTAGTTGAAGTTATTTTTTTCTCTTAAAATTTTAAGACACTGGATTTTTAAAAAGCAAGAAAACTAATAAAGCAATGTTTCTGAACTATGAATGAGGTCTTCTAAAGTGCATTGCTTAGGTTTATCAGGAGAAAAAATTAGTGATGCCTGTTAGAAGAAAAACTTTAGACAAATTTAAGAGTTTCACTGAGAAAGAATGATTTGCCAATCAGGTGGCCCCCAGAACCAAAATAGTTGAGTGACTACAGGGCTGTTACATGGTTAGATGATATTTACAGACAGAAAAGGAAAGTGACACACAGAAAACAGAAGTGAGGTACAGAAACAGCTGGGTTGAGTACAGCTGAGCATTTGCCTTATTTAAACATGGTTTCAATAGTTGGTGGCCTGTGATTGGCTGAACGCTGTGATTGGCCGAACGCTGTGACTGGTACAAGAGCAGGTTACAGTCTGGTCAGACATCAAGTTAGTTATAGTTCACTATGTATGGAGAAACTTTTAGGCTGAACTTAAATATGTATGGAGGCAGCTTCCGGCTAAACTTAATTTAACATGCTCAGTTTGCCTGCCTCCATCTTTTACTCAGGAAAACATGAAAAGATATGTAGAATTTAAACAGCATCAGAAATACTGATCAATATTCAGCCAGAAAAGAAGAATTTCTAGTAATTACTACTCAGATGAAGCCTCAAGGCAACAAAATTACAGTAAGAACTCTGTAGCCATTAAACCTCTGCTTCTTATCCCTAACATCAGAGCCAGGCATCCAATGTCCAACTCACCCACATACAGGGCCTGCTTTCAAGAATGATTAGAGCTGTTTTTCCTCTCTTCTCCCCAATTAAAATGTTTTCTATATGAATACTAGAGCTGTAATTCCTAGCTAAAGAGTATGACTGGGAACGGAAATAGCTCTGATAAGACACTTTATTCCTAGAACGTGAAGTCAGAGGTGAGATAACACTGGTGGGAGGAATATACACTGAGAATTGTTCAACAATAATTTCTGATAAGGGAAGAACTACAGATGTTTGTAGGCAATCCAAGAATATACTACTTATTACAGATGACTAGGTAACTGTCATTTTTAGGTATGCTTATATGGTTGTGTTTTCTAAAAGTCTACACTTTTTAGAGATAGAAATTGCAATATTTATGAAAAGATATGATATCTGGAATTGGCTTCAAAATAATCCGAGGTGGGGTAAAGGAGAATGGGAAGGAATAGATGAAATAAGATATTAAAGTTGGGTGGTGAGTTTATAGGATTCAGCATACTATTTTCTCTACTTTTGTTATGATTTGAAATTTTCCGTAACAGAAAGCAAAAATACAAATAAAATAACTAAAATCAGCTCTGGAAGCCACATACTATTATAATTATACTATTGTGATATTGAAGAATATATATTTGGAGTTCATCCCTTTGTTTCCTGGCATACAACTCCTAAAATCCTTGGAATAAATGTCATTTTGTATGCTAATGATTGACTGGTGGCTGGCAGCCCTTAGATAGCTTCAGGATGGGGGCTGGTCATAGGAAAGACAAAGGCATTATTAAAGGGTTGGGACTTTCAGCCCTCTCCCCCCCTCAACCTCTAGGCAGGGGAAAAGGGTTAAAGGTTGAGCTGGTCACCAATGGACAATGATCTAATCAGTCACATGTATGTAACAGAGCCTCCATAAAACCTAAAAGGACTGAGGTGAGGGGCTTCCAGGAAGATGAACAAGAACATGTCCACGTGCTGGGAGACTGATGTACTCCAATTCACAGGGATGGAAGCTCCTATGCTATTCATTTGTGTCCTTTAAAATATTCTTTATAATAAATTAGTAAATGTAAGTAAATTGCTTCTCTGAGTTCTGTGATCTGCTTTAGCAAATTAATTGAACTTAGGGAGGGGTTTGTGGGAACCTCAATTTATAGCTGTTTGGTCACAAGTTCCAGAAGCCTGGACTTGCAACTGGCGTCGGAAGTGGGGCAGTCTTGTGGGACTGAGCTCTACACCTGTAGGAAGTGACGCTGCCTCCAAGTAGCGTCAGAACTGAGTTGAGGATACAGCTGGTGTCCACTGCTGAAGGACTGCTTGTTCAGTGTGTGGAAAAACCCCATGCACTTGGTGTCAGAAGCATTCTGTGTTGTAAGAATTTTAGCAGGAGAAACTGAGTTTCTTTTGCCTCTATATCCTCAACTATAGAAATTACATCAGCAATAAGGACAAATGAGAAAAATGTTCAGACACAGAATATGAAAAAGGCATTAGAGCCATGTAGAGATACATATAGGAAAATTAAGAGATTTAATTCATAGCTAATTGATATAGCTAAAGAGGTTTCAACAAATTAAAATAGAGAATAACTAAAGAAATAACCAAATATTTCAGAAAACTTGACACTGTAGATTGAAAAGCTTTAGACTTCTGTGCAATAAAAAGGACAAAATGTTATTAGAATAACACCTATAGAATGTTCATGCAGAATTATCACTAGTTTAAAATATTTTAAAATCTTGAATATATCAAATATATATAACATACATAATATCTGAAGCATAATAACAAAACAAGCACCTGTGAACCTGCTATACAATTGTGATGACATTTATCTATTTAAATCAGTGCACAAAAAGTGGAAAATGATCCATCAAAGTGCAAGTAGAAAATACTATTTATATTAATCTTTATCTATAAATATCAGAAAGAAATTAGCTTTTTAAATATTTAGTGTACAAAATGGAACTGATGCCCTTACTTGGTATATACACCATGCATCTGAGATATGCTAAGAGTAGAAATTCCATAATGGGAGGGGCTGATTGTGGTGCCCTCACTCACACGCCATCACTGTGACTACAGCACATTGTAGTCCATATGTACCTGACCAAATATTTTTATATATTATATATGGAGTGGTTTAAAAAGATTACTGCAAAATATCATTAAAGATAATATAGGCAAAGGTATAAACAAAATAATTGATAGAGTTGATACTTTTATTTCTAGAATAAAGATTTGATAGACATATTATGAAATAAAAACAGTAATCTAATTAGAACACATTGCTTTCACTAAAAATATAATTACTTTATCTCTTAAAATTTATTCTGTGTGTGTTATATGAAGTACAAAATATTAGTACACTGGTACATATAGTTCCTTTATTATATGCTGAACTGTACCCCCTCAAAATTCATATGTTGAAGCCCTAACCCCCTATGTGATTATCGTTGGAAATAGGGCCTTTAAGAAGGTAAGTAGGGTTATATGAGGTTAAGGGTGGGGTCCTAATTCAGTATGACTGGTGTCTTTACAAGAAGAGGAAGACTGCAGGGACGTACACACACAGAAGGAAGATCGTATGAGGAAACAGTGGTAAGGCAGCCATCGATAAGCTGAGGAGAGAGGCCTCAGGAAAAAACCAAACCTGTTGACACTTTGATCTTGCTTGGACTTAGCCTCTAAAGCTACGAGAAAATAAATTTCTGCTTTAGTTTGTTTTTTAAAGCTACCTAGTCTGTGGTATTTTATTATGGCTGCCTTAGCAGACTATAACATCCATATTTTACATATATATTAATATATGATATTTACATATATGAGAGAAAATATTTTCAAAAATATTTTGCCAATGGAGCATATGCACAAAATGTGGAGGTTACCGGTGCAAACAACAAAGAAGCCTTCTCAAATATAAAAGAACTCAAATACAGCCACACACAAATCTTTGAGAAAAGTAACCTAAAGATATATTCCAGCTGAATAAGGGATAAAATAAAAGGATCAGAAGGAAGCACTGAAGTCATTTAAGCATTTAAGCAAAATTAAAACTAAATGTTGGAGGAAGCACTGCTAGAAAAGCAGAGTAAGGAACTCTGAAAATCTGCTTTCAGAAAAGCAATGAGAGCACTGGCAAAAATCGTCAAAATCAACTTTTTCAGAATGCTACATATTAACTTGCA
The DNA here is from genome assembly GCF_040939455.1 of Microcebus murinus. NCBI lineage: Eukaryota > Metazoa > Chordata > Mammalia > Primates > Cheirogaleidae > Microcebus > Microcebus murinus. The sequence goes on along the minus strand of NC_134123.1, from coordinate 3,481,456 downwards.
ATAATCTGAGGAGTGCTTATTCAAGAAAAACAGCTGAATCTTGATGAACAAAACAAGCTTTGTGGTATTTTAACTTGCTTTACTCTCATCCCCTTCTCCCAAGTTCACAGTATCCTTGAAAACCAAGGGCTAAACAACAATTTTAGCTGGCAGAAGAAACAATTAGCAAACTCGACAATAAATCAGTTGAGATTATCCAATCTGAAGGACAGAAAGAAAGAGAGATACAAAAAAAAAAAAAAAAAAAAAAAAAGAACAGTATTTCAGAGACCCAAGGGATGCCAGGAAGATTAACAACATACCCTAATGGGAGTCCCAGAAGCAGAGAAAAAGGCATATTTGAAAAAATAATGACCAAGTACTTCTCAAATTTGATAACAAACATTAATCCACACATCTAAGAAGTTCAACAAATGTACACTCAGAGAAAGTACACTCAGAGATTCACACTTGGACACATTATAGTCAATGTGTCAGAAATCAAAGATGAAGAGATCTTGAAAGGAGCAAAAGAAAATGCTATTTTCATTAGGGACAAGGGAGCCTCTGTAAGATTAACAACTGATGTTGGATTAGAAACCACAGGGACTAGAAAGTGGCAAGAGGACATATTGAAAGTGCTGAAAGAAAAAGATTGTTAACAAAGAATTCTTTATTCAACAAAACTATACTTCAATATGGGGGAATTAAAACATTCCCATATTAAAAAAACACTGTGAGAATTCATCACTAGCAGACTAGACTACAAGAAATATTAATACTAAAGGCTGAAGTGAAAGGGCACTAGACAGTATCCACACAAAGAAATAAAGCACACTGGTAAAATTAATTACATTGGTAAATATGAAAGACAGTATGAATGTATTTCTGTTTGTAACTCGTTTCTTAGCTGTTTCAAAGACAACATAAAGCAATAATTACAAGTGATCCTTATTATTCATGGATTCTGTATTTGGAAATTCATCGACTTACTAAAACTCATTTGTAACCCCAAAATCAACACAGGCATACCTCAGAGACATTACGGGTCTGGTTCCAGACCACTGCAATAATACAAATATTGCAAAAAAGTGAGTCACATGTATTTTTTGCTTTCTCAATGCATATAAAAGTTATGTTTACACTCTACTGTAATCTATTAAGTGTACAAAAATGTCCATAACTTAAAAATACTTTATTGCTAATGCTAATGATCATCTGAACCTCCAGCAAGCTGTACTATTTTTTGCTGTTGGATAGCATTCCCTCGATGTTGATGGCTGCTGTCTGACCAGGGTGGTACTTGCTTAAGGTTGAAGTGCCTGTGTCTATTTTTTAAAATAAGACAACAATGAAGTTTGCTGCATCAATCTGCCTTTCATGAAAGACTTCCCGTAGCAGGTGATACTGTTTGATAGCATTTTACCCACAGAACTTCTTCCAGAACTGGAGTCAGTCCTCTCAGACCCTGCCACTGCTTTGTCAGCTAACTTTATGTAATATTCCAAATCCTTTGTTGTCATTTCAACAATGTTCACAGCGTCTTCACTAGGAGGTAGATTCCATCTCAAGAAACTACTCTCTGCTTATCTGTAAGAAGCAACTCCTTATCTGTTAAAGTTTTACCATGAACTTGCAGTAATTCACTCGTATCTTCAGGTTCCATTTCTAATTCTAGTTCTTTTGCTATTTCACCACATTTGCAGTTACTTCCTCCAATAAAATCTTGAACCCCTTAGTCATCTATGAGGGCTGGAATCAACTTCTTTCCAAACAAATGTTCATGTTGATATTAACACTTTGACCTCCTTCAATGAATCACAAATGTTCTTAATAACATCTAGAATGGTGAAACCTTTCCAGCAGGTTAATTTACTTTGCCCAGATTCATCAGAGGAATCACTATTTATGGCAGATACAGCCTTATAAAATGTAATTCTTAAATTTTTTTTTCTGAGTAGTATGTCTCAACAGTGGGGTGAAAAGATTCAGTAAACCATGCTATTAAAAGATGTGCTGTTACCCAGGCTTTGTTGTTCCATTATGGAGTATAGGCAGAGTAGAGTCAACATAATTCCTAAGCACCCTAAAATTTTTAAATGGTAAATGAGCATTGGCTTCAACTTAGAGTCACCAGCTGCATTAATTAAATTAGCCCCTAATAAGAGTCAGTAAGTCTTTTGAAGCTTTGAAGCCAGGCAGTCACTTCTCTCTAGCTATATGAAAGTCCTAGATGGCCTCTTCCTCTAATACAGTATAAAGCTGTTTTGTCTACATTGAAAATCTGTTGTTCCACATTCACCTATTATCTTAGCTACATCTTCTGGAAAACTTGCTGCAGCTTCTACATCAGTACTTGCTGTTTTACCATGCACATTTATGTTATGAAAATGGTTTCTTTCCTGAAACTTCATGAATCAACTTCTGCTAGCTTCAGACTTTTCTTCTGCAGCTTTCCCACCTATCTCTGCCTTCAGAGAACTGAAGAGACGCAGGGCCTTGTTTTTGATTAGGCTTTGGCTTAAGGGAATGTTGTGGTAGATTTGGTCTTCTATCCAGACCACTGAAACTTTCTCCATATCAGCAATAAGGCTGTTTTACTTTCTTATAATTCATGTGTTCACTGGAGTAATACTTTTAATTTCCTTCAAGAACTTTTTCTTTACATTGACAAGTTGGCCAGCTGTTTGGCACAAGAGGCCTAGTTTTCATCTTATCTCACCTTTTCACATGCCTTCCTGAGTTTAATCATTTCTAGCTTTTGATTTAAAGTGAGAGATGTGCTACTCTTCCTTTCACTTGGACACTTAGAAGCCATTTTATTGAGTTATTAATTGGCCTAATTTTAATATTGTTGTGTCTCAGAAAACAGGGAGGCTGGAGGAGAGGGAGAGAGACATGGGCAAGGGGTAGATCAGTCAGAATACACACATTCATTAAGTTTGCTGTCTTATGTTGGAGCAGTTTGTGGTGGCCCAAAACAACTGCAATAGTAACAACATCAAAGATCATTGATCACAGGTTATAACAGATACAGTAATAATGAAAACGTTTGAAATATTGTAATAATTACCAAAATGTGACACAGAGACATGAAGTGAGCTATTAGAAAAATGATACCAATAGACTTGCTCAATGAAGGGTTGCCATAAACCAGGGATGGGGAACCTTTTCATGTTGGAAGGCCGTATTAATTTAGCTATAATCAAATAAGGCCACATTCAAGAAACTTTAATTAGATATATGTAAAAATGCACACTATTTTGTAAAAATATAACTACTATGTACTTAATAATTTCAAAAAATGAAAACTACTTAATTTTAAAGTTAACTAATCTTTTAATGACTTTGTTGTGTCTGCCTTTTGTTGGAAAGCATCTGAATATTTGGTTGCAGCATGGAGGTCTGCAGTTTCAGCTAATCCTCTAGATTGGGTATCAGTCATTTGTGACCTTAAGGGTGTCTTGATTTATGTTAGGTAAGGGAGTATAGATTCACAGCAATAAGTGGTTGAAAAGCAAGAAATCATTTTTTGAACATGTTGCTTAAGGTGTGGGCATCCTATTGCATTTTTCCATATTTCAGCTGGATCTTTTTTAGCACCAAATGACTATAAAATGTCATCTACTGAGACCTTAATTCCATCTGTTGTTTTGGTGTCTTGGTAATATCAACTAGGTAAGGCTGAACTGCTAATCTCAGTATGATGTCATGATTCTCAAAGTCAGCGAACCTTTCATTGCATTCTCCAATTAATACCGTGTTTCCCCCAAAATAAGACCTACCCATAAAATAAGCCCTAGCAGGACTTCTAAGCATTTGCACAATAGAAGCCCTACCCTGAAAATAAGACCTAGTGATGGGCGTGGCTATGCAGCGTATCTGTACAACTCATGCATTTCATCGCGGAGCAGTAAAGAAGATGAGCAGTCCTTCTCATCTGCCCCATCGTGACAGCTACTATCCCAGAGGTGACCGGAAAGGTTCGGGCAATGTCACCAACAAGGTCGGCTTCCCCTGTCAGTCCTGGTCATCCTGTGTGTGCTGCAAGCTGAGGCTTTGAGGAGCAAGTCTCCTCAGTGAAGTGAGGAGCTCAGTGAAGTGAGCAAGTCTCCTCAGTGAAGTGGACACTCTGCTTTAGGTATTGTGTGTCCCCAGGGGGAAGAAGGAAAGCTGTGGCTGCCATTTTACTCAGTCCTGTGGGCCTCTCTCACCTCCCACAAACACCAGGAGTTAGGGGAAAAGCTTCAGCAAGCAGCCTCCTGCTGAGCCCAGAGAGATCATTTCTGCTCCACTGTGCAGATAGGACCCAGTGCTCACTGGATCTCTGATAAATAAGCCAGCCCTTACACATCAGCTTTGCTGGCCTATCTCTGCTTTTCCTGAGTATCTATACCCCCAGACAAGATGAGTGCAGAAAGAAAGAGCTATTCTGTTGAGTACAAGAAAGAAACTGTGGAGGACTCCAAGGGCAAGAATCTTACAGCTTTCTGCAAAGAGAAGAAGTTGGATATTGAAATGGTCCGAAAATGCTGGGCAGAATACGATAACCTCAGTCTACATGTGGATAAAGGAAATGCTAAGAAACGCAAGTATGGTTCAGGTCGGCAACCTTTATTTCCCGAGCTGGAAGACATGACAGGAGAGCAAAGGCTTTGGTTGTGCGCAGGGCTGATATTCAAAGATTTGTATTTGCAATGGCACCACAGTTAGAAATATCCCCAGAAGATTTCAAAGCATCACAACACTGGCTGGATGGCTTCCTTCAGCAATATGAACTGTCTCTAAGAAAATCGACAACACTGTTTAAGTTGGAAGATGCTGAAGTTATTAAGCGAGCACCTGTATTCAAGTCCTTTGTTGATGGCATCAACTTTTCTAAATACCAACTTTGCAACATGATTGCCATGGATGAAACTGCAGTGTTTACGGGTCAAGGAGCCCAAACGACAATTGAACAGAGGGGTACCTCCTCAATCTATGTTCTCTCCACTGGTCACATGTTACCTGTATTTTGGCAATTCTTCTGGATGGAGAGAAAGTCACACCTCTTATCATCACTAAGGGAAAGAAAGATAAGACTGAACGTGCTTCCAATATTTATGTTCTGGAAACCGAAAAAGCCTGGTGCACACAAGCAGTTATATGAAGTGGCTTGATTTAATGCTGCCTTTGTTTTGCGAGGTGGCCAAAGAGGTCTGCTAGTCTGGGGTTCAGCCAGCACTCACCATGCTAAAGACATGAAGAACTTCCTTGCAGAGAGAATAGATCAAATAATGATTCCTTCAGGAATCATTACCTATCTGTAGACTCTTGATATTGCAATAAACGAGCCATTCAAAGACCATTTGCACATGGAAATTAACGACTACACTGAAAATAGAATTGATGCAGAAAATGGCAGGCACCGGGACAAGGCCGCTTGCCGCCTCCCCATTACTCTGCATCTCTGAGGGCCGTTGCTGCGTGGCCAGTGGGGAGGCGTGCTGCTGGGGCCAGGCCCCCGGCACACAGCTGCCCAGGACCCTGCGTGCCACTGCCTGTTTCCGGCCACGCTGTTTGCATGATCCTGATTGGGTAATTTTTTGAATCCCACTGTTTTTGATTGGATGTTAAAGACTGTTGTTGATTGGATGTTAAAGCTTGTAGTTGGACGCTTCTTGAGCCCTACCAAGGGTACAGAAGCAGGGGCAGAAGGGCAGGAAGGGGAGAACATAGGAAGACAGGAAGAGAGCTGTAACACTAGGTGTGCTGAGCCTGCTGTAGAAGAATAAAGGCTGTTCTCCGACTCTTCGTGTACTGCTTGGTTCTTTCCCCGCTCAAATGAATAAGAGCTGTGACAAGAGCTGTAACGCTAGCTGTACACACTGCTGCAACAGAATGACAAGAAATCAGTGTGGAAACTGTGAAGCCTAGCCTGTTAGAGGTCGTGATTTGTGGGAAGAATTCATGGGATAAAATCACTGATGGTGTTGTTACTAATGCACTCCAAGCAGGTTACATGGATAAGAGCTGCTCATTTAATGAGAGCTCTATTGCTCGACATGAGAGACTGGGGCCAACGGTTCTAAAGGAAATAGAGTCGCAAGAAATTCAGGATGGAATTCGGGGTTTGGAGAGTTAGGATGATGTTCCAGAAGAAGACGACTTAACTATATTTAAATAAATGTAGATTGCTGTACTGTACTTTAAAAAAAATAACACATCCCCTGAAAATAAGCCCTAGGGTGTCTTCTTGAGGAAAAATAAATATAAGACCCTGTCTTATTTTCTGGGAAACACGGTAGATGTATAAGAGATGCATATTCTTCAAATGATTAGCAAATATCATCCTGCTCATCAATGACCTTTGCTAATTGGGTCAAATGTTCATCCAAAATTTCCTTTTGAAGAAGTGTTTTGAAAAAAAGATAGCTTTTGTTGAAATGCTTGGATTTTTTTGTCACATACCATATAGACTTAATTTTACCTTGCAAAGTGGTATTCAAGTCATTTTGACATGATATCACACAGAAATGCTGTATTCCTATAGAAATCTTCTTTCAATAATTCACATTTCTAATTCTGTTCTTCATAAAATTTAACTATCTGTTCTGACAGAGATAAAATTTTGGCTAACACCTGTGCCTGCCATAGACGGCAAATCCATACTGATTATTTCATAGTTCAACTTTACCATGTTACAAAACTGACAATGCCCTGTTGCATCTGCACAAACACAGTTAACAATACTTATAACTTGTTGCAAAGTGTCACTTAAAATAGTAGCTTTAGCCCAGAGATTTTGCTGATGCAAGCTACAAGGAAAAGAAATGAGAGCATCCAGATTTGTTAATACTTTTTTTTTCACCTGTGCAATAAACTCTTCATGTTTTCCTGTCATGGAAGGTGCACCATAAACACTGCATATACACTCACTCTGCATATACACTCACTAAATGTATCAAATTCAGTCCAACTTCATGACATTTATCTTAAATGTTGTTATTCCTGTGAGTGCCCAAAGTGACTCTTTGTAGCAAAGAAAATCTTGTTATGACCTGAATGAAGTATAAAACCTGCAATAAGCCAGTAGTATCAGTTGATTCATCCAAAGTGATTGAATAATACATATTTTCCTTTCAAGTATTATATGAAGTTGTTCTGTTAAGTTGAAGGCTAATTCATGCTGCAAAACAGTTATAGGTCTCCTTGAGAGAGGCAGTTCTTTGTACTTTGAAACATTATCAGGGTCTAGGCATCCTACAACTTTGACAATGCATTCTTTCACAATTTCTATATCACTAAATGGCTTCCCTTTCCCCAGTGAGTATATAAGCTACTTTGTAAGTTGCTTCAATGGCATTATTTCCAGGTCTTGTTGCTGCTTGAAAGAGTTGTCTTTGCTTTTGCTTTTCACCTTTTAATTTCTGCAATACAACCTTTCAAGCATCTCCCTCTAATTTAAAATATTTGTGGTCCTAATGAGTGCTCAGCATTGAATTTCTTTAATGTTGATACTGCAGTATCACAAAGCAAGCAAGTCATTTCATCTTTAGCAGAAACAAGATACTATTTCAATTCCCAATCCTCATAAAAAATCTGTTTTCTTCCTTCAGTGTTCTCTGGGTCTTCTTTGACATGGTAGGCTGTTAAGCAGACAGAATTAAAAAATACAGTCGAGCTGTGCAACTATTCACAAATTCCACTTCGAACTAAAACATAGTGCACTGTCATCAAAAACTGTAACAGACTAGCATACTCCACCCCCATAAACTCTCAGCAACCAGCCTCATGCAGTAGTGGTATCACTTAGGCGGGGGAAGTTAGAACTAAATCATAAGCATAGCAGCTGTCAATTTAGCCTTTATGACTTACTAATGTTCTAATTGTGCTAGTCAATCTGGGAGGATTAATTCATTGAAACTTATTTTATTCTTCTGTATTTTAAGTATGGACATTTTAAAAACAAAATAAAAATATAAAAGAAGGATAAAAATGTATTAATAAAAATAAAAAGGATTTGTTCTGTAAAATTTAGATTCAGTCAAAAGGCCACACTTAATGACCTAGAAGGCCACCGGTTCCCCACCTCTGCCATAAAACTTCAATTTATATAAAATGTAATATCCGTGAACTGAGTAACAGACTTGCCTGAACTGTACTGTCTATCACCATTTGTTTATCAAGTAGTTGAACCTATTTTCATGTCATTCCAATAAATTGTTAAAAGGGGCTATCTAAATATGAATGTTCAATTTTTGGACAAGAGCAACTGGAAATATATTCTATTTTACATGGAAGTTCTACTTTATCATGGAAGTTCAAGGAAATGAACATACTTCATGGATAAATAAGAAGGCAAGAAGAATCTACAGCAGACCAAGTTTATTATTTAATTTATTCAGAGTAACAACTCTGTATCTATTACTATGTTCTTCATAGCTAGTCTATATTCCCTTAATAATATAAATTAGCTATACAATAAAATCATCTTATACAATTACATTTTACAAATGATATCTAGCTGTCATTTTTAAAAAAGTTTTCCATGTGGAAGATAAAAAACTATACTCTTGGATCTTCCAAACTCTCAGTAATATCTTACTTTAAATACAAGGTGTTAAAGTAATTGAATTTATTCTTTTTTTAATTCAAGTGAGTCTACTGGCAAAGGAAACAGCAAGCGGCTTTCAAAGTAAACACGAAAGAAATGTCGGCAAGTATTAAAGTAACATCTGTAGAATACAGTTTACAGAGCAATTTTTCATATTGTCATTTAACTGTTTTCATAGCCTGTGAGGTATAAGGGTTTTACCCAGGATTTGGGCAAGTGAGGAGGAAGAGGATGTCAGGTACCAAGATACTCGGTTCTTCTGTACACCTATCTTGCTTTATTTTACAGCACCACACTCTATAAGGAAATGATGCAATTAATAACTAAAGTATAGTGATAAATATGTGGGCCCATGTGGCATTTCCTTAGAGATATCATTTGAGGCTTTCATACTTTTATTTTGGAATGCTGATAAATCAATTGCCAAAAAAGTGAGTACCAATGTCAACAACAGACAAGAAGATTTCATTTCGTGCTAGCTGTTTCTTATCAAAGAGCAATTCAATAAATATTATTAATCATTACAAAGCATTTGAGAAGACCTAAAGTACACTGTGTAACGACTGAGCAAAGATATAGGGGACTTAATAATCTTTCACAACTTGTAAAGCTGTCTTTGGTGGATTTGCTTCAGGAATCCCTAAAACAGACTGTTGAGAAAACTTGGTATCAGGGAATTATTCTTAAATTATTTTCAACAGAATAACTGTGTCTAATAGGAGAATCTGTAGACTATCTGAAAAATGTCCCAATGTAAATTAAATTGAAAGTGTAAGGTTATTAACTAAGAAACTACTAAAATCTTAACTAAAGTATAATATAGAACACTAACTGTTCATAGTACTGCAGAGTAAACCAGTTACTGAGCTAGAATGTAATTATGATAAAAACAAGCAAAACCAAGCCGGGCGCGGTGGCTCACGCCTGTAATCCTAGCACTCTGGGAGGCTGAGGCGGGCGGATTGCTCGAGGTTGGGAGTTCGAAACCATCCTGAGCGAGACCCCGTCTCTACTAAAAATAGAAAGAAATTAATTGACCAACTAAAAATATATATATACAAAAAAAAAAAAATTAGCCGGGCATGGTGGTGCATGCCTGTAGTCCCAGCTACTTGGGAGGCTGAGGCAGGAGGATCGCTTGAGCCCAGGAGTTTGAGGTTGCTGTGAGCTAGGCTGACGCCACGGCACTCACTCTAGCCGGGGCAACAAAAGTGAGACTCTGTCTCAAAAAAAAAAAAAAAAAAACAAACAAGCAAAACCAAACCAAATCAAACTCTTACCTCCAAACTCTGAGGATTTCAAGTAGGATAACTGTATTTTTTATTGTCCAAACCAAATTTACTTCCGAGACCAAAATGGAGTGCACTTAATAATTATGCATAGACTGGGAATGTCCCAGTCAAACTAGAATGGTCTCCCTGTTATATGACACATGTCTCAGGCCATTCTGTTCTAAGATTACAAAAACAGGAAGCATGAAGGAACTCAAAGCATGAAAAAAAAATCAAAGAAAAAATAAAACTTCCACAAAAAAAGTTTTCCCTCAATTTTCCAAATCAGTTTGAATTAGTAACATTTTACTTAAACAAGGGTCAAAGTGGGGAGGGGCAGATGTGCTAAAATGAGGGTGATTGGTTACAGTAAATTATGAAGCAGTCAGGTCCCAGATCCCTTCCCTACCCCAGCAAAACACCAGAGGTTTGTTTTCTTTAGAACACAAAATAGTGGTTCTCTGCACAGGGGAACCTGGGCACAGCTCAGAGTATGTGCTCTACTGAAAACGGGGTTCAGGCGAATGAATGCTGCATGTGAGACTCCCCCACCCCTACCCGGCCCCCAGAATGTTGGCAGCCATGCTTTCATTCTAAAGGCAAGACATCTGAAGAATCTTCTCTGGGGACTTTGACCAGCCTAGAAGAAAGATCTAAAGTTACTGAAATAGGAGGTTCCTCAATCAACTAGCCCATCCTGATGACCCTACCACTGTTAAAGCAAACCGGACTGGGAAACAAACCGAGAGCCACAGGAGTGTATTGCAAAACAAGCTTTTATTATGCCAGTAGGCCCAGAGGGGTCTCCCCTCCAAATTCTGAGCAAAATGGGGTCTCAGCATGGTGGCTATTATATGTTACAGAAGCAAATAGTTACAAAGTCTGCACAAGATTGAGGTCTAATCACGTATTACTCTATTGTTACTTAATCATGGTATTTTGCAGTTATGCACAAGATTGAAATCTAGTCAAAGGTCACTCTTTGGTTGCTTAGTAATACTAGTTTGCAGTCATGCTACTCTTAGAGAGGGAGTGGAATTCTGCCTTACACTGTGAAACTCACTGTTAAGCCCCACTCCTATGCTCACAGCTTCCAATCAGCCCTTTTGTTCCTCACTATTAAATATGAACTGAGGGATAAGCAAGATGGCTGACGAGAAACACCGCCAGACAGAGTGTGTCTGCAGAAAAGACAGATTCTAGCAGAAATCAGAAGAAAGAAGCAAGAAGACGAGCCTACATAGGATGAGGGTTGGAAGGAGGGGTACCTGAGACCACAGGAGACTCCACGGGAGGAGGTTGCAGAGAAGAACTGGAAGCAGAGACCTCCGGAGACCAGCGGCAAGGGTAGGTGGCACGGTTAACTCTCCCCTCCCCTGCATCTCGGACTGCTGGTGGGCTCCCCAGCGGGTGGAAAGACCTGCGGACACCAGCCCAGAGACAGCCACCGCCAGTGAGCGGTAAGCCAGTAGCGGACGCGGCACGAGGCTCCCAAGTCCCTTGGGGCACCTCCGTGTGCACAGACCCGAGCAACGCAGCAGGCGCCATATTGCCTCCTTCTCCCCTCCCTCGGCCCTACCTGCAGCCGAGACAGACAATATAGCCACCAGCTGGAGGCACCTCCAGGGAATGGGACCTTCCCTTTTGGGGCCCTACAGCTGACTGAGGGGAACTCAGATGGTGAGCTCCCCACCTGCCAGCCCTCCCAGGTGCTGCTGGCACGGTGATCCCAGGGGAACGGGGCAGACCCTGAGGTTGAGAGACATAGACCCACCTTGGGCTCCCAGTGGGTGAATTGGGACTGGCACTCCTCTCCCTGGTGGGGATACAATTTGAACTCTGGGGCCCAGAGGTCAGACCTGCAGACAAGATCCCATGCACCCAGGTCTTGCATTGCCCGGGGCACAGAAGGGATATACCCGAACAGCCTACCAAGGTGTGCGTGCCTTCAGGGGCAGATCAGGGTCATAGAGGGCAACCCTCCTCCCAAAGGGAGGCCGTGCGCCCAGCGCAGGTGGCTTTCCTGCACAGGGAACCTCCCAGCCTGCACCACACCCAGGGGAAGCCCAGTGGCATGAGGTCTGGCCTGCTGGCAGAGGCCCAGGAGTTGGGGAGGGTGGAAAGAAGCCGCGGAGTTGGGGAGAATGGCAAGAAGAGAGGCCTGCTCCAGATTGCAAGTCTCAGACAGCCGCACCACACACGTAGACTTTCTGACTGAGCAGAGCCATTCCAGCCCCTCCCTGACAGCTTTTCCTGGAAGCAGAGAACAGAACTTTGACCCCTGCTAACGGCACTGGTGGTGCCTGAGGGCAGGCTTACCAAACCCAGCTCTGCCCAGACTCTCTCCTAGACCAACCCTCACTGAGGGGGAGGAAAGGACACACCTGGAAGTCCCAGGGCCCCACCCACCACCTGAGGCACTAGAGTGCCTCTCTAGAGGAACAAGAGCTGGTTACAGGACACGAAAACAACAGCATAGCCCGTTTCTCCAAGCAAGTGCCACCTACTGACAGGGAGGACACTCTGCACACCCTTTTCACAGCACCTACTGACTTATCATACAGGAAGTGGTCGAATCTCACCCACAGACACCACCTATCAGCTCAGAAACTAAACAAGGCGTGTGAATACCCAAACGAAAACCTAAAGGAAAGAAGCAACAACTGATTGACATGACAAGAAATCAGCGAAGGAACTCCGGAAATATGAAGAACCAAATGGAAACCACACCCCCAAAGAGGAGCACCAGCCCCTTAGAAACGGAAACCAATCAAAATCAGGCAACCAAAATGACAAAAGAGGAATTTGAATGTGGATCATAAGAAAATTCAACGACCTACAAGAACAACTCCATAACCAACACAAAGAAACCACAAAAAGTCTCCAGGATCTGGAACAAATATTCACTAAAGAAACTGATACAATGAAGAAAAGTCTAACTGAACTCCTGGAAATGAGGAATCAATTCAGGGACCTAGAAAATACAGTGGAAAGTCTCAAGAACAGGGTAGATCAAACAGAAGAAAGAATCTCAGAGATTATCTTTGACCTTACCATTAAATAAATCAGTCACAGAGATAGAGCAGAGAAACAAGAGAAAAGAGCAAAGCCTACAAGAGATGTCAGATTATGTGAAGAAACCTAATGTGAGGGTCATAGGGTTATCAGAAGGGGAAGAAGAAAACACTCAAGGGTTGGACAAGCTATTTGAAGATATAATAGAGGAAAATTTCCCAGGCCTTGCTAAAAATCTCGATATACAAAAGTTATGGAAGCACAGAGAACCCCTGGGAGATTCAATGCAAACAGGAAGACGTCACGACATGCAGTCATCAGTTTGACCAAAATATCAACTAAAGAGGCCCTTCTAAGAGCTGTAAGACGAACGAAGCAAGTAACATACAAGGGAAAGCCAATTCAAATAACACCAGACTTCTCTAATGAGACTTTACAAGCAAGGAGAGACTGGGGCTCCATTCTCACTCTTCTGAAATGAAACAATGCCCAGCCTGGAATCTTATTCCCTGCAAAACTAAGTTTTGTATATGAAGGAGAAATCAAGACATTCTCAGAGAAGCAAAGACTGAGGGAATTCACCAAGACAAGACCAGCCCTTCAAGAAGTACTCAAAACAGTGTTACCCACGGATCAGCAAAATAAACACTCATGAATGTAAATCTACTCAAACCTAAAGATCAAAGACCAGACACTACAATGGCTCAAGAGAGAACACAAAGCAACAAAGTTCAACCCAACATAATGAACAGAAATCTGCCCTACCTATCAGTTATCTCAATAAATGTGAATGGCTTGAACTCCCCACTCAAGAGACATAGGCTGGCCGAATGGATAAAAAAACACAAGCCAAGTATCTGCTGCCTTCAGGAAAAACATTTAACCTTCAAGGATGCAATTAGACTAAAGGTAAAGGGGTGGAGAACAATATTTCAAGCAAGCGGAAGCCAAAAGAAAGCTGGCGTGGCGGTGCTGATTACAGATAACCTAGTTTTTAAATCAACAAAAGTAATAAAAGACAAAGAAGGTCACTATATAATGGTGAAGGGTACAGTTCAACAAGAAGACATAACAATTCTAAATATGTATGCACCCAACCTTGGTGCACCCAGGTTCATAAATCAAACTCTGGATCTAAACAAATGGATAAACAACAACACCATAATAGTTGGAGACTCTAACACCCCACTGACAGCACAGGACAGATCCTCCAAACAGAAAATCAACAAAGAAATAATGGACTTAAACAGAACCCTAGAACAAATGGGCCTGACTGACATTTACAGGACATTCTACCCCAAAACCACTGAATATAAATTATTCTCATCAGCTCATGGGTCATTCTCCAAGATTGACCATATCCTAGGACACAAAGCACATCTCAAACAATTTAAAAAAATAGAAATTATACCATGTATCTTTTCAGACCACAATAGAATAAATGTAGAAATCGATCCCAACAGGAGCCCTCATTTCTACACAAAGTCATGGAAACTAAACAACCTTCTGCTGAATGATCACTTCATAAACGAGGAAATCCAGATGGAAATCAAAAGATTCTTTGAACTAAACGACAAAGGTGACACAAGTTACCAAAACCTGTGGGACACAGCTAAAGCAGTCCTGAGAGGAAAGTTTATCTCCATAAATGCCTATATCCAAAAGTCGAAAAGATCACAAATAGACAACCTAATGAATCGTCTCAAAGAGCTGGAAAAAGAAGAACAGACCCACCCCAAACCCAGCAGAAGAAGTGAAATCATTAAGATCAAATCAGAAGTAAACGAAATTGACAACAGGGATACTATACGGAAGATTAGTAAAACAAAAAGTTGGTTCTTTGAAAAAATAAACAAAATCGACACATCATTGCCTAGACTAACGAAAAGCAGAAAAGAAAAATCTCTAATAAGCTCCATAAGGAACAATAAAGGAGAAATTACAACGAATGCCATGGAGATACAAGATATAATTTATGAAAACCACAAAAACTTCTATGCACACAAACTGGAAGATGTTGAGGAAATGGACAATTTCTGAGAAACACACAGCCTCCCTAGGCTCAACCAGGAAGAAATAGAATTCCTAAACAAACCAATATCAAGTACTGAAATTGAAACAGCAATGAAAAACCTTCCTAAAAAGAGAAGTCCTGGACCAGATGGTTTCACACTTGAATTTTACCACACCTACAAAGAAGAACTGGTGCCTATCCTGCAGAAATTATTCCACAACATCGAGAAGGATGGAAGCCTCCCCAACACATTTTATGAAGCGAACATGACCCTGATACCAAAACCAGGAAAGGATGCAACAAAAAAGAAAACTACAGACCAATATCCCTTATGAATATAGATGCAAAAATTCTCAACAAAATCCTAGCCAATCGAATCCAGGTGCTTGTCAAGAAAATAATTCATCACAACCAAGTGGGCTTTATCCCAGGAATGCAGGGATGGTTCAACATATGCAAATCTATAAATGTAATTCACCAAATAAACAGAAGCAAAAACAAAGACCATATGATCCTCTCAACAGACGCAGAGAAAGCATTTGACAAAATTCAACCCCCTTTTATGAAAAGAACACTCCACAAAATAGGCATAAACGGGGCTTACCTAAAAATGACACAAGTCATATATGGCAAACCCACAGCCAATATCATACTGAATGGGGAAAAATTGAAAGCATTCCCACTTAGAACTGGAACAAGACAAAGTTGCCTACTATCTCCACTTCTGTTCAACATAGTGCTGGAAGTCCTCGCTACAGCAATCAGACAAGAGAGCAGAATTAAGGGTGTCCAAATGGGAGCAGAAGAGATCAAACTCTCACTCTTTGCTGATGACACAATATTATACCTAGAAAACCTCAAGGATGCAACCATGAGCCTCCTTGATCTGATAAATGAATTTGGTAAAGTCTCAGGATACAAAATCAATACACAGAAATCAGAGGCATTCATATATGCCAACAACAGTAAAAGTGAGAACCAAATCATAGACGCAATTCCCTTCAAAATAGCAACAAAGAAAATAAAGTGTCTTGGAATATATTTAACTAAGGAAGTAAAAGACCTCTACAGGGAGAACTATGAAACACTGAAGAAGGAAACAGCAGAGAACGTAAACAGATAGAAGAATATACCATGCTCATGGGTCGGTAGAATCAACATTGTTAAAATGTCTATACTATCCAAAATGACCTACAGAGTCAACGCAATCCCTATCAAAATACCATCATCATTTTTCACAGATATAGAAAAAATAATTTTATGCTTCGTATGGAACCAGAGAAGACCCCGTGTAGCAAAATCAATCCTAGGCAATAAAAACAAAATAGGAGGTATCAATTTACCAGACTTCAAACTATACTACAAGGGTATAGTCATTAAAACAGCTTTTTACTGGCACAAGAACAGGGACATTGACTGGTGGAACAGAACAGAGCATCCAGATATAAAACCATCCTCATATAACCAACTAATCTTCGACAAAGCAGACAAAAACATACACTGGGGAAAAGAATCCTTATCCAATAAATGGTGCTGGGAAAACTGGATAGCCACATATAGAAGACTGAAGCAGGATCCACACCTTTCACCTATCACAAAAATCAAATCAAGCTGGGTAACAGATTTAAACCTAAGGTATGAAACTATTAGAATTCTAGAGGAAAATGTGGAAATACTCTTCTAGACATTAGCTTAGGCAACAAATTTATGAAGAAGACCCCAAAGGCAATCAGAGCAACAGCTAAAATAAATAAATGGGACCGGATCAAACTAAAAAGCTTCTGCACAGCCAAAGAAACTGTCATGAGAGCAAACAGACAACCTACAGAATGGGAGAAAATTTTTGCATGCTACACATCCAATAAGGGGCTGATAACTAGAATCTACTTAGAATTCAGAAAACTTAGCAAGAAAAAAATCAAACAACCCTATCAAAAAGTGGGCAAAAGACATGAACAGAAACTTTTCAAAAGAAGACAGAATAATGGCCAACAAATATATGAAAAAATGCTCAACATCTCTAATCATCAGGGAAATGCAAATCAAAACCATAATGAGATATCACTTATCTCCAGTAAGAATGGCCTTTATCAAAAAGTCCTAAAACAATCAATGTTGGCGTGGATTCAGAGAGACAGGAACACTCCTACATTCCTGGTGGGACTGCAAACTAATTCAATCTGTGGAAAGCAATATGGAGATACCTCAAAGCAATACAAGCAGATCTACCATTTGATCCAGCAATTCCACTACTGGGCATCTACCCAAAAGATCAAAAGTCACTTTATGAAAAAGACACTTGCACTAGAATGTTTATAGCAGCACAATTCACAATTGCAAAGCTGTGGAAACAACCCAAGTGCCCATCAATTCATGAGTGCATTAATAAAATGTGGTATATGTATACCATGGAGTACTACTCAGCTATAAGAAACAATGGTGATATAGCACCTCTTGTATATTCCTGGATACAGCTGGAACCCATTCTACTAAGTGAAGTATTTCAAGAATGGAAAAATGAGCACCACATGTACTCACCAGCAAATTGGTATTAACGGATCAACACCTAAGTGGACATATAGGAGTAACATTTATCGGGTGTCGGGAGGGTGGAAGGGGGGAGGAAGGGACGGGTATATAAAACCACAAAAAGAAAGATGTGCAACATTTGGGGGATGGACATGCTTGAAGCTCTTACTCGAGGGGGGAGGGTGGCATGGGCAATATATGTAATCTTAACAATTGTACCCCCATAATATGCTAAAATAAAAAATAATAATAATAAAAAAATAAATATGAACTAAAACACAAAAAAATTTCCTAGAAATCTAATGAAAGACTCTGATATAAAGGATGGAGACCAAAAGAAATAGAAAATAAACATATAAAAGTGGCTTGCAGTAAAAAAGAAGTGAACAATTTTTTAAAAATCTGTGTATTTCTCACCGAGAAGACATATTACAACTATGTAGAAAGAGCAGGGTACTATAAAAGAACATGCAGAGAAGTTAAAAATTTTTTTTTGAAATAAACTCATAGAAGGGTTTTTAAAAGATAAATTTGGCTGGACACAGTGGCTCATTCCTATGATCTCAGCACTTTTAGAGGCTGAGATGGGTGGATCACTTGAAGCCAGGAATTCGAGACCAGCCTGGGCAACATAGTGTGACCCCATCTCTATAAAAAAAAAATTTTAAAATTAGCCAAGGGATCACTTGAGACCAGGAATTCGAGGTTACAGAAAGCTTCAATCCACCCTGGGTGATAGAGTAAGACTACTGTCTTAAAAGAAAAAAAAAAAACAAAGATAAATCTGAGGAAACAGAAAGTAGAGTAAAAAATAAAAGAGATGAGTAATACTAGGGAAAAGATAAGAAAATTAAAGATCTAACATCCAAGTGGTAAGAGTCTCAAAAATATCAAGGGAAAGAAATCATCAGCTAAAGAATTGAAGAAAATTTCCCAGAACTAAAGGACAAGAAGAATTCAAAGAATCTGCAAAAACGGATAAAAAGAGACCCATGCCAAGGCAGATTATTGTGAAATACTGGGATGAATGGAAGATCCCAAAAGTTTTCAGGGTAAACAAGTCACAAAGGATAGAACTGAATGGCAGTCTTATCAACAACAATGGAAACTAGAAAACAAAGTAAAATTCTGCAGGAAAATTATTTCCAACTAGAATTCTCTACTCAAACTACCAAGCAAGTATGAGGAAAACATAGATATTTCAGTTATGCAAAGTTTAAAAACATCTATCACCTATAAAAACTTTCTCAGGAAACCATGAGGGGGATTAACACCACAAAAATGAGGGAATGAACCAAGAAAGCAGGAGACATGGAATATAGGAGGCAGGAAATCCAACATGGTGAGAGGTAAAGGAAGATCCTAGGAAGACAGTTACTTACTAGATGTAGAAAGCAACTAGTTCAGATTGGAAGCTCAAGAAGATAAAACTGATAGAACACCTAAGTGTCTGAATGAGAACTACAAAACTGGTGAGAGTACATAAACAAAAGAAACAAGACAATAATTAACTCTCAAAAGATTTTAAAAAACATCAACAGAAAAACCAAAAAAGGAACAGAAAAAGAAAAGTGATCATAGCTTACCACATGGTTCAGCTGCGAAAAGCACATTTATAATTCTAGTAACGTAAATACTACTAATGACTTAAAAACAAAATTTATATTAGAAGCCTTGGAGTATAAAAATTATATAGTGAGGGCAAAGGGAAGGAAAAAAGCATCCTCATCTCCTATAGAGAGGAATCTATAGATAATGCCAAAAACTGAAAAATCAAAAAATATAGTCATGCTGTTTTGAAAATAGAACTAATCAACTAAAGTTAAAAAGGTCAAAGTGCAGAAAAGGAAATGGGTAACCCCAAGGAGAGGGTACTTGCTTACTGTTTTTTTGTAATAATAACTTTGTAGAATTATTAGTCTCTACATAACAAGCATGCACAAAATTTTGTTAAACTATTTGATAGAAACATAACAGGAAAAAAGAAATGAAGGGACTTATCAGAAAGAGATGTCAAATTACTCAGACTTCAGTCTTTATCAAACTGTTTTTCAAAAACTAAACCTAGAACAACGTGTATATTACTTGAATATGATTATCTACCCTGAACTATACTCTTCCAATGTGATTACAGACAGGGAATTTTCGAAATCTTACCTCAAGGAGAGCTGCTGCAGGATCACCCTGTAGACTTTTTCCCAGTTTGTCAACCTCATCTAATAGGAACACTGGATTGTTAACCCCAACAGTCTTCAAGCCATTGATTATTCGACCAGGCATACTGCCGACATAGGTGCGCCTATAGAAAGCAAGCAGCAAGTTCACAACATGTCAGGTGGCAAGAGCAATACCAGTAGAAATCAAAAAGGTACTATATATTTAAAAGGCACTGTGATACATCAAAAAGTTGTTATTATTTTAAATTGTCAGTAGTAGAACGATCCACCCTTTTTACTTACAAAGGTTGAATAGAAACCTACTATATTTCTCTAGGACATTTAAAAAGAGTTATCTTCACCTTGAGAAGAAACTGAATAAAAATAAATGTCCACAACAAGTTATTAGATTCAATTCTAATTTTACTTTCTATTTAAATTCTGGCTGCAAGTTGCCCATGATACTAGAAGAACTATATCTCATTTTTGCCATTTAGTGAAATAGAAAAACACTAAAGTTACCAGTTATGGTTTTTACTCTTCAAGGTTCCAAAATGTCCAAAGGACCTTATGAATTTAATTCCCGTGCTTTTCGTGGTTTTTCAGAGCATCCCCCTCCACCTCCAACACAATGAATGATCTTTTTACATGCTGAAATGTCTGCCCCAGGGCTGGTTAAAACATTTCCATCTTCACAAAGGAGATTAAAATTAGCTGAAGGGCCACTCAGAATGTAGACCTCCCCCCTACCCCCCAAAAATCCAAACTCTTTTATTTTAAGAGGCAATAATCTGTTATTAATTGTATTACATTGGTGCAAGGGTAATTGCAGTTTCAGCATTGTTGAAATTTGCCATTTGATATTGGAATACATTCTTAAATAAATGTGGTTGTTATAAATCATTTTAATGCACATTTCTCACTCTTTTTGCTGATGACTTATTACTTGCTATTTATTTTATATTTGTTTTAGACTAGGAGATGATGTTAGACAAAAAGCAAATTCGAGCAATTTTCTTATTTGAGTTCAAAATGGGTCATAAAGCAGCAGAGACAACTGGCAACATCAACAAAGCATTTAGCCCAGGAACTGCTAACGAACTTACTGGGCAGTGGTGGTTCAAGAAGTTTTGCAAAGGAGACAAGAACCTTGAAGATGAGTGCAGTAGCCAGCCATTGGAAGTTGACAACCACCAATTGAGAGCAATCACTGAAGCTACAGGAGAAGTTACACATGAACTCAACATCGACCATCCTACGGTCGTTTGGCATTTGAAGCAAATTGGGAAGATACGAAAGCTCTGTAAGTGGGTGCCTCATGAGCTGACCGAAAATCAAAAAAATCATCGTTGTGAAGTGTTGTCTTTTCTTCTTGTATGCAACAACAATGAACCATTTCTCAGTGAGATTGTGATGTGCCATGTAAAGTGGATTTTATACGACAACCAGCTGAGTGACTGGAACGAGAAGCTCCAAAGCACTTCCCAGAGCCAAACCTGTACCAAAAAAAGGTCATGGTTACTAGTTGGTGGTCTGCTGCCAGTCTGATCCACTACAGCTTTCTGACTCCCAGTAAAACCATTACATCTGAGAAGTATGCTCAGCAAATCAAATGAGATGCACTGAAAACTACAATGCCTGCAGCCGGCATCAGTCAACAGAAAGGGCCCAATTCTCCACAACACCTGACAAGTAGCAAAACCAATGCTTAAAAAGTTAAAGGAATTAGGCTATGAAATTTTGCCTCATTCACCACATTCATCTGACCTCTCGCCAACCAACTACCACTTCTTCAAGAATCTCGACAACTTCTTCAGGGAAAATGCTTCCACAACCAGCAGGATGCAGAAAATGCTTTCCAAGAGTTCTTCGAATCCCGAAGCATGGATTTTTACACTACCAGAATAAACAAACCTACTTCTCGTTGGCAAAAATGTGTTGATTGTAATGGTTCCTATTTTGATTAATAAAGATATATCTGAACCTAGTTATAATGATTTAAAATTCATGGTCCAAAACCACAATTACTTTTGCACCAACCTAATAGTAGAGGATCTCCAGTCAACAGTGTTTATATCAACATTCCATAATTCTGGCCTTTTGAATAAAACTGTATTTATCTCATAAACACTAATTGGCACAACCAAGTTCAGCCTGATATTTTGGTGAACATTTAAAATGTTAGGGGCTGCTTTATCATGTATGAACAAGAATCACTCATGAAATTGTGACAGATGTAGAATGTGGCATGAAATAAAAACAAATATGTCTATCAAACTGAAAAAAAACATGCCTTTTTTTTTTTTTAACAGAGCTGGAAAAACTTTACTTTAAGCAGCAATTTACTAATTTTAATTACAACCCCGTTGCCTAAGTCATGCATAAAGGCATAAAAGGCTGACTGCCTAGAAGAAAATGATCTATGATAAGTGGAACAGCAGCAGATATAATTTCATGATCTGCACAAAGTTGATTCACAGAGCAGGCCTCAATTCTGCCACATGACTTGTATAAAGTAGGACAGAATAAACAGAGTGACCTTTGAAAAGACAAAAGAGCCTTGAAAATACCGTGGGAATGCCTTTCATCCAGAGGTGATCAAGTTATTGGAACCAGATACAATACTGTCCTGTTACAATAAGGAATTAGTACATTCAAGATTTCAGAATGAGATACAGGAAGGATGAGACTCAAAATTAATAAATTCTTTCAAACTGTTTCTCTAGAGAACTTGCAGATTTGCCATCACTCCTATTTTTAGGAGTGTTAGGGCAGGCAAGTTTTTTAAGAATCTCAAAGACTCCACGGGTCATTTCTTGCTGCAGTAATTTATTTACCTTTCCTTTTTTGATGGGGAAACTTCAAAAACAAGTATTGACAATTCTAGACCTAAAGTTACGGAGAGAAAATAATATTCTATGGAGGCACCTTTTCCAAAAAAATCCAGAAAATTTCTTTTTGGTCACACTGTATATAAGCAATTCCTCCTAAACATTCTAACTGTTTTCTAGAGCCTAGAGAATAAGGTCCAAACTCCTCTGTCTGGAGTTCAAGGGTCTTCACAGTCCACGCCTCATCAGCCTTCACAGCTTGCTGCTATGACTCTCTTGTTTAGTCCACAGTCAAGATCCGATTAAACCCCTTACACTTTTACCTTTGTTTATACGGTTTCTTCCTGCCCTTAATACTCTCCCAGCCTATATAAATCCCAACATTCTAAGAAACTTTTCTTGACTATCTCTCACAAAGTGATTGTTCCAATAATGCACTGTCTACCACATTTTCTGGTCCTATAGTTCATCTGATGCACACTTATAACCTCGTTTTTGACTCATGGGCACTATTCCCTTCTCTAAAGAGCCAAATGAGCACTTTGATGGTAGCGACTGAACCTTGTCACAGAACAGATGCTGGATACAGAGGTGTAAGGACTGTTTCCCTCTTTCTATCACCACTGTTCAGGTGATACAAGCCTTTGAACACTACTCTGTGCAAATTACTTGACCTCGTCTATAAAATGGTGATGATAATAGCACCAGCCTCCTGGATTACATGAGGATTATGAGAGAACATAGGTAAAGCACAGAGGATAGAGCCTAGTACATAGTAAGCTTAAAGGATGTTAACTGTTACTAGTAACAGCTACTTAAAGTCTACTTCTGGTTTCTTAGAAAAAGTACAAATGCAGAAATCAATATATATGAATTTGAGTCCCATTTCAATTTCTGCCTCATGGAAGTGACTTTTACAAATGTATTTAATAGCACCAAGCATGCTCAATGCCTTTAGTGTTCCTCTTTTTCTGGTTATTAAAAGAAAAGAACTTCTAATTTGTCAGAAACCACTCTAGAAATGTAAGTCAATATCTTCTATATGCTGAGTTTGTTTGAAAATGTTTTTTCTATTCAGAACTATCTTTTTTTTTTTTTTTTTTTGAGATAGAGTCTCACTCTGTTGCCCAGGCTAGAGTGCCATGGCATCAGCAACCTCAAACTCCTGGGCTCAAGCAATCCTCCTGCCTCAGCCTCCCAAGTAGCTGGGACTACAAGCATGCACCACCATGCCCAACTAACTTTTTTAATATATATTTTTTAGTTGTCCAGCTAATTTCTTTCTATTTTTTAAGTAGAGATGGGGTCTCGCTCTTGCTCAGGCTGGTCTCAAACTCTTGAGCTCAAACGATCCGCCTGCCTCAGCCTCCCAGAGTGCTAGGAATACAGGCGTAAGGCACCGCGCCCGGCCCAGAACTATCCTTTGCCAGAAGGTACAATACCATGCAATTCACTAACTGAAGATAAAGAAATTACTTTGAATAAATCTGTGGAATAGAATATGAAATAAGATGGTGAAAAATGTAGCAATACACAAAGTAAAATGTTCTCTTTCAATATCACTGAACAACTGCAACCATTTTGTAACAAATTAACATACCAAAATATCCTCCTGAGAAACTTCACAGGTAGAAAATAAATGAAACTAGTACTCTTTAACAACCTATAGTTTTCTTAAGGGCAAAACATTAATCTTTTCTATATTCTGCTTCCCCTTGATATAGTATCTGGAAAGCAACAGTATAATACAGTAAAGTTTACAAAGAATATATCATTTTAGGAACGTATTATTCAGCCTAAATATAAGATTACCTAAAATTTTTTCTTACAATTGAAGTATGCATGTTAATTTAAAAATACATAAAATTCATACTTTTCTTATAATTATTGCAGGCAATACACAGATTTATCAGGACTATTCAACTAGTGTGTAAGATACACAAAACCAAAACTGTCTACATAGTTCAAACTTTTGAGTTATAAAATCACTATTTTTCATCTTCCAAAAAATAGTCTGGTTTATGCTTCAAAAAACAACTACAGAGAATTATAACATGACCTGTTTACAGCCCCATGATAATCAACTACTTTTTACTGTTCTGCTCTCCACCTAAATATCTTAGAATCTAATGTAATCCAAAAGGCTGGTCAACCTGTTACTGTCAATGCCATCTAAAAATTAGGAATAAAATATGGCTTCGCTCACCTCTTTTCCAAGTATGTAAAGAAGAGAGAAAAACACCGGCATTTAACTATCAGTTTTTTCTGCCTATTCAATTAAAGGGCTCTTATTGGATATAATGCAAACTTTTAAAGTGATATTTACAAATAATTTGTAATATAAAAAAATGTTTATGTGATATAAGAAAGGGTAGGATTACAAGTCTATTGCTTAAAACCCAATAAAAAGTCTGGCAGAAAAGAAACAACATGTTAACTGATTATATTTGTATGGTAAAAATAATAAATGGGGACTTTTACCTTTCTTATTTTTCAAATTTTCTACCAAGGCAGGTGTGTGTGTGTTGTGTGTGTGTGTATGTTTGTCTCTAATTGGAAAAAGTCATCAGTTTAACAAAGATCCAATGATCTTGCAAAGAAAAATAGTCTTTAAGGAACTGAGATTTTAATATAACATGTCTAAACAAATCCAATTGTTATTCTTTTAGCAGTCATTCCTAAATCTTTTTATAGACTAATTTATATGGATGTACTCATCTGAAGGACAGCATGACTTCCAAAATATAATTATGTTTTAATCTTAGATGAATTCTCAAAACACTTAGCATTTACCATGTTTAACACTGTGCTAAATAAGCATCATGGGTATATACAAAGGAGTATAAGATATATGATAAATTCCCTGACTGATAATGCTTGTACTTTTTATATATGTATTTATGTTTTATATACACAGTTGTATGTTAGAAATGCCAAAGGCCTATATTACTTAATCATTAAAGGAGTACAATAGACAGTAAGTGGTCAGTTTACATGAGTAAGATCATAACTGATTACACTTATATTAAGAGGGGAAGCTTTGGGTTAGGACCTTAAAATAAAACTAAATTTTAGGCAAAGAAAAGCTATATTCAAATCTATAAGGAGGATGGTGAGCAAACCATAATATGTCTGATATCCTATGCTAAAAAAAATATTAAAAGCTTGCTGCTTCAGTTATTTTTCCCTTGAAGAGACTAATAATGAAATAGTTAATTTATTTTATTAACAAAATGAAGTTATACTTCATTTTGGATTGCATATGAAAATTAATCAATGTGAAAATCATAAGTTTGTTTTTCTTATCATCTTGTTTGAAAATTGAGCCAAGGATTCCTTGTAATAATAATAATTTTATTATCTGAACAAACAGCTGATAAAGTACTTCCAGAGGGTTAATATCAACAGTGATTTGAGATATATCATAATATATCTCAAGGAATCCTTGCCAAGGATTCCTTGTAATGACATAATTTGATTATGTGAAAAATAGCTAGTAAAGTACTTCTAAGAGTTAATATTAACAGTGACTTGAGATATATTTAATGTATCATAATAAGCATATTATTTCTTTTTACCAATAAATAAGAAAAAGTGGTGATTATGCAAACATGGATTTTATAAAACTGAAACCTAAAAGAAGTTATTTTATGTTTAATTTTTGTGAATTGATTTAAATTACTAAAATGTAACATTTAAATTTAACAATTTAAGTTGTAAAAACTGATAGAAGAGAACAGGTATTTTGTAGTTTGTAGACAGAAAAATCCCAATGGAGATAACCTCAAATGAGAAATGTTGAGAAGACTGAAAAACTGAATGAGTTAATATGCAACATAAACACTTTTCTTCCTTTAAGCCACTCAAAATAATATAAATAAAAACACTGAGCAAATATTAGTCAGATCATTATTATTTCCCCAGTCTAAGATTTAAATGTAAACCAAGCCTTTCTTTTTCTTCATCATCTCCCACCTCATTACCATTTAACTCAAACAAATATCTTTGGCTGTTCTTAAAACCAATTCCTACATGTTAGCACCTTCCTTCACAGAAGTAGGTACTTCTAGCAAAAGGCTGGAGGTCCACACATGGGAAAATAAGGAAGTGAGTGACAAAAATGGAGAGAATAAGCAAGGAAGATAACATAAAGCAGCTCTGCTTTTTCTGTGGCTATTTAAAAACTGCAGAACAGTGATGTCTACTCAGAGACTGAGGAAAACAAAACTTTTCATGAACTCTCATTATGAGCACATGACCAATACTAAAATGTCAAGACCTGGGTGTCTCCTGAATGCCTCAATTGTCACATGGAACCACGTGTTCCCACAGATGCCACCCACAGTTGTGCTGTGACCCTCTACTGTTCTTCCTCCCTCCTACTCACCTTTACTTCATACACATACACACATACTCCGCCTTCACTCTCACCTTTTCTTCACAAGTGCACCCCATCGCTCTCCACATGCTTCCAAACAAGTTCTCAAATAAAAAATTTTACCAGACTTACTTTAATTTAGGGGGTAGGTGGTAGTAAGTCCCTAACAGCACAAGAGTAAGTAGTGTTTAATGAATGATCCGGTACAATGATGGCTAGGGAATATTTACCAACAATGTGTATCTAAAATCAGGTTTATAGAATGATTCACAAAACAAATCCAGATACTTACTATCTATCTATCTATCTATCTATCTATCTATCTATCTATCTATCTATCTATCTATCTATCTATCTATCTATCATTTTGAGACAGGGTTTAGCTCTGTCACCCAGGCTGGAGTCCAGTGGTATCGTGAGACCTCACCGTAATCGCAAACTCCTTGGCTCAGGTGATGCTCCTGTCTCAGCCTCCCCAGTAGCTGGTGGGACTATAGGCATAAGCCACAATGCTGAGGTAATTTTTGGTTTTTGTAGAGACAGGGTCTCATTCTTGCTCAGGCTGGTCTCGAACTCCTGAGCTCAAGTGATCTTCCCACCTTGGCCTCCCAGAGGGCTAGGATTACAGGCGTGACTGCCTGGCACTAGATACCTTTTATTTGGCAATGATCATAGCCTCAAGATACATATTTCTAAAAAACTTAAATTTACAAACATTTTGGGCAACAGTGATTGTAACATAACCTCCTTTTACAAAAGACTCATAAAGTAAATTCTTATTTTTCCTCAGACTTAATTTTCTTTTCCTTTCCTTTTTCAGAGACGGGGTCTTGCTATGTCACCCAGGATGGTCACAAATTCCTGGCCTCAAGTGCCCCTCCCACCTCCCAAGTTGCTGGAGGAGTTAGAAGTATAGGCACACACCACCATACCCAGCTTATTTTGCTTTTAAAATTTTTTCAAAGATGAGGTCTTGCTATGTTAGACTCAATATTTTTACAATAGTCACATACAAAAGTATACTTAATTGAAAAAGAATGAACAAATTGTCAGTAAAGATTTAATACCGAGATCTGTTTAAAACTGACAATGTTGACATTGTGAGAACCATGACATTATACTTGTCTATCACTAGGCAATAGAAAAACACATTTTCCACAATTTTGCTATATAAACTAAGTAATAATGCTGAGAACAGGATAAATATTTTAGAATGCAATGTAAAAATGAGATTGAAGTTTATAAAAAGTCATATTGAAGCTTGTACATCTAAACTTGTCCTCCTGAGAATTTAGAATTAAAGTAATAATAATAATTAAAACTAATTTTTAGTGAATGCTCACTGTGTACCAACTATCTAATAAGACTTACTGAATAATAAATACCAGTGTGGGAAGAAATAAAGACAATTAGGTACATGTTATATGCCTAAGACATCAATTAATGTCACATAACATTAATTACACAAACTCATCCTTTAAACCCCATCAAATACTTACACGATACAACACGTAAGAAAAGAAATAAATTAGAACAACTCAGGGTATGAATCAAGTCACTTGAAGGAAGAACACCTCCTAAAAGCTCTGTAGCTAAAATTAAAAGATTTAGGCCCCAGACTCAGCTTCTCCAAGGTTAGTCCAAGAGTGATAATGGCAATTTCTTTATAAAAGCAAACCACAGCCTCTAGTGGCACATGTAAGAATAAGATCGTCCAAGCAACAAAAATATCTTTCAAAACTACCAGAAGGAATCACCCAAATCAATTCTCTACTCTGATCTGCAACCCTCATTGTTCATTTACTAAAATCTTGGAATGATTCTTTTTTTTATGCGTAAGAATTGTAAGTGAGCAAATAAAAGATAATAGAAATAACCATTTCTCACAGAAAAGTTTCTAAAACAGTCTTTGAATAAGGCAAATGGAAAATATGGAAATAAGGCAAATGGAAAATAATATAAAAAGCATATGCTTTTATAAGCAGTTTACAGTTTCTGCATTTTTAAATGTTCTACATTTTAAAATGTTCTTTAACATGTACGCTATAGGTATATTTCTCAAAATTTGCAACTGCTATGAAACCCTTAAACCATGAAATGTAAGTTCATGCTTTCCTAGGTATCTTCCAATCATATAAACAAAGACCAGGGAGAATAAAACAATGAACATAACATGCAAATATTGAGTCTACTAAAGTCAGATCAAACAGATACAAAGTTCTTACAGTTTAATATGTTATTTACAGAAGTGAATCCATAATGCAAGGATAAACCTTGTTAATTACACTAATGTTTCTCATTATTGCTCATTTTCATAATACAAACCAGCCTTTAGAAAAGGAATTTGAAACTGTAACCAGAACAAATTTGTTACCAAACATTTCTTAACTTCTCTATCTGTCCTACCTATTGCAGTTATTTTTTAAAACTCTAAGAGTTATGGGCCATTATTTATGGAATGCTACTGAGCTAAAAAGAACAGACATTATAATATCCAATCATAAATAATTTATAATTACATTCAAATGGATTCTAGGAAAGCTGAGGCACAGACTAGCTATACACTGTCATACAAATGTCAAGGTTAGTTTGGGTATACCATTATTGCTTACAGGCTCTAGGCTAGCTAATAAGTCTTGTAAATGTCCTTTCCATTAAAAGTACCATAAACAGCTCTTTAAGAAAAATAGATATATGTTATGCCTCAGCTTTTCTTTGGGCTTTAGTCAATTAAAAGTTAAGAAGAATCAGAGATTAACCTGAGAGAAGTATTCTACCTGTGTCCTCGGATGTCAGACTGATCGCATACTCCTCCAAGTGCAATCCTGTGGAACTCCCGACCTAGGGTCTTGGCCACTGATCTTCCCACACTAGTTTTGCCAACTCCAGGAGGGCCAACAAAGCAAAGAATTGGGCCCTTCAGGTTATTTTTCAGCTGTCTGACAGCCAAGTATTCCAGCACTCTTTTCTTCAATTTTTCCATGGCATAATGGTCATTATCCAGAAGAATCCGGGCTGCCCGAATGTCCAGGCGGTCTGTCAAATAATCCAACAAAAAATAATTTGAGCACATGGAATTTTCAAGTGAAAGAACTCCTTACAAGTCTGACAAGAGCCAAAATATTTTTTAGAAAAAAGATGTGATAACAGATTTTCATCCTTCTAAATAAGTCTTGAAAGAGACCTGCATCTGGTTTTTCTGCTTAAGATTTCATGTCTTCAGAGATAATAGGCACTATACAATTAAAAACTCGATGCTCATTCATTTAATTTGGAATGATTTTCTAGATATACATTATTTCTTATGGAGACACAATTTCTATATATCTATTTGTGCAGGCATTTGCTCTTCTTTTTTTTTTTTTTTTTTTTTTTTGGAGACAGAGTCTCGCTTTGTTGTCCAGGCTAGAGTGAGTGCCATGGCGTCGGCCTAGCTCACAGCAACCTCAAACTCCTGGGCTCCAGTGATCCTTCTGCCTCAGCCTCCCGGGTAGCTGGGACTACAGGCATGCGCCACCATGCCCGGCTAATTTTTTATATATATATCAGTTGGCCAATTAATTTCTTTCTATTTATAGTAGAGACGGGGTCTCGCTCTTGCTCAGGCTGGTTTTGAACTCCTGACCTTGAGCAATCCGCCCGCCTCGGCCTCCCAAGAGCTAGGATTACAGGCGTGAGCCACAGCGCCCGGCCTTCTTCTTTTTTTTTTTAAAAAAGGTATTTTTGTTCTTATTACAGTATTAATATCTGTTCATTCCAGAAAACCTGATGACACTAATAAAAAAGAAGAAAATAGTTACCCATACTCTCATGCCCCTAAGAGACACTACTTTTATTTTGGTATGTGTTATTCCAGGTTGTATGTATACATTTACATATCTATTTTTCAAAATGGGATTTTATGAAGCTTTTGGGTTTTGTAAAATGTTTTTTCACTTAATATATTACAGATCACTTTCAGTGCCACATGTATTCTTCACAGTAACATTTTATGGTTACTTAATATTCCATTATTTAATTGTCTAGATTAATTTAACATTTAATTCCCTTTTGCTGGGCATTTAGGTTGTTTACAAATCTTTACAGTTATAAAGCATATTGTGCATCACTGTAACTAAATCTCTGCATATATCTGTAATTATTTCCTTCAGTTAATCTTCTATCAATGGAAGTACTAGGTAAAAAAACTAACAAACAAAAAAGGCATAAAGAATTCAGGGCCAGAGTATGAAGGCTCATGCATGTAATCCTAGCACTCTGGGAGACCAAGGTGGGAGGATCACTTGAGTTCAGGAGTTTGAGACCAGCCTGAGCAAGAGCAAGATCCCTGTCTCTACTAAATACAGAAAAAAAAACAAAAGAAAAGAAAATTAGCCAGGTGTCATCCCAGGGCAATAGAGCAAGACTCTGTGCCCATCCCCCCAAAAAAGTATGGCCTAGTTAATTAGTTCCATCCAGAAAAGTTGTATTAATTAAAGTCTTACCAGAAGGGCATGAGTTTGGCTTTGTTTCTAGAGCCAAGCTTTCACCAGGTTTACCAAAGTGCTTTAGCACTCAAAATACTCATAAACACCAGGTCACAGAAGCCAAAATGAACTCACCAGCTGGTTGGCTGCCAGGAGACAATACACAGCCACATGATCATACTGACATTGAAAGAAGATAGGAGAAAGAAATATACTCAAGTTCATTATTTTAAATAGTTATTTAGAATATGCTATGGATTTTTTTTCTTTTCTTTTTTTGAGACAGGGTCTCACTCTGTCGCACAGGCTAGAGTGCAGTGGCATCATCATGGCTTGCTGCAGCCTCAAAACTCCTGGGCTTAAATGACCCTCCTGCCTCAGCCTCCCACGTAGCTTGAACTACCAACATGTATCACACCTGGTTAACATTTATTCTTTTTCTCTCTTTCTCTCTCTTTTTATAGATAGGGTCTTGCTCTGTTGCTCAGGATACAGTGGAGTGGCATGATAACTCATGGCAACCTCAAACTCCTTGGCTCAAGCAATCCTCCTGCCTCAGCTTCCTGAATAGCTGGGACTACAGGCGTCTACCATCACACCAAGCTAATTTTTCTATTTTTTGTAGAGACGAGGATCTCACTTATGTTTACTCAGATTGGTCTTGAACTCCTGTCCTCAGCAACACTCCTGCCTCGGCCTCCTAAAATACTAGGCATTGCTTCTTAATACAGGCATGAGCTTCTTAAAGGAAGAAAAATGGCCTTAAATGGTCATTTCATTCCAAAGCTAGTCCATAAAAACCAGGCTAAGCAGTATTTTATCTAATTTAATGATAGTACTATTGATTTTAGAGTCCTAGGTGAATGATTTGGAAAGGGAAAAATAAAATGTCTTCCCATTTTTTTGGCTTCCAGAACTCAACCAATGAATATATGAATAAGTGAAAGATAACAAGTTTCCCAACTGTTTCACAACAATTTTAATCCTGACACTAAAACATACCACAGTAAACACAAAGGAAAACTTCAGACTAATCCCATTTTGTATAGCTTTAAATATTAAAATGCTAGCAAATCAAATCTATTGTAAGAATAATCTACTAAATCTCAATGGGATGTATTTTAGTTACACAAAGATGGCTCAATGTTAGATTATCAATATGTTCATTACATCACCATGTCCAAGGGGATAAATTTTCCATCAAAATATTATTTTGTACCTAAAAAGGTACTTGTTATAATGCATCATCCATCCTGATTAACACATTCAGTAAGCTAAGAACAGAATTCTAGGTAATTTAGAAAAGAATAAAAACATTGTGAAGGAGTTTCTTCTAAGAAATATGCCAAGTAGGCCGGGCGCAGTGGCTCACACCTGTAATCCTAGCACTCTGGGAGGCCGAGGTGGGTGGATTGCTCAAGGTCAAGAGTTCAAAAACAGCCTGAGCAAGAGCAAGACCCCGTCTCTACTATAAATAGAATGAAATTAATTGGCCAATTAATATATATAGAAAAAATTAGCCGGGCATGGTGGCGCATGCCTGTAGTCCCAGCTACTCAGGAGGCTGAGGCAGAAAGATTGCTTGAGCCCAGGAGTTTGAGGTTGCCGTGAGCTAGGCTGACGCCATGGCACTCACTCTAGCCTGGGCAACAAAGCGAGACTCTGTCTCCAAAAAAAAAAAAGAAATATGTCAAGTAAAGATAATTTTAAAAGTTCTTTCAATCTTTTAAGGAAAGGTAATTTCCATACTATATAAATTATTTTTTCTATCTTTTCTATATAGGATATATTATTCTTTTTAATGATTTAGAAAGCATGCTTCTCATTTTGAATAACAGTTACATGTAAAAAAAATTAAAACTTACTTGAACATAAATTTCTTTATTTACAATTTGAAGACTGGCTCCTCTTATTTAAGATGAGAAAATTAACAAACGTATTTTCTACAACTCTTTCCTCTCTGTTTTCAATTAATACCTCAGATCTCTACTTGGTTAGGTTAGCTTCTCTATTAAGAATTATAAATGACATTTTCATGGTTTTATAACCATATTCACAACAATTATCTAGACCTAATTCTATATAGTAATGGTTTAGGAGCTCAACACGACTCATTTTATACCAAAATTTATTTATCTTTAGTTTTTGTTGAAATGCTAAACAATGAGAAATATTTTCATGATGTTCCTACAAGTTATATGAGGCAAAAAACAAAAAAAAGAAAACAGAAAAAAATTTTCATGATAGATACATGGGTGCTATACATCTCTAATGCTGATACACATGGCATCTTAGAGTCCCAAGAAATATTTCGTTTCAAATAAAAGGCAGTATTTTGTCATGACATGCACACAGGAAATAAATTAAGAAATAAATTTACCACTATAGTTCATAGCAACTTTATTTCTAATAGTCAAAAAACTGGAAACAACCCTAATATCCATCAACAGGTGAAAGAGGATAAACAAATTATGATACATCCATATATTATAATACAGCTCCAGCAATAAACACAATCCCAATTACAATAGCATCAAAAAGGATAAAATACTTAGATATAAATTTAACCAAGAAGGTGAAAGGTTTATACCAGGGGTCCTCAAACTTTTTAAACAGGGGGCCAGTTCACTGTCCCTCAGACCATTGGAGGGCCGGACTATAGTTTAAAAAAAACTATGAACAAATTCCTATGCACACTGCACATATCTTATTTTAAAGGAAAACAACAAACGGGCAAAAACACCCGCGTGTGGCCTGCGGCCATAGTTTGAGGACGCCTGGTCTATACACTGACCAATGTTTTATAGTTATATACATTGATGAAAGAAACAATAAAACATTGATGAAAGAAATTAGATACAAATAAATGGAAAGATATTCCATGTTCACAGACTAGAAGAATATTGTTAAAATGTCCAAAGTATCCAAAGTGACGTACGTATTCAATACAATCCTTATCAAAATTCCAATGGCACTTTTCATAAAAATGGAAAAGAAAATCCTAAAATTCATATGGAATCACAAAAGATCCTGAATAGCCAAATCAATCTTAGGCAAGAACAACAAAGCTAGAAGCACCATACTTTCTGATTTCAAGTTACATTACAAGGCTACAGTAATCAGCAAGTATTGTTGTGGCACAAAACAGACACAAAGACCAACGGAACAGGCCGGGCGCGGTGGCTCACGCCTGTAATCCTAGCACTCTGGGAGGCCGAGGCGGGCGGATTGCTCAAGGTCAGGAGTTCAAAACCAGCCTGAGCGAGACCCCGTCTCTACCATAAAAATAGAAAGAAATTAATTGGCCAACTAATATATATAATATAAAAATCAGCCGGGCATGGTGGCTCGTGCCTGTAGTCCCAGCTACTCGGGAGGCTGAGGCAGCAGGATCGCTTGAGCCCAGGAGTTTGAGGTTGCTGTGAGCTAGGCTGACGCCACGGCACTCACTCTAGCCTAGGCAAGAAAGCGAGACTCTGTCTCAAAAAAAAAAAAAAAAAAAAAAAAAAAAGACCAACGGAACAGAATTGACAGCCCAGACCCATACCTATTGGGTCAACTAATTTTCAATGGGAGAACCGTAAATATACATAGGGAAAGGAGTCTCTTCAAATAAATGTTGGGAAAATTGGATATCCACATGTGTAACAATGAAATTGGACCCTTAACTTATATCATACATGAAAATTAATTTAAAATGTATCAGAGACTTAAACATAAGATCTGAAAATGTAAAACTCCTAAAAAACAACAACAAAAACATATAGAAGAAGGATCTCTGGCCAGGCATAGTGGCTCACACCTGTAATCCTAACACTCTGGTAGGCCAAGGCAGGAGGATCCTTTGAGTTCAGGAGTTCAAGACCAACCTGAGCAAGAACAAGACTCGGCCTCTACTAATAGAACAATTAGCCAGGCATGGTGGCATGCACCTGTAGTCCCAGCCATTTGGGAGGCTGAGGCAGGAGGATCGCTGAAGCCCAAGAGCTTGAGGCTACAGTGAGCTATGATGACGTTACGGCACTCTAGCCTGGGTGACAGAGTTAAGACTCAGTCTCAAAAAACAAATTAAAAGAAGAAGAAGAAGAAGAAAAAAAGAATAAGGACCTTGATATTGGTCTAGGCAATGATTTTTCTGGATATGACAACAAAAGCAAGGCAACAAAAGCAAAAATAAGCAATCCAACTAAAAAGCTTCTGTATAGCAAAATGAAAAGGCAATCTATGGAATGGGAGAAACTATTTGCAAACCATATATTTAATAAGAGGTTAATATCCAATATATAAAAGAAATCCACACAACTCAATAGCATAAAAACAAATAGCCCAAGTACAAAAAATGGACAACGGACGTGAACAGACATTTCTTCAAAGACACGCAAATGGCCAACAAGTGAAAAGTGCTTACTATGACTAATCATCAGGTAAATGCAAATCAAAACCTCAATGAGACATCCCCTCATACCTGCTAGGATGGGAATTACTAAAAAGAAAAAAAATGATAACAAGTGAAGGCAAGAGTACGGAGAAAAGGGAACCCTTATATACTGTTGGCAGGAATCTAAGTAGGTATAGCCATTATGAAAACAACATGATCCCAGAAAAATGGATGGCTTCAAAAAATAACAAAAAAGAATAGTATAAAAGTTACTCAGAAAAATAAAAATAGAACTTCCACATGATCCAGAGATCCCGCTTCTGGGTATATGTCAAAATGAATTGAAATCAAGGACTCAAAGAGATATCTGCACTCTCATGTTCACTGCAGTTTTATTTACAACAGCCAAGATATGGAAACAACCTAACTGTCCACTGACAGATAAATGGATAACGAAAATATAATAGAAAAATGCAATGGAGTATCATTCAGCCTTAAAAAAGAAGGAAATTTTACCATTGTGATAACATGATGGACCTGGAGGGCATTAATTTAAGTGAAATAAGCCAGACACAGAAAACAAATAATGCATGATTTTACATATATGTGGAATCCAAAATGATCAAACTCAAAAAAGGAGAGAGTAGAATGGTGGCTGTCAGGGTCAGGGGAGAAGAAAAAATTAGGAGGTGATGGTAAAAGGATACAAAGTTTCAGTTATGCAAGGTAAATAAGTTCTGGAGTTTTGGAGATTTATTATAAAGCCTAGTGCCTATAGCTAACAATACTATAATGTGTACTTAAAATTTGCTAGATGGTAGATCTTATGTGAAATGTTCTTACCACCCTCCCCCCAAAAAAGCCTATAATAATAATAATAATAATTATAATTATAAAAGGGGCAGGAAGAAGCTTTGGGAGGAGATGGATATGTTTATGGTTTTGAAGGTGGTGATAGTTTCATGGGTGTATACTTATCCCCAAACTCACTGAGATGTATTCATTAAATATGTACAGAGCAAGATGGCCACATATAACCCTCCAGCAATAGTCCCTCCCTAGGAACACCAAATTCAACAACTATCCAAACTAGAAGGCACCTTCATAAAATCAACAATCAGGTGAGCGATTACAGTATAGTTTTAATGTTTCATCAAGGAAAGAGGCACTGAAGAGCGCAGGAAAGAGTTTTGCATTGCTCATGCCTCCCCACCTCCCTCCTGACCAGCAGCATTGTGCCAAGTGCCTGGTGGAGAGAGAATCTGCGTGCCTGGGGTGGGAGTGGGGAGACTGAAGTGACTCTGGGACACTACGTTTTAACTTAGGGCCACCCTGTCACAAGAGAACACAGTACAGGGCAGAACTGCCGGCATTCATGGAGGAGGAAGCATTTAGACCAGCCCGGCCAGAGGGAAATCCTCCTCCCCGGCAGTAGAAACTTGAGTTCTAACTAGCTCCACTACTGGCTCACAAAAGGAGTCTGGGGCCTATAATAAATTTGAAAGGTACTTAGGCCACAAAGTCTACAGTCCTTGGGCAAGTCCTACAGCTGCACCAGCTCAACAGCTAGTAGACTTTGGGTGTCTGTGACCCAGTGAGACACCAGCAACAGTGGCCAAGACAGTGCCTGTGTTACCCACCCCTCCCCTCACTCCAAGCAGTGCAACTTGGAGAGAGTTTTCTTCTACTTGAGGAAAGGAAAGGGATGAGTACAAAGTAACGGTAAGCATGCAAATACAGAATACTCTAGTGCTATAATTACAGTAGATAAACCACTTATATCTTCAGTAGGGAGACTAAAAGACAAGCTTATCAAAAATAACAACTACAACAACTTTTTAAGAGATAGTATAAAAAGATATAAAATGAAAACAACAAAAAGTCAAGAAAGGGGGATGAAGTTAAAGCACAGAGTTTCTTTTAGATTGCTCTTTGTTTGTTATCTGTAAGCAGAGTTAAGTTGTCACTTGTTTAAAATAATTGGTTATAAATGTTTTTTGCAAGCCTCATGGTAACCTCAAATCAAAAAACCTGCAATAGATAGATAAAATGAAAGGCAAAAAATTAAAACACACTACCAGAGATAATCACTTTTACACAAAGGAAGACAGGAAGGAAGGAGAACGTACATACGTACATACCACAAAATAACCAGAAATCAAATAACAACACAGGAGTAGTAAGTCCTTACCTATTATTAGTAACACTGAATGTAAATGGACTAAACTCTCCAATCACAACACATACAGCTGTTGAGAGATATAATTGAAGAATTAATGTGATGTGGCTTTATTATTTTCTTTTATTGCATCATTATTTTATCGCATCACTCAACAGTGCTATATTAAAGACAGAAATAGGAGTTTGCAGGGTTTTGCCCAAAGGAATATGTGAACTCATTAGTTCGCCTATCAAAGGTTGCCTTGCTTTGGGAGGGCTCTCAAAGCTCTGGTAGGGATCTTTTCCAAGAGGCTTCCTGGTTATCTCAAAATCTGTGAAGCCTTCCTATTTTTGAAAGACAGGTAAATATCTTGCTCACAGAATGGGAGCTAGAGACAATGAGTACCCTAGCCAAGAGACATGCCCCTGTGGTTATGAACAATTTGTTTTGTACAGATGGGTTTCCTGCTCTCTCCTGTCTGCCTTAAGTCCATAATAACTGGATCAAAGAAATACAGAGCCACTATACCTCTTTGTTATTACTCTGGTAATTGATAACTATCTCTTAGAACTTAGAAGTTAGCCCCTGAAAGACTTTGCACCTGTTTGTTCACCTAGATAGATTAGAATTTGTTAGAAGCCCTTTGAAAGGACTTTTGACCCTAAGCCACTACCTGTTACCCATAGCAAGCAAGATTATCTAATATGTAAATCTGTTACCCTGACAACTGGTAATTGATATCTGTGATTATAAAAACCTATGTGAATCTAACCAAAATAGTGGACCACTTATGGAGATATGGTCCAGACTCCTGAGTACCCCTGCTTTATCTGCTCTATTTATATAAATCTATAAACTATACCTCAGTCTCTGTGTATTCTTTTATTTTCTCTATTTCCTATCAATTTTCTTATCTTCTGTGGCTGCCCCTATCTAAGGGATCTGGCCTGATCTCCTCGCAGCCCTGCCTCCCCACATACAGTAGCTGAATGGATAAAAAAACAAGACTAAACTGTATGTTGTCTATAATAAACTCACTTCACCTACAAAGACACACACAGACTGAAAATAAAGGGATAGAAAAAGATATTCCATGCAATGGAAACCAAAAACAGGAGTAGCTATATATCTATCAGATAAAAGAGAATTCAAGATAAAAACTGTAAAAACAAAGAAGGTCATTTTATCATGATAAAGGGGTAAATTCAACAGGAGGATAAAACAATTCTAAATATATATGCATGCAACACTGGAATACTCAGACATATAAGGCAAATATTATCAGAGCTAAAGGGAAAGATGGATCCCTTGTTTCAAATAAATAACCTAACAATATATCTTAAAGAACTAGAAAAACAAGAGCAAAGCAAACCCAAAATTATCAGAAGAAAAGAAATAACAAAGGTTAGAACAAAATAAGTGAAATAGAAACCAAAAAATACAAAAGACCAATGAAACAAAAAAGTTAGTTTTTGAAAAGATAAACAGAATTGATGTACATTTAGCCAGACTAAGAATAAAAGAAAGAAGACCCAAATAATAAAATCAAAGATGAAAAAGGAGACATTACAGCTGATAACTGCAAAAATCCAAAGGATCATTAGAGACTGCTATGAGGTTATTTTCCAATAAGCTGGAAAACCTAGAAGAAATGAATACATTCCAAGCCACACACAACCTACCAAGATTGAACCAGGAAGAAACCCAAAGACTGAATAAACCAATAACAAGTAATGAGATGGAAAGAGTAATAAAAAGTCTCCTATCAAAGGAAAAGCCAGGACCATATATGGCTTCACTGCTAAATTCTACCAAGCTTTCAATAGGCTATTCCAAAAAATCAAAAAGGAGGGAATTATTCCCAAACTCATTCTATGAGGCCTATATCACCCTGATACCAAAACCAGACAAAAACAAAACAAAATAAAACTATAAGCCAATATCTCTGATGAATACAGATTCAAAAATCCTCAACAAAATGCTAGTAAACCAAATGCAACAACACATTAAAAAGATCATTCATCATGATCAAGTAAGATTTATCCCAGGGATGCAAGGATGGTTCAACATATGCAAATCAATCAATGTGATACGTCATATCAACAGAATGAAGGACAAAACAAATAAAAACCCCACATGATCATTTCAATTGATCCTGAAAAAGCATTTGAAAAAATTCAACATCCCTTCTCTTCATTATAAAAACTCTCAAAAAACTTAGTATAGAAGGAATATACCTCAACACAATAAAAGCCAGATATGACAGACACATAGCTAGTATCCTAGCGAATAGTGAAAGACTGAAAGCCTTTCCTCTAAGATCTGGAACAAGACAAGGATGCCACTTTCACCACTGTTGTGCAACACAGTACTAGAAATTCTAGATAGAGCAATCAGACAAGAGAATGAAATAAAGAACATCCAAACTGGAAAGAAGTCAAATTATTCTTGTTTGCAGATGATATGATCTTACATCTAGAGAAACTTAAAGACTCCACACACAAAAAACTATTAGAACTGATAAGCAAATTCAGTAAAGTTACAGGATACAAAATCAACATACAAAAATGAGTAGCATTTATATATGCCCAAACCAAACAATCTGAAAAAGAAACCAAGAAAGTAATCCCATTTACAATAGCTACAAATAAAGTACTGATAAAATACCTAGGAATAAACTTAACAAAAGAAGTAAAAGATCTCTATAATGAAAATTATAAAACATTGATGAAAAAAATGAAGAGGACACAAGAAAATGTAAAGATATTCCACACTCACAGATTGGAAGAATCAATATTATTAAAATGTCCACACTACCCAAAGAAATCTACAGATTTAATGCAATCCCCATCAAAATACCAATGACATTCTTCACAGAAATAGAAAGATAGTCATACAATATATATGAAATTACAAAAGACCAAGAATAGCCAAAGCCATCTTAAGCAAAAAGAATAAAACTGGGGGAATCACATTACTTGACTTTAAATTACTCTACAGAGCTACAATAACCACAACAGCATGGTGCTGGCATAGGAACAGACACACAGACCAATGTAACAGAAGAGAGAATTCAGAAATAAATCCACACATCTTTAGTGACCCTGTTTCAACAAAGGTGCCAAGAACATACAATGGGGGAAAGGACAGTCTCTTCAATAAATGGTGCTGGGAAAACTTGATATCCATATGCAGAAGAATAAAACTAGACCCTTATCTCTTGCCATATGCAAAAATTAAATCAAAATAGATTAAAGACTTAAATCTAAAAACAGAAATTATGAAATTACTAAAAGAAAGCATTGGGGAAATGCTCTAGGACACTGGTCTGGGCAATTACTCCCTGAGCAATGCCCCAAAAGCACAGGGAACCAAAGCAAAATTGGACAAATGTGATCATATCAAGCTGAAAACCTTCTGCACAGCAAATGAAATAGTCAACAAAGTAAAGAGACAATCCACAGAATGGGAGAAAATGTTTGCAAACTACCCATCAGACAAGGGATTAGTAACTAGAATGTGTAAGGAGCTCAAACAACTTGATAGGAAAAAATCAAATAATTCAATTTAAAAATGGGCAAAAGATCTAAATAGACATTTCTCAAAAAGAGACATACTAATTGCCAACAAGTATATGAAAAAACTGCTATCATTAGTCATCAGAGAAAGGCAAATCAAACCTACAATGAGATATCATCTCATGCCAGTTAAATGGCTTTTATCAAAAAGACAGGCAATAAAGAATGCTGGTGGGGATGTGGTGAAAGGGGAACCCTCGTATACTGTAGGTGGGAATGTAAATTAGTGCACCATGAAATGTAAATTAGTTTCCACTATGGAAAACAGCGTGGAGGGTCCTCAAAAAACTAAAAATATGGCTTAGCAATCCCACTGCTAGGTATATATTCAAAAGAAAGAAATTCAGTATATAGAAAAGATACCTGCACTACCATGTTTACTGCAGCACTATTCACAACAGCTAAGATTTGGAATCAACCTAAGTGTCCATTAATGGACGAATACATAAAGAAAACGTGGTACACACAGACAATGGAATATTATTCAGCCATAAAAAGTTATAAAATCCTGTCCTTTGCTACAAAATGGATGGACCTGGAGAACACTATGTTAAGTGAATAAGCCAAGCACAGAAAGATAAATCTCACATGTTCTCACTCATATGTGGGAGCTAAATAATACAATAATTGATCTCGTGGAAACAGAGAGTAGAATGATGGTTACCAGAAGCTGAGAAGGATAGCAGGGATAGGGGAATAAAGTGGGGATGGTTACTGGGTGCAAAAATATGAGAATTAGATAGAATGAACTACCTTTGATAGCACAGTAAAGTGACTACAGTCAACAATAAGTTATGGTAGACTTTAAAATAACTAAAACAATGAAACGGGAATGTCCCTAACACAAAGAAATAATAAATGCTTGCAGTGATAGACACCCCAATTACCCTGATTTGATTATTACATACTGTATGTATGCATGTATCAAAGGTAGATGTACCCTGTAAATATATATAACTCTTATGTAGGCATATTAAAAAACTTTTTAAAAATTATGCCAGTCATATTTCAATGAAGTAATTTTAAAAAACTGAAAAAAATAATTTAAAATTAAGATAATAATGGGGAATATTTGAAATGAAAATTTTCATGAGCTTTCTTTTTTTTTTTTGAGACAGAGTCTCACTTTGTTGCCCAGGCTAGAGTGAGTGCCATGGCGTCAGCCTAGCTAATGGCAACCTCAATCTCCTGGGCTCAAGTGATCCTCCTGCCTCAGCCTCCCAAGTAGCTGGGTCTACAGGCATGCACCACCATGCCTGGCTAATTTTTTGTATATATATTTTTAGTTGGTCAATTAATTTCTTTCTATTTTTTAGTAGAGACGGGGTCTCACTCAGGGTGATTTCGAACTCCTGACCTTGAGCAATCCGCCTGCCTCGGCCTCCCAGAGTGCTAGGATTACAGGCGTGAGCCACCTCGCCTGGCCTTCATGAGCTTTCTGAATCACAATTAGACTGCAAAAAAAGTTGTTATTTTATTGGCTCACCAGTTGTACTTTTGTTCCAAGGAAGCTCCACCATAAGTTCCAAATAATTTCTTGTCAGAGCATATTCTGGCATTGACTGAGGCATTTTTTTGAGTCTGTGGGGAAAGAACACATAGCAAACATGCTCAAGAAGATAGAAGAATCCCATAATAACAGAAAAATCAAGCAAATCTCCTTTTCTTGGTTAGACATATCATGAGTATTTTGTTAAACAAATCTAGAAATTTTTAAGGATCCAGTTAATAAAAAGCTTATTTTTTTCTGTAATGCACTTGCAGAACAACATAAAACAGATACCTGCAAACTAGGGGGAAAAACAGTATAACTAATGCTATCCTGGAAATATGGCCTCACCAGTATCTGTCCCTTTTGAGCTCAGAGGGAGTCTTAAATAACATATATCCATAGATTTCCTTATCACAGTAAGATTTAAGTGCCTAACTATGCATAAAACAATAACTATATATATTTTTATATGATACATGAAGTATGCTCATAAAAGCCAGCTAGTATCAGACATTCATTTATTTTTATTTTAGCATATTACAGGGGCACAGATGTTTAGGTTACATGTATTGCCTTTGCCCCACCCAAGTCAGAGCTTCAAATGTGTCCATCCCCTAGACAGTGCACACTGTACCCCTTAGGTGTGAATATACCCACCCTCCTCCCCTCAACTGACACCCAAAGAATGTTACTACTATATATGTACTTAAGTGTTGATCAGTTAATACCAATTTGATGGTGAGTACATGTGGTGCTTGTTTTTCCATTTTGGGTATACGTCACTTAGTAGAATGGGCTCCAGCTCTATCCAGGATAATACAAGAGGTGCTGTACCACCATTGTTTTTTCTGGCTGAGTAGAACTCCGTAGTATACATATACCACATTCTATTAATCCACTCATCTATTGAGGGGCACTTGGGTTGTCTCCACATCTTTGCAATCGTGAATTGTGCTGCTATAAACATTTGAGTGCAGATGTCTCTTTTACA
The DNA here is from genome assembly GCF_040939455.1 of Microcebus murinus. Taxonomy (NCBI): domain Eukaryota; kingdom Metazoa; phylum Chordata; class Mammalia; order Primates; family Cheirogaleidae; genus Microcebus; species Microcebus murinus. The sequence continues at coordinate 3,437,621 of NC_134123.1, read as the reverse complement.
GAATGTCATTTTATCCTTTAGGTAGATGCCCAGGATTGGGATTGCTGGATCAAATGGTAGTTCTACTTGTAGCTCTTTGAGGTATCTCCATATTACTTTCCACAGAGGCTGTACTAGTTTGCGGTTCCACAAGCAGTGTATAAATGTTCCTAACTCTCTGCATCCACACAAACATTTGTTGTTTTGGGACTATTTGATAAAGGCCATTCTCACTGGGGATAAGTGATACCTCATTGTGGTTTTGACTTGCATTTCCCTGATGATTAGAGACATTGAGCATTTTTTCATACATTTGTTGGCCATTAGTCTATATTCTTTTGAAAAGTTTCTGTTCATGTCCTTTGTCCACTTTTTGATAGAGTTGTTTGATTTTTCCTTGCTGATTTTCCTGAGTTCTATATAGACTCTAGTTATTAGCCCTTTATCGGACATGTAACATGTGAATATTTTCTCCCATTCTAGAGGTTATCTGTTTGCTATCATGATAGTTTCCTTGGCTATGCAGAAGCTTTTTAATTTGATCAGGTCCCATTTACTTATTTTTGTTGTTGCTGTTATTGCCTTTGGGGGTCTTCTTCATAAATTCTTTGCCTAGGCCAACGTCTAGGAGAGTTTTCCAACATTTTCTTCTAGAATTCTTATAGTTTCATGACTTAGGTTTAAGTCTGTTATCCACCATGAGTTCATTTTTGTGAGAAGTGAAAGGTACAGATCCTGTTTCAGTCTTCTACATGTGGCTATCCAGTTTTCCCAGCACCATTTATTGAATAAGGATTCTTTTCCCCAGTGTATGTTTTTGCGTGCTTTGTCAAAGATCATATAGTTATATGTGGATACATTTATATCTGGGTTCTCAGTTCTGTTCCAGTGGTCTATTTCTCTGTTCTTGGGCCAGTACCATGCTATTTTAGTTGCTATAGCCCTGTAGTATAATTTGAAGTATGGTAAATTGATGCCTCCGAATTTGTTCTTTTTGTTTAATGTTGCTTTTGCAATGAGGAGTCTTCTCTTGTTCCATATGAAGTGAATTATTTTTTCTAGATCTGTGAAAAATGATATTGGTATTTTAATAGGGATTGCATTGAATCTGTAGATCACTTTTTGATAAAGTGATCTGTAGATCACTATTTGATAAAGGCCATTCTCACTGGGGATAAGTGATATCTCATTATGGTTTTGACTTGCATTTCTCTGATGATTAGAGACATTGAGTATTTTTTCATACATTTGCTGGCCATTAGTCTATATTCTTTTGAAAATATAGACATTTTAACAATGTTGATTCTGCCAATCCATGAGCCTGGTAAAATTTCTACCTGTTTACATCCTCTGCTATTTCCTTCCTCAGTGTTTCATAGTTTTCCCTGAAGAGGTCTATTACCTCCTTAGCTAAATATATTCCTAGGTATTTGCTGTTGTTGTTATTGTGCATGGGATTGAATCTTTGATTTGGGTTTCAGTTTGTTGCTGACCTATACAAATGCTACTGATTTGTGTACACTGATTTTATAACCTGAGAATTTGCTGAATTTGTTTATTAATTCTAGTAGTCTCATGGCAAAATCTTTGGACTTCTCTGGATATAAGACCGTATCATCAGCAAACAATAACAGTTTAACCTATTCTGCCCCCATTTGGATGCCCTTGGTTTACTTCTCTTGTCTGACTGCTCTGGCTACGACTTACAGCACTACGTTGAATAGAAGTGGTGATAGAGGGCAATGCTGTCTGGTTCCAATTCTAAGTGGGAATGCTTTCAATTTTTCCCTATTCAGTATGATTTTGGCTGTGGGTTTGTCATATATGGCTTCTACCATTTTTAGGTAAGTTCCATCTATGCCTATTTTGCTAAGCATTCTTATCATAAAAGGGTGCTGAATTTTGAATGCTTTTTCTGCATCTATTGAGAGGTCTCTGTTTTTGCTTCTACTTATGTGGCAAATTACATTTATAGATATGCATATGTTGAACCATCCCAGCATCTCTGGGATGAAGCCCACTTGGTCGTGATAAATTATTTTTTTGTTAACACCTGAATTTGGTTTGCTGGAATCGTATCGAGAATTTTTCCATTTATATTCATAAGGGATATGGTCTATAGTTTTCTTTTTTTGTTGTATCATTTCCTGGTTTTGGTATCAGAGTGATGCTGACTTCATTAAATGTATTGAGGAGGATTCCTTGCTTCTTAATGTTATGGAATAATTTCTGTAGGCCAGGCACCAGTTATTCTTTGTAGGTCTGGTAAAATTCGGGTGTGAAACCGTCTGGTACAGGACTTTTCTTTTTAAGGTTTTTATTGCTGCTTCAATTTTGGTTCTTGATATTGGTTTGTTCAGGAATTCTATTTCTTTCTGACTAAGCCCAGGGAGGCTGTTTCTAAGAATTTGTCCATTTCCTCCACATTTACAAGTTAATGTGCATAGAGGTTTCCATAGTATCCACAAATGATATTTTGTATTTCTGTAGTATCAGTTATAATTTCTTTCTCATTCCTCACTGAGCTTATTAGTGTCCTTTCTTTTCTGCTTCTGGTTAATCTAGCAAGAGGCATGTCAATTTTGTTTAATTTTTCAAAGAACCGACTTTTTGCTTCATTAATCTTCCATACAGTTTTTTTGTTATTGATTTTGTTTAGGTCTGCTCTGGTCTTTGTTATTTCTTTTCTTCTGCTGGGTTTGGGGTTGGTTTACTCATCGTTTTCTAGGTCTCTGAGATGGTTCATTAGATTCTTGATTTTGGATCTTTCTGCCTTTTGGATGTAGGCATTTATGTCTATAAGTTTTCCTCTCATGACTGGGTTAGCTGTGTCCCACAGATTTTGATAACTCATGTCTCCTTTATAATTCAGTTCAAAGAACCTTCTGATTTCCATCTTTATACCTCCTTAACATAATAATCATTCAGCAGAAGGTTGTTTAGTTTCCATGATTTTGTGTAGAGATGAGAGATTCTGTTGATTTCCAATTTCATTTCACTGTGGACTGAGAAGATGTCTAGTATAATTTCTATGTTTTTAAATTTGTTGATACATGTTTTGTGGCCTAAGATATGGTTAATCTTAGAGAATGTCCCATGAGCTGATGGGAAAAACATATATTCAGTGGGTTTTGGGTAGAATGTTCTGTAAAAGTCAGTCAGACCCTTTTGTCCTGGAGTTCTTTTTAAGTCCATTGTTTCTTTGTTTATCTTATGTTTGGAGGATCTGTCCTGTTCTGTCAGAGAGTTATTAAAGTCCCTGGCTATTACGGTGTTGCTGTTTATCATTTTGTTTAGCTCAAGTAGGATTTGCTTTATGAATCTGGGTGCACCTGAGTTAGGTGCATAAATATTTAGAATTGTTATGTCTTCCTTGTTGCATTGTACCCCCTTCACCATTATATAGTGATCATCTTTGTCTTTCATTACTTGTTGCTTTGAAGACTAAGTTATCTGAAACCAGAACTGTCACACCAGCTTTCTTTTGGCTTCCCTTTGCATGAAATATTGTTTTCCACCCCTTCACCTTGAGTCTGAATGCATCCCTGTGGGTTAGATGTGTTTTCTGAAGACAGCAGATACTTGGCTTGTGTATATCTATCCATTCAGCCAGCCTATGTCTCTTTAATGGGCAGTTCAAGCCATTCATATTTATTGAGAGAATTGGTAAGTGGGAAAGATTTCTGTTCATCCTGTTGAGTTGAACTTTGTCTCTTGAGCCATTGCAGTATCTGGCCTTTGACCCTTAGCTTTTGGATGATTTTACACTGGTGAGTATTATTGTGATGATCCGTGTGTAACATTGTTTTGAGTACTTCCTGGAGGGCTGACCTTGTCTTGATGAATTCTCTCAGTCTTTGCTTGTCTGAGGTCTTTATTTCTCCTTCATATAAGAAACTTAGTTTTGCAGAGTATAAGATTCTAGGCTGGGCATTATTCTTTTTGAGAGGAGTGAGAATAGGGTCACAGTCTCTTCTGGCTTGTAAGGTCTCCATTGAGAAGTCTGCAGTTAGCCTGATGGGTTTTCCTCTGTAGGTTACCTGCTGCTTTTGCCTTACAGTTCGTACAAGGGCCAGTTTGATGATAATGTGTTGTGGTGTCTTCCTGTTTGCAATGAATCTCTCAGGAATCCTTTGAGCTTCTTGTACATGGATATCTAGACTTTTAGCAAGGCCAGGGGAATTTTCCTCCATTATATCCTCAAATAGTTTATCCAATCCTTATGTATTTTCTTCTTCACCCTCAGGGCTGCCTATAATTCTGTTAGGATTTTGCACATAATCCCATGTTCCTTGCAGGCTTTGCTCCTTTCTCTTATTTCTCTGCTCTCTGCAACTGACTTATTCAATTGCAAGGTGTTATCTTCATCCCTCATATTTTTTCTTCTGCTTGATCTACCCTATTCTTGAAGCCTTCCACTGTGTTTTGTAATTCCTTGAATAATTCTTCATTTCCAGAAGTTTTGTTTGATTGTTATTCACTATTTCAATTTCTTTAGTGAATTTTTCTTCTAAGCCCTGGATTTTTTGTGTGGTTTCTTTGTGTTGGATATCCATTTTATCTTGCATTTCATTGAGTTTTCTTACAATCATTGTTTGAAATTCTTCTGTCAGAGTCCTTAATTTGGTTAATATCCATTGCTAGAGAGCTGGTCTTCCCCTTTGGGGGTGCGCTTTCAGTTTGATTCTTTTTTTTTTTTTTTTTTTTTTTTTAACAATGCTATGACTGTGCTATCAGTTTGATTCTTAATACTTCCGGAATTCTTGCACTGATTCCTTCCTATCTGGAGCAGCTGTTGCTTCTCTGGATTTTTGTGTAGACAATGTCATGCCCAGTTTAGTCTCTGAACCAGTAGGTGGTGCCTGTGGGTGAGAATCGACCACACTCCCTGTGATGAGTCAGTAAATGCAGTAAAAGCACATGCAAATTGACCTCCCTGCCAATAGGTGGTGCTTTCCAGGAGGAACAAACTGCAATGTTGTTTTGGGGTCCTATGACCAGCTCTAGTTCCCCTGGAGAGGCACTCTAGTGCCTCAGGTGGTGGGTGGGGCCCTGGGGCTTCGAGGTGTGTCCTTATTCTCAAACTCAGTGGGGGCAGGTGGGGGAGTGCGGCTGGGCAGAGCTGGGTTGAATGAGCCTGCACTCAAATGCTGCTGTTATTAGGGGTCAAAGGTCTGCTCTCCGCTCCTGGGCAAAGCTGCCAGGGAAGGGCTGAAATGGCCCCACTGAGCCAAAAAGTCTGTGTGTGGAGGTGGGGCTGTTCTGGAGCAGGCCTCATTCCTTTCAACCCTCCCCTATTCTGAGGTTTCTTTCCAGCGTCAGATCACGCCTGCAGACCTGTCCCCTGGGCCCTGGAAATCAATCCCTGACCGTGCCAGGGAGAGGAGTGCTAGTCTCTAATCATCCACAGGTTGCCCAAGCTTGATCAATGTCTCTCCACCTCTGGATCTGCCCTGCTCTGCTGGAGTCACCAGGCAAGGAACACCTGGGGGGGCCAGCAGGTAGGGAGATCACAGTGTAAGTACCCCTCCCTCAGTACACTGCAGGGCCCCAAAAGGAAAGGTTCCATTCCCTGTGGATGCCTCCGGGTGGTGGCTAAGTTGTCTCTCTCAGCCGCTGTGGGTACGGGAATGGAAGGGGAGAATGAAGCAATATGGTGCCTGTCAATCAGCTGGGGTCGGTGGGGCAGGAAGTGCCCAGAGGAGCTGGGAGCCTGGTGCCCTATCCACAAGGGGCTCACTGCTCACTGGTGTCAGTAGTCTCTGGGCTGGTGTTGGCAGGTTTTTCCAGAAGCTCAGGAGCCCACCAGCAGTCCCAGATGCAAGGGAGGGGAAATTTAACCTCTCCACCTACCCTTGTAGCTTGTCTCCAAGCCTCTCGGGGTTTAGACCCTGCTAATGCCTTTCTCCTTCCAGTTCTGCTCCACAATTTCTTCCTATGGGGCCTCCTATAGTTTCAGGCACCCTTCCTTTCGACCTATATGCAATCTATGACCCACATGCAATCTATGTTTGTCTGCCTGTTTATTTTTATCACTTTCATCTAAAATCTATCTTTCTGATAGATATACTCTGGCTGGCAGTGTTTCTCATCTGCCATCTTGCCTCTATCTCTATTATCTAATCCAGATATTTAATAAAAATGCAACTTCCATAATGTATGCAGTGCTTAGCACAGTGTTCTATCCATAAGAGATGTTCTACATTTATGAACTAATGTCAGAGTCAATATAAAATACCCCCTACTACATTTACTAATGTTCTTAACTAAGCACCCTAGAAGGTCAAATCTTAAGTTACTGAGCATTGAAGCAGGCTCATTATAATTCACTAATAAAAGAAAATGTAATATAGTTATAAAGTTATAAGTATGTAAGGAAAAAATGATTTTCTATTTAACCCTGAGGTTATCCAGAAAATGTAATCAATCCATATTCTATTATCAAGATTTCTCCATACTTTGTCTTATATAAAAAGAAACTGACAGTTTGTGCCCTTTGGAATTTATAATCTAAAGAAAACAGTGATATGTGACGAACACAGTGATAACTGAACATATATTCTCAAAACAAAAAAGTATGGTCCATTGTTTTAGACAATGAAAAGGCAACTACACAATAGTTATAATGTTGAGAGCATACTATAGGTGGAAAAACTGTATATTTATCCTTAGTATTTGAGAAAAAGATTAGTGAAAGTGATATTAATTCAGGAGTTAATACTTAAGAATGTCTTAAGAATCAGATTCCAGTTGAAAACTTAAGGAAGAGGGAAAAACATTCCATAGATCAAAGGTATAAAGTGAGGATTAGGAAAGCCTTGAAAGATAAGAGTTGGCAATGGAAAGATAAGATGAATGGGTAGTCTATGAGTATATCAACCATCAGGAAAGAAAAGCAGAGAATATAAAACAGATGACTCAGCTTTCAGTCTGTGATCCAAAGTAGCAGAATCAAGTTTCCATGACTAACAATTTTTAACATTAATAAACCAAATGAATAAATGTCTTATATAATTTACCTTTTTATCTCTTTGACACAGACTTTATGGGCCTGCTCTGGCATACTGGATGTCCGTATCTTTTTCTCTAGCATGACAATGTCATCATTATCTTCATCCTCATCATCATCTTCTAAAGCACCTGGAATGTGTGTAACCCTCCTAATAGGGCGTATTGCTATAACCTAATGTAGAAAGCAGAAGAGTAAAACCATATGTCAAAATAAATTGGAAATGAAGTACGTAGTTACACACATGTAAAGTTATGATTGGTGCTGAATAGCATAAACATTTTTTATGGCTACAGTCAATATTGTAAGGAATTAAAAGTTCAGAATGATGATGCAATCAACCTATATATCCTATTCTGCCAAGATTTCCCCAAATTTTGTCTTGTACAAAGAGAAACTGACAGTCCCTATCCTCTAGACTTTATTATCTAAAGAACAAAACAGTGGCATGTGAAGAATACAGGGATAACTGAAAAAATACTATGTCCAAACATATGTACGCATGGAGGCAGCAGAATTTTAAAAGTAGACCAACATAAGGTAGACATGATTCTTTGATATATGCTTAAAATAATATTGCATGGGGAAAAACATCCAAGGAACTAATTACTAGAAATAATTAAAACATGTAAGAATTATCTTTCTTTGAGCTACTACTGCAGCTGCTATTTTCTCAATATACATTACTAATTACCATTTGGTGACTGAATAAATTTCCATTTTTCCTACATTACAAAATTTGTCTGTCTTCAATACATAAAGTCTTCTCCCTTTCAAAATATTTTATCTTACCTATAGTTCCTTTTAGTAAGATACTACTACACTATGTACTTCCCTTGTGAGATTCTGCTTCTCTGACAAGCAGCAATAACCACCACTTCCCCTTCCTCGTCAATTACTTTAGTAAGCCTTTGGTTCTGTCCTCATCATGCTGAAATTGTTCTTTCAACCCTAACAACTATTTTTTGTCCCAAGTCAAATGACCTCTGTTTGTGTTCTCTTTCTCCATGATCTCTCCACCATATTTTAAAACTACCTTATGTGCTCTTTGAAATTCATGAATCAACTCCAATCATTACTGGAGCAAAATGATACACTGATATTTACAAGCCTCCAGAATTTACTTTTTTCTAACCTGGGAAATTATCTATCTAATACATTCAAATATAAAAAGTTTAAAATAGAAAGCAGTAAATAAAATTATAATTTTATAAAAATAAATATTAAACATATATATTTTATTCTTATATAAGTCATTAGTAGATAAAATTAATAAAATATTTTAAAGGATAAAAAACTGAAAATAAAATATTTTTTAAAAGTGAGATTTAAAAAAGCATATCAATGATTTCATTGTTGAGGCAAAAGTACTTTTTTATGCATTTTTTTCTTCTGACTGCTAAAACAGTGTTTTCAACTCTTAGGGGGATGACAAAGAAACAACTTTAGACTAACTCTAAATATTATCCTCGTATTCCTACATATCCTCGTATTCCTACATTATTCCTCGTATTCTTAAATAACTGTCTCTTGTTTGATCATTTTCTGGTATGCTTTTCAACACCTTTCTTTTTAAGTGATGGTAACCTTTATTGACAGTAAGCTGCAGTTTTCTGTGACTCTCAGTGCAGAGTGTATGTAGATTTGTCTTTCTACACAAAATGAGTAACTGAGTCACTGATCTGATCTCAAGCCAAAAATAATTCATATTTACAGTGCTTAACAGCGAGCGTGGTGTCCCAGAGTACTAAACACCAGGATGGTGATCATTACTCCTATCTCTCTCTTTGGCCTACTTTCCTGCCCCTTCTCTAATGCCACCAAGGAGGAGTCCTTTCCTTCTGCTCTTCTTTTTCTACAACATATTTCCTTTGGTGAGGAAACACTTCCTTGCTGATGACCATCAAGTCGCTAACATTATTCTCAACACTTCACTTAAGTCAGAGTTCTGCATCTGCAACAGCCTTCAGAGGACTGCCATTTTCACACCTTGTTCACATCAAATATATCTTCCTGAACTTAACTCTGCCCAGGCATAAAAACAGTAAAATTAACAGCTCCAAGTAAACTTCAAACAGATCATATATACATTAGTATGATAATGGGGAAGGGAAAGATTATTTAATTAGTGGTACTGAGTCACATTAAAAGCTATTTGACAGAAAAACATAACTATTTTCTTCATCTTATTAACAGGACAAAATAAATATCATATGGGTTTGTTGGGGACTGACATTATACTTTCCTGGTTTAAGAATTAAATTTAGTGAGTAATGTACATGCTCTGTCCAGAGCGTTTGAAAGTAATGTGTTCTGGACAGGGTCCTTGTGACAAACAAGGTTGCTGCCTAGAGGCATAACAAAGGGCCTGAGTTTCTGCAAGTAAGCAAGAGCTCCCCAGCCCCAAGGCAGTGGGGGTCTGGAGGCCACATGATAAACACATTGTTCCTAGGATTGCTGCTTAGCCCCATAAGATGGCTGGTTAGTCAATGACAGGTAAGATTCCTCAGGGAGGAATGACCTAAGCCATACACAGCCGCTGGGGGGCCAGCCTAGAGGAACTGGGGACGGAAAATGCCCCCCTGTGGCTGCCTTGCCTAACCTTGCTAATCTCGGGCTGTAATCTATGCCTGGCGCCTAGAGCAACCACCTGGAAACCTTGAGTCAGGGGACATCTATGTCCTTAAGGCTACATGTTCCAGAATTTATGGCCATTGCTGAAATGCCTAGGTGGTCATGTATAATGAACTAACTTTGATTTTTTAAAGTATAAAAATAAACTGACGAGTGCATTGGACACTCGAGTCATGTAACTGTCTTTTTTGTGTGTCTGTGTCTTCTTTTTGTGTTTCTTTGTATTCTGTGTTCATCCCCCGTCCTGCAAATGGGCCACGGCATGGGTTAAATACTTTTTAAAAAATTGATTAAAGGAAAACTAAAAAGAAAAGTAAATATTTATCAAACCACTGGAGGTTAGAGGACTCTAAGCTCAGAAGACAGGAAAAGACTGAGAGTTTGACTAAATAAAACTGAAACTTTTGTAAGTCTAAACAAAAAAGTCAATCAAATTATGGCACAACACATAGTCCTCCTAGGAAATAATTTTGTATTATGTAGTAAAATAATATTATACTCAAAGACAATCATCATAGTTATTTGCTAGTTTTTTAAATGTGCAAAAATTGGAAACAACATACAATGTTTGACAAAAGGGGAAGTGACTCATAAATTATCCCTTTGGATGGTAACCAAAGCAAAAAACAAAAAAATTGAGAAAAAGGCTTATATGCCTTAAAAATAAAAATCCAGGCATGGAAAAAGCACTAGAGGGAAACACACCTAAATTTTATCAGTGACTTCGGCGGAAAAAGACAATGAATTTTTTTCTTCTTTGTTCCTTTCTTTATTCCCCTCAATTTTTTTTTTTTTTTTTTAAAACAGAATCCAGCCACACCACACAAGCCTGACAAAATGGATTAAAAGAAATATTTACCCGCTTATCATCATCTTGCTTGGGTTTTCTGGTTTTTTGAAGCAATTTCAAGCCTTCAATTTGTCTGACAAGCAATGGTATAGTCATCTTGAACCTCTCCTCTAGGCTCACAGCATCTAAAATCTAAGGAAATGTGAGTGAATTAATAGAATCTCTCCCTTAGAAACACACACTCCAAAAACAGACAATGAGAGCCATGGCTCAAATTGTTAAGTAAAAAGAGAAAAAAACAATTCCTATCTATATACAGCTACACTATGGCTAATACAATCAAACAAACTGTAACAACAAGGTTCTTTGAGATGAATATTAGAATTATAAAAAAGATAAAAAAAGGATCTTGGTTTTCATTTTAAAATTAAACCACTCATGTATTTCAAGATTAAAAACCAAACACACAGTTTTGGTTTTCGAAGAACCAAACTTCTTCTGGAAATTATTCTCTTAAAGCCCAGAATGTGTCTACATGTTAGGTCTAAACAAATTCTAGGTTCAAAATAGTAAATGTTCCTGTAATCCTAGCTCTTGGGAGGCCGAGGCGGGCGGATTGCTCAAGGTCAGGAGTTCAACACCAGCCTGAGCAAGAGCGAGACCCCGTCTCTACTATAAATAGAAAGAAATTAATTGGCCAACTGATATATATATAAAAAATTAGCTGGGCATGGTGGCGCATGCCTGTAATCCCAGCTACTCGGGAGGCTGAGGCAGGAGGATCACTCGAGCCCAGGAGTTTGAGGTTGCTGTGAGCTAGGCTGACGCCACGGCACTCACTCTAGCCTGGACAACAAAGTGAGACTCTATCTCAAAAAAAAAAAAAAAAAAAGTAAATGTTTATACACAAGCGAATAGAAGCATTCAACCAATCCTCATTAATGACTTGTCAGAGTAACTGCTGCTCTTGGTTCCTTCAGTAAAACATATCTGATGATGCCCACAGCAGGGACTCTCATACTCCCACACTCCTCTGCTCCCACCAGTCTAACAGAATTCTTATATCCATAACCAACCTGTTTGTATTAATTATATTTGCTATTTTAATTGCTAGATTTACATATTAACTAACTAATAAAGAGTTGTTTCAATGAAAGCTAACAAATGTTCTAAGAAAATATAATAAAAAAAGACAGCTTAAAAATAAAAATAAAATACATTAAAAAGAAGTGTATAAGAAAACAAAGTTTTATAGTTTGGGGATTAATTCAAGTAAATCTAGCATTCTACACTTTGATTGTTTTTCAAGTGTCTTTAAAACTCATTTCACTTTAAATAAATAGAAACAAAATCATAAATAATGTACCACAGGTGTGATTTATATAAGAAACATTATGAAATTTCCAAGAAAGCAGGTGTATACACAAGGGAAAGGCCATGGTTTCACATTTCAAAAATGGTAAGGCAAAGTGTGTTTACATATTAAAGTTAAATATTTATCCTTTTATGATTCTTTGCCTTATTTTTTCCATAAAAGACCAATTACTATACTGGTTGTACAAATAAAAGAGCTGCTTGTATAAACAAAAATAGAAAACAATCACTTTTAAATATCAATTTAAGTATACAAGTGTTTTAACTACTCCTCTAAGTCTCCAGAATATTTTTCTTGAAGGTTAAAATTTAACTACTCACTATCTAGATCTAAATAAAAAGTAACAAAGCAATACGGCATTCAAGAAGGGGACACTGTACCTGGAGCTTCTCTTTGTTGCTGGTTCGGATAATTGATGTCAAAATGTCCGGTAAAGCTTCCCTTGGAAGACTATCTAAAAGACGTCTCAATTTAGCAACTGCAGGGACAGACATATCCAACATTTCAACCAACTGGAAGGAAAAAGAAAGTCTTTTTAATGAAATCTGGTATTATTTGTGAATTTAAAAAAATCAGACTTCCAAATAGGTTTAAAGTTTGGGCCTCAGCCTTTGTTTCTGAAAGGTCACTGATTAATATAGTCCAGGTATTTTACGGGCCTCAGAGAAGTACTCTCAAAATATCAATCCCAACGAAACGCAAAAATGGTTTAAAAGTGGTTAATGCTGATATTTATAAAAGCCTTTGTGATTTGTGCTATTTTATTTTGAAAAAATTCAAACATATATAAAAGTTGCAGGAATAGTACAACAAACTCCTGTATGTCTTTCTCCTAGATTTACCAATTGAATTCACCAATTTTGCCACATTTGCTTTCGCTCTCCATACACACACATCATTGTTGCTGAACATTTGAGAGTAAGTGGCAGACATCATGACCCTTGTTCTTAAGAACAAGAATATTCTCTTACATAATAACAATTATTAGATGTTAGAAATTTAACATAGTTGATGCTATTATGATAGCCAATCAGAAGTTGAAATACTGATTATTAGTTTAACATTTGGAGTAACTAGAATCTGAGCACTGACTGTGAATGATTTTTAGAAAAACAACATCCAAGGTATATTCTGGAATTAAGACCGATTAAGTCCAAGGCAACCTTTCAGTAACTGTGATAATCATTAGGGCTACTGATAAAGATTCCCCTTTTCTTCTGAGCACATGGTAAGACTGTTCTTTCTACCTCCTTTGAATAGAGATATGGCTGTGAGTCTTACATTGATCCATGAAACACAGAAAAAGGGACAGTCCCTTCTGGGCAGAAACATTAAAAACCAGTAGGAGATTTGCCACACTTCCTTTTTCTGCCTCAGTGATAAAGAAGTATGTTTTAAGATGAATTTCTAATCCAACTGGGTCCCTATATGAACTCTTATAGGCACATCACCACACTCACTATTTTCAGGTACGAAGCATGAGCAAGAAATACAGCTTGTTATGTTATGTGACTCAGATTTCAGAGTAGTTAAAAGAGCAAAACTTAGTTCACACTAGTTCACAAATGATGTACCAAATTCTCATTTCGTCAACTCAAGACTTCATGTCATTAATAATCAAATAGCTTAAACAATAATGTAATTTAGGAACCTATCCATTACCTGGCTAGAATTAAGGAAATTAAAGTATAATTATGATGATGCGAATCAAGTAAGAGAAATAGATAATAAAATTTGAAGACCCTTGCTACTAGAAATTCACCCTATGAAAATAAGTTAAAACAGTTAAAATTCATTCTCCAAACATTTACTGAGTATAAACTACTTACCAGATGCAATATTATGTTCAGTATAGGATGGCTAAAGCAGAGATAAATTCAAGTTTGGTAGGAGAAAAATACCCTACTTCAATACAATGTGATACTATATTAAATGACATGCATAAACAACTGACGGTGAAGGTGCAGAAAAAGGAGTACTAACAGCCTATGGGAGTTGGGAAAGCATATATTGAATTTAAAAATTAAGAGGAGGAGGAGCACTCCCAGAAGAGAACAGAGGCAGAATCATATAGACATGAAATAATAAGATGTTAAACTCTTTTTATGCTCAGTATGGCTAAAACTAGGGTGTAAATGGAGAACTAGAGTTGAAGCAAGATAGGTAGGCCTAAGACAAGTTGCAAAAGGTCTTAATGTTATATTAAGAAATTTGGGGGTTTTACAGCAAGAGAGGCCTCCTAAAAAAAAAAAAAAAAAGAAATTTGGGGGTGGAAGGAAAGTAGGAAAGATTCAGAGTGGGGCGAGAATTCAATGCACAGTTGCTGGCTTTGAAGAGGAGAGGGCCATGCACAAGACCAGAGAGCCACCTCTGGGAGCCTGACAGCGACTCCTGGCAGACAGCCAAGAAAGAAACCTCAGTCCTATGGCCACAAGAAACTGCACCTGCCAACCACCTGAATACCTTGGAAAGCAGTGCTTCTCCAGATAAGAGGCCAGCCTAGCTAAGATCTTGATTTTGCCCTGGTGAGGCCCTGAGCAGAGAATCCAGGGGAGCCCACCTAGTCTTCTGACCTATAAACTTGTGAGGTAATAATGAATGCTGTTTTAAGCGCCTAAAAAAAAAAAGAAAGAAAGAAATTTGGTCTTTAACTCAAGACCATGAAAGGCATGCCCCACACTTTTTTTTTAAACACTTCCTGTTCTTGCTCAGTGAATAGGTGGTGTTAAAAACAGAAGAAACTAGGTGGTAGTTAGGAGGCTACTGAAGAAGTCTACTGAAAAGAGCAGTAAAAGCAGATATAGAGGGGATGAAAGAGAAGCATTAATTGGAAACAGTGTCTAAAAAGAGAAATGATAATGTGATATTCCAACTCTAGAAATTTATAAAAGTGTCTATATGAAAATTAGACATGGACATGAAAGCAAAACATAAAACTGAATATGGACCAAGACCAGAAGACAAAATTTAAATTAGATGTATGCTGTTAAGTAAAATTTATGGTGATTTATTTCTCTCTAAAAATTCCTTTAACATTATTGCAAAATCTTTACACGTTTAAAAAGTTTTGGTATATCCAAACTGGAAAGTAGTAAAGGCAAAGCAAAAGAAACTATAAAGCTATGTCCAATAGAAGTACAAAGACCAGGGAGCGTCACCCCAGAAAAGAAGAGGAAATTCTATTTCCCCTCTTTTTTATTCCTAAACAGTTCAAACTGAAGTTACTTTCTTCAGAGCAAGTTCTTTCTTTCAGCCCCATAGAACTACAGCTTGAAATTTTTTATTTTTCTATTATGTTTATCGCACTAGAAGTGAGTAACTTCAAAAGCCACATCAGGTGCAAATACCATAGGCTGTGAACACTTGCCCTACACACTTTTCAATGATGTGTGGTGTTTATAATTAAGACATTTAGACATTATCTGATTCTCATAGATCCTGCTATAGTCACTAAATTATATCTATAGAAAAGTAGAAGCCTACCTCTTATAATATAATTCTGTAATGTATTTCATTAAGGTTTGAAAGAAAATTGGGTAGGAAGAGGAGCTTTGTGTTCTATCTAAAGTTAACAAAAAAACTCAAACCTAGAATTAAGGTGTCACATATTTAATGAGTGCCTAAAACGTGCTTCTGTCCCAGTATTCCAGTTAATCAAGGTTTTAACCATACTTGAAATTAGTCCACCATGGGCTTAATCTTCTACAGTCTGACCAAGCAGAGCGTGACCTTGACTTCTGAAGCAATATAACTTTATAATTTGGTGCCTTAGATATTTTAGTGACAAATAGCTTCTGTGCAGCATTTTATTTTTCAGCTTTAAATATTTATGTTTAATAATTATCTGATTTGGAGACACTCAAAGTTATACGGAAAGCTCTAGAAATACTCTTTGGAAAAACTTTAGAAAGGGTAGGCTAATATGTCCTGGAATGACTAACGTACACTCTAGACAAAAACAAACTGGAATTAATATATTACTAAATCATTTAAACATACGCTGCCCTAATACTTTACCATCTAGCAGATTTATCATATCTTAGGACAGCAAAGGAACCAAAGAAAAAAGGGTTTTAAGAAAAAAATAAAAGCAACTCACTTGTACTGCGTATTTGTAAAACTGTTCCGATAGTTCTCCTAGCTCCTCCCTAGTTTTGCAGGTGTTGGGAAATTCTTCCAGCCGGTCCAACTGTTCCACTTCAGCAATGGGATATGGCTTCTCTTTTAAAACCTGTACAATCTGGAAACGGCACAGGCCTGTAATCAGCAAAGTATAGTGGGGCTTGGGCCAGTTACTGCCCACAACCTGAACTGCCAGTGCAGCCGTTCCAATCCTGAAAGACACACGAAACATCAGTGTTACAAACACTGAATACGGCAGAACAGAAACTCACTTCAAAAGGAGTTGAGTTTTCTGAGAAATTCATTTAAAAGCAAAAAACATCTAAAGTTTAAATAAATTATTTCTCTAAGTTAGTGTCCAGTATGTGCTCTATTTAGTCACTGCCCTCAGCTATGGGGCAAAGCGAGCCATCTCACTATAATTAGCACCTCTTTTTTTTCTTTTTCCTTTTTTCTTTTTTCTGAGACAGAGTCTCACTTTGTTGCCCAGGCTAGAGTGAGTGCCATGGCATCAGCCTAGCTCACAGCAACCTCAAACTCCTGGGCTCAAGTGATCCTACTGCCTCAGCCTCCCGAGTAGCTGGGACTACAGGCATGCGCCACCATGCCCGGCTAATTTTTTCTCTATATATTAGTTGACCAATTAATTTCTTTCTATTTATAGTAGAGATGGAGGTCTTGCTCTTGCTCAAGCTGGTTTCGAACTCCTGACCTTGAGCAATCCTCCCGCCTCGGCCTCCCAGAGTGCTAGGATTACAGGCGTGAGCCACCGCGCCCAGCCAGCACCTGTTTTAAAAATTAGGAATTTCTAACATTTTGTATTATTGAGGCATAAAAACGTAAAAGCAGCTGATAATCATATAGTTTAAATTAAATTTGCCAAATAGGAATCAGGCAATCTTATACCAGAATAAATATTAGTATTTTTTTTTTTTTTTTTTTGAGACAGAGTCTCGCTTTGTTGTCCAGGCTAGAGTGAGTGCCGTGGCGTCAGCCTAGCTCACAGCAACCTCAAACTCCTGGGCTCGAGTGATCCTTCTGCCTCAGCCTCCCAAGTAGCTGGGACTACAGGCATGTGCCACCATGCCCGGCTAATTTTTTATATATATATATCAGTTGGCCAATTGATTTCTTTCTATTTATAGTAGAGACAGGGTCTCGCTCTTGCTCAGGCTGGTTTTGAACTCCTGACCTTGAGCAATCTGCCCGCCTCGGCCTCCCAAGAGCTAGGATTACAGGCGTGAGCCACAGCGCCCGGCCTAAATATTAGTATTTTAAATATATTTGAATATAAAAAAGTAAACCAAAGAAACTTCTGTTCTAGCAACAGTTTTGTGACTAAAATCAAGACTTTTTTTTCATGTAATCTATCTATAAAACTTCTACATATCCACCTTATCACAAACCACTATCAAAATCTGGGAATACTAAATTTCCAAATGCAGGAGCTAAATATTCTAGATCACACACTGCTGTGGACTGAGGAGAGCTAAATAAAGACCTACATATCAAGAAGGTATAAACCTAGTTCTAAGTGGTAATCACCTCACTTAATAAAAGTTGCAAATGTTTTATTTAAGTCTCAGTTCCTTATCAGGACACACAACCCTTACCAAGTCACATATAAACTTGATTCACAGAAAGTCTCACCCAAACTAAACCAGTTATATAAAATATCAACATTCAGAAGATGCTTTCAGATCTCAAATTAAAATAGTGTTTTTCCCCTTTGGCCATAAGAAAGGTGGTAATTCCAGAAAAGAAACTAAAATTAAAGTGACTAGAGCTCTCAATTAACACACTGGGAAAATGGTAATACTAGAATACAGTAGCTGCCCATCTCAAATATAATGAATCACATACAAATACAGTAAGTGAACATTTCAGTGAATTTGCCTACTTCTATATACAGTGAATTCTTGATTACTTCCTTATAAATTATTCATTCTGTGGATGACATATAACCTTTGGCTTCCTTCTGCCACTTACCTTATTTTGATCTTCATCCATCCTTGTCAGCTTTTAGTCATTATCATGTGTACAAGGAATAAAAACCGATTTAAACAACAGCTTACGCCAAACAATTGGGAAAGAGAAAAAGTGAGGAGAAAAAGGCACATTCTTTAAAATATTGAAATGATTTGGCATTTATCTATTATTTTGATTTATTTGTATCATGGCTGCTTTTCTTCAGTCACTAATCAACAGTAAGTTACATTTGTCATTTCCTAAAAACCAACTCAGATTGTCTAAGAAAGTTAGCAATATTTAAATTGATTAGAGACCAATTTAGACTATAATTTATTATAGATATTCACCAATGAATGCACAAAGAGTTTACAGTTCTGTTTGTATATACAAACAAGCACAGACAAGAAACTAGATCCTTGGCCTAAGGGGTTTACAAAGGAGAAACGAGAGAGAGAGAGAGAGAGAGAGAGAGAGAGAGAGAGAGAGAGACAGAGAGAGAGAGACAGAGAGAGAGAGACAGAGAGAGAGACAGAGAGAGAGAGAGAGAGGATAAACTCAAACCTCCAGATTAGGATATAAATTTGGGCTATATCACCAATAAAAGGTGCTACTAAAAAAATGAGTTTTCTTTCAAAACAATTAAAATGTTTTTGCTAACTGTGAAAAGAAGATCTTCCAAACTGAAAAGAGTTTGAGTTGGATTTACACTATCCCTCCCTCTCATTCTAATGAGGCAAAATATATAAAGGTTTTATTTATTTATTTTTTGAGACAGAGTCTTGCTCTGTTGCCTGGGCTAGAGTGCAGTGGTGTCATTATACCTCACTACAACCTCAAACTTCTGGGCTCAAGCGATCCTCCTGCCTCAGCCTCCCCAGCAGTGGGGTCTACAGGTACACATCAACACTTCCGGCTAATTTTTCTATTTTTTTGTAGAGACGGGGTTTCACTATGTTGCCCAGCCTGGTCTCCAACTTCTGGCCTCAAGTGACCCTCCCCTGTCACCTCCCAAAGTGCTAGGATTACAGGCATGAGCCACCTCACCCAGCCATACATAAAAGTTTTAAACATGTTAATTAGTTTTTATTTGAAATCACTTATAGTTGACTCATAGAATGTATCCCTTAAAAAAAAAAACACACAATGTGTGAAATTATAGATGGCTATAAACAATTTCTGATGAAAGACATTTTGAGTGAAAAGCACTGTGAAAAAGGATCTATTATATATTGGGCTCTAGGTTTTATATATAAAAATAGGTAATTAAGTTATCCAATTACTCTAATACTTTTCTTCTATGCCACATAAGCTAGTCATCTTTCTATTGTAGCTCTTTTATTATGTGCATTAGGCATGATCAAAAAGCAACATTTTAATTTTGCAACAGATCTAAATTGCAAATGAGTGGCATCTTTCCCTTTAGTTAGTAGCTCTGTAAATCTATATTCTAATTACTGTGATGTTGTTCCAGGTCAAAGAATTTTTGAAACTTCTAACTGGAATCTGCCCTCAGTTTTTAAAATATTATTTTAATCCAAACAAGGTCTGACTACAATGGGTATGATTTATATAATTTGGAAGGTGATCTAAATAATATAAGTGTTCCAAAAGTATTTAAGAATCATCAACTATAGAGGTGGGGAAAATCTAAAAACAGCATTACTAGAAAAAGCAGTTTTCCAAGATGAGGATATTAGGTAAATACCCAAATTCTGGTCTACATACCCAGAAATTTTTATTTTTTTTTATTTTACTGAAAGCCTCCATTTTTCTTGGAATCCTCAACCTTCCAAGTCCTTCTAAGGATGCTAGTTCAGTTTGGCCCATATTGGAAGAATACAGGTTCTCCCTACTCTCACCCCAACCTCCACTTGTGACATCTACATTTAAACCTACCACATTTGTGGAATAATAATACCACTAGCACATACATCTAGAATGTTGTGCAGTTAGAAAAGGCTTTCATAAATATTATTTCATTTTATGCCTTTCACCCCTATGAGGAAGGTAGCACTATCTCCTTATTACAAATGAGTAATTGAGATTCAAAAAGACATAACAAGTTAGTTATACATGGTTACAAGGAAATTTAATAGAAATAATGTTCCTGAATTAAGTGTTAAGACAAATTTTACTCTCTTCCCACCACAATGAGCAATATAAATTTTTACCTATAAGAAGTATAAAAGACTTACTAACATAGCTTCTAAAGAGCTGAGCCACTGGAAAGCATAGCTATTATTTAATATATAATTTTTACATTTTATATTTACTTAACGAAGAGAAGCACTTCTACCAAAGTTCTGGAAACAAAAGAAAAGTTACACATTTCTAGAAAAGAGCCATTGAAATATCTTTTTAGTTCTGTCTTGGTGTCACCCTATTTTTCTTGAATATTTGATTTCTCACAAGATTTATCATGATTAATAATAATTTAGAAGCAAGGCAGGAGTGTATTAGGATAGCTCCAAGGTCTACAATAGAAGAGGCTTCTGTTGCTATAGGATTTTTGATTCTCACCCGTTTTTAAAACTTCATTTCTGAATTTAGGAAATGCCACCTGTAGATAGACCTTCCTTAAGAAGAGTAAATGACTTAGGAAAATGTAAGTAAACTATCCATTATATATTTGCTAATATAAAAGAATAAACTTTAAAATTTTACTAGTATCAGGTAATATCTGAATGCCAAAGAATTCTAATAGATGAAAATAGGAGTGGTGCATGGGCAAAGAATCCAAATTATGAAACTATGCATCTGCCATATAGAAAGCTTTAACATTTTGTTAAATAGCCAATGAAACTTATTTGGGGTCTGCAGATTAAGAAGCCAACAAAGACAGATTGAAAAATTGGCACTATGAGTAAATAAAGTCATGTACCCTGAAGAATGTTAAGGCTGAAAGAAGACTGGATGACCACCTAAAATGCATGAAAGGATATCGTACAGGTAGTGCTAAATTATCATCCATTTTCCTTAAGAAAACAATGGATCACTCAGGAACCACTAAAAATACAGTTCAATTAAACAGAGAAATACAGGGCGTCTTGAGCTGGCATGTGAGCCAAGTTCTATACTGCAGGGCAAATCCAAAGCTCTTCCTTTAAAAGGCTCCTGCTAGGCAACATGCCTGCACACTAGTGCAGAAAGAGACTGTGCTGTTCAAAGCGGCACAGGCAAGTCAACATCTGGCCCTGCTCCTGTGTGTGGCAAAGAACACGAGAGCAAATTACTTCTGCTGCTCCTTGAAGACTGTGGCAGTGTCACCTAGACGGTGTAAAGGAAACAAGAGACAGAGCAGAGCCCCTCGCCTTCCTTCTGGGCATAACTACCATCTGGAAAAACAGGTAACTGGGGAAGGATAGATTTGTATAGAAAAACAGACTAATGCTATGGATAACTCAGTATTTATACTATTAAAGCTTTTTGTTTTTTAAAAGTAAAGAGTGTTTTTAAGTACATTTTAGAGAAAAAAAAAGAATTGGAACCTATTTACCAAGGAATATGGTACAATCTGTCCACATACTTTTCAAAGTAGCAAACATTTCCAGGATAACTAGATGGTCTGATGGGTTCTTATAATGCTAGAATTCTATGAAGACTTCTCAATGTATGTTTTCCAATTTGAATAATTAAGTTTTGACATTGCTACTCATTTAAAACAAAGGCAACAATATGAATATTAAGGCTCAGATTACACATTACCTGATACTAGTGATTACTTCCAGGCAGAAGAATTGAGTCACTGTTGTCCTGAAAGGATTTACATAAAAGAAACTAAAAATTCTCAAAGTCTTGCCTGAATAACACAAACAAATAGTCAAACTTAAAATATGACTAAGCCAGGGCTGTGGATGAAGCCTGTAATCCCAGCTACTTAAGAGGCAGAGGTGGGAAGACTGCTTGAGCCGAGGCGTTCAAGATCAGCATGGGCAACATAGCAAGACTTGTCTCTAAAAAATAAAATTAGGCCGGCACATGCCTGTAATCCCAGCACTTTGGGAGCTGGAGGAGGGAGGACCGCTTGAGTCCAGGAGTTTGAGGTTATAGTGAGCTATGTCCCGGCCCCTGCACAACAGCCTGGGTCATAGAGTGAAAGATTCTGTGAATCAAAAATAAATAAATAAATAAAAAAAACAAAATATGACTAACTCTTCTTTTAAAATTCACAGCATATCCATAAGTAATCAATATATAGGCACAGAAGAAATAAGACACATAATCATGAGAACTCTTGCCTCAACAAGCAGGTAACTAAGTGCCTGGGCACAAAAGGCAAAAAATTATGGAAAAAATAAGCAGAGGTTCAAAGAGTGGAGTCATATGTTGGGAAATCCGAATCCAACACAATTTATCAAAGAGTACTAAAACTTGAAAAGTGTCCAACTCCACTTAGGCAATAACCAAAGCAGATCAAATGGGAGCCAAAATATTTTCCATGCTTGAGAAAAGCAAGGCTTAGGAATCCTCCTAGGGCTTATTTTATATGGGTAGGTCTTATTTTCGGGGAAACATGGTAATTGAAAAATATTGAGGGATAACTGCAAGGGAAGGAGCAACTCTAAATTGGAAAAACACTTCAAGCAGAGTTAAGGATAGGAGGCAGTGGCTTGGGAGGTGGGTTTGAAGATATTTGTTGACAGAATACCATCATTGTCCAATAAAAATATAATGTAAGCCATATATATAATTTTAGTGGCCACAGTATAAAGTAAAAACAGATGAAATCTTAGTATTAACATTTTATTTAACCTCAAGTGGTCAAAATATTACCATACCAATATTTAATCTATGTAAAATTTATTAATCAACAAAACATTTTTCATACCAAGCTTTTCCCAAATCTGTTGTGTATTTGCACACTTAATAGCATATTAGGGTGACAGATCACCCTGGGACTGAAAGGCTTTCTGGGACATAGGACTTTCAATGCCAAAGTTAGGCCAGCCCTGGAAAACCAGGACACCCAGTCTCTAGCATCTCAATTTGGATGAGCCACATTTCAAGTGCTATATAGTACTGGACAGCACAACTATCCATCAAGCAGGGTGTAAAGCAGATTATACACATTATTTAAGCTTCATAACACACCTAAGAAATGGATGCTGTTAGTTTCTAAATTACAGATGAAGAAAGAAACAGATACACACCAAGCCTCTCAATCCAAAGTCACACAACTAGGGCAATCTAGTGGTAAGCCTGGGGCCTAAGAAGAGAAATGCTGAGATATGAAAGAGGGAGCAGAGGTGAGAAGCCAGGAAAGTTCTAGAAAGAAAAAGAAAAATGGGAGCAGGAATGACACTTTTAGGAAGGGAAACAGGTAATAGGAGAAGAAAAGGATGGCAAGGAGTGTAGAAGGCACTCAAAAGTTAAGGGGAGGGGTGGTGCAGTTTAGGAATAGAACAGGAAAAAGAGAAAAGGTATTAAGTAGAGAGTGTCTCAGAGAACAAAAATGATAGGAGGGAGGCAGAAAAGGGGCGCAGGGAATAGGAAGAAAAGGGAATAGGTGGAAGGGGGAATGGGGAACGGAGAAAAGGAACGAAAGAGAAGGCAGAAATTATCCAGGGAGAAAGGAAGGGCCTGGAAAGTTAAGACAACTGGCCTAGCAGACTGAAGACCAAGGGCGGGGTGAGGGGTCGGGGGAGAATCAATCGTATCAACAGCAGCAGGTAATGGTAGAGATTTCACCAGATGCCACGAACTGCTTCATGAATTATCTCACTAAGGATCACCGGAGGTTATCTGTAACCCCCATTTTCCATGTGGGGAGACTGAAGAGGCAAATCCGAGCCGCAAAGGCTGCCCGGAACCGAACCTCTGCGCTCAGAGTCCGGCCCGCCCGCCGCCGCCGCGGGGCTCCGGGCCTACCTGTGCAGCGGCGGCAGGTCCTGCGCGTCATTGGCCGGGTCCGGCGTGTTGGGGATGACGCCCAGGATGGTGCTCTGCAGCGACGTGCCCTTGAGCAGGCGGTTCCGCACCAGCTGCAGGTTGCGGGCCGAGTCCACGCTGGTGCGCATGGTGGAGCCGGGCAGCAGGACGCCCTCGTGCGTGAGCAGCAGCGGCAGGCGGCTGGGGATCTGGATGGGGCTCACCGACGACATGGCGACGCCCGTTCGCACTAGGGGCAGTGGAAAGAAGCGAACAGACGGCGGCGCACGGCCTAGGCCACCGACCGCCACCGCAACTCGCGGCGCCCGCCCCGCCGCTTCCGGCCGGCGCTACGGTCCGCCCCCAGGCTCAAACGCCGCAGCTTCGCGCTGCCCCGGGAGCCACGGGCGACGCTCCGAGTCGTAGATACGCGAAAAGAGGCACACAGAAGCGCGCTGTCACCTGCGCCTCGGTTAGGCTCACTTGCAGAAGGCGTTAGGAACGATGTTTGAGTTTGAATTGTATATACTTGAAATGTCTTTAACTTGTTATTCGAATTGATTTTAGAATTATAAAAATGTTGCAAAAATATAGTAAAGAGTTCCCGTATACCTTTCAGCCAGCTTCCCCTGATACCATTTTACCTAGTAAATCATACTTCACATTTCAAAACTGGGAAATCGACATTACTATTATCACTTCCATAGACTTTACCCAAATTTTACCAGTTTTTCCACTAATGTCCTTAGTTGGATCTGGTCCAGGATCCAACCCAGGACCTCACTCTTTATTTTGTCATGATATCTCCTAGGTCTCCTCCGACCTGTGGCAATTCCTCAATCCTTTTTTTTTTTTCTTAAAACCTTGATACTTCTAAAGGATATCGGTCAGTTGTTTTGTAGAAGGTCCTTTAATTTGGATTTATCTGGTGTTTCTCATGATTAAATCAATGGTGTACATTTTGGGGGCCAAAAACCATAGAAATAATGTTGTAACCTTGCAGTCATGCATGATGGTGAAATGTCTCATTAATGGTGACTTTAATCTTGAGCATTTGGTGATCTGCCATGTCTCTTTTTTTCTTTTCTTTCTTCCCCGCCCCTTTTTTTTGAGACAGAGTCTCACTCTGTTGCCCTGGGTAACAGTGCTGTGGCATTGTCATAGCTCACTGTAGCGGCCAACTCCTGGGCTCAAGCGATCCTCCTGCCTCAGCCTCCTGAGTAGCTAGGACTACAGGCTTACCAGCTATTTTTTCTATTTTCGGTAAAGACAGGATCTCACTCTTGCTCAGGCTGCTCTTGAACTCCTGAGCTCAATCAATCCTCCTGCTTTGGCCTCCCAGAGTGCTAGGATTTCAGGCTTGAGCCACCACGCCTGGCCTGGGTTTCTTCACTGTAAATTATTTTTCTTTTTGTAATTAATAAGCATCTTGTGAGGAGATAATTCTATATTTATTAGTTAGAATTCTACTGTGAGAAAAAGCTACCCCATCTCCCCCATTTATTTAGTTAATTACTTATTGATGTTAGTATAGACTACTGAATATTTATTTTTTATGGGCTATAATCCAATAATATTATGTATTTCTTTGCTTGAATTGTTTCAGATTTGACCATTGCAATAGGAAGGGGGCAGGGCCAGATTGTAGAGGGCTACTTAGGCTCTGGTAAAGAGTTTGGATCTTACGCTAAGCCTGACGGAAGCCAAGAGATTTCAAAGTGATTATCTGGGTTATGTTTTCAAAAGTTTATTTTGGATGCCATGAGGAGAGTGGAATGTAAGGATGTAAGATCAGAAGCAGAGAGGTCAGAAAGAGTTAGTTGCAGTTGTCCAGGCAAGAAGTGATGATAACTTAGACTAGGAGCAGGTGGAGTCAAGCTATGTTTGTAGTTTCAACAGAACTGCCAATTGATGGGACATGAAGATCAAAGGAAAAACAGTTGTCAATGATTATTCTGGGTTGAGGCCTGAGCCACTAAAGCCTAGAGAGAAGTGGAGCTGGTAGCTGAAGACCTTGAGTGTAATCAGCAGGCTCATGGTCATTTCTCTGGGTGTGTACTATGTCCTCTACCCTGTGCTCAACTCTGGGGAGATACAGAGATCAAATATGCATTGCCCAGGAGCACAATCACTTACCTTTCATCAAGAGTCTCTCCAAGGGTAAGGAGGCAGGGGCCTCATTCTTTGAAGCTCCTAGTGTTTTAACAAAGAACTTATAAAACCATCTTACAAACTTTGTGGTATATTTTTAAAACAGTTAAGTGTTTTAAAATGTTTGATGCTCTTAATGTACACACATGTTCCAACAACATTAAGCAATGCTGTGTAAGTATTCTGCTCACACAATAATTGCCATATATATTTTTTAAAATACAAATTCATGCTGCACTATGGAAGGTATGGTGTGGAAATAGGCCCAGGGTTAACATGCCTGCTTAAGGAACATCTTCTTTCAATCCTGTCACTATATCTCTGTGATGGGCTGTGTCAGCCTCCTTGGGGGGCCATCAAGCATCTAAATGTGAAGGCTTTTATGACTCTGTGGCTTTCCTGGCTCCTTTTTGACAGGCCATGCATGTTCTTTATTTTCCATCAAATATTTATTAAGCATATACTATGTGCTGAGCACTTTTCTAGATCCAAGGATATATCAGTGAACAAGGCAGACAAGGTCCCTGGTTTTTTGTGTGTATGTTTTGAGACAGAGTCTTGCTCTGTGGCCCAGGGTAGAGAGCAGTGGTGTGATCATAGCCCAGGGCAGCCTTGAACTCCTGGGCTCAAGTGATCAGCCTCAGCCTCAGCCTCAGCCTCCCGAGTAGCTGGGACTATAGGCATGCACCACCACACTCAGCTAATTTTTTTTTTTTTATTTCGGCATATTATGGGGGTACAGATTTTAAGGTTTCAATAAATGCCCATTTCCCCCCCTTCTCCCAAAAGTCTGAGTCTCCATCATGACCATCCCCCAGATGGTGCACATCTCACTCACTATGTATGTCTATACCCGCCCCCCGCCCCCCTCCCACCTCCCCAATACCCTATTACTGTAGTACCTATGTGTCCACTTAGGAGCTACTCAGTTAATACCAGTTTGCTGGAGAATATATCTGGTGCTTGTTTTTCCATTCTTGGGATACTTCACTTAGTAGTATGGGTTCCAGCTCTAACCAGGAAATATAAGATGTGCTATATCACCATTGTTTCTTAGAGCTGAATAGTACTCCATGGTATACATATACCACATTTTATTAATCCATTCTTGGATTGATGGGCACTTGGGCTGTTTCCACAGTCTTGCAATTATGAATTGTGCTGCTATAAACATTCGAGTGCAGGTGTCTTTTTTGTAGAGTGTCATTGGATCATTTGGGTAGATGCCCAGCAATGGGATTGCTGGATCAAATGGTAGATTCACTTGTATCGCTTTAAGGTATCTCCATATTGCTTTCCACAGAGGTTGAACTAGTTTGCAGTCCCACCAGCAGTGTAGGAGTGTTCTTCTCTCTCCGCAAACACGCCAGCATTTATTGTTTGGAGATTTTTTGATAAAGGCCATTCTCACTGGGGTTAAGTGGTATCTCATTGTGGTTTTGATTTGCATTTCCCTGATGATTGAGCATTTTTTCATATGTTTGTTGGCCATTCTTCTGTCTTCTTTAGAAAAGTTTCTGTTCAAGTCCTTTGCCCACTTTTTAATGGGGTTATTTGATTTTTTCTTCCTGATTTTCGTGAGTTCTAAGTATATTCTAGTTATCAGTCCCTTATCGGATGCATAGGATGCAAAAATTTTCTCCCATTCTGTAGGTTGTCTGTTTACTTTCATGACTATTTCTTTGGCTGTGCAGAAGCTTTGTAGTTTGATCATGTCCCATTTATTTATTTTTGTTGCTGCTGTGATTGCCTTTGGGGACTTCTTCATAAACTCTTTGCCCAGGCCGATGTCTAGGAGAGTGTTTCCAACTTTTTCCTCTAGAGTTCTAATAGTTTCATACCTTAGGTTTAAGTCTGTTATCCAGCGTGAGTTGGTTTTTGTGAAAGGTGAAAGGTGTGGGTCCTGTTTTAGCCTTCTACAGGTGGCTATCCAGTTTTCCCAGCGCCATTTATTGAAAAGGGATTCTTTTCCCCAGCGTATGTTTTTGTCTGCTTTGTCAAAGATTAGATGGCTATA
The DNA here is from genome assembly GCF_040939455.1 of Microcebus murinus. NCBI lineage: Eukaryota > Metazoa > Chordata > Mammalia > Primates > Cheirogaleidae > Microcebus > Microcebus murinus. Next base: position 3,409,705 of record NC_134123.1, on the reverse strand, counting down.
TGAGGATGGTTTTATATCAGGATTCTCACATCTGTTCCACTGGTCAATATTCCTATTTTTGTGCCAATACCATATTGATTTAATTACTACAGCTTTGTAGTATAGTTTGATATCTGGCATATTAATGCCTCCCATTTTGTTTTTGTTGCCTAGAATTGCTCTTGATATTCGGGGTCTTCTTTGGTTCCATACGAAGCGTAAAATTATTTTTTCTATATCTGTGAAGAATGCTGATGGGATTTTAATAGGTATTGCATTGAATCTGTAGATCAGTTTGGGTAGTATAGACATTTTGATGATATTGAGTCTGCCGATCCACGAGCATGGTATGGATTTCCATCTGTTTACATCCTCTGCTATTTCCTTCCTCAGTGTTTCATAGTTCTCCCTGTAGAGGTCTTTTATGTCCTTGGTTAAGTATATTCCTAGGTACTTTAATTTCTTTGTTGCTCTTGTGAAGGGAATTGAGTCTTTGATTTGGTTCTCAATTAGATTGTTGTTGGCATATATGAATGCCTCTGATTTCTGTGTATTGATTTTGTATCCCGAGACTTTACTAAATTCATTGATCAGTTCCAGGAGTTTCTTGGTTAAATCTTTGGGGTTTTCTAGATACAATATCATATCATCAGCAAACAGTGAAAGTTTGATCTCTTCTGCCCCTATTTGGATACCTTTGATTCCATTTTCCTGTCTGATTGCTGTAGTCAAGACTTCCAGCACTATGTTGAACAGAAGTGGAGATAGTGGGCAGCCTTGTCTGGTTCCAGTTCTAAGTGGGAATGATTTCAATTTTTCCCCATTCAGTATGATGTTGGCTATGGGTCTGTCATATATGCCTTGTATCATTTTTAGGTATGTCCCTTCTATTCCTATTTTCTTAAGTGTTCGTATCATGAAAGGGTGTTGAATTTTGTCAAAAGCTTTTTCTGCATCTATTGAAAGAATCATGTGGTCTTTGTTTTTGCTTCTGTTTATGTGGTGAATTGCATTTATAGATTTACGTATGTTGAACCATCCCTGCATCCCTGGGATTCAGCTAATTTTTAAATTTTTTGTAAAGATGGGAGTCTCGCTATGTTGTCTAGGCTATTCTCAAACTCCTTGGACTCAAATGATCTTCCCACCTCAGCCTCCCAAAGTGCTGGCTGGGATTACAGGCATGAGCCACCAGGCCTGTCCCAAAGAACTTACATTCTAATGAGGTAGGCAGAAAATACATAAGCCAACAAAGAAATAAATGGCAATTTCAGAAAGTGATAAATAAAGGAAATATAGTAGGACAATCTGTAAAAGGCGTTTGGGAGAGGATGATGCCTTTAGGTGGGGAGGTCTGCGAAGGGTACTCTGGAGATGGTGCTTGAGCTGAGACCTGAATGATAAGAATAGATCAGCTCCCGAGGAGCTGGCAGGAGAATATTCATGGCAGAGATTAGGGCTCGTGGAAAGATCAAGGTGGGGAGGATTGTCCTAGCTTCTGGAACAGAGGAAAAGGCCAGGCGCTGGGATGTGGGGATTCAGCCATCCGCAAGATGGCCTGCTGAAGCTGCAGGAGCTCATGGAAGGAAATCACCCGAAGAGTACGGAAAGCTAAATAGCACAGGCTGAGGTGCAGCAAGAGTTCCGGATCACTTGAGCTTCTTTAGGGCCTGGGTTGCAGGTGCTTCTGCCCCTTGCCCTAGGCACTTCCTCACCTCCTGCCCCCCATGCACTTTCTGGTCTTGAACACTAGACCCTACTAGGTGAGTGGTAAGAACAATGAGGAAATAAATCAGCTCTTCCTGAAAGCCTTTGTCGCAGGTTACCTTTGCTCCAGCCACTCCCCTCCTGTCCTGTATGTAAATGGCCCATGTCTAAACCAAGTTGGCAATCATGACCTTTGCTTCTGGGAAAGGGGAGAACACAGGGCTGGAAGCATCTGTTTCCTCTCTGTTTTATTCCCAGTCATGTCCTGGTCCCCACTCTGACTGTTGTGATGGTCTTGCCACTAATTAAACTGAATAACTTCAGCTCCAACTTCTTCCTGAGAGGAAGTTGGGAGGCCAGGGAAATTTTCAGGGCCTGCCAAAGGAAGCTCTGGAGGGAATTCCCCCGGCCAGTCCAAGAAATGGAGGTGGGCTTTGTAGGACTGGCCAGAGGCCCAGGTTAACATGTGGCTCAGCTCCAGTTTCATTGGGATGTGCAATTCATGTTCTGCAAACATTCATTACACATGTTTGCATTTTCTTAATTTTCATTTGGTTTGGTTTCCCCTGTTGTTAGTTTCCTGGACAAAATCCATATAGGAAATAGTCATACTTAGGAAAGCTTGGTTGCATCTTTTTGCAGGTGTGTATGAATAAACCAGGTTGGGATATCATATTATATCTGAAAGGTGAGAGAAAATCTAAGTTCTTTAGTTGATCTCTAAGAATCTGCTTTTACTCACGATCCTCTACTTGCTGGTTAATGAGGGGAAAATAAATGTTTAGGCTTACCATTTTATGATCTTGTTTGATCCAATAATTTAAATGCTTCCATTAAATAATACTCAGTAATGAGTATTAAATAATACTCATTAAATAATACTCAGTAAAATGACAACTCATTTTCAGAGTTGTCATCTGTCAGAGGAAGAGTTGGGGACCTAGGCAGTGTCCTGTGCTCTAGGGTTGTGCAGGTGATATCTTTTATCCAGGTCACTGCCTGTCCTACTGTTGTTAGAAGCTGACTGGTCTTGTGTAGGTCTTCAAGTGATGCTTTTTAGCTCATTCACCTGGGGGTGTTTCTTGAGCTGCTGGGACCCACCTATCCTGCCTCTGTGGCACTGTGTTCCCCTCCAAGATCCGTGTTCCCAGTTGTTTGCAGCCTGGGTTGTCCACCAGACCACCTCTTGCAAGCTCTTTACCCTGACTTTTAGCAACTTCTTGTTCTCATCTATACCACAGGAGAGCCAGGAAAGCTAACTAGTCCCTAGGCACAGCCAGAAATAGTCCTTAGAGCCCTTATAAAAAGATGTCCCCAGAGGGAGGAGGATTTAGAAAAAGGTACCACTTTTTCAAGATGGATGCAGCAGTGATCTGAGGGAGCCTGTTCAGACTGGCTCAGGAGAACCAGTGGTCAAATTTTCACGAACTTTGAGAGCCCAGTTTTTAAATACAAACATTAATAAAATTAAATTGTATAAACTTACAGTTAAATTATATTAAAATGTATCATTTCCTAATTATTTTACTACCTTTAACTTTTATTTATACCTTTGATGTTACATACATCTATTGTATCTGGATGGCAGAAATGCTATCTAATGATGTCATATTGTGCCTCTCTTCCCAATTCTGCATTCAGTGCAGCTGTGTTGGTGTGGAATCTGGAAATCAGCTGTGATGGGAGTATTTACACCATAGAAATCAGCAAAGGCTACACATCAGGGCTTGATTTATTGTTTTGTTGATTGTCTAGGCTTAAGAAAGAAATGTAGGGGGAAAAAAAGAAAAAAAAAAAAGAAATGTAGGAAATGTTAATAATGCAGATTAAATTCACAAATGTGTGGTACCTGTAGCCATTACATTGTGAATAGTGAAAAAAAAATAAGGGAATATTCTTTTAATATTTAAAAAATTATTCAGCAAATTTACTCAGGTCATTGACAAATGGGTGAAGATCCAGTTCCAGCCAACATTCATGTTTGGTATTTCACTGTCTTCTTACTTGTTAACATAGAGTAAAATGTCGAGGAATGTGTATGTTGGGACTGCACTCATTCACTATTGCAGCCGTAGGGTGATCAGCACACCACTACGGGCTACCCTCACCAGGGCACAGGACTTGCCATCTAGAATTCGCCACCTTCATCCCATGCCCCATGCCTTTACTGATGATCTGCGTGTGAATAAACTGTACAGCAGTACACTGTGACCCTAACCCCAGGGCCTCATTCTATTGAATCATGCCAATTTTATGTTAATATGCCTATGGCAGCCAGAAAACTGGCCTCCTCCCAGAGTCTTTTTTTTATGGACAGTAAGTTTTGATAATACCTCCCAGAGTCTTTTTTTTTTTTTTTTTGAGACAGAGTCTCGATTTGTTGCCCAGGCTAGAGTGAGTGCCGTGGCGTCAGCCTAGCTCACAGCAACCTCAAACTCCTGGGCTCGAGCGATCCTTCTGCCTCAGCCTCCCGAGTAGCTGGGACTACAGGCATGCGCCACCATGCCCGGCTAATTTTTTATATATATATCAGTTGGCCAATTAGTTTCTTTCTATTTATAGTAGAGACGGGGTCTCGCTCTTGCTCAGGCTGGTTTTGAACTCCTGACCTTGAGCAATCCGCCCGCCTCGGCCTCCCAGAGAGCTAGGATTACAGGCGTGAGCCACCGCGCCCGGCCCCTCCCAGAGTCTTATACAAAGAGTATATGGCACCCTGTCTGACCTAATACATCTCTTTCTCTTTTCTGCCATTACTGAAGGGACCACATTCTACTACTACATGGCAAGTGAACCTCATGTCAGGTGCCATGGCTGGGAAGTCTATCCTGACTGGTTTCCAGGAGAATTCCAGAAACTGAGTGTACCAAATTTAGTTGTGATTTGGTAAAAGGAGTGGGATGGGAAGGGGTGGGAAAAGAAATTTAGAGAATCTCCTAAAATAATGGGCTAGGTTGTGGTCTATTTGCTTGAAGCACAATCCAATATTTGAATGTCAAAAATTATCTGAACAACAGGACCAACTACATAATTTGCTGGACTCAGTGCAAAATGAAAATGTGGGGCTCCTTGTTCAAAGTCATTAAGAATTTCAAGATGGCAACAGCAGAGCACTAAACTAACCTGGGACCCCTCTCAGTGAGAGACCTAGGCTGTGTCCCCAAGACACTGGCACTACTGCACATTTTCTTCCTCTTTCTATCTCCTCGAGAATATTTCTAATTACCACCCTCTCTCCCACCTTAGGGCACAGGGATGTTCTAGGTCAACCAGGGAGTGAGTCACACACTGAGAAAGGCAAAAATGAAAAGCATATTCCTTGTTTCCCCCCACAAAAAACCCCCACCTTGATCACTTAGGGTTCCTAAATTGTGACAATTACCTCTGGAGTCTGTAAAAACCAAAAGTCAAAGAAAGGAAAAGTGATGTTTCTTTTGCTGATTCATTCAGGCATTGAGACCTGCTCTCCTCCCAGCACACTCCAGGCCCCTGAGATTCAGAGTGGGCAAAACAGACATATCCCTGTCCTCGTGAGGTTCCCTGTGTAGTGCAGAAAGTGAACATATGCACAGTTACAGGCTGGGATATGGCAATAAGATGGTTTTATAAACAAGCCTTTGATAGATCCAAAGAGACTGGCCTGGCCCAGGGAGGGTGTGGGGTGGGGACGATGGTCACAGAAGGTTTCTCTAAGTGATCTTAGACCAAGCACATTTCAGGCAGAGGGAAGAGCCCATGCCGTGACAATAACCCAACCCTCTGCATGGCCCTGAAATGTCTTCAGGGTGATGCCCCCTCTCCTGGCTGCTCAAGGCTGGATCTAAGCTGCTTTTACCTGTGCCTTTTCAGATTCTCTGCTTCTGGGAAACAAAGAGTTATCAGAACAACTGAAAATGACCAGGAAGAGGACATACTGGGTCCCCAACTCTTCTGGTGGCCTTGTGAATCTCGGCATGGATGTAGGCGATGACAGGGTTTCGGGACTTAGCTATGTAAGTTGATCTTCTTGGCACCAAAACACCAGGAAACTCAGTTGACAATATTCTCGATGGTCATAAATAAGGTCAAAGAACTTTGCCCAATGTTTATTTACCCTTGATTTTTTCCAATAGACCTCAGGCCTCCACAATTGGATGAGTCATGATCCTTGGACACAACACATGTTTGTGATTCATGCATCTGTATGTCTGTCTGTCAATCATTGATTGCCTGTTTATCCACGCATTTACTTATAATAATATAATAAGCACCTGAAAACCCATCATCAACGCACCAGCTCCGACCTTGACAACTACCCCCAGCTCTTGGTCTTCCCTCACCTCGGTGCCCAACCCCCCTACCTGACGGGACCGCTGCTCTGAATCTCTGTCTGTCTCTTGCTGTGCTGTTAAAATAGTATTTGATATTATTTGTTCCATATAAAGTCCTAAAAGTTACCTATCTTTTAATTTCAGCTATCAAAAAGGTAACATGTAATATTTTGTGATTCACTGTTTTACTTATTTCTTTTTTGGTAGATTAACTCTCAGAGGGTGACCTGGTTTCACATTCTGTGACTGACTATGGCACCTTTTATTTCTATCTGCCTCGTTTATTGCTAGATAAAAATCCAAGGAGGTGGAGTGACCAAGCCAGAGTCAGTCACCCAGCAAAAGCAGGGCAGAGCCAGGCTGGGCCCACAGCCCTGACTCTGGTCCTCTGCTCACCCTTGGGAAGCTGGATGTGGAAGGGCCGCCTCCTCCTGGGCAGCTGGTCCAACATTCCCTCAGGACAGTATTTTATGACATTGGAAACTGGTGACCTTTTGGTTTTTCTTTCCAAAGAAAACGTACACTGTCAAAGACAGCCCCTGGCCTGCGCCGGAGGGGAAGCCTGAGGCGGCGCCGCGGGCGGACGCACTCTCCCGGGGGAAGTATGCCGCTGCCTGGAGGACCATGGTCCCCTTCCGTCGGAAGCCCAGGTGAGTGCTGCGGAGGAGAGAGAGGCGGTCTCCACCAGGGCAGCGATCCTCAACTCTCACACCCAGACCTCTCGCAAGGTGACATCACCGTGTCCCCACAGTCATGTCACCGCCGCAACCAAGCACCTCCAGAGCAGCGGAGGCACATCAGGGAGGCACAGGCGTCACCCGCGCTCTTCACCCGGCAGGGCGCGCCCCGGCGGAGGCACAGCCCTGCGCCAGGCAGACGCCTCTTTCCCGCGCGGACCTCGCGTGGGGAGGGAGGCAGTGAGCAAGGAGGCTCATCAGTAACCCGAGACTGCAGGCTGTTTGAGGGAGGTGCCATGACAGGTGTGGGCTGAGGGACGAACAGCGACATCCTGACGGGTTCCGAGAGACTTACGTCGAGTGAACCGCGAAGGCGCGAGGAGTGGGGAGAATGCCGGCGCGGCGACGGCGCGCGGAGGCCTTCAGTGCGCGTGCGCGAGGGACGGCGGGCGTGCGGGGCGGGAGGCGGCGGCGGCGCTGAGCCGGGCGCAGTGGCGGACACGCCCGAGGAGCACGCAGGCCCAGCCGGCCACGTTAGGATGTTAATCTTCCTTCTAAGGGTAATGGACAGCCTTGGAAAGAGCGAAAAACCCTGTCCTGTGAGCCTTAAATTTAAGAATTAAATAAATTCAACTTACACTTGTCCAGTAAATCGTAATTTAATGTAATCACCCCCCAATTGCCTTCTGACTTAACACAGCCTTGCTTTTGGGGAGCGCCACAGCATCGCACCCCCCAAGCATGACGCGTTCATTTATTGTCATTTCTTGACAAGACCTTAGTGCGCTTCTAGTCTGATTCTTCAGTGTTTCACCACCAAGAGTTCATTTTGTATCTGCAGTTCCCTCTTCTCTTCAAAGTGTTTTCTAAGATTGTATCTATCAACAAACTGAGTCTGTTTTCCCATTTTTAAAACTTGAGTTCCTATCCATAGTAGCTGCTTTGTAATCATACTGAATTGATGTTATCGTCACCAAGAACAAAGAAGCTTGGTACTTTAGTTCACCTGGGCAAGCTCATCTTAGATAAATACATTGTTCCTGTTGGGCCTTTGGGTTATTGGCACTGGCTCATAGATTCTCACCCTATCTTTGGTGATCACAGATGACCAGTATTCATACAATCTCTTGCCCTACCCTTGCTCCCACCTCTGGCCAACGTCCCTGGTAAGGGCACATGCCAGCCTTGTCGAGCACGCAAAGTCCTGGTGCTGTGAGTATATAAAGGGCCACAGAGTGGAGAAAATATGCCATAGCAACCCCCAGAGAAAGAAATCTCACAACATTGACATTTGCATCTTCCCATCTTTCTCCTCTAAACTTTTTTGACTTGAATTTTCTTCACATTGAAACATATACCCTTAAAAGCAATTTTTAAAAAGTAGAAAAATTACTCACAATCCCAACACCTTAATTCAGTCATTTTTTTGAATTTGTGAATCATTCTCAAAGATAAGACCTTGTCGTTTTTATTTACTTTTAATTTTATTATTTTTGTAGAAGTAACAAAAATCAAAGCTTTGACAATCTCTTTTTCTATTTCTTTGCCAATTCCAGTTCCTTCTTTTTTTTTTCTTTTTTACATAAGTAAAAAAAATACTGAATTTTTTGATCTGCAAGGAGCCTTGATTTTTCTTGATTAAGATGCTTGGAGCTTTTCCCATGTTCTACAAATAAATCAACTCTATTTTTGAAAACTTCTACATTGCATTGGATAGTATGAATCTATCATAATTTCTCTCTTTCTATTTAAATAATTCCTCTGTTAATGGGTATTTTTGTTGTTTATGGTTTTCAACTTATAAATAATAAAGTCATAAAAAGATATTTGTATATAGAACTATATGACCACATTATGATTTTTACAGTTTACATGATTACAATTCATCTTTTCAAAATCTTGAGCTTGACTTCTTTTTTATTCTGCCTGTGACCTCTTTGCTAGGTTTCCTGCCCCTAACCCTGTGGACAACGCTGGCCTGTTCTCCTACCTCACAGTGTCATGGCTCACCCCACTCATGATCCAAGGCTTACGGAATCGCCTAGATGAGAAGACCGTCCCTTTGCTGTCAGTTCATGATGCCTCAGCCAAAAATGTCCAAAGGTAATGTCGTGTTGGGAAGCCACTGGATTGGTTAAAGACCATCTCTTGGTGGGACGGTAGCCAGAGATGCTTACCGGCTGGAGGGAGGGGCCAGCCTCAGACAACTTGGTGCGTGAATCTCCTGAAATGATAGCATGTTTTGTACATACAGGCTGGCGATCTTTTTCTGGAGCAAGGAGACATATCTGTTATCAGATTTGCTGAAGAGTACATGAGCCCAAGAAAGTTAGAAATGACTGCTTTGAGTCCCTTTCATTTTCTGCCCTCAATTGGGCATTTAACAGCGCACTACTTGAGTATTACATTTGGGTACGTGGCCCAGTCTCCTAATCCTCAAGCCACCACCATCTAGTTGAGATTAACTTTCTTGTACCACCTACTTCACAGGGTAATACGAGGATCAAATGGTGAAAAAAATGATTATGTGATTTAAATGTCCTGAATTCATGTTCCTACTTCTAGCTGCTTCATGAGAAACACCTGGTAGAAAATGAAAGTTTCCAAATATGTTCAGGGAGAGATTATAATCCAATAAGAGCCTCCCTGAAAAGAGCATTCAGTGGTCAGGGGAGTTTGTGAAATGTTGTATATTATTTCTAGGTCTTGGATATTTACAAGGCAAATTAGTATATTTAAGGCACTGAAAAAATATGAAATACAGAAATTGGCTAAAGTTTGACCCATTCCTTCTCAGTCTTATTCACTAAGAAAAAAATGGCTCCAGGAAACATCTGTAGGATAATGCCAGATATTGGTAAAAATCTCACTCCTCTCACCAACTACGATGTCAGACACATTGTCCTTTCCAGGCCCTGTGTCCTTATGAAATAGTGATCATAAAATCTATTTCATGGTCCTTCATAGGATTGTTGTAAGAACAAAAGAGGTGATAAATTCTGTTTACGGTGCCTGGACAGGTGCCTGATGCATAACATGCAACCAGTGAAATGTCAGTTTGCT